>NC_086374.1:1122725-3816324 GCF_036588685.1 Mytilus trossulus
AATACACTTTGGAGTTTTACTTTGTATTACATAGATGTCCAATAAAGGACAAGAAAATACACTTTGGAGTTTTACTTTGTATTACATAGATGTCCAATAAAGGACATGAAAATACACTTTGGAGTTTTACTTTGTATTACATAGATGTCCAATAAAGGACAAGAAAATACACTTTGGAGTTTTACTTTGTATTACATAGATGTCCAATAAAGGACAAGAAAATACACTTTGGAGTTTTACTTTGTATTACATAGATGTCCATAAAGGACAAGAAAATACACTTTGGAGTTTTACTTTGTATTACATAGATGTCCAATAAAGGACAAGAAAATACACTTTGGAGTTTTACTTTGTATTACATAGATGTCCAATAAAGGACATGAAAATACACTTTGGAGTTTTACTTTGTATTACATAGATGTCCAATAAAGGACAAGAAAATACACTTTGGAGTTTTACTTTGTATTACATAGATGTCCAATAAAGGACAAGAAAATACACTTTGGAGTTTTACTTTGTATTACATAGATGTCCAATAAAGGACAAGAAAATACACTTTGGAGTTTTACTTTGTATTACATAGATGTCCAATAAAGGACAAGAAAATACACTTTGGAGTTTTACTTTGTATTACATAGATGTCCAATAAAGGACAAGAAAATACACTTTGGAGTTTTACTTTGTATTACATAGATGTCCAATAAAGGACAAGAAAATACACTTTGGAGTTTTACTTTGTATTACATAGATGTCCAATAAAGGACAAGAAAATACACTTTGGAGTTTTACTTTGTATTACATAGATGTCCAATAAAGGACAAGAAAATACACTTTGGAGTTTTACTTTGTATTACATAGATGTCCAATAAAGGACAAGAAAATACACTTTGGAGTTTTACTTTGTATTACATAGATGTCCAATAAAGGACAAGAAAATACACTTTGGAGTTTTACTTTGTATTACATAGATGTCCAATAAAGGACAAGAAAATACACTTTGGAGTTTTACTTTGTATTACATAGATGTCCAATAAAGGACAAGAAAATACACTTTGGAGTTTTACTTTGTATTACATAGATGTCCAATAAAGGACAAGAAAATACACTTTGGAGTTTTACTTTGTATTACATAGATGTCCAATAAAGGACAAGAAAATACACTTTGGAGTTTTACTTTGTATTACATAGATGTCCAATAAAGGACATGAAAATACACTTTGGAGTTTTACTTTGTATTACATAGATGTCCAATAAAGGACAAGAAAATACACTTTGGAGTTTTACTTTGTATTACATAGATGTCCAATAAAGGACAAGAAAATACACTTTGGAGTTTTACTTTGTATTACATAGATGTCCAATAAAGGACAAGAAAATACACTTTGGAGTTTTACTTTGTATACATAGATGTCCAATAAAGGACAAGAAAATACACTTTGGAGTTTTACTTTGTATTACATAGATGTCCAATAAAGGACAAGAAAATACACTTTGGAGTTTTACTTTGTATTACATAGATGTCCAATAAAGGACAAGAAAATACACTTTGGAGTTTTACTTTGTATTACATAGATGTCCAATAAAGGACAAGAAAATACACTTTGGAGTTTTACTTTGTATTACATAGATGTCCAATAAAGGACAAGAAAATACACTTTGGAGTTTTACTTTGTATTACATAGATGTCCAATAAAGGACAAGAAAATACACTTTGGAGTTTTACTTTGTATTACATAGATGTCCAATAAAGGACAAGAAAATACACTTTGGAGTTTTACTTTGTATTACATAGATGTCCAATAAAGGACAAGAAAATACACTTTGGAGTTTTACTTTGTATTACATAGATGTCCAATAAAGGACAAGAAAATACACTTTGGAGTTTTACTTTGTATTACATAGATGTCCAATAAAGGACAAGAAAATACACTTTGGAGTTTTACTTTGTATTACATAGATGTCCAATAAAGGACAAGAAAATACACTTTGGAGTTTTACTTTGTATTACATAGATGTCCAATAAAGACAAGAAAATACACTTTGGAGTTTTACTTTGTATTACATAGATGTCCAATAAAGGACAAGAAAATACACTTTGGAGTTTTACTTTGTATTACATAGATGTCCAATAAAGGACAAGAAAATACACTTTGGAGTTTTACTTTGTATTACATAGATGTCCACTAAAGGACAAGAAAATACACTTTGGAGTTTTACTTTGTATTACATAGATGTCCAATAAAGGACAAGAAAATACACTTTGGAGTTTTACTTTGTATTACATAGATGTCCAATAAAGGACAAGAAAATACACTTTGGAGTTTTACTTTGTATTACATAGATGTCCAATAAAGGACATGAAAATACACTTTGGAGTTTTACTTTGTATTACATAGATGTCCAATAAAGGACAAGAAAATACACTTTGGAGTTTTACTTTGTATTACATAGATGTCCAATAAAGGACATGAAAATACACTTTGGAGTTTTACTTTGTATTACATAGATGTCCAATAAAGGACAAGAAAATACACTTTGGAGTTTTACTTTGTATTACATAGATGTCCAATAAAGGACATGAAAATACACTTTGGAGTTTTACTTTGTATTACATAGATGTCCAATAAAGGACATGAAAATACACTTTGGAGTTTTACTTTGTATTACATAGATGTCCAATAAAGGACATGAAAATACACTTTGGAGTTTTACTTTGTATTACATAGATGTCCAATAAAGGACAAGAAAATACACTTTGGAGTTTTACTTTGTATTACATAGATGTCCAATAAAGGACATGAAAATACACTTTGGAGTTTTACTTTGTATTACATAGATGTCCAATAAAGGACATGAAAATACACTTTGGAGTTTTACTTTGTATTACATAGATGTCCAATAAAGGACAAGAAAATACACTTTGGAGTTTTACTTTGTATTACATAGATGTCCAATAAAGGACATGAAAATACACTTTGGAGTTTTACTTTGTATTACAAAGATGTCCAATAAAGGACAAGAAAATACACTTTGGAGTTTTACTTTGTATTACATAGATGTCCAATAAAGGACAAGAAAATACACTTTGGAGTTTTACTTTGTATTACATAGATGTCCAATAAAGGACATGAAAATACACTTTGGAGTTTTACTTTGTATTACATAGATGTCCAATAAAGGACATGAAAATACACTTTGGAGTTTTACTTTGTATTACATAGATGTCCAATAAAGGACAAGAAAATACACTTTGGAGTTTTACTTTGTATTACATAGATGTCCAATAAAGGACAAGAAAATACACTTTGGAGTTTTACTTTGTATTACATAGATGTCCAATAAAGGACAAGAAAATACACTTTGGAGTTTTACTTTGTATTACAAAGATGTCCAATAAAGGACATGAAAATACACTTTGGAGTTTTACTTTGTATTACATAGATGTCCAATAAAGGACAAGAAAATACACTTTGGAGTTTTACTTTGTATTACATAGATGTCCAATAAAGGACATGAAAATACACTTTGGAGTTTTACTTTGTATTACATAGATGTCCAATAAAGGACATGAAAATACACTTTGGAGTTTTACTTTGTATTACATAGATGTCCAATAAAGGACAAGAAAATACACTTTGGAGTTTTACTTTGTATTACATAGATGTCCAATAAAGGACAAGAAAATACACTTTGGAGTTTTACTTTGTATTACATAGATGTCCAATAAAGGACAAGAAAATACACTTTGGAGTTTTACTTTGTATAACATAGATGTCCACTAAAGGACAAGAAAATACACTTTGGAGTTTTACTTTGTATTACATAGATGTCCAATAAAGGACATGAAAATACACTTTGGAGTTTTACTTTGTATAACATAGATGTCCAATAAAGGACAAGAAAATACACTTTGGAGTTTTACTTTGTATTACATAGATGTCCAATAAAGGACAAGAAAATACACTTTGGAGTTTTACTTTGTATTACATAGATGTCCAATAAAGGACAAGAAAATACACTTTGGAGTTTTACTTTGTATTACATAGATGTCCAATAAAGGACATGAAAATACACTTTGGAGTTTTACTTTGTATTACATAGATGTCCAATAAAGGACAAGAAAATACACTTTGGAGTTTTACTTTGTATTACATAGATGTCCAATAAAGGACAAGAAAATACACTTTGGAGTTTTACTTTGTATAACATAGATGTCCACTAAAGGACATGAAAATACACTTTGGAGTTTTACTTTGTATTACATAGATGTCCAATAAAGACATGAAAATACACTTTGGAGTTTTACTTTGTATTACATAGATGTCCAATAAAGGACATGAAAATACACTTTGGAGTTTTACTTTGTATTACATAGATGTCCAATAAAGGACAAGAAAATACACTTTGGAGTTTTACTTTGTATTACATAGATGTCCAATAAAGGACAAGAAAATACACTTTGGAGTTTTACTTTGTATTACATAGATGTCCAATAAAGGACAAGAAAATACACTTTGGAGTTTTACTTTGTATAACATAGATGTCCAATAAAGGACAAGAAAATACACTTTGGAGTTTTACTTTGTATTACATAGATGTCCACTAAAGGACAAGAAAATACACTTTGGAGTTTTACTTTGTATTACATAGATGTCCAATAAAGGACAAGAAAATACACTTTGGAGTTTTACTTTGTATTACATAGATGTCCAATAAAGGACATGAAAATACACTTTGGAGTTTTACTTTGTATTACATAGATGTCCAATAAAGGACAAGAAAATACACTTTGGAGTTTTACTTTGTATTACATATATGTCCAATTAAGGACAAGAAAATACACTTTTGAGTTTTACTTTGTATTACATAGATGTCCAATAAAGGACAAGAAAATACACTTTGGAGTTTTACTTTGTATTACATAGATGTCCAATAAAGGACATGAAAATACACTTTGGAGTTTTACTTTGTATTACATAGATGTCCAATAAAGGACATGAAAATACACTTTGGAGTTTTACTTTGTATTACATAGATGTCCAATAAAGGACATGAAAATACACTTTGGAGTTTTACTTTGTATTACATAGATGTCCAATAAAGGACATGAAAATACACTTTGGAGTTTTACTTTGTATTACATAGATGTCCAATAAAGGACAAGAAAATACACTTTGGAGTTTTACTTTGTATTACATAGATGTCCAATAAAGGACAAGAAAATACACTTTGGAGTTTTACTTTGTATTACATAGATGTCCAATAAAGAACATGAAAATACACTTTGGAGTTTTACTTTGTATTACATAGATGTCCAATAAAGGACAAGAAAATACACTTTGGAGTTTTACTTTGTATTACATAGATGTCCAATAAAGGACAAGAAAATACACTTTGGAGTTTTACTTTGTATTACATAGATGTCCAATAAAGGACAAGAAAATACACTTTGGAGTTTTACTTTGTATTACATAGATGTCCAATAAAGGACATGAAAATACACTTTGGAGTTTTACTTTGTATTACATAGATGTCCAATAAAGGACAAGAAAATACACTTTGGAGTTTTACTTTGTATTACATAGATGTCCAATAAAGGACAAGAAAATACACTTTGGAGTTTTACTTTGTATTACATAGATGTCCAATAAAGGACAAGAAAATACACTTTGGAGTTTTACTTTGTATTACATAGATGTCCAATAAAGGACAAGAAAATACACTTTGGAGTTTTACTTTGTATTACATAGATGTCCAATAAAGGACAAGAAAATACACTTTGGAGTTTTACTTTGTATTACATAGATGTCCAATAAAGGACAAGAAAATACACTTTGGAGTTTTACTTTGTATTACATAGATGTCCAATAAAGGACAAGAAAATACACTTTGGAGTTTTACTTTGTATTACATAGATGTCCAATAAAGGACAAGAAAATACACTTTGGAGTTTTACTTTGTATTACATAGATGTCCAATAAAGGACAAGAAAATACACTTTGGAGTTTTACTTTGTATTACATAGATGTCCAATAAAGGACAAGAAAATACACTTTGGAGTTTTACTTTGTATTACATAGATGTCCACTAAAGGACAAGAAAATACACTTTGGAGTTTTACTTTGTATTACATAGATGTCCACTAAAGGACAAGAAAATACACTTTGGAGTTTTACTTTGTATTACATAGATGTCCAATAAAGGACATGAAAATACACTTTGGAGTTTTACTTTGTATTACATAGATGTCCAATAAAGGACATGAAAATACACTTTGGAGTTTTACTTTGTATTACATAGATGTCCAATAAAGGACAAGAAAATACACTTTGGAGTTTTACTTTGTATTACATAGATGTCCAATAAAGGACAAGAAAATACACTTTGGAGTTTTACTTTGTATTACATAGATGTCCAATAAAGGACAAGAAAATACACTTTGGAGTTTTACTTTGTATAACATAGATGTCCACTAAAGGACATGAAAATACACTTTGGAGTTTTACTTTGTATAACATAGATGTCCAATAAAGGACAAGAAAATACACTTTGGAGTTTTACTTTGCATTAGATAGATGTCCACTTAAGGACAAGTATATACACGTTTAATAATTTATTTCTAGATTTACCTTCACCAAAACGCTCAAAGCAAAACATTTACATTCGAAGATGTATAAGTACCGAATATAGAATATGTAAAAATGTTTTACTTATTTTCATCAGTTAGAATATTTTGTGAGAGATTAAAAGTCACACATTTAAAATGTTTGGTTTTGATTATCTTTTGGACTTTTTTGTCATGACATTCTCAGAATGTTTTTGTCTAACGAATGTGATTAAATAACCCTTTGGTATTTTTATGCCTTTTTCATATACCCTACATAAATATATTTATTGAATGTTTGATTTCGTAATTTACAAGTAGTTAAAAGTCTACCTTTTTAAGATTGCCTACATGAATATATTTTGTTCTGTTTGAACATAAAGGTTAGTATGACAGTTATTTCTAGATCGTGATAATCATAATGATATATGCAGCAATGTATATGTTATGATGTGTCTGACTTTATTTTATAGTCATAATGATCACGTTTAAGGAATGACTGAAACATTTTCCTGTCTATGAAGAAATAACATAAAAAATGTGGTGCACACTGAATAACGTGCGTAGCTGGGTCGATTCCTCTGCTGGTGGACTGTTAGTCCCGAGAGTATCACCAGTCCAGTAACCAGTACTTCGGTACTGCGATGCCTCTGCTGGTGGACTGTTAGTCCCCGAGAGTATCACCAGTCCAGTAGCCAGTATTTCGGTACTGCGATGCCTCTGCTGGTGGACTGTTAGTCCCCGAGGGTATCACCAGTCCAGTAACCAGTAATTCGGTACTGCGATGCCTCTGCTGGTGGACTGTTAGTCCCCGAGAGTATCACCAGTCCAGAAGCCAGTATTTCGGTACTGCGATGCCTCTGCTGTTGGACTGTTAGTCCCCGAGAGTATCACCAGTCCAGTAGCCAGTATTTCGGTACTGCGATGCCTCTGCTGGTGGACTGTTAGTCCCCGAGAGTATCACCAGTCCAGTAGCCAGTATTTCGGTACTGCGATGCCTCTGCTGGTGGACTGTTAGTCCCCGAGGGTATCACCAGTCCAGTAGCCAGTATTTCGGTACTGCGATGCCTCTGCTGGTAGACTGTTAGTCCCCGAGAGTATCACCAGTCCAGTAGCCAGTATTTCGGTACTGCGATGCCTCTGCTGGTGGACTGTTAGTCCCCGAGAGTATCACCAGTCCAGTAGCCAGTATTTCGGAACTGCGATGCCTCTGCTGGTGGACTATTAGTCCCCGAGGGTATCACCAGTCCAGTAGCCAGTATTTCGGTAATGCGATGCCTCTGCTGGTGGACTGTTAGTCCCCGGGAGTATCACCAGTCCAGTAGCCAGTATTTCGGTACTGCGATGCCTCTGCTGGTGGACTGTTAGTCCCCGAGGGTATCACCAGTCCAGTAGCCAGTATTTCGGTACTGCGATGCCTCTGCTGGTAGACTGTTAGTCCCCGAGAGTATCACCAGTCCAGTAGCCAGTATTTCGGTACTGCGATGCCTCTGCTGGTGGACTGTTAGTCCCCGAGAGTATCACCAGTCCAGTAGCCAGTATTTCGGTACTGCGATGCCTCTGCTGGTGGACTGTTAGTCCCCGAGAGTATCAGCAGTCCAGTAGCCAGTATTTCGGTACTGCGATGCCTCTGCTGGTGGACTGTTAGTCCCCGAGGGTATCACCAGTCCAGTAGCCAGTATTTCGGTACTGGTACATGAAAATACGGATTTTTTGTGGTATTAAAATTTGCTGTTATAAAATGTTAGAAATTATTATAAATTAAGAAAAGTATCTCCCTCATGCAAAGCTTGATTCCTTTCACAGATTTGGCTATACCTTTTGGACCTTTTTGGATTATAGCTCTTCATCTTTTATATAAGCTTTAGATTTAAGATATTTTGCCCATGAGCATCACTGAAGAGACATGCATTGTCGAAACGCGTTTCTTGGTGCAGGAAAATTTTTACCGCTAATGTAATTAACAGTGTGCACCACATATTTTATGTTATTTCGAATAAACTGACAAAGTATTACAGTCATGTCTTATAATGTAATTCTAAATTTCATTTTAAACCGGGATATTCATGAGAAAACGTTGATGACGTCATGGCCACGTGACAAAATTGTGTCTATGAAATGATCAACAAAACGACGTCAGCCAATCAGAAGACGCGTTACATCCAAAATTAAATTATTTACGTAGAGGCACCCTAAATACCACGTGTTTGTTAATATAGTTTAACAACCATCTTTAAGATAGAATATTCATTGGTGTATTTGAATTTTAAGTTCCACTGTTACCTTTAGGCAGATTCGTTCTCCAAAAATATATTTTAATCAATGTCTTTTCTCTCAAATAGTTTAAAGCAATATGTATCAAAACACATATATATTCCCATAAGTTGGAAAACAAATCAAACAATGAAAAATATTCAAATTAAATATTTACAAAACATTAGTCGTTTAGATATAAGTTATCATTTGTGAATTATATTTGGCATATCTAAGGCTTCAAACTCACTAAGACAACATTGACCTTAGATTTTACCCACCTCTATCGTTATGGTTGGGCCAAATAATTTGTTTTCGGGTCTTGTACATTCATGACAAACAATTATTTAGATTTGAGCGTTTACAATGAAGGTAAATCAAGGAAAAGCGCTGTGGATGGATGCATTAACAATTGTTATTTGACTAAACAGACTTATTATGATATCTTGTCATTCATATTGAGATCAAGAGCTATCCATGAAAAAAAATGGTACAAATGTTCTCAAACCAAAATGATAATGTGTTTTAGTTAATATTTATGGGTTATTTGGCTCACAACTAATTAAAAAAACTAATGTGCAAAATTATTATATAAATTAAAGTTTAATTTTCAATTATTTGCACCTTTGGTATCTATATCTTTTAAAAGAATATAATTTGAAGACGAGCTGAAGCCTGTTGTGACTAATCTTTTAATGAATGGTTCTCATTGCTCTTTAAATTCGTATTACATTTGACACATCGAATTGTTTTGATTGGAGCGTCAGCGATAAGACTTTTGAAGACTAAAGAATTTCCGGTTAACATACTTTGAAGCTTAATATCTATGATGAGTTTACTATCAGATTATTACATAGCATTTTTCATATCGCATGTATTATCAGCCCTAGGTTCATTATCAGTCCACGAGCCGCATGGCTCGAGGTCTGATATTATAAAAATAACATTTGAAGATTTTTTTTATCATATGCCTCAATAATGGAGAAAAATAACAGATTCGTATATATAGATCCTTTTACGTGGTTCCCAAATTGAAGTTCAAAAAGAGAAAAGTTTACGGACGTTGGATATCAAATTTAGTACATTTGAAAATCTTTCCATCATATGCCTCAATAGTTATCAAAGGTACCAGGATTATAATTTAGTACATGGACGAAACGACAAAAATACTAATTCAACAATATACATTATGAACACTGTTTGGAAAAGTCAACTTTTGAAAAAACTTTCTTTCTTAATGTCTAAACTAAGTTTGAAACTTTTAAAAATGCATTTATTGAAAAAAATATTTATTATTTTACACTATATACTTTTCAGTATCGGAATAATTGTTTTGTACACTTCTTTGTAATGTTTTCAATGACAACGTAGCATTGAGATGGGTTTTTTCGGAATTTGGCAAGTATCACCGTAATGCCATGCGATAACGTTACATAAAGGCTTGTGATAACAGTCGAAGCAGGTGATAAACTTTTCATATCAGCCCGCTAAGCACCAACTCGAAAAAAATATGCAATTAACGTTACTTAAATGCTTTTATCATACAGTAAAAATCACATGTTATTAAGTCTAAGTGTATGATAAATATACATTTAGGCCGATTATTTATTGATATGTTGTTGATGTAAACGTGCAGTGGCGGGTATTTGATGCATATTAATGAAAAGGGTCTTATATTAACTACATACTTTCATATGATGTTAACATTCGGTCAACCTAGTCTAATGCACTTGAATTGAAAATGCACCGAGTCTATATTTATGTATGCAACTAAACATATCAGCATTGCAGGATCTTTAAAGATCTAATAGTTATATAAATATAATAATGCAATATAAAAATGTCTGCCTGAACAATATTAGCGTTTATTGAATTGTTTCCATTTAGTTCTAAAACGGCGGCAAAATGTACTTATTATAAAGGAACATTATATTCCTTAAAGTTGTTCGAACCAAACTACCTAAAATAAAGTGATGCAAATTGTAGGATTAATGTTGTCACTCAGTGTAAGGTCGACGTGATATTCATTCATTGCGAATCTAATTAAAATGCAAATTGCCTCCAATTGGATTTTGAAAATGCTTTAAACCTGAATATCATTTTACTTAATGACAGTCAGTAAAATTCCTGGTATTCAAGAACGAAATGACATTTTGTATATGTATACATTATTCACATTTTCACATAAACATATCAAAGAGAAGTAGAAGAGACACTTGGGACATTCAAACGCATACGTCAAAAAGGTTAATCTTTCATATGTTGATTTATTTTGATAGGCGACATTAACCTGCGTCTAATAGATCATGAAATGGTTTCATTTAGGACTAGTCGACTATATTTCGAAGAAATTTCAAAATTGAACTCCCGGTACATATCAATTTTTTTTTTGTGTTTCCCGTTTTAAGACTTATAAAAAGAGACATTCAGGAAAAATTGGCTCTTTTTAAATAAAACAAATCCTCCAAATAAAAAAGATATCACAATTAAACACGAAATATATTAAACTCGAAGCAGAAAAATTGACCAGATATATCAAATAAAAAGGCCACCGCATTCAAGGAATACTTTAATAACTATATGTTCAGGCATAATTTATATAGACAAAAACTGTTTAGTGTCTTTAAATAGCAGCTGTATTTGTACGAGGCTAGGAAACATGGTGTATGCAAGCATTTAGCGACATATTACACATGTTTCGAGCCGAATACAAATACTGTTGACATTTAAAGACACTAAGCAGATATTGTCTTTATCCTGCAATTAATTCTCTATATTATTTATGTTTTAAAAGACACAAAAACACATGTTTTGCATTTATTTAAGACTTGAATTCCCTTGAGGCCCATGTAGCAATACGATACAGTAATCACACATTCAGCTGAAGACGGGTTCGCCAAAAAAAAGAATGGACCAATATTACATCGCTTAAGGTGAATAATTAAAACAATTTAAACATAACAACTAACTTCACCAGTAAAATCAAATAACAAAACATTGTCCAATTTGAAACAGGAGTGTACAAATTGTCCTACGCCGAAGCCTCGACATTCACTAAACATGCATGCTGAAATTGACATGGTTGTTTTTGTTACACAATCATACACATTCAAGTTCTGAAATAGATAGTTGTCTTCGAAGAAAAGACAACTGTTCATATGTGTATGTCGATGTAATTCCTATTGCTCTAAAGAAATGTTTGACAGAAGAAACAGAACGTAGAAAAGTAATCGTTTATTCGCAATTAATACGTCATTGGATTTGACTGCAATACACATTCTGAGGTCACGCAGGTTCATACAATACTCAGTCCGGCAGTAGGCGGAGCTTTAAAGCGATAACTGTATAGCTTACAGATACAGCATAGCGATAATTATAGGGCTGTATCTGTATAGTACAACACCCAATTACAGGATAAATCAGCTAAATCTCCGTTGTGTGGACAATTTTATTTTGATATCTTGAATGTGTACTGCTAAAAAGTCAGAGATATAAATACAAATATATAATTAATCTGTGTTCACAATTTTTAGATTTCAAATAAAGGTTATACATTTGAATATCTGTATTTCAATATAATGATAATTGATATTTGTAGAATTTGTTATCATTTTATGACCGAAATAAGATATTTATTATCTATAGAAATAAAGAGACGACAGATCCCTAAGGGACTTTCAAACTCATAGGAAATATTAAACTGACAACGTCATGGCAGAAAACAAACGAACATGGGAAAATCTTGAACCTCAGCAGCATTAAACAAAACTTGATTTTGTCATAAGTTTGTTCGAAGTCTTTGCATTTTTTTTTCTCATAGCTGTTTCATGGATAGGTAGACATTGTTGTAATCACAATTTGTTCGCTTTGTCTTCCATGACTGTGACATCACTTAATTTGAATTTGTTTTTCGTTATGAAGCTGCTAGTTTGTTTCCGACTTATGCGTATTGAATATCCCTCTCGTATCTTCTAACTCTTCTGTTTATGATTATATCTATATTTGTCTATACCAATTATTTAAATTATCGTTCACAGTTCCATTCATGTATGCAATACGTTGAATCATTATGACAAATACTTTAAGTCTAAGTGACTCAAGTTTAAGTTTCAAATGTAATCTGTTTAAATATCAATTTGGTATACTCCGTCTTTCTAGTTAATTGTGAATTCAAGATTTCGATGCTAATCAGCAATTTGCCTGGAAATAGATTTGAAAAAATTGAATGTAGAAGTTCATTTAGGTTTAATCTCAATTCAATTCAATTTTACTGACAGTGTATATAACAAATGTTTCACAAATTGATATCAGTTCTAAATCAATGCTGACATAATTTGAATGAAGAAATTTTGTCTGGCAATTTAGATGAATTACTAGATCACGACATTAATTAAGGATTTTCTAGCCTTTGACATTTTCTCTCTCGTTTAAACATTCCAGAGAGAGTCACATGATAAATCTCAATCGACTACTCAAATACAGATGAACCAATATTATTAGTGACAAAACCTTTCAAATCTGGTACAACTAATTTCCATTCTTGTTACAGCGTTGTGTTTAGTTTTTATATATTCAATATGCAGAACTTTTATTTTATTGTAATATAATATAAAAATGGTGGTATAAAGGAACTGTTTGACTGGAGCTCCAGGCTAAATAGCTATGGAACTCCAATTTATCTGCTTTATTGCTAAATTGATGAAAAAAATATACAATACAAGTTAAACTAAACAAAACGTCTCCCAATATATACAGGAGTAGGTTCAGTAAGTCCCCTTTTTGGCCCCAAAATATAGCAGTTTTAGAAAATTATGAAAATTTAATTTTTAAGCTATATTATGGAAAGTAAAATGCTTCTGCTTCACAAATATGAGCTTGTTTGTGACAATACAATGCACAAATATCGCATTCTGGCATCATTAAGTCATGTGAAATTACTGAAATCTTCAAAATTTTAGCATTTTGTTTAATTTTTTAGACGGTTTCCGTCTAAAATGAAAACTACCACATTTGTGTTTCTTCATACCATTGTAATGTCAGTTGTATTTGATGATAATACAAAACATATATAAAAGAGGGACGAAAGATACCAAAGGGACAGTCAAACTCATAAATCTAAAACAAATTGACAACGCCATGGCTAAAAATGGAAAAGACAAACAGAAAAAACAATAGTATACATGACACAACATAGAAAACTAAAGAATAAATAACTCGAACCCCACCAAAAACTAGGGGTGATCTCAGGTGCTCCGGAAGGGTAAGCAGATTCTGCTCCACATGTGGCACCCGTCGTTTTGCTTATGTGATTACAAATCTGGTAAATAGTCTAATTCGGTAGGTCACAAGTTTGAGGATGAACACCGATGTGGCTACTTTCATTTTTGACAAAAATCATTTGAAAAGTGACACTTTTTAGCATATTTGATAGATTTTTCATATTTAAAGTTTGAATCATATCGTTTTTAATGACTAAACCAGTTAAAATCTGTCACACAAAACTATTCGAATTGAAATAGACACTTAAGTGTTTAAAAAGTGTCCAAAGACCTTCGTTAGATGAACACAATATTTGAGGCCAAAATCGGCCCTAACCGGACCTACTCCTTTATTCATATGACTTTTTTTTTGTGTAAAATATTAGAATTAAGGAAAATGATTGATTCATAGCTAAGTACTCAGCACTTTTGTGTTGACATGAATTACCAATGATATGGTAAAAAGTATATATCAACTCTTTACAAAACTTTGATTTTAACGAAATAATGAAAACAAATTTACCCACAGAAATGAAACACCTTTACTGTAATTGACAAAACCGTCCGCACATTTTGAATCTTTAAAATTCTTAAACTTGGTTTCTTTATAGATGTATTTTAACTGTTATTTGAGCGTCATATATGACTCATTTGTAGACGAAACGCGCGTCTAGCGTACAACATTTTAATTCTGGTATCGATGATGCGTTTGTTAAGTTATTTTGCTGATGTTTGTGAACCACATAAAATGAACTTAATTTGATATATTAATATATTATTACTATATAATTTTAAGCTGAAAGATATTAAAAAAAAAATCGGGTTATTAATGGGTATTTGATATTTTGAATCGCAATAATTACATCGTTTAACCTACCTTTATTTCCGGTAAATGAGATACATTGTAATCGTGTTCTGGGAAACTTGACAATTCTGTGAATTGTGTTCATTGCTTTTGTCTACTTAATTGAACTCTAAGATGTTATCATAGATTTATTCGGAGCATAAATACATTCCAAGACGTGCATCTGTGAGTTCAAAAGAGGTTTTCTTTGTATTCTGTTATTTCTACAATCCCTTATTCCCGCGTCACACTGTCCCGATTTTTATATACGATGGACACCCGAATGCGAAAATTGTAAGTTCGTACGAAGTTGGTTCCGATCTCGTTAAAATACCAAAAAGTAACCGAAGCATGTAAGATGAATTACGAAGTCTATACGATGGTGCCGAAATTATATACGATAGCAAAAGATGGACATACGAGGTTCAACCGAAGACGGTTATTTAAGCTTCATAACTTAGCCGAAGCCTACACGATGGATCACGAAGGCTACACGATGGATTACGATGATGGCGCGATGGCAATACGATGTATAAAAGACGTCGTGTACAGCTTACAAACGATCTAAAAATGCGTTCTACCTGTTTTGAACTTTTTTAATGAAACAAACAGAACATATCGTTTCTCTACAAGACTGCCATGCATGGCGGGAAATCGATCTTTTTGTCTTATTCTTATAAAACTTAGTTTATTATACCCTCGTCTACTACATGTAAGTTGCGTGTAGATAAAATTGTTATGGACACTCTAGAACCAAAATGCTCAAAACTTGGTATGGTATTACTCGTTAAGAATATCTTAAGCGCTCTTAACTTTAAATTTCAAAGGTCAAGGTCACAGTTGTAGTTGTAATACAAGCCAATACCACCTTTGTTGACACTCTAAAACCAATATGCTTCAAAAGATTTTAACCACATTTGGTATATAGTTCCTCCTTGTAATGATCTGACATTTTTTACGTTTAAGGCCAAAGGTCAAGGTCATGCAGATGGACTTGTTTTTTTTTCTCCTTGAATTAGCATAATACATAGGAAATTGGTTGCTCATTTTTTTACCTGCTGATTCTAAAGACAATATTAAAGGTATTTCCAGTTACTAAATGTTTTGTTTGATTTCTTAAAGAATAGTTTATGTATCAAAGATGCATATTCAATTTACCATATTCTGCATGTGTCATATACAAATATAGTGTTCATATTTGTCCCCAATATGTTACATATTAGAGGATGCCACCCTCGGCATTACCTTGTTTGAACTGTAAAATGTGTGCACTAGTCTGAATAATCACCCATCATTATGCCCATATTTACTGATCTATCTTAAAGGTAAGGTAATGGGTTCGTTGATCCCTTTTATTCAAAAAGAGTTCTTCCAGGAATATATCATAATAATACAGACAAAAGAAGGGATGTGGGGAAAGCAACAAATGCGGCAAAATATGACATATAGAAAACAAAATGGTTATGGAGTAAACGTTCGTGTGACAACAACTCAGACGATACATAAAAAATCAGAATAATGAAGAAAAAGTTGGTTTCCCTATATACGTGTATATGCAGTGTTGGTGTATGAGGCGCGTTTATGATTTTCATTATGTCACTTGATATGAAAAATTGACAAAAAAAATTATTTTAATGGTAAAAGTAAATCCTGAGCCTGTAATAGCTGCTCTTCTTGTTCCATTTGAATTAATAGAAACAACGCTGTAACCTTTCTTGTTCTCATAGAATCATATGATATGAGCTCCGTGTTTTGTGAACGTCTTTCTTAACTGTCGTATTAGACTGACCAGTGCATATCGCGAATGGCACTTTAAATTATTTTAGCGCGAGAATTAACTTACATTTAACTGGATTTATTGCCGTCGTAGTTCCATCTTGTCGCCTTCGTACTTTTTTTCGATGGCAACACGACGGTATTACAAGGTCTTCACGAAGTCGTGTTTCCATCGTAAGACCTTCTGGTAGTTTCGTGATTCACTCGTGTAGACATCGTAATGTCAAAACTGCCCGATGGAAACGATGAAAACACGAATGCAATATGATGTACAAAGATGCATTCCCGGTGACATTACGATGGTGAGGATGGTGATACGAACTCAATACGAACCCTCAACATCGGACGCAACTTTGGGGATTTTTTAACATGTTAAAAAATTTAAAACCCTTCCCGAAGTTGTACCCGAAGTCTAGAAAAAGTGGTTGATGGTTCTACGATGGGTAAAGATTGCATTACGAATAGCCCGATCTGGATACGATCAGTCCCGATTTTGAAAATTTACATAATCGTTTTGACATCGGCGTTAAAATCGGGACAGTGTGACGCGGGCATTATAAACACAAACTATTAACTGATATAAAGGTGACAAACATCTAGAAATTGATTTTATTTTTAGTCTTTAGCGGCCACAGATTCATATTTAGGTATACAGGTTACAAGAAGAGGTTGTTGTAAAAATAAAGTAAAAGAAATGTCAGAGTAAGAAATTATCCAAAATCGGACCATTTTGATATACAACAAATGGAGATTTCAACGACCTTGATTGGCTATACAGCCCTTGTACGGTTGAATTTTGATATATCAGATGCAAGCATTCACTCATATATTTGTATCATGACGGAATATGACAGTTTATCTTTGTTTGACAAAGCCTAACATTTGATTTTTACGGACTTATCTGTACGTTTTCACTTAAACATGTTAAATGTTTTTGTTAATATTTTAGGAAAAGTTAATAAAACTTGACGAAGCTTAACGTAAGACTATACCAACCAAGTTACTTCATGACTGCACATGACATGCATGTGTCCGGTCAGGTGATATGCATCAAATGATATCCGCTATTCTACTCTTTTGTCATGTTTATATATAATTTATCATATCTTTATAGATACAATGAATTAATATTGTTATTAGTTAACACAATACAATGCTCGGATACTGCATTCTTGTATCGTTAACTATATCACGTGTACTTTCGATCTTTTTTTCTTGATCTTTGGTTTGATCACAAAAAATACCATTTACTGAGAGAAACAAACTATTAATGTTTATCTTCTTCCGTAGAACCAATGCATGCTGTCAAATGCAGCATCAATTAATAATTTACCAAGCATAAGTGAAGCTGTTTATATAGAATTCCGATCATAGATAGTTCGGCTTAAATTGATATAATGCAATCATGCGCAGCAATCTTATTTATAAATTCTGCTTTACAGTATCTATCATTTCGTGTCATCTTTGTCATCTTTTTAGCCTAAAAATAGTTTTTTTTATGTCTTTTATCTAAAACAAAACAACATTTTTTTTATTGATAGTATCAGGAATTTTGACCGCTTTTTGACAAAAAATATACAAATGCAGTCTGCACTATTTATATTCTGTACTTCTGGTTTTCAGTTAAGTCGCAAATATTCGTCAAAAATAGGCATTGCTACCAATTCAACACTAAAAAGATCATTGACTATTGTTTTTATTGGTATACATATTGATTTTGTTATCAGTAAATTAATAGCTTACTAAATATTACTTGTATGTTAAATACATATACACATTCATGAATCTATAATCTGTTGATACCCGTATCTTGGCATTGCACAATGTAATGTTTTTTCTTTGACTGTTTAAGACGTCTTTACACTTAATCCATCGGATGTTGGATGTGTACGGATTGATAATTTAGATGCATAATTTTGTTATTAGTTGTTAGTGGATTTGAGCTAGCTGTCAGTTAACTGCGAGTACTCTTCGAACTATTCCTAGTGTCTTTTTGTTTGTTAGAGGGAGAGTTGGGATCCCGCTAACTTGTTTAACCACGCAACATAATCTCTGTAAGTGCCTGTCCCAAATATGTTACTCCGTGGTTGTCGTTTATGTGTTACATATTGTTGTTTATTTCTGTGTCATTGTGGTCTCTTGTTAAGAGTTGTCTCATTGGCTATCGTACCACACCTTCTTTTTTATATTTAAGAGTATTTATTTCTTCACTATTTCCCATAGCGACTTTGTTGTGTTTTCATTCCGTGCCATCTGTCTTCATAAACTATGCTTCCTATTTCTAAATGATACAGCGTGTCACAGCTATGTCGTCTTTAAATATTACATTTGTTTTTGTAACTTTTCCTTCTAGACGATAAGTCATTTTCTGATTGTCGCATTTGACATTTTTAAAAGGACAACGTCGATGACAAGGGAAAGACATTAGCCTTTTTTCAGTAGATAAAATATAATGTAGTTCGAAGAAATCGTTATTTTGAACACTTTTTATCCCAGAAGGTCACAGTTTTCAATTCATTACTTTAAATAAAACTAATTTGAGAAAGGATCTCTCAGCCTTATTTTGTGAGTTTGAAGACAGACGTCATTCTTGTAATTGTATTGAAAAGATTTTATACGAAAAATGTCAAAATATACCAAGAAACTGTCTAACATTATTGACACATTGAACACAACAGTAATATTACGTTAAACTAAAAACGCTATTATGAAAGAAATGTTTTATTTCTAAAGGACATCATGTCTACCAAATGCAATCAGAATATAATCATTAAACGAAAGCCCATTTTAAAAGACCAAGGGCAGTTTCCATATTTATTATCTTTCTCCTTCTCGATCTTAATTAAACCATCAACATGATCAACTGAGTACATCAATTAGATTTGTTTATATCAGGATAACATTTTGTTCAATATTTTTTATATAAATGTATGTTACTAATTATTAATATTTGTATCATTCGCAGCATCGTATGTAAAAGTTTGATGTATTTCGCTAGTACCATATAGGCATCTTAAGTTACCATGGAAACAGCCTTTCAATATGATGATATATGCCTTTATTATTAGAGTTCTTATGTGTTATTTCCCATGTAAAATTAACAATTTGTACATATGAAGGTGAATTGTACACGTTGTTTTTTCTTCTGTTTGTAAACAAATGGAAATTGCTACCATGAAAACGTTTAAGCTTGAAAAGAAGACGCGGTACCGTAGTATAATTGATATGTTAAATACAAATATGATATTTTCATCCTTATATTTCATAAATGGTTAAATTTTAATGATCTTAAATAGATTAATACAACATATAAGTGTAAGAACGTTACAGGAAGTTTACAAAAAATCCCTTAGTTTGAATCCAAGACGGTAAAAAAGGTATATAAAAATATAAAAAGTGTATACTATAATTCTTATAAACATTAAAAAAAGTCTAAAAGACTGAAAAGACCAGTTTTTGTCTTAATTTGCATGAACTTTTACTCGACATTCTCTAAAAGTATGACTTGTGTCTTAATTTTCTTGACAAATTCTCATTTATATTAAATTTGTCTGAAATTTACTCGACATTCTGAATATGGTCTTAAAGATTTCTTGACAAATTCTTGACATTTGAATACTGTCTTAAAATTTGTCGACATATTCTCGACATACTTATTTTTTCTCAGTATTGCTTGACATATTCTGAACATTTTGAATTGTGTCTTAAATTTACTTGACAGTTCTGAATTTTACAAATTATAACCAATATTCATGATGTAACTTTAATCTTTATTTCTCTTTATATAATATACTGTTGTTTTAAGTAACACTTCTTGCAACAAAAATGAAAAGTGGGCATGTAAAATAATTGAAAAATTTGGTATCTATGTCGTATTTTCTTCAAAAGCAAAAAAAAAATCATTTTCTCCTATGTTCTATTTTAGCCATTTGAGCTATGTTTCTTGACATACAAGGAAATAAAATATAAAATTTATACTAGATACTCTGAAACTCATTTAGCCTAAGTTTGGCTGAAATTGATACAGCAGTTTCAAAGAAGAAGATTTTTAAAAGTAAGTCAACCTGATGAAAAAATTGTGAAAAAAGTCTTTAAAGGGCAATAACTCCATAAGGGGTCAATTGACAATTTTGGTCAAATTGACTTATTTGTAGATCTTACTTTGCTTAACATTTTTGCTATAACAGTTTGTCTATAATAATATTCAAGATAATAACCAAAAACTGCAAAATTTCTTTAAAAACCTCAATTCAGGGGCATTATACCTGAAAAACCAGTTACCAGATTCGGCTGAAAATTTCAAGACAGGTAGACCTTGACCTAATAAATACTTTAACTTCTTTTCTTATTTCCTCTAAATGCTGGAGTTTTTGAGATATAAGCCAAAAACTGCATTTTACCCTGTGTTCTATTTTTAGCCATGACGGCCACGTTTTTTTGACAAAATAGAAAATAAAACACAAACTTTATTTTATACACCCTACTGATTATTCAGTTGAAGTTTGGTTGAATTTAGTTGTGTAGTTTTAGAGGAGAAGATTTTTTTAAATTGTGAAAAATTGTCATTAAAGGACAATAACCCCTTAAGGGGTCAATTGACAATTTTGGTCATATAAACTTATTTGTAGATCTTACTTTGCTGATCATTTTTGCTGTTTACAGTTTATCTATAATAATATTCAAGATAATGACCAAAAACTGCAAAATTTCCTTAAAATTACCAATTAAGTGGCAGCAACCCAACAATGGGTTGTTTGATTCATCTGAAAATTTCAAGGCTGATAGATCTTGACCTCATGAACATGTAACCAATGTCAGATTTGCTCTAAATGCATTCGTTTTTGAGATATAAGCCAAAAACTGCATTTGACCCCTATGTTCTATTTTTAGCAATGGCGAACATGTTTGTTGAGAGATCAAAACTTGGGATACAATTTATAACATAGATACCCTTAGGAACATTCAGTTAAAGTTTGGAAGTATCTGCCTTAGTAGTTTCAGAGGAGAAGATTCTTGAAATAGTTTTCGACGACAGACGACGACAGACGACGGACGATGACGGACGCCAAGTGATGGCATAAGCTCACTTGGCCCTTCGGCCAGGTAAGCTTAAAAGGAATATATAACAGCAAAAGAATGTCATAAACAGTGCAGAATAAGTCTGTACACATTTCAGGCGAAATTCATACTGTTGAGATAGTGTCAAAACATATTTAAGACTGTCAAGAATGTGTCGAGACATATTCAGAGATCATTTAGAATGTCAAAAATGTGTCAAGATATATTCAGACATTATTAAGAATGTCAGGAATATGTCAAGACAGATCGAGACAAATTTAAGACAATCAAGAATGGATCGAGGCTAATCCAGACTCTTCTCATATGATACAGGAAGTGTCGAGAAATTTTAAGACAATGTTCATACTGTCAAGACACTTGTCAAGAAAAGTCAAGAAATTCATACTATGTCAAGAATTTAAAAGAAATATTCAGACAAATTAAGAATGTCGAGTAAAAATGCATGCAAATTTAGAAAAAAAAACTGGTCTTTTCAGACTTTTTGACTTTTGTAGTGAAAAAATCTACAACTAGTTTATAAAGAATTAATTTTACAATAAGGACAAAGGCATGTTGTTTAAATCATATGAATAAATACCTTTGCAATATATATAATAGTATTTATTCATGTACAACATGTACTTATCACAATTAAAGCTTTGCTGTGTTCATCCTGTGTGCTCTTTGTTGTAAAAAAAGAAAAGTCGAGAATCGTGAGCTTGAACAAAAAATGCTTAAAAAGGTACACACAAAACAAAAAACAATTGCCTCATTCTCCTACTTCAAGTCAAGTCTACACATATTCAAAAACAGTATTCACATATTTGCTGTGTCATGTGTTTATTTATTTTACATTGGCTATAGGTTTGGGATCTGACAAAACATGTTTAAACCCGCCGTATTTGTGTGTCTGTCCCAAGTCAGAAATATCTGTTTTTTTGTTAGTCTTGTTAACAGTTTCTTAAATCAGAGTTCAGTTTTATATATTGGTGTTAAGTGTCTCCCTTTAAAAACGACGATTTTTTATATGATGTGAACTTATCCTTATGTTATGTGCTAACATCGTTATACGATGTGGTTATGTCATTGTATTATGACAATGTAACATCATATGGTGTGGTTCGGTTTACATCTTTACAGGGTGTCAGAACATCAGTATGATGATGTGTATTCATTGTCCTGATGGTCAATTGCAAGGAACATGAATAAGGTAGCAATAAACAGTTCGGAAAAAATACTAAAATTTGCCCTTATGAATTTTACCATTTCCTTTTCATTGCTTTCTTGCAATATCAAGCTTACTGTTTGTGTCATATATGGGCATATGTATGTAAACAGAATCTTCCATAAATTTTATTTCCAGTATATAAAATGGTAAAATATAATTCCTTTTTGGTGTATCCATGGCAGCAATCTGCATTTATTTGTTATAAAATATTGCAAAAAGGGGGGGAAAGATGTCACATATTTCCCAAAAATTTGAATAAAAGAAGAATTTCAAACGCTTGAAGTAATACCTTTTCTAAAACTGTGTACATATAACATTTAGCAAATCCATGAAAATCATATGTCTTCCATCTCATTTTTTTGTGAAATTGCGTCAAAAACTTCGTGTAGAAAAAGAATGTTTGTAAACAGTACATTAATTTTTGGATCGATGGCCAGTCTAGCTATGAAAATACGGACTGAAAAACAGAAAACAGCCCATAAAACATGTAAAAAATAATCTTGATGCTCTTATAAACCACCTTTGAAGGCTAAATTAGCACTCATCTGTCTAAAAATGAATTTTATTACACAATAACTTTCCTATTTGAAAAATCCACAGGGGCCATAATGCGAAACTAAACTCCTAACTGTGTATTGCTACCTAAGATTAAAGCGATTAGAGCTGGTTTCGATCTGCTTCTGCGGAGTAACAATTAATAAGGCTCATATTTGTAGCTGTTGTTTGGAAAATGATCGAGATTTAAAAAGAAAAAAAACCTTCATTTTACATAAATAAAGCCGTAAGTTTTCTCGCTTGAATTGTTTTACATTGTCTTATCGTGACCCTTTATAGCTGACTATATGCGGTATGGGCTTTGCTCATTGTTGAAGGCCGTACGGTGACCTATAATTGTTAATGGTTGTGTCATTTTGGTCTTTTGTGGATAGTTGTCTCATTGGCAATCATACCACATCTTCTTTTTTATATTGGCATGTTAGTACCTCGTTTTAAGATGTAAAAAAAATCACATCTGATATTGTTGTAAAAATATATGAATTGCAACGTTTTGTTTAAATTGATTGGTCTAAAATAATAAACATACGGAGTCTGCAATAATGAACATACTTCAATTTTTTATTTCATGCTCTATGCTCAATTTAACAAGGGAGGGCATTACATTTGCTAATTTATGTACACCATCAAAAAATTCTATATGAAGTTAATACACGAATTTCTTCACTGTAACATAATATTACTGTTGTCTGGAGTCAATGGAACGACAAAACCTCTTCACTGTAAAATGATATTACAGTTCTCTGGAGACAAAGGAACGAGAAACCCTCTTCACTGTAACATAATATTACTATTGTCTGTAGACAATGGAACGAGAAACCCTCTTCACTGTAACGTAATATTACTGTTGTCTGGAGACAATGGAACGAGAAAACCTCTTCACTGTAATATAATATTACTGTTGTCTAGAGACAATGGAACGAGAAAACCTCTTCACTGTAATATAATATTACTGTTGTCTAGAGACAATGGAACGAGAAACTCTCTTCACTGTAACATACTAATACTGTTGTCTGTAGACAATGGAACGAGAAACCTTCTTCACTGTAACATAATATTACTGTTGTCTAGAGACAATGGAACGAGAAACCCTCTTCACTGTAAAATGATATTACGGTTCTCTGGAGACAAAGGAACGAGAAAACCTCTTCACTGTAACATACTAATACTGTTGTCTAGAGACAATGGAACGAGAAACCCTCTTCAATGTAACATAATATTACTATTGTCTGGAGACAAAGGAACGAGAAACCCTCTTCACTGTAACATAATATTACTATTGTCTGGAGACAATGGAGCGAGAAAACCTCTTTTGCATATCATCGTACTTAGAAGTGTGCATCTTCATCTCAAACCAACTTCTGAGTCATTTGGTCTCACGTGAAGAGTTGTCATATTAGCAGTAAAACTATATATTTCTCTTTGTTTAAAATCTAGCCGGTCTCCATTTTTGTTACAAGGCGTGACAGTAAACATATGGTAAAGATACCTCCCTTTACAAACACACAGAGGTTTGAACATACCTGTTTTGAACAAAACTTGCTTGCAATTTGAGATATCAGTTGTAAGATATTAGATTTTTATACTAAGACAGCATTCAAACTTATAGGTGGTGGTCATTTGAGATATCAGTTGTGAGATATTACATTGTAATACTAAGACATCATTCAAACTTATAGGTGGTGGTCATTAGAGATATCAGTTGTAAGATATTAGATTTTTATACTAAGACAGCATTCAAACTTATAGGTAGTGGTCATTTGAGATATCAGTTGTGAGATATTACATTGTAATACTAAGACATCATTCAAACTTATAGGTGGTGGTCATTAGAGATATCAGTTGTAAGATATTAGATTTTTATACTAAGACAGCATTCAAACTTATAGGTGATGGTCATTTGAGATATCAGTTGTAAGATATTAGATTTTTATACTAAGACAGCATTCAAACTTATAGGTGGTGGTCATTAGAGATATCAGTTGTAAGATATTAGATTTTTATACTAAGACAGCATTCAAACTTATAGGTGGTGGTCATTTGAGATATCAGTTGTGAGATATTAGATTTTAATACTAAGACATCATTCAAACTTATAGGTGGTGGTCATTAGAGATATCAGTTGTAAGATATTAGATTTTTATACTAAGACAGCATTCAAACTTATAGGTGGTGGTCCTTTGAGTATATACAGCAAGTCAACTAAATATGAATCTAGATTACCTATTAAACATTTATCACAACAATTAAAAAGAAAATAAAACGCAGCATACACAATATGTGTTTAGATTGATTTTGAGCTTTACAGTATAGATAAACAATCTTTAACTGTGATTGGCAAAATGCAAAAAAATATGTTTGAACAAAGAAAGCTTTAGCGGAACAACGTTGATTTTCACCAAAAAATATCATTATCAATTAGAATCACGGCAATCCAACAAATCAGTTTTTCATATTTATCTTTAAAGGTATTGAAAACACTTAATATCACAAAATACCACAAAAACTTCTTCTTTTATAATCTTTTTGTCAGATCAACCATCACACATATCACCTGTTAAGCGGATAATCATTGCCCTTAAATCGAAAGTCCTAATCAGTTAATAGCAAATCGATTTACAGGTTTATTTTGTAAAATTATAGTTAAAAAATGATAAATGAAAAAGATGTTCTATAAGGGAATAAACAAATTTTAAGAAGAAAAAAAAACAATTATTTAATTAGAACCTTATCTATGTAAACTGTTTTAACTGCACCAACAATTATATTTAGTTGTTTTGTTATCAATGAATATATATATATATATTAAAACGAAACTCTAAAAAAGCAAACACACAACACATTATAATCTAGCATGAAAGATATACAACTATGTGTAAGACACATTACACTTTTTATTGTACAAATTGTTGAAGCACTCGGCGATCTTTGTCTTCTAAAAAGCTTCTTCTTTTTCAACTCAATTCAATAAATCTGTAAGTAGAAACATACAAAATTGAGAATTGAAATGGGGAACATGTCAAAGAGACAATATCCCCAACAGAGAGCAGATAACATAGTTCTAAAAATTACCCATAGAATAGAATGGAATCCATTTGTAATCAAAGAAGACCATAAGTTATTTATTTTTTTACATTGACAATGGAATATTTAGTAGAACTAAAGAAGAAAATGTAAAGAGCTATATATTTTTCTTAGCATGTAAATTTGCTTTGATGCGAGGTCATCGATAACGTCTTGACAACACCTACTTTTGAATGACCACATTTGATAAAAGAAATAGACATAACCTATTATTGTCAAGGCTAGAGGAGCACACATGTAAATCAATTAAAATTAAAATTGAATAACGGCATATTTTGCTAAATATCGATAAGTGTTAATGACATAACCTTAGAGAAAACGACTTTACTCAAGAACGATATTTCGTATACGGGGACCAGCAAGAGCAACTTAAGAAGTGATAGTTGATAGAAATATAACGTAGGTTGATACACCAAGCTAGTAAATTATGTGTGATATAACGTAGGTTGATACACCAAGATAGTAAATTATGTAAAATATAACGTAGGTTGATACACCAAGCTAGTAAATTATGTAAAATATTACGTAGGTTGATACACTAAGCTAGTAAAGTATGTAAAATATAACGTAGGTTGATACACCAAGCTAGTAAATTATGCGTGATATTCCGAAAGTAAGATAACGATTCGTTCATAGCTGGATTTGTAAGATTTGTAAACTACTTTATTTGTTATAACATTATCAACACTCTGTGTTTGATGATGGTTTATCGAACAATGGTTTTAAAGTAGATTTCGTAAGAAGTATTATTGTAGGTAACTGGAAAACGATTAATTATTTTTGTCATGGAAACATATCATTTAAAACGTTAATGGTCGTATACAACAGACGAAAACAAAATATAAAACCATGTGCAAAGTGAAAGAAAATTAAGAAAGGCAATTGTGAAAAGAAAATGGATTTTGTATTAAATGACAGATGACACACAAAGTGCAAAGTTATAAGAAAGTTTTATGTACGGCCATCTAAACTTATCTGCTTAATATCTAGCTAAACAAAAAAGAAAACCAACTTTTGTGTTCAATTTACCTAAAGAAATTGCAATGTTTTAATAAATAAAAAAAGAGCCGAAACCATTGCAAATGATATAAATTAAACTGATGAACATAAAACTTTCGAATCATATTGGAAATTTTAATATAAAAATACGATCGTTCTTTTGCTACATGTATCTAATAAACATTTTTAAAGAAAAAAAGTAACTTACCTTTTTCACAGATACATTGTTTTAATAATTCACAAGTTTCATCATTCCATGCCGCATTTGAACGCCACATTTCAAGGCACCTTTGATTGCCATTAATATTGTTTGGCTGTCCGTTGTCCCAATCAGTAAATGTGATAACGTTCTGACTGTGTGACCATATCCAAACATTTATTTTTTGTTCGTCTGTTCCGCCTCACCAGTAATCTATAAATTGTATCAACACAGTATCAAAACACTCTGATTTCTTT
Organism: Mytilus trossulus; assembly: GCF_036588685.1. NCBI lineage: Eukaryota > Metazoa > Mollusca > Bivalvia > Mytilida > Mytilidae > Mytilus > Mytilus trossulus. The sequence continues at coordinate 1,150,841 of NC_086374.1, forward strand.
ATATACATGTGATCTACAAGTCTATGCTAGCCTCAAGTCCGTTTTCTTTCAAACAAGTTACTCTCATGTTAACTGTTCTATGTTTTGACGAAAGAAATTATCAAAACGTCATTCGTGTATCTTCAATCTATCAAAGTAAAGTATAGACTTCCGAACTTTGACGTGAAGTAATCGGACATGAGTGAAAATTCGTATTGTTTAACATAATGGCAAACAGTGAAACATATTGTACCTTAAATAAAGGCAACAGTAGTATACCGCTGTTCAAAACTCATAAATCCATGGACAAAAAACAAAATCGAGGTAACAAACTAAAACCGAGGGAAACGCATTAAATATAAGAGGAGAACAATGACACAACACCGAAACGCAACACACACAGAAACGGACCAAGCATCAGACATAATCCCACGAGAATTCTAAACCAAATACATGAATTTGGGATAAACAAGTACCGTGCCACGTCTTACATTAATAAAATCTGTTCTGTCGGTTTCAGACATTTTCAAATTGACGAAATCAAGACATTTGTTTATCTTCTCAATCTGAAGTTATTACAAACGCCATAGTATATACGGTAGTTTTAGATTATTAAAAGTCAACCATCGCCAGAAATTCTAACAGGCAATACTTACAATGCCTTATAATGCCAAACTGAAATTTATCGTATTATAATTTGTATGGTACTATAGATAAGGTCTACAAACATCAACTTAAACTACCGGGTAGTTCGGTTAATCGGTTGAAAAATTTTCCCAGTAACCAGTAACACAAAACTGTTCTTTTTGACAAGACGTAAAGGATATAAGCTGATAACAGTTCATTCTATTAAATATTGGATAGGTCTGAGGCCGCAGAATGGACTGTTAGAGGCTTATATATCCCTTAAAACTTTGTTTAACACGTCAAAAAGATAAATCAAAAGAAAAAGCAAGCAAAGATTTATTTTCATCAAGTATGAACAAAATGAAAACTGTTTTGTGAATAAACTTCTTTATTTTAAAATATATCCTACATGTTGGCCCCTTTAAACAGTAGCTCAAATTAAAATAAATATACAAAAAGAAAGTACAGCTAAAGGTAAACAACATGTATTGCTACACGAAGAAGAAATCACAGTTATGCGTATCATGATTTTTGCGTGCGCAAGGACAACTCACAGTTTCCGCTCATAGTTTCCGTGAATACCTTTACATGCGCTTTTGTGTTTCCAAATGGATAGAGTGATGAAATTATATTCTTAATGCAAAAACGAAGATAGAGATGTCATTATTAGTTATTGTGTTGTTTCAAACTTTGGATTAAAATCAAATGTGTATTCAGAATCTATTCAGATACATAGTTACAGTGTGGATTACAAAGAGAATATAGTCAAAGCAGCTAAAAATGGCTTATATATATTACATTTCAAAATGTAGTCCTCTCGTATTGGTTTCTTGTTTCTTCTCGGGTTTTTTTTTACAGGGTTAATGAGAAGAAGAAAAAAGAATAGCATATGAAGACATGTTCTTGTGAATCCATATCGAGTGCACTGGAATACATAATTTTAAAATATGAACAAACGAAGAGCTAACAACATGCAATCAGTTTTATTCTTTTGTTTGAATTTTCAAGAGACTGTTATTGTATACCGAAATGGTACCACCAGAATATCCGCACACACTTTTCTGTTGTTTTCTTTTTTTTCTGGAAGGTCGTATCGTTCTTTTTTCGTTTATTTGTGTATTGAGTCTCTTTTTTTAAATGTTACCGAAACGTTATTTTGTCTCGATTTTCTTTTGAAAAAAAAACTTTTTATAAAACAATGTCTGCGAACAAAGTGCGAATCCGACACATAATTGGTTTGTTTGGCTTATAAAATGCTGTAATGTCTTCCTTTAATCTGCTTTCCATATTGATCGTTGTTCATGAGAGAAGTGTAGCATCATATTCATTTGTAAACCATAACTTAAAAAATCAACAACTTGTAAATCCATACCAAAAACTGAAAATTCTGAAAAATATTATAGTTCCTAGTTTATGAAGGAAGTTTTAGATTTGCACTTTGTACACAGGATAAGGTTTAGGTTGTTCGTGGCCCTTGTATTGTGGCATGATCTATCAAAGGAGTAGGTCCGGTAAGGACCGATTTTGGCCTCAAATTTCAGTTTCATCTGACGAAAGATTTTGAACACTTTTCAAAGACTTTTAAAAGTGTCTATTTCATATGATTCAATTAATCTATGTGCAAGATTTTAACTTATTTAGTCATTAAAAACCATCCGATTCAAGCTCAAATATGAAAAATCTACCAAATATGCGAAAAAATGTCACTTTTCAGATGTTTTTTTTGTCAAAAACGAAAGTGGCCGCATCCGTGTTCATCCTCAATCTTTACATATGTTATGTATTATCATCAAATACAACTTCCATTTCAATATTTTGGATGAACACGAATGCGGCCACTTTCGTTTTACCCAGAAACCGTCTAAAATTTAACTAAAATGCTGGAATTGTGAAGATTTCAGTTATTTAGCACGACTTCATGGTGGTAGTACCCAATATATGTACATTGCATTGTCAAAAACATCCCATATTTATGTAGCAGAACCATTCTACTATCCAATAACTTAGTAAAAGTTTACATTTTAACAATTTTGTAAAACTGCTATATTTTGGGGCCAAAAAGAGGTCTTACTGGACCTACTCCTTTAAGAAACATTACTTTATTGCTTTTTTTCATTTTGATTGTAGTTGAAGAAAATGATGTTAGGAAGAATAGGAGCAACACATGAGGTCAATCTTGATTACCTAACGACAGACGATGATAAATGAGAACAGGTAAAACAGAATGACATTGTAACAACAATGTTTTAATACGAAATATATCTATACTATTAAACGAGAAGACCTCATTTTGGGTGTCGCTTCTCTTCCTTCCACAATAAATCAATCATCATGCCTCTGTGTCCTATAGGTAACATGCATAGTCGCATTTGTCATCCATTCTTATGATTAATCAGATTGAGTTATTTTGGGAGAAAAACGACAAAAAAGAGGTCCGGAAATGATTCCATCATCAGACTGACGTTTAGTCATAGATAAGACTTCCTGTTTGAAACATGCACAAAAACAACCAATCGTTTGATAGATAACAAAAAAGAAAAATAGATAAGCCAATCAGAGCGTTCTCCATATCATGGTGTGTAGATCACAAGAACCACAACTATTATACCTCCTTAGAGAGGACAATTATTTTTCGCGTTTATCTACATGTAAAATACGACTATACTTCTTTAATATATTGAGAATCTCTGTATTCTGTCTACTATTTTTTTTAAATGTTTACTATTCAAGGGATCATACCAGTTGCATTTATATTAAAATAAGTAAAACATGTGACACAAGTACAACAAATCGTAGAGCGTTCTCCATATCATGGTGTTTAGATCGCAAAAATCACAACTATCATATCCCTTAGAGAGGACAAATATTTTTCGCGTTTATCTACATGTAAACTACGATTATACTACTTTAATATATAGGGACTCTCTGTATTCTGTCAGAGATTTTTTATATATAATTTATTGTTAAAAGGGAAATAGTGATTTGGCAAAAATTAAAGTAAGGTAAAGATTAGAGGGAGGCAGGACATTTTTCGGGCGTCGGGATCGGGTGTTTTTAAGCTCGGGATTTGGGAATTGATCATTACGGGATGCGGGAATACATTTTTCGATTTCAGGATATGAATTTCGTTAAATTCTGCATCTCGGGATTTCATGGTTTTAAGCCCGGAATTTCGGGATCAGGACCCATCCGATCGACAAACCCTCAAATTAGCCTTAGTCGGTAATTAGTCATTTATACATGATTCAAATCCTACCATTGGCATATTAAGAAGACTCTCAAAAAAACACTGATGAATTGTCATAGAAGCATAATTTTTAGACTAATAATGGTCTATATATAAGCAGTTACATTTATTTCATGTTTGAAACGGTGCAAATTTTTAATTTGATTTGACTTTAACCAAAAGAAGCATTGTAGCAAAGCGGGAGAAGAATAATTGTGGTCGTAGGCCAGAAACACGAGTATAATTGAATTTAACAGACTGGAAACAAATATCGGACTTTGGAAAAAGGGAGATACCTTTTATGTAATTCTCAATTCATAATATCTTTTACAAAAAATCATCCTACAACAGTTCACAAGCTGTATATGCCCGCAATTTCGCGGGTGTGTTCTAGTATATATTTAAAACTGGTAGGTAGAAATATCGTATGCAACATCGTTTTGATGTATGACTTTTTAACCGCGGAAACTACTGTTGCCTTTAAACTTTAAACTTGCTGGCATAACATGATTTCAAAAAAGGTAAAAAATCAGGAACCTGTAATTGAGTGACTGTCGCCTGTTGCTGTATATATCATATTTGTTGTTGTTTAAACATACGGCAGTTTGTTTCTCGAGTATATACAAATACAGTACAAAATTGTTTATAACCGTTGACCTGAGCGTTTGATAATGTCCAAATATAAATTATATAAAGTAAAGTACGTTTATATTTTAATTAGAAAATAATGTAGTATCATCCTAATTCATTTCCTCTTTTTGAAACGGTTATAATACCGAACATTTTATGTTTATGGAAAATTTTACACGAAGGATATATCAAAAATTTAGAAGATTTCCATCTGTTAAAACTTATTAAAAATATATGCGTAGCAAACTAAATATTAGTATTTTATAGCTGGTTTACTTGCTTGCATAGTCATTAATTGCAATTACATACCTAACCCGCTTGTTGACACCTTATAAAGTCGTTTTCACATTTTGAATCTGCTTCTACAAGCATTCCTCCATCATCTTCGCAGGCAATCTGTAATGAATACACATAATTCGTCTAAATATCAGCCCGACAATGTTAGATCTCTTTTTTTCTTGAAGCAAACGTTTTGTTCTTTTCTAATGGCGATTCGCGAACACATGCTACTGAGATATCGTGGCACCAAAATTATCTCGTACTATGCCCGATGCGCGAGACCACACGACCACCTATGCTCTACATAAATATGTATCTATTTTTTTTTCGTTCAAATTGTTTAATATATGTCAATTCAGGGACTTTTATAGCTTATTATGCGTCAGAGGTTCTTTTCATCGCAAAAGGCCGTACAGTGAACTATAGTTGTTACTTTCCGTGTAATTTGGTCCCTTGTGGAAAATTGTATCATTGGGTATAGTACAAGATCTTTTTTTAATTTTTAAACCTTTAGCAGGAATAAGCTTCAGATGGTTTACCAAAAATGTTCAATATTTTCAATCATCAAATCGTATAAAAAAGTGATACGAAAACGTGTCTATTTACCCAAATAGAATAGTACTAAATGTCATAATAGTTCTAGCAACGTCCGATTATATGAAATAAATGACTAGTTACCAACCTTAGCATCTGTCCAATTTTTTAGTTCATCGCTGAAGTAGTAGCATTTGTTTTCGTTTTTTAACCATCCGTTTAGACATGGAAGTGATTCTGAAATTTTGATTATTAAATAATTAGACTTTTGAATGAGATATTCATATGACATAAGGTAAATTAAAATAATTCTTCACAGATTTCGAATGAAGAATACGATTCAGTCACAAATGTTATCAAAAGCTTTTTATCTATACTACTTTTAACGGGAATTCTCTAACTTTATCGTGTGTTTTAGAAAGTCTGTGCTAATGTTGGAGAATTAAGCTAAATAAGAAATATAAACACATTCATAAAGTGCCTGTTCCAATTCATGAGCCTGAGGTTTAGTGGTTGTTGATTGTTATAATTATTTTCTGTATATTGTTATATATTAATTTTTTTCTCATTTGAATTAATCCATACTTGATATGTCGAACCTTTGATAGCTGACTATACGATAAAGGTGTTTCTAATTTTCTGTTTTTTTCAAGACCGTACGACTGCACACAATCACTTATGTTCACTTTGTTGGAACTCAAGTAGATAATTGTCGATTTGGCAATCATACCTCATGTCCTTATGTTTATATTAAATTCGTATAATGCAGTGTAGATTGTTCCGTATTATATACAAAATTACACACGATCTAATTAATAAACACATTATATATACCAGGATTGAAATTTTGTATTTGCGCCAGACACCGTCTTGTCTTCGAAAGACTCTCAACCGCTAGAATTATTAATTTCAGAAAGGCAATCAAAGAATACGAAGTTGAATAGCATTAAAATAGATATAGGAAGATGTGGTGTGAGTGCCAATGAGACAACTCTCCATCCAAATAACAATTTAAAAATTAAACCATTATAGGTTAAAGTACGGCCTTCAACACGGAGCCTTGGCTCACACCGAACAACAAGCTATAAAGGGCCCCAAAATTACTAGTGTAAAACCATTCAAACGGGAAAACCAACGGTCTAATCTATATAAACAAAACGAGAAACGAGAAACACGTATATATTATATAAACAAACGACAACTACTGTACATCAGATTCCTGACTTAGGACAGGTGCATTTAATTAAAAAGATCAAATATCGTTGATATGACTTACTAGTAGTTTGGTTTACGTAGTTTTTGACGTTGTTTCAGGTGAGAGTGAGGTTGAGGGTTTGTGCTCATGAAATATTTTGGCCTGCTGCGTTTGTTTTTACATTTGAATGGTTTCACACTATACATTAGCTGTGAGACATGCTCCGTATTCATGACAGTACTTTGACCTATATTGCTTTACTTTTTTGATTAGTGATTTCGATTGACTGTTTTCTCATTAACACTCATACCATATCTTCTTATATCTATTAAGAACTGTCTTAAAAATAGAGACAGGCTTTTTCTTTAAAAAAAAACTGTTCTTATAGAGTCATGTTGACGAAAGACTAAATTAGGCCGAGCATGGCGTAGTATTGTACAGTAAAACATAACAAGGAAATCACATCTGACACATAGCTCAGGCATCTTAATCATGAGCGCAATAATCAAGATACATGTATTTGATTTCAAATGAAAAACCTAATTTGTGAAAGTTATTAATTATATGATATTGTCTTTAAAGATAAGTGTAATAGAGGTAATGATTCTGATTCCAGTTTTTTAATATGCTTGATTAGGGGCATACGATACAGTTACAGGGGAGGTAATGACGTTGCAAACGTAAAATGTTATTTTCGCGACGTCAAACTGTGACATCTCGAGAAAAGATGCATTTTTCGACTGATTTTTTATCATTCAAACTGATTTAATTTGAAAACGAGTGCATGACCCCATTTGATAAACCGACATTTTGTATCAATTTTAAAAGAGATTATGTGGACCAAATTTGATAAAACTGTAAATAGTGCAATTTTTTTTAAATTTTGATAAATATACAGCAAAAATGTATGTTTTTTTTCCAATTCATGACCATTTGATAAATATGAGTTATTTCTGAACAAAAAATGCATAATTTTTTTAGAATACAGAAATTACAAATTATTTAACAAAAAACAATTTGAGTTTATCTTTTAAAACAAAAAATGTTATGTCTTTCTTTCGAAAAGGAAAATACGGCCACAAATCCGATTTTGAGCAAATATACAAAAAATCGACCTCATTTAACTCAAAAAGTAGCACATGAAGGTATATTTTTATTACATATTTGATTTAATCAGGTAAAAAATAGCCTAAATGCAAATTTTGATCAACTTGTAAATACAGGATCAAAACTGTATCGTATGCCCAACAGTTTCAGGGGAGGTAATAACAAACGTAACCGTCGTTTTTAGTTTTATTTCCCGTAATTTCACGGTGTTTCAATGACGTCATAATGGCCGTCTGGAAGTGGTGGTTTCTTTCTTCAAAGGAAAGGGCACGACGGGAATCGGCAAAACATTAATATAGAATATAAACAGAACTAGAACTCAAAACTTAAAAGACATCTTTGTCCTCTTGGTCTATTATAAAAGAACTGCAATCATCTTGATCATTACCAGACCATATTCCGTTTTATTAAAATTATCTTCAATACAGTAGAAAACAACGAGAGCAAATGCGTAATGATTTATTGTTGCAGTAGAATGCAACACAAATTGTTATTAGTTCTTTACCAAACTTTTCCGAGATATTGTCATTCAGGATAGAAAAACTCAAAGTTTGGTTTTACTTGAGAAAGATGAAAAAAATGGTTTCTTGAGAAAAATAAAGTACGGCGTAAACTAACATTTATCATGCATCTAGCTTTGCGTTGAAGTGCTAATATATACAGTAGCTCTTTAAATGAATACGACCTTTAACCGGTAAACAATATAAAACAAAAGATGACACAGTAATACAAACATATTGAAATAGGAAAACATTGTAATATAAACACTGACATACAAGTAGAAAATATCTGACGATGTTGGTGTTTACTTATGTATGAGGGAAGAAATATAATTTAACAAAAAATTAGTCAAAGCGACAATAACCCGACCATAGAGAAGACAACAGCCGAAGGCTACCGGTGGGTCTAACCTTCAATGTAGCGAGAAAATCCCGCACCCGTAGGTGTACTTCAGCAGGCCCCTTAAAAAATATGTATACTAGTACAGTTTACATCAGTGGTTACATTGTATACAGCCAAACTATGTAGAGAGCAGAAGAACAGAAAACAATCTCCATTGTGTATATATGCAATAACTCATATATTGAAGCGTAAAACCACGGCAGTCAATCTCGTTATGTAGAAAATTACTGTGTCAATTGCATATACTTTATGTGAGTAAGAATTAATTCTTTAGTTAAAATAATACAAAACTAACAAAGGCCAGAGGCTCCTGACTTGGGACAGGCGCAAAAATGCGGCGGGGTTAAACCCTCCCCCTATACCTAATGTAACCAATGTAGAAAAGTAAACGCATAACAATACGTACATTAAAATTCAGTTCAAGAGAAGTCCGAGTCTGATGTCAGAAGATGTAACCAAAGAAAATTAACAAAACGACAATAATACAAAAATAACAACAGACTACTAGCAGTTAACTGACATGCCAGCTCACATGTTATGTTAAGTATATTAAGTGAAATCTTCCATATGACTATGCTATTTAAAATTATAATTATAGAACAGGGATTTTAACAAGGTGTATGTATTTGTTCTTTAAAAAGCTTTAACGACGTCGATAGGTTTGTTCTACCTAGCAATACAAATCCAGCAGAGTAACGTACTGTGATAAAGTCAAGGGTTGGTTTATTTGGTCATACTTTGGTGTGGTTGTTCCCTATAATGATACTTTCCATCTCTACAAAAAAAGCATACACAACATATTTTGAATCAACGTTTCCCGCCAAACTTTCAATAATTAGATCGTGCTTGTTGAATATTCAAGCACGTTAAGCATGATATTAGAAATGGTTTAGTTAAACAGGTAACAAATAAAAAAAAAACACAAATTGCCAATCTTCGAAAATTACTTATTCATACTAAAATATAAAATTTCACAAACATGTCACAGACTTAAATTTCTAAACATTTTGTGTTTAGGCTTAAAATGTAATGTGAATAAAGCATAGATATTTACGTGCCCCTCTACCTGCCGACTTGTTTCTAAAATTATTATGAGGCTGCCTTCATGCATGAACTTCTTAAAAAGGAAGATAAGAAGTTAGCAATACCCTTTAACTCTACTTTCCGCTATATAGATGATGTTCTTTCACTTAATAATTCAAAAATTAGTGACTATGTGGAACACATCTATGTCATCGAACTAGAGATAAAGGATTCAACAGATACAGTTAAGTCGGCCACATAGCTTGACTTACACCTAGAAATTGACAATGAGGGTCGGATGAAAAAAACAAAAATTTACGACAAAAAAGATGATTTCAGCTTTCCAATTGTGAACTTTCCATTTCTAAGTAGCAACATTCCAGAAGCACCTGCATACGGGGTATATATTGATTCGATTTTCCCGTGCTTGCATTCCCTATCATGATTTTCTTGATAGAGGGTTGCTGCTCACAAGGAAGCTATTAACCCAAGAGTTCCAAATGGTGAAGTTGAAATCATCCCTTCGTAAATTTTACGGACGCCATCACGAGTTGGTTGACCGTTATTTAATAACCGTTTCACAAATGATATCGAATAAGTTTCTCACGTTGTAACTACAATCCCCTTCCCTTTCATTAATCAGACCTACCGAATTAGACTATTTGCCGAATTTGTTGTCACATAAGCAACACGACGGGTGCAACATGTGGAGCAGGATCTGCTTACCCTTCCAGAACACCTGAGATCACCCCTAGTTTTTGGTGGGGCTCGTGTTGTTTATTCTTTAGTTTTCTATGTTGTGTCATGTGTACTATTGTTTGTCTGTTTGTCTTTTTTTATTATTAGCCATGGCGTTGTCAGTTTATTATAGAGTTATGAGTTTGACTGTCCCTTTCGTATCTCTTTTACGATACGTATTTGGAACATACTCACCCCTTTTCGTCCAATGAAAAGCCATTTGTTCCCCTCTATTTTTCATAGTACATGGTTTTCTATGCACTATGAAATGCTATACATGAATCACTTTTCATTGTCAGTTTATTAAGAAAGCGAACTTTTAATAACTGCACTAACAAAGTGTACAATTCCTTGAGGCATTTTTTACTATTACAATTGGAAAGGATAATTTTATAACGTAATTCGAGAGTTTGAATATGTTCTAACTTGGTCAGACAATACTTGGTCATGTTTTATACTCTATACCTATAATTAAATCTTGACAAACATTTGTAGAAAAGCTAATCGAAGAAATAAAATATAGAAAAATATTCAACGAGTGGCCAAACTATACATTTATTGACGAATGCGCGTAGCGCATGAGTTAAATTTCTGTATTGTTTGGTCATGAATTAAATATGTTTCAATATTTGAATTCTTTGATAATTTTTTCTTTTCCTTTCCCCCAGATCCATCCAGATTCTCCAGTTTAATGGAAATTCAAGGTCGTTTTTTTAGTTTAAAAACACAACAACATTAGAAATAGAATCAATTTCAGATCAACAAGTAACGTCATCTTAATTAAACGTCATAACAGACACCATTTAAAAGGAGGTATTTGAGAAATTGTTGAAACATTAACTAGACCCCCAAAAAAACCTACAACAACAACAGAACAAATTGTCTTTATGCTGCTTTACACAATGAAAAGAAAGTCATACTGTATAATTAGCTATGATTATCATCGTCATGACAAAAAATCATACTGTATAATCTTCTATGATTATCATCGTCATGACAAAAAGTCATACTGTATAATCTTCTATGATTATCATCGTCATGACAAAAAGTCATACTGTATAATCTTCTATGATTATCATCGTCATGACAAAAAGTCATACTGTATAATCAGCTATGATTATCATCGTCATGACAAAAAGTCATACTGTATAATCGACTATGATTATCATCGTCATGACAAAAAGTCATACTGTATAATCTTCTATGATTATCATCGTCATGGCAAAAAGTCATACTGTATAATCAGCTATGATTATCATCGTCATGACAAAAAGTCATACTGTATAATCAGCTATGATTATCATCGTCATGACAAAAAGTCATACTGTATAATCGACTATGATTATCATCGTCATGACAAAAAGTCATACTGTATAATCTTCTATGATTATCATCGTCATGGCAAAAAGTCATACTGTATAATCAGCTATGATTATCATCGTCATGACAAAAAGTCATACTGTATAATCAGCTATGATTATCATCGTCATGACAAAAAGTCATACTGTATAATCGACTATGATTATCATCGTCATGACAAAAAGTCATACTGTATAATCTTCTATGATTATCATCGTCATGACAAAAAGTCATACTGTATAATCAGCTATGATTATCATCGTCATGACAAAACAATAATTTTAATTCAAACAACAAAATAACCGGCCTGACATAACAGCCATAACAGATGTGTCAGGCAGCAACAAACGACAACAATTAAACAACAAAAACCGACATTTAACATTAGGACATACATACCAATGAGGGGTAATTTTAAATCAGTGATGAAATTACACAACATAACAACACATTGTTACAATCTGAAAAAAAGACATAAAATCTACGCAAAACACAAATACAGTGAAACCTGGTTTAAGATACAACTTAAGGAAGAGCAAAAAAAATTGTCTCTAATTAGGACAGGTGGTCTCTTCATACAAGTTTAATCTGTATGACATGTACTACAGCCGGATCTAAAATTAACGGTCTTATAACACAGGCGTTTGCTTAATACATATTGTCTCTTAAGCAAGTTAGACTGTACAATTGCATCAAGACAAATGAAAACAAAAATCGATACAAATAAGAATACTCACAGCTTATAAAATTCGATATCTACATTGCAACAATGGAAGAACAAACACGCAGTCTATACTTCACTAAAAGAAAAACATTCGACGTAGCAACATTCTGATGGCGACCTTATGTGTATAAAATGAAAAAAAAACAATATTGCATTTATTCGAACGTCACTGATGATTTTTTTTCACACGAAACGGGGGTCTGGCGAAAATGCAAAATTTCAAACCTACTACCTATGTTAAGTTTATTGTCATATATTTGTTTACCTTCTCAACGTGCGTCTGGCGCAAATACACAGTTTCAAACCTGGTTTCTATGTTATGTTTATTCACATATATAATTGTTCACCTCACAAACACTCAGATGGAGTGTTGTCTTATTGGCTCTCATATCATATCTAGATATATCTTTATAGGCATGATTCGTATCTTTGGCATAGCCTGCTCTCTAAAGATGAATAGAATTTAAATGTTTATACTGTAAATGATATAACAAGTTATGTTTGATACTAGGCGCATTATCTATCATGATAGTACTTCTTTACACACTAGCTCTTTATTTTATATCTATATTTTGCACTTAGTGAAATTTTGTATCATATATTTAAAAATATAATTTAGATACACGGTTGAATTGGAATATTTAATCGAACTGATAAAATGTTAAAATCAATGATGAGAACCAACTACTGACGAGAGGAATTTGTGGTCGTTTGCAGTTTATGCTTTTGATGAAATAGTTTGTAAATAATATATGATGATTTTAGGTGTTATATTTCAACGAAAAATGTAGTTTATAGTACACAATGAAAAATATATTTGATTTATATGTATAATTCCCTGTACGGAAATAAATCAGCTAGACATAGTATATGTTGATTTGTTATTAGTTCATAAGCCTCTATCAGAATTCTTTTTAATACAAAATATTTTATGAGCAAATGTTTTGAGAGCCTTGTGGGAATATCAGATCATTTAACACGAAGTTTTTGCAGACACATAGGACATTTTCGTTACAGATCTAGAATATTAATCATCTGTGTTTGTTGGAAAAAAATGAATAGTTTAAAAGAATCAATTTTTCAAAAATTAATTTTTTTTTACAATGTATGAAAATTATCAAATGTTAAACTGAGCTTATTTTTTTAATTATTTTTTTCAAATATAAGGCTTTGTGAATATGAAAGTATACGAGACATTGTGTAAAATTCTTTTCAATTTTAACAAATAACCAACTGTATAAACAATTTAAAAATAAAACTGTAAGATATAGCTTTGATACCAACATTTAAAAAAATATTGATACATTTAATTTTTGAGACATGCTTGGTGTATTAAAAAGTTAAGTAAAATGATATCGAGAGTATTTTCTTTTTAGTGATCGAAAATTATCTGTTTCTTCTGGAAAGAATATATTTGTTTTTTGCAACAGTTTTCCTTTCTCAAAATCAAATTAATCTCAGGAGCCTGTAATTCAGTGGTTGTCGTTTGTTTATGTGTTACAGATTTGTTTTCGTTAATTTTTTTTTTTTACATAAATGAGGCCGTTAGTTTTCTCGTTTGAATTGTTTTACATTGTCTTATCAGGGCCTTTTATAGCTGACTATGCGGTATGGGTTTGCTCATTGTTGAAGGCCGTGCGGTGACCTATAGCTGTTAATTTTTGTGTCATTTTGGTCTTTTTGTGGATAGTTGTCTCATTGGCAATTATACCACATCTTATTTTTTATAATTACTTTCGACTCGGCGTTTTAAATTCTTTTGTAAAAAAAGTCAATTTATCCTCTACATGTATACTATAAATTTGTGTTTTCTCTTAAGAAATCTGTTTAGAAAATAGTACATTGTAAAACATCAGAAAGCTTCAAACAAAACACTCTCCGACATTGACATTATCAAGATACTTAACTACTTGATTCACAATATATTTGTAACGTTTGGAGGACGTGTTTTTCAACAAACTATCGGCATTCCCATGGACACTAATTGTGTTCCTCGTTTTGCTGACTTGTTCCTTTATTCTTAGGAGGCTGACTTCATAGATAACCTTCGTAGGAAGAAAAATAAGAAGTTGGCATTATCCTTTATTTTTACTTTCCGCTATATGGATGATATAAAAAAAAGAAGATATGGTATGATTGCCAATGAGACAACTGTCCACATAAGACCAAAAAGGACACAAACATTAACAACTATAGGTCACCGTACGGCCTTCAACAATGAGCAAAGCCCATACCGCATACATGATGTTCTCTTGCAAGATAATTCAAAGTTTGTTGACTTTTTTTTAACTCATCTATCCCATCGATAGACCTTCAAGCAGTTAGTATTGGAGAGGGTTTTGTCGATATGCAAGATATATGGGCGTTTTTCAATAAAAACGTATTTTCTTGTCCCAGACACTTTTTAAAAAAAAGTGTTTGATCTTTGCAAGTAATTTTTTGTGCAGTCAGTACATTGAATTAGATTTAACATTTTTAAGCAAAGAAACAGTTTATTGTTAGAGGGATTGATAAGATATTGACTCCTGAATGGTCCAAAACAACCAAAATGGCATGTCCATAGACCACATGTTCAACATTCACACTCTAAAATATCGTAAAAAAAATGAAGAAATAAATGTTATTTTTACTTTACATAAGTTCTTTAATAATTCAAAAGTATGCTCAGAGCCAACATATTTTGAAAAACAGCTTTCAATATAGAATTTTTAATTTCAGAAGGTGTGTCCCTCACAAAATGTCCACTACAAAACGAAGTCATTAAATTTGCCAATAAACAGTTTTATAAAATCAAAGTAATTTTTGTTTGCAAGAGATATAAACATTAAGGTCTTACATAAGAAGTGATGCTTTTATAACGGCAATTAAATTGTTGGTAAGAAAAAATGAGCACATCAAATGGACCATGTGATACCGTATTTTTGTTAATGTCCACTACAAAAAAAGGGTCAAATCTCCTTCAGTATCTGGTTTTAAATTACGAAAAAAATATCAGTGTACAGCTTAATAAATGCTTTGACGAATACAATCAGTCTTGTTACTATTGCAATATAGGGATTGTGGGGGGAAAATAAAACATGCGAATACTTCCCCTACGAAACAAGTATGGGAGAAATATGTTTCGTAGTAGACACTACCACTACCATGCAGTTTTTTTTTTTTTTAATCAATTATATTCGTGCAAAACAAATAACAAGGGTTAGTTTCATGTAATTTTTAATATGTTTTTATTAAAATATAATAGAGTTGATGTAAACTACGAAACTTATTGTCCACTACGGAACGCATCAAAATATCCACTACGTAACATGAGTTGTACCTTCATATGTGAAGTACTGTCTAATCTTTATCGAAAAAAATGGGTTTTCAATTCAGAATTCTTGATTTTTCTAGGATTTAAAGTAAACAAACTGGAATGTCTATAGGAAAAATTTAAAATTGCAAAAAAATATGTCTGTTTAGAAGTAGTTTCGTAGGGGACAAAAGTCCCCTACGAAACAGTACACAAATTATGTAAATAATATCATTTTAAAGAATATTTAAGATTGCACTTTTTGTTTACAAACAGGTCTAAAATATAGGTATTCAAAATAACTCTTGAAATTAAATTTAAGACAAGTTGATTTTCCATTTTTTTAGGTCTGAAAGTTACGCTTTTATTGAAAAATGCCCATATGACTTAAACTGTATGTCTATAACATTTTTAAGACCTGGAATGTCTTAACAAAACATATTGCAATCTGTTTTGAACCCTTTGGTATCATTGCGAGCTGGGTTGCAAATACAACTGAAATAGCCTTTGGAGGATAAACTTTTGAAGTGCATGCATATTTCACTAGATTAATCGAACAATCATGAGCTGTATCAAATGGAGCAAGCATAAACAGTATTGGATACTCGGCAAATTGATCGATGGATACAATATTTACTAAGTTTTACTTTACAAATGTGGATGTGGAAGGTTTTAGTGAAGAGACAATGAAAACCTATTGTTTGGGCTTTGAAACATTGAAAAAAAAGAAAAAACCAAACTATAAAAAAGAAAGATACATTTTAAATGTAAAAAAAAGAAGATATGATATGATTGCCAATGAGACAACTATCCACAAACGACCAAAATGACACAAACATTAACAACTATAGGTCACCGTACGGCCTTCAACAATGAGCAAAGCCCATACAGCATAGTCAGTTATAAAAGGCCCCGATAAGACAATGTAAAACAATTCAAACGAGAAAACTAACGGCCTCATGTATGTAAAAAAATGATGAATTACCCGCGCTAGCACCACACTGTCGTTATAAGGTATAATGACCAGAGAAAAAAAAACAATTGTTAGGGGGACACATGCGTATTGGTGACTATGATTTTATGATTGAGATACAAGTCGTTGAGACGTTTTATTTGTTTAGTCGAGTCTGAACAATCAAAGAAAGATAAATCATATAGAAGAAAAAGAAGAAGAAGAAGACAATATGCTTTATTTCCATAAAATGGGCTCACAAGGAGCATAATATAATATCATTATAATATGAGGCAGGCATTACCTGTAAATGGGGACGAAGTCTGTATGAATTATTTTTTTGTAACCTAAATATTTGTAATTTTTTTTTTTAAAGAAACGGAAATACCGTAACGTTTCCGATTTTGTTTTTTTTGTTACGGATCTTAGTTGTGACGTTATTTAAGTTATGACGTCATATGCAATGTAAACAAAGAAACGCTATCAGCAGGTAACGTTTTTTCATATCAAGGAATTATTAAAAATGAAATTGGTATTGCATTTCTTCCTATTTATACTAGACTGATAAATATATATATTTTACTCAAAGATTCATACTGAAACAAGACCGGAAAAAGGAAGTACATTGTAGATTTCTGCGCAGGTCCGGGATTTCAAAACATGACATAAAAAAAATTGAACGATTTTGAGTTCATTAGTACAATGAAAAAATTCGGGAAATTTTCCCGAATTTTTTTTTTATTGAATTTTCTACTGTTATTGGGGACTTCGTCCCCATAATATTATTATTTTACAAATATAATGAACAATACAGTATACATAGTTACAAACACAAGTAAGAAACACATATATAGATTCAATATTTTATTAAAGTCTCACCACTTGTATAACATTATACATTCCAATAAATATATAAAACATTGAGTATAACATGAAATATTGGATAACATATATAAAACATATTGTTTATTAAGACTAACAGTAAAATATCATTAGCTTAAATACTAAAACATATACAAGTGCTATTCTATTAAGAATTATGAGAGACTAAAATTAAAGGATTAATTATATACAAAATGTATACAATTTTAAAACTACACATATCTAAGATTTAAAATATATCATCAGCTATAAACAAATATATACATAAAATATCACTCATTCAGATGGTAATTTGAAAAATCATTCATAAAAGTAGAACTTGATGTTCAAAGGAAAAGGCTCTGTTATAGATTAACGTGCCAAAATAATAAACAATATTATTATCATAATCAATTACATAATCCTATAACAGTTACTGTACCTTAATTTAAAATGGTGACATGTTTCCTGCAATGTATTGTCATATCAAATACATGATTTAACATGTTTAAAATCAGTAATTTTTAAGCCATTGAGTAAAGTAATTTTGGTCGTCTGAAAATGTCAATACCAAACCTGGAACATAGCAGTTATTCTTAAATCAACCTGTAGGTCGATTATGTTGGGGTTTTTTTTGTCCTTTTTCAGTCCTTTTCCTTTTTGAATTCACCTTTCGGTATTTTTTTACACTTTTTAGAAATAAATTGTAGAAAAGGTGTTGTAAACATCATTCAATTTTCAATCGTCGTATCTAATTCATGTGAACAAAAATCCATAACACTAACAGTGCAGTTTTAATTTAGTCTACGATGCAATCTTCGATCATCGGGCAAATTATTTTAACAAGCAAAATCGCAGGTAACGAAAATAATGGAATGAATACAATATTGTTTTTATTTAGAAATACAGGCCATACAGGAAGCATACAACTACATGAATACATACGTATACAGTGAATCATACACACATTAAATGGGGGAAATGCGCATAATATATTCTATGAATGCACATAAATACAAAAAATATTTAAAATATCATATTAATTAGGTAGAAATAAAAATGTTAATGATGATAAACTTGGTTGTTCGTTTCATTATTGACCTTTATCACAGAGTAAAATAAAGGAAAAAAAATATGGAATATCATTGTCACGTGACCTGTTTTTACATGTGATCAAATTTTGCCTTATAATGCACTGACTTAAATTGTGTAATACTATTTTAAGCATTTTATTCTTACTCCATCAGAACTAAGGGATATACTACAATTGTTGTAGTCTATTAATTTTAAAACCTTCATAATATCTATAAGTAGAGACAGTTTGACAGGAACACAAAGGTACAAAATGTTAATCTCTACAACATATCCAATAACGTCAAAAATGTCAGAAAACGTCTTGCAGTGTTTATACCCTGAAATGTTCATATATCGGACAAGATATAATTTTTAACTAGATCTATTTAGAATGTTATTTCATAGTCAGCTATAAAAGGGCCCGATAAGACAATGTAAAACAATTCAGACGAGAAAACTAACGGCCTTATTTATGTAAAAAAAATAAACGAAAAACAATCATGTAACACATTTACAAACGACAACCACTAAATTACAGGCTCCTGACTTGGGACAGGCACATACCTAAAAAATGTGGCGAGATTAAACATGTTAGCGGGATCCCAATTCTCCCCATCACCTGGGACAGTGTTATAACAGTACAACATAAGAACGATCTAAAAAAAAGTCAGTTGAAAGTACAAGTGGACGTATCGGGGAATGATACATCCCGACACAAAAAGACACAATGAACAGATCTGAGAGTACTCGCAGTTATCTGACAGCTAGTTCAAAGCCACTAACAACTAGTACAAAAATCATGTATCTAAGACTAAACAATCAATCCGAACACATCCAAAATCCAATGGATTAAGTGTAAAGACGTCTTAAACAGCCAGAGAAAAGAAAAAGTCTGATCCTGCTTGTGATATTTTGAATGATTACAATTTTTTATGGCGGGTAACGGATACATGATTGAACAGCGGCATACTACTGTTGCCTTTATTATACATATCAGGTGCCACCTGCACTGTTATCTGATCTTTTCTAGCACGTTTTAGCATACAAACTGTCGGTTAAGCTAGCTATAGAAACATTTTTCTTCTGAAAATGCATATAACAAGTCAGGGACATGAAATTTTATTACATTCGTTTGATGTGTTTGAGCTTTTAATTTTTCCATTTGATAAGGGGCTTTCCGTTTTGAATTTTCTCCGGAGTTCAGTACTTTTGTGATTTTTCTTTTCACCCTTTTTGAAATTTAATTTACATTGAAGCAAAAAGTCTTTTTCTAAGTTAATGCAATGTTTTGTTTTTACATCATTTTTGTCTTATAATAAGATACTAAAAATCACACATAATTGGTATGATGCTTCACAAATATTTGATAGCTTTAATCATTGTTTCAAAAAAATCTTTGGGATAAGACGTAAACATTCCTTAATACCACCAAACATCAAAATCAAGAAAATACAATTAATGAGGATGAACCCACATTTAAACAAGTAGCATATAATTTTGTAAAAATCATTTTTATGATTTGTTTTAAGTTTCAGTATAAAATTTAAAAAAAGTATGCATGCATATCCCCCAAAATTGCAAAATTGTCACAGGCTGCAATACAAGATCATTTACAAATTCTAATAAATACAATAACTCAAAGTTATTATTTTCAAAAATAAATTTAATCCCACACAGGAAGTAACTATTTATAAAAAAAAAGAATCGACTCTTAATTAGAAACCATACGCTGGTTAATGTATTATCCTTCATTAAAAAATGTTTGAAAAAGCCATACAAAAAATGTTGTTGGATTAAAACACAACGTTATAGTCCTTTCCTGTCTGATGTCAGCTATAGTTCTGTTCATCAATCGGTTAAACTGAAAATAATTGAAGATTTGAAGAAAATCTAAATATGAAAAAGATCTAATTCATATTTTAATGAACCTGTCAAGAGCGATCGACAACCTGACTATTAACCTACTAGTTGAGAAATTAAACCTTATTTTCATTCTGACAGTTCATGGAAAATGATAAAAATAATAATTTTAAAACAAGGGTTATAACATAGCACATGCTATGTAGGGAAACAGGCTATGATATACCTTTAAGGTCAGCTATGCTTAAATATTATCATATTTGGATATAGGAAGATGTGATGTGAGTGCCAACGAGATAACTTCCATCCAAATAACAATTTATAAAGGTAAACCATTACGGCCTTCAACACGGAGCATTTGCTCACACCGAACAACAAGCTATAAAGGGCCCCAAATTACTAGTGTAAAACCATTCAAACGGGAAAACCAACAAAATTAGTTTACTTATATCGACACGACAGAAAATATGATGATGATCTTGGTTTTTTATAACTGATTCTCATACAGATTTTTGTAAACACGTATTAAATATAAAAATGCTCTTTGAATATTTGAAACGAATTATAGAATACTAAAACAAACTACAACGATTAATAATGTGTTCTTTCAGTATCTTATTTCATCACTCTGCACTTTTGTTGAGAACTTAATAAATAAAATGGAAATATTCTGGTATATTTGATATATTTTCAATTATTTGTTTTCGAAAACTAACAATATATTTTCAATTATGTTGTCATTTTTATAAATTTCCCGTTTACAACACTTTGAATTTATCCCAGGAGTAGATTACCTTAGCCGTTTTTGGCACAACATTTTGGAATTTGGGTCCTCAATGCTCTTCAACTTTGTACTTTTTTGGCTTTTTAACTGTTTTGATATGAGGGTCACTGATGAGTCGAGTGTAGACGAAACGCGCGTTTGACGAATTATAATCCTGGTATCTCTGATAAATATTTTAGCTATAATTATTATAATTTAAAACGAAAAATAGAATTTCAGACATAAGAAAGAGCAGATAGTCATGGTAAAAAAAGATTTTCAGATATATTGCTGAACAATTTAAGAAGGAGCACAACACAATCGATAAGATACATTTCTCCAACAATTCAAGAGTTTTATACAAGCATGACTTTAGTGTTCATATTTTATAATTTACTTATACAGGAATAGCTCATGCACTTTTCCTAACTTGCTTTATACGCCTGTTATGGATGATTCCGATGAATGGTGTTATTCTGTTTTATATTTGTTACCTCGAGTTGCCTCTTCCTTGTAGATTGACGAGATATGTCAGTAAACCATTGTCGCTTTAATCTAAAAGTAAGTAATTTGCTTTTTAAAGTTTACATATAAAGAATTATGTCAACAACAGAAAACTAGAGGTCTCGATATAAAGTATTTAAATCGTTGTAGAAGCAATAACATACAATTCAATCAAAAACACATCAATAACTGTGCTTTATCACTATTATCTGAAGTCAAGACATCAAAGAACTAAACAGGTAAAAGGAATTTTATTTTGTTGGCAGATCTAGGATAGTCATTTATTACTCATATTATACTTGATATGCACTTGTCGGTTAGATTAATTAACGTAAGCTTTAATAGATTGTATGTTGCCGTAAGTGTCTACTCCATATATAATTCTATAATTTTGTCTTAAACTTGATTTAACGACAAAAAAGAGAGAAATATGGAATTTGAAATGTCATATATTCACAACAAAGGTAGTTCGGATTTCTTAATGCCCGCGTCACACTGTCCCGATTTTTATAAACGATGGACACCCGAATGCGAAAATTGTAAGTTCGTACGAATTTGGTCCCGATCTCGTTAAAATACCAAAAAGTGACCGAAGCAAGTACGATGAATAACGAAGGCTATACGATGGTGCCGAAGTTATATACGATAGCAACAGATGGACATACGAAGGTTAACCGAAGACGGGTATTTAAGCTTTATAAATCAGCCGAAGCCTACACGATGGATCACGAAGGCTACATGATGGATTACAAAGGCTACACTATGGATTACGATAATGTCACGATGGCCATACGATGTCTAAAAGACGTTTACAGCTTACGATGCATTTAAATTATATGTATGTACACAATACTAGTATACAAACGATCTAAAAATGCGTTCTACCTGTTTAGAACTTTTTTTCTGAAACGAACAGAATTTCGACAACATATCGTTTCTGTACAAGTCTGCTATGCATGGCGGGAAATCGATCTTTTTGCCTAATTCTTATAAAACTTAGTTTATTATCCCCTCGCCTACTACATGTAAGTTAATTGTTATGGACACTCAAGAACCAAAATGCTCAAAACTTGGTATGGTGTTACTCGTAAAGAATATATTAAGCGCTATTGACTTTAAAGTTCAAAGGTCAATGTCACAGTGGCAGTTGTAATAAAAGGCAATATCACCCTTGTGGACACTCTAAAACCAAAATGCTTCAAAAGATTTTAACCACATTAGGTAAATTGTTCCTCCTTGTAATGATATGACATTTTTTACGTTCAAGGTCAAGGTCATGCAGGTGGACTAGTTTTTTCTCCTTGAAATAGCATAATGCACAGGAAATTGGTTGCTCATTTTTTAACCTGCTGGTTCTAAAGACAATATTAAAGGTATTTCCAGGTTTTGAATGTTTTGGTTGATTTCTAAAAAAATAGTTTATGTATCAAATATGCATATTCAATTTACCATTTTCTGCATGTGTCATATACAAATATAGTGTTCATATTTCTCCCCAATATGTTACATACGAGGGGATGCCACGCTCGGCATTGTCTCGTTTGAACTGTAAAATGTGTGCACTAGTCTGATGAATCACCCATAAGTATGCCAATGTTTACTGATCCATCTTAAAGGTAAGGTAATAGCTTCGTTGATCCCTTTTATTCAAAAAGAGCTCTTTCCATGAGAATATCTTGGAATATCTTTCCTAACTGTCGTAATAGACTGACCAGTGCATATCGCGCATAGCACTTTAAATGCATTTCAGCGCCAAAATTAACTTACATTTAGCTGGATTTATTGCCGTTGTAGTTCCATCTTGTCGCCTTCGTACTTTTATTCGATGGCAACACGACGGGATTACAAGGTCTTCACGAAGTCGTGTTGCCATCGTTAGACCTTCGAGTAGCTTCGTCATTCATTCGTGTAGACATCGTAATGTAAAAAATGCCGGATGGAAACGATGGAAACACGAATGCAATACGATGTTCAAAGATGCATTCCCGGTGACATTACGATGGTGAGCATGGTGATACGAATTCAATACGAACCCTCAACATCGGACTCACCTTCAGAGATTTTTAAACATGTTAAAAAATTTAGAACCCTTCCTGAGATTGTCTCCGAAGGCTAGAAAAAGTGGCCGATAGTTCTACGATGGTTAAAGATGGCACTACGAATAGCCCGATCTGGATACGATCAGTCCCAATTTTGAAAATTTCCATAATCGTGTTGCCATCGGCGTAAAAATCGGGACAGTGTGACGCGGGTATAATTAAGGAACTAACAAACGTAAAACACAATACATTGGTTACCCTCATGTTTGAATGTTTGTGTAAGTAGAATTTACAGCAATCCTATCTCATTTTCTTATTCTATAATGCTAACCTTTAAATATTACATAAAATGGTGAATGGAAATGATGGATGTGTCAAAGAGACAAAAAGTCGACAAAATAGCAAAAATCAGCAATAGTCCAACAATGGGTCTTAAACTCAACGATAAAAAATCCGCACACGATAGCGGGTTTCAGGTGGCTCATTAACACAAATGTGTACAAGTGTAGGAAAAATAGACGTCACACTAAACTACAAAATATATCTATAAATGAACTAGAGTTAAAAGACTTGCAAAGACCAAAGGCTTCTGACTTGGGACAGGCACAACTTGGCGGGGTTTAATATGTAAAAGTGAGATGTCAAATCTCCTATATACATCTAGACAAAGTGAGATCTCAAATCTCCTATATACATCTAGACAAAGTGAGATCTCAAATCTCCTATATACATCTAGACAAAGTGAGATCTCAAATCTCCTATATACATCTAGACAAAGTGAGATCTCAAATCTCCTATATACATCTAGACAAAGTGAGATCTCAAATCTCCTATATACATCTAGACAAAGTGAGATCTCAAATCTCCTATATACATCTAGACAAAGTGAGATCTCAAATCTCCATTATACATCTAGACAAAGTGAGATCTCAAATCTCCTATATACATCTAGACAAAGTGAGATCTCAAATCTCCTATATACATCTAGACAAAGTGAGATCTCAAATCTCCTATATACATCTAGACAAAGTGAGATCTCAAATCTCCGATATACATCTAGACAATGTGAGATCTCAAATCTCCTATATACATCTAGACAAAGTGAGATCTCAAATCTCCGATATACATCTAGACAATGACGAATAACCAAATACTAAGTGTAATTTGCTTTGTTAGTTCAAAAGTATCTGCATTCTAAATTATTCATTTATAATATTGATGAATTAAAAACCGTCCTGAAACTGTATACAAATGATAACTTATTGGACACAATATAAAACTTTAAATCACAAAAAAGCCATGTTTGATTGTAGAATAATGAATAGCCAACAGATCGAGGATGTCTTGTCATATCCCCTGCCAAATATTTGTGTATTTAATTTAATTGATTTTTTGAAAATACGTCTTCAAATTCTAATAAAGTTATTTGAGCTATAAAGACCAAGAAGATTCGATACAAATGGTCAAAGCGTGATAAACTTTTTATTAAAAAGAAAATAGTGCTACATATCAATTTATAATCAAATTAAAAACACTATAATCACTTTGTTACATGACCATTATCTCTAGTCACGAGATCAAAGGATCAGACAGGTAGAAGTAATTAATTTCGATTAGTTTGTCGACAGCTCAAGGATGGTCATTTATTACACAAATAACAGGTTGCTTTTAGTAATTCATGATATGTCCAGGGAACCTATCATGAAACAGTCAAGTTTAGGTTAATAATCGTATTTTTGATTGAAGTCGTATGATGCAGTTAATTGACTTCTCCGTATGCCTTATTTTATAAATTGACTAATGACAAACAAACAAAACTGTTATTTGAAATTTATTGGATAAATAACAAATGAAGTTTGGAATTCTTTAGGGCCCCTTGATTACAGAAACACGAATTACCGGTAACACGAATTGCTTGTGTATAGACGATTTAGATGTGTGACAAGGCCAAATAGTATTGGGATATCTGTATAGACGATTTATACAAGATGTGACAATGCCAAATAGTATTGGAATGCAACAAATAATATTTTTCATTAGTGACTTGCACGGTCAATTCGTGATAATAAAGATTGATATAGCGTTATCTAACAACATAAAACAAGAACTATCAAATTATTTCATGAACATTCATAAGGGGCATAATTCCCATTACACAATAAGATTGTCTATGAAAGACAAATTAGTTTGAACAATTCCAAATGTAAAACTGATATTTATTTCATATCATAATTTTTTCCAAAGACATATACAACTGCGATCGGATATTGTAGCCATATGACTCGATATAAAGTAAAATGAGCAGTTTATTTCGGAGGAACGGAGTCAAATATAAAACATGTTGGCTTTGAGCGTTCCTGATGAAGGTATATCCAGAAAAGCGCTTCGGACGCATTAAATTATGTAACGTGTTGCTTCCAAATTTTTACAAATCTAAGAAATTATAATGAATGCTTTTATCCTTGATTGAGTGTGGAATTGCGAGTGTGGCACGCCAAAAAAATTAAATAACATAGACCCAAACTTGATGGAATTTCAAAACGGTCCATAATAAAAGCACGAGCCCTTTATCCATTGGACGCTTCTGTCTCTTTTTGTTTGGAGTGAATTTTGGTTATGTTTTAAGCATTGTGAATCTTAGAAATGCAGTATAGGGATTCCAGTAAGCAACATTCGTCTGTTTTAAGGGAATATTGAACAGAAATTCAGAGCTCGTGAAAATATTCAACTAAGAACCTCCTACTGCCTTTTCAGAGATATGTTAAAAATTATAAAAATTCGTTTAAAAAAAAAGATGGCAGATGTAATTAAAAGATATGTGGTATTGAAATGTGAATAGGTAAGACAAAACGAATCGCTAATAAATGTGATCATGTAATGGAGTAGGCAAAAGTTTTGTTTTCGAGAATGTTTTGTAGGAGTTGTTATTCATAAAAGTGCAGTACTTACCAGCCATTCAGGATTCAAACATGATAACCTTTTTAATGAAGACAACAGTAGTTTACTGATGCTTAAATCTCAACAATTGACCAAGAATACAAAACAAGTCACAAACCAAAAACAACATCAGGATCACATCAAACTTTAAAAGTAGCGATACAAGGTGCGTCACACCGTCCAAGAGTACAAACAAAGTAACAAAACAAAAACAACATCAGGATCACATCAAACTTTAAAAGTAGCGATACAAGGTGCGTCACACCGTCCAAGAGTACAAACAAAGTAACAAAACAAAAACAACATCAGGATCACATCAAACTTTAAAAGTAGCGATACAAGGTGCGTCACACCGTCCAAGAGTACAAACAAAGTAACAAAACAAAAACAACATCAGGATCACATCAAACTTTAAAAGTAGCGATACAAGGTGCGTCACACCGTCCAAGAGTACAAACAAAGTAACAAAACAAAAACAACATCAGGATCACATCAAACTTTAAAAGTAGCGATACCAGGTGCGTCACATACTATGCACACTTCACCTTCCATTCAAATGGACACTTAATCAAAATGTCACAATCAGTAAAAGTTAAATAACAAATGGTTTAAGACGACAGCAACATAATCAAGATGAGACACTGACATATTGCTTCTGTCAACCATTTTCAGACGTACTTTTAGTTTCAACTGTTTTAGCACATACATAACATGCATACAACTATGTAACAGGTGTATTTGTATAAAAAAAAAAGTCATAACATCTACGTCATTAAGTCTCAAGTGGATAGTTATCGCATTGACAAACATACCATATCTCCTATTTTTATAAATACCTGACAGTTCTACATGAGTTTTAGATTTCTATGATGATGTAACAATAAATCTGATGTTGAATAATAGGAAGACGAAAATAACCCTGGAGTGTTGATTTAAAATATATATTGTACAAAATTGAGAATATCAAACAGACAGAACAATAATATTTCAAATTGTAGCTTCTTGTTTTGGTTATCAAATTGTAGCTTCTTGTTTTGGTTATCAAATTGTAGCTTCTTGTTTTGGTTATCTAATTGTAGCTTCTTGTTTTGGTTATCAAATTGTAGCTTCTTGTTTTGGTTATCAAATTGTAGCTTCTTGTTTTGGTTATCAAATTGTAGCTTCTTGTTTTAGTTATCTAATTGTAGCTTCTTGTTTTAGTTATCTAATTGTAGCTTCTTGTTTTGGTTATCAAATTGTAGCTTCTTGTTTTGGTTATCAAATTGTAGCTTCTTGTTTTGGTTATCAAATTGTAGCTTCTTGTTTTGGTTATCAAATTGACTTAGTTGTCAATCTTAAAAATTTGTGTTGTAAATGTATGTGTGTTTTTAAAGCCATACATGTATTATGCTTGACAAAACTTTGAATGGTTACTTTCCAAAATGTTTTGTTTCTATCAATTTTCTCGTTCAGAACAAACCATTCTAACAAACTATTTTCCTTCCCTTTTTATAGTCCAATTTAACTTAATGAGGTAAATCTAACAGCTTGAAGAATAGGAAAACATATATACAAAAGTAGACGTAAAGGAATCGTCAATGAAAGTGAAGACAAAAGTAAAATCACAAAAATACTAGACTCCGAGGAAAATTCAAAACGGAAAGTCTCTAATCAAATGGCAAAATCAAAAGCTCAAACACACCAAACGAAAAGACAAAAGCAGCATCAGATATCTAGTTATTGTAGTATGGTCAACAAATTATAAGCCTTGTGTATATTTGATGAGTTTATATCATATTCTCCGCTCTAAGTATATGATTTACTGTCTTATCTTATTTTGATTACTAATATAATACGTCGTATGTCTTTTGTTTCCGTACGATCACCCCAACGAAAGCAGTCTAGCTTACGTGTTACCTTGACCTTTAGTGCTCATTAGCATATAAAACGTAGCATTAATATGTTGTATCTGCCAGAAAACAAGGTTGAATCCACCATTAATTTCTTAAAAAGTCAGGAATATTGGAGTTTTTATGTTCCTATGTATGTTAACGTTTGATTTAGTTGTAGTTCAGTGTTTCTGCTGTTATCTTTAAGTAAATGTGTTTCCCATGGGATTTTTTCTTATACCCGGATTTGCGTTTTCTTAAAGCAGCATAATACAAAGCCAGGGCTAAAAATAAAAAGACAAACAGACAAATGATAGTACACAAGATACAACATAGAACACTAAAGACTAAGCAACACAAACCTCACCAAAAACTGGGGGTGATCTTATGTACTAATATATGATACATTTACTTTAAATTTTAATACAGATAATCAGATGCTACCACTGAAGCGAGTGTTATATGATATTGGAACAGGAGTTTTGCTGTTTTACATATTGCAAAATTTGAAGAGTGCAGAAATATTTTATTGCACGAGACTCGGATTAAACATGTGTTTTCAAAAGATTTTTAAACGATATGGTGACAATATTTTAAACTTAACTGTAAAAATGCGTGATCTTTATATGTTACATCATCAGGTATGTTCAACTATTTTTTATGACGCCACAACACGATCTTCAAAGAATAGCAAAAAACATTTGACGCCATACTTGAATTTGACAAGAAAAGAACTGAGATCAAACAAACCACACACTCATTGTAAAAAGATAATACACCGATTGGTTTAAATCTATAGAAAGACATATAGAAGATATATCATGTTATCAATATACGGGTATTTAATAGCTGACTATGCAGTATGGCCTTTGCCCATAGTTGAAGACCGTATGGTGACCTCTAGTTGCTAATTTTAGTGTTATTTGGTCTCTTGTGAATTGTGGTCTGATTGGCAATTATGCCATTATATTTTTTGAATATATGTCTTGACATATATTCAAAAAATGTACAAAAGAGGCCAGAGGGTGCTGTTTTTCATTCATTCTCGATTCAAAAAAAATATTCCAAACCCCATGGTTTTTCACTGGAATATATTCGTCCAAAGCTGTCAAGTTTATTCCCTTTAGTCTTTACAAAACCAAACAACATAGCGAATTTGCACTGTGTACATCCATACAAATGGTACCAGACGCTACAAATGTGTTGTTTATGATATGATATGTCGTTACAGATGTACTAAAACACTAAAAAGTATACACCAAAGAACGATAGATTAGTATGCTAGAGTCCGTAAAAACATGTAGATATGATAAGATTGAGCATGGATATAGGGCATGTGTCAAAGACACATCATTACCGAGCAAAGAGCAGAAAACACATAAATACCTTTAAGTTTCAGTTTAATCCAATTGAACCTTATTGTAAAATGGTAATTGATTCAAAGGATGTTATCTATATGTACAACCAGAGTAATAGACATGAACAAGAAGAAAATGTGATAATGTCTCAAATAACGGTTTTGAAGATAAAAACTCTGTGTCAATCAATATATACTTGTAGAGAAAAAAATTAACACAACACGTTTTTCGGAGGCGCTTTTGCGGTTTTAACTTTATCAGGAATGCTCAAAGAGAGATATTTCAAAGCCAGGATGTATAAACAGTTGAAGAATAAAAAGTTGAACTATACAGTTTATTAAACCAGACTTTTAGTTACAATTGAAAATGCCTTATCCACAAAACAATATACAATAGATATAAGAAGATGTGATATGAGTAACAATGAGACAACTCTCAATCAAGCTTTTTAAAAGATTTTTATTTCATAAAACACATGCGAAGTCAGAAAGCATTAATATAAAATGTGAAATTTTCAACATTTTAACGCTACACCTTTAACAAAGTATATAAAACGCACACTGACCATAAAAAACCATACTTATTTATCAATACAAAATTCTCAATTTACCCATATAATTTTACCGATACACTTATCACATTGTGAATAAATTACTAAAAGTAAGTCGATTTCCCAGAGATTTCAATCATTAGATGATTCATTAAAGCATTATCCTACTAGCAAAACAAAAAATAAAACAAAAGAAAAATGTATTCATCATTTATCGTCTGGCGTGCTGAATAATGTTAATTTTTAGTAAATTGAAAATAATTAACTGTACCCTATCACTTACATGTTTTTTTTATAGAAATAAGAGATTATCAATTTATAATTTGAGCTTATGGACTCACTAACTCACAAATGGAGAAGAATTTGTTCAAACAACTGTGCCAAATTTCTATACTTCTAAACATTCTTACAGTGATGTGTTTCTCTAAAATTTAAATCCGTTTATTCTATTGATAACTTTTGTTTTTAAAAACATTGTTTATCGGATTGAAACTAAGAAAAAAGTTTGAAAATTATAGTAGAGTTATACATATATAAAAAAACATTTGTAGTTTGAACACGTATCTTTTACAGTTTACAACTGTTTTAATATCTCACTGAATGTATGTAGCACCAATATTCTCATGTCTCTTAAAGCAAACTGGTTTCCTGTAATTTCTGAAGTTGAATGTGGTTACAGTTTTCCTCAACGTGGTCATTATCGTTGTCATCTGCTCCTGCTTGAATTGCTTGATCCACCATGTTGGTAGTCCGGGTATGTTCCATCTCTTCAATAATATTTCGCATACAAGGGAACCAGTAGCTGAGTGATGGGAATGTTTTAACGAACGACTTTTTAAAGCGGTCATTTAAAAACGCATAAATGAATGGATTTACACATGAATTTGCGTATGATAATGTGTGTGCTAAGACTTTGATAATAAACATAGGTTCGGTTCTAGGGAATTCGGGATAAAGTTTGGTATAAATATTGATAACGTGACTCGGAAACCAGAATGTAGCAAACAACAATATTATGATTGCTACCATACGCGTCATACGCTTCTTTCTTCTTGTTTGTGTTTCACTTGTTACTGCTGAGTTTATGGATCTTTCTGTCTGAAAAAATTAACTTAGTGTAAATATAAAAATAATCGTTACCTGTATGTTTTAAAAGGTTAATATTGCATGTGTATCGATATTCTACTGGAATAGTTGTTCTTAGTAAAGGTCATATATACATACCCCATGTGATTTAGGTAATTGTCATTTACAACACTTTAATTTTAGTATATTTTTACCCTTTTAAAGCCATCAAATATTTTTTTTTTCCAAAACTGATTAATTTCTAGCCTCAAATATATACTAATGTATGCAATGATAATAAAACTTATTTTTCAAATATTTCATCAACATGCGTTCATCTCGACTGTTGAGGGACGGTATATAGGTTCAATCACCGGTATGATAATAAAAAAACACTTTAAGGTGGTACCCAACACCTTGACTTAAATTTATTTGGCTCGTTTAATTTTCATAAAATTTTTACAAAATATTTACTTTGACCCTTTGACAAAAATATGAAAATTTCCCAAAATTTGAACCAAGCGTTTTATCAGAAAAATTACACTGGTTATATAGCAGTTTGACAAACACTAATTTTGATCATTGAGAAGCTTTACATTGCCTTCACAATGCAATGTAATTAAAACGTTTAGCTGATATTACAGAGTTATCTCCCTGTAGTGTTAGGTACCACCTTAACGTAGAATTACGTTTTTCACTTATAAAGGACTAGAGATCAGACAGGTTGTCTCCGAGACAGAATATTGCTTTGGAGATGATGCCATTTCTAGGCAATCGTATGCTATCTTGTGAGTTACCATGTGAGAATACAACGTCGTATATTGATCGACTGGAAAGCAGAGCTATGTTTTCTCTGTCGTATTGATATGTTTTATACTAAATATTGATGAAAGATTACATGTTTATCCACAAATATAGAAAGTATTCTCGAGGAGGAAAAATGTAGCTACGAAGTACAACATATGCAGCATACACATATTTTAACTTGGAAAAGAAACACATCAGATAAAAGTGTTATTGTTTAATGTACTGTACAAACCTTTCGTCTGTAGCCTCTCCATAAATTGCGAAGAATCTGATAATAGCATATAACAATGATGGTTAATGGTAAGACGTAGTTAGTCCCTGTGACTGTTATGAGAATTACTTTCCCCAGTGTCTCGTCTGGCCATGCTTCCTGACAATATGTATGATCTTCTTCTTCAGTGACAGTTTTGTGGTATAGAGCAAATGGAACAGATATGAAAAAGGCAACTACAAATATAAATACTGAGTGTTATTATATGTCGTCAGTAAGTACCTATTTATTCTGTTGATGTTATTAATTTGCTGTTATTTTGTTGTTGTGGTAGCATAAAAAGCCATTTAAACGAATGTTGTCATTTAAATAGTTTTTTTTATGTTATATTTATAAACTTTTATATTCAATTTCTATACAAGGGTAGACAAATATACTGTCTAATAGATACATATCAACATAAATAGTCAACTAGTAACACTTACGGTGCATATTTACTGCACAAAGAAAAATCACAAAAATACGTACTGAACTCCGAGGAAAATTCAAAACGAAAAGTCCATAATCCAATGTCAAAATCACAAGCTCAAACTCATCAAACGAATGGATAACAAATGTCACCTATTTCTGTCAAAGGTACCTGGCTTATTTTAGATGCATGATTTACTATAAATTGTTAGTAGCTTTGAACTAGGTGTCAGTAACTGTAAATAATCTCTGATTTGTATTTAGTGTCTTTTTGTAGTTGGGATGTTCCCGGCCACGTCCACTCTGTGAAGTATTTGTATCCACCTGATGACAATTTTTTTCAACTATAGTTCGTTCTTATGATGTACTGATACACCCCTGTCCCATGAGGGTTGGGACCCGCTAACATGTTAAACCCCGCCACATTCTGTATGTATGTGCCAGTCCCAAGACTGGATACTGCAATTCAGAGGTTGTCGTTTGTGGATGTGTTGCATATTGTTTTTCGCTTATTTTTTTGTGCATCAATAAGGCTGTGAGATTTCTCGTTTCCGTGCGTGGACCTATAGTAGTTAATTTTGTGTCATTCGGTCTCATTGACAATCTTAACACGTCTTCTTTTTCACATTATAATTAGATACGCCAGACACCTGTTTCATCTAAACAAGATTCATCAGGTCAAAATAGTTAAAACGCCAAACAGGTATAAAGTTGCAGACCATTGACGTTCTGAAATTCCGTAAAAACTTGTGCCAAAGAAGGCTACGGTAATCTTTGCTTGGGATAAGAAAATCATAAGTATTTTGAATAGTTCTTACTTTTGCAAACACTTAAATACAAAGAAATATGTAACAAAAAAACACAAAAGGCATATAGAAAAAGCACACTGAAAGACAAGAATACAAGAATTGACAAACACTTACACAAGGACGGGATGTACAAGCACAGATTTAAGTCATATGTAACAAACGAACAACAAATATCACAGACAGCAACTATCAACAATAAATATATACCATCAATTACACAATTCTATTCATACAGATATACAAGAATTGTGATCATATCCTTTTATTTCTCCGAACAAGCCCATGCAAAGATATAGGTAATTGAAGTTAAACTTACCTGCCCATACAAAGATACAGGTAATTGTAGATATCTTTCTATTTCTCCAATTCATCGAACTTAATGGATGAACGATGGCATGGTATCGATCAATCGTCATGGCTGTCAGAGTAAAAGATGTTGCATGTAAGGTCACCTGTAAAACAAAGGTTATTTTTAGAATTCATGTATTGACATTGAAAGCAAAGGGAAAGTAGTGCATTTGGGACTATAGCATTTCATAAGTCAAAGAAAGCAATGCACCATATTGAGTACTTTAAACAACCAAAAAAATGTCAAAGTTAAACAATAATCTAGGTCACATTGTACAAAAGGAAAAGATAGAACAAAACTATCCAAAATATTTCATATTATCTCTCCGTCTGTATATCATGTTCCAATGATATGTATACTTCATCTGGTAAAACTCAATCTATTTTTTATAGTTTTTTTGGGACGTTACTCATAAAAAAGCATACTTTTATTTACAGGCCA
This sequence comes from Mytilus trossulus, assembly GCF_036588685.1. Classification (NCBI taxonomy): domain Eukaryota; kingdom Metazoa; phylum Mollusca; class Bivalvia; order Mytilida; family Mytilidae; genus Mytilus; species Mytilus trossulus. The sequence goes on from NC_086374.1 coordinate 1,185,373, forward strand.
TATATAGCAAACAAACAAAAAAAACGCTATAGAAAAAACAGTATATCATAAGTGACATAGTTTTTCAACTTGAAATAAAAAAAGATGATTTGGTATGGTTGAATATACCATGAAGTTGTGTATTTTTATTGATACGATTTTGTATTTATGGGGGAATTATATGTAATAAACAAAATGCATGAATACTTTTTTAAGACGATATAAGGTTTTCATAGATTAGTTTGAATTAAATGTTTCGATCGACTGTTGGGAGACAAAGGTATTTACATTAAAGCTAACAGCAAGTTGTGATGTCGCTTCATATCTTAACTACATAAATGACAGTCAGTGTGATTAATACTATAAATTGAAAGTGCTTCGAGATCCGTTCATCTATAATTTTCCGTCATACTAATGTTTTGGTAGACCGATTTATTCTGTCTTCATACTGATAATGATTATTTGGCTAAACTTCCAGCACAAATCAAGATGTGAAATTTAAAGTTACGTCATTAATGGTCCTTAACCAACAATTTATCTATTAATCTTCAGACATTTTTCCATAATTGATTTATACTTTCATTTTTATCTTTTTAATGAGATTTCAATCTGATATAAAGTTGTAACGCCGACTAAGTTATAGAAATGTTTATTGTATTGTTAAGTTTTCTCGACCAATATCGTCAAATCAGCACCATCATTGTTTTAGTACACTTCATTACGGAGTGTCAATTACGGTATTCCGTTGCATCTTATCAGTGCCATGGAAAACTTATTTACCCGAGTTTTGACAAGTGTCATCGAGTTTTATAACATTCCAATTACTGAAAGCATATAATTACAATGAGATTTCAAAATCTTAAATACGATAACAGCGTCATACTCGATTAATGACATAGCTAAGGATATAAAATGATGTCGTGACATAAATTTAACGTATTAAGATTATCAATATGCACACGACTGGTATTTCGTAATTATTTTAATAGGTTAATAGTTGATGAAAACAAATCAATAAGTTATGGAACCTTAACAAAACTTGAAAACAAAATGTGTGTACTGCAAAAGAAATCTACTGACACGACGAAACGAACCCTTCAATTGATAATAATGTACTGACACATTAGCATATTGTAAAATCTAAATCACAGGCAAATGATGTGACGATTGACCTTGGGCCTGACTGTTACCATAGATTACCTTAGCCGTATTTGGCACACCTTTTTGTAATTTTTGATCCTCATTACTCTTCAACTTTGTACTTGTTTGGCTTAATAAATATTTTGATATGAGCGTCACTGATGAGTCTTTTGCAGACGAAACGCGCGTCTGGCGTACTTAATTAGAATCCTGGTACCTCTTATAGCTATTATCAGTAGGTCTAATAGACAGATGAAAAATTTAGGTATTGAATGTTGCCAGCATGACTTGTGGACAAACGAAAAATTATGAAAACTTACTGTTCAACACAGAATGAATCTCGAGGAATATCTCGTCAGCAGCAGGCTATTAAACATCCAATGTATCAAGTGAGAGGTTTAGCGCTTTAAAACCAAGTTTAATCGACCATTTCCAACATTTGAAAATGCCTGTACCAAGTCAGGAACATAACATATGTTGTCTTTTTGCCGTTGGTGTGTTTTGTCATTTGATTTTGCCATTTGGTTATGGACTTTCCGATTAGATTTTCCTCTGAGTTCAGTATTTTTGTGATTTCACTTTTTTCTAAGAAACTGACTGTTTACCAGTATTACTACTATCAAGTGCATATAACTGAGTTACTGAGTATTCATCATCATAAATAACTTAACTCAAGTCATATGTGTATCGTTTGTTTACTTGTGTCTCTCGTCTCTCTTTAATTATTGCTAGTTCATTGAATGCTGTGCACATCCAGTCAATATGAATAGGTCACTGCACTTTGGACACGGAAATCGAGAAAGCATTTCGTTATTTTGAATGAAGGAATATGCTATCATCGGGAAAATCAGATAGATACTCATTGACAAAAATTCTTGAGGCTTCTTATAGGTCGTTTTTCTATTTACCCTTGTGATCAATATGAACGGGGGAATGGCAGACACTACTATTTATCTCAGCACTATTCATTTGACGATTTTTTGCTATCTTCATTATTAAAGTTTACAAAACACACATCAATGAATTTCAATTCAATAAAATTAAAAAGATCAATTAAATTCGATTTATTTTATAGTGAGGACTAAAAATGCGAAAGGTATTGCCAAATACAGTTGGAATAATCATTAATTTCTTATAGATAATAAAAAAGCTGTCAGATATTTATCACATAATCTCATTTCCGCCTACCTCGTTTTAAAAAAAGAATATTCATATATGCATATATAAAAGAAACTTTTGTACTATACAGTATAGATAGCTGACTATGATGTATGGGGTTTGCTCATTGTTGATGGACGTACGGTGACCTTTATTTGTTAATGTCTGTGTCATTTTGGTCCTTTGTGGATAGTTGTCTCATTGGCAATCATACCAAATCTTCATTTTTTATATTATAGAATTGAGAAAGGTATTTGGGAATGTGTCAAAGCGACATCAACCCGACCATAGAACAGACAACAGCCGAAGGCTACCAATGGGCCTTCAATGAAGCGAAAAACTCTCGCGCCTGTAGGCGTCCTTCAGCTGGTTCCAGTGATACTGGACGTCATATAAAAACGTAAAATTACACACTAAAATCTAAAATTAAAAATCATACAAGACTAAAAAAGGCCAGAGGCTCCTGACTTGCAAATGCTGCGGGGTCAAACATGTCTATGCGATCTGTACCCTCCCCTATGCCTCTAACCAATGTAGAAAAGTAAATTAGTTTACATTAGCCACGAGCATCACTGAAGATACATGTATTGTCGAAATACGCATCTAGTGCAGAAGAATAGATACCGTTAATGTTATTACTGTTAGTCCCCGAGGGTATCACCATCCCAGTACCTAGTACTCCGGTACTGGCATGAAAATATTTTTTGTGTTAATAAATTTGCTGTTACAAAATGTTTAAAGCTATTATAAATTAAGGAATGTTTCTCCCTCATGAAAAGCTCTGATTCCTTTCACGGATTTGGCTATACTTTTTAGAACTTTTGGATTGTACCTTTTCATCTTTTATATAAGCTTTGGATTTTACATATTTTGACCAACGAGCATCACTGAAAAGCCATGTATTTTCAAAATGCTCATCTGGTGCAAAAAAAATGGTATGTATGTAGACATTATTTACTTGTTTATACCATTATTCTATTCTTGAACTTTTTCAATGTTGTTATTTTCCAAGAAACAATTTGCCTTCATCTTTTAAACGTGTGTACATTTTTGTTACGGGTAATTGAGCGTAACACATAAGATAAACTGAACTTGGAAAACATTATGGAATTTGGAGCCCGAAATATTTTTCGACTTCGTAATTTGTTTTGCCTTTTTAAATTTCAGGATTCGATCGTCACAAATGAGTCTTTCTTTAGCGAAACGCAGGTCATGCGGATAGAATTTTAAGACGGGTATACATGATGATTTTGTTTTTTACATTAACTGTTCATGAATGCAATATCAATTGCCTACATTTTTTACCATTGCTCATAACGATGTACTTAAATAAATAATAAATCCGTGATTTATCACTTATATGTTGATTATTTAATTGTATTCGATACTTATCCATGCATTTAACATATGGAGGTTGTCACAAAAAATAATAGTGACAAAAAGCAAAGTGCAATCAAGTTAACACGATCTACCGTTTTATAGTGATGACTAGTTTATTCTTATTTCTCCTTTGTGATCTATAATTAACACCACTAAATGGAGAATTCTAGTTAGTTATTGAATATCACATACATTTTTTTATTGTGGCATGACCTTTTATCGGTATTTCATGTAGAACAAATTGCAATATAAGATAATGATACAGCTCCAGTATCTTTCAGACAGTACATTGTATGCCTGTCATTATGGTCATACATATGTTGGTAACCTTTAAATGCGGTAATTGCTGGTACGCTTAATCAGATGGAAACCATAGCGAGAAATTATTATATTGTTATAAAACAGAAATACAATGTATGTTGTTAGCAGGAAAAGTACAAATCACAACTAGCTTTTTTCAGTGCATTCATTTAAATAACATACATAGGATAACTTGAATGTATGCATATCGTCAATTTTATGCAAGTTGTCTCATATATTTCACTTTTGGGTCTGATTGCAATATATCTTTTAATTCGAAATTATGAAAAAAAATATTTCAAACCAACCATTTATAAAATTCTTTGTTTAAATTTTGTCTTTATATCAGCAATGTTTAGTCAATGTGGTATTACTTTGGGCAACGATTATCGTTCATACATAGCTTTTATCAACATCAACATTTGAGAATCAATTCTCATTCTAAGCTAGGTCACCATTTTGAATAATCAGGAGTCTCCGTAATATTTTGATTATGTTTGTAATTTATGCTTTATAAAAATAAACTTATCATAGATACAAGGATTTAATTCGTGTTCACTTAAGACGCGCGTTTCGACTACAAATGACTTATCATTTACCTCGAATCGAAAAAATGTAAAAAAGCAAAATAAAGTACGAAGCAGAAGAGCATTGATAGGCAAACTTCCTAAACGTTTTGCCAAATACAGCTACGGTAATCTATTCCTAAGGTAGAAAAAGTCTATGTATTTCATAAATCAAAAGCTTTGTAAATATGATCATATCAATGATAATTTATGTCAGCACAAGAGTACTGACTACTGGGCTGGTGATACCATCGGAAAATTTAAACTCCACCAGCAGTGGCATCGACACAGTAGTTGTAAATCATCATAGATACTAAGATTAAATTTTGTATTTACACTAGACGCACGTAAGACTCAATTTGAATATTCAAACAAAGAGTTGAAATACCAAAAATGACACTGCAATTGCATAAACACTGAAATCGTCATAGATACTAAGATTAATTTTTGTATTTACACTAGACGCACAAAAGACTCAATTTGAATATTCAAACAAAGGTTGAAATACCAAAAATGACACTGCAATTGCATAAACACTGAAATCGACAAAAAGACAAAACAACAGCTTACAAATACAACAGAGAAAAATGCAGACTAAATAAACTCATCATAGATACCAAGACTAAGTGTAGTATATAAGCCAGACGCGCGTTTCGTCTACAAAAGACTCATCAGTGACGCTCGAATCCAAAAACGTTTAAAAGACCAAATAAAGTACGAAGTTGAAGAGCATTGAGGATCAAGTCAGGAATATGACAGTTGTTATCCATTCGTTTGATGTGTTTGGACTTTTGATTTTGCCTTTTGATTTTGGATTTCCCTTTTTGAATTTTCCTCGGAGTTCGGTATTTTTGTGTTTTTACTTTTTCCTAAACGATTTGCCAAATACTGCTGAGGTAAGCTATGCCTGAGGTAGAAAAGCCTTAGTATTTCAAAAAATTCAAAAATTTGTAAACAGTAAATTTATGAATATAACCATATCAATGACTATTCATGTCAGCACAAAAAAAGTGTTGACTACTGGGCTTGTGATACCCTCGGGGAAATAAATCTCCACCAGCAGTGGCATCGACCCAGTGGTTGTAAATAAGCAAAAGGTGTTCATTAAGAGAAAACAGACTGCTCCACATGTATATGTGTCAACCATTGCGACGTTCGTATACAGACCCGGTGATAAGTCTTATTTGGTAGTGCACATACAGTCGTGTAACACATGCTCCCCAAACAGTTCTTACCTACTCTTGATTTCGTTTGTCAAATATTCGAACGTATGATTGCAGTTTCACTACCAAAAAACTCATGGTATTATATCTTCCTTGAATGCAATTCTCTTTCAAGAAAATCCAAATAAGAAAGACATGCTCTAGATAATTATATCTGAATATATCAACTCCGTATACAGGCGCTACTGGAATGTTGCTAAATAAAAAGAAAACGTTCCTAGTTGGCAATTAGCAAAACTGTCTTTTATCTTTTATCGAAAAGTTTTGTTCTCAACCGACTTTTTCTGTCAATTCTCAATGTGATTCAACATATGAGGCCGACTTATCTGCATCCATTGTTTTATTTATTTCATTTATTTCAGGTTGCATTCGTTTTAGTTTGAATCATGTTTTAAGGTTAAATCAACTATATAACATACACATAATGGAGAATTCTAGCTAGGTGCTTTTGTATGTAGTCAGCTTCAATAATGTATAAGGATCAGTCGGCAGAAAGATGAAAATTAAAAATGTCGATTGGTTTTTTAAAAGACGTCCTCCACAAGTAATGTATATGTTGCCAATAAATAAATAAGACATTTTCCTCATGATACATGTAGAGAAGAGTTTGTATGAATTATACTATTTGATAACAATGTATTCCTACTAAGGAAAAGGTTATTGTATCTTCATTGGCCGTTCAATGTGTGCTGTAATATCATATTGTTATGAAGAGTAGACTTTACGTCGTAACATAGCTTATATGTATGTACGTATTTACAGTCTGTTAATATGTTGTGTACATAAAGTCGACTTCGTCTGGTTTAACGAGTGACATGATATAAGTTAAATGGTAAAACACTGGGAATAGGTTGACCGGTACTAGACGCCTTTTTCTACAAATCACTCGTGACATGTTTTGTTCTAACTAAGAACTACCACAACAGTCGTCTAATATGTCTATTAATAGATTTCTCCTTTAACCATTTCTGACATTTAACCGATTTCTCCTTTAACCATTTCTGACATTTTGACTGAGTGTGGACTCGAATACCGGGTGATGCATGAATACCTTTATATCGTGATTTGTCTTCTTAATGGAACTATTAGTTATGACCATCGACACTATACTGTTGTCGTATTGTAAAATCATAGCCTTTGTTTATACCAATTTAATTTGTAGCTGATTATGAGACGAGGTCAGTGCCAGCATGGGTTAGTGCAAAATACGTCAATTATGAAATAGACAAGAAAACAAATCAACAGCTAAAAAAACACTTGCAAAAATGACTAGCATACGTTTTAGATATAAGGAAATACGGATACTTTTAAAATCAAATACCCACCAATCACCCTATCTCAAACCTACTGAAATCTTATCATATGGAAAGTCGAACTTGTTAATTTAGTTTAAACATATTTCATTGTTCAAAATGACAAAAGGATCAGACACAAGTTTTACAACTTAGTAACGTCTTCTCCAAAAGTCGAACTTGTTATTGCTATAAGTAACTTTATAAAGGACAGAAGTATGTAAAAATGAAAAGGTTAAATTCATCAATAGAATCGTAAATGGGAATATACAGTATGAATATATTAATCAGAAGGGTACAGTTATGTCATATTGGAACATCATTAAAACTGTATGAAACTTGTTCAAAAATACAAACTTTCTTTTTATCAGAAAAATAGGTGTGTTTTATCATTAATTACTTCAATTTAACTATTTAAAAAAACACCTTACAGGTAATTATTATAAGTTTATAACGACAAGTTACGTTCAAATAGAAATATCTCTATTATCATTCAATTATTTGAATTTATGATAATAAGTCCCTCTAGTTTTTAAAGCAAGAGCGTATTCAGACACACACAAAAAAATGTTTTAGTTGAAGATTTATTGGTTGCAAGTGTGATTTTCGTTTTCTTTATTATGTCAAAAGAACAGATCAATCAGGATGCATTCAATTATTAAGGTTTAAGAATTTGATTTGTTTTAAGAGGTTATAGTTCATAATGATTTTCTTTTATGTGGTGTTAAACACGACGCATTGGCTCACACCAAACAGCAAGCTACAAAGGGCACCAAAAATGACTCATGTAAAACCATTCATTCGGGAAAACCAACGGTCTAATCTATATAAAAAAAAGAGATTGGAGAAACAGTTATGAACTACAACTACAACTAAGGTTTTGCTTTTTTCCTGAATTGGTCTCTTCCTGATCGGTAATTATAGTTTATAGATTAATTGATTAAAGTCATACGTTATATATTACTTTCTCATATTTTACTGGATGGATATGTGTATCTTATCGTTTTCTTATTGATAAATTTCAAAAGACTATTGCAAGTTATTGGTATTACGTGATGATTTTTTTTCAAGTGATAGTCGTATAAAAATAAGTATCGGGTGGAAATCAATGTGTAATTATATGCACAAGAACCTACGTGTTATCGTGATAACTAGAATAATTTGATTTATCAATTATAAACTATCAGTTACGATACTTAATACAGATATCTAGTTTGTTATAGATTTATCGCATATGAATGCCAAAAGCTGTTAAGTTATAAACTTAATGATGAATTATATATTTACACTGTCTGTTATTTAATACATTGATTAACTGCTCACCCAGCTATGCCTATGATCGGAAACAATAAAGATCTTTTTGTTGGCGTGTACAAGCATTTATAGTTTTTTCTACAAAACAATAAAATGACCAAAAAAAACGAACTCCAAAAAAAATTAAAACCGGAAATCTCTTATCAATGCCAATATCAAAAGATCAAACACATCAAACGAATGGAAACCAACTTTCATATTCCTGACTTGATTTAGTCTTATGCTCTAAGCAAAATAAGTACAGTTTTCATATCCATATAAAAAAGAGAAGATCGGGTATGATTGTCAATGAAACAACTTTTCACCAGAGTAGAAATGAAATCAAAGTAACAAAATGAATGCAACCGTACAACCTTCTACAATGGAAAACACATACCTTATAGTCGGGTACAAAGGGTAATACGTGTAAGAAAACCAGACAAACAATAGTTCGCTAAACACAATATAGAAAATTAAAGACTGATAAAAAGAAACCCTAACCTAGTTGTGAATATGATTAATGATGGTATACGGGTTTTTTGTAAATCTTATTTTAGGTCGACTGTGTCGTATCTTTTTTTATTTTCTGTATAGCAAGAAGTTCATATTTATCCATGTGTTCGTAGATAGTAGATGTTTTTGTGTCCTGTTAAATTATTCCTTTTAAAATTGTTATACGATGATGACTGATGTACCCATATTTTGACTATTTTATTAATTGTGACTGTTTATTTAACGCATCATGTAAATGTAGCGGAATTTGATGAGACTGTTATTAAAGTGAGAGGAGTAGCGCTATAGAACCATGTTTAATCCACCATTTTCTACATTTTAAAATGCCTGTACCAAGTCAGTAATATGACAGTTCTTGTCCATTCGTTTTTGATGCGTTTTTTTATTTGATTTTGCCATGTGATTATGGACTTTCCAAATTGATTTTCCTCTGAGTTCAGTATTTTTGTGATTTTACTTTTTTCTATCATAAAGTACATATTAAGAATACGAACTGTGTTTATTGATACGTATTTTTCCCCATTTCCCTTATTAATCGTTTAGCATACTGGGAAATAATAAATATGGACATATGAATCTGAAGTCAATAACTGTTATTTATTCAAAATATGTTGCGTTTTATCCAATTAATTTTCTTAGTTACATGCATTCATCTTCACCAAAATGATTAAAATATATTAGTAAAACGAATTAATGTCAATAAAGATACTGCTTATTTCGTTAACTAGATTTCAATTGCATGTGTCGCCTACACCCTGATTTACAGCAATGCTTGAAGTGAAGTCAAAACTTTATATAAATTCATTTCGATGACAAATAAATTGTTCAATTAACATATTTACCATATTATGTAACATAAAATTGTGTAATATGTTCTTTGTAACTATGTGAATAAATATAATTACTCATTATTGTTTACTCAAATTTCTTCATTGTATAACTCTTTAAAATAGTCAAAATAGAAATAATTACATTTCATGGATAACTATGTCGAAGACGCAATACCATTGAGGTGAAACAAAATTTAAACCAATGCATTATTTACATAGTAAAACTTTTGCTAGAATACAAAAAAATAGATTCAAGTACAAACAAATAGATGAAGTTGTTTTTTTAGATTTTTGAGGACATGTTCTTATAAGAAAGTGATTTAACGATTGATTGGAAAAACTTTTCAAGACATCCTTGTTCTAAAAGTAGATATCTCTTCATTGTCAATCATCCTAATTTTGTTTAACAAGCAGCAGCAAATTTTCTGATTGAGTGTCATTTTATAAAGCAACTTCACAGTGCATATCTTCAAATTAAGTTTAACGAAGTGAATAGATGTATAATTGTGGGAATATTGACACCGTAAAACTGATTTGTGTTGTAATTGACTTGAATGGTAGTGATAAAAAATACATCAGCATCAATCACGAAGGAAGTAAATTACAGGATTAAAAGACAGTGATGTCTGTATGATAAATTGTCAATACAATGTTGGATAACGGGTTTGAACAAGAAAGACAAATGAATGGACAAGATTATATGAACATAACTACTTTCCTTTGTAAATTAAGAAAATCTGAATAAATGAACAATTTCATTTTTCATTTTAACTCTCCTCGAAGAAGGTGCGTTACATTCAAAATATGTATTATATAATCTTTGGTCATTTAAGTACTTAAAATATGAAAATACTAATGCGTCATTGACATTTTGCACCACCACCAGAAAATATCTAACGAATAAGGGCAGGATTTCAGTTTTACTTTAAACTTCCCATCTACATCATTCACCATTATTCCACACACACTCCACAATATTAACTCCACACATTCTTTACACAATAAATTATACCCAATACTCATTCACGATTTCCATTTCAGTTTCAAAAAGTGTAGTCCCTCATCAAATGGTGAAATCAAAAGTTCAAAGATAAAACAACGAAAGTAAAATTTTCATATCGTGGATTAAACCTGGTTTTATAGCTAAATAAAACTCTCACGTGTATTACCGTCTCACATAATTCAATTGTATTAATAACAAAGAAATGTAACAGGAAAACATGTTGCATATTAAAGTTTAGCAGATAACATATTAAAGCATAAAAACATTATTTAACAACTTTGTGATAAGAAACCAAATGCCATATAAACCCATTAGCAATAAAGAATAACATGAATATCAAACATGACCATAGCACAATAACAAAACAGCGGGATGTATAAATACTCAGCCATGCCACAAGGATACACATAAACAGTAAAATAAAAAAAAAACACAAAGACAAATTCAATGCAAAATAACCAGAAAGTAACTGATCAAATGTTATTATCAAAAGCTAAATTACATCTTATATGTCATTGAACAACACCTTTGTATGTCCTTGAACAACACCCTTATATGTCCTTGAACAACACCCTTGTAAGGTGGATGTACAAATGTAGTAAACAAAACTATTTTCTTTAACTAAACTGTTGTATTTACTCACAGTAATGTGAAAGTTTTGTTTCAATGCCATATAAATAAGGTTTTTTTTTTCAATCTTTATGATATTGTGATCGATATGATCTCATATTTTGCCATATTTTCCTTTCTTTATTATTTTGTTGATATGACAAAATGAATATGAAAGGAAAATGTTGCAAGATATGAGGCTTACGTATCATTGAATAATATCCGCAAGTATTTAAACATAATTTATTCAATCTAATGGGTTTTCTTTGTTTCATTTTGTTTATTTTCTTTGGTTACATCTTCTGACATCAGACTCGGACTTCTCTTGAACTGAATTTAATGTGCGTATTGTTATGCGGTTTTTTTTCTACATTAGTTAGAGGTATAGGGGAGGGTTGAGATCTCACAAACATGTTTAACCCCGCCGCATTTTTTGCGCCTGTCCCAAGTCAGGAGCCTCTGGCCTTTGTTAGTCTTGTATTATTTTAATTTTGGTTTCTTGTGTACAATTTGGAAATTAGTATGGCGTTCATTATCACTGAACTAGTATATGTTTCTTTAGGGGCAAGCTGAAGGACGCCTCTGGGTGTGGGAATTTCTCGCTACATTGAAGACTTGTTGGTGACCTTCTGCTGTTGTTTTTTTATTTGGTCGGGTTGTTGTCTCTTTGACACATTCCCCATTTCCATTCTCAATGTTATTGAATAAACAGTTCTTCCACTTTCTACTTGTTTGGCTTAATACATATTTTGATATGAGCGTCACTGATGAGTCTTATGTAGACGAAACGCGCGTCTGGCGTACTAAATTAAAATCCTGGTACCTTTGATAACTACTTATATAATATATAAACTACCTGATAATATTGCAGGTTTTTATTTGAATCTACAGCCAGCATTATAATTATCAAATATGTGTATTTGTACCATCTTGTATTAAATTAGGAATATGTAAGTTATGTTCCACTAGTTCCGCTGGTTGATAACGTTAGTCATTAAAATCACAAAAATACTGAACTTTGAGGATTTAAAAAAAATAAGGTCCCTAATTAATTGACAAAATCAAAAGCTCAAACACGCGTATTATTAGTTTTTTGTGGAGTTTCATTTTTTTTTTTAATCTTTGAGTCCCATTTTTGTTGTTTTACTCTCATATAAAACATCTTCCACTTCGAAATATAACTATTTCTACATAGATATAGGAAGATGTGGTATGAGTGGCAATGAGACAACTCTCCATCCAAATAACAATTTATAAAAGTATATGTCAATGTACGGCCTTCAATATTTTACTTTTATGTTAATGGCTAGATTAAAAACCGAATCCAATGTTTTAATGTAAACCTATTTTAGTGATACTATAGATTTAAAAAGGAATGTTAACTATTTATTCCGTATACAATGTTCCCATTTAGAATATTATGAACTATTATAGCAAACTGTATGTCTATTTAATTTGTATTATATTGTCCAAGTCCTATCTTTATTTGCCCCAAATCACAATAACTCAAGGGTTTAAAATCATAAAAGCATGATTAATAAATGAAATCTGACATTAAGATTCTTTTATCAATATTTATACATTTAACCATATTCTTAAACATGTCAGATTGATAAGTCAGTAACGAAGAGTGTATTATAGCCCAATAAACACAGACACTTTAGGGGGTATATAATGATTTACTTTTACAATAATGATAATCAAATAACAAAAACGAGTTATTATCATGAACTACCAGATACAGAAGAAGAGTTTATATAAGGTCATGTAAGGTAATCATACATGTGTTAGAAGATAACCACTGGAATACTTCGCCTTTTAATTTTCAAATGTTATATAATTGCAGATTTGCTGAAAAAGAGGGGCAAAAGATACCAGAGGAATAGTCAAACTCATAAATCGAAAACAAACTGACAACGCCATGACTAAAAATGAAAAATACAAATGGACAAACAAGAGTACACATGACACAACATAGAAAACAAAAGAATAATCAAAATGAACCCCACCAAGAACTTGGGTGATCTCAGGAGATCCGGGAGGGTAAGCAGATCCTGCTCCACATGTGGCATATTCCTTGTTGCTCATGTTATGACAAGTTCGGTAAATAGTCTAATTTGGTAGGTCACATTCATGAAAAAGAAGGGTATTGTAGTTACTACGTAAAGAACATATCCGATATCATCTGTGAAAACGATGTGTACCTTAATGTTTTTTGTATACGCTCCTCTTAATAGTTAACTTTTTAATAGTAACATACGTTTCAATAAATGGTATAGAGTATTTTCGACACAGTTACTTCGTACTTGTGTTCTTGTGAAAATCACCTTCTGCTGTTGTTTTTTATTTTGTCGGGTTGTTGTCTCTTTGACACATTCCCCATTTCCATTCTCAATTTCATTATTGATACTAATCCTTGAAAACTATCTGGTGTCTTAACAAAACAATTGCATGCTGAAAGTAATTTATAACTATAAGTTAGTTTGTGTGCTTCAAATTTAAATATTATTATCAAGTATACATTATACACAACACGGAAACAATTATTTGAAATTTCTTTATTGATGAAAATCATCTTAGAATTTATCTAGTGATGATAAAAAGAAGAAGTATAGTAAGATTTTTATTAATTCCTGGATATTATTTTAGAGCAGGAAATATTTAAACTTATATGTAACAGTAGTAACCCGCCGGTTAAAACATATACAAAGAGGATCACGGATTCCTTTGATAAATTAAACTTCTAACTACCAAAAGGCTTCTTGTTTAAAACACTGGCCTATAAAAAAAAAGAAGATGTGGTATGATTGCCAATGAGACAACTATCCACAAAAGACCAAAATGACACAAACATTAACAATTATAGGTCACCGTACGGCCTTTAACAATGAACAAAGCCCATACCGCATATAGTCAGCTATAAAAAGCCCCGATAAGACAATGTAAAATAATTCAAGCGAGAAAACTAACGGCCTTCTTCCTCTCGCTCATTTCTAAAATTCACCGATAGATTTTGTATTTCTACTGAAAATTCGAAGCAACCAATCAACAGACCAGTTATAATATGAATGATAAAAATTTGACCCCATTAGATGCGCATTTATACAATCAATGTCTCTCCAGTGATTCTCAAGGCTAATTTATCTAAAAAAATCTAAAGTTTGATACAAACATTGAAGAGCTTAACAAACCAGAGATACTAATTTGTAACGTTAGAAGAAGATCTTAGTTTATAATATTTCATTTTCATTATTTATATCTGACTAAATATTATTTACTTCTCACAACGCATATAATATCATTCTTAATTAATCTCTTTACCAACATACTCTTGTAGAGTAGAAGTTCAAGTGAAGTTTAAAGTACTAGCAGAGGGCATAATGATCAGTTATTTAAACTGCCTGATTAAACCAACACTTAGATTTATTTGATTGTTTGTTTCAATGCCATATGTTTTCGCTATGACTAGAATTGATCTGGACATTCCGACTATATAAACTAGACAAAACGAGAGGAAACGGTGGTACCATACAAAGTACATTAATCATTAATAATAACCTTTATCTTTTTAGAATGGACCAATTACTCATATAAGATATAATTACATGATCAACACGTCAGGTGCCAGCTGTGAAGCAGGATCTGCGAACATTTCGAGAGCATCTGAGAGCACCCCCAGTTATTGTTGAGGTTCGTCTTGCTTAGTCTTTAGTTTTCTATGTTTTGTTTTGTGCACTGTTGTTTGTCTGTTTGTCTTTAACTTTTTTAGCCCTGGCGTTGTTAGTTTATTTCCTATATATGCGTTTGGCTGTTCCTCTGGTATTTTTCGCCTCTCTATTATAAAAGTATGTTCAAATCCACGATTGACAACAATAGCTAGTGATTGAGTATGGTATATATAATATTCAATATATTTGTAATCGCTTTAACCCCCCCCCCCCCCCCTTTCCCCCAAATAAAGGTAATTAGGAGGGATGTGAAATTAGGTAGCTGTCTGTACTATATTCATTTAAAGTCAGATATATATATGTACTTGATACCAAAGGACGATGACAGTAACGGAAATATAAGCCTTCACATAACAAATACAGTACTGATGAACTAGAATTTGTAAAAAACCACCGTTCCTGACATCAAACTGATCAATATATAGCTTATAGCTTAGGCTAGACTGAACGAACCAGTTTTGAACTTTACGACTAATTACCAGTTTCATTAATATTTCATATTGGTTTATAAAAATGATTCATATATAGTTAAATATGACAATATTACAGTTATATAAGTTATACGGAATTACCTTGGGATCCAATAAAGGTCTGATTGTGTAACAAGGATTAAAGAACAGCTGACGGTGTTAAATGTGACAGGTAGCCTCTAGAGAAAATGGACAAAGACTGCAATTAAAGAGATCGCATCAAGACACTATTAGCAATAAGGACAACCATTGATATTGTATCGTTAGAAAGAGCGACAACAGAAATGATCAAAGTCATCACGACTGCTTAAGCTTATTTTAAAATGCAGTACCAATTGCTGTTAGATATGTTGGAACAAACACCAAATGGATTCATTTGAATTATGAAAACTTTTTAAAAACAATGAAAAGGAGAGACAAAAGATACTTCAGAAAAATTCAAACTAAAATAATAAAATAAATAGACAATAGTTATCAAAAGTACCAGGATTATAATTTTATACGCCAGACGCGCGTTTCGTCTTCATAAGACTCATCAGTGACGCTCAAATCAAAATAGTTAAAAAGCCAAACAAATACAAAGTTGAAGAGCATTGAGGACCCAAAATTCCAAAAAGTTGTGCCAAATACGTCTAAGGTAATCTACTCCTGGGGTAAGAAAATCCTTAGTTTTGCGAAAAATTCAAAGTTTTGTAAACAGAAAATTTGTAAAATGACCATATA
This sequence comes from Mytilus trossulus, assembly GCF_036588685.1. Lineage (NCBI taxonomy): Eukaryota > Metazoa > Mollusca > Bivalvia > Mytilida > Mytilidae > Mytilus > Mytilus trossulus. The sequence continues at coordinate 1,201,580 of NC_086374.1, forward strand.
ATTGATATTCATGTCAACACCGAAGTGCTGACTACTGGGCTGGTGATACCCTCGGGGACGAAACGTCCACCAGCAGTGGCATCGACCCAGTGGTGTAAATAGTTATCAAAAGTACCAGGATTATAATTTTATACGCCAGACGCGCGTTTCGTCTACATAAGACTCATCAGTGACGCTCAAATCAAAATAGTTAAAAAGCCAAACAAATACAAAGTTGAAGAGCATTGAGGACCCAAAATTCCAAAAAGTTGTGCCAAATACGGCTAAGGTATTCTACTCCTGGGGTAAGAAAATCCTTAGTTTTTCTAAAAATTCAAAGTTTTGTAAACAGAAAATTTATAAAATGACCATATAATTGATATTCATGTCAACACCGAAGTGCTGACTACTGGGCTGGTGATACCCTCGGGGACGAAACGTCCACCAGCAGTGGCATCGACCCAGTGGTGTAAATAGTTATCAAAAGTACTAGGATTATAATTTTATACGCCAGACGCGCGTTTCGTCTACATAAGACTCATCAGTGACGCTCAAATCAAAATAGTTAAAAAGCCAAACAAATACAAAGTTGAAGAGCATTGAGGACCCAAAATTCCAAAAAGTTGTGCCAAATACGGCTAAGGTAATCTACTCCTGGGGTAAGAAAATCCTTAGTTTTTCGAAAAATTCAAAGTTTGGTAAACAGAAAATTTATAAAATGACCATATAATTGATATTCATGTCAACACCATGGCTTTAAAATAGTCGACAACAAGGCAACAATACCAACATATTAAGAATCTTATCGTAAACCAGGATTGATCTAAGATGCCACAAATGGTAAACACATCCAACTTGCTACCGCAGATATATTTTAAACAGACGTTGAGAGAATTTTAGGAAACTCAGAATCCCACTCCGTAAGGATAAACTGATCGTTGCATTAGATTTAGTTTCCCATCTGTCATATAACTCCTAAAGCTAAAATGAGTTCTCAATAATCATCTTTGATTTTTATATAAATATGTTGCGTCAATGGTTCTTTTCTAAACATATGATGTAATGAGGTATGGACATCTAACCCCATTTGGGACATGGTTGTTTTTAGGAGTAATGAACTGATACCCCTTTTCAAAGTAACCAGGATAGATTAAATTAGATTTATATTTATTTATTGTATAATATAAATATTAGGGATGTCAAAAGATCTGAGATTCGTTACTCGGATACTCGGTCAAGATACTCGAGTACTCGCGAGTACTCGGATGAATCTTCAACGTCTATTAAAAAGTTTAGATTGTAGGTGTGATGCAGTCTTTTTGTTATTACCTTTCATAAACATAAGACAAACTCACTTCAAACATAGCTTGTTCCTCTGTATTTGGAGTCAATTAAACAATGAATTACCGACCGCCGTTTCTACAAACCTTTTTTTTAACCAAATTCTAATAAAATCAAAAATATTTTCGGACAAAGTAGACAATATATGTAGCATCTGTTCCTAGGGAGTTGGTTTTTTTTATGATATGACTTGTCAATTAATATGTCAACAACCATATTGGACTTCAAATTACTTGTGTTTTTGGTGTTGATCAGTCTACGTTTTTGCATTATCGTTTGTCTGATTTTCTTTTTTTTTTTAGCAATTACGTTGTAAGTTTATTTTTTACTTTTGGGTTTGAAAGTCGCTCTCTTACTACGCCTTTCTTTCAATTGTATATTAAACAATTATAGTTAAGTTTCAAATGCAGAGTAATTAAATTTATTTAAATGTACATTTAATACTAATCACGTTTACATACAAGTCTTGATTAACAAAGACAAAATATGTTTTTCGGCTTGTGATGAGTAAATAATTTATCCATGAAAGTGTTGATCCATGTACAAACACGGTTAAAAATGTCTCTAATCAGTTGTGTAGGGATCACCTCAGGTCACTTTGATTTTGGTCTTGTTAAGAAATATGATCTGGTCAACAATTTCAGCCGGAAACTGTTTGACTTTCTAATTTTTGTTACAAGTAGTGCACATTAAAACTTTCCCTCGGAAAGAAAGGGCGTTGCTGGTACTACTATAAAAAAATAATAGCCTCATGATAAACATATTAATGGTCTTAATTCATTTTATTTCGTATTACTAGGGGATATTTTAACGGAACTAAAGTGAGTGGAAATGTGAAGAGAACATATCTCAAGATGTAAAAAAGGCAAACGAGTATCCGAGTACTAAAACTGTACTCGAGTACTCGGCCTTCCGGTCGAGTACCTGAGTACTCGAATACTCGTTGCCATCCCTAATAAATATATAAGTAGTTTGAAGACTATATTATGAGTTTCATAGTCACAGAATTTGAAAGTGGAAGGAGTTAATTGATGTCCCGCTGGACATTCAGGAGACGATTCCGTAACAGGCAGATTCCGTAACAGGCAATGTACACACACTGTTATTGTCATTTTGAATTGTGAACGCATGTGAAACGTAAATTTCTTAATGCTTTTAACGGTTTGTTTGACGGAGACATAGACATTTTGATGTAATTTCTTGTAAAATAAAAATTACTGATTTACGTATAATGAAATTACGAACAGTCTACACACTTAGTTCATTTAATATAAAATCCTGCACGCGAAGCTAGAAAGAACATTTTGACAAAACAACACGCCTTTTATCTAAATATTTACAGAAAATTGACTTTCAAAGTGTCACTTTTTTTTTAAGAATATTTTCTTCGACTTTCTCAATTTCTAGAAATCATACCATCGGAGCACTTACAATGATATTTAATTTCTAATCAGACATTACAAAACGATTTCTAAATGCACTCCTTAATACTTAATATGTTCTACGGTGCTATTGAAACAAGTAAACATACGCTCTTTATAACATAAGCTAGGGATTCCTTTATAATTTACATTTGTATTCTCTCGTTGCAGTCTGATTATTAGTGTATTCAATTTCTTGTGGGCATACATATTGATATTTGAATCCGTGATTTCAGTGTAGCCGAATTATAGAACTATAAAATCTGGTACAAATGTTATCCCCTATCAATAACCTTAGAAAGACAGTAATCACGAATGACATGTAAAGAAGGAAATACATTCAAAATTTATATGTTTTGGTGATGACTTGGATCTTAATTTGCATGAATATGTAAGTTACTTTCATTTCAACTGAAATAATAAGTATGGAAAATATTAATAACTTCTCTATTTTTTTCATTATATTTACCTGATATAAATGAAAGTTAGTTGCCTTGTAAGATGAACATGTTTTAACTGAAAAACACATAGTTTACAAGTTATAAGTTTAGTAAATTCAAAACGCTTTCAGGATTTATACTCCTATATCATTCAACAGTCTAGGATGAATAGAATCTTGTAAACGAGTTATTTGATCAGAAGGTAAAGACAAAGAACATCCAAATTCAAATCAGGTAAAATCAATCTAGGTGGAGCTTGGTATGGTTCACCAGTACACGAATTTTAATGCATTTTTAGGTTTGATGTTTATACCTGGTGTTATGTAAAGTATACATTCATTCAAGTAGCATTTGCTCCTAAGTTGACATTATACAAAACTGGGAAAATAGCATTTGATAAAGTTGTTGCATTCGAAGGACAGCTTGAATAGCTTTCACCAAAAAGCACATAAATGAAATATTTTTAAGTATAAGTACGTAGAGCAACTTGCAATTGTTTAAGCTATGGGACCTAAAGTATCATATAAAATAACCAAACCACTTTGCTTGGACGTGTTGTTTACAATAAGAATTGTATTTAGATCGGTTTTTTATGGTGTCAGACAATTTGATGTTTTCCTTTTGAATACATTTAAGGGTTGATCGTTAGAAGCAATTAAATAAACTGAAAACAGACACTTCTTTTTAACTATCGCCAACTGTTCCATTGAAGATCGGTTCTGTATATTCCATAAAACAAGTCAATATATTTGGACATTGATCTTTGTTAAAAAATACCTTGAAGTCTAGAACATTTTTAACTTCCTTTTAGTAAAGAGCAACCCTGGCTGATATAGACATTTTATTGTGATTTTAATTAACCTCCAGTAAGGAAACGACTTGTCTAGGTAATAAAAACGACAAAAGTGCACTGGAAAATCTTCTTTTAATTGTAGAGAAAGACTCAGATGTATAGTAACGCGGATAGTTAAATACAGATAATGTAAAATCATTGCTGCTTAGACATGCGCAGGCAAATAGTTAACTGGGACGATACCTTATCGTTTCACATTTTACAAAACGTTGATTCTTATAATTAAATTAGAATCTGACATTTGTTGATCACAAATCTTTAATATGAAAAGATCATGCATAATTTGGGCAGACATTCGTTGTATGATACTTGGAAAGGACAATTAGGCATTTGAAAACAACAAAAAATCATTGTCCTAACGTTTTGTGATCAAACTTCTCGGGTGTCAAAACTACTTTGTGTCAAACTACCGATTTATTTAGCTAGTATGGATTTTGTTACTATTTTGAGACTTTTTATTATAAAACTCTTAACGTGTTTCTGTATATGTAAAAATGGGAATGGTAATGTGGAATATAACAAAGACAACAACCCGACCAAAGAGCAAACAACACCCGAAGACTATCAATGGGTCTTTAACGCAGCGAGAAAATCTCGCACTCGGAGTTGGCCCTCAGCTGGCCCTTAAATAAAATTGTGTACTAGTTTAGTGAAAAAGAACGTCACACTAATATATGTGTTTCACTTTCAAGTTTGTGGGGCTTTGTGAGTTCTTGATGAAGGTAACTATAGACGAGCACTTGTATGCACACGTGCTTTTTATTTTTTGTTTAACAGAGGGAATGTAAGAAAAAAATAACAAAAATGATATTTTCTAAATTCAGTTCATTTAATCCTAACTTTGAAAGATGTTTGCTCCATAAAAGAGGATGAAAATAGAAGTTGGAAACTTTGAAAGGAATAACCCACTACAAGTGGTGAAAACACCCACACATTTTTGAACCATCTAATATAAACAAATTGTTATGTCTACCCTTTTCTAAAAGATATTTGCTATTGTGCACAAAGAAACTATTTCTAGTTATATCCACATTAATCATGTGAAACTTTTTATACAATTCGTCGGCAAACATATCTGAAGAATCAAAATAAGCACTTGAAATTGTAGTTTGTTAATTTAATTTAGGATGTAACACGTCTTCTGGTGGCTGAAAGTGTTTCGTCTCCACCTGAAAGGCATGTCATTTGAGTGTGAACATATCAACATTTTCATTATGATTTACTACTTAGAATTGAGTTGTATTCTGGTTTTTTTTAAAATAACCTCAAACATGTGGTGGACTTAAAAATAATCTGATACGTGTTTTTTTCAGTGTATACCATATTTTGTTTGTTATTTCTTCATAGACAGAACATATATTTCATTCCTTTTCTCAATAATATAATTCTGCCATTCATATCGTTAAATATTTCAGACAAAAAGCATTGAGGATCAAGACTCTAATTAACATCTGGACTTCAGTTGACGGCTAAGTTACTAAACTCAAATTAGAACGAGAGCTGACGTTACATTCTTAAACTAAAGTAAAAAATATTTATCTTCTTATTGACCTCAAATGTTTACGTAAAAGCCGTGCATTACAAACAACAAGTCAGATCGCGTAGTTATTAATTGTTAGATTAATTTTTATATTCTCTTTAGGCTTCAATGTTTTCTCTCAGTATCAATGAGTCAGAACAGCCAGAATGACTAATCAGAATATCGCTAATGAGGTGACAGTAATGAAGACAAGAGCCGATCACCAAAGATCCAAACAATGTACAAAGTACAATGTACGAGTATGGTGATAACAGATCATAAAAACACTAAATATATCATATACATGTAGACAGCTTTGTCCTCTGGACCTTGATTATCTATCAATACAGAATTTTCAAATCAAGTGCCGATAGTAGTTGGAAAGAGAAGGCAAAGACAACAAATGCTATTTGCTCTTCTCCACTAATCAATGGGAATTCAACTGGTCGACTGTTGGTTTTTTCCTTTTGTAAGGCAGTTTTAACTTTGAAGAGGCAGTTGTCATCTTGAGGCAGACTTTTATCAACGTTTTAACCTAGTAAGACCTTTTAAGTGGACGTTTTAACCTAGAAAGACCATTTACATGGACGTTTTAACCTAGTAAGACATTTTACGTGGACGTTTTTACCTAGTAAGATCTTTTACGTGGACGTTTTAACCTAGTAAGACCATTTACGTGGACGTTTTGACCTAGTAAGACCTTTTACGTGGACGTTTTAACCTAGTAAGACCTTTTACGTGGACGTTTTAACCAAGTAAGACCATTTACGTGGACGTTTTAACCTAGTAAGACCTTTTACGTGGACGTTTTAACCTAGTAAGACCTTTTACGTGGACGTTTTAACCTAGAAAAACCATTTACGTGGACGTTTTAACCTAGTAAGACCTTTTACGTGGACGTTTTAACGTAGTAAGACCATTTACGTGGACGTTTTAACCTAGTAAGACCATTTTCGTAACTTTTTTAAGTAGTACACCAACAGCTTAGCAAGAATTTCTCAGCCATTTGAATTGATTTTTTTCAAATCATTTAACACTATTTTTACATATGGCTGTAGCGACTTGTGTAGTAAATAAAACATGACATAAAATATAAATTATTCTTAAATTGAAATTCGTATATGTTATTGATATGGTTAACCTGTCGCTGGTGCTAAAGTAAGAGTGGTAAATTGTTATATATAGGGAAACCAAAATAATTTAAACACTTAACGCGAAATTGCAATCCATAATAGATTGATTTTCAATCACACTCACAAAGCAATTAAAACAAATGTCTATTTTCGGTAATATAAATTCACTTTACACTTTAACTTTAATAAATCTTAAAGACAACCGACAATTGTATTTCTTGAGATGTATAATATTGAGAACTTGATTTGTAAAGTCAATCTAATTCTATTGTCACACTTTTTTTGTTTTTTGTTTCTTGTTTTAAATTTTATGTTGATAGCTGTAAAAGGAATATGTTCGGTATGGAACTTTTGTCTCTCAATGCTCTCCAACTTTGTCCTTGTTTTGGCTTTTTGTCAAACTTTTTTATCTGAGCGTCACTGGTTAGTCTTGTGTTGACGAAATGCGCCTATGGCTTATTAAATTTTAAATATGGTACCCTTTGTTAGCTGTTATTCGTGTGTATTTCTGTCACATATGTTTTTCCATTTATATGTATTGTAGACCTGTCAACTAATGTTGTCATTTTAATGTCATATTTAACATTGCTATAAAAGCGGGAAGTTTGGCATGCCACAAAACCAGGTTAAACCCACAATTTTTTCATAAAATGTTCTGTACCAAGTCAGGAAAATGGTCATTCTTATCTTATAGTTCGATTCTGTGTGTGTTACATTTTAATGGTGTGTTTCTGATGTGTCTTAGTTCTTCTCTTACATTTGATGTGTTTCCATCGGTTGTGGCTTGTGACAAGGATTTTTTTTTCTCAATCGATTAATGAGTTTTTAACAGCGTTATACTACTGTTGCCTTTATGTATTTCATTCCATTTATCGTCAACGTGCACTCGTACAACCTTTCATATTTGCAATATTTTTTTCAAATATTAAAGCTTCAATGCAAATCGATATTCTTTGATCAGGTATGAAAGAATAGAGCGATATATTTCTCATCTGGTTTCAATCGATTGTGTTCCTAATCTGTAAACTTTTGTTTATACATAGAACAACACCTATAGTTAAAATGTATACACGTGATTTGAATATAACCGGAATATATTTGTTGATGAAACTGTTTGAGGTGACAATTTCAAACAAAAAATGATTAGATTAAGAACTTGAAGGAAGACAACACCATGTTAACGAAATAAGACGGAAACTTTGGAAAGCGAAATTGGCAAACCAACCAACCAAACATAAATACAAAATGAAATATTGAAACCCGGAGCGAAATCACTAAAAAACATGCAACTTACAAAAAAGCACCATTTGTTGAATGGTTTAATGTTGTTGTTCATGAGGTACTGTTTTATTGACGTTAAATTCAATAAGGTTAAAAAATAAAAGTGTTGTTGTAAGATTGCTAATTAAAACAATGAAACAACAAAAACACTGACACGCTACATAAATAAACTCTAATACAACAGGACTATTCAAAACAACTGCCATGACCTGGTACAGGACATTTTAAGAAAATGTTGATACATTTGATTTTATTGATAGTAAAACCTCGCGCTTACATTGCAATGTAAAAAAGTCACTTAAACATTATGGGACAGGAATGCAGTACAAACAAACGAAGAACAATCAGAACAATACATAATCATAGCAATATGCAAACCACAGAATAACATCGGACACTTCCTATAACAAGGTGTAAAGTGGTTCATATACGTGAATATATCAATTTGACTATAATACCATCACAGCCATATTTCTCTTGGTATATTGTGGTATCCATTTTTATCATAACATTAGTTAGATGCATGATTAGTTCATCGATGTTTACATCCAATGAATTGACTCATAAAGAAATATCGAGAAATAAGAGGGTTTTTTTAAAAGAGGTTTTGATGGTGAAAATATTTCGAGAAAGTTGTAAATAATATGTATAGAAATGTAGTGAGTTACAGAAGGTACTCATTATTTTCTTAGGAAAATATTTTTTTGAGAGACACACAAGCTTGTCCTTAATTTCAAGAGTACTCATAAAGTAATGTTACAAGAGACTCATTTTTAAAACTGCAATATTGTATTTATTAATATCGCTTTGCACTGCATTTACAATTTCATTAATCAGCAATTTTGTCTGATATAAAGTTCATTGATGTGATAATGTTTCTATAATATATCTGTTGAGAAATATCTGTCGAAACACTTTTGTTGTTGACAGCGCAAGCAGCAGATACGCTTGGACATGTTTTGTTCAACAATTAAGGGTTTTCGATTTTAAAAATGCTCAAAATTCAAAAGTCTGGCTTCTTTGATACATTGTTTCAAAACCTTAATTCTCTTTAATAGTAACTTCTCTCAACGAAGTCATTTCTGTGTCGTTTTGTGATGTCGTTGTAGATGTTAGACAGACTATTGTACAGTAGTTGTCGTTTGTTTATGTAATATATACGTGTTTCTCGTTTCTCGTTTTGTTTATATAGATTAGACCGTTGGTTTTCCCGTTTGAATGGTTTTACACTAGTTATTTTGGGGCCCTTTATAGCTTGTTGTTCGGTGTGAGCCAAGGCTCCGTGTTGAAGGCCGTACTTTAACCTATAATGGTTTAATTTTTTAATTGTTGTTTGGATGGAGAGTTGTCTCATTGGCACTCACACCACATCTTCCTATATCTATTAATTTTATACGTGCCCTTTTATTTGAATTAGGTCTTAACCAAAAATAAAAGCTGATAGTATATTGATTTTTTTGTGTTTATGGTATGTAAGCCCGATGATGCAGTTTTTGATTCGATTATCGTAATATAAACTCCGGTTATTCATAAACAAACCCATTATATTGTCATGAATATCTGGACCTACTTAAGTTTTTTTTAATATATCCAGAAGGGGGGAAGGGAGATTAATTACATTACTTATTATAGTATGTAAGATCAATATTAAAGTGAGAAAAGGGGCTGTAATGTGTTTATGGATTTTCACGATATATAAACATTATTAATTATTTGTTTTGAAGTTAAAAACATTTTTCTGTGCTCAAGTTACATATGCGGCTACATCTTGGACAGTCATCAAACTTTTATCAATGAGATTCTATCTTTTATCTTATTATTAAAGAATGTAATTAAGAAACACACGGTGATGAATGGTTTCCGTCTAACTATTGAAACTTCATTGAAAATCAGCTTATCTTAAAGGACTCTTACTTTGATGATATGATTAAAAGGAAGCATTCATCAAAGACATGAGAATGATTGAAGACTAGATGTAAATAAAGTAACTTTGGTCTCACTAATCATGTATGATTACAAAGCGTAAAGCAAATTAGAATCTAATTGGTTTTCAATTTGATATTTCAATTTAATTGTTGAAATTTAATCAACCAATTACTGTCATCATCAGCAGTACTGTGAATAAAAGATCATGAAATGTATGTCAGAATATAGAAATCTACCACACGGGGATTATAAAAGATCATGAAATGTATGTCAGAATATAGAAATCTACCACACGGGGATTATAAAAGATCATGAAATGTATGTCAGAATATAGAAATCTACCACACGGGGATTATAAAAGATCATGAAATGTATGTCAGAATATAGAAATCTACCACACGGGGATTATAAAAGATCATGAAATGTATGTCAGAATATAGAAATCTACCACACGGGGATTATAAAAGATCATGAAATGTATGTCAGAATATAGAAATCTACCACACGGGGATTATAAAAGATCATGAAATGTATGTCAGAATATAGAAATCTACCACACGGGGATTATAAAAGATCATGAAATGTATGTCAGAATATAGAAATCTACCACACGGGGATTATAAAAGATCATGAAATGTATGTCAGAATATAGAAATCTACCACACGGGGATTATAAAAGATCATGAAATGTATGTCAGAATATAGAAATCTACCACACGGGGATTATAAAAGATCATGAAATGTATGTCAGAATATAGAAATCTACCACACGGGGATTATAAAAGATCATGAAATGTATGTCAGAATATAGAAATCTACCACACGGGGATTATAAAAGATCATGAAATGTATGTCAGAATATAGAAATCTACCACACGGGGATTATAAAAGATCATGAAATGTATGTCAGAATATAGAAATCTACCACACGGGGATTATAAAAGATCATGAAATGTATGTCAGAATATAGAAATCTACCACACGGGGATTATAAAAGATCATGAAATGTATGTCAGAATATAGAAATCTACCACACGGGGATTATAAAAGATCATGAAATGTATGTCAGAATATAGAAATCTACCACACGGGGATTATAAAAGATCATGAAATGTATGTCAGAATATAGAAATCTACCACACGGGGATTATAAAAGATCATGAAATGTATGTCAGAATATAGAAATCTACCACACGGGGATTATAAAAGATCATGAAATGTATGTCAGAATATAGAAATCTACCACACGGGGATTATAAAAGATCATGAAATGTATGTCAGAATATAGAAATCTACCACACGGGGATTATAAAAGATCATGAAATGTATGTCAGAATATAGAAATCTACCACACGGGGATTATAAAAGATCATGAAATGTATGTCAGAATAGAAATCTACCACACGGGGATTATAAAAGATCATGAAATGTATGTCAGAATATAGAAATCTACCACACGGGGATTATAAAAGATCATGAAATGTATGTCAGAATATAGAAATCTACCACACGGGGATTAAAAAAGATCATGAAATGTATGTCAGAATATAGAAATCTACCACACGGGGATTATAAAAGATCATGAAATGTATGTCAGAATATAGAAATCTACCACACGGGGATTATAAAAGATCATGAAATGTATGTCAGAATATAGAAATCTACCACACGGGGATTATAAAAGGTCATGAAATGTATGTCAGAATATAGAAATCTACCACACGGGGATTATAAAAGATCATGAAATGTATGTCAGAATATAGAAATCTACCACACGGGGATTATAAAAGATCATGAAATGTATGTCAGAATATAGAAATCTACCACACGGGGATTATAAAAGATCATGAAATGTATGTCAGAATATAGAAATCTACCACACGGGGATTATAAAAGGTCGTGCTATATAAGGATTACTTTATTTCTCCAGGATTATAAAGCCCCTTTTTATCACGATACCAAATTGCTAAGTTTTTTAGGTTAAACACAACCAACAGAATAATTAAAGGCAGCTGTTTTAGGTACTAGTCGGAAATTGATCCAAGAAATCTGTTTCCTTCGTGCCAGATTCTTTATCGTATATCCCACATAGTTTAACCATTTTAATACACGAGTAATTGCTCTGCTATTGTTATTATATTGTTTATTTCCTGTCGGAGACGTCATGACGATAAAATAATCCGAACACAGAGGAGAGGTTAATAGGATGTATATTGATATAGAGCGGCAAATCTTGAGACAAAAGGATATTCGAAACCAGGAGGTCACGTGATAGCTTATTTGACAGTCATATGATAAATAGACGCATGACAAATATTTTTTTCTTATATTCAAAATAGTTGAATGATGGCTAGATCAATGACAACAAACAAAAATCAGAATTGCGTCATTGTGCAAGGGTTAATGGACGTTTTACCATAGAAAACCAATACAATCACCAAATGTCTAATTGTCTTCGGTCATATTACTATATTGTGATATTATGACCGTATTGTGTGTTCAAGAAAGGTAAAAAAACAGTTTTTCCCTTTGCTATTCAGAAACATTGTAATTTGAAAATTATACTTGTGTAATACTTTAATTGTATGAAATTCAAGACATTTGAAAACAAAAACCCAGTTTGTGTACTCGATTCGAATATTATGCCTATTTTTATTATTTATAGATTTCCAATGTGACATAACATCTAATTATTTATCCCATGATAACAATAGGTGATCGGCTAAATTGTAGATGTACGCCTATAGCGGAAAGTTGTGTCTTGTTTGCTGTCAGAACTTCTCATTCTTTTATTTCTTTCTGAGAGATTTGTGTTCTCTTGTGACAGATTTGACAAAACTAATTCAATATGTCTGAGCTGCAAATGTTAGAACTAATCTCTTGTTTCTTAAAAGATGTCGGCTTAGTCTTGACGGTTTATCTGGAAGTAAGTCTGTGCTAAAATTGTTATTCCGAATGGAAATTATAGCAGCGTAATCAGTGCTGAAGATCAGACGTCACCATTTACTCAGAGTTTCTATTTGAAAGCATCAAATAAATGCATTATGTTCTTGTGAAAACAAGTCAGAAGTAAAGGTACATAGTCGTTTTTTTTTATTATTTTTTTAGAGAAAATGCTACAAAAAAGTTAACAGTATCCTTGACCAGGGTTATAACTGAGATTGAATAAAATTATACAAAATGTCGAAATGTCACCCTGCATGTTGTAAACAATGATTATTCATCAAAACTGATATAAGTCGTACAAAATTTATTCATTAAGTTAAAATATTTGGTGAATGTAATTTGCCCAGTCTGGTTACACAATATTTTTATTATCAAACAGTAAAATTATACATTATATTTATTATTCTAGAATGTATGGATGTTAGTCTCGCCTTCTTTGATTTCATTAATGTTTTCGTATACAGTTTATATGTGACATTAATTAGTTTCAGACTATAATCAAAAAGTTCTTTCATTTTGATATGCATTGCTTTCAGTAAATATAAAGCGACAGCGGGATGAAAGGTTACCAATTAAATCTAAATATCGATATCAGCAATTGTTCAGGAATATTGTTATGACTGACATTTTAAAGAAACGTATATACTAGCTAAGTAAATATGCTTCAGTTAAATGTGGTGAATGACTTTTTTCATGCATGATCCAAAGAACAACATTGAATTGATTGCGTATCCATCGTTCTTTTGTTATTTGAATATAAAGAAGAAGTATTATTGTGACAACATTTAACTCATATTAATTATATGCCAATATATATATATACAATCCATTGATACGGGAGTAAATTGAGACGTACCTAAGAAGGATGAACCAAGCAGAAAGGGAAGCGAAAAAACATGAGAGCAGTTAATTGAAAAATCTCAATATATTTAAAAATCTGCCGATAAGAAAAATTCGATCATTCTTGCAGTAACTAATCACTGTACTTCAAAGACAATTTAATTCATAAGGCAATTAATTGATGTTGCGAATTTAAACACGTAAAGTAAAATAAAATAAACGTTTTAGCCATGTGAATAAAACTTTTGCGCGCGAATTGCTATCACATAACTTTCATAATAGCAGTGCAATCATAATATTTATCAATAAGTTAAAAGAGATAATTCTGATGTTCGATTACCTTAGAAATAAAATTGACATAAAAGGCTGGATGTTAATTTCTATTAGTAATTGCATTCTGGAATGTGGAATCAATATGAGCAGTTGATTACAACTATATACCTTATTAAATGTAGTTAGTATGTTAAACAATATATGGTATATTTATCCATTTGTAAACGCTTATTTTTCTAAAATGATGAAAACAATAATTATAACTCTTTATTGTACAAAATATATATTCATTTCTTATGATTTCATATTTGCTTTTATAAATGTATTTAAGATTCCACCTTTTTTAGCAAATGCATCTCGGAGTGTAATGATTTATTCTGCTTGAACTAGACAAGTGATAAAAGGGTCTGCCGCGTGATAATACAATACTTGAAACATCACACTAAATTGTAGAGAAACCATTAGATGTGTGACTGTAATTACATTATTGGGTTATATTATACTATACGTATATCTTTTGAACTTGCTATTTCATAGTATTGAATAATATAACATCAGTTGTGTCCAATGGAGAAAGCATTCATGCCGATAAATTGAAAAGTTAAATCTTGTAATTATACAACAAAGTGGCATGTTTTGTCAAATGTATTCTGCTTTTTCAACATTATCAGTCTCAACAAAAGAATTTAATTTTAGTTTCTTGTTTACAATTTGGAAATTAGTATGGCATTCATTATCACTGAACTAGTATATATTTGTTTAGGGGCCAGCTGAAGGACCCCTCCGTGTGCGGGAACTTCTCGCTACATTGAAGACCTGTTAGTGACCTTCTGCTAGGTTTTTTCTATGGTCGGGTTGTTGTCTCTTTGACACATTCCCCATTTCCATTCTCAATTTTATTTTTATGATGAATGTTTCTTATATCCCTCACATTCATGCAACACATTCTTCATTTAAACTAAATATTTGACAAATATTACTATTGTCACACAGTCAAAATAGGCTACTTAATATTAATTTATTAGCTGTCATTTTAAACGTAAACATTTTTGAACTGTTGCATTCACTTTTATATTTCCCAAGGAAAAACATCTACCATTATGTTTTCATGATACAATATCAAATCCGTCTTTGGAAGTCACCAAACAAGCAAATCATTTATATGCATTACATTTCTACGTTCATACGAACTGTTGTCATTCAAACGAGCGTTTCGATTGAAATGGATTAGTTTATGACAACATACTGATTATATTAATTGACATATATTGTAAATATCAAGTCGAGAGGAAATACTTATTAATTTCGTCCATAAATACTGATCCTCTATTGTGCAATCGCGTTTAACATCCTCGTTCGTTCCTTCTTATATGTCGCGACTTCGTTACTTAATCCGCTTTCCTGGTATTTTGCATTGTACAATTTCTGATTAAACCAGGATAGAACCTGTGCTTCATTTTTTATTTATTTGTTATTGGTTTGACCATATAAAATTAGTGTCTCGAATTGAGTCCATGTCTTGAAGACGAAAATAGTTATCAAAGGTACTTGGCATTCGCTTGATCTCCGAGTTCAGTATAGTGTGTCAACACATATATTTTTAATATATCATGTTGAATTAAATTTATTTGCCATTGTCAATAAAATTGCATTGATTAATACCTTCTTTTTCTGAAAAATATCGTCCTTTCTATTAGAAATTGAAGAAATAAATAAATCTGAAAAATCTCAATAGAACATTTGATAATATCGGAGATATTTTTAAACTTAAAATGATTCAACAATAAATGAGACAGGTCTCTAAGGAAGATCTAATTGACTATACCGTGATATGTAGAAAGGTCTGAGTGTTTTATGCAATTTATACGACATTTTATTATATAACTATTGAAAGTAAAAAGAAAACGACGATGTTGTATGAGTGCCAATGAGACAACTCTCCACAAGCTATTGGAAGATAGTGATACATTGAATGGTAGATATAGGAAGATGTGGTGTGAGTGCCATTGAGACAACTCTCCATCCAAATAACAATTTAAAAAGTAAACCTATTTAATTGAATATTTTGACTTCTGTGGAAATAGGTTAGGTTTGAGTCAAAAAACTAAAATATTTCAAAGGGTTTATATAGGTATTTCACACGAAATATTTATTATTGAGCTTATAATCAACACCATTCAAATATAGTCTTTACAAAAGATGTAGAAAAGTATACTAAAGGCGTGGTAGAACAGAAACGCAAAAACAAAATGTTAGAGCGAAAACGTTCGACCAAATATTCATATAATTACTCATAAAGCATTGACAATCTTTTGATATCTGAAGCTTCATACTTCAATCATCACGATCAATCAATGCAGAATACAATTGAGATCAAATGAAATGTACAGAAAGTTTAAATTTTACGCTTTGATAAAATACCTTTCACAAAAGACTATTCCATCTCAAACAACGCACTATTTCGTTTTTAATTTCGCTCGGATATCGGTATTTTTTGTTATTTTACTTTTTTTCTTCAAAATAACGCAAATCACTTTTCTCCATTACACAACACACCATTTCATCTTACATACAACACTATTCCCCCTTGCACAGCAAACTATTTCCAATTACACAAAACACTATTCCCTTTTACACAACACACAATTTCCTTTAATATACATCACTATTCCCCCTTTTCACAACACCAAGACACTCTACAAGTGTATTGGAAAGTGTTATGAATTTAAGGGTTTAACACAAAATCATACATTACTCTGAACGTTTTAATTGGAAGAAAATATCGACTGAATGTGTTAAATGATAAAAGGGTAATTTAAATTTAATGAGGGGAGATGTGAGACGTACGGTCTCTTTGGTAAGAATTGTCAGCAAAATTAACTCAAGGTATCACCAAGTGATATATGGTAGGATTTCAATGACAAATACGTCAAATAAACAACGTGAGCCAATCCGCCAGAAAACCATGCACTATTCAGGAAATCGTCCAAATCGACAATCACAACTTGACAAATGTTTATATATCATCTCAATCCTTGACATAAATTAAAAAATTGGCCACTTAATTTTCGCCAGAATCGTATCTATTTTTAGTAACAGCCTCATTTGCATAATTATGTAAATTCATTATAAAACCAAGAAAAAGTCCAACTTGTAATGCAAATCTGCCAGAAAACCATGCAAAACCAAGTTTTACATGTATGAACACACGAAGACTTTTCCTATACTTCTTAATCGACTAATGATAAGGAAAATTCTAAACTTGAAGTCGCAGTCTCAAAATTTTTATTCATTATTTAATTTTGAAACACCCTTTTTATCAATGTAATATATAAAAACTTATAGAAACAGGTTCCATTATATTTATCTATCAAAATTAATTTTGATATTGATAAAATTTACAATGAGAAAACAACATTTTTGGGTCAAGTGGGATCGGTTGATTTGATAACAAGTAACCGATTGAATCATTTCTATCAAAGTGTTGTCAATAAATCATCAAACATCGAAAAACAAACGTGTGTAAAAATTTAAAATAGCAGGTTGGGTTTATTTTTTATAGAATCTATTCCCACAGCATATATGTAATGAAGTACAAAACAAGCCATGCAGTCTATTTTTCCCTCTCTCATTCTTCACTGCAATGGACGAATTACGTTCAGAAGAGTTCTTAACATGAAATGTAATGTTATATATTATTCAAAATATCCCGTATACTTCGAAATATCCCGTTTAATTCTATTAAGGATAGCAGCAACCAATGTAACATAACAGACTGAACGACAGTCCACCTTAACCCAAAACACCATTCGATTAAAAAACAACCATAAATAAAGGCAACAGTAGTAAACCGCTGTTCAAAACTCATAAATCCATGGACAAAAAACAAAATCGGGGTAACAAACCAAAACCGAGCGAAACGCATTAAATATAAGAGGAGAACAACGACACAACACCGAAACGCAACACACACAGAAACGGACCAAACTTTTTGCAAACATAAAATAAATACAATGAAATAGTTTTAAAACAGTTTTACATCCACATTAACCTCCATATTGATCTATTTTTTTACTATGCAACTAAATGTATCAACAGAAAAACTGAAACAAACACAAATATACAACACGACACATACATTTGGAAAAGGAGGGGGCAATCCCAGATTCATGTGTTTGGTTTTGATGTTATATTTTTTATTCTCATCGGATTTTGTCTACTGCTTAGTCCGTTTCTGTGTTACATTTTAATGTTGTGTCGTTGTTCTCTTATATTTAATGCGTTTCCCTCAGTTTAAGTTTGTTACCCCAATTTTGTTTTTTGTCAATAAATTTAAGAGTTTGGAACAGCGGTATACTACTGTTGCCTTCATTCATTGCTCTAAATTGCTGGATGCTCCTAAAGTAAGCTTTAACTGAAGTTCACTTGAACATAATAATTTGAACCTATATAAATCTATTCATAGGGAACGTTTTGGCGGATAGATTATAATGCGAGTGGTTCTTTGAAATCATTTTGTTGTTTACTAGTATTTAAAATGTAACTGAAAAAGCAAATTAAAGTTATTTTGATATTTTTAATCATGATCTAACAATATAAAGGATTGACCTTCTTAAAGACACATACGAAATAAGTTATCAATATTATTTCCTTCTTACTGTACAGTGTATCGTTATAAAATGACGTATTAGTTAAAAAGCTGACAACGTAAAATCACCAAAAAATTTAACTCCGATGAAAATTCAAAACGTAAAGTCACTAATCACGTGTCAAAATCAAATGACAGAACACATCAAACGAATGGACAACTGCTGTCACATTCCTGGCTTGGTACAGGCATTTTCAATTGTAGAAAATGATGGTTTGAACGTGGTAACTGTTTATAAAAAACATAAAAGATATGTTAAACTCTTTGCTGAAAGGGTCATGTTTAAAATAAAGAAAACTATTTTCCGTTTATAGTTATAATGGTGACTTGTGTAGAGCATATGAAGCTGTATCCTGCTATAAAATATATGCTTTCTTCATCTGTCAATTAAAATTTACACAACACAGTGATATATTGTTATTATAATGACAATTTTATTGATTAGCGAAACAATATACAACCATATAATGTTAAACTATAAAATTAAAATGTGCACTCTCGAATTTCAAAGGAAAGCCATAATCCGGCAGGTGGATTTTTCTTGTAGTTTGTGTTTATGTCATTTGTCTTTATATGTTGTTATTTCCCTGTTTCAATTAAGACCAAACCTTCATCAGATAATATATGACTTTGCTGGCAGATATAATTGCCCTATCCATTGATTTCGTATACATGTAGCAGGTGAAGCGCTGTAAAAGGTTATAATTGTCATTAAAGTGTATCTATGTTTTCAATATACTGGAGAGCGCTAATTGAGAAGCATTTCCAACATTTTAACAAAAGTACAAATTATTACATCAATCACAGGTGATATAATTTATACCCGCCAAGAAATCGCTAACATATAAGATATTTTTTCAATTCACTTTGCTGTCTATAGGTCCCGCTAGACCACACGACCACCTGGGCTCTCAAATAAAGAGCTTTCGGTGGCCATATGTTACCTTTCCACGTCAGTTTTAATCTAGCGGCGTACTACAGTACATGATATATAAGGCATGAAGATGTTATTGTTACAGATCAGCTAAATTATCTATAGTAAAGGATCCTACAAATTAATGTAAGATACAGTCACAGAAAATAATTATATTCATAAGTACGTCTGAGTCAGTGACAACCCTACAACAGATGTATCCATCGGATCGCCATCAGTGATGGTGATACATGGCTGTGTACATAATGTATATACAACTCGTCTAAACATCAACCCAACAATGTTAGATCTGTAAATTTGCTTTCGCAAATTTTTGGTTCTTCCCTCGCCGGGATTCAAACCCATGCTACTGTGATATCGTGACACCAAATCGTTTGGATCCACCAATTCGTGATGGTGTCCATAAAATTTACGGAGTGTCAATTTTAATCTGTCCTCCTCTTAACTTTGTTGGAGCAGTTTCTGCGTAAGGAGCACACTCCTGTATATGAAGTCCGTATAGTGTGAACAAGCACGTGGATAACGGATCAATTGTGATATGTAAACACCATACGAAGGAGCAGATGGTATGTTACTGCTGAGAAATGGGAAATTGATAATTGGGAAGTTGAAATCGTCCCGTTTATCATAGATTTTTGTGTGAAGTCGTCCATCTACGTCAATATTGAGGAAAAGATCAAGATATGAAGCAGTCCTTCTAGTATCAGTAGTATCCTTAATTTCAAGTTCACTGGGATATATCAGATGTAAGTATTGGCTGAAGTATGGGTTGTTCAATGATAAAACATCATCAATATATCGAAAAGTAAAATTAAAGAATTTAGCAAGGTGCTTTTTCTTTTTGTCTTTTAGAAGGTTCTGAATAAATTCTGCTTCATACGAATACAAAAACAAATCAGCCAGCAGGGGTGCACAATTAGTACCCATTGGAATACTGACTGTCTGTTGAAATATAAATCCTCCAAACTCAACAAATATATTGTCGATCAAAAAGTCCAGCATTTTAATAATATCATCTTCAGTATATTTTCTGGAAGATTCAGTGTGATTCTTCACAAAATATGAATTATAGTATCCCAAAACAAGAAATTTGTATCTACGATTCCCATTTTTATAGAAAAAGCTCTGTTTTATGAGTTGGTGAAGTCGATCTTTCAACTGAGCATGGGGAATAGTAGTAAATAGCGTAGAAAAATCAAAAGTTTTTATGTTGCTGCAAAATTGCAAAGATTGTGATCGAAGGTTAAGCAGTAGATCTTTCGAATTTTTGAGAATCCACATCTGGTTAACACCACTGGTAGAATATATCTCCTCACAATATTTTTTGAAGCCCATCTTTAACTGTAGAAAGAATAGTAGTCAATACTTTAGAAAGATGTTTAGTCGAACATTTTGAAGACCCAGCTTTGTATCATTCTTTATATGGAGTTTTGTGTAATTTAGGTATCCAACATTGTCCCATCGCTGAATCAGCGTAACAATAATACAACATCGCCATCGCTGTTCGAAAGTCATAATCGATTGAAAGATAATAAGTCCGGGTTGCAAACTTAAACTGAGGGGAAATGAGTATTTGGTACTTTTTCATACGCACTTAACGTTTAGGAGTAAAAGATAGGACTATTCGGCTTAGTTTTATATAAAGCTATAGTTGTTAATGTCTATGTCCTTTTGGTCTCTTGTGGACAGTTGTCTCATTTGCAATCAAACCACATCTTCTTTTTTTATAGATTTGTTAATAATAATAAGTTTTCATAATCTTCAGACGGCTAACGGGCATGACGTGATTTACCATACGTTCCCTTATTGTTCAAATTAATATTACTCTTTTGGACTGTACACAATGAGTACGTACAAACAAGTGACAAATACTGAAACATCATTTGCTACCAGTGCATTATCAGATGAAACTAGAAAAAAACAATTTCCAGTATTTACGTAATAAAAAAGGCTGAAGATACCAAGGGAGCATTCAAAACTCATGAGTCGAAGAAAAACTAAGAATACAAAAAGACAAACATATACACAAATGACTACAATAAAAGCTGAATTTTAAGCAACACGAAAACCACCAAAAACTATTTGTAAATGTCAACATAATCAGATAAAAGATCAAACGCCTTCTTATTGCTAGATGAATCGATACTCTGTCCACATTTTTTTCATTTGTGTAGTTAACATTTTAAAATAATTTGACAAGTCATTTTCACCAAGTGGCACTTTTTAATTGATCACAGATAAGAAATATGTTTCAGTCATCACTATACGTAATCAATACACCAAACTATAGACTTTTGTATGTTTTCTTTCCATTTGTTTGAAGGACACACATACGTCATAATCGATAGATAATATAATATACGTCTAAAACGAGAGAAGTATTAAATTAAATGTTGCAATTTCAATTGAGGTTTATTTGGTTTGCATGATTTATAAATTACTGAAATATCGTTTTGCATACATCAATTATAATACACTTTATAAATTCATAAAACATGTGTATACAAAGTAACTTTGGTATATATGCAAAATACATCAGATTGAAAGTATTATATTTTTCCCAAAAATTTTAGATAATTATATCAATAGATTTTTATTTTGTAAACTAAATTTCCTTATATTCTTATACGGACCATTGACGTGTATTTACATACTTTAAACGAGTTTTACATTTACTTTGTTCGCCATCAATGAACTAAGAGATCAACTTGATGTTTTACTTTGTTCACTCTAAATAAAATTTATAAGAAAAACTCAGACTTCTTTTTTAAATATAAATAAAAAAATGAGAGATTCATTTTGAAAAAAAGTACTCACTACATGATATTGCATACTGCTATAATGGAAACAACAAATTAGGTTAAGTGTTATGTATATTCACAACTTCGTATGTAGCTTATAGGTTTGCTTATTTGCTTATTTTATTGCAAAGTTCAGTTCTTTGTAAACGAAATAAAAAGCACATGTTTACCATTACAACACATTATTATAATCAAGGCAAAATCTCTGGTTATGCAATTTACTCCTATAAATTTTATAGGTCGATCAGTTATTATAATCATGACAGTTTAATAAATTTAATAAAGTGATTTTTTTGTTTCGGTTTATAACTAATTCCTGATGGGCCAAGTAAAATCGTAGCTGCAATTATCAAACTATTTGTTTAAATAATAGTTATCTGTACTATATTCACTTGGGTGCAATTCATTAATAATCACATATACGTATACTTCAGACAATACTTGTAGATTGAGTAATGTTTTTATACGAAACTAATATCTATTATTACTCTTCGAACAATCAGAGACAATAAAACTAGCAGTTTTCCAGCATGTATTGCTCACTCGAGAGACCTCCATCAGTGGGAGTTCTAAGGACAAACAGATCTCCTTTAAACTCTGCGATGTCTAGCCGGTTCTCATCGGAAAGTTTTTAGTGATAAATTCCCAGATGAATGTTCTGGTATTGTGACTATTACAACAACATTAATAATTATAGAAAAAATCTGGTTTATTATATATTTTTAAATAAGAGTTCATATTCTTCAAAAACTTTTTTTTTCAAATTCAAGGTTTACGCACCCTCATTAAAATAGATATTTATCGTTGCTACTTGAACTTATTCTTAATATAATGTGCAAATTTTGTTTACCATTTATATTTATGCATATCACTTAATTACGTCGTATATGTATGGGTCAATAACAATGAAGCTCCGATAAAAAAAAATATTGCTTAAAATAATATACGACACAGAGAAATGCATTTGTGTTTTGGGACAAATCTTCGTCTTAGTTTCAACGTCAAAAAGATATTAAATAAGAAACATACATATTATAAGTTTTGTGCAAATACTGATACGTTTTTGTTCTGTAGCTAGTCACCACTTCAGTTTTATCATATATATCTATTATATAGTCATTTTATTAAACTTACTGTTTGCAAAAGTATGTATTGATTTAAATTCTAAATAATATTAAAGAATATTCTTGTCCCGTTTTGATAACCCTGGCCGTATTGGTCACGACTTTTTGAAACGTTTGGTCATCAGTGCTTTTTAGCTTTTACTAGTGTTGGCTTTCAAACTTTGTTCATCTGGACGTTGCTGGTTAGTCTTGTGTGGACTTGGCGCACGTCTGACGTATAAATGTTTAACAAAGTACCTTTTGTTGGCTCTTAATCATTTGTTGCTGTGCTATATTTTCTCCCATGTATTTGTATTATAGTCCTGTCATGTAATTGTAATTTTAATGTTAAAATTAACATTGCAATTAAAGCGGGAGTACTGGCATGCCATAACACCAGGTTCAATCCACCATTTTTATCTTTAAATCCCCTGGACCAATTCAGGGTAATAGCCATTGTGCTATTATAGTTCGTTTCTGTGTGTGTTACATTTTAATGTTGTGTTTCTGTTGTGTCGTAGTTCTCTTATATTTGATGCGTGTCCCTCGGTTTTGGTTTGTAACTCGGATTTGTTTTTTTCTATATCGATTTATTAATTTCAAACAACGGTATACTACTGTTGTCTTCATTATACGACCATTTTATTGATAAAGACCAATAATAATTATGCTGAAAATTTCCATTGGAAGACATAAGCAGTGGTGCCCAATAACTAAACTGATTAAAAGTTGATAGAAAAAAACATCGAGAGAAAATATCAGTCATATGAGCGTAAGCTAAAGACTAATCAGGTAATTTTTTTTTTTAAAGTGCAAATCGTATGTACCCCCGAAAGAGAGCAAAACTTTGTGTTTCTCCGGCTTTGCATAAATCAAATGTCATTTGAACTAACACTCAGTCAAAATGTCACACAATCAGAAATATGTCAGTGGTTGTCGTTTGTTAATCTGTTTGTTAAGGTATCTTGAGTCAGGTTCACGCTTCTGTTACTGAAGTCTGAAGGAGTGAATAGTTATTTATTGAGATTCGAGTTGTGCGATTTGAATGTCCCCTTAGTATCTTCAGTCTACAGATAGGAATCATGGATCGTGTTACTCAACCTTTGTATACTGTTCTTCATTTGTCATGATATTGTTATTTTGTTTTCTGGGATCATACATAATAAAAACAACAAGATAATCCGACTTTACAGATTATCTTATATCTTCTTCCACATTTCAGAATTCCCTGAATGCGTAAAAAAACTTAAAAAAATGTTATAAATCTTTAGTAAATGTTTTATTTTGTTCTTCTAGTCACATTTTTCTTTATTTTCCTTTGGGGTTTTCTCCTCTTCCTACTACATCACGAAAAATGTTTGTGAATATGATTGATAAAAGAGGGACGAAAGATACCAAAGGGACAGTCAAACTCATAAATCTATAACAAACTGACAACGCCATGGCTAAAAATAAAAAAGACAAACAGACAAACAATAACACACATGACACAACACAGAAAACCAATGAATAAACAACTCGAACCCAACCAAAAACTAGGGGTTATCTCAGGTGCTCCGGAAGGGTAAGCAGATCCTGCTGCACATTTGGCACCCGTCGTGTTGCTTATGTGATTACAAATCCGGTAAATAGTCTTAATTCGGTAGGTCACATTCATGAAAGGGAAGGGGATTGTAGTTACGACGTAAGGAACATATCCGATATCATTTGTGAAACGGTTATTCGGTTATTATAAGAAAGCATAACTTCATAAATATATTTTAAATTTATTCACTTTAGGTAATATGATAAAAGACCTGTATGAGAAGCAAAAGTCCCCTATCACCCCGTTCATTTACAATTCAATTATCATTACCCGTATTGTGTTTGATTTTCATTTATTTTGGACAAATAAATATTTCACCGAGATCAACATTTATTGAATTCATTTCTAATTAATTACTAGGAAATTCATTTATATCGTATAATTGAAATAAGATGACAAATGACCCAAGCAGCATAATTGTCAGATAATGCAGAATAAAACTATGATAGAGAAAATATTCTCTTATTGATTATCCAGATAACATCACGGTTATACTGTTGCATGTTTTTACTATCGTTCATCTTTTGGTCATTTGTTGGTATTTGCCATTTTTTTTTTTTGGAATTATGTGTTTGAATTTTTCTTTGGTATATTTTGCCTCTCTTTGCCATATTCGTATATGACACCATTTACCTTAGTAAAATATGGACAAACACACAGTATGGCTCGTAAGAGCAAACTGAGTTTCGCAAGTACAAGATATTTCTCTAATTCAACATTTGTTTATACTTTACAACTTCATCATATCATATTGATAACGAGTGTAGTTGCTTTTAATCTACTATCGAATGATATCCTACACTTTTGATCAGAGAACGCTGATTTGACTAGTTCATTAAAAACAGTGTATGGATATATCATATACTCAGTGAATTGATATACCACCAATGTGTCTTATTCATTTTGATATAATTTTAAATGCATCCTTTTATAGTTTGTAAACTCTTTGATGTTTTGATGCTATTTTACATATGAAGCAAGAAAATTACAACCATGAAAATAAACTCATCATAGATACCAGGACTAAATTTAGTAGACGCCACACGCGCGTTTCGTCTACAAAAGACTCATCAGTGACGCTCGAATCCAAAAAAGTTAAAAAGGGCAAATAAAGTACGAAGTTGAAGATCATTGAGGACCAAAATTTCTAAAAGTTTTGCCAAATACAGCTAAGGTAATCTATGCCTGAGGTAGAAAAGTCTTAGTATTTCAAAAAATTCAAAAATGTGTAAACAGTAAATTTATAACTATAGCAATATCAATGACAATTCATGTCAGCACAAAAAGTGCTGACTACTGGGCTAGTGATACCCTCGGGGAAATAAATCTCCACCAGCAGTGGCATCAACCCAGTGGTTGTAAAAAAAAACTCATCAGAGCATTGAGAACCAACGATGGCTATATCTTATGTTGATTTCTATTGAAAAATAGTTTAAATTATTTACTGGAGATGCCATGGTTTCATTTTCATTTGAATGTTCCATGTGTGGGAAAATATGGCAAATAATATGCTTTTCTTTTAAAGTTTTATCTATATTATTCGGAATATCTTAAGCGCAGTATTTTTGTTTTAGTTAACGACAATGATCGGGGTTAACAAAATGAACTTTATAAGAGCTGGTCGCATTTTTAAAATAAATACAAGGTCAGTTCCCTATTCAAACAGCATGGCATTTCAGAAGATTTAAGTACTCTGTGTTTTATCGACAAAGATGTCAGTCTAAACTGTGCTTTAACAATTTATTTGTTAACATCACCTACAGTGTTGGTTCTATTTTACAAAGAAGTTTTTAGAATAATCTCTTGTCATTACGACATTGACATTAAAAACTATTGTGATCTTTGTACTTTAAAGGTCTTTATTATTTCAAAAAGAATTTTCCGCAGTTACTTTCTAGGATCATTAAAATGTCTATTTTTAATCATTTATCAATAACTTTCAAGGATTTTGTCCTATTTTGTAAAATACGACAAAATAACTCGTATTGAATGAAAAGATAGTCTTAACAATTAACAGTCCTGAATATCGGTTAAAGAAACATGCTGTAGTTCTTTTCTTTCAAATCTTTTTGATATCGTGTTATTTTTCCAGTTCAGTGGGACGGGTTTTGAATACTGGGTTTGTTTCTTTAACGCTTGCTACCGAATATTTAATTTGTAAAGATGGCTGCTGTCTAATGAATGTCCCTCCCATATCTCCTGATATCAATATGATAATGGATATAATGGAATATTTTCGTAAGTTTAGCAAAGCCAAAACTTTGAAATACAATAACGTGCCGTGTTAAAAAAAAATGATCAATAGAAGAAAGTGGCTTTATGATACCATATATTATTATTTATAAAATAAGTCACCGAGGTATGCAAATGTAGTAAAATAACGACCAATGCAATTATTCATAAATCTTTAAATAAAAAAGTATATAGAAACTAAGGTTCAAACTCTCTCAGTCAACGATGATATCTAGGTCACAGTATTTGCCATCAGTTTTTAAGAATCTTTTGCTTAAATCATTCCTTAAGTATTCTTACACCACGTGTTTTCAAGTGATTGATTTATATCGTTTATAATGAAGGATAATCTAATACCGCAGTCCCACTAGGCCATGATCGCACTACGATCTGTCAAAAAAAATGTTGACGATCGTAGTCGTAGTGCGATCGTGCAGATCGCAGTAAGGTCATAAAACATACGTGGTGAGATCTTCATGATCGTGGCTAACTTTTCACATGTTCAAAACAATCATGATACGGTCGTGCCTAAATCAGGTCGTAGTAGAAGTGTAGTGAAAGCGCAGTACGATTCTAGTCGGGGATACTGCGCTACAATCTAAAATCGACTTTACTACGACCTCACTACAACCATCACGTTCTCACAGCGACTCAAACACGCATCCACTACAACAATATCATGTTTATACCATGATAACACCATGCTTTTTAGGACCATATAGTACGATTTTAGCACGCCCATGTCGTCCACGTCACGCTGATCTTACGACCCGACTTCGTTCATACTACGATCATCATGCTAATTGTCATTGTAAAATTAAAATGTATAAAGACTCTACAGCTTTTGTATGTCTGTATTTAATTTTGACCTTTGTCCTTTGTCTCCAACGACTCAACCATGCTTGACACATCTGTGGTATCCCTACTATCGTTAACTAAATCATCGTCATTTGATCTTGATGGACCAGCAATAAGTTGTGATTGAGGTTTAATTGGTCGGTCTACTGGATCATGATACTTTATTAACAGATGTCCATCTGCCTCTACCTCTACTCTTATCCTTACATAGAGTTTGGTTGATTGACTGAGTTGTTTTACAGAAACTCTACGTATAAATGAGAAATAGAAGGAATGATACAGTATTTATATGGAACACGATATTGACTCTTTTGCTCGGAGCGTAGTAAGATTACGGTATGAACGTGGTATGATTGTAGTATGGTCGTGATAAGAGCGTGCTATATTCGCAGTGGAAGCGTGATAAGATCATGTTACAATCAGATAAATCGTGGTATGGTCGTAGAAAGCTAGGACGTGTTGAGCGTAGAAAGATCGTAATAATCGTGCTGAGAACGTGGTATAATCGTAGCGGGATCGTTGTAGAAGCGTAATAAGGACGGACGTAGCAGCAACGTGGTTGAAACGAAAATGTTCGTTTAATGCAGCTCATACTGCTATCTCACCACGATCTGAATTTATTTTGGTGCGATCGTGAGCTAGTGGGACTGGGGCTTAAACAAAATATCATCTAAAATAATTAGGTAAATTCAAAAACAGTCCTTCCGAGTCATAAATTTACAAAGTATAATTCTTATTCTTTTTCAAATTTTATACTATTTAGAAAAATACCTCCCGTGGGTGCTGGCATATCATTTTTAGCATCAATAATGTTATAACCTTATCTAGTAAATTACCAGGTTCATGTGTCAATGAAAAAAACACCCAGAAAGTACCACTTCTAGATCATTGTTGTTTTTTCTCGATACATAAATTGTTATCTACTCATGACATAAAAAAATAAAGAATTTGTAGCTGTGAAAATATAATGAACTGATTGGGTTCTAGTACTCACAGTAGACATCGATTGAAATAATAAATACTACCTATTTTGAACAAATTGCTGCATTTGCAACATGCTTGTTTGTCCTTTACGTCATCACGACGTCAATCAATTACAAAAAAAACATGTTAATATTGATCTAAACGTTCACCTGGTTGTAAGAATATTGTCATCCCTTTTCCGACTAACAATAAAAAATGAAATAACAAAATGCGAAAAGTTCCTTCTCAGATGGCAATATTAAAGCACAAATCTATCAAAAGAATAGAAAACAACTGTCATGTTTTAACATGTTATATGTTTTCTCTTATTTCAAAAATAGTGAATTCATCATACCTATAGTTTGATAGCTAGCGTAACCTCTCACTTGTATGACAGTCGCATTTATTCAATTATATTGACAAAAATGTGGGGAACACTGTATTAAAATCAGGTTCATCTGGAATATATATTTATTTATCAAGATCGGTACAGACGAATAACGTTAATAATAATCGGATAACGGTAAGCTTAGGTTAATACTTTATGATTGCTTTGATTATACTTTAAACATGCAATATTTCGTTCGTCCGAATCGTTATTCTGGATTAACCTTCCCCGCAAACGTTCAAAAGTTAACTTTTAAATGTCAAGGATGCGTGATTACGCTGTAATGTTAATAAATAAAGGCAACAGTAGTATACCGCTGTTCAAAACTCATAAATCCATGGACAAAAAACAAAATCGGGGCAACAAACCAAAACCGAGGGAAATGCATTAAATATAAGAGGAGAACAACGACACAACACCGAAACGCAACAGCAGACAGAAACGGACCAAGCAAAAGACAATACACCACGAGAATAACAAATATAACATCAAAACCAAATACATGAATATGGGATAGACTAGTACCGTGCCACGTCTTATCTCAAAAATAAGAGAAAACAGAAACGACTCAACGTTAAAATGCAACACACACACAGAAACGAACAATATTATAACAATGACCATCTTCCTGACTTGGTACAGCACACTTTTAAAGGGGAATAAAAGTGGTGGGTTGAACCTGGTTTTAAGGCATGCCAAACCTCGCACTTTAATGGCACAGTTAAATATAACATTGAAATGAAAACAAAATATTACAGGACTACAATACAAATAAAAAGCAGAACATATTAGACAAAGAAAAGTTAAGTGTGATATAACCATAAAGAACTTCAACAGAATTTTCATAAACCATATTCATTTCATACATACACCCTGATAAGGCATGAAATGACTCCATACATTTATATTATCTGTGTTTACCCTGTGTTTACCCATAGCTATCAGTATTTTAGTGTTCCAAATAATCATGTGAGGAAACATTCAACATTTTAAACACACTCATTTTATATATATATAAATCTTTAGGTCAGTCAGTCGGTCAGTCGGTCAAACAAGTTGTTCCAATATCACATCAGTTCAGATTTCACCGTACAAACGTAGCGTATTTTGAAAGAAGACAGACATCAACTATTGGACGGTTAAAATGCACAGAAAATACTGAAATGTAACACGACTTTCATGATTAAATCTCGAATGTTAACGTGTGATACAGTACGTGTATCTAATTATCATTGAATCTAACACTATGACAGTAAATGTAAAATCATATAAAGAAATATTAGTAATAGGTGAATACATGTGCCTGCAAAACTGCAAAAATTTGGAAAATCATTCAGACTTTTAGTTGTATGGTCAAATGTACAGGTTGATATATATCTGCACACTTTATTGCATGACAATAACTTATGATGTATTTTAAATAATGTCATTATGATGTCATAAATATGTCTACAATGCCATATTTGAACTAAAGTAGTCATTTTATGTTGGGGTTTTTTTGACAAAAAAAATATTTGACGAAGGATTTATCTCAAACAGATATTTTTACTCTCTTACATTTTTTTCACATCTTTAACATAGTTGTAAAAGAAGCCCAAATGCAAATACATATATGTAAGACAAATGCAAATACATATATGTAAGACAAATGCAAATACATATATGTAAGACAAATGCAAATACATATATGTAAGACAAATGCAAATACATATATGTAAGACAAATGCAAATACATATATGTAAGACAAAATTAAAAATAACAAATAGTTATGTCCAACAGGCTTATGTTTTACAATATCTGTTTCGAAATACCTTTGAATTTTCAAGTTGACAGAACAAACACAAACCTTATCATTTCTTCTTTTTATGATATAATCAGGTGTATAACAGGTATTAAACAAAAAAATACTTACATAAATCATATACATGGCAAATTTGCACATAAAATCTCCAAAAATCCAGACTGGTGTTGCGTAAAATGAGGCAGTGAATGGAATTACAACTACAAGAAATGTTAGATCCGCGATAGCTAGGTTAACAATGTAGCAATTGGTGGCTGTTGTTTCTCCATTTTTACTCAGTGTGTATATTACCAAACCATTTCCAATCACCCCGAGAATAACGAGAAGAGCCCAAATTGTTGGAACGATTACGGCATATTCCGGGCGTCCGGTAAAAACTTCTGCAGGTCCAAAGCTAAAGTTAGCGGCAGTTGTGACTTCTGTCATTGATAAGTTAACAGACAGCATAGTTCTTTTTTATCCTTGATAAGCAGTATATACAACTAATATTTCTGTTCGGGATGTTTATTTTATTTTATTGAATCAATTTGAATATTACAGTTTTCTATTTTTTAAACACAAAACATCACTTCTGTGCAATAATTTCGTAATTGTAGTCTATTTTTACTGATAACAAACAAGTCGTTATTTTCAAAGATGCAATATTAGATATCTATTCCACTATAGTCAGTTGTTTAATTGATCCTCTTTGTTTTGACACAAAACAGCTCTTTTTATTCATATACACAAATGAAACAATTTATTTGCAGCTACTTTTCAGCACTGATTAACAAATATCTATTGAACATACTATATACCTTTCCATATGTTGGCTTCTCAAGCGACAATCGCAAATATATTGATTGGAGATATTTATAAAGCACAATGTGACAATTGTTAATTATCATCCGTTCCATTCTATACTATTTAGGTGTTTCCATTCTTTACTACCTAGGTGATATGCCCCTCAATTGTTACAGCAGTAGATATTTATATATATACTATTTTTACCATAATATAAATAAATATACTCCTTATGTTTGTGTGCGAAATAATTTTTTAAAAGGTCTTTAGGATTAAGTCTAAGAAACAATAGACATCGTGCCTAGAATTGTCGTGGACATATTATTTGCAATTAAGTCGTTAAGACCATTTGCTCTCACATAAATAAGTTCTCATTTAATTCATCGGGGTTTTTTATATGACGATAAACGAAATGCTGAAAAAAACATCGTTACTTGAAGGTGGCACGGTAGTATTTCCTGGCCATAAGGGATAATGATAGCCCTTTTGGAATTTTTACCACTTTCTAACACTGCAAAAAATTCTACATTTACTGTTAACTGAAGTACTTTCATTTTACCATTCAGAGATGAATTTGGATATGTACCATGACCGTTTACTTTTTTTGCTATTTTTAAAATCCTAAGGCCACTAGTACTTTTAGGTCTTTTATGGTGCAGTGAATGTAAAATTTAAAAAAATTCTCAAAAATTCATTTTCATCTATATGTAAAATTATTTTATATTTTTCTACACCTGATTCATCACTCAGTTTGGGAAAGTATGTTCAGTTGATACTGTATTTTTTGTCCAATCACACTGTTTAGATACATTTACCTAAGTAGGGTACACAAAAGAGCAACCTAAATTCTGGAAAGCAAATACTACCGTGCCACCTGAACTGCTACCCTTGATTTGTAAATATATCGTACTCAATTTAAAAAAAATGTATCACGGTTTTGTATATCAAATAGTTCATAAATTTCCCTTCATTTATTATACATTACAGCTATATTAATAAGTAAGTCCCTGAGGTTTAATTAAAATTCATCACTGTCAACTTTGTGTTAACATCATTTCTGAAAATAGTTTCATAAAGACAACAGCCCATTCAGGGAGTAAAAACAGTATAAAGCCACAAATCCCACGACCTGAGACGGGATTCAGCTGGTCCTTAACAATAGTGTTGCTAGTTTAGTACAATTCCGAAACATACTCAGATTTTGTTATATGTCATCACTCTCTGAGCAGAAATTTGATGAACAAGGAGTAATTCAAAGAACGCTTAGTCCTTTTTTCTAAAAAAAAAATCATCAGAATGTACCAAGACCTTTGTGATAAATATTTCATATCAACTTCACAAATAATACACAATAGTCCTGAAGTATAGATCCTGCGTACTGACGATGTTTATTGTCTTAATAAAGTGATATAGTATTTTTGAATTTGTCCTTATTAAAATCCCTTCTATTGTTTAGTCTATTTTTCTTACATTCTGTTGACGTGACTCTCTACTTATGCATCGCTTCATGTTGTATATGCGACTTTTTGTGTTTCATTGGTTCTCATAACGTGACTCTGTACTTTAAAAGATCCGGTCATTATGTTATTATTCTAATATATGTCATTATGTTTTAGTTCTATTATATATTAGAAAATACTTTGAAAGACAAACGACAATATTATTTTAATCGCGTAGTAGTATTAACAATTTGTGGATTATTAGAAATTACAAAGAACTTCTGAACAATTTTAAATCTCAGTCTATTTCTGAAATTAATTCAAACATACTTTTGTTTTTTAACCCTGTATGCCAACATTCCTCATGTGAAATTATATAATATTGTTTTGTATAAACTTTAAACGACAAAAGTTCTTCCTATGTGACGTATAAATTTTGTGACGTCAAACACGCGAAGCAAGGAATGTGTTTTTAATTTGATAAATGTGTTTGTGATTTTTGTAAAATTGTAACACAGTGATGACGGCTGTACCCATATTTTGACTATGTTATTTAATATGTCTGTTGTTCACGCATCCTTGTAAATATAACGGTATTTGATGAAAACTGTCGCACAAGTGAGAGGTTAAGCGCTATAAAACCAGGTTAAATTCACAATTAGCTACATTTGGAAATGCTTGTACTAAGTCAGAAACATGACAATTGTTGTCAATTCGTTTGTTTTGTCATTTGAATTTGCCATGAGATAAGGGACTTTCCGATTGAATTTTCCTCGGAGTTCAGTATTTTTGTGATTTTACTTTTTCATTGTTTTATTTTTCTATATTTTTTGTATCTTTTATTTTTGCTAATTTGCTTTGTTTATATGACTTTTTGTGTTTCTTTGATACATATGCCGTGGCTCTTTAAGTATGCATCCAGTCATTGTGTTATTGTTCTGTGATAATTTCTATATTCCTATCTTTCATATTTGATATTTCTTAGTTTATATGCCCTCTTGTCTTTTATGATATTTTTTTTAGAAAAAATTCACAACAATCATATGGAAAAACGGCAAGAAGGACAAGGGAAACTTCCAATTACGATACTGTAGAGGATATGCCTTAAAGAAGTACAGACTATACATGGAACGACAAAATTATTTTATATCTACCTGTATATGTGATGTCAAACGCGCGATTTCACGTCAGAGTTAATGTAAATATAACCAAGTTTCTGTCAGGGAAAGGATTCGGTCCCAGTAATTCTTTCAATCCTTTACTTGTTGGTTTTACATAGATAAATAAAATCGTATCATAAAAAAAGCAATGAATAAGGTTTTTAATTTGAAGTATACCTGTGTGTACTTCTTTGTTACATTTGGTTGTTTTTTTGTGATAAAGGCAGATTCAACCCACCATTTTCTACATACAAAAATGTCTGTACCAAGTCAGGAAAATGACAATTATTATCCATTCGTTTCATGTGTTTGAGCTTTTGATTTTGCAATCTGATCAGGGACTTTCTTCATAAAATTTTCCTAAGTTCAGTTCTGTTTTGATTTTACGTTATACAAATGGACCAAATAAAACCCTAAGATGAGACTAAAAGAGGGACAAAAGATACCAAAGGGACAGTCAAACTCGTAAATCTTAATCAAACTGACAACGCCATGGCTAAAATTGAAAAAGACAAACAGAAAAACAATAGTACACATGACACAACATAGAAAACTAAAGAATAAACAACACGAACCCCACCAAAAACTAGGGGTGATCTCAGGTGCTCCGGAAGGGTAACAGAGGTTTAAGGTTTCTGACTAGAAACAGGCGCAAGCATGTGACATGGTCCTCAATGCTCTTCAACTTTTACTTGTTTGGATGTATACTGTTTTGATCTGAGCATCACTGATGAGTCTCATGTAGACGAAACGCGCGTCTGGCGTATTAAATTGTAAGTCTGGTACCTGTGATAGTTAATTATATATACATAAGAGTTTGTAGTATGAGTGCCATATTGATGAGCAATTCTCCATCTAAGTCACAATTGCAGAGACATGTTTTGTCGAAATGCGCATCTGGTGCAGAAAAATTGGTACCATCAATGTTATAATAAAAGTAAACCATTATAGGTCAAAGTACGGTCTTGAACACGGAGCATTGGCTAACACTTAACAGAAAGCTATAAAGGGCTAAAAAAATTACTAGGGTTGAACTATTTGAAAAGGGAAAACCAACAGTCTAATCTATAAAAAAAACAAAACAACGAGAAACAGAAGTACTAATGAACCACATCAACAAAAGACAACTACTGAACATCAGATTTAGGAAATGTGCGAACAATTGCATTGTTTTGTAAGATTGCATCCCTCCCTCTTTACCACTAGCAAATATAAAATAACTAATCAACACAGAACTACTAGCAGTTACTGGCATGCTAGCTCAAAACTACAACTTAATTGTTTGAAAGATTTTGTCTTTATCACATGAAAGTCAATCACAATCCCTCCCGTTAGTGGTATAGTAACATACCATCATAAAATATATGAGAAGAAAATAACATGTATCATTCCAACAACTGGTTTTAAAATAAATGTGTTCATTTTCGATGCAAAGACCCTATGATAATCAATATTAATTATAAAAAAAGCTTATTAAATGACTTGACAACAGTGTCGTAACAATATCCCTTGTGAAT
Source organism: Mytilus trossulus (assembly GCF_036588685.1). Taxonomy (NCBI): domain Eukaryota; kingdom Metazoa; phylum Mollusca; class Bivalvia; order Mytilida; family Mytilidae; genus Mytilus; species Mytilus trossulus. Next base: position 1,237,745 of record NC_086374.1, read on the forward strand.
AAGTCTGTTTTAAGGTTTGGTAAGCTTCGGAGATGTATGACATGTTTGTGCTTTTTAAGATGAGAAGTGAAAGAGTGGAAATCTATTATGGAATACAAGGAAAACATGCTTCTTCAAAATCTAAAAAATAGTGGAATGCACATAAGAACAATGTATTGCTAATCGAAATGCTTAAAACCTTCGACAGGAAAAACAAATGATGGACACGAAAGAAGAACATAAGTTTAACATCGTACTCTTGTATAAATGATTCATTGGTTTATATTGTTTGAATTTTTCATTACCTAAATCTTATCTTCGTATCTGGACAGGTTGTAATAAATTGTGTATTCTTTTTTATTTTGCATTTCTACACTCACCATTTTATGGGGAGGATCATGCTATATCCAATCCTTCTTTAAATTTAAACAATACAATTTGTTAAATCTTATTACCAATTCAATATTCACTTAGACTTTATAAGGATTAGGAAAACATATGAAAATTATGAGATTCTACAGATAATGTATAAGATTATATAACAAAATGTCAACAAAAAGCAAAAATCCGATTTAAAATTCATTACTTTTGAGTGGCTATAAGCATCACCTGGGATTTTATAATTAATATTCGTCTTAATGATAACTTGGATTGATTTACTAATTTAATCTGATAGAAAGTGTAGAAAGTGTAAATCTTTGTTAGGCATTGAAATTCATAAAGATTTAAATTATATTTCAACATTAATGTATTCTGTATCGTGTTCAATGTCTTTTATCACGTGACAAGTAATGTACATGTAGGTATTGATCTTAATTAGTTGAATTGGGAATACTGCATGAGTAGTTTGTAATTATTAATAATACAGTTGGGATACTGAGAACGTTAATAACGTCTGAACGAAGCTAAAAGTAAATGACTCCATTACTTTAGTCTTTCATACAGGAGGCAGTTCATGGTAATTGGACTATCAGTATTTATTATGATTTTCTATAAAATAGAACAAGGCAACCTTCTTAATTATTGAAATATTGCATTTTGTATTAAAAAAAAAACACTAATAGCATGGTGAACATTAGATAAACACCTTTACTGGTATGTTTAGTTAAAATACATATGGAACATAACCAAATCAGTAATAGAAATTGTAATGTACAGTGTTCATATATATACCAGTATTACAAATTGATACTGAAGACGTCTGTTTCGTCTATAAACGACTTACCAGCGACACCCGAAACATGAAGCAAACAACTGCATCACACTGTAATGTTTTGTGCACATTTTATTAAATTATAACCCTGGTACATTTAATACCAAATCAGGAATATGATTACCAATTACGCTAACCGGTTAACCGGTTTTTGTTTTAATTTTAATAGATTTGATATTAATTTGGAATGAAATCATTAAATAGATTTGTTTTCTTTATAAATTGGCATCGTGGTAATCAATTTGACGGATCAATTAGATATAGGAAGATGTGGTGTGAGTGCCAATGAGACAACTCTCCATCCAAGTAACAATTTAAAAAGTAAACCATTATATGTTAAAGTACGGCCTTCAACACGGAGCCTTGGCCCACACCGAACAACAAGCTATAAAGGGCCCCAAAATTACTAGTGTAAAACCATTCAAACGGGAAAACCAACGGTCTAATCTGTATAAACAAAACGAGAAACACGTATATATTACATAAACAAACGACAACTACTGTACATCAGATTCCTGACTTAGGACAGGTGCAAACATTTGCAGCGGGTTTAAACGTTTTAATGGATCCAAACCTTCTCCCTTTTTCTGAATCAATAGCATAAGATCACAACATAGAAAAACACACGATAAAATATCAATTGGAAGGCTTAACTCAATCAAAAAACGAATGATTACACAATGAACGAATACATTTGATCTGTCCAGTATATTGGTTGCTATCAAAAATATAAAAATTAATTAAAACTTAATTGTCTCCCAGCTCGCGGCTAGATCTAAAGAAAACATAATTAGTTACATGTTTTAACCGTAACTTTGAATCATTAATACGATTAAATTTTAACATTTACTTCATTATTTCATTTTTTTATATAATATTGTGTAGACATACATCTTAAATGTGCAATCTCCGTCATGCAAGTTTTTGTCATACTTAAAACGAAATTCTAACTCAAAAACTGTAAAAATTTCAATTTAAATTAAAACATTCCACATTGTTTTCGGAGACAACAGAAAAAAGAAACATCGGTTTCAGACATATATAAATCTGCAAGATCAAGACGTGTTTTATTTATTTTTCAATCTGAAGTTAGTACAAACGCCACAGTTGATGCCGTGTATTTGATTATTAACAGTCAAACTTCGACAGGAATCTTCACAGACATGCCTTATAATACTAATGGACAAACTTCAATTCATTGTATTATAAAAACGTAAATGTATAACTTGAATGGAAGGTAGTCACATGACACTCATCTTCTTATATCTATGTGTAGGGTACTATTGATGAGGCCTTTAACTATCGGTTAACTAACGAATCGGTCGAACAATTATACGAGTAACCGGTTAGGCAAAAGTGAACGATTTGACAACTCTAGTATTTTTTTCGATTTTACTTTTTTTTATAACTATTTACTAAAATGTCAAATCACAAAAATACTAAAAATTCAACATCAAACGAATGGATAACAACTGTCATATTCCTTACTTTGCAACGGCATTTTCTTATGTAGAAAGCGGTAGATTGAACCTAGATTTGTAGCTAGCTAAACCTCTCACTTGTATGACAGTGACATTCACAGATTCATAGACCACCCATTGCAAATTCAAAGGCGTTTAACGTCGTAACTTCATTATCACGTTCAAATCTGTCCGATAGCGGTAGCACATGATTTGATATAATAACGATTTTATTTAGATAAATTGAAAACGTTATATGTTTTTCTCATATTAACGCTTTAGTTTTAGACTTTTACCTCGAATTTGACATAAGCGGTCATTTCAGAATCTGAGTCTTTGACAACCGCGACGAATATTACGTGATAATGGCATATAGTACGTCTTATATTTGTTCTGAACATCTTAATCGAAGGCTACAAACTTTGTTGATTTATATTCCGTATCCACTATTTTCTACTAAAGTAAATGCGTGTACACAGTCAGGAATATGGCAGTTGTTTTCCATTTTCATTCCAGTTCAGTTGTTAATTTTACTTTTTTACATGATGGCAACGTTTCAATCGTTAATCATATCAACAAAAGACATTAACATTAGTTTAACATTTTTAATTACCTCATTTGCTTTGGAGTGCTAGCCTCTTTTTTTTCTTACCTTATTTTTCCCAGCATCCTCCTGATTTATAAAATGTTTAATGTATTTTCTTCTTGAACATACAATGTTATGTAATATTTGCTCTTTGACATAAAACGGCAACTCATCAAAATAAGCACCATAAATTACATAAGATAAAAAATTATAAAAAAAAAATATTTTTATTTTTCTGTGATCTATTGATTGTAGAATTAAAACTCGTGAGGCTTAAATAATTAAATATGGAGTATGTGTTTCTTAAAATGCATTTCCATTCAAACATAAAACCAAGAATGTCGAGTGTAGCAAGTAATTTACACTCCCTTTGTCATAAACTTAGCACAATCAGCAAACTAAATTGTCAAACTGGGTTTAATTTCCTCTACATTCAAACTCTCTCATCAATTATGGATTGAATAAATACAATCGTTAACCTAATTTTGCGAATTATAGAAATATAATAATACACGTCTATTATCGACACTAAATCTATTTTAAGCGTAGAATATAGAATAACGAGTTGATATATACGAAATAGTCGGGGAGTATGTTAGGAGGTTATTTGCATAAGATTCGCACCATGCTGTTGTGATGCTATTTGCGCATATTATTCTATTTTGCTATTTGTTCATATTTTAGCATAGTCACACTATTTGCCATTGTAATGTGAATATCCTTGGAGTGATTTCACACTGTATTGTCTGACATGCTTTGACTTTCGGTTACGGTACAAACGGGAACTGGAAATATTTAGATAAAAAAAAAGTCCCTAGGAACATAGCCTATGAGAAAACACTAGTTTTCAAAAATAATCAACTCATCTATTGGTAGTTTAAGACAAGATGCGTTCATTCCATTACTCCGACTTAATCTTTAATTACGTATTGAATATAAAGGAAATCAGACTTCCTTCTTCATATTTTTATAATTGTAGTTGTGTTAGGTTAAATCAAATAAAGCATACAATAGCAATCCTATATTAAACTAAAGATCAGCATTCTTTTTTTAGTAATAACGTGAAGAATTTCATCAGAAACTCAAACCTTACAAATAAACTCATCATAGATACCAGGACTAAGTTCAGTATATACGCCAGACGCGCGATTCATCTACAAAAGACTCATCAGTGACGCTCGAATCCAAAAGAGTTAAAAAGACAAAATAAAGTACGAAGTTGAAGAGCATTGAGGACCAAAATTCCTAAATGTTTTGCCAAATACAGCTAATGTAATCTATGTCTGAGGTTAAAAAAAAAAAAGCCTTAGTGATTTTGAAAACTTATTTTGAGACCTATTTTGAGACAAAATGATACGAATACAGATAAATTTAACAAATAATAAAAAACAAACTTTCTGCTTCATCTGAAAAGAAAGTTGCTATTTAGGAATAAAAAGGAGGATATGGTATGATTGCCAATGAGACAACTCTACACAAGAGACCAAATGACACAGAAAATATCAACTATAGGTCACCGTACGGCCTTCAACAATTATCAAAGCCAATATCACATAGGCACTTATATTCAATTAATAAAGATATTTACCAAGGATTTGGTATGAAGGTAATTCTTTAGTATAATAAAATACCACATAACAAACAAACAGAAAAATATGGTTCAGTCTGTTTACCTGATACCTATGTATCTAAACAATTGTGTTTTCAATATTATATTTTTTATGGTGTATTTGTAAGCTGTTACTGTTTTTATGCTGTTGATTTTTCTGCATGCGTTATGTGATATAGATGCATATTTCCTATTTGCGATTTAAGAAAGATATTTAGCCCGAGCTGTATTCTTCTGTTAGGTAATTAAAGATTCCCACGGGCAAAGTAGAATCAATATGGATTTGCTTTTGTTTCTATATATATATATATATATATACAACTCGTCTAAACATCAACCCATCAATGTTAGATCTGTAAATTTGCTTTCGCAAATTTTTGGTTCTTATATATATATATATATATATATATATCAAGTTCGGTGATACTGATGTTCACATATTTAAGTTTTTACACATCTTGGTTTTCATTGTTTGGGTTTGAGCATGCCTAAGAAGATTTGTCCAAATAAGTCCTTCACAAATATCTATGTAGGACTCTGAACCGCGATGGTCACGCCGATATTGATGGTTTGACGCTAAACGCGTTCTTGATCACGCAGATGGTGCCGTGGCATTGGGACGCTCTCTTGTTAGATGCTACACCGAAGTGTGAAAGTGGTAAATGCTAAGTGTGATGGTCTACACACAAAAAAAGACATTTTAAAAACTTTCCATGTCGATAAAGAAGTCAATATGTATGGTAGAATCATTTTAACGGATTTTCTCTTTTAGAATAATTACATTATTTATGTTTCATTATAGTACTAAAATTCTGATTGGCTAACTGCACATTACGTGTTATTCCTTAAGCAATTGCATTACTCATCAAAACTTATCATTCATGACAACACATGGTCCCACAATAAAGTGCACAGGTGAACTAAATAAAACAATTACAAAATTCGTGTTTTCATGATCATAGCTAAAAAATGTAATCATAAGTACTGAATGCTTCTTTTTGTCACTTTATAGTGTTGTAAACGAGTTGACCGTGCGCACATTTTTAGAATGAAGCGTTTCCGCGCTTCATACAAAATGTACTTAGGTCAACGCTTTTACATCTAAATGAAGTTACAAAAAGAAGCATTCAATTCTTAAATGCAATTGAAATAAAGTGCAAAAAGTGGTCGTAATGTACATTCTCCGTTATCAGGAGTTTATGTTATATTTTAAAGAGAATTACCATTCAAGATGGCGACGCATGTCACTGACATGTGTAATTTATTGACATTTAGAGCGTCATTGTGAGCTGTCTTTCTCTTATTTTTTAATTGTTTTTATTCTTATAAGTATGAGACCCACACAGAACAGGAATACTTCAGAGATTGACTAATCAAAGAATTTGTATTAAATGCTATATGTATTATCAAGTCAACTGACGTCTTGATTCAGATGCATTTGTAGATACTGCAGTCGATACAAAATATGTTTAAAACAGATTTGTTTTTCTTAGAAGTGGCTTACAAAACAATGTTTGTCAATACAACGGAAAAGATTTAGTCAACTGATGGTCATTTATCCTTATATAAATCCATACCATGATTTGAATCCCAATTAGTATGATACGACATAGACTTGTTCCGTTATGGATATTATATCCCTATGTAAAACCCGGATGTCCTTGTCATGGCTCTGGACATTAGTATCTAGGAGTAGAATCAGGATTAATTGAGCAGATTGTAAAATGTGAATGACAGACAGATGAAGTTAACACACAGCTTTAATGTGTAAGTTTATTTCCGGAAATTAGCGATATAACTTGACATTCTTTGCAATTCAGAATTAAATTACGTCTGCTGAGATAAAATTCTAAATTATGATTTCGTTTGTCCTTTCAACGATTACAGCTACACTGGTGTGTTATTTGAATTGATCAAGAATTTTATCAAATTTTATTTCAAATCAAAAGACTTCTCCGTTCATTAGAAATATTGTATTTTGATATTAATCAGTATATCAAAAGCAAAGATTCGACAAGAATCTTTATTTTTGAGTCTTTAACTGCATACATTTTTGATTTCATCAATCCTTCCTAACCATGTCAAGTTCATTAAAAAAAGTAATACATTAGCTTATCTATAATCTATACAAAAGTTAACTTTGAGCAGAATTGTTTCAAGGCTTTGTATATTGCTTTTTGATAACTTTATTGTTGGCAGGTAAGACCTATAACTGTTATTTCTAACCTCATTGACCCCTCCTCCAAGCCCCTAAAAAAAAAGATCAGATAAAATTGTGGAAATATCTGTTTGTCTTGAATTGGTCCTGGTGACGGATATACCAGAGACCAACGGTGCCAAGGCTTACGTCTTGATAATAGGTTCTTGTTTGACGAATAATGGAGGTTTTAATCTTTCATACCACACCTGACTTTATATATGTGTTTTATTTTTAATCTACCCTCATTGTCATTTTCTAGAGGTAAGTCAAGGCCGACTTAACTGTATCTGTTGTATCCTTTATCTGTAGTTCAATGGGATAGATGCATTCGACATAATGACCAAATTTTGAATTATTTAGTGAAAGAACATCATCTATATACCGGAAGGTAGAGTTAACGGATATTGCTAACTTCTTGTCTTTCTTCCTAAGAAGTTCCTGTATGAAGTCAGCCTCGTAATAATAAAGAAACAATTCGAAAAGAAGAAGAGGAGCACAATTCGTTCCCATTGAAATGTCGAACGTATCAAATATGTTGTCAATCAAGAAAATCAAGCATCTTGATAATGTCAGTTTCAGAGAATTTTTGTTTTGAATCAGAGTGATCCTTTATAAAGTATAATGTATCCCTTCCTTAGACAAGATACTTGTATCTTCGTTGGCCATTCTTTTTTTCTGAAACAAAACAATACCAACTCTTTCAATTTGTCTTTTAGTTTGGAATAATTGCCATTCCGTCTTGTAATCAATATGGTCTCCACCAAAGACTGCATGATAACTAACAGTACAATTTAGATGGGAAATGGTCTACCATATCATGTCAAGTTTTTCTCTACTGAATACATACTTTAAGGTTTTTTTAGGAACTGTATCTTACTTTATTCAATTAAAAACATTGCCGAGAGCCCTAGTAAGGAAGCCGAACAAAATTTTGTACTCTATATTGAAAGTCTTTATTGTTATATTGTTTTCTACAGTCAAGTGTCGTGTAGTTTCTTATTTGATTTATTAATCTATTTCAAGAGGAAAATAAAAAGGGTAAAATCATGTATGCTTCCGTGTCCAGTCTTGTTGACGATGAGTGGTTTAGTATTTCAAGCAATACATATGATATACTGAATATTGAAGGAATTTGAAGTTCGTGCTAACTCTATTTGCTGCTTATCTCGACCATTGAACTAATCAGTGGTAAATAAAGAACAGCTTACCTTAGTTAAAGGACACGTGTTCTACTTCTTTTTTATGATGACCATGTTTCCTGTCTTTTCCAGGCTGAGTATTTTCCACTATACCATTGTAAGACTGTTTGGAGTTCTGTAATTTAAAGTTGATTGGATGATCATAGATACAATAAGTGTATCGCGATCTTTCCGTTTTGAATTTTCCTTGGAGTTCGGTATTTTTGTTATTTTACTTTGTTTTGGCGACTAAGGTTTGAATGTGTTCGAATTACATACAGAGAGATACATGTACGTGAGTAAGCGTAACTTGAATTATTAATAGTCTACAAATTCAGAAAAAAAACGAATAAATATTATAACTAAAGTATACTGAAAAAGTCGAGGGAATAAAGAATGTGCGTTTTATCTATGTTGATATTATACTACGGGGAATCGTTTTGATCTGTTTATAAAATTCAATACTTTTTTGCACATTTTTATCAATTTCCAAAAACAGTAGTGTTAAGTCCAAAGCGCACCCTTCGAGAAGCCAGTTGAAACTATTTAACAGAATAGTCCTTTCAATAAGATAAAAAGGATAATCAAATTAAAATTGGAGCATGTCCTCAATATCCAAATCATATTTACTTATTGGATCAGATATAATAATAACTCTAAATAAGTCACATTCCAAAAAGGAAGCCGAACATCTATTTTGGTTTTGTATATAGATTTATTTAGACAGTCGGTTTTCCCGTTTGAATAGTTTTACACTAGTAATTTTTGGGCCTTGTATAGCTTGCTATTCGGTGTAGGCCAAGGCTCAGTGTTAAAGGCCGAACCTTGACCTATAATGGTTTACTTTTATAACTTTTAGGGGGCACAAATCTACATAAATATTATATTGCAGTGGATACAGTGGTAGAAGTTTTACCACTCTTATACGATGTCAATTTTTCTATGTTTATGCTATTCCATCAGGTTTTGTTTTTTGTTATTCTTAATACTATATCTTCATTAACCATTGATGAGATTTGAAACTCGATAAAATACTGTTGTCTAGTTTCTGTATTCACTGAAATAAAATTGAGAATGGAAATGGGGAATGTGTCAAAGAGACAACAACCCGACCAAATAAAAACAAAAACAACAGCAGAAGGTCACCAACAGGTCTTCAATGTAGCGAGAAATTCCCGCACCCGGAGGCGTCCTTCAGCTGGCCCCTAAACAAATATATACTAGTTCAGTAATAATGAACGCCATACTAATTTCCAAATTGTACACAAGAAACTAATATAAAAATAATACAAGAATATAATAAAAAAAGGTTGTTTGTTTTATTATAAATAACATAAGGTTCGTTTGTTTTTCCGGTTAAAAAGCCATAGTTTGAACAATTGAATTTAAGGGGTAATGATTTTGCCACGTTCGCAGTAACGCGGATATTATTTGATTAGTAATCATACCACATCTTATTTTTATATCAATAATACACTGCATCAAATGTCTACATAATTCATGTCCGCGATCAGTTTGTTTCTGCTTTTGATTTAGTTAATGTGACTGTCTCATACAAATGTATTATACTATGCATAAAATTACATGAATGATCCTAAAACTTGAAAACAGTACAAGACTATCTTTCAGTCTTTATTCCAACAATTATGTTATCATGTCAGTTATTTCTTTATTGCATACAAACTTGTTTATGATCTGTCGAAAACATCTTTCAATTATTAACATTGCCAAGGGTCTAGTACGGAAGCCGAACAACGTCTTTGACTCGATATAAATGTCTTTATTGTTGTAGTGTGTGCTTCAGTCAACTGTCATGTAGATTCTGATTTAATATAGAAATCGTTTGTTATTAATTTAATTCTCGAGGGAAGAAATAAATGAAGTCAAGTTTCCTTTTGTGCTCCGTGTTGTTGACGATGAGTGATTCAGTATTTTCTAGGAACATTTATGTGATTCTTTATATATCAAATGAGATTATATTTCGTGTTAGCTCTATACATGTGTGTTGCTTCTATCATTGGACAAGGTAAAATACAGCAGAAGAAAATGTCATCCGGTTTAAAAACCTTTGCAATTTTCGAAATACTAAGGATTTTCTTTATCATCAAATGTGTCAAATATATTACCTAAGCTTTATTTCAAGTTGGAAAACACTTTAGACATTTTGGGTACTCAATGGTCTTTAACTTCGTACTTAGTTTTGTCATTTATTTATTTTTTAATTCAACGAGTCTTTTGACGCCGACCCTTGCGTCTGGCGTACACAATGTTATGCATGGTATCTCTTATAGCCCATATGCAGTTATTGTCTCTCATGAGCCTATGCAGTAATTTTTCATATTATTATTATACAGTCACAATTTAAAAGGATTGTAAATAAACGATCCATTAAAACGTTTAATCCCGCTGAAAAAAAATTTGCATCTGTCCAATGTCAGGAATCTGATGTACAGTAGTTGTCGTTTGTTTATGTAAAAGAGCGACGAAAGATACCAAAGGGACAGTCAGACTCATAAATCTAAAACAAACTGACAACGCCATGGCTCAAAATAAAAAAAGACAAACGGAAAAACAACAGTTCATATGACACAACATAGAAATCTAAAGAATAAACAACACGAGCCCCACCAAAAACTAGGGGTGATCTCAGGTGCTCCGGAAGGGTAGGCAGATCCTGCTCCACATGTGGCACCCGTCGTGTTGCTTATGTGATTACAAATCCGGTAAATAGTCTAGTTCGATAGATTACATTCATGAAAGGGATTGGGATTGTAGTTACGACGTAAGGAACATATCCGATATCATTTGTGAAACAGTTATTCCATAACGGTCAACCAACTCGTGATGGCGTCCGTAAAATTTACGAAGGGATGATTTCAACTTCACCATTTGGAACTCTTGGTTTAATAGCTTCCTTGTGAGCAGTAACCCTCGTTCAAGAAAATCATGATAGGAAATGCAAGCACGGGAATATCGTATCAATTGGGAGATATATACCCCGTATGCAGGTGCTGCTGGAATGTTGCTACTAAGATATGGAAAGTTCACAATTGGAAAGCTGGAATCATCTCTTTTGTCGTAAAGTTTTTGTTTTCAACCAACCCTCATTGTCAATTTCTAGATGTAAGTCAAGATATGAAGCCGACTGAACTATATCTGTAGTATCCTTTATCTCCAGTTCGATAGGATAGATGCGTTCCACAAAGTCACCAAATTTTGAATTGTTTAGTGAAAGAACGTCATCTATATCTTTCTTCCTAAGAAGTTCCTGCATGAAGTCAGCCTCATAATAATAAAGAAACAAGTCGGCAAGTAGAGGGGCACAGTTTGTTCCCATTGGGTTGCCTGTTAAAAAACACGTCCTCCGAACTTAACAAATATGTTGTCAATCAAGAAATCAAGCATCTTGATAATATCGGTTTCAGAGAATTTTTTGTTTGAATCAGAGTGATCCTTCACAAAGTAGGATTTATCCCTCCCTAAGACAAGATACTTGTATCTACGTTGGCCATTCTTTTTATGAAGCAAAGTAATACTAGCTCTTTCAATTTGTCTTTTAGTTTGGAATGTGGAATACTTGTGTAAAGAGTAGAAAAGTCAAATGTTTTAATACTGTTACAAGATGAAAGAGAGTTAGATTGTATGTACTCTAAAAGATCTTTGGAATTTTTAATATATACGTGTATCTCGTTTCTCGATTTGTTTATATAGATTAGACCGTTGGTTTTCCCGTTTGAATGGTTTTACACTAGTAATTTTGGGGCCCTTTATAGCTTGTTGTTCGCTGTGAGCCAAGGCTCCGTGTTGAAGACCGTACTTCGACCTATAAACTTGGGAAGCATATAGAAGACAAAGAAATATTGTCACAAAATTAAAAAGAAAATCAGTGAACATTTATTTTCAAGAAAGATGTGCTGGAGGACAAAAATCCAAACACTTTTATAGCACAGTCAAACCATTTTTATCTAAAAAAATCTACCTGTAGCCAACAGAAAATTGTACTTGTGGATGATAATAAAATTTTAAACGACACTAAAGATGTCTGTGACAACTTTAATACTTTTTTTGTTAATGTTGCCAATGACATAGGCAAAGGTACTATTTTTGAAGAAAAAACACATCATAGTATTTTAAAAATTAAATCTCACATACAACATGATAAACCTTTTGATTTTAAACCTATACATGTTAGCACAGTAAACAAACTTGTGAAAAAGATCAATATAAAAAAAGCTACTAGCGTAGATCAAATATCATCTAAACTACTACGAGCTGGTGCACCAGTACTCAACAAACACATAACAACATTAATAAATAACACCATAGAATCCAGTGATTTTCCCAACAGACTCAAAGAAGCTCAGGTTGTACCATTACATAAAAAGAATGATCCACTGGATAAAAAGAACTATAGACCTGTGAGCATTTTACCAACAATTTCAAAAGTCTATGAAATGGTTATGTCTGACCAGTTAACTGAATTTTTTGAGAATATATTTCATGCTTTTTTATGTGCATTAAGAAAAGGTCATGGATGTCAGACAACTTTGCTGAGACTCCTTGAAGATTGGAAAACAGCTTTGGATAATAATATGTATGTGGCAGCTATTCTTATGGATCTTTCGAAAGCTTTTGACTGTTTACCTCATGATATTCTTTTAAGTAAATTATCTGCCTACGGTCTTTCTTCTAAATCAGTGAAATTACTTCAAAATTATCTTACAGATCGTAGGCAACAAGTCAAGCTTCAGGGAGCACTCAGCAGTTGGGCTGACATCCAGAAAGGGGTACCCCAAGGCTCAATCCTGGGGCCCCTATTATTTAATATTTTTATAAACGACATATTTTATTTTATTGAACATGGTACCTTGTATAATTATGCCGATGACAATACTCTGTCTTATGCTGACAATGATTTTGATAATTTATTATGTACACTCGAAAGAGAAAGAATCTGAGAAAAGATATAAAAAGGTCATGGACAAGGCTATTAAAAAACATAAAAAAGATATGGCTCGAAAATTAAAAAATCTTAGATCTCAAAACACCAAAGAGTATTGGAAAATTTTGAACCAACGCGAACATTCAAAACAACCGAATATTGATTTTGAGGATTTACTCAACTTTTTCAAAGAGCTAAACTCAGGTAACTCAGATCCAATTGACTTGCCAACAAATGATACAAATTTGATGAGTGAACTGAATGATAATTTGAATAGTCCAATTACGAAAGAAGAAATATTAAAATGTATTAAGAATTTAAAAAATAACAAAGCTTGTGGTGATGATATGATTATTAACGAATATATTAAGACTTCTGGTGATTTTTTTATTGATGTTTATGCTGCATTGTTTAACCTGATTTTTAGAACTGGAATAGTACCAGTATCTTGGGTGATTGGAACGATCAAGCCATTTTATAAAAACAAAGGCAATAAGTTTGATCCTAAAAACTATAGACCCATTACTATTGTAAGTTGTATGGGTAAATTATTTACAGCTATTTTAAGTAATAGACTTGCAAAATTCTCTGATGAAGTTTTACTACTCAATGAAAATCAGTGTGGATTTCGAAATGGTTAGGGTTAGGGTTAGGGTTAACTTGTGATTGTATCTTTACATTACACTCTTTTTTTGAAATTTTGAAATTAAAAAAGAAAAAAATGTTCTGTGCTTTTGTCGATTTTGAGAAAGCATTTGACACAGTGACTAGAGATGCTTTATGGTATAAGATGTTAGTAAATAATATTAATGGTTATATGTTTAAGATTATTCATAACATGTATGCTGATATAAAATCATGCCTGTCATACAAGGGTGAAAAATCTGATTATTTTCCAAGTAACATTGGTCTACGCCAAGGGGAGAATGTATCCCCTTTTCTTTTTTCGCTTTTTTTGAACGATTTGGAAGATTTCTTTTGTAAAGGGAATTTGATAGGCTTAAAAACTATATCAGATGCCCTAGAAGACGAACTAGATATATATGTTAAACTGTTTGCAATTCTTTACGCAGACGATACTGTATTAATGGCTGAATCAGCCACAGAACTTAATTTGTTATTAGAAAAATTCGAATCATATTGTAATGTTTGGAAAATGAAAGTCAATGTAGATAAGACTAAAATCATGATTTTTTGCAATGGTAGACAACCTGCTGATCTTAAATTTAATTATAGTAATACTGATTTAGAAATTGTAAATGAGTTTAATTATCTTGGGATTTATTTTTCAAAAAATGGCACGAGAGCCATGTATGAAGTTATCAAAAAGGGGAGAAAGCATGGCTTATCCATAAGCTGTCAATTAGATTTATTTGATAAATTGGTTAAACCTGTTTTACTTTATGGCTGTGAAATTTGGGGATTTGGAAATAATGATATATTAGAAAGGGTTCATTTGAAATTTTGTAAACTTCTACTACATCTTAAATCTTCTACCCCGAATTGTGTTATATATGGAGAATTAGGACGTTATCCTTTTAGTTTAGATATCAAGGTTCGCATGATTTCATACTGGGCGAAACTGATTTTTAGCAAACCCAGTAAATTATCAGCAATTGCATACAAATTAATGTTTAGTTTATATCATGGAAATAATGTTAAACTTTATTGGATGAAATGTATAGAATTTATCCTTAATGAAACTGGTTTTTCTTATGTATGGTTATCTCAAACTTGTGTAAATGAAATTTGGTTAAAGACTGTTGTAAGAACATCTCTCCAAGATCAATTTAAACAAACATGGTACTCAGATATTCAAACGAGCTCAAAAACATTAAATTATCGCCTTTTTAAGGAACTTTTCGGATTCGAAAAGTATTTAGACATTTTGGAACCCCGTGATATTTATACTTTGTGTCAATTTAGACTCATTAACCACAGATTACCTATAGAAAGTGGAAGATGGAAAAAAATTCAGAGAGATAAAAGAATATGCGAACTATGTGACTTAAAAGATCTTGGAGATGAATTCCACTATGTAATGAAGTGTAAATTTATGGCTATAGAAAGACAAAAGTATATCGCTAAAAAGTATATTGATTATCCAAATATAATTAAATTTAAGGAAATAATGAATATGAAAAAACAATCATATTTAAAAAAGCTATGTACATTTATAAGGCATATTAATTCATGTGTGTGTTCTCCTGGCTAAACTCAACTTATACATGTATTTGTAAATAGTGTACATATTATGTTTTCTCTAATTTTAACTGTGTTATTTATTACATGTAACTTCTGTATACCATTGTATTTACGAAGGTTTGTCAGAATAAAGATATATATATAGAAAGTGCTGTTTTAATTGACTGGTTCAGATTTAATTGTATGCAGGCAAATCCTGACAAATTCCAAGCCATTGCAGTTGGAAATAAAACATTTGCAAAAAAGCCTGTTTTTAATATACAGTCAGCAAAAATATCCTGTGATGAGATTGTCAAACTTTTGGGTATTGATATTGACTATCAACTTAATTTTAATCACCACATTAAAAATATTTGTCGTTAAGCATCCCAACAACTGAATGTTTTAAAGCGCATTGGCTGCTACCTTACTAAATTGAATAAACTGACAATTTTCCACACATTTATTTTATCTAATTTTAATTTTTGTCCTTTGGCATGGCATTTTTGCAACAAAAATAACACCACCAAATTGGAAAAAATTCAGGAAAGGGCTTTACGATTTATATATGAAGACTATGTTAGTTCATATGAGGAACTACTTTTACGAGCAAAGGTTCCATCACTGAAAATAAGACGCATGCGTAACATGGCTATTGAGTGTTTTAAAATTTTATATAAATTGTCACCACCATGCTTACATGATTTAGTTATATTGAAAGACTGTAAATATAATTTTAGATATTCTAATATTGTAGATATACCTAGGGTCCGAACAACAACCTATGGTAAGAACTCTTTTAAATACACAGCTGCTGTTTTATGGAATGATCTACCTGATGATTTTAGAAAAATTGCTAATTTTAGTCAGTTCAAAAATATTTTAAAGTCATGGCATGGAAATGACTGTAAGTGCACAGTTTGTGCAGACTTTTAGTTTATATATTATGCAAATTTATTTACCATCTAGATCATATCCCATTTTTTCAATATTTATGCTATGCATTTTTTCCAGCTTTTATGCCTAGTTTACACTTATATGCTTTTAGCCTTAATACCTAGCTTATGCTTATATTCTGCTTTTAGTGCTTCATTTTTGTGCTGTGATATTTATTGCATGTGTACTATATTATGTATTGTATTGTTATAAATGTTGTACTGTTATATAATGTCTCATATGTCGATTATAAGCTCATTAGAGCTTATGTTTGTCTATGTTTTATATACCATGCCGACTCTAAATAAAGCTTATTTATTATAATGGTTTACTTTTTTAAAAATTGTTATTTGGATGGAGAGTTGCCTCATTGGCACTCACGCCACATCTTCCTACAGGTATATCTATTATCATGGAAATCAGGACTCATTTTTTTATGCACGCCAGACGCGCGTTTCGTCTACATAAGACTCAGCAGTGACGCTCGAATCCAAAAAAGTAAAAAGGCCAAACAAAGCATGAAGTTGAAGAGCATTGAGGAGCAAAATTCCTAAATGTTTTGCCAAATACAGCTAAGGTAATTTATAAATATAGATATCAATGAAAATTCATGTCAGCACAAAAAGTGCTGACTACTGGGCTTATGATAAAAGGGTGTACAATATCAAATTCTCCAGAAATTTGTTCGCGTGTCCTCTTTTGTTTCAAAATTTTGAATTATGATCGACGCTTAATGACATTATTTTATATTCTTGTATATAACCACTATGTATTTTAATGCTGCAAATCCTTGGTTCGTGTTAAAAAAAAATATAATCATAAATCATGTCCACTATATACTGCAGCTTTTATCTTGAGTACTGCTTGAAGTTCGATAATGAAACGTTGACTATTCATGTCATCCAGACGCAGTTTAATTGTGTATCCCTCCGTATTTCATTCTTGTCTGTGTATTCTTAGATTTTCAATAAATTGTCTCTATTATTTCGGGTTTTCATTCTTTATTCAAGTTGTTATTCACCTAAATTCAAAATTTCTGACTGAAATGAACTTTTATGATCTTTACAAATATGTTACATATATGTCTGTTTAAATTTTACATTAGACAATTCCAGTAATTTCTGGAGACAAAAGAAACATTTACCGGTTCATTATAGACGTAGGTTTTACTTAATGCGCTGTAGACTTCAATGATATTACATAGAATGATGAATTCCGACAAATTCGATAGGTTTCCGGAAACTAGGAAACCTCCGATCCCCAAGAGACAATAGTCGTGCTAAATAATTAGACTATCTTCGGCATTGAAAGAGGTAATTTATTATTCTTAGAGAGTGTAAATGCACGAAGTTTGTTTTAAATAGTACGAAAAGGAATTATGTTTTTTCGATTTAATCTTTTTAATCGAAAGAACAATTATTCAAATGTTGGTTGGATAAATGGTTGAATACCATATTTTTTTTCTCTAAATTATATACTACTAGATCATGACGAGAAATGGTAATGTATAAGTCTTATTACTGTAGTCCCTATACACGACGGGTATCAACAGTATACTCGTGGTTTACCAACTTGTAAGTATACCAATTATCCTTTAGTTAGGTAAACAAAAAAGACAAATAGTTTGTATTACTGATAAAATTGAGAATTAACATGTAGGAGGAGAATGTGTCAAAGAGACAACAATCTGACAATAGTTATCAAAGGTAAAAGGATTATAATGTAGTACACCAGACGCGCTTTTCGTCTACATAAGACGCATCAGTGACGTGAATATCAAAATATATTTATATTGAGCAAAAGATAAAACAAACAACCGAATGCATCAATTAGCGAGAAAATCACGCACCAGGAGCCGGCTTTAGCTGGCCTCTAAACAAAATGTGTACTAGTTCAGTGAAAATGGACATTATCATTTCCATAACCTGAACCACTCTTTTATTCTTATAGATATAGGAAGATGTGGTGTGAGTGCCAATGAGACAACTCTCCATCCAAATAACAATTTAAAAATTAAACCATTATAGGTTAAAGTACGGCCTTCAACACGGAGCCTTGGCTCACACCGAACAACAAGCTATAAAGGGCCCCAAAATTACTAGTGTAAAACCATTCAAACGGGAAAACCAACGGTCTAATCTATATAAACAAAACGAGAAACGAGAAACACGTATATATTACATAAACAAACGACAACTACTGTACATCAGATTCCTGATGTACATTATCTAATCCTGCTTAAAATGTATTTATTTTATCATTTAACACATGTATTTAACCTATCTTAACATCCCCACTGTAATATTTATCCATTACACATGAAGGCATGTTTTTTTTATTTCCAATTTCAAATGAGTAGGTGAAAAATAGCTTGTAAGCAAATCTTTGTTAAATATTCACCGAAGAATCGAATATGTAGTGTATTCCTTTATGGTATAGTTTATTTGTGATTTCTATATATTCACTTATTTTCATTGTTTAGTTCTATTGTATTGGCCAAATAAATTTAAAAAAATAATAATTAATTTTTTTTTGTTGATATTTTAAAACTTGACCTACTGAATTAGACTTATCACCGGGTTTGATGATGGTTACCACTTGTTCAACAGGATCTACTTACCCTTCCAAAGCAACTTAGATTATCCATGGTTAGTGTTGCTCAGTATTTAGTTTTTTTGTTGTGTTTTATGAGCTGTTGCTTGTCTGATCATGTTTTTTTTTTCTTTTCAGTCATGACGTTGTCAGTTTATTTTGGTTGATTGATATATCCTTTTCGTATATTTCGCCTCTATTTTTTTTTATTTCAAATACTTTCAAATGGCACTTCAGATTCATCATTTCACTTTTGATATTTTTATTTCAGAATTTTAATCAACATTTTTGTTTTGATCGATTGTCAACATGATAGATATATCATTTTGTTTTGTAAAAAATGTATGTCAAATTTATTGAATTATCCTGGTAATTGAAAGATATATTCGATTTATAATTATGTCGTACGAACGTTTACAAGAATCAAGATGAGAAATGTCGTATTACACTCGATGTAATGGTACAACGGAAGTTCTGTTATAATTAGCCAACTCTTACCATATGAAAGCATCCGGTCTCGCATGTCTTAGAGTTCATGCAGTTCCTTCAGTTTGCGTTTGTTACTTGGATTTGTCTTCATCTTTATAGTATTACATTTATGAGCTATGAACAATAATGAACTACTTTTGTCTTAATTTATACTTTCGCTGAAGGATAAGTTCTTTTGATACGGTAGTTTTATCTCATTTTTCATTGTTAAAAATCCAATTATAATGTTCAACTCTCTTTCTTCGTTGTGATTTCATAATTGTGACCTCGTGGAAAAAGGCAAATCATCAAATTGAAATAACAGGATCTATATTTTTTCATTTATTCCATTTCGATAATAAAACATAATTTTTGTTATGGTTGTACCCGCGTGAGATTATGGTTTTTATTTACCTAAAATTAATTCATGTCTTTTTAAAACTTTAATTAGTTTTCCTGGTAATCTTTCAAAATGGTTTTGAATTCATGTATTTACACCTAAAATTTTTACATTTTTTCATTCTAGTTAAATTTCAAAAGATTCAAAATATGTCAAATTAAAAAAGCCTTTACTTCTCATATGGTCATTCACAATAATAGCGTTATGTATATCTATATCTATAATACTAAAATTACGAGGTCCAATTTATCCGCCGTCATCATGTAAAAACGACGAATCAAAAGATTCAACTTTATATATAACTAATATAGTAAAAAGGTGTAGATTACACCATTCCAGGCCCTTTTGTTTTCCACGTAATTAATATTGCCAACAATTAAGAAGTTCCGGGTCGAGTCCGATACCGATACCATGAATAGTATATTCACCTTTTACCTATTACCGTAACCTTATCTGTACGCTCCGCATCTGACAGGCGCACCAACAAACGGTGCATTCAGGATTAATATGCTATTTACACGGGTCATAATCACTAAACTAAATTGTCAAATTGTCACCTATTGTAGTATTTTCATCAGTAAGACTTTCTAAGATAACAATACGAATGCTAAAAATCTGGACCAAAAATAAGGCGTATAGGTACAGTTTTCAATTTGTTAGCCGGCATGACGTAAAACAGCGAACCAAAGAACTCAACTTTATTTATAACTAATATAGGACAATGCTGTTGATTGAAAAATACTCCATTCCAGGACCTTTTGTTTTCCAAATAATTAATATTACCAATAATTGATAAGTTCCAGTTCGACGGGTTCAAACAGAGGGATTTGAAAGCAGAGTAAGTGATAAGTTCCAGTTCGACGGGTTCAAACAGAAAGATTTGAAAGCAGAGAAAACTGTGTATCTTATAATCGGCATGACTTTATCAGATGACAATACTAATACTAAAATAAGGCTTGCGCATAGTTATATACTTTAATTCAGTCACGGACCCGCGATATCACGGGTGTGTTCTAGTATTATCTAAATTTCAGTCGTTATCGAAATTTAAACAATAAAACATGAATATGCATGAATTACATACACTGTGGTTGGTATCATAGTAACAGTAGCAATGTAATATAGATTGTGTTGACATACTATATCATATACATATGGCCAGCTGAAGCACGCCTCCAGATGTTCTCGCTGTAGTGAAGACCCATTGTTTGCCTTCGGCTATTTTTTGCTCGTTGGTCGGTGGGTGGTTGTCTGTTTGACTCATTCCTCATTTCCATTGACTATTTTATTTCTCTTAATTTAGTACTGTATACAATTTTTAAAGCTAACATCAAATGATGGGAATCTCTAGTTTACACTGTAGGGATATGCCTTCATATTTATTTCCTTATAACATTTCGTAAAAAAGCTTTGACAAAAAAAAATAACTAAAAGGTAAATTCATAAAGGGAAAATAAGAAAAGGCTGACTCGAACTTTTACCTTTTATTTGCGTTTGTACTATTTAGGTCTCAATCGAATGTAAAGAAATCAAGAATCTGCTTAAGTTTTGGTAAATGACCTTTTATAATTTAATGTAGTCTTATATGAAAAGAAAAAAGCGTAAATTATGAGGCATAATATATTACCCTGTATTGATGAGGGGGCCGAGGAGTCCGAAAATTTTACACCAAGTCCTAAATCTCACCTAAGTACATCCTCGAGCAACAGAACAGGCAATTTCTGAAAATAAATGGTGGCTAAACACTGATTTATAGCTATCAACATTCCAACTTGCAGGAAAGTTGTTCATATAAAAAAGAATATGTGGTATGATTGCCAATGAGACTACATGTATCAATAAAAGACCAAAATAACACAGAAATTAACAACTATAGGTCACCGTACGGCCTTCATCAATGATCAAAGCCCATACCGCATAGTCATAGTTGTGTTGTATTGACATAATTTGGTGGGCAACACAAACAGACATAATAGGTTAATATGAGAAAATTGTAAATTATAGAAATAATTCGCTGAACAATTCTAAACGACAAATGATCATTCGTTAACCTAATTTTATAACAAGTTATCGGGATATTATTTTCAAGACGATATAGTACATTTTTACATTTTCTCCCAAGTGATTTCCGGTTCACTCTTAATTTTCAGACATACTCGCACTTTGAAGTAAGTATTCCCTTAATGAATGAACGACAAACAAAGTTGTTGAAGTAAATATATAGGGATTTACTTATTTAATATTCCATACAACCATTGTCACTTATTTTACTATAATGAAAAAAAAAGTTTGATATAATGTAACTTACGAATATCATTTTTTAGGAGATTCTTCGACTCTTGAAAACTGTGTTTCATGAAAATCCCGAAATCTGGTTAAGAATAGTCGAGTTGTCTCATTTCCCATTTTCATTTCCATTCTAAATTTTATTTTATACTGTATTTTTATTCAATAATTCATTTAACAAATGATTGTTTTTTACCTTTTTTTTTACAATACCTTGCAGACCGAGATCACTGGATTGAATATACATGTAGATAGATAAAGTGACAACATATTTATTTCTACTTTTTACTAAATATTGTAAACAGTCTGCTTTTATTTCCGTTTCAGTAATTCAGTAAATCATGTTTTTTTATGATATTCGGTCAGAGATTTATTACAGCCAGTCGTCATTAAAACCGTTTAAATGATGTAACAGATTTCTTTACATATAATAATTCTGTTTGATTCTAAATAATGTAACATTTAAAAAGTAATTATTGTACGACTATAATGGCATCATTGTTTGCACTTTAATAAGACTATAAAACTTTAAGGAATATTAAAAGTGTATCATGAAATTCCATGTGAAAATTATCCAGGTATAAAGTGAACTTAACATGATGGCAAAAGCATAAATGTAAAGAATTTTATAATACTAATGGTAAAACCACATAGAGACCAAATAACACAGAAATTAACAACTATATGTCACCGTACGACCTTCAACATAGAGCAAAACCAATACCACATTGTCAGCTATAAAAGGCACACAAATGACAAATGTTAAGCAATTCAAAAGAGAAAAAAAGGCCTCATTTCTGAACAAAATAATAAACGAAAATCAAATATGATATGCAATAAAAAAAAAAACGACAACCACTGAATTACAGGCTCCTGACTTGAGACAGACACATACAGAATATGGCGATGTAAAACTAGTCGCGCCATCCCTACCTCAAATCTGGGACAGTTGTGAAACAGTTCAACATAAGCACAAACATTTAGCTATACAAATCAATTGAAAAGGGTGTAATTCGTCAGATCGATACAAAGCAAAAATACATCTCGACACAGAGTGAACGTATCAGGGTATGTATAGTATACATCCTCACAACAAAAACACAATTACAAGTACAGATCTGAGAAAACTTTCAGTTACTGAAAAGTTTTTCACAACTAACAACTAATAAAAAAAAACTTAGCAGAGATATTTTAAAGGCAGTGGCTATTCGTCCGGATAGCCGGACAAATAGTCAAAAATGTCTATTCATCCGGCAAGCCGGACAAATATCATTTTTACGGTTTTCGCTATTTGTCCGGACAAAAATATAATGATGATGATATAACATCATTTTTGAAGGAAATAAATAAAGCATGAGTAGTCTTTAAATATATTGTCCAACATCGTTTTATGAAAAGCTCATTCTTATAAAAAAAAACTATAATACATTTGATTAAGATCTTTTTTATTCTAAGGAATTTGGGGATGTGGGGGAGGGGGCAAGAATGGTTCTTTTTTTGTTGTTCTGCCTATGAATTTCCTGTAAGGTAAATAGTCGGGCCAATGGCTTCTTTAGACATCTATGATTCCAAAATTTTAATTCATAGGAAATTAGAGAAAATGATAGGCACGTTTAACCTGACCCCAAAAGTAGGATTGTGTTTTCGATAGTTTTTTTTTCTTGAAAAAAATGTATATGTTATAGACACAACAGGGGAAAAAAGGGGGTATCCCAACCCTGGTGTTAAATTCCCAGTCCAGGCATATCAGTGCATTTTCATATATTTCCTTTGTAGTATAACTTAAAAATAATGCATCCAAGCAAGTTTGATATAGTATTTTTTCCGAATGCATTTTGCCTTCATAAGGTAAAGGGGATAAAACATCAATTTCACTTTGATTTCAGGCTTATTCTTCACAGTTAACTGTATACGCTATTGTTCTGGAATCACTCCAATAGAAATTTTTTAAAGCAATGACATTCTCTTTTGTCTTCTTTATGACACATCTTTAAATATAAATCACGATTCTCAAAACGTCCATTACATACGCGCGTTTGTTATCTGACACCGCGTCCGGGACACTTTCCGGCTAGCCGGACGAATAGACACTCCGTCTTTAAACGGGTGCGTTTGTTAACGGTTGCAGTGTATGTAGATAAGTTCCCTGATCGATACAACGCACAACAACAAAAAAGTAGCGACATAAGATTACTCGTAAATACTGAAAACTTGTTCAAGGCCAGTTGCAACTAATAAATAAACCAATTTATAGACTAAATTATATATTAGTATACATTTAACGAATAATAACGATACAGACATATTAAACAGTCGAAGAATTCATGATATAATGCACTCTAGTATATACCAGAATACAGCAGACCACCTACCGCATGTGATAAGAACTGCATACGGCCTACGATCTTTAAGGTATGCGGGTGAGCTACGCTTTGAAATGAGAAAACTTGATACATATGTGGACAAGCACTTAAACGCTAATGTAAGACAATGCATTACGTTAATAAGTCCCTATTTATCATAATTTTAAAAGTAACTGCATTGACTTACATTAGCGCTTAACGTCAAGAATACTAATCGCGCCATTTAAACGTCACAATTTACCTTTATTTATTTCCGGTACATGTAAAGTGTAAAAAAACATGTCGTTGGGACGTTTTTCTACGTTTGTCATTGTCCTAACGGCATTTTTTGGTTCCTCATTTTGTTTGAACATCATTCCCGATTATTTTATGAACAGTGGAGGTTTGGGTAATTGTGGTGAAACTATCAATAACAAAGAAGACGTGTATATCAGGTCCCATACTGGAGCTTATCAACTTGGAAGTATCATAAACTACGGAGCGAATGAGAACTGTGAGCTAACATTCAACGCAGGGACAGGTATACTACCGTTATAAAAAAATCAAGTCGAGGTTTTAAAATATCAATTAACCGTACTATGAAACTCAGAATTATTCACGATATCAAGGACGCGCATAAATCACACTTTGTTTCCGACCCTGCACGGGCTGTATAGCCAGTCAAGGGCGTTTATAAAAACTTCCATTTGTTATGACACTTTGTTATAACAAATATTTTGAATCAAAATATGAAATTAAAATCACATAAAACAAAATTTTATTTTCCTTTAAAGTTTACTTGATAAGTTTTAATGTCAATTTGTTGATAAAAAATATTGAAAGTCTCTATGTGTCGAAGATAATTATATTCTGTATTTAAAAAAAATTAAAGGCCGCGAAACATGAAGGTTACAGCTTTATTTATTCTGATAACAATTAGTTATTTGCATTTTATATCGTTACATTTTGTAACTGTGTAAAAATAGAGTAATGTTATCCCAATCCCATAAACTCAAATAAAAAAAGATAAGCAGAGTATGCATAAAATAACAATCCAAGGGTTTAGCATAACAGAAGGCCGGTTGCCGTATTAGGGTCAACTTCAGTTGATCACAGAGCTTCAGGATCCGCTTCTTATCGATATTTTACACTGCTGCAATGCCCATTCGAAATACGCATTCATGCATTCGTTTTTTGAGATTTTTCGGATTAAATGTAAATATTTCAAAAGATATTTTAAATTTATGTGTGGAATTTGGATAAAGTGGCGTTATTTGAAAATACGAAAAGTGGTTGTTGGTTATCGAACTCCTTAAAAAAATTGTAAACATATACAGTGGACAGATGCGGGTTTCAATTTTGGTGCTAACATTTTTATTTTGATTAGTGGGAAAATCCCAAAATTGATTCAGATTGTTCAACCCGGGTTTGCCACGGAGCAGATTTATAAAAATCTCAAGTGACGAATACTTTTGGCCACACTCTGTATATTGAGAATACGGTACGAGCTAAAATACTTTTTTTACGTAGTTTCCAAAAAAAAGGGTAATTCATGATCAATTTTTGTGATATAAAAAGTAAAAACACAAAAAAACTGAACTCCGAGGAAAATTCAAAAAAGGAAAGTCCAAAATCAAAAGGCAATATCAAAAGTCCTAACATATCAAACGAATGGAGAACAATTGTCATATTCCTGACTTGGTACAGGCATTTTCTTATGTAGAAAATGGTGGATTGTGATATAAGACAATTACGTGTATTAGTAACTCATATAGCTTTCTTCAGGACAAATAGCTTGCATATTTATGTAAAATATTTTTTCTTCATACAGGGAAGAAAGTCTTGATAAATTTTTTAGAATTTGAACTGGAAAATGCAGCAGGAAATGAATGTTTGGATGGACTTGAGATATTTGACCACCAGAACACCACCACGTCCACTAATTCAAACAACGCGACTGTTTCTTACAACTGTACAATCAATAATAATGCCACCATTGACAACTGTACAGCGGCAAACAACTGTTCACTAGACAACTGCACTGTAGCTAATAACTGTTCAATTGAGAATACAACACTGACGACAAACCTGTGCACGATGGAAAACTCTTCTTCCTTGACCAACCAAATTACCGCCGATTTGACAGTTTGCGGAAGTGCAGGTAGAAATGTTATTTTCATTTATGAAGGTCGCATACATATGTAACAGAAAATTGACAATGGCAGTCATCCCATACAAATGAACTATTGGGTAGTCATTAAACTATTTCCTTCAGTAATGAAATCAAATCATACCAATGAAACAACGCATTAAGAAAATCATTAAAAACAACACATTGTGATCAGTACATAAGCCTCAAAACGCTTTGGTACATGTAACCATGCAATCAAAAACCCTAACATATATAAAAGTGAGTTCCCAGTCAAAAAAAGCCCTATCATTTCAACTAAAATCAATATTTTTCAAAAATATATTACTTAGTAACTGTATGAGTGATTTTTATAAAACAGATACCAAAAGATGTAAAAATGTTGAAGTTTTATTGCCTTTTTAGTCATAATTTTCTTTGGTTTCGTTTTCATCATCTGATCAGTTAAACACAAATGCAAATTTTTACGATTTTGATTTGGTTAGAATAATAGCAAACTTTTCAAGAAATATTTTTCTGTGTGTTACTCTCGTCAGAAAATTAAAATGAGCATGAATAATATTATAACTTAATAAACAATAAAACTTCAGACATTTCTACATCTTTTGGTATCTATATTATGAAAATCGCATATACAGTTACTTCATAATAATTTTTGGAAAAATATCGATTTTAGTTGAAATTATAGGACTTTTTTTGACCTGGAAACTCACTTTTGTCCAATGGCATATAGTTTACAAGATTTAAAGTCGCGCGTACAAATATTTTGAATTCAGTCATCTTTGGCACTTAAGGGCATACGATTCAGTTTTGATCCCGTATTTACAGTTTGATGAAAATTTCCAAATTGGCTATTGTTTGCCTGATTCAATCAAATATGTAATAAAAAATATACCTTCATGTGCTACTTTTTTTTTCGAAATTTTGTATATTTGCTCAAAATCGGATTTGTGAAAGAAAGACATAACTTTTTTGTTTTATAAGATAAACACAAATTGTTTTTTGGTAATTTCTTTAATTCATAAGTATCCTAAAAATTTATACATTTTTTATTTAAGGAATGACTGTAATATTTTTTTTCTGTCTATGAAGAAATAACATAAAAATGTTGATGCACCACTTTTTTACGTTATTTCGAATTGATGGCGTTGTCACATGACTAAATTATGTCTATGGGCTGATAACAAATAACGTCAGCCAATAAGAAGACGCGTTACATCCAAAATTAGATTATTCAGAAATAATTCATATTCATCAAATGTTCATGAATGTAGAAAAAAAAACGCAATTTTTTGCTGTATATTTATCAAATTGAAAAAAATTGGCACACATAATATTCTCGCGTTAACAAACCAAATGGTATTTTAAAACAGAGGTGTCCATAAGTTAAATACGTTTGAATGATAAACATCAGTCGAAAACTGAATCTTTTCCCCCATAAGTCAAAGTTTGACGTCGCGAAAATAACAATTTACCTTCCCTGTCACTGTATCGTATGCCCTTAACCCATTGTATAGTTTAACTACACTTATCCCCCTCCCCGTGCGCTGATTTGTATTATTTTGAATGTATTAAACACGGTTACAATATTTCTGACAGGTCCAAGTCCATTTGTATCAGATTCATCAGAAGTGCAGTTTAAATTTTACACAAACAGTCTAAATCATTTCTCTGGTTTCCAGTTGCTGGTTACATCATTTCGTGAGGCCGATAATTGCTCAAGCAACGAATTTCAATGTGATACAAACAGGTAAGGGGAATTTTCTGTATTCATTCAATTATTTTATAAATATTAATATTTTATTTACTTTCTCCCCTTTTAATTGCAAGAACGTTCTCTCAAAAATCCGTCCTCAGAATTTTCATTATTTCCGTTTTTATGATATTAAAATATAGCCCCGCGGATTCGTTTTTCAGTAGTACTAGAAATAAAGAACGTGACAACAGGGTCAAAACAACAGAATGATAGTAACGTCGACTCGTAACGGAAACACTCTGGAAAATCAAATTGTTCATAGGATTTTTTCCTAACATCACTTATATTTTAAGAAAAACAACAACAATATATGTACATTGTCGGCAAGCCTCGCTTTTCATCCTGTTTCTACAGCTCGTACAAATACATTTTATGATAATGTACATACATATAGGAAGATGTGGTAAGAGTGCCAGTGAGACAACTTTCCATCCAAATAACAATTTATAAAAGTAAACCATTATAGGTCAATGTACGGCCTTCAACAATGAGCCTTGGCTCACACCGAACAACAAGCTATAAAGGGCCCCAAAATTACTAGTGTAAAACCATTCAAACGGGAAACCAACGGTCTAATCTATATACAAAACGAGAAACACGTTTAAATTACATAAACAAACAACAACTACTGTATGTACCAGATTCCTGACTTATAACAGGTGCAAAAATGTGTTTTATCCTGCAATTTACTGTTTTATCCTGCAATTTACACCCGGTACTTTTAAAATGTTAGTTGTCAGTGAAAACCAAATAAGTGTCTCATATTTTAAAGAAATCAACTTAGTTGAAACGCGGATAACGAAAAGGATCCCAAACTGAACTGTTACCAAAAAAGAAATATCCATATTAATACCGATTATTCAACATGGAAACGAAAGTCAATGTACAAATCAAGCAATCATTTGTTTGTGTACCTGTATTTGTACAATAGTTGTTGTTAATATGCATTTTTCTTCCGCTTTTAACCCTTTCCTCCATAACGACGCCCTGAAGAGCCTGTGCATTAATACTTTAAACCTAATGATTTTTTTATTGAAAAAATCCTATGCGAATCAAGTATGCGAGAGAAAACATCCATGGAGGAAAGAGTTTCAATAAAAAAAAATCATCAAGTTTAAAGTATTAATGCACTATGAAATCGCATATTTCATCAATGAAATTCAAGTCAGGTATTCTTATGAATGTCCTTTTCATATTGGAAAAGTTTTTTTTAAAGTCTGATGCAGACAATTTGTATTCAAAGAGTTTCAACTGAGGTACTACACAGGCGTCGTTTTCTATATGTATATATGATAATTTAAAATTTTAGATGTATCCCTACAAATCTAAAGTGTGATACGGTCCAACACTGTGTTGATGGTACAGATGAAAATGACAACATCGTAAGTGGTCAAGTTTGTTTTTTAAAATGAATACTAGTCATTGCATTGTTTAAAATATATCATCAACTCGTAGTATAAACACCAACGCAACAACATATTTGGCCGCACTTACAACACTAGAGATAAATATACAGTAATTCACCGATTGTGTAAATTGCTTATGCCAAATTGTTTAAAAAAATAGTGCATGATTTCGTGAAAGAAAACTGACAGTATGGAAAAGCATAAAAGTCCTGAAAAATCGGAAACAAATGAATAAAGCTAGCAACCAAATATGGAAAAATACTTCAACATTGAAAACTACGAACTTTTTCATTTACTTACATTAATGAAAGCATAACATATCAATCAAGTATTTCGATTAGTCTAGAGAAAATAATTCCTACAAAAAAAACATATCAAAAAGTAATTTGTGTTTTATACTACCAAACCGAATTAGGCCCTATCCAGATGTTTTTTTTACAGTTTGTGTTTTTCGTTGTATTGTTTGTCGCTCTCTCCAATATTAGTTTTGTAGTTTTTGCTCTTTGATGTACTATGTAGTATAATTCATACTGTTGTTCTTATTTATGTTTTTTTTTATATATTTATTGTTTCACATTTTGTCAGCCGTGGCTCTTTAGAATCAGAGCTTACTATAAGGTATATGTTCTGTTCCTTGCATGTCTAGGCCTAACTGCGAAGTACATTGTCCTTTGGTCTTTATTGATAGTTTTAGTCCTTTGGTCTTAATTGATAGTTTTAGTCCTTTGGTCTTTATTGATAGTTTTAGTCCTTTGGTCTTTATTGATAGTTTTAGTCCTTTGGTCTTTATTGATAGTTTTTGTCCTTTGGTCTTTATTGATAGTTTTAGTCCTTTGGTCTTTATTGATAGTATTTGTCCTTTGGTCTTTATTGATAGTTTTAGTCCTTTGGTCTTTATTGATAGTTTTTGTCCTTTGGTCTTTATAAATAGTTTTTGTCCTTTGGTCTTTATTGATAGTGTTTGTCCTTTCGTCTTTATTGATAGTTGTAGTCCTTTGGTCTTTATTGATAGTTTTTGTCCTTAGGTCTTTATTGATAGTTTTTGTCCTTTGGTCTTTATTGATAGTTTTAGTCCTTTGGTCTTTATTGATAGTTTTAGTCCTTTGGTCTTTATTGATAGTGTTTGTCCTTTGGTCTTTATTGATAGTTTTAGTCCTTTGGTCTTAATTGATAGTTTTAGTCCTTTGGTCTTTATTGATAGTTTTAGTCCTTTGGTCTTTATTGATAGTTTTAGTCCTTTGGTCTTTATTGATAGTTTTTGTCCTATGGTCTTTATTGATAGTTTTAGTCCTTTGGTCTTTATTGATAGTTTTTGTCCTTTGGTCTTTATTGATAGTTTTAGTCCTTTGGTCTTTATTGATAGTTTTTGTCCTTTGGTCTTTATTGATAGTTTTAGTCCTTTGGTCTTTATTGATAGTTTTAGTCCTTTGGTCTTTATTGATAGTTTTTGTCCTTTGGTCTTTATTGATAGATTTAGTCCTTTGGTCTTTATTGATAGTTTTTTTCCTTTGGTCTTTATTGATAGTTTTAGTCCTTTGGTCTTTATTGATAGTTTTAGTCCTTTGGTCTTTATTGATAGTTTTAGTCCTTTGGTCTTTATTGATAGTTTTTGTCCTTTGGTCTTTATTGATAGTTTTAGTCCGTTGGTCTTTATTGATAGTTTTTGTCCTTTGGTCTTAATTGATAGGTTTAGTCCTTTGGTCTTTATTGATAGTTTTTGTCCTTTGGTCTTTATTGGTAGTTTTAGTCCTTTGGTCTTTATTGAAAGTTTTTGTCCTTTGGTCTTTATTGATAGTTTTAGTCCTTTAGTTTTTATTGATAGTTTTAGTCCTTTGGTCTTTATTGATAGTTTTTGTCCTTAGGTCTTTATTGATAGTTTTTGTCCTTTGGTCTATATTGATAGTTTTAGTCCTTTGGTCTCTATTGATAGTTTTTGTCCTTTGGTCTTTATTGATAGTTTTAGTCCTTTGGTCTTTATTTATAGTTTTAGTCCTTTGGTCTTTATTGATAGTTTTTGTCCTTTGGTCTTTATTGATAGTTTTAGTCCTTTGGTCTTTATTGATAGTTTTTGTCCTTTGGTTTTTATTGATAGTTTTAGTCCTTTTGTCGTTATTGATAGTTTTAGTCCTTTGGTGTTTATTGATAGTTTTAGTCCTTTGGTCTTTATTGATAGTTTTTGTCCTTTGGTCTTTATTGATAGTTTTTGTCCTTTGGTCTTTATTGATAGTTTTAGTACTTTGGTCTTCATTGATAGTTTTTGTCCTTTGGTCTTTATTGCTAGTTTTAGTCCTTTGGTCTTTATTAATAGTTTTAGTCCTTTGGTCTTTATTGATAGTTTTAGTCCTTTGGTCTTTATTGAGAGTTTTTGTCCTTTGGTCTTTATTGATAGTTTTAGTCCTATGGTCTTTATTGATAGTTTTTGTCCTTTGGTCTTTATTGATAGTTTTTGTCCCTTGGTCTTTATTAATAGTTTTTGTCCTTTGGTCTTTATTGATAGTTTTAGTCCTTTGGTCTTTATTGATAGTTTTTGTCCTTTGGTCTTTATTGATAGTTTTAGTCCTTTGGTCTTTATTGATAGTTTTAGTCCTTTGGTCTTTATTGATAGTGTTTGTCCTTTGGTCTTTATTGATAGTTTTAGTCCTTTGGTCTTAATTGATAGTTTTAGTCCTTTGGTCTTTATTGATAGTTTTAGTCCTTTGGTCTTTATTGATAGTTTTAGTCCTTTGGTCTTTATTGATAGTTTTTGTCCTATGGTCTTTATTGATAGTTTTAGTCCTTTGGTCTTTATTGATAGTTTTTGTCCTTTGGTCTTTATTGATAGTTTTAGTCCTTTGGTCTTTATTGATAGTTTTTGTCCTTTGGTCTTTATTGATAGTTTTAGTCCTTTGGTCTTTATTGATAGTTTTAGTCCTTTGGTCTTTATTGATAGTTTTTGTCCTTTGGTCTTTATTGATAGATTTAGTCCTTTGGTCTTTATTGATAGTTTTTTTCCTTTGGTCTTTATTGATAGTTTTAGTCCTTTGGTCTTTATTGATAGTTTTAGTCCTTTGGTCTTTATTGATAGTTTTAGTCCTTTGGTCTTTATTGATAGTTTTTGTCCTTTGGTCTTTATTGATAGTTTTAGTCCGTTGGTCTTTATTGATAGTTTTTGTCCTTTGGTCTTAATTGATAGGTTTAGTCCTTTGGTCTTTATTGATAGTTTTTGTCCTTTGGTCTTTATTGGTAGTTTTAGTCCTTTGGTCTTTATTGAAAGTTTTTGTCCTTTGGTCTTTATTGATAGTTTTAGTCCTTTAGTTTTTATTGATAGTTTTAGTCCTTTGGTCTTTATTGATAGTTTTTGTCCTTAGGTCTTTATTGATAGTTTTTGTCCTTTGGTCTATATTGATAGTTTTAGTCCTTTGGTCTCTATTGATAGTTTTTGTCCTTTGGTCTTTATTGATAGTTTTAGTCCTTTGGTCTTTATTTATAGTTTTAGTCCTTTGGTCTTTATTGATAGTTTTTGTCCTTTGGTCTTTATTGATAGTTTTAGTCCTTTGGTCTTTATTGATAGTTTTTGTCCTTTGGTTTTTATTGATAGTTTTAGTCCTTTTGTCGTTATTGATAGTTTTAGTCCTTTGGTGTTTATTGATAGTTTTAGTCCTTTGGTCTTTATTGATAGTTTTTGTCCTTTGGTCTTTATTGATAGTTTTTGTCCTTTGGTCTTTATTGATAGTTTTAGTACTTTGGTCTTCATTGATAGTTTTTGTCCTTTGGTCTTTATTGCTAGTTTTAGTCCTTTGGTCTTTATTAATAGTTTTAGTCCTTTGGTCTTTATTGATAGTTTTAGTCCTTTGGTCTTTATTGAGAGTTTTTGTCCTTTGGTCTTTATTGATAGTTTTAGTCCTATGGTCTTTATTGATAGTTTTTGTCCTTTGGTCTTTATCGATAGTTTTTGTCCCTTGGTCTTTATTAATAGTTTTTGTCCTTTGGTCTTTATTGATAGTTTTAGTCCTTTGGTCTTTATTGATAGTTTTTGTCCTTTGGTCTTTATTGATAGTTTTAGTCCTTTGGTCTTTATTGATAGTTTTAGTCCTTTGGTCTTTATTGATAGTTTTTGTCCTTTGGTCTTTATTGATAGTTTTTGTCCCTTGGTCTTTATTAATAGTTTTTGTCCTTTGGTCTTTATTGATAGTTTTAGTCCTTTGGTCTTTATTGATAGTTTTAGTCCTTTGGTCTTTATTGATAGTTTTTGTCCTTTGGTCTCTATTGATAGTTTTAGTCCTTTGGTCTTTATTGATAGTTTTAGTCCTTTGGTCTTTATTGATAGTTTTTGTCCTTTGGTCTTTATTGATAGTTTTTGTCCCTTGGTCTTTATTAATAGTTTTTGTCCTTTGGTCTTTATTGATAGTTTTAGTCCTTTGGTCTTTATTGATAGTTTTTGTCCTTTGGTCTTTATTGATAGTTTTAGTCCTTTGGTCTTTATTGATAGTTTTTGTCCTTTGGTCTTTATTGATAGTTTTTGTCCTTTGGTCTTTATTGATAGTTTTCACATTGACACTACATCACATATGTTTACTATCCTATCATATAAATCATGTTAAAGATAACCAAAGATATTGTTTACTTTCAGGCTGGCTGTACTATCTTAGATAAAATTTTGGGGTACGTGTTTGGACTTGGACAGCTGACAGTGATCACTATTGCTATTTTAGGCGGCGTTATCATCTTTACAATAATCACCTTTATCATTGTCTACCATGTATGTTGTAAGAAAAAACATAATAGAGTCCATGATACCCAAGAGGCGCACCCTGGGACATCAAGAAACACACCCAATAGAGAGAGTAGGAAGGGCCAAAAAGGAAAGAGAACGGTCACTGTTGTAGCACCGGCACCTCACACATCGGAAGCATCTAAATCAACAAGAAAGCAGACTTCCGGTAGGAATTCGAAGTCAAAGAAAAGGTCGGACGAGGAAAATGATCCATTTTGGTGAAAATGAATGCTCATCAATTTATATATTTGTAATACCATCGGGTAATGTCGTTTTACTTAATCAAAGATATGACAGTTAATAGTACACGTCAGTACCTTCTCAGTTTCCTAACGGACGTAGAGCTGTTACTTCGTACATGTGTAGTTATATAATGTATGACATGGTGAACTAATTTTGATATACTTACAAATTGTGCATGGTTTTTCCTCGATTTAACTTTTTTAATAGAAATAGAAACTTAACGCACATCTTTACTTCTTATGTTTGGCCCAAGTTTATTGAAAATAGATGTATTTTATTCTTTACTCAACTCGAAGCTGACTAAGAACATTAAAAAGAACGTGTTTTTTTTCGTTTTTTTCTTTGTTTTGTTTTTTAAATATGTATTGGACAGAATCATTAGTTAGAAATTAAATATCTTTGAAAGTCATCATATATGGCATAATAAAGAAAAGTGTATATTGATAAGACATTTTGATCATAGTAAATCAAAATAAAATGCGGAGACTTGTAGCGTTCAGCAATAATTAGTGTGATATTTTTATGTATGGGGTTATATGAATTCATTCAAATGTATCGTCACATTCAGTGAAATGTGTAATATAAAATTATCTCTTACAAAGCTTGAACGCCTCTGTGTTTCTATTTGTTAAGAATTCGCTTTAAATTATGCTATCATACTACTATAAAGTCACATTTCATTGTTCCGTGTTACTTTCAATGTATTGTTATAATAAAAGGTTCGGAACAGTATATTCAAATCTTTTGTTTGATTTACACTTCCTTCACATCTTATGATTACACTGCATTAAAATCATGCTAAATGTGAGTGTGTTATATTGTTTTATCTAGCTGAATGCCATTCAGTTGTATCCGAACAAGCGGTAATGAGAATTCATTTATTCAGTAACTGTTCCGTTAAGTTTTGAATATAAAGTCAGCAGAAAGAAAAGAAAAGGAAACGAAAATATGTAAAACTATAGTATACGATTTGGCTAATTATTACCGTGCTCTGGGAGACTGTTACGTACCACGCGCAAGGTGTTTGGCAGTTGTTTGAGAAAAGTATGCATAACTTGTTAAAATAAGTTTTAACTAAATCTGGAATCAAGAAACACACCATTTAAACACAAAAGAAAGATAAAACCTGTTAAACAAACTTCAAGGCTCCGTGTTGAAGGCCGTACCTTGGCCTATGATGATTTACTTTTATAAATTGTTATTTGGATGGGGAGTTGTCTCATTGGCACTCATGCCACATCTTCCTATATCTATAAAAAAAAAAAATTCATGACTACTATATATAAATAAATTTATCAATCTGTTTAAATGATTAGAACACTTCTTCCAAACTGATTGACCACTGTGTTCAAATGAATTGTCTGTTCCAATGTCTTAGACGCTTTGTCCCAATGTTTTGAACACCCCATTTAGATGAATTACTCCGATGTTCAGAAAGATTAAAAGTTCTAATCCCATGCATTGACCACTTCATCACTATTAACTGACCACCATGGTCACCGTACGACCTTCGACAAATGTAAGACAATTTATACGGGGGGAAAACCCGAAGCATTTATGAAAAAAACAATCGAAATTAACCAGAAATAAAAAGAATTGACCATGCCTTGTAAATTAAAATTGCGAATGGAAATGAGGAATGTGTCAAATCCCAAGCAAAGAGCAGAACACAGCCAAAGACATCACTGGGTCCTTAACACAGCGAGAAAATCCCGACCAAAAAGCAGAACACATCCATGGTCATCACTGGGTCCTAAACACAGCGAGAACATCCAGCACACAGAGGCCTGCTTCAGCTTCAAGTATTTCATGTATTAAATACTGTCATATAATGAAAAATTATTTGCCATCAAGAACTATGCATTAATCAGTTATTCCCTTGTCTTGTAAATCTGATACTTAGTTTTGCACAGTTGGTCATTATAAACTTAAAAATTGACACTGTCAATTTTATTTATATCATAACATTTAGAATTACCAAAAATACGTTTTTAAACAGCTTGTTGTTGATTGTCATGGGGGTAAATCTCGCTTTTTGTTTGCTTTTTATTGTTTGGATTGCTGTCATTGTAGTTTACTCACATCTCCTTCTTATACATGTACGGACTAGCATTTAAGATTCTTGTTATCGATTCTCACTAGATATCAAATATAAATTAAAGAAGATG
Organism: Mytilus trossulus; assembly: GCF_036588685.1. Taxonomy (NCBI): domain Eukaryota; kingdom Metazoa; phylum Mollusca; class Bivalvia; order Mytilida; family Mytilidae; genus Mytilus; species Mytilus trossulus. The sequence continues at coordinate 1,274,595 of NC_086374.1, forward strand.
TGGTATAATTGCCAATGAGACAACTCTCCACACAAGACACCAAATGACACAGAAATTAACAACCATAGGTCATGGAACGGCCTACTTTTCAGATTGAGCGAAAATTGGGTTTAATCTGTTATAAGTTCGGTAGGAATTTACGATGTGTTTTGTGAAGGAAGTTGTATCTTAGTTAGAGGCAGTAATGAATTTTAAATGAAAGAATAAGAGATTATGATAATGTTCAACGAAATGAATAAATTTGATTTACGCAGCAGTGCTAACAAAAGCAGTGACTAGATGTTCTAACAATGTAGAACTAATCATTTAACTTCCAAGAACTACAGTACACTTTCGTAATCGTCTTAATTTGCATCTTTAATACCAACATGAATACTAAAGCATAGTTACAATTGCTCTTAATCCTGACTTATAAAAACGCACTCGTTAAAAAGTGGACCAGATATGTGTTTTAGTTTGAAACATAAGAATATTAATTTGAAATATCAAGCAAAATCAGATAAAAATGTAAAAAGTTATCAATCAATTTCATTCCGAAATATTTAAAAAGAAACATGTGACAAAAAAGAGATTTGTGTACAAATCATTTGCATACGGTTTATCTAATAAATTTAATGAAATCTACGAATAAAAGATAGATTTATTAATGAGACAGCAGCCAAACGACACAAAAAACAGGAGATTTACAGATTATCAGATTTTATGAATATTAATGTTGTAAAATACCAGCGGAGAGTCACAATATCATGCAATGTAAAGTGAACACAGCGAACGAATTCGAAAATCCTTCTATTAATAAAAATCTGATAATCTTTTTTTTCTTTTTCCACAAACAAACCGGAAGATGAATTTGTAAGTTTGGGTGAAAGTTCATCAACGTCGGTTCATGCAATACGACATCGGTGATTAATGCAATTTAATGAAATGTTGATGCAAGCTCAAAGTACCAAGATTTAAATCGCCACAAATCTATAAAAAAAATTTAAAAAAAACATATAAAGACAGAAACTCTAAAAGATCTGCCAAGAACACAATTTTTTACTCACCGGTCAAAACATTAAGATACAACCTAGCATATTCTACGAGTCAATTATAAATCACAACTGTACACTTTTTTCTGAATGGATCAAAACTATTTTGCATTCTTATGCGCAATCTACGACGCACACGGCATTGTTTAACAGGTTTGTGGGTGCTTTATTCTCTCTCTAGAAATATGACGAAGCACCTATTTTTCATATGCAAAATTATTATTTGACATGTGTTATTGGAGAACTCGGAATTTCCAGCAAAACCCAGAATTCCACATATACTCCTAGATCATTCACAAAAGAGGAAATTCTAGAAATGGCATTACATTCCACCGGAGATCAAATGACGTAAAAGTTATAAACTATAGGTCACTGAAAGATTTTCAACAACGAAAAACCATTATCGAAAGCAAGCTATAATAAGACTAAGAATACCAAATGTAAAACTATCAAACGAGGAAATAAAATCCATAATACACATCTAAAGTTAACATAATACACATCTAAAGTTAACATAATACACATCTAAAGTTAACATAATACACATCTAACGTTAACATAATACACATCTAACGTTAACATAATACACATCTAAAGTTAACACATCTAAAGTTAACAATAATACACATCTAAAGTTAACAATAATACACATCTCAAGTTAACAATAATACACATCTAAAGTTAACAATAATACACATCTAAAGTTAACAATAATACACATCTAAAGTTAACAATAATACACATCTAAAGTTACAATAATACACATCTAAAGTTAACAATAATACACATCTAAAGTTAACAAGTTGTTTTGTACACATCTAAAGTTAACAAGTTGTTTTGTACACATCTAACGTTAACAAGTTGTTTTGTACACATCTAAAGTTAACAAGTTGTTTTGTTGGCATTTGATCTTGTATAGACATATTGAAATAAGGTTCTTTATACAAATTAGTATTGAAGACCTAATCACTTTGATAGGCCATTAGTCTGAATACCACATCTTTAGATAGTCGGTAGGATAAAAAGATACATAGAGTGCTAGGGACCTACAGTAATACGATTTGTATAGGTCAGTAAATTTCATGTAAGGATTCGAGGTTCGCTCTCACCCAATATGGAATTAAATGACCCCATATATACCGTAAGTCAATAGCACACTATGTAATGAATAATAATAAAATGTTAAGATGCATATATCCTATACATTTGTAAAGAGATACACATAAACTTTGTATATACATTTTTACAGATATACAGTTTATCTGCTCTTTGGTCGGGTTGTTGTCTACTTGACATGTTCCCTTTTTACATTCTCAATTTTATAGACATTTGTACAGATTTGAATGCAGTATAACGGATGTACATTAAATTTTATATTTCGCTTTATTGATGTAAAGTTTATGTGCATCTCAACTAGTATAGAGAGTATATGCGTCACCATGATTGCTTGTATTAAAGTAGATGTTAGGGCAGAAAAGTCCCATTTAAAATGAATCATTACAAAAAATCATGTAACTTTTCATGATGAACATTGGCTATGTTTCTTTTTATGTCTTTATATGTAATAATTTTTTGTAAAATTTGCTCTTAGAATTATCATTTAAAGCTTAAACTTTACAGTCTTTGCAATCAAATTTCATGAAAACTTATATATTGAAACTAAATGGGGAAGTGCGTGACCTTTTTCGAAGGCAAAGTATTGGAAAAGTCACTAGACCTTAATATACGTCTAATTAATTTTGCACTTTCTTTTGGGGAATTTTAAGGATGTATGATACAGAAAAAAATAGATTTTCCCTTAAAAAAAATAAAACTCTTCACCTATTCAATAGAATAATTAAATGATCTATTATGCAGTTCATGTAAAGCTAACAAATACTCTTGAGGGTTGTTTTTTTATCGAGAACTCGCAAAGTGGTGCTGAGATTAAAAAGAATTGACGAAACATTCGCGCTATTTTATGGAAAGGAGATGATCAAAAATTATTTCGGTTAACTGGCATTTAATTTGCATACTCTTTACACTTTACTGCTGAGTTTCATACAAGTGGGAGGTTAAGGTAGCTATACATCCAGGTTTAAACAATTTCTATATACGAAAATGCCTTTAATAACTCGGGAATATGACAGTTGTTATCAATTTTTTTAAATTTGTTTAATGTGTTTGAGCTTTTGATTTTGTCATTTGATTATGGACTTTCCGTTTTGAGTTTTCCTCATAGTTCAGTATTTTCTTGATTTTTTATTTTTTATTTCGCAAAAAATATATTAAAAAAAATCATTAAGTGATACTTGCACCTGGTAAAGGATTTTTTATGTATTTTTTTTAAATGTTAAATAAAGGCAACAGTAGTATACCGATGTTCAAAACTCATAAATCGATAGAGAAATAAAAACAAATCCGGGTCAAAAACCAAAACCGAGGGAAACGCATTAAATATAAGAGGAGAATAACGACACAACATTAAAATGTAACACATATAAAAACGAACTAATCATTAGACAAAATCCGATGAGAATAAAAAATATAACATCAAAACTAAATACATGAATTTGGGATAAAAAAAAAAGTACCGTGACACGTCTGATAATAATGTGAATTCACACTCAACTATAAAACAATGGATTTGTTTGTTTCCCTGTTTCATTGTAAATCAATTGAAAACAGTCAGAATAATGTGATGATAAATGTGGTTTGTGGTCTGTATTGTGGCTTATCTCGTTGGTGTTGATATGTATAGGAATATATCATTATTTATGATAATAACTTTTCATTGTTAAATCATCTTTGTTTATTTTTCAGGGTGTTTCCCCATAATCTTCAATAAAAAAAAACAATTTTCTTATCTGGAAACAGACATAATGAATAACAAATGCGGTTATATATTTTTTTTTAATTCTTTAGCAGTATACTTATGAACACAGCGAGTTAAAGGTATGTAGATATGATTATATGTAACACTTGTTTTAATCTTTTTCTTCATAAATCTTCATTACTTTTCATTGTGACCATTTAGATGATCGAGCTGACAACGGATAACTCTAACGCATGTCAATACTAATATGTAATTTACTTTCGTGCTCTCTTAAAAACTTGAATATCATGTAAACCGTTTGTCATGTGATAAATCATTTATGATAACATGATTTAACTTGTATAGATATTACCTAATCATCCATTATGGAGGTGTGAAAGTGAAAGATACATCTCAAGTCTTCACGATTTACCACGAGCCTTAGGCCTAGTGCGTGTAGTAAAAATGTTATCGTATGGCAAACATTCATAAAAAAAAGACTTCACTGATAGAAATGTTTGAAAGAGATTTTCTTCCAGACTGTTGATTTTAGTGTGAATGAAAAATACCTTATTATTTATAACTGCCATATAGAAATGGGTAACCATTGTACTGATCAATTTTTTTTTCGTTTCTTATTCGATGTCAAAATAATAATCATCTAAAACATTCAGGAAATAAGACAACTAAATGAAGAGTTTGAATGAGGTGGATTCACAGAACTATAATAGGTCACTAATGATATTTTTTTTAATTCACAGCCCCTTAATTGATTATAAGAACCCAAAAAGGATAAAAGTATGAATCAATCACACCCGTATTTGTTTCTTTTATTTTTAAATAAAATTATAAATAATTCAGACTTGTTGGAGATGCCCACAAATAACAAATGATGTTATGAATTATTATACAGAAAAAGGTTGATAATTAGCGTAAATAGAATATATTTCAATAATTAATTGTGACATAAATAATAATTTAGTTTTGCGGTAATGCTATTACAATGTAAAACAATCAGAAAATTGTCATTTTTATATAGGTAATACAAAGGTAGACACGCTTGACTGCACATACAAGAATTATTAGACAATTGTCAGATGATGGTTTTTATGGTTTATTTGATGTTTTATAGTTATTCAATGTCATTTTAACAGACCTCTAATGGGTGGAACTATTTTACAGGAATCAGCGTAAAGAGGTCGTGTGTTGGATTTTAAGTTCGGGAAAGTGATTACCTCCCTTAAGATATGGATTACTATTGTATTATAACTATGATGGTAAGCTCTCAAACTTTCATTTAAAATTTTATCAACATTTATCTTTTCTAATTCAGAAAAATGTATTTCATATACCTGTTTTTAACGATCTTGTTTTGGGTTTTGTTTTGAGCTTTTTGTTTTCGTTTTTTCTAAATTATGTACATTTTTCAAATGCAGATACAATGAAAACCCGATTTGATCAAAATTAAAAGCCTATACTATATTTTGTTTTATATGCTAAAATCTGCAGAATGTTTGACAAACAATTATATCTGTTCCGGGATTTCTTGTTTTACTACTATTTTTGTAATAAAAATGATAGAAGGTACCAAATACAACAATTAAAATCCTGAATCGTTGAAAACAGATAACACTCAAGGCAATATATGACAAACAGCGAGTCTAAATAACAAAAACAGACAACACTCAAGGCAATATAAAGACAAACAGCGAGTCTAAATAACAAAAACAGACAACACTCAAGGCAATATAAAGACAAACAGCGAGTCTAAATAACAAAAACAGAAGGTTGAGCTTATCAAGCCCAATCATAATAATTCCAAACTTCGAATTGTTACATGTTGCAGGCAGGATCTCAAAATTGACGACTTCAATTTTAATCCCAGACATAGATAACCTAAGCCGTATTTGGAATCTTGGGTCATCAATGCTCTTCAACTTTGTTCTTGTTTGGGCTTTATAACTATTTTGATCTGAGCGTCACTGATGTGTCTTGTGTAGATGATACGCGAGTCTGTCGTATTAAATTAAACCTGGTACCTTTGATAACTTATTAGATATCTGAATGCGTCTGTACGATTTCCCCTTAGCGCAAATCATTAATTTTGCCCAGCCATGATATTCCATTAATATATTTTAGAATAATGAAAAAAACTGACACGGCTTCCTCTGTCTCAGTTTAAGACTTATAACTCGAATTTGAGATCAGCGGTTATCTCAGTTCCAGAATCTTTGAAAACGAGACGATTTTCATTTTGAAATTATCAATTTCCCCCACCTTAGTAGCAATATACAAACTTCAACTGAATATGCGATATGATATACATGTCCTTATTTATTCAGTATTCAAGAGCTTCCAGCTGCTACTCAGACTTTGTTAACTGTCACCGGTGTGTGGTAATAAAGTTGATAATACAGGAGTATGTCAAAGAATGTCTCGTCCTTTTTTTAACAAGTTCATTGGAAGATACCAATACCTTGGTGACAAATATTTTGTATCATATTCACAAATAGTACACGATGGTCTCGAAGTATAGATTCTAGGTCCCGACCTTGTTTATTATTTTGATAACGTGTTCTAGTCACAGGGGTTATAGTTTATTCGTCTCTGTTAATATTGAATAATTCACTGCATTTTGAATCTATTTTTGGTGATTTCCATTTGACGTGGCTCGATAAAATCAGGTTTAATCCACCATTTCTACATTAAAACATGCCTGTACTAAATCAGGAATAGAACAGGATGTTGTGTCGTTGTTCTCCTCTTATATTCAAAAGTAAAAACACAAAAATACTGAACTCCGAGGAAAATTCAAAAAGGAAAATCAAAAATCAAAAGGCAAAATCAAAAGTCCAAACACATCAAACGAATGGATAACAACTGTCATATTCCTGACTTGGTACAGGCATTTTCTAATGTAGAAAATGGTGGATTGAACCTGATTTTATAGCTAGCTAAACCTCTCGCGTGTATGACAGTCGCATCAATGCATTTCCCTAAGTTTAAGTTTGTTATCCTGATTTTGTATTTGTCCATAGATTTACGAGTTTTGAACAGCGGTATACTACTGTTGTCTTTATTTATCCATTCGTTTCATGTATTTGAGCTTTCGATTTTGCCATTTCCATAGAGACTTTACTATGTTTAGAAATTTTCTTGGATATTTATTTTTTAGTTTATTTTTTTAGATCAATGTTTGTCGTTTATTCTTTCCCTTTTCATAAATGTATGAATCTACGAATGATATTAACCCTCCTGCTGTTAAGGGGCACATTTGGTCACATATATAGCAATCTTGAGATGTTTCTTTTTTATGAATAAGTGACAGTTGGTATTCATTCGTTTGATGTGTTTGAGCTTATGATTTTGCTATTTGATTCGAGACTTTCTGGTTTAAATTTTTCTCGGAGTCCAGTTTTTTTTCTGATTTTACTTTTTACAACGGTTGACCCGAGGTCATAAACTAATCGGAATTTACTATGGCGTAATATGGCGTACTATCATTATCATTGTGATGAAAAAAGCAATTTAAGGGAAAGTCAAAGTCGTCTATATGTGCAGCTGTGTACTGTTTTTGTCTCGTTTGTTATAGAAAAAAGACAAATTTACAACTTGAGTTTTCATGATCAAGCGGCATTCAACCAAATAAATTAATTAATACACAATGCAAGTCAAGTTACTTGAAATCGACAATAAATGTAATGTGAAATATTAAGATTGTTGGGATAATATGCACCGGCAATTAATATTAATGAATTTTCCATTTTCACAGGTAATCGTCATTGCTGCAAAGGTAAGCTGTTTTTCATAACTTACACAATAATCAGACTATATTGGGACTCATTATACTTGTAAGAACATGTATGGTATACAAAGAGAAATGACAGATTTATACTATTATTGTTTTACAAATTGATACTGATTACATTCTAGTAAATCTTATAGATAAAATTGAGAAAGGAAATGGTGAATATGTCAAAGCGACAACCACCCGACCATAGAGCAGTCAACAGCCGAAGGCAACCAATGGGTCTTCAATATAGAGAGATATTTGTTTTAGAATTGACATTATAATTGGCGCTGTTGTCAGTGCTATTGACAACGATAATGCTAATTCTACACATTTTTGTTTTAAAAAATATTTAAATTGAAAAATAGTACTTAAAATCAGTAGTCAATGTATATTTGAAAGACTTTACAGTTCAAAGGTTACATTTCAGTAAAATTGGGCATTATGTTTTCAATGCCAATACTGGTAGTTACTATGATATCGTGATTTATTATTTGTAAAAAAACAAAAAACAAAAAAAATATTCGTTTGTCAGAATTTGATCTGTCCAACACTTTTAAGATATAACAAGATGTGGTTTGATTGCCGATGAGAAAACTTTCCTTCCAAGTCACAATTAGTAAAAGTAAACTTTTATAGGTGAAAGTATGGTCTCCAACATGGACCCTCAGCTCACACCTAACATAAAGCTACAAAGGGCACCAAACATGACTACTATAAAACAACTACGGTGACCTATAGTTGTTAATTTCTCTGTCATTTGGTCTCTTGTGGAGATTTGTGTCATATGAAGTCATACGATATCTTCTTTTATATATATAAACAGACAAAGGTAAAAATTTAACTTTGAAATTATCAGTTAATTCTATCTTAGTAGCAATATACTAACGTACAGTGGAGATCACTTCTAACCTCTCATTAAATCTGTCAGAATCTGTCAGGAGAACTGTTCTAGGACAGTACGTAGAACTGTCAGCCTGACACCTTTTAGTCAGTTCTAGGTTAGAACTGTTCTAGCTAGAACTGATTTGGTCAGTTCTACCTAGAACTGATTTGGACAGTTCTACCTAGAACTGATCCTGACAGTTCTACCCTAGAACTGATTTGGACAGTTCTACCTAGAACTGGTCCTGACAGTTCTACTCTAGAACAGTTTTAGTCAGTTCTACTTCTAGAACAGTTCTGATTACAAATTCTACGGCTAGAATTGATTTATAAATTCTACGGCTAGCATTGATTTATAAATTCTACGGCTAGAATTGATTTATAAATTCTACGTCTAGAATTGATTTATAAGTTTTAAGAACTCTTTGTCTACATATAAAGGCTTCGGCAAAATAGCGATTAATATTATAAAGAGTTTTGCTATTTTGCCGGTTTTATTTCAAATTTTTCGTCGACAAGAGAACATGTTTAACCCCGTCATATTCTGCATGTATGTGGCTGTTCCAAGTCTGGAGCCTGTTATTCAGTGATTTTCTTTTGTTGATGTGTTACATAATTATTTTTTTCTTTCTTTCATTTTTTAACATAGATTAAGCCGTTAATATTGGGAAAAAAGGGGGGGGCATTTTTATTTCAATTGTTTTACATTTGTCATTTGGTAAGTCTATAATTTTAGGTCAAGAGGGACTATAATATACAAGTTACAGCAATATTGGAAAACAATGACTTCAAAATTTTGTTTGCATGAATTTATAGTGCCAGCATATCCTCTTTTTATTCAAAGTATTGAATCGTAAACAAATATCAGTAGTTTTCATACTTCAGACTGAGTTGTGTAATACATTCGTTTGACCGCATCAACCAAAAATGACCATATTTTCTTTTTGTTTATGCAAGTCTATATAGTTGGACAGTACATCAGTTATAATTTTAGGTCAAGAGGGACTGTAGTTTATAAATAACTGCAATATTGGAACCAACAACCACAAAAAGAAATTTGCATTGATTGAGAGTGCCATCATTTCCTACTTTTATTCAAAATATCGCATCAGAAACAAACATCAGCTAGTTTTCATACCTCAGACTGACTCATGGAACAAAAATATGTGTCTGGGCAACAACAACCCAACCATAGAGCAGACAACAACCGATCACGATGGATTGTATAATTCAAATGACAGCGTGTCCTCTTTTTATTCAAAATATTGAATTGTTAACAAATTTCAGAAGTTTCGATATACATGTATCAGACTGAGTCGTTTTAATAACAAAATTATTTAACCGCATCAACCAAAACTGAACATATGGGACCTTTTATAGCTTGTTGTTCGGTGTGAGTCAAGGCTCAGTGTTGAAGGGCGTACATTGACCTAAAATGGTTTACTTATTTTTAAATTGTTATTTGGATGGAGAGTTGTCTCATTGGCACTAACACCATATCTTCATGATCTTCCTATATCATGTATATCTATATATTCTTTATCATGTAAATATATATGGCTTCATTGTAAACCAATAATATTTCTAAGTCAGGACAGATATTGTATGATAAAGAGGACACCAAATTTTATCAACATCAGAGCGCCATTATTTCCTCTCTGTATCGATAATATTACTATTTAAGGAATGACTGTAATATTTTTTTCTGTCTATGAAGAAAAAACATAAAAAATTTGGTGCACACTGATAAATGCGGGTAGAGGGTTTTTTAACAGTGTGCACCACATTTTTTACGTTATATATATACATGTATAATATAATAGACAGAAAAAATATTACAGTCATTTCTTATAATTTAATTCTAAATTTCATTTTAACAAAATGTTTAAACCTTGGCAAACCATAAAAAAACGTTGATGATGTTACGTTCACATGACTAACTTATGTCTAAGGGTGTTGATAACAAAATAACGTCAGAATACCCGTTACATCCAAACTTAAATTATTAAATATTGAACCGTCACAAAAGTGACTTTTAAGTCAGTAGTTCATGATGTTTTTTTTAAACAAAACTATTTAACGGCATAATCCAACACTCACATGACTGATTCATATACTTTATTTTAAAATGAAAAGTACATGTATGAGAAGTTCTCTTCTTGGACTTGGAATAGTATACTGACTATAGATCACTATACTGTTAATATATAATTTGAAGGACAATGATTGGTTTTGTTTGTAGCCAAACGTCCAGTGGCAAATATTTCATTTATGTTCAGATCGAGTATATTTTTCAGACTTTCAGGACTCCCAGATATTATTCATAATCGTTATGGATAAGTTTGGCAACGAGCTAATTACTGCAAATGTACATAGTTTTTTTTACGTTTAACAACACTGATTTCATTAATCCCTTAATCCATCCACTGGCACTGTACAATTTTCGTTTGAACATTTGTCAAAACAGAATCCTAAGTCATGAATGTAAATCCAAGGCAAACAAGGTAAATTAAGATTAAATTTCCATGAATTAAATGCAGAGTTATATTTATGAAGAGACTGTTAAACACGGGGAACGAAGAAACGTAAACAATGATGTTTCATTTGCAATCTTATAAAAATATTTCTCCGATGAGTTGGATAACCTCCTATCCACTTCGATATTTGTGCATGTAAATTTTGATCAGTAAAAATATAGAAAAGTCCGCTATTATATATAGTAAAGTAATTGGAACTGATTTTTTCTTCTAAATTCTAAAGTGCCCTTTCTGCAGTGACGTCATTTAGAACTGTTCTTCAGTCCTGACTGATTTGGTCAGTTCTGCTGACAGTTCTACAGTTAGAACTGATTTGGTCAGTTCTACCTAGAACAGTTTTAGACAGTTCTACCCTAGAACTGATCCTGACAGTTCTACCTAGAACTGATTTAGTCAGTTCTACCTAGAACTGATCCTGACAGTTCTACCTAGAACAGTTCTAGAGTAGAACTGTTCTAGCTAGAACTGTTCTAGGACAGGTTAGAACAGTTCTATGACAGATTATTCTGACAGTTCTAATGAGAGGTTAGAACTGATCTCCACTGTACCTGCAAATGGGATATACATTTTCGAACTTGTTTGGTATTTTTAGGGCTTTAGCTGCTACTCACACATTAAACATATTAGCGCCATATTTTCATTGTCCTATACACGTGTCTCTAGATTCTAGAATCATCGGCAAATCTGTTATTGTAAAGGCTGCGTCCTACTTCTGATTGAGACATCTAAAGTAAGTGTGGAATCGCATGGTAAGAGATGCATTCATATCAAGAGACGCGTTATCATTTACATAAGAAATGCCTGTACCAATTCAGGAATATCAGTTGTTGTCAACAACTCGTTTGATGTGTTTGAGCTTTTGATTTTTTTAGGAGTTTGGTATTTTGTACCCTGTTGGCGCAATCTGGTCAGCTTCGTTATTGGGGTCATGTGATAACCTCAGTTTTTTGTTTATGTTTTATTTATCAGATTTGAACCTCTGTAAACTACAGTCGTGTTATTTCATACTTTTTTATAAATCTGGTATGTTTGACGAGTTGTTAAAATCACTTGGTTAATTCTAATGCTGAAGTTTGAGTCCCGATAATATATCAGAATACTCGATATCCTCTGTAATGTAAGAAGATTTTAACTAAAAGGAATAATGGTTTACTGAGGAGAATTTACAACAATAACAATTAATCTTATTAAAATAAATCATTACCCAAATGACTGGATTATATAAAACAGTACATTCAATCAAAGTTTGATCGTCTTACCCTTCCGGAGCACCTGATAGCACCCCTAGTTTTTGGTGGGGTTCATTTTGCTTATTCTTTAGTTTTCTATGTTGTGTCATGTGTACTATTGTTTGTCTATTTTTCTTTTTCATTTTTAGCCATTTTTAGCCATGGCGTTGTCAGTTTATTTTCAATTTATAAGTTTGGCTGTCCCTCTGGTATCTTTCATCCCTCTTTTAAAGTCAAACAAGAATGTACAAACATTCATACAAAAACTCAAGACTGTGCAACATGAGTCTCACCAAAATAAATGAAGAGAACAAAAAAACAACTACAGAAGAATGCGTTAATTAATTCATAATGTGTGACATAAAGACACATTAATTTCATGACTGATTACGATGATTTTGCTGTCAATCATTTATACAATATTTGTGAAAAAAAAGATTTTAGAATATTTTCACTTTCGTGACCTGTTACCTTAATAAAGCATGAGAGGTTTAGTCGAAGTTATAAATAATCAACCACCATCGTGGTTAGGAAACAACGTGGCACATGACTTGTTACCTTAATAAAGCACGAGAGGTTTAGTCGAAGTTATGATTAATCAACCACCATCGTGGTTAGGAAACAACGTGGCACATGATTAAAAAAAAGAGAATAACTAGATTCGAATATATCATTCACGTTTTCATATAACAATATTATTCTCTGTGATGGTTGCGAGTTTGGAGTATTTTTTAAACCCTGTCTCCAATACCTCACTTTTCAGCACCAAACATTACAACTACCGTTAATAAATAAACTCATCACAGATATCAGGATTAAAATTTAATATTTACGCCAGACGCGCGTTTCTACATAAGACTCATCAGTGACGCTCAAATTCAAAAATGTTTTAAAGGTCAAATACAGTACGAAGTTGAAGAGCATTGAAGATCAAAAGTTCCTTAAAGTTTTTGCCAAATTCAGCCAAGGTAATCTATTCCTGAAGTAGAAAAGCTTTAGTTTTTCAAAAATTCAAAGTTTTGATAACAGTTAATTTATAATACATTTCGAAAGTTTTGTTAGTGAGAGCATATAGTAGAAAACTTGCTGTCATTTGTGAAATTTGAATATGAACTTATCAATTGTTTTAAGGTGTACATTGGGCTTTTGAGACATGTTAAAAATGAGATTTAGATACAAGATTTTAAGAGTGAATGATAAAAGTTTATTTAAATAAGATGCGTATTCACATTTAAAAGAAAAGAAAAACGGAATAAGTTATCATGATTTCCATATTTATGGAATAGAAGCAAACCAGGTGTCAGTGTTAACTAATTTTCAACTGGAATATATGATATTCTTATATCTTTAACCAGTATTTTTGACATAATATTAGCGAACGAATTTCCCACAGAATGACATTTAAAAGGTTTCGCATATTTTGTTTGAGTTACAAATTGGGATTGAACCGGGGGGATTGTAAATGAAATAACAAAAATGCAGTTAAAAGTCGTTCTATTTACCTCAAAGACCTTAACTAACGCTATACCGCTGTACAAAACAATCTAACCTATGGTGTTTAAGTGTCATGTATATTTTACTTTTGTAAATTAATTCAAAGTTCATCGTAATTTTTTCATTAAGTAACAAAACGCAAAAAAAACGATTACAAAAATATTCCTGAGTGAGTCTAGGTAGACTAGTGCCAAGTGTCCTGTGCCAAGTCAGGAAGATGGCCATTGTTATAATATTGTTCGTTTCTGTGTGTGTTGCATTTTAACGTTGAGTCGGTTGTGTTTTCTCTTATTTTTTGAGAAATTGAGATAAGACGTGGCACGGTACTTGTCTATCCCAAATTCATGTATTTGGTTTTGATGTTATATTTGTTATTCTCGTGGTGTTTTGTCTGTTGCTTGGCCCGTTTCTGTGTGTGTTGCGTTTCGGTGTTGTGTCGTTGTTCTCTTATATTTAATGCGTTTCCCTCGGTTTTAGTTTGTTACCCCGATTTTGTTTTTTGTCCATGGATTTATGAGTTTTGAACAGCGGTATACTACTGTTGCCTTTATTTATAAACACTCTTAATAGATTTCATTTAATTAATGTGATAATTCATCACAACAAATGCACATAAACACTAATTATCGAATTATAGTCAGTTTTATATGTTTATTTACGATATTTCACGTTTGATTGATCGATAACTGGATCGTATCTTTTAAATGTTTTTGAACTTGCAGTATTTGACGTTCATAACCTCAGCTTGTTAATAGAATAATTAGGAGATAACTGTATTGTATTTTGAGCTCCGACGGCATCAATTGACAATTGATGCCATGTAAATAAGTGACGTTATTCAATCAAAATGAATGTTACAAACGTTGTTGCACTAGAATTATGCATTACAGTTTTATAATGAGTGCATTATTTGATACAACTTAAAAACATAACATTACATCCTTCATTTCCAGGTAGAAGGGGCAGCAATTCAACATGATCAGACATGCACATTGTCATCCGAATGTCCTACAGGTTCCTGCTGCAGGCATACTAATGGGTCACTTCTAATATACTCAGGAGTGTTCGACCATATAGGTAATATATACATCAAAAGTTAACCCCTATCGAAGTAATGATATGCATATCTTTACTATGTGTAAAATCTTAACGCTGCAGCTTATTCATATATAATGCGAAACTAACAATTTAATAAATTCAACTGAACTAGCACAAAATCACTATTTCTTCGTCGTTGGTTATATCTGTGTAAAAAAATTACGCTATTTAATTAATCGGTATCTTTGGTGTACAACATAATAAAATATAGCATTGTGTCAGCTAGCAAAACACAGAATGTTTAAGCTCCTTATATGAGTCATATGTCAGTATTTTAGCTATATTTCGATCCTCATCTGACTACGAAGAACACAATAGAAATTTATTTAACGTATCATGTAAATATAACGGAATTTGATGAGACTGTTATTAAAGAGAGAGGGTTAGCGCTATAGAACCAGGTTTAATCCACCATTTTCTACATTTGCAAATGCCTGTACCAAGTCAGGAATGTGACAGTTCTTGTCTATTCGTTTTTGATGCGTTTTGTTATTTGATTTTGCCATGTGATTATGGACTTTCCGAATTGATTTTCCTCTGAGTTCAGTATTTTTGTGATTTTACTTTTTAGACTGCCACATGTAACATAACATCTAGTTAAGGAATAATATATAAATTGATATAATTCATGGTAATGATTGTGTTTGTTCACTACGTAAAGGTGTCAAGTTATGAACCTATAGTCAGTCAATTGTGAAACTTGTTGAATTTCATAGTGCTACTTTATTTATAAAACATAAATTTTCGCAGTAAATTCTACCTTGGTAAATAGTTTCATACGATATTTGCGTTCTCAAGATCGATATGAACGAATGACAACAATCTGAAAATTCATCTGATATAATTTTAGGACCATACAATCCACAGTCAGCAGGCAATTGTGTACCGTTGTTAGCACAGTATAACGAACAGTGTGGCGAGACATGTGCATGTGACGAAACTGAAGGTAAAATACAAGCACATTACCTGTATTGAATGTTCCAGCTTTTTTCCTTATATATGTTTAAACGTGACACAACTTCACGAAACGCGTTCTCAATTTCACATTACAATTGCATTTTATTTGTTAGGACGTATACCGTAGTATTATTAATACTGATTCGTTACATGCAAACCATTGGGAAGATGTAATACTATTTAATCAAAGTATGTTGAACGCCAAAAAAAATGTGATTCAAAAATGTATATGTCACAACTCCATATTTATATACCGAAACAAACGTCGTTTTAAGATTAATTTTAGGCAATTCAATCAAATCAGTTACATCATAACATAAAAGATATTTCGATAATTTAAAAAAAAGAAAGGTGTGCAGAGTAGCAGTTAACATCAAGTTTTCATCAACAGGAACATTTTACTAAAGATATTTTCGCTTATCGTTTCGTGGTTTTAAGACTGTATGCCATTGGTTCTCCTGGTATAAACCACCCATCAATGTAGACATAAAACCAATACTTGCACCAAATAAACAGGAATAATCAATACTTGTACCAAATATCCAAGTATAACCAATACTTGTACCAAATATCCAATTATATATGTATACACTCTGAATATAAACGCCATAAAAGGCTATAATAAATACCAAGGACTTTGTAAAGTGGATAGTCGCACGACAACGGTGATGGTCTATATTTAATAAGAAATAAACACAATTCATACATATATCTACACATATAATATATATAACTCAAACATCAGTATCAAACAAAAAATTCTCCAAATAAAAAGCTTAATAATTTTTTAACCAGAATTAAAATTTACCAAGAAAATTCGACTGCTTAGATTGACGATGTTGTGCTGAATGATTACATAGGCAATAAAATACCGCGAAAATAATTTTGAAGCGGGAAAACATTACGCCCTCTATGCTACATATGATGAAACACCTAGGAGGAATTAATTTCACTCTAATGCACTCCCCGTTTAAACGAATGAAATTATAAGTATATATAGTATCAATAACGTTACAGTAATATGATACCAAATCCACCACATTAAAAAGAATAATTACTAAAAACAATAAACGAGGGTGATAAATCAAAGTAGAACAAACATATCCACTTCATAACAGAGACATCCTGATACCAATACGAACTCCCACCAAAACTAAGACTTCTATAGTAGCATCTCAAGGAAAAACAGATTCTTCGTCGTATCCGACAACCATTGTACCATACAAAGATTTAAGTCCAATCTTTAAAAAAGATGTGAGGCACTTCAGGCGTTATGTCTACGACAATTTTTGCTTATATTAACTAAATGAGAAATTGTATTGGAGAGTAAACATTTAAGACAGATATATATTCTAAGTCAGATTATGAATCAAGGCGAAAGTACTTTTCCGATGTTCAAATATCGCAGATCGATTAAGAAGATACAAATCACAGTAACAAACAGAAAACGAGAAAATTGCTGGCATTCCGAAATGAGTACACATAAAATTATAAATCTGCAACAGTTATTTTTTATCTCGGGTTTTTGTCATATGTATCGGAAAGTCTTTGTAAAAAAATCAATATGTAAAAGTTGTATTGCATATACATTTTTGTTTTTTAGGTTTAACATGTTTTAGGAGTTTTTTAGCAGATAATACCATAGCTCCGTTTAGATGCCAGGACAAATCTTACGTTGACAGAGAAACCGATAAATTTATGGACTGCTTTCAAAATCCAAAATGTCAACTTCCTCTTTAAGTTAAACAATTTTACGGTTCGTCAATTTAAAAAAAAAAGACAGAATCTGATGTAAATATTTAGAGAGTTCAAAGCTGAAACACGTTTGTTGAAAATGAAGGTGCGACACTATCTTTCATGTAAATGTTCGAGCAACCAGATCGATAATCGCACTTCTTGGTTATACTTTTCAAGTAAAGAAATGACATATCATAAATATTAGAACGATTTCAAAACAAAATTGAGAGCTTTAAGATTGAAAATAGATAACTCTTTCAGGGCAAATTGACTGACATATAAAAAGACGAAAAATTATTTATATAAAGTTTGTTATTGGCAATAAAATTGCATCTCTGTTTCTAATAAATATAATTATATTATTGTTTTTTCTTCCTTTATTGTAATACTTTGTTCCTCGGAGAGAGACGGGCGCGGAATCAAGGGATACATATGTATAATGCATAAATACAAAATAAGAAAGCAAGGAATGAGGTTTTTATATTTGACATATGCCTTTTGTACTTCTTTGTTAAATATTTGTTGTTGTTTTTTGTGATTAAGTTACTTGTTGAACTTGTACATCCTGTCATTATATTATAGTTTATGACATTTTTGTATTCTTGTCTTTCATTTTTGCTAAGTTGTTTTTTCTAAATGCCTTTTGATGTTACTTCGGTACATATATCGTGGTTCTGTACTTATACATCTAGTTATTATGTTATTGTAAAACATGTTTGGTGTTACTTCGGTACATATATCGTGGTACTGTACTTATACATCTAGTTGTTGTGCTATTATAAAACATGTTTGGTGTTACTTCGGTACATATATCGTAGCTCTGTACTTATACATCTAGTTATTATGCTATTGTAAAGCATGTTTGGTGTTACTTCGGTACATATATCGTAGCTCTGTACTTATACATCTAGTTATTATGCTATTGTAAAGCATGTTTGGTGTTACTTTGGTACATATATCGTAGTTCTGTACTTATACATCTAGTTATTATGCTATTGTCAAACATGTTTGGTGTTACTTCGGTACATATATCGTGGTTCTGTACTTATACATCTAGTTATTATGTTATTGTAAAACATGTTTGGTGTTACTTCGGTACATATATCGTGGTTCTGTACTTATACATCTAGTTGTTGTGCTATTATAAAACATGTTTGGTGTTACTTCGGTACATATATCGTAGCTCTGTACTTATACATCTAGATATTATGCTATTGTAAAGCATGTTTGGTGTTACTTTGGTACATATATCGTGGTTCTGTACTTATACATCTAGTTGTTGTGCTATTATAAAACATGTTTGGTGTTACTTCGGTACATATATCGTAGCTCTGTACTTATACATCTAGTTATTATGCTATTGTAAAGCATGTTTGGTGTTACTTTGGTACATATATCGTGGTTCTGTACTTATACATCTAGTTATTATGCTATTGTCAAATATGTTTGGTGTTACTTCGGTACATATATCGTAGCTCTGTACTTATACATCTAGTTATTATGCTATTGTAAAGCATGTTTGGTGTTACTTTGGTACATATATCGTGGTTCTGTACTTATACATCTAGTTATTATGCTATTGTAAAGCATGTTTGGTGTTACTTTGGTACATATATCGTGGTTCTGTACTTATACATCTAGTTATTATGCTATTGTCAAATATGTTTGGTGTTACTTCGGTACATATATCGTAGTTCTGTACTTATACATCTAGTTATTATGCTATTGTCAAACATGTTTGGTGTTACTTCGGTACATATATCGTAGTTCTGTACTTATACATCTAGTTATTATGCTATTATAAAACATGTTTGGTGTTACTTCGGTACATATATCGTGGTTCTGTACTTATACATCTACTTTATTAAGAAGTTAAGTTATAAATTCAATATACTATAATTGTCAACTAACAGCATCACTACCTCCATATATATGTACATTGTATGGTAACATTTCCTATAGAGGCATTTTGAAACATTGAATATTTGGAAGAGTTTCATGATCATTATTACTCCATGTTTGTTGTACTATAAAATGATTCATAATTGCCAATGGCATTTGTTAGCAAGTACTAAACTATCCCCACAAAAGTTCCCGTAACCTTGTCAGGAATGTGACAGTTGTTGCATTGTTCATTCGTTTGATGTTTTTGATTTTGTCATTTAATTAGAAACTTTCTGTTTTGAATTTTCTTCGGAGTTCAGTATTTTTGTGATTTTACTTTTCATCCTATATTTGATTCACTCACAGGGTTAAACGTGAGAATTTGTAAATTCTTACTGATAATCACATACACTATATTAATGTCCTTATTACTTTAAATATTTACATAAAATTAAAATGTTATTCAATACTGTTGACAACACGTTTTCATAGGGGAAATCATTGTTTGTCTTATTTTGCATCAGAGAACGCTGCTAACAAATTGATTTGTATCTGACAGACAAAAGTAAAAGGACAAAATACCGATTTCAAGTTAAACTCAATATGGAAACTAGCAAAATCAAAATCTCAAACACATCAAACGAATGGAAACCAATATGAAATCCCTGACTTACTACAGACATTTTTGTGTAGAAGATGGTAAAAAAAACTAGTTTTCTAGCTAGCTAAACCTTTCACTTGTATAACGGTTGCATTGCTTTTCATTACCGTGAAAACAATGTACGAGCACAACAAACAAACATATTTGATAGGTACAAATTTCGTATTATAATCTTTATCATTATAAACGCAAATGTTATTCAAAAAAGAAAACAAAATGTCATATAGACATCATAAATACAGAGCGTATAGACAAAAATTAAAGACAAGAATGCAAAAAAAGGACCATGAAACATTACTACAATAAAGAATCAATTAAAAAAAATATTGACATAAAAAAAAGAGAACAATATAACACATATTTAACATGTTAAACAAGATCTTGGTATCTTCCGATGAAATTTGTTTTAAGAAAAAGACGAGACGTTCTTTGACTAACCCTGGTTTATAACTTTTTGCTAAAGCACTAGTGACGTTTAAATGAGCCTGTGGAGCATTACAAGCTCTTGAATACAAAATGAGTAGGGAAACGTATATCCATATAAGACTGGCGGGAATTTTCCAAAACGACAATTATACAAACGTAAGTTATTAAACCAGGTTTACTCAAATAAAGGCAACAGTAGTATACCGCTGTTCAAAACTCATAAATCCATGGACAGAAAACAAAATCGGGGTAACAAACTAAAACCGAGGGAAACGCATTAAATATATGAGGAGAACAACGACATAACACTAAAATGAAACACACACAGAAATAAACAAAGTTCCACGAGAATAACAAATATAACATCAAAACCAAATACATGAATTTGGAATAGACAAGTACCGTGACACGTCTTATCGCAATGTGAATTGACACTCAAAAATAAGAGAAAACAAACGACGCAACGTTAAAATGTAACACACACACAGAAACGAACTATAATATAACAATGGCCATATTCCTGACTTGGTATAGGACATTTGTAAAGGAAAAAATGGTGTGTTGAACCTGGTTTTGTGGCATGCCAAACCTCGCACTTTTATGGCCATGTGTAATATAGATCATCAATATTACAACACAACACCACAGGACTACTATATAAATAAATTGGAGAACACAATTGACAAAGAATCAAAGATTATCTACACAAGAAAATGCCTGTACCTAGTCAGGAATATGACAGTTGTAATCCATTCGTTTGGTGTGTTTGAGCTTCCCGTTTTGAATTTTCAACGGAGTGTAGTCTTTTTGTGATTTTTTTTTACATCTTAAAATACAATACTGTTCTTCAGTTATACGTAAAGTCTTCAGCATAACACAGGTATCTATGTTCCATATGAGGCATATCTACCTTTTATGAATTTATTGGCAATACTAGTAGATTTTTGTATAAACAAAACGTTTTACTCGTCAGACTTTCTTCTACGCATAGCAATATACCAAAGTATTCTAGTGATCACAAAAATTCCAATTAAAACACCAAGATAGTAGGTAAGCGGCCATTCGACTTTTGTAACTAGTAGTATTATGTCAGAATCAAACTCTGTATACGTAGAATTTGTTGCTGGATTAATCATATTACATACAGGAACCATACTCTTTGCACCACATCTGTAAAATTAAAAAAAAATCCAATATCATTATCTAAGCAATTATGAAATATTTACAATTTAAAAAGTCAATTCTCGTTTGAAAAAATGTTACAACACAAAAGGGTAATAAAAATCACAGCGGTCCCAATTAGTTAAACGTAAAGTTGTACATGCAACGTAAACATATAAGCTACATTTTCACATTAATTGTTCAGAAACACATTACAAGAGTGAATGCGGCTTACAAACAAGCTAATATACCAAGAGTTGCAAGTGTTGCAGTTATAAAATATATGTTTTAAAAATGTCGACAAATATGTTTCTAAAATGTCGACAAATATGTTTCTAAAATGTCGACAAATATGTTCCAATTATATTAACCATTACGTCCTCTTTTCTCAAATTTTACTTAAATAAAGGCAACAGTAGTATACCGCTGTTCAAAACTCATAAATCCATGGACAAAAAACAAAATCGGGGCAACAAACCAAAACCGAGGGAAACGCATTAAATATAAGAGGAGAACAACGACACAACACCGAAACGCAACAGCACACAGAAACGGACCAAGCAACAGACAATACACCACGAGAATAACAAATATAACATCAAAACCAAATACATGAATATGGGATAGACAAGTACCGTGCCACGTCTTATCTCAAAAATAAGAGAAAACAGAAACGACTCAACGTTAAAATGCAACACACACACAGAAACGAACAATATTATAACAATGGCCATCTTCCTGACTTGGTACAGGACACTTTTAAAGGGAAATAAAAGTGGTGGGTTAAACCTGGTTTTAAGGCATGCCAAACCTCGCACTTTAATGGCACAGTTAAATATAAACTTAACACATGGCTTAGGTTACAACTAGTGATGCGTTTAGAAAATGCTCAGCTTACCTCCCGGAGCACCTGAAATCGACCCGGTTTTTGTGTAGTTCGTTTTGCTTAGTCTTTGATTTTCTATGTTATGGTGTGTGGATTTGTGGATTTGTGGATATTTTGTTTTAATTTTTTGCCATGGCAGCTCATTTTGGACTTATGAGTTAGATTATATTCCCTTTGGTTTCTACCTCGTCCTTGTCTTTCTTGTAATGGTTTGCTTTTGTTCTCTTATATGAACTGTTGTCCCATTTATTGACCTCATTATTTGTTGTGAACGAATCATTTTGAAACATTTCAGTTATCTGTTTTGATATACGCTTATTTGATGTATGATAGACGTGTACACAAATTCTTCTTTACTCATATGATTCAACAGTTATGCATGGTTTTGTATAGTAGAGTATTACCTTAGACGTATTTGGCACAACTTTTTGGAATGTTGGATTTAAAAATGCTCATCAACTTTGTTCTTGTTTGGCTTTATAAATATTTCGATATGAGCGTCACTGATGAGTCTTATGTAGACGAAACGCGCGTCTGGCGTACTAAATTATAATCCTGGTACCTTTGATAACTATTTGATTATTCCATATCTTACTTTATTGGTTTTGCATCTTTAAATTCCAGGTAAATGAATGCATTCAGGCCATAGTAAAAGAACGATGCAAATCGTCCCCAACTAAACCATGAGGGTGGTGTATTAAATGCTCCACCTGTAACAAAACATAACATTCATCAATATAAATTAGAATGTCAATATTTGTAAAGCGTGTTATAAATTGTCCCAGCAAACACCTGTTGATTTTCATTATGAGTATATTTATATCAAACGTTTGAGTTTACTTCTTTACTAGAGTATAGCTGAGAATAAAACATTTTGTAAAATTCATAAGAAAAATTAAAATGCTTGTTTAATCCATATAGAAAATATGGACAAGTTAGGTGTACGTGTGATTGAGGTCATTGTTTAAGTTGTACTTTGCTGCAAAAAACAAAATTTGCATTTCAATATGATGCAATCTATAACGCCAGGTTTAATCCACAATTTGGTACTTTACCAAGTAAGGGATATGACAGTTGTAGTTCATTCGTTCGATGTGTTGTAGCTTTATATTTTACCATTTGCTTATGGACTTTGCGTGTAGAATTTTCCTCGGAGTTCGTTTTTTTTTTTACTTTGTACAGGCTTACTTATTAAAATTGATTCTAATTTAAAAGATTTATAGTAGCTTACGTATTGATAGCATTCTTATTCATTTTTCATTACAGAAAGGGTGCTGATGTGAAGTGGCAATATACTTAAATCAACTAATGGTATGAAAGAAATCTATCAATTGCTATAATACCTAAGCACGATATCCTTAATCGTTTACAATGACACTTTAAATTTAACAAAATTCTAAAAACATCAATTTCCACATCATTCTCAGCTACAACCTGCAAGTTTTGTTATTTTATTTATAGCTCTCTTTTTAGAAGTTATGATAAAGTAATTCCAACACGCACGGTTTTTAATCTTTAAAGTTTAGATGTTACACTAAAATGGCTTATAAAAGACCAGCTTATTGTTAAAGGGAGATAACTTTAAATCACATGACTTGTTTTGATATTCGCTGCCATCTGTCTTTCCCATGAATTACAAAGTATTGTGTATGCATTGAGAGAGAATGAAATCACAATTTGTAGTTTTAAAAGAATAGTAAAATTACTATAATACTTTAATATAAGCAAAAATATGAAGCGAGCTCAGTCGCAAAGACGAGCTGATATTTGAGCTTATGAAGTCGGTATCTAAAAATTAAATGCCATTATTCTTTTTATAGACAATTTCATTGGGATGGATTGGCATGGATTGACATGAACGCGTGACGTAATTGCCTTATATTTCGAGTATCCTGTTGTCCTTGATAAAGAAAATCATTGTCAATAAGAATGAAAAGGGAAATTTACAAATTACGGATAAATATCTTTATTCTGATTTTAATAATAGCAATCCTATTTGTGGCCTGCATCACTACAACTCTTCGTATTGTTATTTTGCCTTCAGTGTACCAAATATGATCCAAAATACATTTACGATGGTGTTCCAATGAAAACAATGAAGATAGTATATCTTATAAAATAATCCTAATTTAAACATTTATATCGTTTATATACAAACCCCACAACATCATTGACAGTAAACCTAGTGGTACCATAGTAACGGTCCATGGCGGTCGCAATGCTGCTCCAATAAACACTCCAATGCTCTAAATTAGTAAATAAATATTTTTACGCGTCAAAGATGAACGTCAAATTATAAATTACGCTTATAAAAACAATGTTTTTGATAATAAAAATTATAAAATTGATATATGTAACTTATTCTGGTCAATAGAATAACACTGATAAAATTAAGCAGACGACAGGACGGGTGCCACATGTTGACCAGTATCTGCTAACTCTTCTGAGTCCTTCTGAAGCATCTGAGATTACCTCCCTTTGAGTGGATTCGTGTTGGTTAGTCTTTATTTTTCTATGTTGTGTTTTGTATACTGGTTATTTTTCTTTTGGTCGTTCTTTTTTCCAATGGCGTTTTCAATTTATTTTCGAGTTGAGTTTGAATGTCCCTTGTGGTATCTTTCGCCCATTTTTTGTAAGACATATTGGTCTTTCTTAGCTGAAGTATCAGATTGTTTTTATTTAAACATAGGTAGAAGATACTAAGGTAAGCATTTAATTTTTCAGATCGTATTGTATCGTCATTTAGGACTAAATGCTGCCTAAGTTGTGACTTAATAATCATTAATAAGATAGAAAAATAAAGGCAACAGTTGTATACCGGTGTTCAAAAGAGAGGAAACAAATATTGGTAACAAACTAAAACCGAGGATAACACATCAAATATAAAAAAAAATGCACAAAAGGAACACTGAAGTGCAACAAAGACAAACGCCAACATACATAGAAACGAACTGTATGAAAATAACTGATAAAATTGAGAATGGAAATGGGGTATGTGTCAAATAGACAACAACCCGACAATAGAAGGTCACCAACAGGTCTTCAGTGCAGCAAGAAATTCCCGCACCCGGAGGCGTGCCATATTCCTGCCTGATACATGACATTTCAATACTAGTAATAAATGGTGGGTTGACCATAGTTTAATTGGGACAATGAACAAATAAATACTTCTGTTGGAGGTATATAAGCACTGTCTTCTTTTATTTCAAGCATATTCTCTTAAAAAGGGTTCAGAATCAATTGTTGTATTTAACCTTGAAAACAAACTTGAGAAAATTGACAGATTTATGATAAAGTATAAGTGTCATATAATAAGATTTACCTGTGCTGCTTGTACATATAAAATTTACCTGTGCTGCTATAACATATAAGATTTACCTGTGCTGATATAACATATAATATTTACCTGAGCTGCTAGTACATCGGCCATTAACACACCAAGAGATGCGAAGAATGATTCCATGTTATTGAGGTTAGCAACCCAGTATATAACACTGAGGTATACGAAGGGCTGTATAACTGTCAGAGGTATCTCACTCAAAGTTTTAGATAAACAAAAGGCTGAGAGTCTGTAATGGTTGTATTTTCTCTCTTTATTGATAACCTTGATTTCTTTTGGAACTAAAATACAAATCAATGCTAAATAAAAAAAAAAACATTGGGGCTCTATTGAACCTATTTGCTCAGCTGGTTTATATTTCCATTGCAACATTAGAAAAATTCAGAACCAAAGTAATAGAATATTCATCTGGAAAAAAACTATGTACTTGTTTCCAAACATAAGACTTGTGATTTTGAATTATTCATAGTGTAAGAATTCATAGTTTAAAATTATCCTTTTTAGTACCCATTGCATCCTCTTATTTGAAAAAAGGGAAAGTTACTCAAATATGTTATCATTCTTCAACCTTTTTAAATAATTGTATACATGTGGTCTTGTGTTTAACAAAGTGGTATCATAATAAAAGAGGCCTGTTATGGAAATCTTGAATTGCTGGATTGGGCACATGATTTAATTTATTCACAATTATCACAAAAAAGGAGTCATATATTGTATACACTTTTCGTGATTTGATTAAATATGATAATTTTGTAGAATGCTATGCACAAAATATATATTTTCCAAACTGTGCAAACTGTCATAGATCAAGGAGCTCCTCGTTCAGTTTCATGATATGTTTTTTTAAATCGTACGATACATTAAAAGTTAACATTCTAGTATATATCGTACGAAAACTGTGATAAATGTTGCACTCGGATTAACCAGAAAGAAACATACTTTATTGTTTGTCTAACAGTACATCGGTACTTGAAAGTCTACATGAAACCATACACGTAACGTTATTGACTATTTCGGAAATCTCTTACATCGTACATTGATAACAAACGTGTTTGTCTCACAACATTTGATCAAGATATAGCAGTTTGTCAACACATGGCAATATCATAGAACTTGTTGTTTTATTTACATAGTGGTTAGACTGAAGAGATACAATCAAAATTCACAGCTCAACTTAGCTATCTATAATCTTACTTACATGTAAGGATGCCATCTAACAATGAAAAAAACGCCCACTGCACAACAGTGAAAAAGAACTGAAATAAAATTACCGATATGCTTACTCCTCTCTCTTTTAAAGTATAAAGATTCTATAACACAGTCATAAGCTTCGAAGTTGAACTGTTTTGTTTCTTATGTATTCAAATTTTAATATAGCCCTAAGGAGAATTGTTATGCACGGGATAAGGATATTTAATTAAATGAAAGACAAGAATGTCGAAAATGGAAACAAGGTAGATCCTTTTTGTTTCCTGATTCTGCCAAAACAAAACAAAAATCAAATACTGGTAAAACGATGAATTACATATTTTTACAAATTGCATTAAACAGACATAAAAAGAATATAATAATCCGATTGTAGGGGAAACGGTACTATTTATTCTACTATAGGCGACAATATTAACATTTTCTAAATTTACCACTTCAAAGTTTAAGATAAAAACCTGGATAAAACAGTTATTTGTTGTGTAAGTACTTTATTATTCTGTTTTAAAAATTAAAGCCAAATAGTATCATGACCAATTTCCAACGGAGCTTGTTTATATTATCCATGCCCACCGTCATTTTGCATCAAATTTATGAAATTTTGCAAGTCTTTTCGAATAATTCTCTAGAAAATATTCCAATAGGTTTCAAAATTTATATTATAAATATACACACTGCAGTTATTCATAGATAAATAAAAAATATATTGTACCCTTACATTCAATCACAGCGCTCCTAATTTGACTTCCTTCACGCTACCGGTGTTTGAACAGAGAATTGATGATCCAGGGTTATGTCTCGTCCTATTTTTGTACATAATCAAAACGATAATTATTTTCTCCAGTGAAACCAGTTAATGTAGTGTTTTATTGTACAACCGTAATGTAAGCAGTACTTATATTGTACAGCTGTTATATAACATAGACTTACCAAACCTAATCTGTCCTTGACGGTCTCCTCTGTTCTTTCTGGTTGCCACCAAACCAAGATACAAACAACGAGAATATACACATTTTGTATAACACTGATTGGAAATAAGATTCGTCTACGTGCATTTGTAAAGTTACGACAGAATAATGTCCAGAACTGATTACAATAAGATGAGGAATAAAGACCTGAGGAAGGACTGGATAGTGTTGTGTCCTTTGTTTGTTCTATTAATACTTTTATTTCTTCGGCGTCGTATTTGACGGGTTTGGTATGGTTGTTATTATCCTTACTCAGAGAACTTTTACTACTTTTAGAAGATTTAGCAGGATATTTTGTCAAATGGAAATAATCAGGCCAGTCATGAGTGTTCCTGCAAAAATAAAATGGAAACTTAACAATATTATCCTAAAGAATTAGTTTATGGGTTAAGAAATTTGAAAACAGATCACACATTCAGTCCGATCATTTAGAATTTTATAGATAATTGCTGTGATGTTAATGTGCAAACTTTTCCAAAAATTTATTTTAGAAAATGCAGTCAAGGAGTATTAAACAAAGGCTAAAACTAATGATTCTGTTTTGTTTTCTGTTAAAGTTGTTTTAAATGAAAAGTATTAAAGTTTTAATACCCGGTTGCTATGCTAAATTTTTCGTTCAATCAAAGACAAAATCAGTAATTTTCACAATCTTCGCAGGAAACAAATATAAGCCCTACATTTTTTTCAGCAGATTGAATTGCCTCTTTACATTTCCTCCATAAAATAAAATATCAGAATTTTATTCCTGTGTTTTTATCTTTATTATTAATTTGATCATTTTGAAAGGGCTTTTGTATTATGGTTGATTATTTTTATTTTGGTTTGTTGGACAGTTTGTTTCTTAATGTAAAGATAGTTAAATATATACATAAAAAAACACGTATTTGCTGCCGATTTGATGCTAAAATATAAATTGGTAAAAAAAATGAAAATATTAACTTCGGTATGATATTTTATGATTTATAACGTATATAATGACAGTACCTTCTCTTGTATGCGGCTTCAACAATTTTCTCCTGGACAGGGATTGTGTCATCCAAGCAATCTTCATTTAGAAGTTCTACTAAAGAAAAATAATTGACTGTTTAAAACAAGGCTTAATCTCCTTATATATTAAATGCATTTCATGAAAATTTTACTCCTTCTTCTTTTCAAATTCAGCACTCCATCAACATACTGATGATAACGTGCCAGGCACTGATTTTACTATGCCGCGCGTCCGTTTGGTACATAAACATCAAACTAGTCAGAAACCAAAAAGAACTCACAAAACCAAGATAGCGATTTCCAAAATGGCGTCCATCACCTGTTCCTGACCGATGGCACAAAATTATTTAAACGTTCACCAATCGCCTTCGGGCACCGAGCCGACCGTGCGAGGGCTGTATAGCCAGACAAGGTCGTTAAGAAAATTATTTGTCGCATTGTATAGGATTTACTCATTGTTTAGGGCCATACAGTGACCTTCAACGGTTAATATCACTGTTCGTATCTTACTGACTAGTTGTTTTTTTGGCTTTCTTATCAGATCTGAGGATATTTATATGCAATAATTCTTCTCCCACAGTGTATTGTATACATACTAAATATGACAGCAAATGTTGATTTCTTTGGGAGATTTATTGTATTGATATTACTCCATGGCTTAAATTCACAGAACTTTGTGGCGTGATCATAATTTTGAAACGAATTCTGCTCTTATCGTCTTTAAAACTGCGGCGAGCTGAACGTGTTTTGCTCCATGTTGAAGGTCTCACTGCGACTTTAAGATAGAGAATAGCATTAAAAGCGTTGTTCCATTCCTTTTTATGTATTTTGTTTTGCATGTTCTGATTTTGCGTCCATATCCAATCTTTTCTATTGAATACATATACTATTCAATATTGAAACAACTATTTTTAATGAACTTACACATATAATCCATAGGATGATGGCCAATAGGTGGAGCTGTGTCTAACTGTTGTAAAAAACTGTCACATTGTGCTGAGGTTCCGTAAAACGCTGTCTATTAGATACAATATGTTATGTTCAATACAAATCAAGAAACACTTGTTGGTATGATGTGCTGAGTATCTAATAAAAAACTAAAATTTCAGGCATAAAAACTGTAATTTATTACATTTATTGCTTCAGATATCATATTTGACCTATAAGTAATATATTTCGTCGTATGAAAACCCCATTTTCTCCCCAAAGTAATGAAACACAAGAATTATTTCTATTCTATTGACAATGTTATACTTCAATTTGTATCAATTTGTATCATTATTCTATATGAAATATAATAGCTATTGTGCTATGGTAAATTTTTATAATCTTGTTTTTCATTTTTGCTATTGTATTTTGCGTTTATGCGTTTTTGTGTTTCTTGGTTACATATGACGTGGCTCTGTACTTATACATCTCGTCATTGTGTTATTGTAAACTCTTTTATTATTGTCTTACATTTTTACTAATGAGCTTTGTTTGTATGTCTTTTGTGGTTCTTTGTTTTTATAGTGATAAAGATTTATATAATACAGTTTTGACTTGTAAAACACTTACATGGCCATTATAAAGAAACAATGATTTGGAACAGGTTTGGTATATACCACTTGGACAAGCCCGTAGCGAGACAATTCCTATCTTTTCAAACTGAATCGTGTAATACCTTAAAAACCTCATCAAATCTAAGGCATCTTTATAATCTAAGTCGGTAGTTGGCTCCTAAAATCATAGGGAATATATTGAAATCAGTTCCTAAAAATTTTGATATTAGTTCATAAAATTCTGAATAACGATATAAAGTAGATATATTTAAAATAATATGAAAGTCTTAGAGTTGATGTACCATATGCGCTATTCTAATTCAGCTTTTTGTCTATCATGGTTCTCAGTTATTACAAAGGTATTGATTGCTACGTGGTTCTTGATGTATTGTTTCCAAGAATTCAAGAATTTCAGCTCGTAAAATATCAAAATAAACAAAGTATCATTGAAGTACACTCATCGGCTATAAATGTTTAACTATTCATATATCATTTTTAGTTGTACTTGTTGGGTCATTAACAGTTGTTCATGTTGGAATTTAGGGTTTCACTTTTTTGTTTCTTTTTCTTATCCTATGGTATTTTCATCTTCATTTGTTTTGGAGTTTTACATTGTGCTGTTTTTAATAATAGCGTTATAAGATTAGCTATACCTACATCAATAACTATAACTTTCGGATCTATCAGCATTTCACAAGCTATACTAAGCTTCTTTTTAACAGCTGTAGTAACAACTTGTACCACTATATGGAATAAATAAAAAAGAAGATGTGGTATGATTGCCAATGAGACAACTCTCAACAAGACACCAAATGACACAGAAATTAACAACCATTGTACGGTCTTCAACTATGAGCAAAGCCCGTACCGCATAGTTAGCTATAAAAGGTCTCGAAATGGCAAATGTAAAACAGTTCCAACAAGAAAACTTACGGCCTAAATTATATACAAAAAATAAACGAAAAACAAATATGTAACAAATCAACAAAGACTATTCATTACACAGTCATTAGCTAAATTGTTGTCAACCTTTAGTTCAACTGTTATATTTATTTAGTTAGAATTAATCTAAACGTCACGAATGCTATGGCATTTGTTGCAAACCGTTTATAGATTCATTCAGAATTTCTAAATTCTTCAATACACCAATGAGCAATTTCTTCTAGAGATTATTTTCTGAAGTTAGTAAGAACTATAACAGCAGATTTGTTTACATGACAAAATCGTGAGAGTAGTTTTAATCGTCGGATAAACGACTTAAAAGTTTTATATAAACGCTAGATAAACACATTAAACCTTCTTCAAATTGACTTTGTAATGTATTTCATCGATGTTTAAATTGACAGTTACTTCAACGTGACATTTTATTACGTCATGATTTTATATTTTTGTCTTTAAAGACAATATTTGACTTCACTAAGTGTTTACATTTTTTAAGTAATCTTGTCCTAAAATCTCGTGTTAACTTACGGAATTATCGCGTTAACATACTGAAATATCGTTTTAACTTACTGAATTGTCGCGTTATCTTACGGAAATCTCGTGTAAACATACTGAAATCTCGTGTAAACATACTGAAATATCGTGTAAACATACTGAAATCTCGTGTAAACTAATTGAAATCTCGTGTAAACTTACTAAAATCCAGATACATCTGTAGATGAAGCAGATCAATTACTTGTTTAACTCTGTTTTTGATGTTTACTTCGTTTGATGAAAGCCTCAATTTAGCAGTAAACTAAAAAAAAAAAACGTAATAATATAAAGAATGAATTAAAAGTCTATTGTTCAGTGAATAGTTTAAAACAATTAGATGCAGTAAGGAGTAATATTTTTGCCTGTTAAGTTGATTTCCAAAACTAAAATGAATATAATTATTTGTAATTACAGAAGATAAAGCAATACTATTTTCACATTAATTGAAATATTAAAAAAAACTGTTATTTTAGTTGTATCTTACAAATAGGGTTTCATAAACTGTCAAGGTAGGAAGAAACAAGTCTCGTGATTGGACAAATGCTATTCTGTTTCGGCATGCGTTTAATGGTTCCCCATTTAGCAGTATTTCGCCTATATATGGCTTCAAATGCCCTGCAAGTGTTGATACTAAAGCTGATTTTCCCGATCCTACAAGTTATAAGATGTGAACAGTTAAAAGTAAATCGTTATGTTACAATTTTCATGTGGGATATATATATATATATGTATAATAATGAAAATAAATGTGTGGTAAACAACGCGGTAAAACAACAACCAATCAAATGCAAGTTCCCTTAAAACAGACAATAAAACTATTTATATGGTATAAAAAAAATAAGCTTTCACTAGATATTGTAATAAAGCTGAGAATGGAAATATGGAATATGTCAAAGAGACAACAACTCGACCAAAGAGTAGACAACAGCGGAAGGTCACTAATTGGTCTAAAAAGTAAAAGTAAAGTAATCTTTATTTAAAGTCGTGTTGCATATGGACATTGGTTCTTTTAAAATAGCTCTTAAACGCAGAGACAAAATCCTGCACCCGGAGGTGGTCCTCTGCTGGTCCCTAAATAAAATTGTGAAAATGAACGTCACACTTAACTCCAAAACATGTAAATGAACTAAAATTTAAATAAAATTTGCAAGACTAATAAAGGCAAGTAGAGGCTCCTGACTTGAAGCAAGCGCAAAACTGCGACTAGGTTAAACATGCTTAGTGAGATCTCAACCCTCCGCCTATACCTGTAAGTTTATTTAAATCATTTCAGTCTACATGTGGGTAGCTTAATTGTGAAAAAGTTCAGAAACAATAAAACATTCTTATAATGTAAATGCATAGAGATATAACTTCAATTTGATAACATTCTATAATCCCTGTTTTATTAAGTTATGCTACCTAAAGGCTGTCTCAACTTCGAAATATGAATATTCAATTTAGTATAATAAAAAGATTTCCGACTAAATAATATTGTATTTCGAAAACATTTAGCCATTCATGTCTTTCGCTTTTCTGTTTTAAATGAAATATCTTTTTCAATGCAAATAATTTCTTTCAAAAAAATCAATAAAAGTGGAATGTGGGAATGATAACCTTTAGTGTTGAGTCTCCGTCAATAACATGGTGATATATTATATATTGTTTTATCGTTTTATAGATGTTCATTTACTTTCTCCCTTACTTATCACTGAATGATTTTCATTTACTGTCAAATGACTGAGAATTTAAATCCCATAATAAACACTATGAATTTGAACAATTACAGTAGTCACATAGTCTGTTTGTTAGTCGTCAAGATTTACAATATCATTGTTCTCTTTGTACTTGTGGCTTCTGTCCTATTGTTTTAAATTACAGACATAGAATTGTGAGGAACGTGGATATGTGGGGAACATTACAAACACTCGCAAGTGAAGACATTGATATTCCAAAATGAAATGTTAATGAAATAAAATGGTAACTGTTTTGTTTTAGCGATTTCACACCTTTTTAAAGAGTTTTGATGTGTGTAAATTTTAATTATGTTAAAATAAATGTTTAGATGTTCAGATTTTCTGTTACAATGTTCATATTGTTTTTTGTTCATTTATTTTTGTTGTCCAGTTAACCCTCATTTTTTATTTAGCCCTCCTAATGAATAGATATAAGAAGATGTGGTATGAGTTCTTATGAGACAACTCTCCATCCAAGTTACAAAGAAAAGAAGAAGATACACTAAACCAAGGAAAGTATTTCCAAAATCTATCTTTTATTTACTATTAGGCCTATTAATCTTATCAGAGTTATTGGTTTGAGGAAAATTATGTTTGGTTTTTTTTGGCAATTTTTGTTATACAAGAAATCTTATTTTCATCCAAATTTTCAAAATTGATATTTGAACTTAAAACTTTAACATGGTCTGCTTAAACTTTTGGATATTTGAATACTTAAATTTCATCTTAGAATTTAAGTGCCGATTTTTTATTTTTCCTCAAAATAATTTTGACCCTTGTGTTTAATAAAACGGTATTTGCTCAGTTTCAAATTTGGTCTGATTCTTTTACTCAAAGCATTAGCTTTGCAAATGAATGTTTTTCGTTGGATAATTGAATAGTTTTCCTTATTTGATAATTTGAAGTTCCAACTTGTGTATCGTTACTGTTGTTAACTAGTATAGTCGTATTGATTCTTTTTGTTGAATATAGTGCATTTCGTATATTTCATTTATTTTAGACTCATTCTTTTTTTCCTAAAGAAATGGAGAGAACTTTGGAAAGGTAAGTAACTTTCAATTTTCTCACATCAAATTTGAAGTGCACCTTAAATATTTTATAATCTGTTTAAAGTACAACATGACTTACTTCCTATATAAACTTGAGAAGTCAAAGGATTTTGAGGTTAATTAAATATTAGTTAAGCATACGTCTTTCTTAAGTTAATCCCCAAATGGGATTGTCGCATCTTCCTATTTAGTGTCTTTGATCATCCACCATTTTTAAGTTCTTATCTAAAACAGTCCTCTTATCCTGATAAAATGGAACTTCAATATGGAAATAAAGATAAAGGTCAACTTCCTAAAGGTTGATGAAAATGATAAAAATAAAAAAGATGATATTCATTGATGACGGTCACAATGGTATCACTGTGTCAAAATTCTCATGTTACAACACAATGTGATAATTTTTCAATATATAAAAGAAAATGTCGGGTGTGATTTCCAATGAGACAACTCTTCATAAGAGACCAAGTAACATAGAATTTAACAACTACAGCTCATCGTACGGCCTTCAACAATGAGTAAAATTCGTACCGCATCATCAGCTATAAAAAGGCCCGAAATGACAAATGCATGTAAAAAATACAAACGAGAAAAATAACGGCCTATTTAAGGTACAAAAAAAAACGAAAACAAATATGTAACAAAGCAACTAACGATAACCACTTAATATCAGGCTCCTGACTTGGGACATACAAACATAATGTGGTAGGGTTAAACATATCAGCGGGATCCCACCCTCTCCCTAACCTGGTGCAGTGGTTTAACAGTTCAACATAAGAACGAACTATTAAAAAATCAGTTATAAAAGGCTTTACGCACCAGGTGAATACAAATAGAAATACATCTAACAAAATCACAGAGTGGACGTGACCGGGTACTTGTACATCCAACAACAAAAGGACAAGTGTAGTTCAGTACCATCTGAGAGTACTCGCGTTTACTGACAATAGTTCAAAGCCAATAACACTCCCAAAAACAATCATGCATTTAAGGCTAAATTATCAATAACAGATATCAACAGACTGTAGATCCATGAATCTGAATATGTCTATAAAAGTAATAAATAGTTTGCTTTAGTTTGCGTATTTATAGTACTTTATCAATTTTCTTTCAAATTTTCTTGATACTAGTATGCACGTCTGGCGTTCACTTTTTTTTATGAATGTTACCTTTGGTGATTTATATGTATGTTTTTATCAATTGAAAATCGGTTACTCACCTTTTGGTCCAAAGACTCCGAGAATTTCTCCTTTTTTGACCATCCCTGATACATTCCGAATGATATGGTTATCGTTTAGACTAAGGTTAATGTTACGGAATATAAATTCTGACTCTGAACAACCTGGAGAGTAATAGCAATCCGCTGCCATCTTGGAGAATTTCTTTTCTCTCATTGACGTTTCAAGATAATGAAATATATATATCCGTATATGGTATCATAAAGTTATATAGCTGCAGTAAGAGACCTGTAAGTGTTTTCAGAGTAAACATAATTTAAAGGATTGAAGTTCTTGTTGACCTTAGATCTACATAAAACATGATGGAAAGCGATTTCTATCATAACTTTTAGATGTATTGAATTATATACAGTTATTTTGTGGTTTTGTTCTTATCTTTCTTTATAAGATTAAAAAAGATTGCAATGATTGCCAAAGAGACAAATATTCACCTAAGACAAATGACGAAGAAGTTACCGACTATTATGTTAAGAGAACAAAGGAAATACGGAGCATTCAAAATTACACAGAAACTAACATCCCGAAGCTTTTACATTTCTTATTCAGAATGGTTACAGTTTATATCATTACGGATGATAAGTGCAGTTTTTACGTACATGATATATTCACAAGTTACAAGGGCTTAAAATATAATATTTTTTCTACCTCATTTTATCGAAGTGCAATGACTTTTAACTATTACAACGTATAAAGGAAATATTATAACCCGAATAGATGTTTCTATCAAATATTTAACAAAAAAACATGTGGAAATCGGAACTTCTATGACAAGTCATTTTTTATTTCAAAATCATTCTGCTTTTACATCGAATCAAATGCCCACAAGATTAATCTTTCGCTTATCAAGCCTAGGTACATCTTGAACAATGGTCATCCTCCAACATTATGGACCATGATATAATTCATAAAAACAATCTCTGTTTATCAATTTTTCTGTTTACAGTTTCTCGTGATCTTCTTAAGAGTGTTTCAGCACAACAAAAGAACAAAATGTAAAAATCAGTTGCAATACGTTTAGTTCTAAAGGTCGGTACAGGAAACAAAAACAACATAAAACCAATAAAACACAAAGTATAAAAATGAGGCCTCGTAGTTTCTGAAAGCTGGTCCAAAGCCAAATACAAAGTATAAAAATGAGGCCTCGTAGTTTCTGAAAGCTAGTCCAAAGCCAAATACAACTAATCAATGAATTATGTTAAAAAGCTTAAAACATATTGAAAAACTTCTGCACATTTGTAATTGTTGCTTTAATTTTTAGCTCAACTGGCTCATAGGGAAATGTTCAGAATATTGAGATCTTCCTACTGTGTATTTACTTGAAAACTGAAAGACGATCTCCTACGAAGTTATGGCACTGAAGAACTAAGTTTACCAATTATTTTCATTTTGTCCATTAATCTTGAAAAGTATAGTGCAAAATATTGAATTAACCCAGTAATGCAACCCATACTACTGTTAAAAGATAACTGCATATCTGCATTGTTATAAATGCCTCACTATCGTATGTCGACAAGATATAGTCACGTATTTACGAATGATAGTCTGTGTACCTGTACAAGTGTACTTTTAACCATATGTACTCTAACAAAAATGTGCATAGCACTACATGTACTTTTAATTGCACTATATATACAGTACTGGTAACAACGGTGCATGTCTTTAACACTATTAAATTCGGAAAACTTCTAACATTTAGCAGTACCGATAAATCTGTTGTTATATATTCAGTTGATGTGTTTGATATTTTTATTCGGCTTTTAAATTATTGACTTTCCGTTTTGAATTTTCCTCGGAGTTCATTTTTTTTTTTTTTGTGATTTTACTTTTTTTTTTTCCCCCAAATTTTACAGTACTTAGATAATTAGCATTTCACAGAACTGAAAATTATTAACAGAATCACCAGATATTTATTGGCTTGTGAAGAGGTTTGTTAGGACTAATTCTAGTCTCATTCACATTGTGACATCACTAATTAGTTCTTCATCACTGACACTGTGACATCACTGACACATACGATTAGTCAGACTCGTTCGAATCAAACACGTCTCGGACTTCTCTTGAACTGAATTATAATGTGTGTATTGTTATGCCTTTACTTTTCTACATTGGCTAGAGGTATAGGGGAAGGTTGAGATCTCATAAACATGCTTAAACCCGTCGCGATTTTGCGCCTGTCTCAAGTCAGGAGCCTCTGGCCTTTGTTATTCTGGTATTATTTTTAATTTTAGTTTCTTGTGTACAATTTGGAGTTTTAGTATGGCGTACATAATCACTAAACTACAATATTTGTTTACGGGCCAGCTGAACGACGCTTCATTGAAGACCTACTGCTGTTGTCTGTTCTATGGTCGGGCTGTTGTCTCTTTGACACATTCACCAATTCCTTTCTCAATTTTAAGTCCTACAAGTATGTAAACTATATACTGTGTATATAATTTTTCTTATTGTAAATGACTTCAAAAGAAACTGTCATCGATACGAAGTAGACATCAAATTCCCAAAGGACACATATATTAATCTATAAACTGTGACATTCACTGTCTAGTACTGACATTTGAATATTTAAAGTGATCTTTGAAAATAAAAAAGAACTTCCATAAAATATGAAAACCTAAGAAGCTAGCATTCACTAAATAATATATATTTGATGACCATGTAGATCACATTTATCTTATTTAACTTTAAATAAAAGATACCACTGATACAATTAAGTGTAAGACTATTTTGGCCTACACGAATATTTTTTCCTATTGTGTATTTTCCTTTTTCATATCTCGATTCAAGTGCTTTAGTTTGTTAATATAATTTGATATTATATTTCTTAAGATAAGTTTTTATGGTTTGTTTTGTTGGGGAAACTCAATATAAGCAACCCAATGGTTGCTACTAGAAGTACAGCGATTGTTACTCTTTGGTGTACTTGTGTTAAATCCTTGTTATTAGTTCTTGTTGCTCAGATATAGTGGCCTGTGTTGTGGTTCGTTAACTTGTTTCCTCTTTCTATTTTGACAATGACAATGTGTTTTTGTTTCTTTCTCCGATTTTTGGTTCTATCGTATTTGGCTATCTTCTCGTGTTTTTAAACCAATAATTCGTAGCCACTTTAACATACCCTTGTATATTCAACATTTTTATTTATTTATTCATGAACAGATGAAAACTTCAAAAGCTATATACATAAAATACATTGTGAAATGCTGTTCACTTCAAGTCTGTTCTAGTTAAATAACGTTTTTCTCTGTTTGCCTTAGCTACAACCGTTGATAAATGGACCGATTCTATTCTCTTTAAACATTCTATCAGTTGTTCAGCATCGTTTTTATTGACTTGTTTTCCTCGCCACATCCAAAGTATCTCAAACACAGTAAGAACGGTTGGCTGATTGACTGTCTTTAAATTAAGTATATCTTCATTCTGAAGTCCGAGCTCTACGCCCAACATCTGCGCCGTTTCTACAGACATGGCGCCGGCAAGTATCAGTAAGCTCTGGTGACTCAGTACTGGCACTTCCTCTACGAAAATACATATTTTGTAGATTAAAGATTTTACTCCACAAATAAAAAGATAAATCACCACTACTTTCAACATTTAAACATTGTATTTGTTTATAAAGATGTCAAGTCAAAGGTCAGGAAACAAAATAAACAAAGCGGGAGGGGGTTTCCAGGATAAAAGGGGATGTCCAATCATATTTCCCCATTCAAAACCCTCGGAACTCCTCCTCCCTGTAGATCCGCCACTTCTTCTTGTTCACCTCTCACATGTTGTAGAATAGCTGAATATATTGTACCCTCCATTCAGCATCCGATTTAACGTTGAATTGAAGATTTAGAGTTCGATTTTAATAAAAGAAGAATCTAATTAATATAAAGTTTGTATATAAGAAGAAGTATAAACCTACCTTTAATAAACTTTTTAAGATTTTCCTGTTTCGGTGGAACTATACTTGTGGACATTATGAATGGAACTTACCAAATATAGCTTTGTATGCTAGTGTTGACTTAACTGATCTTCCGGACGACCTCGATGATCGCGATTGGCGAGAAAACGTCAATCTTCCATAGGTATCTGCCAATATAAATAACACAGTTGTAATGTTTGTATTTAAAGTCATACCTTAAGCCAATTATTGTAATTATGCAAATGATATAATGATCCCAATTATGGCATAATTATTTAGTTAATGTTCAATGTCATTAAATCTCCACGTTGGTAATAACTAGTTAAAATGTTTCATGAAAGTAAAATGAATTTGGTCATAGCTGAAAGTGTAGATACATACAAAGATTTATGGCTAAAACAAAGTAACACGGGACATAAACAATGAGTGATGTTTGAACAAAACAAACAACATATTACTAACATGTGTCTTGCCAGACGTTGAGAATTGAACTTGCGCTATATTAAGTATACTAGTGAGTATACCAACATTTATGCAAGGTAAACATAAAGTTGCAGTGCGCTTTAATATACTGAAAATAAATCATTTTTAAGACAACCAACAACCAATTTGTGAGTTTCGTACAAAGTGCACGATTTAAAATAACATATAGCTAAAATATAATAATGCCACAGGTTATATTCGTTACGAGGGGTTAAAGTTGGTTTTTTTTAAATCATAAAACAGACGACTGATTATTTATACTTCCAACATCAATATATATGTTGTCAAATCATAAATTTATGTTTTTGTCTTGAGTGTACTTGCATTTATTTGTAAGTTGTATTCCCGTAGTGTAATATTTGTCATTTTAGCGGTATATTTAACATTGCCATAAAGCCCAAGGTTTGGCTAGCCATAAAACAAGGTTGATCCCACCATTTTTTTCTTAAAATATCCTGTCCCTAGTCAGGAATATGACATTTATTATTTAATAATTTGTTTCTATGTATGTTGCATTGTTGTTTGTTTTTTTGTTGCACACGTGTTGTTGTTCGATGTTTTCCTCTAATAGTTGATAATTATAAGTTCCAGGCTCGGTTTTAGTTTGTTACCCGGATTTGTTTTCTCTCAATCGATTTATGGCTTTTCAACGGTAGTAAACTGCTGTTTCCCTTATTTATAAGATATCGATTAGAATAACTTACTTGGCCGAACATCTGAATGTGATGTCGGAATACGTGAGAGACTAATAAGATATCGATTAATATCGATTGTTGCTGAATGTAATATAAATCCATCGCCATAAGTATCACTGATAAAATTCAAAATACCCACTTGTCGACCTCTTGGATCACGGCGTTCTTCGACGTGAAAAGACCGGTAATTATCACGTGCTGTTGACAAATATACAATAGAATAATGTTCCGAAGGTATTTCACGAATCTTCTGAATAGTTCCGTCCATTTCCATTCGAACAACATCCTGCTCTTTCATACGAATATCCGGACTTCGGCTACCTGGAACCTCAAAAAGTCCTTCATTTGCGCGCTTTCTTAATATCCTAGTTGTAAACCGTTTTTCCACTATTTCTACCCACAATTTTACTACTCCGACAGTTAGGAGGTTCTTATCCATGTAAGTCATTATATTACATATATGTTCTAAGCCACAATATAAATCAAATTCTTCCAGTAACTTAGTTTTATTCTTCTTTAGAATTTTCCTTTTCACCTTTGCTAGTGCAATACTGTAAATAAAGCATAACATAACAGTTAAACAATAGCTCAGTTCAAAATGTTTCAGAATATTATGTAATAATTAACATGATTTTTTATAAACCTTTATTAACACCAACCCATAAAAATGAAATGATATAAAGAAGCTTGTTTTATAATTTAAACTTACAGGATATATACCTTATGATTCAATTTATAAGATTACTTAGCTAAACTCTGAAGGTTTCTAAAAGCCTACCTAGAGCACAGGTTTTGTAAGACATATAAATAAACCAAAGAATGATAACTTTTACTTGATATAGGCGAAAAAGTATTAGTAAAATGGCATAATTTACAAACAAAAAATTTAGAATGAGACTACATTTTAAAATTCTTGCAAGCTGCTGGGAAAACTTTGACCTGAATAAGTTAAAGCCCAATCACAGCAAATAACTTGGCATGTTTCTAGTTATTCAAACATTTTGTCTAGATAGTATAAATATGTTCAATAAAAGTACATTTCGAATGCAGGAAATAATATTGTAATATCTTTTGAAGAATTGTTTTAATATACAAGCATTGTTGGTACCTGTTATTCAAACAAGACACTGCAAACGTATAACAATTCCCGTGGGGTTCACACTGGATGGCATCATTTACGACTCGAAGTGATAAACTGCCTCCTAGATTTCTCTCGAATAAGACTATTTCTGAGCTACTATCCTCTATATCATGAAGTATGGGTAGATGTACAAGAATCGGTTTATTTATCGCTACATTTCCGTCATGGGTTACATTTAGAATGTCAGAACACGCCACAATACCATGACAGTCTTCTTTACATGTCTCTTTATATCCATACATTCTGTTCCGGTTGATTTGAATGAACTGAAAAAGAAATCATTGACATAAAGTAGACAGCGAAACACAATAATAAAATACAATTTAACATTTCACCCAGGCAAAGTTCACCTTAGATGGACTGTGTTTAGGTCATCTTAAATTGGACATAATTTTTTTCAACTGTATGGATTTTGTTTTTGTTTCAATGTGAAAAAGACGAAAGGTCGGTATCTTTTTAAAATAGCCTTATCGAGAAACCATCGTTGCTGTCCCATATCACATATCACTTTTTTAATCAACAATAGTGAAAAGAACTGTATGCTTTCCATAACTTGGATCGGTAGAGTTGTGGCAAGATGAATCACTATTGTATTGTAAAGTGTGATACAGGCAACATATGTTGAATACATTGCCCCATTGACAGTCTTTAAAAGTATCCAAAATGAGGTCTGTATCGTGCTTTTTCAAATTTCATCTAGATGCTTACCCGAAATTTAGTAATACAAGGGACGCTAAAAGAGTTTTTGGGTATACTCATTCTAACACGTGTGTCATCATCCGACACAAACGAGTGGCCTGCTGTAGTTACTTCTCTGTGTATACCACGAAATCCTACTACCGCCACAAACGCAGATACCATCTTAGCTTCGAACTCAATGTAGTTGTGCTGAAATAAAGCATTAAGCAATTGGTTCAATATTTTAACATTTTCTAGTATGTTCATTTAGTTTACCTTGTTTTCACTACGGTTTTAAATTAAAGAAGTGATGAAAAAGTCATCATTGTATATAGATAAATCTAACGTCTCCGTCACGTCGAGTTTTTTACAAACTCCCACTTGGTTAGTTCTACTGCTAAATGTTCGCTACTGAACTAGGTTTTTTTTATGTTTCGGTTTGATCTTCTTTTTTTCAATTTCAAACTAATGGCTAAACATTTGAGTAATAGGTATATTTTATTGTTTGTTAACTAGCTAACACTCCCCCTTTTTTGTTAAGCCTCTCTACTATACCCCTATTACAGAATTGATTGGTCAATACTAGTTGTAATTGTTTCTGTTAAAAGTTATCTCTAATTAATACAACATTAACATGTTTTAAAAAATTAAAGAATTGTGCTTTTTTTCAAAATCGATTATGTATTCGTATAACTTTTACATCCATTAGATTTTCGTTGTGTCCTGACTGATACTTGAGTCTGAGACGCATGTTTTATTTTATAGGTTGGGGTTTATTTTGCTTTAAATTAGCTCTCAGAAATTGCGAGTACTCAGAGATCTGTACTTAGTTTCTTTTTTGTTGTTGTGGATATATAAATACTCTGTCTCGTCCTGTGTTTTCTTTAGATATATTTCTGGTTTGTATCAATCTGATGATTTTAGCCATTTTCAATTGATTTTCATACTTTGTTCTTATGTTGTACTGTTGCACCACTGTCCCAGGTTATGTGAATGATAATCGTCTTCGTAATTGTTTATTCCCGACACATCGTCAACGACCCTGTCCAAAGTCAGGAGCCTGTTTTTTAGTGATTTGTTGATGTGTATCATATTTATTTTTCGTAAATTGTTAACCAGGGTGGTTTCTTTTCTCGTTTGGGTTGTTTTACATTTGTCATTTCAAGGCCTTTTGTAGCTCGCTATGCGGTTCGGGTTTTGCTCGTGGTTGAAGGCCGCGCGTGACCTATAGTTGTTAATTTCCATGTCATTTGATCTCTTGTGAAGAGTTGTCTCATTGGCAATTATACCATATCTTCTTTTTTTTTAATCAACTGTACC
The DNA here is from genome assembly GCF_036588685.1 of Mytilus trossulus. Lineage (NCBI taxonomy): Eukaryota > Metazoa > Mollusca > Bivalvia > Mytilida > Mytilidae > Mytilus > Mytilus trossulus. The sequence continues at coordinate 1,318,900 of NC_086374.1, forward strand.
TTAATTTCTCCATTCAGATCGGTCCACTTCGTTCCATATTTAACTTTCACTTTAACCATTGAAGACGGTGGTAAAGCACCAGTAGATAACGGAAATCGCAACAGGATCTTTTCTGATGTACAAAATGGTGCTCCTGTCACTTGGAATATATCAGACATTAATTGCTGTCCCTCTTGGAATACAAGGCCATTGATAATTTCTGGTCGGTCTTCTACTGCGCACCTTACTACGTCACAATGTGATATATTCCCTAGTAACTTTGTCGGCTGCAGGGCTGTTACACCTTCTCCCATTTCTAATGAACCCAGAATTCTACAAATAAATAAAGAAAGATATATCCGTTAAGTTTTTATACTTTTGGACGAATGTTCAGTTGAAAATAGATAAACTAATTTCAATTTAGAAATATCTCAAAAGCACGAGTTCGATTTTGGTCTACTTAATTGAGTACAATATGAGCATTCCCAGAGCCATTTTTAACCCTTTGACTATTGTCCTTACAGTCTGACTATTGTCCTTACAGTTTGTCCATTGTCAATACGTTTTGTTCATTGTTCTAACGTTTTGTCTATTGTCCGTACGGTTTGCATATCGTTATAACGTTTTGTCCATTGCTCTTTAACAGTTTTGTCTATTGTTCTTACGTTTTGTCTATTGTTCTTACGTTTTGCCTATTGTTCTTTAGTTTTGTCCATAGTCCTTACGTTTTGAAAATTGTCCATACGTTTAGACTATTGTCAATACGTATGGTCTATTGCACATACGTTTTGTCCAATGTTCTTACGTTTTGTCTATTTTTCTTACGTTTTGTCCATTGTCCTTACATTTTGTCTATTGTTATTACGTTTTGTCTATTGTTCTTACGTTTTGTCCATTGTCCTTACGTTTTGTCCATTGTTCTTACGTTTTGTCTATTGTTATTACGTTTTGTCTATTGTTATTACGTGTTGTCTATTGTTCTTACGTTTTGTCTATTGATCTTACGTTTTGTCCATTGTTCTTACGTTTTGTCTATTGTTATTACGTTTTGTCTATTGTTATTACGTTTTGTCTATTGTTATTACGTGTTGTCTATTGTTCTTACGTTTTGTCCATTGTTCTTACGTTTTGTCAATAGTTCTTATGTTTTACTATTGTCCTTACGTTTTGTCTATTGTTCTTACGTTTTGTCTATTGATCTTACGTTTTGTCCATTGTCCTTACGTTTTGTCCATTGTTCTTACGTTTTGTCCATTGTCCTTACGTTTTGTCCATTATTCTTACGTTTTGTCTATTGTTCTTACGTTTTGTCTATTGTTCTTACGTTTTGTCTATTGTTCTTACGTTTTGTCTATTGATCTTACGTTTTGTCTATTGTACTTACGTTTTGTCCATTGTTCTTACGTTTTGTCCATTGTTCTTACGTTTTGTCCATTATTCTTACGTTTTGTCTATTGTTCTTACGTTTTGTCTATTGTTCTTACGTTTTGTCTATTGTTCTTACGTTTTGTCCATTGTCCTTACGTTTTGTCTATTGTTCTTACGTTTTGTCCATTATTCTTACGTTTTGTCTAATGTTCTTACGTTTTGTCTATTGTTCTTACGTTTTGTCTATTGTTCTTACGTTTTGTCTATTGATCTTACGTTTTGTCTATTGTTCTTACGTTTTGTCCTTTGTTCTTACGTTTTGTCTATTGTTCTTACGTTTTGTCCATTGTCCTTACGTTTTGTCTATTGTTCTTACGTTTTGTCCATTATTCTTACGTTTTGTCTATTGTACTTACGTTTTGTCCATTGTTCTTACGTTTTGTCCATTGTTCTTACGTTTTGTCCATTGTTCTTACGTTTTGTCCATTATTCTTACGTTTTGTCTATTGTACTTACGTTTTGTCCATTGTTCTTACGTTTTGTCCATTGTTCTTACGTTTTGTCCATTATTCTTACGTTTTGTCTATTGTTCTTACGTTTTGTCTATTGTTCTTACGTTTTGTCTATTGTTCTTACGTTTTGTCCATTGTCCTTACGTTTTGTCTATTGTTCTTACGTTTTGTCCATTGTCCTTACGTTTTGTCTATTGTTCTTACGTTTTGTCCATTATTCTTACGTTTTGTCTATTGTCCTTACGTTTTGTCTATTGTCCTAGGTTTGTCAATTGTTCTTACGTTTTGTCTATTGTCATTACGTTTTGTCCATTGTTCTTACGTTTTGTCCTTTGTTCTTACGTTTTGTCTATCGTCCTTACGTTTTGTCAGTTGTTCTTACGTTTTGTCAATTGTTCTTACGTTTTGTCTATTTTCATTACGTTTTGTCCATTGTTCTTACGTTTTGTTAATTGTTCTTATGTTTTACTATTTTTATTACGTTTTACTATTGTCCTTACGTTTGATTATTGTTTTTACGTTTTGTCAATTGATCTTACGTTTTGTCCATTGTCCTTACGTTTTGTCTATTGTCTATTGCCATTACGTTTTGTTCATTGTCCTTACGTTTTGTCCATTGTTCTTACGTTTTGTCCATTGTCCTTACGTTTTGTCCATTGTCTATTGCCATTACGTTTTGTTCATTGTCCTTACGTTTTGTCCATTGTTTTTACGTTTTGTCCACTGTCCTTACGTTTTGTCTATTGTCATTGCGTTTTGTCCACTGCTCTTACGTTTTGTCCATTGTCCTTACGTTTTGTCTATTGTCATTGCGTTTTGTCCATTGTTCTTACGTTTTGTCCATTGTTTTAACGTTTTGTCCATTGTTCTTACGTTTTGTCCATTGTTCTACGTTTTGTCCATTGTCCTTACGTTTTGTCCATTGTCTATTGTCATTGCGTTTTGTCCATTGTTCTTACGTTTTGTCCATTGTTCTTACGTTTTGTCCATTGACCTTACGTTTTGTCTATTGTGATTGTGTTTTGTCCACTGCTCTTACGTTTTGTCCATTGTTCTTACGTTTTGTCCATTGTCCTTACGCTTTGTCTATTGTCATTGCGTTTTGTCCATTGTTCTTACGTTTTGTCCATTGTTTTAACGTTTTGTCCATTGTTCTTACGTTTTGTCCATTGTTCTTACGTTTTGTCCATTGTCCTTACGTTTTGTGTATTGTCCTTACGTTTTGTCTATTTTCATTACGTTTTGTCCATTGTTCTTACGTTTTGTTAATTGTTCTTATGTTTTACTATTTTTATTACGTTTTACTATTGTCCTTACGTTTGATTATTGTTTTTACGTTTTGTCAATTGATCTTACGTTTTGTCCATTGTCCTTACGTTTTGTCTATTGTCTATTGCCATTACGTTTTGTTCATTGTCCTTACGTTTTGTCCATTGTTCTTACGTTTTGTCCATTGTCCTTACGTTTTGTCCATTGTCTATTGCCATTACGTTTTGTTCATTGTCCTTACGTTTTGTCCATTGTTTTTACGTTTTGTCCACTGTCCTTACGTTTTGTCTATTGTCATTGCGTTTTGTCCACTGCTCTTACGTTTTGTCCATTGTCCTTACGTTTTGTCTATTGTCATTGCGTTTTGTCCATTGTTCTTACGTTTTGTCCATTGTTTTAACGTTTTGTCCATTGTTCTTACGTTTTGTCCATTGTTCTACGTTTTGTCCATTGTCCTTACGTTTTGTCCATTGTCTATTGTCATTGCGTTTTGTCCATTGTTCTTACGTTTTGTCCATTGTTCTTACGTTTTGTCCATTGACCTTACGTTTTGTCTATTGTGATTGTGTTTTGTCCACTGCTCTTACGTTTTGTCCATTGTTCTTACGTTTTGTCCATTGTCCTTACGTTTTGTCTATTGTCATTGCGTTTTGTCCATTGTTCTTACGTTTTGTCCATTGTTTTAACGTTTTGTCCATTGTTCTTACGTTTTGTCCATTGTTCTTACGTTTTGTCCATTGTCCTTACGTTTTGTGTATTGTCCTTACGTTTTGTCCATTGTTCTTACGTTTTGTCAATTGTCCTTACGTTTTGTCTATTTTTCTTACGTTTTGTCCAATGTCAATACGTTGTGTCCATTTTTCTTACGTTTTGTCCATTGTCCTTACGTTTTGTCAATTGTTCTTACGTTTTGTCTATTGTTATTACGTTTTGTCTATTGATCTTACGTTTTGTCTATTTTTCTTACGTTTTGTCCATTGTCCTTACATTTTGTCTATTGTTATTACGTTTTGTCTATTGTTCTTACGTTTTGTCCATTGTCCTTACGTTTTGTCAATTGTTCTTACGTTTTGTCTATTGTACTTACGTTTTGTCTATTGATCTTACGTTTTGTCCATTGTCATTACGTTTTGTCCATTGTCCTTACGTTTTGTCTATTGTCCTTACGTTTTGTCTATTGTACTTACGTTTTGTCTATTGATCTTACGTTTTGTCCATTGTCATTACGTTTTGTCCATTGTCCTTACGTTTTGTCTATTGTCATAGGTTTGTCAATTGTTCTTACGTTTTGTCTATTGTCATTACGTTTTGTCCATTGTTCTTACGTTTTGTCCATTGTCCTTACGTTTTGTCTATCGTCCTTACGTTTTGTCAGTTGTTCTTACGTTTTGTCAATTGTTCTTACGTTTTGTCCATTGTCCTTACGATTTGTCTATTGTCCTTACGTTTTGTCCATTGTTCTTACGTTTTGTCAATTGTTCTTACGTTTTGTCTATTTTCATTACGTTTTGTCTATTGTACTTATGTTTTGTCTATTGTACTTACGTTTTGTCTATTGTCATTACGTTTTGTCCATTGTTCTTACGTTTTGTCCATTGTCCTTACGTTTTGTCTATTGTCATTGCGTTTTGTCCATTGTTCTTACGTTTTGTCCATTGTTTTAACGTTTTGTCCATTGTTCTTACGTTTTGTCCATTGTTCTTACGTTTTGTCCATTGTCCTTACGTTTTGTGTATTGTCCTTACGTTTTGTCCATTGTTCTTACGTTTTGTCAATTGTCCTTACGTTTTGTCTATTTTTCTTACGTTTTGTCCAATGTCAATACGTTGTGTCCATTTTTCTTACGTTTTGTCCATTGTCCTTACGTTTTGTCAATTGTTCTTACGTTTTGTCTATTGTTATTACGTTTTGTCTATTGATCTTACGTTTTGTCTATTTTTCTTACGTTTTGTCCATTGTCCTTACATTTTGTCTATTGTTATTACGTTTTGTCTATTGTTCTTACGTTTTGTCCATTGTCCTTACGTTTTGTCAATTGTTCTTACGTTTTGTCTATTGTACTTACGTTTTGTCTATTGATCTTACGTTTTGTCCATTGTCATTACGTTTTGTCCATTGTCCTTACGTTTTGTCTATTGTCCTTACGTTTTGTCTATTGTACTTACGTTTTGTCTATTGATCTTACGTTTTGTCCATTGTCATTACGTTTTGTCCATTGTCCTTACGTTTTGTCTATTGTCATAGGTTTGTCAATTGTTCTTACGTTTTGTCTATTGTCATTACGTTTTGTCCATTGTTCTTACGTTTTGTCCATTGTCCTTACGTTTTGTCTATCGTCCTTACGTTTTGTCAGTTGTTCTTACGTTTTGTCAATTGTTCTTACGTTTTGTCCATTGTCCTTACGATTTGTCTATTGTCCTTACGTTTTGTCCATTGTTCTTACGTTTTGTCAATTGTTCTTACGTTTTGTCTATTTTCATTACGTTTTGTCTATTGTACTTATGTTTTGTCTATTGTACTTACGTTTTGTCTATTGTCATTACGTTTTGTCCATTGTTCTTACGTTTTGTCCATTGTCCTTACGTTTTGTCTATCGTCCTTACGTTTTGTCAGTTGTTCTTACGTTTTGTCTATTGTTCTTACGTTTTGTCCATTGTCCTTACGATTTGTCTATTGTCCTTACGTTTTGTCCATTGTTCTTACGTTTTGTCAATTGTTCTTACGTTTTGTCTATTTTCATTACGTTTTGTCTATTGTACTTATGTTTTGTCTATTGTACTTACGTTTTGTCTATTGTCATTACGTTTTGTCCATTGTTCTTACGTTTTGTCAATTGTTCTTACGTTTTGTCTATCGTCCTTACGTTTTGTCAGTTGTTCTTACGTTTTGTCTATTGTTCTTACGTTTTGTCCATTGTCCTTACGATTTGTCTATTGTCCTTACGTTTTGTCCATTGTTCTTACGTTTTGTCAATTGTTCTTACGTTTTGTCTATTTTCATTACGTTTTGTCTATTGTACTTATGTTTTGTCTATTGTACTTACGTTTTGTCTATTGTCATTACGTTTTGTCCATTGTTCTTACGTTTTGTCAATTGTTCTTACGTTTTGTCTATCGTCCTAACGTTTTGTCAGTTGTTCTTACGTTTTGTCCATTGTCCTTACGATTTGTCTATTGTCCTTACGTTTTGTCCATTGTTCTTACGTTTTGTCAATTGTTCTTACGTTTTGTCTATTTTCATTACGTTTTGTCCATTGTTCGTACGTTTTGTTAATTGTTCTTATGTTTTACTATTTTTATTACGTTTTACTATTGTCCTTACGTTTGATTATTGTTTTTTACGTTTTGTCAATTGATCTTACGTTTTGTCCATTGTCCTTACGTTTTGTCTATTGTCTTTTGCCATTACGTTTTGTTCATTGTCCTTACGTTTTGTCCATTGTCCTTACGTTTTGTCTATTGTCCTAGGTTTGTCAATTGTTCTTACGTTTTGTCTATTGTCATTACGTTTTGTCCATTGTTCTTACGTTTTGTCCATTGTTCTTACGTTTTGTCTATTGTCCTAGGTTTGTCAATTGTTCTTACGTTTTGTCTATTGTCATTACGTTTTGTCCATTGTTCTTACGTTTTGTCCATTGTCCTTACGTTTTGTCTATTGTCCTAGGTTTGTCAATTATTCTTACGTTTTGTCCATTGTCCTTACGTTTTGTCCATTGTTCTTACGTTTTGTCCTTTGTTCTTACGTTTTGTCTATCGTCCTTACGTTTTGTCAGTTGTTCTTACGTTTTGTCCATTGTCCTTACGTTTTGTCTATTGTTCTTACGTTTTGTCCATTGTTCTTACGTTTTGTCAATTGTTCTTACGTTTTGTCTATTTTCATTACGTTTTGTCCATTGTTCGTACGTTTTGTTAATTGTTCTTATGTTTTACTATCTTTATTACGTTTTACTATTGTCCTTACGTTTGATTATTGTTTTTTTACGTTTTGTCTATTGTACTTACGTTTTGTCTATTGTACTTACGTTTTGTCCATTGTTCTTACATTTTGTCAATTGTTCTTACGTTTTGTTCATTGTCCTTACGTTTTGTCTATTGTTCTTACGTTTTGTCTGTTGTTCTTACGTTTTGTCTATTGTTCTTACGTTTTGTCTATTGTCCTAAAGTTTTGTCCATTTTCCTTACGTTTTGTCAATTGTTCTTACGTTCTGTCCATTGTTCCTACGTTCTGTCCATTTTTCTTCCGTTTTATCTATTGTTCTTACGTTTTGTCCATTGTTCTTACGTTTTGTCAATTGTTCTAACGTTTTGTCAATTGTTCTAACGTTTTGTCCATTGTTATTGCGTTTTGTCTATTGATCTTACGTTTTGTCCATTGTCCTTACGTTTTGTCTATTGTTCTTACGTTTTGTCCATTATTCTTACGTTTTGTCCATTGTCCTTACGTTTTGTCCATTGTCATTACGTTTTGTCCGGTGTTCCTTCGTTTTGTCCATTGTTCTTACGTTTTGTCCATTGTCCTTACGTTTTGTCCATTGTCATTACGTTTTGTCCGGTGTTCCTTCGTTTTGTCCATTGTTCTTACGTTTTGTCCATTGTCATTACGTTTTGTTCATTGTCCTTACGTACGTTTTGTCCATTGTTCTTACGTTTTGTCTATTGTCATTGCGTTTTGTCCACTGCTCTTACGTTTTGTCCATTGTTCTTACGTTTTGTCCATTGTCCTTACGTTTTGTCCATTGTTCTTACGTTTTGTCCATTGTCCTTACGTTTTGTCTATTGTCATTGCGTTTTGTCCATTGTCCTTACGTTTTGTCAATTGTTCTTACGTTTTATCCTTTGTTCTTACGTTTTGTCCATTGTCATTGCGTTTTGTCTATTGATCTTACGTTTTGTCCATTGTCATTACGTTTTGTCCATTGTTATTACGTTTTGTCCATTGTCATTACGTTTTGTCCGGTGTTCCTTCGTTTTGTCCATTGTTCTTACGTTTTGTCCATTGTTCTTACGTTTTGTCCATTGTCATTACGTTTTGTTCATTGTCCTTACGTTTTGTCCATTGTTCTTACGTTTTGTCCATTGTTCTCACGTTTTGTTCATTGTCCTTACGTTTTGTCCATTGTTCTTACGTTTTGTCCATTGTTCTTACGTTTTATCCTTTGTTCTTACGTTTTGTCCATTGTCAATACGTTTTGTCCATTGTCCTTACGTTTTGTCAATTGTCATTGTGTTTTGCCCATTGTTCTTACGTTTTGTCCATTGTCCTTACGTTTTGTCGATTGTCATTGCGGTTTGTCCATTGTTCTTACGTTTTGTCCATTGTCCTTACGTTCTGTCCATTGTTCTTACGTTTTGTCCATTGTCCTTACGTTTTGTCAATTGTCATTGCGTTTTGTCCATTGTTCTTACGTTTTATCCATTTTTATTGCGTTATGTTCATTGTCATTGCGTTTTGTTCATTGTTCATAATTTTGGTCCATTGTCATTGCGTTTTGTCCATTGTCATTACGTTTTGTCCATTTTCATTACGTGTTGACCACTGTTCGTACGTTTTGTCCATTGTCATTGCGTTTTGGTTGAAATGCAAACGTTTTTTATTGTATACAGATACAAAAAGAATTGTTTCTCAGTACATTTTAATTGTACTCACCCCTTGGTTTTCCCAATAGTGAAGAAAGCATCAGAACACAAGTTCCCTAACTTATGGATCAACTTTCTATATTCTTCCAAAGATATTCTAAAATGAAAATCGTAATATGTACATGTAGAAATAGTAAATGATAATAAATGAGAAAAAAATTATCACGTGAGAGAAATCAACTTGTTATTATTAACAAATCTGAAAAAATAGTATACTAGTAAGTAAAATTTAACATTTATGTACTAATAAACAATAAAAGCTTAAAACTTACGAATGAAGACCATGAGTTAACACAGACTGTATATCCTTGGTAAATCTACATATTGTTGACTGTACAAGTCGTCGTCTTTCTCTTCCATTATCGTCTTCAAATCTGAAGGAGAGGACAAGTGACTTTATAAATACTAACAGAATCAATTGTATATTACTTTATGAGTATATAATATTGCACTTTATACTGGGTTGTATTTATTAGAATACAGTCAATGGTAGAACGATATAGAATTAAATTTTGTCGGAAATTTGCTTAACTAAAACATCATGTGGGACATAAACTTCTTACCCTTCAGAACCAAACCCCAAAAAAAAACCTACCACCCCACCCAACTCCGGAATGAAATTATGTTTTCAGTGGTGATTTCAGATTTTGTCAAATCTTGTTCTTGTTTCCTCAGCCTGCTCAGGACCTTAAACATACTGATACTGTAATATATCAACTGAATTCGAATATACTGTTTCAATATAGACAGTATTGGAAAGTGTTCTGGAATTCTGTATTGAGTATGTCAATAGTACCATGCAATAACTGGAACTAGAAATTATAGCTCTGATTTGTACTGATGAGCATCATTTGCTCAAAGTAATAAAGAATTGAATTGAATTGAAATTGAATACTTGCACGGCTTTATCTATAGTTGTTGTCGTTTTTGGTTACAGCTCTACGTCTTTTTGATAGGCTTTGGATTTTCAAATATTTTAGCTTAGATCATGACTAAAGATCGAGACGTTTATTGTCTGAATGCGCATTTGATGCAGAAAAATAGTACCACTAATGTTATTTATTACTGGCAATAATAAATTAAGTTATCTCAATGCTAATGTATACTGAAGTTATCTCAATTCTTATGTACATGTATACATACCATTTTACTGATACACTTAATCCAAACTTTTTTGAAAAAATACTAAAATATTTCATTATTCATTATAGACTTCTAAATACATATAATGCCTTTAATAACATACATCTATCTTTATAGTGTACCTCGTTCATGTTTAAATTAAGTATTATACAGGGTGTTTGTAATTTCTTTAAGAAAGATATTATTGGTATAACAAGATAGATACTATTATATAGCATGTGTCATTTAAATTTAAATAAACAAATTAAACCTGGTAAACAGTTATTTACCATTCTTGAATTTTATATTGAGATAAATTAAATGTTTAAATATAAAATCAATATGTAATCGGTTTAGGGTGTTAAATTTATATTTAATGAAGGTTGATACACCAAGTTTGGCAATTAATCGTAAATGATCGTAAATGGACTTAATAATTTCACATTTGTTTCTACAAGTTATTTGAAATAGTTCGCTACTTGAAAATATTAATATTTACTACAATAGACATAAAAATGATAATGATAATGATAATAATAATAAATAGTTAAAATAATAATGAAAATGATAATATCTAAATTCTTTAGAGTCTCTTTTGCTCATCTGGATCTATTTGTATTTCCAAAATTCAAGACTACCATGTTATAATTCATGACTAAGATCTCTTTTTTGTTGCTCTTATATTTCTGATAAATTTTACTTGTTTCAGTTGTTTCTATTTACTAAAAGTTTTTACAGCAGTACAAGAAATGGATAAATCTCGTCATTCAAGAGCAACTCTTTTATAAGAAGAGGACTGTCAATTTCAGCTTATTTGTTTGTAGATCCTGTCGTGTTAATCCTCTTTGTTTACAGTTTATCACCATGTTTGAAAGTTTTGCCTTGCAAATAAAAAGGGTAAACATCGTCATTTAAGGACAATAAATCCAATAAGGAGTTGACTGACAATTTCGTCCATGCTGATATATTAACAGATCTAGCCTTGCTGATCAGTATTGCCTCTTACGGGTTTTATTTTTTTATAAACTATAATTTTTGCCAAAAATGGAAATAAATATTGATAGAACTCTTCGTTAACAGACAATCACTCCTATAAGGAGTCGACTGGCGATTTCGGATGTGACCTCTTGTCTTTCTAGGCTAAACAAGATGAAACGAGAAGGGTGGTGGCTGTGGCGACAATCTGTGAACCAGCGAGGATTCAACGTGTTTTACGTTGAGATTATTTGTGAGTGTTTTACTCTAAATGAGTTAATATTGAAGTAGTTGTATCTCTCTGTTAAGAGTTTCTATATATTAAGACTATAGCGATTTAATTCTATATCAGAACTGTTGAAAGTTACATTACGACATAGTAGCGATTATATGCAAGACTTACTTTAGTCTTTTAAGAAGTACTTTTGTTCCCCTCAAAAGGCTCAGGATACCAGATATAAAACCAGAGTATACCGTAGAAGCACCGTCTCTGTAACTAAAATAATATTCTGTGAACATTAAAATAGTGTTTGAAATATAATAATACCTTCGTAGCTTATTTGTGTTTAGTATTCGTTAGATAAACTTTATAGTCTACTGTTCAATGCTTAAAAACTGTAGCGTGGGGTAAAACATAGTTATAATAGTTTTTGAAGGCCTCATGGAAGATTAACATGTAATTGTTAAATGTGTTACCTTCGTTAAATAAAGAATTTTATTATTATTATTATTATCCCTGTTCCTACATATTTGTGTGTGTGTTTATTTTTCTCTCAGATTCATGAACCTCTGTGGTAGTCTTTTGCCAAATCTTTTTATTTGATGACATGTTTTGGAAGTTAATGTTTATCTTATACTGTTAACTAATTTAAACTTGGGACGAATTGAAGTGTTTGATTTGATTGCTCGTAAGATACCTTTTGGTTATTTGTGTTGTACGACATCTTGTGTTGTAAGGTTGCTATTTCATTAACATTTACCCGACATATGCTGTTATTTCTAGATGCTTACATAATATCTTTGTCCAGACAGTTATATCGACAGTGTAGACCTAACCCGTAGTATAATCCGTGGACTGGTCGCAACATTGGGATTATATTTAAATCAAACCTGTAACACATGGTAAAACTTATTATAGCATTGAGGAATACATCACTTTTATATATATATATATGACATACAAATTTTCAATATAAGAAAACTAAAAGATACTAAATGATTTGAACTACGTAAAATAAAGTGAAAAGTTCGATTGTTTCTTAGATTGTATTTTTTATGTATATACTATTTCTTTCTTTACTTTTGCTATTTAGAAAAATAAGTGAGGTCTTACTCTCTGACATTTTTTAAAATATTATTCTGCATTTGAATGATGATATGAAACATTATGAAAAGCTTTATAGTAGGTGTAAAATTCATATGCTATTTTAGACAAACCAGATCCAGATTAGATAAATTTCATAACTTGTTCATATAATGCTTATTACCTTTGTAAAAATAAAGCCATCACCTCTCCATATAAAGAAGTCATATCAGTGGCAAGTTCCATCATATCAGGCAAAATCATATTCTTATATCTAAAAATAAAGCTAATTCAATGCAAAACACATAGATTCTAACGACACCATGAGTACGTATGATTTTTTGTTTTAATACCGAATGAATATTATAATCATTTCTACATACAGCTTGTTATATTCCTATCCCTTTATTTAAAACAAAATTCTCTAAAAAGGGCCTTGACCTCGTGTCAGAGATATTCAGCTGTGAGCATGATTGCAGAAATCAAAAATAATATTCTGCTAAGGTTACAATTCATCTTCAACTTACTCAATTTTGTCTGTATCTTTAACTTTTAACCATATTTCCAGTATTCCATGAAACAGTAGTTGTAAGCTGTTTAACTCTCTGGCATGAAATTCTACATCTTCATCTGAATATCTGTCAAAAAATAAAAATAGATTTTCAATATTTTTGAATATAAGTACCGTACGGAATAAACCAATATGTATGAATAATATTATTTAAACATTTATTTCATATTAGTGTGATCTTTAACTCAATCCTTTACCTAGAGATTGGTTGTGTGTCTTTTAGTTCTTGGTCTGCCATTAAAAGGGAAGACAAATGTCAAAATTGAAAGAAAAACGAAGGTGAACCATTTTGTTGACTGATTCGACCCACACAAAAACAAATAATTTCTATACAGGTTAAAACGATGTTTAACTTATTTTGTTCAGCTATAACATGAAATCAAACAGACCTATAGTCCAATTGGACGAGGTCGTTATCTATTTATATCTATGTTTTTGTTAATATCGGGTTATGTGATCGTTGGCAGTCTTCAGAGGACATCTCGATGGTAGACTAGGACAACACACGAAATGATGATAGATTATTATAGTTTTAGAGTACATGCATTGCTTACTGTTTATTTTAAATATATTGTAATTTGAATATGAGAATTTAAGTCAAATCGCAGAACACGAATTTTATAGAGTATGCCCTCTAACATAGGCTCATTCATGTAGGCTATAGTCACAAAAACAATAATACAAATAAACAAAAAGCAGTTTGAACATACATTTCCTTTTCTCTGACGTTGACCCGGACTCGTCCCAGTAGTTCGACTGTGTCTGTTATAAGAGACTTCAACTTCAAAATGCTGTCCCTTCCATGACTGTGTTAAATAAATGAAATATTTTTTTTAAATCGTAAATATGAATTCATATGGCTTTTTCTTCTTATGAGATAATTAGCATTTTTTATTATGTTTCCCATTTTATTGAGGTAGATACAAACTAATTAAAATGTTCTATCTCTGATTTCGTTATCCTCGTGTGAATTCATATATTATAATAGGTCTGAATTTTAATCAGATTGAGGTTGATAGCAAATACCAAAATATCTTCAAGATAATTACATGTTATTTAAATGCATCTGATCTAAAATCTCTATTTGACTTTATGTATATTAAAGTAAGTAGCATATTTATTTGTAAATGCAAACTTCGAACATTTAAAAATTGAAAATTGACACAAAAACCGTTTAACTATTTTTCATATAACTAGATTAAATGTTCTTTTAAATGTGCTTTCTTCTTCCAGTAAGCGAACATCGTCATCTCGTGGACTTTCCTGCAACATGTATGCTTTTGCAACAGATACATCATTGACACGAAAGGTAATTGTAGTTCCTACTATAAACAATTACCTTTCTTTTCTGATTAGGTTTGTTCTTATCTTCCATAATCTATCCACTTCTAACTTGACTTTATTGTCGTCCACATCCGGTTTCCTTAGACCAATTCCATGTATTACACTACAAGATACATCAAGAGTCAGTTTGTCTTTCCCGTTCTCTTCCTTTTTTATTTCTTATTATAAGAAAGAAGGAACTGCTACACCATATCAAGTTTAGTATTACCAGCCCAATAGTCAGACATGAATATGAATTATATAGTCATTTTAATAAATTTTCTGTTCAAAACTTTGAATTCGAAAAAAATAGGATTTTTCTTATCCTAGGCATAGATTACAATAGCCGTATTTGACACAACTTCTTGGAATTTTTGGATTCTCAACGCTCTTCAGATTTTTACTTAATAATTAGACAACATGACTGACAATGCACAGTCATAAAAGGAGCTAAAGATACTAGAGGGACAGTCAAGCTCATAAATCGAACATAAACCGACAACGCCATGGCTAAAAATGAAAAAAACAAACAGCAAAATAAGTACATAAGACACAACCCTATCATGATCAGACTAAACCGACTAAATGACTACCGACTATATTAGATGACGTGAACGCAAAGCATTCTTATGAACAGAAAATGTGAACACAAAGTATCGTGTTTACTTATTGAAAATGTGAACAAAGTATTCCTGTCAAAAAATTAAGTGAACACAAAGTATGTAGCAGCAAATAATGAACACAATTTATCCCTATAAACAGAACACACTTATAATTCCTGTTAACAGACAATGTTAAATCACACAACACTAACTAAACATGTTAAAGTAGCATGTATAAACAAGATAAGTGAAGTCGAATAATTATTAAAACACAATTAGAAGAAAATATACTGTTAATATATTCATGCTAAATTTTTATCATTGCATCCCCTTTTACGTCACGAGTTCGATATATTGTCTGTCTACTAACCAAAATAAGACATGTATACCTCGAGTAGGATCCCCTACCTGTACTATTTAGCGCAGCAGCAATACATGTGCTCTTTGCCAAGAGATGTTTCCTTATCTGTTAACTGAGCGCTTGAATATCTGTCTATTATGCAATGTTCCCTACCTATCTGGTGAATAAACTCATCATAGATACCAGGACTAAATTTAGTATATACGTCAGACGCGCGTTTCGTCTACAAATGAATCATCAGTGACGCTCGAATCCAAAAAAGTTAAAGTGA
Organism: Mytilus trossulus; assembly: GCF_036588685.1. Lineage (NCBI taxonomy): Eukaryota > Metazoa > Mollusca > Bivalvia > Mytilida > Mytilidae > Mytilus > Mytilus trossulus. The sequence goes on from NC_086374.1 coordinate 1,334,192, forward strand.
GAGTTTGAATACTTTTTTTATCATGTCATGTAAAAGTTCCTACCTATCTGGTGTTAATATTATATCAAATTCCACCTCCATTAATTAGTGTTGTACACATATAAACTATTGTCTTATATTTTGTTCCAAATGATTCATCATTTTCTTGGTTTCACTTTGATTTCACCTACAATCGATCTAGGTTTTTTAAATGCAACTGCAATTTGGCTGCCAAAAAGGACAAAGATTTCATAATACTTGCAACAAAATATCTTTATTTCTTTTGTTAATTATTTAATCCGATTTTAAAAATCACTCCTGTTTATTTTGTGAAAAGAACCAGCTATAATGTGTATATATATTAATCCCATGTGTCATTTGCAGGTTAAATATCATATTGGTATTTGTGCCCTTGATGCGCGTCATTTCAGAACGGGGACAATGCATGGATTTAATTTTTAATAGAATGGTTCTAAATGAAAACGTTCATGACAAATTATATAGGTACTTTTTTTTATCTACATGGCGGTGCTATATGTTTTGCGTCCCTTTTATTCACATACTAAGTAGTTCTTCAGCTGTTTCGGTACTTATACATCGTAACCTTCAAATATTTGACTTTGATCTCTCCTGATCAATGTAAATCCAGAAAAGCGCGCAGAACGCATAAAATTCAGTTAAAGTGTTGTTGTTTACTTACCTTTGTCGAGCTGACCTCAGAAGATTAGCAATGTTTGAACCCATACTTTGAAGTGATGGAAGTCTCGACTGACGACGGTGGTCCTCTTGTTTGTCTTTCAAACTTGTAATGTCGAGAGACTGTCGCTTTAATTCCAATGGTTGTCGTCGGATTTCTTCTTTTTTGTGTTTTTCTCTCTGAAGGGCAATAACTTGTCGCCTAGGACTAAACCCAACCTTCTGAACCCTTTTACTTGGATGCCGTTTAATGGTATCCTTTCGAAGACTCCCTTCTTTGTTGTTTTCCCTATTATTGCGTTTTCCACTTAAGTCTATAGGCGGTATTTGGTCGTTAGAGCCTAAATCTTTTGATTCTGTTGTTTCCTCTGAAATTTCGGATTGTGTAAAATTAATTACCGAGACGTCATCAGTTATATTACTTTGCGCTACTTTTTCAATAATCTCCATATTATCATCATGCTTGTCTATATTCGCTGCATTACTTTCCCCACCTGACGCTACTGTTTCATCTGCTGCTGTTTGCTGACTTTCCTTAGAATTATTTGTTTTTACATTTTGGTCTTGCTTTGTCGTGTTGTCACTTACTAACTGCAGACCTGGTGTTTTGTTTAATGGAATGTTTTCAGATTTTGTATGGTTAGTTTGTTGTTCTTGGATCTGAGTGTCTTCGCCTTCATCATTGTTGTCCCAGGTTCGTTCTGTGGGTAAAGTCAAAGATATAGTACTCCTTCCTGTCTCACTCAAAGATATAGTACTCCTTCCTGTCTCACTCATTTTTAGGTTTTATAAAAGCAGTAACCAAAATGTCATAATTCTTGTCAGATTATAAACTATGAGTAAGTTCTAGGAATCTAATGAGTTGGACTTTTGTTTCTGGAAGAAAATAAAAAGAGTGTAACCTTTTTTATTTCCTTTTAAATTTTAGAAATATACATATTATTGATTTAGCTTAAAGCCTTTTGTATTTCAACGAAGGAAAACTTGTTCCAAAATTTAAAAAAAAACACGAAGGTTTTTCATCCCATTTTGTTAGTTGTCGTTGCTTTGCAACTGTTTTTGATTGAACTATTTTACGGAGTGTTTTAACTGATGTTTTGAAGGTCAGTGATTTCGTAACCACATTTTTTTTATAGAAACAAAGATGAAAAGTAAAATCACAAAAATACCGAACTCCGAGCAAAATACAAAACGGAAATCTCTAATCAAATGGCAAAATAAAAGGCTCAAGCACATCAATCGACTGGATAACAACTGTCATATATTGTGCTAGTACCAATTGAGGAGTTTTTTTCTATCGTAGTTTTATTGTTTTCGTTTTTTGTTTTTTTTGTCGTTTTAAAATGGCCGATAATTTTACGTCATTGATTTGAGATGACTAGGGTTGATCTTAAATTCTATATTGTATAACATGGCTTGATTCGATGAAGACTATTTGGTTGCTTACATCCACGTCATTTGGACTCTGGTCGGAGGTTGTCTCTTTATAATTATACAAAATCTTCTCAATGTTATACTGAAGTTTCACCATGTTGCCAGAATTAGCAGTATCCTGTATTCTGATGAAACAAGTTTGCAAAATACATTTTATCACTTAATTTTGAAAATTGCGTTTCTAGACAAGCAAAAATACATAATTACAATGACAATAGGGCATGTTTTTGGAAGCATATTCAATTTAAAGAAAAAAAAACACATATAAGTATGTTAATGGTTATTTATAAGTATCTGTAAATGGTTAATAATATGTGGAGTTATGAAATATTCTCATTCAGAAATCGTTGTTTGCGACTATATACCGAATATAGTCTATTTTGTTAACCTAACAATCTAGTGTTTTGCTTTTGTTTTTTTACCATAATCAATTAAAAAAGGTTCACTTACCTTTCCTCATCTGTGCACTCCAATTTAAATTCATTGTCTTATTCCAATACACATTACTTTGTGAAATATACAAGTGTATTAAAGTTAATCTTAAGATTAAATAGGTTTTTTTTGTATAATTTTAAACAATCAGATTAGAATTATTTTTCATTGTGACATATATAATATAGCAACTGCTTTAATCTTGTTTGTTTGAAAATTGATTTTTTGAAGCAATGAGTAAACATTAATCTTTGTTCTAAATATTACAACATTTAACTTGTTCAGCAAAAACTGTGACAAACTTACTTCACATATCTGGCGATCAACTGGTCAATATAAACATACCTAGCGAACAACTGGTCAATATATACATAAATAGTTTGGGTTCATGAAAGTGTTAATAGATTGGCAGAACAAAATGTATGTGTGCTTGACTATGGAATGGAAACTTAATTAGTTTGATAAAAAAATAAATGCATAAAATCAGCAACCCTATCCCGTATCTGAACCGCATGGGTACGTTATATAATCCCATGCAATGGGAAGGGGGCGCTATATAATATAGATAGGGATTGATAAATACCGACCGTGCAAGGGCTGTATAACCAGTCAAGGTCGTTAAAAATTTCAATTGTCATAATTGCCGCTTTGGGTCTTTTGGATGTGTGATTTAACAATATTGTCTTCTATATTGCTCACGTGTACAGTTGTTATAATGAAAAAAGGAGTTTGTATATCGGTAACGGAATGTTTGTCATATTTTTACAGTTTAAATGTGAATTCGTAATTGACCTTCCATTACTTTTGTTGGTACAGGTACGGTCTTCTTCTCCCAAATACTGCCCACATTGAAAACGGTGAATTTTCTTCAAAGTTTTCTATCTGATTTCGTTCTTTGTTTATAATAATTATGTCGGTAAGGTCGGTATCTGTCACTCAAAACTCTTGAGAAATATATCATCTTCTACTGTCAAATTCCTGACTTGGTACAGGTATTTTCTTATGTAGAAAATGGGGGCTTAAGCTTGGTATTATAGCTATCTAAACCTCTCACTTGTAGGACTATCATTATACTGACAAGGATGTGTAAACAAAAAAACAGAAATAATAAAAATAGGATAACATCAGTCAACATTGTGTTGAAATCTTAATCATTAAAAAACCCCGGAATAAATAAAGGGCCTTGTGGTTCTACTATGATCTCTAACCCCCTTTTTGAAAATATCAACTCTGGTATCATTCTTTTCATATTTTTTTTTTCATTTGTTTGCTGGTTAGAAAGTTTGTCGTACATTAATGGCTTTTGTCTCTGATCCCATATTGTTATATATGTGAAAAGGTGTATGTGTGATTCTGTCTCAAAAGCTATTAAAAATTCCAGTATTGTCAAAAAAATAATATTTCCTTTCGACAGAATCACACAAACACTTTTTCAAGTATTGCGAAATTTTTCCTTTTTTTTATGCTAGTTGTTGAAGCATATGTCTTACTGCTAATTTCTAGAAGCGGAGTCGCGCCTGAGAAGTGTGATGTTAAGTGGTGGTTCAGGATGATGAGAACTTTGTACTTTTCTAAGTGTTTGAGCATGTGAAAATATGATAATCTGTATGTTGAGATTGTTACTACTCTTTTTGAGTTTTATGTCATGTTCGTCTTTTGTTGAAACTGATTAGATTGTTGAAGATTCTCTACTGTCGGTTTTCGATCTGGTTATTTTTTTCAGGTTGATACACCTATATTGTCTTGTTTCTTGGATTTGATTTATTTCCATAAGGGTTTGAATTGTTTTTCTTCAATCCTTAATTACTGGTGAATCTGTTATGTTCCTTCTGGTAATTTACTAATAACTTTTTTTTTATATATTGACTTCTAGAGGCATAAGATTAAAAAAACATTAGCTATTAGTAGATACAAGCGAGAATGCTGTGCGTGATACGTGCAAGGATATAAGGAACAGACATTAAGAGAACAGACAAAGTCACTTCCGAGGATAAGTATATCACCATCGAAAACAGCAGCACATCGCTGAACTGACACAAAAAAAAAATCATATAACTCTGTAAAGCTTATATATAAGCTGTATATAAGCTGTAAATTTGCTCACATAAATATTCAGACATCAATGACTTTATTTAAACTTTCACGGAATGTTAGGAAAACTTGACAGAATTATTATCAAGATCAAGATATAGCTGCAGATAATAAAACAACGACTTTGTAAAGAAATGTGTATCTTACTGATAAATTAGTTTTGTTTTTGGCAGTCAACATTATGCATTGCCACCGAATAATTGCAGTCGAGATACATGGTTCAACCAGACGTGGGACCCTTTACGAATATTTTTATTGAATTTATTTTCTGACCATGAATATACTACCGGAAATCTTTAATAATGTCTTTGGTGACGTTTGATACGGTGATTTTTGTCAGTAATTTGCTTTTTATCCGCTTTTGCTTGTTGTCCGATAATTTTGCTTTTTGTCGGACACTTTTGCTTTTTGTCCGACACTTGTCCGTTAATTAATCATTTGTTTAAATCGATCAATCAATAAACCGAGTGTTCTAATTGCTGATTATTATAGAGAATATTAACAACCTGTGATGTTCACTTTGTACAGATTTGCATTTTCAGAACTATCTTCTTGTGTGTTGCATCCAATGTATAGAACCGTGAATTGTCCTACCGAAGCGATGGCGAGTGAGTAAGGAAATGCAACTCCAATGACAGCTGGTTGTGTAGGTGGTCAAGCTGTGACCAGTATTGTTCAGTATGTGTAGTGAATGATTATGACAGTCGGCCACTATAACATTGTCTAATGGTGTGGTCACAACTGATTTTGGTCTGAATGGACATAGTTTGATGATAGGATGGTAAACACGAATCACATCTACCTTCCCTAGCACCACCACTCGGCGTAAATCCGCAACAAATATATTCTCGTTGGTTGTACTGGTAATAGACATTGGATATTCAAATAAAGGTTTTTGGTTTTTATCGTTTTCATGCCATGTAAGACGACTACCATCTGTATCCATGACACCAATAATTTCTCTGTGTTCAGGATCTTTTTTATTTGCACCTATTATAACTTTTCCATTCTTTGTCACGTGTACACACGAAATTATGAACGAATCTGCATGTACCTCATATGTAGATTCTGATACTCTATTACAGGAATTAATTATTTGCTTCAGCTTTGATTCCCGTGTAGCCATAAGTAAGTCATTGGTATTGGTTATAGCTATGTCCCATACACCAATGTTAAACGTAGATATAACCTTCAGTTTTTGTGTTTCGACTTTTACCTTTTGTAGGGCTGTTGGTTTAGAGAATGGATGGAATCCTTCCTGTTCTTCTCCATCACCTATCCAGAGCGAATCATCCAATGATATTGCTAGAATTGTGATATTCTCTAATGTTGTCGGGAACTTTTTTATATTTGTTATTTTTACTTCTAATCTTGGTGTCATCATTTCTTCGTCTTCTTCCAGGTTAAACGCATCATACTCTTCAATCCCATCTAACTGGAGTTCCTTTATATCAATAACTCTATGCTCCTTGTCGGTCTTGAATTTAGCATGTACTTTGTCTTTACACTTCATGCACATCAATAGCTCACATTTTAAACATTTCCATTTCACTTTTGGATCTACTACACATAGCTGACATATCATTGCACATTGTTCTTGTGCTGTCATATTTATTGGTACCGTTGCTTTTTAGCCGAAAGCATGGAATCATTATAATTGAAGTATATTTAAAGCTCTTTCTCATTGTAAGCAGGAAATATTTATATTGTCGTCAGGAAGTGTAACAACCAAACGAGAAATTTATAGGTTGAAAGCATTGTTTTGGACCAGAGATTTCAATGTTTTTACTTTTTTTTATCGGCCCTTGTATAGATATATCAGATTAATTATATCGAACTTGAATATGAACAATATAAACTTAGGAAATTCGATCAGGTTTAGCCTTACTGTCTACGTCAGCGAAAAACAGAATATTTAACACGCATTATAAGCGGCGGCATATATTGAGAACCGACAACAATTTAACTGCAAATATATTTTTCAAAAAAAAAATGTATAAATCTTTGAATACTCTATAATCCTCTGACTTGTATATTTTGAAACAAATGCAACTAAGAACGTGGATAGTCCTGGACTTCTGAGACATTTTTTTTGTATTCTGTTGGTCTATGACGGTCACCCATTGTCTCCTTTTATTCGTGTAATATAAATTGTGTACATGTGTCGCTCTAAGAGATATTTCTTTTTATTCAATCACTTTGTGTTTTAAACTATTTTCAGGATTTTAAATGCCAATTTGTTTTTCTCTTATCCCTTTTGATAATTATGGCTCTCAGAGCGTATAGTGTTGTACACAAAACAAACTTTGGTTGTGTAAACTATGAACTTCGTAGTTGTAAGCAATGGATACACCTTGAGAGCGTTGGCTCGAATGGGTATTTCTGATTTACACTAAGATATTATTGTCAATGCAAAATGATAGTTTTTAATAAGTCAGGAAAGTGAAGGTGGAGGGGTAGGTAGGGGTCTTTTAGCGATTTGATCATACCTTAATTTGAAAAGCTTGATAAATGCAGATTATCCAGTTTCATTTAACCACATCTTTGTGTAAATACTATAGTTATGCTTAAAAGCAGGAACTGTGTTTTGTGTGTATCTTAGTATCCCTTGGGTAATATGAAAAAGAAGATGTGGTATGATTGTCAATGAGACAACTATCCACAAAAGACCAAAATGACACAGACATTAACAACTATAGGTCCCCGTACGGCTTTCAACAATGAGCAAAGCCCATACCGCATAGTCAGCTATAAAAGGACCCGATTTGACAATGTAAAACAATTCAAACGAGAAAACTAACGGCCTTAAGGTTTCATTATTTTTTTTCAGATACACTGGTTTGCTCAAAAATGGTTTAAAGTTTTTTTGTTTTTTGTTGTTGCATGTGATTTTACTGGTTAGTACTGGTTAGTACTGGTTAGTACTGGTTAGTATTTAATGACAAGGGTTGAAGACTAGATATGGAACCTCAGATGACTTGTTCTGATGTCTATGTGTTTTTGGGTTGCTATCTCATTGACGTATACCCATTCATAAGTATTTTCTCTTTCAATACAAAATAAACACATGTAAGATTGATTACATTATCATTTTAATAATAAAAAAACACAAGAAACAGCATGACCTCAAATTGTTCTTTTTGCATAATGATAAGCTGAAATTTGCAGTACCAATTTCTTCCAAGGGAAGGGCGACACACATAGCATATATGTTTCATCTTCGTCAGTCATGACTTCTATCCTGTGTTCACAGAAAACGGAACTTAAACTCGGGCTTTGCTTGAGAAGATGTGTATATCCATAAGGCGAACATTTGCAAGATAATAGTCAATGCTGACTGCGTCGGTAGTCTCGTCAGCTAGGTTCAATGAATATCTAGTTATACAAATAACGACTCAAGTCAATAATAAATCACCAAGTTTTGAAGAGCTTATTTTGGTTCAATTGAACTAAAAACGAGAGACAGTAAATTTTAGGGTGTTGCAAAAATTGTAACCTATATCCTATTTTAGTCTTACTTTATTGCATACATACTTTAATCGTGTACAAACAAAAGCGAAATAGTCTGATGTAATTTTTAAACAAGATGCTTTATTTCAGATTCACACGCGAGTTACTAAAACAAACGCATATTTATTATGGTTTTACTGTACAAACAGTGATACTGATGTATAAACTCCTCACATTAATGCGTTATTTAAAAAAATCGACTTATGACATTGTAGAATTTGGTATTTCGTAATTTAAATCCGTCGCTTAATATAACGTCATGGAAGCTGTCTTCACCAAAACATTACCTGATAAAATTTTCAAAACAAACTTAAACATCCTGCCCTTCCTTTTTATTGTTTGCAAACAACAATTATTTAATGGAGGAGCTTGCTACATGTCTTCGATGAATTCGACAATGCCGGTATTTGGCGGAACGGTATAATCCCGCGTTGACTTAACGGGAGGAAAGGTGTTATACAAATTGTGAAGTAATTACGCTTTGTTTACAAAAATTACAGTTATTTTACTCTCATTGCCTTGTACATATTTAGGTTAACACATTAATGAGAAAAATAAATAACAGTATCTAGTAAAATTAAATTAAAACTGATATGTAAAAGAAAGTTTGAATGATTTGTGTTTGGGGAGGAAATAACTTTCAATCATTCCCAAAGATGTCTATAAGATGTAGGCTGGTGAAAGAATTTAACTCCTTTTGTTTCCCCCATCTTTTTATAGACTAAAGATTACAAGTTTATATAAAAGCATCGAACATTCTCAAACATGTTCTGTTTTTGAAATAACTCTAGACGGGTCTAACGAAAAAGTTTTAATAATGGAATTACTTAAATGTGGATTATTTCTTGTCCTGTTCTTTGGAACAAATGGTGACATGTGCAAGTATGAATTTGTTGTTCCTGATAATAACTGCAAAAGTATTGGAACACCAGTTTCTGCTGATGACGAACCTCTTTCTATAATGCACATGCAGACGGGGATAGATACTACAAATGCACGACTCAACACAATTACTGAAGTTTTCAGTGGCCAATTTACAAAACTAACTACTGATTCTAAGGACTTAAAAGAAGTGACAAAAGAAATGAAGTCAAAGCTAGATTCTACAAGAGAAAGTATAGCTAGACTAGAAGGGTTCATGGATGAGGTTAAAAGCTGGAAATCAAGTCTCTCTGAAGGAAGTTCTCCAAAACTTGCCACTTTACAATCGCAAATGTTGGATATTGCCGCCAAATTTCAATCACAGTCCTCCGTTCAAACATCGATTTACAGTGCATTACAACGACAGCTAGCGGAGACAGTCACTTCTATTGGAAGACATGCACGTGACATTGACACTTTAAAAGATACAGTTAAAACAGTCGAGAGCTTAAAGACCAAAGTCGACACAATTTCTGAACAAAGTCGAGGATCTCCCGCCAATTTGCAAAATATTGAAGGTAGACTTGGCAGTCTTGAAGAAAAGTTAGACTTAAGTTTGCCTCGTGGTAATTCAGTGAATGAAATGAAGGTAGCAATTAACCTAATTCAAAGACAATTTTTAGATGAAACTCGCACGTATCGCACTTATATCTTGAACTTGAATGGATCCTTAAATAAACTGCAATCAGAAATGGAAGTTTTGAAAGCAGGCGTCAAAGAACAAAAGTAAACTCACGAGCAGCAAGAATACAGTTTAACATTATTTCTATGTGATTTGGTTATTCAGTTTTAATAGTTTCTATTTGTGATCATTGATTAGACCTATTGTTGATGATAATATTTTAATGGTAAGAACGGGTATTTACCTAAAAGTTTTGTCTTTTAGTCCGATAGTAACTTGATGGTAACGATTTAATGGTAAGAAACATTTTTGTTTTTGTTAAAAGATGTAGAGAATTTAAAAGTGTTTATTAATGTACAACTATTTCAAATCATCACAATAAATTGCAAGCAGTTGAACGTTATATAGTGTTATCTTTTACAACTTTCTGATCCAAGTAAAAAATTGTATGCATTGGGGAATCATATGTATAACAAAGATTATCCTTCGGCGGAAACGTGAAACTGAACAATCAATCGAAGCAAAAACGGAAATTGTTAAGTCAAGAATTTCTGCGTAATTTATTTAATACTGCACTTCAGTTAAACATTGGACAAACATAGGAGAACAAATATTTCGTTTTCAATAAAATAACATATCATGTTAAAAACGCCAAAATAACAGAATTCCTTTACGGAATTCAAACATCTCCTCTGAAACTACTGGACCAATTACTTTCAAACTTTAACCGAATATTCTAGATAGTGTATCTAGTTTATAAAAGGTATCCGAAGTTTTAATCCATTAACAAACATGGCCGCTATGGCTTAAAATACAACATATGGGTCAAATTGGCTTAGATTGTTTTACAACAATTGTTCATCCTAAAAAGAAGAATATATAATGGTATAATATGTTTGCCAGTGAGACAACTCTCCAGAAGAGCCCAAATGACACAAAAATTAACAGATATAGGTCACCGTACGGCCTTTAACATTGAGCAATTTGAAAGCCCATACCGCATAGTCAGCTATTAAAGCCCCCGAAATGACAAATGAAAAACAATCCAAACAAGAAAACTAAATTCCTACTTAATGTACAAAAAATGAACGAAATACAAATATGTTACACAGCAACAAACGAAAACCACTGAATAACAGACTATCATGATAATGACGAAATATTCATTCAATCAGTTTAATTGAGGTCTGAGGCTTGCATGTCAGTAACTTCTAGTAGTCTTTTGTTCCTTTATGTATCATTGTCATTTTGCTTAGTTTCTTTTGTTACCTTTTCTGACATCGTGATTTTATCTTATTTTATTATGCGTATAGTTAAGTGTTTCTTTATTCTACATTAGCTAGATGTGAGATCTCACAAAACATGTGTATTCCCGGGCGCTTGTCCAAAGTCTGGAGGATCTGGCTTTTGTTAGTCTTATGTGTATTTTTAATTTTAGTTAATTTATATGTTTTGGACTTCATATAGTGTGGCGTCCATTTTCAATGAACTAGTACACAATTGTATTTAGGGAGCATCTGAGGATTTTCTCGCTGCGTTTAAGATCCATTGGTCGCCTTCAGCTGTTGCTCTTTGGTCGGGCTGTTGTCTCTTTGACATATTCTCCACATGCCATTCACAACTTTCACATTTAGAAATCTTCTCCTCTAAAACTACTGGGCCTTATACTTCCAAACTTTAACAGAATGTTCTTAAGGGTAACTGATGATAAATTGTATCGGAAGTTTTGATCCATCAACAAACATGGTCGATATGGCAAAACATAGACGATAGGGGTCAAATGCAGTGTTCGGATTTCATCTAAAAAACAAAAACAGTAAAAGAAAAAAGTGTTATAGTGATAAATAAGTCAAGATCTATCAGCTATGAACCACCTAAGTAGTCCTTTTGTAGGGTTACTATCTGCGAAAGTGTAAATGGCAAAAATGTTCAGCTAAGTAGGATCTAAAAATAAGTCTATGATTTTAAAGAAGTTATTATCCTTAAATGAAATAGGTTTTGTTAACATTATTTCATGCAAGTCTTTCCAAAAATCTTCTTTTATTTAACTACTTGGCCAAATATTTCAAAACTGTAATTGAATATGCCTTAGGGTATACGTATTTAGTTTATAAATTGTACCCGAAGTTATATGATCTACCAATAAACAGGCCAGTCAAGGCTAAAAATAGAACATAGGGCACAAAAGCAGATTTTAGCGTTTATCTTAAAAACTTCAGCAGTTAGAGCAAAAATGAAAAGGCGATAAAAGTGATACATTGGTCATTAATATTCATCTGTTATAAATTTTGAGATAAGTTCGACAACCTATGTTGGGTTATTGTTGGGTGTAAGTAATTTTTTATCAAATATCACTGTTTTTGTTACTTTCTTTTTTTATAATAGATAGAGAGAATGTATAAATGGCAATGAATGTTCATCTAAGGAGATCTACAAATAAGTCAACATGATAAAAATTGTCAATTGACCCCTTGAGGAGTTATTGCCGTGTTTCACACATTTTTGTTAAAGTCTAATTACTTTTTCAAAAATCTTCTCCGAAACTACTTGGCCAAATACTTTCAAAACAACTTATATTGAATGTTCCTTACGGTGTCTATAGTTTATAGATTGTATTCAGGGATTAGTTCAATTTAAAAACCTGGTGGCAGTTTCTGAAAAAAGGACAAAGGGGACAATTGAAGTTTTGGGCTTTCGTCTCAAAAACTAAAGCAGAAAGAGAAAAAACTGACATAGATTAAAGTGTGTAACAGGTTTAGATCTCTCAATGAGACTAAACAAAATATATACTCGTCCAGTGATAATGAACGTCCTACTAAACTCCAAAATATTATATAAAAAGAAACTAAAATCTAAAATCATACAAGACTAACATAAGCCACAGGTTCGAGCTCCTGATTTGGGACAGGCGCAAAAATGCAGCAGGATTAAACATATTTGAGTATATCGCTCTTTATTTGAAATATTCTTGAAATTTTTGATTTAATTATTCTGTGTTGACTACCATTAATACTGAATATGAAAAATAGACACTGAACTATTCAAATCAAATCCAGTTCTAATGAACCATTTAGAGCACATAAATCATTACACCTTTGTAAAATATCAAATAAAAAAGAAGATGTGATATGATTGCCCAGGAGACTTAACTGAAGACAAATTGACTCAATAAAAAATTAACAACTATATGTCACCGATCGAAGCATAGCTCAAATGCAATGAAAACAAATAAGCTTTTTGCTGTGTTTGCTTTTTGGTTGGGTTGTTGTCTCAATGAAATATTCCACGTTTTTATGTTCAGTTGTAACAGGCATGCTGATTATCACATTTAAAAATGGGTAAGAATAATCAAATATAGATTTGTGATTATGAATTCATTTACACGGGTAAAATATAATATTTTATGACATAAGATTTCAAGTTAATGTTACTCAGGTTTGCATAGATAATTATGATAGATGTTTAACGAACTTCTTTCATTTCCACCGGAGATTAGTATCTGTTAGTTTTAACCTTTAGATGAACTCAAACTAATACTTCTAAACTTTTTGCTGATTTTAAAATTGAGAATGGAAATGGGGAATGTGCTAAAGACAAACAACCCGACCATAGAGCACACAACAGCAAAAGGTCACCAACAGGTCTTCAATGCATCGAGAAATTCCCGCACCCGGAGGCGTCCTTCAGCTGGCCCCATAACAAATATATACTAGTTCATGTAGTGATAATGAATGCCATACTAAACTCCAAATTGTACACAAGAAACTAAAAGTTAGAATAATACAAGATTAACAAAGGCCAGAGGCTTCTGACTTGGGACAGGCGCAAAAATGCGGCGGGGTTAAACATGTTTTTGATATCTCAACCCTCCCCTATACCTCTAGCCAATACAGAAAAGTAAACGCATAAAAATACGCACATTAAAATTCAGTTCAAGAGAAGTGCGAGTCTGATGTCAGAAGATGTAACCAAATAAAATAAACAAAATGACAATTATACAAAAATAACATCAGACTGCTAGCAGTTAACTGACATGCCAGCTTCAGATTTAGCTGATTTAAAAATTATGTCTTCATCATATGAATATCAGGCACAATCCTTCCCGTGAGGGGTTTATTATCATACCATCATAATATATATGAGAAGAGCATAACCCGTGTCATGCCAACAACTTGTTTGTAAATAAATTTGTTGAGTTTAGTTACGATGCAAAGACCCTATAAGTGAATCAATATTAAAGCCAAAATATGCAATCTTTAATGGCCTGACAACCGTATCGTAACTATATATTATATTTTATTATTAAACTGGTAATATTTTATCTTTTTCGTAATTTGTGCACTTTGGCATGTCAATTAGCATTGTCCCTTGGTGCCTCTTGCAGTTGTGTCATGCACTTTAAATAGAACTGACTCCTCTGCACCAGGCACGAGGATGACATACCACTTATGTGCAACTTATGTGCAACTTCTTACAATATCTTACCATATCATTAATGTCCCGAATCACATTTTAATATGCACCCACCATGCCATATGGCACCGTCCCTTGGTACCTTTTGCAGTTCAGCTAGATATATTTAGCCTACTCACAGTATTCTTTTTTGTTACTTTCCAGAGGTGTGCCTGAGACAAAGGTTTAATATATATACTTATATGTGAAAACTGTTGTTTCTTATTTGTCTTTGTAACTATGTGTTGTTTATTATATTTGTAAAAGAATATTATATTACAATGATATTATATTATGCTCCTTGTGAGCCCATTTTATGGAAATAAAGCATGCTCTTTTTCTTTTTCTTCTATATCCCTTCTTAATAAGTCCATTTAAAAGTTTTGTTAGCTTCTGAGGTGAATACTGACATTTTTGTGCTTTATAATGAATATTTCCATAAAATATTGGATGTGAAATAGATATAGGAAGATGTGGTGTGAGTGCCAATGAGACAACTCTCCATCCAAATAACAATTTAAAAAGTAAACCATTATAGGTTAAAGTACGGCCTTCAACACAGAGCCTTGGCTCACACCGAACAACAAGCTATAAAGGGCCCCAAAATTACTAGTGTAAAACCATTCAAACGGGAAAACCAACGGTCTAATCTATATAAATACCTGAACGTACAAGAAGTCTGCATGTTGGGCTATATTTTCGAATGATGTCCTTATACCGATGATAAAGTTTAGTAAATGTTTTGACTAGTTTATGATATCGAAAACCCTGGTGTAATATTTTTTTAGTAAACTGACATAAAGTTCTCTCGTAAAAATCTAAAACATTGTTACATACACGAGCGAATCGTACAAGTTAAGATATATAAGCACCGTAAGATGATGACAAGGCCCTCAGGAACGTCACCATCTAAAAATGGAAAATTAACGATAGGAAATGAAAAACTTCATATCTCTTTTATCATAAATTTTAGTATTAAGCTTTCCGTTAATGATATAGATATCAAGATCGAAGAAAGGACAGTAGTCATTGTTATTATTAACTTTATTTAAAGTAAGTTCAACAGGATAAGTTTCTTTAATATACATACTGTAGTCGTCATTATTGAGAGCCAAAATATCATCCAAATATCTAAAAGTATTATTAAATTTGTGTTTTAGATGTTGTTTCGATGGGACTATGTTGATTTTTGTCATAAATTGTAACTCTTAGCAATACAAAAACAGGTCCACAATAAGTGGTGCACAGTTAGTCCCTATTGGAATTCCGAAAACCTGACGATATACGGAATTTCCAAAGCGAACAAAAATGTTATCAAGTAAAAATTCAAGGGCAGATATAGTATCGAAGCATGTTTAATTGACATAGTTTTTTTGTTTATTGCTACTAAAAAAATACCTAAAAGAGTTTGAACATATATATTCACATTCTGACTTTATAAATGCCATTTTAATTAGGTGTCTCAAAGATGATTCAAAGATTCTAAAGAAAAAAATGTTAAAAGAAATTGCAATCATAAAACTGGAACTACTATAACACATATTATAGTAGTCTCAGCATAAAATAATGTGAATGTAGTTTATCTACTTTAAATCTGGGACTAACATACTAGCTGTTAGTAGAAATAGTCCTAGTTTAAACTCGGTGCTATATATGTAATTGTGTTCAGATCTCTGCGGTTCAGATATTCTTCTTCTTCTTCAGGAAGTCCACCCTATCTGCAGGGTCACCGCATTTAAAAATTTTGTTTATTTTTAAAATTGCGTTATTTAAAATCTTATCTACTAGTTAAAATTTAAAATAATAGTAACAGAGTTAGAATAGGATATAACTAAAAATTAGTTAAAAACAGGAACTTGTATGTACACTATACATCTTAAAATTTTAAAATGGATAAAAATAATATCTTATCAGTTGTTTAACTTTCTCTTAACAAAGGAAATTGAAAGGAACTACTAATCCGTACTAGTAATGGGTTGAATTTTATGGGCTAGCATATGGTTTCATAATTAAATTATATATATATATGTATTTAAAATCTAAAATGGTAAAGGATACGAATAAAAAGAAACTTGTAAAGTTAGTTTTATGTAAAACAGTAAAATTTGTCAATACAATTTGGATCTACAAGATTATTTACAGGGGTAATTAACATTCATATTCTCTAGTTATGGTTTAACTATGTAGTACTCAGCTATATCACCTAGAATTTAATTAAGTATATAGAGATAGTAGTTTAATACTTCTTATATGTTACATTCCCACGACTGACAGCCACTTGCAAGTTAAACTCAGAACTCAACTGATTGTTCATTTGCTTTCCAAAAGTTGGGTTCTTTTAGCATGCAATGCATAGATCCAGTCTTTGCAGATTCGTTCTAAATCTCTCTGCTGCGACACAGTTATAAGTTCGTTCCTAGAAACGTCAATCAAGAATTCGAGAAGATCCTCATCAGAATCAATTATACTGCAATAGGGTATTTGATTATCCTCTAGTAGGCATTTCAGTCTATTGTGATGAATTTTTCTCACAGAACTCAGACTTTCACACTTGATTAGAAAATGTTTATAATCTTCAGGTCCTACCATGCATAATTTGCATTCTGCAGATTTTGTAACGTCAAAACGGTTGGTAATACTTTGGGTTTTGTAAGTTCCTGTAAGTATCCTGGATTTTATTATCCCTTTGCTAACATCTCTTTTATGATCTCTGACACTGCTCCAACAGAAGTTTGGTTTTTTAAAGTTCCAATTGTTAACTTCCATATATTTGAGCGTTGATTTACTTCTAGCAGTTTCGGTCCATCTATTTTTCCAGGTTTGGTCTATGACATCATGAGTCAATCTTTTCCAATTTTTCTCCGGATTTAGTATAATCTCATGTGCGGATGGAAGATCATAAGATTTGAGAGTTTTGTCCACATTTATGTACCAATGAGTTGGGATCTTTCGATATTCTAAGAAATAAGGAAATGACAGCTTTATGTACAAGTTGCTCAATGGATTCAGCTCCGAGCAAGATATAGATAGCAGCATCTGCAGTTCTTTGTGGTAAAGATAGAATTTGCTTAAATGATTTTTTCTGAAAAGCTTCTAATTTTTGGATATCAGTTTTAGTAATGTTGAGAATTTCAATTCCATAGAGCATTCTTGGTATAACGTAAGTCCGCCATAGCTTATAAGATAAAAGAGGATTTATACCATTTATTCCATGTAATCCAGCACCTAATAGTGAATACATTGTAGCTCTTGCAGTAGAGATTCTTTTCTCTACATTTGGATTATTTTTCTCTTGCCTTTCAATTCCTTAATGCTTTTCGTCTATTTTTTCATTAAAAAGTTGAAGATTTATATCTTTATTCTTCTTGTTAATCATTAGAATTTCAGTTTTTTTGCTGTTTATCTTTACCCGATCGTTTTTGGTACATTTTTCAATGATGCGGAGTTGGGTTGAGGCATCATGTTCTGAGGCAGCACATAGCATTATGTCATCTGCGCACGTTGGGCAACCCACATAATTCGTTCCAATTTTAATTCCTATGTTACCTGTTACCTGTTACCTGTTACCTAGTCTTTATCTTCCTCCTCTAGCAGGAGCTTCGCTTCTATAGCGTAATTCCAATTTGCACCCTTATTTGCACCCTAACCCTTACACACGGGGCACTCATAAAATCAATATACGTAGGTAGTTATTATAATGATTTATATAACAGTAACATATAAACAGCATGCGGACTAATCCATCACCATGTAAACGTAGTTTAATATATATATTACACAGTCCAATCGTTCATAGCCGGATCACTATTATATCTCCATATAACATAGTGTTATAGACTATAATTAAAACACTCCTGCCCTCGCAATAGCATTTACTGTTCAAAACACTGTCCTTGGTATCTTTAAAATCTAAAAAACGTTTCACTGTTCATTTGGTAAGCAATTATTCCATATAAAACACGCTAATAAAATATTTAAAATCTAAAACCACTTGATATTTTACAAGCCTTGGATACGAGTTTTCAGTTCAAACACTATCCATCTCTCAATATTGCAGAATAAATCCTGACACAATCCAGTAAATGCGAATCAAATTTACTCAGACATTAAAAGTAAACGTTTGTGATATAGTTTGTAACACAGACCTCTGGTTAATGTCTCTATACGGACCTGTTCCTTGTAGGTAAGAAAATGATATGATGTACAGTCTATAATTAGATGTAAAAGATTCTCCTTGTCATCAAATAGTTCTTGAATTAGCAAAGGTGGCTTATTACAATCTACGAGAAGAGATTTCAACTCTTGCATAAAGCGATTTCTTATGCTTGACAGTTTTTCACATTTAAGTATAAAGTGAGTCATATCTTCTGGTTCAATGTTACATAATGGACAGATTGCTGAGATACAGTTTTTTGAAAATCTAGACCTCTGATACTGAAGAATCATTATTCCGGTGGCAATTTTAACTTTAATTGCAGCCATATTAACAGAGTACGGGTCAGTCCCACTGCTTTTCCAAATATTATGCACAGTTCCTATGTTGGAATCATTAAAATTAATATATTTCAAGGATGACTTTTCTTTAGCTTCCTTCTTTAAATTTTGTAAAAAATGATTATTTATACAGTTATTCACAAGTCTATTCCAGCTTATTTTTGATGGTGGATTCTCAATGATATCATAAGGCGATGGCAATCCATAAATTACAGTTAAATTGTGTAGTTTTGTAAACCAACTTCCAGATTTTTCATCTTTCATAGCCAATTGTCTAAAAGCAATTTCTCTTTCAACAGACTTATCATTTCTAATTATGTTTCCAAATGTTTTCAGAATTTTCTTATGAATTTCTCCCTCTATAGGAATACGCCCTAATAATAGTAAAGTTGCAGCTATTGATGTGCGTTTAGGCAGGTGCTGAATTTGCTTTAATAATTGTCTAAAGAATAGTTCCATCTTTTGTATATCTGTATTTGAGAGCGATATGACATCTAAACCATATAGTAGTCTAGGTATAACATATATTTGAATCAAGTGTACAGAAACTTTTGGATTTACTCCATTCAAACCGTGTAACCCAGCACCCATAAGAGAGTATACAGTTTTCCTTGCCGTAGTAATACGCTTGTTCACAACTTCTTTAACCCCTGCATTTTTAGTTATATTTCTATCTATTCCAAGGTGAACTGCAGATTCAGAAAGTGTTACTGATTTTCCATCCATGCATCACGAATCAAGTTATCGTTATTTAAAGAGATATCATTAAAAGTAAGCGAAGAAGTTGTGGTATTTGCTGGATTTCTTTGTTTCCTTACTAAAGAATAAAAACCAGCATCATTTCCCTCGTGAAGTTCCATAATTTTCTGATATTTGTTAATTCTTAAACTTGCCTCAAGTTGCCTTTGCATTGATCTAAGCTTCTTTTTGTAAAACTGAATATTTTGGAATAAAATGTTACTTTTATCAGTAGGTCGGCCAGCGGCTTTCCACTTTGCAAAATGATCTCTATTTACCTTAGCCATATTTTCCAATTCTGGAGTCCAGGGCTTTTTCTTTAACTTTTTACATTTTGAGCGTTTAGAACGGCTACATTTAGAAGCTGACGCTGCCATGATTGTACAAAGTTCATTTATCTTATCTGGTATATTATCAAATGTCAAATTAAGGTTTATTTCATCAGTCCATGTTGACAGTTTATTCTCAATCTCTTCCTGATAAGCAGTTTTATCAACCTTATTCCAATTTATTCTTTTGTTCTCAATTAATGAATTAATTTCCTCATTCGCTTGTATATTACATGGAATAGTAGTCAGTATTGGATCATGAGTAGAGGTATTTGTAGACTCACGTATAAAAGTCAAATAATTGCTAATGACACTTTTGCTTTCTAAAAAATAATCTATCTGGGAGGTATCTCTTCCATTATAATGATAAAAGGTAAAAGTCTTTCCGCAAGACGGTGGTATTAAAAGATTGTTTTCCTTTATAAAATCTCTAAAAACTTTATCTTGTTTAGAATCTCTATAAATAGATGCATTCATGTCCCCACCTATCACAATTCTGAATACATTGCTATATTTTATGTAAATTTCTGATAGTTCATCAAGGATTTCCTGATAATTGTCTATGCTATTTGCATTGCCACGACACGGGAGATATGTAGATAAAAATATAAATGGCTGTGTAGTATTAAACTTGATACCTATAATTCTGTTGCCCCCGTCTGGTAAAAGTTCAACAAATTTTTCAAATTTCTTGTGAATACATATTGCCACTCCAGCATGGCCCCTACGGCGCTCATATGCATCAGAAAGTGAATTATCATCAAAACATTTTGCATAGCATATAAAGTCTTGTAAAAATTCATCAAGCTTATGTTTTTCATAACTGTGGAGCCAATGTTCTTGTAATAACAAAATATCGGAACGCTTTGAAAGAGTCTCAAGATATAACTTATTGCTATTAAATCCCTCAATATTAAATGTTAATAAATTTAAGGACGAAAGTACTGAAGACGGAGTCGATTCTGTCTCAATAGGGTTATCTATAGGCGAGTCTGTTGACTTTGGGTATGCCGAGTAGGTTTCCCCTTCTCCAGATGAAGTCTGGTGATTGGTTGAATAAAATGAAGGTTTTGGTGATTTTGGTGTTGTTGGTTGAAGACCGACGCTCTTTGTGGGTAAGATGGTGGGCTTAGACATTGTGAAGTTTTCGTCATGTTCGTAGAGACATGTTTCGGACGAAAATTTTTCAGTCTTACTTTCGTCGGAGAGTGAGCACCTAAAAAATCAGAATTCTCATCATAGGACTTCATAGAAATTGTTTCATCACTTCTTGTGTTCAAAAGAAAGTCATCCATTTGGTGACATATGTTATGTAAACTTGCTGATTGAGCATGCGTTTTATTATTATCATTTTGCATATATGGCTTTCGACGTTTCTTTCCACGAGAAGTTTTTACATGAGGCACATGCGAGTTTCTTATGAAAGATAATTCAGTGTTATTTTTATGCACATCAAGTTCTAATTGCCTAACCTTTTGCTCTAAAAACCAAATTTTCATTTCTCCTATTTCAGACTGTGGTGTACTCTGTACATTTTGTGTACAAGAATGTGAATTAGTAGAACCTTGTGTTGGATAATTTTCTAACTGTTCAACTCTCTGGTTAATAATTAGTAAAGAATGTTGAAGGTCTTTATTCTTATCTTCCAAAGTTATAGAATATGCACGATTGGTAGCTAACTGCTTTTTAAGTTGATCAATTTCAGACTCATATTTCAGAATTTTACTGTCTTTAACTTTCAATAATTTATCTCTTTTTTCAATTTGAGTTTGGAGATGAGCAATCTCTGCTTTATGTAATTCAGTGTTATCAGGTGAATTAGCCATATTCGGACCAGATGGTAAGGTATTTACTTGATCTAGCAAACTTTCAGTCATAGCAGTTGGCTGACAGTTCTCTTTTAATTCAAAAGTTCTAGTCGAGGGTGTTTGACCTACACTTTCTGTGTTGCTATTAAGATTTGCCTGGCGAACACAAGAATTAACAGCAATGTCCATGTCTGAGTTTACAGTACCCCGCTGACTGGTACACATCCTACATATATATAAATCGTCTTTAAGCTCTATCTCTAATACATTTTCTGGTGTTAAACCCTCACATTTGAAGTGTATCCACTGATAACAAATGTCACAGGCTACAGATGTGGGATTTTCATCACATTGTTTTTTACATACCAAACACAGTGGGAACTGGGGACCTATGAGTGGTTCATTACCACATGCTGCATTGTCCACAGCTGGAAGAGACAAAGCTTTATTTACATTTACATTTACATTTACATTATGTTTGTGGATTGTTCAGAGATTAAAGGGAAGTGCTCCAATCTACTGGAGGTAAATGCAGAGAAAAGAAGAAGAATTATCTCCCTTACAAGTACTTCCTCAAGAAAAAAAACAACATGAACATACGGTTATGTAAAACAATATATGATGTCCTTGATATTACAACTATTTCTATGGGTAAACATGTTAATTCTGTTATTGTAAAAAGAAGGATCCGATGTGTCGGTATTGTCTATTGAATCCGAAATGATGTACTAAATGTCACCGATATTAAAACGTAAAACAAATAGCTGCCAGCAGGTGTCAATCATATTAATAATCAATATCTCATTATTTAAAACTAAAAGACTACATATGAATGAAAAAAAAATATTTGAATTTTAAGCAAAATGTTGAGCTTTAATGTTACCAAAGTATGACACGATACTCCCTACTTTACTATTAGTCCGAGATTACTCTGACGTCCGACGGCTGATTTGCCAGACAAGCTGGGCCGTGGGATGTCAGAGCTTGTCCCATATTAAAAAGTGGATATTTGCCCACCCAAAATAGATGCGCTGCCTCCTCGATTCTGGAGCCGACTATAGGCCTTGGAATTATATAAATCGGGCTTCAATCTCTTCATTTTTCATTTATCTTTCCATTTATGTAAGTTTCACCTACCTGCCAACCCTTTATTTTCTGATAATTAGACAGTTTTCACAGTGACCTACGATTTCTTCATCTTGCCTTTCATTTTCAAAGATTATCACGTGACCAAGAGAAAACAGTGCAAACGACCATAATGTAACACCTCGTTCATTTACGATGCAAGTTACCTAAATGTCCGAGAGCTTCCGATTGTTATCATGGTCGGAACTAAATGCTAATTACCGATCTCCTGTAAAGGAAGTAAAAACACGTGGTTGTTTCTAAATGTTAAACATCGATCTCCTATAAAGGAGATAAACAAATATAAATATTTGCATATTTGAGCCTTGAGGCCACGAACTCTCTCGTAACTTGACGTCCATTTGAAAGTGAAAGTTTTTCCTGGTGAAGGTCATTGGTTCACTAGTACTCCAGGCACTCTACCAAAAAATCTCAACCACCAATGAAATAGCCAATTAGTGCTGAAAGTGGTATTTAACATATTTAACATCAAATAATTAACATGATTAGGCCACACCAATTTGATTCCTTGTTCGACAGACCCGCCCGCACCTATTTTTTTCAAAACAGATTGTTTTTATTTTTATTATATTCCCGCTTCCCACATCCGGAAATGAAATCATGTCCATTTCCCGCACTGTTTTTTTTTGTTAATATTATATAAATATCTCAACATTTGTTTTTTAAAATCACAGTCTAGCCTTTAGATAACGATTTTAAACCTATCAGCACCCCACAACACTGTTAATATCTGCGAGAATATTTGTTTCAGCATGAAAACAATTTATCCCAAGCGGGAGTGCTCCGATATAAATAGAAATACCAGTACAGAACAAAACGTTGGTTTCTTTCCCCCTAACTTACATTCCCTATAAAAAAAAATGTACGTTGTTTAAATAAAGTACAAAGAACTTCTGAAGGATTTGCCTTCAACTGCAATTATAATGAATGGTGACGGTCATACCCGCTGCAGGTTTGTGCACCTGTCTTGGTTGATTCAGAGACCTGTCGTTCAGCAGTTATTGTTTGTTGATGTGGTTCATTGGTAGTTTCCCGTTTGGAAATATCGTTGGTTTTCCTGTTCGAATTGTGTACAATACTAAGTTGTGGTCCCTTATAGCTTGCTGGTTGGTCTTGATCAAAGCACTGTGTAAAAGGCCGTACTTTGACCTATGTTTGTTATTATCAGGTTGGGACCAACCCTCCCTCAGACAAGGGCTTTGAAGGGTTCATTTTACCATGTTTACTGTTCATTCTAGATCTGCTGTAGAAAAGAAAATAGAAATGCTAAGGTTTTGTACAGTGCTACTACATGTATACAAAATCTTTGACAACTTAGAAATTTTTACTCAAAAAGAGGAGAAATACATTATATTTTAAACAACTTTTCTAAAAGAGGGATGGGTCCACTTATTTTGAATAATATTAAACTGTTAAAGTAAATGTGTTAAAGTCCAGGAATATTACAAAATTCTTGGACATGTTTTGACCATTTAATACCAAATATTATAGTTCTTTGGGAAAATATAAGCCTTTTGTACTTAAAGTGTTTTTACAAAAAAAATATATTATAACTTTAATATTTTGACCCCTCATAAAAGGGATATTCATAACATTAAGGGGTTGTTCTGAACCTGATTATGACTTGGATGGAGAATTGTCTCATTGTCAGTCACACGTACATAGACCAGATTTAATTATTCAATTATTTCTTGTTGAACAGGGAAAAAATTCTTCTTAAATTAAAGAAATGTTAAGGTACAAGTGATAAATCAAGTTTTGATGTAGTCAAAACCTACTATTTTATGTTTACAAAAAAAAATTATAATCGCTCGCCTTTACTTTTTAAGCTTCGCCTCAAAAATTTGCAAATTAAATATTTTTTTATTAAAATTTTCAAATCGCTCGCTCGCCCCAATTTTTGGAGTCCAAAAATCCGTAGAACAAGAAATTTAATTGGTGTGGCCTTAATAGAAAAAAGTTTCAAATTTAAAATGTATGACCTCCACACAATATTTCCTTGGTCACAATGCTTATGTTGATAACGTCACTGTTAGCAATGATTGTTCCATGAAATCCATATAACCTATTGACGTTTGGTCTACTAGCATTGACTATTGTAATTCATTCATAGAAAAACCTCTTAGAGATTGGTTATGTTCCTTAATTAAATGAATCAATCAATCTATGATGTATGATACATAATAATCTTATAACAAGGCACCATAAGACATGACATAAATTCACATAATAGAATATTGCGTTTGATGACTTTAACATGTTAAAATAAGATACATGTACATGTGATGTATGACAAACAAACAATTGTTTTCTAGCAACAATACATGTACATCAAAATTTGCATGATTTGCATTTAAACTAAACGTAACAATACACCTCTATTAAAATGATGTATTTATATGCTGTTGCATTATGTGTACATTTGTTTTAACGAGCTACATTTGTTGCTACAAGGTCAATTCTTTACTTTTTTATTATACATGTATAATATTAAAAAAAATAACAAATGCATACTTTCTTTGTCCAAAAGGTACAACTTGCAGCAGACACATTATATTGCATACATGTATTTTTATACATGTGTAAAGCCAGAGTTTTGTTATATTGATAGTAAAATCCATGATGTGGTTTGTTCAACTTTGTTGACAACTGAAGTAACAGAGACATGTATTTTCTTTATTTTAGTGATAAAAGTCCACACGTTTACAGCAGCTATGGTAACTAAAGGCATCATCGGAACAGAGTAATCGGAAACTTATTTCCTCTAGAATCATAAGCTTTACATTGATATTAGTGAAGAATGGATACCAATCATTCTATATCATCTCCACACAGTGAACATAATGACACTCATACAGATGCAGGCACAACTGTTAACTTTGACAACTTGTATCCTGCCATTGTCCAATGTTTTGCCGTCATTCTCTTCGGTTACATTGCTGGACGAGCAAATATCATCTCTACCTCACAAGGAAAAGGAATTGGGACTTTTGTCTCAAAATTTTGTCTTCCTGCTCTGCTTTTCAAAAATATGTGCATTTTGGATTTTTCCATTGTTAACTGGATGTTTTTGATAAGTGTGTTAATCTCAAAATCTGTTGTATTTATAATTGTTACAATTGTAACATTAGTTGCCAAGCGACCAGTAAATTATGGATATGCTGGATTGTTTGCTATTTTTTGTACACAAAGCAATGACTTTGCTTTAGGATATCCTATTTGTGAGTACATGTATATTTTGGCTCCTACATAAAGTTATGTTGAGTTGTTTTTTATGAAGAATAGAAAATCAAAGGAAAATATTTTGAGATTAAACAACACAATTTACACAAAATCATACCCCTCAGTGGGAAATTAACACTAAATTAAAATGTTTACTAAAATGAAGACTACCTGAACAAAACCCCCTAACAATATTTTCTGTATTTAAAAAAAAACGTTTTCTCAGTATAAGAATTGTAATTAATGTAATTTACCATGCATGTTGAATTGTCATTACTATAAACATGACAAAACTTTTTCTTTTTCTTTTTTTCAGTACAAGCCTTGTACCAAGAAAGCCATCCCCAGTACCTGAACTACATCTACCTGATTGCTCCTGTGTCTGTGGTTATTCTCAATCCTATTGGATTTTTATTGTTGGAAATTCAAAAAAAGAAGGACGGAGATAAAGTAGACGTGTCTAAGAGTATGAAGAGTATAAATGACTCGGGTTCAAAATCTGGGACATGTGCCTTGATACTGCATGTGATTAAAGGTGTAATCACAAATCCCATTGTATTCATGACCATCATTGGTATCGTTGGAAACTTCATACTACGGAGAAATTTACCATTGGTTATCTCAGAAATTCTTGATGTTTTAGGTATTATTATTATATTTGTTATAAAAATGTGACTAATATATAACAAAAAAAATGTATTCTTAAAGATAAGCAAATGTAGAATTATTATTTTAGATATATATCTATACATATATCATGTATATAAAGAAGATGTAGTTCATGTTTGATTGCAAATTCTACAACTCTCCATCAGAGACCAAATTACACAGAAACTTACACCTATACATGCTATAGGTCACCATACAGGCTATAACACATAGCCAGCAATAAAAGAGGCTAAAATGACAAATGTAAAACAATTCATAAGAAAAAACTAAATGACCTAGTTTATGTACAAAATAGTGAATGAAAAACAAATATATGTAACTCAACAACAAAAAAACAACCACTGAATTGCAGGTTCCTGACTTAAGACATCAACATACAGTATGTGGCAGGGTTAAACATGTTTGATGGCACCAACCACCCTCCTAAACAGTGGTGCAATAGCCCAACAGAAGTACCAACAATAAAACACAATAAACAAAAAACTATATGCAGTTTTAACTGACAATTAATTTATATTTTTGCATGTCTGCTGTACAGATACATATGTATTTGATGTGCATGTATTATTTATGAAAAGATTTTACATTTCAATGAAATATGATAAAATATTTCATATAAATTTATATGATGTTAAAACAATGTTGAAAAACATGCTGTACACATGTTTTTCTATTTATAGTTGAATAATATCTTTATCTTTACAGGTGATGCATTCTCTGGGGCAGCTTTGTTTTATCTTGGTCTTAGTTTAGTAGGGAAAATATCAGGCCAGATGGGTCCACAACTTATAGTACCAGTACTTCTAATAGCAGCTAAAGCGTAAGTATCTATGATGCTTTCTCTGGGGCAGCTTTGTTTTATCTTGGTCTTAGTTTAGTAGGGAAAATATCAGGCCAGATGGGTCCACAACTTATAGTACCAGTACTTCTAATAGCAGCTAAAGCGTAACTATCTATGTTGCTTATTCTGGGGCAGCTTTATTTTATCTTGGTCTTAGTTTAGTTGGGAAAATATCAGGCCAGATGGGTCCACAACTTATAGTACCAGTACTTCTAATAGCAGCTAAAGCGTAAGTATCTATGATGCTTTCTCTGGGGCAGCTTTATTTTATCTTGGTCTTAGTTTAGTAGGGAAAATATCAGGCCAGATGGGTCCACAACTTATAGTACCAGTACTTCTAATAGCAGCTAAAGCGTAACTATCTATGTTGCTTATTCTGGGGCAGCTTTATTTTATCTTGGTCTTAGTTTAGTTGGGAAAATATCAGGCCAGATGGGTCCACAACTTATAGTACCAGTACTTCTAATAGCAGCTAAAGCGTAAGTATCTATGTTGCTTTCTCTGGGGCAGCTTTGTTTTATCTTGGTCTAAGTTTAGTAGGGAAAATATCAGGCCAGATGGGTCCACAACTTATAGTACCAATACTTCTAATAGCAGCTAAAGCGTAAGTATCTATGTTGCTTTCTCTGGGGCAGCTTTGTTTTATCTTGGTCTAAGTTTAATGGGGAAAATATCAGGCCAGATGGGTCCACAACTTATTGTACCAGTACTTCTAATAGCAGCTAAAGCGTAAGTATCTATGTTGCTTTCTCTGAGGCAGCTTTGTTTTATCTTGGTCTTAGTTTAGTAGGGAAAATATCAGGCCAGATGGGTCCACAACTTATAGTACCAGTACTTCTAATAGCAGCTAAAGCGTAAGTATCTATGTTGCTTTCTCTGGGGCAGCTTTGTTTTATCTTGGTCTTAGTTTAGTAGGGAAAATATCAGGCCAGATGGGTCCACAACTTATAGTACCAGTACTTCTAATAGCAGCTAAAGCGTAAGTATCTATGATGCTTTCTCTGGGGCAGCTTTGTTTTATCTTGGTCTTAGTTTAGTAGGGAAAATATCAGGCCAGATGGGTCCACAACTTATAGTACCAGTACTTCTAATAGCAGCTAAAGCGTAATATCTATGTTGCTTTCTCTGAGGCAGCTTTATTTTATCTTGGTCTTAGTTTAGTAGGGAAAATATCAGGCCAGATGGGTCCACAACTTATAGTACCAGTACTTCTAATAGCAGCTAAAGCGTAAGTATCTATGTTGCTTTCTCTGGGGCAGCTTTGTTTTATCTTGGTCTTAGTTTAGTAGGGAAAATATCAGGCCAGATGGGTCCACAACTTATAGTACCAGTACTTCTAATAGCAGCTAAAGCGTAAGTATCTATGATGCTTTCTCTGGGGCAGCTTTGTTTTATCTTGGTCCTAGTTTAGTAGGGAAAATATCAGGCCAGATGGGTCCACAACTTATAGTACCAGTACTTCTAATAGCAGCTAAAGCGTAAGTATCTATGTTGCTTTCTCTGGGACAGCTTTGTTTTATCTTGGTCTTAGTTTAGTAGGGAAAATATCAGGCCAGATGGGTCCACAACTTATAGTACCAGTATTTCTAATAGCAGCTAAAGCGTAAGTATCTATGTTGCTTTCTCTGGGGCAGCTTTGTTTTATCTTGGTCTTAGTTTAGTAGGGAAAATATCAGGCCAGATGGGTCCACAACTTATAGTACCAGTACTTCTAATAGCAGCTAAAGCGTAAGTATCTATGATGCTTTCTCTGGGGCAGCTTTGTTTTATCTTTGTCCTAGTTTAGTAGGGAAAATATCAGGCCAGATGGGTCCACAACTTATAGTACCAGTACTTCTAATAGCAGCTAAAGCGTAAGTATCTATGTTGCTTTCTCTGGGACAGCTTTGTTTTATCTTGGTCTTAGTTTAGTAGGGAAAATATCAGGCCAGATGGGTCCACAACTTATAGTACCAGTACTTCTAATAGCAGCTAAAGCGTAAGTATCTATGTTGCTTTCTCTGGGGCAGCTTTATTTTATCTTGGTCCTAGTTTAGTAGGGAAAATATCAGGCCAGATGGGTCCACAACTTATAGTACCAGTACTTCTAATAGCAGCTAAAGCGTAAGTATCTATGTTGCTTTCTCTGAGGCAGCTTTATTTTATCTTGGTCTTAGTTTAGTAGGGAAAATATCAGGCCAGATGGGTCCACAACTTATAGTACCAGTACTTCTAATAGCAGCTAAAGCGTAAGTATCTATGTTGCTTTCTCTGGGGCAGCTTTGTTTTATCTTGGTCTTAGTTTAGTAGGGAAAATATCAGGCCAGATGGGTCCACAACTTATAGTACCAGTACTTCTAATAGCAGCTAAAGCGTAAGTATCTATGATGCTTTCTCTGGGGCAGCTTTGTTTTATCTTGGTCCTAGTTTAGTAGGGAAAATATCAGGCCAGATGGGTCCACAACTTATAGTACCAGTACTTCTAATAGCAGCTAAAGCGTAAGTATCTATGTTGCTTTCTCTGGGACAGCTTTGTTTTATCTTGGTCTTAGTTTAGTAGGGAAAATATCAGGCCAGATGGGTCCACAACTTATAGTACCAGTACTTCTAATAGCAGCTAAAGCGTAAGTATCTATGATGCTTTCTCTGGGGCAGCTTTGTTTTATCTTTGTCCTAGTTTAGTAGGGAAAATATCAGGCCAGATGGGTCCACAACTTATAGTACCAGTACTTCTAATAGCAGCTAAAGCGTAAGTATCTATGTTGCTTTCTCTGGGGCAGCTTTATTTTATCTTGGTCCTAGTTTAGTAGGGAAAATATCAGGCCAGATGGGTCCACAACTTATAGTACCAGTACTTCTAATAGCAGCTAAAGCGTAAGTATCTATGTTGCTTTCTCTGGGGCAGCTTTATTTTATCTTGGTCCTAGTTTAGTAGGGAAAATATCAGGCCAGATGGGTCCACAACTTATAGTACCAGTACTTCTAATAGCAGCTAAAGCATAATATCTATGTTGCTTTCTCTGGGGCAGCTTTGTTTTATCTTCGTCTTAGTTTAGTAGGGAAAACATCAGGCCAGATGGGTCCACAACTTATAGTACCAGTACTTCTAATAGCGGCTAAAGTGTAAGTATCTATGTTGCTTTCTCTGGGGCAGCTTTGTTTTATCTTGGTCTTAGTTTAGTAGGGGAAATATCAGGCCAGATGGGTCCACAACTTATAGTACCAGTACTTCTAATAGCAGCTAAAGCGTAAGTATCTATGTTGCTTTCTCTGGGGCAGCTTTATTTTATCTTGGTCCTAGTTTAGTAGGGAAAATATCAGGCCAGATGGGTCCACAACTTATAGTACCAGTACTTCTAATAGCAGCTAAAGCGTAAGTATCTATGTTGCTTTCTCTGGGGCAGCTTTATTTTATCTTGGTCCTAGTTTAGTAGGGAAAATATCAGGCCAGATGGGTCCACAACTTATTGTACCAGTACATCTAATAGCAGCTAAAGCGTAAGTATCTATGTTGCTTTCTCTGGGGCAGCTTTTTTTTATCTTGGTCTTAGTTTAGTAGGGAAAATATCAGGCCAGATGGGTCCACAACTTATGGTACCAGTACTTCTAATAGCAGCTAAAACGTAAGTATCTATGTTGCTTTCTCTGGGGCAGCTTTGTTTTATCTTGGTCTTAGTTTAGTAGGGAAAATATCAGGCCAGATGGGTCCACAACTTATAGTACCAGTACTTCTAATAGCAGCTAAAGCGTAAGTATCTATGATGCTTTCTCTGGGGCAGCTTTGTTTTATCTTGGTCCTAGTTTAGTAGGGAAAATATCAGGCCAGATGGGTCCACAACTTATAGTACCAGTACTTCTAATAGCAGCTAAAGCGTAAGTATCTATGTTGCTTTCTCTGGGACAGCTTTGTTTTATCTTGGTCTTAGTTTAGTAGGGAAAATATCAGGCCAGATGGGTCCACAACTTATAGTACCAGTACTTCTAATAGCAGCTAAAGCGTAAGTATCTATGTTGCTTATTCTGGGGCAGCTTTATTTTATCTTGGTCTTAGTTTAGTTGGGAAAATATCAGGCCAGATGGGTCCACAACTTATAGTACCAGTACTTCTAATAGCAGCTAAAGCGTAAGTATCTATGATGCTTTCACTGGGGCAGCTTTGTTTTATCTTGGTCTTAGTTTAGTAGGGAAAATATCAGGCCAGATGGGTCCACAACTTATAGTACCAGTACTTCTAATAGCAGCTAAAGCGTAAGTATCTATGTTGCTTTCTCTGGGGCAGCTTTGTTTTATCTTGGTCTAAGTTTAGTAGGGAAAATATCAGGCCAGATGGATCCACAACTTATAGTACCAATACTTCTAATAGAAGCTAAAGTGTAAGTATTTATGTTGCTTTCTCTGGGGCAGCTTTGTTTTATCTTGGTCTAAGTTTAATAGGGAAAATATCAGGCCAGATGGGTCCACAACTTATTGTACCAGTACATCTAATAGCAGCTAAAGCGTAAGTATCTATGTTGCTTTCTCTGGGGAAGCTTTGTTTTATCTTGGTCTTAGTTTAGTAGGGAAAATATCAGGCCAGATGGGTCCACAACTTATAGTACCAGTACTTCTAATAGCAGCTAAAGCGTAAGTATCTATGTTGCTTTCTCTGAGGCAGCTTTGTTTTATCTTGGTCTTAGTTTAGTAGGGAAAATATCAGGCCAGATGGGTCCACAACTTATAGTACCAGTACTTCTAATAGCAGCTAAAGCGTAAGTATCTATGTTGCTTTCTCTGGGGCAGCTTTATTTTATCTTGGTCTTAGTTTAGTAGGGAAAATATCAGGCCAGATGGGTCCACAACTTATAGTACCAGTACTTCTAATAGCAGCTAAAGCGTAAGTATCTATGTTGCTTTCTCTGTGGCAGCTTTGTTTTATCTTGGTCTTAGTTTAGTAGGGAAAATATCAGGCCAGATGGGTCCACAACTTATAGTACCAGTACTTCTAATAGCAGCTAAAGCGTAAGTATCTATGTTGCTTTCTCTGGGGCAGCTTTGTTTTATCTTGGTCTTAGTTTAGTAGGGAAAATATCAGGCCAGATGGGTCCACAACTTATAGTACCAGTACTTCTAATAGCAGCTAAAGCGTAAGTATCTATGTTGCTTTCTCTGGGGCAGCTTTATTTTATCTTGGTCTTAGTTTAGTAGGGAAAATATCAGGCCAGATGGGTCCACAACTTATAGTACCAGTACTTCTAATAGCAGCTAAAGCGTAAGTATCTATGTTGCTTTCTCTGGGGCAGCTTTGTTTTATCTTGGTCTTAGTTTAGTAGGGAAAATATCAGGCCAGATGGGTCCACAACTTATAGTACCAGTACTTCTAATAGCAGCTAAAGCGTAAGTATCTATGATGCTTTCTCTGGGGCAGCTTTGTTTTATCTTGGTCCTAGTTTAGTAGGGAAAATATCAGGCCAGATGGGTCCACAACTTATAGTACCAGTACTTCTAATAGCAGCTAAAGCGTAAGTATCTATGTTGCTTTCTCTGGGACAGCTTTGTTTTATCTTGGTCTTAGTTTAGTAGGGAAAATATCAGGCCAGATGGGTCCACAACTTATAGTACCAGTACTTCTAATAGCAGCTAAAGCGTAAGTATCTATGTTGCTTTCTCTGAGGCAGCTTTATTTTATCTTGGTCTTAGTTTAGTAGGGAAAATATCAGGCCAGATGGGTCCACAACTTATAGTACCAGTACTTCTAATAGCAGCTAAAGCGTAAGTATCTATGTTGCTTTCTCTGGGGCAGCTTTATTTTATCTTGGTCTTAGTTTAGTAGGGAAAATATCAGGCCAGATGGGTCCACAACTTATGGTACCAGTACTTCTAATAGCAGCTAAAGCGTAAGTATCTATGTTGCTTTCTCTGGGGCAGCTTTATTTTATCTTGGTCCTAGTTTAGTAGGGAAAATATCAGGCCAGATGGGTCCACAACTTATTGTACCAGTACATCTAATAGCAGCTAAAGCGTAAGTATCTATGTTGCTTTCTCTGGGGCAGCTTTGTTTTATCTTGGTCTTAGTTTAGTAGGGAAAATATCAGGCCAGATGGGTCCACAACTTATAGTACCAGTACTTCTAATAGCAGCTAAAGCGTAAGTATCTATGTTGCTTTCTCTGGGGCAGCTTTGTTTTATCTTGGTCTTAGTTTAGTAGGGAAAATATCAGGCCAGATGGGTCCACAACTTATAGTACCAGTACTTCTAATAGCAGCTAAAGCGTAAGTATCTATGTTGCTTTCTCTGGGGCAGCTTTGTTTTATCTTGGTCTTAGTTTAGTAGGGAAAATATCAGGCCAGATGGGTCCACAACTTATTGTACCAGTACATCTAATAGCAGCTAAAGCGTAAGTATCTATGTTGCTTTCTCTGAGGCAGCTTTATTTTATCTTGGTCTAAGTTTAATAGGGAAAATATCAGGCCAGATGGGTCCACAACTTATTGTACCAGTACATCTAATAGCAGCTAAAGCGTAAGTATCTATGTTGCTTTCTCTGGGGCAGCTTTGTTTTATCTTGGTCTAAGTTTAGTAGGGAAAATATCAGGCCAGATGGGTCCACAACTTATAGTACCAGTACTTCTAATAGCAGCTAAAGCGTAAGTATCTATGTTGCTTTCTCTGGGGCAGCTTTATTTTATCTTGGTCTTAGTTTAGTTGGGAAAATATCAGGCCAGATGGGTCCACAACTTATTGTACCAGTACTTCTAATAGCAGCTAAAGCGTAATATCTATGTTGCTTTCTCTGAGGCAGCTTTATTTTATCTTGGTCTTAGTTTAGTAGGGAAAATATCAGGCCAGATGGGTCCACAACTTATAGTACCAGTACTTCTAATAGCAGCTAAAGCGTAAGTATCTATGTTGCTTTCTCTGGGGCAGCTTTATTTTATCTTGGTCTTAGTTTAGTAGGGAAAATATCAGGCCAGATGGGTCCACAACTTATTGTACCAGTACATCTAATAGCAGCTAAAGCGTAAGTATCTATGTTGCTTTCTCTGGGACAGCTTTGTTTTATCTTGGTCTAAGTTTAGTAGGGAAAATATCAGGCCAGATGGGTCCACAACTTATAGTACCAGTACTTCTAATAGCAGCTAAAGCGTAAGTATCTATGTTGCTTTCTCTGGGACAGCTTTATTTTATCTTGGTCTTAGTTTAGTAGGGAAAATATCAGGCCAGATGGGTCCACAACTTATAGTACCAGTACTTCTAATAGCAGCTAAAGCGTAAGTATCTATGTTGCTTTCTCTGGGGCAGCTTTGTTTTATCTTGGTCTTAGTTTAGTAGGGAAAATATCAGGCCAGATGGGTCCACAACTTATAGTACCAGTACTTCTAATAGCAGCTAAAGCGTAAGTATCTATGTTGCTTTCTCTGGGGCAGCTTTGTTTTATCTTGGTCTTAGTTTAGTAGGGAAAATATCAGGCCAGATGGGTCCACAACTTATAGTACCAATACTTCTAATAGCAGCTAAAGCGTAAGTATCTATGTTGCTTTCTCTGGGGCAGCTTTGTTTTATCTTGGTCTTAGTTTAGTAGGGAAAATATCAGGCCAGATGGGTCCACAACTTATAGAACCAGTACTTCTAATAGCAGCTAAAGCGTAAGTATCTATGTTGCTTTCTCTGGGGCAGCTTTATTTTATCTTGGTCCTAGTTTAGTAGGGAAAATATCAGGCCAGATGGGTCCACAACTTATAGTACCAGTACTTCTAATAGCAGCTAAAGCGTAAGTATCTATGTTGCTTTCTCTGGGGCAGCTTTGTTTTATCTTGGTCTAAGTTTAATGGGGAAAATATCAGGCCAGATGGGTCCACAACTTATTGTACCAGTACTTCTAATAGCAGCTAAAGCGTAAGTATCTATGTTGCTTTCTCTGGGTCAGCTTTGTTTTATCTTGGTCTTAGTTTAGTAGGGAAAATATCAGGCCAGATGGGTCCACAACTTATAGTACCAGTACTTCTAATAGCAGCTAAAGCGTAAGTATCTATGTTGCTTTCTCTGGGGCAGCTTTGTTTTATCTTGGTCTTAGTTTAGTAGGGAAAATATCAGGCCAGATGGGTCCACAACTTATAGTACCAGTACTTCTAATAGCAGCTAAAGCGTAAGTATCTATGTTGCTTTCTCTGGGTCAGCTTTATTTTATCTTGGTCTTAGTTTAGTAGGGAAAATATCAGGCCAGATGGGTCCACAACTTATAGTACCAGTACTTCTAATAGCAGCTAAAGCGTAAGTATCTATGTTGCTTTCTCTGGGTCAGCTTTGTTTTATCTTGGTCTTAGTTTAGTAGGGAAAATATCAGGCCAGATGGGTCCACAACTTATAGTACCAGTACTTCTAATAGCAGCTAAAGCGTAAGTATCTATGTTGCTTTCTCTGGGTCAGCTTTGTTTTATCTTGGTCTTAGTTTAGTAGGGAAAATATCAGGCCAGATGGGTCCACAACTTATAGTACCAGTACTTCTAATAGCAGCTAAAGCGTAAGTATCTATGTTGCTTTCTCTGGGGCAGCTTTGTTTTATCTTGGTCTTAGTTTAGTAGGGAAAATATCAGGCCAGATGGGTCCACAACTTATTGTACCAGTACTTCTAATAGCAGCTAAAGCGTAAGTATCTATGTTGCTTTCTCTGGGGCAGCTTTGTTTTATCTTGGTCTTAGTTTAGTAGGGAAAATATCAGGCCAGATGGGTCCACAACTTATAGTACCAGTACTTCTAATAGCAGCTAAAGCGTAATATCTATGTTGCTTTCTCTGAGGCAGCTTTATTTTATCTTGGTCTTAGTTTAGAAGTGAAAATATCAGGCCAGATGGGTCCACAACTTATAGTACCAGTACTTCTAATAGCAGCTAAAGCGTAAGTATCTATGTTGCTTTCTCTGGGGCAGCTTTATTTTATCTTGGTCTTAGTTTAGTAGGGAAAATATCAGGCCAGATGGGTCCACAACTTATGGTACCAGTACTTCTAATAGCAGCTAAAGCGTAAGTATCTATGTTGCTTTCTCTGGGGCAGCTTTATTTTATCTTGGTCCTAGTTTAGTAGGGAAAATATCAGGCCAGATGGGTCCACAACTTATTGTACCAGTACATCTAATAGCAGCTAAAGCGTAAGTATCTATGTTGCTTTCTCTGGGGCAGCTTTGTTTTATCTTGGTCTTAGTTTAGTAGGGAAAATATCAGGCCAGATGGGTCCACAACTTATAGTACCAGTACTTCTAATAGCAGCTAAAGCGTAAGTATCTATGTTGCTTTCTCTGGGGCAGCTTTGTTTTATCTTGGTCTTAGTTTAGTAGGGAAAATATCAGGCCAGATGGGTCCACAACTTATAGTACCAGTACTTCTAATAGCAGCTAAAGCGTAAGTATCTATGTTGCTTTCTCTGGGGCAGCTTTGTTTTATCTTGGTCTTAGTTTAGTAGGGAAAATATCAGGCCAGATGGGTCCACAACTTATTGTACCAGTACATCTAATAGCAGCTAAAGCGTAAGTATCTATGTTGCTTTCTCTGAGGCAGCTTTATTTTATCTTGGTCTAAGTTTAATAGGGAAAATATCAGGCCAGATGGGTCCACAACTTATAGTACCAGTACATCTAATAGCAGCTAAAGCGTAAGTATCTATGTTGCTTTCTCTGGGGCAGCTTTGTTTTATCTTGGTCTAAGTTTAGTAGGGAAAATATCAGGCCAGATGGGTCCACAACTTATAGTACCAGTACTTCTAATAGCAGCTAAAGCGTAAGTATCTATGTTGCTTTCTCTGGGGCAGCTTTATTTTATCTTGGTCTTAGTTTAGTTGGGAAAATATCAGGCCAGATGGGTCCACAACTTATTGTACCAGTACTTCTAATAGCAGCTAAAGCGTAATATCTATGTTGCTTTCTCTGAGGCAGCTTTATTTTATCTTGGTCTTAGTTTAGTAGGGAAAATATCAGGCCAGATGGGTCCACAACTTATAGTACCAGTACTTCTAATAGCAGCTAAAGCGTAAGTATCTATGTTGCTTTCTCTGGGGCAGCTTTATTTTATCTTGGTCTTAGTTTAGTAGGGAAAATATCAGGCCAGATGGGTCCACAACTTATTGTACCAGTACATCTAATAGCAGCTAAAGCGTAAGTATCTATGTTGCTTTCTCTGGGACAGCTTTGTTTTATCTTGGTCTAAGTTTAGTAGGGAAAATATCAGGCCAGATGGGTCCACAACTTATAGTACCAGTACTTCTAATAGCAGCTAAAGCGTAAGTATCTATGTTGCTTTCTCTGGGACAGCTTTATTTTATCTTGGTCTTAGTTTAGTAGGGAAAATATCAGGCCAGATGGGTCCACAACTTATAGTACCAGTACTTCTAATAGCAGCTAAAGCGTAAGTATCTATGTTGCTTTCTCTGGGGCAGCTTTGTTTTATCTTGGTCTTAGTTTAGTAGGGAAAATATCAGGCCAGATGGGTCCACAACTTATAGTACCAGTACTTCTAATAGCAGCTAAAGCGTAAGTATCTATGTTGCTTTCTCTGGGGCAGCTTTGTTTTATCTTGGTCTTAGTTTAGTAGGGAAAATATCAGGCCAGATGGGTCCACAACTTATAGTACCAGTACTTCTAATAGCAGCTAAAGCGTAAGTATCTATGTTGCTTTCTCTGGGGCAGCTTTGTTTTATCTTGGTCTTAGTTTAGTAGGGAAAATATCAGGCCAGATGGGTCCACAACTTATAGTACCAATACTTCTAATAGCAGCTAAAGCGTAAGTATCTATGTTGCTTTCTCTGGGGCAGCTTTGTTTTATCTTGGTCTTAGTTTAGTAGGGAAAATATCAGGCCAGATGGGTCCACAACTTATAGAACCAGTACTTCTAATAGCAGCTAAAGCGTAAGTATCTATGTTGCTTTCTCTGGGGCAGCTTTATTTTATCTTGGTCCTAGTTTAGTAGGGAAAATATCAGGCCAGATGGGTCCACAACTTATAGTACCAGTACTTCTAATAGCAGCTAAAGCGTAAGTATCTATGTTGCTTTCTCTGGGGCAGCTTTGTTTTATCTTGGTCTAAGTTTAATGGGGAAAATATCAGGCCAGATGGGTCCACAACTTATTGTACCAGTACTTCTAATAGCAGCTAAAGCGTAAGTATCTATGTTGCTTTCTCTGGGTCAGCTTTGTTTTATCTTGGTCTTAGTTTAGTAGGGAAAATATCAGGCCAGATGGGTCCACAACTTATAGTACCAGTACTTCTAATAGCAGCTAAAGCGTAAGTATCTATGTTGCTTTCTCTGGGTCAGCTTTATTTTATCTTGGTCTTAGTTTAGTAGGGAAAATATCAGGCCAGATGGGTCCACAACTTATAGTACCAGTACTTCTAATAGCAGCTAAAGCGTAAGTATCTATGTTGCTTTCTCTGGGTCAGCTTTGTTTTATCTTGGTCCTAGTTTAGTAGGGAAAATATCAGGCCAGATGGGTCCACAACTTATTGTACCAGTACATCTAATAGCAGCTAAAGCGTAAGTATCTATGATGCTTTCTCTGGGGCAGCTTTGTTTTATCTTGGTCTTAGTTTAGTAGGGAAAATATCAGGCCAGATGGGTCCACAACTTATAGTACCAGTACTTCTAATAGCAGCTAAAGCGTAAGTATCTATGTTGCTTTCTCTGGGTCAGCTTTGTTTTATCTTGGTCTTAGTTTAGTAGGGAAAATATCAGGCCAGATGGGTCCACAACTTATAGTACCAGTACTTCTAATAGCAGCTAAAGCGTAAGTATCTATGTTGCTTTCTCTGGGGCAGCTTTGTTTTATCTTGGTCTTAGTTTAGTAGGGAAAATATCAGGCCAGATGGGTCCACAACTTATTGTACCAGTACTTCTAATAGCAGCTAAAGCGTAAGTATCTATGTTGCTTTCTCTGGGGCAGCTTTGTTTTATCTTGGTCTTAGTTTAGTAGGGAAAATATCAGGCCAGATGGGTCCACAACTTATAGTACCAGTACTTCTAATAGCAGCTAAAGCGTAATATCTATGTTGCTTTCTCTGAGGCAGCTTTATTTTATCTTGGTCTTAGTTTAGAAGTGAAAATATCAGGCCAGATGGGTCCACAACTTATTGTACCAGTACATCTAATAGCAGCTAAAGCGTAAGTATCTATGTTGCTTTCTCTGAGGCAGCTTTATTTTATCTTGGTCTTAGTTTAGAAGTGAAAATATCAGGCCAGATGGGTCCACAACTTATTGTACCAGTACTTCTAATAGCAGCTAAAGCGTAACTATCTATGTTGCTTTCTCTGGGGCAGCTTTGTTTTATCTTGGTCTTAGTTTAGTAGGGAAAATATCAGGCCAGATGGGTCCACAACTTATAGTACCAGTACTTCTAATAGCAGCTAAAGCGTAATATCTATGTTGCTTTCTCTGAGGCAGCTTTATTTTATCTTGGTCTTAGTTTAGAAGTGAAAATATCAGGCCAGATGGGTCCACAACTTATTGTACCAGTACATCTAATAGCAGCTAAAGCGTAAGTATCTATGTTGCTTTCTCTGAGGCAGCTTTATTTTATCTTGGTCTTAGTTTAGTAGGGAAAATATCAGGCCAGATGGGTCCACAACTTATAGTACCAGTACTTCTAATAGCAGCTAAAGCGTAATATCTATGTTGCTTTCTCTGGGGCAGCTTTATTTTATCTTGGTCTTAGTTTAGTAGGGAAAATATCAGGCCAGATTGGGCCACAACTTATAGTACCAATACTTCTAATAGCAGCTAAAGCGTAAGTATCTATGTTGCTTTCTCTGGGTCAGCTTTATTTTATCTTGGTCTTAGTTTAGTAGGGAAAATATCAGGCCAGATGGGTCCACAACTTATAGTACCAGTACTTCTAATAGCAGCTAAAGCGTAAGTATCTATGTTGCTTTCTCTGGGGCAGCTTTGTTTTATCTTGGTCTTAGTTTAGTAGGGAAAATATCAGGCCAGATGGGTCCACAACTTATAGTACCAGTACATCTAATAGCATCTAAAGCGTAAGTATCTATGTTGCTTTCTCTGGGTCAGCTTTGTTTTATCTTGGTCTTAGTTTAGTAGGGAAAATATCAGGCCAGATGGGTCCACAACTTATAGTACCAGTACTTCTAATAGCAGCTAAAGCGTAAGTATCTATGTTGCTTTCTCTGGGGCAGCTTTATTTTATCTTGGTCTTAGTTTAGTAGGGAAAATATCAGGCCAGATGGGTCCACAACTTATAGTACCAGTACTTCTAATAGCAGCTAAAGCGTAAGTATCTATGTTGCTTTCTCTGGGGCAGCTTTGTTTTATCTTGGTCTTAGTTTAGTAGGGAAAATATCAGGCCAGATGGGGCCACAACTTATAGTACCAGTACTTCTAATAGCAGCTAAAGCGTAAGTATCTATAATGCTTTCTCTGGGGCAGCTATGTTTTATCTTGGTCTTAGTTTAGTAGGGAAAATATCAGGCCAGATGGGGCCACAACTTATAGTACCAGTACTTCTAATAGCAGCTAAAGCGTAAGTATCTATGTTGCTTTCTCTGGGGCAGCTTTATTTTATCTTGGTCTTAGTTTAGTAGGGAAAATATCAGGCCAGATGGGGCCACAACTTATAGTACCAGTACTTCTAATAGCAGCTAAAGCGTAAGTATCTATGTTGCTTTCTCTGGGGCAGCTTTATTTTATCTTGGTCTTAGTTTAGTAGGGAAAATATCAGGCCAGATGGGTCCACAACTTATAGTACCAATACTTCTAATAGCAGCTAAAGCGTAAGTATCTATGTTGCTTTCTCTGGGTCAGCTTTATTTTATCTTGGTCTTAGTTTAGTAGGGAAAATATCAGGCCAGATGGGTCCACAACTTATAGTACCAGTACTTCTAATAGCAGCTAAAGCGTAAGTATCTATGTTGCTTTCTCTGGGTCAGCTTTATTTTATCTTGGTCTTAGTTTAGTAGGGAAAATATCAGGCCAGATGGGTCCACAACTTATAGTACCAGTACTTCTAATAGCAGCTAAAGCGTAAGTATCTATGTTGCTTTCTCTGGGGCAGCTTTGTTTTATCTTGGTCTTAGTTTAGTAGGGAAAATATCAGGCCAGATGGGTCCACAACTTATAGTACCAGTACTTCTAATAGCAGCTAAAGCGTAATATCTATGTTGCTTTCTCTGGGGCAGCTTTATTTTATCTTGGTCTTAGTTTAGTAGGGAAAATATCAGGCCAGATGGGTCCACAACTTATAGTACCAGTACTTCTAATAGCAGCTAAAGCGTAAGTATCTATGTTGCTTTCTCTGAGGCAGCTTTGTTTTATCTTGGTCCTAGTTTAGTAGGGAAAATATCAGGCCAGATGGGGCCACAACTTATAGTACCAATACTTCTAATAGCAGCTAAAGCGTAAGTATCTATGTTGCTTTCTCTGGGGCAGCTTTGTTTTATCTTGGTCCTAGTTTAGTAGGGAAAATATCAGGCCAGATGGGTCCACAACTTATAGTACCAGTACTTCTAATAGCAGCTAAAGCGTAAGTATCTATGTTGCTTTCTCTGAGGCAGCTTTGTTTTATCTTGGTCTTAGTTTAGTAGGGAAAATATCAGGCCAGATGGGTCCACAACTTATAGTACCAGTACTTCTAATAGCAGCTAAAGCGTAAGTATCTATGTTGCTTTCTCTGG
Organism: Mytilus trossulus; assembly: GCF_036588685.1. Taxonomy (NCBI): domain Eukaryota; kingdom Metazoa; phylum Mollusca; class Bivalvia; order Mytilida; family Mytilidae; genus Mytilus; species Mytilus trossulus. The sequence continues at coordinate 1,376,197 of NC_086374.1, forward strand.
GGCAGCTTTGTTTTATCTTGGTCCTAGTTTAGTAGGGAAAATATCAGGCCAGATGGGTCCACAACTTATTGTACCAGTACTTCTAATAGCAGCTAAAGCGTAAGTATCTATGTTGCTTTCTCTGGGGCAGCTTTATTTGATCTTGGTCTTAGTTTAGTAGGGAAAATATCAGGCCAGATGGGTCCACAACTTATAGTACCAGTACTTCTAATAGCAGCTAAAGCGTAAGTATCTATGTTGCTTTCTCTGGGTCAGCTTTATTTTATCTTGGTCTTAGTTTAGTAGGGAAAATATCAGGCCAGATGGGTCCACAACTTATAGTACCAGTACTTCTAATAGCAGCTAAAGCGTAAGTATCTATGTTGCTTTCTCTGGGGCAGCTTTATTTTATCTTGGTCTTAGTTTAGAAGTGAAAATATCAGGCCAGATGGGTCCACAACTTATTGTACCAGTACATCTAATAGCAGCTAAAGCGTAAGTATCTATGTTGCTTTCTCTGGGGCAGCTTTGTTTTATCTTGGTCTAAGTTTAGTAGGGAAAATATCAGGCCAGATGGGTCCACAACTTATAGTACCAGTACTTCTAATAGCAGCTAAAGCGTAAGTATCTATGTTGCTTTCTCTGGGGCAGCTTTATTTTATCTTGGTCTTAGTTTAGTTGGGAAAATATCAGGCCAGATGGGTCCACAACTTATTGTACCAGTACTTCTAATAGCAGCTAAAGCGTAATATCTATGTTGCTTTCTCTGAGGCAGCTTTATTTTATCTTGGTCTTAGTTTAGTAGGGAAAATATCAGGCCAGATGGGTCCACAACTTATAGTACCAGTACTTCTAATAGCAGCTAAAGCGTAAGTATCTATGTTGCTTTCTCTGGGGCAGCTTTATTTTATCTTGGTCTTAGTTTAGTAGGGAAAATATCAGGCCAGATGGGTCCACAACTTATTGTACCAGTACATCTAATAGCAGCTAAAGCGTAAGTATCTATGTTGCTTTCTCTGGGACAGCTTTGTTTTATCTTGGTCTAAGTTTAGTAGGGAAAATATCAGGCCAGATGGGTCCACAACTTATAGTACCAGTACTTCTAATAGCAGCTAAAGCGTAAGTATCTATGTTGCTTTCTCTGAGGCAGCTTTGTTTTATCTTGGTCCTAGTTTAGTAGGGAAAATATCAGGCCAGATGGGGCCACAACTTATAGTACCAGTACTTCTAATAGCAGCTAAAGCGTAAGTATCTATGTTGCTTTCTCTGGGGCAGCTTTGTTTTATCTTGGTCTTAGTTTAGTAGGGAAAATATCAGGCCAGATGGGTCCACAACTTATAGTACCAGTACTTCTAATAGCAGCTAAAGCGTAAGTATCTATGTTGCTTTCTCTGGGGCAGCTTTGTTTTATCTTGGTCTTAGTTTAGTAGGGAAAATATCAGGCCAGATGGGTCCACAACTTATAGTACCAATACTTCTAATAGCAGCTAAAGCGTAAGTATCTATGTTGCTTTCTCTGGGGCAGCTTTGTTTTATCTTGGTCTTAGTTTAGTAGGGAAAATATCAGGCCAGATGGGTCCACAACTTATAGAACCAGTACTTCTAATAGCAGCTAAAGCGTAAGTATCTATGTTGCTTTCTCTGGGGCAGCTTTATTTTATCTTGGTCCTAGTTTAGTAGGGAAAATATCAGGCCAGATGGGTCCACAACTTATAGTACCAGTACTTCTAATAGCAGCTAAAGCGTAAGTATCTATGTTGCTTTCTCTGGGGCAGCTTTGTTTTATCTTGGTCTAAGTTTAATGGGGAAAATATCAGGCCAGATGGGTCCACAACTTATTGTACCAGTACTTCTAATAGCAGCTAAAGCGTAAGTATCTATGTTGCTTTCTCTGGGTCAGCTTTGTTTTATCTTGGTCTTAGTTTAGTAGGGAAAATATCAGGCCAGATGGGTCCACAACTTATAGTACCAGTACTTCTAATAGCAGCTAAAGCGTAAGTATCTATGTTGCTTTCTCTGGGGCAGCTTTGTTTTATCTTGGTCTTAGTTTAGTAGGGAAAATATCAGGCCAGATGGGTCCACAACTTATAGTACCAGTACTTCTAATAGCAGCTAAAGCGTAAGTATCTATGTTGCTTTCTCTGGGTCAGCTTTATTTTATCTTGGTCTTAGTTTAGTAGGGAAAATATCAGGCCAGATGGGTCCACAACTTATAGTACCAGTACTTCTAATAGCAGCTAAAGCGTAAGTATCTATGTTGCTTTCTCTGGGTCAGCTTTGTTTTATCTTGGTCTTAGTTTAGTAGGGAAAATATCAGGCCAGATGGGTCCACAACTTATAGTACCAGTACTTCTAATAGCAGCTAAAGCGTAAGTATCTATGTTGCTTTCTCTGGGTCAGCTTTGTTTTATCTTGGTCTTAGTTTAGTAGGGAAAATATCAGGCCAGATGGGTCCACAACTTATAGTACCAGTACTTCTAATAGCAGCTAAAGCGTAAGTATCTATGTTGCTTTCTCTGGGGCAGCTTTGTTTTATCTTGGTCTTAGTTTAGTAGGGAAAATATCAGGCCAGATGGGTCCACAACTTATTGTACCAGTACTTCTAATAGCAGCTAAAGCGTAAGTATCTATGTTGCTTTCTCTGGGGCAGCTTTGTTTTATCTTGGTCTTAGTTTAGTAGGGAAAATATCAGGCCAGATGGGTCCACAACTTATAGTACCAGTACTTCTAATAGCAGCTAAAGCGTAATATCTATGTTGCTTTCTCTGAGGCAGCTTTATTTTATCTTGGTCTTAGTTTAGAAGTGAAAATATCAGGCCAGATGGGTCCACAACTTATAGTACCAGTACTTCTAATAGCAGCTAAAGCGTAAGTATCTATGTTGCTTTCTCTGGGGCAGCTTTATTTTATCTTGGTCTTAGTTTAGTAGGGAAAATATCAGGCCAGATGGGTCCACAACTTATGGTACCAGTACTTCTAATAGCAGCTAAAGCGTAAGTATCTATGTTGCTTTCTCTGGGGCAGCTTTATTTTATCTTGGTCCTAGTTTAGTAGGGAAAATATCAGGCCAGATGGGTCCACAACTTATTGTACCAGTACATCTAATAGCAGCTAAAGCGTAAGTATCTATGTTGCTTTCTCTGGGGCAGCTTTGTTTTATCTTGGTCTTAGTTTAGTAGGGAAAATATCAGGCCAGATGGGTCCACAACTTATAGTACCAGTACTTCTAATAGCAGCTAAAGCGTAAGTATCTATGTTGCTTTCTCTGGGGCAGCTTTGTTTTATCTTGGTCTTAGTTTAGTAGGGAAAATATCAGGCCAGATGGGTCCACAACTTATAGTACCAGTACTTCTAATAGCAGCTAAAGCGTAAGTATCTATGTTGCTTTCTCTGGGGCAGCTTTGTTTTATCTTGGTCTTAGTTTAGTAGGGAAAATATCAGGCCAGATGGGTCCACAACTTATTGTACCAGTACATCTAATAGCAGCTAAAGCGTAAGTATCTATGTTGCTTTCTCTGAGGCAGCTTTATTTTATCTTGGTCTAAGTTTAATAGGGAAAATATCAGGCCAGATGGGTCCACAACTTATAGTACCAGTACATCTAATAGCAGCTAAAGCGTAAGTATCTATGTTGCTTTCTCTGGGGCAGCTTTGTTTTATCTTGGTCTAAGTTTAGTAGGGAAAATATCAGGCCAGATGGGTCCACAACTTATAGTACCAGTACTTCTAATAGCAGCTAAAGCGTAAGTATCTATGTTGCTTTCTCTGGGGCAGCTTTATTTTATCTTGGTCTTAGTTTAGTTGGGAAAATATCAGGCCAGATGGGTCCACAACTTATTGTACCAGTACTTCTAATAGCAGCTAAAGCGTAATATCTATGTTGCTTTCTCTGAGGCAGCTTTATTTTATCTTGGTCTTAGTTTAGTAGGGAAAATATCAGGCCAGATGGGTCCACAACTTATAGTACCAGTACTTCTAATAGCAGCTAAAGCGTAAGTATCTATGTTGCTTTCTCTGGGGCAGCTTTATTTTATCTTGGTCTTAGTTTAGTAGGGAAAATATCAGGCCAGATGGGTCCACAACTTATTGTACCAGTACATCTAATAGCAGCTAAAGCGTAAGTATCTATGTTGCTTTCTCTGGGACAGCTTTGTTTTATCTTGGTCTAAGTTTAGTAGGGAAAATATCAGGCCAGATGGGTCCACAACTTATAGTACCAGTACTTCTAATAGCAGCTAAAGCGTAAGTATCTATGTTGCTTTCTCTGGGACAGCTTTATTTTATCTTGGTCTTAGTTTAGTAGGGAAAATATCAGGCCAGATGGGTCCACAACTTATAGTACCAGTACTTCTAATAGCAGCTAAAGCGTAAGTATCTATGTTGCTTTCTCTGGGGCAGCTTTGTTTTATCTTGGTCTTAGTTTAGTAGGGAAAATATCAGGCCAGATGGGTCCACAACTTATAGTACCAGTACTTCTAATAGCAGCTAAAGCGTAAGTATCTATGTTGCTTTCTCTGGGGCAGCTTTGTTTTATCTTGGTCTTAGTTTAGTAGGGAAAATATCAGGCCAGATGGGTCCACAACTTATAGTACCAGTACTTCTAATAGCAGCTAAAGCGTAAGTATCTATGTTGCTTTCTCTGGGGCAGCTTTGTTTTATCTTGGTCTTAGTTTAGTAGGGAAAATATCAGGCCAGATGGGTCCACAACTTATAGTACCAATACTTCTAATAGCAGCTAAAGCGTAAGTATCTATGTTGCTTTCTCTGGGGCAGCTTTGTTTTATCTTGGTCTTAGTTTAGTAGGGAAAATATCAGGCCAGATGGGTCCACAACTTATAGAACCAGTACTTCTAATAGCAGCTAAAGCGTAAGTATCTATGTTGCTTTCTCTGGGGCAGCTTTATTTTATCTTGGTCCTAGTTTAGTAGGGAAAATATCAGGCCAGATGGGTCCACAACTTATAGTACCAGTACTTCTAATAGCAGCTAAAGCGTAAGTATCTATGTTGCTTTCTCTGGGGCAGCTTTGTTTTATCTTGGTCTAAGTTTAATGGGGAAAATATCAGGCCAGATGGGTCCACAACTTATTGTACCAGTACTTCTAATAGCAGCTAAAGCGTAAGTATCTATGTTGCTTTCTCTGGGTCAGCTTTGTTTTATCTTGGTCTTAGTTTAGTAGGGAAAATATCAGGCCAGATGGGTCCACAACTTATAGTACCAGTACTTCTAATAGCAGCTAAAGCGTAAGTATCTATGTTGCTTTCTCTGGGTCAGCTTTATTTTATCTTGGTCTTAGTTTAGTAGGGAAAATATCAGGCCAGATGGGTCCACAACTTATAGTACCAGTACTTCTAATAGCAGCTAAAGCGTAAGTATCTATGTTGCTTTCTCTGGGTCAGCTTTGTTTTATCTTGGTCCTAGTTTAGTAGGGAAAATATCAGGCCAGATGGGTCCACAACTTATTGTACCAGTACATCTAATAGCAGCTAAAGCGTAAGTATCTATGATGCTTTCTCTGGGGCAGCTTTGTTTTATCTTGGTCTTAGTTTAGTAGGGAAAATATCAGGCCAGATGGGTCCACAACTTATAGTACCAGTACTTCTAATAGCAGCTAAAGCGTAAGTATCTATGTTTCTTTCTCTGGGTCAGCTTTGTTTTATCTTGGTCTTAGTTTAGTAGGGAAAATATCAGGCCAGATGGGTCCACAACTTATAGTACCAGTACTTCTAATAGCAGCTAAAGCGTAAGTATCTATGTTGCTTTCTCTTGGGCAGCTTTGTTTTATCTTGGTCTTAGTTTAGTAGGGAAAATATCAGGCCAGATGGGTCCACAACTTATTGTACCAGTACTTCTAATAGCAGCTAAAGCGTAAGTATCTATGTTGCTTTCTCTGGGGCAGCTTTGTTTTATCTTGGTCTTAGTTTAGTAGGGAAAATATCAGGCCAGATGGGTCCACAACTTATAGTACCAGTACTTCTAATAGCAGCTAAAGCGTAATATCTATGTTGCTTTCTCTGAGGCAGCTTTATTTTATCTTGGTCTTAGTTTAGAAGTGAAAATATCAGGCCAGATGGGTCCACAACTTATTGTACCAGTACATCTAATAGCAGCTAAAGCGTAAGTATCTATGTTGCTTTCTCTGAGGCAGCTTTATTTTATCTTGGTCTTAGTTTAGAAGTGAAAATATCAGGCCAGATGGGTCCACAACTTATTGTACCAGTACTTCTAATAGCAGCTAAAGCGTAACTATCTATGTTGCTTTCTCTGGGGCAGCTTTGTTTTATCTTGGTCTTAGTTTAGTAGGGAAAATATCAGGCCAGATGGGTCCACAACTTATAGTACCAGTACTTCTAATAGCAGCTAAAGCGTAATATCTATGTTGCTTTCTCTGAGGCAGCTTTATTTTATCTTGGTCTTAGTTTAGAAGTGAAAATATCAGGCCAGATGGGTCCACAACTTATTGTACCAGTACATCTAATAGCAGCTAAAGCGTAAGTATCTATGTTGCTTTCTCTGAGGCAGCTTTATTTTATCTTGGTCTTAGTTTAGTAGGGAAAATATCAGGCCAGATGGGTCCACAACTTATAGTACCAGTACTTCTAATAGCAGCTAAAGCGTAATATCTATGTTGCTTTCTCTGGGGCAGCTTTATTTTATCTTGGTCTTAGTTTAGTAGGGAAAATATCAGGCCAGATTGGGCCACAACTTATAGTACCAATACTTCTAATAGCAGCTAAAGCGTAAGTATCTATGTTGCTTTCTCTGGGTCAGCTTTATTTTATCTTGGTCTTAGTTTAGTAGGGAAAATATCAGGCCAGATGGGTCCACAACTTATAGTACCAGTACTTCTAATAGCAGCTAAAGCGTAAGTATCTATGTTGCTTTCTCTGGGGCAGCTTTGTTTTATCTTGGTCTTAGTTTAGTAGGGAAAATATCAGGCCAGATGGGTCCACAACTTATAGTACCAGTACATCTAATAGCAGCTAAAGCGTAAGTATCTATGTTGCTTTCTCTGGGTCAGCTTTGTTTTATCTTGGTCTTAGTTTAGTAGGGAAAATATCAGGCCAGATGGGTCCACAACTTATAGTACCAGTACTTCTAATAGCAGCTAAAGCGTAAGTATCTATGTTGCTTTCTCTGGGGCAGCTTTATTTTATCTTGGTCTTAGTTTAGTAGGGAAAATATCAGGCCAGATGGGTCCACAACTTATAGTACCAGTACTTCTAATAGCAGCTAAAGCGTAAGTATCTATGTTGCTTTCTCTGGGGCAGCTTTGTTTTATCTTGGTCTTAGTTTAGTAGGGAAAATATCAGGCCAGATGGGGCCACAACTTATAGTACCAGTACTTCTAATAGCAGCTAAAGCGTAAGTATCTATGTTGCTTTCTCTGGGGCAGCTTTGTTTTATCTTGGTCTTAGTTTAGTAGGGAAAATATCAGGCCAGATGGGGCCACAACTTATAGTACCAGTACTTCTAATAGCAGCTAAAGCGTAAGTATCTATGTTGCTTTCTCTGGGGCAGCTTTATTTTATCTTGGTCTTAGTTTAGTAGGGAAAATATCAGGCCAGATGGGGCCACAACTTATAGTACCAGTACTTCTAATAGCAGCTAAAGCGTAAGTATCTATGTTGCTTTCTCTGGGGCAGCTTTATTTTATCTTGGTCTTAGTTTAGTAGGGAAAATATCAGGCCAGATGGGTCCACAACTTATAGTACCAATACTTCTAATAGCAGCTAAAGCGTAAGTATCTATGTTGCTTTCTCTGGGTCAGCTTTATTTTATCTTGGTCTTAGTTTAGTAGGGAAAATATCAGGCCAGATGGGTCCACAACTTATAGTACCAGTACTTCTAATAGCAGCTAAAGCGTAAGTATCTATGTTGCTTTCTCTGGGTCAGCTTTATTTTATCTTGGTCTTAGTTTAGTAGGGAAAATATCAGGCCAGATGGGTCCACAACTTATAGTACCAGTACTTCTAATAGCAGCTAAAGCGTAAGTATCTATGTTGCTTTCTCTGGGGCAGCTTTGTTTTATCTTGGTCTTAGTTTAGTAGGGAAAATATCAGGCCAGATGGGTCCACAACTTATAGTACCAGTACTTCTAATAGCAGCTAAAGCGTAAGTATCTATGATGCTTTCTCTGGGGCAGCTTTGTTTTATCTTGGTCCTAGTTTAGTAGGGAAAATATCAGGCCAGATGGGTCCACAACTTATAGTACCAGTACTTCTAATAGCAGCTAAAGCGTAAGTATCTATGTTGCTTTCTCTGAGGCAGCTTTGTTTTATCTTGGTCCTAGTTTAGTAGGGAAAATATCAGGCCAGATGGGGCCACAACTTATAGTACCAATACTTCTAATAGCAGCTAAAGCGTAAGTATCTATGTTGCTTTCTCTGGGGCAGCTTTGTTTTATCTTGGTCCTAGTTTAGTAGGGAAAATATCAGGCCAGATGGGTCCACAACTTATAGTACCAGTACTTCTAATAGCAGCTAAAGCGTAAGTATCTATGTTGCTTTCTCTGAGGCAGCTTTGTTTTATCTTGGTCTTAGTTTAGTAGGGAAAATATCAGGCCAGATGGGTCCACAACTTATAGTACCAGTACTTCTAATAGCAGCTAAAGCGTAAGTATCTATGTTGCTTTCTCTGGGGCAGCTTTGTTTTATCTTGGTCCTAGTTTAGTAGGGAAAATATCAGGCCAGATGGGTCCACAACTTATTGTACCAGTACTTCTAATAGCAGCTAAAGCGTAAGTATCTATGTTGCTTTCTCTGGGTCAGCTTTATTTTATCTTGGTCTTAGTTTAGTAGGGAAAATATCAGGCCAGATGGGTCCACAACTTATAGTACCAGTACTTCTAATAGCAGCTAAAGCGTAAGTATCTATGTTGCTTTCTCTGGGGCAGCTTTATTTTATCTTGGTCTTAGTTTAGAAGTGAAAATATCAGGCCAGATGGGTCCACAACTTATTGTACCAGTACATCTAATAGCAGCTAAAGCGTAAGTATTTAGGATTATACATAATAAAAAAGCCTTTTATATAGGTCATGAATTAGTGATTTAGATAGTTTTGGATGAATTTAAATGGTAGTTTACTTATATGTCTTATATATTTAAAACCAATGGCTTATACCACATTTTAGCATCGTTTGCTTACCTTTCCTTGTTGTGATGATTTTCGGTTTCACCAGCATGTATTTTCCCGTAAAATGATTATATTCTTACGGCATCGTTCTATGACGTTGAAAAGCTCATTCATAAAAAAGCTTATGACGTGGGAGTACTATCGGAACAGCCGAGGAAATAAATTCATATTTAATCACAGTGTGTACTCAAAGCGTATGCAGGACGTCATGTTAGAATCCATTGTATATCACTTATTAAATTAAATGAAATCTGGACATACATATTAATTATTCACATTAAAAATATTATAGAAAATGTATGTTTAATTAATAGGTTAATCCTGCCATTAATAACATGGGAAGTTGTTGGTGCTTTAGAGAAATCCTATAGTGACAAGAACACTACAGAGTCACTGAGTATGTTTGGCTTCTTATACGGTACATTCCCAACAGCGCCATCTGTCTTCTTATACGCCAGCCACTACTCTATTGGACAAGATATTGTAAGTAGAAATTAGAAATGCATAGAGTGTGATAATTATATGATTGCCAATAAAACAACCATCCAACAGTTGTATATATGGAAAGAATGTATATACTTTGGAATGTTCTCTTTTTTTAGAAAAACAAATTTTAATATTTTTTTTTTTAATTCATTAAAATAATGGTGTTTTCCATCAAATTTGTAGAAAATAAAGATATTAGAGTTCTCTTGTTTTTTTATATATTAAATAATTTAAAACTATAAATTTCTATATCGATATCTCTCTAAAGTAAACAAATTCACACATGAGAAAGCCAAATGAGTTACAATATATATTGCAGTTAATATGGGAGTCAAAAGAATTCAAATTTGTATGATTTTAGGTGGCCACTGGAATGGTAGCTGGAACATTCTTGTCAGCGCCCATCATGTTTGTGTCAGCTAAAATGTTAACAGTTGTAGTAAATAGTGAGCTGGACTATAAAACACTGATGTTGGAGACTTCATTTGATACTAGTATCATTAGCTTAGTCTGCAGTGTAAGTACTCATAGATATGTAAAAAAGAAGATGTGGTATGATTGCCCCGAAATGAGAATGAAAAACAATTCCACCAAGAGAACTAATTGCCTTATTTATGGAAAAATGAATGAAAAACAAATATGTAACACATAATAAACAACAACCACTAAATTATAAGCTCCTGACTTGGGACAGGCACATTCATATACTTTATTTTATATTCTATACACAAGTCATAAATGAATTAAGGTTATCATAAAGGTAGTAGTTAACAAAATTATATATGGTATATATTCCTGTGTATTTTCATTTATTTGAAAATAACCAAAAAAATTATAGATGTTTTTTTTTTTAAGAACAAAAGTTATAACAAAAAATGCTCTAATTTTACTATTTGTATAATTTTTAACTGTTACCATTTCTTCATACCTTTAGCTGGTACTACTTTATCTCGTCTTCTTTGTGTCATGATTTTAGGGGCTTCTCATGCTAATGTTTATTTTGAGCATTGGGTAGTAAATTTGAAAATTTAAATGTCAATGAAGCAGTAGAATCTAGATATATATATCTGTTGGTCAAGTAGTTTCTAAATGATTTATTGTGTCAGAAAAGGCCATATATATTAATCTGTATGTTTGGCATCATTTAGTTATTATGTATACTGTTAATTTTTGTTTTATTTTCTTGATGTTTTGTAAGGTAGGTTAATTATATACTTTGTGTAAATATCAAATTTATTTATCTCCTTCCCCTGCTTTTATAAACCTTGATTTTAAAATCGTATTCTAAGCTTGAAATCTAGTATTGGAGTTAAACTTTGAAGACAATACTAATAGGCATTTTATAATCCTAGGTTTGATAGTTTTAGGATGCACATTTTCAATGGAATATTAGGACTGATAGAATATTGTTTTAATTTCTGCACAAATATACACCAAAAAATGGGTTATTTTTTTATTTCATATTTTTGAGGGCTTTCTTTGTACTTGTTTAGTTAGTACTAGTGTGAACCTTTACCAGTTTAAGGGGTATAAGACGCAATGTTATTTTTGTAATGCCACATAATCATGTCAAAACAACATTGTTAAGCTATTTTTTTCAGTTATGTTCAGTGTCATTGTTGTAAAAACAATGTCTTGTGATAAAACAGACTTTTTTAAAATATGTAAATCTGTGTTGAGATGAAAAGATTATCAAAAGCAAATTCAAGAGAATGCAACAGTTAAGATAATATAGTTAAGGAGTGGTGAAGATTTGTTTTTCTTAATTATACATTCTTATTATAAGTACCTTTATAATTTTGACAGATATGGGTTGTAGTTTTAATGTTCCTGAGTGGCAGATATAAGAAGATGCCACATCAGTTTCTTCTTTGTTTCTGTGTGGCTCATGTAAGTACTTATAACAACGTTTTATGATAGAAAACACTACACTTATTAAGGATGTACTTAGGTGAGGTTAGGTAAAAATTAATTAATTGTAAAAGAAGTTAAAATTGATACTATAAGCTGGTAGAGCATCAATTATTAAGGATAAAAAATAAGCTAAAAATATTGATAGGTCATGGACCTCCTTTTCGAGATATTTGAGATTTGAAATATGGCAGGAAAAGGCTGACTCAGACTTTTACCTTATATTTGCATTGGTATTATTAGGTCTCAAAACAAAAGAAAGAAAATTAAGAATCTTCTAAAATTTTGGCAAACGACCTTTCATGAGCTATTAAGTCGTACATGAAAAAATAAATGGGTGTTATTGGGCAAAATATTTTACAATTGTACTTTATGGAAAAACACCAAGGAGTCCGAACATTTGACACAAATTCCAAAACCTCACCCAAGTACATCCTTAATTGGATTTTGGTTATAATGCAGAAAAGTTTCTACCAATTGACATTTCAAAGACCAAACTGTTACCTCAGAAAAAAACAGGTGTTTGTAAATGTTCAGTGAATTCATAAGTAACTCCCCCCCCCCCCCCCCCCTATTTGCACTAAAGAGACCAATGAATAAACCAATCTATCAAGAGTTTACTGATGAGTTAATTGAACCAAGAATTACAATGGTACACATATTTACACATATAGGGACACAAACTGTCAAAGTTTTAAACTTTTGTTACTGAGACATTTGTAATTTACATTATTTTACTTTATAGGTGTTAAGCTGTTGAGAATTGATTACGTATGAAGGTATCCACACTCAACACGTCATAATTAGGTTATTATTTGTTTAGCTGTTGAGAATTGATTACGTATGAAGGTACCCACTCCAACACATCATAATTATGTAATACGTTATTTTACTTTACAGGTGTTTAGCTGTTTAGGATTGATTACATATGAAGGTACCCACACCCAACCAATCACATGGGTACATTTGGTTCAGTTCACCTTAATTCTAGTTGGAGTTCTGTCAACAAGATGTTGGACTGCAGTTATCTCCCTGTGTTTGTACTTCCTCCATTGTAAAAGTTTATGTTTTGTACTCAGAATAAGATGGTGGCTGATACTTGCTGGTTTTGGGTTGGTATTCCTTTAATATATATTTGATACATGTAGTAGAACACTCCAATAACATTTGAATTATATAGATAGATATAGGAAGATGTGCCAATGAGACAACTCTCCATCCAAGTCACAATTTATAAAAGCAAACCATTATAGGTCAAGGTACAGCCAAACAGCAAGCTATAAAGGGCACCCAAAAAATTACTTGTGTAAAACCACACAAACAGGAAAACCAACGGTCTAATCTTTATATAAAAAAAAGATTCTTATACTTTATTATATCTTTTACCGAAATCATTATTTTGACAGCAAATTTTATTGTCAACACCTTAAAATCAGGAGAAATCACCCTTGTACTGTTTATAAGGGGTTTGCCTTGGATCCAGTGTGAGCCTTACTTCCATTCATGTCTCACTTTTTGGTAGATAAATATTGAACTGAAAGTTCCTCCCTGTCAAAAACATTATAAAAGTTATAAGCAATGAAATGTTTTCAGCATTATAAGTGATGAATTAATCATACATTCTACACCTTTGTTATGTTAGATATATATGTTCTGTACAGCATTTTAAGTCTTAGTGATCAATTAATGATGATTTGTTCACCTTTGTAGGATTCCAATGTTCTGTACAGCATTTTAAGTCTTAGTGATCAATTAATGATGATTTGTTCACCTTTGTAGGATTCCAATGTTCTGTACAGCATTTTAAGTCTTAGTGATCAATTAATGATGATTTGTTCACCTTTGTAGGATTCCAATGTTTTGTACAGGTTTATTAATTATGATGGCGGGACATCACATGCATGCTGAAATAGACCCTTCTTTCCATTATGGGGCTGATCAGGTAGGAATACAGATAACAACCATTTATTTTATATTCAATGTTTGCAACAATAACAAAACTTCTAGGTTTATTTTGTTGTTTCTTTAAGTTATAACGTATATCTAAACTAAGTTAGCACAACATAATTATGCTTCATTAACTTCAAACTGAAATGTGACTGATTATTTGTCAAGGCACTTAGTCAATATTATTGAAATACAAACAACAATAATAAACCAGTTTTCTTAAAAGTTTTTTCCCTTCTTTATGTAAAACTTTATAAGATAGAAATGCACTGTACAAAAAAGAAACATCTAGTATCTCTTTGTTTTCTTGTAAAATATTAACATACTGACAGCTTCTGACTTCAGTGAAACGTAACACAGATTGTTTATATTATGTGAAACAGCTGAGACATGTGTTATAATAACTACATGTGTTATAATAACTACATGTGTCTCACCTGTATCATATTTTATTATTGGGGAAACAAGAATCAAAGATAAATTAAAATAGATACATATAGTTTTGAGAAATAATATGCATTTTATAATGTGTAGTGATACCAACACTAACAGCAGAGACAATAGTAAAACATATATGACAACAAGTCTAACTGTCCAATAATATTTCTTTTCATAAGTCGTCCTGCCACTAGAATTCTTAATTCTATGTAGTACTGTTTACTTTATGCATACATATACTTCTATTTATTAGCTGATTTATAATGTCTATAGTGAGAGATATTTAATCACACCTGATGTAGTGGTAGAATATATTATATATATATATATATTATTGTACCTATTTTTTATTCTTTTACAGACCATCTTATCCCTTATAATCTTGACCTTGTGTAGTGCAATAAACATTGTCTGTCTAATACTGAAACAAAGGAATTCATCAGCGTATTCTAAATTACGAGAACAAAAGAATGGCGACATATTAAACAGTAAGAGAAAGAAGAATGATGGAATGAAGGATGACAGTCGCTGTAGGTTGTTAGGAAGGAGAGACAGTAATGAGGAGGATTATAGATCTATAAGTAACTGTAACAACTGTGATAACTCATGTGAAGGTAAATATTGTTACAAAGGGGTTTTAAATTATACTAAAAAGCAAAAAAATAATTTATAACACTTTTTGTGAACATACAAATGTAAAAATATGAAGTACAGGAACAATAATGAAACCTGTTTAAGTATATATTGTATTTTCATTTCCCTACCATGTCACTGTTGATTTCTTTATTCAGTTAAATTAAATAAAATACATTGCTTAATTATAAATGAAGGGATATTTGTTTTCTGTTTTAGTTAAGGTTGAAAAGGTTTCTGTAAACTGTATAATTTTACACAAAGATATAATTTTGAAAATTTAATGTGCTTCCTTGTATTATCTACTCCCTTTATTTATATTTTGTAACACTTTATAGGAGTAGGAAGAACCAGTATAGAAGATATAGTGCCTTTCCCTAAAGAGACAGAAAGTCTGATCTCTGACACGTCCAGTACCAGTAGTGACAGCCTTACAGAGACCTATGAGGTAGAACAGTGTGTGTATGGCACGTGTGGTATTGAACAGAGACGTAGGTGTGCAGGTCTACTCAGGAAGTATAATACATCTGTCGTAGCTATACCAGATGAAGATTCTGTAGGCAGCAATCGATCAAGGAAAGTTAAAGATGATTTCCAAAGTAACAGATTTATGTTGATGTTAGTTCTGTGTCAAGTTTCTATGTTTATGGTAAGAATGAACTTTGGTATTTGTAGTTACTTTGAGATGTTCCAGATAGACCTGTTCTGTTTTAGGGGGTTTTGGCATAAAAGGCAAATTACTGGATTGACAATGACAAGATGGAAAATATGTTTTTTTATACCATTTCAGTATATATCAGCTTCTTTTACTATATCTCAATTAGCATCAATTGCAACTTTTCACGAAATCTAGTTTAAAAACAGAATGCATGCTAGGACAAAAAATGTTGTCACGTTTGTTATAACAAATAACTCAAAAAATTGAACTAACTCCATTAAGTAATTTGTTTCTAGTGTTTCATAGAAACTTTGTATTAAAAATTTAACATAATTGTTTCCAGGGACTATTTTTGTGTACATGGAGACTTTTTAATAAAGTTACAACTGGAACATATGTAGAAGTAGAATTCCTTGACGGTGTGATGAACTATGGACAGGTAAGTCTGTTTGATGGTTTGCTGTCTCTTTGTACTTTGAAAGATCCTGTCAGTATGATATTTGTCTATAATATGTCATTATGATATATTTCTATTATGAATTACTATATACGTTGAACCACAAACGTCAAAATCAATCAATGGCGTAGTGGAATTAACAATTTTTGGATTCTCATAAATTCTATGTATAACTTTTGGACTAGTTTTTGAATTTCGGTCTATTTCTGTAATTTATTCTTACATACTTTTGATTTTTTAACCCTGTATGCGTACATTGCCTATGTAAATTTTAAAATTGTTTGTATGCACATTGAACGACAAATTTATGTGACGTATATAATTTTTCTGACGACAGACACTCAAATCAATCCATGTGTTCGTAGATAGTAGATGTTTTTGTGTCCTGTTAAATTGTTCCTTTTAAAAGTTTTGGATTCTCATAAATTCTATGTATAACTTTTGGACTAGTTTTTGAATTTCCGTCTATTTCTGTAATTTATTCTTACATACTTTTGATTTTTTAACCCTGTATGCGTACATTGCCTATGTAAATTTTAAAATTGTTTGTATGCACATTGAACGACAAATTTATGTGACGTATATAATTTTTCTGACGACAGACACTCAAATCAATCCATGTGTTCGTAGATAGTAGATGTTTTTGTGTCCTGTTAAATTGTTCCTTTTAAAAGTTTTGGATTCTCATAAATTCTATGTTTAACTTTTGGACTAGTTTGAATCTCGGTCTATTTCTGTAATTTATTCTTACATACTTTTGATTTTTTAACCCTGTATGCGTACATTGCCTATGTAAATTTTAAAATTGTTTGTATGCACATTGAACGACAAATTTATGTGACGTATATAATTTTTCTGACGTCAGACACTCAAATCAATCCATGTGTTCGTAGATAGTAGATGTTTTTGTGTCCTGTTAAATTGTTCCTTTTAAAAGTTTTGGATTCTCATAAATTCTATGTATAACTTTTGGACTAGTTTGAATCTCGGTCTATTTCTGTAATTTATTCTTATATACTTTTGATTTTTTAACCCTGTATGCGTACATTGCCTATGTAAATTTTAAAATTGTTTGTATGCACATTGAACGACAAATTTATGTGACGTATATAATTTTTCTGACGTCTGACACGCAAATCAATCCATGTGTTCGTAGATAGTAGATGTGTTTGTGTCCTGTTAAATTGTTCCTTTTAAAATTGTTATACAATGATGACTGATGTACCCATATTTTGACTATATTATTAATTGTGACTGTTTATGTAACCCATCATGTAAATGTAGCGGAATTTGATGAGACTGTTATTAAAGTGAGAGGGTTAGCGCTATAGAACCAGGTTTAATCCACCATTTTCTACATTTGAAAATGCCTGTACCAAGTCAGGAATATGACAGTTCTTGTCCATTCGTTTTTGATGCGTTTTGATTTTGCCATGGGATTATGGACTTTCCAAATTGAAATTCCTCTGAGTTCAGTATTTTTGTGATTTTACTTTTTGTCATGTAGCCTCTCTTTAAATTCATATAAAATTCATGTTTCATTCATTGATTAACTGTTGATTCTACAGCTGCACTGAGTGTTATACAATAATTCTTTATCTTCCTTTTTCAATGATTGCAAAAAAATGTGTTCTTTTAATGTGATTTCATCTGAAATGGGTGCCCTTTTCAAGATGTCATGCTAGCATATTAAGAGGAAAAGCAAAAAAAAATGAAATCAAACAAACCACATATTGATTATTAAAAAGATAATCTATTATTTTGAAAATGTATAAATAGTCTTGAAATTAGAGAAGTTTGCTTATGTTGTAAATTGAGAAACAGAGGCTGATTTTAAGGGGGAAGGGAAATTTTCATAAGTGTGGGCTTACTGACTGCCTAAGAGGGTCCCTCTTTTTTTTGTTTTGGAAAAATTGGTTTGCTTATATAGGGACTCTTTGAAAAATTACCAGAGTGGGCCCCCACTTATGAAAATTTCTGGATCTGCCACTAAGTAATGTTGTTGTATTGACATAAAAGGAAATTGAGACAGGATTATTATCACATTCATTAGAAGTTTTGTTTCTGATGGCAGTGTTGATCAGTATTTGTATGCAGCCTTTCCTAAAAATAAATTAGAAAAATCTTGCAAATATGTTATAAATTTTGTGTTCAGTTGGGATAATATATACATGCAAATATTTCTGAATTTACAACAGATTTTGGTGAATTATTTATAAGGCTATTGAACAATTATAAAAAGTTAAATTTACAAAACTACTTTATTTTTCAGGGATTTATTATATTTGCCATATTTGGGTTTGATACTAGATTAATATTCTTGCCATGTATAAAAAGGTATGTACGATGTAATTCTCTAATAGATAGAATAGTATTTCTAATATGAAGTTCTTCCTTGCTTTTTAAACAAACCCATGCTTGAAATCCAATAAATTTTGTTTGCACATGAGTATATTGACTACTTCAGAAAAATAAATTTAATCAAATTGGCATACATTTAATACATTTCATTAACTTTAACACACTTTCAAACTCATGAATTCAAGGGGCACTAGCTTTCAAATTCATTTTCACCTATTTGACTCAAATTCTCATATTTCATTTTACTCAAATTCTCATATTTGATTTGACTCAAATTCTCATATTTGATTTATATCAATGTAAAAAAGAGGGGTCCATGAACTTGTTTTCAAGTTAAATAAGTTTGAATGATAAAAATCAGTCGAACACTGAATCTTTTTCCAATAAAACACAGTTTGACGTCGCTAAAATAACAATTTATGTTAGCAACGTCATTACTTTCCCTGTAACTGTATTGTATGCCATTAATACAGGTTTGATTGTACACAAATTTTGACATAAGATTAAACTATTTAAACAAGTGCATTTCCATGAAAAAGATAAATGAACAGATAATTTCTTTAACATTTGGTTAAATGTGTTGATGATTATGTCTCCATTTCCTGTATACCTGAAATATATAGATATTCTATTGTGTAATCCATCCCATTCCTGTTAAATGGTTAATTTCCTTTTAAAATATATTAAAGATGTGAAACTTATGAATGATTTAAAAATTATACCACTTTAGTCAATATGTATATAGATGTAATGGTTATATTGTAGCTTGGTCAACTTAAAACGTAAATTGTTAAAAAGGTAACCGTCTTTATATTTGTTGTAATGCATGGCATGTTGTAACAATGATATGGCAGTAAGTGTTGTCTTGGATTCAAATGTGCTTTATATTGCATGTTAATTTGTTCAGTGCTCCAATTTTGGAATTTATTTGTATTTAATGCAGCTAGAATTATCAGAGGGACAAAAACTTTTTCTTTCATCTATCAATATATATGTGTACCTAAATAGATTTATGTTTTAAAACTAAAGATTGGAGATGTTCAATTTTATATATTTTTAGCTCACCTGGCCAAAAGGCCAAGTGAGCTTTTCTCATCACTTGGCGTCCGGCGTTCGTCGTCTGTCGTCGTCCGTCGTCTGTCGTCGTCCGTCGTCGTTGACTTTTACAAAAATCTTCTCCTCTGAAACTACTGGGCCAAATTAAATCAAACTTGGCCACAATCATCATTGATGTATCTAGTTTAAAATTTGTGTTTTGTTACCCGGCCAACCAACCAAGATGGCCGCCATGGCTTAAAATAGAACATAGGGGTAAAATGCAGTTTTTGGCTTATAACTCAAAAACCAAAGCATTTAGAGCAAATCTGACATGGGATAAAATTGTTTGTCTGGTCAAGATCTATCTGCCCTGAAATTTTTAGATGAATCCGACAACCCATTGTTGGGTTGCTGCCCCTAAATTGGTAATTTTAAGGAAATTTTACTGTTTTTGGTTATTATCTTGAATATTATTATAGATGGAGATAAACTGTAAACAGCAATAATGTTCAGCAAAGTAAGATTTACAAATAAGTCAAAATGGCCAAAATGGTCAGTTGACCCCTTTAGGAGTTGTTGCCCTTTATAGTCAATTTTTAACCTTTTTTCGTAAATCTCCATCATCTTTTACAAAAATCTTCTCCTCTGAAACTACCTGGCCAAATTAATCCAAACTTGGCCACAATCATCATTGATGTATCTAGTTTAAAATTTGTGTTTTGTTACCTGGCCAACTAACCAAGATGGCCCCCATGGCTAAAAATAGAACAGAGGGGTAAAATGCAGTTTTTGGCTTATAAATCAAAAACCAAAGTGTTTAGAGCAAATCTGACATGGGGTAAAATTGTTTATCTGGTCAAGATCTATCTGCCCTGTAATCTTTAGATGAATCAGACAACCCATTGTTGGGTTGCTGCCCCTAAATTGGTAATATTAAGGAAATTGTACTGTTTTTGGTTATTATCTTGAATATTTTTATAGATGGAGAGAAACTGTAAACAGCAATAATGTTCAGCAAAGTAAGATTTACAAATAGGTCAACATGACCAAAATTAGGAGTTATTGCCATTTATAGTCAATTTTTAACCTTTATTCGTAAATCTCCATCATCTTTTACAAAAATCTTCTCCTCTAAAACTACCGGGCCAAATTAATCCAAACTTGGCCACAATCATCATTGATGTATCTAGTTTAAAATTTGTGTTTTGATACCCGGCCAACCAACCAAGATGGCCGCCATGGCTAAAAATAGAACATGGAGGTTAAATGCAGTTGTTGGTTATTACTCAAAAACCAAAGCATTTAGAGCAAATCTGACATGGGGAAAAATTGTTTATCTGGTCAAGATCTATCTGCCCTGAAATCTTTAGAGTATCAGACAACCCATTGTTGGGTTGCTGCCCCTAAATTGGTAATTTTAAGGAATTTTGCTGTTTTGGGTCATTATCTTGAATATTATTATAATGTTATAGATAGAGATAAACTGTAAACAGCAATAATGTACAGCAATTTAAGACTCAAAAATAAGTCAAAATGACCAAAATGGTCAATTGACCCCCTAAGAAGTTATTGTCCGTTATAATCAATTTTTAACAATTTTCATAAAATTTGTAATTTTTTACTAACATTTTCCACTGAAACTACACGGACAAGTTCATTATAGATAGAGATAATTGTAAGCAGCAAGAATGTTCCGTAAAGTAAGATGTACAAACACATCACAATCACCTAAACACAATTTTGTCATGAACTGTCTGCTTCCTTTGTTTAATTCACATATACCAAGGTGAGAGACACAGGCTCTTTAGAGCCTCTAGTTTTTAATTGTTTTTGTTTGAATGAAATGTTAGTCATCCTATATAGTATAGCACCTTCATAGAATCATAGAACGTGACATTTCTAATAGATGTTATTACATGACATTCCTACAACATGTTATCACAAGACATTTCTTCAAAATCTTATCACATGACATTCCTACAACATGTTATCACATGACATTCCTACAACATGTTATCACATGACATTCCTACAACATGTTATCACAAGACATTTCTTCAAGATCTTATCATATGACATTCCTACAACATGTTATCACATGACATTCCTTCAACATGTTATCACATGACATTCCTACAACATGTTATCACATGACATTCCTACAACATGTTATCACGACATTCCTACAACATGTTATCACATGACATTCCTACAACATGTTATCACATGACATTCCTACAACATGTTATCACATGACATTCCTACAACATGTTATCACATGACATTCCTACAACATGTTATCACGACATTCCTACAAATTTTTTATTTACATCACATAATGCTCCTGGGGGCCTTGGTAATCAAGTAGTCTAAGTTATACTACTACTGTATCACTAGCCAGTCAACACCAAGGTTGTGAGTTTGAATCCGGCACATGGTAGGTGTAATTGACTACAATCTTTATTCACCAGAATTGTCAGTTTTGCAAAGGTAAGTTCTATCCAGTCACTGGGATTCTTCCACCAATAAAACCTGACCACCATGAAGTAGCACAAGAGTGTTTAAAGTGGTGTTAAACACCAATCAATCAATTCTACAACAAATTATCACATGACATCCTACAACAAATTATCACATGACATCCTACAACAAATTATCACATGACATCCTACAACAAATTATCACATGACATCCTACAACATTTTTAAAGAATTCTTTCTATGAGTCATTTATATCAGTGGTTAGTTATGCAGGTAAATTGAACCAAAATGTTATGGTTTGTCTATAATTACATTGATACTAAATTAAGTTAGATATTTAATTATATATGTATTTTCTATGGATAGAAACTCATTTTCATTTCATTATATGAATATCTGAATTTATGGAATAACTGATATTTTGAATGTGTGTATATTGCAGATGGCGTAAACTTGTTTATGGAGTAGAAATTGTGACACTTCCAGATTCCTCAGAACTAGATGAAGAAACAATGCATTTATGTGAACAGTTTAAAAAATACCACAAAAATAATTGTTCTAAAGCTATTGTTAAAGATTTAAAGTAAGTACTGTTAGCTATTAATTAGGACATTCAAAAGCAAAACACGTTGTTGCTTAGGGAATTCTACCTATTTTACACAGAAATTTACACTGTAGTTATGCCTTGTAATTTTAATCTCCATGTAAAATTAATGTTACAAATAATAACTTTTAGAAAATAAAGTAATTGGATTCAAACAAATTGTGTTTAATGCATTTTAAACATTAATATATGAATAAGAGATTTAGGGTATACATCAATCTGACAGCAAACCATTACATAACAATCCAACAGACATCTAGTACTGTAAATTCAGAACTTATTGCGTGCATTTATTATTGCGATTTTGTATTTTAGACAAATACGATTTTAATTTTTACTAATTGAGAAAAATTCTGTTTAATTCATGTAAAATATTTGAAAATGCGAGTTTAAATTATTGCATTTACAACTCTTGACGCATTCTTCGCAATAATAAAAACCTCGCAATAATTTCTGACTTTACAATATTGTAAAGTAGTATTTCATTTGTTATAAATGGCATATATTTTGTTCACAGAAATATAACAAAGATATAATATTATTTCAGGTATAGATTAAAAGAATACAAGCAAGTATTTACAGGAACAGACATGTGTGACTGGTTACTAGAGGTTGGTTTAGCACATGATAGGGGAGAGGCTATAGAATATGGACGTACTCTTGTTACAGGACACATTGTTAGTCATGTGACCAAGGAACATCATTTTCATGACCTGCCATATTTTTACAAATTTATTGAAGAAGAAGAATATGATTAAAATTCAGAGTATATGATCGTATATTGTGATATGATTGAAACATAGTGCTGACTTTTATCCAATCTGTTTATAAATGTTTTCTTCAAATATGAATTGTCTCCCATTGTTTAAGAGTTATCATTTCTGGTATTTCACATTGTTGAGTTCATTGAAATCATTCAGTTTCCCTGTTATTGATACATTTTAAGAAAAAGAAATTGTTCAGAAAAGTGGCTAAAAGAAACCAACAAATTATAAATACTAGTAGATAACACAAATTTTATCTTGAATCATTAATCATGAAACATAAATTTAACATACGTACATCAAATGGGAGATAACTCTATACTTATTTGATTAAAAGAAGGAAACCAAGTATAAAGTAACAGCTCCAAAGTTATATTATATGTCAATTAAATCCAGTAATTAATATCAAACAAATTTCATGATACTGAAAGGCCCTATTTAGAATATTGTGATACTCAAACTATGTTAATTGATATATTAGGGCTAATATTGACCCTATAAACACCTACTCATTTCATAATGTCGAAAGGGATCATTCATTAAAATCATTTTGTAAGAAGGATTGCATTTTGATTCAGCATTTTACTGATAAGAGAACCTGTTAATACGTAACACATTTTCATATTGAGAGCATCAGTTGCAGGTGAGACACTTTATGAATTATTTTGTTGAAAATGTTACTGATGTTATTATCAGACTTATAGATAGATAGAACATGTATTAGTCCCAGGATAACATAAAGCTTACAAAGTTATTTTTGTTACAATGACATATTTTATATTCTTATTCATGCTTTGGATATTTATGGTGGTCCTAAAACACGGGTGTAAAGGAAATCTCGCATATTTTCTAAATCTTCTGTATGGAATAATCTAAATCTCTGTTAAAGTTTTTTTTTACAAAAAATAGTTATTGATATTATATTCCTATTTGCCATTCTTGCTATAGACTTTACTGTATGTTGTATGTCAATACTGTGTTTATTAATCATTTTAAACTTTATAAACTGAACGTTTTTACAATTTCTCATCAGATTTTTCAAACATTTATAATTTGCTTGATACATATATGTATTTCTTTGCCTGTTATAATTTATATTAATTGCATTTCATCACAGTCTCAGTAAAGTGCTTCATTTCTGTTGAGTTTGAATTTTACCAATTTTATGTTCAAACCTTCTATAAGGTTTTTATTTGTTTTCTTCTAAGACATAAGTTTGATTGTCTTTAATAGATCATATTAAGTGATTGTATATCTTGGTAAATTTACCCCTATCACAAAATCATTCTTTACACAATAAATTGTACCATTTACTTTGTTTTTATTCTTTGAAGAGTTGCTGTCATAAATTGTTAGCAAACATGTAATGTATAAACTATTTCAACATTGTATTCATTTATTTTGCTTTATGTAAATTTTGCAACTTTAAACTTTTTTGGTGATTTTTATGGGATATGGTTCATTTTCTTTATAACATTGAAAGCTTGAAATGTTTTGAAAACAGGGGACACTAGATATTTTCCATACCAAAACTGTAAATACTGGATATTTTTATGACCAAACAAAGCTAATACTAGATTTTAGTTTCTAAAATATTTCTAAATTACTTTTTACATTAATGGTTTGGAGTCATTCTTAGTTAAACATTAAATACTTCCTTTTGTAGTTTTAATTGATTTTCTAATGATTCAAAGAAAAAGTATAAATGTTTATAACAGTGAATTACAAATAAAGTTAAGCTTTTTGTTTTGGTACTAGTTTGTGTAACCTTGATATGGAGAAAAAAAAATGAAAATAAGACTTAATATGAATTTGGTGCTCCTGAAGCGTTTATTGGAATGTGCTTCCTACTAGGGAACGATTCAATCTGAACATTTGAAAACCAGAGATGTTTATTTAAAAGAACAGTTGAATTTATCCAAAGTCAACTTGGCCTGAGTGAGTTGGAACCTTAGTTAATTCATAGATTCTTAATTTATGATGGAGAATTTTAGATAAGAATGTTGTGAATCATGCCATTTGAAGTTTTTTTTTTTTTTAAACACCATTAAATTTATATATATATTTATGGAATGGAATCCTAATGAAGCACGTCTGTAATGGAATTATTTTGTTTTAAAAGTAATTAATTTTACATTTGATTTATTATAAAAACAATAAACACTGTAACTGAATCAATTCATTACTTTTACATTTAATAATATACATTTATTTTGTGCTATTTGTTTAGCATTCAAATTCAGTATATATTTATTTTGTGCTATTTGTTTTGCATTCAAATATATACATTAAATTTGTGCTTTTTGTTTTGCATTTAATAATTTACATTTTTAGCTCACCTGGCCCGAAGGGCCAAGTGAGCTTTTCCCATCACTTTGCGTCCGGCGTCCGTCGTCGTCCGGCGTCCGTCGTCGTTGTTAACTTTTACAAAAATCTTCTCCTCTGAAACTACTGGGCCAAATTGAACCAAACTTGGCCACAATCATCATTGGGGTATCTAGTTTTAAAAATGTGTGGCGTGACCCGGTCAACCAACCAAGATGGCCGCCACGGCTAAAAATAGAACATAGGGGTAAAATGCTGTTTTTGGCTTATAACTCAAAAACCAAAGCAATTAGAGTAAATCTGACATGAAGTAAAAATGTTTATCAGGTCAAGATCTATCTGCCCTGAAATTTTCAGAAGAATCAGTCAACCCGTTGTTGGGTTGCTGCCCCTGAATTGGTAATTTTGTGGAAATTTTGCAGTTTTTGGTTATTATCTTGAATATTATTATAGATAGAGATAAACTGTAAACAGCAATAATGTTTAGCAAAGTAGGATTTACAAATAAGTCAACATGACCGAAATGGTCAGTTGACCCGTTTAGGAGTTATTGCCCTTTATAGTCAATTTTTAACCATTTTTCGTAAATCTTAGTTATCTTTTACAAAAATCTTCTCCTCTGAAACTACTGGGCCAAATTAATCCAGACTTGGCAATAATCATCTTTGGGGTATCTAGTTTTAAAAATGTGTCCGGTGACCCGACTATCAAATCAAGATGGCCGCCACAGCTAAAAAAAGAACATAGGGGTAAAATGCAGTTTTTGGCTTATAACTCAAAAACCAAAGCATTTAGAGCAAATCCAACACGGGGTAAATTTATTAATCAGATCAAGATCTATCTGCCCTATAATTTTCAGATGAATCTCACAACCCATTGTTGGGTTGCTGCCCCTGAATCAGTAATTTTCAGGAAATTTTTGCTGTTTTTGGTTATTATCTTAAATTTTATTATAGATAGAGATAAACTGTAAACAGCAATAATGTTTAGCAAAGTAGGATTTACAAATAAGTCAACATGACCGAAATGGTCAGTTGACCCGTTTAGGAGTTATTGCCCTTTATAGTCAATTTTTAACCATTTTTCGTAAATCTTAGTTATCTTTTACAAAAATCTTCTCCTCTGAAACTACTGGGCCAAATTAATCCAGACTTGGCAATAATCATCTTTGGGGTATCTAGTTTTAAAAATGTGTCCGGTGACCGGACTATCAAATCAAGATGGCCGCCACAGCTAAAAATAGAACATAGGGGTAAAATGCAGTTTTTGGCTTATAACTCAAAAACCAAAACCAAAGCATTTAGAGCAAATCCAACACGGGGTAAAATTATTAATCAGATCAAGATCTATCTGCCCTATAATTTTCAGATGAATCTGACAACCCATTGTTGGGTTGCTGCCCCTGAATCGGTAATTTTAAGGAAATTTTGCTGTTTTTGGTTATTATCTTAAATTTTATTATAGATAGAGATAAACTGTAAACAGCAATTATGTTCAGCAAAGTAAGATTTACAATTACGTCAACATGACCGAAATGGTCAATTGACCCCCTAAGGAGTTATTGTCCTTTATAGTCAATTTTTAACAATTTTCATAAAATTTGTAAATTTTTATTAACATTTTCCACTGAAACTACTGGGCCAAGTTCATTATAGATAGAGATAAATGTAAGCAGCAAGACTAGTAAAGTAAGATTTACAAACACATCACCATCACCAAAACACAATTTTGTCATGAATCCATCTGCTTCCTTTGTTTAATATTCACATAGACCAAGGTGAGCGACACAGGCTCTTTGGAGCCTCTAGTTTTCCATGTTATTTCTATCATTTCTGACGGGAAAACATGGAGACTATGAATGAGATAACATTCTGTCTGTAACATGGGTATTTATTTGGGGATATGACTTACTTGACTTTATTTGGGAGATATTATGTATAATTCTGTTGCTGTACTACGTACAATATCTGATGTTTAATTGTGGCATTTGATTATTTATTTTAACGTGAGGGTACTTATTATAACATATGTAAAGCCTTGGTATCTAAATGCATTAGAAAGTTGGGATTTTACTGTTAAATCTTCTGAATTTTCATTTCAAAGGTTTATTTACAATTCTTTGCAAGCTACTTTATTCTTTTAGAAATTTTAAACTCTGCCATTTGAGAATGCTTCGTTAAATCAATACAAATTCAGGATTAACAATGCTTTTTCCTGTAAATTATTTTGTCATTTTATTTTTTTCTTGAATATATGAAAAGAGCATTCTATTTTAAATAAAATCATAAAATAAGTCAAATTGGTGCTGTGATATATATAGTGTTTTGAAGTCTTGGATGTGTAATGTTGTTTTTTTAACTTGTTTGTTTATTAATACATAAATTATAACTGTAATGTCTTTTGTAAATGAGCAGAAAACAAATAAGAATATATTACTGTAAATTAACAACATCATACAAAAAATAATATTTTCTATTTATTTTGATTCTTTGTTATTGTTATATTATTTTTGGCAGAATTGCTGATTAAAAGGATGATATGAATTTATGTCTTCATCTGTTTTTTATTGTCCATGTATAGTGCTTAAATAAAAAAGAGTCTGTCATGTGGAATAACTAAAAGTTTCCACTAAGCTTGACAAAGTTTTCAGGAGCTATGATGAGATATGAGCTGGTTGGGGCCAACATTGTAAAGCTGATCAATAAACCATTGAAAATTGGTCAATGTTAAGAGACCTTCTGTCTGTTCAAACAGACATGTACAATAATTCAAGTTGGCATACACTGAATAAGGTCATCTTTTGATTCCTGCTCAGATAGACATTTCCACTACATGATTGTATATGCATGGCAAATCACACATCCTCCCAGATATGAAATAATTTAGAAAATTCATTCAGCTGCACAAGCCAATACTACACCCTGAACCATTTGCTCCGCCATGTTACTATCATAGTGGATATTATAGATATCAACTGTGAGGTTTCCAATCATGTGTGTGTGTGTAGCCTTCACTCATTTTATAACTATAACAGTAATCACAATACTTGATCCTTAATATTAGTAATGATAATATCTATTGCCAAAGATCATTATACTGCTGTGGATACACCAGTTTTATCGCTATTTTGTGCATTTTTCCTTAGATCTTTTTTTGTGATAATTTTTCATATCATGCTTCTCGCTTGAGATGGAAAATTATCGTGCCAGAAACTAAGGAGGCACATGGCGTTGCTAACAAAATTGACATGAAATTGACAAC
This sequence comes from Mytilus trossulus, assembly GCF_036588685.1. Classification (NCBI taxonomy): domain Eukaryota; kingdom Metazoa; phylum Mollusca; class Bivalvia; order Mytilida; family Mytilidae; genus Mytilus; species Mytilus trossulus. The sequence goes on from NC_086374.1 coordinate 1,404,673, forward strand.
ATCGTCAAAGGTAAAATAGCAATTAACAGATTATCATTGGTCATCTCAACTATAATCTATAATTATGTCACATGACCTCTAAATCACAATATAAAAAAGAAGATATTATTTGAAGACACAAAATCTACACTCAAATGAGAAAACCAAAACAAAAAGGAACTGTCATTTATTGCTGATCTTCATTTCAAAACCACATAGAGAACATCGACAAGCAGAGAAGGAGGGTCACACCCAATTACATAAAAGGCAGTTCCTAGCAGGTGTTTGAGTGGAAATCTTTGCTAGTTATTGAGATAATGCTACAACTGTGCACTGATGAAGACAGAAGACAGGTAATATCAACAAATGATAAAACTATATCACACAAAGGAATCTTACAAATACTGTTAGAAATTGACAAACTCTCACAACCTTTAGACTCCATTAAGAAAACAGGCTGAATTCTCTTTGACCTAAATTATCTGATAGAAGTTAAACTGCTTTCATGTAAAGAATGACTTAGTAGAAATAAAGTAATTTGTCCCCGTGTGTGATCTTTCCCCTCCCACAAGCCCATTTCAAAATATTGACATTTGAAGTTATTCATTAATTTATATACACCTTATCGCTATTTAGTCCATTCCGGGAAAAACAGTCATTTATACAACTTCCTGTTTGGGTCACTGGCCGAAAAATGGAGGTTGAAGGGGACTCTTAGGTTTGAACTCTGTCCCTTTGTCTGTCCATCTGTAAGTCTGGCAACTCAGTTTTCCACATTTTTGTTCTTCATGCTTGAAGATATTGATTTGATATTTTGTGTATTTTTTTATTGTGACAAGTTCCCATTTTGTTCTGATCAGATGATTGTGTGCAGAGTTATGGTCCTTGTTTACAATCCAATGAAAACTAGGAGATTTTATTTTATTTTTCTTAGGAGGGGGATATAGTTCATCTTGGCATAAGGAAATAAATTAAAGCTAAGTAATATAATTATAAATAAGTTTAATTCTCAAATAAACATCAACTTTCTGGCTCAGCATTAATAAACACTTCTTCTACACCTTCTACCTCTTTGACTTTGTCTATAAGTTTGTACAGTTTTTCCATGTTATCTGAATTCATTTGAACAACTGAAGTTTGGATTGGTATAAACACTGATTCAGCATAAACTATATTCAAACCTTTAGATTGTAAATACTTCCTCACTTGGTTCACAACTAAATAGTTACATTCAAACTGAAATAGATAATAAGACATGATATTATTATAGGGCTTTTACAGAAATAATTAAAGGTTGGAAGGTACTTTTGTTAAAAAATTTAAATGTGTGGTGGTTATTTGAGGCAGATAGCCTTTATATTTTAACAATTATATGAAATAATCAATTGAAATTACATGCATTGCAGGGTTAAATAACAAGTGCTTTCCAATATACTGTTGATTCATTTATTTTGGTGGGTATCAATTTTTCGTGGATTGAGGAAAACTTGCATTTTTGTGGATATTTCAATGCATAGTTTTGCCAATCTCTTCACACAAAGCATATAGAATTTTTTTATTTGTTGAACATTTGAAACCATGGTTCTCCTGTACCCACAAAACCCACAAAATTGGTATCCAACCAATAATAATGAATCCACAGAATGTTATAAGATTTTTAGTATCCATTATAACTTGTAAAATTAATAAACTATTAATAAAGGTTTCAACTCTCTATGGGGGGTCTCATTGGGGTCTAAGCATGATGCGGTATTGTTTTTTTTTTTTGTAAGTGTGACACTTGAAAGTCAGATTGTTATGCCGTAAAAACGGGAAATGAAGTCTAGCAGGACACAGGAAATTACAAAAAAAAGAATTGCTTACGTACATACTGTAAGCGGGATACAGGAATCTGACAAAACAGTAAGCAGGTTCCATGGATCAGAACCCCCCAATGAGACCCCCTCTATGTCTAATCAGCTTGGATTGATTTTGCTATTATTCGTAAGTCTCTTTTAGTAACTACTGTAAAGTATTTCTACCTGTAGTATATCTATTCCTTCCTCATTGGTTTCCATGGAGACATCATCAGCCTCGGCTTCAATAGCTAATTCTATATGATCATCATGGTTTCTGCTGTCTCCTTCACCGAGCTCAACATCTACAAAACCTTTCCTCTCAAAACTACGTGTAGCTGTACCTTGTTTATCTATTGTTGCCCTAGAAACAAAAAAAGTGTTGTATCTTTTATTTACTGAACTTCTTAAAGTTTATGTTGTTGAAACTATATTTGAATTGTGTAATTTAATGTTACTATAACAAAATGGCTACATTAATATAAGCATCGACTTGCAACTGCAAACAAATATGAATCCCAGTAGTTGTCTGTAGGGAGATTCCTTCGACTATGCTTAATATGTATAGATTCTACCATATCCTCTCATGGCAGATTAAAACAAGAATGTGTCCCCAGTACACGGATGCCCCATCCGCACTGTCAGTTTCTATGTTCAGTGCACCGTGAAAATGTGAGAAAATCTCTAATTTGGCGTTAAAATTAGAAAGATCGTTTCAAAAGGAACATGTGTACTGAGTTTCAAGTTGATTGGACTTCAAACTCATCAAAAATTACCTCAACAGCATTTAAATCCACATCTTTTTAGTTGATCTACATAAGATGTTGTTTCTATGTGAAGTCATCAGACATCGTAACCTTCTTACTTGAAATCACAATGAAGAAATCAGAGGAAAGCAAGAAAAGTTGAAATCATCATTGAATTCTGACTATTTAGGTTTTGTCAACCAGGTCTCTATGTTTCCTAGACTTTAATGTGGTTTAATTCTGGTTAATTTGTCAATGATTAATTAGTCAAATAATCAAAAGTGTTAATTACCCAAATTTTTTAAGTTTGCCTTGAATATCTGGTCTGGTTCTCTTTGGAAGATCTGTAAAAGCTTGTATGATAAACTTCAATCCACCAACACCGGAACATTCTATTATCTCCTCACGAGAACTCTCAGTCTTTGATGCCTGAAGAGAAAATCACTTCTATAAACTGAAATTAGTACAATTTGTATTTATACATTGATGAAGTTTTACATTCATAAGTTATTCCGTCAACAAGTTTGCAAGAAGAGCTCTATGGATTGCCAAATTTCCTGACAAAATGTCTGTGGTTCTCTCTGCGTACTTACTCCATCAAAATATGGTTTCATGAAAATTGCTCAGAGCATTTTTTAATTATTGTCAGAAAAATTTAAAAATCCAATACCTTGTGAATAAAGTGCCATGAATCTGAATAGAAAAATAAAAGATTGATAAAAATTGAAAGAAAGCTTCTGTCCACAGATATAATCAATTGACCAAGTTTTATGAAAATTGGTGAAAATGTTTATGAGCATGATAAGTAATTGTCTGAAGTGTTAGAGACAGCGATATAACATAAAAGGTCCCATCTTAGACAGGCCTATAAATGTTAGTAGTAATATAATTACTGTGTTCTTGATTATCCTAAGAATGGTGTCCATAGCAATGTTTTTCTGTTTAGCAGAATCAATACATCTTCCCAATTCATTGTTTACTTTAGGATCTGTTGAGGCATTATCTGAAATATACAATTGTTTGTTATTAATATATATATATATATATATATATGATACCAATGTTGTTGTTTTTTTTATTCTGGTGGCAAATAAAAACTTTAAAAGAAAAGCAATATCTGCCAAACTAATTGTACCTTCTCTAATCATTTTCAACATGTTTGCAGAAACATCGCAAGTATTATTCTATGAGGCCTATGTAACTATCTTTTCATCACATGGTTTGAAATAAGCAGAGGCCCACAGGCTAATGCCCCCTAAAATTTGGTGTGGGCTACTTTTAAAATTTCTGCTTTTCTTGTATATAGCAGAGGCTGATTTATTTTTAAGTTCTAACCCTGCATCAAAAGGGCCCTGCAAGTATCTTCACATGCTAAGTACAAAATTAACATCACAAATTTTAATAACCTTATAATATTGTTGATAAATACCTTTGAGAGCATTTTTTATCCTTAATGTTAACATTTGTGTATCCTTTCCTCTTATAGCGTCCTGTTCACCTTTAGTGTGTTTAATATTTTGCCAATGGCTATGTCCTTTCTGTCTACTTTGTTGATAAAAAATATCACTAAAACTTAAAACTGAACCAGACTTGGATACTTTTGTCTTGTCCTTAAATGTAATTCTATATCTAGAATCTGACATATAACAGCACATGTGTTTTTGCCTCAATAATGTTAATGTTCCACCACTATGACATGTTGAGGATAAAATGCTAATATTGTTCTTTAATTGAATTTTGGTTAGAACATCTTGGATACGAATCCCTGCTCTCAGTGAAAACAGCTGTTTGCAATTCATCTTAACTGTAGTTCAATCTGAAAAGATATTTATCATGTTTACATGTATTGTTTTGATATGATCAAAGAGTCATGATAATATAAATGTTATGTGAATAGAAATTTTTCAATTACTTCTGAATAAAACAAATATGGCCATTTGAACACATGCAATTGAGATTTTCTCTGGACTTCACGTATAAAATAAGACTCTAAGAAACTCTAAGAGACATTTATTTTTAGCAAGGTCTTTCCCATAATCATTTACAGGAAGTCTTATATTTTCAATCAGGTGTTGGAAGACAAAATAATTAAGGTTGACATACTTGAGGAGGCCTGCTACGCAAGATTCCAACAACAAAAGTAGGCATGTTATACAACATTGTGTAGATAAATCATTTTAGATCTACTGCATAAGTTGACAACCTAGAAATTGATAAATAACAGAATTTCGCAACTAGGTGAAATTTATCAAAAAATATGAGTTAACTACCTGGTTATATATCATTATTATTCGTTGAATACAAATTTTCATGGATTTTGTGGGTACAGATGAACGATGAAATTAAAATGTTCAACATATAACATTCATGACAGAATACATGGTAAAATAAATTTTCAATAGGATTGTATGCAGACTTCCCCCAAACCACGAAATCAAATATCCACAAATATGAATTTCTATAATCCACGAAAATTTGTACCCAAGAAAATAAATGAATCTACAGTATAGGATTTTTTTTTACAAAACATGAAATGTCTTTCTTTTTATCATTTTTATAGTTTATATTCACATGAAATTTCTGTGCATTTCAGAGGAACATAAATGTTTTAAGATCATGTCGGCAATATGGCTCTTCACGGCTAGTTCAGCCATATTGAATAGGGGGCAGATTTTCATAATGGAGGTAAAAATGATGTGAAAATACGGGAAAAAATCATTGAAACAGAGCAGTTGCTTGGAAACACACTTTCATACTATTTCTACCTCTTTCTAAAAAATCTGCCCCTATCCAATATAGCCAAACTAACAGTGAAGAGCCCTATTCACGATACAAGTTTTAACAATAATACATGTAATAAACAATAAGGCATAGGCGGATCTAGTCCAAATAATTGTAACAAATCAATTCAAATCAAATCAAATCAAATCAAATATGTTTATTTCCTAATCAAAGGGCCTTATAGGCATATGAATTACAAACAAAATGGATAATAGACAAAACATAAATTAAAATAGATATAGGAAGATGTGGTGTGAGTGCCAATGAGACAACTCTCCATCCAAATAACAATTTAAAAATTAAACCATTATAGGTTAAAGTACGGCCTTCAACACGGAGCCTTGGCTCACACAAAATACATATTTAGAAACAATATGAAATTAAACATTATTGATAGGCTATTATCAGGGATTTCATTATGTTTTGAAGTTATAGGAGAAATAAGATAAGTTACAGGAGAAATGATAGACTCGCGAAGCGAGTCTCCCACCTCGCATAGCGAGGTGGCCTTCACGGCCGGGGGTCTGGGGCCCGCTCAAGGGCCACATAAGCTCTGGGGGTAAATGGTATTAAAATATGCATTCTAGCTCTCTCCTGGCACCTAATTTCATAATTTGAAAACCTTTTTTATTGTAATTTTTTTCTCTTATTTTAAGACATTTTTCAATATATAAAGACATTTTTTTTTTATTCACTAATTTTACTTAATGTATCTAATTCTAGGAAAATTTTCAGGCACTATGATTACAAAGATGCGTTAAGATTTTATTTCTTTAATTCAATTTAACAAAAAAACAAAGTTAACATATATTGTTATAAATTTGATCTGGCGATGACAATGATTCTGAGGTTTGACTTTTCAAATCTAAAAATCTGATCATTATTCTCTTCCTTTTTATTATAATGCAATGCATTTCATACAGTTCATGGTGGAATATTTCAAATATTTAGATAGTGACACACCTTCCAGTGAAACTTTGAAAATCTTTCATCATTGATTCAATTAAACTTTTTTTGAGAAATAACTGTCAAGTGTTAATTAATTATCATAATTAATAATCATTGCAAACATCAAAATCATTGTCATCATCATCATTATCTTCTTCATACTCGAAATCATCAATAATCCCATCTCCACTAACCACCTTTTGAGCAAACTTAGCCAACTGTAGCACACGAACAGCCTTGTCATATTCCAACTGAAGTAAGTCTAGATTGGATGCTTCCTCTGTTTGTGTGCTACAGCTTGCTACAGCTACTGGATCAGCTGGATCCTGCTCCTTTTCTTTCTCTAGCACTGGTTTAACTTTTGGCAACTTTCTCCTTGGTTTTGCAGACAACCATGTTGTGACGCTTTTTCTGACATAGCTGTCTGCTTCTTTACTCCCTAGTGAAGGACCGTTCAGACTTATATGAAGAAGAGATTGCAAGATGTCATTTTGCAATCTATTCCTCAAACAAGTTTTCACAAGTTTCATTCTACTGAAACCCCTCTCTGGCCAGGCATTTGACACTGGCAGAGTCATAATAATCTCTGCCACCTTCACTAGGTGAGGAAAGAAGTGGATCATGGACGTCTTCATGATCAGAAGCTTTTTCAAAGCCCACTCCATTGGAGTTTCTTCAACTTTACAGTTCAAAATTTCCATAGGGACTTCTTTTTTCCAGGAGGAAAGATTGAACTTAAAGTTGATCCACTCTGCCAGCATTTCTTCAGTGTCTTCCTGAGTCCCAAAAAAATGATCTGCAAGTATGTGGATGTCCTTGCTTCCATATTGACTGAATTCATCAGTCCCCCTCTCTGGTAGACATCTGATATCAAAAACAGCAAATGCTGCCAGAAGAGGGGACTGCTGAAATCTAGCATCAATGTTTTTGCAAAGAGCATCCACATACTTGGACATTGTGACTGCCAGCTGACTCATGGTAAACTCACTTACTGTGACGTCCAGTGTACCAAGTAGACCATTGGGACTCAGATCAGCTCTCAAGGAATCAAAAATGTCATCCTTCGACAAAGACCTCAACTTGTGCTGCGTACTCTCCAGACCAGGACATATCATGAAGAAATTGACATTTCCCTTTTGAAACAACTTACTCAAGTCTGAGAGTATTGGCAGCACACTTTGAAGTATGTACAATGTTCCTATGAACTTGAGCTGTGCTATTTTTTTCATTAAACCATAGGAGGTAGCATCACCTGAAAACAAGTTCAAAGTTTGAATAACTGGAACAAGCTCTTGATATAAACTCTGTACAGCATTGTTGAATGAAAGCCACCTAGTTTGACATGCTTTCTTCATCGTCCTTGTTAGTAGCTTTCTTGCGGGTTCAGACAGAGTCATCTTGTGGACTTCTGTCTGGGCCTTCATTAAAGCTGCTAACTTGACAGGAGAATAATGGAAAATCTTCCAAATGTGCGTCATATGACCCTCCATTTCCTTAATATACTGTAAATCTCCACATGTGTCAATACATGCCAAAGCAAGACGGTGGCAAATACAATGGATGGCAACAAGGGCAGGGTTGTCATCTTTCAATTTTTTAACAAGCCCTCCCTTTTTGCCAACCATTACTGATGCACCGTCTGTGCTAATACCAGATAATTTACTCATATCAAGGCCTAATGAAATAAGTTTAGATTTTACAACATTGTACAGGTTTTCTGCATTTGCAGAAGATGCATTTTTCAGAACATTTTCTATGAATAGAAAGTTAATGTCATAAGCATTTCCATTCCAAAAGTTTACATAACAAATCATCTGCTCTATGGTTGAAACATCTGAGGAGTCATCTAGCAAGACAGAAAAACAATCTGCAGCTTTGACCTTTTCTACAAGATCATTTTCTGTTTGTAGGCCTAATGTAGTGAAGATGTCACGGAGAGAAGCTCTTGATCTATGCTGAAAGAATTTCATTTCAGACAAACCTATGTTTTCTAAAAGTTTAAGCAAAGTTGAAATTTTCTCATTGGCAATGCCTTCTTTGGCCAACCAGTACATTGCAGAAAAGGCCATAAATAGGACATTGTTTTCTACCTGACTTTTTTCCGTCAATTCTTTTTGGAATACTGACACCCTGCTAAGCATTTCAGCCTCAATTGCACCTTGGTGTTTTTTAGAAGCAATGTGATCAGTCAATGCTGACTTCTTCATCCTCACCGATGGAATGTCTCCGAATGAGGAAGCTTTATTTTGAGAATTAATGGTGTGGTGTTTTTTGCACAGGAGACAGTACATTCCACAACCTTCAACATTAACTAACCACCAGTATGTGGTTTTTGAGCAGAACGAAATAGCTTTGTCTTGCAGCCAATTATGCTGGAACTTATCCTTCTGACCAGACACACGTTTAATTTCATCATTAGAAAGTGATGTACAGTTTTCCTGACAGATAATTTTATTATGTACTTTACTGGTGCCATCAAACATTGTGCTAAGGAGGAGTTTAATTGAAGAACAACTAGTTGTATTATGGTTTGGAGTTTCCTCAGATGAATGTTTAGTAACGAGAGAAATCTCTGACGAACATACTGGAGTATCAGGACTAATTTGATCAGGCTTATCTGTTTCATTTGAGGGCTCCTCTAGTTTTTTTCCATCTATGAAGTAAAGAAAAGAGAGGAAATTTAAGAACCAGTTTTGAAACAGTAACAAGAACAAAAGATGAAAAAAACAGAAATGAAAATCAAAGAACTGAATGCAAAACAAAACGCCAAGCAAAAAAAAAATAGCTCTGAAAAGAATAACTGAAGAATTTGAATTTCCTGAAATATATAGTTTTCTTGAATTTACAACCACCAAACAAGCTCAAAAGTACACAGTTAGATATGATATGTAAAAATTTTGCATAGATTTATCAATTTAAAAGTTTACATAACATGCATAATGCATTGGCTGATAGGCAAATTTCTCACATTTTGCTGATATCAGAAAGTTTTCCAATAAAGTTGTTTAAATCAATATTTTCCATGCGTTAAAGATTTTAGGTAAATTTTTTAAATATTTTCAATATAGGGGAGTATGCCTACTTTTTTTTCCATTTTGTATATATGTTCTCATTTCCAGTGAATCTAGTTTTTTTTTTATTAAGATAAATATGACCATTGATGACGTTTATATATATTTTTTCCCCTAACAAATGCTCAAATATTTTCTGCTGGCAGTCAGACACCGAACCAGTAATGGTTACCAATATTTTCCCATCCCTAACAATCACAGCTCTTAGATCTTAAAAAGTATGTTACATTCAACAAGACAGCATTCATTTGTTCTGATTATACATGTAATGTTTGCGACTGAGCACTTAGCAACAATCCATACACAGAGGTTACATAATATTAATTGGTTCACCCAGTTTTGAAATTCATTTCCTCAGTTTTTATTTTGGTATATAAAACCCTATGTTCCCTTCCGCAGTCCCCCTCTCATATACACTCTACACTAAAACTATTAACAAAATACACATCATTGAACTATTTTATTTTCACATTCTCTGCTAAAGCTTTGGTCACTGTTACTTCCAGCAATGCTTTGACTGTAATATATACCAGGTAAGACCATTTTGGTGTCAATTATGATGTACTGAAAAGAAAGCAAAGTAAAGCAAACGAAATAAAATAATATCAAAAGCACCAACTTTTTTTTATTGTGGGATGACTAGCTATTTAATTACTCAACTTCATTAATAGAAAAAGAGTTTCATTACAAATCGGAAGATGTAAGTATTTCCAAGGATTTGTATAACTATACAAATCCTTGTTATTTCTTACATGTACCTACATTTTTTTGCAAAATTATATTAAAAAGTTTGTCATAGTATAGTAGAGGGGGGATAGGACCTTTATCGGGACTCCGGGATCGGCTGTTTTTAAGCTCGGGATTTCGGAATTGATCCTTTGGGATCCGGGAATCCTTTTTTTTCGGATTTCGGGACGTCGGGATTTACTTTATTTAAATTCGGGACCTCGGGATTTTGTTTTTTTAAGTCCGGGATTTCGGGATCAGGACCCCTCCTACCCCCCTCATAGTACCTGAGACTCACAGGCACTTGTCTCAAAATAAAATCCTATATACCTTAATATAACACAAGGTACTTAACTAAATTTTTAGAAAATGACACCCAGTCCCATGGGTGTTGCCAAAAATTGAGACGAATGCAAAAAACATCCCGTTGACCGACTTCTGAGGCCTGCTACCAATGATCCCGACAACAATGATAGTCGTGTCATATACCATTGTGTAGATAAATCAATTTAGATTTACGGCATATTAACTTTAAGTAGGTTTGACAACCGAGAAATACAAAAATAACGTGAATTCGGGACTGGGTGTCATTTTTCAAAAAATTTAGTTAAGTACCTTGTGTTATATTAAGGTATATAGGAAATTTTTTTTTTGAGACAAGTGCCTGTGCTGAGACTACTATTACCAATTGGCGTGCAAATATAGTAATTTCAGTTTATATCAGCGCTCTGAGTTTTTTATTTATAAAAGAAACTATTTATTATAAGGGATTTGTTTTGTTTTCAGAAGCGCTTTCTAAATGCACCCCGTGTACATGGTGTAAGGTAGGATATTTCAATCAGACCCACAGTAAAAAAAAGTTGCATGCTGCAGAAACAGAAATAACAAAATAAACAAAATGAAAACAATGTAAATCAAACAGGAATAAGTCATTCTATATATTTTATCAATACAGATCTAAAATGATGGCTTAATTTTATCACGGATATTTGTCCCTTTTTATGCAAATATTAGTTACACTCTGATAAATGTTCTATATTTTTTTTCAAAATGTAAATACACAAAGTTATTTCAATTTCAAACACATCTAATAATTAATTTAAGAATCAAGAAATATACCAATAATAATAGCTTCATAATTACGATCTTTATATTTTATTTACCCCCCCCCCCTTTTCTCCCGGCATTTCTTTACAATGTGTATCTTAAAGAAAGCATGTTTTAGCAACTTGAAAATGCTTGTAATACTAAGGGTGGTTCATAGTTTTCTTTTCAATCTCGAACCTCAAATTCACAAGTCAATTTTAGGAATTTAGAAAATTGCCAGTGACACGAAGGTAAAGTCAAGTGTCACTTTAAATTATTATTAAAATCTTTGGAGAATGTGATATGTTCTATTAAAAACTTTTGAAATAAATGTATATATAGTTTTTCTAATTACCTGCATCATTTTCTAATCTTTGTTTTTTTTAAAAACCGTCCAATGAACCTTGTTTACATCGTTTTTTGTCCGGCGCCGCCATAGCGTGATAAAACGGAGCCAGTACTAGTGCTCCTAAATTCATAGGAGGGAAATAATTATAAATTCGTTCGGAACTCATTGCAACATTCTTACCGAGACTAGAAAAAACCCGATGTTCCGATATTCAACAAATTTTGTAAACATGTGACAAGTTGATGAACAGATCTCGGTAGCTCTACAATAAACTGTGTTAGTGTATCCATTTTTACACACTGCACAAACATATTGTCATTTTTTAATCCTGGATTTTCTCTCATTAATTTTTTTTCAAAGAGAAAAAGTAACCGGCGGTGACAGCTCGAGTTACCGGAGATTTTCGCCGGTTGCCGGCTTCTAATGACATCCCTGATTATACTTTTTCCTTTGAGGCCTTACATCGACGCTTCAAAGAAAAAAAATATAATAGCCTTTCAAGTGGGTCTCATCAAAGTCTAAGCCTGACATGGGATTGCCGTTTTTTGTAAGCATGACACGTGAAAGTCAAATAATTATGGCGTGAAAACGGGAAATGAGGTCTTGCGGGACCCGGGAAATGACAAAAAAATGAGAATTACTTATAAACATAGTGTAAGCGGGATACGGGAATCTGACAAAACAGTAAGCGGAATCTGGGATCGAAACCCCCCAATGAGACCCACTTTCAAGACGTCATAATTATTTGGAGTATGGCTGATCCAAGTGGGCCTGCCCCCCCTCCCCCTTTTTCCATTTGTGTCAAAAAATTGTTTGATTATATAGGGAATTACTGAAGCATGACTGGAGCTCCCCACTTATGAAAAGTTCTGGATCCGCCACTGAAAGGTAAGTGTAAACATGATGATAAATGAAAAAAGGGGGGTTGTCATCACTTATCAGGCCTGTTCGGAGATTGATCTTGATAAGGAATGACATCCATTAAAATATTAGCTTTCAGTTGTCAAGATAATTGAAAAATACCATAGATATAACTTTAAGTAGCCTAGATCTAGTATCACATGTGCCGGTGGATTCACCTTCACAATTTTTAGGTTTTTGGTTGAAGTTAAACTATAAGCTCCAAAGTCAATAACGGACCTTTACCGCTATTATTCCGGAAAGTTTGCAAAAAAAGACCTTAGTTTTAAATATTCTGGAAAATGAAACTTTTCTTATAAGCAACTTTGTTTTCTCTCTTCGACCAGATTGTTTATTGCAATTGTAATTCAGTCCACCCGAATAAACTTTCTGCAATGATTATCGCTAACTGATATGGGTCTGGTTTTCAAAATTTTGTAATTATAAAGATGTCTTTTTAAATACGATATTTGTTAATTTTGGAGTGGGAGCATGTAGTTAGTGGTAATTAAGGAGCTTTGAGTACGATTTCCAAGAAAATGCATGTACCTATTCTTTCTTTTTCTACTGCAACTATAGAAGCACATGTAGGATACCATCATTCAAACGTGACAGGCGTTTTTTTATCTTTGTTTTTTACATTTTTTTTTCATAATTCAACTTATATTAAGTTAAGTTTTACTTATTTGAGGTTTTCAAAGTCTTTTCAGTGAGATTTTTTATTCAGGTTAAATGATATATGAAAATAAAATAAAATAAAATATTAAAAAATAATCAAGTTAACTTGAAAGGGGGATCCACTTCACAACACAAGTCTATGAATTCAATTTGTCAGTAATGCAATAGCCGTATTTTTTCTCACAGGACAGCCATACTAGAATATGGACGGATTTTGAAAATGACTCATATATAGTGATGTTGTCCGTTACAGTTCTATAAGGCGGTTTCTGGGGGCGGCAGTAAGTTTCAAATTTAGAGCTATCACCATGATTAGGGCAGCATTTTTACCAGTCCCTCTCAAATACTAGTCTAAATTCCCTCTTTTCAAAAGCCTGTATCCGTATTTGTTTCTACATGTTTTACATCTTAAACTTACAATGAGATGAGATTGTTAGTTCCATGTTGAAGGCCGTACATTATACAGTGACCTTGAGACAAAGAACAGCACTTATACGTAGACTTAGTCGATGTGTTAACAGGAGCATAGTACAATACATTGTTGAAATTACACAATGGAATGACATTTAGATAAAGCGCATAGATAGAACAATAACTGTCCTTTCCTATATTTAGATGTTTCAGTTTCACATTGTTTTCACCGGTAGAAACCTTGATTTTCTTATCAATAAATCAAAACACAACTTAATATGTATTATTCTGTCAATATAACTAATCATTACACAAGTCATGTTATTCATGATTTCTTTACACTAAACCAATTAGATGTGTACTGATTGATATTTTGTCTTGGCTACATGATTTTTCTTAATTGTTATTGGCTTGCATGGGTAGCTACGAGTACACTCATATCAGTACTTTGTGTCTTTAATAATTTTGTTATTGTTTTTTTTTTTGTATCTTTTAGATGAGTCAAGCCCTTTGCAACTGATGTTGTAGTTACACCACTGTCAGATTAGGGAGAGTTTGGTGCTCGCAAAAATATTTAACTCCCTTCATATTCTGTATGTGCCTGTTCCAAGACACGAGCCTGTAATTCAGTGTTTGTCGTTTGCTACTGTATATCAAGTTTGTTTTTCATTTGCTGTTTTATATATACATGTTGGTTTTCTCACAGTAATTGATTGACATTTTGTAATGTCAGGGCCTTAACTAGCTTGCTATGTAGTATGGGTTTTGCTCATTGTTGAAAGCTTATAATTACAAGTATAACGAAAGCCCTCATGAATAACAAAATATTTCTTAAAATTTCGCCTACTGTTTATATGAGACGTAACATCTTTATGATATTAGAAATGTTTAACACCGAGTTCGTATTATGTGTAGTCTAAACGCTTATGGCACATGTTTAATAGAACCCAATAAACACTTGTTGGGATGAGATCTTTACTGGCATACTATATTGTTTTCTGGGTGTTTTTTTCTCTCATCCGCATTGTTTATAATTGTTGGTTAGATATTTAACGGTTTCTGATATATTGTTAAACCAATACTTCAACGAAATCAGTACAGCGAAATAAGTTTATCGATTTTATAAAAGTTTGTAAGATTTATACATATAAAGACTAAAACATCTGTATCCAGAATCAATCAGAGCGACATGTGTTGTTAGAGGAGCTAAAGAAGGGAATTATAAATAACATAAATAAAGAAATGTTGTATAAATATTAAGACATCAAGTTTTAACCCAGTCCGAAATTTAAAGAAACCATGTACTGTCACCGTAATACCTTCTAACGATCTTTCATATTATGTTTATTTTATTGAAACCTTTGATTTGAAATGTAGATTTTAAGATATTGTACAAAATTACTCTTTATTTTTAGATGCAGTGGTGCCTCAATCAAATTGAATTGAAATGATTTGTATGTTTACATTTATAATTATAAAGGAGGTGACACATACTCCTGATAAAATATATAGTGAGAGAAGGACATCTCTATAAAATGATTTCTTAAGATCTATTTCTGTACCACCTTACATTGATTTTTACACAAGACTGTTTTATCACTGAATGAAGTGTTGGGTGCTCGTGAAATAATGAATTTCAATATTTTCAGTGTTTTCGTTCTTCTAAGCTTATATTTGAGTTTAACTGTCAGTTCAGCATTTCAGTTGAAACAGTCCAAAAGAGATGAAGAACATTTGAGTGTAGGACAATTATTTGCCCAAATGTTGGACAGTATTCTTGGAGATTCAAAAAATATGACTGTTAATAGCACGACTTTACCGTCTACTTTTAGTTGGTTCACCAACAAATTCTCAACCAATACGGCGGGAACAAGCAAAGGAACACCAACACAAACAAGCACGAAAGTTACCACATCTTCTCAATTAGGAGTAACAAACACTAGTAATGTACAACTACCATCTACAAATGTTACCAGCGATGGGAACGTGACTCGATCACCGACATTGTCTCGCCCTTCATCTACGACGTCTGGTTTAATGGAAGCACGGTGCGGGGCAGAGTTTACATTAACAGAGTTGTGTGGTACTGGGCTTTCTTCACTTCTTGTCGACTTGAACATTTGGGATGTGTATGGAATTATGTTCTCTAATGACGTCATTGAAGCATTGCTTCTAAATTGTGCTACTGGACATTGGTGTTTATACGATGAGTTTTCATATTGGAATGGGTTAATGATGGAGAAAGCTGCCATGGTCAAAGATTCTGAAATCTTCTCTCAGATTTGTCAAACGCATTCCTTGTCCTGTTTTGACACCTTTCTGACCAATGTCACCGGATGTCCTATACAAGAGGTAAGAACTATTACGTAGAAAGAATTACGTAGAAAACAACTATAAAAAAGAAGATAAGATGTGTTATGATTGCCAATGAGACAACAGTCCAGAAGAGACCAAATGACACGGACATTAACAACTAAGATCATTGTACTGCGTTCAACAATGATGTTTTTGGTACTTTTTGTCAGCTGACTATCGATCTGATAAGTTCAACCGTTTCTAATTGATATTTACATTTTGTTTTTGTGTTGTGTTGTTTCACGATTCCCCTTAAATCGGGACTGTTAATTGGTCGCTCACAAGCACGTTTAAACCCGCTCTTTTCACCTGCATGTCTCAATAAAGGAGCATGTAATCGAGATGAATGGTTGTCGTTGGTATCTATCTGTCGTTATATGTTTTAGTTTATCGTTTAAGTATACATCAGAGCGGTAGTTTTTATATCTCCATCCGGAGAATAGGTAGGGTACATGTATATAGTGATGTATGTACATGTCTATCCGTCATACATTTGGAAGATGATTTATGTAACGCTCGACAAATGTTTTTAAAGCTTTGATCATAACGCCATTGACCATGAAATACAGGTCAAATTCGGTGTTGATGGTTCTGTTTAGACAATTGTTTACCGATCAACTGAAACAATCATTGAAATCACTGAATCCAGGCAATACTATTAATTTATATCTAAAATAAGGAATTCATGTGGTTAAATTGCAAACGAAAAAGGATGTGGGCATGACCTTCAATAATGAGAAAACAATAAATCATATAAGATATATTTCAGCTACAAAAGGCCTCAACATAAGAAATGTGAAATAATTCGAAAGAGAAACCTAATGGCATAATTTATAACAATAGAATTTACGAAAATCAAACATGCCGCAGACATGAACCATTGACGACAATCACTGAATTGCTTTTCGTAGGAAAGTTGTTGTGTCAAACTAGGGACATACTTGGCGCAATGGTGTGATAAAACAACATACAACACATTGTAAAATTCCGTTGCAAATGTTTAAAATCAATAGATAGGTAGGAATTGTAAAAACACAGCTTAAAAAAGAGCAATAGACACACAGCAACCATATCAGAACACATCTATAGTTGAAGTTCAAGGCCACAATTACAAACAATAAATAAATCAAGTTCTCCAGACTGACATTTTTGTTTAATTTATTTTTAGAGAATGAACTTTACTGTTGAAGCTATAAACATGCTTTGTGATATGAGAAATGACCATCAGCTGGACTTAACCTGTTATGGTCATTTATTGGCAGCATTTCACGTGACAGTCGTGGAATTCCTTAGAGACAATAATAATAAGGTAAGCACTTTTATAAATAATTACTAGTATTTGTCTTATAGTATCAGCATTATCATGACCATTAAAGCCTTTACCTATTAATTTATGACAATTTTATTGGCAACATGAAGAGGTTGATTTAACGATGACGCTCTATTGCATTAAGATTCTTGTAAATTAAAGAGTTTCAAGAATAAATTTAACCGAATAACAATTAAAAAGCACAATGTACAACACACAACAAGTTCTTGAGAAGTGATCCCCACCATTTGCGATGTATATAAATTATAAATGTTTTGTGTTTTCTTTACCTTATTAAATATTCTTTTATATTCTAACTTATTTTTACCTAGTTTATATTTTTTCATCTTATTTATACAATATTAGAATAACAAAAGTTTATACATGATTCCACTTAATTCTCATTTTCGTGAAAGAAGAACACGATACAACATAAACTGCTGTTGCAGGAAAATGAGAGTTGAAAGATAACAGGGGGACATTCAAACTCATAAGTTGAAAACAAACTGACAACGCCATGGCTAAAAAGGAAAGAACCAACAGACTAACAATAGTACACAAAACACATCATTGAAAACTAAAGACTGAAAATCACGAACCCCACCCAAAACTGGCGGTGATTTTATGTGCTTCAGAAGGGTAATTTGATACTCCCATAAGATAAGGAAGTCGTTGTGTTTCTGATATTAGTACAAAATCCGTTATAAGCCTTATAACGTAAGTCACATTCGGGAAACTTGAACGGAATTGCAGTTAAAATATAAGTAAAATATGTGCTATCATCTGTGAAACGGACATTCCATAACAGTCAACTAACTCATGATGGCGTATGTAAAATTACCAAGGCATGCTTTGAATTTCACCACTTGGAATTTCTTGGTTTTTATAAATGAAATAGCTTCTTCATGAGCAGCCACCCTCTATCAAGGAAATAAACTGGGAGATAAGTACTCCGTATGTAGACGTTACTGGAATGTTTCTACTTAGAAATGGAAAGCTCACAATTGTAAAGCTGAAATCATTCATTAGAATTGTCGTACTGAAAGTTTTGTTCTCAACCTACCCTCATCATCAATTTCTAGATGTAAGTTAAGGTACGAGACAGACCTAACTGAAGCTACTGTATCCTTTATTTGAAGTTCGATAGGAAAGATACGTTCAATATAGTCACCTCGTTTGTTTCACTATCATTAGTTTGTTTAAAAAATGTTTAAACGTAAAATTTAATATCAGCATACCCTTTGGTGAAAAGGGTCAACTATATTTTACTTTTTATTTACCACTTAACGACACGTTTTGATGGTATTTGAGTTTTTTTTTTGTGATATTTTCTGAACTTTTTGTCTTCTTCAGCAGGATGTTAATTATATTCGTTTGATATGGCTGTCCATATCTACAATATATACAAAAAAAAACTGACATTCATTGCTATCATATTTATAAAAGTTTATTTTTTTTTATTTTTTATTGATCTTTTTGGTGTTCAAGCTACAGTGCATACATACATACATACATTTTTGCAATATATAAGTGATTGACATATGGCATAGTCATACTATTGATATTTTACGAATAAGACATAGTAAAAACAAATACAAGTAAATGATTTGAATAATCGGTATATGATACAAGTAAAAGATACTTTGGAATACATTAAATATACATGATCATATCGAGAATAAAATTTAATTAATTAATAACTTCCATAAATTCCCCCCATCTGTCGACAAATGACTCGTGCTTGTCTTTTGAAAGATATAAATATTCTAATATCTCCAGACGTCTTTTCAAAAATTTGAGAAAAGCTTGCACAGATATAAACAATATGTCTAATTGTGTGTACTT
The DNA here is from genome assembly GCF_036588685.1 of Mytilus trossulus. NCBI lineage: Eukaryota > Metazoa > Mollusca > Bivalvia > Mytilida > Mytilidae > Mytilus > Mytilus trossulus. The sequence continues at coordinate 1,423,692 of NC_086374.1, forward strand.
TACATAATGAATGTAATATTTTGCCTGTAAAATACAATAGTTTAACACTAAGTTATCAGAATTCAATATACCAAAAATGACACTGTCTTTATTTAAAAATATTTTTACTCCAAAAACTAAATGCCACCAATTAGAAAATTCTCTCCAAAATCGTTTTATTTCTATACATTCAAAAAATTTATGCTCTATAGTTTCTATTTCTTTACAACTGGCACACTCATTAGTTAAAGAAAGTTTATATTTTTCAAGGAGATAATTATGTGAGACTATTCTGTGTAACACTTTATATTGAAAAGCTTGTAGTTTGCTTTCAATAGTACATTTAAAAGCTAGTGAATAAATATTGTTCCACTTTTCGTCACTAATTTCTATATTAAAACTTTCTTCCCACCTTTGTTGTGAAATGGGAGAAACACTTACCCGATCGATAAAAAGTGAATATACATCTTTAGTATATAATTTGCTAATAGGCATTTTTTTATTCTCATGCTCAAAAACGAATCCAAAAGAGTTGCTCTTAGGTGACATGTGTTGTTGTAATAACAAATCTTTCCAGTCACGTGGTATAGCAAGTTTAATAGAAAGAATGTCTACAAAAGTAACATTCAAATTATATTTTTTGTTAATAGCGTCATGAGACAAAAATTCGCCTTTATCATCTACAATATCATTAATGAACCTTATGCCTTTCGTGTACCAAGATCTGTAAAAAATACTCGTTCTGTTAACCTTGATAAACGGATTGAACCAAATAAATTCTTTTCTAACATGAAATGCATTTAACGGGATGAAAATACCCTTGAAACGTTTCCAAGCAGATAGCACTTCTATATAAAAAAGAGGTGCTTTTAAATTTAAAAACTCGAATTCACATCTGCTCATAAATAAATCCTCTAAATCAAAAAGGGAGAAGAATGCTTTGGAAACATGTTTCCATTTAGAGTCATGTTCTGACAAAAATCGTTTTACCCACATGATACGAAAGGATAACAGCTGTACTTCAAAATTTGGTGCTTTCAGTCCCCCCTCGCTAGGAGACTTTTGAATAACTTCCGATTTAACTTTCGGAGTACTATCATTCCATAAAAAGTTATTAATGTCCCTTTGTATTTTAATTACATAAGATCTTGGTACATGTGTAGATGAAATGACATAAATAAGCTTCGATATTGCAAGTGATTTAAGAATTACGATTTTACCGATCAAGGAAAGGTTTCTGATCCTCCACATTTTAATAATTGATTCCATTTTTTCTATGCATGTATCTAAGTTAGAACAAACCATTTCATCAAAAGCGTTAAATTTTAAACCTAAGGTTTTAAAACCATCTGTCCATTTAATAGGAAGGGAACCTTCTTTGTTAAATTTATTTCTTCCAATCCATGTTGCTTCGGTTTTCGAAAAATTGACTTTTAACCCTGAACACTTCTCAAAATCATTAAAGGAATCTAATAAAATTTGCGCAGAAAATACATCTTTCAAAAAACAAGTGGTATCATCAGCCAACTGTGAAATTTTTATTTCAGTATCCCCAATTTTTATACCTGATATATGGTTGTTCTTACGAATATTTATTGCCAGCAGTTCAACGGCCAAAATAAATAAAAAAGGAGACAAAGGACACCCTTGTCGAACACCTCTCTCAATTTTGAACGGACTAGAACTAAATCCATTATTAACGACAAGACTAGATATATTTGAGTATAAAGTTAAGACCCATTTCCGGAACTTGCTACCAAAATTAAAACAAGCCAATGCTTTTTGAATAAATTTCCATTCTAGCGTATCAAACGCCTTTTCGAAATCGACTAGTAATATAAGCCCTGGATAATTTTTTAAAGTAGTAAACAATATAATATCAGCAATTAGTCGTAGATTTTCACCAATATATCTACCAGCCACATATCCTGTCTGATCCGGATCTATAAGTTTCGGAAGAAATAATTTCATTCTTTCCGCAATAACTTTGGCTAATAATTTGTAATCAAAATTTAAGAGAGAAAGAGGTCGCCAGTTCGACAAGAGTGTTCTATCTTTATCTTTCTTTGGAATAAGAGTCAAAATACCCCGTCTTTGGTCTATTGAGAGGGTTCCGGTCTCGAAGGAATATTCATAGCTTTCCAAAACATATTTTTTTACATCAATCCAGAAAAATTTGTAAAACTCAGCGGTAAGCCCATCTGTACCAGGGCTTTTATTATTTTTAAATGTTTTTAAAACTTTAACGCACTCAGATTCTGAAATATCTGCATCGCATATATCCTTTTCCAGATCAGTTAGCTTAGGAATAAAATTTAAATCAAAAAAGTTAGAATCACCTGAATATTTATCAGGGTCTTCTTTTGATGAGTACAGATTTTCGTAGAAATTTCTCTCTTCGTTTAGAATTTTTTCTTGTGACAATATTTCAATGTCGTTTACAACTAATTTGTTAATACATTTATTTTTATAATTACGTTTTTCTAATGATAAGAAATATTTTGAATTTCTTTCATTGCCTTCGCAGTGCTCGGCATGTGATCGTATAATAGCCCCTCTTGTTTGATTATTTACTATTTGCTCTAAATCTTCTTTAACAATATCTAATTCAATTAAAAGTGTATTTATATCTTTATCTAAATATGTACGAGAGAGATTTTTCTGAATTTCGTCTAGTCGTTTTTTTAAACTGGACTCTCTTTCCCGCAATTTCATGTTTTTATATTTGGAATATTTGACGGTTGCGCCCCTTATTTCACTTTTAATGGTATCCCATTTTAAATTTTTATTTTCTAAATTTTGATATTTATCATCACATTCTGATAAAGTATTTTTGACTATATCCACATAATCTTTGTCTGTCAATAAACCCGAGTTGAATTTCCAGAAACCGGGACCTCTCTCACTAAAGTTTTCGCCTGACAATGTCAACTTGATAAGACTATGATCAGATTTTATAGACGGAACAATGGATGTTTTTGTAACACTGCTTGACAAAAAATTCGATATCAACCAAAAATCTAAACGACATTGTATAAGCGGGGTTCTTTGACGCCAAGTATATAATCTAGAGTCAACATTTTTTGTCCTCCAAATATCACATAAGTCAAATTCTTCTATAAAATCTTCTAATTTACTCGTATATTTGACAGGTGTGTTATATTTTGAACCACCCATTTTGTCTAAAGATGGATTTAGTATCGTATTAAAATCTCCACCCAAAACGAGATTTTGTTCTAACTTTTCATTTAATAAAATCTTTAATTTTTCAATATATTCAATTTGGTCATTTTCAAAGTTTTTGGTCGGTGCATAATAATTCACAAAAACAAAATCTGTGTTATCAATTTCAACAGTTAGAATGAGATACCTTCCGTTTTCATCTGCAATTTTTTCCTTTAATATATAATCTGTTGAGCCATTAAACAAAATAGCAACACCTTTAGAGTTCGTTTCCCCGTGCGAAAAATAAATATCTCCACCCCATTCCCTTTTCCATAAAGTTTCATACGATTCAGTACTGTGTGTTTCTTGCAAGAAAATGATGTCGCTTTGAAATTTTTTTAACCAAAGAAACATGGATTTGCGTTTAAAATCGTTTCCAAAGCCATTTACATTAAGAGAAGTTAAATTGATACAATAATTAGCCATTTTCTAGTTTTGGCTTTACAGTCTTATTATTTTCATATGTGATACACTTAACGTAGTTGAACATTATATAACTAAGTAGAAACAAAATACAGAAAAACATATCAAATATACAATACAATACAAAAAGAGAGAGAATTCTCTCTGTTCGGTCTGCCTGACCTAAACCATATAATTAATGTTAATGTTTGTTATATTCATTGTTCATTCTCAATAAAACGCATGTAACTTTCATTCATTAATAAAAACAAAACACTATAGGTTTACCTGTTACGGTTTAAAGTACATGTAACTTTCATTCATACATAACAACATTACAATTTACAACCTTTACTATAAATGACCCAATTACAGATTGAAATACACGTGCACAGGTACACAGACATTCTTGTTGATAATTTTGTTTACCTTTTCTTGCCGACGTACGAATATGGGACACAGTTATATAATGGCAAATATGTATTTTGATAGAACTGTGGATTGCATTGCATATCACTGGATTCATGTTTTTGCATATATATATATATATATATATATATCGGATAGTTTTTTAAGATTTGCATTGGGTGCAAAACGTATAAAAAATGTTTAATATATACATTTTTGTTCGCCAACATTGCTGGGGATCGAAAGGATATTCGCACTTTACAAAAAAGGAAAAGAGAATTCATTTTATAGAATACCAGTATATTGGATTATTCTAACGTGTGTATGTGCAATTTATGTAAATATAGTGTCAACAACAACAAAAAAGTGGGATTTTTTTTTCTCCCGGGATTATAGTTATACACAGGGAAGATGATTACTTTTATGATGTCTGCGTGCCGGTACCGTGAGTAAATTTTGTTATATAAAATTACAATATACGCTGCATGTATTTTATTGACTTATTTTAATTCATGGTGAAATTATTTCGGATAAAGTTGTATGTAAATTTAAAATTCATAAAAAGTAGTTTCATCTACAGATTACCTATTAAGGTAATTCATTTGAAATTTGCTTCTTTATAACTCACTGGAACAATGAATACTCTTTTTAAAAATAAAATAGAGAATTGAAACTCTTAAGATACTTTGAAAATAGTAAACATATAGGATTTGAAAAGAGAATACATGAAACTAAATATATAATATCTAACAAATTTTAAACCTGAAAGAAGAAAAAAAAATTACATTCAGCATACTTCACTGCATGTTTATTGTCTATCAAGATGAGTTCAAACAACAGTAAATTAGTTTAAAGTTTTTATTGTTTACATTTTGCGGAGAACCGATTTTACTCCCTCCAAGATAATATTGTTTTTTCTTGAACCTATCTTTGCTGTACCAGATGGAGGTGTACGTGAGGAAATGATAGTTATGTTGTGTGCATCTATTTCTTTTAAATAGTCAAGTATCCTTGATCCAATTCCGTAGTCTCTGTCGTCATCGTACCCGTCGTGTGTATGTCCGTCTTTGTCTGTAAACCGATATACCAATGTGTTGTATGTACATGCAGATACTGGGCCCTGCATTATTTGTCGGGCAGCTTCACGAACTTCTGCGTATGTTGTGGTGACAGCAGCTGTGACACAATAAGTATGACCATTGTCACTAACTTCATTAGAACTAGTTTGCTCAAATGTACCAAATTTAGACTTGTTACTGGCATCAAAAATAGCTAAAGCTTTTGGTGTTGACACTTTTTCCACATATTTAGATCCACTTTTGATGAAGAATAAACTGTTTCCTTTAATTTTAGTGCCCACATCTACTTCTTTGTACTCCTTTTGTTTTTGTACTAGTCTTTTTCTGTTTTCACGCATATCGTCTGGAAACTGTGGAGATCTGTATATGCCATTTAGTAACTCTTTGTTTTGTTTGCCTATTGTTCGTGCAGTGTTTATGACATGCTCCCGGTCATTGTAGTCATGGAATTTAACAACTATAGGACGGGTGCTGTTTTTATTTGTCTGGGTCCCTATTCTGTGGGCTCGGTCAATTTTAATATTTTCAGTTATTTTCAAAACATTTTTGAAAATCAATTTTAATTCCGCTATTACGTTTTCGTCATTTCGTTCATGAACCCCTATTACTATAGCATTTTCCCTCATGCTGCGTTCAACCAGGTTTGCTATTTGACTTTGTTGACAATCAAGTCTAGTTTCTAAATGTACCACGTATGACTTCATTAGATTTAATTCCGTTGTCAGTTTTGTATTTTGATTTCTGACTTCGGCTATCATAGTTGTTTGGTCTTCAGTTTCTGTTGCCACAGCTTGAAGTCTGTCTTCAATGCCATCTTTGGAGTATATGTCATTTTTAATACCATGTATTTCTTCATTTTGGTTTTCAAATTTTATTATAAGACTGTTTAATGTTTGTTGTATGCCTACTATGCCACTTAGAAGTTTGTTATTAAATGTTTGATCCTCAGAGTATTCACCGAGGTTTTGTTCGAGTGAGCTCTCTGTCTCCGTCATGTTAGTATCCGCCATTTTTATACCTGTGGTTTGTTTACTATTAAAAGTTTTTGTCTCTATTTCTCTTTCACGTTTACGAGTATTTTGTTTTTCACTCATTACCTTTATTCATTACTATCAAAGTAAGTTTGTTATGTGTTGGTTTCAGAAAAATTCACTGTTTCACCATGTTTAAGTTGAAATTATCAGGCAGGTCGAGCAGAGAGAAAAAAACCTCAACCATTCATTTCCAAGGGCAGATAATTATTCATATAAAAGTTTATTGAAATCCCGATAAGTATGATAACCTTGTTTTTTCATTATGTATGGATTCTTTTCTCTTGTTTCATGTCACAGCTGGATATACATTTCATTATTGAAGACTTCTTTTTATATAGCCGATACGAACTAGTTTGATCTGGGTAATGTACAAGATATATGTCATTGATTGTCTGGTCGTTTGGGTTAGTCACGATCAACGTTCCACCCATGTCAAAAGTACACGTCTTTAATTTCAATCAACAAATCATATTTACAATCTGCTTTAAATCTGGACTTGGATAAGTAGTTAATTTTCCATCTCTTGAGCACTTCTGTTTTTACTGTTATTAATAGATATATTGGTTCTGTTACACTCCTGTCACATGTTATAAAGGCTATAGTTGAGCATTCGAACACAGGTTTAGCCACACTACATTTAACTATAATTCAGTGGTTATTGTTCGTCATAAATCAGAAAGTGTTTTCTTTTTAATATTTTTTTAATTTAGATTTTTTTATTGGTTCACATTTTGTCAGGTGGTCTTCTTTTGTAGCTGTATTTGTTATAGTTGATGGTCGTACGCATTTGCGGATCCAGGGGGGAGTTCCGGGGTTGGAACCCCCCTTTTTATTGGCCGATCAATGCATTTGAATGGGGACATATAGCTGGACCCCCCCCCCTTTATCCTGGGTTGGGAACCCCCCTTTTTAAAAATGGCTGGATCCGCCACTGTGTACGCTGACATATGGATGCTAAATTTATAGAAAGATTAATCTAAACAATATTAAAAAAAATGGAAACAAAATGATTTTCTCACCAGGAGAAAAATACACTGCATTTGTCTTAAACTTGGATTAAAAGTTAACTGAAAATACACATTCGAATCTCGAACATTTCACTGGTTGGTTTGTGAGTGATCGTCCTCGTAACATTAAAAGCAAGTAACATGAAATCACAAAAACAATCTTATAAGATATATAATGTTATTATTGTAATGTAATGATTTTCAGAAATTACAAGAAGGTGTATTTGAAGATGCTGCCTGTCAAAGTCCAGAAGTTTTGGTAAGTTCAAAATGTAAACATTATGAGAACTTTATATATAAAAACAATTATGCATATAAGAAAAGGATGTGCAGTTAATTTATTCTTATATGAGGATGCTACTTTATCTGAGTTAAAACTTCGAGCATATTGGTAAGTATATTGCATTAGTGCTAAATCGCCTCAGTGGTCTCCTTACAGCGTATGTATACAAGCTGTGACAAACAAAAGACTTAAAAAACGAAGGTTTTTTTACAACACTTTTCAGCTTTTGCAAAGATAGCGTTACTTTAGAATAAGAGAACAGACAGGTCGACTCGCGGTTCAAATAATGTATATCAGAGTAGAGTAAGAGCAAAGGCTGGTGGTCGGTTAAAATAAAATATATTAGAGTAGAGTTATATAACATTCTGTTATTCGCACACTTCTTTATTTTGAACAAGAATTACATCAGGTTACATATCTTACACTTCTTCAACTTGTGACAACAATGATACATGTTTTAAAGTATGTTAGTTCAATCTGATCAATAAAATTAACACATGAATTATGTTAATAAAACTAGTATCACACTAACGTTGATAGTTCAATGAATCCCCATGTTACTTTATGTCAAAAGAAACTTTATGACATGTCAAAAGAAACGTTATGACATGTCAAAAGAAATGGTATGACATGTCATTGGAAATGGCATGATATGTCAATAGGAATGATATGACATTAAAACGAATGGTATGACATATGAATAGGAACAGTTTGACATATCAATAGGAATGTTATAGAATGTTATGACATATCAATAGGAATGGTATGACATGTCAATAGGAATGGTATGACATATCAATAGCAATAGTATGACATGTCAATAGGAATGGTCGGAAATGTCAATAGCAATAGTAGGACATGTCAATAACAATAGTATGACATATCAATAGGAATAGTAGAACATGTCAATAGGAATGGTAGAACATGTCAATAGCAATAGTATGACATATCAATAGGAATGGTAGAACATGTCAATAGAAATAATATGACATATCAATAGGAATGGTAGGACATGTCAATAGGAATGGTATGACATATCAATAGGAATGGTAGGACATATCAATAGGAATGGTAGAACATGTCAATAGAAATAATATGACATATCAATAAGAATGGTAGGACATGATATCAATAGGAATGGTAGGACATATCAATAGGAATGGTAGGACATATCAATAGGAATGGTAGAACATGTCAATAGGAATGGTAGGACATGTCAATAGGAATGGTATGACATATCAATAGGAATGGTAGAACATATCAATAGGAATGGTAGGACATGTCAATAGGAATGGTATGACATATCAATAGGAATGGTAGAACATGTCAATAGGAATGGTAGGACATGTCAATAGGAATGGTAGGACATATCAATAGGAATGGTATGACATATCAATAGGAATGGTAGAACATATCAATAGGAATGGTATGACATATCAATAGGAATGGTAGAACATATCAATAGGAATGGTAGAACATGTCAATAGGAATGGTAGAACATATCAATAGGAATGGTAGGACATGTCAATAGGAATGGTAGGACATATCAATAGCAATGGTAGTACATGTCAATAGGAATGGTATGACATGTCAATAGGAATGGTAGAACATGTCAATATGAATGGTATGACATATCAATAGGAATGGTAGGACATGTCAATAGGAATGGTAGGACATATCAATAGGAATGGTATGACATATCAATAGGAATGGTAGAACATATCAATAGGAATGGTATGACATATCAATAGGAATGGTAGAACATATCAATAGGAATGGTAGAACATGTCAATAGGAATGGTAGAACATATCAATAGGAATGGTAGGACATGTCAATAGGAATGGTAGGACATGTCAATAGGAATGGTAGGACATATCAATAGAAATGGTAGGACATGTCAATAGGAATGGTATGACATATCAATAGGAATGGTAGGACATGTCAATAGGAATGGTAGGACATATCAATAGCAATGGTAGTACATGTCAATAGGAATGGTATGACATGTCAATAGGAATGGTAGAACATGTCAATAGGAATGGTAGGACATGTCAATAGGAATGGTATGACATGTCAATAGCAATGGTAGGACATATCAATAGCAATGGTAGTACATGTCAATAGGAATGGTATGACATGTCAATAGGAATGGTAGAACATGTCAATAGGAATGGTAGGACATGTCAATAGGAATGGTATGACATATCAATAGGAATGGTAGGACATGTCAATAGGAATGGTAGGACATGTCAATAGGAATGGTAGGACATGTCAATAGGAATGGTAGGACATGTCAATAGGAATGGTATGACATGTCAATAGGAATGGTATGACATGTCAATAGGAATGATATGACATGTCAATAGCAATGGTAGAACATGTCAATAGGAATGGTAGGACATGTCAATATGAATGGTAGAATATGTCAATAGGAATGGTATGACATGTCAATAGCAATGGTAGAACATGTCAATAGGAATGGTAGGACATGTCAATATGAATGGTAGAATATATCAATATCAATGGTAGAATATATCAATAGCAATGGTAGGATATGTCAATAGGAATGGTATGACATATCAATAGCAATGGTAGTGTCGGTGATTTAGAGACAGTTTAACTTACGCGTCAAACGTTAACACTACTTTTAACGCCGTTTTCCATTCACATTGTTAACGTCATCATTATCTTCTGTTAACGTTGTGCTATTGTTATGTATCATGTTGCTATATAGAGTTGAGATTATACGATCAAACGAACCAGACGTTGTTTTACTGCCTGTCTAGACTTTTAGTTAACCCATCCGTCACATTGGTGCTGCGACCAGAGGATATAATGACGAAAAAGAAAGCCATTCGAGTGGGCCATCGAGGAGCCGCGAGGAGATTAATTTCAAAGATTGAAGAGGAATTAGAGAAAGAAACAACACAACGCGACGAAATAGAAAGCCTATGTGAAACCTTGAAGAAAAAGAGGGATATTCTTTCGGAACTTGATAATGAAATATTAGAGGAGATTGCAGAGGAAAACATGAAAGCAGAGATAGAAGACTCAGATCGGTATGTTTTAGATATAGAACGGATTTTGACAAAAGTACGCAATTCATCAAGTTCAAAACAGAAAAATAAATCAAATGAAACTAGCTCTAATCAGAACTTAAATCCAAATGCAGCAGATTTTGTTTTCATCAACTCCACATCTACATGTAATACTCCACATCCCATGCAGAATAATGATATGCAATACAGATCGTCAATGAGCGCAACAAATTCTAGCATCTACCACAAGCTACCAAAATTGAATTTACCATATTTAATGGCAATTTGTTAAACTGGCAACCTTTCTGGGATGCGTATCAATCAACAATACACGATAACCAAACATTAACAGACGTGCAGAAATTTACGTATTTGCAAAATCATATTCAGGGAATAGCCGCGCAATGTATCGCCGGTTTACCACTCACAAGTGCAAATTACTATCAAGCCGTTTCAATACTGAGAGAGAGGTTTGGTCAGAACCACAAAATCACGAACGCATATATTCAGAATTTAATTGATTTACCCGCACCGAGGTCAAACGCAGACAGTTTGAGAAACTTTTCCGACAGAATTGAGTGTAGCATACGCGGATTAGAATCGTTAGGAACAAACGAGAGTACATTTGGAGCCATTCTTACGCCTATTATATACAATAAATTGCCGTCCGACGTACGAAAAAACATAACCCGAGATCGCGGAAACGACGACTGGGACATCGAATCATTGAGAACAGCAATAAAGAGGGAAGTATGCGTACAGGTCGCAGGACAATCTACAGGTCAAAGTAATGAAGATTTAGAAATTTTACCGACCGCTTCGTTTATTGCCGAAACATTTCCAGGAAAGAACAGGAAACAGTCACGTAAGAAATGTTTATTTTGTGAAGAATCCCATCATCCAAATACATGCAAAAACGTGAAAGATGTTGAGAAACGAATTGAAATTGTGAAGCGAAAAAAGGTATGTTTTAACTGTTTCGAAAGTCATAGAGTAGCTGAATGTAAATCAGAATTTAAATGCCGCCAGTGCGGAAAGAGACATCACACGAGTATACATGTACAAGTACATAACACAGAACCAAAGAGCTTGACCGAAAGCCAGTATAATACACAAAAGACCGTAGCACATACTGCCGTAGAGGAAACGCCACTAGAGCTAACCACATCATTGCATTCTACTGTTACTGCACATACAGATGTTTTACTGAAAACTGCCGTAACTCCAGTTTGGTCCGAAAATCGATCGATAATGACAAATATTTTACTTGACGAGGGAGCACAGAATTCATTCATAACTGAAGATTTAGCTAGAAAATTAGAAATTGAGTCCACCGAAAAGATAGCACTGAAAATATCTGGATTTGGAGGAAACGAAGGACAAGTTCGTCATCTTGATAAAGCAAACATAGCTATTGAAACAGTTGACAATCAAAGAATAGAAATTGAAGTAATAATTGTACCGAAAATTGCCGCTCCTATTCAGACAAAATCACAAAAGGAAATCAAAGCACTGTCATACTTACGTGGTTTACGACTCGCACATCCGATATGCGCAGAAGACAAGTTTAACATATCTTTATTGATTGGCGCAGACTATTACTGGTCAATAGTTGAAGATGAAATAATAAGAGGAAATGGACCGACCGCAGTTAAGTCGAAAATTGGTTACCTCTTGTCGGGACCCGTACTTACTAAGAACGGAAGTACTTCAAAACAGTCAGCAATGCTGAATATTTTGACTGATCACAGAGCCGTTGTTTGCGACTTGGAAAAGTTTTGGAACTTAGAAGCGTTGGGGGTTTCAGGAAGCGATACCATTAAAAGTCAGTCTGAAGTTGTACGAGAATACGGAGAAAAGTCTATAATACTAGAAAATGGAAAGTACACAGCTAAGTTACCATGGAAACCAGATTTCCTTCCGCTGCCGCATAACTTGGAATTGGTTAAACAGAGGACAGGAAGCGTTATTAGACGTCTAGCAAACAAACCTGATTTATTAAAAATATGTACCAATTATCAGGTTGTCTGCATGTTAATATCGTAAAATATCAGCTGCGAGACATAATATTAAGCTTTTTGTCGAGTAAGCGCAGCGAACGAGATCAAAAAGCCTTCATATTATTTCGAGCAGCTGATATTTTACAATATTAATATGCCGATAACCTAATAATCGATTTATCGGGCTGCATTTGCGTCTTTTGGAAGTATTGTCTTAGTTTCATCAGCAACCGGAAGTTGACTTGATAAGTTCGGGGCAAACTTATCAACGTCGGTTCAAACATTATGACGTCGCTGATATGCCCGGGTCAAAGTTATTAAGGCCAGGTCAACGTATTTGACGTCACAAAGCCGTGATATGGAGTTTTATTAAGAGCTGAGCAGATTGATATAGACAGTTGGACGACCGATAAATGGAGATATCATAAGGGAGCAGGAGAGGAGACACTTTATTGAAAAGGTTGAGGAAACAAAACTTCCTACCGATCGACCCGTGCACTATATCCCGCATCTATCCTTCCAAGGAATCATCTACTACGCCAATACGCATTGTTTATGATTGTAGCTGCAAAGATGGAAGAGATAATCCAAGTCTAAATGAATGCTTAGAATCACACCCACCTGTTATGAATGATATTACGGGAATACTTATGAGATTTCGCGCTAAGAAATATGCTACAACATCAGATTTAGAAAAGGCATTTCTACAAATACAGCTCGACGAGAAAGACCGAGATGCAACGAGGTTCTTATGGCTTAGCGATCCTACAAACACATCAAGTCCGCTAATAACATATCGCTTCAAGTCCGTACTCTTCGGAGCTACATGTTCGCCATTCATTTTGAGCGCCACACTTCTCAAGCACTTTAAAGAAAATCCGGGGAAACTTTCAGATACACTTGAAAATGGGTTATATGTGGACAACATTTTAACTAGCTTTGATAACGAAAATGACGTAATAGATTATTACAGGAGATCGAGAGAATTACTTATGAAAGGCGGATTCAACCTACGCTCATGGAATTCAAATAGTCCAAAATTACAAGAAATCGCTAGCAAAGAACAAACCTTAGACAAAGATGAGCTTACTAAAATTCTTGGTATGCAATGGAACGCTAAATCGGACAAGCTGTTTTATCAAAGTAACACGTTCGAGATGGACAAAAAAGGAAAACTGACTAAAAGATATATTTTACGGCAATCATCCAAGATTTTCGATCCGTTAGGACTATTAAGCCCAGTTACTGTAAAAGCGAAAATCTTTATGCAATCACTTTGGAAGCTAAATTTGGAGTGGGACGAAATATTACCGGAAGATATCCAATCAAAATGGATATTAATTTCACGAGATCTAGCATCGAGCTTAGAAACAGAGATTCATCGAAGTACTCAAACACAGAACGAGCATAACAGAAAATTACCAACTCTTCATGTATTTACCGATGCTTCAACTCATGCGTACGGCGCATGCGCGTACATCTTGTATGACAGAAAACCAACAATAGTAATGGCAAAGAATCGAGTTGCGCCTATCAAGACTATAACTTTACCAAAACTAGAGCTTATGGGGGCTGTAATTGGAGCAAGACTTGCTGATCATATCTGCAAAAACTTTCCAGAAACTTTCAGTGAAATACAATTTTGGAGTGATAGTCAAATCGTACTTAGTTGGCTTTCATCCGTAAAACCACAGAGACAATTTATCAAAAACAGAATTGAAGAAATTAAAAGTTTGTGTGGAGATAATGTATGGAGATACTGCCCTACGAAAGACAATCCCGCAGATCTACTTACACGTGGTATAACATCTGAAGAACTGCAACAGAACGAAATATGGTTTAGTGGACCTAAATGGTTAAACAGCAAAGAAGATTGGCCGACATGGAACGGAAACAATGTAACGTCTAGTGTATGTACAACAATATCGGAGAACGATGACAAAATTGAAACTATGGAGAATAATCAAAATGTACGTATTGGTATAGGAGAAATCATAGATATCGAACGGTACAATTCTTATAGAAAACTAACCCGCATTACCGCATATGTAATGAGATTCGCAACAAACTGCAAAGCAACAGAAACTGAACGAAAGAAAGATTTGTTACGTAGTGATGAAATTAAAAATGCAAAATTCCTATGAATAAGATATACACAAGGTAAAATATTTAGTGACAAAATAAATTGTATAGATAATTCTACAAAACGTAAAACACTTGTGCGACAATTAAAGCTCTTTCTAGACGAAAAGCAATTATTACGATGTGGTGGCCGCCGAATAGACAATGCGACAGTAGGAGAAACAGTCAAGTTTCCATATCTGTTACCGGCAAAGGACCGTCTCACACATTTGATAGTGTTAGAAGCACATGAGAATACACTACATTCAGGAATAAATATCACTCTAGCATACATACAACAAACATTTTGGATTCCGAAATTAAGACAGTGCGTCAAATCTATATTGATGAAATGTGTAACGTGCCGAAAAGTAATCGGAAAATCTTATCCCGCACCAGAAATTCCACCATTACCAAAAGAGAGAGTTCAAGATGCCACACCCTTTAGCATCACCGGTGTAGACTTCACAGGTGCGTTAACGACAAGAAACAGACACAACGAAGAATCGAAGGTTTACATTTGCCTATTTACATGTGCTGTCACTCGAGCAGTACATTTGGAATTAGTTTACGATCTCAGCGAAGAATCTTTTTTATTGTGTTTCCGGAGATTTGTAAGTCGACGATCAGTGCCGAAAATTATGATGTCAGATAATGCGTTAACATTTAAATATATATACCCATTAAATTTATATATCTCCCAATTGATACGATATTCCCGTGCTTGCATTTCCTATCATGATTTTCTTGATAGAGGGTTACTGCTCACAAGGAAGCTATTAAACCAAGAGTTCCAAATGGTGAAGTTGAAATCATCCCTTCGTAAATTTTACGGACGCCATCACGAGTTGGTTGACCGTTATGGAATAACCGTTTCACAAATGATATCGGATATGTTCCTTACGTCGTAACTACAATCCCCTTCCCTTTCATGAATTTGACCTACCGAATTAGACTATTTACCGGATTTGTAATCACATAAGCAACACGACGGGTGCCGCATGTGGCGCAGGATCTGCTTACCCTTCCGGAGCACCTGAGATCACCCCTAGTTTTTGGTGGGGTTCGTGTTGTTTATTCTTTAGTTTTCTATGTTGTGTCATGTGTACTATTGTTTTTCTGTTTGTCTTTTTCATTTTTAGCCATGGCGTTGTCAGTTTGTTTTAGATTTACGAGTTTGACTGTCCTTTTGGTGTCTTTCGTCCCTCTTTTAAAGCTGCTTCAATCGAAATTTCACGACTTTGCAATTCTAAAAAAGTTAAAGAAAATATTCAGAATTATGGCATTGAATGGAAATTCATTCCAAATAGAGCTCCATGGTTCGGGGGCATGTGGGAAAGAATGATTGGCTTAACAAAAACATCACTTAAGAAAGTATTAGGACGTGCACATGTTAACGACGAGACTCTAAGGACCGTATTAACAGAGATCGAAGCCACACTCAACGATCGACCAGTGACGTATATTTCAACAGATATCAGAGATCCGGAGCCGCTTACACCATCCCATCTTATACATGGACGAAGAATAACAACTTTACCGTATGTATCGTCAAATAGTGCTATTGACAATCTAAATGTTTGTGAATTAACACACACAAACTTGAACAATCAAACGATACGACAGAGACAATTGATTGAGAATTTCTGGACGAGATGGAAAGGAGAATACCTTACTTCATTGCGAGAATATCACCAAAGAGCTGGAGTCGACGTTCGGAAGATTAAAGAAGGCGATGTCGTTCAGATACACGACGAATCAAAGCGCGTACATTGGAAACTTGGAGTTGTGCAGGACACTATTAAAGGCAAGGACGGCTTAGTACGCGTCGCTATGGTGCGTACCAAATCAGGAATTACAAATCGACCCGTGACGAAACTCTACCCATTAGAAGTCAACAGCATGGACTATTATCTGAGACGAAGTGAACGAAGAAACTAACGTGTGTGAACAGACTTGTTAATTTTTCTTATTTGTGAAAAGACTGTAAATTCAAAGAGTTTTTTACGTAATTTAATAATTTAATCCTTTTTTCATTATTTGTGAGATCAATCTATTTTTGTTCTTTCCGCATGCCACTACATATCACAGCTAATGGACATTGCATCTGGTGGCCCCGAGTATGTCGGTGATTTAGAGACAGTTTAACTTACGCGTCAAACGTTAACACTACTTTTAACGCCGTTTTCCATTCACATTGTTAACGTCATCATTATCTTCTGTTAACGTTGTGCTATTGTTATGTATCATGTTGCTATATAGAGTTGAGATTATACGATCAAACGAACCAGACGTTGTTTTACTGCCTGTCTAGACTTTTAGTTAACCCATCCGTCACAGGTAGGACATGTCAATAGGAATGGTATGACATATCAATAGGAATGGTATGACATATCAATAGGAATGGTATGACATATCAATAGGAATGGTATGACATGTCAATAGGAATGGTATAACATATCAATAGCAATAGTATGACATGTCAATAGGAATGGTAGGAAATGTCAATAGCAATAGTAGGACATGTCAATAACAATAGTATGACATATCAATAGGAATGGTAGAACATGTCAATAGGAATGGTAGAACATGTCAATAGGAATGGTAGGAAATGTCAATAGCAATAGAAAGACATGTCAATAACAATAGTATGAAATATCAATAGGAATGGTAGAACATGTCAATAGGAATGGTAGAACATGTCAATAGCAATGGTAGAACATGTCAATAGCAATAGTATGGCATATCAATAGCAATGGTAGGACATGATATCAATAAGAATGGTAGGACATGATATCAATAAGAATGTTATGACATATCAATAGGAATGGTATGACATATCAATAGCAATAGTATGACATGTCAATAGGAATGGTAGGAAATGTCAATAGCAATAGTAGGACATGTCGATAACAATAGTATGACATATCAATAGGAATGGTAGGACATGATATCAATAGGAATGGTATGACATATCAGGTAGGACATGTCAATAGGAATGGTAGGAAATGTCAATAGCAATAGTATGACATATCAATAGCAATGGTAGGACATGTTAATAGGAATGGTATGACATATCAATAGGAATGGTAGGAAATGTTAATAGCAATAGTATGACATATCAATAGCAATGGTAGAATATATCAATAGGAATAGTAGGACATATCAATAGGAATGGTAGGACATGTTAATAGGAATGGTATGACATATCAATAGGAATGGTAGGACATGTCAATAGGAATGGTAGGACATGTCAATAGGAATGGTAGGACATATCAATAGGAATGGTAGGACATGTCAATAGGAATGGTAGGACATGTCAATAGGAATGGTAGGACATATCAATAGCAATGGTAGGACATATCAATAGGAATGGTATGACATGTCAATAGGAATGGTAGGACATGTCAATAAGAATGGTAGGACATATCAATAGGAATGGTATGACATGTCAATAGGAATGGTAGGACATGTCAATAGGAATGGTAGGACATATCAATAGGAATGGTAGAACATGTCAATATGAATGGTATGACATATCAATAGGAATGGTATGACATGTCAATAGGAATGGTAGGACATGTCAATAGGAATGGTAGGACATATCAATAGGAATGGTAGGACATATCAATAGCAATGGTAGGACATGTCAATAGGGATGGTAGGACATATCAATAGCAATGGTAGTACATGTCAATAGGAATGGTATGACATGTCAATAGGAATGGTATGACATGTCAATAGGAATGGTAGGACATGTCAATAGCAATGGTAGTACATGTCAATAGCAATAGTATGACATATCAATAGGAATGGCAGGACATGTCAATAGGAATGGTAGAACATGTCAATAGGAATGGTAGGACATGTCAATAGGAATGGTAGAACATGTCAATAGGAATGGTATGACATATCAATAGGAATAGTAGGACATGTCAATATGAATGGTATGACATATCAATAGGAATGGTAGGACATATCAATAGGAATGGTATGACATATCAATAGGAATGGTAGTGTTATATCCGTCATTGACTTCTTATTTAGTTACGCCACGCGTATGAATATGTTATTGTTAATTACACACATACTTGATTAAAGTAGTTCCTAAATGTAAACAATGGTTGCTTGATGCTTTACATCTCCCCCTCGGCCAATACGTAACAACTGGCGACGAGAACGAACCACAGCAACAATGAACATTACACAATATGAAACAAACGTATAGACATTGGTAAAATCGAAGCAAACACTGAACATTTGCATGAAAATAGCTAAATACCGAATTGATAAGCCCGATTCTTTGTTCGACTCCACGTGTGTTCCAAACAAAGGAATCTGCGGTACATCACATACATCATGGCAACATTTGGTTTGATAGGGAAAATTGACCCATTTGATGAAACAATTGAACCCTGGGACTCGTATGTTGAACGATTAGACCAATATTTTGTCGCAAATGAAATCGACGGAAACAAAAAGGTTCCTGCCCTACTTTGCCTGATAGGGGGGAAACTATACTCGTTGTTGAGGGACTTAACATTTCCGGACAAACCATCAGAGAAAACATTCGACGTATTAGTTAAGCTATTAAAGGATCATTTAGCTCCCAAACCGCTACAAGCATCAGAACGATTCAGATTTGATAAAAGGGACCAAAAAGAGGGGGAATCAATACAAGATTATGTTGCACAATTACGAAAACTCTCACTGCATTGTGGTTTTAATGCAGACCTCAAAGAAAAGTTAAGAGACAGGATAGTTTGTGGCCTTAAAAACCCGAACATTCAGAAAAGGTTATTGTCAGAAAAAGACTTGACATATGATAAAGCAGTAGATATTGGTGTGGCTATGGAGACCGCATCCAAAGATGCAACCGAATTACAAGCAAAACATAGAACTGAGGGGGTAAACAAAATGAGTGCAAGAAAATGTAAATTTCAACCACAGCATAACAAAGGGAACTCTCGCTGTTACAGGTGTAACAACACAGGACACTCACCTTTCGATTGCAAATTCAAGAACGCAATCTGTCACAACTGTAACAAAACAGGCCACATAAAGAAAGCCTGCATGTCAAAATCTAATAAGAAACCTCAATCAAGAAAATTTGAAAACAAGAAATCCGTACATGCTTTAGAGGAAGATTCTGATAGTGATAACTGCATCGCTAGTCTAGAAACATTTGAAATTAATAACGGTAAATCGTCAAAAGATGTCATGTGGTTAAAACCTACGGTTGAAGGAGTAACGCTTAAAATGGAGCTCGACACTGGATCAGCAGTATCGGTCATATCACAGGCAGATTTTTCAAAGAGGCTAGGTCATGTTAAACTAGTCGAAGCTACAATTACATTACAAACTTACTCAGGAGAAAGTATAAAACCTTTAGGGTGTGCAAATGTCAAAGTCCATTATAAAGGAGAAACAAATGTGTTGCCACTATATGTAGTACCTAAAGGAGGACCGCCTTTGTTCGGAAGGGAATGGCTAAAGCATATTAAACTTGACTGGAATGAAATTAGGGAGGTTCATGGTATAAATCAAAAGAAAACAGGGGAAGTAATTAAAGATTTACAAAATAAATACAAAGATGTATTTAAAGATGAA
This sequence comes from Mytilus trossulus, assembly GCF_036588685.1. Lineage (NCBI taxonomy): Eukaryota > Metazoa > Mollusca > Bivalvia > Mytilida > Mytilidae > Mytilus > Mytilus trossulus. The sequence goes on from NC_086374.1 coordinate 1,443,879, forward strand.
CTAGGAACAATAAAGGGAATAAAAGCCAAATTGTCTCTAAAAGACAACAGCAGTCCAAAGTATATTAAAGCTAGAACTGTGCCGTTTTCTTTGCGTGAAAAAGTAGAAGCTGAATTGGACAGATTAGAAAAAGAAGGAACATTGAATAAAGTTCAACACAGTGAATGGGCTACACCTATAGTTCCAGTATTAAAGAAAAATGGAAATGTAAGAATATGTGGAGATTTCAAGGTTACGTTAAATCCCATGTTAAATGTTGATCAATACCCGCTTCCAAAAATTGATGACATTTTTGCAAATTTGAATGGAGGAATACAATATACAAAGATGGACTTAAAGCAAGCCTATTTACAACTTGAAGTAGATGAAGACTGTAAAGACTTGCTAACTATAAACACTCACCGTGGACTATACCGCTATAACCGTATGGCGTTTGGAATTGCATCAGCTCCTGCAATATGGCAGAGAACTATTGAACAAATATTAAATGGAATTCCTGGAACTCAATGTTTATTGGATGACATGATAATTACAGGATCGACAGACGAAGAACATTTGAACAATTTAGAGTCTGTACTGAAAAGACTAAGTCAGTATGGACTAAAGGCTAATATAGACAAATGTGAATTTTTTAAGGACAGTGTAACATGTTGTGGACATGTAATCGACAAACATGGACTCCACAAAACACCAGACAAAATTGAAGCAATAAGGAACGCTCCAGCACCGGAAAATGTGTCTCAGCTTAAGTCTATTTTAGGATTGATAAATTACTATGCCAAGTTTTTACCAGACCTATCAGCGACTTTAAGTCCTCTACATAATCTTCTGCGTAAAGTTATAAAACATGGAGGTGGACAAAGGAATGCCAAGAGGCGTTCGACAAGGTGAAAGACTTAGTCACCTCAGATATGATATTGACACATTTTAATCCAGAGTTACCTGTCACTCTAGCATGTGACGCATCACCTTATGGTTTGGGTGCCGTCATATCTCATCGATATCCAAATGGATCAGACAGACCGATAGCTTTCGCCTCTAGATCACTAGCACCAGCAGAGAAAAATTATTCACAAATAGACAAGGAAGCGTTAGGAATAATTTGGGGAATTAAGAAATTCCATTCCTACCTATACGGGCGAAAATTCAAATTGATCACAGACCATCAGCCATTAATATATATATTCAACCCTCAGAAAGGAGTATCAGTTACAGCGTCAGCTCGTTTGCAAAGATATTCACTTTTCTTGTCAGGATATGAATATGAGATCGAATTCCGAGGAACTGCTAAACATGCAAACGCAGACTCGTTATCTAGACTTCCACTAAAAAGTACTGAAATAGACACTTCGTTGAAAATGGTGGAATCTTTCCATATTGCTCAAATGGAAGCAATTCCCGTTTCGAACAAACAAGTTCAGCAGGAAACAAGAAATTACCGTGTTTTGGGACTTATAACTACCTTCACACAGGATGGCTGGAACACTATTCACAAAGATGGTGAATATGCGCCATATTATTCTAGGCGAAATGAACTGACAGTACATCAGGGATGCCTTATGTGGGGCGTAAGAGTGATAATTCCTAATAAACTTCGTAGTCAGGTATTAGGACAGATCCATGAAGGACATCTTGGTGTCGTTAAAATGAAAGCATTGGCCCGAAGTTTTGTTTGGTGGCCAGGAATCGACCAGGATATTGAAAAGTTGGCAAAAGCCTGTAATGGATGTCAACCTAAATCAAAACTCCCCGAAAGGAGCACCGCTTAATGCGTGGGAATGGCCAAGCAAGCCATGGGACAGAGTTCATATTGATTTTGCAGGACCATTTTTAGGGTCTATGTTTCTTATCATGGTTGACGCACATTCAAAGTGGCCAGAAGTAATAAAAATGAAAAACATTACATCAGAAAGTACAATCAATGTTTTGCGAACAATCTTCTCAAGGAACGGAATACCATCACGTATTGTGAGTGACAATGGACCACAATTTACATCACAGGAATTTGAAAATTTCATGCAATTAAATGGTATTAAACACATCAGAAGTGCGCCATATCACCCATCGACAAATGGTTTTAAAAGCAGAACGTTTTGTGCAAACTTTTAAGCAAGCTATGAAATCTAGTTCAAATGATTCAGGAACCGTTTCGAAAAAACTAGCACAGTTTTTGTTAGCATACCGCAACACTAAACACAGTACAACGAATGAAACGCCAGCAAAACTTATGATTGGAAGAGATTTGAAAACAAGGATGAATCTTTTAAGACCGAACATTGAAAACCAAGTTCAAACTAAACAGATGGAAATGTGTGACCGTAGAAAAACTTACCAACGTGAATTTAATGATGGACAATCAGTTGTAGTCCGTGATTACCGGAACAAAAATAAATGGACACCAGGGACGATATCAACGAAAACTGGACCTGTGTCGTATCAAGTACAAATCGATCCTACAACAATATGGAGAAGACATGCCGATCAAATTATCGATTCAAACATAACTAACACTGAACAATCAATTTCAGAACAAACTACATTGGACAATCATATAAGTAGTGAACATGTCAACCCAACAGAAAATGAACACCGTCCACAAAAATCTGAAGAACACAAATCAAATCAACCAACAACACCAGTAAAGCGTTATCCAACAAGGGAAAGGAAATCCAACAAGTTGAAAGATTTTATATATAATTGACGCACAGTGTTGTGGGCATAATAATCCCACGTGCATCAGTTGAAACCTTTAGGGTTTCCGTATTTTTAGTGTAGTGTTAATTATATCTCGTAGTAAACGTAGTTAGTGAATTAGTGACTTAGAATAGACAAAACCGAACAGTATTCACATAAGACAGTATTCATTTTATTTTTCATAAGGTGCTATATGAACATTAATTAATACTCAGAACTATTAAAGATATAATCATAATATCAGACTTTTAAAGATAAAGAAGAACTGTTTTAATTTCTATTTCATTTATATATCTAGTCAATTTTAAAGTATTCACTTGAAAAAATCTAGGGAAGAGAAATGTTATATCCGTCATTGACTTCTTATTTAGTTACGCCACGCGTATGCATATGTTATTGTTAATTACACACATACTTGATTAAAGTAGTTCCTAAATGTAAACAATGGTTGCTTGATGCTTTACATCTCCCCCTCGGCCAATACGTAACAGGTAGGAAATGTCAATAGGAATGGTAGGACATGTCAATAGGAATGGTAGGACATATCAATAGGAATGGTATGACATATCAATAGGAATGGTAGGACATATCAATAGGAATGGTATGACATGTCAATAGGAATGGTATGACATGTCAATAGGAATGGTATGACATATCAATAGGAATGGTAGGACATGTCAATAGGAATGGTAGAACATGTCAATAGGAATGGTATGACATATCAATAGGAATGGTAGAATATGTCAATATGAATGGTATGACATGTCAATAGGAATGGTAGGACATGTCAATAGGAATGGTAGGACATATCAATAGGAATGGTATGACATGTCAATAGGAATGGTATGACATGTCAATAGGAATGGTAGGACATATCAATAGGAATGGTATGACATGTCAATAGGAATGGTATGACATGTCAATAGGAATGGTAGGACATATCAATAGGAATAGTAGGACATGTCAATAGGAATGGTATGACATGTCAATAGGAATGGTATGACATATCAATAGGAATGGTAGGACATGTCAATAGGAATGGTAGGACATGTCAATAGGAATGGTAGGACATGTCAATAGGAATGGTAGGACATGTCAATAGGAATGGTAGGACATATCAATAGGAATGGTATGACATGTCAATAGGAATGGTATGACATGTCAATAGGAATGGTATGACATATCAATAGGAATGGTAGGACATGTCAATAGGAATGGTAGAACATGTCAATAGGAATGGTAGGACATGTCAATAGGAATGGTAGAACATGTCAATAGGAATGGTATGACATATCAATAGGAATAGTAGGACATGTCAATATGAATGGTATGACATATCAATAGGAATGGTAGGACATATCAATAGGAATGGTATGACATATCAATAGGAATGGTAGAATATATCAATAGCAATGGTAGGACATGTCAATAGGAATGGTATGACATATCAATAGGAATGGTAGAATATGTCAATATCAATGGTAGAATATATCAATAGCAATGGTAGGATATGTCAATATGAATGGTATGACATATCAATAGCAATGGTAGGACATGTCAATAGGAATGGTATGACATATCAATAGGAATGGTAGAATATATCAATAGCAATGGTAGGACATGTCAATAGGAATGGTATGACATATCAATAGGAATGGTAGAATATGTCAATAGCAATGGTAGAATATATCAATAGCAATGGTAGGACATGTCAATATGAATTGTATGACATATCAATAGCAATGGTAGGACATGTCAATATGAATGGTATGACATATCAATAGGAATGGTAGGACATATCAATAGCAATGGTAGGACATGTCAATAGGAATGGTATGACATATCAATAGGAATGGTAGAATATATCAATAGCAATGGTAGGACATGTCAATATGAATGGTATGACATATCAATAGCAATGGTAGGACATGTCAATATGAATGGTATGACATGTCAATAGGAATGGTAGGAAATGTCAATATTTGCTTGACCTTCAGAATATTTCATACTTAAATTTACTGCTTATTGAGAGACTTCGTTGATTCATACTTAAGCATTAAATGTCCACACCCAGATTGTTAAAAGAAGAAGAAAGAAGTATATTTTAGAGCAATCAATAGTAGACTTGATAAAATTAAAACTTCTTTTTTATTTATATTTTCAGATGACTAAGAGCGTACTCTGTGTAGAGGCAAAATGTCCTAGCCATAGTGAACTCCTGTTGAAGTATGTAGTTATTGTTAACATTATCACTCAAACAAACAGTGATTATATTGCTTCTTTTGTAGTTTTATTTAGAATGTAAAATCGTTGAAAAGACTTAGCTGTAAAGTGCAATTTTTCAACACTTTACAACCCTATAAAACTTCAAAATCTGGGAAAATATGCAACGATTAACTAACGTTTTAAAGGGTAAAAAAGGGGGGGGGGGTTACCTTGATCTCATTATCGAGTGTTAAAACTATTTTTTTCTATAGTGTGTTCGCTCTTCCTTCTTTAATTATTTTTTACAAAATGTTTCTGTGAATGCGTTATTTATCCAACAGCACCTATCATTCCTCTGTTATTTAAATGTTTTAACTATTTCAGTTTCTCGCCATGGCAATGGTTCAGTCCAAACGTAAGTAAAATCCAGACAAACTGCCACTTACCAGCAGACACGTGTGATGAAGATGCCACCTTTGGACCAACAGTAACCACTTCCACTTATATGACTACAGATGAACCGATGACATCCACTGTGCCAACACAAACAACTGTTATTCCTGGGATGGCTAACGATGCATTAACTGGGTCTGGTAATGGAGAGGACAGTAATACAGTAAGTATATATTACACCTATTAACAGTTATTCCTGGGATGGCAAACAATGCGTTAACTGGGTCTGGTAACGGAGAGGACAGTAACACAGTAAGTAAATATTACACCTATTGACAGTCATTCCTGGGATGGCTAATGATGCATTAACTGGGTCTTGTAATGGAGAGGACAGTAACACAGTAAGTATATATTACACCTATTATGTCTTTAGTCTTTTGTCCGTCCTTCAAACTCACGTCTGTGAACTCTAGCTCACCTGGCATAAAACATCATTACAAGATCTTCAAATAATTCAGTATGAGAGAAATAGTTAACAGGCTCTTTAAGGATTTGTTTTCTCTGAATGATGATGTTTACTAATGTTTTGGCCTCAAACTAATGTAGACAGAGAGAAGGTTCAAACTACACAAAAATGCATGATCACCAAACTGATATCCACAAATAAGCTCATCCTGCCTAAAACCATCAGGGGACACCTTATACGAGTTATTGCCATTACATGACGATATTCACTTATTGCGTAAGGTGATTTACAAAATACAAACAAAATGCCTCAAGGGAACTTGTAAAATGCATAACTAAGCACCAAAATAGGATAATGAAAAGAATGACAAAAATTGTCCAGAAGCTTGTTGAAAAATTTACAGAGGCTACATTGTCGTTTACAAATAAATGAATAAGGAGATATTGTGCAGCCTTTAACAATGAGACAAACCTATACCGCATATATTGTATAAGCTATAAAGGGTCTCGGCAATACAACATGTGGAACACTTCAAGATAGAAAACCAAGGGTTTGAATTATAATATTTATATGACTTCATAATGCACCAAAAAATCAACATCAGAAGTAATATCACTACTGAATCCAATTCAATTTATTTGAATAAAATATTGTTTAAACTACTGAATTAAGTAATTTACTATATATTTTGTATATTTTCCGTTTTAGAATGATGGATCTTTCATTTCCGAAATGACGATGATTTTAGGAGTTTGTGCTGGTTTAATAATAGCAGTATCCGGTTTCTTTGTATTGATATATTCTTGTTGGAGAAAACACGGATTGAGGAGAATAGACAAGGTTGGATACACACCACTGAGGAATCAGGACTGACTAATATTGGATGATTAATACTACAATCATCATCAGACCCAACACATGTACAAGTTTCTTTAGTCATTGTAGTATTATCTTTTTGTTGTCAGATTGACAAATATGTCCGTGCTTATATTGCAAATAATCACAATGAATACTATAGTTCTTATATTTGTTTTCAACATTTATTTATTTTTTTACGTTAAACCGACTTTAGGAATAAAAATTTCAATAAACTTAAAGACACTGACATGTCACATTATAATGCAACGGAAAAATAAATGTATTATTCATTTGTCCATAATCTGGGTTGAATTTAAATAAAATGTTCAAAAAACAAATTGAGTTAACATTAGTTAGAGTTAACAATACACAACAAGGATGATAGGGGTTTCAAAAATATATAACAGTACAGCAGACCACATTAACCATCAACAGCCGAATGCTTTGATACAAAACACAAAGGCATATAACAACACAATATAACAATGGTAACCTCATGTTTGCCTGTAAAAGACTAAATGTGCATACAACAAGTTATTTATATGTAGTGTAACACGTCCCTTTAAGGGCAAAGCAGAGTACAAACAAACAAATACTTGGTACTAGCTAAAATGTTCCATTACAAATCAGGTAAATCACAATATACATCAAATATTTTGAATGTTAATTATGCACTTATTCCCGACTAGAGTCTAGTATTCATTTCACTATTGAATGTCACTTATTTAAGAAAAAAACCCACAAATTGTTTCTGCTTATAACAAAGCGCACTGAACTGTCATAAAAATAATTCAATTCTCCTCCTCTAAGGTTCGGTCTTCCCGACTTTATATATAAGTCCTGGTCATATCCATTGGCGTACTACTGGTGGTTCCACCGGATGTATAATGATAGCAATATGCTACAATTCCCCCTTTCTAGAGGACTTTGAAATTCCTTTTCCAGAAAAACAATACCACTAACGAATAAATTCCAAAATATTTAATGAAATAAACTACTGCTAAAAGTTATTTTCGCGGTACACAATTAAGACCTACTTACGTATCCTATCACACTTTTATGTCCTTCTCGAACTTGGTCAAAACTGCTCCAATTCCAAAATGACTCACATCTGTATTTAATATAAACTCTTTCCCGTCGATTGCTAGATATGCAAGTATAGGAAAGCTTGCAAGCGTCTTCTTTTTTTTTTTTTCTTTTTTTTTTTTAAAGAAACCGGAGTTTATTCACAATCGCTTGTTCATTCACAGGGAGCTTTTACCTGCGTTAAATCATAAAGACACTTAGCAATTTTCGAAAAATCCTTGATAAATCTTTTATAATAAGAAACCAATTGAATGAAAGATCGGAAACATTTTGCGGGCATTCAACCTTGAATATTGCCCGTACCTTAATAGAAGGATCCGGCCGCATCCCTTCTGTTGACAGAATATGTCCGAGATATCGTGTTTACAAAAACTACACTTTGCAGCCTTGAGCTTTAATCCGGCATCTGATAACCTCTGTAAGACTTTCTTCAAATTAATCAAATGTTCATCAAATGTTTCACTAAACACTATTATTTCATCTAGGTATACAACTAGAACATGCAATCCTCGCATTGCTGTCACAATAATTCTTTGTCAACTAGCTCCTGCGTTACACAATCAAAATGACACATATTGTCTGATATTGATATAAACCACCTCTGAGAGTAGTAAATGGATTTTTTTCCTCATCCCTTTTTGTATGGATTCATATGCACCTGATAAGCCATTCACAGTTCCAAAACTGACATCCACTTGGCTCCGCTGAGTGCGTCTATATTATTCTCTATTCTAGGGATCGCATAGAAATCTTTGATCGTCTTACCGTTCAATTTCCTGTAATCAACACACAGCCGCCACGAAATATTTTTCAATTGCACTAATACTTGGAGAACAGGGGCTAAAGGACTTTTCAATAAGTTCCTTATCCTCCAATTTCTTAATTTCATCATATATCGTTTAAAAAGAGGTGTTTGTCTTGGAGGGTTCTCTACTTGAATTTCTTCTATCAATTTGATATTATGCATACCAATTGTTGTCATTACTGTCATACCTGGCTCTCCTGTCGAATCATATAACGTATCTGCATACTTCAGCAGGATTTCCCTAAACCTCTCGTTTTTGCTTTCAGCGAGGTTTTCTCTTCTATCACTATACATTTCCACCATATACTGTTATACTGTGGAATGTGTTGTGGAGTGGATCCGTGTCCATTTCCTGAACTATAATTTTTACTTTTACAAATTGTGACTTTCATGACGGTCGTAATGGTAAAGTTTGGTGCTTCACGATAAAATGTACCCACTTTCTTTCTTTTAGACGATTAAAAATTTGACCGATTTTGACGAATAACGTTTTGAGACTAGTCTGTATTTTATGTTCTTAATGCTAACAAGGTGTGTGCCAGAACATAGCCACAATCTTACTCCTGTGTAAAGTGTCTTCTTATAGGTTTTATGATCACGTTGATTTATTATAGAATTGTATTTTAACATTATGGTTTTACGATGACTGAGTTCTGATGAATATGTTTTATTTCCAACAAAAACTGTGTTTTAAACTTAATATTAAAAGTGTCTTTTGAATACATCTGTTTTCAAAACTATTTTCCTGTATTATTGATGCAAATGAAATGTATTTTTCTGGCGCAAATGAAAAATGACTTGAGGGGCAAATGAAATGTGGATCGAGGCGCATTTAATATGATTTGAGGCGCAAATGAAATTACAAAAGCAAAACGCCGGTCTTATTACAACATTTAATGGTAATCGGCATTATTGGGAGAGGCCAGTAAATATTGAAATTTGTAAGTTCATCGGAAGAAAGAACAATTATAACTCAATGCATTAATATACCAGACATTTAGGTCTAATTTTATTGATGAATGATGTTAGAATTTTCCATGTTTTTTTTACAAATATTCCCCCTTTCAAATCAGAGCATATGGACCTTTTATAGCTAATGCTCTTCGGTGTGGACCATGGCTTCGTGTTGAAGGCCGTACTTCAACCTATACTTGTCTTATACTTGTTAACTTTTTTACACTGTGACTTCGATTGGGAGTTGCTTCATTGGCATTCATACTAAATCTTATTTCCATTATAAGAACACATGTTTTGTTGTTGCTTTCGTTAACTTTTATTAATACATTATTTAAAAAAAAAGTGATAACAAAAATGAATTGAAATACAAAATATGAGAAATTTTAACAAACTGAACTTAAAATGTATGACTTTGTATATAAAATTATCGATATTGATAACAAATAATTGAAGAATTCAAATATTTACAGTTAAGTATAATACAGAAATTGTGTTGCATATCTCGAACTCGTTTACAATGTTATAATGTAGTTGACACCAAGTTCTCGCGAGAGCTAACACTGTGGTGCATCTCCCTACTATATAAAGATCATTTTACACAGTTGTGTTGTGTCTTCGCTTGCAACTTCAGTTCAAATATAATTGAATCCTTACGACTATGAACCACATACATGTATTAAACAACAATTACAAACAGAAGAAGAGAATTTGCATATTAAAAACAGTCCGAGATTCTAGAAGAGATCAACTTAGAGTTGTTTATTATAGTACACATAGAACATGGAATGTAGACAGATAAGCTAATCATTGTTAAGAAATAATTTTTAAAAAAACATGGTCGTTAAGGTTAAATTTTTAGGAAAATTATTGAGTATTGAGCATTAAAATGTGATCACAGATAGTACTCCTGATGTGTAGTTCACTCAGTATTTCATACAATCAGCACTGGAGTACTGAGTACACTGTGAGTTACTGGTCGATTCTGCATAACCTGTGATGTTACTTAATCCTGAACCTACAATAGAAAGAATTATTAAATGCTAAAACCTAGTAACATCAGAACCACGAATTCCATTTCAATATTTTCGTATTATTCTTAAACAAATGTTTATATGAGTAGTTATATTCTAATTATCGCTTCTTAACAAAATACTTCTTTGAGGGATTGTCTGTGTGATAAAATTTATATATTGATTGTAACGTTTGCTTTTTTTTGTTCAATGAAGAAGTTACTGTCCAGTTATTCAACAGCAAAAACGTTAATGAAATCACCTCTAAATCATGTATACAACAACTACTAGTATAAGATTTCATATCCATTTTGACAATGTTTTTCCATTACACTGATTCTGAGAAGACTACCGTTTTTTATTAGCAGGCAGTATCATATATAAATAAACAACTCTTCTAAACTTTTGGGAATGTAGAGCTGGGCTTTTTGAATGAAGCGTTTATAGTGAACTCTTTAAGTTGATAACTCCTCCTTCATTTGGTCTCTGTTGGAAAGTTGTCTCTTTGACAAAAATAGCACATCGTCTTATGTTTATGTCTTCCTTGCTTCTTTGCTATATGGAATTTTTTAATCTTGAAATCTATAAAGTGTTTTTATTCATTTACATAGATATAGGAATATGTGGTATATGTGCCAATGAGACAAGTAACAATTTATAAAAGTAAACCATTACATGTCTGATACAAGCTATTAATTGACCATTTATGAGAAAATCGTACAATCTACGAATCTTTAATTATTTACCTGTGATTAAGTTGTGTAGGTTACAATAGTTTGTTCCATAGTCCAGAACTGCATACCAAGTTTCTGACGTAGAGTAGCCCTGGAGTGAATAGAAAACATGTTAGGTTAAGTCAAAACTATTTAATCAGTAAATAGAGAGAAAAAATGTTAGACAGAACTAAGAAGCCTTGCAGTGGATAGACAACACGTTAGGATAAGTCAAAATTATGTAATCAGTATATATATATACAGTGAAAAATAGTTAGACAGAAGCTCAGTAACCCTATAGGGTTTAGAAAACACGTTAGGATAAGTCAACAATATTAAACAAGCATGTATTAAAAAATAGTTAGACAGAAGCTCCTCTACATTAAGTTTATCTTTTTGTGTTTATTGAAAATATTTATGTCATTGCAAATCATACAAGTTGTTTTGAAGCCTGTGGTGTTACTGATTACAAGTTTAAGTAAACATTACCTCAGTTTTACAATTCGTCCCTGCATCACTAAAGGTAAATGTCAGGTCATCTTTGTAATGTTTGCTCGGAGTTTCATGTATGGCTTTTAGTGTATTGGTAGATTCACTGACGAACTGTAAATAAAACAATAATTATACAATGCACACGATTTACATTTAAAAAAATAATATATAAATAGTTATAGAATATAATATTGTTTCTAAAACCATTTAAACAAAAATAAAATACCCCCCCCCCCCCCCCCTTTCCCCAATTACCAGTCTTAAAGGGGCAATAGCTACGAGGTATAAAACAATCTAATATATTAGCTTTTTTTGCCCAATCATTCAAGAAATGTTAATAGTGGAATAATAATTTGCTTTTAGCAGTCAGTTTGGATTGGTTCAATTTTGTCAAAATAAGCTTAATATGAATTATTCACGTGCAATTGAATAATTGGACCTCATTGAATCCTTATTCATATGAACTCTAATTTAACCCCTTATAGTTTAAGATGGATAACACGTGAATTGTATGTGTAAAGAAAAGAATGTCAACATTGAAAGTGAAACAACGGTAAATCATTTGATTGACTATAAATTCGATCCACACAAAAGTCATTCTTTTCACAGGTAAAAACGATGATAGACATTTATTTTTCATCTTTAATATGAAATCAAATTGACATAGAAAATCAAACAGCACGAGTTTGATTCATTTATTTACATATATACATTTTTATGTTTACATCGCTTATATTGTCATCGAATGACGTTAGAGGTCAACTCGACAGATATTTAGATGGCGTAAAGATTAGAATAGACACGAAACGAAGCTACGTATTTGTATGCCCGTGCCCTGTTTATTGTTTATTTTAGATTTTTAATAGTTTGGATAAAATGTTTCACATTCTGTTCTTAATCAAATTTGAGAAATTTAATTAAAATCGGTGAACATAAATTTGGCAGCCAGCGCCTCTTTAAATTGACATACATATATGATAGTTTTATTCATAAAGTGACTTCAGGAACCATGTGGAATAGTAATGAAACGCTCCCTCCGTTATACTCCAACTCCAGGACCTGCTAATAAGTAAATGGTCCCTCAATAAATACGTTTAAATTTGAAGCCTACATTATTGCAACAAGTCTCTTAATTTTGAAAGAAAGGATACTATAGATACATATAAGTCTGCTTTATATTTGCACTGACATCTAGATAATCGCAAATTAAAAGGATCGTTTGAGTAGTTAATATGATTATAACTTTCCATTATTAACTTTCAATTTTCAAGATGATGAAGCCTCATCCCAGCAGCTTCTGAAAATAAAGTAAATGTGAGCTAGATGATACGACATTTAAGGCTTGCATTGCCTATAATAAAATCATTAATAGAGGCTATGTCTTTCTACATAAATTTTAACTGCCATCTTGTTAGCATAAGCTACATCCTCATTATTCTTACTTTGTATAGACATTTCTCGCCTCCGTTCTTACAGTTGTCTGGCCCATTCCATAGTGTTATTTGGTTTTTCAGTTTTGTTTTTACATTACTACACGCCATGGAGGGAAACATCCTGAAAAAAGATTCATAAGCAGTGTGAGTGATAAAAACATAATAAAACAAGAATGTGTCTCCAGTACACGGATGCCCCATCCGCACTATCATTTTCTATGTTCAGTGGACCCTGAAAATTGGGGGAAATCTCTAATTTGGCATTAAATTAGAAAGATCAAATCATAGGGAGCATGTGTATATTCATGCAGTTTCAAGCAGATTGGACTTCAACTTCATCAAAAACTACCTCGACAACAAACTTTAACCTGAAGCGGCACAGGCGGACGAACGGACGAGTGAAAGAACAGACGCACGCTCAAACCAGAAAACCTAATGCCTATGAATGGGGCATAATAAATAGGGCATAAAGACTAGAGGCTGTAAAGAGCATGTATCGCTTACATAGATCTATTGCATCATCGACGATATGCCAAAAAACAAGAGTGCACACGCTGAAATGTCTCGCCTTCTGTACTAATCATTGATATTATGTTGATAGTCCTAAGTATAAAGATTTATTACAACTGTCACATAAACCTAACATTAATCAAGATAACTAAACAAAGACCAATGAACCTTGAAAATGAGGTCAAGGTCAGATGAACCATGCCAGGCAGACATGTACAGCTAACAATGCTTCTATACAACATATATAGTTGACCTTTTACTTATAGTTGAAGAAAAATAGACCAAAACACAAAAACTTAACACTGTGCAATGAACCGTGAAAATGAGGTCACGGTCAAATAAAACCTGCAGGACTGACATAAAGATCATAAAATATTTCCATACACCAAATATAGTTGACCTATGGCATATAGTATAGATAAAAAGACCAAAACTCAAAAACTTAACTTTGACCACTGAACCATGAAAATGAGGTCAAGGTCACATGACATCTGCCCGCTAGACATGTACACCTTACAATCATTACATACAACAAATATAGTAGACCTGTTGCATTTAGTATGAGAAAAACACACCAAAACACAAAAACTTAACTATAACCACTGAACCATGAAAATGAGGTCAAGGTCAGATGACACCTGCCAGTTGGACATGTACACCTTACAGTCCTTCCATACACCAAATATACAAGCCCTATTGCTTATAGTATCTGAGATATGGACTTGACCACCAAAACTTAACCTTGTTCACTGATCCATGAAATGAGGTCTAGGTCGTGAAAACTGTCTGACAGACATGAGGACCTTGCAAGGTACGCACATATAAAATATAGTTATCCTATTACTTATAATAAGAAAGAATTCAACATTACAAATAATCTGAACTTTTTTTTCAAGTGGTCACTGAACCATGAAAATGAGGCCAAGGCCATTGGACATGTGACTGACGGAAACTTTGTAACATGAAGCATCCAAGTCTTCCACCTTCTAAAATATAAAGCTTTTAAGAAGTGAGCTAACGCCGCCGTTTGAATCCCAAATCTCATATTCCGAAGTCAAACCAGGTACTCTGGTAGAGCAAGCATTTCAGTTTGTACAATCAGCTAGTACATGTATGAAACGCGCGTCTGGCGCAAATACTAAATTTCAATCCTGGTATCTGGGTCGATGCAACCGCTGGTGGAGTTTAGTCTGAGTAGTCAACTTCTATGTTGACATGAATTGTCATTGATACGGTCATAATTATAAATTAATGAGTTTATTTATGAACTGTTTACAAAACTTTGATTTTTTAAAATACTAGGGCTTTTCTTCCTAATGACTATTTATATATAAATATATATAAATATAGTAGACATTCAGCAACCACGAATCACACTATACATCGGAGTAGTCGTAAGGATAGGCCCTAATAACTTTAAAATTGCACAGAAACCTGGTACACAGATGATGTTTTAAACTTTCAATCGTCCTCCGAATATTTATAAATTATTTAATACGAAATATCCCCACAGCAACCTCTTTGAAGGAAACTAATTTGAGTTATCTCTCTTTTTGTTCGTCTGAAATGGTTATGTAAATTTTTAAAAAAATCAAGCTGAAAGAGAAACAAGTTACAAGTTGTCACAACTATTCAATAATAAAGAGTAGAGTTATATCTTACCAATTAACTCTGCATGAAGCATGTAATGGGTTTGAAGCAGCAAATCCAACAAAAAGTCCAAGACCGGCTAAAACTACGACTGTTAATACGACCATTGTTATTTTACAACACAATGGTATTTTCTTGCAACACGAACCGCAGGATTTAGGCGAATTATCAGTTCCAAGCTTCCGGTATGGTTTACTGCTCATGACAATGAATGTACACTTGATAGTACTCGGAAACAAACAATAGTTATATAAGGTAAATACTGTCACATGATTATGAGCGTGGTTTATTTTTGAAGTTTATAAATAGAATGAGGGACACTATGGTTGGTAATTTATTATTATTTGCTTTTGAAAAAAAAAAGTAAAAAATATAATTATAAAAAAATGATGAATTAGTACAATTTTTTTTTTAAACAAGAATGGAAATTTCTTTCTCAGAAATTAATGATAAAATTGAGAATTGAAATGGGGAATGTGTCAAAGAGACAACAACCCGGCCAAAGAAAAAAAACTGTTACAATATAGAAGGTTACGGAAGCCGATAAGGGCCATTCAAAAAAAAAATTTTATGTCGTTATTACGACATAGCATGTCGTAATTTCGACATAAGATGTCGTTAAAACGACATCGCTATGTCGTAATTTCGACATATCATGTCGTAATAACGACATCGCTATGTCGTAATTTCGACATATCATGTCGTAATAACGACATCACTATGTCGTTTTAACGACATAGCTATGTCGTAATAACGAGCTATATTTGAAAGAATATGTATTATGATTGGCAAGAGACTAAATGACATAGAAATTAACAATTATACGTCATCATAATGTCCCCGATAATTATAAAAGCCCCCGCATGGTCAGCTATAAAAGAGGGAAGAAAGCTACCAGAGGGAGAGTCCCCGGAATGCTGTGTGGCAGACAGTGTTATTATTTAATTATTAGCTCCCTTGGTAAAACTCCAAATTTCATATTTAATGTATTATATTGTTAAATAATTTACATGAAGCTTAATAAGTATATATTTGTTAATTGCATAGCTTTTGTTATTTGAATTCATTGGTTGAAGATATTTATTTATATTGTAAAGTTTAATATTTGCATCGTCGCAAAATCTTTGGTTACCTTCTTTGGATACCTTCAGTGAGAAACTTATATATGTTATAGATACCAATTTCGATTATCTTAGCCCACTGTGCTAGGGTTGTACAGTCAAACAAAGTCGGATAGATATTAACAAGTTACCGGTCGTAGATTAGCTATGCTGTCACACATGTTGGAAGAATGAAATGTGGAATTAGTAGAGGACTGAAATTGTACAACCAAGTCAAGCCAAGCTTTCCATCTCCCTTTAAATTAGCGCAAACTACATGGCTTCTTGGTATAAGGGTGTATTGTGTGTATTGATAGCTCTATTTCTACTTTCAAACGTTGGGCACGCGCGATGTTCCTACAAACCCTAGTATTTAAAAAAGAATCTTCGAAATTTCATCCTCAAAACAAAATAAAAATGTTAGAAAACACGAACCAATATTAAAGCAAATTCAATATATGTTTTGAATTATGTTTTGACAGCTCTTGATCATCTCCTAAGTAATATCTGGTATATTTGAGGATTAAAAAAAGAAAGCTATGTGAAAAAAACGGATGTCCCCATCTAACGTTACATTTATGAAAAACTGTTTTAACTCTTATGTATAGTGATCTATTTCTTATTCTCTGATCTTCTTGATTCTTGACAGCAACAACGACATGTGTCGGTTCTTTGTGGCGTTAAAGCCGTTATTTTACCAAATTTCATTTAACTCGACTGCATATTATAGTAGAAAATGAATAAGAATAGTAAGACAATAATAATATCTAACAAAAGTACAAATATTTGCTTCATGTGAGTTCAGATATTGCTGATTCAATAAAATCTTCTGACTACACAGTCGTTTTTCAAACGGTAGCCATTTTGTCAAAGTTGATATTTCATTTTTCAAAGCAGTTTAAGGCGTATTTTTTTTTTTATAATTGATCAAAACAAAAGTTAAATATACGAAGAGTAAAAAATGCCAAGATTCTTTCCTTATTAACTACATATTTGGGTCTTAAAGGAATAAAATGATTCGATACATTACAAAACGGAAGGCAATTTTTCCAAATGTCTGAAAACGTCTAAAATCCCAAAGACGCTAATTTCCGACGTTAAATGTGCTAAAGTTTCAATTAAATATTTATGATAATTAAAACAAATCGTGTTATGAAATTTGGAGAAAGATGTTAATGATTGCTGCCGAAAAAAAATTAGTGTATGTTGCTAAAGACTCAGCCCGGGGAAATAGGTTCGACACAGGTTAAATTTTGCAATTTTTATTAATTGTATAGCTTTTAACGATTTATTTAAAAGAATTTGGAAATGGGGGGAAAATCCCATTTTGTAAAATAAATTGAAATTTGTGTTACGGAAGTACTCCGAAATAGATCATTTAAAGTCGTCACTTCAGTTAGGTGCAATCACCAATATCAAAACACTTAATACCAGTTCACGGAATGTTTTACTTCGCGATTTGTCCTGCTATTTCGTGATGACAGTAATTCCTGTACTAGCGAAGCCGAAACTTTTCGTCAATATAAACTTGTGCATGAAATGGAGGTAATTGAAAGATGAATCCCAAACTGCAACGAAAACCGTTTCATCGAATTAAACAAAAACGGGATTATATTTTTGTTTGCCGTTTTCGCGGACGACCCAGGAGTAGATTACTTCCCAAGCCAAGGTTCAAGTAATAGAAGGGGTGTATTTGGACAACTTAAGTGTCAGGGAAATTACAATTCTATTCAAATTTAACCAAGGGTAAAAATGTTCGATTTACTTGCAGAGTGTCAGATATATTTGTATTAGGGATGAATTAAGATATAGAAATTTTACAATGACAGATGATATGCAACTTGAAAGTTAAACATCCTGTGATAAAAAAAAATATGAGAACCGTATACATGTACTTCCGTCCCATCTTTCCTTCCTACATTACTTGCGACAGTACTGCATTTTAAGTTGAAATAACTTAAAGGGTAAACATTATTATATCGATTTCCACAACTCGAGGTAATTTTTTGATAAAATGACATCACAAAAAGAACAGAACCAGAATCAACCAACAATATAAAAAACCGAATAAAACTTAAGTGAAACGTGTTGTGGGAATATCGTGCCCAACGTTTGAAAGTAGCATTAGAAGCCATGTAGTATGCACTTATTTTGAGGGAGATGGGATGCTTAGCTGTCTAGTTAGGCTCGCATATTCACATAGTAGTATCTCCCTAATCAGTCTGTAGAGCCATTTGACAACAGTTAATTTATTCACCCCAAATAGTTTTTAATAAAATATATAAGTTTCTCACTGAAGGTATTCAAAGAAGGTATCCAAAGATTTTGCGACGATGCAAATATTAAACTTAACAATATAAATAAATATCTTTAACCAATGAATTCAAATAGCAAATGCTATGCAATTAACAAATATATACTTATTAAGCTTCATGTAAATTATCTAACTAAAAATTATATAACAATAAAATGCATTCAATATGAAATTTAGAGTTTTACCAAGGGAGCTAATAATTGAATAATAACACTGTCTGCAACACAGCATTTCGGGGACTCTCCCTTTGGTATCTTTCCTCCCTCTTTTATAGCTGACTATGCGGGGGCTTTTCTAATTATTGGGGGCATTATGATGAAGTATAGTTGTTAATTTCTGTGTCATTTAGTCTCTTGGCAATCATTATACATATTCTTTTATATATAGCGATGTCGTTATTACGACATAGCGATGTCGTTATAACGACATAGCGATGTCGTTATTACGACATGATATGTCGAAATTACGACATAGCGATGTCGTTATAACGACATGTTATGTCGAAATTACGATATAGCGATGTCGTAATAACGACATCTTATGTCGAAATTACGACATGCTATGTCGTAATTACGACATAAAATATTTTTTTTGAATGGCCCTTATCGGCTTCCGTAGAAGGTCACCAACAACATTTTTATAAAAATAAACATTTCAAATCAAGTTAACAGGTAAATATATGCGGATATCGATATCGCGGTAGTTAAGTGTCTGGCTGAGATTGTGTTTTTTCGAGTAAATCGGTCCACTTTTTTTCGAGTGTGGATCGGAGTTTTTTCGAGTGATATAATACGCCGTCAGGACATTTAATTTTATTTCGCAAGTTTAGTTTTATTCATGATTGTTTATCTGCTTAATGAAAACTATATAAACACAAATTTGAACACAAACTATGCATAACTTCCTTGAATATCACCATGATCACTAAAGGAAATCTTTACTACAGAAGAGATCATTTCAGACTCTCCGTTTCTATATAACAACATTCCAACAGCGCCAGCATACAGAGTATATATCTCCCAATTGATCTCCAAATTGATACGATATCCTCGGGCTTGTATTTCCTATCATAATATCCTTGAATGATAGAGGATTGCTGATCACAAGGAAGCCGAGTATTAAAGCAATAGTTCCAAATGGTAAAGTTGAAATCATCCATTCGTAAATTTGACAGACGACATCACGAGTTGGTTAATCGTTTTGGAATAACGTTTCACAGATGATAAAGGATATGTCGTAACTACAATCCATTTCCCTGTTCACTACGAATGTGACATACCAAATTATACTTTTTACCGGGTTTTTAATAACACGAGCAACACGACGGGTGCCACATGTGGAACAGGATCTGCTTACCCTTCCGGAGCACCTGAGATCACCCCAAGTTTTTGGCAGGGTTCGTGTTGCTTAGTCTTTAGTTTTTATGGTGTGTCTTGTGTACTGATACTTGTCTGTTTGGTGGTTGGTTTTTTTTCGTTCCCTATTGTTAATTTTCCTTTTTTGGATGGTGATATTCCTTTGGCACCATCTTACGGTGTTTATATTTCATAGCTCGTTCGCTATGCTCGTGTCTGTTGTGACGTTTTTGATTTAAATGAATGTAATCTATGCATTACTGGTAAATTATTAAGCCAGGGATTTCGTTACCACAATTTACATATTTTTTATATTTGGTTTCGAAGTTTTGTTGTGCCTCTAGAAAACTTATTTCAAACGGGATAGCACATCCTCGTATTTACGGAGATATTGTTTTATACCGTGCCCGGGAATTTAGAAACGATCCTGACAAACTTATTAGCTTGTTCTCTGCTGAATACTACACTTTGAGTGTAGCGTAATACAAGCAGATTTCAGTTGAGTTAACTTATTGATCCTTTAATAAATCTATTCTAAAGGGTTATCAATTCAGCACTGTAATTAGATCCTTGAATATTGTTTTTATTGGTATTGATATTGATTTTGTTATCAATGAGTTAAAAGCAAACTAACCATTATTGTTATATACATATACACTTTCTTGGATCTATACAATCTGTCGATACCCGTATCTTGGCATTGCACAAGGTCATGTTTTCTCTGACTGTTTATGATGTCTTAAATTTACACTAAATCGATTGGAAGTTGGATGTGTACTGATTTATATTTTGTTCTTAAATACATGACTTTATTTATTTGATGTTATTGGCGTTGAACTAGCTGTGAGTGTCAGTAACTGAAAGTACTTTTAGGTCTGTATTGAGTGTGATTTGGTTGTTGAGATATACTTGTACCCAGAAATGTCCACTCTGCATGTGAAGTATTTATATTTTTATTCATCTGATGAGTTAAGCCTTTTTCAACCGATTTTAAAGTTCGTTCTTATGTTGAACTGTTACAATTCAATTCAATTTGTCAATTCGGGGCCTTTTATAGCTGACTATGCGGAATGGGGTTTACTCATTGTTGAAGGCCGTACGGTGACCTATAGTTGTTAATTTCTGTGTCATTTGGTATGTTGTCGAGAGTTGTCTCATTGGCAATCATACCACATTTTCTTTTTTATATCACCTTTTTCCACAGTACTAGTAAATACTTCTTGCCTTTATTGTATAACCTTACGCATAGCACTGTTATAACCATATAAAAAAGAGCTTATCACATATTTTGGAAAACGTGCATTTCAGCAACTTATTTTTATAATATATCTTACATTGCATTTTCGGGGTACTGTCTCATTGAAATATTATACCTAAACTGATGAGAAACTTTTGAGTTATATGACACATTTGCAACTCCAAAATTATTCAATGATCGTTTCTCCAATCGAATAAGCTAGTGCATCAATCTTATTGTCGTCTTGTGTAAGTTCAAGTGTACTTGTAGTACCAAATATTCTTCTAAATATTGAACATTCCAAGGTCTCGTATCAGTGACGTTGTTTCTTACATCATGTTTGGTCACTGTTTGTGTGAGATACGTATATAACCTTGACCAAGAAAACAGACTTTCTTTACAAGTTGTGCCTCTAGAAGAACAATCAATATGAATAGTTATATTTCAGTAGCTCTTGTTGTAATCTTTGCTGGATGTTCAATTGCCTATCCAACCCATGCTTCCTGCAAAATACAATGGTAAGAATATATGTTTCAACTATACTTTTCTTTTTATAAGTTCCTAGAGGACCATATGAATTTGAAAAAACGCAGCGTATACGTCAACGAAGGCATGTATTTGAGTTTTCACGTACGTACGTTTTCAAATAGCTACTGGAAAATTCGATCTCTATTCATTTAAAGATATATTTCAGATTTTTTTTTAATTGATTTTGCATAAATTATTTGCAATATTCAGATGAAGTTCAATGCATTAAAAAATATCATAAATACCGCCCACTTTTACTTCTCTTTTAATTCTGACAATGGCTGGCTTATAGTAAGTCAAAAGTTTACATATATTACACATCTAAAATAAAATTCCAAAAGTAACACGTTGTTCAAGTTCTTATCGTTGGATTTCAAATATATTCTCTTATCAAATTATTTTATTGCCGCAGACACTATGCTATGACAAAATGGCTAGTTCTATTCTGAGCTCTTGTTGAAAAGATCTTTAAAATTTTAGCTCTTTTTGCCTTTTAGCAATGCAAACTATTATTATCGCTGACTCAGCTTGTGTCCGCCTCCCATTTTTCGTCGTCGAAATTTCTTCTTTTAAAATACTTGCTAAAGAACATAGGACAAATATATACCAAGCTAAAACTTACCCTTACTGTGTCTGGTATAAAGATTATAGGTTTATCGTTTTGTGTGTACTGTTATTAGACGTATCATTGTTTTCGTCATGACATTGTCGGGTTTTTTTCCTACTTCAATTATTTGAATATCACGATCAGGTGATGGAGGGGGAGGGGGATAAGACTGAAGGCCAAGACAAAAATTATTTGATCACGTTCACATTCATCTGTGACATAGATAATCATAACGGCCAATAAAATCATGATAATATTAGTACACAAAATACATAAGCTATATTGAGCTTTTTGTCGTCTAAGGACCGATTAAAAGACGTATATTTCTAAGTTTCATGAACTTCAAAACATTCAATGGGATAACTTCACTGTTTTCAAACAGACGCAATTTTTGAAAATTTCTTATATTTAAAAGCAGTTTTGAACGTTTGTGAGCTACGGCTTAAAAAATGGATAAAGTCATGTATGAATTAATACCAAACAAATCTCCTTATATCAAAAAATCAAAAAGATGAATAATTTCGTATGTGACGTCATTTATTTTAATTGCGTTGACGCCTGGACTGATTCGGGTGTGTCTATGCTGTATTGAACTTGGCATCATGTATTCGGGTTTAGTTTTCTGTAATAAGTTAATACTTCAGTTTCATTATGAATATATCTTTCATATTCATTTGTTAAAATTTACTGTTTGCAATAGCATGAATCGTTCTATATAATAATGGGGTTCTTATCCCGTGCATAAAAACAATGCCGTATTTGGCAAAAGCTTTTCAACTTTTGATCTTCAGTGCTGTACAACTTTGTACTTTCTTTTATATCTGGGCGTTATGTATTCGGGTTTATCATATATTTAGTACAAAATACATCTATTTTGTATATCTAATACAGGTTCGTTTTTCCAGTCTGTATCACCTACCCTGTATCGCATACCCCGTATCGCATAGCTAAACCCGTATCGCATACCCCGTATCGCATGGTAAAACCCGTATCGCATACCTTTTTTTTTTTTTTTTTTTTTTACATAAATTCAGTTTTTATTGGGTTTTTTTGCTGAAATTTTTTTTCCTATAAATAGATAAAATTTACTGTTTGCAATAGCATGAATTGTTCTATATAATAAGAATGTTCTTATCCCGGGCATACAAACAATGCCGTATTTGGCAAAACCTTTTCAACTTTTGATCTTCATTGCTGTACAACTTTGTACTTTTTTCACTTTCGATGTTATCTATTAATCATGTTTTTCTTTGTCTATGTTCTCCTATTTATTTGTATTGTAGTCCTGTAATATTATGTTGTCATTTCAATGTTATATTTAACTTTGCCATTAAAGTGCGAGATTTGGCATGCCATAACACCAGGTTCAACCCACCACTTTTATTCCCCTTTAAAGGTGTCCTGTACTAAGTCAGGAAGATGGCCATTGTTATAATATTGTTCGTTTCTGTGTGTTTTGCATTTTAACGTTGAGTCGTTTGTGTTTTCTCTTATTTTTGAGATATTGAGATAAGACGTGGCACGGTACTTGTCTATCCCAAATTCATGTATTTGGTTTTGATGCTATATTTGTTATTCTCGTGGTGTTTTGTCTGTTGCTTGGTCCGTTTCTGTGTGTGTTGCGTTTCGGTGTTGTATCGTTGTTCTCCTCTTATATTTAATGCGTTTCCCTCGGTTTTAGTTTGTTACCCCGATTTTGTTTTTTGTCCATGGATTTATGTGTTTTGAACAGCGGTATACTACTGTTGCCTTTATTTATTGAATACTTTCTAAATCTGTGCAGGTATAGTTTAGGTTATTACATACGTTTGGAAGAACTTTTGTAAATTCAGAGCATAACATTAAATTGTATGTTCGGTGTTAATGCAATTTGTATTTGTTATTTTTTAAGGACATTTGGGATCAGTTGTGATATGGTCAAGGACAAAATCAAGACCCAAATATCTACATGGAAAACAGCAGATAACTGTCCAAATGGAGCAGGCGAAAAATGTCTGTATACAGTACGTATTGTCAGCAGTTTAATTTGTCTATTATAGACAAGTAAAAGGTTACTGCAAAACGCTCATTTACTTTATGAATTTCAATTTAAAAGTATGTTTTATACATTTTAACATATCTGTTATGAATCAGACATTTTTGAATCGTTGGAATTAATGGATTCGAATTTTGATCTTTCTTTATCTTTTTACATTTACTTAATATATATATATATGCGTAATTTTGCAAGGAACTGAAGTAAATGAAACTGTTACCAGTTCCTTGGTCTAAACGACCCTTCTTACTGCATCGTATAAAATGATAGGTATAGTTTAGCAGTCTGAAATGGTAAAAACAATATAAATCCTAGTAATTTAGCGCAGTAATAAGAAATCATGTTTAAAAGATACGTTGTAACTTGATTGTGACTATATAGTATACCAACTTAAGAATCACAGACACATTAGCGATAAGTACTGTACATTTTTGCACTCTCAACAAAAAAAGCAGTCATTCCTACAATTGTTCAGAAATTGACCCCTATCTACATGGTTATTTTCTTTTACATGATCCAGGGGTCGAAATTAGAACTAGTCTGGTGATCCAACAACAACATAATAAGACTAGCCTCGTTATGGTCTTGTATCATGCAGCACCTTCATTATAGTACTTTTAACTTGATTGGTTATTTATTTCACTTGATGTTTCAGTTTGTGAGTGAAACAGATACAACCATAACAGCCAAACACGCGACACCAGTTAAACACTACATGGACGATTTGACCTTCACCTTTACTGCAAGTAACAGCATGTGCAATGTCAAGGTAAGTTCAAGGGTTATTCGGGTATATACTTCTCTTTATACTTTTGTTATATAAAAAAATCTGATCGAATTTTTTTCATGGTAAATTAATACAATTCCGAAAGCGTCGTTAGTCAGAATCGTCTATTGTGCGCGATCCGGTACCTATAGCTGTTACGTGTTTTGTAAGACACTGGAATGTCAAAATATTATATACTAGTATATTGTTGATCAACAGTTAAATTGACCATATTTTTTACTTTAATGTAGAAGTGAATAAAAAAGATTTACTCCAATCTAAGTTAACAAAGCATTGTCCCTAGAAATCAAACTAGACTAACTTGACAGTGTGTAACGAACAATGACTAACAATCCAGATAAAAGGAGTAAATGTTGATGTCTTTAGCAATTATGATGAGTGACACTAACCGTGAAATGGATATCTTTTGTTAATCGTGTATCCTCGGTGGCTTACTTGTCATTCACAACGCGACGTGTCATAAGTTGAGCAGGGGGTATTCGCCTTCCACATCACACGGGTCTACACCCGAACTTTTATTGGAATCCAAATGCTCCTTTTGGCTTGATTTATTAATGTCATTTATACAGACTATGTAGACCTCGAGCTTCACTTATGAGACATTATTTGTCGATATAAACACCTGGTGCAGTAAAATTGGTAGTGTGAATATGTTTAGTTTATTATTGCTTTATATTTTTTTATGTTCCATTTGTTCAATAAAGTAGGTATGGTACTGGTTAATACATTTTGATAATTTTTTTTAATGTTTTAATTTGTAGGGTTTCTCCACATCAGAAACATGGTATGCTTACCTTGACTACAGCACAAACTATTGTAATCTATCTATTTATTTACATTACTGTATTAATTGTAGGGTTACTCCACATCAGAAACATGGTATGCTTACCTTGACTACAGCACTAACTATTGTAACCTCAACAACCTTATCACAGGTATGGCATTACCTAATCATAGGTAGAACTACTATATAAACTTGTATACTTTAATCTTTATCACAGGTATGTCATTACCTAATCATAGGTAGAACTACTATATTAACGTGTATACTTTAACCTTTATCACAGGTATGTCATTACCTAATCATAGGTAGAACTACTATATTAACGTGTATACTTTAATCTTTATCACAGGTATGTCATTACCTAATCATAGGTAGAACTACTATATTAACGTGTATACTTTAATCTTTATCACAGGTATGTCATTACCTAATCATAGGTAGAACTACTATATTAACGTGTATACTTTAATCTTTATCACAGGTATGTCATTACCTAATCATAGGTAGAACTACTATATTAACGTGTATACTTTAATCTTTATCACAGGTATGTCATTACCTAATCATAGGTAGAACTACTATATTAACGTGTATACTTTAATCTTTATCACAGGTATGTCATTACCTAATCATAGGTAGAACTACTATATTAACGTGTATACTTTAATCTTTATCACAGGTATGTCATTACCTAATCATAGGTAGAACTACTATATTAACGTGTATACTTTAATCTTTATCACAGGTATGTCATTACCTAATCATAGGTAGAACTACTATATTAACGTGTATACTTTAATCTTTATCACAGGTATGTCATTACCTAATCATAGGTAGAACTACTATATTAACGTGTATACTTTAATCTTTATCACAGGTATGTCATTACCTAATCATAGGTAGAACTACTATATTAACGTGTATACTTTAATCTTTATCACAGGTATGTCATTACCTAATCATAGGTAGAACTACTATATTAACGTGTATACTTTAATCTTTATCACAGGTATGTCATTACCTAATCATAGGTAGAACTACTATATTAACGTGTATACTTTAATCTTTATCACAGGTATGTCATTACCTAATCATAGGTAGAACTACTATATTAACGTGTATACTTTAATCTTTATCACAGGTATGTCATTACCTAATCATAGGTAGAACTACTATATTAACGTGTATACTTTAATCTTTATCACAGGTATGTCATTACCTAATCATAGGTAGAACTACTATATTAACGTGTATACTTTAATCTTTATCACAGGTATGTCATTACCTAATCATAGGTAGAACTACTATATTAACTTGTATACTTTAATCTTTATCACATGTTTGCAAATTATGTAGTTACTCCTTTGTCCATAATAAATACAAGCATGATAAAAACAGAAACATTAGCATGATAAAAGACAGAAACACTAGCATGATAAAAAAAAACCAGAAACACTTACATGATAAAAAAAATCCCCAAAACACTTGCATGATAATAAAAAACCATAACACTTGCATGACAAAAAAAAATTAATCCAGAAACATTTGCATGATAAAAACAGAAACATTAGCATGATTAAAGACAGAAACACTAGCATGAAAATACAACAACTCTCGAATAAAAACAGGAACTCACACTAGCATGTTTAAAAACGGGAACACGAGCACTGAACTCGATTGAATAATTTTCAATTATAGATATCAATATTCTACATTTTTGTCAACTCTATGGAAACAACGCCGCATCTAAATTTTGCTAAAGCTCTCCTGTATTTACCAACGAACTTTTAGTTCTATTCTGATTATTTAATCTTTTCATTTTGTTTATAAGAAAATCTAGAAGGGTACTATGCAGTTAAACATAAAAAAAAAACTTGACATGTGACAGGGTAAACATAGGTCTTGCTGGATAATTATGATTCGCAAGATGTTATAGAAAATTGAATGTCTATTTTTCTTTCAGGTTCTGGACTTGACAAGGTTAATGCATACAAGGAGGTCACGAGCGATGCTGTTTGTACACAATATTCCAGCAAAGATTGCGATAAATATTAAAATATTTAAAAATGTTTTTGATATTTACTTGATATTCTAATTCTTCATAGTTAGCCAACCAAGTTGGTTTCATCTTTAGAGACACAGAAGATTTTGCAAAAACAATAAAAGTAACAGGTCTTTTTGCAGTTACTATTCACATTTTAAGCTACGTTGTGATCTTGTGGAGTTAACAAATGAAGACTGTTAAGTCTGTTGAAATTTAGATAACATGTAAGCCAACAAACAAAAAAGGAGTATATTATAATGCTGTTACTTTAAAAAAAAATAATAATTAAAACGGTCGTCATTATCAAACAAAGATATGTTATCAACGAAACATTTGGAGAGATTTTATCCATGGCTCAAATGTCATAATGCAGAAACAAAAGATTTATACTTACTCGAGTCAATCAGTTGCTGATATAGCACTGACCTTTGTAATAATGCTATAAAATATAATACGTTGTTTGTCATATCATGGACATTACGAAATTAAATTAGGCACAGTTTAACATGATTTAAAAGACAACATCATTACACCGAAACTGTAACCAATTTTCATTCTTGATCCGTAAACTCAAAAACAGACAAAGATGTCCTCACTCGTCAGACATAGAAGTTAAGATTCTAAATACACGGACAAACAGGTCATATTATTTGGAAACACAATGGTTGCCAAAGTTGTAGTCTAGGAATCGATGATGTTATTTCCACCTTTTGAATCTTCCTCCTCCATTATCTAGCCAAGTTCGGTTAAGACAGTATTAAAGGTTCAAAGGGGTTTGTCTAGAAAACAACAGGTTGACTCCATGATACCTGGACATCATAGATACATTTTCAGTGATAGAAGTTGATTCATTTTATAAGTGATAAGACCGTTTTATTTGCCTTTGTTTGCACATGAGTTATCACAATAGCATCAAATGGTAATCATCTTACCTACCGGAATAGACATTACTCTGTGAAAAGATACACCGTACCAAACGAAAATCCCCGTAAAGGAGAGAGAAAAATAACAGTACGGTAAGAAAAATAGACTCCTTTGTCGTAAATTATTGATTAGCATTTCCCGTGTATCACTTACTAGTAATACAAATGAAAAAGAGGACAATTATTGCTGTTGTTTTTTTAATATCATCAACATATTCTTGATTGTTTGCAACTTTCACCATTTCTACATCTGAAAATGTCTTTACCAAGTCAGGAATATGGCAGTTATTTTCCATTCGTTTTTTATGTGTTTTGTTATTTGACTTTGCCATGTGATTAGGGACTTTCCGATATGATTTTCTTCTAAGTTCAGTATTTTTGTGATTTTACATTTTTGTACTTGGTTGGCTATAAAACTATGTTAATCTGAGCGTCACTGATGAGTCTTATGTAGACAAACCGAACCGCACGTCTGGCGTATAAAATTATAATCCAGATATCTCTGATAACTCTTTATAATGTTCTAGCCAAAAGTGAATTATAAAGTCCTGGAGTAGAATAAGAAAAATACCGGGCTCCAAGAAAAATTGCAAAGGAAAAGTCTCTTATCAAATGCTCAGACAGATCAAAAGAACAAAATAAAACTGTCAAACAAACCTGGTTTTAGCTGAACCTCTCAATTGTATGATAGTCTCAATAATTTCATCATATTGACAGCAATGTATAAACTAAACAAAGGCAACAGTAGTAAACCGCTGTTCGAAATTCATAAATCGATAGAAAAAAAACACAAATCCGGGTTACAAACTAAAACTGAGGAAAACGCAGTTAATATAAGAGGAGAACAACGACACAACATTAAAATGTAACACACACAGAAACGAACTATGCATTAGACAAATCCGATGAGAATAACAAATATACAACATAAATACTAAATACATGAACTTGGGATAGAAAAGTATCGCGACACGTCTTATAGCAATCCAAATTCAGACTCAAATAAAAGAGGAAACAAACGACACAACAGCAACACAACGTTTTTTAACCTTATTTTAAACTTATTACAGAAAGAAGAAAAAACGGATACATTACACAAACCAACATAATCCAATAGCAGAAAAGTACACACCCGAGTTAGTCAACGCCTGAAAGCAAAAAGTAACATCACATTTGAAATGGTAAAAAAAGCACAAATAATGACGTCACATTTGAAATTCTAAAACAGCACAGAAAATGACGTCAAATTTGAATGACTAAAACTATTTCTCAAAAATAAGATAGAATTATGTTTGATTTAAGATTATATTTGTACAAAATACTGATATTACATTTAATAACAATGAAAATTGCAACACTTGAAGATAATTGACGATATAATAGGTAAAAATGTCGATACAGCTCTCAGAATTATGCTATCATCTTAATTTCTATAAAAGCAAACAACTCTTATAATCCTGGTACTTTTGATTACTATTTAAACAAGAATAAACAAAATGGAATATAGACACTCTATAGCCAAAGCACTGTAAAACAATGGCGGCATGTAAAAATAATGTCAGTTTCAAGAATCTTCAAGATCATCATGTATTATTTGTGAAGTTGAAATGGAATCGGTACAAGAACATCATTCACATCTTTAGCTCAACGTGCATACATCTGATTATACGTTCATGTGTTTCACATCCTATCTTTTATGGTAATATTTTATAAACTAACATGTCGTCGGCATTCACCTCAAAAACTAAACCTTTAAACAGACTTTTCAGAAGTGATTTAGTTACGATACTATTGTCAGGTCATGAAAGATTGCATTTTGTTATTATCAAATATTGAATAGAGCATACTATATCGGTCTTTACATCAGAAATAAACACAATTATTCTAAAACCAGTAATTGGTATGATGAAACCCCATATGAGAGAATTGTGCTTGATTTTCATATAATGAAGACTTAAGCTTTCTATCAGGTTAATTGAGGTCTGGAGCTTGCATGTCAGTAACCACTAGTATAGTCCATTGTTTATTTATGTTATCATTGTTATTTTGCTTGGTTCCTTATGTTACCTATTCTAACATTGAAGTTTTCTTTTAAACTGAGTTTTACTGTGCGTATTGCTGCGTCATTGTTTATTCTACATTTCTATAGGTAAAGTGGAGGGTTTAGATATCACAAAATAGGTAAACTGTGCCGTATTTTTATGCATGTCCCAATAAGGGACATCTGGCCATTGTTAGCCTTGTATGGTTTTCCCGGTTTATTAATATGTTTCGGAGTTTAGTGTCCCATCGGATCCATTTTCTATGAACTAGTACATATTTTTGTTTTCTGATGTTTTCTCCGGGTGAAGAGTTGCTTTCCTATCCTTGATTGATTTTGCTGTGTATTTGATGTGCTTTGGAAAGTATATGTTTGAAAGCAATTTGAAAACATGCGCATTACCTTTTTTTCACAAATCGTCAGTTTAAGTGATATTAGTTTAAGAGTGTTGAAGAGTTATTGTTTCCATCCAAAGTATTACTTGCAGAGAATTCTTTTTAAACATAATCTTCAGTTTTGCCACTTAAGTTGAACAATAAGATAAAAATATTAGTATACTTCAGATAAATACCCCCCCCCCCCCCAAAAAAAAAATGCTTAATCATAAGGAACAGATAAAACAATTATTCACAATAATTCTATAATGTCGTTTCTGCGCACTGACTCAAAAATGATATCTGACTAAATTAGTTTAATTTTTTTCTTGTTCAAAATGACAAATGGATCTAACTTTTCACAGCTGACGACGAAATTCATTTTGAACTTTCCTGTGCTGTTACGCTGGTTTCATATCGACATCAGTTCTACTTTTTATCCTTGGATGATCACCATTCTAAGCTAATCAGCTGTGGGTATCAGATCTGTCTTTAGATCAAAAGATCAAACATACCAAGATTGTCAAATTTTGATTAACATGTGAACCATCTCATGGCCTCATGTCAAGTCACGTTGTTTCTTATCATTAAGGGTCACTGATTTGTGTGACTGAATCCACATATATTTACTTGTCAGAGAAAACATACTTTCTTTCTAAAGGATCCCTCTAAGAAGAATAAGCAGAATGAATAGTTATATTTCAGTAGCTCTTGTTGTTATCTTTGCTGGATGTTCTATTGCATATCCAATCCATGCATCCTGTAAAATACAATGGTAAGAATATGTAATTTTTTTTAAATATATTTTACTTTTTATCTTTTTTAAGATGGCATCTTTTTCCGATACACAGACATTTTGTTATTTGACTTTTGGTGTTTTGTTGCTTTTCATAGTGATACAGATTATAACACAACGTTGACTGCTGAACACATTGTTTGACATATTTACCTAGCATGTATGTTTGTTTTGTTCAATCGTCGTTGTCAATATAATAGAAGTTTATGCGACTGTCATCAAGTGAGAGGTTAATCGAGCTATAAAACCGGGTTTAATCCACTATTTTCTACATAAGAAAATACATGTTCAAAGTAAGGCATATGCCAGTTGTTATAATTTTGTTTGATGTGTTTAAAAAAGCGATAATGTCTATTTTATTGGGACATTTAAGTCATACTCAGGTTTGCAACGTTTAAATGAAGTTTAACTGTCATAATTTCCAAAAATTCTCTAACACCACGAAAGCATGGATTGTTTATCATTTCTGATCGATAGAAATATTATCCACAGTTATAGCTCGCGTTTCGTAAACCATCATGTTACAGTATGCATAAAACGAGCACAATAATATCTACAACAAATTAGGTCTTGTTCCTCGGAACTCTGTTTCTTATCTCGCAAGGTCGTCGGATTATAAGTAGGATTTGTCTTATAAATAAACTCATCATAGATACCAGGACTATTTTTAGTATATATGCCAGACGCGCGTTTCGTCTACAAAAGACTCATCAGTGACGCTCGAATCCAAAAAAGTTTAAAAGGCCAAACAAATTACGAAGTTGAAAAGCATTGAGAACCACAATTCCTATAAGTTTTGCCAAATACAGCTAAGGAAATCTATGCCTGAGGTAGAAAAGCCTTAGTATTTCAAATAATTAAAACAAATTGTAAACAGTAAATTTATAATAAATATAACCATATCGCTGACAATTCACGTCAGCACAAAAGTGCTGACTACTGGACTAAACGTAACCACACTCATTTAGTACATCGTACCACAAACTAGATCTCCTGTTCAAGAACTTTTTTTTCTTATTTTGCAAGGTCGTCGGATTACAAGGATATTGTTTATAAAACGTACCAAATATTCCATTATCTTAACAAGGAATATTTATACCTTGTATTTTACTCGAACATTGATTTAAAAGGGTTCAGATTTTAAAAGTATATCTAATTAATGGGTCCTATATTTAGATTATATAGTACTTTTTAATAATTTCGAATTCAAATGCAATGCAACATTTAGATTCTAAGATCTATTCTAACAGACCTAGCTTGAAAATATTCCGTTCTTAAGATTCAAATTGCCCTTTAATTAAAATCATTTGATTTACAGGATATTACCATATTTAAGACGGAAAATATTGTATAAGTTTGTTAATTCAGAAGACCATTTAATAGTATATTCTCCATTATCTCTGAAAGAAACTTCCCAATTAAATTATGAAAACAGTTTATATTCTGTAATTTGCTAGGACATTTGGAATCACCTGTGACATGGTAAAGGAAAAAATCAAGAGCCAGATCTCCACCTGGTCTACAGCAGATAACTGTCCAAATGGAGCAGGAGAAAAATGTCTGTATACAGTAAGTATTGTCAGTGATTAGAATCGAAGGACAAGTATTTTACCGCAATGAGTTCATAAACATGTACTTAATAAATTGTAATTTAATCCGTTAGGTATGTTCTATACATTTTGAGGTCAGTATGTTGGGGTGAATATATATTAATCAAGATGAGGCAACAGTAGTATAACACTATTCAAAAGTCATAAATCGATAGAGAGAAAACAGATCCGAGTTATTAACAAAAACCAAGGAAACACATAAACTGTAACTGTATAAACATCTTTAGCTCTGGTATATTCATTGTTTGTTTTATGTAACAATTGTACTAAAATGAAACAAAATGGGTCGATACGCTAAAAATCTGAAAAAAGGTGCATTGCATGTAGAGTTTGTGAATCAGCAGCTCAATTTATTTTATGGACTTCACCTTTTTTAATTTGCCTTGAAGTTCAGTTTTGTTTTTGGTACTTTATTCAACAGAATGTGTGTTTAATTTATATATCTTAAAACACGTATTAATTACCTTTATCCCCCGCGCTGACTGTCGGTTATAATATCGAATTGACCGCCATTGATCTAATGATGCTTGACTAATCTGTACTAAATGAATACTATAGTTGTTATCCATTCGGTCGATGTTTCTGAGTTTTGATTTTGCCATTTGATTTGGGTTTCTACTATTTTCAATTTTCCTCGGAGTTCGGTATTTTTTGTTATTTAATTTTTGTTTGTAACGACATGGACGCTATCACTGTTCTGTTCTCTAATTGGACGAAAATGTAATATCTGATGTTTTAACATTCGTTTGTAAGAAAAGCCAGTGCAAACCATATCAATGCAAATTATTTTTACAACAAGTGTCTGTATCGTATTTCTATTTAGTGCCCCTTAAACCCCCTTGATATAACTATCTAATATAAATAGTAATCTGTTAAAAAATATCAACACAAAAAAACGTTTAAGAAGTTCAAAGAAATATAATGTTTAAAAGCACAAAAACAAAGGTCTATAATACAGAACAGACAGTAGGGTCAACTCATTGCTATCATATAATAAGTTTTTCCAGTTATACTGTCGGCATCTTGTTTATATTGGCATAAAAAACCTCGTTGACCATACGTGGTTAAGACATATTCCATATATATTAATATAAATGAACTCATCAAATATACCAGGCTTATGATAGTGTACGTCAGACGCGTGATTCGTCTACGAATCATCACAGTTATTGAGTTTATACTTTTAAATCATTATGTTCATATACAATGGTGTTTTCGCATAAATAAGTGCATATATTTATATATCATAAATTATTTGAATTGGTTTGAATAAAATTAAATATAGCCAGTTACTACAAAAGAAAATGCCTGTAACAATTCAGGAATATGGCAGTTACTTGTTAACCATTCGTTTGGTGTGTTAGAGCTTTTGATTTAGTTTGCCATTGTTTTATGGTCTGTCCGTTTTGAATTTCCCTCAGAGTTCGGTATTTTTGTTATCTTACTTTTTGAAATTTTAGTTTGTTGGTGAAACAAGTACAACTATCACAGCAAAACACTCGACACCAGTGAAGCATTACCTTGATGATTTGACCTTCACGTTGACCGCAAGTAATAGTATGTGCAATGTAAAGGTAAGTCCAAGAGACACACAAATGAAATAGTGTAATATACTACTTAAATAAAGGCAACTGTAGTATACTGCTGTTCAAAACTCATAAATCCATGGACAAAAAACAAAATCGGGGTAACAAACTAAAACTGAGGGAAATGCATTTAACATTTTGCTATATTTAACACTAAAGCATTGATTTAATAAATCTTGATAATTTAATTTTGGATGTAACGCGTCTCCTGATTGGCTGACGTTATTTTGTTATGAGCTTAAAGACATAATTCAGTCATGTGACCGTGACGTCATCAACGTTTTTTTCATGTTTTTTTACGGTTTAAAATGGAATTTAGAATTAAATTATAAGAAATGACTGTAATATTTTTCTGTCTATTCGAAATAACATAAAAAATGTGGTGCACACTGTTAAATAACCCGCTACGCGCGTTATTCAGAGTGCACCACATTTTTTATGTTATTTCTTCATAGACAGAAAAAATATTACAGTCATTCCTTAATTGATCTAAGAAATGATATGCAAGGTGTATAAATGTAGAGTATTTCATAGGGAAAAAATATACAAAACTTTTTGAAATGTCAGAGAAAAAGTCAGAACTAAGTTTTTTGGTTTAAGGCTTGTCACAAATAAACTCATTATCGATACAAGGACTAAATTTTGTATATACGCCAGACGCGCGTGAATATCTTATCTTAATGATATGTTTGCATCCTTTTTATGTCGAGATCAAATTCCAATCGTAAATCACTTGAGGTCATGTCGATGGTAGATTGGATGGTCACCAGACCTAAACGAGAGACGAAATATATAAACGGGACGTATGAATTTATACATCAAAACAAAAATGTCAATTTCATGTCAGAACATAAAAACAACAAAAAACATACGCTTATGAAATGTTGTTACTTTATGGCAAGTTCGAGCATTGTTAGTTGATTCAAAGCTTTTTCGGCAATTACTATTTAATATATAGAATGGTATTAATCAAATTCGAGACTGTGAGTCAATTTAATGGGCATGAATTGCTAGGTAGTTGGAAAACATATCTTTATATCTAGGTATAAACATACACATGATATGGATACCTGATGTCGCTTATAAGGTTTCGATTATTGTGTCCATAAGGTATCTTTATCCATGATATCTGTAAATATATTGCTTACTTAGATCTATTTATATAAATTACTGTTTAAAGATCTTTAAATTGTAGGGTTACTCCACATCAGAAACATGGTATGCTCACCTTGACTACAGCACAAACTATTGTAACCTCAACAACCTGATCACAGGTATGTTCATATCCTAATGTAAATTCGTATGAACAGACTTGAATTTCACTTATTACACACGTTGCAAGTGTATAACAAAAACTACTATGTAATTTCAAAAAGGAAAAAACACATTATCATCGAAAACAGAACGAGTGAAACAAAATGACATTGTCCTGACTTGGTACATACTTTTCCCGAAGGGTATTGTGGGTTAAACCTGGTCTTATATCTAGCTTTAAAACCTCCTTGTTGTATGTCAGAAAATGCAGATTTTTTTAATCGTATGAAATGTGTTCCTGCGAGGTAAATGACAACAAAGGGTAGAAAGGAATGTCAGTATTCGAGCCTTAGTATCAGATTTGTTTAAATAAAGGCAACAGTAGTATACCACTGTTCAAATCTCATAAATCCATGGACAAGAAACAAAATCGGGGTAACAAACTAAAACTGAGGGAAACGCATTAAATATAAGAGGAGAACAACGACACAACACTAAAATGTAACACACACAGAAACGGATCAAGCATCAGACAAAATCCCACGAGAATAACGAATATAACATCAAAACCAATTACATGAATTTGTGATAGACAAGTACCGTGATACGTCTTATCGCAATGTGAATTTACACTAAAAATAAGAGAAAACAAACGACGCAACGTTAAAATGTAACACACAGAAACGAACTAATGTATCCTTAATGAGTTATGGTATCAAAGAATTCATGTTTCTTACTTTTATTTAAGGATCCGGACTGGACAAGGTTAACGGATACACCGAGGTTACCAGTGATAGTGTGTGCACACAATATTCCAGCAAAAATTGCGAAAAATATTAAATCATTTGGTCTAATTGGTGTAATTAATAATGTTATTATATAAGTATTAAAGTATTTAGTAAGATTATTACAATTAATGTTATTATATAAATAATAAGATGTGGTATGAGTGCAAATGAGATACTAGTAACTCATTCCAATTTACAATGTAAAAATGGTCAAAGTATTACCTTCAACTCGGAGCCTTAGCTCACACCGAATCGAAAGCCCCAACATGACTAGCGTAAAACAATTCAAACAGGAAAATCAACGGTCTAATTTACATAAAAATGAGAAACCAGAAACACATACGAACCACATTAAAAACGACAGCCAGTGAAAAACAGGTTACAGACAGATAATGATGATATGTCAATATAAAATCTTTCATATTGTAAATTTCAATATGTAGTCTTGAGTAACTAAGTAAATGACGAAAACAGTAGTATGTCAATGTTTGGATCTATCAATTCAATTAGGAAGAAACGAAAAAGATAACAAAAATAAACCTGAAGAAAGTTTCAATCCGAAAGGAGCAAGACCGGGTGATTCGATGTTATTGTCGTCTCTTTCTGTGCATACGGCACCCGCTATGCAAATTCATTCAGTCAAACTGTATCAAACGGTAACAGAACGTGTATAACAGGCTAAGTTACAATTTCAATCTTTCTTTGATAAACATAACTCTGATGGATTCAGTTTTTTTTTTAATAGAAAGGAAATTCACAAAAAACACTTAGGTAGGTTAACGCACCACGACGGAGCAGACGGTACATTACTGTTAATAAATAGGAATTTGTTAGTTTAAAAGTCGAATTCATCACGTTTGACATAGTTTCTTCTTTTAAGTTGTCCACCTTTGTCAAAAACAGGCGAACGATGCCAAAGCGATATTCAAACAAAAGTCGACAATAATTCTAAAAACAATGAAAGACAAATTGGTATCATCACTGTTGTTAAACTTCAGTTATCTTTACACACAGTGTGTGTTTACTGATCAAATTTGGTTGTTCACATTTGTTCTCTGTCTTTTATAATTTTCATGACAATGGCGAATAACTGCAACCACCAGCCAAGTATTTATTTTTCAATTTTATGTTTTGCTAACATCATAAACATGGATTTCTGTTTTTGTAAATTGAATCAAACGTTAAAATAAAATAACTGCAAAAGGATAAAAAAAAAATCATTATATAAAGTATACATATATATTTTCCCCGAGTGAGTTGAAAGCTTAGTTCATTATAACTGATAAATTCATCAAGGGATGCTTTTAAAAAGGTTTTATTTCACAAAATACCTTTATACTGATTACTGAGCTAAATATACCCTTAGGGATTATAAATAAAACATAATTGTAGGGTAATAAAGATGCGAGACATACCAGAGTAGATCAGAGTAACAATCAAAACTCGAAGAAACTCAAAATGTCATGGCAAAAAAATGAAAAACATGCCAAAAGACAAGCCGCAATCTAAACTGAATGATAAAGAAATTATATGGTAAACAAACACGAAACGAAAATTACCAAAAGTGTCAAGAAGGTTTAGTAGATCCTACTCGACTTATGACACGGTCAGTGTGTTTCAAACAACATTATATCGATGTGGCTGCCAAATGTGCGATAAATAAAGGCAACAATAGTATACCGCTGTTCAAAATACATAAATCCATGGACAAAAAACAAAATCGGGGTAACAAACCAAAAC
Source organism: Mytilus trossulus (assembly GCF_036588685.1). Lineage (NCBI taxonomy): Eukaryota > Metazoa > Mollusca > Bivalvia > Mytilida > Mytilidae > Mytilus > Mytilus trossulus. The sequence continues at coordinate 1,483,054 of NC_086374.1, forward strand.
CGAGGGATCGATCAATTGCGAAAACATAGAAGTCTTGGTTTGGTAGATAACGTCGTTTCAGTGGATGCTGGGCAAATCAAATGTCATCTACATTTCGTACTTTATAAACTTATGATTAAAGGGATAATGTGAACCAAAATCAAGTAATAAAAATATTAAAAGAATACTTGGAATATGTACAAGTACATACAATAACTGTAAAGATACCACGGATTTGGGTTTTTTTCTCAATCGATTTATGAATTTCGAACAGCGATATACTACTGTTGCCTTTATTTATGATATCTTAAATCTTAAAGTCCATTAAAACAGACAACAATCTGGTAATCAATCTTGAATGACAATACGAAAGCAGACTTCGATATATGATTGATTAATTGAGAGATAGATAGCTTGAAATCCCCAAGTAAATGCATATGGTATTGGCTTTGTTCATTGTTGAAGGCCGTACGGTGACCTTTAGTTGTTAATTTCTGTGTCATTTTGGTCTTGTGTGGATAGTTGTCTCATTGGCAATCATACCACATCTTCTTTTTTTATACATTAATATATAGATTACAAGGCACTCTCCTCCGACAACAGCACAGAGCATAACAACGTTTAAAATGTTCTCATTCTAAACCTGACAATACTGGGCATTTGGAGTTTAAAATATAGTGAGTTGCACGATTATGCGAGGGACATTATTTCCCTCAGCTAGGTAACACCAGCCAAGGACACAATATTTCTGTGCTAACTTGGATTATCAATGATACGGTCATTTTCTGTAATTGATGAGAACGTTGAAATCAAGGGTTTTCTATCATCAGTCAATAATGATAGATGCCAGGGACCTAGATTTCTAAAGTATCGTAATCTATGTCATAAAAGAGAGACGAAAGATACCAAAGGGACAGTCAAATATATAGTCATAATATATATCTTAGGACATATTTTATGATCATCTTATGACCATCATATGATATGTCTTAGGATTTAAATCAAAGCTGTCTTAAGAGAGTCATGGCTATGATGCACTTATGACTGTCATAAGTGAACATTATTTTCTACTAGTTACTATTCAGCTAACTGACCATCAATATTCATAAGACATGTCTTAGTCATAAGCTACTTTTGAAAACCAGGCCCCAGTCACCTCATTTGACATATATAACGTTAAGAAATTTTAGTTTTCAACTTTTTTCCACCATATTAGTCTCGTTTAGATGAAGTGTGTGTCTGGTGTGTTAAAATACTAGTGGTAGATACCAAAGGTATTGAAAACTTACAAGTCATAGACAAAAACACAACTAAGTCATAGACAATAACACAACCAAGTCATAGACAAAAACACAACCAAGTCATAGACAATAACACAACCAAGCCATAGACAAAAACACAACCAAGTCATAGACAATAACACAACCAAGTCATAGACAAAAACACAACCAAGTCATAGACAATAACACAACCAAGTCATAGACAAAAACACAACCAAGTCATAGACAATAACACAACCAAGTCATAGACAAAAACACAACCAAGTCATAGACAATAACACAACCAAGCCATAGACAAAAACACAACCAAGTCATAGACAATAACACAACCAAGTCATAGACAAAAACACAACCAAGTCATAGACAATAACACAACCAAGTCATAGACAATAACACAACCAAGTCATAGACAAAAACACAACCAAGTCATAGACAATAACACAACCAAGTCAAAGACAATAACACAACCAAGTCATAGACAATAACACAACCACGTCATAGACAAAAACACAACCAAGTCATAGACAATAACACAACCAAGTCATAGACAATAACACAACCAAGTCATAGACAAAAACACAAACAAGTCCACTATTACATAAATTTTAAGCCTGGTACCTTTTCTGACATTTTTCTTTTTCTTCTTCTTCTTCTTTTTTTTTCTTCTCGGTCTTGTTCTTGTTCTTGTTCTTGTTCTTGTTCTTGTTCTTGTTGTTGTAGTTGTTCTTGCTTGTTTTTGTTGTTGTTCTTCTACTTCTTCTTGTTGCTGTCGTTGTTCTTGTTGTAGATTGTTCTTCTTTCTTCTTCTTGTTCGTCTTTTTGTTGTTGTTGTTGTTGTTGTTGTTGTTGTTGTTGTTGTTGTTGTTGTTGTTGTTGTTGTTGTTGTTGTTGTTGTTGTTGTTGTTCTTCTTCTTCTTCTTCTTCTTCATGTATACAATATACCATAGACACTCCGATAATTACATGCTGGTGCATACAATAACATTTTTTAATTTTTTACCTCAAATAAAACAGATAATAATTCTAAACATGTATTGATGCCAGAATGTTATGTTATTTACACATTGTTAATTTTAAATATCGGAGTTATTCAGCAGCTATAAAGCTTTTATTTCCTGATGTCCATTTGTAGGCCAAAGTATTCTACACTAAAGATTTTCGACTTATGCAAGATCCAAGCAAAATATAATCAATTTTGTCGGGTTATGCAGTAGCGTTCAACATCAAAGTTATAATAGAAACTTATTTGCAACAACCCTATGAACATAGCACAGAGGGTCCGGAAGGTTTTACTCTCTAAGGTAGAAGTCTACTCCTGTATTCGGAATATGTCAGATAATTGAATAACACTGATAATAAAAAAAAATACAAGTGTAGAAGATATTTTCGAATAGGAAAAGCAAACTAACATATTTGCAGACTTTTACGACACATAAGCAACCCCAGCAACAAATGAACGATTTAATGCAAAGTATATGGAGAAATGCGAATGTACATACTTCAACTCAGACAAGTATATATCAATCTAATATCAACGCAAAATAAAAGTCCAAAATTTACAGATGAAGAAATTAAAAATAGCCATTAGTTGGTCACTTTAGATATGCCGGTGGCACAATTTCTCCAGATATTAACAGTATCATAATGTCAAGGACAATATTTGATACATGTTATCTTCACAACAGGCGTTCCTACATCCAGTTCATAAAACAAAACAAAAATCCAACATTAACATCGAAATACAGAGGACTATCAGTTACCTCCGTTTTAGAGGAAATCTTTGAATACGCATTTATAGAGAAATGATTCAATGTTTATAACCAGACAGAACTCCGATTCCGTTTTACAAAGAATCTCCCATGGTTTCTCGTATTTTTTTCTGAACTCATGCTACATGCAAAACAACAAAAGAAAAACTTACATCTATCAACTCTTGGCATTCAAAAGGCCTTTTATTTGGTACATCATATGATTTTACTATAAAAATTATTTTATGAAGTACCAGCAGATGTCAGGAAAGGTATTTAAACTCTACATTGTGATATGTCAACAGAATTAACATAGAATAATCACCCGGCATCATTATAATAGAATAATCCCCCGGCATCAGTAAAATAAATCAAAAACCTTGAGTAAGACCATGAGGTGTCCTATCCACTCATTTCTATAATTTATATATTAATGATATCAATGACTTGTCAGTAGAGGTAGACAAAAGAGCACTATCATGACTAACAATAGGACTATAATATTGTGGCAGGCCATAATGTGCAGATACTATTGAACACACCGTATAGTCAGCTATCATGAAAAGGCCCCGATCAGACAATGTAAAAAAATTCAAACGAGAAAACTAACGGCCTTATTTATGTAAAAAAAATTAACGAAAAACAAATATGTAACACATAAACAACCGACAACCACTGAATTACAGGCTAAGACAATAATTGAGAATCCTAGTTATACAACAGAAAATATAACATGTTTCGTGTATAAAAGAGGGACGAAAGATACCAAAGGGACAGTCAAACTCATAAATCTAAAACAAACTGACAACGCCATGGCTAAAAATGAAAAAGACAAACAGAAAAACAATAGTACACATGACACAACATAGAAAACACATGACACAACATCAAAAACTAAAGAATAAACTTGCAGAAGTTAGTATTTTTACAATTTGATAATCATAATAATTTTCGGTTTTGAATTACTTATAAATTTTATAATTTACTGCTATTCACATGGTATTAATTAAATTAAATAAACTCATCATAGATACCAGGATTGGAATTTTATATTTACACAAGACGCGCGTTTCGTCTACAAAAGACGAGTTCATCAGTGACGCAATTCAAAGCTTTATTTATAGTCGGCACGCTCGAATAAAAAAGTGATAAAAGGCCAAAAAAAGTACGAAAAAACGGTAAAAACACAAAAATACTGAACTTCGAGGAAAATTCAAAAAGGAAAGTCCAAAATCAAAAGGCAAAATCAAAAGTCCAAACACATCAAACGAATGGATAACAACTGTCATATTCCTGACTTGGTACAGGCATTTTCTAATGTAGAAAATTGTGGATTGAACCTGGTTTTATAGCTAGCTAAACCACTCACTTGTATGACAGTCGCATCAAATTCCATAACATTGTCAACGATGCGTGAACAAAACAAACATACTTAAAGAGTAAAAATGTCGAATAGGGGTACATCAGTCAACATTGTGTTATCATCTAAATCAACTACGAAGTTGAAGAGCATTGAAGATCACTGATGCTGATATTCCAACTGTGAATTTTGAGCATCATTTCATCTAAATTTATTCTTTAAGGTGGTATGGGTGTCTTTCGCCATCTTGGATTGTAAAAAACAGAGAATCTAAGGTCCATATTTTCTATCAAATTAGCAAAATTTGATGCAAGAATGCAGATATGTCATGTGTTTTTAATTTTAAAAGATCCAATTTATAAGAATATAACTTATAAATATAAATATGTGTACAAGTGTAGATTATTTTTGGTTGTTTTTAAATATTTTGAAATTGTCATTTTAAGGGGAGGTAACTCTAAAACAGTGCATTTTCTGTTGGATTGTTCATGGAATTTTCCTTCTTTGTATTTTAGCCGGAAAAAACGTACGGTGACCCTATCTTTTCTTTTAATATTATCAAAGCATTGTTTGAAAGCTATATTTTCCTAATTTTATTTTACAATTCTATCATTTCGTTTAGTTTCTATTCACAAAATGGTGTTTTTTCCTGTATAATCCATACAAAATGTGTCATTTTGTCACGACCCGTAGCTTGAAAAAATGCACGGTGACCTATCATTTTTATAATATGTTTTAACATGTATCAATAGATACTACATTTTGGCAAAGTATGAACAAATTCTATCATTTTTATTTTAGACTCCCATACCCCCTTAAGAACTGTTTAAATTGTCTTACCTTAACTAATGTCTCATTTGCGTATAATAAAACGGGTGATCCGATGGGGAGGAATTTATAGAGAAAAGAAGAATATTTCCGGAATTTATGCCCGTAACTAACTCACTTATTAGAAATAATTTAAGTGCATGCCTAAATGATAATAATGAATAGATAATTTTAAAACAAAGAATAATTTATGTTAAAAAAAATATATATAAATATATTGATATTTTAATTCTTCTCTATATACTAGAATATTTATTGAATATTTGTCATTTTAAATATAACACAAATTAGTATTTACTTATTAAAGTTTTGCCTTGTTATGATATGGTCTGGTATCCTGTTTTGCAATAAAGGGAGCTCATTCTTATTTATAGTTTGTGAAAGGACCCAGACAATACAAGCAGAAAAATGGCATCACAGTCTCAGGTGATAATCTATAATTATATTCAACTGTTGTAACACATCTGACTAATCACAATGCTTATAAATAGTTTGAATAGATGTTATTTTTACTTGGTCTTAGCATTGCAAGATTGTATTAGTTTGACGTAGTTTAGATCCTGTGATTTTTTCCCCAGAGATTGAGAGAAATAAAAAAAAACTTATTTGTGTTTTTTTTTTAAAGATATCTTAGAATCCAGGATTTGACGACACAGATCCTTGTGAGAGCTAAATTTATTCGAAAATAAATATGTTTTGTGTGATCCATGGTTAATTTTAGAGGGACCCTGACAATGGAACTTATTTGAAGAAATACTGTCGGAGTTTTAGAAAAATTGCTAATTTTAGTCAGTTCAAAAATATTTTAAAGTCATGGAATGGAAATGACTGTAAGTGCACAGTTTGTGCAGACTTTTAGTTAATATATTATGCAAATCTATTTACCATCTAGATCATATCCCATTTTTTCAATTTTTATGCTATGCATTTTTTACCAGCTTTTATGCCTAGTTTACACTTATATGCTTTTAGCCTTAACATCTAGCTTATGCTTATATTCTGCTTTTAGTGCTTCATTTTTGTGCTGTGATATTTATTGCATGTGTACTATATTATGTATTGTGTTGTTATAAATGTTGTACTGTTATATAATGTCTCATATGTCGGTTAAAAGCTCATTAGAGCTTATGTTTGTCTATGTTTTATATACCATGCCGACTCTAAATAAAGCTTATTTATTTATTTATTTATTATATTAGTATGGTTAGAAAACAAACTTTTACTCAAACAGTGTAAACACCCTCCCTCTCTTTTATCCTGGTATACGGAATCCCCTTTTAAAAAACTTAATTCACCTCTGTTTTGTATTCAATATATACAAACATGTAGCTGCGGAACTGTAGCTCTTAGATCCTTGTGTTATTTATTTACCATCACCCGCTAATTAACAAATAAAATAAAAAGGACTATAAGAAGGGGGAGGTAAGAGGGGTCCTGATCCCAAAATTCCTGGCTTAAAAACACGAAATCCGGAGGTCCTTAATTTAAATAAATTTAATTCCAGACATCCTGAAATTTGAATAAAAAATTCCCTTTATCCCGAAGGAGTCAACCCTGAAATCCAGAGCATAAAAACAACTGATCCATGAGTCTCGATTAAAGGTCCTAACCCCCCTTATAAGATTTACAGTTCTGCAGCTAATATATACATACATTAGACAATATTAAATGTAATGATAAAATCACTTGACTTAATTATTTCAAGTTCAATTCAGATAAATTTGTTATCTTTTGAATATAATGAACATTTTCATAATCAATAGTTAAACCAAAGCATACATGTGAAACTTTTGTTAGGAGGACAGTAACCCCAATTTAGCAAAATTTCAGGGGTCTTGTTCTTTTCTCCCAATTACATGATTGAAGAGATCAAAATCCTATGTAACAAAAATTCGCTGAATGCTTATCCATGTTATCTTAAGACATCATTAAGAAGATAATTTAATTTCTCACTAAATATTCTTCATGTTTTATTGTTAACGTTCATCATCTTAATTCACATGTTTATATATATTCAGTCTGTAGATGATGTTTTGGTCCATTTTACAATGATTGATGTCTAATTCACATGTTTATATATGTTCAGTCTGTAGATGATGTTTTGGTCCATTTGACAATGATTGATGTCTAATTCACATGTTTATATGTTCAGTCTGTAGATGATGTTTTGGTCCATTTGACAAGGATTGATGTATAATTCACATGTTTATATATGTTCAGTCTGTAGATGATGTTTTGGTCCATTTGACAATGATTGATGTATAATTCACATGTTTATATATATTCAGTCTGTAGATGATGTTTTGGTCCATTTGACAATGATTGATGTATAATTCACATGTTTATATATATTCAGTCTGTAGATGATTTTTTGGTCCATTTGATGTATAATTCACATGTTTATATATATTCAGTCTGTAGATGATGTTTTGGTCCATTTGACAATGATTGATGTCTAATTCACATGTTTATATATGTTCAGTCTGTAGATGATGTTTTGGTCCATTTGACAATGATTGATGTATAATTCACATGTTTATATATGTTCAGTCTGTAGATGATGTTTTAGTCCATTTGATGTATAAATCACATGTTTATATATTCAGTCTGTAGATGATGTTTTAGTCCATTTGATGTATAAATCACATGTTTATATATTCAGTCTGTAGATGATGTTTTAGTCCATTTGATGTATAAATCACATGTTTATATATTCAGTCTGTAGATGATGTTTTGGTCCATTTGATGTCTAATTCACATGTTTATATATTCAGTCTGTAGATGATGTTTTGGTCCATTTGACAATGATTGATGTCTAATTCACATGTTTATATATTCAGTCTGTAGATGATGTTTTGGTCCATTTGACAATGATTGATGTCTAATTCACATGTTTATATATTCAGTCTGTAGATGATGTTTTAGTCCATTTGATGTATAATTCACATGTTTATATATGTTCAGTCTGTAGATGATGTTTTGGTCCATTTGATGTCTAATTCACATGTTTATATATATTCAGTCTGTAGATGATGTTTTGGTCCATTTGACAATGTTTGATGTATAATTCACATGTTTATATATATTCAGTCTGTAGATGATGTTTTAGTCCATTTGACAATGATTGATGTCTAATTCACATGTTTATATATGTTCAGTCTGTAGATGATGTTTTGGTCCATTTGACAATGATTGATGTCTAATTCACATGTTTATATATATTCAGTCTGTAGATGATGTTTTAGTCCATTTGACAATGATTGATGTCTAATTCACATGTTTATATATATTCAGTCTGTAGATGGTGTTTTAGTCCATTTGTTGTATAAATCACATGTTTATATATTCAGTCTGTAGATGATGTTTTGGTCCATTTGATGTATAATTCACATGTTTATATATGTTCAGTCTGTAGATGATGTTTTGGTCCATTTGACAATGATTGATGTCTAATTCACATGTTTATATATTCAGTCTGTAGATGATGTTTTGGTCCATTTGATGTATAAATCACATGTTTATATATATTCAGTCTGTAGATGATGTTTTGGTCCATTTGATGTATAAATCACATGTTTATATATTCAGTCTGTAGATGATGTTTTGGTCCATTTGATGTCTAATTCACATGTTTATATATATTCAGTCTGTAGATGATGTTTTGGTCCATTTGATGTCTTATTCACATGTTTATATATATTCAGTCTGTAGATGATGTTTTAGTCCATTTGATGTATAATTCACATGTTTATATATGTTCAGTCTGTAGATGATGTTTTGGTCCATTTGATGTCTAATTCACATGTTTATATATTCAGTCTGTAGATGATGTTTTAGTCCATTTGATGTATAATTCACATGTTTATATATTCAGTCTGTAGATGATGTTTTGGTCCATTTGATGTCTAATTCACATGTTTATATATGTTCAGTCTGTAGATGATGTTTTAGTCCATTTGATGTCTAATTCACATGTTTATATATTCAGTCTGTAGATGATGTTTTAGTCCATTTGATGTCTAATTCACATGTTTATATATGTTCAGTCTGTAGATGATGTTTTGGTCCATTTGATGTCTAATTCACATGTTTATATATGTTCAGTCTGTAGATGATGTTTTAGTCCATTTGATGTCTAATTCACATGTTTATATATGTTCAGTCTGTAGATGATGTTTTAGTCCATTTGATGTATAAATCACATGTTTATATATTCAGTCTGTAGATGATGTTTTGGTCCATTTGATGTCTAATTCACATGTTTATATATTCAGTCTGTAGATGATGTTTTAGTCCATTTGATGTCTAATTCACATGTTTATATATATTCAGTCTGTAGATGATGTTTTGGTCCATTTGATGTCTAATTCACATGTTTATATATATTCAGTCTGTAGATGATGTTTTGGTCCATTTGATGTCTAATTCACATGTTTATATATATTCAGTCTGTAGATGATGTTTTGGTCCATTTGATGTCTAATTCACATGTTTATATATGTTCAGTCTGTAGATGATGTTTTGGTCCATTTGACAATGATTGATGTATAATTCACATGTTTATATATATTCAGTCTGTAGATGATGTTTTGGTCCATTTGACAATGATTGATGTCTAATTCACATGTTTATATATGTTCAGTCTGTAGATGATGTTTTGGTCCATTTGACAATGATTGATGTATAATTCACATGTTTATATATATTCAGTCTGTAGATGATGTTTTGGTCCATTTGATGTCTAATTCACATGTTTATATATTCAGTCTGTAGATGATGTTTTAGTCCATTTGATGTCTAATTCACATGTTTATATATATTCAGTCTGTAGATGATGTTTTGGTCCATTTGATGTCTAATTCACATGTTTATATATATTCAGTCTGTAGATGATGTTTTGGTCCATTTGATGTCTAATTCACATGTTTATATATATTCAGTCTGTAGATGATGTTTTAGTCCATTTGATGTCTAATTCACATGTTTATATATTCAGTCTGTAGATGATGTTTTGGTCCATTTGATGTCTAATTCACATGTTTATATATATTCAGTCTGTAGATGATGTTTTAGTCCATTTGATGTATAATTCACATGTTTATATATGTTCAGTCTGTAGATGATGTTTTGGTCCATTTGACAATGATTGATGTCTAATTCACATGTTTATATATATTCAGTCTGTAGATGATGTTTTGGTCCATTTGATGTCTAATTCACATGTTTATATATATTCAGTCTGTAGATGATGTTTTGGTCCATTTGATGTCTAATTCACATGTTTATATATATTCAGTCTGTAGATGATGTTTTGGTCCATTTGATGTCTAATTCACATGTTTATATATGTTCAGTCTGTAGATGATGTTTTGGTCCATTTGACAATGATTGATGTATAATTCACATGTTTATATATATTCAGTCTGTAGATGATGTTTTGGTCCATTTGACAATGATTGATGTCTAATTCACATGTTTATATATGTTCAGTCTGTAGATGATGTTTTGGTCCATTTGACAATGATTGATGTATAATTCACATGTTTATATATATTCAGTCTGTAGATGATGTTTTGGTCCATTTGATGTCTAATTCACATGTTTATATATTCAGTCTGTAGATGATGTTTTAGTCCATTTGATGTCTAATTCACATGTTTATATATATTCAGTCTGTAGATGATGTTTTGGTCCATTTGATGTCTAATTCACATGTTTATATATATTCAGTCTGTAGATGATGTTTTGGTCCATTTGATGTCTAATTCACATGTTTATATATATTCAGTCTGTAGATGATGTTTTAGTCCATTTGATGTCTAATTCACATGTTTATATATTCAGTCTGTAGATGATGTTTTGGTCCATTTGATGTCTAATTCACATGTTTATATATATTCAGTCTGTAGATGATGTTTTAGTCCATTTGATGTATAATTCACATGTTTATATATGTTCAGTCTGTAGATGATGTTTTGGTCCATTTGATGTCTAATTCACATGTTTATATATATTCAGTCTGTAGATGATGTTTTGGTCCATTTGACAATGTTTGATGTATAATTCACATGTTTATATATATTCAGTCTGTAGATGATGTTTTAGTCCATTTGACAATGATTGATGTCTAATTCACATGTTTATATATGTTCAGTCTGTAGATGATGTTTTGGTCCATTTGACAATGATTGATGTCTAATTCACATGTTTATATATATTCAGTCTGTAGATGATGTTTTAGTCCATTTGACAATGATTGATGTCTAATTCACATGTTTATATATATTCAGTCTGTAGATGGTGTTTTAGTCCATTTGTTGTATAAATCACATGTTTATATATTCAGTCTGTAGATGATGTTTTGGTCCATTTGATGTATAATTCACATGTTTATATATGTTCAGTCTGTAGATGATGTTTTGGTCCATTTGACAATGATTGATGTCTAATTCACATGTTTATATATTCAGTCTGTAGATGATGTTTTGGTCCATTTGATGTATAAATCACATGTTTATATATATTCAGTCTGTAGATGATGTTTTGGTCCATTTGATGTATAAATCACATGTTTATATATTCAGTCTGTAGATGATGTTTTGGTCCATTTGATGTCTAATTCACATGTTTATATATATTCAGTCTGTAGATGATGTTTTGGTCCATTTGATGTCTTATTCACATGTTTATATATATTCAGTCTGTAGATGATGTTTTAGTCCATTTGATGTATAATTCACATGTTTATATATGTTCAGTCTGTAGATGATGTTTTGGTCCATTTGATGTCTAATTCACATGTTTATATATTCAGTCTGTAGATGATGTTTTAGTCCATTTGATGTATAATTCACATGTTTATATATTCAGTCTGTAGATGATGTTTTGGTCCATTTGATGTCTAATTCACATGTTTATATATGTTCAGTCTGTAGATGATGTTTTAGTCCATTTGATGTCTAATTCACATGTTTATATATTCAGTCTGTAGATGATGTTTTAGTCCATTTGATGTCTAATTCACATGTTTATATATGTTCAGTCTGTAGATGATGTTTTGGTCCATTTGATGTCTAATTCACATGTTTATATATGTTCAGTCTGTAGATGATGTTTTAGTCCATTTGATGTCTAATTCACATGTTTATATATGTTCAGTCTGTAGATGATGTTTTAGTCCATTTGATGTATAAATCACATGTTTATATATTCAGTCTGTAGATGATGTTTTGGTCCATTTGATGTCTAATTCACATGTTTATATATTCAGTCTGTAGATGATGTTTTAGTCCATTTGATGTCTAATTCACATGTTTATATATATTCAGTATGTAGATGATGTTTTGGTCCATTTGATGTCTAATTCACATGTTTATATATATTCAGTCTGTAGATGATGTTTTGGTCCATTTGATGTCTAATTCACATGTTTATATATATTCAGTCTGTAGATGATGTTTTGGTCCATTTGATGTCTAATTCACATGTTTATATATGTTCAGTCTGTAGATGATGTTTTGGTCCATTTGACAATGATTGATGTATAATTCACATGTTTATATATATTCAGTCTGTAGATGATGTTTTGGTCCATTTGACAATGATTGATGTCTAATTCACATGTTTATATATGTTCAGTCTGTAGATGATGTTTTGGTCCATTTGACAATGATTGATGTATAATTCACATGTTTATATATATTCAGTCTGTAGATGATGTTTTGGTCCATTTGATGTCTAATTCACATGTTTATATATTCAGTCTGTAGATGATGTTTTAGTCCATTTGATGTCTAATTCACATGTTTATATATATTCAGTCTGTAGATGATGTTTTGGTCCATTTGATGTCTAATTCACATGTTTATATATATTCAGTCTGTAGATGATGTTTTGGTCCATTTGATGTCTAATTCACATGTTTATATATATTCAGTCTGTAGATGATGTTTTAGTCCATTTGATGTCTAATTCACATGTTTATATATTCAGTCTGTAGATGATGTTTTGGTCCATTTGATGTCTAATTCACATGTTTATATATATTCAGTCTGTAGATGATGTTTTAGTCCATTTGATGTCTAATTCACATGTTTATATATATTCAGTCTGTAGATGATGTTTTGGTCCATTTGATGTCTAATTCACATGTTCATATATGTTCAGTCTGTAGATGATGTTTTAGTCCATTTGATGTCTAATTCACATGTTTATATATTCAGTCTGTAGATGATGTTTTAGTCCATTTGATGTCTAATTCACATGTTTATATATATTCAGTCTGTAGATGATGTTTTGGTCCATTTGATGTCTAATTCACATGTTTATATATTCAGTCTGTAGATGATGTTTTAGTCCATTTGTTGTCTAATTCACATGTTTATATATTCAGTCTGTAGATGATGTTTTAGTCCATTTGATGTCTAATTCACATGTTTATATATTCAGTCTGTAGATGATGTTTTGGTCCATTTGATGTCTAATTCACATGTTTATATATATTCAGTCTGTAGATGATGTTTTGGTCCATTTGATGTCTAATTCACATGTTCATATATATTCAGTCTGTAGATGATGTTTTAGTCCATTTGATGTCTAATTCACATGTTTATATATATTCAGTCTGTAGATGATGTTTTAGTCCATTTGATGTCTAATTCACATGTTTATATATTCAGTCTGTAGATGATGTTTTAGTCCATTTGATGTCTAATTCACATGTTTATATATATTCAGTCTGTAGATAATGTTTTGGTCCATTTGATGTCTAATTCACATGTTTATATATATTCAGTCTGTAGATGATGTTTTGGTCCATTTGATGTCTAATTCACATGTTTATATATTCAGTCTGTAGATGATGTTTTAGTCCATTTGATGTCTAATTCACATGTTTATATATTCAGTCTGTAGATGATGTTTTAGTCCATTTGATGTCTAATTCACATGTTTATATATTCAGTCTGTAGATGATGTTTTGGTCCATTTGATGTCTAATTCACATGTTTATATATTCAGTCTGTAAATGATGTTTTAGTCCATTTGATGTCTAATTCACATGTTTATATATATTCAGTCTGTAGATGATGTTTTGGTCCATTTGATGTCTAATTCACATGTTTATACATGTATATATTCAGTCTGTAGATGATGTTTTGGTCCATTTGATGTCTAATTCACATGTTTATATATTCAGTCTGTAGATGATGTTTTAGTCCATTTGATGTCTAATTCACATGTTTATATATTCAGTCTGTAGATGATGTTTTAGTCCATTTGATGTCTAATTCACATGTTTATATATTCAGTCTGTAGATGATGTTTTGGTCCATTTGATGTCTAATTCACATGTTTATATATTCAGTCTGTAAATGATGTTTTAGTCCATTTGATGTCTAATTCACATGTTTATATATTCAGTCTGTAGATGATGTTTTGGTCCATTTGATGTCTAATTCACAAGTTTATATATTCAGTCTGTAGATGATGTTTTGGTCCATTTGATGTCTAATTCACATGTTTATATATATTCAGTCTGTAGATGATGTTTTGGTCCATTTGATGTCTAATTCACATGTTTATATATTCAGTCTGTAGATGATGTTTTAGTCCATTTGATGTCTAATTCACATGTTTATATATTCAGTCTGTAGATGATGTTTTGGTCCATTTGATGTCTAATTCACAAGTTTATATATTCAGTCTGTAGATGATGTTTTGGTCCATTTGATGTCTAATTCACATGTTTATATATATTCAGTCTGTAGATGATGTTTTGGTCCATTTGATGTCTAATTCACATGTTTATATATTCAGTCTGTAGATGATGTTTTAGTCCATTTGATGTCTAATTCACATGTTTATATATATTCAGTCTGTAGATGATGTTTTAGTCCATTTGATGTCTAATTCACATGTTTATATATATTCAGTCTGTAGATGATGTTTTGGTCCATTTGATGTCTAATTCACATGTTTATATATTCAGTCTGTAGATGATGTTTTGGTCCATTTGATGTCTAATTCACATGTTTATATATATTCAGTCTGTAGATGATGTTTTGGTCCATTTGATGTCGATGGGATTTGATTACCAAGATTGTCAAGATGCTTTCCAGATGGGAAGAATTACAGTGGAATCTGCAGCAGAATGGTGAGTATACAAACATGTGTGTTATGTAAAAATAAACACAAAAATGACATGTACGGTGGAATCTTCAACAGATTGCTAAATATAGAAACCTATGTGTTATGTTAAAAAATACACCAAAATTACAAGTACAGTTGAACCAATAGTCAACTAGTATGAACATGGCCTTGTGTTAATTATTAGATTTTTTTTTAATGAGATCTTTGATAATAAGCTATGAAAGATCAATTAGATTTGTTTTTAAAGAAGGATTTGTATTGCTTTATATTTATACTTGTAGGTTATGTGCAGGGAAACCAGGTTTTGTGAAAAATGTAGAGAGCAGTTCAGGAAATTTAAAACTGAGAGGGGTAAGTGTGACATCAGCATGATCAGATGAAAAAGGGAAGGGAAACATCAGTCTAAGATTATGCTTTCACAATATACATGATATAATGTATAGATGTTTATTTTCTGAAAATGTGACACTTTATTAGTTTAAAACTAGATTGACAATATAAATAACTATGGATTCACTTATTTTTGTGGGTACCAATTTTCGTGGATATTAAATTTTGTGTTTTGTCAAAGTTTGCATAAAAGGCTACAGTTAATTAGTCATTTGTTGAACATTAAATTTCATGGCTTTTCTTTCCCCACCAAATCAACAAAAAATTGTATCTGAAAAATAATAATGAATTAAGGAATAACAGTACTGTAGTTAAAGAGTTGCCACCGTCATGACCGTCAATTGTAGATTTGACCGTCGCAAATAGTTTTACTGGCGATGCGTAGAGGAGACAGTAAAATGGAGATTTTGGACCGTCAAATCAAACTTGATCGTGGCACCTCTTCAACTACAGAACTGTTATTCTGATTCTAAAGCATTACAAAAAGACAAAATATGATAAAACATGAAAAAATGTCTAAATAAAATTTGCCAAATTAAAAAAAATCCGCGAAACTTCATGAATGATTTTGACACAAAGTCATAGGCTAAACGTGACGCCATACAAATGAAAACTTACAAACTGGAGGATATAATGTTACCTGTAGGCTTCAAATTCAGATAACATTACATTAAAACGGCGAATTCAAGGTAGGTGTTGTTTTATTTTCGATTATATAGTAGTAATTGAACATTTGTTGATTCATCAATTCAAAATGACGGGTCCCTCCTCAGTAATGCCTGGTCAATTGTGGATTTGACAGTAACTTTTAGCAAATGAAAAAAATTGTTACATCCAAGTTGTATTAGAATCCTCAGTAGTCAGAGGTTTATGTGGTCCTGATGTAAGGTGACACTCTCATTAATGTTTACATGTTTAATAATATTATAGTGCATTACAATTATATTTAAAATAACATTACATATATAAAGTGATTATTTCAATTCAGAACTCATCTGGATTTAAGGAAGGAAATAATCCATTTGTTGATCCAAGCAGTTCAAAACCTAAACCAGAACCAGAAAATATTGGCCAATCAGATTCTGCAGAGATGTCACATGGTATGGAGGATGACCAATCAGAAAGTCAAGTAATGAGCAGGTTACATCTGAGTGAAACACAGAAAAAAATCAAAGAAAAGTTTGTAGATAAACAAAGGACAGAAATGAAGCAAGAAGTGATTAAAGATAAACAGAGAAGGAAAAGGGTAATCTTCAGTATTCAATTGATTAGATATAATAATAACAACAAATCCATATAATCCAAGTCCCAATATGTAAAAGTAAACCATTATTGATCAAAGTGTGGCCTTCGATACAGATCCTTGGCTTGTACCAAACAGCAAGCTATAAAGGTCTCTAAAAAGAACCAGTGATATTGTTTGCCTTAAATTAAGATGGAGAATAAAGGCTTTTGCCCTTTGAGAAGAATCCCAATTTGAAAAAATGGCTTAAAATTATTCCCAAACAAACAGTGCAGTCTCAGTAGTAATTGTGCATGAATTGAACAAGAAAACACTCATTTAAACATTTTTCATGCATAAAATGGCTATATGTTTAGATTTGATGGTATATTTATTTATCATCACTGATAATAAGAGGTCTTGGTTCAAATGAAGGTTTACCTCTTAAAAGGGGGTCTGCAAATTGAAGTTCCAGTCAAATTCATGGTTTTATTATAAATTTCCCAATTTAATAAAAATGATGCATATTTTCCCAATAAAAAAGGGTAGAGGTTGTTTTGTAAAAAGCCAACAATATCACTGAGAACTAGTGTAAAACCATTCAAACATTAAATCCAATGGTCCAATCTGTATAAAATTGAGAAACCAAGAAACTTGCCTGTATATTTTTTATTTGATTTACCCGGTATACAATCATTGAATCATGCAAGGATATTTTCAATTTGAGGTATAGGATCATACCTGTATATTTTCAATTTGTAGGATCATGCAAGGATTTTGAAAGAGATAGCAGAAGATAGAGAGAAACAAAAGTTAACACACAGTACAGTAAAACAAGAAGTTGTAGAACAGAAACAAGAAGAACAGCCCAAACCTGCACCAGTAGCAGCTAGTCATGATAAATGTCTGTTAAAGGTTAGTAAAAAATACCAGTAGCAACTAGTCATGATAAATGTCTGTTAAAGGTTAGTAAAAAATACCAGTAGCAACTAGTCATGATAAATGTCTGTTAAAGGTTAGTAAGAAATACCAGTAGCAACTAGTCATGATAAATGTCTGTTAAAGGTTAGTAAGAAATACCAGTAGCAACTAGTCTTGATAAATGTCTGTTAAAGGTTAGTAAGAAATTCAGTCTGCATTAAAATCAGGTCTTCATGAGTATGGTCAGCTCTATTTTAACGGAGACCATCTTTATCATATTTGTATATTGCTCATTGTTTTGTAATGAATTAGGCTGTTATTTTTTTTCTCATGTCAATTGTTTTACATTTGTCATTTTGGAAACTTTTATAGCTGACTTTCCAGTATAGGTTTTACTCATCATTGCTCATTGTTGAAGATAATACAGTGACCTAAACTTCCATGTCATTTGGGTCTGGTGGATAGTTATCTCATTGGCAATCATACCAAATTTTATTATTTTTAACTGGATTTTTGTGACAAAAATGTTGGTTATTGATTTGGGGATGTACGGCGGACGGCCAGGCGGGCGGTCGATCGGGAGGCAATCAAAAGTTGTCCGTGCATTTACTCATGAACCGTTCAATCAAATTTTTTAAAATTTTAATATGTTGTTACTGACAACTAAATGAAGGTCAAGTTCATTAATGGCGATTTTGACTTTTACTGTTCTGGAGTTGTGGTTCTTGAAAGATTGAAAAATGGATTTTCCAGTCGTGTCCGTGCATTTACGCATGAACTGTTCTACCAAAGCTTCCCAAATTTTAATATGTTGTTACTGATGACAAAATAGAGGTCAAGTTCAATAACGGAGATTTAGACTTTTACCGTTCAGGAGTTATGGTTCTTGAAAGATTGAAAAATGGATTTTCCAGTCATGTCTGTGCATTTACACATGAACCGTTCAACCAAATCTTTTAAAATTTTAATATGTTGTTACTGACAACTAAATGAAGGTCAAGTTCAATAATGGCGATTTTGACTTTTACCGTTCAGGAGTTATGGTTCTTGAAAAATTGAAAAATGGAGTTTCTAGTCGTGTCCGTGCATTTAAGCATGAACTGTTCTACCAAAGCTTCCCAAATTTTAATATGTTGTTACTGATAACAAAATGGGGGTCAAGTTCTATAATGACTATTTGACTTTTACTGTTCTGGAGTTATGGTTATTGAAAGATTGAAAAATGGATTTTCCAGTCGTGTCTGTGCATTTACGCATGAACAGTTCTACCAAAGCTTCCCAAATTTGAATATGCTGTTACTGATGACAAAATAGAGGTCAAGTTCAATAATGACAATTTTGACTTTTACCATTCAGGAGTTATGGTTCTTGAAAGATCGAAAAATGGAGTTTCAAGTCGTGTCCGTGCATTTACACATGAACTGTTCTACCAAAGCTGCCCAAATTTTAATATGCTGTTACTGATGACAAAATGGAGGTCAAGTTTAATAATGAACATTTTGACTTTTACTGTTCCGGAGTTATGGTTCTTGAAAGATTGAAAAATGGTGTTTCCAGTCGTGTCTGTGCATTTTCTCATGAACCATTCAACCAAAGCTTTTGAAATATCAATATGATGTTACTGATGACAAAATAGAGGTCAAGTTCAATAATGATGATTTTAACTTTTACCGTTTAGGAGTTATGGTTCTTGAAAGATCGTAAAATGGCGTTTCCAATCACGTTATTGCATTTACTCATGAACCATTCAATCTAAGCTTTTCAAATTTTAATATGTTGATACTGATAACAAAATGAAGGTCAAATTTGATATTTACAATTTTCACTTTCACCATTCATCAGTAATGGTTCTTGTGATATTGCCAGGACACAAATAAATGTTAATAAATCCGGTTTGCTGTCGTTGTGACAGCATTTTGTTATATAATAAATTGTTATAGACAGCTGAAACTACGCTGTCTTTCATTTCAAAACAACAAATGAGATCTAACCAAGGACATCCCAATAATTGGGAGGATCTGGAGGAAACGAAAATCTCGTATTAATCACATTAATTTTAAGTTATATCACAGAAAAAGCTCACTTACTTTTGTCCATTAATAACACTGTAATATACTATTAACATTATTCAAAAAAAGAAAACTGATTATCCTTCTTGTTAATGTACCATTACCAAAGTCTTTACATATAATGATGAGGCCACAGTAATTAATACCTTGTTTTATGTTTGACTTCAGATCAGAATGTTAGATGGTAGTTTTCTCTACATATAATGATGAGGCCACACTAATTAATACCTTGTTTTATGTTTAACTTCAGATCAGAATGTTAGATGGTAGTTTTCTCTACATATAATGATGAGGCCACACTAATTAATACCTTGTTTTATGTTTGACTTCAGATCAGAATGTTAGATTGTAGTTTTCTCTACATATAATGATGAGGCCACACTAATTAATACCTTGTTTTATGTTTAACTTCAGATCAGAATGTTAGATGGTAGTTTTCTCTACATATAATGATGAGGCCACAGTAATTAATACCTTGTTTTATGTTTGACTTCAGATCAGAATGTTAGATGGTAGTTTTCTCTACATATAATGATGAGGCCATACTAATTAATCCCTTGTTTTATGTTTAACTTCAGATCAGAATGTTAGATGGTAGTTTTCTCAACATACATGTATAATGATGAGGCTACAGTAATTAGTTCTTTGTTTTATATTTTCCATCAGATCAGAATGTTAGATGGTAGTTTTCTGAAGCAGTCTTTTGCAGCATCAGCTACATTTAAAGACGTATGGAGATACATAACAGACAATAATAAGTCTAGAGGGATTCCAATAGTAGCAATACAGGTATTTATAATAGTGTCATTCTCTTTGATTTATGCTTGCTTGATGAAAGGAGCTTAAACTAAACTAAGCTCAGCTGACTTAAATTATTTAGCCTTTACAAAAATCATCACTCCAAAGTTACAATTGGCAACAATCATCATTATCTCCTAAGTGTCACTAAGTTGATAACTTTTAAAAGTATAAAGCACAAATGGGCTGCAGAAAGTGTAAAACATTAATTTGTTTGTTTAAAACTTGCAGTTGTATGCCTTTAAAAAATATTTTTAAAAAGTTTGAAGTGAATCAAATACACCTAAACATATTTCCTCTGTTTATCAAATTATATAAGATTTAAGTCTGATTTGAAATAAAGAGATTTGAAGAATGTTAGAGTAAATTCCTTACTTGACATAAAAAGTGAATGAAACACAATATATATATTTTTTAGCCATTTCCACATAGAGAATATGGAGACAATGATATGGACAGGACATTACAAGAACTTGGTCTCACTCCCTCTGATTCATTGGTTGTACAAAAGAAAGAGATCAAGCAAGCAACAGCTGGAACAGCAGGTATTATCACTCGAGAATACATGAAACCTTTTTCTAATACCTTGGTAGTTTTGTATCCATGGACCAAACCTGTTCTTACACAATGGTGTCCTTGAATCAATGAGTTAAAGTGCTATATACTGTAAATTCGGTAATTATTGCGTGTATTTATTATTGCGATTTTGTCATTTTAGACATCAATGCGATTTTAATTTTTACAATTTTGAGAAAAATCCTGTTAAATTCATATGAATTATTTCAAAATGCGAGTTTAAATTATTGCGTTTACAACTCAGTTGCATTTTTCACAAAAATAAAAACATCGCATTAATTTCTGAATTTACAGTAAGTATGTGCAGCAATTTACATTTACATCATTGCTTTGTGAAAATTTATTTCTTAAAAAGAATACCTGAAAATGACTAAAAAGCTTATTTGATGTGCTCATGACTGAAAAACTGTATCACAGACTCTTAGAATATATATTTAACTACCGGTAATAAATTTCTGAATAACTTCTATGATCACTTTGCAAGGGACTTTTTTTACTTTAAAAATTACTTCAATTGCATTGTTTAAAAATACAAATAAATTACCGGTAATACATTTTTATCCACTTTTAGAAATGTCTCCAGTGGATGGACATCCTTCACCTGTGTCCCCTAAACAGCCAGGAAGTAGTTCTAACTGGGGTCAAGGCCAGAGATTAGATGGTAGATATTGTTAGAATTCTGAAGTCAGGATTTTGTAGATTATGATTTGTATCTTAAAGCTAATTAAGGTGGTGGATTTTGTCTCCTCCTGAACGCCTCATTACAACTTATTGAAGCATACTCACAATAATAACCATATAATGCTATTGTGTACCTCCTGTATAAAATAAGAAGATGGGGTATGAATAACAATGTGACAACTGTTCACAAGATATCAAGTTACACAGAAATTTACAACTGTAGGTAACCAAGGCAAAAAGTGAAACCCATGTCACTGATTCAGCTATGAAGGCCCAGGATTGACAAATGTAAAACAATAAAATTGAGAAAACAGCCTGATTACTGTACAAAAAAGCAAAAAAACAAATATGATTTACAGCTGGGGGTACCTTTTACCAAACTATGCACTTTGCAATGGCCAGGGTATCACTGTGTGAGCCCACATTACCTCTAACTTTAATTGTCATTGGTGGTTCATATTTTGTTAAAGGATTTTGACTTTAGATCATGTCTTAAAAGCCTCTGACAACGGCTCATCTAAAACACCTCTGGTCAGTCTTACATTCTATCTATTATAATGTCATGAAAAGGTCAGTGAACTAGAAAATATAAACATATGCTATTTTATATAACCTTGAAGAATTCAAGGTAAAAAGATGTCTGTCAGAGTTTGTAATATTTCCGTCAATCAAACCTTTTCAGGAATAAAACATTGTTCACTTGAGATTCTTATACTCTTAGAACTGACTGTCAATCATGCTTAACTGTGTGAAGATAATATATTTGTGTATACTTTTTTAGATGAGAATCCCGGTGATGAAGATTTAGCAGACATTGAGAGTGACGACAGCGACGAAGAACCTCATCATCCACATGGGGGATTTCCACATGATATACCAGGATTAGGACAAGGGCTTCCAGGTTTTGGGGGACCCCCAGGAATGGGACAAGGGATGCCTGGTCTAGGAGGACATCCTGGAATGGGTCAAGGGTTTCCTGGATTTGGTGGACAAGGAATGGGACCAGGGATGCCTGGATTTGGAGGAGGGGGACATCCTGGATTTGGTAGGTTTATGTATAGAACATACAGTAGTAGTAATACCTATATATTTGAAACCTTAATTCATAAGTCTTTATTCTTTTAAAAGATTTTATTGTACTGAAGGTCTTGTTGATATGTATTACAACAGTATATGGAGTTAGATTCCTATTCAAAAGTTTTTCCTGGATAAAACCCATCGCCATCAAATATATTAAATATCTATAGTTACAGGTTTGCAATATTTTTGTGGTCCCTTTATTGTTATGTGTCTAATTTGTTGGAATTTTCTGTTGTAAGAATTTTTGGCTAGAACCACACGTTATGCTAAAACAGGATAACTTACTTGTAAAATGTAGTTTCAAAATAGTTCTTTAATTTTCTGTTTACTGTGAGCAATTTTAATCTCAATAGAATACATAAAAACACTTTATTTATCAGATTATATTTTCCATGCATCCCATTTATTTAACTGAATAAGATGTTTTTTGTAAAAAATGTATAAGACTGAAATACATTATATTTTTACATTTTTGATTAGGGGCCAGCTGAAGCATGCCTCTAGATGCGGGATTTTCTTTATTGAAAACCAATTGGTGGCCTTGACTGTTTTCCACTTTTTGGTCGGGTTGTTGTCTCTTTGACACATTGCCTATTTTCATTCTCAATTCTATTATGAGGAAATTACCAAGTCCTGTAAATTTATTTTAGTACAACAATACAATTAGGGCTATAACTGTGGGAGATTATATTACAATGCAGTAGATACCTTTTAACTGATTTGCATGATACTTTATAGATTATTACAGGTCATTTTTCATATGGTCCCTGGTATCAGCCCTAGACTCCCATATCAAGCCAGAGGGCTTTAGCCCGAGGGCTTGATATGGTTCGTGGGCTGATACCAGGGACCATATGAAAAATGACCTGTAATAATCTATTTATCACATATTTTTTAGCAAGAGAAAACAAATAGCTTACACCAAATTATGTTTGATATTTCATCAAAAATCAAAAAGATATTTAACGAAAATAAAATAAAAAATGTATCACTGTGAATTAAAAAAAAGTTCGTATCACAGCAGGTAAACAATGTTTTGTGAAAAGTTTCAGAAATAATTAACAATAAATATCTTAATTCTAAGAATTGCAAATATTAAACGAATTTTAAGTGTTACATTACAAACGTTTAAAAATGCTTAAAAAAAGAATCCTATATCGCTACTCATTCCAGTGTGGCGTCATATATTTTATAAATTCTTTATGACGTCAAAATTTTACGGGAACTTTTGTGATTTTCACTGTTGATTTCTACTTTTTTCTTCTACAGCAGATTCGTAACTTTCTAAATTTCTTTTCATTGTGTTCAACTTGTTTACAAATAGTCTTTGATTGACAGTTTACCGGAAGTTAAACTCGGGGGCTTGATATGGATTTCGAGGGCTGATATCGATATCGGCCCAGAGGGCTGATAACCAACCCTGACTTCCGGCTATTATTAGCCATGCAAAAACGTACATATCAGTACAAAATATGTGATAAATATTGATTATTACATGGCATTTTCCATATGGCCCTGGTATCAGCCCTAGACTCCCATATCAAGCCAGAGGGCTTTAGCCTGAGGGCTTGATATGGGTCGTGGGCTGATACCATGGACCATATGGAAAATGACATGTTATAATCTATTTATCACATATTTTCAAGCAGGAGAAAACAAATAGCTTACACCAAATTATATTTGATATTTCATCAAAAGTCAATGTATCACTGTGAGTTTAAAAAAAAGTTCGTATCACAGTACGTTTACAACGTTTTGTGAAAAGTTTCAGAAATAATTAACAATAAATATATTAATTCTAAGAATTAAAAATATCAAATGGCCTTAAAGTGTTAAATTACAAATGTTAAAAACTGCTTAGGAAGAATCCAATATATCGCTACTCATTCCAGTGTGGCATCATATATTTTATAATTCTTCACGACGTCAAAATTTTACGGGAACTTTTGTTATTTTTACTGTTGATTTCTACTTTTTTCTTCTACAACACATTTGTTACCTTCCAAATTTCTTTTAATTGTGTTCAACTTGTTTACAAATAGCCTTTGATTGACAGGTTACCAGAAGTTAAACTCGGGGACTTGATATGGATTTCTAGGGCTGATATCGATATCGGCCCCGAGGGCTGATAACCAACCTTGACTTCCGGCTATTATTGGCCATGCAAAAACGTACATATCAGTACAAAATATGTGATAAATGTATGTAACATCTATTTATCTATTATATAGGCCATACTTGAGTGCAATACATACTTTATAAATATATACATTTCTTATCTCTCATGCAAGTTAGAGCTATTAACTTTATTTTTATTGACCAGGTGGAGCAGCTGGTGGTCAGATGTTTGAAGGAGTTGGTCAGCGTCTAGGGGATGGACACCCGGAACAGGATGTAGCTCACCATAACAGACCTGCTAGAGAACTCGCTGGTAATTATTCTTTAGATTGTAATATGCTTGACTCATAAAATCAAGTTACTCAACTGTTTCTTTGAAAACGTGATAGTTTAATAACATATTGTTTTCTTTATTACTTATATCCTGTTTTGTTAGTTCTAATAGAAAGGAGAGCTCTTTGACTAAGAGATTTGAAGTTATAGATTATAAGACTTTTAATGGGATCTGTTTTCGTGCGAATTTCTTGTTTTATAGATATCTAAAATGTTGATTGAATTCTCCACAAACACATTTGGAGTAAAACTTTATTTCAATTTGATTTCAGCTGAGAGAGCCAGACAACGGTTCCAAGAACCACAACCAGAAAGATCTAATCGATCCCCAGAACCACCACACCCTGTGGCCCATCAGGTGCCCTCGCTTCTTAATCTATGTATGAACCACATATCTCAACGCCTCAATGATCCAGTACATCAACTTAGGTCTCTGTCAGGGGTGGCTGAAGATCTCGCTCAGAAACTTTTAGATTACCTGCTGAAAAATAGGCTGCTAAAGCCTAAAACATTAAATGCTTTTATCCCTTGGTAAGTAATAAAATTGAGTATGGAAATTGGGAATGTGTCAAAGAGACAACAACCCGACCATAGAAAAAACAACAGCAGAAGGTCACCAACAGGTCTTCAGTGTAGTGAGAAATTCCCACACCGAATAGAATGGTACATGGTCATGTTAGGTTACAAACAAACTTCAGGGTAAACAAATAACAAGACTTTGCACTTCACTCCATACAATCTCTAAAAGTAATTATAAAGTTTTTAGTGTTTTAAGTTGTTTGAAAACTGTACTGCTTTCTATCTGATATAATGCAGTGTTCTGTTTAAAGTTAAAATATTTGAGATACTCTTTTTTTTACATCATGAACATAATTTAAAAGAAGAGATTATGATGATCCCCATGCATTATACTGTAAATTTAGAAATTATTGTGAGGTTTTTATTATTTGGAAAAATGCGGCAGAGTTGTAAGCGCAATAATTTAAACTCGCATTTTAAATAATTTATATGAATTAAACAGGACTTTTCTCAAAATATTGAAAATTAAAATCACATTTAAGTCTAAAATGACAAAATCGCAATAATAAATGCACGCAATAATTGCTGAATTTACAGTATATAGCAGAGTTAATATATGATATATGATATTATACACATTTTTGACAAAGTTAAATTAAACTTACAGATTTTTATATTTTAAATGTAGAATGAAATATAATTATATTAAGTGTGTGTAAATACAATTTCCTAACTTTGTAAATATATGTTATTTTTTCTTCAGTTATTTAAGAAAACTGATTTTGGATTGCTATCCTTATGCAGCAAATGAACTTCTGAGTGCAGTAAGGTGAGACTTAGAATACTAATACATAAAAAAGGATATGAACAGGAATTACAGAAAAATGCCAGATGTACAACATACTTCATCAATCATAAAATAATAGACTTCTAAAAAAAAGTCATACAAACAAGACAAACAATAACCAACAATACATGGTCCAGAAAGCTCCACTTGGAACAGGCACAAAAACATGGTGGGGTAAAAACTGTTTCACAGGTTCGTTATATCCCCTATTCTTATCAGGACAAATTATCGTAAAACTATTATACTCTTTGAAAACCTGTACAGTGCAGCTACCAAAAGGACGAAACACCTGTACAGTGCAGCTACCAAAAGGACGAAACACCTGTACAGTGCAGCTACCAAAAGGACGAAACACCTGTACAGTGCAGCTACCAAAAGGATGAAACACCTGTACAGTGCAGCTACCAAAAGGACGAAACCAATCTTAAACACAGTAATATGTAGATAAAAAAAGAAAAAATAATTGTCATTTCAAAATTTGAATACAGGGAAATTACAAACATTTCACAGAATAATCTCATACATTTAGAAGAGATCTTATGATTATAAAATATATTTTTTTAATTAGTGTCATTTCGTTCAACATTTCAGACACCACCATCAGTTGTCACAGTTAAGTTTGTGTTCCTGTCCATTAATCACAGACCAAGGGATGCAAGTTATTACTGGTAAATAATTTAATTTTGGATGTAACACGTTTTCTGATTGGTTGATGTTATTTTGTTATCAGTCCATAGACATATAATATTCATGTGACCATGACGTCATCAACGTTTTTTCATGGTATTCCATGGTTTGAAATGGAATTTAGACATATATTATAAGAAATGACTGTAATATTTTTGCTGTTTATTCGAAATAACATAAAAAATGTGGTGCACACTGTTAAATAACTAGCTATTCACGTTATTCAGTGTGCACCAAATTTTTTATGTTATTATTTCTTCATAGACAGAAAAAAATATTACAGCCATTCCTAAAATATAAAACAATTTTAGATTTCTCCAAAGGAGAAACCATTTAAAATCAGCCTGTAAGGATGGTAGTTTACTTCTGAATTGCTTGTAACATATTCTCATAAACATATATACCCTGTACAATTTAGTATATAAATTCCAAAACAATTCTAATCAAACAAGACACACCTGATTCCTTTATAACCTTTTAACGAACACTTTTTTGTCTGATCATACCACATAATGCATTTTATGGTGTTTTTTCTCAGTCCCTATTACAACACATCACACTAAACACCTGACTTCAAAAATAGATGTCCAAACAGTAGTTTGTTTTAGTATTTATATTATTGTTTCATAAGTTATCAAACTGATTCTTCATTTAATTAAAACGTTATGACAGAAAAAAATTAAGTAATGTATTTTATGTTTTTTTTTTCAAGGTTTGAAGAAGTTGAGATATTTAAATTTACGTTGTTGTAAACAGATCACCAACAAAAGTTTAGAGACAATCTCAGGTATTTATTTATTTTATTTATATTTCATCGTATGGTCCATATTTGTTGTCCTCACTGCTATTAACATGTAACTTTCCAGTATTGTTATTATGCTTCTTTGATAATAGAATACTTCTATGGTTGATATTCTTTTGCATTTTGCACAATCAACTAGGAGGCTCTATTTCCTAATTTGTTACAAAATTGAATTATATTTTAAGTGTTGCTTACATAGACAATGCCAAAAGAAAAAGCAGTGACTTATAAATACACACAAAGTATTTACATAGAAACATACTATAAAAAAAAAATGTTTATGTTTAAAATAATAAGGAATCCAGAAAAAACAGCATAGTTCAACAATACACAACAAACAACCTGACATTACACAACTCTCTGGACATGGATCATTATTATACCCCACGCAACGAGTTGCGGAGGGTATAATGTTTTTGACCCGTCCGTCCGTCTGTCAGTCCGTCCGTCAGTCAGTCCGTCCGTCAGTCCTGTTTCTTGTCATCGCAACTCCTCTCAAACCACACAACAGAATTTCACGAAACCTTTTCAGATAGTAAGGACATACTATGTAGTTGTGCATATCGACGGGAAATTGTGATTCAATTTTTTCTAGGAGTTACGCCCCTTTGAACTTATTTACTATAATGTACTACTGCAACAGTTTGTCATCGTAACTTCTCTCAAACCACACAACAGAATTTCACGAAACCTTTTCAGATAGTAAGGACATACTATGTAGTTGTGCATATCGACGGGAAATTGTGATTCAATTTTTTCTAGGAGTTACGCCCCTTTGAACTTATTTACTTTAATGTACTACTGCAACAGTTTGTCATCGCAACTCCTCTCAAACCACAAAACAGAATTTCACGAAACCTTTTCAGATAATAAGGACATACTATGTAGTTGTGCATATCGACGGGAAATTGCGATTCAATTTTTTTTCTAGGAGTTACGCCCCTTTGAACTTATTTGCTTTAATGTACTACTGCAACAGTTTGTCATCGCAACTCCTCTCAAACCACAAAACAGAATTTCACGAAACCTTTTCAGATAGTAAGGACATACTATGTAGTTGTGCATATTGACGGGAAATTGCGATTCAATTTTTTTTCTAGGAGTTACGCCCCTTTGAACTTATTTACTATAATGTACTACTGCAACAGTTTGTCATCGTAACTTCTCTCAAACCACACAACAGAATTTCACGAAACCTTTTCAGATAGTAAGGACATACTATGTAGTTGTGCATATTGACGGGAAATTGTGATTCAATTTTTTCTAGGAGTTACGCCCCTTTGAACATATTTGCTTCAATGTACTACTGCAACAGTTTGTCATCACAACTCCTCTCAAACCACACAACAGAATTTTACGAAACCTTTTCAGATAATAAGGACATACTATGTAGTTGTGCATATCGACGGGAAATTGCGATTCAATTTTTTTTCTAGGAGTTACGCCCCTTTGAACTTATTTACTATAATGAACTACTGCAACAGTTTGTCATCGCAACTCCTCTCAAACCACACAACAGAATTTCATGAAATTTTGTAGATAATAAGGACATACTATTTAGATGTGCATATTGGCAGGAAATTAATTTTTCTTATACAATTTTTTTTTCTTTCACTTATTTAATTTCTCCAATGACAATGTGGGGACGTGGGGTATGTGAGCGTGCTCACTAAGGTTCTTTAATTAATTTAAATATTGTTGATAGTTCATATGTATTCTTATTTCCACCAATGTAGCATAAACTTACAGTGAAATTTGTATGGTTCATGGATGTCATGGTTTTGTCATTTAACAGTGGGTTATTTTTGTTACTTTTAGCTTTACAATCACTGATATCCTTAAACCTAGAGGAGACTGGTATTACAGAGAGTGGGTTTGAGGATTATTTACAGAAAACTACCCAACAATTAGTCCATCTTAATTTGAATAGAACAGCCATCACTGAGAAGATTATTCCATGTCTGAAAAGTAAGAAGTTTGTAGTTCAGAATATTTTGTACAAGAACTAGATATATTTTGTCAGGAACTAGATTAATTAAACATTTGAATGAAAATGTCAGATCATGTCAGTTATCTTAGTGATTGTAATATTTTAAATTTTAATAAAGATGGCAGAAGTGAGAATTGAAATTTAAAAAAACAACTTTCAACTCAACTTTGCATATTAACATATATTGATTTTTTTTCAGATATGAAAACCCTAAAGACTTTGTACTTGGAACAAACTAAGGTAAATGCAGATTAAGGAAAAATCATGAACAAATTCAAGATGAAATTTAAACTTCATTATAAGTTGACGTTTTCAACCCATCCTGTTCTCAACTTCAGAACTATCAGAATTTGGATTGTAAATACAAAATCAATAAAAATAAGGGGTTAGATGTTAAACAATTTCTGAATAACAACCATAACATTGAACAAAATGCTGCCAAATAGAATAATGTACACAGGTGAATTAAAAAAAAATTGTTGTAAGGTGTACAGTATAAATGAGGATTATTTTTTACAAAATAAATAATTTAATTGTTCATATTACATGTATTACAAGAACAGAAGTGAAAATTTATAGTCATACTGTACACTTATAAATGCTTAAATGCTTGTATATAATTAAATAGAGAGACGAGATATAACATTAAATAAGTCAACACAAATTGTATCAACAGATCAAACTAACAAGAAAGTATAATTTGAGATTACTTGCAGTAAATGAAAGCTAGTTAAAAGCCAAAAGCAATATAAGATAATAAAAATCATGCATCAGAGATTAAAATCAACTAAAACACATCCCAGGGATTTAGTATTTTAATCTGATGAACAGTCATAGTGTTTAATTACACAATAATTCAAGGTCAAGTAACCTCCACACATTTGTTTCTATTAAACAGGTGTGTGGTTTGACAGGTATACAAGATTTAGAGAACTTGGAGACGTTAGATGTGGCTCATACTGATGTTGTAACAGATTCACTCTTATGTCTACAGCAGAATAAAGCCTTGACATGTCTAGGGATATCTCATACAGAGAAAGTTCATGGAGATAGAGCTCTGGCATATCTGTCAGGTTAGTATGTCTACAGCAAAATAAAGCCTTGACATGTCTAGGGATATCTCATACTGAGAAAGTCCATGGAGATAGAGCTCTGGCATATCTGTTAGGTTAGTTTTATCATTTTCAGTTAAAATATAAAAAAAAAGAAGATGTTGTATGATTGCGAATGAAACATCTCTTCACAAGAGAAAGAATGACAAAGAAATTAACAAATATACGTCACCTTCAGCCTTCATCAATGAGAAAAGCCCATACCCCATAGAACTTACCAACATAAAATAATTCAAAAGAGATGTACAAAAAAATGAACAAAAAATCGATACATAACAAAGCAACAAATGACAACCACTGAATTACAGACTCTTGACCTTGGACAAGCAAATATATATAGTATATATGGTTCTAAAAATTTCCACACACAAGTATAGTGTTATTATGAGAAAGGATGTTAAATTATTGAATTCAATAATTCACTTGTAATCATTTAGCAGGTATATCATTTTATGCATGTACCTAGCTGAGAATATATGTTTTACCAACTTATGAATATTTTCAAAGTTGTATTAATATTTGTCATATACATTAATTTTTATAGTTGCATCGAAAAAAATGTTTTTTATTTTGTTTTAGGTATGAAACTACAAGCAATAAACCTGCCTAGTCGACTGACAACAACTGATGTAGGAATGAAATCATTAGTAGGTAAGTCATTTGTGGAATGTTGAAATCATGTCCATCACAATATTGCATATAAAAAATACAAAAAAATCCATCTAGAAACTCTGCTCTTAATACAAAAAAATATAGCCAGAATATGGCAATTTACTAACATCATAATATGAATGAAATTGCAATGATTATTTTACAGTCTGATTAAAAGTAGGTGTTTTTATAATGATAAGTGGAAACTGTTTAGTTATCTTCAAATATATAAGATTTAGTTTAGAAGCCAATTAAGATCATTGAGTATTTACTTTTATTATTAACAGGATTCCAGTTAACCAGTTTAGACTTGACAAATTATATTAATGTTGGGGATGATGGGATGCAACCTATCGGCCAGATTACAACGTAAGGTTATAATACAAAAACTACGATATTTCTTTTACTTGTGATATGGATTACATTCGTTTAATTGTGTTATTCTTAGTTATCTTTGGTAACATTGAAGCAGCTTTTCATAAAAAAATATGTTTAAATGAAAAAGAAGAATTTTACCTCATCCGCCTTGACCGGACCAGTGCTAATTTTGACCCCTCAGTGTAATGTAACCCAGATAGTAGTTGTATCTTTTTCTATTTTTTATCACAAACAAAAATTTACACAAGTCAAAGATTGAATCCTATTGAACCTCACCTGAGACAGCTGTAAGTGTTGAAGTTATTCATAACAAAATCATTAATTCAACTTTAACTGGTGTATACTTTGATTCATCAACAGGTTAAAGAAGTTGATGCTTGGTAATACCCATGTGACAGACACAGGCATGCTCTTCTTAGAAGGTAAATCTGTATGCTATTAAATAAAATGTACTTGTAAGACATTTAAGTGTGTCCTCTGTGGTTGGTGTTACTGATTTGTTAAAACAACTGTTTTATTTCTGGCTCTGTTCAATGAATATAATTCATTGCGATAATTTCATAAAACATTGCTATGGGATATTCATCATGATATTCTCTGTATAAAGGACAATGCTTTTAGATGATATTGCTCTTTGATATTACCATATAAAATTAAATACTGTGTAAGGACCATTGAACTGCATTGATGTTATACTATTTATTGAATTTTTATACTTGCAGGGTTAAAGAATTTAGAAGTATTATATCTGGATAAAACCAGTATAACAGATGAAGGTGCTTCTGTTATAAAGTGTAAGTATTAACAGTTCAGAATAAAGTGAAATAAGAAAAATACAAACTTCGAAGGAAATTTAAAGAATTTTTAAAATACTCAGTTAAAATATTATGTGTCCTATTAAAAAAAAAATAGTGTTGTCAGTTTTGGTCTTAAAAATATGTATAGAGGAAGTTAAATATGCCTTCAATACCTTTGTTTCAGACACATTATATAAGAATAACCTACTGGTAATGAATAAAAAGTCAATATATAGTAGCATACTTTTTACCAATATTGTTCATCCATCCAGAAACTGTAAAATAGGCCACACAAAGGGATAAATTTTGTAATTGTTTGCATTATCTGTGACTTTGTGGTAATGCTTGACTCTACAGATTGCCTACAATTCAACCAATCTTAAACAGATTTTTTGTCTACAAGAAACGATGATGCACTCCTACTGTCTGAATTTTGTTCAGAGTGATATTTGGGTTGTCCCATAACAAAACAAAACATAGGCTTTGCCTTTTATACTGGTATTATTTGGAGATGACAGGTGACACACATCTTTATATTTTATGCATTAAGTAAATCTTCTAAAAAAGGTGCGAGAACCAGTTATGAAATTGTGATTAATAAAAAAATTATATTTAGTATATTGTAATCTTGGTATTCATCAACATATTTATAAACCAATGATAATCAACTTAATTAAGCTTCAGTCATGCATACAATATAATTTCTCTATTTTCAGATTTCTGTAGCCTGTATGAATTATCCTTGTCATCAACATTGTAAGTGTGTAAAGGTCATAGATATATTGATAAGAAAGGCTGAATGTGCGAGGGATGTATAGCTATTCAAGGATGTTAAACACTTCTATCCTCAGATAAGAAAGGCTTATAAGTACAGTGGCGGATCCAGGGGGAGGATTCCGGGACCCCCCCCTTTTTTTTTGGAAGAACTATGCATTTGAATGGGGACATATAGTTGGAACCCCCTTTGTCCTGGCTTGGGACCCCCCCCCCCCCCCCCCCTCCCCTTTTTAAATGGCTGGATCCACCCCTGAAGTGTTTGTGTTATATCTCAGTTTGATTGAACCAATGTCATTCTATATACTGTGAAAGTACTTTAATTCGTGGGTATCAATTTTCGTGGATTGAGCAATATTAACATGTTCGTGGGTTTTTAAATTCGTGGATTTTAGTTTTCTAAAAAAAAATTAGTCTGAATTGAAGGAAATTGCAAAGTAAACATTGACCCGTGTTAATCGTAGTGATAACACTTATTTACCCATGATAAAGTGATCAACAGATTAAAGACCATCAAAGGTGTTAATTAGGCCATACACATGTCACCTATTGAAAATAGTAACATAAACAAATGCTATAAACGTATCTTGAATTGTCAAATAATTCTTATCAAAATCAAGCCCAGCATGAAATTATTATTTTCCATATGAACAAGAACTATGAGGATATAAAATGAACACTTTATCATACTAGCATTTCAATACCGGAAATCTGACTTTCATCGATCAAAAATATTTTTTTATGAGAATCAAAGGATCAAAAGTTGTACAGGTTAGGTTATTAAAGATTAAATGGGTATAATCCTGCATGCGGTTGTAGTTCTGTGACTGCTATTAAAGTATTCTCAGATTTGGCGTTATTCAACATATTCTCTAGATCATATCAGTGGTCAAACTTCCGATGGGGATATTTCCATGTCTTGATTTGGACAATGGTTGTTTTATTTTGTTGGACACTTAAATTCGTGGATAAAGTCATCCACGAAAACCACGAAAATTGGTACCCCACGAATAAAAGTACTTTCACAGTATTATAGAGATGATAGGTTTACCACTACCACTTATTGATCAGCTTATCAAAATCACAGAGTTGGTGGCACAAAGTTCCCTTTAGAACCCTAAAACAAAATCATAGGTTTAATTGAGAAAAAGAATTACCATAGTTGGCATTCGACATAGATCTTATTGAGTGATATATATTCTGTGTTCTTCTCTTTCCAGGGTAACAAGCAAGTTTATTCTCCATGGAACATTGGACAACATGCATTTCCTCACCAAACTAAATCTAAGTCGAAGCAAAGTTTCTTCAAAAGGTAAACAGTTTAAATCAATCTAGTTTTAGAATACGGAAAATATCTCAATTCATTTATTTATTAAAGTATTGACATCTTAAACTGACCTCATCTTATATTTCTATTAAACTCTATTAATTGTATCTCAAAACACAGAAACCAAGTTGAAATGAAACTCTCAATTTTTTTTAGAGTAAAGCCAGCAAAACACTGCACACCATTATAAAACTTAAAGCAACACAAAAGCAAAGATATGTATGTCAACATCTCTGGAGGGTTGAACTCCTCTTGCTACACTAGTCAGTCATGTGACTTATTAAGTGTACAAATCTGATGTCATAAAAAAGAACACAGCTATTATACAAGAGTCAACCTAACTATGACTTCCTTTTTAAAACTTTTCAAGAGATTTTTTCAACCATTTAGAAACCTAGTTTCACTAGCTTTCTTCCATGTAATAAAAAGATTTCCTATCATTTGTAACATAGGTTAAGGAATATACTTTTGACATATTCCCCATTTCCATTCTCAATTTTATTTTAACCAATGCAAAGATTTTTTTACTGGTAAGGGACTATGTATTACCATGCAATACACACAGAATGCTTGTTATTTTGGATATGTATAAATATCATATTAACTGTGTAGAGATTGTTCTTAGAAGTTTTTAAAGCTCATACATACCAGATAAGTTACAGAGTGTATATTTTTTAGGAGTAAAGTGCTTGAAGCTTCCCAATCTAACATTACTTAATTTAGATGGAACCCACGTGAAGCCTGGAGTACCAGAATTACTGTATGGAACCTGTCCAAATCTAAAGAATGTTACATCAGCTAATTTGGTTTATGGTAATTCTGATGAAGAGGATAATTAAATATACAACTGAGT
This sequence comes from Mytilus trossulus, assembly GCF_036588685.1. NCBI lineage: Eukaryota > Metazoa > Mollusca > Bivalvia > Mytilida > Mytilidae > Mytilus > Mytilus trossulus. The sequence continues at coordinate 1,519,323 of NC_086374.1, forward strand.
TTGATATGACAAAGAAGGACAACTGAGGAATAAATAAGTCATAGAAAAAAAAAGAATGTTATAGATCAAAGAATTCTTTGTAATCAGTGATTCTTGGACAGGTTGCACAAAGTGCAAAACCATGTTTTAGTATTGTGATGTTGGGCAGGCAGTGTAAAGTTTGACTATTTTGTGTTAAAACCCAGAAAATGAAACCCCTCAGAACGATTCAACGCATGCTGAAGTTGTGCTATTTTGGATCATTTCTTGATTATTTTTTAAATTCCAGACTTGGAAACTGAATTCTAGAAATTTCTGTAAAAGAAATTTCTTATTTTGTTTAATGATTTCATCTTACAGCTATCCAGAACCTGGATCAATGAAAACCTTTATTTAAGTTGAGCACCCGTTTCTTAGATGTCCAAACTTTTTTCTTAATTTATACATTTAATATTTCCATGTATTTAAATGTTCATTATATGACCATTGTTTAAGAACATTCTGTGCAACACTGCCATTTAAGCCTATAGTCCATATTTACTTTATATCTTTTTGTTATTAATTGTTTTTGTTATATATTTCAAAATTGTTGAGGGAAAATAAAAATTAAAAAAATGTTACATTTAAAATAATGTTTCGACTGAGAATACAATCAGGCATAGGAGTTGACATCCTACACTTTATGCATAAAGGTTTATATTTCTGAAGGTAAGAGACATGGATGATTTCCCCTTTCAACACAACATGGCTGAGATTTGGCTGAGATTTGGAGGTACATGAATGTTAAAGTAAGAGACATTTGTTTTCAAAGGCCGTTTTAATCTTTTGCTCTCACTCTGCATCTATCGACTTGTCTGTTGTCTGTAAACTTTTATAAAATACTTCTCTGAAATCTGGTCTACCTCGCCTAGTATGTGACTTAATTAGTTCTCAAAGGTACCAGGATTATAATTTAGTATGCCAGACGCGCGTTTTTTCTACAAAAGACTCATCAGTGATGCTCACATCAAAATATTTAGAAAGCCAAACAAGTACAAAGTTGATGAGCATTGAGGATCCAAAATTCCAAAATGTTGTGCCAAATATGGCTATGGTTATCTATGCCTGGGACAGGAAAATCCTGTATGATGATTAAATCTGACAATCAAAATCACTACCAACGCCGAAAATCGAAAATTAAAATATGAATATCACATTTTATCTTGAAAAACTTTACAGATAGAGAAATTTAGAAAATCAATAGATACAAAAACTGTTTTGGAATCTTTTCTCAAAAGATCTACTGATTTTTCATTTTTACCAAAATGATTAAATGCCTGTTAGAGGAGCTCTCTCCCTTGAATTATGATTTTTACCCTTATATTTTTTTTGGTTGGCTTTAACCTTGATTTTTTTCAGAAAGAAACTGAAAACAGAAAACAATATTAAGCCATGTTAGTTGTTCCATGTCGAAACCTGCAACATAAAAGCCAAAAACAATGCATGAAAAACAAATAGGACAGAAACCATTGACAAACATTGAATTACAGGCTCCAAAGTTGAGGCTGGGACCTACAGAATGCAGAACAGCACAATATAAGAACAAACAGTCAAAATCAGTTGAAAATTGCTTGACTCACAAAAAAACCAGCAAGGAGTATTCAATGTTATGGGGAGCTAACTTTTAATTAGGTTAGTTTGAAAGAAATCCCTTACAATAAGTAATAACATTTGTTATGCAGTTGTACAATTGAATATTTTATTTCCATGGAGATTACTTTGCCAACCACCTTCATTGCTTGTTTATTAGCTTTGATTGCCAATGAGACTACTATTCACCAAAGTTCAAATAAAGTGGATGTAAGCATTTTAAGTGACTATATGACCTTCAACAATGAAAAACCCACACTACATAGCCGTCTTTTAAAGGCCTTGACATGATATTTTTTAAAAATCAATTGAGGAAACTTATGGTCTTATTTGTATCAAAAGAATTTACGAAAAAAAAAATATGACCAAAAAGCACTGAACTTCAGGTTCCTGACTTGGGATATGCACTTAAAGAATGTGGTGGGGTTAAGCATATTTCCTGGTGCCAATCCCTAAACCAAAAACTAAAGATAGTGGTGTAACAATACAACATAAGAAAAAACTATAAAAAAACATTTTAAAAAGGCTTGACTCATCAGATTGGTGCAAAAGAGATACAAAATTAAAAAAAAAACGAACTGGACATTGCAGGGATTTATTTTCATTCCTGACAAAAATGATACAAAGAACAGATCTGGAAGTACTCACAGTTCTTGTCTATCACTTTTGCTAATATGCTTTGTCATAATTCCTTTTTGTGATTCTTAGTTACATATTTGTTTGTTTTTATAGTGATTAAGATTATAACACAATGTTGATTGCTGTACCCCTTTTTCGACATTTTTACCCTTTTATGTCTATTTGTTGTGTTCACTCATTGTTGTCAATATAATAAAATTTGATGCGACTGTCACACAAGTGAGAAGTTTAGCTAGCTATAAAATCATGTTTAATTCTACATTTTACTACATAATAAATGCCTGTACCATTTGTTTGGTGTCTTTGAGCTTTTGATTTTGCCTTTTGGTTAAGGGCTTTCTGTTTTGAATTTTCCTCGGACTTCAGTAATTTAAAGGTTTTACTGTTTACAAGATGATGACATCCAACATCTAATGGATTAAGTGTAAAGTCGTCATTAACAATCAGAGAAAGAACATTACTTTGTGCAATGCATATTTTAACCGTTTTGTCAGTTTTCAAATTTACTTACTACACCAGGCACATAGTAAAATTTCAGTTGGATGATAGATTGCTGAATTACTATATTTCTTTTAACTATTATTGAATCTCAGGGTGGTAACTTAATTTTAACTCTAAAGGTAAATATTCTATGTTTGTACACCGATTTAACCAAGATGTGGTGTATATATTGGTCTTTTTTCTTCAATCAGCGATTGAATGTCTTTATGTATGGCTAAATTATTTTGACCCTCAAATCAGCACTTGATGGTCTTTATGTATTACTGCATTGTTTTGACATTCAAATCGGCACTAGGTGGTAATTTTGAATGACTTCATTTTTATGGGGCTTCAAAACAGCACCTGAGTGTCTTGATTTATGTCTGCCTTGTTTTGGCCTTCAAATCAGCTCTTCAGCCTTGAGCGTATTTATATATGACTAAATTGAGTTTGACCTTCAAATAAACCCTGGCTGGTAATTCTGCATGACAAAATGGTTTTTGTTTATTTCAGCATTTGATGGTCATTATGAAGAGGTATATAGTTTTAGACCTTTAAACCAGCACTTTACAGTCATTATGTATGATTAAATTGATATGAACCTTCAAATCTGCATTTGATTGTCATTTGAACAAGGGACGAAAGATACCAAAGGGACAGTTAAACTCATAAATCTAAAATAATCTGACAACGCCATGGCTAAAAGTAAAAACAGACAAACAAAAGAACACATATAACACAACAATGAACATAGAAAACTAAAGAATATACAACACAAAACCCATTAAAAACTAGGGGTGATCTCAGGTGCTCTGGAATGGTAAGCAGATCCTGCTTTACATGTGGCACCCGTCGTGTTGCTTATGTGATAACAAATTCGGTAGGTCACATTTATGAAAGGGAAGGGGATTGTAGTTATGACGTAAGGAACATATCCGATATCATTTGTGAAATGGTTATTCCGTAACGGTCAACCACCTAAATGTAGAGGTAAATTGTTGTTGACCTTCAAATCAGCGCTTGATTGTCTTTATATTTGACCTAATTGATTTTGACCTTCAAATCAGCACTATCATGCAGTGGCGAATCCAGAACTTTTCATAAGGGGCCGCTCCAGTCATGCTACAGTGATAACGTATATAATCAACCAATTTTTTCCCACGAAAAGGGGAGCCAGGGCCCCCTGGATCCTCCTATGTCATTGATAGTCATTCTGTATGACTATATAAAAAAGAAGATGTGGTATGATTGCCAATGAGACAACTATCCACAAAAGACCAAAATGACACAGACATTAACAACTATAGTAAATTGCTTTTGACCTTCAAATCAGCACTTGATTGTTATTATGTATGACAAAATTGTTTTTGACTTTTAAATCAGCACTTGATAGTCATTATGTATGACAAAATTGTTGTTGACTTTCAAATCAGCACTTGATGGTCATTATGTAGAGGTAAATTATTTTTGACCTTTAAATTAGCACTTGATGGTCATTATTTATAGGTAAATTGTTGTTGACCTTCAAATCAGCAGTTGATGGTCATTATAGATGACACAATTGTTTTGACCTTCAAATCAGCACTTGATGGTCATTTTGTTAAGGTAAATTGTTGTTGACCTTCAAATCAGCACTTGATGGTCATTATGTAGAGGTAAATTGCTTTGACCTTCAAATCAGCACTTGGTAGTCATTTTGTTAAGGTAAATTGTTGTTGACCTTCAAATCAGCACTTGATGGTCATTATGTAGAGGTAAATTGCTTTGACCTTCAAATCAGCACCTGAGGGTCAATAACATAAATGCCGATTACATTGTGTGTGCCTTTAAATTACCTCTTGATAGTCATTATGCATTATTCTTCAAGTTAAGAACCTATTTATTAAACTAAGTTTTGTAAACGCATGTCTGGCGTAAATTTTTTTAAATTCTGGTATTTATGATGAATTTTCAACGCATTGACTTTTTTACGGTTTCATCTAGAATGTTACCTGGTTTCTTTTCGTTTTTTTTTATGCCCCATATATGACCTTTATCATTTCAGGTCTGTGCGTCCGTTCGTCTGTCCGTCCCGCGTCCAGTTAAAGTTTTTGATCAAGGTAGTTTTTGATGAATATAAAAAAGGAGATGTGGTATGATGTTGAAGTCCTATCAACTTGAAACATAGTACACATGTTCCTTATGATATGATCTTTCTAATTTTTATGCCAAATTAGAGTTTTGACCGCAATTTCACGGTACACTGAACATAGTAAATGATAGTGCGATTGGGGCATCCGTGTACTATGGACACATTCTTGTTTAATCAAACAATCACTTTGACCGTCTCTCACAATTACGATGATGACTCGTCTAGCAGATAGGCCGGGATGGACTTATATTACAACTACTTTGATAAATAAAATACGAATGTCATACAGTCCGTATCTCGCAATTACGGTGAGTGCATTCATGTCTGGAAAAATAGGTTGGAATAAGCGTATCTCACAGTTACGGTCAGTACTTTTGTAGCATATAAGACGGGTTGCACATACCAAACAATTACGTTGAGGAATGAAAGCATCATGGTGAATATTTAAATTGTCTGACCGGAATAACTCCCGTCTGGCGTACTAAATTATAATCCTGTTACCTTTGATAACTATTTACATGGGTCGATGCCTCTGCTGGTGGACGTTTCGTCCCCGAGGGTATCACCAGCCCAGTAGTCAGCACTTCGGTGTTGACATGAATATCAATTATGTGGTCATTTTTATAAATTTCCTGTTTATAAAACTTTGAATTTTTCGAAAAACTAAGGATTTTCTTATCCCAGGCATAGATTACCTTAGCCGTATTTGGCACATTTTTTTGGAATTTTGGATCCTCAATGCTCTTCAACTTTGTATTTGTTTGGCCTTATAACTTCTTTGATATGAGCGTCACTGGTGCGTCTTGTGTAGACGAAACGCGCGTCTTGCGTACTAAATTATAATCCTGATACCTTTGATAACTAATTACGATGAAAACTCAAATACTAGTAGACTGAGATGAACTTTTGGACAGCGGTTTAATTCTGTTGCCTTCACCTATCACACAAATACGTAGTTATCAAAAATCGCCTTGTAACCACTCGTATCTAGTCATATAGTCTGGCTTTCTTTATTATTATCTAAACGGCTCCCCATCATATCTTCTATAGTCTGCCTTTTCGTAATATATTTGCAATTAGTGTGCATGTGTTCATGACAAAATCAATAAAATTTGTTTCCACTGACTGGAATGAAACGCTTACTCAACCTGTAATTGAAAACTCATGTATATTTTATTGTTGTGAACTGAAAAAAATCTTTAGGCGGAGAAAAATATCCATACATTTGTTCGATACCGTATGGAAGAACGGAAGGTTGGACATAAGATCACATTTTTATCCAAGCGACTTCACGATGGGTGATTCAATTAAAAGCAAATACAAAAATAATAACTAACATTTTTATAAATATTATTACATATATGAATGGGTTCTTGAATAAAAACAATGCATCATTATGCCAATGAAAATATGTTCTTCGTCTTTGAAAAATTCTAGTAGTGATAAATATATTCTCATACCAAAAAAAGGTATACACTATATGGAATGTTCCTTATAACATGATTGTCAGGTCAAACATACATTTCATCTTTAAGATGTCACGATTTATATTTCCATTGCATTGTTCTGGAAATTATAGGATACTTGATAATCAGCATGAACTCATTGATCAGTACAAACTCTATCCTCGAGCACTCTCCATATGATGTCTGAATCTAAGGATATTGTCTAATGCTTTGTGGATACCAGCTCCTGTTATTGCACTCGTTCCCTGTATAGTACATAGACGTCCAGAGATGTGTTTAAGCTCTAAAAGTTCGACAATGTCCTTTTCCTTCATTGCACCTAGAATAAATATAATTAAATATAGGTTAGTAAAGTTATTGCATTTACAAAATACCAAACCATCTGCTCTTATAATTATATATTCTTCATTCATTCTACTTTTGTTTGAGTGGTAACATCATGAATGTGGTTTTTTCTTCTTCTTCAAATGAAAAATCTGTCAATATAAAAAGAAGATGTGGTATGATTGCCAATGAGATGACTATCCACAAAAGACCAAAATGACACAGACATTAACAACTATAGATCATCGTACGGCCTTCAACAATGAGCAAAGCCCATACCACATAGTCAGCTATAACAGGTTTTTTTCTCAAACCATATAATGTGTAAATCACCAACGGAAGGACTACGCATGACGATATTTTTTACTCGGCTCAGATAAAGTATAGCACCAAAGCTGTATATGTAGGTAAAATTACGTTACAATGCTGAATCTGCAGTATAGATCACCCTATAAAAACAATGTTTAATGTTTTATATTGTATACCATCTAAGTCTTGTTTGTTAGCCACAACGACAATTGGTGTCCCTAAAAGTTCATTGTGTTGCAAAAGTTCATCCAGTAATTCTTGTGCCTCGTCTATCCTGTCCTTGTCTGCACTGTCAATTACAAATAGGATACCTGTATAATAAAAGACAACCTTCATAAACAAATGGTATACAATTGTATTTCTTCATTTAGTTATGAAATTATATATCAAGCTCATTTGAAACATGTGTTTGTTATTGCAGAATTTAATCGGTGGAATTTTATTTTTGTCTCATGTCTTATCAAACTAATCTGACTCAATAGTCCACGATTGTGATGCCGATGAGTTTCATTTCAATTTTAATATTTTTTAAAAGAAAAGCGTTCTGCCCTAACTCATCTCTAAAAATATAAAAAAATTATATAAGTTATCCTATTCAGAGGAAAGAACATTGCTCTACTAATCTTTAAAGTTATTTTTCTGTCGTTTTGTCTCTAAATGCAATTACCGAAAAGGGAGAACTATTTTTGTGTATGTCCTACCTCTAATTCTTAGAAAATAATGCCTCCACAATCTTCTGATGTTCTCCTGACCTCCCATATCCCAGATTGTGAATTCATTATCTTTGTATGTTATTGTCTCTACATTAAATCCTAACGTAGGTGTTGCCTCCGTTACTTCTCCTGTCACTAGTCTGTACATTAACGTGGTTTTACCTACAATGTCAAGTTGGATTACTATTCAATATAATTACGATCAATTTACTGTTCAAAGAGAGACAACCAAAGTATTTTATTGAAACTTTTGATGTCATAACAAGATATATTGTAATGGGCATTAACACCAGTGCCTTAATTGGTTGTATTGGATCTTACAGCATAGTATTGTATAGTATTATATTATATACAATACCGCCTTTCACAAAACAAGGTACTTTACCTACACTGTCAAGTAATTACAGTTACTGTGTGGTACAAAACGGTCCTGTTACATAGGAAAAGTCAAAGTAAAGTCAGAGTGGTTCAATAAATTAAAAAAAAGTCTCTTGTCATTAGGGTACAATACGTTGTGTTTTACCTACAATATTTAAAGTAAGATATATAAAGAATATATCGCGTGGTACATGCTCTCGCTCTCTTGATGTAGAAGATTAGTATTGCACATCTGTAAATCTTTTTTTCTCTTTCAGTTACTTGTTTTTTTAGACTTGGAACAATTAAGAGAGAGATTTCCATAAGTAAAGACGCCCATCTAACATTGAAGACTTGAATGTTGACCTTTACTTGTCATTTGAATATTTCAGTCGTTTGGTTTCGTATCATTGACGTATATAAGTATCTCCTTTTATTCATATCGAATAAAAATGATTTATATCATGTGCCTATAGGTAGAGTGGGAATCATTTCAATTCATTTAAGACATCGAGTATATCGTGTGTGACAGTGTGTTTATGGAGGAGATGGAACCATGTTTGTTTTTATATGTCTTGAGAGAACAAAATGGTTTCAGAAGCCGAACTTCAAGTGTAAAAACTTATTTTCTATTTCGAATTGATAAAATATTAAAATCAACATTTACTTTTTTTTTATCGTGTATGCTTATGAAGAACTTGTTGGAATTTTTTTTTGTATAAAAGTTAAAAACTGCATGCCGCCCAACCCCAAACATTAAAAATGTGACTTACCACTGCCATCTAGGCCCACCATGACGATTCGTAGGGAGTTACCGCCACGGTAAGTCTTACTAGCGGAGCACCCCATGATAACGTCATAAGGGAATTCAGGTCTGCACACCCAGTCAAAGTCCTTGTAGTTCGCACGAGTATGTTCTTCAAAATGAATCTGAGAAGTCCAACTACGACATAGACACCACAGCGAATTTAACTACCTTTTAATTCCTGGTACCATACATTATTATATAACGTGACAATGTCATTGCCGTCTCTGATTTCAGGACTGTTTCTATTTACTGGATCGAGTGACGAATTTGTAAATATTTATGTCTAACATGTACACAGATTATCCTTTTCTTTTTTCTTTTTTTACATTTATTTGAAAATTTGAATTAGTCACTATTATATAATCCTAACTAATTCACTGTATTATTTATCCCCTTTACAATCACAAATTAAATCAAATTTTACCTATTTACTATAGGTAAATAACGCCTCTGTTGACAATGTAATGTTTTGATTTACTAACAAATACTTCATAACTTTGACATTCAATACCTAACACTTTGTTTAGTTCAATAGCAGATTTAAAATGTACAATTTGAAGACGAGATTAACTTTCTTTAAACTTCTTTAATTAGCCCTGACTATGTAAAAGGCTTACGTATGCTATTTTGAAAACCATGTTACGATTAAATGCTCCAGTGCCTAAAACACCGTTGAATTTGACTTTGACATAGGCGTTCTTTTGACCGTAAAATGATATGGTGTGCATGTTTTGCATGTTTAGTTTTTAGACGTAATACACTGTGATAAAAACAAGCCCCGTGTTGCATGTGTATTTTACACAAATAAGACGATTAGATCAGTTACTATAAAAATACGCTTATTTCCTTCATTTCGATGACATAGATTGTGTTGTCACGAAGTAGATGTTCCTTCATAATATTAGTTCCAAAGGGAAAACATATTCCGGAATATTATTTCGACAGGAATAAATATTACAGTAGATGTTCCTAACGAAATAAATAGTATAGAATATTTGTTCCAACAGGTATATGTATTATGACATTGTTTAAAACAAAGTTTCCACTGGAACGTCTGTTAGGGGGAACACATATATACGTTGACAGTGTTAGGGGAAAAAGTTGAATGTCTTGTAAAACGCTTTCCATTTCTATTCATCTGATAATATTTGATTAATTTCAAGTCTACATCGGTGTAAATCCAGTAAACCAAAAAATCCACTCATTATATATGAGAAACTTCATATAAAATTTTGTAAATTTATACTTGGGGTACACAAGAAAACAACAAATGCTGCAGTGTTATCTGAACTTGGAAGATTTCCAATATATTTTAATATTATAAAAGGAATGTTATTGTACTGGTATAGATTAGAGAATTTAGGTGATAATTTTCCTCTATTAAAAGAGGCATATACACAATCAAAGACACTACATCACATGAATATAACATCATGGTATGGTTCAATAAATGTTGTTTTTAAAATACTTGGTATTGACTATACAAATGCCATAAATGCTCCATTTTGTGAATCCTTATACAAATTTAAGAAATATATACAAACCAAGCTATCAATATTGTTTATTAGCTGTTGGAAAAAACAAATAGATAAATTTTCAGACAGTAAACTGAAAACCTACCTTTTATATAAAACAAATTTTGGTTTTGAAAAATATCTAACATTGATCAAGAATTTTGAACTTAGAAGAAGTTTTACTAAATTACGTGTATCTTCTCATAGATTACAAATAGAATTAGGTAGATATCAGGGTATTCCCCGAATTAACAGAATATGTAATAAATGTTCTTCCAATACTGTCGAAGATGAGGCTCATTTTCTATTTGATTGTAACAAATTTGAGGATGATAGAAATTGTATGTTAGCTAGTATTGCACAATATAATTCTTATTTTAATCATATGAACAGTCAAAGCAAAATTATCTGGTTATTTAGTGTAGAAAATGTTGAGTTACTTAAAATAATATGTAATTTTATATACAAACATCTTCCTTAGTGAAGATTAGTTAAAGGAGATCTATGTGTGTATATACATTTGATTGGACATAGAAAATTATATTCATCTGAATATCACAAACATACTAGCCGATTAAAAAAAATAAAAATTGTTAAGATATATTATTTATTCAAATGTTCTCTTATATCCTTGAGGCATCGTCCCCTGGTATCAACTGCATTCAAGTTACCTATGATGCTTCCTTGTTTGCTTTTGATACAGGTAGGAAAGAGACATTTACACACATTTTACATGCCTATGGCCCATAAGGTATCGCCCCCTGGTGTCAGCTGCCTTTAGGAAACCATAATGCTTTCCTATTTGCTGCTGACACAGGATGAGTCATGGACATGTTTAATTTCTACTTTCTTTTTGGCTAATTATTATATATTTAATTGATCCAACTTTTTGTGTACTATACATATGTGGATATCTATTTTTCTTTTTTTCTTTTTGGGCTACTTGTTTGTTATCTATATCAACCACACTTGCAATAAAATGCATTAGTATTAAAAAAAACATACTATAGATTCTTTATCTACGTATTCTTTAAGGTGGTATAGGAGTCTAAAATAAAAATGATAGAATTTGTTCATACTTTGTCAAAATGTAGTATCTATTGATACATGATCAAAAATATTATAAAAATGATAGGTCACCGTGCATTTTCTCAAACTACAGGTTGTGACAAAATGACAAATTTTGTATGGATTATACAGGAAAAAACCCCATTTTGTGAATTGCAAATAAACAAAATGATAGAGTTGTAAAATAAATTAGGAAAAGATTGCTTTCAGACAATGCTTTGAGAATATCAAAAGAAAAGATAGGGTCACCGTACGTTTTTCCCGGCTAAATGACAAAATAGGAAAATTTCATGTAGAGTCCTTCAGAAAATGCACTGTTATAGAGTTATCTCCCCTTAAAATGCCGATTTGAAAATATTCAAAAACAACCAAAATTAATCTACACTTGTAAAAATATTATTATTTCTAAGTTATATTCTTATAAATTGGTTCTTTTAAATGAAAATTCACATTAAATTTCTGCATTCCTGCATCAAATTTTGCTAACTTGATAGAAAATATGGACCTTAGATTCTCTGTTTTTTACAATCCAAGATGGCGAAAGACACCCATACCACCTTAAGAACTTAAATAGTTCTCGTTTAACTTTTTTTTTTTTATCTCATTGTTTGTATTGTATTATGAAAAAAATTATTGATGTTGTAATGTTTATGCCCTTTGGGGCCCATAATTGGAAAATAAAATATCTTATCTATCTTATATTACTTGTGTTTCAAATTAATATAAACTTAAGCTATAACTATAATTTATCTTCCCATGCATAAAATATATAAGCCGACCAAATGATAAAAGTCTCGAACAAGGATTTGTTTCATATGGTGAGATATGCAAATCCTTGGTCCAAGGTAGTATAATGATTAGTACCTTTATCAATAAGATATTCAAACCAAAGTGACAAGGAGTAAAGTAGTGGGTTTTACTGCTAGTGTGCTACTGTATTATTCATCTCATCTCTTTATTTGTAGCGGTGATTGAATACACAAATAAAGAATATCATGCATATTTTTCAAATTGACTATGATTTAACTTACTTCTGAGCGGTTGAGAAACAAATTTGAAGGAGGAATTTCTACAAAGAGGATAACCAAATGAAATTATGAATGTCTAGCGGTGAAATAGTGGCGGCCAAACTACCTTCACCGTGACCGATTGGAAACTTTTCAAGTCATATTTTATTTTAATCCGCTAAATTCTCGACAATTAGGGCAACACAGCAGATGAAGTAAAATATTTATATTAATTCAAAATTTATATCTGTTGTAAACCTGTAAATAACATATGTCACGATACAACATGTAATTGACTTGAGACTGCTTTTTGATATTTCACCCTTATTTTGAGATAAGAATGATCAATGGGGGTATTTTCTATGTATGTCTTTAAAATTTCAGTTTCGGGACATGTATTTTTGTACAGCCTGAGATTTCTAATACTCTTTACTTACATCTTAAATTTCACTTTGATCAACAGTGATCAACAGTTATCTCACCGGTTTTGGTCATTAGTTTATTAATAGACTAAGATTTTTTAGCCTGTCTTTCTTTTCTATGGATAAAAGTTACTTATTATTTTTCCCCTTCCTGACCTCTACACATGTTATTCTTGATCTAACTTGGGCTCCTTTGGCTTTTTAAAAAGAGTATATCCCTTCCAAAACGTTTTCTATTAAAAGATTTAGTTTGTTTTCCATTATTAAAAGACTGTTTTTCCTTTCTTTGGCTTTTGATTTCGGTATTGGATAGTAGGCTCTCTTATTTTGTTAACAACTATTATAGACGTTATAGTGAAATAAAGTATCTGAAGTTGAAAAAAAAAGTATTTTAAACTCTCTTTGGTAGTCTGCAATCACGTGATAATAAACATTCAGCGTTTCGGTCATGTGACTCACAGGTTAATTGTTCAAAATGGCAGAAGTCGACAAAGTTGTCGATGAAAAAGGTACACAGCTTTTTATATTTATTAGCATCTGTTTATGAACCAAACTGTATTTATGAATACAGGCTTATGTTTTCTCTAATATATTTAAAGGATGCATATTTGTAAAATGATAGACATAACTTTTTAATTTCGTCAAGAATTTTTACACCCACATTATTGTACCTGTCAGCATTTCCCATGTGCAGTCATGTGTAACGACCTGGTCATCATTAACTTGATTAAAACGAACACCATACCCATAAAAACTGATCAATAGTGTGTTTTTCTATAACACTTTTAATAGGAATCACCAAAAAAAAATGTTGAGATAATAAAAGTTTTATACCTTTTATAATTCTCCAAAATGATAAAAAGAAATGAATAATTATATATGTAAAAAAATTATGTATCATAATTTGATGACAAAAAAATGCAAACTTAATTATTCAACTAGTTGCCATGCCAAATTAATACCTTATTCACGTTGAAACATTTAACAAGAAAAGAGTTTTTTTTATCATGTTTATGAGCATGATGAGATCCAAATCAACAAAAGTCACAACTTGTTTGATAATGTCCATGCAGTAGGTATCAGGTTTACGGTATATGTGATAATGTATAAAATGGGAAATGATTATATGTACATTGTACTCTAATTATCATAATTATACAAAAATGTACTATGTCATGTACATGTATGTTGAACATTGGAATTAGAGATATTTAGAATTTTATAAAAGTAAAGAGTTTTGGTTTCAATGCCAATGAGTTATTCAAAAGAAGTGGGTGTTAGCAATTATATGCCATAATTTAGCTATCAGAAATGAGAAAAACCCAAACAGTTAGTCAGATATAAAATACCCTGACATGAAAAATGAGAAACAATTAAAACAACAATCTCACAGCCTAATATAAATGTATAACAACAAAAAAATAAGACAGACATGAACAAACAACAACCACTGACCAAAAGGCACCTGACATGCTATATCAAGGCAAATGACAAAAAACAAATTGTACATCCCAATAATGTACAAAATATGTTTTACAAAAACATTACTGCATACCATCAAAACATAGGATATAATCTTATGGAGATTCAATAGAATTTAAAATAAAATCCATTTATATGATGTTAATAGCATTACTCTACTTTTATGCAAATGCTGCATAGGCCTTAGTTAATCTATTCTTCAACATATGCATGAAATGGAGTGAATATATGTACATGTATGTTTCAATATTTTTTTATTCTTACATGTTATAAAACATTTCGATCTTATTTTTCCTAACAGATATAGCCAAACTTGAGAAGGAAGCTGTTAATGGTGATGACGAATCTCAAATAAAACTAGGCAAACATTTTTTAACCTTGGCAGACTCTGAAATTAAACGTGAGATAAATGGCGAACAAGCAGTAAAGTGGTTTATACAGGCATCTAGACAGGGAAATGATGAGGCTACACAACTATTACAGAAATGTCAAAAAACGAAAACTGGTACACATATATTAACAATTCTTTTATTTTAACTGTAATTTGCTGTTGAAATTTCTTAAATACTAGTCTTAATTGTTTTCATGGTGACTATAAAAAAGGTAACTTAAAAGTTCTGACATCATTTTTGAAATTTGTCAATTTAAGTGGAATGGTAGTATACAAAAAAACATGCAAAAATATAAATAAAAGATCATATAAGTAAAAAATGCCATATGCATTTCCTAATGTAAAACACATTCAGAATATCATACATTGTTTTGTCTACAGGTATAACAGAGTTTAACAAGGAGGATGTGGAATGGTGTGTCAATACAAGTAACCTGGAGAAGAAAGTCAGACAAGCTGCTAGAAAACTCTACACTAAGATGAATGACACTCATAAAGAAGTATTGTCTAAAGAGGACTACATCACAGCTGTAAAGAGAGTGACAGGAGGGGATGTACTGGAACAGAAATTACTCCTTGCAGCAGGTACCAGTCTTTTAAATCTTTTGTCACGTCTTTGGCTTGCTGCTTACACCTTCTTAACCAGTACTAGTTTTGGAACCCCTTGCTTCAAGCCTTGAGGTCATAAAACTTTCGAGCATGATTGTCATAAAACTTTCAAGCACAATTTTTGTACTCAGACTCGAGAATCAACCAATCAAAAAACTGGATTTTGTGTTTAGAGCACTTATTTTGTACTCGGAGTACTGTTTAAAGTTTTATGATGTACAAATTGTAAAGACTGCCAAAATAAAGTGAAAGAATCAATTTCTTAATTAATATTTAGACAATTTGTGGGCAGGCAAATTAACAGGCTTGTTTGACTTTTTTTTGGTGGTGTCACAATAATCAAATAAGAGAAAGTACAAAAATTTGATTTCAAACATGAATTTTGTAAATATAGACAGATGATTACGCATACCAAATTTATAAAAGAAACGACAAATTTATTGTTTGATTTTTTTCAGTAGAACATGTATTTATTTGTAACTTATGATATAATGATGTTGTCTTTTTAATTCTCTTTTAATCCTCATTATGCTATGAACATTTACAAATTTAAAGATGTACAAATATTAAAAAGCAGAATCTCCACAATAAAAGAAATTTGATTTATTTATATTTGTTTAGGAAAGAAGATAGGTGATTCTATCAATGAGACAGAGTTTGTCAAAATCTTGTCCAAGAAAATTCAAGGAAACCTTACATTAACTTCAGAAGAAACAGAGGAACATTCATCTGAATATAAAAGTGCTGGCATTGTTACAAAAGTAAGTTATCTGAATATGTTGCAAAAAATCTGTATACATTTTGAAGTATGTACTGAAGATTCAATGATGGCCTTCAGCTGTTTCTGTTTTTTGGTGAGGTAGTTGTCTCTTTGAAACATTCCCCATTCCCTTTCTCAATTTTCTAAATTTATAAGAAAAATATAGAGCTAGTAGAGGCAGTGTAAACACATGTTTAAATTGTCTTGAAAATATACAGATGCTATCTAGAAATTTTATTTATAAAAAAAAAGATGTGGTATAATTGCCAAGGAGACACCTGTCAAAAAGAGACCAAAATGACACAGACATTTTAACTATATGTCACCGTAGGGCCTTCAACAATAAGCAAAACCTATACCGCATAGTCAGCTATAAAAGGGCCCTGATAAGACAATGTGAAACAATTCAAACGAGAAAACTAACGACCTTATTTATATAAAAAAATGAAGGAAAAACAAATATGTAACACATAAACAAACAACAACCCCTGAATTACAGGCTTAGTTCATAAAGAATAACAAAACATACTGGTAACTTTCCTGAATATCGAAAAACAAATTGAATGCATTAATTGAAAATTGATTTATTCATGTTTTATTTGCATCAAATTCAAAGCCATAAAGAAGATGACAATTGAACTGTTTGTAGGAGATCAAATGTCCATTCAGCAATAACAACACCAATAAGTATTTAAAACATTCTCATACATCGTTTGAAAATAAGGAGATGTGGAATGATTTCCAGTGAGAACTATCCAACAAAGTTCAAATGAAGTGGATATAAGCCATTATAGGCAACCATACAGCTTTTAACAATGAGAAAAATATACCCAGTTTAGTTGGCTATAAACGGGTCTGACATGCATGGCAAAATAAAAATGACATGATAATTTTACCAGGAGCAATTAAGAATTTGAGATTGTTCTTTTTCTCAGTAAAAAATGTTACGGTAAACAATGTCATAACTCACATCATAGCTTTATAAAATGTGTAAAGATTAAACAATGTTAGTTAAAGATAGAGAAACACTAGTCATTAATATTCTTTTCTTTTTGCAGGTGTACAGATACCCTAAAGAAACTTTCCAAGCTATATTTGAACAAGGATTTGAAACAGTATCTAAAGAAGGAATGAATTGGGTGACGTCTTTGATTCCAACAAATCAGATACAACTCTTAATACTATTTTATTTGTATAATTTTATATCAACTCCAATGATCCTGTTGATTGTACCTTTATTAGTTTTCTATTTAAGTGCTTTGGTGATGATTGTTGCTACGGTTCAGATGTTTTACAAGAAGAAGAAGATGAAGGATGCTGCAGCTCTGGCTAATGTACTCAAAACTTACGATGTTGGAGTAGATGTCAACGAAACTCGCTCTCAGTACTCGTGGAATTCATTAACACCATATTTGGTATTCTTTGGAGCATTACCATTGACTGTTATTAGTTTTTCTTTAGCTAACAAGATGTATATTCCTTGCTCAGAGTTCTGTATTCTTGCTGGTGCCTTTGCAGGACTTTGTTTTACAGCACTAAGTGACAGCCATGATATGCTGATGATTCTAGCAGTGGTATTCAACTTAATTGCATCTTTACCAACGTTTGTAAATAGTCTACCACAGATTCCGTTCATTACAGCAGCTATTAAATTAGTACTGGGAGCAGGGTTCTCCATTGAAGTAGGAGCAGGATTCCAGATTAATTTGGGACTACCAACAGTCAGCTACCTGGTGGTTCCAGTGATGTTTATATTGATGGCAGCACGTGGATCATGGAAAGGCACCTATCAAGTACTGGTTCCCCACCTGGTATGTTACTTTTGGTGGCAGCTCATGGTAGCAGTCTTCCCTTTTACTACATGGAAAGGACTGATACGTTCTGCTGTTGGCTATTTCTTCTTACCTATGCTAATACCTTTGTCAGTTCTCTTGATAATTGTTGGATTCTTTTATGTTGTCTACAAACTCTTGATGACAGCTGTGTTTGGAAAGTTAGTTGTAACTTTACTGTTGGGAGGATTAGCATTCCTATTGTCTCAGACTAAAACCCTGTTTGGAAAGAAAACAGATAAAAAGTTAGGAACAACAAAGAAAATAGTAATGGGAGTATTTGCAGTGTTGGCTTTGCTACCGATGATCTTTGTACAGCTACCAACATCTAAAAAACCATCAAAGCAAGTCATCGCTTGGGAGGAGTACAGGGGCATTTGTGCTCTGAATGATGATAATTCTGTTCCAGAACAATTAGCGTGCAGTTCTTTCATTGGATCCAGTATAACGTGGACTGGTACCTTCAAGGAAGCTAGAATAAGTAAAATAGAAAATAGTGTGGAACCAATGTTGAAAGGAATGCCAGGATTTATAGCCAATTACCTCCGATGTTCATATGGAGGAGAGTATGGTGATTGTAATGACGAGACAAAATCTGATAAAGAAAAACAAATATGCTCCCTGATGACCTCACTTGGACATGAATGTCATCTTAATAGACACAACAGCTATTCTTTTTCACTCCAAATTAAAATGGAGGAGTTTGAGAAAGGAACTTTGATCTTAAATGCAGGTAACAATTTTAAAGAGACACTGAGTGCATTAGAAGTGAAAGACAGGGTAGAATTTTCAGCAACATTGGTTGATGGAGCAGGGTCTCTTGCACCACAGTTTAAATTGAAGAGTATTAAATGTCTTAATAGAAACTTAGACGTTATAGCAGTCATGGTGGACAACGATGAAGATTTAATATTACAATCAGCCAATGAAGCTATAGCAGTTGGTTTTAATTTTTTCTGGTACCCATTAGCAGAGTATATACCTGACAAAGGCTTTCTGGCAGAGAAAGAAGAGGAGGCAGCAACTGTAGAATAATGATTATTGTGGCAGTAAACTTACCATAAAATAGATGTTTGGTTCTGATTAAAATGCTCAGTGAGTCTTATCTCTATACCTTTGTATTTGGTTTGTGAGAATAAAGATATATGTATGTCTTTTAATTTAAGTCTAAGTAGGTTTATTGTGTAAGTGAATGCTTCAAAAAATATCATAATGTAAAGTTCTTTTTTGCTAATTTTTTCAGTAATGATTATTTATTTAGCTAGAAAAAAACCCAACAACATAAGACTTACTGTTTATATTATAGATACAAATAATTTGCTTGAAACAAAAATAGATTGATTTTGCACATCTATTTATATATATATATATATGCATAATAGTTTTACTTAGGATGTTTAGAACATTTTTTTTAAATTGACAATTGTAAGCTATGAAAAATCTATTGACATTTGTTGAATTAACTGAATAATTTGAATTTAGAATAAGTAAAGGAAATTGTCTCTTTTTACCTCTTATTGTCTCCCCTTCCGTTTGCCAAGCGCATAGTTATAAATGACAAGTAACATCCACACTATCTAGATTGAAGATGTAAAAGGAACTGATAATATTTACATATCTAAGATACCTTAAAATCCTTTTAAGGAAAACAACATATTTTTTTTACACATTTAAATGAGAATTTCTCGTAACTATGTGAAAGACTCATCTTTAATGTATTTTACTTTTTTTTATTATGTGTTTTGAAATGTCATAAAGCAATACAGAAACTTCACTTTTTTCCAACAGAAGACAAGAACAATTTTAGTAGATCTGTTGATTATGTACACACATATCTATATAATATTTGTCGACAATTATGTCAAACTACAAGATAATTGCAGGTTCCTCCAAATATTTGCTAAAAATCTCCCTCTTTAACAATTTTCTTGAGAAAGTGTAGTTAAATTTTCGAATTTTCTCATGTTTAGAAACTTGTCAAAACAGTGATTATAACATATAGAGTTCACATGATCATGATGTTTATGTAATTTATTAAGAAATGGTATTATTCATAGATAGTAGATCGATAGATTTGATGAAAACTTTTTACTTAAAACAAGAAATAAAATAGAAATAACAACTGATAACCAGAGAAAAATGTATATTCTTAAACTTATATTTTGCTAAATAATTTTCCACATATTGTGATCTATTGATTTTGAAGTTTAAAAGTTAACACATGTGAAAATGAAAATCATTGTATTGAAGTTATAAAAAAGGGAATATTATATATATGTCATGAGAAATAATGAACTGTTATGATATAGAAACTTCTGATTGATTTATTGTATGTCAAGCTACTGTTTTTGTACTACAATTTTGAAATTTTATTCACTACTACTTAACACAGTTGTATTTATTGTTGTACATAAGTCTAGTACTAAGTATCATGCTTTTGTATTCTTGTTATATTTATATTGTTATTATGAGAAGTAGTACTTCCTTTATAGTTTAATAGATGCTTTATTTATATCTGTCTGGTTGTTGGATTGTTGATAAAGATTTATAATCAAATAATATATATATATATAGTTACTGTTTTGTTTATAGTAAAATTTATTGTATATACTCAGCCAAGTCTTTCTACTTAAATTGAAATAACATTTGTAAGAACTATTTTTATATAATATTTTCCTATTGACG
Organism: Mytilus trossulus; assembly: GCF_036588685.1. Taxonomy (NCBI): domain Eukaryota; kingdom Metazoa; phylum Mollusca; class Bivalvia; order Mytilida; family Mytilidae; genus Mytilus; species Mytilus trossulus. The sequence goes on from NC_086374.1 coordinate 1,539,928, forward strand.
ATGAGGATTAGTTATACAGTTGTTTCATTTATTGAAATTTTAACTTCCATTTCAGTTTGCAAATTGTGATAATTTTTATACATTCTTATATATTCCTTGACAAAACATGTATTTATTCTTTTGATATATGTAGTAGATTCATTGCCTTGGACGTCTTCATGTAGGACATATCTCTTATTGTACATTTGTGCAATTAAGTGCCTTTTAATTTGTCAAAGTTTGTGAAAATTTGACTCATGATACAAGAAAGTTTATTTCTTTATATCTATCCTGTTGACATGAACCAGTTCATTGATTATACATTTAAAATTTTGGAACCATTATGACTGTATGTTATAAAATTTATCCTATAAACTGTTTTTATTACTATCCTTTTTCAAAATGATTAAAGAAAATAAAAAATGATTGTGAAGGAAATGACTAGTGAATGAAGGCAAGTTAACAAACAGATATTACAAACATGTAGATTAAAGCTACATATGCAATATTTTTTTTACATTTTTAAGTTTTATATATTTCTTAGGATTGAAAATTATTTAAGGCAAGCTTTTTCTACATACTTTGCAATTATATCTATGCATTTTGATATTTATTAACACTTGGTAATAAACATCTGTTTTATTCTAGTTTTGTGATTACTTGTTGTTATGAAATTTAGGTAAACATACTATATAAAAAGAAAATGAATAATTGCCAATTAGACAACTCTCCACCAGAGACCAAATGACATAAAAGTTAACAACCACAGGTTATCATATGGCTTTCAACAATGAGAGAAACTAATACTGCATAGTCTGGAATCAAAGGTCTCGATTGACAAATGTAAAACAATTCAAACGATTGTAATAGACTGATAAAACAATGAACGAAGTACATATTTGATAAACAGCAAAAAAGCAAATTCCACTGAATAACAAGCTCCCGAATTGGGACAGGTACATACACAATGTGGTGGGGTTAAAGATGTAAGTGGGTATCCATCCCTCGCTAACCTGGGACAGCGTTAGCATTTAAAAACATTTGGTTAATTTGGTGTTTTAATTGCTTGTCTGAATATATCTCAAAACTTGACATTTGAATACCGAGGATGTATAAATGTTTGAGACTAAAACTATGTCTTTAATATGAGACTTCGTGGGATTATATCGTTTGCATTCATCTTTTTTTTGCGGATAATTGTTTTATTGCTATCAATGCTATAGTTTACGCCTTCCCTTCCCCTTCCCTTTCATAAATGTGACCTACCGAATTTTTACCGGATTTGTTATCACATAAGCACCATGACGGGTGCCACATGTAGAGCAGGATCTGCTTACCCTTCCGGAGCACCCGAGATCACCCATAGTTTTTGGTGGGGTTCGTGTTGGTTATTCTTTAATTTTCTATGTTGTGTCATATGTACTTTTTTTGTCTGTTTGTCTTTTTCATTTTTAGCCATGGCGTTGTCAGTTTGTTATAAATTTACGAGTTTGACTGTCCCTTTGGTATCTTTCGTCCCTATTTTACACGAGACGTGTCTCGTCTTATGTGACATCGATCAGCGGGAAATTTAAGAACAAATGAAAAACATTTTTTAAATTGTTTAATCGATCCCAAAATTGAAAGTTATGAAAACATAACTATTTTGATGCATGTAGATCCACATAATATAATTGTTAGTCAATAAGATATAACAATGAATGATAGAGTAACTACGGGATATAATATACTTTAGAACCAGTTTGTAGAGCTTCCGTCAACATATACACAAGCTTTGTTGCCATTATAACACTTTCACCAGTCACAGAACATTCTTCTTCACCTTAAAAATATGAATAACATTGATATTATGTGTATCATTCACTGAACGTTTATCTGCCTTTAACTATTGTATCTACTTTGTATTGTGATTTTCAACCCCGCTTTTTTTGGTGCAGTTCTTAATTTGTCGACCAACTTGTTTGGTGTTTTATGTTGTGATATGTATAGTGTTGTGTTTCTTTTTTTACCATGCCATTGCCAGTTTGTTTTCGATTTATGAGTTTGAATATTCCTCTGTTATCTTTTGTCCCTCTTTACCAAGTTGGAAAAGTTCTCGTACGTTATATCTCACATCTTATGATGTAATGTCACAATCTTTGTGGTGTAAACAGCAGTAGCATCAACTAAGTGTTTGCAAAATCTTATCAAAGTGAGTAAGCTTATAGGCGAGTTCTAAGAAAACACAACAGTGGCGTAAAATAATTGGGAACAAATGAGTATTTTTTTAATTCTGTGTAACATACGATTTACCTTTAACAACGTTGATAAAATGAGACATTTCTGCAGCAAATGAGTCCAGATATCGGTCTAGAAATCCATCCACTAAATGGTATGGAGACAGGTGTGTGCCTTTGTCGTCAGTGATTTCTAACTGGGACTCTCGTATGTTCGTAATATCAACCACCTGTTTTGTTCCTAAAATCTATAAAGAAATGATAACTTTCAGAAAAGACTTGTTGTAATTCACGCATCAATATTAATATAATGATATTTGCTGCGAGTGTGATGTTTAGCGCTATAAAACCAGGTTCGATCCACCATTTTCTACATTTACAAATGCTTGTACCAAGTCAAGAATATGACAGTTGTTGACCATTTGTTTAATGTGTTTCATCATTTAATTTTGCAATTTCCGTATTGAATTTTCTTTCTTTTTTTTCTGTTATTTTACTTTGTATTTAGTGGAAAAGAGTTGGCAAAGAAATAAAAATCAAAATTAAAAAAAAAAATGAAAATTTCACATTTCTAACATAAAAATCTGAATTCAAGACATATCAAAAGAATAAAAGAAAACAAATGAGCAATAGACAAAGCATAAATGAATCTGTTAAAAAAATACACAATAACTTTTCTAAGCATTAATACTGTAGCCAACGTTATTTTGTTATACATTAGTTTCTAACGATTTTAATGATAAAAAATGTGTTCACGTGTCGTTAAAGCAATTTTTGTACGTTATATCTACCATAAAAATAACAGAGATACATACTTGTACAGACTGCTGATAACCTCCACATGTCATCCGGTTAAGGTCTACATGTACTAATGTACCATTCTTGAATTTTATCAATCCCATGGCCGTGTCATATTCCCCGTACGACTGGAATCCCTCGGATAACACTGAAGTATGTGCACCAATAGCTGTGCAAAATTCTGGTTCCTCTCCTATCATCCATGCTATGTAATCAATGTCATGTATTCCCATATCTAAGAATATTCCTCCTTAAAAAAGATAAGGCTAACAATTAAACAGAAACAAAACAACCAAACAAACTCCGAGAAACACTCTTAACAGAAAGTCCCTTATCAAATTGTAAAATCAACAGCTCAACATATTAACAACTAAATCTAAAAAAACAAATGATACCAAAAAGGGTCAAAGCGGAATATAGTTTATAAACTCATTATAGATACCAGGGTTAAATTTGAATGAAATTTCTAACATCATAGAATAGGGACCATCAAAATAATGAGCAGTCTTTATTGAAGTATTCACTGTCACCTAACAGACTCCATTACCTTTGTTGTGAGCGAAATATTCCAGGTTTGTTTGATTATCTCGGCTTTCCATCTTGACTGTACGAATTTCACCGAATGCTCCATTTTTTGCAAGGAGGCCAGCTTGGGCAAACTGTTTATCAAAACGTCTACAGAAATAGATATACACAAAATAGTTCACAGTGTAAGGCAATACTGTCTAATCTGTTTTTCTATATCGTGTTGGATTTTTTCTAATATCTTCAGCTTTAAATTATCATTAAAACCTAAAATACTTTAAACGTTTAACCTGCGTTAAAACTGTTTTGAGTTGAAAACTCGAGTGGAGGAAAATTTTCTTTTCAGTCTGTGCCTCTTACTCGATATTGACACTACTTAATGATGCTTTTTTATTGTTAATTTCCATATGTTTTCTCATTTCTCCGCAATGTTTTGAAGGTCCATGATCTCCAAAAGGGCAAGGATTGAGGAATAGAATAACAACTGATTTAATGAAACATGAATATAAAAATATATATAAAAAACAATCATTAATATTTTACCATGTTTCTAAATATCATTCACCATAAGCTGAATTAGAATTTTTATAAACACTGTTAGATTATTAATATTTACCGTAGTAAATGTATTTAACAAAATGTTTCCTTGCAATGTAAGTTGAATATGCTCAATCTATTTTTTGTTGTCATTTGACTTTTTAATGCCCTCATTGAATGACTGTTTTGCGTCTTACATGTTTTATTTGTTATTCTCGTGGGATTTTGTCTGATGCTTGGTCCGTTTCTGTGTGTGTTGCGTTTCGGTGTTGTGTCGTTGTTCTCCTCTTATATTTAATGCGTTTCCCTCGGTTTTATTTTGTTACCCCGATTTTGTTTTTTTGTCCATGGATTTATGAGTTTTAAACAGCGGTATACTACTGTTGCCTTTATGTTTTATACTCACATTCAATGATAATTTTACCTGTGTAATGCTCATATTCGATGACAGTTTTACATGTGTAATGTTCACACTCAATGATAATTTCACCTGTGTAATGCTCATATTCAACAATAATTTTTGCCAGTGTAATGCTGACATTCAATGATAAATTTCGCCTGTGTAATGTTGTCTGCTGACATTTAACGATTGTTTTTGCCTGTGTAATGCTAACATTCAACGATATTTTTTGCCTGTGTAATGCTGACATTCAACGACAGGTTTTGGCTGTCTAATGCTCACATTCAATGATGATTTTGCGCTGCCTCTTACCTGTTTAATGCACACAATAAATGCTTTCCTTGTCGTTTAGCTTCTTCATAACAATCCTTTACATCTTCAACAGAAATGCATAAAGGCTTCTCACAGAAGACATGCTTACCTACAAATGATACACTAATAAGTATCATTATTATCATTATTAAAGTAAAATAACTAAAATTGCAAACTCCGAGGAAAAATCTAAATAGACAGTCCGTTGGCAAATGACAAAAATAAGGCTCAAATACACCAAACGAATGGATAAAAACTCTAATCATTTATCAAGCTATATTGTTACATTGTGCCAATAACAGTACAAAGTAACTGTTCACACTTTACGTTGTGCTATGAACGCTGCTTTTCATAAAGATGCAAGGGTCAGGTATTCGAAGAAGAAGCTCTATTTTTACTTAGCCAAAACTTGCAACCATTGGCATTCCCTCCCAATATAATAACAAATCTCGCTTATGTGTCACTTTGAAGTCGTGTCGTTAAGGCTTGTTTAACACACAGGTTTTTTTAAAGCCTTGTTTCTGATGCTTAAAAACTACGATTAGTAACGATATCAGTCAAAGTTTTGTTTTGGTGGAAAAAAACAGGGTCAAATCATTTTTATATTAACTTTGTTCTTATGTTTTTGATTTTTCGTATGCACAAAAAAGTATTCAAATCAAACAGTTATACTTAACCAGTGCGTCAGAATCTATTGAAAAAACCTTACCTGCTTTTAGTGATTTCATTATGAATTCTTTATGAAGTCCAGTTGGTACACATATTACTACCATTTTAACTCTGAAAGAACGATCATATATTGTAAAGGAATACACAGTAGTGACAGACACTTAGTGTATACTAATTACAGGTCCGTTTGTAGATAAGTAGTCAATAGTGATACATTGGTAGGTTTAATTCTATGAGGAAAAACAACCGAAATCGACTCTTTACATACTTCCGGTCACCATCATGATATGTCGGTGTGGGTCTTCCCTTTCTTTTGGCGGTCTAGAATGTTTAGAATGTCTATAAGTATAGTCATCTGATCTGACATTTAACGGATTGTAACATTTTGACCGTGTGTAAATTGGAATATTGGATGATGCATGACAAGCAATAAAGAAATGCAACAGTAGCATACCCCTGTTATATACAAATTTACAACAATATACAAGTATAGCTTTTGCAGGAGGTTGTTTACCGAGAATGTATCGACCTGAAAGAAATGAGGTCGATGTATTATTTTTGGTCGATTACTCCTTGTATTGACCTTAATCACAGGCTGCAATTATTATCCACGTATTACTAATTTCTGACCGTATTTGTATTAAATGATTGACCTGGAAGAAATATATAGGCTGAGGAAAAAATTGAGGTCGATATACTATTTTAGATAATAAATAGTGTTATGATTACATTATCATAATTTTGTAAAACTGCTATATTTTGGGGCCAAAAAGGGGTCTTACTGAACCTACTCCTTTGTCAAAATATACAAATTATTAATATTACAAAGTATATAAAGTTAAATACTGGATTAGCATTAATGAGTCAATGCAATATCATGCTAATTTTTAAACACGTGGCACATATTTTAAACGATTACCTGTCGTCCGCCATCACAGTTTCGAATTGATCCGGTGTTGTTATACTTGTATCAACAAGATTATACAAGTTGGCTAATTCCTTCAGATTTCCATGAACAGCAATATTGTCCACCATCCAGTGAACCTGAATACAATGACTGTTTATCATATTTTTCAAATGAACCTGTCCAATACGACCAACACCAATTATAGCAGCACCAATACGGTTCATCTTTATCAACTGTAAACAGATGTTAACATTTGTGTTATAGTTTAATATTATTATTAATGACAAGTTGGCCTAATGTCAATTATAAATAGATTAAAAAAGTTAAAGAATTGAAATTTCTCCGGTTGTGTACAGGTTTCTGAGAAAATACTTTCCAATGCAGAAGTAACTTTTGGATTTTATATATTCCGAAAAAGGTAAACTAGTATTTTGCAGGTGTTCATTGTACACTATGTTTGTTATGGACAGATACTGAACACAATGCAGAGGGTTTTCGCGCTGAAGTTTCAACAACTATAGGTTAGAATAACATTGTCGGAACTATGTAAGATTTCAGACGGCTTTTTAAACATTGTTCCAAAAAAACTAAGGATTTTCTTATCCGAGGCATAGATTACCTTAGCCGTATTTTGCACAACTTTTTGGAATTTTGAATGGTCATTGCTCTTCAATTTTGTACTTGTTTGGCATTTTAACTATTTCGATATGAGCAACACTGATGAGTCTTATGCAGACGAAACGCGCGTCTGGCGTACTAAATTATAATCCTGGTATCTTTGATAACTATTTACACCACTGGGTCGATGCCACTGCTGGTGGACGTTATGTCCCCGAGGGTATCACCAGCCAGTAGTCAGCACTTCGGTGTTGACATGCATATCAATTATGTGGTCATTTTTATAAATTTCCTGTTTAAAACTTTGAATTTTTCGAAAAAACTAAGGATTTTCTTATCCCATGCATAGATAACCTTAGCCGTATTTAGCACAAAGTTTTAGAATTTTGGATCCTCCTAAATTATAATCGTGGTATTTTTGATAACTATTTACCAAAAACAAAAATATATAAAAAAAAATTGCACATGGTGGATAGGTATCTTAACCCCTGTGAGTTTTATTACAGCCTAGGGAACTGCATTTCAGTTTTGATATTATTCAAGTGGAAATAAGTATTACGTAAACTTTTTATTATCATTGGCTCGGAGATGCAAATGAGAATGCAAATCGTAAAGTTGTAGCAAGTTAAGACATTGGAATAATTAGTTTTCAACTTATCTGTACACATACGTTAAAACTTTAAGTTGAATATATACAACAGCAATTTCTTATTTGCCAACGTTCCAGAAACATGTGATGGTAGAGTAAATCACATTTAAAATAGACCTACATAATAAATTATTAATATGGATTTATAGATCAAGAGTAAATTGCAATGAAAATAAATTTGCACCAAACACTTACTTTTCAAGACAACGACCATGAAACTCGCATCTGTTAATGTATTAAATATAGAACTGCTTATCTACCTTTATATAAACAATCCCTGACCTACCTTGTTACATGTATGTATTTACATTTTCGGTCGGTCACTAGAAATATTGTTACGTAGGCAGATTAATTATAACATAGTTTTTCTGCCTTTATATTGTGAAGACAGGCGCTTTAAAATGTACTTCTTCCAGATTTATTTTGTAAAGTTGGGTACGTTAACTTGAATAACACTCTTAGTTTGGAAAGATACTTACTCGAAAATGAAACGATAAATATGACCTAATTATACCATGGACAAATACGACGTGCAGTCCTTTCAACATCATTCACAGTATTTCGAACGACATATTCTATTAGATCTCTATAATATGAACTATCTTCCTAAAATTTTATAGAGTGTCCTTCCTATGCAGCAAACTATAACTTGTTTAAAAATTATATACTCGTAGTACTGCAGAATTTTCCGTTGATAAAGTACTGTGTTAGTCCAAATAATTATGACGTCGTCACAACATTAATCTAATAAAACGTTTTTAAAATACCTTAAAATCATGATTATTATTTGGGCTAGTATTGTGAAAGTAATTGTTAATTTTGCAATTCAATTCCTTCTAGTTGTATGTATTTCAAGATTGATATACGCCATCAAAATACTTCACTGTTTAAGGAGCCCTGTGTTGTTGTTAATGGAAGATGTTCGTTGTTATGTTGCAGTTTACATGTTACTATTATACTAATTTTATTCATTTACATGATTTTTTTATGCATTCTCTGCGCTTAGTGTTCTTGCGTTAGTGTTGTTTTTTGTTGATATTTTATAACATTCTCATATAAGTGGGAGGTTTGGCTAGCAATAAAGCCAGGTTCGACCCACCATTTTTATTAGAATGTCCAGTAACAATGCTGGAATATGGTTATCGAACAGTCCGATTCTATGTGACATTGTTATCGAATAGTCCGATTCTATGTGACGTTGTTATCGAATAGTCCGATTCTATGTGTGGTGCGGTTTGTTATTTATGCACTTTGGTGTTTTTGTTGCTCGGTTTGAGTTTGGTAACCGGATTTGTTTTTTCAACCGAGTTATTACTTTTGAACAACTTCATACTACTATTACCTCTATTTATTTCGCTATGTTATCATTTATTTGAAGGAATGTCGTTTTAATTCAACATAAACTTTTGCAAAAATAGCCCATTTATATGTATATCAGTGCTATTCCAACTCACACAGGCAAGGTTTTCATATGAATTTAATAATCATTTTAGTTTGTTACCCCGATTTTGTTTTTTGTTCATGGATTTATGAGTTTTGAACAGCGGTATACTACTGTTGCCTTTATTTAACGCATTATTTGGTAACAGAGCTTGTGACGTTTCAACTTATTGTGTATACGTATTTATTATGTTTATGTTTGAGCTTACTGGTGACGATTAATTAAGAGAAGCTAAGATAATCTATGTACTAAATAGTAGTAAACCTGTGTACATACCAAATTGAAGATGTGATATGATTACCGATGAAACATCTCTCCATAAGAGACAGAATGACACAGAAATAAACTATAGGTCACATTATGCATGCATGTTCACCGTATAAATAACAAAAACACTTGATTATGAAAGTTAATATATACATGTTTATTTTACCTGTTAGCACTGAAGATTGTAACTCCACGAGACACATCTGAATTATAACTGTATCAATTTTTCTTTTTATGTCAAACGTTTTTAAATTGAACAACAAGGCCATGATTCATGCATATGATATTCAATAGATCTACTTTTCTTTCTGTACTATCTTTTATTTTTGAATTTGTTTTCTGTAGCAATAACTATTACCGGATGAGAAATTTTATATTTTAATTTTTTAATTTTTTTTTAAGATTTTTTATGGTTGTGCATGATCACACTTTATAGTATTAAGTAGCAGGGATCTGCTCCTTAAACAAAACTAGAAATATTTACATGACGACGAACTGATATCGATCAAGTTTTAAGGTCGCCATCACCAACTCCTATTGCAGTCTTCTGCATTTACATACCAATATTGTTGCATAATCTGTAATTGTACCTATTGTGTCCTATTCCCGAGAGCGTCATTTTATTTGACTGGGTGTGGGCTCACTTGACGGATGATGCAGTATAGCAACAGAGACGTGAATGATATCAAAAAGACGTTCAAACTCATCAGTCTGTAATAAGACAATATTAACACAAAACACAAATTAGAAAGTTAAAGTTTACGAGCAACACGAACCCACCAAAAATAGTGATTCAAGAAATGCTTACTGGGTCGGGAACGCTTCTGCTGGACCATTATTTTATAAGCTCTGTGGGAAATAATTTGGTACTGCCATGATGTATTACAAACCTGAGATCACCCTCAAAGTTTGGTGCATGCGTGTTGTCTTAGGGAGGGATGAATCATACTTTGTAAAGGATCACTCTGATTCAAACAAAAAATTCTCTGAAACTGATATTATCAAGATGCTTGATTTCTTGATTGAAAACATACAATTTTCGTGGCTTTCGTGGGTACAGGTGAACCACGAAATTATATGGTCATCGAATAACAAATTTTCTATAGTCTTGTACGCAGACTTTGGCAAAATCACGAAAATAAATATCCACGGACATGCAACTTTTCCTTAATCCACGAAAATTGGTACCAACGAAAATAAATGAATCCACAGTATTTATTACATTCGGAGGACGTATTTTTCAACAGACTGTCGTTATTCAAATGGGAACAAACTGTGCCCCTCTACTTGCCGACTTGTTTCTTTATTACTACGGGGCTGACTTCATGCATGAACTTCTAAGGAAGAAAGACAAGAAGTTAGTTATATCCTTTAACCCTACTTTCCGCTATATAGATGCTGTTCTTTCATTAAATAATTGAAAATTTGGTGAATATGTGGAACGCATCTATCCAATCGAACAAGAGATAAAGTATACTACAGATACAGTTAAGTCAGCCTCATATCTTGAAAATGAGGGTCGGTTGAAACAAAACTTGACGACAAAAGAGATGAGTGTAGCTTTCCAATTGTGAACTTTCAATTTCTAAGTAGCAACATGACGGATGCCACATGTGGAGCATGATCTGCTTACCCTTCCGGAGCACCCGAGATCACCCCTAGTTTTTGGTGGGGTTCGTGTTGTTTATTCTTTAGTTTTCTATGTTGTGTCATTTGTACTATTGTTTGTCTGTTTGTCCTTTTGTCATTTTTAGCCATGGCGTTGTCAGTTTATTTTAGATTTATGAGTTTGACTGTCCCTTTGGTATCTGTTGTCCCTCTCTTGTACAGTCTCGAGTTATCTGTGTTGTGTTTTGATTACTTTTGTTTGTATTTTCGTCGTTAAATGTTTTTAGTCTTGACATTGTCAGTTTGATTTCGATTTTTGAATTTGAATATTTGTTTTGAACTGTCGCCTCTTTTTTTTAGATTGTTTGTTCATAATTTATAAATCATCAAGACACTAAGTTTTCAACTCCGTCTTTTATTGTGTAAACTTCAAGTGTTCCAGAGGAAGGTTCATTCGAAATAGCGCCGCGGGCGCATGACATTTAAAAGGATTGTTTTCATGTTGTACCCTGTTGACCCTCTCTATCTAACTCTTTTTCTTAAGTTCAAGGGCTCCTTTTCGTTGTTGTTTGTTACTTTGTTTTGTTTTCTAAATCAGTTGTTGAGACTTGTATATCGATAAAATTATATTTCTCAAATTCATACTTGGTTCCATTAGTAACCTGACTCACCTAAAATATCCTATCTGTTTTTGAACACCAAATGACGAATTTTAGATTGATTGTGTTTTTATTTGCCTTTGCGTTTCTCCTTCACCTGCACCCACCACTAATATGTTATGTATTTCATACTAATTCCACAGTTATATAAGAGATATTTAAAGTGTAGAAGAAATGGAATCGAAATATTTCAGATCATAAAGATATTCTTTTCCGAAAATTAATCGACCAAGCTTAAAACACTAAAGAAACAAAAACAATTAAAACTAAGGAATAAACCAGAAGGAGCCACATAAGTCAAACCGATGTCCAAAGAATATAGCAAAAGGTAATCTGCCTTTGTCGTGTCGACTTCACAAAATTTCTATGATACTGATTTACGGGATGAAGACATTTATTTCAAGAATCACTTTAGAAAGGATAGAGTCCAAAACATTGTAAAGAATCCAGAGTAGATGTACAAAGATGAGATATTTAAGGTGCTAGCAACGACAGTAAGTGTTTGCGGCAACATTAATTTACTCTTATACCTCACACAAAAAAGTAGATAAAATAAAGCATCCCTTGAACGATTTTTATTAACGTTTTAGCAACATTATGCATAATAACAAGAAAGAAGTGTACAATATTTGAACACCAGTTATACAACAAAATAACCAATAATAATACATTACATTTATGTTACTTTTTATCATCTGTATCAAATTGTAGTTGTAATACGTGTTTGGAAAGACATTTTGTCGTAGCACACAATGATGTTTCACTTTTTGTCTGGGCCACCATCTTTGATCAATTTGAGGGAGGGTTACTTGGTTGATTTATTTGTTGTCTCACCGTTGACCTGATTTTGCAAATATCTCTGTCTATATCTTTCTATTCATGATGGTTAATCGGCCTCTATATTTATTCCTATTTTTCAATTGCAGAAGTCTTCTTATTTTTTCAATTGCAGATGTTTTCTATTTTGTAATTGAGTATGACTCCCTATTTTTCACTCGCAGATGTTTTCTATTTTGTAATTGAGTATGACTCCCTATTTTTCACTCGCAGATGTTTTCTATTTTGTAATTGAGTATGACTCCCTATTTTTCACTCGCAGATGTCTTTCTATTTTGTAATTGAGTAAGACTCCCTATTTTTCACTCGCAGATGTCTTTCTATTTTGTAATTGAGTAAGACTCCCTATTTTTCACTCGCAGATTTCTTTCTATTTTTGAATTACAGATGTCTTTCTATTGTTGAATACAGATGTTTAGAGGTATGAAATGTTTCTTTGATTTATTTTATTGAATAATATTATCCTACATTACATTCAATAACTTTCATAATCACCCACAATTTAAACATATTGTCATATAAATACTATAAAAATACTATTAATCACTAGTGATAAAAATGTATTGCAGAATACCACTAAAGAGAAACAAATTATCATTTATTTGCACACACCATATTTATTATATTATTACAGAATATGTGATAGTGCGTTACATCTTATTATGTATAAGAAAAAACATGATGACAGAAAATATCGAACAATTCTTACATTAAAACATTATTTAATAACCGATGAAATCTAAAACCATTATAAAAGCCAAAATAACATGAAATAGATCACAATAACACATACAGATGTCTTCTCTTCTTTTTTTTTTATCTTATTTTAATGATAGTTTTCATTCATATGGTTTCAATTTTTCTTGAAATAAATATTTAACATACATATTATATTTTGGTGCTTTGTCTTAGGACTTGCCTTGTGGAAAATGGCACAGTTTAATACTTTTATAATGTCGTATTTGATGCTAGCATGCTTCCATTTATACGAGAAGGCGTTAGACAATAAAACATTTCTTTACCATGACTACATTCAATACCCTTTGTCAAATTATATACTGCTACAATCACTCCGATTACTGAAGCCAAAATTCCAAAAGTAGCCACTAGTATTGGGAAAACGTTCTCTTTTGATAGCACTGGCTCTTGTCTTAATTTCATAACACATAATGGTGGTATAATGAATGCTAATGGACACGCAACTACTACGCCCTGAAAATAAAAACAAACATACAATAAAACCATTTTTATTTGGATTTATTTCAAATTTGTTAATAAATGATAGTCAGATGAATGCCGATAGCAAAGTAGCAAATTCACCTAGCAAAAAATCAAACACATTACAAAATCGATATTGTGTAAAAACGCTTCATTTGAACACTGTTCAATACTAATTCAGTGGTTGTCGTTTGTTTATGTGTTACAAATTTGTTTTTCGTTCATTTTTTTACATAAATAAGGTCGTTAGTTTTCTCGTTTGAATTGTTTTACATTGTCTTATCGGGGCCTTTTATAGCTGACTATATGCGGTATGGGCTTGTTCATTGTTGAAGGCCTTACAGTGACTTATAATTGTTAATGTGTGTGTCATTTTGGTCTTTTGTGGATAGTCGTCTCATTTGCAATCATACCACATCTTCTTTTTGATATTGTCACATTGGCAATCATACCACATCCATTTTTGTCAACGTTGCTGTTGTCATGCAGTTATACTTCATATTAATTAGTACTACCGCTATTGGATATATTTTACGATGTAAATGATCTTTCCCTTGATTGTTTTAAGACGTCATTTTTTGTGAATATATTTATTATACAAGCCTCCAGATTGACAGAAATTGGTAGAGGCTGATATTTATTTACAACGTGTTTAGGTCTAAGAAAAACTTGAGCTTTACATATCAGTAAAATAACTGTCTTTTGTTGAATACTTATGTTGCCCTCCTGTGATCTTTGTTTATTTTTATTTGTGTCATTTGTGATGCTGTCCCATTGATGTTAACCCCACAACTCATTTCTTTTATATCATATGGTAAACATTGGTACTTACGTTAAAAGTCAAAACAATGCCTAGACAATCTGTAGTCATTGCAATAAGAACTGTTGCTGCTGCTACAGAAATTGTAACTGATAGATGACGCCACATAGGAGCCTTTTCAGTTACTGCAAAGAAGGAATTCTCAAATACCTGAAACGACAAAAATGTAAAAATGTAACAGTCGCCTACTGATTGAAAATTAAGAATATGCTTTTAAGTATTATACAGACTGAAATAATAATGAAACAATGCAGTGAGATATAAGCAAAAACACAATAACAAAACTCAACATCAATAGAAGATGTATAAGGACGTATGCTGACGGATAATATAAACAAGACTCAGATTTATTGAACAAAATTATTAACACTTTTTAACATTACATTTATCTTACGTTTTCAAAACATTGAAATTTTCGAAAAACTAAGGATTTTCTTAACCCAGGCATAGATTACCTTAGCCGTATTTTGCACAACTTTTTGGAATTTTGGATCCTCAGTGCTCTTCAACTATTTACTTGTTTGGCTTTATAAATATTTTGATTTGAGCGTCACTGATGAGTCTTATGTAGACGAAACTCTCGTCTGGCGTACTAAATTGTAATCCTGGTACCTTTGATATCTATTTACACCACTGAGTCGATGCCACTGCTGGTGGACGTTTCGTCCCCGAGGATATCACCAGCCCAGTAGTCAACATTTCGGTGTTGACATGAATATCAATAATGTGGTCATTTTTATAAATTTCCTGTTTTCAAAAAATTGAAATTTTCGAAAAACTAAGGATTTTCTTAACCCAGACATAGATTACCTTAGCCGTATTTGGCACAACCTTTTGGAATTTTGGATCCTCAGTGCTCTTCAACTATTTACTTGTTTGGCTTTATGAATATTTTGAAATGAGCGTCACTGATAAGTCTTATGTAGACGAAACGCGCGTCTGGCGTACTAAATTAGAATCCTGGTACCTTTGATAACTATTTACACCACTGAGTCGATGCCACTGCTGGTGGACGTTTTGTCCCCGAGGATATCACCAGCCCAGTAGTCAACATTTCGGTGTTGACATGAATATCAATAATTTGGTCATTTTTATAAATTTCCCGTTTTCAAAACATTGAAATTTTCGAAAAACTAAGGATTTTCTCAACCCAGGCATATATTACCTTAGCCGTATTTGGCATAACTTTTTGGAATTTTGGATCCTCAGTGCTCTTCAACTATTTACTTGTTTGGCTTTATAAATATTTTGATATGAGCGTCACTGATGAGTCTTATGTAGACGAAAGGGGCGTATGGCGTACTAAATTATAATCCTGGTACAACGGAAACTAAACACATACAATAAAACTTTATCAAGAACAAACATTGATTAATAGAAATCTTAACACATATGTGTCAAAATTATCAAGGTACAAACTTTGTGAAACCGAAAACTAAACTAATGGTCAAGTCTTAGATGCATGTTTTTTCATTAGTTTTTAGTGGCTTTGAACTAGCTGTCAGATAACTGATGAGTTAAGCTTTTTTCAACTGATTTTTATAACTTGTTTAACCCCGCCACAATATTTGTATATGTGCCTGTCCCAAGTCAGGAGCCTGTAATTCAGTGGTTGTCGTTTGTTTATGTGTTACATATTTGTTTTTTCGTTCATTTTTGTTATATAGTTTTCTCATTTGAATGGTTTTACATTTTCTTATCGGGGCCTTTTATAGCTGACTATGCGGTATTGGCTTTGCTAATTGTTGAAGGCCGTACGGTGAACTATACTTGTTAATGTCTGTGTTATTTTTGGTCTCTTGTGGACAGTTGTCTCGTTGGAATCATACCAAATCTTCTTTTTTATAATAACATGTCGAACAACAGAATATTCTAGTGAACATACATTGTTGTGTAATGGGAAACTAAATACTTACATGTCTAACAACAAAACATTCTAGTGGATATGTCAACATAATAGTTATAGCAAAGCAGAGTCGAGCCACATTCATTAAATCATCTGTCTTACAGTAGTTTTCCAAGAGATCACCTAAAACAACAATTATCAGTAGGAAAAAACTAATTTTCTAGTATATTTTAAATCAATTTGTCCTATTTACATTAAATATATCTAGCAGATACATATGGAAGTTGAAACATAAAAAAGATTCCAAGCTAGCTATCCAAACAGGTGTGGTTTACCATTTTCTAAATAAGAGTATGCCTGTAGCAAGTCAAGAATATGACAGTTGTTATCCATGCGTTTGATGTGTTTGAGCTTGCGATTTTGCAATTTGATTACGAACTTTCCGTTTTGAATGTTTTCGCAGTTCGGTATTTTGGTCATTTTTTTTTATTCCATATGTTTTTTTAGCAGAGAATTGACATTCAATTTTGAGTCTTTAAACAAACATAAGTTTACTGTAAATAAATAGCAACAATGGAAGATGGAATATTCAGGTATAGTAGTTTACCGATGGTCAAATTGCATATATGTTACACAGCTGATCGTGCTTATTAGCAGCATTACTACCATTGGTATATCCTTTAAATGTTACATAGCCGATAACTCAAATCAGGAACATAATTACCTTGGATATATCCCTCAAATATTACATAGCCGAGAACTCTAATCAGAAACATAATTACCTTGGGTATATCCCGTGAAAATAACAAAACAGAGAACTCAAATCAGAAACATAATTACCTTGGGTATATCTCGTGAATGTTACATAGTTGAGAACTCCAATCAGTAGCATATTTACATTGGGTAAATCCCGTGAAGTTTACATAACCGAGAACTCCAGTTAAAACATAATTACCTTGGGTATATCCCGTAAACGTTACATAGCCGAGAACTCCAGTTTAAAACATAATTACCTTGGGTAAATCCCGTGAATGTTACATAACCGAGAACTCAAGTCAAAAACATGATTACCTTGGGTATATCCCGTAAATGTTACATAGTTGAGAACTCCAATCAGTGGCATAATTACCTTGGGTATATCCCGTGAATGTTAAATAGCCGAGAACTCCAATCAGTACCATATTTACCTTGGGTATATCCCGTGAATGTTACATAGCCGAGAGCTCCAATCAGTACCATATTTACCTTGGGTATATCCCGTGAATGTTACATAGCCGAGAGCTCCCAATCAGTACCATATTTACCTTGGGTATATCCCGTGAATGTTACATAGCCGAGAACTCCAATCAGTACCATATTTACCTTGGGTATATCCCGTGAATGTTACATAGCCGAGAGCTCCAATCAGTACCATATTTACCTTGGGTATATCCCGTGAATGTTACATAGCCGAGAACTCCAATCAGTACCATATTTACCTTGGGTATATCCCGTGAATGTTACATAGCCGAGAGCTCCAATCAGTAGCATATTTACCTAGGGTATATCCTGTAAATGTTACATAGCCGAGAGCTCCAATCAGTACCATATTTACCTTGGGTATCTCCTGTAAATGTTACATAGCCGAGAGCTACAATCAGTAGCATATTAACCTTGGGTATATCCTGTAAATGTTACATAGCCGAGAGCTCCAATCAGTAGCATATTTACCTTGGGTATATCCCGTGAATGTTACATAGCCGAGAGCTCCAATCAGTAGCATATTTACCTTGGGTATATCCTGTACATGTTACATAGCCGAGAGCTCCAATCATTAGAATATTTACCTTGGGTATATCCTGTAAATGTTACATTGCCGAGAGCTCAAATCAGTAGCATATTTACCTTGGGTAATCCCGTGAATGTTACATAGCCGAGAGCTCCAATCAATAGCATATTTACCTTGGGTAAATCACTTGAATGTTACATAGCCGAGAGCTCCAATCAGTAGCATATTTACCTTGGGTATATCCTGTAAATGTTACATAGCCGAGAGCTCCAATCAGTGGCATATTTACCTTGGGTATATCTCGTGAATGTTACATAGCCGAGAGCTCCAATCAGTAGCATATTTACCTTGGGTATATCCTGTAAATGTTACATAGCCGAGAGCTCCAATCAGTAGCATATTTACCTTGGGTATATCCTGTAAATGTTACATAACCGAGAGCTCCAATCAGTAGCATATTTACCTTGGGTATATCTCGTGAATGTTACATAGCCGAGAAATCCAATCAGTAGCATATTTACCTTGGGTATATCCCGTGAATGTTACATAGCCGAGAGCTCCAATCAGTAGCATATTTACCTTGGGTATATCTCGTGAATGTTACATAACCGAGAACTCCAATCAGTAGCATATTTACCTTGGGTATATCCCGTGAATGTTACATAGCCGAGAGCTCCAATCAGTAGCATATTTACCTTGGGTATATCCCGTGAATGTTACATAGCCGAGAACTCCAATCAGTAGCATAATTAACAAAGAAAATAAAAAACTAAAATGTGTCACAATTTGAAATCTCTTTTCTGTTGGATTCTCTAGTGACTGGTGTATCAGAAATGTATTGTGGTGACACATATATGCTGCAAAAAATAAATTCCAATTATTCAGTATGTCTACATCATCTGTTATGCTTAACACCCTGCATATAAAAAGCATTAGTAGTGCATGTATATTTGGCCATGTTGTTTGTCTTTCTACTTGGGTTTTGTTGTCCAGGTTTTGTCGGTTTATTTTCGAATCATCAGTGTGTATGTTTTTTTGTATCTTTTGCCACGTTTTTGCGGTTTTCTTATTATCAAAAAGCTTGATCTGTCTAATAATCTTTACTTTTGAAGCCCTTTTTTAATTCATGAGTGTGTATGTATTCTTGTATCTTTTGCCATTTTTTTAGTGTTATAATTACCAAGCTCGATCTGTCTAAAAAAAAATTCTTTTGAAGCCTTTTTTGATTCATGAGTGTGTATGTATTCTTGTATCTTTTGTCACGCTTTTTCAGTGATAAAATCACAAAGCTTGATTTGTCTAATAATCTTTACTTTGAAGCCCCTTTTATGAATGTAATAATGATAATTCGGCACCAGTCTGTTTCCAGTCATTTATCATAAAGGAGTGCATCCAGATCATACCAAAACATGCTAAACTGGGAAATAAACAACATGTCATCATGAACATTTTGTTTTTCATATACCAAGTCATGTTTATGACAGTTGTTTTCCGTTCATTTGATTTCTATGAACTTTTTGATTTGGCATTTGATTGTGGACTTCCCGGTTCGAATTTTCTCCGGAGTTAAGTATTTTTGTAATTTTATTATCTTCTCAACACGACAAAATGTTGCCTTAGCAAGATTTGGCATATCTTTTCGTATTTAGTTATTGGTTTTTACTGCCCTTTCACATCGTCATTAATTTAACGTTACGATTTAAGCACCATTTATTATTTTTGATGATGATACGCGCGTCTGAGGTATCAAATCATAAACATGGTATTGTTGTATAATAAAATCATATTTACTTACCAAATGTCATTATTCCTATTGACTGTGCAAAATTATAATCAAAAAGAGTCCAAGCATCTGCTGTAGCTCGTCTGAAATCAGAAGCAAAAATTAAAGTCACAAACATACTCAACTCCCAGTATATAATAGGGCTTAACAGATACGAAACAGTGCACCCATACTATATATTCTAGCATAGTGAGTTTACTCGAGTGGGTGAAATATGTGAGGAAATATGAGGCTTGCTGATCGATTTAAAACATTGAACTTAACTACACAGCATTTACAAAAATCATATACAGTTTTGAATGATACTTTTCTAATAATCTAAAACAATTTGTAAGTACAAATTCCACATTCTCTTCTGTTTCAATGACATAGGTTCATACATTTAAATTGTAGAATGCTTAATACATTTTCAAAATATTTTTAAATGAAATTTTACTCAGGAAGATGGAAGACAATATGCAATATCGTTTGATCCTAAACTAATTATCACTGTTATTGCATAAAAAGAAAAAGAAGACATAAAAACTAAACAGAGATAGATAATCAGACAAATACCTACGCATAAACGAATAAAGATACACAAACAAACCCCCACAATCACTGACTAGTCAGGTGTACAGTGAAATTCTTAAAAAGTGCTCAAAAGTACTGATATCATTCATTGTTCCGATATTTATCACTGTTATACATGCAGAGAAACAGAAGACATAAAAGTCCTTAACAGAGATTGGTAATCAGACAAACACCATCGCATAAACAAATATAGATACACAAACAAACAATCACAGACTAAACAGGTGTACAGTGTAGATAGTATTGTTTCATGTCATCCGCTGTAGTTCTTTAAAATTGCTATTAGGTCATGTACATAATTCATTGATCCAATATACAATTTGTATTATTTTATTGTTTGTAATTCATTATTCTGCAGCATTAAACTTTAGCTTTTCTGAAGCTTTTTCTGTACAAAAGATATGGTTTGATCCTCTTGAGTACCTATTCTAATTCCACTTTTGTCTTGGTCAAGATAATTGAATACTGTGATGTTGATACTAAATAAAACTAGTGTAACAGTGCAATTTTTTTATGACTATCTCTAGTAAGGAACTCTGTTTGTGATTGTCTTATATCATATTTACTGTGTTGTCAGGTTCAATCCACCATTTTCTACATAAGAAAATGTCTGTACCAACTCAGGAATATGACAGTTGTTGTCCAATCGTTTAATGAGTTTGAGCTTTTTATTTTCCCATTTGATAAGGGACCTTCCCTTTTGAATTTAATTCGGAGTTCAGAACTTTTCTGATTTTTTTTCTTTTCAGGAAAGTGGGTGGTTATCTATGAAATCTCAATCAAAAGTATGTTTTCCCTTTCACATGTTTCAATACTAATGTAGAGTGTAACATCTCAAATTATAATCCTGGTACTTTTGTTAACTATTTGACACATTTGTCTGTATATTGAAGATGAACGTATGATGACTTTAGATCTCTATTATGCTTTGTGATTTCGTTTGTTGTTTCATTGACATAACTTCCTCGATACTCCGCGATATCAAAATCAAATCAATTGTTATCTTTTGATTCGAATTAATTTCAAAACAAAAGATAAAAATTTTCCACATAACCGAGCAATATTATGCCCCCAAGAAGAAAAATTGACAAGCTTTCAGTATGATCGAGAATCATTGCTTCTGTTATTTTATTGTTTTTCTCTTAAAGTAAACGTGTTTCCGTTGGTTTAAGTTTGTAATCCGGAAATTGACGACTTTGAACACCTGTATACTACGATTGCCTTGTGACTTTTGAACAGCGGTGTTCTACTGTTGCCTTTATTTATATGTATGACAGTATGGTTCAAATTAATTAAATACCAACCATTAATGTTTGAATCATACCCTAACGGTAAGTTGAGTATTACAATAGTAGAAACACTTTCAAATACTAATTCTAGAGTAGGAAATATACTTACACGTCACTAAAGTCTGGAATCCTTACACATATACACACAATTATGAACACAATTAAAATCATTGCTACAAACGCCCACTGAAATAAGAAATAAAATATATTTGACTTAAACAAATATATACACAAGAAAGAATTTGGCACAATCTAAATTCATGGATTTTCGATAAGGTTCTTATCGAAATTCCACTTAATTTGAAAATTGTCATTTTTGGCCTCTATGAAAATTGTAAATTGAACTTTATTAAAAATAAAGTTATCTTACTGACGAAGTACTTTATTTACAGATGTAAGATGCAAGATATAAAACCTAATATAAAAGGTCTCCAAAACTACATAAAAGAAAACTTGATTTTAGAGAAACATATTTCTTCAAAATACTTAAGTGTGGAAGAACACAACTTGTACTGGAACCCCTGGGCTAATGTCATTAATTAAATTTAACATGTATGTATATGAGCATTTGAAATTATCTGTATACTGTTATACCATACCATATGTATGCTCATATGTATTTCTTGCACTACTATAACTATATTAATGATAATGTTATTACTATACTTAATCCATAGATTTCTAAGTGTTAGTTCATAGAATGCTTATAATGCTTTTTTCTATTTCATTTGTCTGCTTGTTGTGCAACAATATAAATATATGTTGATACTTGTAGATCCATGAAGAAAATAATAAATTATAAAAAAAAAGAAATAAAAAAGAACAAAATAACAGAAATCGCTTACATTTTACAATAGTTAAATTCAAAAAAAGATATAGTTCATCGATGACAGGATGAGTTAAAAAGTTCTTTCAATTATAATGCATAAAAAAGGGTTTTTTCACCAAAGGGAGATAATTTGGAGCTTTGTGAATGACATAAACATTTTTCATCTGGAGTCAAAACGAATTGATTTTTTTATTGATTTTTGTACCATATCACAAAGGACCTCATAAAGTAACAACTAATAGTGTAATAAATAAAGTTTGAAATGAAAAAAAAAAAAAAAAAAAAAAAAAAAAAAAGAAAGAATTTACTAAACAACAAGTGAAAACTACAAAAGATCATACTAACTTAAAATGTTTCAATTTATTTTTTGTTCTTTCGTTTTTAGTAATGAACCGCTGTCTTTAAAGTATAGCACTTATTTAGATAAAACTACAACACTTAGATGTGGTGTTAAGGACAATCGGTTGATTAAACACAGATAACTAGCAAACATTATTTTTGCGTTTTTATGTTTTATTTCTGTTACATTCTGTTTTGTCTTTTGTTTTATTTATATTTTATTTTCAAAACTATAATGTAAAACATAAACATGTAAATGATCCACTCAAAATAACTAATTTGGTACTTTGCGAGAAAAAAAATTATATATAGAAATATTTACCATATTTTACTTAAATGCATTCAACCAGTCTGTAATGTATTTCACTTGAGATATTATTAGATAATTAGTCTTTTATCGCTATTTGTATAAATATAATAAGATGTGGTATGAGGGCAAATAAAACAACTATCTATCCAAGTCATAATTTTTAAAAAGTAAATCATTATAAGTCAAAGAACGGCCTTCAACACAGAGCTTTGGCTTACACCGAACAACAAGGTATAAAGAGCTCTAAAAATAATATATAGTTCATATTTGAGAGAAAAGTTATGTTTGAAAAAGTCTGTAATATTTACCTTACTGAGCTTGGCTACATCTCTGTAAAGGGATAATGGCAAAGTAACAACTAAAGTAGTCAGAAAAATACAAAAGTGCCTGTTGACTAGAACTGTGCCTTCAAGATAATCTGTAAATACGAATAAAGCATTGCTCATCATAATATAACTAACGCTTTAAAATGTTGTGCGTCCGATGTGCTTGTTTCGGTTTATCTTCCTCAGGAACGCTCAAACACAAGCCTTAAAAATGTTTAAATACTCAGCAGTGCTAGTAGCTAATAAAGCAAAAAGGTCATTTAGAGGATAGATCCTCTAAGTTAAACTTTTCCACAATGAGTAGGAACCTTAGTTTGCAAGTAACTTATCAAGGGGTATAGAATAACTGATCGTAAGAATTGTTAATGTAGGTATTTTGTACATAAAACTTCCTTTAGAATAAAAAAGATCTGTACCAAAAGGAAGAAATTTTCCATACTATGAAACCAACTCTATTAATTATTATTGGTTTTGCCAAACATTAGACCGTAAGTTTTTTTGTTTTTAAATTTAATTATTTTGGGGCATTTTGTAGCTTATTTTACGGTTTGAGTTCCTCTTATCGTTGAAGATCGATGGTTTCTGATATATGCATAAATCTATATAAGTTAGACTCTAATAGATAGTTGTCTCAATGGCAATCATACAAAATCTCCTTATATTAAGATCTATATTCACCCATTACATCCTTTAGAAATTCAATCCGATCTATACTAACATTATTCCGTCTTATATGATTCAATAATGCTCTGCTTGTCACAATAATCTAATAAGGCTATCATTTTATTTTCAGGACGTTCAGATATGATATTACTTCAATAGACGTAAACAAGATTTACTAGTGTATACATTGTACATATATTTACCTCCGCCTACTCGTAAAAAACATTTTGTAATGGTATCTCCTATTATAACCTGGTAACTTATCATAGCTGAAAACACAACGGAAAAATGTCACTTCAAGATGTATATATATGAAAAACACCTCCGCGTTATTCCATAATAAATGTTATTGTAATGTTGCATCTTATCCGAAATTTAGAAAAAAAGTTTGACATAATTAATTTATAGTTCAATATTGTTTCAATTTCTTTATAAGCATGTTCCCTTTCATTCAATGTAAACTATTGTACTTGAAGACAGTTTCCCTTCTTATCAAAATGTGAGACAACTCACATAAGTAGCACTGTTATAAATTGTTAATGTCTTTGCTGACAAATTGGATTTAATATCTTTAAACGTGTCTTTTTGTATGTTAAAACATTGTATAAATAGGCGTTTTAAAACTTGTAGAATCGGTAATATTTTGGTTGGTTTTTTCTCTCTGTTGTACTGATAGACCCTGCAGCATCTACAACGTGGCATCATACTGTAGATTTTTTTAAAAATCTACGTCATATTTTGTTGGTGTGGTACATTGGTAGTCTCAACCAGCATTAGTCGGTCAATGCTCTTCCATGTGGAAGTAAAGCATCATCAAGCCTGAAATACTTCAGTGCCAGAATTGGTAATATCATAAATGGAAATTTTGGGAATGTAGATATAATAAGTCTGACTCATGGGAGATTGATCGCAAACTTTAAGACATTAGTTCATCCTTTCAGGTTTCAACTCATCTACTATTTTGTTTTTGTTGTGCTTGAAAAGTTTTATTACTACAAATATGGTTTAGGAAACAATAAACAAGATACACACACGTCATTATAGTTACCTATAAATGGATAAAGGAATTGTAATACAGTTAACAAATAAAATCCAGGTCTCCCAAAAGCCACCAGAACAACATCCTGTAATAAAACAGTTCAAAGTTCACATTCTCCAACAAAATACTATTTAATACTTTTATAACTATTTTCCTTTTATAACTATAGACACCACTGGGTCGATGCCATTGCTGATGGACGTTCCGTCCCCGAGGGAATCACCAGCCTATTAGTCAACACTTCGGTGTTGATATGAATATCGATAATGTGGTCTTTTTCTTTTATAAATTTCATGTTTACAAAACTTTGAATTTTTCGAAAAATTAAGGATTTCTTATCACAGGCATATATTACCTTATCCGTATTTGGCACAACATTATGGAATTTTGGATCCGTAATCCTCTCTTACTTTGTACTTATTTGGTTTTATAAATATTTTGATATGAGCTTTACTGATGCGTCTTATGTAGCCGATACGCGCGTCTGGCGTTATAAATTATAATCCTGGTACCTTTGATAACTATTTTATCAATATAGTTTAATGCTATATTTTTAAGAAGATCTCGTAAAACTTCACTCCATTTTTATCAGAAAATGCATAAATGTCTATCTTTCATTAGTCCCTTAAAATATTTCATACTGTTTGTTAAATGGTAACAACTGTGTAAGATAAGGATTTGAAGTAATAGAAATTTAATCTTTAGAAATACCAACAAACATCTTTTATAGAGAATCATTAGGTTCAATCTTTTAACATTACGAATCAAAATAGATTTAAATAGAACAAACTCCTACGCTTTGTATTATGATATTGTTGCTTAGGGTCAGTTTACTGGTGTTCAAATCTCATTTATTCATACAAATAAGGATAAAACAAAACTGAAAAAAACCCATAATCTAAATGGAACAACACCAGGTGGGTCAGACGGGTGGGAATCTCATAGGGAATGGGACACAATTGTTAAATAAGAAGATCGATTTGTAAATATTTGATATCAATCTGATCATAGACTACACTTTAGATTCGCATATTTTTCAATAAATCAGGCAAAGTGAGAATTTGGAGACTACCTCTTCTTCCCGTCTTGAAAAACGACATTTAAAATGAGCTAAATTTTAACATGTGACAATGAGCAATTTGGTTTACTCATTTTAGAACTAAGACCATCGGATCCAAACAGAGTTTGAAAATATACTAAATAAAATAAAATTGAGAATGGAAATGGGAAATGTATCAAAGAAAGACTATTTCAGTTGAATTGGATTTTTTTCTATCTTGTTATATATATATATATATATATATATATCGGAGAGTGTAATTTACCTTTTATCATTTTAAACTTATTGCATTTAAAATAAAAAGAAAACTGTTCGCATAAAAATAGACACCGACATTTCAAAAAGAACCTTAGAGATGACATCAACGCTATATCTAGGATAGTGACCAAATTAAACAGATAACAACGCTATATCTAGGATAGTGACCAAATTAAACAGATAACAACGCTATATCTAGGATAGTGAACAAATTAAACAGATAACAACGCTATATCTAGGATAGTGACCAAATTAAACAGATAACAACGCTATATCTAGGATAGTGACCAAATTAAACAGATAACAACGCTATATCTAGGATAGTGACCAAATTAAACAGATAACAACGCTATATCTAGGATAGTGAACAAATTAAACAGATAACAACGCTATATCTAGGATAGTGAACAAATTAAACAGATAACAACGCTATATCTAGGATAGTGACCAAATTAAACAGATAACAATGCTATATCTAGGATAGTGACCAAATTAAACAGATAACAATGCTATATCTAGGATAGTGACCAAATTAAACAGATAACAATGCTATATCTAGGATAGTGACCAAATTAAACAGATAACAATGCTATATCTAGGATAGTGACCAAATTAAACAGATAACAACGCTATATCTAGGATAGTGAACAAATTAAACAGATAACAACGCTATATCTAGGATAGTGACCAAATTAAACAGATAACAACGCTATATCTAGGATAGTGACCAAATTAAACAGATAACAATGCTATATCTAGGATAGTGACCAAATTAAACAGATAACAATGCTATATCTAGGATAGTGACCAAATTAAACAGATAACAATGCTATATCTAGGATAGTGACCAAATTAAACAGATAACAACGCTATATCTAGGATAGTGACCAAATTAAACAGATAACAATGCTATATCTAGGATAGTCACCAAATAAAACAGATAACAATGCTATATCTAGGATAGTGACCAAATTAAACAGATAACAACGCTATATCTAGGATAGTGACCAAATTAAACAGATAACAATGCTATATCTAGGATAGTCACCAAATAAAACAGATAACAATGCTATATCTAGGATAGTGACCAAATTAAACAGATAACAATGATATAAATTCCTATCGGATGGTCTATTAGGATGCATTTTGTCCTGCCAAAACCTTCGATATAAAAGTAATAGTAAAATGCTAATTAATTGACTAGATAATGTGAATGGAAGGGTAAATTAATGTTAAACATGTCTAAAGATCGAACAGTCTCTTATGTTAACTAAATCACTTGCCACTGGATGTAAGACGGTGTATAGGGGTAATCTATATCTCCATGTTAACTAAATCACTTGACACTAGATGTAAGACTAAGTATGAGGGTAATCTATATCTTCTAGTGATAAGGAACTGACACTAATGTGAATAAAACGGGAAAAGCAAATTGATGATTTATATGAATTGATTGGAATCCTGTTGGTATTATACACTCTATATTTCCCCAGAGGGTAGGATGCTTACAGCTCAGACTACAAATAAGTCCGGAATGAAAAATGATATAATTTAGTAATTGTAGATGTTTTCAAATGGCAGAATACCAATGTATAAGAGTATGATATAACGGATGAATAGTACCAGTATATCGGTGAATATATTAATGTGGACTTCAGTGGTTTTCCATTTGTAATTATTACGTTATTTTCCATCTTCGACCAAAACATGTTTCATTTTTATTAATAATAAGATAAATATGCAAATAAACAGTGTTTTATTTTCGATTTTTTCATAACCTGTTT
This sequence comes from Mytilus trossulus, assembly GCF_036588685.1. Classification (NCBI taxonomy): domain Eukaryota; kingdom Metazoa; phylum Mollusca; class Bivalvia; order Mytilida; family Mytilidae; genus Mytilus; species Mytilus trossulus. Next base: position 1,568,255 of record NC_086374.1, read on the forward strand.
AAGAAATAGATCCTATAGAATAGACTAGAATATAATATTTTAATATTAAAGTGCAACCTGAATTACAACAAAAATTACATTCATATATACAAGTATTTTTTAGCCAGCCAAATAGGCTTATGATGCACTGTACATTTTGTATCATTATTGAAAATAAAATAAATAAATAAGTATAGTTCAAATTTACACGCAAATTTTGGCAAGGCACGTTAACAGTTGAATCCAGATTGTCTGATGGTAAAACAGTTCAATGTTAGAAACAAGCTTACTGTAATAACGAAATAAATGTTTTAATTTGATGTTCACTGGTAGCGTAGTTAAGTCTATGTAGTACTTATCTCGGATATCATTAAATAGTGTTGTTCGTAATTGTTCATAGCGTTCACAAAACAGCATATAACGCATACGTTTTATATGACAAAGATGAATCTAATAATGCCAAACAACAACAAAACAAAAAGAGACTGACAACAGTACAACAAATACACCATAGCAAACTAAAGACTGAGCAACACGAACCCCTTTTATTTTGTTTAAGACAATTCTAGTTCTGGTCCAGTTTGTTGTCATCTGTGAAACAATCGATAACGGTCAACCAACTCATAACTGTCAACTTGTTGACATCAGGTTATCCGTGTCATTATTCGATTTTGTTTGCACTGTGATTTCTATGTTGACATGAGATTATCCGTGTCATTATACGATTTTGTTTGCACTGTGATTTCTATGAAGTTCAAACGCAAATCAAAGCACAATGCACTTCATACAAAGATACTGATTAATGCATTCAATCAATTACAGTTAATGTCATTGTATGAAATTGAAGAGAAAACCTAATAATTCGTGAGTTCAGATTTGTTTTACGATAATTAAAGGAATAAAATGAAACAATCAATACAAATTTGCTATCTGCTGAAAAATAGGTTAACTTGATGCGCACTTTCACGTTTGTACCACCAGTCTTTGAAAATAAAAAAATCATGATGAAGCAATTGCATTAAAGTCATTAGAGAAAAAAAGAAGGTAACATGTTATCGCATAATAACACGCAATCATTACTCAAATTCCTTTCAATGGTTTTACATTATGTCTCCTTCATTTGCAATTTTCTCTGTTCTTTGATCAGTTTTGTTTGAAATTTTTGAACACTTATATGGATCCAGATTTCCTTACATGTTGTTTAGTATCCATCAGACGACAGTTAAAAAGTTATTTAACAACATACCTGCGCGTGTAGGAAGTGATAAAGACATGAAGTGGCGCAGTGATTGTGCAACAAAGAGGTTTTGAATCTTGTTCTGTATCAGGGATACAATTTTAGTCTTGTGGACATAAACAAAAAGTAAGATGATGTGACATTTATTTCACATGACTGGGTGGGGTTTAAGAAGTTTGCCTTTTTAAGTAAACTCATCATAGATAATAGGACTAAATTTTGTATATACGACCAGTCCATCTATAGACAGGAGTTTTGGAAAAAACTCAACAATGAAGTGTCTAGTTATTCGTCCAATATAATACACTCAGTTCTTTTGTATTATGCGTTTGGTGACACTGACTAGAATTCAATAATAATTATAACGGCAATCATCCTTATCACACACATCTTTAAATAGACTATCCTTATGCAAATTATAACATAAGCTCCACCCGATCAGTCGAAATAACATTGGTAATAATAAGTTAAAAGATTCCATGTATTACCAACAGTTATCAAAGGTACCAGGATTATAATCTAAGACACGCGTTTCGTCTACACAAGACTCATCAATGACGCTGTTGTAATGTCAACCAAATACAAAGTTGAAGAGCATTGACGACCCAAAATTCCAAAACGGTGTGCCAAATGATGCTAAGGTAATATATTCCTGGGATAAGAAAATCCTTAGTTTTTCGAAATATTTAAAGTTGTTTTGTAACAGGAATATTTACAAATGACCATATGATTGATATTCATGTTAACACTGAAGTGTTGACTACTGGGCTGGTGATACCTTCGAGGACGAAACGTCAACCAGCAGAGGCATCTACCAGTGGTGTAAATAGTTATCAAAGGTACCAGGATTATAATTTAGTACGCCAGACGCGCGTAACGTCTACATAAGACTCATCAGTGTCGCTCAAATCATTAAGTTGTAAAGCCAAACAAATACAAATGACTATATAATTGATATTCATGTCAACACCATGTGTTGACTACTAGGCTGGTGATACCCTCGAGGACGAAACGTCCACCAGCAGAGGCATCGACCCAGTGGTGTAAATAGTTATCAAAGGTACCAGGGTTATAATTTAGTACGCTAGACATGTGGAGCAATCAAAAGAATGAACCAATCAATGGGTGCCACATGTTGAGTAGGAATAGTTCCTAATCAAATGGCAAAATCAAAAGCTCTAACACATCAAACGAATGGACAACAACTGGTATATCCCTGACTTAGAACAGGCATTTTCTGATGTAAAAAAAATGGTGGATTATACTCGGTTTTATAGCTAGCTAAACCTTTCACTTGTATGACAGTCGCATCAAATTCCATCATAATGACAACGATGCGTGAACAAAATAAACAGACATAATAGGTAAAAATGTCTAAAATATAGGTACAGCTATCAACATTGCACTAATAACGTTATATTTGTTATGATCGAATCCTTTAGGGTTTTTTGTGATGCATACTGAAATTTCGGCATATTTTCTGCTGTCCTGTAAATGCATCAGCGCAAGTTTAAAGTATACTCACTTGGTAGGTATCTGTGTTTGATAATCTGCCACCTTGCACTAACAGTAGAATAGAGTAATCTGTAAAAAGCAAAGAAAATGTATATCAAATACGACGTATGCACGACATCATTTATTCTGAAACGTTATCGCCATTTGGGAGTGTGGTTATAACTTATAACGTTACCTAAAATATATGGTGTTTTTGAATTCTTATATTCCATGAAGATAACCAATTTATTTGACATGCATGTCTGTTTCGATATTTATCAGATCGTCTTTGATCTTAGATGGTTTTTCTCGTTTGAACTATTTCACATTTGTTATGTAAGCATTATCTACGGCATGCACTTGTCAGTATGGTGATCTACAAGTGCTTACATCTAAGTCATGTTAGTCTTTGGTCAGTGTTTAAGCTGAATTATGAGGGCTTAAGTCACTTTTGCGCGATATAAAGGTGCGTAACAGCACGGGACCAGGGATGTATATTACTAGTTACATATTTGTCAGACTTTAAAAGACTAAGGCATGCTTGGATGTTATTGTATGATTTTTCTGTTTTTGCCCTTATTATTAATAAATATACTCATCATAGATACCAGGATTTAAATTAAAATTTACGTCAGACGCGCGTTTCGTCAACAAATAACTTATCATTGACGCTCGAATATAAAAAATGATTAAAAGGCCAAATAATGTACGAAGTTGAAGAGCATTGAGGACCAAAATTTTCCGAAACATTTTTCTAAATACAGCAATGATTCTTACATGGGATCAGGAATTTAGTAATCAATTACCCTTCAATTTGTTCCAGGGGAAATTCCTGATCAACAAACATTGGGATTCCAGTTCTAAACAAGGAATTACAAAGTTTGGTGGATAATTGTATTATTCGTGTCATTTCTTCTTATTTTCTCGAAATGACTACTGATGGTAGTTTATGCTGTTTATGACAAACGCGATGATTTAAATTTTCCTATAGTCAACTTTCCGTTTCTGTGTAGCAACACCCCAGCTCTTCATCTTTTATATAAGCTTTGGATTTTCAAATATTTTGACCACGAGCATCACTGAAGAGACATGTATCGTCGAAATGCGCATCTGGTGCAAGAAAATTGGTACCGTTAATTTAATTACTACCACTGGGTCGATGCCTCTGCTGGTGGACTTTTAGTCCCCGAGGGTATCACCAGCCCAGTAGCCAGTACTTCGGTACTGGCATGAAAATACGGATTTTTTGTGTTATTAAAATTTGCTGTTACAAAATATTATAAATTATTTTAAATTAAGGAATGTATTTCCCTCATGCAAAGCTCTGATTCCTTTCACAGATTTGGGTATACTTTTTGGACCTTTTGGATTACAGCTCTTCATCTTTTATATAAGCTTTGGATTTCAAATATTTTGGCCACGAGCATCACGGAAGAGACATGTTTTGTCGAAATGCGCATCTGGTGCAAGAAAATTGGTACCGTTAAGTTTATTATTTATATGTGCAATCGATACGTTACTCTAGAGCTAGCTCAAAGTACGTTGATTTTATTGAACAAGGAATACTGCTTTCTCAATAGTTGCTAAGACAGGGCTATAAATCAATCAAATTAAAGTCATCACTCAAGAAATTTTACGGTCGCCATCATGAGCTGAAAGGTCATTATTACAAAAGTGTGTCAGAAATCATATCTGATAATCTTCCTCAATCATAATAACCATCCATCATTACTGAACTGAACAAAGAAATAACACGACGGGTGCCGTATACGGTGCAGGAAATGCTTACCCTTCCGGAGCACCTGATTTCACTCCCGGTTTGTAGTGGAGTTCGTGTTGTTTCTTAATTATTATTTATAACTGTTGATGTAAATGTCCTTTGGTTTTGTGAGTCTTTGTTTACTCCTTGGTTTTGTGAGTCTTTGTTTACTCCTTGGTTTTGTGAGTCTTTGTTTACTCCTTGGTTTTGTGAGTCTTTGTTTACTCCTTGGTTTTGTGAGTCTTTGTTTATTCCTTGGTTTTGTGAGTCTTTGTTTACTCCTTGGTTTTGTGAGTCTTTGTTTACTCCTTGGTTTTGTGAGTCTTTGTTTACTCCTTGGTTTTGTGAGTCTTTGTTTACTCCTTGGTTTTGTGAGTCTTTGTTTACTCCTTGGTTTTGTGAGTCTTTGTTTATTCCTTGGTTTTGATTGTTATTGTCTTTCATGATAAAATACGTTTAGAAAATTTGTAAGGTGTCAGATCCTGTTGACGAAAGAATCCAACAGAGAAACATATTTTATGATCAAAACAGAATATGTTTCTTGTGAGGCTAAATTATTTCTTATTTACTTTTCTAATTCTTGTTCTATTGTTATAAAAACAATAAGAAAATAACGAACAACTAAGTTGTACTGAAAGATTAAGAACGCGAAGATATCATGACTAGAAACAGTTAGTCAGCTAATCAATAACACCAATGGGTTTTGTCTCATAATGAAACATACGGTTTATGTCTAACAGCCTTATTCAAAGACATTTACAACAGAACATAAAAAGAAACGTCAATATTAATGTGTGATCTATAGATCTTATCCTAACCATAAAGTCATATATTATCAGATTAAGACAGGTTTTATTTTTCTTGACATCAGTTTTGTCGGATACAACCATTTGATTTGTAAAGTATGAATATATAGTTTCAATAAGTTCTAACCTCTCTAACTGTTATATCAGCAAATCTCCTCAACAGATTTATTTCTACCACAAAAGCTGTTGTTATTCTGGTTGTGATTACAACTTTTCTGCCTTTTATTAGAAATATGACAGTTGTCCATCCGTCTGATGTGTTTTGTCTTTTGATTTTGCCATTTTGATTAAAGACTTTCCGTTTTAAATTTGCCTCGGAATTAAGTATTGTTTTTTATTTAAATTTTTACTAAAATAACACCTTAAAAATATCAACAAAAATTCATAACTAAACATGAATATCTTACCTGTGATAACAGCAACTAAAATCAGCAAAAATGTTCCAAATAAAAAACCTGACTGCTTCAGTGCATATGGTATTCCTGCAAAAAATATAAAAGAGAATCAATTGTTGGGATATGCGACTAGATAACGCACTGATGTATTATCTATACGAGTATTATAGGTAGTCAGGTTTTATTTCTCCATATTAAAAAATGGAAATTTGGAATTCATCATACAATCACACTGGCCTATTACTGTGATATATTATCTTGATTCATACAAATTTCTTTAAAAAAACGATTTGTGCATTTTAACATTCAGGTAATAAACCATTTGAACTCTAAGCATGTCCATGCCAAAGCCAGGAGCCAGGACTGTCGACATTTTAATTAAATACATGCTTTTTCACATTATACCGGTTATCGTTTATTTAGCTGCTTTTCATCCTTATAGTCATCTTAAATATTCCGTGGACACCTTTTATCAGGGGAAAACGTTTTTGATTGTTTTAGGGTTGTTCAATACAATCTACGTTTTCTTATATAAATAATGGAAACAGTAGTATATCGCTGCTCAATAGTAATACATCAATAAAGTGAAAAACAAAAAGGGGTCACAAACGAAAACCAAAGGAAACACATCATTTAAAAGAGGGAAACAACGGAACAATAGAAACACTGAACTGTAACAATAACAAACATTAAAATGCATAGAAACGGACTTTTGTCATATTCCGAACTTGGTACAAGACAGTTAAAGAAAAATGATGGATTGAGCCTCGTGTTTTGCCAGCTTATCAAACATCTCACTCATAAGGTAATGTTACAAATACCGCTAAAGTGACAGAGGGAAAACAGTACAAAAAACACAAGAACATTCAAGACAGAGCAATCTATAAATAAATAATCCATGAATTTACGACAGTACATCAGAACGCCACAGTAGAATTATAACATGTACGTCACACACGAACACGAATGTAGCAACGTTACAAAGAGTGACGTATTTGTATGACGTTTATTTAATCACAGGTAAACTTTTAAATATAGTATATAAAATTGGAATTAATTTGTAATGGTGTTATTTTATAAATTATCTAACCATGACAAAAATATTAAAACAGAATTGTTTATGTAAATAAACTCATCATAGATACCAGGACTAAATTGAGTATATATCCAGACGCGCGTTTCGTCTACAAAAGACTCATCAGTGACGCTCGAATCTAAAAAAAGTAAAAAAGGCCAAATAAAGTACGAAGTTGTAGAGCATTACGGACCAAAATTCCTCAAGTTTTGCCAAATACAGCTAAGGTAATCTATGTCTGAGGTAGATAAGCCTTGGTTTTTCAAATAATTCTAAAATTTTATAGCAGTAAATTTATAGATATAACCATATCAATGACAATTCATGTCAGCACAAATAGTGTAATTATTTGCATGTTCCATGTCTAAATTAATACTGTGTATAAACAAAACAATCCTGTGCACGTAGTTGTTATAGTTGCTTTCATACAAGTGAGAGGTTTAGCTAGCTGTACAACCAGGTTCAATCCAACATTTTCTACATAAGACATTGCCTGTACTAAAAAAAGGCAACAGTAGTATACCGCTGTTCAAAACTCACAAATCCATGGACAAAAAACAAAATCGGGTTAACAAACCAAAACTGAGAGAAACGCATTTTAATTATAAGAGGAGAACAACGACATAACATTAAAATGTAACACACATAAGTCAGGAATATAAAAGTTGTTATCCTTTCGTTTGAAGTGTTTGAACTTTTGATTTAGCCATTTGATTTTGGACTTTCCTTTTTGAATTTTCCTCGGAGTTCAGTATTTTTGTGTTTTTACTTTTCATGTCATTTTTGTAAACAACATAGAATGTCTCACAGTGAATCAGACACTCAAGGCTGACATAATCCAATATTGTTCTATTCACGCGATCAATGGAATTAGATACTATATTTTATTGAAATTACTAATGGAGACTACTTTATTTGACAGTGTCTGATATTAATCTGAATATGACAGTAGTTATCCATTTATTTCACTTGTTTTTCGATATCACTAGTAAATTTATAACGGAATCTAGGGAATTCAGTTGTATCTAATATTTCGTCCTCTTAATTAAAAAATAACTATCTTAAATGATAAAAACCGACGACAAAAAAAAAACAGTCTTTAAAAAACATGATGACATATTGTTTGTGTAATTGGTTCTTGGTAAACTAGACCTGATAAATATATAAAAAGTGTGCATTTTCGGTTTATATTTCAACATTCAATCATTATAGTGTTGTCAATACATTGATGAAGTTCGTATCACAATATTCTCTTAGGACACTAAATAATTATATAGATATATGTGTGTACAATCAATACAGGGCAAGGTAAAGAGGAATCATAATAGTATTGTGATCAGTAATAATCATAAACCATATCTCATACAGCCGGGGAATAAGTATATTATCAATAGCAAATTTAAAAGCTTAATTGAACTGCCTCCTTGCATCTTATTATTAATGTCAAGAATAAAATAAGAACTGACTTTAAAACTTAGACGTTGTTGATATAAACACGAGTTATATACCCTTTTCTAACTGTAAAAACTATATGATTTTATCGCCATGTTACATGAAATACTGGTCACTGAATGATCCAAGAATGTAAAATTGAGCGTATGTCATACTTACACCGCCATATAACATTTTATTTAAAAGTGTTTGTCAAAGAATATGTCTGTAGGTGACCAATTTGATATCTTGGGTTAATCTTGCCAAAACCATCTTTGGCACCAAAACAACATGTATGTCTAGTCGTTATCGATGATCGACTATTTAAAAATAAATTGAACATGAAAATGGAACATAAAAGTTTAAAGGGCTTTTTTGCAGAAAGAGTTAAGTCATCAATGAAAGCTTTAGTAATGTTTCGTGATATCATATAGATTGTTTTGGGAGCACATTTTCTTTGCGAATAAATAATGGCAACAGCAAATTACCGCTGTTCGAAAGTCATAAATCGATTGAGAGAAAACAAATCCTTGTTAAACACTAAAACTGAGGGCAACACATCAACTATAATTGAACCTAATTTTTAATTGAGCCCAAATTTTACAGTATTGATATTTTTTCTAAATGTTCAAGGCAATAACTCTTATCAGCAGACTTTGAGAGACAAACACGTCTCAGAGCAATGAGTGTGTTGAATGTGGTCTATTTGATCATTTCTTTGATGAATATTGTAATGCTCTTTTTAGATGAACAGTTTGATACATCACAGACACATTATGGCATTGTATCGATTTTAGAAATGATTTAAAACAATCCACCAGACCTTTTCTGCGTGACCTCGTCCCATTATCAGAAATACTTTACTTGTATTACTAATTGTTTGTAGGCAAAAATCAATAAACGGATATTGTATATTCTTCTCCGGCTGTTTTAACTAAGTCGTCAAACCTAATATTTTATCTATTAGTAACTGCTGTTGGTTGATAAATTTTCTGATCTTTTATCATTTTATGCTCATCAATAGACCAAATGCAAAGAATTAAAATAATTGTCTTTTAATAAATGATGTTTGAGATAACAAATAGACTTCAGAGAGCGAAATACTTGTAAATATCAAGAGATTTGTTATTGAGGAAAACTAGTAGGGAGTGCTATTCTTCGTAGCCATAAAATTCAAATTATGCGCTGAGGCTCCGATACAAAGATTCAAACTGAGATGAGTAGAATTAATTAATACTGTGTCTCGTATTGGCCATTGGCTATCATCTTTACAGTCAATTATACAAACACTTTGTTGAACTAGCATAAAGATCCGATCAGTTATAATACACAGAGAATCAGGAAATGCCAAATTTGGACAGCAATTGTTTTCTAATCGTTTTAATGTGTTTTTGCTTTTGATTTTGTCGTTTGATAGGGGACTTTCTGATTTTGATTTCACTTTGAGTTCGGTATTTTTTGTTATTCTATTTTTTAAATACTGTAACCTTTATACAGAAAGATCATATTGACATTAAGTAGTGTGTAATGTCATTCCATCAGTTTTTATTTGCATTTTATCTTCATGATCCTTTAAATACTGTTACATTGATTTGGAAAGGTCAGATTGACATTTCTCTCAGTTTTAATTTGTATTTTATCTTCATGTATGATATGATAGATTTGAACCTTGGTAAACTACAGTTGACAATTAAATAGCGTAATCTGAACGTCCTTGCTATTTATTTCACCAAGGAGATAGTATAGTATTTTACGCTACAGCGTTCGACTTAATCAAAAGCCAGTAGTTGTATAGAAATACAATTTGACTATGAATTCTTGAACATGTTTTCTGGCATTGTGGAGTAGTCTATCTGCAAATGTAAACAATATCCCGGTATTAATCAAATTGAAACTGGAAATGGAGAATGTGTCAAAGAGACAACAATTAACCCCAATAAAGAGCAGAATACAGCCCAGGGCCACCGACGTGTCGTCACAAGGAGTAAAATATCACACTAAGAGGACTACATTTTTGCCAAAACTATACTATTTAGATAGACTCGTTTGTCTTTATAGACTCTTGTAATATTTCTACTTTAAATAATTTATTTAATTTACACTTGATCCTTAATTTTTTCATCATCTGGTTAAAACATTTTACAAGAATTTTCAGGTTTGTAAACTGTTTAACATTATTGTTTTGTCTTTGTTTTTTTTGCTATCAGTATCTGAGATGTTCTTTTGTCTTTATAGACTCTTGTAGTATTTCTACTTTAAATAATTGATTTAATTTACACTTGATCCTTAATTTTTTCATCATCTGGTTAAAACATTTTACAAGAATTTTCAGGTTTGAAAAAACTGTTTAACATTATTTTTTTGTCTTTGTTTTTTTTTGCTATCAGTATCTGAGATGTTAGATATGTATATACATCACTTAAAAATATCGTTTTAATATATTGTCAAAAATATAAGCTATGAAATATCTAATATTATTTCTGAACCCGTGTGATTCAAATACAAGATTTGACAATAATTAACAATTTCTGACAAACTGACCCATAACAAAGAAAAAAAGCTTTTATTACAGACTTTGATTGATAGTAATGCTGTACATAATCCTGTAGTAACTCGTCTTTATCTTAGATTTCAGACCCATTCCATTTCCTGAATCTTACGCTACAGGAAATACGGAAACGGTAAAGTAGATTTATCAACCAACTTACTCACTCAATAAATTGCATATGATGTAAAAAGCAAATAAAATACATGGAACACGATGCTATTAAATCTGAATCGTCTAAATGTATTAAGAATAACAGGGAACACCTTAATGATTGAATGTATGAACCAAATCTAGAAATATTACACCGATCTTAATTAACAACTTATACTTTGATGGTAACGATCGAATGCATTATCAAAGGATTGTCATCTAATTAATATTCCAAATAGTAATTGTTAAATAACAACAAACATCATGCTGAATCATCAGTTCTTGTTTCTATGCAGGTTGTTGTGATGACGTATGTTGGCGTTTGTTAATCTTACAATTCAGTGTTTTTGTTGTTCCAGTTTTTCCTTCTTTTATTTGATGTGTTTCCCTCTGTTTTAGTTAAACACCCGGTATTATTTTCGCTAAATTTATGCTGATCTATACTACTGTTGCCGTTATTAAGGGTGCACCATGTCTTATTTTTTATATACATAGCAAGTTATATGTTATATTTCAGTGTATAAAAAGTTTCAAATACAATCGTTAAAAATTCGTTGTGCATGGTGTTAAATGATTCAATGTTTTTTCTTGATTTACTGTATTCAGGAACATCAAAGCCGAATATTTGACAGCCAAGGATGTGAAGGAAATGCTCTTCAATGTTGGTCGATCAGAATAAGGTAGAAGGAGCTTGAGGTCAGCTAGGTCGGGCATAGTCCGAGATTACTCTGACGTCCAACGGATGTTTTGCCAGACTAGCTGGGGTCGTGGGACGTCAGAGCTCGTCCCATATCAACATGTGGATTATTGCCCGTCCAAAATAGATGCGATGCTTCGTCGCTTCTGGTGCCAACTATAGGCCTTGGAATTACTAGTATATAAATCGGGTATCGATTTGTTCATTTTTCTCTTCATTTATGTAAGCTTCATCTACCTACCACCCTCTATTTTTTATATTCAGACAGTTTTCACAGTGACCCATCGTTTCAGACATTTTTACTTTTATTTTCAAATGGGCTTCAATTGACGATAGACTTTGCGACCTCGAGACGCACATGTTTATGCTTTTTTCACCTCCTTTTAAACGATCGGTATTTAACATTTAGTAGCCAACCATGATTTTCAACTCCTTTAAAGGAGATCGGTATTAAGCATGTCCCAGGCCCCAGCTTGTCCGACAATACAGCCATTGAACGTCAGCGTACTCTTTGACTAGCTAGGGCAGAACTTTTTTGTCTTTGAACAGGTTCGTAGTGCTAATTGATTTCCTTGTAACGAAAGTCCAATAATTTGTTGGGGTTTAGCTAACTATCAAATCAGTATCAATCGACAATGTTCTACATAAGGAAATACTCTACAACTTCAGAAATATAATAGTTGTTTTTCATTTGTTTGATGTGTTAGAGCTTTTGATTTTGCTATTTGACAAAGGCCTTTCCATTTTCAGTATTCTTGAGGTTCGGTAATTTTGTATATTACAACTTCTACTTTGTTGTCAGTACATACCTATAACACCTGATCCGACAATTGAATTGATCATGTTGATACTTGTCATCGGCATACTACTTTGTTCTTGGCCATTTTTATCACCATCATCTGTAACCAGTTGCTTTGTATCCCCAATACTACTGGTTTCCGAGAACGTCGACTGGGTCTATAACAAGAAATGGACATTATTATTGCTTTGTATCCCCAATTCTACTGGTTTCCGAGAACGTCGACTGGGTCTATAACAAGAAATTGACATTATTATTGCTCTGTATCCCCAAAACCTCTGGTCTCCAAGTAAGTCGACTGGGCCTATAACAAGAAATGGACATTATTATTGCTTTGTATCCCCAATACTACTGTTTTCCGAGATCGTCGACCGGGTCTATAACAAAAAATAAACATTATTATTGCTTTGTATCCCCAATACTACTGTTTTCCGAGATCGTCGACCGGGTCTATAACAAGAAATGGACATTATTATTGCTTTGTATCCCCAATACTACTGTTTTCCAAGAACGTTGACTGGGTCTATAACAAGAAATGGACATTATTATTGCTTTGTATCCCCAATACTACTGGTTTCCAAGAACGTTGACTGGGTCTATAACAAGAAATGGACATTATTATTGCTTTGTATCCCCAATACTACTGTTTTCCAAGAACGTTGACTGGGTCTATAACAAGAAATGGACATTATTATTGCTTTGTATCCCCAATACTACTGTTTTCCAAGAACGTTGACTGGGTCTATAACAAGAAATGGACATTATTATTGCTTTGTATCCCCATACTACTGGTTTCCAAGAACGTTGACTGGGTCTATAACAAGAAATGGACATTATTATTGCTTTGTATCCCCAATACTACTGTTTTCCAAGAACGTTGACTGGGTCTATAACAAGAAATGGACATTATTATTGCTTTGTATCCCCAATACTACTGGTTTCCAAGAACGTTGACTGGGTCTATAACAAGAAATGGACATTATTATTGGTTTGTATCCCCAATACAACTGTTTTCCGAGATCGTCGACCGGGTCTATAACAAGAAATGGACATTATTATTGCTTTGTATCCCCAATACTACTGTTTTCCAAGAACGTTGACTGGGTCTATAACAAGAAATTGACATTATTATTGCTTTGTATCCCCAATACTACTGGTTTCCAAGAACGTTGACTGGGTCTATAACAAGAAATGGACATTATTATTGCTTTGTATCCCCAATACTACTGTTTTCCAAGAACGTTGACTGGGTCTATAACAAGAAATGGACATTATTATTGCTTTGTATCCCCAATACTACTGGTTTCCAAGAACGTTGACTGGGTCTATAACAAGAAATGGACATTATTATTGGTTTGTATCCCCAATACTACTGGTTTCCAAGAACGTTGACTGGGTCTATTACAAGAAATGGCATTATTATTGGTTTGTATCCCCAATACTACTGGTTTCCAAGAACGTTGACTGGGTCTATTACAAGAAATGGCATTATTATTACTTTAGATTAAGTATTTATTATATGTGCCAATAACTTAGATAAAGTTAAGACCTTTTTTGTTGACATCTGAGTTTGGGCAGCGATTCCTTGTGTTGATATTAAACATTGAGGAAATATTGCATGTCTTGATACACAATATTAAGCTGTTGTTGTATGCTTTGATATCTGTGATTGAATGGTAATTGTATTCTTTCATATATATTTACTTAAATATGCAATGTTTAATCGAGAACAATGTTAACGGTAGGTGAGTTGTGAATAGCAGCTGGACTGTGGGATGGATAATTGTACAATGAAACAAAAGGCACATGTTAAGTTGTCAAACACATGCCCCGTATCATCTGTTGTTCAAATGATTTAGAGTGCATCTTGTTCTACACCAATCCTATACGTTTATGTTTCTTTTAATAATACAGAAAAGGCCAGCCCTAGTAAATATTTTTTAACAAGAAAAATGGTTCGTAGTACTGCCGAATTCATATAAGATTGCCTATTTCTAAAACATAAATGTACTCTGCTATTCTGAAAGTGTACTGTACTTTTTTGAGGTTGGCTGTGATATCGTCATCAAACATTAACTTACCTGTAAGATTTATTCCCTATCAAGTAAATTAAACGTTCAATTTGTATCGTTTTGCCAATTTCATTGCATATGTATGTATTCTTTTTTAAAACCTTTATTTTAATCATATATATGCTTGAATTGAAATTATAAAGACATTGCAGGCATAGCTAGATTCTTGTTAGCTTAATTTACGGTGAGAATTGTAAAGACAACACTATTTAAAAATGCATGATTGAATAAGAATAATAATTTATGTGAAATGATACACATGCGGGCATATAATGATTCTTGTAAGCTTTGTTTTAGTAAGAAATTAAATAGAAGCGGACACAGTGTAAGATTAGATGAAAACCTACAAGGTAAGGTCAGCTCATATGTCATTAACAAATTTAATGCGAACGTATATAAAACCTTCATAACATTCAATGTTGTTCCATAATACAGAAGAGCAAGCGCATAGATAATGCAAAGGATGCTGTATCAACGTTTTAGTGATGGCATTACAAGTATCGAAATGGAATTATAAATATCGATAGCATTACAAGTATCGATGACATTATAAGTATCGATGACATTACAAGTATCGATGTGGTAATAATCATCGATGGCATGCCAAGTATCCATGACATTACAAATATCGATGACATTACAAGTATCGATGGCATTAAAAGTATCGATGGCATTATAAGTATCGATGGCATTATAAGTATCGATGGCATTGCAAGTAGCGATGGCATTTTAAGTATCGAGGCTCAATTTGCAATTAAAAAGAGTTAAATTCACCAATATACATACAGTAAGGTCAATGTCCTCCATATTTGTTCAACTTGCCTATGAAAAAATGAGTTTAACAATAATTTTATAATCATATTGTTACAACTAGTTATCCCAGGGTATTTGAAATATATTAAGACATTTCGTTTTCATAATGAATAATAGAGTATCATTTCCATTCAAAGTTTTATCATAAGATCTATTTTAATCAATACTCATATTAGTTATTACTAGAATAATCTTAAATTATGTCTTTCCAAAGCAATGCCTTTCAATTTCAACTAATATCAGAAATTATAAGAATTTTATTACCAATATGCATCTAGTTCTAGTAACTGGAAAAAAATCAAAATTTACCAATTAGTTATAGAAAAAACAAAAAAACACTGGTCAAAAGAACCATATATCATTGGCAAAATTTAACTACGCAAATTTTTCATCAGAATGAAAAACAGTTGTGTGCCAACTTTGCTCGAAAACAAAACTATTTCCCAGTCTCTTTTATTTTCAGAATCAAATGTTGATTGTTTGTACCTTAATAAAAACATATTAATGTTTGTTTAAAATATACCCTTTCTTTTAAAAATCTTAATTTTTCTTATGTTTTTTAGTAGCAGAAACGTATTTGTCTCCTTTACGTAAAAAAACAAAATAAGAATATCAGCCCCTGAAACTGTAAGCTGTGTTGATCTCACTGACGAAATACTAGACACATCAGTTTGATTCATCATTGACTTATTATCATGATTATGTCATTGTAGCGATTAAATATTATTTTAAAACAATACACCAGACTGTTTTCTGCATGACCTCGACTTATCATCAGAAATACTTTACGTGTATTACTAATTGTTCGTAGGCAGAAATCAATAAACGGATATTGTAGACTTTTCTACGGATGTTTTAACGAAGTTTTACTCAGCTGTTGTTGAAGATCAAATATCTGATTATTTCTCAAGCACTCAATCAGAATAGATGATAGATCACAGCCAGGGAATTGAAATAATTCTTTTGTCATCACACACTTTTGATAAACAAAATTCGCAAAATAAGGAGCCTGTAATTGTTGCTGTATTTTTATATTTGTAATTGTGTTTTTAATGTCTATGTATTTGCATGTGGTAATTAATGGTCTTTTTCTTATACATGTATACTCTATATGCCCCTTGTGGGTCCTTATTTGGAAATACAACATATCTTATCTCTTATTTTGTTTTCGTTTGGTGTTTTGCGCATTTTAAAAAATCATTGTTTTCTATGATTATTTTTTTTTTGTTTTACATTTATTTTGTTAATTTGGTTCTTTGTTCTCATCCAAAACTTGTTAACCACTTTTAATATTTCCAAATGTGGTAACCATGCAAAAAGCTGCATTCTAATCATAATTTTAACTCAGTTGAGTATGTATCATTAATGCGAAAACTATGTTTCGTGATTGCAAGCCATTAACTCTAAAGTCAATTATCTAAATGTTCCTGCTTTTAAAAAACTGTTGACAAGACCAAACCAATTATTATTTTCACAGAATTCTGAAATGCTGTATCAAATACATGCACATGAACATTAGAAATCTGTTTGATTTATAGTGATGAGTTAACTCATATATCATAGGTGAAACTTTCAAAAAACATATTACATTAAAAAAAAAGAATGATTTTTATATTAGTGTACGCTTTCACCATTAGACATAATGTTGTAACTATACATCATGTGTGTTTACACCAATGGTTGGCAGGTATTCGCCATATTAAATGTTCCTGGTGTAATAGTAAAAATACAGAAATGTCTTTCGGAAATATGATTCCATCAACAAAAACAGTTTAAACTTTTGTTTTTGTCCATAGATTTACGAGTTTTTAACAGCGGTATACTACTGTTGCCTTTATATATTTAATAATCTATATTTTGGAACAAGACCATATGCTGACTTTGTGTTTTCCCCTCTGTATTCAAAGGGTGCACACGTTGCCTTCCTGTGCACAAGATTGGTGTATAAATTCTAATCTGAAGAACAGTGAACGTTGTAAATATCACAGAGTAGATGGTCGTCATTTTTATCTTCATCAGTGGCTGCGTAATTTGCGCATGGGAAATTTGAGAAGTGAGCAACACTCACTGGCGTGGCGACATGCAAGCTGATGTTTTACGATAGCAATAAAAATAAGAAATTTGGTATGAGTGCCAATGAGACAACTCTCTTTGAAAGTATAAATGTGTAAAATTAACCATAAGAGGCCTACGTACGGCCTTCAACACGGATAGTAAAAATAATGTAAACAGAAAAACCAACGGTCTAATCATTTGGAAAAAAATCAAGAAAGGGAGTATAACGTATGAAACAACAACCACAGGACAACAGGTTCGATCCTGACTAATGTATATAAAAACCGATAATTATTAGATTGTAAATCAGTTTAAACTGGCTCAAGTAAATCATTCGATATTGTTCATTATTGTTTTGTGTTACTGATATTTTTGTTCTACTAGTATCAACTACACAGCTATTATATAGTTCAGTTCTATTTTAGGTATTAATTTTTAATTTCTTCCCCAGATTAGCATTTATAACTTAGAGAAATAAAGGAAATGTTGCCTTCTTCTTTTACATTTATTCAGATATCATAAAGTAAATGAATAGAAAAAAGCAACATTTAATGTTATACATTTTGATTTGTTTCTGAAAGAAAGAAAAATAGCTATACTTCCAATAGAATTTTAGTTTTGGATAATAAGTTTAAAATGGCATTACAGATGATTTTTTTTTTAAAGATAAGAAGATGTATGTCAGAATTCAAAATTGCAGTCTTCCCTAACCTTTTATCACCCTTATATTAGTTAAATATTCTTAAATACAATAAAAGGTTGTTGGAACATCATATTACAATCAGGAAAGTAGTAATATTGTGAATTCCCCCCCCCCCCCCAAATGAAATATCATCAGAGTAGTTAATTTCTTCACGTCTATTTGACTTTTGGTGTTAATTGTGACCAAACTTTTGATTGATGCAGCATTCATTGTCTAAGTGGGCTACAGCCAATAATACAGCGTTGATATTCGTTTTTAAATTGAGCACTTCAGGGACTACAATTAGTAGTGTATTGTATCGATATGATGTAATTAATTCTACGATGCCTGTTGTACAACTACCATTGCCTTAAGATAGTTTGATTCAATACAATATGTTTGCAATAGCATTTTCTACGAACGTTGATTTCTCTTTCTTGTTTTTTTTCTCATTCGGAATACAAATTTAAAACCAGCATTTCTCAACTTCCGCCCTCTCATCTCTTGGTTAACCATAAAACATGTAATTTTTGTTTACAAATCATTGATCAGCAGCTTCTGAATGCCAACGCTATTATACAATTGAAAAAAGAAAAGTTTGAGTTGTCATTTAAACAAATTGAATGTGAGTTAGAAGTCTTATCAAATTGTCTCCGATTTATTGCGCTTCATCAAATAACTTCATTTCAGTGATACATTTATCCAATCTCATTCTCAACGATTGGCTTGATACGGTTTACTTGATGGTATTGAGCTTCTGGAAGCAATTAGATAACGAGAATTTAATCTACAGATTCTTCTCTATCACAATTTATAAACAATCGAAATTGTGAAGGTGACTCGAAACGATTGTTTCATGGTGTTCGATTTTTTGTCAGTAAGCACGTTAAATTGACAAATTCTTGACAGTAAATTTGCAACAAATGTGTGATATATCTTTAAACTGAACTGCAATGCAGATACGTATGTACAAGGTCTAAACAGTCAACACCAGTGTAGGACATTTCAAACTTGTCATCAAGTTATCTTGAAGGTCACTAAAGTATTTCAAGGTTTGACTGATGTATAGAATTAAGATCGTCCCTGTATCTTCCTCGGACCGGCAGTACAGTCTTAAAAAAGTGGAGCGTTCGTTTGATTGTGCATTATTTATAAATTTTGCAGCCATAACCGATAACGGTCTCAGAACTTTAAATTCGACGCATCGTATTGAAAGAGTGACATGTTCTGTGCCGGTCAACGAAACCCTAAAACCACTCTTTGTGGTCCCATTACCATATGTGACCTCTTACAAGGCTAAATTTTGGTCCCTTTCTTGCATAACACCATTTTTATTGGTATTTAAAATTCAGCGACTTTCAATCCTGTTTACTCTTATGTCAGGACCAACATTTTCTATCAATTCGTCCTAGACATGCCGGTGAAATATTTGCCACTGGATGTACCACTTAAGTATAATTTTCAGATAAAAGATAAAAATATAAATAAAATTCTGTATCAACTAATAACACTAAACCATTGCGCTTTTATTTTTTAAGATACAGTAACTCTGACATTATTGCAAGTTGAAGACTCTAGTAGTAAACACAAGAGTGCACACACTGAAATGTCTCGCCTTCTATACTAATCAATGATATTATGTTGATAGTACTAAGTATACTGCTTTATTAAAAACTGTCACATGAACTTATAACATTAACCATGAAAACTAAACAAAGACCAATGAACCATGAAAATGAGGTCAAGGTCAGATCAACCATGCCAGGCAGACATGTACAGCTAACAATGCTTACATAAAACAAATATAGTTGACCTATTACTTATAGTTTAAGAAAAATAAACAAAAACACAAAAACGTAACACTGTGCAATGAACCGTGATAATGAGGTCACCGTCAAATAAAACCTGTGCGACTGATATTAAGATCATAAAATATTTCCATACACCAAATATAGTTGACCTATGGCATATAGTATTAAATAAAAAGACCAAAACTCAAAAACTTAACTTTGACCACTGAACCATGAAAATTAGGTCAAGGTCACATGACATCTGCCCACTAGACATGTACACCTTACAATCATTCCATACAACAAATATAGTAGACCTGTTGCATTTAGTATGAGAAAAACACACCAAAACAAAAAAACTTAGCTATAAACACTGAACCATAAAAATGAGATCAAGGTCAGATGACACCTGCCAGTTGGACATGTACACCTTACAGTCCTTCCATACACCGAATATACAAGCCCTATTGCTTATAGAATCTGAGATATGGACCACCAAAACTTAACCTTGTTCACTGATCCATGAAATGTTGTCGAGGTCAACTGAAAACTGTCTGACAGACATAAAGACCTTGCAAAGTACGCACATATCAAATATAGTTATCCTATTACTTATAATAAGGGAGAATTCAACATACAAAAAATTTGAACTTTTTTTTCAAGTGGTCACTGAACCATAAAAATGAGGTCAAGGACATTGGACATGTGACTGATGGAAACTTCGTAACATGAAGCATCTATAAACAAAGTATGAAGCATCCAAGTCTTCCATCTTCTAAAATATAAAGCTTTTAAGAAGTGAGCTAACGCCGCCGCCGGATCACTATCCCTATGTCGAGCTTTCTGCAACAAACGTTGCAGGCTCGACAAAAACGAAAGCACTTCAAAGAAAACTAGACTGAGCACCACAACGCCTTCCAAACCCTAGTTAGTAGTACCAGAGTCTACTCATCTTACAGAGTCAGAAACGAATTGAACAATTAAATTATTGTTAACATGGTATTTGTTCGGTCTTTTGGTAAATGCAGGATAAAAAGATTCATAGTATAAAAAGTTTAAAAAATCTTACCTGGCTCCTACCGAGAATGTAAGAATCTTCAGATGCTTTTGTGGACGTCATATTTCTATATGAAACTCTCTAATCACTATGGCATTATATGCAATGCATTTAAATATTCCAATCTTGTTTCATTCACCGACTTCAATAAGCGTTAAACGGATATTATCATTAATTCTGGCTGAAGCAAAAGATTTTCCTGATTTTGAAACAGCAGACGATACGATCAATTCCCTATTTTCAAGACTGTCAACTACTCTTCTATAATCCAAACTCTATCCAACGAATACAACACAACACTGATGATAACTGTCCTTTCTGAAAGAACAGAAATATTGATTGGAATAATTATTTATAATAAAATAACAGTGTGACAAAAACTTTTGTCCATATCCGGGCGGGAAAAGGTAGGTGGATAGCCACCACTAGAAGATGTCAATAGTAATTATTGGTAGAAAAATCGGTAGGGATGTTTAACTATTGGAAAACCATTAATCGCGCTACTATGTATCAATATCAGATTTTAAATACCATTAATCATATTGCATCCTGATTATTTTCAGTTAAACGAATCTTCAATTCTTATTAATATACCGTAATATATTCTAGGCGCTAGAATTATCATTTAAAAAATCTTCATGCGTATGATTGTGTATACGTTTCATTATTTTCTCACTAGAATAGCAGATATCTTTCATATTTGTTTCTTATTTTGTTGTAGTGGCAATTAATATAATTCAATTTGACTTGAACATTCACTGTATCAAGTGTGAGTTTTTTTTTATTTTGACTTGTACCTTTACACTAGAAAATAAAAACAGCAAAAAAGCAACAAACGGAAAACAATATCAAAATGCACATGTATAATGAAATGAGAATGTTTACTAATTGCGTTATCTATATTTCGATACTATTTTCGTTGCATGTCAAGTAATATCCTTAAAATAGCCAAAATACTTTTCTATTTAGTATCTTTTGCAGTTTACACACACACACAGATATTCATGCAGTCCAACTTCTATTCCAAATTATATGTGCACTGTCACGGAAATGAAATCATTTGATCGAATTCTTTAACCAAACATCTACACCTATTTCTTTTATCCAGAAAAGTAACGGTCACGTTGTTTCTACACGGAGCTCTGTGTCTCAACTGTGATCGCTAAGTGCAATGTTGACTGCCAAAAACGTAGCCCATTTATCAGCTGAGGCGACGACCATTTGATATTCGGGGGGGGGGGGGGATTTGTTTTTGATCGGTTATTTATTTTTATAAACTAAGAGAACAGATTATTGAAGCAAGTTTTTTTTTATCAAAGCAAGGGACTGATTATTCATTTTCACAACTATGTTTATGACATTCGAAAACATACAATTTTTTGAAAGGATTTGTTTATCATTTAATCAGAATGAATCCTCCTCCTATGTAGAAATGAATCTTTTATATCCCCAACTGCGTATTGCATACATACATAGTATTAAAGTTTGTTTGTAACTAAATGTGTCTTTTAAAATTATTGACAAACATATTTTTGAAGGGTTTTGGAGCCACTGATGGCTTAATAAGCTGTAGAACAAATGATGCAAAATCATGCTTTCTGGATGTTTCGAAGACCCTTTCTTAATCTGAAAATGCAAATTTTGTTTTAATAATTTTTTGACAATATGTTGGTCTCAAAGCAAAATGTATAAATTCAGTGTAAGACTTAAGTTTCTAGGGACAACATCAAAAGACCAATGTGCATGATAAAGCAAAAATGGAATTCTGACACATACATATTGAAGTCTCTGGCTTTTTTTCTTTTAAACTCATGATCAAATTCATAACAAAATTACTATATTACAAAAGGAATGCAACACTAACAGAATACAGAAGGGCAATCAATGAACAAAAGACAAATAAATAAGAAACATTGATTCCGAAAAATCAAGGCTACTTCTGAGGGAAAACAGAACTTGCTTCTTGCTAGGCACTCGCCGTGAACACAATTTGATATGGAGACAAGCGTTTGGTTTTAAAGTTTCCTGCATGAGTCCTTTGCCTCAATGTTGTTACGGTCATGTTAATTAAAATAAAAGTGACATAAGGTTTCCTGAGACTATATACCTCAAGTTAAATGAAACCAATTTTCAGACATTTGAAGTATATTTACATAATATTTTTACTTTTATTATTAAAAAAAATGGGAAGTGTTTCCCGATTTTATTAGGGGAAAAAGATGAATTCATGAAGAAACTGGTGTCATCTCATACTTTCGATTAGACCTGCTGAGTTATCTATTTTCAATACATTGCAAGTCAGGTAATTTTATTTTCAAACTACCACAGAACAAACCATTTATTTTTGTGATTATCAAGGCTGAGTTATTTATTTTTAAAATCCTCCTGCCCCCCCCCCCCCCCCCCCCCGAATATCAAATGGTCGTCCCCTAAATACGGGAAAATGAAAATATAAAAAAAAATCTTACCAGATTATATTCTTAATCTTGAAGAAACTTCTGTTTAAGTTTTGCAAAACTGCATGAAGGTATGAACAAGTGAGATATGAAAAACATTATTTTGAATTTTTTGCGCAAGATACTACTTTGATCACATAAATTCCGTGTGAAGGGTTCACTAAAAAACACAAATTAAATATTGACGCTGCCTACGCCGATGATATAGTGAAGAATTGATATGTCTCGCTGAAGATACACAAATTATGATTGAAATCCTTTGACAAAATGTAAGTGTCACAATTTAGGAATGAATATGCAACCCCCATTTACAAAATCCGCTGAAAGATAAAGATTGAATCTGCTTCTTTAAATACATTGAAATTGAAAAAAAAAAAAAAAAAAAAATATTATTGTCTGAAAGTACGAGACAATATTCAACAATTCAAACATTTTTTGATTGCAAGTAGTTAAGCGCAGTTGGGCGTAGATTTGTCGCAACCCTTTTTCTCGCCTTATTTTTGTTTTAAAAATAACACTTATAGCAGACACCGACTTCCTACTAAATCATGAGACTACATAATTTTTTATTTTGCATATGACTTTCAGAATTACACCCATCCCTTACAACATCACCACACCACAGGCCCATGTTCTGTACACTTCTACGCTACTATATACTGGTATTCATATAATTAAAAGATCGTTCCATATATTAGTTAGGCCTAGTAACGTTTCAATTTCCGAGGAAATGTTATGCATGTTACTTGTCTAATAGGCAAGGTGAGCTAACAATATTAGTTTTCTGAATAACATAAATAGAAACTGTCGTGGGAATTAATCTTTGAAAAACGAATTGGAAATACTTATAAATCGATTGCAATGAATAATAAATGAAACAAGAAACTTCAGAAATAGTAATAAAACAAATTCTACAGCTTTCAATAATATGAATTGTAAATTAATATTAATAGTCCAATGCAAATACAGTAATCAATGTGGGAAAAGATGTTGAGAATTTTTAAACAGGATTTAAAAAAAATAATTATGATACAATTTACATATAGACAAGGTTGGTTTATTTTTCATGTTAGAATTATGACAAGGTTCGTAAAACCTGTTAATTCCTGGTAAAATATAATGTAATCATTGTTTTAACAGTTTCTATTTCGTAATCTTAGTCTATACATATAGACTTGCTAATTCCTGGTGAGCTTTCAGAGTACAAAATTGCATTATGTGAAAAACCCAAAAGGAGAATAGAATCAAGCATGGTATACCTTTCAAGTCGCTATGATATTTGTTATAGATAAAAATTAAGCAATTTTCTCATACATTTATTATTTAGTACCTTTGAGTTTTGATTAAATACCTTACATCTCTAATTTGTCTTTTGCAGACGAAACGAGAGGCGTAAAAGTTCATACTCAACTAAATTATAATATGAAGCTTCGAGATATTTGTAATTTTTAAATAAGAACAGTCGATTATGGTGCAAATTTATCTGGCAACTGTTTTTATTTTTGATAAAAATCATCAAGACGGAATTAAATATCATCAAAAAGAGAAAGTCGAGTACATCTTTTTAATTTCAGACGTGTTTGAGTTGAGTGTTTTATCTTGAACAGAAAACAATTTGTTACATCATCTCCCTACAGATTATGTCATTTTTTCTATAAACTTAGACTACAGGGTTAAAATGGTTACATTAAAACAGCACAGTACCAAACATTAGATATATTGGTCATATATACCTTGCTAATGAGTCATGACAACAGAGAAGGTGTGTTTGAATATTCATTTTGTACTAAAAAAAATTGACAACAGACTTTTCTTTTGGGTCTTTTTTTTGCATAACTTCATAACACTATTTACTATTTGTTATCTGAGGTATAAACTCTTCAACCTACCATAGTCTTCCTTACCACAAAACATTTAATTACAATTTATTTATTTTTTTTCAACTTTCGGATATTCCAATGACAATCGATCAGACAATATTTTAAGTTGATAAAAGGTCTTAGCGTCATAAAATGATGCTTAAAAGAGCTATACGATACATTTTCTCTTTTAACTACAACTGTCATGTAAGAATGGTAATGACTTTAAAGTTTATGAATTTATCGGTTTTTAAAAGCTTAAATGACAGCACGTCATCGCTTCAATGGCTTTCATTTTCACGATTAAAAAAACAAATAGGTTGCGAAATCCAGAGATAATTTTGACGAAGTAGAATCCAGACTGTTTGTAACTTACATGAACATCGAAGAAATAGACGCGAGAAAAAAACAAGAATACACACGATGAAATTATCGCCTACTTTACTGGTCATGGTTTTGGTTCGGTATCTATACTATTAAACGAGAAGACCTCATTTTGGGTGTCGCTTCTCTTCTTTCCACAATAAATTAATCTTCATGCCTCTGTGTCCTATATGTACAGTGCATAATCGCATTTGTCATCCATTCATATGATTATCCAGATTGAGTTATTTTGGGAGAAAAACGAGAAAAAAGGCGTCCGGATATGTTTCCGTCATTGGACGAAATTTTAAGTCAGATTAGACTTCCGGTTTGCGTTTTCTGTATACTTTTAACATACATATATACTACCAATAAAGTGTATTTTCTGTCTGATATCCGTCATTGGACGAAATTTTAATTCAGATTAGACCTCCGGCTTGCGTTTATTGTATACTTTAAAACAAATACATATACTAGGAATAAAGTGTATTTTCTGTCTGATACCATTTTCAAGTTTACTATCCACGGCGGTCACAGAGTTTATTAAATAGAGAGTGTCTGTATAATATATCAATGACCGCCGTGGATCGATTATTAAACTGAAAATTGAATTTAAAAGAAAATACACTTTATTTATAGTAATAAATGAAGCAGGACCTTTTCCGGACGTCGGGAACGGGTGTTTTTAAGACCGAAATATCAGGATTGACCATTTTGGGATCCGAGATTTCTTTTTTCGAATTTCAGGATGTCGAGATTTTTTACTTTATATTAAATTCTGAACCTCGGGATTTCATGTTCTTAAGACCGTGATATCGGGATCAGGATCCCTCCTGGTGCGATCCCCCCCCCCCCCTTTTATGAATGTTCATGATATACAGATAAGCGCTAACATTATCCATGTGTCATTAAAATTAACATTATCCATGTGTCATTAAAATTAATAGAGAACTAACCAAAAAAAGGATTTCTTTTGTCTAAAAAAGAAGGAGCCGGGCTAGAAAAACAATTATCCTGTCCCAAATTACCTATGACTTTTGATACCTTTTCTGAAATTCTCCAGTCATTAAGTGTTTTACAAAAAAAGAAGATGAGGTATGAATGCCAATGAGACAGCACTCCGCAAGAGACCAAAATGACACCGAAATTAACATTTTAAAATCACCTTACGGGCTTCAACAATGTGCAAAGCCGATACTGCATAGTCTGATATAAAAGACACCGAAATGACAATGTAAAACAATTCAAATGAAAATACTAACAGCCTTATTTATTTACAAAAAATAAACGAAAAACAAATATAAAACACATAAACAAACGACAACCACTGAATTACAGGCCCCTGACTTGAATGTTCATAATATACTTCATGTATGTTCATAATGAAATTAATAGAAAACAAAAAAAAATAGGAATTTTGGAAATAAAGAAGGAGGGTTAAAAAAAAATTTCCTGTCCCAAAGTACCCATTACTTCTGATACTTTTCCTGAAATTCACAAGTCAGTAAATCTTTTACCAAATTCTTCCTACAACTCTTTACATACTTTCAACCACGCTCTAAATGCCCGCGATTTCGCGGGTGTGTTCTAGTTTTGCTTTATAGCTACATTTTTAGTGGTAGGTTTTGGGAAGCTAATTGCATTTTACATTCAAAACATTTGTGATAGATCACCTCTATGGCACGCCGTTTTTATATTTATTCAAATTTGAAGATATCTTATTTAATTAACAAGATATCTTATTAAGTGTTAAGATATCTTTAATTTTATAAGATATCTTATTTAATTTGAAAGTAAATAAGATATCTCTATTAGTTTATAAGATATCTCTATTAGTTTATAAGATATCTCTATAAGTTAATAAGATATCTCTATTAATTGATAAGATATCTTATAAAGTATATAAGATATCTTACTTCTTTATAAATATATCTTTTAAATACATACTTTATAAGATATCTTATTAATTAATAGAGATATCTACGGAAGCCTGGAGCTGCCTTGTGTAATTGTTTATAACTAAACCATATTTGATAATTATTGCGATAATGTTTTGTATATTGCAAAATGACGCCTTATTTATCGCAATAATTCGCTGTATCTAACAACAAGGCACTTTATTTAGCGCAATGATTTGTTAAATTTAACACTAAGAAGACTTAATTATCGCAATATTTGCTATATATATACCACAAGTCGCCTTATTTATGGCAATATTTAGTTATATCTAACAACAAGACGTCTTTGTTATTGCGATGATTTTATTGTGTAAAAACAGTACCACTTAATTAACGCGATTTACGATTTTTTTCGCTTTAAATTTCGGAAGTTAAAGCTAAGGCATCATAATTATTGCGATAGCACATTTCAAATTACATATGTAGCGTGAGCAGCCATTCAACGGCCATTTTCGTTATGATCAGCACCCGATCAACCAGACCATATTCTCCAGTATGAATCATTTGTTAAATAATTTCTTCATTTGACTAGAGGAGACTAAGTAGACCTACATTCAAAGGAAGCTACCCCTCATTCTGAACAATGCTTTTGGTAAGTAAATATTTCATGTTATTAACATAATAGCTACTGTTTGTTCTTTTTATACCACCCACTTGAAACGTGTGGGTATATAGTAATCGTTGCCCCCGTCCGTCTTTCCGTCCGTTATGGTAGCCATGCAGGAGGTACCAATCTTGTATCTGCAACTCCGAGATCATCCTTGTCCATTATACAAAACTTAATAAAACTTTCACAAATTCTTTAAAATATAATGCCTCTGTGCACCTTTTATTTCATATATTGATTGAAATTTATATTTTTGGGGTTTGCCATAGCAAAACATGGACTTTGCCATCCCTTATCAAAGGGTATTCATTCCTTATTCGCAACTGCAAGATCAACCTAAACAGCTGAACAAAACGGACGGACAAACGACAATTATATACCATAATAGGTCCGTCAAAATTTTGACAGGCGTATAAAAAACAGTTCAACTACTTTTTGACAAGGCGAAAAGGAAAATAGAATCGTGAAGTCAGTAAACAATACTTATTTTAATCTGAACATGCAAATTGAATATTATGTTATGTATTTTACATTAGACATATTCACAGAACAACACCATCTATTATGAGAGTCCCAGAAACTATAATAGATGACAGTTTTCCTACTAATTCCACGTGTTTCCGAGTCATAGTAAACTCGAAGTAGCCTACAATGCATTGAAGTTCATTGAGTCGATTGGTCAGTATTTTAAGGCCATATCAGTCTTCTGTTTTTGGAAGTTACTACATTTTTACTATGTAAAATATTCTCACGTCAGAAAATCTAGAGTTCCCGACATGTTTATAACAGGCATATATGGTTAACCATATCAAATCATATACAATTTTACAAGTGTCATCAAATAATAACTTTGAGTAGTGCTTTCTGATCCAAAGGGAAATAGATTAAATAAATTGTTTAGTTCTGATTCAGCCTAAAAGAAAGAAAGGAAAATGATCAACTTTAGTTTTTACACCTTGCATGCATATCAAAATGAGCAAAAATACAGTTTCTTTACATTTGAACAACTAAGAGCATGAATTATTTGAAATAGATTTGTATTGATCATGACTTCGCATGGTTTTATTTAAAATGTTTTTAATTATTACTTTTATGTAAAAAAAATAACTATCACAGAGGAAGTTAGAAATAAGCAAAAATAAAAAGGGGCGGATGTTAGTCTGGTCAACAAGGTAACTGTGATTAAGAAACGGTTGAAAGTACAATCCAAATTTTCCACACAAACCTTTCTTTAATCAACATTAACATCGTGATAGAATTTCAATATGATATGTTTGGTAGAACAAAATAAACCTTAAGTCATTTGCATATTTCAACATTTATTTACATACTACAACATTAACCTCAAAATAAGACCTATAAAATTGGCATTGAAGAAAAAAACAGTTTCAAGAAAGCACGTACGAGTTCGCTAGCAACCCTTTGTGGGTTTTTAATTTGATAGGTGACTTTTTGTTAAATATTTGCTTGTTTTGAGATTGTGACACAAGTATGACTGCTATACCCATATTGTGACTATTTGACCTATTATGTCTGTTTTGTTCATACATGTACATCGTTTTATATATAATGGAATTTGATACGACTGTCATACAAGTGAGAGGTTTAGCACTATAAAACCAGGTTCAATCCTACATTTTCTTCATTTGAAAATGCCTGTACCAAGTCAGGAATATGGCAGTCTTCCATCCGTTTGATGCGTTTTGTCATTTGATTTTGCCATTTAATAAGGGACTTTCCGTCTTGAATTTTCATCGGAGTTCAGTATTTTAGTTTCATTTGATAGGATAACGTCATTAATTTTCATGGCATCAATTGACAATTGATGTTATGATAATGTACACACAAGCGCATACGATACATGGCAGATTTTAAATTTATGATTTGAGTTTTCTCTCAGTTTCATAAGAATGAAGATAACAATATTTATTTTAAGCTACACGGCATTAATTGGTGATTTATAGATCGCAAATACCCGTTTACTAGTCTGCCAACGCGTTGCCAGTAAAGTTAATTTGCGACCATCCAATCCCGAATTACTGCCGTCGTAGCTTAAAATATAATACAGTTATCTACTGATGAATATCTTTGCATACATTCATTTTGATCCAATCTTTAAGGCTATCTGAACATCTTCCCCAAGTTTACTATACATCGGATAAGACCATTTCAGTGGAACAAATGCAATAAAATAACAGTCTAAAGTTCTAAGTTGTACACTTTTATGTTTCAGATGGTAAGAAATGTTGAATGTCCACATGGTATACCTGACGTTATCTACTACCAACCTTTTATTTACGATAAATATGACTGCTCTTATGAATTGCCGTGTGACATAGTTGTATTGGATTACTTAACTGACGTAACACGGATGCTGTTCTACCTAGAGGCACTAAAGAAGAATTTAGACAATTAATAAATACTCTCACGTTTTTAGATATCGAAGAATTTGATGTCATTGAAACTCCAACACAGGCCAAAGAATTGTTCAACTTATTATCAGGCGTAATATCACAACATTTGTTAAATCGATAAACATTTACAGATTTAACATATATATATAATTCATGATAATTGTCTGTTATGTCACCATGTTGTCGAATATATGGACCCGAATATATGCGCGCATAAGCTATTTGATCTGTTGATGCAAAGAACAACATTGAAGTGCATGATGTGTACATACTAATTTTCTTGTTTTTCGTTGATTATCATAATGCTTCTTTTTTGTCAGAATCGATGTAAATATTGAATGAAAATGTTCTGTTGTATTTAGTATTATATAAATAGTAAAGAATAAATGGCTTCTGTTTCTTTTAACAAGTCTTTCCTATGCCCGAGTCATCATTAAATTGATAACAGTTCGTCACATTTAAATATGACATATTGGTCTATTCCTTCATGATGTAGCTGAGTATCATTCAGTCATTTTTCATATCTGTTACAATAACCAAACACTTTTCCATAAAATTTAACGTTAGATTTAACAAAATATTAAGTACAATCAAATCTTATTTAGTGTCAACTCAACCAATCCATTTCATGCTTAATGAACTGGACAGAGTGTAGCTAAACTAAAGAGAAACAAATATATGATACATCATGTCTGTCGCTCACGTCACTGAGTATAAAAGGGGGCAGTTTTTCACATACACCACGATATTTGGAAGGTATATAACGTCACAGTACCCGAATTGCACCGAGTACCAAAATTGCACCTACTAGTATTCAACAAAAATACTGAGGAAATCCTACTTGTTTTCTATGAGTCTAAACCCTTGGTATTTTTCGGGGTATATGTATGATTTGATACAATACACGTCATTCAACATTGCTGAACATATTTAAATATACAAAACCAGTAAAAATCAACAGATTTGTTTTTAACCGACCCTCATTGTCAATTAAAGATGTAAGTTATGATATAAGACAGTCTTAATTGTATATATGTTTCATCCATTTATTTCATGATCGATGAGATCAATGCGTTCAACGTAACAAAACTTGACTTATTCAGTGAGATGCAAATATCTGTTTAGCTGCTTTTCATTCGTCTTTAGAAACTAATGTAAACAGGTAAATGCATGAACAAGTCGAGAAGAAGAGAAACACGTTTGCTTCTCATTACAATGCCGATTGGTTACTAAAATATTGAAAAACAAACGTAACAAAAATCAAGAAACCTTTATAAAGTTAATTCAACGTCTTTTAATCTATGTTGTTTTATGTCTGTTGGTAGATTAGTGAAAGACCAATTATTCAAATGTTTTCTTAACATCGGAATGGTGAATATTCGTGTCAATTCTTTTATATTACTGCACAATAAAACATACTTTGGTTGTATGTAGTCTAACAAATCTTTAGATTTTGTCATTATCCACTTTCGATTCCAAGGTATCTAGGGCATGTTATTGTAGTTACACAGTAGATAAAAGTTGGTATTGAATTAACCTGGCAAATGAATTGCCAAGAGTCATATTACTAGTACCTAATGTTGCTTTATTGTTTCATAGATTTGTCTGTTTAAACCGTTTTAACTATTTATGGTTTTTTTTTCAACCTGCACATTACACCTGCAAGCAGACATCTATAGACTTATTAAAGAAAACATATCAAGTTTTACTAGGAAAACAAGTTTGGACACAGTTCAGAGTGGATAGATTGTTTGAATGTTTGCCTGTGTTTTCTTAGAAAAAGAGTTCTCTCCTTTATTCGGCATTAAACTGTCCTATGTTCAACTGTAGCAAAGTGACACTCTACCTCTGGCCTTTGTTAGTCTTGTATGATTTTTAATTTTAGTTTCTTGTGTATAATTCGGAGCTTAGTATGACGTCCATTATCACTGTACTAGTATACATATTTTTTTAAGGGCGAGCTGAAGGACGCCTACGGGTGTGGGAGTTTCACGCTACATTGAAGACCAATTGGTGGCCTTCGGCTGTTGTCTGCTCTATAGTCGGGTTGTTAACGCTTTGACACATTTCCCATTTCCTTTCTCAATTTTACCTGTACCAAACACTAAAATTTGTTAATTGTGTTTTTGTTTCTAATAGTAAGTTATATTGTTAAAGACTGTCACGTAGGAGACGCTAATTGCATGCATTACCAAATGATTATTATAAAATAACTGAAATTAAATGCCAGTTAAAACAAAAAAAGGAGAGTAATACATCAGGTGCTTTTCGGTATGATTTTGTTTAAATTTACGAGATGGTATCTGATAGTATATGAGAACCTACATGCATGAACTATTTTTGGGAGAAATTGTATTTGCTTATACAGGAAATGAATGAGTTATGACCGGAGCGGGCCCCCACTTAGACATTCAATTGGCCCCCATTCATGTAAATTTCTGGATCTGCCACTGAGTTTGACAAATTTTTGTTTCACACAAAATACACTTGCATAATGATGGACTAAGCTTAAAGCAACGCAATTTACTAATACACTTACAGAAAGAACTCATGATCAATACAGTGATATACTGAGTACTGGAAATACACGACATTCATGTACATTAGTCCTTCCTATTTAAACCACAACTATGATTTAGGTAGCACTCCACAGTTCGGTGTGTAGTTTCGCATTTTGATCACTTTTTCAAATATAAGAGCTAGAGTTCAATAAAATTCTTTTTTGGATAGCTGATGATTGAGATGCTTAAAATAGCCTTCATAGTGAACATCAAGAGTATATAATGTATGAAATGTGGTCTGTTTTCTGTATGACAGTCTGTCTTTGCATATCCAGACCAGGCAATGGTTTGTCAATTATTGTAATATTTGTTTACAACACCCATTTTTTATTTGATCATTGGGTAGATTATTGTCAACAGTTTCTGAAAAGGTATCACTCAAAGGCATTGAACTTCTAGTTTGATTCAATTTTTGGGGGAATATGTGACATTTTCACCCTTCCTTTTGCAATATGTTACGTAAATAAATGCAAAATGTTCCCATGGATATACAACAGGAATTATATTTCACTCTTTTAACTTTTGAAAATCAAATCTATGAAAGATACATTTGAACATGTATAACACAAACAGCTAGGTTAATGTATTTGAAAAATATGAATAGAGGATAATGAAACATTTTGTGGTTCAATTTTGATTAATGTTTTTCTAACTGTACAGTGCTAACTTGACATAAATGTAAAACTACGTGCATCAGAAGTCCAGCAAAAGACATGCAATTATCATATTATATGTTCGTACTATAAATAAACATTCGATTCAAAGCAAATAATTGTTCAATAGGAAAAATGCTTGTCAGCCCAATCGTACAAGTTAATGGGACTTGGTATGGTGACCAGTGTCCTTCTGTGCGAAAACCTTTCGGAGTATCAAGTTACAATAAAGATCAGTATTGCTTAGTTTCAAAGCGGGTTTAAATCACATCACATCATGATCATGATTGTGTTCACTGCCATATCGTACAGACTTGATTGTAAATACTAGTAATAAACATATGAAAAGCAATAACTTTCCTTTGCATACCTTTGAAACTCAATCCTTGTCACTAAATAATTGAAAACATACATTTACTATTACGTTTACCCTCCTCTTCTCCCCTTATACGATTTAAAAGTTGAAACACTTCATTGTTTTGGTCCCCCTTGAGAGTTTGACTGTGTCATGGGCAATCACACCACATGTTCTACTTGATTTTGTTATACGTAGACATTATCTAACAACCACATACATCATATACGGAATGCAGCTTGCAACCCAAGAAACCAAATACAGAGTGAGACTGTGCTTAATAACCACATACACCCTATACAGACCGTATCTAACACCACAGACACCATATACAGACTTCATCTAATAACCAAAAACACCATATACAGACTGTAACTAACAAACAGAGACACCTTATATATACAGACTTTATCTTACTACCACAGACACCATATAAAGACTACATCTACCTACCACAGACACCATATAAAGACTACATTTAACAACCACAGACACCATATATAAATACTACATTTAACTACCACAGACACCATATAAAGACTACATCTACATACCACAGACACCATATAAAGACTACATTAAACAACCACAGACACCATATATAAATACTACATTTAACTACTACAGACACCATATAAAGACTACATCAACCTACCACAGACACCTTATAAAGACTACATCTACCTACCACAGATACCATATAAAGACTACATTTAACAACCACAGGGACCATATATACACAGACTTTTAACTACCACAGACACCATATAAAGACTGTATCTAACTACCACATGCACCATATATATACAGACTACATCTGCCTACCACAGATACCATATAAAGACTACATTTAACAACCACATACACCATATATACACAGACTTCTAACTACCACAGACATTATATAAAGACTGTATCTAACTACCACAGACACCATATATAGACTACATCTAACAACAACAGATACCATAATTAGACTACATTTAACAAACACAGTTGGATGGAGAGTTGTCTCATTGGCACTCACACCAAATCTTCCTATACACAGACACCATTTATAAACTACATCTAACAACCACAGACATCATATAAAAACTAAATCTAACCACAGACACCATATCTATAGACTTTATCTAAATACAACAGACACCATATAAAAACTAAAGCTAACAATAACAGATACCATGTAAAGACTAAATTTAACAACCGCAGACGTCATATATATACAGACTTTAACTAACTGTCACAGACATCATTATATATATGAAGACTACATATTACAACCAGAGACAACATGCATATATATACTACATCTAACAACCACAGACAACATCTTATAACCACAGACACCATATATACAGACTGCATTTAACAGTCAGAGACACCATACATACAGACTGCATAAATGTGTTAGTAGAATAGCCTGGTGGTTAAGGCAAACATGTACTTCTAGCGCCCCCATAGACTTTTATCTTGTTTTTGAGCGAAGGGTGTCACCTAAGGTCACCTCTCATAATCCCCTTAAAACCCGTGTGCATTCATGCGGAACCAATAATTTAATTCTTGAATTCTTGATAATTTTTTCGTTCTTTAGTTCTTTTCATCTGGCCCACAGGCTTTTCTTATCACTTGGCGTCGTCCGTCGTCCGAAACCTTTTACAAAAATCTTCTCCTCTGAAACTACTAGGCCAAATTTAACCAAACTAGGTCACAATCATCATAAGGGTATCTTGTTTAAAAAATGTGTCCCATGACCCAGCAAAACAACCAAGATGGCCGCCATGGATTAAAATAGAACATAGGGGTAAAATGTATATTTTGGCTTATATCTCTGAAACCATAGAGTTAAATTGTTTATCAGGTCAAGATCTTTCTGCTCTTTATAGTCAATTTTTATCAATTTTCTTAAAATTTTGTAAATTGTTACAAAATATCTTCCAATGTTATTACTGGGCCAAGTTCATTATAGATAGATATAATTGTAGCACACAAATGTTCAGTAAAGTAAGATCTACAAACACATCACCATCACCAAACCAACAATTTTGTCATGCATTTATCTGTGTCCATTGTTTAATATGCACATAGACCAAGGTGAGCGACACAGGCTCTTGAGAGCCTCTAGTTTATAGTTAGTTTAGATGGCAGATGCTCATAACAAACATGGTGTCGTTTAGTCTAAATTACATTAATAAATTTATGAATGAAAGATATACTAGAATGTGAGCAGTGTTTTTAAATGATTTTTTTTGTGGATAAATATAAGATCTACACGGACACAACCAGTTGAGGTATTCTAGGGAATGGATTATGACTGATGATGTTTAACTCTACTTTCAACACTATTGTGCTATTTCGTGATACTAGTAGTCGGTTTAAATTTAAAGATGAATTCGGAGGATGGGAAAGGGAAGAGGGCATTATTATTCATTTTAATATGTGGCCAATTATGTCTAATTTTTAAGCTCTTAAAAGGCAACCATATATGAAATCTCCTATCTTCCAACCTAACAAATGAATAAACTTAAAATGGTTTTCCCCTTTATTAACAAAAGTGTAATTTGATTGACTGTTTGTTTCAAAATTTAACCCCCAGTGAAAAATATGTCATGCTTGTTCAGGAAAACAAGACTTTAAAAGTCAGATTTATAATTTAAAAACAAAGAGATGTGATATATGTTAATTTAAATATAGAGTGGTTTCAAACAATAAAAGAAAACTTTCACAATGGCAAAACACGATACAGTAAAGTGACTAGTCGTCTATAAAAGGCTTGACATGAAAAGTGGGACACAATTTACACACAAATAGCTGGCCAAATTAAACATAAAAAACATTTAAAAAACATGAACCACCGCAACCACTAAACTACAGGTTCCTGGCTTGTGCCAATACATACAGATACAAGATACAAGGGATTTATAAAAAAAAAAGAGAGAGAGGGAGAAAAAAAATCAATCTAAGAAACGTCTGGTATACGTTGTATACTTGCATATAGATCCATGATTTACAATGAAAGATTTTATTCAAAGTATTCAAGTACTGAACATCGGATGATCACAAATTCTTGTGATTGGTCAAAAGCACATGTCATAGAAGACTATATCTCTATATCTGAAATTGAGGTTAATGTAAACAGGAGTTGATAGACAGTCTGAAGTGTGGGAATATATATGAAAATCAAACTCTTGCGATAACTAAGTCGTCTTATTAGTATGGCGATATATAAGGTGTCTAGAGCAAATCATTGCGATAACTAAGACGTCTTGTTGTTAGATATAGCGAAATATTGCGATAAATAAGGCGTCATGTTATTTATAGCAAATAATAACGATAAGAAAGGCTTCTTCTGTTCAAATATAGCAATGCATTGCTCTACATATGGTGCCTTGTTGTTAGATATAGCGAAACTATTGCGATAAATAAGTCGTCTTATTACATAAAGCAAATTCTTGCGATAATTAAGTCTTCTTACTGTTACATATAAAAAATCATTGCGCTAAATAAAGTGCCTTGTTGTTAAATATAGCGAAATATTGCGATAAATAAGGTGTCGTATTGCAATATTCAAAACATTATCGCGATGATTATCATAAATGGTTTAGTTATAAACAATAATACAAGGCAGCTCCAGGCTTCCGTAGATATCTTATAAACTAATAGAGATATCTTATTAATTAATAGAGATATCTTATAAACTAATAGAGATATCTTATTAACTTATGGAGATATCTTATTAAGTAAATAAGATAATTATATTATTAACTATATAAAAGATATCTTACATAGTTAATAAGATATCTTATAAATTAATAGAGATATCTTATATTTTAAATAAGATATCTTATATATTTAATAAGATATCTTTATAAACATTTTAATAAGATATCTTATTTAATAAATCAGATATCTCAATTAATATATAAGATATCTCATTTTGTTATTAAGATATCTCATTTTGTTATTAAGATATCTCAATTAGTTTATAAGATATCTTATTTAGTTAAGATATCTCGAAATTGAATAAATATGATAACGGCGTGCCATACACCTTCCCCTCTTTTGATTCTTACACATGTATGAATTAATGAACATAGACCGTTGGTTTTCCCGTTTGAATGGTTTTACACTAAAAAATTTGGGGCCCTTTATAGCTTGTTGTTCGGTGTGAGCCAAGGCTCCGTGTTGAAGGCCGTACATTGACCTTTAATGGTTTGCTTTTTTCAATTGTTATTTGGATGGAGAGGAGTTGTCTCATTGGCACTCATACCACATCTTCCTATAACTATATAGTACTAGATTGTCAGATTTTACGATATTCGTCACAGGAACAAACACTTGTGTTTGTGTCAATGATCCTTGATTCACCGTAAGGTTTTATCGGTATATTCCATTGAAACACACTTTTTTTCAGGACCATTATTTATCAACTCTTATACTTGATCGTGTCCGTAAACCCACGATAGTGAGGGCATTCGGTTTTTTATTCAAATAAATAGTATTCCTAACAAGCTGCATTCTAAGTAAGACTATGCAAATTATTCGTTCTTAATTTCTTGTTAAATCATGTTTAAGAAGTGAAGTGTAAAATTATGTTGTTTCTATTGAAAATTAATACCCAATTAAGCACCTTATGAATAACCAATGAAAATCAATGAAATAAGATAACTGTACCTTGTATGGCAAAAAATATTTTCCATTTTTTAATTATGAATACAAATATGAATCACACCATAAAAGTGGAAACAAACCATGAGTGATTTAAATGATATCTAAGTAACATATGGTAAAAAATCAATGTATCTAAAAAAGTGAGGAAAATGTAAAGGTTAATGGTATTTTAGTTGTACTGTTACTACATGTGTTACACACCAGCGTGTAATAATCGACAAATATGGATAATTGTGTAATCTAGGGAGCTATATCATTTATTTATTTCTAACAACGCATTTATCTAAATATTGGTAGGAACATTTCAGAAATCAGAAAACACGTGATAGATACTTAATTCTTATTGGTACTTTGAAGAAGTATTAATCAAGTTCAATGTGAACAAAAATTGTTTTACATTGTCTAATATCGGGGCTTTTTATAGCTGACTATGCAGTATGGGATTGGTTCATTGTTGAAGGCCGTACGGTGACCTGTAGTTGTTAATGTTTGTGTCATTTTGGTCTCTTGTGAACAGTTATCTCATTGGCAATCATACCACATCTTCTTTTTTATAAGAACTTTCTAAGTTTAAACAAATTAACAACAATAAATACCATGAACAATCACTAGTCTACAATCATAAAAATCTGACTGTTAAGCAATTTAAAACTTTTAAATAAGTTCAAAGATTTTTTTCCATGTAACAGTGTAATGTAATAAATATATGTTTAACAAATAAAAATATTACTTGAATAAATCTGTTCTCATTGTACTTTCAAAAATATGCTTGTATTATAAAGTTTGTTAGTCAACATGTACTTAACGACTCATAATAATCAGACATATAATCTGACAAACAAAAGAAGATAAAAGCTGAATAAGAAAAAGTAAGGACATTAAACCTTACCTCGCACTATGTGCAAAATAAAATTGAGAATGGAAAAAAAGGTCTTTGAAATAGTACTACGTGGATAGATTCATATTCTCATGATTATCAAAACTATACCTGTAAAACAAATTAAAAAAAATGAAATATGTGTTTTCTTAATTGACCCACCTTGTACACGATTTGTATTCATAACTTAATAAATTATCGTTTCCTTCTTTAAATTGATCAAAATTTCGAAAGCATTCACAACGGAATAACATTAACGGTATCTCTATTTCGGTACCATATTCGCATATCGACAATAAAAGTCTCTTCTGATCAGTGAAGCTCGTGAATAAAATATTTGAAAATCCCGAATCATATGAACCTAAACAGACTAAAAGTTTTAGCCTAAACCAGAAAAGGATCACTTGGATCCTTTCAAATCGTACTATATATTGTTTTTCTCAAAAATCGTTATAGTTATTTAAGAAATCACTCAGTTAGTATATGTAGAGGGCTACGAAATAGGTGCTTGTGTGATACAATTTACAAGGCTCTATCTACATAATTCACGTATTTGAATATAATTAGTATCATTTGAAGTACAGCTATATAGGAATTTATGTTTTAATTCCGGTAATCGCTTGTAGAAATTGTGTGTAATATTGTTGATAACGATGTCATTTGTGATGCAATTTAATGTAAGGACATTTTACCAAGTTGTAGTTAATACATATCGAACATTATAGGGAACGTGTTTACATGTTTATTAAGTCCTTAATGTTTTAAAAAGGTTATAAATATACTACTGAGTCAGGGAAAATAAAATATATAAATTAAAAAATGTACAATGAAGTATATAATGTATAACTGCAGAGTCGTTTTAAGATTAAGACGTGTAATTATTGTTTTACATAAACAAACAAAAATTAAAAAAAGATAGGGTATGATTGCCAATGGGACAACTGTCCACAGAAGACCAAAATGACACAGCAATTAGTGACTATAGGTCACCGTTCGGCCTTACGTTTCAACATTTTTTAGTCTCAGTTGTGTTCTGTGATGCATGTTTACACAGCTTATTCTGCTGGTGCCCAACTATTTGTCACATTAACCAATTATGTTTTTTAATGATGCTGACCCAATTTGTCAACTTAAACAAATTATAAACAACTGTGATACAAATTAGAAGTTTACACCGATTGACCAACCATTTTCATTAGAAAATACCTGTATCAAGTCAGGAATATGGGATAGTACGTTTCCATTCTTTTATTTGCTTGTCAGTTTTTCTGGACAGCCCCGGCCCTTTTAGATATACCTTGAAAGTGCGGTATATTTTGTTCAATTTTGTTTAACTTTTTGCAATGCAATTCAACGTGATCTCTTAGTTATATATGCCCTCTTGACGAATCATTTAAAGTTTTTAAAAGTATAATTGCAAAAAATACACATATTTACTAACCTTAACCATAGATGGCAACATATATATATATAGTATATCCTGTTTCCCCTTATCACTAAAACCAAACGGAACTGGTCGCTAAATAATGATCACTTCTTATAAGTCATTGTTGTCTGTTTTATGATGGAAATCCGTTAATATGTAAAGAAAATAAACACTCGTGACGTAACAAGATATAAATTTAGAAAATGTTCATTCATGTGAAAATGGACTGATTCAAAGTCCTCCATTTATGATCTTTATCCATGCATATAAAATTTAAATTTAAAAACAACTTTAGTTGAAATCGGATGTATTTTTGATATTTTTACTACATTTTGATAGAAATTGGATTGGTACGGAAAACTTAAAACTAAAATTATCAGTGTAAATTTTAAACGCTACACGACATTCAATACAATATCTATATGCATAGGTAAGAAAATCAAACGTGGCAGATATTCAACCCTTTCAATAAAAAAAAAGTGATTTACCTTTTTACAATGAATGAAGGATTTGTTTGAAATAAACTTTGAAAAACAAGGTGTACATGTTATATTATTTAAATGTCCAGAATTAAAATCCAGAAATATGAAAATAAATAAATACAGCTGAAAATCATCAGTAAAAATTCCACATGGGTCAACTATATCGATGCTTTTTTTTAATATATTAATATTTTCTCTGAAGTCGCCTGTTCTGTGTCAAGCTCTATGGACTGCGTGTTATTCGTTGTCGTTTCTGTGAGTCTGTTGTAAGGCGAGGTCGGTTGGTGTGGAATTATGTACTGTAATATTTTGGGTAATTCCGGAGTTGCTGTATAAAATATAACAACTTATATGATTTGTCGAAAGACATTATGCCTTATCAGCAGGTTATATTTCTATTTTGATCTTGCTTTCAGTACATGTGTGCATTCTTTTATACAGTATACTTCGTAATTTGTTTCTTTGATTTTTCTATCATTTATTATACAATTATAAAGGATTTAAGTGCGTTACCTGTACATGTTCTGATATGAACATTTTCTTAATGATTGAGATTTAAGATGGGGAGGGTCGAGATTCGAAAAAAACTAGTTAAAACCAGCTACATAATTTTATTTTACTTATATGTGCGTGTCATTTATAATTTTAGGTCATAATTATCTTCAAGTTTTATTTTATATGGAAGAAAATAGTTACTCAATGGCAGTACTTTGATTGGTTTCTGTTTAATTTATTAAAACAGCTCATAAAGGTAATGCACGATTTAGTGATTGACAAATTATAGACATTTGCTTTTGTTCGAGACTATTCGTTGTCCTGTGGATGTACCTTGGTTATTTGTGTCCTTCGATTGTCGTCTTATTAATATACGTGTATACTGACTTGTACTCAACTTTTATTCATATGGCAATTTATTTAATAAGATAAATACGAATTAGCTATTTGATAGTTACAGATATTTATTCCATTTTTTGTTGCTTTTTTATATATCATCTCTCCTTGGTGAAGGGGAGGCAACTTAAACATATTAAAGTCGACTTACATTTTGTGCTTTTTTGTTACATATTAGTTTGTTTTTATAGCCTTGATTAAGATAATAACAATGTTGGCTGCTGTTCCCCTATTTTTGGCATTTTTACCGATTATGTTTGTTTGTTTTGTTCACACATTGTTGTCAATATAATGGAATTCAATGCGACTGTCATACAAGTGAGGTTT
Organism: Mytilus trossulus; assembly: GCF_036588685.1. Classification (NCBI taxonomy): domain Eukaryota; kingdom Metazoa; phylum Mollusca; class Bivalvia; order Mytilida; family Mytilidae; genus Mytilus; species Mytilus trossulus. The sequence continues at coordinate 1,610,994 of NC_086374.1, forward strand.
GGCTAGCTTTAAAACCAGGTTTTAATCCACCACTTTCTAAAAAAAGAAAATGCTTGTACCAAATCAGGAATAAGACTTTTGTTATCCATTCGGTTAATGAGATTTAGCTTTTGATTTTCCCATTTTATAAGAGACTTTCCTTTTTGAATTTTCCTCGGAGTTCAGTATTTTTGTAATTTTACATTTTATATATTAGTAACCATGATAACCAGTGCCGAGACTAGCTCAATTGTTATCCACACTTTTAATTACTTATTTTTTTAATTTATTCTTTCAAAAAGTGTAACTGAAAATGTGCATTTTCATTAATATTCAACCATGTTTCTTTTTAGATGATATCAACTGATCAAGTCGCATACTGGGTTGTTTCATTTTAAATACAAGAGCGTACTCTGTTTAGTTATTTACGACATATTACCATCACATTGTTGGTCGCTTCGTGGGCTGGTACAAACAGTAACCGCTTTTTGAGTACTAGTACTTGAAGTTTGTTTCAAGGCTTATTCCAGAAATGTGCGTTTATATAGCAGTTTTTTCAAAGACAAGTGTCTGTGCAAAGCATGCAGCATATAGATAATATAAAACAAAATAAAGAAATACTTAATATAAAAAAGAAGATGTGGTATGATTGCCAATGAGACAACTCTCCCACAAGAGATCAAAATGACACAGACATTAACAACTATAGGTCACCATACGGCCTTCAACAATGAGCAAACCCCACACCGCGTAGTCAGCTATAAAGTTGGCTTATTAGAATCTACCATCAGCTAACAGATTTTTGGTACAACTCTCTCATATACCTTTTACTTAACGAAACCTCAAGTGCGACATATATGTCAAAATGTAAATGACCTCAGAATTATTGATGAATAAAAAGCAATTCAAAATACCAAATCATCGAATTGTTCAGAACATTGTTAAATTACAAAACATGTTTTATAGATTTTCTTCACAATAATTCATCATTGATTCTTGTAAACACGGAATATAACAATCAATTAATAAGTAATATGATATTCAAAAAGCTATACAAATGTTTCTTCCTGACAAAAATTAATGCGACAAAACACCAGGCTTAACATAACGTAACAAAATAAGAATTTTTGAAACCAATATCCGAATATATTTAGATGTCAATTATGGTACTAGAGGACAGTAGCATAGAAGTTGAGCAAAGGCCAATTGACTCAGTTTTAGAAATATATCGATGGTACATTTTTCATAAGTCCAAAGTTGTCATAAAAAAGAGATAAATTGGAGGTGAATATTATAAAACGTACACCCACTGAGTCTGAGTCATGAGAGCTAGAAATATAACAATCAAAACAACCACTGAATATGTGAGTTCTGACCAGTCAAAATATAACAATTAAATTTTGTTTCATATAAAGAACAGTGCAAGATTTCTGACAAGAACAAAAATACAAACAACTGTGTGTATTTCCTGGCAGAAACAAATGTCATAACAACTATTGGATGTTTGATCCCTGACAAATATACATATGACAACAATCACAGAAGGATTCCTGACAACAACACATATAATAACAACCACTCAGTGGTTCTCGACAAGTACAAACAAAATAACAACCCCTGAGTGTCATTATGGCTGTTTGTGCGTGGTATTGTGGTCTGTTAAGAGTGCGCTATATAGCCCAACACCGCCGTCTTCAGCACTCTAGGTTTTCTGTAGGGGTTACCTCACCCTTAACTTCTGAACAAGTGATCTGATCCTGGAAGTACAGGAAGGATGTTGCAGATTCCTAAATCTGGATTTTCCTCGAGGTTGTCTCCTGAAGCCTTTCCCTGGCGTACGGGTATGGCCGCAAGGCAGCGGAGGTTTTGAGTCAGAGTTTTCCTTCTCCTAGATGGGCTACCCTCCAAGGTTGACGAACCCCATCTGCCCGAGGCTATCTGGTTTTGAGGCGCCAGTGGCTCGCCTTCGCCCCTTTTCCAGTCAGTTGAAACAGTTCCACCAGGTTTACAGATAATAAACCACTCGTGAAGGTTGGAGTTGGACTTTGGTTGTCAGAGGCTGTATTAGACGCATGCCGAAAGGAGCATTTTCATGGAATTGAGAGCCTATTTCTCAACTCCACCCCTTGGCTTAACAACTTTTTGGAACCACAACCCCTGAGTGATTCCCGACAAGCACAAATATAATAACAACCACTGAGTGATACTTGACAAGTGCAAACAAAGTAACAACCCTTGGGTGATTCCCGACAAGCACAAATATAATAACAACCACTGAGTGATTCTCGACAAGTACAAATAAAATAACAACCCCTGAGTGATTCCCGACAAGCACAAATATAATAACAACCACTGAGTGATACTCGACAAGTACAAACAAAGTAACAACCCTTGGGTGATTCCCGACAAGCACAAATATAATAACAACCACTGAGTGATTCTTGACAAGTACAAACAAAGTAACAACCCTTGTGTGATTCCCGACAAGCACAAATATAATAACAACCACTGAGTGATTCCCGACAAGTACAAATAATGTAACAACCCCTGAGTGATTCCTGACAAGAACAAATAAAATAACCCGACAAGAAAAAATAAACAAAAAAACCACTGAGTGATTCCCGACAAGTACAAATATAATAACAACCACTGAGTGATTCCCGACAAGTACAAATAATGCAACAACCCCTGAGTGATTCCCGGCAAGAAAAAATAAATAAAAAATGTGTAAGGGTTCCGCGGAACCCAGTGTCTCGCCTACTTTTGCTGTAAATCGCGGACTCAACAAAAATGAGGAAAAAAATCAATAAAAATTTTCCTCTTGATACCATCTTATGATTGTAAGAAGCTTCTGTCTTAATTTGGTAAAAATCTAGGATAATAAATCTAATAAATGTTTTGAAAACTTTAACTGCAAACTGTATGTAATTTTAAAATAACGAAAATCTAAGTCCATTTAAAAATAAAATACAGAAAAAATAGAGTTATCTTTTTACAAAGTTTACTTCTGGATACTATTTTATGAACATAAATAAGCTTCTGTCCAAGTTAGGCACACACCCAGGATAGTTTAAGAAAGTTATTAAAATTTTAAAAACTTTAACCGCAGAGTGAATGTAATGTTTCCCCGCAGAAAAACTAAGTCCATTTAAAAGTATAATACGGAAAAAATGGATTTATATTTTTACAAAATTTACTTCTGGATACTATCTTATGATCATAAACAAGATTCTGTCCAAGTATGGTAGAAATCCAGTATAGTGTAAGAAAGTTATTAAAATTTCAAAAACTTTAACCACAGAGTGAATATTTGTTGACGCCGCCGACGACGGAATGTAGGATCGCTTAGTCGCGCTTTTTCGACTAAAGTCGAAGGCTCGACAAAAACCACTGAGTGATTCCTGACAAGTAAAAATAAGTTAACAACCACTAAATGATTCCTTACAAGTACAAATAAAATAACAACCATTGAGTGATTCTCGACAAGTACAAATAAAGTAACAATCCACGAGTGATTCTCGACAAGTACAAATAAAATAACAACCACTGAGTGATTCTCGACAAGTACAAATAAAATAACAACCCCTGAGTGATTCTCGACAAGTACAAATAAAGTAACAACCACTGAGTGATTCTCGACAAGTACAAATAAAATAACAACCCCTGAGTGATTCTCGACAAGTACAAATAAAATAACAACCACTGAGTGATTCTCGACAAGTACAAACAAAGTAACAACCCTTGGGTGATTCCCGACAAGCACAAATAAGATAACAACCACGGAGTGATTCCTGACAAGTACAAACAAGATAACAACCACTGAGTGATTCTCGACAAGTACAAACAAAGTAACAACCCTTGTGTGATTCCCGACAAGCACAAATATAATAACAACCACTGAGTGATTTCTGACAAGTAAAAATGAAATAATAATGACTGAGTGATTCCTGTCAAGTACTAATATAATAACAATAACTTAGGGATTCCCGACAAGTACAAATATACTAATATTATAACAACCCCTGAGTGATTCTCGACAAGTAAAAATAAAATAACAACCACTCAGAGGTTCTCGACAAGTACATATATAACCACTGAATGATTCGTGACAAGTACAAATATAAATAAAAGGTACATTGAATACCCATTGGTGGACTGTTATCTGCTCTTTGGTCGGTTATTGTCTCTTCTTAATACACATTCCTCATTTCCATTCTGAATTTTACAAATATAATAACAGTGACTTTGTGTAACATGAAAAGAGTTTTGTTTCCCTGACAGGTACAAAAATCACAACTGATAATATGATTCCCGACTGCCAGGAGTACTCCAGTAACCATTGCATGTGTCCTTTCTGAGAGCTGCTACAACTTAGAAAAACAATTTGACACATTTATTGCACCAGGTCTTAGCTAACATCTTTCTCAGTTCTTTACACAAAAGCAAATCAGACTTTCTAGTGGTTTTGTCACAGCCATGTGTTTCATACTATTGCATTAAACAGGTACCTGTCAGTTTTGCTGTTAGAATATCAAGGAAAAAGAAAATATTTTAAATTCCTGACAATTAACTCATCATAGATACCAGGACTGAAATTTTGTATTTGGGCCAGATGCATGTTGTTTACAAAAGACTCTTCAATCAACAACAGGTAAAAAGACAAATACAGTTCAATGTTGAAGAGCATTGAGGACCAAAAAATCCTGAAAGTTTTGCCAAATATGCTAAGGTAATCTTTTCCTGAGGTAAAAAAGCCAAAGTTTTTCAAAAAATGCAAAGATTTTTAAACAGTTCATTTATAATTATGACAATATCAATGATAATCTGAACAGTTATATCCAGCAAAACAGTTATTTTTATTGGTCTGATAGAGTAAAGGAATGATTGTTTTGATAATCTGCTTTTCATAATCTTGGCTAAATCAGTAGAGGTTTTATTGGTGGCCGAAATCACAATATGTATTGGTACCCTCAGCAGAAAAAGGAGCAATCATTGTCTATTAAGATCCAACACACCTCACCACAAGAAGGGTACAAACTCACAGCCTCAGAGGTGATAGGCTGGTTTTGACTATACCTGTAGATAAAATCATAGCAATGAGAGAAAAAATGACTTTTTATATCAAAAGAAATCCTAAAAGTTTGAGAGAGAAAAAAACGGCTGATTGCAATGACTTACAGATTAATACAAGGTAAGAAAAGATAACATAAATAAATTTAATAGTGTTTTATCATCTTTACACAATATTTCATTCTTCTTCAACAAATATATTATAACAATCAATAACCTGTAACAAATTATAATAAAATCATTGTATTCATTAAGTAATTGGTGCATTTGCTTTAAACATCAGAATGTGACTGAGTATTATGCTTATTTTAGTTTTCCTCTTTATTGAATTATATTCTGAGTAAAACATTTGAATTCCAAGAAGCTATATTGCCTCGAATTAAATCAATCCTTTACTTAATTACTTTAATAAGTACTGTCATGATAGAACCTCCATCCAACAGAAATAAAGTATAATGGGCTTGTACCTTTCCTATGATGAAATCTATGAATAATTATATATCCTCACAATAAACTGTGTGTATAAAAAGAGGAGAAGAATATATGTCAATGAGACAGCAACCCATTGACACAAAAATCCAAAACATCATGAAGTCAACTTTGACAAGAAGACATGGTGCTTTGTGCCTAAATTCCATCAGAGACCATATAAGGTAGACATTAGCAACTATAGGTCACAGTACAATTGATCATCAAACAGTCCAGACACATGTAACAAACACTTACAAAATACATTGTACACACTTAAAGATCAGTTATACAATACACATTTCCAGATTACAAATACAACACATGTTTAATGAACACAAATAAAACACACATTCAAAGATGTTTAATCTATGACCCAGAGTATCAAACTATTTTCTTATCTTTGTTATCTTCTAATTGTAATTCTAAATTTAATCCATCTTCTATAACAAAACTGAAAAGAGAGAAAACATTTTGTTAATATTTAGATTTACTTGTTAACAGAAGTTTGAATGAATTCTGTAATTGTACTTTTGCTGTCCAATGGAAAACACTTTTTCACCAAAGTGAAGAGTAAATGTTTAATTTAAGGTTGTACCTAACACTACAGGGAGATAACTCTGTAAAGTCAGTAAAAGGTTTTAATTACATTGTGTTGCATTTAGGGAATATTAAGCTTCTCAATGATCAAAATTGGTGTTTGTCAAACTGCTATATAACCAGTGTAACAAAACGATTGGTTCAAAATTGTTTGGAATTTTTATATTTTTTTAAAGGGTCAAAGTAAATACATTGTCAAAATTTTATGAAAATTAAATGAGCCAAATTAATTTTAGTGAAAGGGTTGGGTACCACCTTAAATATTTCAATAGTCCAATGTTATTTTTTTTAGATCAAAACATTTCCTTATCTTAATATTCTTTCCTAAAGAAAAATCAATAAAAAGGTAAAATCAAAAAATAATTTATCATTTTTACTCAAACTTGCTCAAAAACCTTAAAGCATCAAACTTGCCCCAAATCATTTTGTTAAATTGCATGATGTAACACTATTTTTGTGATGCTTCCCAAAAAAAACCCTCACCTGTACCAGAGGTAACATACAGGTATGGTGCCTGCATGCCACATTGAATGAGCATCAAAAATCCACAATAATGGAGGAAAATCCAGCAGCTCCAATAAAATAAGGAATGTCAGACCAAACATAGCTAGCATACATTTTTGTACATAACGTTTTTTTATTCCTTCTTTGTAAGCATATAACATCCATCCAATAAAGTTTAGTGCACCTGTATTCAAAGAGAAATTTAGAATAAAATGAAGAAAATAAATGTAAATTGTATGTTCATTTTTTTTTTAAGTAAGACAAATACCACTTACTGATGGACATCAACAAGTTCCACTTCAGCAACTTATTGATTTTAATCCTCTGTGGAATGTGATGTAAGCTGTTTTATTTTCCAATGTCTTTGTTGTTCCTTATCATTTCAAACTTTAACTTTAGCTCTGTTTAACAATCAGTCTAGTTTTAGAATTGGAGAAATCACAAATACCAATGATTTATGAATTGATGAAGTAGAGATGTTAATCAGTGTTGTTATATCATTAGATATGGCTAACAATAACCAATTGTATCCTGTGTAACCACAATGCAGTACCATTTATAGAGTAAAATCTGCTGGCCTTCCTAGAGCTATTGGTGTTACATTGCTTAATAGTCTTACTTTTCTGTGTACATTCTTTTTTGTTCGTCTTTTTCTTTTCAACCTGATGTTATCTACCTGTTCATGATATCTTTCAAAGCTCAACAAATTACCACCAGCATGATCATCATGATAAATTAGACAGGGGCGGATCCAGGATTTTGGAAAAGGGGGGGGGGGGGGGGGGGGGGATGGGGGCGAAAATTATAATTTTTTGGCTAAAAAACATAAAATAAGTGTAATATGCACTATTTAAACGGTTCCTGGCTTGGGGCATGTATATTTTTATAGTTGCTGTAAAGTGTAAGGGTTGGACATTTTTTATGCTGTATTCTCCCTATTAATTGTCTATCATAAAATGATAGTATTGATCATCCAAAGCTATGTACTGATATATTGGATGTAGGACTTGTCAGAAAAAGAAAAAAAAATAGAAATTCTATGAAATTTACAATACGATCGACATGAGTTAAAAAGACAAACAAGCAGTTATTATCAAAATGTTTGATTGATATGTTTCACCAACATAACTAAGGGAACCAAAGTGAGGGGTTCCAAATCCACCGAAGTTATGAATGACAGTCGACAAATGGAGACAAGAAAGTCACACGCAGAAGGCGGGTTACAGTCTGGTTTTGAAAAGAGTATTCAATATATACAAGTCCGGCAAAGACATTCCGGTCAGACATGCAAACCCCAGCCACAAAAAAATACGCCCTTTTTATTCATCATGTTCATCATTTAATGCTAAATAATTTTGTTGGAAATTTTCGTTTTTAATAGCAAAAAAGTGGACAAGACTATTGTTTTCAATCCAGATGCGGCCAGAATTTTTGTTTAAGGCAAGAATCAGAGTCATTTTTTTCTCTCTCAAATATCTCAGACTGCCTCCTCAAATCAAATGGTTCATACCCGAGACTTGAAATCTTTCTAATGCTTATAGTGACTGGGGATCATTATTCAACTTTGTTATTTATAAAATAGGCTGGAGCATTTGGGTTTAAACATGTTTTCGTAGGTAAATAATATTGTAGAACTTTTTTTTTCATGAGAGTGTAATAGTCTATAGGGTATTTACTATTACTTTCTGTTTGGAATAGTAAAATAGAAGTCAATACGTTCTTGCTCAATCCTCTGTTGCTTTGAAGGTTTCCTGATTGTCAATACATCTTCAGCCTAAGCAATGTGTATTACTGTAATTTGAATTTCAAAATGACCGAGTGCTGTTTTTTCAACGCATTGGTCAACTCCACTATAGCAAATCACACCACAAAAGACAATCAGTAAATACCAGCGAAAATATCTTAAGCGAAAGTAAAGAATTGTCGTATAAAAATTAAATACTCGGAAAATGACAAAATTCAGGAAGTCTATTCAGATTAATCATTTTCCAAATAAAAAAAAAAAGTCCGAGCAAAGGGGGCGTACGCCCTCTACGCCCCCCTATGGATCCCCCACTGTTATAGGCTATCTTTGATTACATTTAAGCTTTAATATTGGCCTCAACAGAGAGGTGAACAATTTTCCATAAAGACTACACAGATTGCATCCACATAGGACAGTATAAAGTAATACAAAGGACAGGAAATTTGGAAGTGGAACAACATAATAAAAATATTCAAACTAGTTAACACTTACCAAAAAAGATATTTACTTGCATGTTATAACCATAATCAAAATGTACAAAGGCTAGGTAGTAAATATGGTAAGTGTATAAGGCAATAACTAATGCTGCAAAAATGAGAGGAAGGCGCACTGGACTGGTTCCACATAATCTGAAATATATCAAAGTAAAACTTAAGTAAAAAGGTGCACTTGACTTATAAGGTACTATTAACTGTAGTTGTATATTAACTGACAAAAGATCAATCCTCTGATATAATAAAAACAATATCAAAAACTTTGTTGGATGAATGAATTTCTTTAGAACTTAATCAGACAATAAATATAAAGAAATTCAGTTAAATGTAAAAAGAAAATTTCATTCACAATAGAGCCCTAACCATAGGTACCAAAATGTTTAAAATATTAAAATAGGCCAAAGGGGGGTAAGTCTGAATAAAATTCAATTGACAGACATCAGAATCAGACATCTCCACAAAATAGGAAGAATTATACGTAGTTTGATTACAAAATTACCAAATGGTCAGCTCAGAGTCAGAATAATGTGTTCAGGTATGTCACATTTCTACTTGCAGATTTCTTGTGAACTTGCAGGTTAAAAATCAGGATAAAAATTTAAAATTTGAAATGACATAAACCAAAAATAATCATCAACCTGAAAATACTAATCACATGCAAATTTGTAAACATTGACCTAAGATAAAGGCAGTCTATTTGTGTTTAATTTCGTTATTTATTACCATAAATATTAAATTTCTTGTGAGATTATATAAAAGGTTGTTTCAGGTAGTCGTTGTTCTTTAAAATTTTCTGCATATAACACATGGATAATGGATGTTATTTAAATGCCAACAGTACTCACCTACATAATACAGCAAAACAGTTACTAAGTACTACAGAAAACGCACAGAAATAATCCATTTTCTAAAATAAACAAAAGTGCATTAATTTTATATCAAACTAACTCATATCTTGCAATAATAGAAAAACTGACCTTAAAATGCTCTCTCTGCTAGTTTCATTATACAAATGTATTTACTTACTAACTTACATAAAGTCACATCCATAATAATATCCCAAGTGCAGAAAAAAGGAAAGAGACAACAACCCGACCAAAAAGCAGACAACAGCCAAAGGCCACCATTGGGTCTTATGTAATATAAACTAGAGGCTCTAAAGAGCCTGTGTCGCTCACCTTGGTCTATGTGAATATTAAACAAAGGAAGCAGATGGATTCATGACAAAATTGTGTTTTGGTGATGGTGATGTACATCATAATTTACTGAACATTTTTGCTGCTTACAATTATCACTATCTATAATGAACTTGGCCCAGTAGTTTCTGTGAAAAATGTTACCGGTAGTAAATATTTACAAATTTTATGAAATTGTTTAAAATTGACTATAAAGGACAATAACTCTTTAGGGGGTCAATTAACCATTTTGGTCACATGTGACCCAACCCAACAACCCAACAACAGATTCTCTGATTCATCTGAAAATTTCAGGGCAGATAGATTTTGACCTGATTAACAATTAAACCCCATGTCAGATTTGCTCTAAATGCTTTGGTTTTTGAGTTATAAGCCAAAAGCTGCATTTCACCCCTATGTTCTATTTCTAGCCATGGCGGCCATCTTGGTTGGTTTGGCTGTTCACGCCACACATTTTCTAAACTAGATACCCCAGAGATGATTGTGGCCAAGTTTGGAAAAATTTGGCCCAGCAGTGTCAGAGGAGAAGATTTTTGTAAAAGATCTATAAAATTAACGAAAAATGGTTAAAAATTGACTTTAAAGGGCAATAACTCCTAAAGAGGTCAAATGACCATTTTGGTCATGTTGACTTATTTGTAAATCTTACTTTGCTGAACATTATTGCTGTTTACAGTTTATCTCTATCTATAATAATATTCAAGATAATAACCAAAAACAGCAAAATTTCCTTAAAATTACCATATCAGGGGCAGCAACCTAACAACAGAATGTCCAATTCATCTGAAAATTTCAGGGCAGATAGATCTTGACCTGAATAACAATTAAACCCCATGTCAGATTAGCTCTAAATGCTTTGGTTTTTGAGTAATAAGCCAAAAACTGCGTTTTACCCCTATGTTCTAGTTTTAGCCATGTCGGCCATCTTGGTTTGTTTGGCAGGTCATGCCACACATTTTTTATACAAGATACCCTAAAGATGATTGTGGCCAAGTCTGAATTAATTTGGCCCAGCAGTTTCAGAGGAGAAGATTTTTGTAAAAGATATATAAAATTTACGAAAAATGCTTAAAAATTGACTTTAAAGGGCAATAACTCCTAAAGGGGTCAACTGACCATTTTGGTCATGTTGACTTATTTGTAAATCTTACTTTGCTGAACATTATTGCTGTTTACAGTTTATCTCTATCTATAAAAATATTCAAGATAATAACCAAACACAGCAAAATTTCCCTAAAATTACCAATTCAGGGGCAGCAACCCAACAAAGGGTTGTCCGATTCATCTGAAAATTTCAGGGCAGATAGATCTTGACCTGATAAACAATTTTACCCCCATGTCAGATTTGCTCTAAATGCTTTGGTTTTTGAGTTATAAGCCAAAAACAGCATTTTACCCCTATGTTCTATTTTTAGCCATGGCGGCCATCTTGGTTGGTTTGGCGGGTCACGCCACACATTTTTTAAACTAGATACCCCAATAATAATTGTGGCCAAGTTTGGTTTAATTTGGCCCAGTAGTTTCAGAGGAGAAGATTTTTGTAAAAGTTAACGACGACGGACGACCGACGCCAAGTGATGAGAAAAGCTCACTTGGCCCTTCCGGCCAGGTGAGCTAAAAAGACTGGTTCTTAGATTTTATCCATTAAGACATATCTTTATAGATATATGCTTATAATAAAAAGTATGTGGAATTGTTAGGTTAGTCTTTGCAGGCAATCTATATAAAATGAACAAAATTGAATTTGTTTAGAGATAAGATATAACTAGAGGCTCTAAAGAGCCTGTGTCGCTCACCTTGGTCTATGTGAATATTAAACAAAGGAAACAGATGGATTCATGATGGTGATGTACATCTTACTTTACTGAACATTCTTGCTGCTTACAACTATTTCTATCTATAATGAACTTGGTCTAGAAGTTTCAGTAAAAAATGTTAGTAAAAATTTACAAATTTTAATGAAAATTGTTTAAAATTGACAATAAAGGACAACTTTGGATTAATTTGGCTCAGTAGTTTCAAATGAGGAGATTTTTGTAAAAGATTACTAAGATTTCCGGAAAAATGGTTAAAAATTGGACTATAAAGGGCAATAACTCCTAAAGGGGTCAACTGACCATTTCGGTCTTGTAGACTTATTTGTAAATCTTAATTTGTCAAACATTATTGCTGTTTACAGTTTATCTCTATCTATAATAATATTCAAGACCAAAACCCGCAAAATTTCCCTAAAACTACCAATTCAGGGGCAGCAACCCAACAGGTTGTTGGATTCATCTGAAAATTTCAGGGCAGATAGAATTAGACCTGATAAACAATTTTACCCCATGTCAGATTTGCTCTAAATGCTTTGGTTTTTGAGTAATAAGCCAAAAACTGCATTTTACCCCTATGTTCTATTTTTAGCCATGGCGGCCATCTTGGTTGGTTGGCCGGGTCACGCCACATATTTTTTAAACTAGATACCCCAATGATGATTGTAGCCAAGTTTGGTTTAATTTGGCCCAGTAGTTTCAGAGGAGAAGATTTTTATGAAAGTTAATGACGCAGGACGCAGACAGACGCAGGGCAGGACACCACCGGACGCAAAGTGATGGGAAAAGCTCACTTGGCCTTTTAGGCCAGATGAGCTAAAAATGTGGTAATGCTAATACCTCTGTAAAATCTGTATCTTTTGTATGAAAAACTGTTGACCAAAACCAAGCATTTAATGCTACCTGAAAAAGACAAAAACAAATGTAAAACAAAACCAAGCATTTAATGCTACCTGAAAAAGACCACAAAATACTGTTAATCGAAACCAAGCATTAAATTCTTCCTGAAAAAGACTTTAATATCAATCATAGTAATCAGCATAACGTAAATTCTGTATGTTACAGTTCCAAGTGACGTCAGGAGTCTGTTTTTTCATTGGTTGTTGGTAATTGCTATTAATATTTGTTTATACAACGGCATAAAATTGCAGCACAGCTACATAATTTGGTTTCTTTTAATAATAAAATTTCAATTATTGTTTATTGTTATGTTACTTACTAAGGCATATAGATGCCAGATATAATATAAATGAACTTTTGGAGATACTTGTTTTCTGTATGTTATTTTACTTACTAAGGCATATAGATGTCAGATGTAATTTAAAGGAACTTTTGAAGATACTTGTTTTCTGTATGTTATTTTACTTACTAAGGCATATAGATGTCAGATGTAATATAAAGGAACTTTTGAAGATACTTGTTTTCTGTATGTTATTTTACTTACTAAGGCATATAGATGTCAGATGTAATATAAAGGAACTTTTGAAGATACTTGTTTTCTGTATGTTATTTTACTTACTAAAGCATATAGATGCCAGACATAAAATAAAGGAACTTTTGAAGATACTTGTTTTCTGTAGGACAGGATTCTCAGGTGGGCTAGTCCATTTAGTACAGAGAACAACACTGATGCTGGCTCCTGTATCCCAAACAGTCGTACGAATGGCCACTAAAACAGAAATAGAATAAAACTTAAAGCAGTTCATGCATTAATGTCTATGTTTAGATATAACAGACAGTATAGGAAACAGATCATAAACAGTTGCGTAAGTTTAGGTACTGGCGTCAAGGATATAGTTATTCACAATGTTACAAGAAATTGGTAGAGTTTTATGTCCATGATGTGCCCTTTTCCCTTCACATTAGGTTTTATTTTTGAAAATGCTGATCTACTCAAACATCTAGGACCCATTCCTGCCATTGGTGCCAGATATTTATTTGCTCATTGGTTGGGTTGTTGTCTATTTGACACATTCCCCATTTCCATTCTGAATTTACTATACTCAACATAAACATCCCATTAATAGTCTTTATCAGGAAAAAATTTAATATTTTTTTTTTGTAAAGCTATACACCAGTAATTAGTCAGAAAGAAAAGTGTAAGAAAAGTACATCTACTTGTCTACAATTTTACAAAGTAACTACACACTGTTGTGTTATAAAATACAAATATCATTTTTTTTTATATCTGCATCTTTAAAAACAAACTTGATAGCCAACGTTTGGACGGGTGCTTGTAAAAGGTGTTGCATGTGTCATATATGTATCTTCATAAGGGGGTAAAGGCCTTCCTTAAATCCCCCACTGTATTTTTCTGTAAAACTTATAAACATTAATTAGATCATTTTGAATTGATCTCTATACTTCATTTACTTACTTTCCCATGGAACTGAGGAACACTAAGTCCATCTTTGTGAAAGGCGTCTACAGTTTTCCACATGCACTGGTATTTACATTCATCTTTACATGACCACTGTAACACTGTAAGGTACCAGGGCTGAGCAGACAAGAACTTTGATTGGCTGGTACAGTTTTTATTGCCACAGTTACTAACACATTTCATGAATATGTATGATCTGTCGCCATAGGAACCTACAGTTACCTTGACACACAAAAGAATAAGAAAACACAACAAAAGTTGTGATGCACTAATGTTACTTATTGATGAACAAATTTTGTGTGTTAGTCTTTGAATTCCCATATTGTCTTTTAACTGTAATCATTTACACACAGTTGTCTGTTCTTTCTTTCATTTCTTATTCCTTTTGGTAAATTGAACTTCTTAAATCTGTAAAATAAGTTTAAATATTAATTTTTTCTGATATTGTTACCAGTTGCATATCATTTAAAACAGGCTATTGATTACTAAAATATAACAATTATTATTCATTTATTGATAGCAAGTAAGAGCAAATCATCAAATAATAAATTACCTTTCAAAACAATTTTACTTTTCATGTGTTTGGTGAACTTTGGCAACTATGTAGATGATATTTTATACTTTAAACACTGTTTTTTATAAAGATGATGTAATGTGTATTTCAAATACATGTACTTAATGTCAGTCAAATAAATATAATAACAATCTAATTCAAACCAATATCAGATTTACAATGTCAGTCAAACCAATATCAAAATTACAATGTCAGTCAAACCAATATCAAAATTACAATGTCAGTCAAACCAATATCAGAATTACAATGTGTGTCAAATTAATATCAGAATTACAATGTCAGTCTAAAATAAATAACCAATTAAATTGTAAGTCAAACCAATATCAGAATTACAGTGTCAGTCAAATCAATACCAGAATTACAATGTCAGTCAAACCAATATCATAATTACAATGTCAGCCAAATCAATATCAGAATTACAATGTCAGTCAAATCTATATCAGAATTACAATGTCAGTCCAAAATAAATAACAGAATAACAATGTCAGAATGTGATGAATGTCAGAATTACAATGTTCATACATCATGTCCTAGATGTAACTAGATGTCTATGGATGTTGTCATCAACAACATAGACAAAACACATACCCAAATGACACATATGGAATGGATATTGTAATGTTTTTCACTTTAACTATAATATCTCATATAATTACAATATCAGTCCAAAATCAATAACATAATTACAATGTCAGTCAAATCATAATCAGAATTACATGAATGTCAGTCCAAAATAACAGAATTACAATGACAATCAATTCCTGCATTTCTATGACACCATACTTTTAAAATAAACCTTATAAAAGTATCCTTGATTTTAATTGGTTAAAAGCTAAAGCATTATTCATGTATTTTCATTATTATAACAAGAGAACAAACTTTTTACATATTACTATAATTTCTAGGACATGTAGGGTATATGCACAAGAATTAACCAGTGACAAAACATTTTATGAACTCTTTGAAAGGGGGAGGGGGTACTGATTGACCTAAGTGGGGCCAAATCAGTCATTTTAAGTGATTCCTTATATAATCAACCATTTTTTCCCAAATAGGGACTGGGCCCTCCTGAATCTGCCTTAGTATGTTAACTTTCATTACCCTCTCTGCTGTGGTATATTTCAAAATGTATGTATGCCTGTTTATTCACCATATGTGAGCACTTTATTAAAAAGGCTTTATTTGCTAACATCATGAATGTCTAGAGGCCATGTTTCATTGTAGATAATGTATTA
This sequence comes from Mytilus trossulus, assembly GCF_036588685.1. Lineage (NCBI taxonomy): Eukaryota > Metazoa > Mollusca > Bivalvia > Mytilida > Mytilidae > Mytilus > Mytilus trossulus. The sequence continues at coordinate 1,627,052 of NC_086374.1, forward strand.
AACTTGAACATTTACCTGAACTATCTTCATTGATTTGCAGTGTTGTATATATATTATCTTCAAAAATAACAGTCTTCAGAAGAATTTTAATTTACTTGGCCACTCATGATATTTTCCCTTCTCTCTGATAATTTTTAGCAAATAACCTTAAAATTATGTTTAAAAAAAAATTAAAACTGTATTGGTATTTGGTAAATATCATGTAGATTATCCACATTGATAACAAAACTGTAATCATCTGGTGAATTAGAAATACAGACATAATCATGATAACAGATAATAAAGTTTAATCAGTAACTTCATGAACTTGTCATTTGTTAAATATATATGTATTGGAAATATGAATTGGGGCAGATATATCCCAGAGGAACCAGTAATGATCTCTGCATTTAATCAACCATTTAAAAGAAGTAGAAAAACGGAATGGAATAAAAGATTGATTACTTGTTAATATATTTCAATCATATATTTGAAACATTAAAAGCAATAAAAATCATGTTTGCTAACATTACAAACGGAATGTCAAAAAATGATGGGTACCAGTAATGACGCACTGTAAACAAACCAGTAAAAAACACTTGCTCGTACCTAATAATCGAAAAATTGCTTCAATCTGGATTCTTTATAGTTAACACTGTTCAACAAATTCTATTTTATTTACAAATTTTGAAATTTTCATACACTTTAATGATCATAGGGAAAGTAGAACAAAATTTTTAATTTTTTTTTTTTTTCTTTCAATTTCATGAATTTTATTATAAAATTATACAAAATTTATGAAACTGATATATATATTCTATATATTTGAAAATAAAAAGTAATTGCATTCATAAAACACTAATAACAACAATACATTTATCAATGTTTACCTCATACATTAAATGAAAAAAAATTGATAAACCATAGAAAATCATATAAGCGACGATCATTTGTTCTACTGTGATTCCCGCTTAAATGTAAAACCATATCACATGACAGTCATGTGATTTCAAAAACACAAAATGGGAAAGCATGCGGTTACATATTTTTATTGGCCAAAGAGGATGTAGGACTGGTAATCATCCAGGGAAGGGTAGAATGTTTTTGACCTTAATAAAATGGCAGAAATTGCATTATCTTTAATATTTCAAGCAATAATAACATTTCTGGGCAGAGCTTTAGGCATCTTTGTTGTAGTCAGAGGACCTTCACCAACATGTTATGGAACGGTAAATCTTGATGACGTCACGGCTTTTGTTTAGAAATATAAAACCGAAAACTAAATTGGTGCGTCATTTCTGGTCCGCGTCAAAACATGTACCAAGACGATAATAATAGATCTAAGATAAATTAATTTATAAATACATGTTTATGTTATTTACATTTTGATAAACAGATTCATAGACATATATCTCTGACAGTGTTGGTATACATGTGGGATTCTTTTTCTTATTTTTATGAAATTATTTGGCTTGATTTGTTGGTGGTAAAATTGTTTGTTTTATTTATTCACTAATTGTTATTAGACATGAGAGTTAGAGCTACACATATAAGCATAAATTCTTCTTGCACACACCCATTTTTCGTTTAAAAAGACTGCAGTCTGTATGTTTATAGTACATTTATTTAAGCTCTATTGATCGAACCTTTAGCAACCATCCAGTAGACTGTAGGCAGTACTGGATAATTGTGTATAGTATTGGTTTATATATTTACCTTACTTGTTCGTGGAATTAATTTATATAACAATACCTGGCAACTTACTGTTAAGCGTGTCAGCTGTCATGTCGAAAAAATACAACCATTTTCTTGTTTAAGAAATTAAGTAAATTGCCGGCTTTCCTCTAATTTTTCCTGAGTTATCTCAGCATACAAATAGCGACTGGTTCTTTTTTTAAGTTTTTAATCCTTTGCTCATCGTTAGACATGGGCTTCAATTACCAGTTCAAAGGGACGTAAAACTATACATTGCTGAGGCACTAAGAGGTTTCTCGTCATGAAACTATCACAGCTACCGGTATTTAAAAAAAAAAATTTTTTTTTTTGTTAGAATATTATTTTGACTAAGACTTGATTAACAGTGCATTTTGTTTATGAAATGGTATTTTAAATAAGGCAGTGTCTGCGCGTACCCGCATGCGGGTACGAATAGTCAAATTGCCGTTCTAGGCTGCGCGTACCCACATCCGGTTTTCTAATAAAAAGCCATTGGATCGGGTATAAAACGTGAAATATCTACGGAAATTATCGATCGAATGGGCTTATCGTGTAGAACGAGTGAAAAGTATGAAAAATAATATTTTCAAATTGTATTTATTAAATAATGATACATAGTAATCATTGCAAATTTAAATGCACAATGATGGAAAACAGTCCCTGTAAAAGAAAAACATGATAGAAATTAATACTATTATAAAATTTTAATGCAAATTTAAAGATTAATTTTTTTATAAATTAAAAATATACCCATAAGATATTTTAAAATAATCTTTAAGTAAAATATAAAACAGAAACTGAAATGTTGAAATATATAAAACTACTAAAATTAAAGCATGAGTTTATTAAAATTTAAATTTAAAGAAGCAAGTAATAATGAATAATGAAACGTGAACGTAGGCTGGCAACATTTGAAATGTGCAGCCCGGGGTTGAAATCTGTGCCAAAACAATCATATGTTACAAATCTTAATTAGTGACATGAATCTATTGTAATTGGTTTAAATTGATATTATAACTAGCTTCTTTAATTTTTATAAACTCCAGCTTTAATTTTAGTAGTTTTATTTTACTTTTTTTTCTTTTCAGGAACTGTACAGTTTAATTTTCCATCATTGTGCTTTTAATTTTAAATAATAAATATAATTTGAAAATATTATTTTTTCATATTCTTCACTCGTTCTACACGAGATTCCCATACTATCAATAATTTTCGTACATATTTCACGTTTCATTCCCGATTCGATGGCATTTTATTAGAAAACCGGATGTGGGTACGCGCAGCCTAGAACGGCAATTTGACTATTCGTACCCGCATGCGGGTACGCGAAGACACTGCCTTTAAATAAACCAAATCTAAATATTGAACATCGATTTAAGCATTGGATTTGTAAAGTGAGATCTTACCGTTTACATATCCTTGCTCGAGTATTGAACAAGCCAAGTTATAGTAAGCAGGGGCGGATCCAGCCATTTTAAAAGGGTGTGTTCTCAACCCAGGACAAAAAAAGAGGGGCTTCCTACTATATGTCCTCTTTAAATGCATTGCAGGATCGTCCAAAAAAGGGGGTTCCAATCTCCTAATCCCCCACCCATCCCTGGATCCACCACTGGTGAGATCTCACTATACACATTTTGGACAAGCTATAAGTTGTTAGCGATAAATTGTTAATAAGCAAAATGTATTCGGAATTAAAGCAGATCACCGATTTATTTGGAAACGGTTTGATCACTGAGTCTCGGGTTTCTCTGCACCGTTCTTTTTTTAATATAACTTCATATTAACTTGTTTTGTATTAAATAAATAGGCCACGCACGCACCAGTTATAAATCAGCTTTATCTAGATGGAAGACCAGAAAACTTAAATAAAGGGGGGAGAGCAAATCAATTAATTTCTCAAAACCATTAGCTCCAGGTTATTTATTTCAAACAAAATAAAGAAATACTTAAGGCGGCAAACGAAACATTTTAGTTATGATTCTCATATTCTTGCAATATTTTACTAATGTTGTACAGTATGAGGGCAGTTGTAATGAATAATGCATTCAGAGATTAATAAAACTAAAAAAAAAAAGCAGCAAGAATAATTTTAGATGCCCTTTTATTTACACCTTCGAGAGAATTTTTTGACAGATTAAAATTGGTTAAGTTTCGGAGACAGAATTTCATTTGACCATGGAAATATAATATTGACCTTGTCAATATCATACTTCCATGATATGACAAACAAATTCTAGAATATATAGAATTTTACACAATAAATTTATGAAGGAATATTTTGTCTACTGAAAAATAAGTTGGTTAATTGTACGACCAGACATGAACACCGGAATGGAAAATAGTTCTGTAATTTTACGGAACCGCTTAACAAAGAAGATACTTAACAGTTACACATCATAAACGATCTCCGTCAAGACACATGGACACTAGTTACTACACACAATGCCTGATAATCTTCTGTATATTTGTCCTTTGATGAACTCAGGGCCATTTAGACCTTGGGCATGACATCTACCTATTTGTAGTAAACAACCTGAACATTGATACTAAGACTTAATATCAGTATATATGTTTAATACGTGTGAGTATATGAAGCCCAAGTTAGATATATACATGTAGACCGTTGGTTTTCCCGTTTGTATGGTTTTACATTAGTAACTTTTGGGCCCTTTATGGCTTGTTGTCAGTCGGTCTGAGCTAAGACTCCGTGTTGAAGGCCGTACATTGACCTATAATGGTTTACTTTAATAAATTGTTATTTGGATTTACTAGGAACATTCGTCCGAAGTAAAGCGCTCATAACTTTAGCTAACTTGATAGTTAATATCAGAGCCTAGATTTATCGATGTTTACCGTCATTTATTTTAACAGTCACGTGGTCTTCCTGTTCAACAAAACACATCGTTTTACCAAAATCTACAAAATCCCCTTAAGTGCCTAGTTTTATTACTTCGATTACTCCCTATACAATTATTTCAAATCTAGCCGCAAAAGTATTGTAAATATGTCTGGGATGATAATTGTAAAATTTTCTATTTTGTAACGTTTCGGTTCTCATATTGTACAAAAATAAGAATCTGACTTCATGGTTTTAATATGGCTCGCATAAATACGATGTGCGAACGTTAAAAAGTGAAGATAGTGAAATGAGAAACACAAAGGATAGGCCTAAGGGAAATATTTTTGTGTTACATTGGACTTTTTCTAGATATATCCATTCATATCATCTTTAATTGAGGCGGGTCAACGACATACAAATGAAAATAGGTGAACTTAATGTTAATTTCAACCTTAAAGAATATGAAGTACACAAAAGATTTACTGTACACAGTGTGGTGTCTGAGCAATACACAAATCAATACTAAGGTTGTTTGTTGATGGATTTATAAGTAAGATGTAAGTATATTTAATACCATGTTTATTACGTATAACTGTAAACAGAAATTTATATATCAACTGTGTTTTAGATTTTTCTTAAAATATCTATGTGGACAGATTGACAAATGGACAGAGTCAATGAAACCGTGGGTGACCATATTTGTCAACGACCCGTGAGGGGTGGGGGTGGGTGTATGGTTGTGGTGTATTTCAAACAAACAAAAGAAAATATAGAATGAGAATAGAATACACAGCAGAATTTAAGGTTGATTATTATCTATAATCTATAAAAGTTGGATGTCAGCATAGTGTTCATTGTTTTAACCTCATCTCTTTTTTTGTATTAAAACTTTTCATCAGCAATTTTTCGAAAGCACCACAAGTCAAGAGTTGGTAATTAAACTATATGCCACTTAAATGCCAGCCTACAAGTAAGCAGAATGCCACTTTTTTTTTCTAGATTCCAGAAATGTGTGACAGAGGAAGTTAGTTGTGCAGACTATTCTACAAAACTATATATATACAAACTGGTTCACGTCTTATTCAGTTCTTGATAAAAAAAAAATATTTACTACAATTTGTCGTTCATCAGTTTCAAATACCTAATTGAATTCTGAGAATATGGCAACGTTAACACCTAGTTCAAATATGCTGCTTATCATGAAACCTCAACAAATGCGACATCCGAGGAATGTTGACAGAATACGGCTTTTTAAAAGTCCCTTTAATGTCAGTTCAATTATATTGATATCGTTCGCTAATGTAAGACATACATTCTATGGTCTAACTGACACTGTGAAGGGTCTGCGATCATTTGTACAGATCTTATTTTATGTTAAGTATTAATAAAATCATTACATGTATGTCAATCTATTCAATAAGATATTATTTAGATTCTTTATTACGATATTCAAAATGACGAAATTTAAATCTTGATAAATTATATACAGATATACGTGTGTCTCAACGTGTGTATTATCACTTAATATTCGAATTTTATTAAATAGATTCACCTGGTTGATGAAACCTTAGGCATTGCAGTTCAGACTTATATAAATCTATTTAAAGTTACATGATTACATAACAAACTGTAATTAATGAAAGATATAAACTTATGTTCGCGGTTCATATCATGATCTGCCCCTCTAACAAATGTCTAAGTTTGTGCCAAAGGACATGACGTCTGAGACTTGATTAATGCGGGTAGTGCAGTTGTTTATTTATAAAATCAATTGACATTCGAACAGTCTACGTTTATGGTTCCCGTATAATAATACTCCCTTTTAAATTCCGTTTGTTTGTTTCCGTTTGTATCTATTACTGCTTCTGAACCGCTAGGCAGAATTTTATAAAACTAAACACAGAACCTTAATCACATGGTACCTGTCAAGGACTTTATATATGCTGGTCTTAAACCCCTCATAAGGATTTACCGGAACTTTCTAATAACCTTTATCAAATAATTTCGTTAAACACCTATCTTGTTTCTTAATCCGATTTAAAAAAAAATCATAGCTAATCATAAAGTTGCATCTATAAGCTAATCATAGAGTTGCATCTATACGTTAGCTTTCCAATACTTCTACAATTTTAGGCTAAATTCCAATTTATGCTTTATATTGTACTAGATATCAATAAAATGTGCTACATATTTTAACAATAAATATGACACGTTGACTGCTTATAGTGCAAACAAATCGGGAAAACTATTGTCATGATTATATTATAAAATAGAACAATAAAAAAAGTACGCAAATACATAAAAAAATCAAATCATAATTGAACTTATAAGTGTTCCTCTCATAGCTACAAAATGTATCCCAAATCAAAGATGTGGAACATATTCTATCATAATCATGATAATAATTTGGTAGGCAATACAGTAACATGACCATGATGACAGTCCTGAACACAACAAACAAAATGTTAAATAAAAATACTGCTTATGTTCAGGTTGGCTGTCATTGTGCAACACAGTTAACAATATGGAACCCTATGGGAAAACCCAAAGAACTCCTTTTTGTCAGAAAACACGTCAAACATCCAAACAAACTATCCACACTGATATGTGTCCACACTTATATTATATTTCGAGATTTCTATATAAATATCATAAACGACTCATGTATTTTTCAGAAACGAAAATGATGGAAGAAGATAAGATAGAGCGACTGAGAGAAAGAATTCTCCAGTGTCCAATTTGTATGGACGAATACAACGACCCAAGGATCCTACCATGCCATCATTCTGTTTGTTTTCAGTGCCTACAAGATTTCGTTCGGCACTCTTCATCTTCTGGTCGGCTATTTAGGTGTCCACAATGCCGGTCAGATATATGTGTTCCGAGGGGAGGAATCAAAGATTTCCCGCCAAACTTTTATGTCAACTGTATACAGGATGAACTTGGTTCTAAACCTTACTTTAGTACGTGTAACGTGTGTGAACGTGATTGGTTGGTTTCTCAGTACAGATGTGTGGATTGTGATATCGATATATGTAAATTCTGTATCCACGAACACAAACTGTTCAAACATGATCCCTCCAAAACTCTCAATATCATGCGTATTGAAACTGGAAACATGGGCACGGGCATGTCTTCTCAAAAACAGTGCACTGAACATTCGGAACATATTCTGAGTATGTTTTGCTCCAGTTGTAACATTGCTGTCTGTATAGATTGTATCCTTCAGTCACACAAATCACATGATACATGTACACTGGGTAAAAAACTAGAACATGCAAGAGAGTTCCTACAAAAAGAAATGGACTCTCTGAACACGTCTGTTCGATCAGTGAAGAATACAGTCGAGGAGTTGGACAAGTTGTCGACAGACATTAAAGATAACACCACACACTGCATTAAGGATGTTCGGAAACAAGCACGGGACTTAACAAACACAATAGACCAAATCGCTGAACAACAAGTGAAAGTTATGACAACGATCGAACTTGAAAATTTAATGCCCATTAATAACTATAAGAAATCTTTGAATGACTTTACGGACAAGGCTCATTCTGTTTGTCGGTTTTTAGAGGATCTACAGGAGGACGATATGAGTTTGGAACTTCTCGAGTGTTACGCTCAGTACAAAAAAAATGTAGATGCAATACGAGAATCAATTCATAATAAGAATATCTCTGTTAAAAAGTTCACGTTCAATCCTGGTAAATTATATTCCTGGAAGGATATTAATGTTTTCAGATTCGGAAGAACAAAAACAGAACCAAACGAAAAAATGTTCTTGCATGTGCCTTCGGAACCGAGAAGAACAATTCGTGGCACATTAAAGTCCATATTTTCTATACAAAACATTATTCTAGTCTTAGTGCCAACATTTATGCTGATAACAATAAGTAGAATATGTGCCTTAATGTCCGACGAAACAGACAACTTTCCAGACGCAATCTGTGGCTTATTTTTATTTCTATATATATCACTTTCTGCTGCTGTCTCTTATGTTAAAGGATAATTAAGACCATCAAACTGGTGCAAGAAATCTATTGTCTTTGAGGTTCTCTAATGAGGTTTTAAACAAATTTAATTTAATGTGTTCCATTTATAAGAGCTAACTCTACATTACATATATTTGTTTACATGTCAAATGCATTTATATTTAAACTTATATGCCTTGATGAAAGGACATATGCAATTACCTGTTGATAATATACATGTACAGTAATGCATAATTTGTCTTACCACCAAGAGTTTCCCCCATGTATAATAATTGATATGTGTTTTTGCTTATGCCAGTTTGGGATTGACACATCTTTGAGTTATATAAAAACTTTCGTTCCCGAGCTGGTTAATAACACACAATGTTCACTGGTATAGCTATATTACCCATTGTTGTCTCTGAATTGATAGAAGCAGTTATATATTTCTTCAAAGCTTTAGGGTCCAATAGGGCTTGGTGAATATCGTTTTTTCACTAAACAAGTTTGTGTTAAGAAAAACTATTCAATTTTACAATACCTTATATAGACTACGCAGATTGTTATTTATATTTGTGGGCATTTATCGTATGTTGGGCTTTCATGCTAAATTCTATTTAAAATATATTTACATACACATGACATATGTGACTCTGGTGTTTTATTAATCTTTTGTGCTTCCGAGGGTGCTGTCAAATACCCAAACATTTTTCTGCGAAAGAGTCCAGGGTCATATTAATTAAGAAGACACATGTTTCAAATATATGCCCTTTTGAAGAGCAAACCTAAACGAAAGGTAAAACTTAAAGAGAGCCTCACATTTCGTCCAATATTCTCAGTAGATGCTGATAATTTTCGTTTTATACATACATTTGCAACTGCGTTTGCTATTTATTTCTTTGCAAGAATAAAATGACTGAATGAATATATTAAATGGCTTTACTTTACCATATTTACGTACATCATCTGTGAGAATCGAAAGTCGATTGAGATGAAAAGTATACCTCGACGATAGTGTAGGACATGGCTTCGATTATCATTCCTTGTATACTATATGCACACATCCCCAAGCTAGCAGTGTTAGAGATTACACAAACATTTTTGTTTTTGATGACAAAATTTCTCTGGAATTTGTACCTTTAGAAAATCTCACCGATCGTCGACCATTTTTAGTCCAAAGCAGGGTTCAGGCTCTTTTCTAATCAAAACGTTAAACAGAAGGCTATATTTATAAGCATGGTTTTAACATTGCTTATTGTTGAAGGCCGTACGGTGACCTATAATTGTTAATGTTTGTGTCATTTTGGTCTTTTGTGGATAGTTGTCTCATTGGCAATCATACCACATCTTCTTTTTATATTAATATGAATTTAATTTAAAAATTGTGGTATTTATTGTTCTTCAATGACATTAAGAACAGTGAATTTTCTGCTTATTTTGAAAAAAAAGCGGTTAGTTGTTGGCATTTGAAGCAGAGATTATTTTGGATACACACAGCTGATAAGGGGTCAAATGGTAAAACAGCTGTAAGCTCTGAAACACCGTGAGCTCATTTGAAAACACAACGAGTGACCATCTTACCATTAACAAAAGTACGGTAGCATTGTGTCGTGTTATTCTTTTTATCAAACCTTTTAATTAAAATAACTACAAGTAAAACTAATAAAGACGGATCAAATAGTGGTTGTGTTTAATTCAGATTCACAGTACCAGGCAAATATAACATGTCATTTACAATAACCGTCTGGGCATGGGAATCGTTCGATTACCGACCAGGTCAAACTAGACTCGGAAAATAGCTTTTTCTTCACTAAGCGCGCCCATTCGCTCATTGGGCATGTTGAGGAATAATATCCAAGACTGGTCAGCTAGGATAATATCGGTTTTGGGTGACATGTCTTCCTTATTATTGTGAACGTTGCCGTTTGTTTACGTTTACCACATTTGTTTTCCAAATTTGTGTTGGTCATTTGTCAGGCAAACGGTTTTCTCTTCTGAATTATTTAACATGTCATTTTGCGGCCTGTTATAACTTATAATATGTTTTTTGGCTAATTGCTGAAGGCTGTACGGTGACCTTTAGTGGTTAATTTCTACGTCATTTGTTCTCTTGTCGAGAGTTGTCTCATTGGCAATCATACAACATATTCGTATTTTTTATAGCACGTTTAAATCGTATTTAGTACAAAGCAAATTTAATGATATTTATTTCACATCAAGTGTTACCGTCCGTTCCAATATGCAACTTACAGAGGTGTAGGAGAGTTTATGAGGGTCGATGGACACATAACAATTTTACCATATGTATCGATATTTATGATACAGAATCATTGGTGTGTGTGTGTGTAGGGGAGCGGTTTACTTCCTAAGTTAAAGAAAGCTTTTATAGTAAATGTGACGTAATAGACTGGAATTCTGGAAGTTAGTATTTTACCTTTTTCATTTTAACTTATATTTGCCACTGGACATAACATACATCTATATTTTTATCTGCGACACTAACAGCCCATGTCAAGTAGGAAACTTAGATGATTAGACTGTGATGCAATATTTCTGACCCTTGTCTACGAGACGTGAGAACTATACCAGATGTCTTTAACTTTCTTATATTGTTGAGTTCCTGTCTGATTGAGGCATATGCCACATGACCATTTATCATACTATGAAAGAAAAGCATATTTTCAACATTCTCAGTATTAAATCTGAAGTCCTATGCTTAATCGTTGACGAGCAACAGTGCAAGGTACTATATACTTGCAAACTGTATCATTTTGTTAATCGTTGACGAGCAACAGTGCAAGGTACTATATACTTGCAAACTGTATCATTTTGTAATACACTTCTGGATTGTCGTTACAAATCCGGCACTTACCCTTATTTTTTTCAAAGAAACAAATAGTTTTTATTTCACAGCTTAAAAAAAAACTAGGCCTTTGGCAAATCTGATATGCAAATTATACTTACTGTGAATTACTGTTTTATGGTTCAGTACTGTCATATACACAAGAGGCTATTTTATAGGTGACTGCCACCGATTTATATAAGTCCAGCGATCATAGAATGTCATATGCCAGTGTCATAAAAACTACAGCTTATATGACTGGTGCACGTGAGATAGATTTATAATATTTTTTTAGAGACCTGTTTTAGTTCTTTAAAAAGTTTAAATGGAGTTGTTCCCAACGATACAAAGCCAGTGACATGGTTACACTGCCATCATACGCTAAAGTAGCTTTATTGGTTGGTGGTGTAAGGTGTACTTCTAAACAGGAATGGCATATCTTTATTGGTTGGTGGTGTATAAAGTACTTCTGTACAGGAATGATAGCTTTATTGGTTGGTGGTGTAAGGTGTACTTCAATACAGGAATGGTAGCTTTATTGGTTGGTGGAGTAAGGCGTACTTCCAAACAGGAATGGTAGCTCTAGATCTGTTGGTTGGTGGTGTAAGGTGTACTTCTAAACAGGAATAGAAGCTTTATTGAATTGGTTGGTGGTGTATGATGTACTTCTAAACAGGATTGGTAGCTTTATTGGTTGGTGAAGTAAGGTGTACGTCCAAACAGGAATGGTAGATTTATTGATTTGTGCTGTATGATGTACTTCAGTACAGGAATGGTAGCTTTATTGGTTGTTGGTCTATGATGTACTTCTGTACAGGATTGGTAGCTTTATTGGTTGTTGGTCTATGATGTACTTCTGTACAGGATTGGTAGCTTTATTGGTTGTTGGTCTATGATGTACTTCTGTACAGGATTGGTAGCTTTATTGGTTGTTGGTCTATGATGTACTTCTGTACAGGATTGGTAGCTTTATTGGTTGTTGGTCTATGATGTACTTCTGTACAGGATTTGTAGCTTTATTGGTTGGTGCTGTATGATGTACTTCTGTACAGGAATGGTAGCTTTATTGGTTGTTGGTCTATGATGTACTTCTGTACAGGATTGGTAGCTTTATTGGTTGTTGGTCTATGATGTACTTCTGTACAGGATTGGTAGCTTTATTGGTTGTTGGTCTATGATGTACTTCTGTACAGGATTGGTAGCTTTATTGGTTGGTGGTGTATGATGTTCTTCTGTACAGGATTGGTAGCTTTGTTGGTCTATGATGTACTTCTGTACAGGATTGGTAGCTTTATTGGTTGTTGGTCTATGATGTACTTCTGTACCGGATTGGTAGCTTTATTGGTTGTTGTCTATGATGTACTTCTGTACAGGATTGGTAGCTTTATTGGTTGTTGGTCTATGATGTACTTCTGTACAGGATTGGTAGCTTTATTGGTTGTTGGTCTATGATGTACTTCTGTACAGGATTTGTAGCTTTATTGCTTGGTGCTGTATGATGTACTTCTGTACAGGAATGGTAGCTTTATTGGTTGTTGGTCTATGATGTACTTCTATACAGGATTGGTTGCTTTATTTGTTGTTGGTCTATGATGTACTTCTGTACAGGATTTGTAGCTTTATTGGTTGGTGCTGTATGATGTACTTCTGTACAGGAATGGTAGCTTTATTGGTTGTTGGTCTATGATGTACTTCTGTACAGGATTGGTAGCTTTATTGGTTGTTGTCTATGATGTACTTCTGTACAGGATTGGTAGCTTTATTGGTTGTTGTCTATGATGTACTTCTGTACAGGAATGGTAGCTTTATTGGTTGGTGCTGTATGATGTACTTCTGTACAGGATTTGTAGCTTTATTGGTTGGTAGTGTATGATGTACTTCTAAACAGGATTGGTAGCTTTATTGGTTGGTGAAGTAAGGTGTACGTCCAAACAGGAATGGTAGCTTTATTGATTTGTGCTGTATGATGTACTTCAGTACAGGAATGGTAGCTTTATTGGTTGTTGGTCTATGATGTACTTCTGTACAGGATTGGTAGCTTTATTGGTTGTTGGTCTATGATGTACTTCTGTACAGGATTGGTAGCTTTATTGGTTGTTGGTCTATGATGTACTTCTGTACAGGATTGGTAGCTTTATTGGTTGGTGGTGTATGATGTTCTTCTGTACAGGATTGGTAGCTTTGTTGGTCTATGATGTACTTCTGTACAGGATTGGTAGCTTTATTGGTTGTTGGTCTATGATGTACTTCTGTACCGGATTGGTAGCTTTATTGGTTGTTGGTTTATTTTGTACTTCTGTACAGGATTGGTAGCTTTATTGGTTGTTGGTCTATGATGTACTTCTGTACAGGATTGGTAGCTTTATTGGTTGGTGCTGTATGATGTACTTCTGTACAGAAATGGTAGCTTTATTGGTTGTTGGTCTATGATGTACTTCTGTACAGGATTGGTAGCTTTATTGGTTGTTGGTCTATGATGTACTTCTGTACAGGATTTGTAGCTTTATTTGTTTGTGCTGTATGATGTACTTCTGTACAGGATTGGTAGCTTTATTGGTTGTTGGTCTATGATGTACTTCTGTACAGGAATGGTAGCTTTATTGATTGGTGCTGTATGAGGTACATCTGTACAGGATTGGTAGCTTTATTGGTTGTTGGTGTATGATGTACTTCTGTACAGGATTATTAGCTTTATTGGTTGGTGGTGTATGCTGTACTTCTGTTCAGGATTGGTAGCTTTATTTGTTGGTGGTGTATGCTGTACTTCTGAACAGGAATGGTAGCTTTTTTGGTGGGTGGTGTATGCTGTACTTCTTAACAGGAATGGTAGCTTTGATTGGTATGGGGTGTATGGTGTATTTCTGTACAAGAATGGTAGCTTTATTGGTTGGTGGTGTATGCTGTACTTCTAAACACGAATGATAGCTTTATTGATTGGTGCTGTATTATGTACTTCTGTACAGGATTGGTAGCTTTATTGGTTGGTGGTGTATGATATACTTCTGTACAGGAATGGAAGCTTTATTAGTTGGTGGTGTAAGGTCTACTTCTTAACAGGAATGGTTACTTTATTGGTTGGTGGAGTAGGGTGTATTTCTAAACAGGAATGGTAACTTTATTGGTTGGTGGTGTATTAGGTACTTCTGTACAGGATTGGTAGTTTTTTTGGTTGGTGGTGTATGCTGTACTTCTGTACAGGATTGGTAGCTTTATTGGTTGGTGGTGTATGATGTACTTCTAAACAGGAATGGTAGCTCAATTAATTGGTGTTGTTGGGTGTATTTCTGTACAGGATTGGTAGCTTTATTAATTGGTGCTGTATGATGTACTTCTGTACATGAATGGTAGCTTGATTGGTTGGTGGTGTATGATGTACTTCTGTACAGGAATGGAAGCTTTATTGATTGGTGCTGTATGATGTACTTCTGTACATGAATGGTAGCTAGATTGGTTGGTGGTGTATGATGTACTTCTGTACATGAATGGAAGCTTTATTGATTGGTGCTGTATGATGTACTTCTGTACATGAATGGTAGCTTGATTGGTTGGTGGTGTTTAATGTACTTCTGTATAGTATTGGTCGCTAAATAGTAGCTTTATTGATGGGTGGTGTTTGATGTACTTCTGTACAGGATTGGTAGCTTTATTGGTTGGTGGTGAATGCTGTACTTCTGCACAGGAATGGTAGCTTTATTGATTGGTGTTGTATGATGTACTGCTGTGCAGGAATGGTAGCTTTATTGGTTGGTGGTGTTTAATGTACTTCTGTACAGGATTGGTAGCTTAATAGTAGCTTTATTGGTTGGTGGTGAATGCTGTACTTCTAAACAGGAATGGTAGCTTTATTAGTTGTTGGTCTATGATGTACTTCTGCACAGGAATGGTAGCTTTATTGGTTGGTGGTGTATGATATACTTCTGTACAGGAATGGTAGCTTTATTGGTTGGTGTTGTATGATGTACTTCTGTACAGTAATGATAGCTTTATTGGTTGGTGCTGTAAGGTGTACTTCTGTACAGGAATGGTAGCTTTATTGGTTGATGGTGTATGATGTACTTCTGTACAGGATTGGTAGCTTTATTGGTTGGTGGTGAATGCTGTACTTCTGCACAGGAATGGTAGCTTTATTGATTGGTGTTGTATGATGTACTGCTGTGCAGGAATGGTAGCTTTATTGATTGGTGCTGTATGATGTACTTTTGTACAGGAATGGAAGCTTTATTGATTGGTGCTGTATGATGTACTTCTGTACATGAATGGTAGCTTGATTGGTTGGTGGTGTATGATGTACTTCTGTACAGGAATGGAAGCTTTATTGATTGGTGGTGTATGATGTACTTCTGTACATGAATGGTAGCTAGATTGGTTGGTGGTGTATGATGTACTTCTGTACAGGAATGGAAGCTTTATTGATTGGTGCTGTATGATGTACTTCTGTACATGAATGGTAGCTTGATTGGTTGGTGGTGTTTAATGTACTTCTGTATAGTATTGGTAGCTAAATAGTAGCTTTATTGATGGGTAGTGTTTGATGTACTTCTGTACAGGATTGGTAGCTTTATTGGTTGGTGGTGAATGCTGTACTTCTGCACAGGAATGGTAGCTTTATTGATTGGTGTTGTATGATGTACTACTGTGCAGGAATGGTAGCTTTATTGGTTGGTGGTGTTTAATGTACTTCTGTACAGGATTGGTAGCTTAATAGTAGCTTTATTCGTTGGTGGTGAATGCTGTACTTCTAAACAGGAATGGAAGCTTTATTGGTTGTTGGTCTATGATGTACTTCTGCACAGAAATGGTAGCTTTATTGGTTGGTGGTGTATGATATACTTCTGTACAGGATTGGTAGCTTTATTGGTTGGTGTTGTATGATGTACTGTGTACATGAATTGTAGCTTTATTGGTTGTTGGTCTATGATGTACTTCTGTACAGGATTGGTAGCTTTATTGATTGGTGGTGTATGATGTACTTCTGCACAGGAATGGTAGCTTTATTGGTTGGTGGTGTATGATATACTTCTGTACAGGAATGGTAGCTTTATTGGTTGGTGTTGTATGATGTACTTCTGTACAGTAATGGTAGTTTAATTGGTTGGTGCTGTAAGGTGTACTTCTGTACAGGAATGGTAGCTTTATTGGTTGGTGGTGTATGATGTACTTCTGTACAGGAATGGTAGCTTTATTGGTTGGTGGTGTATGATGTACTTTTATACAGGAATGGTAGCTTTATTGGTTGGTGGTGTAAGGTGTACTTCTGTACAGGAATGGTAGCTTTATTGGTTGGTGGTGTATGACATTCTTCTGTACAGGAATGGTAGCTTTATTGATTGGTGGTCTATGATGTACTTCTGTACAGGATTGGTAGCTTTATTGATTGGTGCTGTATGATGTACTTCTGTACAGGATTGGTAGCTTTATTGATTGGTGGTCCATGATGTACTTCTGTACAGGATTGGTAGCTTTATTGATTGGTGGTGTATGATGTACTTCTGTACAGGATTGGTAGCTTTATTGATTGGTGCTGTATGATGTACTTCTGCACAGGAATGGTAGCTTTATTGGTTGGTGGTGTATGATGTACTTCTGTACAGGATTGGTAGCTTTATTGGTTGGTGGTGTATGATGTACTTCTGTACAGGAGTGGTAGCTTTATTGATTGGTGGTGTATGATGTACTTCTGTACAGGATTGGTAGCTTTATTGGTTGGTGGTGTATGATGTACTTCTGTACAGGAATGGTAGCTTTATTGGTTAGTGTCTGATGTTCTTCTGTACAGGAATGGTAGCTTTATTGATTGGTGGTCTATGATGTACTTCTGTACAAGATTGGTAGCTTTATTGATTGGTGGTCTATGATGAACTTCTGTACAGGATTGGTAGCTTTATTGGTTGTTGGTCTATGATGTACTTCTGTACAGGATTGGTAGCTTTATTGATTGGTGGTCTATGATGTACTTCTGTACAGGATTGGTAGCTTTATTAATTGGTACTGTATGATGTACTTTTGTACAGGAATGGTAGCTTTATTGTTTGTTCAGATTTTAAGGGTTGACAAAAAAAAAAGTAATAAAAAGACAGAAAATAATTTTATTATGGAAAACAAACAACAACCATGACAATTTTGATAAAAAGCAAAAGGATCACCTGAGCTTGCTATAATTTTTCTACAAAGACAAACCTCTTGGGGCATAAACTCAAGATTTTTAGAGATTTTGAAATTATTCTAAGCATAGAGAACTTCAAATCATGCTGATAATATCTTCAATTAACATTTTAAAACTATTGCTTTCACTAAAATCTCAAAATTGGTAAAATGATATACTTGTAGAAGCAACTTGTCATGCCGATTAGTTTTGCTTTTACATTTTAAACCTAGCATCTAGATGTTAAAGATTATAGTCAAAAACTCAAAAGAAAAGAAATAACTTTGTATTTATGCATCTGAATTACTTTTTTTAGATTTACCTTCCTCGGCAATACTCAAAGCCGATTTTAAATCAAAAATTACTTTCATTTCAGATGAAATATAATGAATCAGATATAGGGTCTTCAGATTTTTCTCAAAATTTTAAAGTTAAAATAACTTTGTCATGTTGATCATATTTTAAATTTATACATCATCTTTCAAAACAATGGCTAAGAACTGTTAAAAATAACATATAAAATCAACATTTTAGGGGCAATATAAAACTCCAAAAGAGAACAAGTTTAATTTCCAAGAATGAAAGGGTAGATAGACCTTTTTGTGCAGACATTTTGATTTTATAAGTTATCTAATTGCTATAATTTGGAGAAATTAGCCCATAACTGCAGTTAAACTAGGTTATTCTATCTTTAGTCATTGCAGCCATGTTAGTTAATCAGCTTTAGAGAAAATCACAAAGGTCATAATACACATCCTATACATGAAGCAGACATTTTTGATTTTTTAATTCATCAAGTGGTTTCAGAGGAGAAAGTTTTGAAAGAATAATGACAGATAAGGGACAACAGATGCACAGTGTTGGCTATAGCTTACTTGTGTAGAAGGTCAGGCGAGCTAAAAAAATATTACACAGGTTCATGAAGGTATGTGTAAAGTCTTCAGTAGAAAGTCATCA
The DNA here is from genome assembly GCF_036588685.1 of Mytilus trossulus. NCBI lineage: Eukaryota > Metazoa > Mollusca > Bivalvia > Mytilida > Mytilidae > Mytilus > Mytilus trossulus. The sequence goes on from NC_086374.1 coordinate 1,645,498, forward strand.
ATTCTACATTATTCAATGTTTGATCAAATTCAGGGGGTTCACAAGTGTTATTAGTTCCACATGATTCCAAGTTCTTGCATTTTTTTCATTCTTTGTCGATTATCTTCTCTTTCCTGCAAATAAACATTAACATCAGATTTAAGAAAGAATAACTGCAATACAAAACATTGATCCAAGCATAATTTGATAGAATTGTTTCTTCTCCCTTTTTTACCCAAACTAAAAACAAGTTTTTGAGACACTTTATAAATAGTGTGCCACTAACATCCATAGTTCTGCCTTTGAAGAAGGTCCTTGAAGGAAGGACTTAAAAACTGGTGTGGCTATGTATCATCACCATCCGTATTTACTTGTGTGTTTTGGCCTCACCTACTTTTTATTTGTCAGAGTTTTTTCCCTACTGATACACATAATTTATTAGTTCAACAAATGAAAGCTTCATTTGAGCTATTGTGTTTACTCTGGCAGAAAGGATGCCTTTTGGGTAAGAAAACTGAGGTTATCAGGAATTGAATGGGATGTGTTGAATGGGTCAGAGCAAATAAGGAAAAATCTAGTTATGGCATACAGGTTGGGAAATGGCCAGGGGGGATGAACAGTTCAGTACACTTTATTTTATAGGAAATAATGACAAAACATCCAATACTTCACAACTTTACACAACTTCAGAATGATAATGTAATGTTTTGACTTTTGTTGTAAGAAATTGCTGAAAATAAACAATTACAATTTTACAATTTACTTTTTTTTTAACCCTTCAAGAAATGAAATTGCAAACAACACAGGGGTCCTATGGTAAATGCATTACAAATAATTGTGCTCTTGTGACCTGCAATCCTTTAAGGGGAGACAACAATTCCTGTAGTAGTATGGTTTTGATAGATAAAATATTTAAAATTGTTGTACATACATGAGTAAGTTCTGCCTGGAGAAGAAGTCGATGCTGTTTCTCCCCTGCTAAGATCTTTCTCTGGAAGCTCAATAATGATCTGAAACAAACAATTTTAGCTCTTATTAAATGGAACTATTAAAACATTAACTATGTCTTATTCCATAAAACAAACGATAATTTCAAAATGAACAAAATAGGACTATCCATAAGCCAACTACAATAAGACTGATCTCTAATTTTCCTATATAACAAAATATATTGCATTTTATAGAAAGCCAGTGAGGTCAAAGTTCTTAATTCGTAACTTGTAACTGTGTAATTTCTAAATTGTTAATTTGTAACTTGTAACTGTGTAATTTCTAAATTGTTAATTCGTAAATTGTAACTTGTGTGTCATATTCACCTTCATATCCCAATGTAGTTTAAAATTTATTAAGACACATGCTATCACAAAAAAGTGCACAGGTTATTTTAAGAAATAAATGATAAAAATCAATTTTTTATTATCATAGCAAAAAAAAAGTTTTATATTGATTTTTAAATATTTAGAAATGGCACTAGGCAATTATTTAATACTGTACGTATAATTTTTAAACATTTTCCAATGTTTAGAGAAAGATTTTTCAAAAAGTTTATCAATATATATATACAGTACAATGCTAAACAAAGAGACAAAATAACCAGCTTAAAAACAAATGATCCAAAAACTTTTTGGGATGAAATCAATATGACAATAAACTAGGACCTACTACTACCAAACAGGAAATAGACTGTGTAAACTTAGAAAATGGTAGTGTTTCATATAACCCAGATGACATCTTGAAAAAATGGAAGGAGGACTTTTCAGGGTTATTTAATGATACAGAATCAAATCAGGTTAGTGATGAATTTCTAGAAAGCACACGTAAACTTATACAGGAATGGGAAGAACAAATGGACAATTTAAAACCAGAAACAACCAATATACAAAATGAGCAAACACGAAATGAGAGTGAACTTATACTGAATTCTGATATAACTCTTAAGGAAGTCACAGATGCATTAAAAGATGCAAAGACAAATAAAGCAACGGGTATAGAAAACATACCAAATGAAGTTTTAAAATGTGAAAAGTTGCACAAATTATTATTGAAACTATTCCAGTTGTGCTTTGATCGAAACATTTTGCCAACTTAATGGGATTACAGTATTATCCATCCTATACTTAAAAAGGAAAAGACTATAGAGTGCCCCTTAATCATAGGTCAATTAGTTTAATGTCAACAGTAGCAAAACTCTTTAACTCTATTCTTAGTAGAAGGATAACAGAATATCTAGACTCAAACGAGTAACTCTGTGAGGAACAAAACGGCTTCCGAAAGCTAAGATCATGCATAGATCATATATATACTTTATATTCAATCTTACGAAGAAGAAAAGATGAAAAGTTGTCAACATTTCTATGTTTCATAGATTTTGCTAAGGCATTTGACTCTGTGAACCATGAGCTACTTTTTGCAAAGATCTTGAGCATTGGTATAACTGGAAAAATATACAAAGTCATAAAAACAATGTATAAAAACCTTCACAGTTGTGTAAAAGTTGAAAATATGGCTACTGATTTGTTTGCAGTGGAAAGAGGAGTAAGGCAAGGGGACAACTTAGCTCCCGTATTGTTTGCTATCTTTATCAATGACTTGGCACTTGACATTAATAATTTAAACTTGGGAATACAAATGTGTGATAACTCAAAATTAAGTGTGCTCATGTATGCTGATGATATTATTATACTTTCAGAAACAGAAAATGATATGCAGAATATGCTTGATACCTTGCACAGCTGGTCTGAAAAGTGGCAGTTGAAAATGAACATAGACAAAACAAAAATAATGCACTGTCGCAAAGCAAGTATGAAACCAACAGACAAAATGTTCAATATAGGCCATCAAACAATTGATTTGTGTAAGTCCTACAGGTATCTTGGATTTGAAATATGTGAAACAGTTGAATTTACTAAAGGAGTTAAGCTACTACATGAAGCTGGCAGTAGAGCTCTTGGTGCTATGATTTTAAAACATTTCAGTATAAAAGGACTAAGTTTTCCAGTTTACGAAAAAACTATATTATAATACATTTATCCCGGTGGCAGATTATGCCTCAGAAATTTGGGGGTTAAAAAAATATGACTTTGCTGATAAACTGCAATCTAGAGCTGCAAGGACATTTCTAGGCGTTGGTAAAAGAGCACCCATTCCATATTTAACAGGAGAAACATGCTGGATGGAAGTTCAACTCAGACACCATTTGAACATGATCAGACTATGGGCAAGAATAATTAACATGTCAAGCAATAGACTACCAAAGATTGCCTATCTAAGTGAAAAAGAAAAGAACAGGAGAAATAGTTGGGCTTTAGAAATTAAAACAATATTGGGTAAATGTGATCTTCTAAACCACTACAACATGAGTAGTTTACTCGGTATGAGTAACAAAAACTTTCTTGGTCTAGTTAAACATAGATTAACAACTATAGCAGCAGAAAACTGGAAAGCGGAATGTGCAGGAATGCCTAAATTAAGAACATATGTAAAAATAAAATCTGATTATTGCCAAGAACCAACACTTCTGAAAACATTATCAACAAAATAACGTGCTGTGCTTTCAAAACTGAGAAGTGGAACTTTTCCTATAGAAATTGAGAAAGGGAGATATAGGCAACTACCAGTAGAAAGAAGGATTTGCAAACTTTGTACCAAACAAGCAATAGAAGATGAGATTCATTTTGTAATTAAATGTCCAGCGTATGACCAAGAAAGACAAACGATGTTCAACATTGCCAATCAGAATCTTACCATTGACTTACAAGAACTAAGTGACGAAGAACAATTTAAAACCCTCTTGACATCGCCAGAATCAATATGTGCAGTTGCAAACAACTTAACAGTTTCCTTGGATGTTAGATCAGCAAAATATTAACAATATTAACTTACCTACTGTTACAGTTAAATTTTTTTACTATCAATAGACTGTTTGTATGAACCTTTATTTCAATTATAAATATATGTACTTCACACATTATATCTCTATTTTTTATAAAATATTCTTTATCACTATACTATATTTTCTATATTTATTTTATTTTTTGAAGAATAAAACTCTTTACAACTTTACATGATCATGATGATATATATTTATTCGAAAAGAAACAATAATTTTTAACAGACATAAATTCATATTACATTAATAAGATAAAAATTCTTTTCCAAGTTGAAATGTTTACTAGATGAGATAATACTTGAAAACCATCATATTGCTTTTTTTTTAAAAATATACATGTTTTGAGCTTGTAACTAAATAGAAAACTTAATTAGCATAGTAAGAAGGATAGCTTCAGAAAGATATGTATTTGTGTGCTCAGATAGACTGTAATACTACTATCCGTAAAATAATTCATTATTTTATCACTTGTATGATTTTTTTAATATTATTAGAATTTACTATTTTGCTTTTTGTCTAAACAATAGTACTTGGGACAGGGGAGATAATTAGTGTTGATTATCTCCCCTACACATGGACACAAACTCACTTAAGTAAATTTCATTATTATATTTAGAACAGGAAAGGTATATCTTGAAGAATAATAACTTGCTCATGCACCTAAAAGAGAAGCATATAAGGACACGAGTATATAAATAGTGTGGTGCACAGTGTATAGAACCAAAAGAAATTTTGAAAAACATAACGAATAATATTTATTTTTACAATATACAATGTGTTTGTTGTGCAAACATTAAAGGTAGTGAAATAGCCATAATGATGACATCTATTAATTTATAATATAAGTGCTTAGTAGAAATGCCATGCTATATTTATATCTTTTCTATTTTAAGTATCATATTACTTGGAAATATTGTAAACAGCATTTATAAGAAAAGTATTACTGTATTTATATAATATAAGTTGAGTGGCATATGATATCTATACCTTTTGTATTTTGATATTTCCTGGGCTATTTTCTTTATCACTAATTTGATTTTAAACATTATACACAGATGATGACAGAAAAATGCAACATAACAAACAAAAAAAGACAATATACATGTATCAAAATAACATTTCTCTGTGGCTAAGGGAAGCAACTCATATTGATATGTTACATACACTTTCATATGAAAAACATCCACTTTTTATCCTTTCATTTATGATATATACTGAAATTGATTTGATATTGATATTCGAAACAATTTGTGCATACAGCAGCTAGTACTGAACACATACCGAAAAATTTTATGCATACTTTAATTGAATTCATCATCTAAACTATTTTTGCTCTTGATTTTAAGGGAAGCAATTCCAGTTTAAAATGTTTTCAAATTATACATATTTATATTACAGATCTATTTTAAATGAGAATTTCACAATTAACATATTAAAACCACCACTTATGCAATGATGTAAAAGAACAAACACTAAAAAAGAGAGAAATATTTTTATAAAAACTTAAAACAACCTCAGATCTCAGAATGAATAATCGAGTTAATATATATTCTTTGTATGTTTATAATCTTGTATGAATATTGTTAGTGCTTCATAAGCCTCTAAAGGCTGGCTGATATGGTATACTATTGCTAATGTATTGAAATGAAATTGTAATTTCATGTATATTGTATCAGGTTGCACTTTAAATAAAATAAAATCTAAAATCTATAAGTGATAATATATATAATTTTGAAAAAGGGCAAGAACCTAAAAAAGTTATGCCTTAACTGTTACCATGGTTACCTTAACTAGATATGGTTGCACTTTTATCAATTCACTAAATGCAGCCAGTATACATGGTATATGTCAAATGAAACTGCTTCAGGATTTATACTTACACAAGGATAAAAAAGAGAGGAATAAGAACCGAATCAGAAGATAGCCATTGTAGGACCTCCTTTAATAAATCTAAGTTTAGTTGTCTTTTAAACTTTCCATAGGCCTCTGTTGGTTTCTTGTCACTGAATGGACCACAATATTTCCCAGGGATTGACGTCTGGCCAAGCTGTATAACATGGTGACTAAAAAGAGAATCATTCAATTAATATTAATTATTACAAAAATATAACCTAAACACACCAATCAAGATTCATTGTTTTGTATGACATTAGAGAAAATTCTTTACAATTTTATTTAACAAAGGCAACATAAAATATCCTCAGATGGGTGATAACATTTTGATAACCTAGCATTTCACAAAGTTCTAAAACTTTATCTTTGGTTTTCAATATAATCTGGCAAGAGTTTTCTACCATGTCATGTTTTGACACTGACTTATCAAATGAACTTTTATGAACATTTTTGACTTGGAATTTCTATTTGATCAACAATAATCTAGGTTTACTTCGTTTTACTGTTTCCAAGTCTGTAAAGCTTCAAAATCTTACTCTTTAACTTTTGACTAATTTCGAAACCCTAATTATTTTAACAATAATATCACAATTAACATTTTATATAAAAATAACTTCAAGTACTGAAAAAAATCAGACTAAACACATACAACTTTCCTTGCAAAACCTTCTTAAATGTTACAACAAAATATTTTCCGTGGTTTCGCTTGCTTTTTTTTAAGCTAATACTTTGTTTTGCATTATAGATAGCATTACTCTTTTTATCAAATATTTGATAAGAAATTATTGTTATTTCACTGGCAATAAAATCAAAAAGGCATTCGAAGAAATGACATTAGGCAGAAATTGACAAAGACAACCTTATTACATTTGATTGACGAAAACTCAATCTTTACTAAAATAGAATTTTGGAAGTCAGGCAATTAACATTTAATAAGAAATGTAAGCAAACATGTTTCTGTCTGTTAAAAGCTCAAAAGAGCTTACATTTTATGTCCTTGTTTTAATATTCTATGCTGAATCCAAATAAAACTTATTTATCGCCCTTCCCTACGCCTATGTCACCCTGCTCTGTGGCTCAGTAATTCTCTTATCAAGACTTCAAAACAAGACCAGGCATTGTCAGTGACGTCACAATGTGAGAGGAGAAGTTATCAGCGACGTCACAATGCGAGAAAAGATGTTCTCTACGCTCACTCGCCAAAAAGGTTCACATTGTGGCTCGCAGCGGATATTTTACGATATCAATGTGTAGAAAACCCGATAATCTATACTTATAATCTCCCTTACCTTCCAACAACTACAGATACAGGTGCTATTATTACTACCAGAGTAGTCAGCAGGAATCCCATAATGAATGCTGTGTTACGAGACTGGTTCCATCTTTTAATGGGGGGTTTACATGTATACTTAATTATGGCATAATTCAGGAAAAAGAAAACCAGGCTAGACAAGGCACCCAACAGTGGCATTAAAGGGCAGGCTATAGTTCCTACCTACAATGTAAGAAAACCAGTCTAGACAAGGCACCCAACAGTGGCATCAAAGGGCAGGCTATAGTTCCTACCTGTAATGTAAGAAAAACAGGCTATATAAGGCACCTTACAGTGGCATCAAAGGGCAGGCTATAGTTCCTACCTGTAATGTAAGAAAAACAGGCTATATAAGGCACCCAACAGTGGCATCAAAGGGCAGGCTATAGTTCCTACCTACAATGTAAGAAAACCAGGCTAGACAAGGCACCCAACAGTGGCATCAAAGGGCAGGCTATAGTTCCTACCTACAATGTAAGAAAAACAGGCTAGACAAGGCACCCAACAGTGGCATCAAAGGGCAGGCTATAGTTCCTACCTACAATGTAAGAAAACCAGGCTAGACAAGGCACCCAACAGTGGCATCAAAGGGCAGGCTATAGTTCCTACCTACAATGTAAGAAAACCAGGCTAGACAAGGCACCCAACAGTGGCATCAAAGGGCAGGCTATAGTTCCTACCTACAATGTAAGAAAAACAGGCTAGACAAGGCACCCAACAGTGGCATCAAAGGGCAGGCTATAGTTCCTACCTGTAATGTAAGAAAAACAGGCTATATAAGGCAATTATAAGTCCCCAATTACGGTAGAAAAATCAATAATAAAAAAAAAAAAATCTGGAAAATTTCCCGAAATTTTCATTGTACTAATGAACTCGAAATCGTTAACTTTTTTTTCAGATCTACTTCCTGTTCCAGTTTTCCCCGCATTTGCGCATATATCTGTCTTGTTTGCATGAGACTTTGAAATAAAAATTATATTTATCAGTCTAGTAAAATATAAGATTGGATCTCAATACAAATTCAAATTTAATAATTGTTTGATATGATAAAAACGTTACCTGATAAAAGCGTTTCTTTTGTTTACATCGAATATGACGTCATAACTTAAAGAACGTCACAGCTAATTTCCTAACAACAGAACCAAAATGCGGGAACGTTACGCACGGTATTTCGTTTTCTTTTATCAACATTTTGAATGAAAAAAATAATACATACAGACTTCGTCCCCATTCACAGGTTACGCCTGCCTCATATTAGACAAAAAGTTGTAAATTGGTCTGAAATTGTTAGTAAGGGCAGAGTTAAGAAGATTTTTTTTGTGGAAATTCGAAGGAGGTATATTTTGACAAAGCTAGCATTTTCAATTCATCAGATTTTGTATATCTGTTATGGATTTCAAACCATCAGACAACTTATGCATTAAATCCTTCTGTTCTATATTTAGCCATACAGCCATGTTTGTTGATACATGTAGTAACAAAGAAAACACCATTTCCATTCTCAATTATATACCTGTAACACCAGATACCCTCAGAAAGATTCAGTTTCAGTTTGTTTGAAATTTATCCAGTGTTTTCAGAGAAGTTTTTCTTCTTCTAAAAGTCTTATATATGAAGATGACAATAACACACTCAAATTTTATTTAGTCTAAAGGGAGAGGTAAGAGTAATACAGAATAATAATAAAAAAAATAATAACTATACCCAAACTAATCCCTGTCTGTAGATGAGAACCAGTACAGCTGCTGAAATATTAAACTCTGATTTCTCTTTGGTATATTTATACTTTGCTATACTCATCGCAGTACTAACGACAGCCTGAAAGTATACACAGGAACTACTGTACAAATACAAACAATTAATATAACAATAACTAACAAGAGCTCCAAAAACTTAAATTGCTCTCATTGGTTCTAAATGTGGAAGCATACTCATCTGGACAGTTATTTTTAAATTTCATTTCACTGCATCTGTTTTCACAATAAAATCCAAATATAATTTCCCTTTGTGTTTCAAAAAATATAAATTATTGTGCAATGTTTTTCTTATGTATGTGTTCTGTGTTTATTAAAGTATCTTTATGGGATTTAAAAGCTTTATGGGTTATAAAAGCTATGCTGATCAGCCCAGTATATCTTGTACTGTTTTGTTTCTTTAATGACTTAAAAATCTTTTGACTCAATCAAGCAATATTAAATTATACAAAAGTTACTTACATGCACAAGTGTATCCATGATAACCAGCTTGTAAAACTCCTGTCCAATCACAGTCCCTGTACACCCTCCTGTTAACTGGAAAATTAAAACATCAAAATATGCACTTAAAAAACATTTCATTGGTTTTTGAACATTTCAATCAATTCAATTTTTTTCACTATTTGCAGTTCGGCAACACTATTAAATTTGTAAATTCATTTTGCCTTACACAGAGCTCCAAAGTTTGGAACACTTTCATTCTGTAGGGTAGTGTGGGAATAATTTATGTTCCCTAAGTACGTAATCTTGATTCCTGTACGACTGACGGAGGGTAACCATCTTATTAGATTGTAATTTCCTAAATATTTTGTGAAGTATAAAATAAAACCTTTTCACCCGTTTGGTCAACATGTGTTGGAAATAACGATGCATACATTTTTTCCCCAATCACATAATGTTCTTTAAGATATGACTTACTTCAGTAGAGTTTTTGTAGAGTGTGACAATAAGAGCAAACAAGTTAGCCATGCCATTCTTAGGATAAAGATTCTTGACAGAGTTATACTCAGCTCTCTCCCCACTCACATAATGTTCTTTAAGATATGACTTACTTCAGTAGAGTTTTTGTAGAGTGTGACAATAAGAGCAAACAAGTTAGCCATTCTTAGGATAAAGATTCTCGACAGTGTAATACGCAGTTCTTTTTTGCCACTTGAATAGTGTTCTACATAACCTGGTAACTGAAATAAAAACATTTGTATGAGGCATTGTAATAAATGATGATTCCTTCTCCCATGCAATAATTAAAAAGAGACTGTTCCTTAATTAGATTCGTTAATAATATAATGAGAAGATGTGGTATTATTGCCAATGAGACAACTCTTAACAAGTGACAAACGGATGTAAAGTTTTAAAACAACTATATGTCAGAGCAGGGCTTCCAAAATTTTTCTGAGCCAGCCGGACATTTTATATCTGATCCGAAATTTTAATTCCTAAGACAAGATCACAAAAGGCAATTATGGTAATCAGATGGCCATCCCAATGATTGACATTAAATTAAAATCGATATTAAACTTTACTTTGATATGAATTTGATGTTCTGACATAAACTGTTAAAATTGGCATTGCATCATTCAAAGTGTGCACATCAGCGTGCTCATATCTGCATTAGACTCTTTATTTGTGCAAAATGAAGTTGTCTAGAACTTTATTTTCGTGTTGAAAGTCACATTTTTCAAAACCGGATGTTGACTTGACAATGGTAAAACATGGACCATAAACGGATACGTAAAATCCGTGTTCGTTAACATAGAACTACTGAGCGAAGAAGCTCTTTCCACGTTATTTCTTCAACAAAATACTTGAAATGAACGTTAGATACAGGTATCAATGATACTTTTAGCATTTTTGAAGAAATGTAGGATGCATAATTGAATTTCCTACCTGTGCACATGCGCACACATGTTCTTGTTCATACAACGTAGTGCTGACGATTTTTCATTTAAAACGTTTTTAAATGATTTATCAAATCATGTTTATAAATGAATTTATTATATATTTTAAATCAGTTAGATACAAGCTGCTGAAATGTACGAAAATAATTGGGAATGGACCGATTAATTTATACGATGTCCGGTACTAACTGAAAATAGTTTACCTGTCACCTGAACAGGTAGTTTTCAGCTGTCCAACAACTAATTAGCCTTGATTATAATTAGAAAGTATTGAAGTAGGGGTTGTTTTGATAGTAATTAATCATCATGTCACTTTTATGACCGGAAATGTATGGCTATTAAAGGAAAAATGTTGGGTCAAAAAGATTGTGAATTTATATTTTAAAATGACCGAAAAAGCCTTTGAAACTAAAAAGTATATGACCGTTTCATGCTTTGCCCAGCCGGTCTTTTACCGGACATTATAAAAATGACCGGCATATATGACCGTTTTGGAAGCCTTGTGTCAGAGTACAGCCTTCAGCAATGAGCATAACCTTTACTGTATAGTAAGCTTTAAAGTCTTTGGAATGTCAAATGTAAAACATTTTGATCAAGATAACTAATGATCTATGTACAAAAAAAAATAGGTGGAAATTACAAATATGAAATTGCAACAAATTACAACCACTGAATTACAGGCTCCTGGTGGCATGGCTAATAGAGGTCAAGCAGTCATATTACAATGGCAAACAATTCTAAAAGGAAATTGAGGATTTTCATCTGATTTACAGAATGTTAAAATAAGAATCAATACCATAGAAACAATCAGTGGTATAATGATGTTGATCAAACTGAAGATTATAGATGGTAGGTACACGCTCAGGAAATTTTTACTGTCAGAAAACTTCTCATACAAGACCAACCAAACAATGGTAGCACATCCTCCACCAATCAGAATACTGAAAAATATACATAAAATGTCACATGGCAGATACAGTCAGGAAATCTTTACTGTCAGAAAACTTCTCATAAAAGACCAACCAAACAATGGTAGCACATCCTTCTCCAATCACAATACTGCAAAAATATAGATAAAATGTCACATGGGAGATAAGTAAACGGGAAATCTTTAAAGTCAGAATACATCAATAAATCATACTTAACTCAAATCTATGTGGCAAAAAAAATTAAAGATTTTTCTTTTTACCTTAAAACTTACCAAATAGTTCATACAATGTCAATTGAACATGCCTTGAACATTAAACATACCATTTTCTTATATAAACATGCTTATTTAATACAACATCTTTTTCAATATCAGTTAAGAAAACATTTAATCCACAATTTTCTTATTTACAGTTGAAAATTTCCAAATTTAAACTTTTGATCAAATCATACTTCAAACAAAATGGAAATTTCAATGTTACTTGAGAATTACTTTAATTTATACTGAGGCTTAATCTTCTGGTTGTAAATAGATGCACTGATGTAAATATTAAATTTTAATGATATGTGTAAAAGGAGGCAAAGATACCATACAGATCTACAAACTCATTGAACAAAAACAAACTAACAGTGTAACGGAAAAACTTAAAAACATGGAAAAGACAAACAACAGTACACACAAAACACAAAACTGAAACTGAGCAATATGAATGAACATAAAGTTTAAAACTAATTCATACTATCAATCATGTTAAAAAGATGTTTCCCATTATAAAAAAAAGAGGTTGTGACTAAAGTTAAAAGCAATGGCCAGTTCAATTTAATTTTCAATTCAGATAGGAGAAAAATATCAGTTTTAAAGGGGCACTAGCTATCAAATTTATGGTCACCGATTTGACTCAAATTCTCATATTTCATTTATAACAATGTAAAACATTTATCCAAACTATCAAAAGTCTAAAATATACAGTTTACAGAGCATGTGGTAGATAATATATAGGTTCGTTTCGTGTGTATTTTAGTCCAGACGCCATCTAATTAACTATCGATTTGACCTCACATGACCATATAAGCGATGAAAACATAAATAAAGATATGAATAGATTAAACCAACACGTGCAATTGGATTTTTATAGGTCTGTTTGATTTTATTTTATAGATTAAAAATAGATGTTTCTCATTGTTTTTAACTGTATAAGAATGATTTTATGTGCATCAAATTAGTAATCAAATGATTTACCATAGTTTCACTTTCATTGTTGACATTCTTTTTCTTTAAATAACCAGTACACTTACAATGCATGCGTTGTCAATCTTTAGCTAGGGGTTAAATTGAAGTTCACATGAATACGTATTTAAAGAGGTCGACTCATTCACTTGCAAGTGAATTACTAATTATCAATGTTTCTTAGCGTAATTTGACGAAATTGAACCTTTTTGGCTGCAAAAAGCAAATTGTTATTTCACTATTTCACTTTCATTATTGATTGAACAGAAAAAAATCAAACTTTAGATTTTTTATATATCTCGTAGCTAGTGCCCCTTTAAGGAGGTAAACCTAGGTTAAGGAAAATAACTCTTAATATCATCAGTTCATTTGTGTCAACCATTTTCATTATCATATATTATTCTAAGATTCTAGGTTACATAAATTATTTCCAAATGCTTAAAACATATTAATTAAATTTTACAAACGCATACTGTGAAAGTACTTTAATTCATGGGTATCAATTTTCGTGGTTTGAGCAATGTTTACATGTTCATGGGTTTTTAAATTCGTGGATTTTAGTTTTCTAAAAAAAATAATTAAAAATTAAAGCCTTTAAAAACGAAGGTTACAAATAGTCTGGATTGAGGAAATTGCAAAGTAAACATAGACCCTTGTAAATCGTAGTGACAACACTTATTAACCCAAGATAAAGTGATCAACAGATTTAATATCATCAAAGGTGTTAATTAGGCCATAAACATGTCACCTAAAGAAATCAGTATCATAAACAAATGCTATAAACGTATCTATAATTGTCAAATAATTCTTATAAAAATCAAGCCCAGCATGAAATTATTATTTCCCATATGTACGAGAACTATGAGGATATAAAATGAACACTTTATCATACTTGCATATCAATACCGGAAATCTGACTTTCATCGAAAAAAACTTTTTTTATGAAAATAAAAAGATCAAAAGTTGAACAGTTTAGATTATTAAAGATTAAATGGGTATAATTCTGCATGCAGTTGTAGTTCTGTGAGTGCTATTAAAGTATTCTCTGATTCAAACCCGATAACAATATTTTTTATGTAACAAAACAGTAACTTAGAAGTCAAACAAATAATGAACAAATAAACATTATTTTACATGGTTATTCCCCAGGCAAGAATTCTACTAATAATGATTGTATATGTTTCTCTCCTGTTTCTTCTTTTAGATTTGGCTGTAGCTTTGTCTTCTGATATATTATCCTGATCAGCAAAACATAAATATCTTAATGCAGTTATTATATGTACATAAAATATAATGAGCATAGGGCAATTTTTAGACCCCCAAAAAAATATTTTATTTTTATATTTGTAATTCTTACAAAATTGAAAAAAACTAAATGAATATGATTGTCTCCCCTTCTATCAACCCAACCACAATCAATCATGTAGCAGCAGTCCTTTGAACAATTCAGCTGACAATGTCACAGAAACGAAAGTTTTTTTTCCCATGAAACAAATTGTAAGGTGTTAAACCAAACACTTTATTTTGGCTGTAATTGCTGCCCATAAAATTTGAAAGAGTTATTGAGGTCTAAAAATAGCACGGTAGACTAAACCTAAGGGTTGATGATGACAAATCAAGGATGGCTATGCCTTCCTTTCTCAACATAATTATGTTGAAGGCTTGACAAAATATATAAAACAATGTAAACGTAAAACAATTACATTTTCAAGTGTTATTTAAAATTCTATAGTTGTGCATATCAATGTTCTATGAATGTGTTTTGTTTACTTGCTTACCTTGAGAACACTAGCTATCCCCACACTCAGATTATTTGAGGCATCTACAGATGTAACACCATGATCCCAGGAAGAAAATATTATCGATGAAAACTTAAATCTTGAAGAAAATGTAGCTGACTTTGGTCTATCAGAGCCACCTAAACTAATAAAAAATTATTATGGAATCAAAAAATCTAAACAAAAAAAACAATCAACAACAAAAAAACTGAATAACACATGAACATGCAAAGTGCAAGAGCTAAATATCAGTGCTGTTTGGTCACAAGCTAAAAACATTCATTGTATGAATTCTTCAATTAAGTATTATTTTACTATGAAGCATATTGTTTTACCCCAGTCTGTCCGTCCATCCCATTATGGGTATATAATAATTCAAAATATTCCTCCTAAAGTTTGAATCCTAGAAAGTTTTCACTGGGCAGTCTGTATGTACATGTATTATAGGTGTGCATGTGGTCAGGGTTTTGATTTTTATTCATATATGCCCTTTTGGAAGATAGTTGAACTTTGTCATTTTTTGGAGTATTTAATTGCATTAGAGGAGCATTTCCACTTTGCTGGCGGTTTGTACATATATTGAAGGTATGCATGTGGTAGGGTTTTGATTTTTATTAGTATTTTCTCTTTTGGGAGATAGTTGAACTTTGTAACTGTTGGGATGAAAGCAGTTAAATGTTGTAGTTCCTGATAAATCCTCCTGCAGTTTGATTGCTATGAAGTTTTCACTTTGCTGGCTGTTGTACATATTTTAGGATTGCATCTTGGGGGGAATCGATTCTGTCTCCCAGACAAAACAATATCTCAATCTGTCAGATCAACCCTAATTATTGAGCAGAAATACCATTTGTACGAAGATGAACAACTTTCAGTTTGAAGGAGTTATCTCACCTTTATATTTTAGAATATCTTACTTATTTAGAATAACAAACAGACTGCCAAAGTATGTCAACAGGATCATCATTAAAAAGGCCAGTGCAATGTGATATACTCCATCAATGACCTCTGGATAACCTCCATAAAACAGCCAGCTCTCCCTAACAGCTCCCTACAAATATACAACATACATGTCATCAATGACCTCTGGATAACCTCCATAAAACAGCCAGCTCTCCCTAACAGCTCCCTACAAATATACAACATACACTCCATCAATGACCTCTGGATAACCTCCATAAAACAGCCAGCTCTCCCTAACAGCTCCCTACAAATATACAACATACACTCCATCAATAACCTCTGGATAACCTCCATAAAACAGCCAGCTCTCCCTAACAGCTCCCTACAAATATACAACATACACTCCATCAATGACCTCTGGATAACCTCCATAAAACAGCCAGCTCTCCCTAACAGCTCCCTACAAATATACAACATAAATGTCATCAATGACCTCTGGATAACCTCCATAAAACAGCCAGCTCTCCCTAACAGCTCCCTACAAATATACAACATACACTCCATCAATGACCTCTGGATAACCTCCATAAAATAGCCAGCTCTCTCTAACAGCTCCCTACAAATATACAACATAAATGTCATCAATGACCTCTGGATAACCTCCATAAAACAGCCAGCTCTCCCTAACAGCTCCCTACAAATATACAACATACACTCCATCAATGACCTCTGGATAACCTCCATAAAACAGCCAGCTCTCTCTAACAGCTCCCTACAAATATACAACATAAATGTCATCAATGACCTCTGGATAACCTCCATAAAACTGCCAGCTCTCCCTAACAGCTCCCTACAAATATACAACATACATGTCATTAATGACTTCTGGATAACCTCCATAAAACTGCCAGCTCTCCCTAACAGCTCCCTACAAATATACAACATACATGTCATCAATGACTTCTGGATAACCTCCATAAAACTGCCAGCTCCCTACAAATATACAACATACATGTCATCAATGACTTCTGGATAACCTCCATAAAACAGCCAGCTCTCCCTAACAGCTCCCTACAAATAATATACAACATAAATGTCATCAATGACCTCTGGATAACCTCCATAAAACAGCCAGCTCTCCCTAACAGCTCCCTACAAATATACAACATACATGTCATCAATGACCTCTGGATAACCTCCATAAAACAGCCAGCTCTCCCTAACAGCTCCCTACAAATATACAACATACATGTCATCAATGACCTCTGGATAACCTCCATAAAACAGTCAGCTCTCCCTAACAGCTCCCTACAAATATACAACATACATGTCATCAATGACCTCTGGATAACCTCCATAAAACAATCAGCTCTCTCTAACAGCTCCCTACAAATATACAACATACATGTCATCAATGACCTCTGATTGAAATCTATAATACAGCCAGCTCTCCCTACAAATATACATGACATCAGACTCGGACTTCTCTTGAACTGAATTTTAATGTGCGTATTGTTATGCGTTTATTTTTCTACATTGGTTAGAGGTATAGGGGGAGGGTTGAGATCTCACAAACATGTTTAACCGCGCCGCATTTTTGCGCCTGTCCCAAGTCAGGAGCCTCTGGCCTTTGTTAGTCTTATATTATTTTTTTATTAGTTTCTTGTGTACAATTTGGGCGTTCATTATCACTGAACTAGTATATATTTGTTTAGGGGCCAGCTGAAGGACGCCTCCGGGTGCGGGAATTTCGTGCTACATTGAAGACCTGTTGGTGACCTTCTGCTGTTGTTTTTTTATTTGGTCGGGTTGTTGTCTCTTTGACACATTCCCCATTTCCATTCTCAATTTTATGCCATCTACAAGGTCATTCTATTTATGATTTCTCTCTAGAACATAACAAATATCAAGAGTACATAGTAAAATCAAGGGGAATAACAATGCTCACCAGTAACAGGATAACATTATTTATTTATGGTATTTTGAATTCCGCAGAAAATTGATCCTAGGGGTAAAAAAATCCCTATGGTCAATTTTTTATATTTCAGGGAGTTCAAAATACCATATGACACCAGAATTTAAATTTTGGCAATTGAAGCAGATTGCCAAACACTGTAAAAAAAACTGTGAGCTACTGCTCACTGATGATACCCCCGCCGCAAGTTGATAATATTAATAGTGTAAAAATATGCAAGTGTTCGGTAAACAGGAAGTTGTCGAGTGATGAATCTGAAAACGCATCATACATTATAGCTGACTTATATAAATCCTGAAACCAAATTTCAGAAATCCTGGTATTGTAGTTCCTAAGAAAAATGTGACGAAAATTTTCAACTTGGCTATCATGTGTAAAATCATACAAGTGTTCGGTAAAACATGTAAAAAGGAAGTTGTCAAGTGATCAATCTGAAAACGCATCACAGGGTATAGCTGACTTAGATAAACCCTGATACCAAATTTCAGAAATCCTATTTTGTAGTTCCTGAGATAAATGCGACGAAAAATATTCATGGGACTGACTGACTGACGGACGGACGGACAGACAGAGGTAAAACAGTAAACCCCCCTTTTTTAAAGCGGGGGGTATAATTATGATTAACTGATATATAAACAGTTCAATTGTATCTATAGTTACCTCTCCATCAATGAAGTTCATCCATTCTAGTTCTTGTGAGATGTTGTTGTAGTTAAATGTTACAGCTGTTGGTATGACAACCACTGACAACCAGAACAATGACAGGAACAAGTTCAACAGGATAACCCATCTAACAAACACAAATAATGAACCAATACTAGAACCAAAATTACCTACAAAAAAATAGCAGCTGATCATCCTAGGTAACTATTGCAGGACAATTACTGTAAATTGAGAAATTATTGTGTGCATCTATTATTGCGATTTTGTCATTTTAGATTAAAAAGTTATTTTTATCTTTGCAATATTCAGAAAATTCTGTTTGATTCATATAAAGAATTTTAAAATGTGAGTTTAAATTATTGCCATTATAGCTACAGTTACCTACAGTTATGTCAATTGGTCATTTAATGTCCAGTGGGAGATATACATTTATGTCAATTGGTCATTTAATGTCCAGTGGGAGATATACATTTATGTCAATTGGTCATTTAATGTCCAGTGGGAGATATACAGTTATGTCAATTGGTCATTTAATGTCCAGTGGGAGATATACATTTATGTCAATTGGTCATTTAATGTCCAGTGGGAGATATACAGTTATGTCAATTGGTCATTTAATGTCCAGTGGGAGATATACAGTTAAGTCATTTGGTCATTTAATGTCCAGTGGGAGATATACAGTTATATCAAGACAAAGAACATGATATGACTTTGCTTTGTACTGGACTAACATGCTGTATCAGATTATCAACATAATAGACTTGCTTGTTCAAAAGGTAACAGTATGAATAAGGATACTTTTGTCAACCGATCACAACACGTTATTCTGCCTCTGAGCTGACCTTTCTCTCAGTCCTAAAAGTTACATCATTAATATCCAAGAAGGTAGTTATAATTTCCTAGTCGTTGCTTTTATCTTTCCAGGGTAAAATTATCCTCCATTTATCTTATAAAATATTGACATGGAGATATGGTATTTTTACTGATGAGACAACTATCCACCAGAGTTCAAATGACAAAGATTCTAGCAATACTTAACTATAGTTTATAGTCTGGCCTACAACATCTAGCAAAATCTCATTAATTAACTTAAACAATAACAGAGAAAATTTCAAATTCATCCATTCAAAATATTTTTATTCATGAAAAATAACCATGAATATTGACTGGATAAAATTTATTAACTTATTAATAGATCTTTTGGCATGTTTGGTATTATTTATGGTTCCATGCTCATTCAAACTTACTTTCTATGTACTTGATATAAGACTTGAAGATAGGATTTTCTGTACCTTTAATTTTCCACCGTCTATACCATACCTTTAAATAAACATGTAAGTAAGTTGTACCAAACTCTTTTATATACTGTTTAGATGTCTGAAATATCATCTCATTTTCTATTATTGTTTTGGGAAAATCAGGAATATGGCATTTGTTTTTCACTTGCTGATTTGTTCCATTCATCCATTAAAGGGGCACTATCTACCAGATATATAAAATATCTAATTTATATTTTGTTTGGCTCAGTCATTAATTAAATGCAAATAGTGAAATAATAATTTGCTTTTAGCAGCCAGAATGGTTTAATTTA
Source organism: Mytilus trossulus (assembly GCF_036588685.1). Taxonomy (NCBI): domain Eukaryota; kingdom Metazoa; phylum Mollusca; class Bivalvia; order Mytilida; family Mytilidae; genus Mytilus; species Mytilus trossulus. Next base: position 1,665,285 of record NC_086374.1, read on the forward strand.
GTCAAAATAAGCTGATAAACATTGATTACCACAGAGCCAAGACAAATTACCTTGATGTCATGTTTAAGTAGCTGGTAGACAGTCATCTTGGCTCTGATGTTAGTATTCTTTCTTGGTGAGTACCTGTTATAAAAGCCATTATATGCTAAATAGTCCTAATGAGTTATATTAGCACTGTGAGGTATTACTGATAAAAATTCCTGTCCTCACATGAACAAATATTACATATCAAACATACATCACAACTGAACTAAGTATCGACTTGTTAACTTCAAAATGCAAACTTCGTTTAATCGGACTCTGCATCCACAAACATACATCACATGCATTTATAAGCAATCAAATGAACATGGAGGTTATGAAGGCACATTCAAAATTCTCCATCAACCAGCATATATACTTCTTTCAATATAATACCTTCTATTTACTTCTATTTAGCTTTGTATCACATAAATGTATCAATTTTAATCTTTAATTGTCAATGCACCATAGAAATAGAAATCACTAAATTGACCATGATAAAACACTGAATACAGAACACTGTATGTGTATGCAGTCATTCTAATGTAATGGGCTATTCTGTGTGTTTTAATATCTACTTTTTAACATAGATCTATGACTAAAGTTTCAATTTACTTTACTGAATACTGTATTTATTTATTTTGAGATGTAACTGCATCTATTCTTTACTGTATACTACAATACTACTACTGAGATCATAGACATGATAAATGTGGAATACCATTGGAATAATTTGAAATTTAACTTTATATTTTTCTAGTGACTTTAATACAGAGATTTACTTCCATCTTTTCTCCAGTATATATAATATCTTCAATATTACTTACATCTTTTCTCCGGTATGTAGAATATCTTCAATATTACTTACATCTTTTCTCCAGTATGTAGAATATCTTCAATATTACTTACATCTTTTCTCCAGTATGTAGAATATCTTCAATATAACTTACATCTTTTCTCCAGTATATATAATATCTTCAATATTACTTACATCTTTTCTCCAGTATGTAGAATATCTTCAATATTACTTACATCTTTTCTCCGGTATGTAGAATATCTATAATATTACTTACATCTTTTCTCCAGTATGTATAATATCTTCAATATTACTTACATCTTTTCTCCAGTATATATAATATCTATAATATTACTTACATCTTTTCTCCAGTATATAGAATATCTTCAATATTACTTACATCTTTTCTCCGGTATGTAGAATATCTATAATATTACTTACATCTTTTCTCCAGTATGTAATATATCTTCAATATTACTTACATCTTTTCTCCGGTATGTAGAATATCTATAATATTACTTACATCTTTTCTCCAGTATGTATAATATCTTCAATATAACTTACATCTTTTCTCCGGTATGTAGAATATCTATAATATTACTTACATCTTTTCTCCAGTATGTATAATATCTTCAATATTACTTACATCTTTTCTCCAGTATGTATAATATCTTCAATATTACTTACATCTTTTCTCCGGTATGTATAATATCTATAATATTACTTACATCTTTTCTCCAGTATGTATAATATCTTCAATATAACTTACATCTTTTCTCCGGTATGTAGAATATCTATAATATTACTTACATCTTTTCTCCAGTATGTATAATATCTTCAATATTACTTACATCTTTTCTCCAGTATATATAATATCTTCAATATTACTTACATCTTTTCTCCAGTATGTATAATATCTTCAATATAACTTACATCTTTTCTCGGGTATGTAGAATATCTATAATATTACTTACATCTTTTCTCCAGTATGTATAATATCTTCAATATAACTTACATCTTTTCTCGGGTATGTAGAATATCTATAATATTACTTACATCTTTTCTCCAGTATATAGAATATCTTCAATATTACTTACATCTTTTCTCCGGTATGTAGAATATCTATAATATTACTTACATCTTTTCTCCAGTATGTAGAATATCTTCAATATTACTTACATCTTTTCTCCGGTATGTATAATATCTATAATATTACTTACATCTTTTCTCCAGTATGTAGAATATCTTCAATATACATGTCAACCAATCCATCATGATGAGAGAATTCACGGTCATTCTGACGTGAAATACCACGACTTTTCCAATTTACTGCAGACCCTGATAAAACTGTTTTAGTCAGACTCTGGGACATGGAACGATGTCTGTCCAGTTTAAAAGACACCTGTAAACAAATGTCACATGCTAATAACAGTAGGTAAATAATAACTGATAGCAAAATCAAAAGCTCAAACACATCAAACAAATTAAATGTAAAACAATTGTCATATTCCTGACGGTGCAATTTTTTCCTTTTGTAGAAAATGGTGAATTAAACCTGGTTTTCTAGCGAGTTAAACCTCTCACTTGCATGAATCTCAAACAATTCCATTATCATGATTATATTGACAATGTGTGAGCAAAACAAACAGACATAATAGGTAAATTTTGTTTTATTCTGATTTTTTATGGTACCAATCTTTTTTTCTCTGTCCATAAAGTTCATATCAATGATTTTGAATGACCCCTGAGAGACTTACATGTGATCCAATGGTGGTATGTTTTCTCATAGTAAGCATCATGCTGATTTGACAAAACTCTATGTATACCATAAAATCCCTGCTAAACTTTTACATCATTTAATTTGGAATCTAGTGTTCAGTTTTAATGGCAGTCATACCACATCTCTCTACATTCATACTGAACTTTAAATGACCTTACAATTTTTGCAAAATAACTTCAAGGTGATTTGTTTCTTTTGTTATGTTCAGAATCAATTCTGACCTTCAAGGGAAATCCAAGGTATGACTGTCTATGATAATGATGATGCACCACTCTTTGACTTCCATTGATTATTTCTGCCATACTCACTGGTTTTTTTTTTATTGTTTTCTCTTTGACACATTCCCCATTTCTTATCTCAATTTAATCATCATCAAATTATGATTACCTCAAAAATTTTGACAGGTAACAAGGCATTACTAGAAAAGTGTAAATTCTGCACTTTTGTTGTATTTTGTCATGCTCACCTAGCTTCAAACATTTCAAATAACCTTACCATTCTCAAAGGACTTTATGGAGTCAGAAGTGGCATTTTAGTTGATTGTTGCAGAGTTCTGTAATTATAACCTCAAATGACTTACCGGTGAAATGGCTTCACTTCTTGGCTTCTGTCGATTGTTGCTGTACTCTGCATACATGATGTGTCTTTATCTGTCATACCTACTCAAAATGTCAATTATATATCTATTAAAAAGAGGACATGGAGAATGCACAATTTGGGGCAAATTAACTTGGCCCTCAAATTTAAATGTAATTTGAACATCCTACAAAGTGAAGATAACCATGAGGAAATTATGTGCTTGAACTTTTAAAAGATGTTGCTAGTTTAATATTGAAAACATTCATCAGGTTTATGACCAGAAACAGTATTTTTAATTTATATTTCACTTATATCAATTTATATTTCGACGAAACAAACATTTAGTGTAAACATGGTAAATGGACACAGTTAATTTTAAATAATTTAAAAAAATATGTTTATATGTATATATATTTTGTCCTAAAACTCTCTGATAAATCTTTAAAAGATGCAAATGCTTTAATGTTTCATGTTTATTTCTGTGAATCTCATTTTATGTTTGAATATGTAGTGAGACTATAATAAAACATTGATTCTACTGATTAACTAATGACCAGCATATTTAAACTTTGGTGTATGTGAGATTTCATAAGGATCAAACTGTTGCAATTATGTACAGGAGCAGTCATAATTTTGTGCAAAACAGGAAGATTTATAGATAGATAGATGGCCCTTTACTGGGTTTGTATATAGTCTATATTATATATATATAGCTATATACGATATGCAGTGGTATTAAATAGGGGTACCTTCATGATGAAAAAGAGTTAAAAAAGTCGCTGAATGACACTAACAGTAATTTTAACCACTTTGACACTTAAGGAAATTGAAAATGACCGTTTGAGGTCTGACAGTAAAAGGCATTTCTACCCTCACCTATATATACTATTTTTTATAGTAAGAGAAAGAGCTATCTATAGCAAAGCCAAATAAATTTAACCCAAAGAGTGCAAATAGTTCTGTTGTAGACATTTTTCATCTCTTTCTCTCAGCATGCTTCTACAGTGTGTACTTCACAATGTGCTTATGCCTCTATAATACATGTTTTGAATACGTTTTACCTATTTTCCTAAAAAAGAAATTTTGCAAGATTGAATTTCCCACCACATAGCTAAAATATTCATACAAATATCACTCCACAGTACTTCACCCACAGAACCTTTATTAAATTCAATTAGACACTGTATAACATATAAGTCAAATGAACTTCTTTAATCTGTATTTGAGTACATATTCAAAAACTCATAGCTCTATCTGGGGTATTTTTTACCAAATCCCTATCAGATAGGGAGAAAATAAAGTGATTCTTAGTAGGCACATTCTCAAATGACATGCATACTTTTTGATTTTAGAATTTTTCTCTTTTTCTGCTAAGAAATATTTAAATTGAATACTATTTATTAATCATTTAGACCTTAATTATAAAACAAAATCATAATGTTGGAAAAATATACGAAAAACACAAATCTCTTTACAACGTAAATCCCGTTTCCACAAGAATGTTTCAATATGGCCGTCCTGAGTGAAGTTTGAAAGTTTAAACGCGAAATTATGGCGAAAGCTGCCAATATGGGGAACGAACATATAGAATGCATGGCATCATCTATAGTTCGAGAATATTTAAGTAGAAAGGTGGTGTAAATATACCTACATATATACTTAATAATAGTAGACCGGTGTTGCCAGCGAAAGTGGGCTCACAGGTTGTTTTTTTTTTTTTTTTTTTTTTTTTTTATAAAAGAATACAAAATCATGTCAGTTACACTAATGATGGAAACAAGTTGTGAATAATTAGTTGGATTCTCCTGTTTTCCATTGAATATTTTGTTAACGGGGCTCAATCAGCTTACAAATAAATTTGATAAAAACACAAACTGCATAAAGGGAGACAACTGAATTAATTTATCTGTCCCATACACCTTATCACTATCTAGAAATCTGTTCTGCTAGACCCTGAGAATTTGTTCTGGAACTGCTGACGCCATACAACAATCACTTTTCCATTGTGGCGTCAGTCATGTCGGGTATTTTCCATTATAATTAATTACGGGAACTTTTGACAGTTTTGTGATGTCAAGTAATGGCTTAGAAATAGCAATAAGGTGTATTCCAGCAAATTATTGATTGGTCAGGTCAATATTCTCCGTAGTCTAATTAAGACTGGTAAAATTGCTTTTTAAAAAAAACAAAATTTTTTTTTTTTTCTTTATTAGTTTGCAATCAAAGCAGTTGAAGGCCATAAGATGTAGTTGTTAATTTCTGTGTCATTTGGTCTATTGGTAAGGGTTGTCTTAATGGCAATCATACCACATTTTCTTTTTTCATATTTATATTGTTTTCTGTAAAAAAAAAATAGCCAATTTAGGCATAATTTGTCTTTGCTTGTCCTCACTTATAATTATGATTTGAAAATAAGATCAAAGTCTTAAGAATGAAAAGAGACCCAGCCACTCAGAAAATTATCAAAAATAAGAAGCAGTCAAAATCTTTAAAGAAGCTACTCACCAGTCCGAAATTAAACAATGATGAAATATCTCCTTCATCCTAATAATATAGACGTTTAAATTGTGGTATTTGTTAAAACTATTATGGAGGGAGAATCAAATGAATTTGAATTGGGAGAGATTTTCAGTAATAAGAACTCTATTACATGGGTAGTTTAATATATATGTAGTTAAATGTAATGGATGCCAAAAAAATTATATTAGCCAAACAGGAAACACATTACAGAAGAGATTTACAGTTCACCAACAAATCCAAAATCGAGAAACAATAATGATTACCTGGATTTGTGCTCTACCAATAAATTACTAAAATACTATGTTTTCCCATTCTATCAATGTGACGACCAATTCACTGAAGAAATAAGACTAAATAAAGAAAATATGTTCATCCAAAAATACAAACCAAGCCCAAACAGATAAGACGTTACTTTCATAAGGGTTTTGTCCATTTTGTGTATTGTTTCAGACTTATTATTGTGATGTCACATTACCATTCATTATCATCATTGATTTTTCACAAAGATGTGAAACCAGTTGGAGAAAAAATGTAGAAAAAATAAAGGATAATTGAATTAATACAATGTATCTACTTAATATATATTTTCGGTTTCTTTTAGGGACTCAAGAATACTCTGCAAGTTATGGATGAGGAAATGCCACGTACAGAAGGAGCTATCAGTAACAGACAGTCTTTAATGAAAGAATTGCACATAGAAAGACTAATGAAAAGAAATAAGGTCAGATTAAATGTGGTTATATAACATACATATATACAATGTAGATATAAGGTAAATTCCTCCTTAACGAACTAAAACTTATATTTTTTGCATAGAATAATAATACTATACATAACTATAGGAAAACATTTCTAACATTTAGTGGACTGTTCATTGACAAACCTTTTATTTACCTCAAGCACTTACAGTCCCATCTAACATTCAAGCAACGAACTCTTTCTTCACCTCATATAGACTGTGTTTACTGTAAACCATTACAGATCAAAGTATGGCCTCCAACACGGAGCCTTGACTCACACAGAGCGGCAAGTTATAAAGGGCCCCAAAAATGACTATTGTAAAACCAATTAAAATGGAAAACCAATGGTCTAATTTATATAAATAAACAAGAAATAAGAAACACTTATGAACAACATCAACAAACAACAACCACTGAACATCAGGTTCCTGACATAGGACTATGGAACGCCATGACTGTCTTCTGATGTTGATTGTTTAATATGTTCGGTGCTTTATCCATTATATTTAGTAGTATATATATTATGTTCAGTAGTATGTATATTATGTTCAGTAGATATCCCATTATGTTCAGTAGTTATTACATTATGTTCAGTAGTTATTACATTATGTTCAGTAGTTATTACATTATGTTCAGTAGTTTTGACATTATATTCGGTGCTTTGGTTATTATGTTCAGTAGTTTCATTAATATATGCAGTGGTATCTAAATTATGTTCGGTACTTCTGACTTTCTATTCAGTACATTTTTCATTATGTTCAGTACTTTTGACATTATGTTCAGTAGATTCAATATTATTTGCAGTACATTATGTAATACCTTCAGTAGTCCCGGTTTCTTTATATTCAGTAGACTATTCATTATGTTCAGTAAAAGCATCGGTATTATATTCGGTTCGTTCAACTTTATGTTCAGTGGTTGTATCATTATGATGATGTAGTAAAAGTCGGGAAGCCAATAACGGAAATTGTCGGAAAAAAACGAACGCGGATATTTTTGGCGGACGTTTTATTCATGAATACCTTTACGTGATTGAATGAAAATGGAAGAAATAAAAGCAGTTTTAAATCGTTGTGGTTTACATTCCCAAGTTGGCATTTTCCACCAGGAAAAAATAACTCCTGACTTAATTTGTAAGTTGTCGCTACAATATTTCGCATATTTAGGTATGAACGACAGGAGAAAAATAATGGAATGAAGAATTGCTTGTGTACATTTCAGCAGCAATATTTTGACTAAGAATTATAACAAGTTTTTCATTCCCAAAGAAGCACTGGAATCCTTGCTTGAAATCGATTTAAGATCACTTAACTGTTATGGAAATTAGTGAGATGTTAAGTGTATCGGAGAGTACAATTTATCGGAATATGAAAATGTATAATTTGAGTAAACTTGAATTTTCTAACATTTCTGACGAGGATTTAGATGCTGTTATTGCAAAACAGGTAGTGGAATTTCCTTGCTGTAGAGTGATTCTTCTAAAGCAGATATTCGCCCAACAAAACATTAAGGTTTATTCCAAAACCCCAGTCCTAAATTGAATATTTTTAAACACTAGTATGTTCCTGGTCCCTTTCCCGGCTTGACGATGCGGTCATCCCGCCGATGTTCAGTACTTCAGTAATTTGATTAAAGTTCGTTATTACGTTCTTACTTGTGTTGTACTTTTACATCACAATCTCATGTTAGGGGAGGGTTGAGATCCCCGCGCTAACTTGTCTATCCGCGTCGTATATTCTGTATATATGATAATGTGTCTGTCTTCAACCATAAGCCTGTAATTCATTGGTTGTCGTTTGTTGGTGTGTTACATATTTGTTTTTCATTACTAAATACGGCATTAGTTAATTCGTTATAATTGTTTTATAGCTGAATTGCAGTATGGGCTGTGTTCATTGTTGAAGGCCGTAAGGTGACCTATAGTTGTTAATTTCTGTGTCATTTTGATCACTCAGTGTGAAGAGTTGTCTCATTGGCAATCATACGCAGAAATCTTTGTTTTTACATTGACCATTTCAGTGGTATATGGCCGTGTTTTAGGCGACACGTACATACAGGTCATGCATACATTAACTATTTGAAAGAAATCTAATCGTTAACTACTAATGGGTGCCGTAGGTGGTTTACCGGAATTTTCTTAGCATGTTAGAGATAGGGTGTTTATTCATAGAACAGACAAGGAAAGTGTCAAATATTTCATGTATATTTACATAGAGAGCCTTACCTCGGCAGCTTTGCCAAAACAAACCTTCTTTTTTTCTGATAGGTGCCTTCGGACTTTGTGTTTCGAACTGTAGTTACTTTTTCCATACTACGTATTTATTCTAATTCAAGCTCCATGTGATACAGGAAAATAGTATCTTGGAGCAAGGCTATTTCCTTCTTTTTGGGTTTGGGGGGGGGGGAGAGACTCCTAGCAAACAACATGTTTATAATGGCATTGTAGATTTTCTGATTAAATAAATGATAAAGTTGCCGTTCCGGTACATAAATAGATCGGTTAAAAAGCATTTTTTTAAATTTTAGTTGGAATGGAAAAGCTTAATACGAGGGTTAGAAATTGCGAGCACAAAAGGGGGGGTTCCACAGGGTACTTTTTTATCTTATGAATTCTACATTTGAAAGGTTAATATACTACATGTATTAGGTAATTAAAAGAGAGAAAAAAACAAATGTGAAACAAATTGTGAATGGTCTTTCTTCCATGCCTAGAACTTGCTTCCATTGAAATTTTGCAAACATCCCAGAACAAATCACATGAATGATTAATATTGACCATTTGGTATAATATATATTCAAATATGATGTAACGTGTTCCGAAATCTATGCAATTTGGGAAACCGCCTAATCCGAACTTTCCGCATCTTAATTATGTTGTAATATGACCCACACACAGGCGGCAAGCAGAGGTCTACCCGGGGGTTAACTTCACTATCAAAATACAAGGGGGAGGGGCACTTTAAATTTTAACCCCCTACTTGAAATTATTCAGGTCATGTGAAATTATAGATGACAACTCATCCAAAGCAACGAAAATTCTGACCTAGAATTATCAAAAAAAGATCAGGGGCGGATCCAGCCATTTTAAAAAGGGGGTCCTAACCAAGGTCAAAAAAGGAGAGGGGGTTCCAACTACATGTCCCCATTCAAATGCATTGATAGTCCAACAATCACATAAGTCAATCAGTTTTTGATAAATGAAGCGATCTTGCTTCTTTCAGAACACATTTTAAGCATACTATGGCTAATAATATCTGTACCAGATCTTTATTTGATTTTAATATATTGATAATGTCAACAATTCCAACTAAATCAATGTTGATCGTATCAGATATCGTGATTTTCAGATCTATTTTAAATGTCTGTAATTATCATATCCACATCATCAAGCCTGGAAATGGATCAGGAACATACTAGTGCTTAAAAATATTCAATTTAGGACTGGGGTTTTGGAACAAACCTTAATGTTTTGTTGGGCTAATATCTGCTTTAGAAGAATCACTCCATAGCAAGGAAATTCCACTACCTGTTTTGCAATAACAGCATCTAAATCCTTGTCAGAAATGTTAGAAAATTCAAGTTTACTCAAATTATACATTTTCATATTCCGATATATTGTACTCTCCGATACACCAAATATCTCACGAATTTCCATAACAGTTAAATCGATTTCAAGCAGGGATTTCAGTGCTTCTTTAGGGAATGATAAACTGGTTATAATTCTTAGTCCTAATAATGCTGCTGAAATGTACACAAGCTTTTCTTCATTCCATTATTTTTCTCCTGTCGTTCGTACTTAAATATGCGAAATCTTTTAGCGACAACTTACAAATTAAGTCAGGAGTTATTTTTTCCTGGTGGAAAATGCCAACTTGGGAACGTAAACCACACCGATTAAAAACTGCTTCCATTTCTTCCATTTTCATTCAATCACGTAAAGGTATTCATGAATAAAACGTTCGTCAAAAATATCCGCGTTCGTTTTTTTCCGACAATTTCCGTCATTGACTTCCCGACTTTTACTACATCATCATAATGATACAACCACTGAACATAAAGTTGAACGAACCGAATATAAGACCGATGCTTATACTGAACATAATGAATAGTCTACTGAATATAAAGAAACCGGGACTACTGAAGGTATTACATAATGAACTGCAAATAATATTGAATCTACTGAACATAATGTCGAAAGTACTGAACATAATGAAAACTGTACTAAATATAACGTCAGAAGTACCGAACATAATTTAGATACCACTGCATATAATAATGAAACTACTGAACATAATAACCAAAGCACCGAATATAATGTCAAAACTACTGAACATAATGTAATAACTACTGAACATAATGTAATAACTACTGAACATAATGGGATATCTACTGAACATAATATACATACTACTGAACATAATATACATACTACTGAATATAATGGATAAAGCACCGAACATATTAAACAATCAACATCAGAAGACAGTCATGGCGTTCCATATAGGACAGGTGCAAACAAGTGCAAAGGGTGGGTGGGGAGGGGGGTAATCATTTTAAAAAGTACAAACCTTCACCCTTACCTGAAACAATAGTGTAACATCACAACATGGAAAGACACACTATAAAATATCAATTGAAATGGCTTACCTCAATCAAAAGACATATTAACACAAGCAAGTGAATATTATATACACTAAACAAATTAATTTGATCTATGACTCAATGTAAAAACAAAATAAAAAAAATAAGGGATGAGATGTTAAACAATTTCAGAAAGACAACCATAACCCTGAACAAAGTGCATGAATATTTGTGTTTCTAGGAGAGAGAAGATCCTTTCAGAGCTATGCTAGAAATTATCATTGCCAGCTTTGTTGAGAATGGATCCAGTCAGTCAAAGTCTGAAAGTAGACCATCTACAGCCCAGAGAACAAAGCCTCCAGACATCCTAGATATTAGTCCTGCTTCAGACAGACCAACTTCTCCTGCTGAACAGAGGAGGCTATCATCTCAACCTGTAAAAAAAAGTACATATTTAATTCTCATTTTATGAAATATTTTTTTATCTTTAAAAATTGATACTATTTACTATTCATAAAATTTTTCGATATAGCTATAACAAACTTCTATTTATTTTGAATCTCGAACTTTTCAATACTAGGTTTGCCCTAGAAGGTTTGCCCCAGAAGGTTTGCCCTAGAAGGTTTGCTTATGAAAAAAAGGTTTCATGTTTTTTAGCTTTCCATATTGTGAATTCTGTTTATTCTGAAACATAGTTTCTATAGGAACCAGTTTAGCATGTTATCTAGATTTTCATCTTCTGACTTTCATCAAATTATATGTTACAGATACAGCAGTTAGATCTGGTGACTTACTTATTGAAGATGATGTAGAAAGTCACACCATTCTTGGTGATGGTAAAGCTGGACTAATGGACACACCCATTGTTGCTGAAATAGACCCTCCACATAGAACACAAACTAGACCAAGAAGTGCCAAAGTTAAAAATATGGGTGGTCCAATTACATCAAATTTAGATGTATGTATGTGCAATGATCAAAGTAAACACACAATAAAGTTTAAAAACATTTTTTTTTTTTTTTTTATCTTTTATGTTTTATTGCTGAAGATGTCTGTTAGTTGTTATATACTGTGGGTTCATCAATATTTGTTGGATACCAATTTTCTTGGATTTTGGACATGGGTACAGTAGAAACACAAATGTAAATTTTTAACAATTACAAATTCTCTTAAGGAAGGTATGCAGACTTTGTCAAAAGCACAAAATTAGATGTCCACGAATATGCAAGTTTTCCTCAAACCATGAAAATAAATGAATCTTCATGAATACAACAGCATTTAATGCTTGATAAAAATTATGTGCTATTTTACATCACATAAAATGTCTTATTAATCTGATATTGATAGAACTTGATAAGTTTTAATTTTGAATAAAAGGTCTGCACCTGTTTTATGATCATTTTTGAATTGGCTCTCATAGAATTTTATATTGAAATATAGCTGTTAACAACTCAGTACAAAATAAATTTACTTTGATATACGTTACAGTTAACAGTTAATGGATGTATTTTTCAGACTCTTGGAAAAGGCAGAAACTTTCACAAGCCACGACCGCTGTCATCATCTGGAAGAGGTGGCAAAAAACTAGATCTTTCAGATTTGAATTCTGGACCAGATATTGTAAAAAGTAATAAACTATCTTCAGATTTTAATAATGACAGTCTATCAATAAAAAAAATGGTTCCTGAATCTAAAAATCCTAGAATGATTCATGTGAGCTCTGAACCAATTATTGAAAATATTGACAATATAATTAAAAAAGAAAGAAAATCTTCCATAAAGGATATTTTAGAAGTTGATGCTTCAGAATCTCGTCCCAAATCCTCAGTTGGTCGACCCAAATCTAACAGAAGACAGCAAGACAAAGAGCCAGTCACCTATAGTATAGAGGACTCCAGTATTCTACAGAGACCTCCAACTAGAGGGGGCCTAGAAAGGTGATTTATACAATATATGCTTCTTATGAAAATATTGCTTGTTTCTTGTTTAGATCTATTTTAGAGTTTTATCTCAACAGGTTAGATATTTTTTATACATTTAGGATTAGAAAATGACTACAACTCTTATCCCCTTTTAAAAGCAGCTTTGTTATTTAGTTATCATGATTTAGTGGACAGATTAATTTTCAGAATAAATTCAGTTCCTCAGAATCATTGCATGATAAGATAGCAATATCATATTAAGATTAATGGGATCTTTTTTAAAACTGAACTTCTTGTTTGAGGTCTTACATGCATTGTAAACATTGTAAAAGAATTATATATTTTACAATAATGTGGTGATTTATTGTGCTGTTTATTTATACAGAGGTATATTTCAGGACATCATCATCTTCATCATTAATGAGTGCCAAAAGTGTAACATCTAAAGTTGGTGATGTAGAATTTGGAGATGTTGATGATTTAGATAATGACCTCGCTGATTTACAACTAGGTCCAGCTATGCCATCCTCACGCCCTATACAAAATCTTACAGATGCTCGTCCAATCACATTACAAACTGCTATTAACTTGAAAAGTGTAGTTTTTGGAACAGGCAATCAGAATTTTAATGATGAATGGCGATATCAAAGTTTTACGTTTTGTGATATTCCTAAATTACAGTATGGTCTTGTCCAGAAAAAGGTAAGCTAATAATAGAGCATATATGGTTATTTGCTTAAACAATACATAAAACAGATTTATTTAAATTTGTGCATAAAAAAGGATAATTAACATAGCTCTGCAGAACTTTTAAACAACATAGTGGTATGTATACATATTATTTTATGTGACATTTCAAGGGAACAAGTAGCCTTGTTTATACTATTTTGTATTGATTGCCCTACACAATGGATAGATAGGGACAAATAGTTATTCTTTTTGGGGGTATTCTTGTCACATACATTGTCTCCCCATAATAAATTTTTATGAACTTGGACGTACTCCTCGCATTTGATCATAAACTGTATCCCTATTTTATTCAGTGAATAACTAGAGCAGGCAACACATATTTTCCATGGAAGACTTCCTATTTTAACTTTAGTTTTAGACTTTATTTCAGATTGAATTTGTGATGACATTAGATTAAATCCTGCAACTGGGTTTTATTGAAACCTTAAAATGTCATGTAATATTTTCTGTACATCATTTTAGGGTGGATCTTGTGGTGTTATGGCTGCTATTCAAGCTACGGTGTTACAAACTTTATTGTTCAAAGACGGTAGAATTCCACTTAATAGGTTGTAAGTAGTATTTGTTTCACATGTAGAAATAGCAGGGAAAAAAACAGGGAAAATAATTCAAACTTATTTCAGTTCTCACAGCTGTCTCTTGTCAGCTGAATCAACATGTTTTAAAATTTAAAGAATATTTGTTATGGCACACAATGTTTAATTAGTGTATTTCTATAATGTGTTCTCTGGACAGAGTATGACATACAAAAAAAAATACTAAGTGTAATGGAGCAGAAAACATCAGTCTTCCTATTCAATTAATTAATTTTTGTATTGAAGATGGTTTTAAAATAGTTTTATTATTAAAAATTTGACAATTATCAGGTGTACTTAAACATTTAAGGAGAAAATAATTTTCATTTTGCTTTATTTATTAGTGGAGAACCTACCAGTATAGAGAGATCCTCTGCCCTTGCCATAGCTTTATCATATTTATAGATTTATTGCTATTTATATTTATCAGTGGAGAACCTACCAGTATGGAGAGATCCTCTGCCCTTGCCATAGCTTTATCATATTTATAGATTCACTACTATTTATATTTATCAGTGGAGAACCTACCAGTATGGAGAGATCCTCTGCCCTTGCCATAGCTTTATCCAAGATTTTCTGGAGATGTGGTGAAAACAAAACTGCTGTTGTTGTTATGTAAGTCATTATTAATCAGTATTTTTAGTGTACTATGAACTGCAGAATTCTATTTTTTGTGGATGAATTTCCAGGATAAAGGTGAAAAATTGAATGTTGAAAATTTTCAGTGTAAAACAAATTTCCACAAAAATGAGTACTGAGGAAAATAAATGAATCCACAATAAAGGTAATTTTATGTAGGCTGTCAACCAGACAGATATAAATGGGTGTTGTCATTATTTGTTTTAAAAGTGATGATATTAAATTAAACTGCTATACATGAGAGTATTTTTGTTATTTGCAAAAACATTTATGTGTAAAGTATGCATCTTGTAGTTAGTTAGTTTGGCAAGGAATATTGACCTTGGTGTTTACTAAAGCTCATATGCTGCAATGACTTCCAATAAACCGCAGATCTGCAAAATCACATACCTTTTATGAGTGAAGTAATCATATGCATAGAAATGATGAACTGAAAGGCATGGCCAATGTGAGACAAATCTGCATAATTAAAAAACAATAATTGAACAAATAGTGTTTATTTCTTATACTACATGTACTATATGTGTGTTAGTGTTATTAATTACCAATGAAGAAAGCTCAATAGTCCATGCCTTTTTATTAACTAATTTTGATTACTTAATATCACTCATATATATATATCTGTTTCAGGCCATCAGGGAAATCTCAGTTCCAAGGAAGTAGCAATAAATATAAATATGATGATTTTACTGAAACTGTAAGTATTCTTACTCCAATTTACTGTATGACAATTTTTTTTGTAACTGGGATACTGTCTAAAAATTGATATATTTTTTGCATTTGATTATTCATCTAAGTTAAAGGGAATGTTATGTGATCCATGCTTTATCCTCCTGGTTTGTAATCTACAACTGCTTACATTACACAAAATGTCCAAAAATACTTATAGGTAGCTAAATCATCTTGAGTGTCAGTAATTGTTCACAGAATTTCAAGAGAATATAAATGATTGATTGATTGTTGGTTGCTAAATGTCCAGTAGCAAATATTTCATTCATGTTCAGGACAAATTAACAATAAATACAATAGATAAGTCCTGTAATAGTAACCATCTGGGATGAAGGCTGGAGAAATTTGGACTGGCGAAGGAAAATGATGGTCAATTGGATAAGGACAGAAATTTTGCTGTGCAACGGGCCACATACAGACCCATAAAAGAGTTGTTGCAAAGGTTTTTAACATGCAATAAGTGTGGCACTATCTCTACACAAGACATTTTGACCCAACCGCCGAGCAAAACATCATGAACATACTCTCCACTTTTGCTGCTGGTCGAAGAAGACCAAGAGTGACCATATTACTTTTCCAAATGCACGCTTGGTAGCTTAAGAGAATATAAAGAGAAGTGTTTCATTTTATTTATATTAAAAAAACTTTGACATTCCTTGAGTTTTCTTCTTTTTGTAGTTGATGATCAACCATTTTAAAACCTATGAAGACCTACAGAGTTTTGTATTACAAAATATCAGACAGGTCGGTATGATATACTTTATGCAATCATTCTCAATAGTAATTCAGTATTTAAATACTATATAGTCTAAATATTTTAAACAGAGATGTTTAGCATCATTCAACATGCATAATAAGTATTTATTTATCAATAGAAACAATATTGTCAATATATAAAAATAAAATTGAGAAAGGAAATGGGGAATGTGTCAAAGCCACAACAACCCGACCATAGAGCAGACAACAGCCGAAGGCTACCAATTGAATGTAGTGAGAATATGTTGAATCAACAGTTACTAAATCATTTCAATATTCATTTCAGCATCAATCAATATATTGTCCAAATATATTGATTGATCCTTTTTTTGTCTAATTTAACATGACATAGAACATTATCTCAATATAGATATAGTGTAAGTCATTATACATACTATGTCGTAGAGTTTTTATACCCCCGCTTTAAAAAATGGGGGGGTATACTGTTTTACCTCTGTCTGTCCTTTCGTCAGTCCGTCAGTCAGTCCGTCCGTCCCATGAATATTTTTCGTAGCATTTTTCTCAAGAACTACAATACAAGGATTTCTGAAATTTGGTTTCAGGTTTTATCTAAGTCAGCTATACTGTGTGATGCGTTTTCAGATTGATTACTTGACAACTTCCTGTTTACCGAACACATGTATGATTTTACACATGATAGCCAAGTTGAAAATTTTCGTCACATTTATCTCAGGAACTACAATACAAGGATTTCTGAAATTTGGTTTCAGGATTTATATAAGTCAGCTATAATGTATGATGCGTTTTCAGGTTCATCACTCGACAACTTCCTGTTTACCGAACACTTGCATATTTTTACACTATTAATATTATCCGCTTGCGGCGGGGGTATCATCAGTGAGCAGTAGCTCGCAGTTTCACTTGTTTTCCAAAGTGGAAATGGTTTATTAATAATAGGAACAACAATTTATTCTCAATCTGTTTATTTTATATATTTCAGTTTGAATGTGATGGAACGGGAGGTGCTATATTGTGTGTTTATTCTGCTATCTTGTCTCGTTATATTGATCTGTAAGTTGGTATTCAGCTGTCCTGTCTTGTTATATTGATCTATGAGCTTTAATTTAGCTCTTTTTTTTTTATTCATATGCCATAAGATATAAGAAGTTGTGGTATGAGTGCAAATGAAACAACTCTCAATCCAAGTCACAATTTATTAAAGTAAAGCATTATAGGTCAAAGTACGGTCTTCAACACAAAGCCTTGGCTCACACCAAACAGCAAGCTATAAAGGCCCTCACAAAATTACTAGTGTAAAACCATTCAAACAGGATTAAAGGATAAACAAATCCTTCATATCTGTTTAAAGATTGATGTAAACCAAACAAAATTTAGCTTTATAAAATTGACAACTGAAACTTTAAACATCATTTAACTCTGTACAAAGTATCCTTATGCAATGTAATTAAATTATAACTTTATCGAAGTCTATCAAAACAAAACCCTAACAAGGAATACATTTCAATGTAGAAAAAAGACATCTCATATATATATATGCTGTTTATAACTTATTTGTAGTGTTTGTATTTTATGTATGTTGTTTGATTATTGACAGAGTCAAGAGTGATATGGATGAGCCGACAGGAAAGTTAATGGGAGCTCATGGCTATTGTACTCAGGTAGGGAATCAAGAAATGTTAACTCAGCAAAAAAAAAACACTTTACAGTAATTAACAATGTTATACTCCAGACGTAAGAACTCAAGAGATATGAATTTCTTACTCCTCTATTAGTCATTTATCAGCTCTGGGTGTTGAACAGTTCAATCAACATTTGTTGCCATGGCAAAGGAATTGCATGGCAAAGGAATACCGTTGTATTCTCTAGCAGACTTTCATTGCTATATGATTGGTTCAGTATAAATGTTCACTAGCATTACAACCAAAATGTGATGCTCTGTTTCCCTGATAGTCCTGCAGGTACTTAGTATGTTTTACTTATGTAATTTATCTTTATTTATGTGAGACATATTCACATATAATATCACATAATGACCTTTCATTTCAGGATTTGGTAAATTTACTGCTGACTGGGAAGGCAGTGTCTAATGTGTTCAATGATGTGATGGAGTTGGAATCAGGAGATGGATCACCCCCAATGGTTCTCAAAGGCATCAGTGGGAGGAGTGATGTAGGACTACTTTCTTTATTTGAGCATTATAGATCATGTCAGGTAAGGGTCAATAGATGTTCTTATATGACAGACTTACTTCACTTTGTAAATAAAGTCATGCTCAATGTGACACACTTATTTTACTTTATATAAAATAGATCTGTGTTCAATAAAAACATGTATTGCATGGGTATAATGTCACAATTTAAATTGCATTGCCTGTTGTATTTTGAACAAAGCCAAAGTACATTTCTAGGAAATTAAAAAAAGTTATTGTAAAAGTACTACATATACTTGGTTTTTACTACTCGTTTGGTATCTTTCCTCCCATCACTGATTGGTCTTTTGTAGATGAAATGCATGTCTGGGGTACAAATTATAAGCCTAGAAACTATTTTAGATAGTGTTTAATTTTCATTATGTTTAGCATAACAAAATATGCATTCAAGTTTCAATTTGTACAAGCTTACAATTGAAAATAAGAAGAAGTCACTAACTAATGAATGCTGTATACATGTATAGTTTCACACAATTAAAGTTATTGAAAAGATACTTCATTCTTGATCATTCTACTTTCGATTAAACTAGTTTTATATAATCAAACAAATGACAGACAAAAATCCGTCTTTTGGGTTTTTTTTTTATAATTTCTTTCTTATATGATTGTTTATATATAGGATCACTGAATGAAATGTATGTATTGTGTGCTCGTATGAATACTTTGTAAAATGCATCTAACAATTGAAATAAAATTTCAAGTATATTTTGCTAATCATATCCCCTGGTTTTATTAGCAATTAATAACACAGGGAGGAACCTTAGTGTCATTGTTGTAGCCCTAAGGGACATTGTTCACAACCAGGAATGAAATAAAATATTTAAAGTTGGAAAAAAAAAGAAAAGAAAAGATACTTAATAAAATAAATCTGTCAACTATAAAGGAAGATAACATTTTTAAAAGTCTTTAAGTTCTGGTTTATTGAAATTGGATTAGAAGATGTATTTTAGTGCCCTCAATGGGTACATGATAAATTGCAGGTTAAGATGTTCTATTATACACTATCTTTACCAAACTATAATGTGTATTGCAGGTTGGAACCTTCTATAAGACACCAAAGTTTCCTATCTGGGTTGTATGCAGTGAGAGTCATTTCAGTGTGCTATTCTCTATAAATAAAGACTTAGTTAACGACTGGAAAGCCGAAAAACGATTTGATTTGTATTACTATGATGGATTAGCCAGACAACAAGAGGTCATTAAACTGTCTATATGTAAGTAATCATATTATAGTCAAAGACAACTCCTATATATACAGCCTCTCTAAACAGACATCATCCATATTGTATTGCAAACTCTATATCAACTTATCTTAACAAAATGTGAATAAATTCAAATAGAGAATATAGCAATTTTACAAAATTGTTAAAATGTAAACTTTTAGTTTTTTATTAGAAAGTAGAATGTTTCTACTACATAAATATTGGCTGTTTTTTACAATACAATGCACATATATTGGGTACTAGCATCATAAAGTCATTCAAATTTACTGAAATCTTAGTTAAATTTTAAATGGTTTCCATATTAAATGAAAGTGGCCACATTTGTGTTCATTCTTAATATTGAAATGTAAGTTGTATTTGATGATAATACATAATATATATATAAAGGTTGTGGATGAACACGGATGAGGCCACTTTCATTTTCAACAAAAAAACATCTGTAAATTGACATTTTTTGGCATATTTGATGACTAAATCAGTTAAAATCTTTCACATAGACTTATTGAATTAACTGAAATAGACATTTAAGTGTTAAAAAAGTGTCCAAAATCTTTTGTCAGATGAACCTGAAATTTGGGGCCAAAATCAGCCCTTACCAGACCTACTACTCCTTTGAGCTTCCTGATATTCAGTATCTAGCTTCATGTGAACATGTTTATACCAGGTGATGCATTTTCATACCAAGTGCTCAGTAACTTACAGAATTCTTAAAGTATTGTATCATTAGTGAGAAATATATCACAGTTTTACTTGTTATTTACATAATTTCCTCATTACTTTATAAAGGGTAGGAGTGTGATACATTGTTAATGTTATTGCAGGTACCACAGATAGATCATACAAGCCTCCAACTGGTGAGGAAGAACTGGTACCTCCAATTGATCATTGCATTAGAACAAAGTAAGTACCAATACTAAGGAATTGTTCATTTGAAAGAGTCTGGCATCCAAAACTTGGAGACAGCAAACATACAATGGTAAAATTGATACAAAAAAGAGAGGTTATAGTGTATCAATTCAGAAATCTCTAAAAATTTTACAATTGTTTAGGTTCAGTACAGGTTATTTGAAAATAATAATAAAAATATATAGGTCAACAATGACTGAGTTAAAAAAGATATTTCAATTTCAAATGGCATTTTTGCAACAAAGGGAGATAATTTGGAGCTTTTTCAATGATTCAAACATTTTAAAAGTCATCTTGGGCCAAATTGAATCGATTTTTTGGTTGATTTTTGATACCATATCATGAAGTAACAATTAATAGTGTAATACGTTATATGTCTATATAGAAGAACACATCACTAGGATAAATTTTGGCCAACAAATTTATAAACAATATCTGGTGAAAAAATCTTACAATATTGTCATACTGCAGGTAGTTAGTTTTGGTCATGTTTCTAAGAAATAAGCTGAAGTCTGTTTAACAAAGAAATGATATCAAAGCAAGCATAGACATACCTCTATCTATACTAACACCACTGGCACTCACACCACATCTTCCTTTATCTATAAACATGAGTTTTGCTGTTACGTATAACATGTTAAAATTGTTGCAACAGTTAAACATCAACTTAATAGATAAATACATTTTGATCATTCACACAGTATAAATGTATTCATAATTCCAAGCTTTAATTGTGTTTTCTTAGTAACATAATATGGTTATTTATTTTCAGATGGACAGATGCCCAGGTAGACTGGAATGGAACAGAACCTTTGTTATGATGAATGGGTTTAGTACTGATTATGTATGCTCCAAAAACAATGGAGTGAATCTTTGAAAGGTTTAGGGTTAAAACTCTCTCTTACATTATCTGCTGGTGGTAGTTCTGTTAACAAAGCAACTACAATTGACTTTTTACTGATATTTATATAATGAAAAGCAGTTGTTAATTAGAGGGGCTAAAACTATTTCTCTTGAATTTGATATACGTTTAAGTATGTTACAACTCAAGTCCAGAAAACACAAATTTAACAGCTTATGCCCCTTTAAAGAACAGTAGTAAGTTTGTTCTATAGAAACTCTGTTTTAACATAATAAATGAACTTTATTTCCTGGACAGATATTTTTTGTAAGAAGATAAAAGTATAGTTGCCTGCTATAAACACCATTGTCAATTTGTTACAACTTTTTCATTTGAGCATCTTTTGATAGCAATTTGTATTTTTATATGCTGAGCTACAGATTTTTCATTTAAAGAAGATATGATGAAGCTATTAGCATTTGAATTAAAAATATTTATCTAAATGAAAATAACTTTAAAAACATTTTTGTTCATATATTGTTTATGAAATTGATAATTTAAGCCAGTATGCAACCTCAAAATAAAATCCTTGAGTCATTTGAGAAATGAAAACAATTCCTAACTTTGAATTTTATCTGGTTAATAGTATAAACAACAATTTTTGTTAGTCAACATAGCTGTAAGATTTAACATCTGACAATAGATTGTAGATAAGAATAATAAAACTAGGTTATTAACTTATTAAGGAATCTCATTTCATTGTATTATACCATCCATTGGATCTTCTCCTTTTATTTATTTCAATTTATTTACATTTTCTTCATAAATTGATCATTTTCAAAACTGCATGTTTCACTCTCTGTTTACTTTTATTTAAATGATATATTATTATCAACTTTAAAGCCTATCAATCAATACAAGGAAGATGTATCACAAATAGATAAGACCAAAGATCATCAAATCAAAGTATCAAAATATATAGACATAATACTTATAAAACCAAGCAATGTCATAGTAATTTACACCTTTAAAATCGTTTTCACATTTTTTTAAAATACTATTTATTTAAGTCTGTTTTTAAAACTGTAAATTTAGAAATTATTGCAATTTTTCTTATAAATTTTTATGAAAATGTGTCAGTATCAGGTTCACATTTTCAGTGGAGATTTTCCTTCATTTAATTTTTGCAATCACATTAATAAGATTTCACAGATTTGCCAGTGAATAAAGAATTGCACTAATGAGTCCTTGCATTAATAATTGCTTGCATCAATTTCTGTAAAAATTTTCAGAACATAAATTTTGTAAAACAAGAATATTCTATCATTGAAATGGTTTAAGCTTGGGTCACACCTTAACGGATAGCTTTAACAGATTCCAAATGGATTACTTTTTTTCAATCCGTTCATGTCCGTTAGACGTCCAGTCTTATCCGTTAGACGTTCGCCATATCCGTTTTATGTCTGTTAAGCATATGTTTTATCTGTCGATGTCCCTTCTGTCCACTGGAAAGTTTTGAACATGCTCAAAATTTTGTCTGTTTTGTACGGTAAGAGACTGTTTTGTATCCATTTTGTACAGTACACGACCGTTTTGTACCCGTTACTTGTCCGTTATATATCCATTGGAGGTTAGATAGAAAAATTCACCGACGGACTTGCAGCAGACGTTTAATGGATAATACCAATGTTGAACGAATGCGAAACGGACTTCTACGGGATGTATAAAAGATAAAACGGATGATGAATGGATCTGAAACGGATAAATGCCAAATGAAAATTTCGCATCAGAAATGCCACTTATTGGTATGTCAGATTCCTTAAGTGTGGTGAATTCTTATTATTCATTATGAATCTTAGAGTAAGGGCACATCTTCACTATCAAGCAGCTCTGATTCCGGCAAGACACTACCCTATGGCGGCATTTTGAAGAACAAACCAAAATCCAGTTACAAAGAAACTTTTTGAATATTTATCCGATTACATGCATTATTATTATCGCTTTTAATTTCTCCGCATATCTTGTTCATCCAATTTATCCGGCATGCTGCTGTTAGGTTTTGTTTTATGGGGTACTCCTCCCATTGTATGAACATTTAACATTCGTTCTGTCGGGTACGTTTCTGTATCTCGTACATTGCATATCCGGTGTGTGTCCATTATGCATTCGTTACACATCTGTTTTTTTATATCAGTACATCAAAGGACTCCTAACGGATAACAATTTTGTCAAAAGAGAACTTTTATTTTCATCTGTTAGGCATCTCATCTGTTGGTAGGCATTCTGTTCGTGCTATATGGTAAGGTGTGACCGAGAAATAAGAATTTTATATTATACCAAAACTTAATGTAAATTTTCAGAATATTCCATTAAATTAATTAAAGAGTAAAATATTTCAGCAGTTTAAAAATATATCACTCAAGAATACTGATTTGAACATAGAGAAAAAAGCATCAGTAACAATATCAACAAAGACATATCAATACAGATTATTCCATTCTTTAACTAATAATCAAAGGAATGTAATGTTGATACAAAATATTGCATGAGTTAAATGATCCTCAAATGAATGACCAAATATTCCATCCAGGCTGTCTATATACACATTTTATACATTATTTTTGTATTCATTGTACAAGTATGTTGATCATTTTTACCAGGTTGTGTCAAATGTTATGTTTAGTATGTGCTAACTGCTATTTAGTGATATCTGTGATATTAAAAACAAATTAAAAAAATTACTGTCTTGTTATATTTAATACTAAGAAGGACTGTTAAAATGCAAAATCTGTTCCAGACCATATAAGTATTTTGACCATATCTAAATAATCATGAACATATTGCTGTTTTCTCTTTTAGCTATTATCTGGCCATATAGGTATATTTCAAAGAACTTTCAATTTCCTTCATGGTAATACATAGCTTGTTCTCTGCACCAAAATCGACATGAGCTACTAATGTAAATCCTTTATATGTGACATGTTTTTTGCATCTTGGTGTATCTGTTTGGTGTATTTGTTATCTGGTTTTCCATGAATATTAGTTGGTCCTTACCACTAAGTCATGGTCTATTGATTCTGAACTAAGTTTAACAAAGTGTATTAGTTTGCTAGGTCAGTATAAGGGGAACCATCAATGGTAGATCAATGATATTTGGTATGCAGATGTATCAGCATTTGCAAGTTTAATGTCAATGGCATTATCAACTCATCATGGTTCATTCTGAAGTTATTTTTATGATAGAACAACTTATAACAAGTCAATGGTATTTGGTGTGCAGTTTTTTCAGCATTGGCATTTCTCATTTCCATGGAGGGTATTTTGCACTGCACCTTCAGTCATGGTTCATTGCCTTATTAATGATATGCATAGTTAACCTGCTTATATATTGTTATTTTAATTTCAACATTTGCATACATCTCTTTATCAACATTTTATTTATGCTGCCACTCTGCTTTTAATTTCAACATATTAAAAGAAAAGAGGAACATAGATATAAGAAGATGTTGTGAGAGTACCAATGAGATAACTCTCTATCCAAGTCACAATTTGTCGAAGAAAATCATTATAGGCGAAAGTACGGCCTTCAACACGGAACCTTGGGTTCACACCGAACACCAAGCTATTAAGGGCCTCAAAATGACTGGTGACTTGTGAACCACATTAACAAACGACAACCACCGTTTGTGTAAAATATTTGACACCAAAATAAAGAATAAAATGGGTTCAATGCCCCATGGCCTGTGAAAAATACTTCTTGTTTAACAGGTCATTTGCTTCATCGCCACGGCTCTGTGTTGAAGGCCGTTCCTTGACCTGTAATGGTTTCATTTTGATAGATTGTAACTTGGATGCAGAGTTGTCTCATTGGCACTCATACCACATCTTCCTTTATCCATTTAGATATTGTTTAAAGTTTAATTCTTAAGTCTAAGTTGACTTTTTGTGTTTAGTAAGAACAAAATAATGTTTTTACAAATATTTCAACTTGCGAGTAAAATTTATTTAATTTTATTAATCATGTAACAATGATAACCATATGTTAAAAATGGGACGAAAGAAACCAGAGGGACAGTCAAATTCATAGATCGAAAATAAACTAACAACGTCATGGCTAAAATAGAAAAAGACAAACAGACAATCAATAATACACATGACATAACTTAAGACTAAGCTACACAAACCCCACCAAAACCTTGGGGTGATCTCAGGTGCTCAGGAAAGGTAGGCAGATTCTACTCTACATGTGGCCATGTTGCAACATCCTGTTGCTCATGTTATCACAAACTCGGTGAATAGTCTAATTCGGTTGGTCACTTTTGTGACATGAGGAAAATTTTCGCTATCATCTGTGAAACGGTTATTCCATAACGGTCAAGCAACTCGTGATGGCGCCCGTATAATTTACGAAGGGATGATCCTAACTTCACCATTTGTAAATATTGGTTTAATACCTTCCTTGTGAACATCAACCCTCTATCAAAGAAATCATGATAGGAAATACATGCCCAGGAATATCGTATCAACTGGGTTACGCTGCTGGAATGTTGCAACAATAAAAATGAAAAGTTCACAATTGGGAAGCTGAAATTATCTCTTTTGTCGTAAACATTTGTTTTCAACCGACCCTCATTGTTAATCTCTAGTTCAATGGGATAGATGCGTTCAACATAGTCACCAATTTTCGAGTTATTTAGTGAGAGAACATCATCTATACAGCGGAAAGTAAAGTTAAAGGATATAAAAGTAGTCAATATTTTGTTCTTAGAAACTTTCAATATAAGACTTCTTTAAGGGTAAGTCTTTTTTAGGCAACTTTTATACAATAAAAGCAACTTTCCAACGTTCATTGACTGATTACTTAGACCATATGTATTTGGTCCAAATAATCATATACTTTTCAAACATATAAAATGGCCTTGTCACAAGACCATTATAGATGCCGTACTAAAAAAAGAATAAAATTATGTAGATACAATAAGAACCCAGAAAAGTCGAAACTATTACTTGGGGTTCGTGTTGTTTATTCTTTAGTTTTCTTTGTTGTGTCATGTGTACTTTTGTTTTTCTGTTTGTCTTTTTCATTTTTAGCCATGGCGTTGTCAGTTTGTTTTAGATTTATCAGTTTGACTGTCCCTTTGGTATCTTTCGTCCCTCTTGTATGAAGACAAATACTTTTGAAGCAGATGTTTCACCACAGTTGTTGGGAGAATTTATAGCATTACGTTTGTTATCATTCTTTACTCGCTTTAGAAATTTTTAATTGTAAGGATGTTAAGTTTCTAAAAAGGTTTGTTTATGGATTGGGATGAATCTAATAACATTGGTATAATAAGGGACATATTTGGATTTAATCAGACAGACAAATCTTGACATGACAAACACATTGATCTACATCTTATGATCGACATGATGTCTATAGATCAAAGTATAAAAAAAGTTATAAATAAATTAAAAAGAGACTATTACAGATTTGCCCACGTCAACATCTACAAATATTTAGCGAAAAAAATGTTGATATAACTAAAAATAACAGTAAATGAGGTTGGACGAGGTTATAAAGAGAGGATTGAAATCTGGGGTAAAATTGTTTCAAACCCTCCATATGAACATAGACCTGGCCTACGCCAGAATCCTAGGCAGTGCTAGTCATATGTAATAATTCCCAATGTTTTAGTTAATTAGATGATTTGGTGTTGAAACTGAGACATCTATACGTCTCGTCATAATTCTATTGTATGTTTTGTTGGTAATGCGATCAAGATTTACGATCTGGAAGGGTTGATATGAATAGTTTTTTCTAACCGTCTGTGTTAGTTGCTGTTTAATATAATGTATTTGGACAATATGTTACCTGTTGGTGTCTTAAGGGTACTGTCTCATTGTCATGTACCATACATCTCCTTTTGATTCGTGTTTTTGGTAATTTTTGTAGGTTCCACAGGTTTTAATTCACTGTCCAAAATATTATTTCAAAATCACATTCGCGTGTTGTATAAAGATTTTTGATGTTGGCACAAAAATCCCCTAAATATGTTTTGGCATCTAGCATAACTGAAGAGACATTAGACATTAATTGTCGAAATTCGTCACAAATAAACTCATCATAAATACCAGGATTGAAATTTTATATTTACGCCAGACGCGCGTTTCCTATACAAAAAAATCACCAGTGACACCCGAATAAATAAATGTTAAAAAGGCCATATAAAATACGAAGTTCAGAGCATTGAGAATCAATCTTATATGACTACCATTCGCTTATCATGTGGCATAACGTGTTGATCTAGTACAAATCATGGTTTATATATATATTTCGCTTGGCTATTCTCTCTACATTGAACAACATCTGTCAAATTCAAATGTTACAAAATGTGTCCTTGTCAACCACAGTATAATTAAGAAATCACAATTGTTGTGTTAACCTTTTAAAACACGTCTTTAATTACTTTAATTGAATAAAAACAACCAGAATTATCAATTTCCTATTAGGATGTGAGTTGTTATTTTACTTTTAAGAATTTCCCGTCGAAATTGATAACATGGATATTTCCATTTTATTTCTAATCACTGCGAGACACTTTATTATCAATTCCAAACATTTTATTTCGGAAATTGTTTTTAAATTCGGCATGTGTCGGATGTTCTGTTGATTTATGTCTTATAAAATATATGTTTGACACTTTCTAATTTTTGTATGTGCTAGTTGACGTAAACAACGACTCATAGAGCTACCTGTTACTAATCTAGAAATAAACTCATCATAGATACCAGGACTTAATTTTGTATATACGCCAGGCGCGCGTTTTTTGTCTACAAAAGACTCATCATTGACGCTCGAATCCAAAAAAGTTAAAAAGGCCAAATAAAGTACGAAGTTAAAGAGCAGTGAGGACCAAAATTTCTTAACGTTTTGCCAAGGATATCTAAGGTAATCTATACCGGAAGTTTCATAAAAATTCAGTGTCCCTTGAGTGACAAAGATATCTGTTCTCAAAACACGTGATTCTTAAATATAAATCAAAGGCAACAGTTGTTTATATATAGATGTTCATATTTCGGAAATCCTTGCTTTGAAAAGAGGTAACGGTAGCTTACCGGTATTCTAATTTCTTTAATGATTACCTTAATCTTGAGACAACAGCAGCTTACTGATGTTCTCATTTCGTATTTAGCACAAACAAATCAATATAAAAGCATAATACACGAGGGAGAAAGACCGAGTTTAACATTAAAGCGACACAATTCTCAAACAGAACAACCAACCAGCCAAAGTTTTAGCACAATTACATATTTTATGAACCAGAAAAAAATATATAGTACTTAGAGGCAGCAGTATTGTGACATTTTTATTGATATTAGATTCAGTGATAGTGTGATGCTTACATAGCAGGAAAGGCTAACCATTTCAGTGCAACAGCATTTGCTATATTTTGAGTTAGCACGAGTCTTTCGGGTTGTATTTTTCAACTTCGTGCTTTATTTGGCATTAACTTTTTTTTGATTCGAGCGTCTTTCTTGAGTCTTTTGTAGACGAAACGCGCGTCTGGCGTATATACAAAATCTAGTACTGGTATCTATGATTAGTTTATTTACTTAACTAATTACTGTTTTGTGATTTTTTTACGTCATTTTTCGTGTTCGACAAGTAGTTGTCAGTTTTTTGATTCACATTACTGGTTGGGTACACTACTTCACAACTTTTGTTAAGGCCTTATTTTAATGTATTATGAATGGTACTGCAAGCTACGATGTGTAGACGAACATGTAAGCGGGACGACTATATACCTTCTTTATAAGGATTTATGAGACTTGTAAAAAATAAAACCTTTAGCAAATTATTTTTAAAAATTTGCCTTCAAATATATTGAAAATGACAGTTTCTATGTATCTTCGACAAGGACAATACTTCATATTTTCATATTCTTTTTTTTTGATGTAACGTAAAATTATGTGTGTCAGCTACAATAAATCGCACATATTTCAAAATGGAATACAGTTTACTCAAAACCATCTTCGCTAGCCAAG
This sequence comes from Mytilus trossulus, assembly GCF_036588685.1. NCBI lineage: Eukaryota > Metazoa > Mollusca > Bivalvia > Mytilida > Mytilidae > Mytilus > Mytilus trossulus. The sequence goes on from NC_086374.1 coordinate 1,694,862, forward strand.
GGTTACGATCCACTTATCTCCTCTCCACCCTTTTGCAGATTAAGCCAACATTTGTGATAACAATGTTGCGCCATATATCGGTAGATTAAAGTCACGTCCATTCCGAACGCATTATTCTTGACCAATGGTAACACTTGAACTCTTCAATTTGGAGGTAAAAACACGGTTATAACCGTAACGTCTAGATTCAATACATCTTCGGATTTCAAATGTTTGGCTTTGAGCGTTCCTGATGAGGGTAAATCCAGAAAAGCCCTTCGGACGCAAGAAATTAATAACGTGTTGTTTTCAATATATTATTCAACACACTTGGTAAAGCAGGAAACGAAATTGTACGTTGACATTCATGCATTTGTGCAGGAAACATACCCAGGAACTTCTATTATTGACAAAAACATTCAAATTGTCACTAAACATAGTCGTATGACTTGTTGCATAATAAGCACGTGGCAATTGTTTAAATACACTTTTTATATTTACACGTGGTCATGTTATTTGCGCTTTTTGATCGGATGCAGCAAGTTTCGACTGCAACCAATAAAAATCTATTACCTTGTTTCTCGGAAATTCCAGCTTGGTCCGCCACAGAGTTGTTAGATCATTGCAGTGTTTCAATATCCCAACTTACTATTGATATCAAAATGTGGTAAAACATTTGACCTGTCAACTACCAACAATCTGACATTATGGATGGCAATGTCATTTTCTGACGAAACTGGTTTTACTTGGTTTGAAGCCTTCAACATGTTCAAGGTCCATTGGTATTTATCTTTAAATTGTCAGAAATTTGTATCGAAATAAAACTATCATAGATACCAGGATTAAATTTGAATAAACGCAAGTACGAGCGTTTCTTCTACAAAAAAACTCATCAGTTACAAGTTAAGAAGGCCAAATAAAGTACGAAGTTGTTTTGACATAGTTTGAAATGTGAACGTTATAACATGGTTTTATTGTATCTTGATTATATTTGAGAGAAGATACTATTTCTGTATCCGATAAAGATGATTGATTTTATAATGTATTAGGCTATACAGGACATGCGTCTCCACTTATTACACTTATCCTTTGCCAAGCACACCTTTTCTACTTTCAAAGTGACACTTATTTTCTTGATGCATCTAATAAAACTCTATAATCAGGGATGGGACATATTCTCCTTTTTTTATTTACTGCATCTTGTCTCTGTTGAATGATGTTTATATGAATTTTTTTTCTGAAAACAGGAAAAACATTTAAACAAGTTCCTGTCATATTCATGAATTGTACATTTTCAAGATACTGAAATTGATAAATATGTATACCTCTTATTTCAGTACATTCTGGTAATATTAAATAAAAACGTCTTTAAAAGAATTAATTAGTTTCTTGATTGAAATTTCGAACTTCATTATTTTAAGCCTTGTTGCATGCTACAAAGACTTATCTATTGAGATATTGCTCAGATTCTTATACTGCAGAACGCTTTATATTCTATAAAGACTGCTGTTAAATTAATGCCTACAATCGCATCAGACTTTACTTTTTATTTTCAAAGAAATTTCAACATAGTCAAACGGAAAACAATATCATTTCAACGGAAATTGTTGTAAACGTTCTTTAAAATGCTTCAAAGAATAACATTCAGTACTGATCGAAGTATAAAGTAGTGGTCAGAATCTCTTTCGGAGCTCCTGTGACCACCCCCGTTGTTTGTTTAGGTTCGTATTGCACAAAATTTACATTTTTTTATGTTATGCTATGTAGGCTGCTTATCTTTATTTTCAATGCCATTACTTGTTGTTTGAATGAGTATGGTATCTTCCGCCTCATTTTGGATAAATTAAAAAAACTGCTTCTTCTTTCAAGAGTTTTTAATATATCCCTGCGACTAATTTATATGCACGTCCCGTATGTAGAATATCATCGGAAGTTGTAGTCTGTTATGGTTTATAGTAACCGAATAATTGAGATATTTAAGGAGGTTTGCTACTCAGATTTCACGTCACTGATGAGTCTTGTGTAGACGAAAAGCGCATCTGGCTTACTATATTATAATCCTGATACTTTTGATATTTAGACATTTTTCGGAATCCTCTGGCATTATCCATCAAAGAGCCTCTATATATTTCGCTCATTAACCTCCTTTTTTTTCTTCATATTTTCATTCCATTTATTTTAATAAACCATTTTTCAAAATCTTGTAAAATCCTTGGTATTTTTTCATTGTTATTTTTAAAGAGATAGTGTCTAATGTTAAATGAAAGAAAAGTCTAGAGAAAGTTGTTTCCCGCCAAGTTTTCAATGGCTTATATCTCGAAAACAAGCACATAGACCCCATTTTTTTCTGCTTTCATAGTTTCTTTATTTGAATACTATCAATTCATAACAGTCTTAAAAAGTTTGTTATTTCAAACCATAGAAGCGAACATCCTTACTGTATACTATTTCATTGTTCTGGTTAAATTATATCACAATTTTTATCCATTTTTGTCATATAATTAACTGTTGGTGTTTGTGTGTATCATTGGCTTACAATCAATCTTCTTTGTTCGCTTCTGATGAAGGTAAACAGAGAATTTAAGACGTATCTAATTTATAAAAGTATTGTTTTCATTTTCTATACCATTGTAAACTTTCCATCTCTATGTAGCAAAAAGTAAAATCATAAAAATACTGAAATCTGAGGAAAATTCTGAAAGGATAGTATCTCATAAAATGACAAAATCAAACGCCAGAACAACTCAAACGAATAGACAATAACTGTCATATTGCTGACCTGGTACAGGCATTTCAGAAGCGCCTGCATGGATAGTAAAATTGCCCAGTTGATACTTTATTCAAATAATCAAAAGCTTCTTTTTCCAATTATGATTTCTTTGAAAGACTTTTACAACTCTCAAGGACGGTATTAAACCACGAGTTATAAATGGTTAAGTTTAAATCATCTAATGGAAAATTCTGCAGACGCCATCATGAGATATGGAAATTATTCGAAAGATGACTAAAGATTTGTTCCAATTGTCGCCCTCTTGTATCGTTCACGTTTTCTTTTTCTTTTTTTTAAATTAGATATGTATACGATATTTAATGAGGCAGAGGTATGTCAGTACAGAGAAATGGGAAATCAACAATTGAATATGCCCCCTGTTACACATTTAAACAATATAATCAGTATGAAACGAAAGATGAATGTTAAGAACTAAGAAAAATGCTGAAGATGCTGAGGTCGGTCAGAGAATTGCACACACAATTTGTTTCCATAGTCATATCGAATGGTATGGAATATGATAAAAAAAAACAGGAACAAAGCAAAACCCAACATGATAAAATATTTGATTGATTTAATTACAATAATTTAATGATAGGATGAAGTGTAAATTGTATAACAACTTATATGCATATTTTACAATAGTAGACGTTTTATTGTGTCGTCACCACTGACATCACAATAAATAAAACTGAGACATGGACAGTTTTTGAGCAAATAATAAATGAAATAGGAAAATATCACCTGAATAATTTAAATTGTATAAATATATTTATATATATATACAATATGATCATAAGGGCATGCAGTATATATACGTAAGATTATCAAATTTGTAATCTTCCGTCTCTTTTCAACAAAAAAGACAATGGCTGATCTGAACAATGCTGACGCACTTTTACTGGTAATAATCTTTAAAATGAATAATAATTAAAAAAAAATGATAAAAACTGAATATTTTGATATAACTGTATGTTTCGTTATAGATGGGGTAAGTAGTCATGGTTTTAAATCTATTGGATATTTAAGAGGAGTGAATAAATACCGAGTTATTTAAATATGTTGGATATTTAAGTGGAGTGAATATACCGAGTAATTGAAATCACCAACTAATGCCTGAAAAATAACATTCTTCCAAAAGTTTAGAAATCAATATAGACATGATATATATTGTCAGCAGAAAATCTAACTCTAACACTGTTTGGAGTAATTTTCAGACTTATATATATACACAACAGCAGTAAACAAAACATGATAAATATGATTGATAGGAGGAACAGGAAGGACAGTCGAAGTGGTGCATTACAATATTTACAACATTTATCACGTGTTTGTAATGAACTCGTGCTTTTTTAAATATAATAAATTACTGTTATGCTTAGATTTTTCTTTTATGTATGGAATGTATTTGAAATAAAAGCCAAAAGCCAAAAGGTTACATGTTTTTAAAAAGTTTTCTACCCTAAGGATACTATTTTTGTTTATGTTTTATCCACGATGAAGGTGGATAGATATTCTATTATACTTAAAAAGCAAACATAAACATAGTTTTAAAGAAAACATAAAGGTGTGAAGAAATATTAAGCCAGAACAAGTGTTGAACAATACATGCAGAATAATTGTCGTGTATCCTGGAAAAAACAGCTTCCATTAGTAGATAATACATGAATGTCCATACCTGGACAGTTAACTGTTATGTTAAAGGGGATATTCGTCTACACCTAGTTTGTTATTACAAGATCCCGTTTAAAATGCAATGTTAACGAGAGCAAGATACACCTCACTGATCAACATGATTAAATAAAACTCTCTTCGATATTTTCGAAGGATTGTGCTGATGGCAGTATGTATGAAGTTTCCTCATGATCGATATATATTTTGCCGTTCGAATCGATCTGAATATTCATATCATCTATTACATGATTTCCTTTTTTTGTCGATATGGAATTATTTTTGTCACTTTTCAAGTTGTTTTTGTTTTTATAATTTGATTGACTGTCACTATCATAATTAATTGCGAAATCATTTTCGATATTATTAAGAGGAACACGCACATGTTGTTCACTACTGTCCACGTGATTTTCTGTGATATTGTCATCCAATGTCATAGAATATTCATCACTGTCCTCTTGGTTAATTGTAACATTGTGTGCTTTGTTTACACATTGTTCATCACTCCTAATTGGATATGCCTTTCCCCTGGTAACGTGATTGATTGAAACACTATGTTCATCACTCCTAATTGGACATTCGCTATCCCTTATCACGTGATTTAACATAACACTTTGTTCATCACTATTATAGTTTACTACAATATCCTCTTCCGGTATCGATGTTTCTACTTTATGATAACGATTGTTGTTCACAAATGGATTGATGATGTCAGATGATGTTGGTGTACCATAAAGTTGTGATTGCTGCAAGGTGAGGGAAACAAAATCATAATGTATTAAAAAAAAGTAACTACAGGTTATAAACGTTATGAAATTATTGAAAGTAAAGCAGTCCAGTGTGGAATAGAGCTGGAATAAATATTAGATATTGCTAGGAATCTGTATACTATGTGTGATTGGGGTTTTCTAATACTAGTAATACACAAAAAAAAGATTGGAACATAAACGACATCCGGGATATCAGCTTCTAACTATAACTAAACAGCTAAGCCATTCATTATAAACAACAACATAATAAGAATAAGAATACTCTATTAACATATGGTATCGACAGAAAGAAATAACTGTATTCTTTTTTCAGTAAAGGTATTCGTAAATGCAAATTTAAAGTTTATTTTTTACGCATACAAAGCCATTTCATTTACAATTGTCGGTAACTTATACCCAGTACTAATAATGTTTTATATTTTGTTTCAAGGAAGACATAGAATAAAGTGCTCTAGGTATCCAGTGTGTACAAAATTATTATGTTGTTAGTCAACATCTATTCTATATACAGACTAACACATCGTATTATAGTCCTAGAGTTGTCTAATATGGGTGATAGATCTAGAATACTAGGTCCTATTTCTAACACCAATAACTATAACATGTTTAAGAATTTCGGTACTTTTTTTTTCTTTAACTTTTTGGAAACCTTAAAAAAGTAATCGGATCCCACACCTAAGTAAATGTGTGTTGTTAGAAAAATAAAACATACAAATTAACGATATTCCCCCTTAAATTAATATATTGAACTGAAGTATTTAAAAAAAACCAACCCATATATTTCATCTGACATTGATTTTAAAACAGATTTGGTTTCACTTTGATCTCTTTTTTGTTCGTTTTATCAGTTCTTTAACGTTTGTATTTGGTTTTGGAATTTAAAATGTTGGCCTGGAACATCACTGAAACGACAATAAATGCGAACATGCGGTGGAACAACATTGGTAATGTGAATGTTATTATTAAAGTTTTGATATGTTCATCTCTTTGGCACTTACGAATGTTCCATCTAGAATCGTAGTGTGATGGATGCTGTTACACTTGATTAAATAATTGCCTTTTAAATATGCATTTCATATATACGTTAACTTCCACCATGTATATGGGTTTGGGTTGATACGTAAAAAAAAACGGAATGTAAGCCCATTGTTCAATATTAGCTATATAATAATTTGAAAATTTTGTCGTCTTTAACAAGACTATATATTAACTAGATTTGCAGGTTGTAGAAAGACTATTTAGCTAGAGTGAATTAGAAATAGCAGTCGATTTGCCCCTGAAAATCAAATAAGATAAGAAATAATTGACGTTTGAAGTTGCAGTAAATAACAATTAATGTAAATTAAATTCCTAAATATTAGAGTTGTGAGTACCACCACAAAGTGCATAAGCCTTACCATCATGTCATCTGTTAATTCAGAAACCTGTTAAGTGTTAGTTTATACATTAGTTGATCACTATGGTTGTTTGATTGTTCAAATTTTATTTCATTTTTTTGCAATTTTACAAAACAATTCGTTTAAAATTTTCCAATAGTGTTCATGTTTTATATAGCAAACATTTTATTTCTAGTTAGGATGGAAACAAAAAATCAATTCAGGCTATGAAGTTGCTTAAATAAAAGAAAGGTTTTAGAAAACACTAAACGGAAATCATTGTAATTTTACTTGTACACGGAATCCATTTTTTTTTAATAATTTACAGATGTGAAGACCAAACAATATTGTTGCCATGCACAAGACGTTTTGAAAACAAAAGTGATGATGATAAAAATGAAAAAAATAAAACAATCCAGAATCTTACTTTTTTTCGCCTGTGAAACTAAAATAGTCAAATACACTCCATGATCTACAAAATTATAACGACAACTTGCTAGAATTACAGCATCACAGAAAAAAAAATAAACCCTATTTTTAAACTATTTATACCTAGAAGTGTATCTATCTGTACATTGGAAAACAAAATACCTTTTCACTTATACGTTTTTCCAAATTTATTGCAATAGTAATAGATTTATTTAATTCAAATTTGAACAAATATGTGCATCTAATGAAAAATAATTACAATTTGTGTTAGTACTGCTTGTGCAATAGGGTTAGTCAAAATTACAGCATCTCAAGCAATCTTCGTCCTCGTCCCAAGCACAAGGGCAATATATTTTTCTTTCTTTATTTGTACATTCATTCCCACGATCACATATAGAATCGTCATGACAACCATTTAGTGCTTGACAAACACTTTTACGTAACGCAGTCAAAGGATGTACCTCAGTTTGAGACAGCATAAAATCCGAAGTCCGAGAGCTCCGAGATTTCCCACCTCTTTTTAAATGTCTGCGAATATTAAATCTTGTCCATTTCTGTTTAATTACTCTTTGAACCTACAAAACAAACTTTGCAATTTTAACACATAACAATCAGAATGGTTTTCGACTCAATTACCTTAAGATAAAAATGTACGTCCTGCTCCTGCTGGTAACAGACATAAGGTACAATCATTTGATTAATCTTTGATGTTTCAAAATTTTATTTTATTTGAAAAAGCGGAGATGCGTGATTATAAACGATAAGTCTGGGAAAACATACAATTCCACGGTCAAGAGAAAACGAGTGTGACCTAACAAACAGAAGTCAATAAAACATTACATAGACACTTAAAGGATTCTTAAAGAAACCCATACAAACGGGGGTTTTGTCCATGTTATATCAACTTATTTCTAAGATCAGTTTGTATCAATCATCTCTTACAAAATATACATGACCTCGGTTGTTTTTTACATTAGAAAATGCCAATACCAAGTTAGGATTATGAAAGTTGTTATCCATTCGTTTGATGTGTTTGAGCTTGTGATTTTGCCAGTTGATTACGCACTTTCCCTTAAGAATTTTCTAAGGTTTCGTTATTTTTTATTTTATGATCTTAAGGTAAATAAAATCAATCTTACCTCTCCATTCATAAAACAATACAGCACTGATAGAAGAATTCCCTAAAATTTAAAGATTAAATTTTGTCACATTCATTTTTTTATTCAATAACTATTAACCTTTTTCGAAGTTGGAATATTTCAACAAACAAACGGCATACCTTTATATTGAATATGTATTAACCTTTTTCGATGTTAAAATTTTTCAAGAAGGCAGTTCTTTGGGAATACATTGTACTCCGCTTCTTGTCGCCATTCCTTTATTATAAACACAAATGATAAACAGTAAATGTCTATCAAGTCAGACTCGTATTTACTTATTTACAACATTGAATTGACAATAAGGTTCGGTCGGAGTCTTGTTCGTATCCTTACTTATCTACACCATTAAATTGACAAAAAGGTTCGGTCGGAGTATAACTTTTACGATGAAATAATTGATTGAAGCTTTAACATTGTCCTTTCTATTTCTATCGAACAGTCCAGGTATATACATTTCACGGTTCGCACTTTTTTTTTTAGTTTGCATTTAATTTCGTATCATGATTCCTTAAAATGTAATTTCACATGGTGAACCAACAAACACAGAAGTCATTGAATAATAGAGTAGCTAGAAAAAATATCTAAAGATATTGTCTTTCACAAAGGAAAAGGTTACACAACGTTAAAGACAACAACACACTACATTTGCGGTAACTTTCTTGTTTTGTTTTCGTTAATCTCATTAATGTCGTTTATTGATTTCCTTAAGTATTGCTTACATATAATCGAATTGGTATGATTGAAGTCATCACCTTGAAAGTTTTATAGACGCCATCATGATTTTGCAGACCGTTATGGAATATCTTTGTCACAGTTTTTATAGCCACAATCCCCTCCTTTATTTTCTAGAATAAGGGCATCAACAAACTGATCGCTTTTTTTTTATTAACAAGACTTATCCAAGTTCATTCCATCAACTCATATATTATGTTTAGAAGACTGACAGGAGTTGATTGCAGCTACGTATCAGTAATTTTTAAAACCATTTGATAATGAAAGACTTACCCCAGTTGATTGCAATAATGCATTGGTTATGTGGTAGACCAGCTGAAGACTCCCTCCATCTTCTGGGTTGTACAGAAATATTATATTAGTCAAACCCAACAAAGGAAACAAAATGATTGTAGCTCTTATTGTTTTTCTGAAAATGAATAACAAAAATAACATTATAAGGGGAAAATAATCTTGATATTCGTTGTTAAAATTTACAACAATCATAACAGTTAGTAATGTTTGTCATCCAAAACAGTGATATGACAAAAAAATAAAGGTATTAGTAGTAAATCGTTGTTCAAAAGTCCTAAATTGATTGAGAAAAAAACTTATCGGGGTTACTAAACTTAAACCCAAGGGAAAAACATCAACTATAAAAGGAAAACAACGGAACCACCGAAACACTGCCCATGCAACAAACATAGAAACGAACTATTGAATAACAACAGCCATATTCCTGACTCGGTACATGACATTTTTAAAAACACTGATGGGTTTGACGGATAGCCAAACCTCCCGATTAAATGGCGATGTTTGCAAATATTGCTAAAATGACATTAATTCGGCATTACAATGACAGAAATACAGCAAAAACAAACGCAAGAACATTCAGTACAGAGAAACGCACCAATAAATAATGTAATAGTCGTTACAGCATATGTTCCACAGAATCACAATTTTTCTTTTCTTCTAGCTGATGTATTAACTTTTTTGTATAAGGTTTAAGGCTAACTCAACATACAATCTGATTTAGTTAAACGTAGAGTTTTTTTACCGATAAATGACATTTTTATATTTTTAAATACAGAGTGTTTTTATTGTTATAAATGCATGATTGTAAAATTATAATGCAATGTACTTGATTCTTGATTACTTAGTATAAGCTGAAAGAAAGTACAGTGTTTAACTTACTTGATTACTTAGTATAAGTACAGTGTATAACTTACTTGATTACTTAGTATAAGTACAGTGTATAACTTACTTGATTACTTAGTATAAGTACAGTGTATAACTTACTTGATTCTTGATGATTCGTCTGTATTGTTGGATCGTAGTTTTGTGATAAGAATCCTTATAATATTAATAAGGAAAACTAAATTTATCTAGAAAAAAAAACCAATACATTTTTTACTGTACAATTAAAATTGAAAATCAAAACGGGCGATATGTTAAAGAAACAATGACCAGACCAAAAAGCAGAAAACAGTACAAGGCGACCAATAGGTCTTCAATACAGCGAGAAAATATCACACTCGGAGGCGATGGCCAAAAAAAATTAATGTATTCTTGTAGGTATGGAAAAGAAGGTCATTTGAAACGCGAATTTGGCGCAAATATAAAAGGTCAATCCTGGTATTTATGATGAGTGTATTGACATATACAGTAAAGAGTTTTCATCCTCGACATCATACCGTTCTGGATAATTGAATTCAAACTTGTCCAATTGCATCACAGTGGTTTAAAAACTATTTGAACGCATCACTGATTATCATTCAATTACTTAGCATACCATATGATGGTAAATTCAGAAAAAGACCTTGGAGGTAAAGAAAAACTCTTTTAGTGTTATATTTCAATTTTATTCTTTTTTTTAGGGAAGTACCGCTGTCCTTTTTTCTAATTCTGTAAAACATGTTATTCGAAACGGTATGAAGCCGCCATGAACGTAATGAAGGAAAATAATGCAATGTAATATTTGAGTTATTTTTTTTTCAATTTGTAGGACATGGAAAATACAACAACAACAACAAAAAAACAAGAAAAAACAATGAATGTGAAGTATCAAATGGAATAGATGGGACGCTAAATATAAGTTATATATATTGTGAAGCCTGTACTTGCACTAGAGGTTTATTTGTAATGGAAGATAATACGTTTTCAAGGATGTTTTCGCTGCATGGTTTGAACCTATTTCTCATATACACCGTTTCCATTATTCAAGTTGTTCCGATTTTTAACTGTTTTTCATTGCTATATTTTAAGATGACGAGTATTGTTCAATAGTATGTTCGTCATCAACAGTCGCGGCCATCTTAAATCACACGTTCCCTTTTTATGTCAGGGAATTGATCCACATTACATTATTGAGCTAACTGTAAGTGTAATGAAAATGGCATCGTGGTTTTTCTCAAGGGAATGATAATCGATTTAAAAGTGATATAGAAAATTGCCAATTAACTGAATATAATATATTCTAATCTCAGCATGGTGACAAATATGTAGCTGATTTCAAGGTAATATATATTGTTTTTTATTCAGTTATATGACAATGACACACATAATTAAGAAAATAAATCACTTAAAAAAACCTGAGCAACGATACCTGCAATTATCTACTACAATTTATCAAACGAGTTAGATTCAAACTAGAAACAACCAAAAACAATGATTAAACCAAAATGGTAACCTTCTGCTTGGCCAATTTTGATAGCTACACAACCAAAATATATAAAGCTCCGAAAACGTCCCGCGACAATGCCACAGATAGGCTAAAGATGCCAAAGGGACATTGAAACTTAAAAGTCGATGCCCTTAATTCGGTACTGGCATAAAAATACGGATTTTTTTTATTAAAATTTGCTGTAACAAAATGTTAGAAACTATAACAAATTAAGGAATGTATCTCCCTCATGCAAAGCTCTGAATCCTTTCACGGATTTGGCTATACTTTTTGGACCTTTTGGATTATAGCTCTTCATCTTTTATATAAGCTTTGGATTTCAAATATTTTGGCCACGAGCATCACTGAAGAGACATATAATGTCGAAATGTGCAGACAAATTGGTACCGTTAATGTTATTATGGCTGTCGAAAGCGCCCAAAATATCCATCATCATGTAATATATATATTTTTATGAAATTACGAACTATTTATTATTGGGAAAACGTTGTAACTGGAGAATATAAGAAACTTCCTCTTATTCTATACAATATTGATACTGGTAGTTATAGTCCAAATATAGCATCGTGTAAGAATGCTTAATTTGTGCTTTGATAATTGAGAACTATCAAATATATGGAACACTAAATGTCTTATAAGTAAAAAATGGTTGTATGATACTGTTAAGTTAAAGATGAACTGACCAGTTCAAACAGACATGGTATGCTATTATTCAGAATTCTCTAAAAGCTCTAAATTATGAATTATTAAAAAAAAATTATAAATTTGAAACCTACTTTGAGTTTCATTATACATTAGAATGCTCGGCAATAGACGATAGAAGACAACTGCTACTAAAGCATCATTTTATAAACAGACCAAATATTTTAAAATTTCATGGTCTAATGAATATTCTTATATGACACCCTTCTTTAGCTTTGGGTTCAAAGCAATGTCCTAATTCGGATATAACATGGGCTGAACGTGATTGACGTCACAATTGAAATTGCAACATCAGATGAATTTTGAACAACGCCAGAGATCAAAATGGACATTTGTGTTGGTGTTGCTCGCTACGAATTAAATAAAAACATTCTAAAAGTAAGTTTAAATGATTCTGTTCTTTTTTTTATATAAACTGTTGATTTTCTCATAACGTTTTGTTCATCAAATCAAAATGGCGACATTTCGAGCGTCTACTATAGGTCCGTAGAGTTCAAAATATTCCTATTAGAATAGAAATAATTCTATCATGCCATGCTCTATGCTCATTTTAACATGGATATGCATTATATTTGTAAACATTTAATACCTCGCTAACGCTCGGTATTAAGACATTAACAAATATAATGCCTACCAATGTTAAAATGAGCATAGAGCATGGCATGAAATAATTATTTCTTAAGTAGCAACCCGTTAACAATCTGTGTGCAAGTTTATAAGAATTATTATTAAATGCCTAGAATCTCCTGGGTAATCACGTTTTGTCTCTACTTTACATTTGTATTTAAAATTTATACTATGTTAATTTATTTGTATAGATCTAAGGCGTCTCTGTATCATTGTACTTTGCTTTACGAGAATAGAGATCTATATATTATGATCGGAATGAAAATCGATGCATTGAAAATATGAACGAAATATAATGCTAGAAATAGTATTAGAGGTGCTGCTTCTTTTTGAAAAAACCTTATGCACCAGATAGCTGATTATTGTAGATATACTCACAAATATAACAACTAAAAATGGAACTAGCACTAAATAAATCCAATCTGATTGGGAATAATTCTTCCAACATGCCTTATCGTGTGTAAATTGCATTATAATGGACCAAGCTAATACAATTATTCCAGGCAACCCTAAAATTAAATATTTGCATCATTATGAATAGATACACTACATTACATGTACCGAAAATCCTCAAAAACTGCTGTTAGATAGACCAAATGTTTATTTATTATTATACAAACACAATTATATTAAATTTATTCATTTAATACACATACAACTCACGTTTTTCGAGAGAAGATAATAAAAATAATTGAGAAATACTCTTGAAAATAATCAGTGTTTTTTTGTTTTTCTTATTTTTTTTATAAACATAGTTGCCCTCCATCATGTATGACTCTTCTACCTTTTTGCCTTATAGCTACATTATATGTTTATAGTCAGGAATCATTCTACTCCTGGTTCGATTCCCGTTTGGGATGAAAATTTCAGGAACTCAATTTTCGGCTCTCCCTTGACACCATTTGCGAGTATGGTCTTGAGGAAACGACGATAGTCCGTCGGACGGGGACGATAAATGGCTGGCCCGTGTTAAGAGAGAGCCAAATCTCTTGCACGTTAAAGACACCCTTGTAGATTTCGAAAAAGAGTAGGCTAATGCCGCTACAAGGCAGCACTCGCACCCGCAAAGTGGAAAGGGATTAATATAAGTTGTAAAACTTGTTTCCCAATCCACTATAAATAAATATGTTTAAACTAAACTAAACTACTGTGGTATGATTGCCAATGAGACAACGACTGAGCTAACGACCAGAATTTACAAAACCGACAGACATAGGGTTGTCAATCATACCTTATAAAATAAAATAGTTAAAGGTGCTAACTCCGAAACTTACCCCATCCTATAAAACAGAATAGTTTAAATGGTGCCTCGGTACTAAAGACAGCAGCAGCTATCTGGTTATGAAGATACATCCCCTCCACAAACATCCAGTACATGTTAGATGTATTACCGTACTCTCGTAAGGTTATTAACGTCTTACATAACCAGTCCTAAAACGAAATAATAATAAATCAAAATGAACGCAGAAGAGAAGTACAATGCAGAACGTTGAGATATGAATTATAGAACGCTCATCATAAAAATTGACGAAAAAAAACCAACTTAAGGATGTACTTAGGTGAGGTTAGGTGAAAATTAATAAATTAAGAAGTTAAAATTGATACTATAAGCTGGAATAGCATCAACTAAGGGGGAAAATCAGCTAAAAATTTTGATAGGTCATGGACCTCCTTTTCGAGATATTTGAGATTTAAAATATGGCGGGAAAAGGCTGACTTGGACTTTTACCTTATATTTGAATTGGTATTATAAGGTCTCAAAACAAAAGAACGAAAATTAAGAATCTTCTGAAATTTTGGTAATTGACCTCTCATGAGCTATTAATTCTTATATGAAAAAAAAATGGATGTTATGGGGCAAAATATTTTACTTTGTATTGTATGGAAAAACACCAAGGAGCCCGAAACATTAGACACAAATTCCAAAACCTCACCTTTATTTTTGCATTACAAATTTTATATATCACATTGTTGTGTATTACTATATGATATAGTAAAAAATCCACCCCAAAAAATGTTTCGGTTTGGCCCCAGATGACTTTTTAAAATGTTTATATCATTCAAATAGCTCCAAATTATCCCCATTTGGTGCAAAAATGCCATTGTTTGGCATTAAATTTAACTCATCGGTGACCTATATTTTTTTCTTTTTTCATTATTGTTATCAAATAAGCTGTGCATTAACTAAATTATTGTAAAATTAGAGCGATTTCTGTAATTAGGTTATTTTTTTATTTCGATATTTCCTCTATTTCTCCTATTAGCTCAACAGAAGAAAAAAAAGGAAATTAACAAAAATGTCTGCTTCTTCCGGAGGCAGATTGTGAGCTTAAATGAACGGTGACCCCATTTTTTTATTTCATTTTTCTATTAAGTATATGATAAAGTTCATTTATAAAAAAATATAGCGAAATCCTATATTAGAAAAAAAATTGATTTGTACCCAGGAGCCCCCTTAATATCGAATCGAGAATGTGAATTTTATAAAATCTTTTCGTATAATTAATTGTAGGTATACAATCAGATACAAAACAAATAAAGAAATTCTTCAAATAATTTGTCAATTATCTCGTATATCAGGAAATACATCAAGACATATTGCATACATTCTGTTCTGAGATGTAAATAAAAAATACATAATTCGAAAACTGACCCATTATCAAACACTTTGTGCTTAATTGTTTTTGACAAAGATGATACTGAACTTAGCATGAGTTGTTAGGAAAGTGACACCTTAGATTGCCCTGTGAAAACATTAACTTCATGGTATGCAAAGGATTAACATCAACAAAAGTTCGTTTTATTATCATTTCTTTGTTCAAACTGTCTTGAACCATTACAATCACAATAGGCATACACGGATAGAAATTACATGCCTACCCATGCTAAAATAAGCATAAACTCTGAGCATACCCTGAAGAAAGTATTTCTTAATTCTATACCGCTTTATTTCAAGAAGTTATATATAATTTTATGTCAATTTCAGAATTGCAAAACTTTAACCCTCAAATTTAGGCCAATTGAATATGATCAACAGGTCATATAATTGGTTCTTTTAAAAAATAAACTTCCCGACCCAAATATTCCAGATATTTTCATAAAAGTAAGTACTTGATCTTCAAACGTTAGGTTTGCATACTAAACGGTACGATATAATTACTAGAGAGCATGTTATACGACGTTATCTTTGAAGCCTACAATCATCGGACTTACGAGCTTTGACACATTACCGTTACATCGACCCGCTTTCCACCAAAATAGAAGCTTAATGTTGTTAAAAACATAGAAAATGTATTATATAACGTATTTTTTAACATTAAATAATAACGTTATTCAATTAAAGTGCATTTTTTTCAGCTAAGGGCAAAGTTTGTTGTAAATAACGAGAGTTTGATCATTCAAAGGATGGAGAAAAAACCAACAAAGTTAAATTATAAAAGGACATTTTCTAATGACACCTACATCAAAGTTAACTAATTTCTTTCATCAAAATTATGTACCAAACTGAATAAGTCATCACTACATCACTTTGAGCATCCGTTGATTATCTGAATTCGTCTGTATTCCGTACGCAGGTGCTCCAAAAGATAGGCAGATAGCCTAATCCAGATGCGTCACAATGATGAAATTTGATAAAAGTTCAGAGAAAAACTCTTAGTACCATATAACACCCAAGGTTTCTTATTAATACTTACTACGTTTTTATATGTACCTAATAACACCCAGTTGTTCTTATTAATACTCACAACGTCTTTATATGTACCACTGGATCTTTTAGTAACACCCGGCTCAACCATGACAACAATAATGACAAATTTGATAACAAATGATATAAACATATGGATGTGT
Source organism: Mytilus trossulus (assembly GCF_036588685.1). Taxonomy (NCBI): domain Eukaryota; kingdom Metazoa; phylum Mollusca; class Bivalvia; order Mytilida; family Mytilidae; genus Mytilus; species Mytilus trossulus. Next base: position 1,711,589 of record NC_086374.1, read on the forward strand.
ATTGTTATTCTGTGACAATGTAACGACCTGTAAATAAAAAGAAAATCAAAAACATGGTACTCTGACAGCATATATAAATTATAACAATATTTACACTTGTCTAATGCAAACATAAAGTCATTTCATAGTAGTATTACTGATAAAGTAAGTATAGAGTTGTAAATCTAACCCATAACCTTTCATAGTAGTATTACTGATAAAGTAAGTATAGAGTTGTAAATCTAACCCATAAGCTTTGGTTCTCAATTTGACTTTATGTCACTTTTATCATATAGCTGATCAGGTAGTCTAATATCTAAGTTTTTATTGTGTTTTAACTATCCTCATGGAGATGGAACCAGAAAGACGGGCGCTCCAAATTCAAAACTTGTCATTTTTATTCTCATTCGCTAACCTTAGAAACAAAATTATGTATGTTTCATTTCAAGTAAAAATTAATTCAACAATTATTCCATCTTTTGATTATCTTAAACCGAATGATAATAACCCAAATTAATGTCAATAAAATAAGCGAGAAAGGAGTGCTATACAAACTGCTTTATGAAATATTTTGACAATGCTATCAAAGATTGTATAAGATTGGAGGTTTAGAAAATTAAGCTAGTTTCAACTTGATGGTAAAATGCAACAAACTAGACTAAGCGTGAAACTATCATCAGTAAATAAAAATTGTCGTGTTCGTCGACTGCTCTCTTATTTTCGTCCCATTACAATGACAAAAAGTAGAGGACGAGAAGTTAGTTTACAGGCTATTATATCAAATACAAATAACAGAATATAAAAAAGAAGATATGGTATGATTGTCAATGAGACAACTTTCCACAAGAAACCAAAATGACACAGAAGTTAACAACTATAGGTCGACGGTAAGTACGGGGAAATGTGACAAATTATCAAGTTTACTGATACACATATATATAAGATTTACTTACCTAAAATATATAAATATAAATATTGAAACGAGTAGAAACAACAGCGATATAATACTGAAGACAAAATAAATATCCGTCATTATACGGGCAATATGACTTTCATATTCATCAGGAGGAGGCTGAAATAGAAGGAAGAGAGTTGATTAGTATTTCGCGTTACATTGGCGTTATTGCTTTATATGATTTTATATTCAGAACTATTCCATGTTGGAATTATTTTAGTAGATTTCTCTATACGAATTGGATTTTGAATAAAAAAAAAAGCTTATTCACCTGTGGAAGTGTTATTCGCCGCGCTTAACGTCACGTGCTTTTACATCCAACGTTACGGTAAAATGTTTCATGTAAACTTTGTTTTTTGGTATTATATGTTTGTCTTAAGGTGGCTCGTGGGTACAAAAATTTTAGCAAAAAATTAAACCTTATTTTTTTCATTACAAATTTTATTTGTTACACTATTAGTTGTTACTTTATGATCTGGTACAAAAAATAACCCAAAAAAAATATTTGGTTTGGCCCCAGATTACTTTAAAAATTGAAAAAGCTCCAAATTATCTTCCTTTGGTGCAAAAATGCCATTTTTTTGGCCTTAAATTTGAAATATCTTTTTTAACTCATCGGTGACCTATATTTTTTATTATTGTTTTCAAATAAGCTGTACATAAACTAAATAATTGTAAAATTTAAGCGATTTCTTATATTAGGTTATTTTTTTATTTCGATATTTCCTCTTTTTCTCCTATTAGTTCAACAGAAAAAAGGACATTAACAAAAAATGTATGCTTCTTCCAGAGGCAGATTTTAGCTTAAATGAACGGTGATCCCATTTTTTTATTTCATTTTTCTTTTAAGTATATGATAAAGTTCATTTATGAAAAAATATAGCGAAATCCTATATTAGAAAAAAAAATCATTTATACCCAGGAGCCCCCTTAAGGGCATACGATACAGTTTTGATCCTGTTTTCAGAAGTTGATGAAAATTTGCATATAGGCTATTTTGTACCTGATTAAATCAAATATGTAATAAAAAAAAATACTCTCATGTGCTACTTTTTGAGTAAAATGGGGTCGAAATTTTGTATATTTGCTCAAAATTCAGATTTCCGGACGAATTTTCTTTTTCAAAAGAAAGACATACTTTTTTTATTTTAAAAAATAAACACAAATTGTTTTTTGTTAAATAATCGATAATTTCTGTATGTTATAAGTATCCTAAAAAATTATGCAATTTCTAATCAGAAATAATACATATTTATCAAATGTTCATAAATTGAGGAAAAAACGTAATTTTTTGATGCATGTTTATCAAAATTAAAACAATTCCACTATTTACAGTTTTATAAATTTTGGGTCACATAAGCTCCTTGCAAAATGAAACAAATTTTGGTGCATGACGATACAATGTGCACTTTCTTTTAGACTATACAAAAATCGAATGATTTTGATAAATAACGTTAAATTTTTTCCAAAAATAACTGTAACGATAATTTGAGACCTCTGACGAATCAGGATAAGGATATTTTGACGAATAACGGTAAAATTTTAATCAATTTGACGCTAACGGTAGCAGAAAACGACGATAACGGGCATTACTCCCCTTATTATTAAGCGTGCAATTCCAAGAATAAAAGATGCGTAGTATAAGTGAACAAATCCTCCTCAAAGACCAAAGGAGAAATCAACGCAGTGACATAGGTGATAAAGCCTTTTGCAACTTACAATTGTAACACTTTATACATATGGAATCTAGACGAAAAAAATTCAAAATAGATAAATAGAAAAACCAGCGGTTTAAATCAGCTGAGAGAATTCAAGTCAATGCAATTTCTTCTTTCTCTATGACTTTAAAGTTCATCAGTTAAGAAAAACGTGAGGAACAAAATAGCTTAGAAGTTTTCAAATTGTTTTCTGAGGGATAACTTTGTCAAAACCAATGCTTCTCTTCCGTTTCAGATTAATCTTGGTAATAAGAACCATTGTAAAATTTTAACATAGAAATCGGATTAAGTTTCTTTGTATGAAAAATCTGTATTTACTAAATTGAAATGCATTGAAATAAAGAGAAATGATTGTTATACAGGAGAAATTGACGCACATTTAGCATGAAATGTTTAATCGAGAAGCAGAATGTTTCAAAGAAGAAATAGTAATATATTCTTATCTGATTTGAAGTTCGTGCTTCATTGGACCAATTTGAATTGTAATCGATCTTAATTATGAACAGACAAAGGAAAGAAGAAACATGTTAATGCTATCAGTTTCCGAGAAAACATTTTCAAACTTATTACAGAAGACAACATGATTTGATAGGGTTCAACTTCACCTTGTATGTGTTTAATAGCTAGTGCATTTATAAAACTTTAGTTCTTTTGTTTCTACATTTTGCTTGTAGGTTGGACTATCTTCATTGGAATTTGCTTATTTTTTTTATGTAGTGCTATGAAATCGTCTATAAAGTATTGCAACAGATTTCATAGTTTATTACTTATAAACCATTGGGTATGAATTAAAATGATGCGAGTTGTAAACCAACGAGACACCAAACCTACGTCATAACGACATACCAATAAAGACTTTGACCTCAATTTTCGAAAATGTTAAGAATTCCAAAGATTCTACAAAGGTGCCATATTTTAAAGACCTAAAGTTTTAATAATGTTTTCAGTTGTAATAATTTAAGAAAACTTACAAGTGTTGACATTGGTACATCTTTTGGTATAAAGGGAAAACATGCATTGTAATCTGTCCTCGACCAGTTTCCGTCAACGTAGCATGTTTTGTAGGCAATAGCATAATCTGCAAAATTAGAATAAAAAAGATTAGTATAAATAGAACAGAAAAAAAATGTCACTACCCTTTCACTTATTTTGTTGTATAAATAAAAAAAAATGTTTATTATATCTGTATATATATACAAATGTATAAATAAGTCTAAATTGTAATAAACGTTCAAACCTATGATTGCGTTGGATTAAAATCGCAATTTTTATACGTGTGCATGTTTAACAAATTTCGTGGTACTAGATGGGTCTAAATACAGCACAAACAACATTTTCCAAAAGACCATCAAAGTAAAAAAAGTATATTTTGACTAACAGGTCGAACAACGGATGTTCTTTAAACCTAATGACTGCCATTGACGATTCCCAAATAAATAGATCACCAGCTGTATCAAAATGGTTCTAAATTATAAATATGATATCAAACAGAAAACAATAAACTTTCGGAAAAGATGGTATATCGCATACTTGAGATGTAAAAAAAAATGTACATTATTCCGGATTTCGACAATTAGTATGTCTCAACAGTGATATTAGGGATCGAAACAGTATTTGGAAGGCCAACTAATTTACCTCAATTTGGGATAGAATAATAAATTGTTTAATTCAGATAGCAGGGACTTGTCAGCGCAAATGAAAACAAAACTAAATCTCCATCAACTATTGTTAAAAGTGAAATCCTGGAAATAAATTATAGGTCTGTTTAATATATTTCCTTGGAATATTGACCAAATATGAAGAATTGGATCTTCCATCGCTCTTCTCAAAACAGTGATATTTTGAGTCTACTGACGAATTGTTTGGATAGTGTTTGTTTGTTCCATGAAAACAAAATTAAGAATTGGCGATATTGGGAGCTAGATATATTATATAGACATGTGTCTATTGTTGAAGCCCGTATTTTGACCTTTAGATGTCCAATTGTTTCTTTGCCTTGGCCAAGTTGGGTATCTGTCTCTTTTAAGTATACCCGATATATTTTTTATATTGTTGATACATAAAGCAAGTAGGGAGACTCTTGATGAACAATAGACCAAAGCGAAGGATAAGAAGTTAGAAATGTATATAATGTATCATTTATGATAGAAGCGGAACCTAACCTGTATAAATGATTAAATATAGAATGGAAGAAATTAAAAATCATCAACACATCAATGAAGATTAAATTTGAATGAAAAAAATGGAAGATGCATGCGAAAATAAACATTTGTTTTGCAGTCAAATAAATTGAAGGATAAATTCACAAAAGGAAATTTTCTCATTTGCAGCTTAACGGACGAACAAACTTTGCCTTAAAGCCAACCATTACCTTAAATTATGTCTTTTGAAAATATTTAGAAATTATTAAAGTGATAACAACCATAACGAGTGTCTTTTCTGTAGAGAATATTTAGATATTTGTGAGAATTTTATTGATATTTATATTTCTTTACAATTAAAGATGTTTATAAACTTAATGGCTTACAAATTCCCGGAAATATAATGGAGGAAATCGAACAGAACATGGGAAAATTTACCGGGAATTAAAGAATTAAGGTTCATTCTTCTCACCATACAATGAATGCACTGACTACAAAATTTGCAGTTAGCGACTCAACTATACAAAATAAGAAAAGAAAGACTTTTGATTCGATTTGATTTTGATTAACATATACACTATGCGCGCGCGCGCAAGAGAGAGAGAGCAAATAAAGAATCATACATGATACTAGTCCAAATACGCACGGTTCCCTTGTTTTTGTAATGGAAATTTCAATGTCAATTTAATAGTTGTAATATCTTTTTCGTTCAAAGCTGAAAGTACATTTACTAATTTTTTATCTTGGAAAACAACAACAGATAAATGGAATTAATTCCTCAGCATTGCGTGAGTCTCTTGTTTGACTGTTTGACAGTTGGCTTTAAATCCTTATAATTTGTAATCATTACCCTTACACAGCACATGTCAATGCTGTTTGGAACTTACTGGCAAAAACACATGAACCAATTAACGTTCAAGATTTGTTCAATTATTTCAACGATTCCAAACTTCAAAGAATTCAAAAAAGCTTCGTTATAAACGAAACAAATATTTGTAATTCGACTGAGGAAACACTGCGAGAGGTTTAATATAAGATGATTTGGAAACAGATGATCATGGGACGATGATTTGGAAACAGATAAGCACGGGACGATATTCTATGAATGAACTTATACAAATGAAATTTAGACAGGATGGTCTGATCTGTAATCGTCTATAATATCGATGTATATTATTAAAGACAAAAATAAACATTTTCGTATAGAGAATATCATCATATAGCGGGAAGACAATTACAAACATAATTGACAATTTTTATATAAAACATTAATATATTGATCCGAAAAATATTTAATTTGTTCCATGATCACTGGAAATAATACGACAATTCAACACACAACCTCCCAAGTTTATCATATAATTGTTTCTGTTTAAAAAATAAATCTCGTTTGAAGTCTCGAAGTGATTGCTTGTAAATCTGTATAATATCCGTACTCTCAAAGGAACAATCATGAAACAATTCCGGCGATCTAGTTACAAAGAGAGAGTAATCACATCACAGTCCGCATTAGTTTTACACAATGGACGCTTAAAATAGAATGATGTTTCTACAATCCTTTTTTCGAGTAGGAACTAATACATTTAATGCACGAGTGGCGAAGAACCGTGAAGGGGATTTCATTTCAAGATTCAGCAAAGTCTAAATGGATACTTTTTCATTGTCAACTTCTTATCATGTTTTCCTCTTTTTTATTTTGAAAATTACAAAGAAGCATTTGTATAAAACATTTGTAAAAGGAGAAGTGGGTCAAAAATCAAATATGTTCTTTTTCTAAAAACAACCACTGTCCCAGGTTAGGGGGAGGTTTGGGATCCCGCTAACATGTTTAACCCCGCCACATTATTTATGTATGTGCCTGTCCCAAGTCAGGAGCCTGTAATTCAGTGGTTGTCGTTTGTTTATGTGTTACATATTAGTTTTTCGTTCATTTCCGTTAGTTTTCTCGTTTCAATTGTTTTACATTGTCTTATCGGGGCCTTTTATAGCTGGCTATGCGGTATGGGCTTTGCTTATTGTTGAAGGCCGTACGGTGACCTATAGTTGTTAATGTTTGTGTCATTTTGGTCTATTGTGGATAGTTGTCTCATTGACAATCAAACCACATCTTCTTTTTTTTATAAAACGCATAATAGTATTAAACAGAAAACCCCCAAAATATTTTACTCTTCAAGATAGATAACAAAAAGTCCAATAATACAGAACAAGATCGAGAAAATTGGCAATTGGAACCATTGATAATTGACTGTCATACTCCTGGCTTTTTTACAATCATTTTACACATGAAAGTGGTGGGTGTAATAAGTTCTGTCGGAGCGTGTAACCTCCCACATGTATGACAGATTTGTCTTAACATAGAACTTTAACAAAACAACACAAGTTATTGAGCGGTCAATCTTATACCAAACAGGTGTATCACATTTATCGAACGTTATTTGAATGGTTTTACTTCTAGGAAAAATTGTCAATATATATAAATATTTATAAAGAACAGTATTATCGAAGTATTTTAAAAAAAACAGATCTTAATATCAGCAAAAGAGGGGAGTATGACTAAACCTGTTAAATCGACCCGGGCGATTTAGATGGAGATCGTTGAAAAGCGTTTAGTGACCGCATAAAGTTAATTTTGAGAAGCATTTCATTTTCTTTCTTATTAGTGTTCTTTTTATCTTTCTCCTGATCGAGTTTTTTTAATAGTCTTTGGCAAAAAAATATTTTCTGATTACAAAAATTCAATATGAACTAAAGTGCTATGTAAGTCGGATAATTACTGCTGTTAATGTATACCTTGTATACCTGGTGGAAATCAACATTTCACGCATACATAATGTGATTTGACGCATCAGTCAATGTGATTTGACGCATCAGTCAATGTGATTTGACGCATCAGTCATTGTGATTTATCATATCGAACAGTATGATTTGATATATCAGTCAATGTGATTTGACGCATCGGTCAATGTGATTTGACGCATCAGTCATTGTGATTTATCATATCGAACAATATAATTTGATATATCAGTCAATGTGATTTGACACATCAGTCAATGTGAATTGATGCATCAAATGAATTGAATAAAATGCAGTCAAATGGTTATTTTTCTGGCCACTCTAATAAGAGACAAACAGAGAAACAAATCTGTCACAAGGGTATATATATGTGACCAAATAGTGTTAAAGGGTCAAATGCTAATATTTAATATACATAGAGCCTATGCTATACAAGTACAAATTATAAGACTTGTAGATTTTTGATTATTTGAAATTTGGAAGCTTAACATTTGTTTTTCTAAACTATTACAGTCGTCATATTCTGGTGATTTTTTTTATTTTGTCTCTTCGAACAGAACCATTCATGTAGACAAGAATATATTGTAAAACATAAAATAAAGTATTTTTGAAGCAATAACATAAAACTCCAATATAAGATGATATTGGAGAATTACTGTGACAAAAAGGAAGTCAAATGCATGTCTCACATAAAGGTTTAATTATTTAAAACACCATTGATTTTCCCTAGCTCGTATGTCTTGATCTTTTTCTAATTTCGTTTTTGTCATTAATTACTTGATTTAATGAAACAAACTGGAAAACATAGACTTTGAAAGCCCTGACTTATTAGATAATACATTAAACAATATCAGATAAATAATTAAAGTAACCGGATACTTCCTGTCTTTAATAATAGATGACAACAAAATTGTCATTTAAGCGGTTCAAGAAGTTCGATATTATCCTTATATATACTAAGACATTATATGATTTAACATTCTTTGGCGCTATTTGAAGCCATTTTTGTATCTCACCCGAATTGAAAGATGTCCAAATCTTATGGTATTAGAATGAATAAAAGCCCAAATATAGAGGGAGGGGTAGAAAAGGCTTTATTATAATAATATTGGTTATTGAAGCCTAAATCTAATGGTATTGGTGAAAGAAGTCTAAATCTAATGGTATTGGTGAAAGAGTGCTAAATCTAATTGTATTGACGAAAGAAGCCTAAATCTAATGGTAGAAATGAAAGAAGCCTAAATCTAATGGTGTAAATGAAAGGACAAACAATCTAATGGTATTGAAGCCTACATCCATGGTATTGGTGAAAGAAGTCTAAATCAAAAATGTATTGGTTATTGAAGCCTAAATCTAATGGTATTGGTTATTGAAGCCTAAATCTAATGGTATTGGTGAAAGAATGCTACATCCAATGGTATTGGTGAGAGAATGCTAAATCTAATGGTATCACTACAAACTAGTAAAAGTCTGAAACGGCCTATATCTGTACTCGACTGTACTGATTTTTACTCGACCAGCTTGAATTGGTCTGAAATTTGCTAAATCATACTCGACTGTCGACACTTTATACGAGTCTGAACCATGCTCGACCTAGTCTGAACTATACTCGACCTAGTCTGAACCATACTCGACCTAGTCCGAACCATACTCGACCAAGTATTAACCAACCTAGACCTTGTCTTTGTTTCTATCAACTGAATTTTATCAATTTCGGAAATGATGTTAAAAAATTAAATTCGAACAACAACTGAAAATTAAAAATGTATTCAGTATAGTATTGAAATTAAAATTTCACAATAATCAGTCATAATATAACTTCAACATCTACATATATACATATTTACATCAATTTTGAAATATAAATAAAACCAGCTGATTAAATAATTTCAAAAATGAATTGTGACTAATATTTCAATGTTATTTAAAAAAAAAAGAAGATTTTTTCAGAAGTAGTTTAAAGTAACTGGACTATTTTCATCATTAACTTAAGCTTATAGATATAGGAAGATGTGGTGTGAGTGCCAATGAGACTATATTTATGGTGTCAGTTGAGTTTAAATCATAATGCAGCGATTTTGTTTTATAAATATTAAATAATAGTATTTAACGCATTTTAATAAATTTAAAAAAATGAGACTTTTGTTTTGTTTTAGAATTAAATATAATCCTGATAATATAATTCACATAGCAATCCTTATGGTATTGATGAAAGAGTGCTAAATATAATGGTATAAATGAAAGGACAATAAATATAATGATATTGATGAAAAAAGTCTAAATATAATGGTATTGGTGAAAGACTACTAAATCTGATGAAAGAAGTTTAAATATAATGGTATTGGTAGAGAGAAGCTTAATAGGGACAGAAGATAAAATTACATTGGATCGGGTTATTTAAAGTGCAGATAGTGCAATATTTTCCATAGACGAGACATCGACTTTAACGTCCCCATTCCGACAAGGAACACAATGTGTTGTTATAACTCATCTAAGAGGCGACAACCCATCTATGTCTTTTATCAAGCTGACTAACAATATAAATACAATGATTTAAGTATATTAAAAGGGTTAGAACTCAATATTCTCAAAACACATCCAATTCAGGAAGATGATTTTTACACTTTATTTCAAGGATGATGATATAATATCATACCATTGCTAGAAAGTTGTGTATTTTCTCTAGCTCAGGAAAATGTTTCACATGGTACAGTTTTAGAATTGCATTATTGGCGTATTTTTTTTATTTGGTGAATAACATTGTATTTTTGTGCCAAGTCATTCTATAAAATGTCCGTAATGATGGAAAGTAGAACACATGCCATTATTGTTATATATCTGATCATTCGATAACAACTAACAGCAATTTACTTAATGTATTGATCATTTATTGGTATGAATTAGGAGTTAAGGTATATTAAAGAGCGGTTATTATAGTAATAATGTCAGGTTAATTACAACACCCAGCTATTAACAATCTATTATTGGATTCAAGACGACTGTTGTCGCTCTCCACTAATGGCTATTAAATTACAATTCCTGTTCAGAGGAGTATTCTTACAAGCATTTGTGTTTGACCGCCACAGTTCGGAAGGGCTGGTAGATAATAGATATATGAAGATTTGGTATGAGTTCCAATGAGACAACTCTCCATCCAAATCACAATTTATTAAAGTAAACCATTAAAAGATTTAGCTATGGTCTTCAAAACGGAGCCTTGGCTCATACCGAACAGCAAGCTATAAAGGACCCAAAATACTGGTGTAAAACCAAGTCTGTTTTCTATTATTATTATTATTATTACGGGTAAAATGTCATAAACCAAAAGTAAAATTTGGATAGGAAACAGCCATTTGCATTGACATTGACAGTGGTGTCACCAGTAAAGTAAGATCTGCATAGCCTGACGGAACACATGTGATCTTCCACAGTTTTCTTGGGAGTTTTCTCTGTCTGTTTTTGTCTTTGGTCGTTTGCCATGGCAATGTAAGTTTATTTTCGATTTACGAGTTTTGAATATCTCTTTGATATCTTCTTCTTCTTTTTTAATAATAATAAGTTGCTAAATATTGTACATTGTGTAAGGGTGTCAACAGTTCTGTAATTAGGGGACCTGTTTGGCCAACCATGCAATTATAAAATATGTGTCCAGTAATAGAAGTAATACATTTTTTATAAATTTTCGTTTCCATTACCATGACCTCCGAGTTATTTTTGATGCAAGCGATCACCAATGGCCTTCGGTGCCATTTTCCTCTCTAACCACTAAGTGTTAATTGTTGCCGATTATCATCGGTTCTTAGAATTCATTGTAAGGTGTATGTGTAGATGGTACTTTGATTGATATGTTTGTTTTATATTGTATTTGTTTACAGTCTGTTTGATTGTATCTGAATCGCAGCTTCTGTGTGCCTCTTTGATCGTAATTATTGTGCATACAGAAAGATAACTAGCAAGTTTTTATTAGTGGTTAAAAAAACAGCAGAAAATATTAGCCCGTGGAAATTCTATAAATTGCAAAAGATGATAAAGTGTTAAGAGTTTATTATCTAATTCCTTTGCACTTCTGATTGCATTGACACATTGGTAAACAATTCTGAAAGAAGTAAAGAGATTTTCGTGCAAACACAGATTTTTAATCATTAAGTGGAGGGAACTGCCTCGTAGTTAATTAAACCAACAAGAAACTCGTGTTTTATCATATGACGACATGTAACCATATTACATATTGCCATGAGAATTCCAAAAAAAATAAGATCGCAAAGAATAATCAGTACATAAAAAAAATGATAAAATAAATCTGCATGAAACCAGAAGATCTATATACATTTAAAGTTATCTTCTCTTTGGTCGGATTTTTGTCTCTTTGACACATTCCCCGTTTTTATTGTCAGTTTTAATATAAACAAATTTTACAAAATACTTGGCATGCCATAAAAGTGACATATAAGTGCGTACTTACCAGGCAGGTCAACTGGAATTGGACATCTCACTGATATGGTAGAATTAGCTAGGGTTGAATGCCAACATACCACGCCATCAAACTCAGCATTACAGTATACCTCACCTAAAAGTACAAATATGTTATTTAGTTATAATACTTCACGAAGAGCAATGAAAACTGTAATGTGAGATTCATTTGTAGTATTCATACATCACCAAACATTAGAAAAATATATGTTATAAACGTGACGGGGTTAGCTAGCTATATAAATGAAGGTTTAATCCACCAGTTTCTACACAAGGAAAAGCATGTACCAAGTCAGGAATATGTCAGTTGTTATCCATTCGTGTGATGTGTTTGAGCTTTTGACATTTTATAAAGGTCTTCCCGCCTTGAATTTTCCTAGGTATTTTATTTATTTTACTTTTCATGTTAAGAATTTCACATCAGCAATTATAATCTCCTCCCACCTGATACTTTCTGTCTACTAATTATGTTATGTTACTAGAATTATATTTTCTGTCAATTCCAAAACCGCTTATGTTTTAAATATATGTTTTAACCCAGAAGCGTTAGCGCAGTTCTCAAACATATTATTGATAGCCCAAAGAAATGCATAAAAACATTACTAGCGCCAGTAATGGATATGTCCCGCAGTTTTCAGAAATATAATGATCGTCTCAGTAACAGCCAAGCGGCCACTTTTCTTAGAATAACATTGTAAGCCTCAGTAAATGATACGAAGTTTGCAGTGTGTTTCTGGGACAAATTTTTATCAGTGAAATTTGAGTAATTCTTCCTGTACCAAAACCACTAGAAATCAGCAACATAATTAATCAAATTATGATTCATATCATACAACTGTATTGATTTGGTTCAATAAATCACAAAGTGGAGAAATATTTAGAGATAATATCATTATTTACTATAGGATCTGTCGAAGTATAATTACTGTAGCTCGTGTACTTAAACATAGATAGGATATAGCAGTAAACATTTGGCATTGTGTCGTAGGGTCTTCAGTGTGGGATCCTTAACATCTGACGGATAAAACATGGACGTTATAACAATGAATGAAAAGATCTCTCGTGCACTTGTAGTACTTACATTCACAACAAAGAATGAGTATGTGTTTATAAAACAAATACTTTATAATTGCTTGTAAATATTTGATATTGCAGTTGCACGTATTTCTCTACATAAACTATTGTTTTGATTTTATCTATTCCTTCTAATATCATTTCAGAACTACGACTACATTATCAGTTTTATTCTTGTAAACAGTTTGTGTATTTGTAACAATAATTTTTATGATTTGTTTTTTTAGTTTTCGGTCCTTTATAAAAAAAAATAATAATAAGGAAACAAAGTTGCATTTTTAACAGTTACAAATAGTTAAACAATATTTTAATTAGACAAAATTACACAAAATCATTTATTATGCCATTAACATGCAACTTTTAGGTTGGTTCCAAATTAATATGACGTTTTGTCAGTGACATTTATGTTGTATATTTTACAATTGAAAAAAATAACAACAACAGTACTATCAAAAACAAATGAAATATTGATATTGACTAAATGCTGGCGACCATGTTCCGGAAAACTCTGGCTACACGCACGAGACATATGGTTTCTGCTTTATCTAAAACGCGGGAAAATATCAGTACTTGTCACAAATCGTGTCAAATAATGTGATTGAATGTGTCCATTTCCGTCAAGAGAAAGGAAATAATCAAATGAAACTGTAAAACGTTTGTCTAAATAAAATCTTCTCAAAGGAACTCATGCTGTTGATCACACAAACGATATTACATTTCTGCTTAGCTTTATACTAAAACAGTGCATATTTTTTTTTATATCAGTTTAAGGGTAAAATGTTTAATGAATAAAAATCAATTCTTAAGTGCTTTTCCCTCTCTAAACGATTTGGTTCGGTTAAGTAACAGTGAATGGAGTTTATCAAAATGAAAAAAGTTAAACAAAAGAATTGTCATGGAAACAAAATAAATTGTCATGGAAACAAAATATATGGATGTGTATGTTTTACTCCAAGCAAAGCAATTTACGTGAAGTAAAATGTTTCAATATACAGTCATATTATCGTGTAAAGAACTATTTGTAAAAATGCTATCATATGCATATCCTACATGTTATTTATTGTTATTTATGTATCACATACAAATTAGCTTCTATAACACATCATTATTAACTAAATGCACATATATTTACTTTCATGATGAACAGTATTTCAAATGCATTACAAATGTGTGAACATTATATGAGTTGTATCTGTTTTATCAGCTTTAATTTGAACATTCAAAAGCATACAGAAAAGCACACAATGTGCGTAAAAAATTTGAACTGGGGTACCTGTTTTCAATTAATGAGATCATTGACAAATGCCTCAAACAAATACTAAATGTGCCTGCCATTAGTCAAAGTTACCAACTACGTTTTGTTCATTTCATAAGCCGAAGTAACCAAATACTGTTGGTAATGCTTTGTGTGTGTTGCTCAGTCTTTAGTTTTCTATGTTGCGTTTTGTGTACTTTTGTGTCTATTGTCTTTTTTTGTTTTATTTAGCCATATGCGTTGTAAGTTTATTTTCGACTTCTGAGTTTAAATGTCCTGCTGGTATCTTTCGCCTCTCTTTCAATGTGACTTTTACTTACCAAAATAACCAAGATAGCAAAATCCTTAATATACATGCGAGCGTCACTAACCAGAGTAAGAAAGTACGTTATGTATTTGCCATTAGATTGTATAACGTGTTTCCATATTATTTGCCATGTTTGGATGGGAACTGGGGCTATAAGAATTGGCTATGCGGTATGGGTTTTATCAATTGATTAAGGCTGGCGATAATCTGGTTTCAAAAAGTTCCAAAAAGGTAAAAACATCATAAACAATGCATTACTTTTTAAGTCTGATATCCTTTCATTTGCTTTTAAGAAAAAAGTGTCTTTTATACTCGTTACAAGTGCATATAATGTTGTTTGCTTTCTTTTTGTGACATGTATTGAGTTGGCTTACAAGTTTGGACGTAGTAAAGGTATGGTCCTGTGATCATATCGCTTCAATTGTCAACAACCAAGCAGATGGATGCTGTCGTTTTATCTTACTGTTAACTTTATTTCTTGCACAGTTATTTTAAACAAGTTAGCAAGGGAACTTCAACAGATTTGTTGTTGAAGGCCATACGATAAATTCTATTTTCAATTTTAGCACTGTCGATACACCTGGTACTGGTGGGCTGCTATAGTCCCCAAGGATATTATATATTCTGTAGTCGGTGCTCGGCAATTACTAGTACATGATCTATAAAATACCGTTAACTATCAGGCATGGTTAACATTAGGTAGATTTGACTACTAGTATTTCCTATAAGTGACAACTCCAAAAGTACTTACACATCATTGGCTATTACATTTTCGTGTTTGATGTTCCTGAGAAAGGTTAATCTAGAAAAGCGCTAAATACGGACCAAGTTTACAATGTGTCATTTTATTAGAATATTAGACACTGTATGTACCTCAACAGTAGTCAAAATATTAAAAAAGAAGATGTGGTATGATTGCCAATAAAACACCTCTCTACAAGAGACCAAAATGACACAGAAAATGACAACTATAATAGGTCACCGTACGGGCTTCAAAAAAGCCCATACAGCATAGTCAGCTATAAAAGGCCCCGGAATGTAAATGTAAAACAATTCAAATGAGAAAATTAACGGCCTAATTTATGAAAAACTCATTCTGTAAGCTATAATAGAATGTAAAACAATATTCAAAAGAGAAAACATGGTTTACATGTTTTGTTGCTACGACTTGTTTGGTTAGCGCCGACCACTGCCTTTTTGTCATAGAAACTTCGAACTAGAAATGAATGTTTTGTTGCACCTTGTATTGATTTTCACAAGATAATTTGTTCTGCACATTGAATGTTGTTAAAGGACTTGCGGCTGGAATTACAACTGCCAATTAACGGATCATCTTTGTAGGAGGTAAGGATAACTGAGGTTAATGATCAATAATTACAGTCATACAAGACGCATTATTGCACCTGCATATCAGATTAAAGTCTGATTACAGAGACTTAAGCAAACAATACACACTTTATTTAACAAGGGAATAACCTCTTGCAACTAAGTAGAACATATTGTCAATATTGCCAAAAGACAAATAACAAAATAACAGCAATCCTTAACTTTCACACCTTCTTATGAAGTTTTAATCTATCACAATGAAAAGGTGTTACAAGATTTATTAATCTTAATAAATAATTCAAGGCTTTGTTAATTTCAATTGTAAGATGTTCCGAAATTGAACCTTTAGCTATCCCAGGGCTAATCCGTCGTCGAGCTTCGAATAATGGATGTAACGTATTATTTCATTACTTTAAGAATTATAAAATTAAGAAGTTGAGGAGGTGTGATTGCCACGAACCACAACTGTCCGTCAGAGTCCGAAGAATTCAAGCACTATTATTTTGTCACGTGTTTCTTTAAAGCAGTTTCCTTTGTTTATTATGAACCAGAACCTTTAGGAAGAAGCACAATACATTAATAAAAAAAAATCATATGTATTTCACAATTAGTAGCCTCTTTTTCTTTACTATTGAACACACCCAAAGGTTGATCAAAGGTTTTCAGGGGACTGTGCATTTGTGAGTGACAGCTTTCATGAGCACAATTAATAGATACCAAAAATAAAAATGTTACATTTCAATATTATCATAATCCTGACAATAGAGGTCGGTCATTTCAAAACGTATCAATCGTATTATGTAGGTTGATGTATCGCATCTACAGATATATCAAAAAATAGTATGTGCCCGATGCTTTCAATTAAGCCTATTATACGTTTTCCCTCTGTCCCTCTGGTATCTTTTGCCCTTCTTTTCCGACAGTTAAGTCAGCTACACAATTAAATACTAGCCTTAGCAATAAATCAGTTACCCATCTGCATTATAGTAAGTTTATACAACTAAAGCTCGGGATCACATAATGTTTATTGGCAAATCTGCAGATGCGTATACGTCTTGTATATTATATGGTTCATACGTCTTTAAGTACTAAGTACTGACTACTAGACTGATTGCACATTAAGTGGCTTACTGTTCACCAGTAATGGTCAACACGAACCAGGAGACAACCAGTAATGGTCAACACGAACCGAGTGACAGTGATATAAACGTAAGCCGTAGCTATCATTACTGACGCTAACCCAGCGACCGTTTTATAAACGAAAGCATTACACAAGACACGTGTTTCTGTTTTTCATAAAGTACACTGAACAGTTTTAAAATGGCATACATACTAAATCGTATATAATACAAGCAAGAGCAAGTGTACTTTAGTTTATATATTTAAACGTTTTATAATAGGTATATAACAAGTTTGGTAATCTTATGACTGTGCTGTTCTGGTTCACAGTATGTTCCAGGAATTAACATGTCGTCAAGTGAAGCAATCATAATATTTGAACAACGTGGAAGTACGAAAAAAGATATCATTTAAACCCTTTTGATCTTAGTCCCACGCAAAATTTCACTGATAATCACCCCATCAACCTACTGCAACAGTAATCTAAATATTTGATATTAATTATTTGATATATTTTCTAAGCAAGTGACCGATTTTGAAATTTACAACAAGTTCTACTAATTTCTACCCTCTCCGGCGTCAAAATTGCCAAACGTTTATATACTAAGTACATTAAAGTAACTAGACGAGATAGAACTGCCAATGAGATAACTATCAACAAGAGATCAAAGGAATTGGCTACCTGTGAGCAATTATATATCAACATACGGCCTTCAATAATGAGCAAACTGAATACCGTCAAGAAAGCTATTATTTGCTACGGCAAAACTAAATCTTAAAACATTCAAAAGAAAAATAAACGGTCGTGTTTATGCTAAAACAAGAAACAATAGACAAAAATCAACGAAAATCACCAAAGTACAGTAAAGAATATGGCTTTGTTGAACCTGCTTGCTAGCGCTGAACTATCTCCTAAATTATTTGTTTGAGGGTTTTATGACTCGACGTTAGATTTATTTGCTCAAGGAACAAATAAGATCATTGCACCTGCAAATTATTCTCACGATCTGAAAAGAGTCTCATAGAGAAAAATACAGAACTGTCTCCTGAAGGTATAAACAATTGCATCTTTAATTAGATAATACCAACGTTTATAAGAATATTTTTAGTTCCAATGGACAAAAATAACTTTAATTTTCTCACCTATGTACGCAATAAGTCTTTGTTATGTGCAAGTAGATTCAATTAACTGATGAAATTCACTTAAGAGATTTTTACCTAAAGAGATTAAACACTTCTAATCGTTTTTATTCTTTACACATAACTTTTAAAGGCAAATTGAAGAGAATAAACACGTTTTATTGTATATTGGTTGACTTAGAAATTGCACTATCTTTTTATCATTTTCATTCAATGCAGTTTTATGTAGAATTAAACTCAGGAATCAGAATACAGCAAAAATAAATACATACTAAAACTTTGGGCTCTGTTGAAACTCGTAAAAAAGGATCAATTTTATATGATCGTATAAATTTTGTAGTTTTATTTCCATTATCGGCGAAACAAACATATTCAATTATATATCATCGTATAAATTGTATAGTTTTATTTCCATTATCGACGATACAAACATATTCAATCTAAATCTGATATGAATACAAAAAAACAACATTTCGATGACAGCAAACCAACAACTCAATGAAGAATAAAGAGGTCGTCATAAATAGATAGTTGTCGGAATAGGGGAGGTTGAGATCTAAAGAAAAAACTAGCTGAATTCGGCCTCATTTACTAGTCCTGCGAATAAGTCCAGAGACTGGTTGCAAGAGAGACTCTAAACACCAATGTAATGATGAACATTCAACGCTATTCAGGGTTAGTTTATATTTTCCTCCGTTTGTTTATGGTCCATGAGTTCAAGCTGACAGTATATTCAAATTGAGGACAGATATCTACAAACACTCAATATATATTCGGTCCTTTATAGGATTGATATACGTCTGTCCATCATTTATGGATTGATTTATCACATCATTGACGCATAACAGAAGGAACACGAAAGTAGTCTAAATAAAAACAGTGGATTTAGTTAACCTCACTTTATAACTACATACGACTTTTGTTTATTGTTGTTGTTGGATTGTATCTGATTGACCTATAACAACATCTCCTTTTATGCACTATTTAAATTCTCTGAAAGTTTAAATATAAACCTGAATGTTTAAATGATTCGTGTGTCTCAGCTCTGACTATAAACCCCTCTGGACCTGTCTGACAAAGTAACGATATGTAATTAACCCCTTCCTGTTCCCATCGGTACTCTGGTACTCTGGTACCGATGGGCTATATTTTTGGGTAACTAACTTGCGCAAAGTATTGAATCTTTGACATTTGTTGACGTACAGAAGTGGTTGATGGCTCAAATCAATCCCCTATATCACAGCTGTGTGATAAGTGGTGCCTAAAACTTCTTCCGAGTACGGTTTGGTATCAAATCGCCCCTAACGGACAACGTTTTCTCCTGTAAAAACCGTGTTTTTTTTTTTATTTGAAATTAAATATTTCCGTCGAGTATGGGAAAATAAACTTCATTTTAGGGGCAATATGACTTTTTTTTATTAACTTCGCCGTGTATTTTTGAGGGAAACTATTCAAAGTATGATTAAAACTTGTACTTAAGTGAAAAAAAGTGATTGAAAGTATACCAACGCAATCATTTACTTGAAATGCACTCTCAATTTGTGGTCATTTCTTTCCAAATTAATTGAAAAAAAGACAAAAAAGACAAAAAGTCATGAATTATTTTTTTTCGAAGTTGAAATAGATGTAACAGAACATTGTTTCTGATGTGCCTGGTTATGGAAATGTCGAAAACACTTTTGTTCAAATAAAGAAACCGGTAAACGTTTAGAAAAAAATGGCAGACTAAAGTATGATATCATCCTATATTTGCTCAAAATAATGGGTTTTACAACAATTCTATGTTATATCGAGACTTAATTTCTAAACGAAAACAGTAAACAGGCTGATTATTTGATTACTTTCACTTCGTTGCTTTATGAAAGAGTTAAGTATTAAAATTTCAATGTATTAAACTGGAACTCCCGTGGTCCAATGGGAAGCTGCACTAGCCCATAGCAGGAAGATTGCATGTTCGAACCTCAAAGCCGGAGGTGAAAAAATAATGTCCTATTTTAAATGAAACTTAACTTAACTTAACTTTACTGTCAATTTCAAAAAGAGGGTCATGAATACATACGAAAGTCAACTTAAAAACAATGTGTGTATGTTTTTAAAAAATGTGTGTCCTAATTGCACCCCCCCCCCCCCCCCCCCCTTAAACTAAAGTAATTATTATTGGTATTTCATTGAATCTTTACTTTCAAAGTCAAAATTCCATGTGCTGCTTGGAAAAACATAATTTAAGCTAAAATTTGTGTCAAGTATAAGATTTTGACGAAAAAACGGCTGAAAACCGTTATTTTGCATGTTGCGGGCATCCACGTTTGGGGGGCATATAGCACGTATTTCCTCCAACTATACCATAATGGTAACTTTCCTGTGTCTATCAGACTTAGGACATTGCTTTGACACTTAAACTTTATCCTATTAGCCCTTATAAAAGTCTCCACACGACCTTTTTCGGAAGACTTTTGTATTTTTTTACTTTTTTTTCGCAAGTCACGTGACTTTTGGACAGATAACACGTGTCTTCAAAAGACAAAATTTCTGATAAATTATATTTTTTGAAATATTTTATCATTTATCTCTCAAATGGACCTAAAACGACCTTTATGTAAGCCTCAGTGCGAATGCTATATGCGATTGAACTTTGATAGTGTCTTTCCATAAGTTTACGTCCAATTTGGCGGAACGTGAAAGGGTTAATGTCAGCCAAAATTGGCAACAAACTACTTTGAAAATCCTATAATCTTTAACACATTGGAAAGTAAGACAAAGTAAATCGTTTTATTCAGTATTATAGTAAAATATTTACAACAAACAGATTTAACAAACGAAACAAAAGAAAAAGTGTCGCTTTAAATCGTATAATACCAAACACTATATTGATTAACAATAAGGATTTAGTGGAACCTTGCATACTTTCATAATACTGAATGGAAAGGTTTCACAGATTAAAATAACATGATTTTTTTTTATGTTAAATGTTTGGCATTATTTAACTGGGTATAATAACATTTTTTGACCTTGGTCGGACACTCGATAATTGTGTAGTACATTTAGACATAGTCTGGAATCTGATGTTCAATAGTTGTCGTCTGTTTATGTGGTTCATAAGTCTTTTTCGTTTTTTACATAGAATAGACTGTTGGTTTACCCGTTAGAATGGTTTTACGCTAGTATTTTTTAGACTCTTTTTAGCTTGTTGTTCGATATGAGCCAAGGCTCCGTGTTGAAGACCGTACTTTGATCTATAATGGTTTACTTTTTTTAAATTGTGACTTGGATGGAGAGTTGTATCATTGACACTCATACCACAACTTCTATATCGATATACGATTGAACAATTCAAACTGTGTAGTTTGCAATGAACCATGTATATCTAAAAAAAAATATAAATGTACAAAAGGACAATTTGACAGAATTTTGTAATTTAATCAAATGAGACATACCGCATGAGCCCATGTAAATAAAGCTTGTTTGCATTTTGGGTATACTCTATCTTCTTGATGTTAAGCTTAGGGCCAGCATCCTTAACTTGTAAAACATATTACGTTACAGAAACGCCTACAGAAGAAAACCCTCTTACTCGTTTAAACTGTAGTCGCCCTTTGTCCCCCTTGGGACGAAGTGGATTAAGTCAAGTAAGTATCTTCTTGAGAAAAAATAGGTCGGCGAAACACTCTACAGAGCTTATGTTTGTAATGTTCATGTAACCCGACTTAAAACTATATTATCATTTCTATCCTATTCTAGCCTTTTGAAAAACAGTTATATGACTGTGAAAATGTCGAGTATTCTTTTTAAAATTCCTTACATAGAGTTTGAAGTTGATCTCTAGATTTTATTCTTCAGAGCTAATTAAAGAGGAACAAATTAGACACCATCGAGTTTATTACACAAACTTAACAAAAGTCTTCAAAAGAAAATAAAGGTCGACGATGCTAATAAAGAGGTGAATCTACTGCCTACTGAGTTCACCAGAATACAGTATATACAGTCGGAATTCATTAGTTTACAAATAAATTTAATTTAAATTTGCTCGGTTTACAAGAAATCAACAAAATTAAGACCTGAATAAATTGAGAATTGATTAAGGATAAACAAGAGAATAACATAGATTTAATTTACATCAGCGTTTCTAATCCTGAACAAGTACTTCGTACGTAAATAAAATTCAAATATCTGTTTCGAGGCAAAGAGAAGATGAATCAAACAGACTTTAAAAAGTCGAACCCAATTAAAATAACTGTATTTGATAATTTAGAGTTGTTTGTCACTACAAAGAAATCCTATATATAGAGAATTTGAAACAAGATATATAAATACATTACTGTTCAAAATTACATAAATAGTATACACATGACAATACTTTATTAATGGTACATCAACCTAAATGAACAGATTTATTTTCTAAAACCTCAGTAAGCAATTTGAAGGTAAAAAAGGAAGTTGAAAACACTGAAACAAGCAAGTCGACTCAAAATTCGAATAAAGAACGACAAAAGCATGACAAAAACGAAAAAGGGAAGATGAAAAAAGAGTAAAACAGAATGACACTAAATATCGAGCTTATATTGAACAACTTCTATTGTTATCAAGCTAAACACATCTTTAACATGTCACATATTACCATATTTAATTGTTCGTTGATTTCATTATTTCTGTCTGTGTGCATAAAACCAGGAGCAACAGACTGACGAAGGTTAAATCAAATAAACAAAATTCCTCCTTCTAGTAATGGAGAACACAACAATCGCAAAAATTTGAATAATGTTTTAGGGAGCAAATAATTAACCGACAAAATAATTATACTAATGAGCTATGTTCTATAGACGTAAGAACGACAGATTGACGGCTGTTAAAGCTAAAAGACAAAAATCCTCCTAGAAACGGAGAATGCAGCAATTACAAGTTAAAACCGAGTATATATACAGACAAATAGGATTTTTACATAGATTAGACCGTTGGTTTTCCCGTTTGAATGGTTTTACACTAGTAATTTTGTGGCCCTTTATAGCTTGTTGTTCGGTGTGAGCCAAGGCTCCGCGTTGAAGGCTGTACATTGACCTATCATAATGGTTTATTTTTTCTAAATTGTTATTTGGATGCAGAATTGTTATTTGGATGCAGAGTTGTCTCATTGGCACTCACACCACATCTTCCTATATCTATAATATACCACAATAACAAATATTAAAAAATAACAGAGAAAATATTGTCCCTTCCAATTATTCCGACCAATCAAATAATTAAACTGGGACTATGTAAAGACCTATGTAAAGGCCTAAGTAAACTATAAATGATTCGGTATAACTATTGAAGAATTGCCTGTAAATAATAAACGATAAAAATGATGAGATTCACACGGACGTCATTGAGTATCAGATGAGATTCACACGGACGTCATTGAGTATCAGATGAGATTCACACGGACGTCATTGAGTATCAGATGAGATTCACACGGACGTCATTGAGTATCAGATGAGATTCACACGGACGTCATTGAGTATCAGATGAGATTCACACGGACGTCATTGAGTATCAATATCAATCATAGAAACAGCTTATTCTGCTTTTACATTTTATTTGAAAAATAGCCTCTGAATGGTTAAAAATGACGAATCTTCCTGCAAATGGTAATAAACAGTTTTAAAGAATGAAAGCACGTATCTAAATTAAGTCTTACGAACAATTGCGTATTTTCAGAAATTAAAGTGTTTTTTATTCAAATCCATACTAGAGAAAGGTTGAACGACATTTTTCTTATTCATCATCAAATTACATTCCAAAACTTGAGTTCATTTGAATCCTTATCTGATCGTAAAAGAAAAATAGTATTAAGAAGCAATAATGGAATAATAACGTTGAAGGAATTTTATCAGTTGCATGCCAATCTTGTTGTCCCATTGGACCATCTCCGGAGGAGTTTCTCACATGGAATCATGTCTCAATTCTTTAAACTTCAGTTTTAAAATAATGGGTATATTCAATCTAGTCCGTCTGCTGACTCGTCAGAACACGCACGTGAGGTATGATAATGTAAGTTTTAAGGTTATTACTAAATTACTTCAGTACGTTCATCTCATCGACGGACAGACTATTCTTTTTTCAGCTGCTCATCATGTTAACGGTATCTCTGACAAAGTGTTGAGGAAATTGCCGCAAGATTGAAGAAATCAATAAACGGTCAAAATAATATTGTTGCTTCATCAAATCGTATCCAAGGACACTTAAATACATGACCTTTACTAAAAATCTCTTTCATCGTTTGCCTTACATGGAGTCCAGTACATTGTATGTGTTGTAAATACTCTCCAATAAGTTGTCTATACATGCGCAGTAAATTATACAAATACGGTGTGATTTGATTGCAAATGAGGAAGAAAACCCCCACATGCAGTATACTTGTAGTCAGATATAAGAGACCCCGATATGAAAAACGTGAAACAATTCAAACGAGAAAACAACTCAGGGCATATTAGTAAGTTTATTACAAAATAATACGTAAGATACGAAAAACAAATGTGACATACAAGAACCAGTGACAACCACTGGATCAGCATCCTTATTTGAGAAAGGCACATACAGAATGTGGAGGGATTAAACCTGTTTCTGAGCATTTAACCTTTCCCTTAATCGTGAGATTGGTGCATTTCACCATGCGAACAGTCTGTAAAAATCAGTAACATTTGGTTTAACTCATAAAAGGACTCGCAATAACTAAAAGCTAGTTAAAAATTTTCTAGGAATTTAATATTAGTTTACATGGATTATATCTAAATTTACGGACTTTTTAAACAACATCACCGTAAACATTATACGATATCCCGTTATTGATTAGAACTCTATGGCCGAGTTCACTTGAAACTCTTCAATCGACTTCAGAGTTAAAATATTATCACGTGAACGCACTAAAGTTGATATTCGGAACAACTCTAAGCAACTCTAGGGCCGAGTTCACTTGAAACTCTACAATCGACTTCAGGGTTAATATATTATCACGTGAACGCAACTCTAAGTTACTCTAGGGTAAGCATAACAAAATAAAATATTCTCATTGGTTTGACGTCATTCAAGAGTTTCTCGAGTTTAATCCTGGCTCGGTGAGGGTTGGAACCAGAGTACGAAGGGTTAACTCGAGTGGTTAAACTTAAATCGTTTTGTTGAAACCCGAGTTAGTAAAGTTAATTCGAGGGTTTCAAATGAACTTGGCCTAGGATAAGGCCCTGACCAAGCATTAAAAATTAAATATTCTCATTGGTTTGACGTCATTAAAGAGCTTTTCGAGTTTAACCCTGGCTCGGTGAGGGTTGGAACTAGGGTACGAGGGGTTAACTCGAATGGTTGAATTAAAATCGTTTTGTTAAAATCGAGTTAGGAAATGTTAACTCGAGAGTTTCAAGTGAACTCGGCCTAAAAGTGTAGCCTTCCTAACCAAATTTTTGTATCTAAGGAAGAATTTGGTAAAGGTTTTAATTTATCACTTTTACTTCTATTTTTTGACTACACAATAACAACACTTGCAATAATACAAGTTATACATGCAGTCCAACATGGTATTTTCATTTACTGTCCATAATGTTATGTTATATGCAGTGCAATACGTGTCAGTAATTAGATCTGAAGTTTATTGTTTCAGTGCCTTTTATTTACATCGTGTCTATAACAAAGAACTAAAACCTGATTTAATAACGCGATAAAGCATATAAAGAATATTGAAAGAAAATATGGTGCATTTACAGACATAAATATCACTATCGTTAGATGTTATCTTTTCAAATCCTTTCGTTTTGTATTAATCAATATAATCGAAAAAGATCAAAGCCTTTGTTTTCTAGTTAACAGTAATTGTAAAGAAATGTTTGGTTAACATCTGGTTCTTTGCATTTGTGATTGACGGAATAAAACAAAGTATTTAGGAAGAAGGGTACAGCATAAAAATAAACATCTGATTAAGTAGCTTGTTATGAAGAGTAAAACATATAAGAAAATGTGGTATGATTGCCAATGAGACAATTCTCCACGAGAGATCATATGACACAAGAAGTTAACAATTACATGTCATCGTATAACCTTCAACGATGAGCAAAATCCATACCACACTATAAACTCCAAAATGACATGTTTAAATCAATCCAAACGACAAACTAAGATTCTGATTTTTAAACCAAACATGAAACGAAAACAAATATGATAAACGGCAACAAACGATAACCACTCATGCAATAACAGGCTCTTGATTTTGGGACACACATAATGCAGATATTGTCGAGATTGGACATGTTTGCTGGCGCAAAACTCTCCCACAACCCTTAATAGTGGTGAAACAGTACAATATATGAACACATTTAACACCAGTTGTAAAAGGCTTATGTCATTTAGACAATTTTCAATCCATTAAAAAATCAGTTGTATAATATAAAAAAGAAGATGTGGTATGATTGCCAATGTGACAACTATCCACAAGAGACCAAAATGACACAGACATTAACAACTATAGGTCACCGTACGGCCTTCAACAGTGAGCAAAGTAAATACTGCATAGTCAGCTATAAAAGGGCCTGATATGACAATGTAAAACAATTCAAACGAGAAAACTAACGGCCTTGTAATACTATATACATTCAGTTAACATGATACCCACACATTGTATTAGTAACTTTTATCATGAATGACCATTCTGATGAATGTGATAAAACTAAAAAATGAACTTAAATCCAATATTTATAAAAGCACTCATTCTGAAATTTTTAAAGAATGTTGTCTGAAGTTAATGTAGCATTTGAGTCAAAAATTATCGCAGCATATTATTCTAAAATCTAATTTGATTTAGGTACATGTATATATCATGTTTAGAGGTTTATAAAGAATTTTAGACTGAGCACTGACCAGTGCTTCGGTAAATTGTCGAGAACACAAAGTTTCAACTCAAACATCGAAGGTTAACAATATGTGTTTTTGACACCCCTTTTAGAATGTTTTTTTTATATTGCTCTATAAGAATTCATCCATCATTGGCAGTTTTTTAGGTTGATGTTTCCCGATGAAGATAAAATGTTTCGTTCGCAACAGTCTATACAATTTTATTTCTTATTTAGTTGGTATGATAAACTGAAAAATGTTATTTTTTATCAAATATATATAATTAACTTCAAAATTGTTTTTTTAAATTCAGCAAATACAGTCTCACAAACAACAGAATAAGAATGTGCATAGCATAAAACCAAACTGAAACCAAATTTAAATGTCGCCTGTATTGATTGGTTTGTTTACAGGATGTGTTATGTCTGATGTTGTATAATTCACGTCTGTCTAACATGAGCTATGATAACGCAAGTACCAATAAACACAAAATATATACTGAATAACAAAGACTCGTGTTGGTGATAAATGCTATATTATTGTCTCATTAAAAAAACGCTTTATTGATTTAGAACAGAAAATTGTGTAAAAGAAGTAACAAAAGTGTAATTAAATCCCATTACCAACTTTTGTATATCAATATTTACCAGAATATATATTCCATTGTCTAACAGACTTATATCATATTGTTTTATAGTCGTATAATTAGAAACAAGTAATGCTACCAATAAATATAGGCGTGAACTATTTCATAAAAGAGATGTTATAATAGTAACCACATGTAGTATAGATGGTAAGACGGGACATATGGTAGGGTATAGTAACCACATGTAGTATGAATGGTAAGACAGGACATATGGTAGGGGATCATCAGATTAAATGCAAGTGGGAAATTCAAAGTTCTACGCAAGGTTCCTGAGTTACAAAATATCTACAATTATAAAACTATAAGTTTTCAGACTTTTCACAAACGCTGCCGTTGCATAGAAAAATTACTCCAATATGACAGAATCTTTAACACCGTTAAAATCGATGCCAACATCGTAAACACAAAACAAAAAGGACATTTAAAAGATAGAAAACTTTTATTTTATAGAATCTTATATGATGCTAAAGGCACAAAGATGACCTGAAGAAGACAATGAAAATGAAAACTTTATAATATTGAACATGAAGTAAGCATACTTTTTGCGCGGTCCCAGGGTGCCGGCTATCTGCTTAGTGGCCAGTACTGTTTGGATCATAATAACACATTTTGAAAAGCAAATGTTTACTTTTAAATAATTAAAATAAATCTAAACGAAGGATTTAATTTCCTTCAGACTAAATTGACATTAGCCGTATCGTTAGGTTAAATTTAGGCGCCTTTTTATTTTGATGCACCAAATGACTTTACATATTTCGTGTTTTTAGCTTATATTGTCGGATGCACTTGCCGAAGGTTATTCTATAAGTCGTGGTATCATAAGTTTATTATACTAGATAATTGCTGCCATTTAAATCAGTTTGTACTCTACCAACATTTTACATTCCCAGAATACATAGCCTTGTGGTAATTATGATATACTTTATATATTTCATCTCTAGACATGTTATTATATATCTTCTATTTTTTCTTACTATATTACATGCAGGGATGCAAGACGTCTAAAGACTTCATTGCAAGTTAAATTTAGTTTGAAAAGAATATATCGAATCAATGTTTAACATAGCATTGTCTCTGTAAAGATTTTAACTGTTAGACTACATATTGTCTTTCTGGTATATTAATATGACGAGGCTATATATGTTTTCGGTTGTAATTTGCTTTATTTTGAAAATATGAAGAGAGAGAGAGAGAGAGAGAGGTGTGAAATCCACGTCAATGAAACAGCCACCTAACAATATACACGCACGCCGACATAAACAGATTCCAAACCTGAAACCAGTGAGTAGGACTATTTTCTAGCACACAACAATATACACTCGCCCCAACATAAACAGATTCCAAAGTCGAAACAAGTGAGTAGGACTATTTCTTAGCACACAACAATATACACTCGCCCAAACATAAACAGATTCCAAAGTGGAAACTAGTGAGTAGGACTATTTTTTAGCAGACAACAATATACACCCGCCCCGACATAAACAGATTCCAAACTTGAAACTAGTGAGTAGGACTATTTCTTAGCACACAACAATATACACTCGACACAACATACACAGACTTGAAACTTGAAACCATCGAGTAGGACTATTTCTGAGCAAACAACAATATATACACTCGCCCCAACATACACAGATTTGAAACTTGAAACCATCGAGTAGGACTATTTCTTAGCAAACAATAATATAAACACTCGCCCCAACATACACAGATTTGAAACTTGAAACTAGTACACGAAAAAGTGACAGAGTAGGACTTTTTTGGCAAACAACATAGTGGAATAACAAAACGAACTTGCAAATATGTACGACCAAAACAAATTCAGAACATGCACTAAACTTTATAATACTGGTACAATGTACAATATTTTTATTCAACAGCATCATGTATGGCAGTTATTATTTCTGTATCAATAGAACAGTTTTATTCAACAGCTTCGTGTATGGCAATTATCATTTCCATATCTCATCGACTACATTGGTTCCATCAAATTTTCGTGATGTGTTTCTGACCATTTAAGTGAAACCAATTGACATGAAAAGTGTTTATTAGGACAAACAAAACTCCTATAACAATTATTTTTGTTTTTCAGATGGTGCAGATACATTCTGGAAAGTTTAAATTGTTTGCTAAGCGAGCCATACTTTAAAAAGTAAAAAGTTAAAACGTTTGAATTTCGATGAATTGAAAATTTTCAACTACAAAACACTTCCTTCTGACCGACAATTATAAGATCACAGACCTTGATGTTATAACTCAATTATTTGATTGATCCCTGATAGAACAAGTTTTACATATCTGAACGGTACTTAACGTTGATTCCGTCTCAAACGACATAACCCAGACATCACTAAGGAGAGCAATTTATTTTTTCAATCATATGGACATGGACTGAAAACCTTTAAGTCCTCTCTTAATTTGATGTCTTCACGTTCAACTAAATCTGTCGACCTGTGATTTCATAAATGTTCAAGATGAAATATTAATACCGGATCTTTTAAGAATCGATTTAATGTTGCATTAGATTGACAATGAGGAACATTGGTCAATTATTCCCCTTTAATGATAACACAGGTGGCAGTGCAGTAGATCAGGTCCAACACACAGCATCTCTTATCTATATCCTATTGAGAATTACATTGTTTGTTTGTATACAAATTATAATAATAAGTTTTTCATTACTTAATATCTTTTACTGATGTCGTGTTAACCTGGATGTGTCTTATA
The DNA here is from genome assembly GCF_036588685.1 of Mytilus trossulus. Lineage (NCBI taxonomy): Eukaryota > Metazoa > Mollusca > Bivalvia > Mytilida > Mytilidae > Mytilus > Mytilus trossulus. The sequence continues at coordinate 1,742,086 of NC_086374.1, forward strand.
GAGATGGACATATGTTTTTAATTTTTTTTTTAAATAAAAAATGGACACTTGCAACAAAAAGGAAAAAATATGAAAAAGCAGTCCTATAACATGTATAATATATGACTTGGGGGAATTATTTTCTTTTTCAATTTTTTTTATTTTATTTATTTTGCTATTTATTTTTCATTTTTAGTATCAATTTGCATTTAAAAAAATATGAAAATATCAGCATTAAAATGTTAAATAACGAAAATATAATGCTAATGCATACATATACTATAAAACTAAAAGAATGAACAGCTAGCAAAAACATTTTAGTTTGCTGTGATCTTTATCATTGCAGAGCGATCATAAATCAGTTACAAGTTTTGACAATTGAAAACTGAAGTGAAATATTCAATAAAATTAATTTGTAATTTAAAAGAAAAAGAAAAATAGAATTTAACAATCTTAGATTATATGATATTCGTCAAGAACTACCGGTTTGAAATATTTTTCAGAAAAAGAAGTTCTTATATTTTTGCAATGAGTTATAAAAATTCTTTAAAAGTAAAAAAAAAAAAGTAATTTGAAAGTAATAATCATTATTGTTGGCCAAACACTCATTAACACCCAAGTTACCTCAGACAAGTACGGAACCAATCTAGTGTGATTAGTTTATTTCGGGATGTATATTGGCATTTGAGTGCTAATACTGCATTGTTTTCTGTTAATCCACTGATAAAGAGGCAAAAAAAAGAAGTGACCTCGACACAAATATTCAATATTTAATGTTTTTTGCCTTCTGACTGACTACAACTCTTGAAAGAGGAAAACTGTCATGTCAAAGTGAACTACAGAGACATGTTTACAATGAGCTGTCAGGTCCGTATTAGTAACATGCAACAGTCACACAGAGACTCTAAAATAATGAGATCTTTATTTATGTAACATTTTGTAGATGATTTCTTGCTCTTTTTATTTTGATATAACACTTTACTTTGACAAAAAATGAGTTATTTTATGTTCCCAGTCGTAGGTATTTCGGAAATCTATTGTTGATCAATTGCTGAGCTGTATTGAAAAGTATTTAACCCTTTTGTTTCAGATATCAGTGGCGGATCCAGAACTTTTCCTAAGGGGGGCCTGCTGACTGACCTAAGGGGGGGTCCGCTCCAGTCATGCTTCAGTGATTCCCTATATAATCAACCAAATTTTTCCCACGAAAGGGGGGCCATGGATCCCCTAGGATATCCCCCCCCTTGGATCCGCATATGGATATATATCTATTGAGTTTGATGTAAAAATCTGCAGTCATTTCCAAAATTCTAATTTCTGTCATTTGATTCTCATTTAAAAAGAATTAAAGTATCTTAATGGAAAAAAAAACCATCAAATTTGAAATTGAAAGCTAGGTTTTGTTTTTAATTTGTCCTATATACAAGTATAAAGATTTCTACCGTTTAATTAATGAAATTTATTTAAATCATACTATATTTTTTTTATATTTGTGTAAACAATTTGATTATTATTAAATACTCACAAATATATACATGTACCTTAAACAACACTTTTACATTCCATTCTTTAAAAAAATTAATAAAGAAAGAAATACATTCATTTAATTTATATCTTTACTTGTAAGTATGTTAACAAAAACTCTCTCAATTTTTTTCCACTGCATGATAATACTCATGCACTCCTTAATTTTTTTTTTAGTTCAGGCTATCAGGGACTTTCTATATTAAGTAAGTATAGAAAGTCACTGATGGAATGTATTCAAAATTTGACACATTTGTCATTTATATACTAAATAGTGAATAAAATAAAAATAGTGACAGAGATTTATTTTAATCATAATAAGACTTATCAGCATACACATATTTGTGTATCATATGTGGCAATGAATGCATGCTGGCTTTCTTATCATACACACAGATGTTAATTGTTGGACCTGATCTACCACAGCGCCACCTGGAATTAAGTGGGGATAATCTTCAACAAAGTCTCTCATTAACATATCAGTATCTTCTTATCTTGATCACGTGATGTCCGTCAAAGCCTGGTACCGATAACAGACTTGTCGTCTGCTGTTTTGTCGGGTTGTTGTCTCTTTGACACATTCCCCATTTCTATTCTCAGTTTTATTAAGTTTACCTAGAATGGTCTTTTATATCGCAATACAACGGCAGCAACAAATCTATTTAAGTAGAAACCAATGTTTTTTTTAATCTTTATATGTATTTTTGTAACACGTTTAAGGAAATACAATTTTATAAATTACCCTAGAACAAACGTTTATGTCCTTCATATCAGGAAGAAATATTAAACAATAATGTAGTTCCTCGTGGAAATGTTACAAAGTTCATTGTAAGCACACATTACTCAAATCATTTATTACTATTAAGCCTTTGATAAATATAAATGTTTTTCAGAAGACAACCGATTTATTTGACCGATATGTTTGTTTTAAGTGACTCTCATTTCCTTTATCATAACTTTTTTTCTATACAATGTCGTAATTTGAGACACTGACACCAAGTTCAAAAATTGATTAATTTAAAAAGGCAATTACTTCCGTATACGATACTGTTAAATATGTCAATGATAAATGATCATGCAATGTATGACACGGTATGTATAGTTGTTACAATGACAAATGAACAAAAACTAAGATTTAAAGTATATTTCAGAGCAATTCAGGAGCCTGTATAGTCAGTGGATGTCGTTTGTTTATGTGTTACATATTTGTTTTTCGTTCATTTTTTTTTACATAAATAAGGCCGTTAGTTTTCTCGTTGAATTGTTTTACATTGTCTTATCGGGCCCTTTTATAGCTGACTATGCGGTATGGGCTTTGCTCATTGTTGAAGGCCGTACGGTGACCGATAGTTGTTAATGTCTGTCATTTTTGTATTTTGTGGATAGTTGTCTCATTTGCATACCACAGCTTCTTTTTTTATATTACTTTAGAATAATCATTTCAATTTTTTGCTGTTGAGAATTAGGTATTTTATGGTCTATAGCATGTACTGCAAATAAAGCCACTGATACCCTAACATTTCTGAAATCCATATTTTTCACATCATTTTCTTTTATGCAGTATAATTACCAAAAGATACTCTCTGATCTAGATTTTTGTCTTTACGAATATACATAAATACTGTCCCAAGTAAGAAAATTAGAAATTTGTCCTTTATTTCTACAAAGTTTCTACATATTTGGGATTGTTATTCATATATTAACGTTATCATATTTATTTGGGTAATAGGATAAAAGTGAACAAGAAGTCAAAACCGGGTCATTCGATACACTATTTTGAGTTACGTCCCTTTCACGAAACCTTATATAAACTTGAGTGCTAAAGAGTAGTACAATAATATCATAACTAGCTACAATATATCAAAAAAAACTTTAAATTAAGGCAACAGTAGTATACCGCTGTTCAAAACTCGTAAATCTAGGGACAAAAAACATAATCGGGTTAACAAACTAAAACTTAGGGAAACGCATTAAAAATAAGAGGAGAACAACGACACAACATTAAAATGTAATACACACAGAAACGGACTAAGCATTAGACAAAATCCGATGAGAATAACAAATACAACATCAAAACCAAAAACATGAATTTGGGATAGAATTTTTGTTTCAGTATTTTTCCAGTAACGTCACATAATAATTGCTGTAATATGTTGAGACTAGAGTCAGTTATTTAAAGGCAAAAAAAGATTCTTTAATGTCCTACTAACCAACTTTTCCCCCCATAATAATAAATTTCTCTTTTTCAGTTTTACTGAGCTAATAGGTTTAAACTTGCTGACTTTTTAATTTTATCAATGGAGTAATTTTAAAATCATTATCCTATTTAACCTTAGTTATATACGCATATCAACAGATTGCCATTCATTTATACCTGGTATACATTTGAATACAAACGATAAAAAAAACAATAAATATCCTTCCTCTAGATAACAATGTTTAAATATACTATTTAATTCATCTGTGACCAGTCGGAACGGTATGACCGGAACAAAACGGATCTCTTTGATAGACATCGCTAATTAAGTTTAAACCATTTACGTTCAATGAACTCAAAATATCAATCTTTTAGAAAAATCTTTTAAAAAACCAACAAAGCCATACTAGCGCTGTTCGTGATCTTAAACATGGACTCGTTTCTTAAATGTTAAAAATTTTGTCAACTCGTGTCTTATGAATATTTAGAATAAAACAGTGTGTTAATTAATATTCATTTCCTAGAGAATATAGATAAATTATATTAAATCAATCGATCTTGTAAAATAATGAACAATGAATGTTGCCCTACATAAGTCTATTGAATATTTGTGTCGTTTGTTTTTTTGTATTTACACTTTCTGCTCATATAGTATGCATCCTGAGGCATACCTTTTTTTTGGATCATTGGTAAATTGTCTTTAAAAAATCACGAGTTCAAAACCGGCTACAGAAAACTTGTAGCATTAATGTAGAATTAAATTAATAAAATAAAATATTTTTTCTTCTCGGTTTAAGATGCAGTCGGATTATAGCAAAGCGGTCTGTATACAAGGTAAACGTTTTGAACTATAGAATTTTTAACATTTCAATCCGCCACAAGAAGGTATTACTTTCATGTACATCGTCAATTATCAGTCAAATCTGCAGGTAGCAAAACATATAATTCTCAATGAGAAATGAAAAAGATGAAGTGTAATTAATTTAATGGCCATGACCGGTCGGTAGACTGATAAAAGTTTATATTTTTGGAGAGGTGATGAAATGTTTGCAGTGTTTTTTTTCTCCTTCTCATTTGTTATAAAAGTACATAAGAACACAGCAGCATATCAGGTAGATCACGGAATGTGTAGAATAACTGGAAGATATTAATAATTACACCACAACTGCATTTCACACATAGTATTCGAAAAACAAAATCAATGAAAACAAATTTTAATTCATTTTTTTCTCTATTGAATGCTAAAGTGATCTGCTAAGATGTTTTCATTGGTAGATATACACAGTACAAAAAGGTCTTTCTATCCTAGTGAAAATTGATGGCAATTGAATAAATATCCAGGGAGACCAATTATATTGAGATGAAAGCCCTTTAGTATCATTGTTACATGCTTGTTGATACGTAAAAGTTGATGAGCTTGATAATTTCACAGAACAATTGAATACATTTAACATATCGCAAATAAGTCTACCAAGGGAAGTTTTTAATGGCAACATGCATCTTAATATTACATAAAATATCAAAATTAATAACTTTGTTTATTCTACAATTGTGACAGTATCAGACATAATTCAAAATAACTTTATATGGGCTATAAACTAAATCCCTATCTTATTAAAGATTTTTATCTGAAATGGAAATATGATTATTTTTGTCTTGCATACAAATATAAATATCCAACAACAGTGTCAATGATAATCAAACAATGTTTAGTATTGTCATATACTGCACCTAATCAAAGACTTTATAAATCATAAAATGTATATCCGATATAATATTTCAACCTGATACTATAGCAGAGGAGTTTTCGTTTCCGAATAGATGTGTTTTAACCCGAACGTAATTATACAAGAGGTTCTATAGGAAATTAACTTTGAGCAGGATGTTTTCTGGTTCGGTCGTCAGAGTCTATAGTTATCAGTTAGGTTAATCCTTATACAAGTACTCAGACATATTTATTTTAGGCTACTGTCATAAACATTATGCAAGTACTTAGGAATATTTATTTTAGGCTACTGTCATAAACAACTCAGTGAAACCTATTCCAACAAGGTTTTTGTTTATATGTAACATATTTGTTTTTCGTACATTTTTTGTCACACGAATTGGGAAAGATCCGTTTGCGCCAAAAATGCGTCCTTTTGCGCCACAACATTTTTTTTCAAATGCTACGTTTGCGCCACATGTTTTAAAATTACATGGTATCATTTGCGCCAAAAGTAAAACATACGATTGCGCCAACTAGGAGAAATAATACTTCGGGAATCCTAATCCTTTATTTGAATTTGGTATCAGCCGTTTTCACGGCAAGTGTTTCCTTTTTTGAAACATATCTTCTTCTTACTGCTGCTTCGTGTAAAAAGTAGATATGTTAATACCAAGTTAAATATGTAGTAGTTTGTAAAGTCACATAATTGTAAAAAAACACAAAAATTGAAGGATGAAATGCATAAAACAGTTCATAATAATTCTAATTATTATAAAGCCCATATGCATGGTGGGAACAAATCACTGTATCATGCATCAATATATGTGGCTAAAACATAACCAGCAAAAGTTTCTATTTTCTTCTCTATTGGCATATCTTTATTAAATATTCAGCAATGCAATACGTTTTATTATCTCTCTATGCATTGCCTGTATAATGCATTGTAAGTCATTTCTCTCCAGATGCTCATCTTCATTGTGAAATATCTCCAAACATATGATACTTTTTAAGTCAAAAATAAGAATAAATATATATGTTCCAGACCATATGAGTATTTGGACCGTACGCATACGGTTCTGACTGTATACGTATACTCGTACGGTCCGACCATACGCGTACGGTCCAACCATACGCATACGGACCAGTACGAGCTAACCATACCTGTTATTTTTTTTTGTAAAGTTGCTTAATTTTCTAAAACAATTGACCTCCCACATTATGTTTACTTCCGATATTTTTGTTAAAGTACACATACGGTCCAGACCGGACGCGTACGTTCCAAATACTCATACGGTTTGGAACATATATAATAAATTATTGTTAATTATGATAGATATGTGTACAGGTAAATTGGCGCAAATGAGTTCCGAATATTGGCGCAATTGATACATTTGGGATAAAAATAATTGGCGCAAATGATACCCCTGAAAAACAGCAATTGGCGCAAAAGGAGAGCTGCCCACGAATTATGCCGTTAGTTTTCTCGATTTATCTTCTTTACATTGTCATTGCTTCTATATCTGATTATGCGGTATTGGTTTTGCTCATTGTTGAAGGCCGTACGGTGACCTATTATAGGTGCTAATTTCTGTGTCATTTGGTTTCTTGTGGAGAGTTTTCTCTTTGGCAATCATACCACATCTTCTTTTTTTTTTTTTACATTTGCCATGATGCTCCACGCAGTATGAAGGCGTTTTCAAATGCGACTTTACATCACGTGGTTGTTTCAATCGTTTGTGGGAAATAAACACAAATAAATATTCAATTCTAATTCTAATTTTTATTTCAATGAGTAAAACGTTGCATGTCAGAAAGCTATAGATTAAAATAAAAGAAGTATTTCAAATACATGTTGCGTAATACATGTAATAATAACTAGGCCACCAGTAGAAAAGTAATTATTTATCTGACGAAGGCCAGGGTAGCATCGCTATTTATATACCACTATACCAAGTAGCTGCTTTATAAATATAAAATAGATTCTTCGACACTTAAAGGATAATATATTTCCCCCAGCTTCTGAAATTCAAGATTAACAAATATTTACCAAACACTCATAAATCACTACTCGTTGATATAACTTTCATTCATAAAAAGTAAGAAAAGCGATAAGAAATAATGAGATATTGAATTATAGAATACATTAATGTTACATAAACGTAATATTTCTGATTAATATTTGTAGTAGCTATTATATGGAGGTAAATGCTCAGATTTATAGCAACTATTTGACAGCAGAAGTTATAAATATTAATAAAATAATTAACAGAATCACCGATATAAATAGTATATGTAGGATGTTTCGAGAAAAAGTATCCACCTCTTTCTTATTGTGGCTTTTAAAGCGATTAAATGATGGAAACTGACGGCATTGAATGAAGTCTCTACTTAATCAAATATGAAGTCCTCATTATTAAAGGTTTCCAAAATGCTAGAACGGTATGAGTATAACAAATATTATGTACAAGAGCTAACTTGCTCGTTATATCTACATAAGAAAATGCATGTACCAAGTCAGGCACACGCCAGTTGTTTTTCCATTCGTTTGATGTTTTACGTTTTTGATTTTGCTATTTTATTGGTGACTTTCCGCTTTAAATTTTCCACGGAGTTCGGTTTTTTTTGTTATTTACTTTTTTTCAATGGCAGAAGAATGATTAGATGACAAAACATGCAGTCCCAGTGCGTGTTCTAATCATCTTATTAAAGTATTTGGCTAATACTATTTGGCTTATACTTATTTGTCCCTACTTATGGTAGCACAATACAAAGATTTTTTTACTTCCAATCACTAACCTTTGAAATGCTGTAACTTTCTTATGAATGCATAGAAAATAATAAAAGAGGTATATAAAGATAGATAAAAGATTAATCTTTTAAATGAATGTAATATTTTTATTATGCAATCATTATGTAATCAATTATTATGTAATTAGCGGCAAAATCTTGGTACGTTCACTGGAATGAATTTAGCTCTATCATCTCTTTAACTATACAGAAAATTTTAACGAAATCATAACCAACACATCATGGGCTTCAAAAGGGTGTCCCAGATTGTCTCTATGGTGTTCCATTCTCTTATAAATCTCTAATTAGTGTAAACATCCTAACCACATAAAAGAAGATAGTGTTTAATTAGGTATAAAATTTGTTCTATACATTCTATCTGAAATCTGAGACACCCTTTTGTAGATAATGGCCATAGGAACAACATATAATAAAATCAACCCTCTAGGGATACCTATGCAGAAGCTAATTTCATTTGAAAGTGGAAATTTGGTGAAAAATATTTTAGACACAGTTAACCTTATAATTGATTACATAATTGTTGCATAATACTAACATTGCATTACTTTGAAAGAGTAATCTGTTAGCTATCCAAAACTACCACTTTTATAAATTTTCAAGCATAATTAAGAAAGTTACAGCATTTTAAAACTTGGGAGTTGGAGTTATAAAATCTTTGTATTGTGCTACCTTATACGTGTATATATTTCAATATGAAGATGCTACAAAAATATGTTACAAAAATCGAAAATTAAATATTAAAATGGATTAACACGACATGTGAAAAAACGTTACTAAGACAGCAATTCACACATACGCACGCACTAGTAATGAAACGTTATCAACAACCAACAAAAAGATACAAAGGAAACATAAAAGAATATCAAAATATTTATTTAAACATATTTATTTATAGTGGATTGGGAAACAACTTAATGCAACGTATATCAACCCCTTTCCACTTTGCAGATGCGAGTGCTGCCTTGTTGCGGCATTAGCTTACGCTTTTTCGAAATCTACAAGAGTGTCTTTTACGTGCAAGAGATATGGCTCTCTGTTAACACGGGTCAGTCATTTATCGTCCCCTTCAAAGTATATAACTGCACAATTAAGACAAAAAAGAGGCGAAAGATATAAGGAGGACAAACAAATTTCTTCAAAACGTGATTGTTCCCGAAATGAAATATGTCGGCTTCACGAATGAAACTCGTCGTTTTTCTTACCATAAACTCCATAAATTAGGATTGTAAAGCATCTATATAAGCATATACATCATTATATGTTATTTTATAGTTATAATTTCACACACTGATGTCATATGTTCAGAATAGATTATGATGCTTCTCAGGTTATGTGATCAATGATTTATATTTATCATAGCCGACTATTAACTTTTGGGAAAGTGCATTCTGAAAGGTTTCAGTATTCTGATGTTTTTGTGTGACTAGATTATGCAAACATTATTCACAGGAGCTTTACGATATTTTAAACATTCTACGAAGAGGTAATATATTCAAAGATCCAGACAGACTAGATAGAAAAGTTTCAGCGAAAAGCAGAAATCTAAAAATTAACAATTTAAATTGCTTTGATTTAAATGTAGAATTCTACAGAATAGAATATTGCATAAACAATAATTGTCAACAACAGTTTGACAGATTGAATGGCGAATAATCAGCTCAAAGTGAAACCAATGTGAATTTATTGTCCCGTATAAGGATTCAAAATTAAATATATTATTTAGATTTGTCATATATTTGTAATAGTTAAAATTGAGATCAGTTACTGTGACAATCACTTGTCGTTTAACAACATCACATAACTAGCTTAAACCACATCATTGTATTAGATAGGTTTGTGCAGTGAAAAATACGGTCGGTTATTTGTAAACAAATACCTTAAGCTTTAAAGTTATATAAATGGACTTACAATGATAAAATGATCAGTAATACATTATGTGGTATGAAGTAATTAGTATCAAATATACCATGTAGAGGTAAGGCAGAAGAAATAAAAATGGACACTAAGAAATCATAAGTGAATGAGAACAGTCAAAACCATTGCAAAAAACCTGAAATCTTCAACAAGGTCAACAAAGTCCTCAACCCTACAACGAAAAAGTTTGGTAAACACGAAGCCAATACTGGGGTTAAAATCTGGCAGCAGATCCTACATCTAAATCCACATTCAGCCTCTGTCTAGTCTAAGCAACACGAAACATAAACAGGGGTTAGCATTTAGCTATAGCAGTGTTAAAAATCCTACATTCACATTTATATGCACTGTCCGCCGTGTCTGAGCAATAAACCCCCAAAGTGAGGTTAACACCTGGCTCCAGAAGGGCAATTAGATCCTTCATCAACATTTAGATGCAGCGTCCGCCGTATTACTCTTGGCAAGTACAAATTATGTGATAAGTCTTAATCAAATGGCAAAATGGAAGAAACGAAGGAAGGGATTGCGGTAAAGACGATTGGAACGAATCCGTGGTTATGTGCGACACAGATTAACCATCGATTTATGGTCAATCAAAAATATTTCGAAGGGATGACTCAACTTTACCACTACGAAGACTTGGTTTAATAACACAAACGTTCTTGTTAGCAGCAAAACTCGACCAAGAAAATCATGATAAAAGCCCTGGACTTCTGTAGAGTACAAATATTAGTATAAATACAGACAGACACATTTGGTCCAAGGTGTTAATCACGTTTTGTCAAGTTCAATTCATTTGTTATTTTCATATTCTTAAATGCGTTAAAAATGTGACCAAAAACTTGTATACTGGTCTTTACGGTAATGCAGAAATTGTTTTATAGACACGTTTACTTGGTTTTTGTTTGTGTCATCGTTATTTATGTTTCGTTGGGTATCCCGGGCTTTCGTAAACCCTATTGATTTTTTGCTTCGTAACTGACCATTATCCATGTTCTTCACAGACAAAAGATTTTCAGCGTCACAGTACAAAATTGCTATCCTGTGTATTTATACCTAAATGCTTTGTCATGGTTATGTATGCTGGTCTTTAGGTCAAATGTTTTCCTGTAGCTATTTATATATTTAAAAGCTAAAAAATAAGACATTTTTCTCCTTATCGCATATATTAATCTATAATAAATGTTTACATAACAACGTCTCAAATGAGAGTAACTGTAATATGTAGTCCATTATATAACTGTAGATTTTGTAAAACTTAGATAAGTTTAAATCTTATTATTTTTTAAAACAGACAAAAAGGATCAGACACTATACATGATATAAAAAGAACTGAGCAATAGATTTTTTGGTAAAGTTTGTTTCCAGTTTTTTGAGAAAAAAATTACATGTTTTTGACCCTGAATTTTTTTTTTGTCTCACCTTCAGCTGCCACATTATGTAATGCTAAAATTTAAAGAAGAAAAGAATGGTTTCGACATGGTTCCAAAAAAAAAAAAAGATTGTTGAGGCGAAAAAACAAGTTTATCGAAAAAAATCCATAGCCATCTCCCCACCCCAAGAAAACCCAATGGCTGCTGTCTAACACTAGACTTCTAGTAGAAACTGTCATAAGTCGAAGAGATCAGACAAAACCATTGCAAAAAACCTGGAATCTCCAAAAAAGCAAAACAAAAAAAGTCCTCAACGCTACAATGAAAAAGTTTGATAAACACGAAGCCCAAACTGGGGTTAACATCTGGCTCCAGAAGGGTAAGCAGATCCTACATCTAAATCCACATTTAGCATCTGTCGTGTCTGAGCAACATGAAACCTAAACAGGGGTTAACATTTAGCTCTAGAAGTGTTAAAGATCCTAAATCTTCATGCATATGCACCGTCCGCCGTGCCTGAGCAACAAGAACCCCAAACTGGGGTCAACATCAGGCTCCAGAAGGGTAAGCAGATCCTTCATCCAAACCCAGATAAAGACGATTGAAACTAATCCGTGGTCATGTACGACACAGATAATCTATCATGGCCAATCAAATCTTTCGATGGGAGGACTCAACTTTACCAGTACGAAGACTTGGTTTTATTTTAGCGCAAACGTCCTTGTTACCAGCAAACCTCGGTAAAGAATATCATGATAGAGGACGCCAGCCCTGGACTTCTGTATAGTATTACTATTGGTATAAATACAGATAGACACATTTGGTCAAAGGTGTTCATCACGTTTTGTGAAGTTCAATTCATTTGTTATTTTCATATTTGAGACTGCGATAACATTTGACCAAAAGCTTTTATAATTGTCTTTAAGGTTGTACAGACACTGTATATGACAGTTCTTGTCCATTCGTTTTTGAAGCGTTTTGTTATTTGATTTTGCCATGTATTATGGACTTTCCTAATTGATTTTCCTCTGAGTTCAGTATTTTTGTGATTTTACTTTTTATTAACACAATTACTTGTTTTTTTTTTTTGGTAATTTTTATTTATGTTTCGTTGGGTATCCCGGGCTTTCGTAAACCCTATTTAGTTTCACTTCGTAACTGATCATTATCCATATTCTTCAGACACAAAAGAATTTCAGCGTCACAGTACAAAATTGCTATCCTGTGTATTTATACCTAAATGCTGTGTCATGGTTATTTATGCTGGTCTTTAGGTCAAATGTTTTCCTGTAGCTATTTATATATTTAAAAGCTAGAAAATAAGACATTTTTCTCCTTATCGCATATATTAATCTATAATAAATGTTTACATAACAACGTCTCAAATGAAAGTAACTGTAATATGTTTCCAATTATGTAACCGTAGATTTAAACTTAGTTTAGTTTACATCTTTTTATTTGCTAACACAGAAAAATAGGACCAGACGCTTTCATGGTATAATAATTACAATCATTAAACAAATGTAACAGACAATGAGAACAGAGCAGAGATAATGTGCATGTAAACCTTGGGTTATAAACAATAAAGAAAACACATTAATGATGACTGAATAAAGCTTTGTTGTATAAATATATAATTCTGCACTTTACTATATTTTAAGCATCGCGTTATTAAAGAAGGATTAAGATTTTTATATCGAAGTATGTCTCTGACCATCAAGATTTTGTGTCCGTCTATCTGACTGTTTTAAAGAGCACTATGCATTTTTCTCTGTTGGCGTATCTTCTAGTTATGGTTGAAAAAGGGGTGAAGGATCTTTCCAAATGTTTAATTGGTTATGATGGGTAGCTGAAGTATTTCATATTTCGTATAAAGACTTCGAAATTGAGATAAAATGAAGGACAATGTTTATATTTATTTACCTACATAAAAAATATCAAAACTAAACAGCTGTTGATAGCTATTGATATGCACATCATAATTTATCTTAATATCTAATTATATTGTAAACAAACATTGATTCTAAAAATACATAATGAACATGTCTTTTAAAAAAAATACATGGTAACAGTCGGATACAATTATTAAGTCACTACCTCTATTCTACCACGACGCACCATTTGATAAAATTAGTAGATTAATAGGGTTACCAATTATAAAGTTGTACCATCTTATGTAAAATTGAGAATGGAAATGGAGAATGTTTCAAAGAGACAACAACCCGACCAAAAAAATAAAAAAACAACAGCAGAAGGTCACCAACAGGTCTTAGATACATATTGTACTAATTTTCTCAATCAAAATTATATAGACAACTTTAATGCTGCATGCATGAATGTATTTCAATACAGTCAATCTACAAGTGAGTTACATTGCTGTACGATTTGTTCTAACGAAACTTAAAGTTTTCAACCCCATACGATTTTACCAGATAAACAGAATAATGTATATACTTAGATCCTTTCACAGTACACATTTTATAGTTATAATTATAGTAAAATTTGTCCTCGGAACTCATTTCTTTGGTAACCTGATTAAATGTACAACGCATTCCGAAAAAATGTAATTTAGTTGTTTTGGGCATTCACTACATAAAGGCAACAGTAGTATACCGCTGTTTAAAACTCATAAATCCATGGACAAAAAACAAAATCGGTGTAACAAAGTAAAACTGAGGGAAACGTATTAAATATAAGAGGAGAACAACGACACTACAATATGATATGTTGTTATATTAATTATTTTACAAAGGACGGCTGATATTTTACAAACCTTTTTTGTTTCTAACCTATACTGTTCTAATTACATTTAGCAGATATTTTTTACCACCATATGTTTTACAATAATTAAATTAATTATTGTATTTTTTTCTGGTGTTACATTAATTCAATAACTATGTATTAATTTGATATTTGACAATTTGTCATACTTTCTCTCATACTGGTCATGCTTTCTCTCATACTGGTCATGCTGGTACTATTATAACGCATTTTTCATGTCCCTGGGGTTAACATTGTTTGACCAATGTGTGTATTCGCTATATCATCAGAAAATATATGTGTTTAAGCCCCCTTAATAAGGTGTATATAATTGAGGATCTAGAGTTGGTTAACAATCTAACGACTTAAATCTCTTTGAAAATGAAATAATATTAGATTTAAGACTTATGGTTTGGACGGTAATTTAACGTCTGAACAATACAGTTTCGCCTTGAGATCAATTGTGTGTCACAGTGTTTTATTTTATAGTTGATTCGGTGACCTGACCCTGATATCACCTTTAGAACTCATAATAAAATGAATTAAAAAAGCTTAATAAGGAAGTTGATTAGAAGAAACATGCCAATCTGAGGTATATTTCTGGACTCAATGGAATTTCCTTATTCTAAATTCTAAATTATTTACAACATTATCACCTTATGTGTTATTATTTATTTGTATTTTCTCCTGTTTTACGACCATCATTGCATTATGGCACTAAACCTAATACATGTCCAATTAGACAACACCTATTCTCTAATTAAATGTTTCCAGTGGTGTCTTAAGCAAACACCTCGTAGAAATGTCAACAACAACATATATGTTACTGGTTCAAATTACCTCTGCATGAGTTGTCTTTTTTATTAAACGAAACCCTCCCGAACGTCAAATTGTACCATTAGAATTATCTTATTTGTTATAAGACCAAACATGCCATTGCTCGCGATGTTTTATTAGTATTTTTACTTACACGTTTTTGAGACAAGTGACACGTTTTGCTAATTTAAAATGAAAAACAAATATTCAGAATAATGTGTAAATTTACAAATAGTAACTTACCTTGAATTTGTTGCACTTTAGCCTCTGAATCATTTATACACTGCAACGCATCCATTGTCATTATCACTTTTAATTCTTTATTTGAGGAATTATTATTATCATCCAGATTTCAAAAGTATAAATTATTATTATTATTTCCTTTCATAAAGAAAATCCTTTATTTCTACTGGTCACTGGCTGTTATTCATAATAAACATCAATGTCGTGCGGTGTATTGCAGTAGGTCATGTCTTAAACGTCACACAAACACTTTGGAAAAATAAAAATCTTCAATTTAGGTTTTCAAACTTGAAGCAGTTGTAAGACTGTCTTTGTCCACCTAGCAGTCAAAACAAAAAATACAAAATCAATTATTACAGCAGTTGACTTGAACTATATAATTGCAATTGAAAATGTCTGAAGCAGTTTGACTTGATCGTATCTACAACTGAGATTATCGAGGATTGTATTATAAGAAGAGTTTAGCACTGAATCGATAATCTTCAAGAGTTTTGTAGTGTAATTAAACACAGGCCAATTTATTTTAAATCTTTAACACTATTTAAATCAATCATTAAATGTAATAAGTATCACACTACTATCGGTTTCATCACTGATATATACCATATGTTCTCCGACGGTAAGGTGCTTCTATCCACGTGCTCAATATCTTGTAGCTCTGAAGATGGTCGAATAACTTTTTCACAGATAAGATCCTTCTGTTTTGTAGGTTAGATATTGACAAATAGATGTCGCAGTGATTATCTGATGAACTCAAAATATTATTGTTGATATTAATTGATCAAATTGGAAAGTAAGCTGCAATCCTTTCTGAATATTAAATAAACATCTAAACAATATATAAAGTTTGAAGTAAATCCAATTGTTCTATCAGAGATCACAACAGTTCCGTATGTATTTCTGTATTGAATTATTTCTCCCTCTTTGAGTTACTCCGTCATGTTGACATTCAGTCACTCCAACTCTTTGGCATTTTATTTATATCGGAATCTCACTCTGCAAAATAAAGGATATTATTCTTTAATAATTAAATTTAAATATTCAACTTAAGGTCATAACGCCTTGGTATAGATCGGTTTTATTCTATTAATAGGGTTTTTTCAATACGGACGCAATTAACCATTTAGAGATAAATAGTACTGTATATGAAATTCAATGGTCACATGTAATAGATACCAGGTTTACACTAAATTAGAGACATATAATTGTACAGTGGTATGTACGGCATTGTCTACCCAGTAATATCGTCGATCTATTTTTGACTATCCTTTAAAATGTTTAAAACTGTCAAGTAATGTTTAAGTATTTCACGTATGAAAGGATTATTATAATGTTCTGTGTCAAATATACATATATTTTCATTATTATATAACGACGACCGATTTTTTTTCGTTCTTTACTCTCACTTAGAAACCAAGACTATTCAAAGTCATGACGGCAGCATTTGTTTTTACATGAATGAAAGAAAACAAATATAGAAAAAAAAACTTTTTTCTTGAATAAACGTTACAAAAACAATGTACAAGTCATAGATTATTCAAAATATATTTTTTATTGTCGTCAGGCGTTTTAAAAAAGATAAATCTAGAGCAAAGCTGAAACGCAAATCATTTAATCATAGTTTCCAATTATTTTTTCCATATCCGTTTATTGTACCATACGTTAACTGAATTGAGATTTGAATTTTTTTACTATCCTTTTGCTTAACATTAAATAAATAAAGGGTAAAATGTTCAACAATAAACAATTTTATAGACAATATGTTAAGATTTAAATAGACCAGATTCTTGACAATTTATGAATGTAAGAGTAACTACAAAAGAACTGTCATCGGAACAACACGACATACTTTAAAGGACAACAATCTTAAGACATACTTAAATACAACCATCTACTAGGTTCCCGAAATAGGCCGTGTCCATTTACATGTCAAGGGTTACAAAATAGATTTAAAACTCAAATCTTCAGCTGTTCCAATTAGTAGTAAAACAATAAAGCCATTGAAGGGTGTTAAATAAAAAAATCCTATAGTTTAGAAAAATCACTTAACTCCGTATAAATAGTATTACACACAATGATGTTAGAGCTTACTGTTAAAGTAATTCATATGCTGATATAGAATGCCGTCTTGTTATTTGATATCGGTCATTGTACTAAATCTAACACTGCAATTTCTTAAACAGTACAGAAATACGATTCAATTCCCAAAGTGAATTTTCAAATGCATAAAATAAAAACCATTCAGATTTTTTTCGAACTGTTAACACGGAAATAAGATAACAAGACGCGAGGATTAAAAATGTGACAGCCTGATAACAATATTATCTAAACTTTATCAAAAGTTTTCTGTCGTTTGTTTTATCTTATTTTTGAGTTTGAATTCACATTACTATAGGACGTGTCATGGTACTTATCTATCCCAAATTCATGTATTTGGTTTTGAAGTTATATTTGTTATTCTCATAGGATTTTGTCTAATGCTTAGTCCGGTTCTGTGTGTGTTACATTTTAATGTTGTGTCGTCCTATTATATTTAATGCGTTTCCCTCAGTTTTAGTTTGTTACCCCGATTTTGATTTTTGTCCATGAGTTTATGAGTTTTGAACAACGGTATACTACTGTTGCCTTTATTCAAAATAATATTATCATAAAAACTTGATTTCTTATTTGCTAAATTTTGCAAATAGAATTATACGTTTGTTTTGATCATTTCTTGCGATACACTGAAGATTCCAAAGGGACAGTTTAATTTAAAGTAGAAATTAACTGACAATATAAAAGAGAAAATGTGGTGTGATGGGTCAAGAACCAGAAAGAGAATAAATTACAAAGAACAGTCGACAACAAAGTTAACCAATCGCAAAGCAACACAAAACCCACCAAAATCATGGGTAATATCAGGACCTCCAGAAAGTAGAGTAGATCCTGCTCAACGTTTTTACTATGTTTTGTAGTTTAAACATGTCCGCTTTCAGCATCAATGAAGAGAAATAAAAGATTGGCCGAAGAGACATTATAATACTTGTCAAAGAGCTCATCTTTTGCAGTAAAAGTTGTATAGTTTAAATGTGAATACGGTTTCTAAATACGCTTTTACTTATATTTTTTGTTGAGAATAAAGCATATGACACTTCACACATGATTACGAGAATAAAGATACTATCCTGAATTAGTCAGACAACTTAGATTTAGAAAATATTTATAAGAATATTCTAATAAAATTCATACTTTCCTATGTTGACAACAATTTTGAAGATACATGTATTTCTTGGTTGTTTCTCCAATTTTTACCTTCCCTAAACCCTCTCAGAAAATTTTTATATATTTCGAATTTCTAGGTTTTTACATATTTTATGAATTGAGAATTGCAGCAGGAAATACATATAAAGAAAGACGAAAATACATAAATATTTCAAAGCTCAAAAAGACCACCTTTATTTTTTATATTTTTTTATAACTAGAGACAAATGCCAATATCACGTGAGTATTATAAAGGTAAAAGATACTCTATTTATCTGACATCCATGTTCATTGATTTATGTACAGACCTATACATTAGAACAATATAGACAGATATAACAAAAACTGCAAGAAACAATAAAAGAAAAGAAAACAACTTTAAGAAACAATAAAATAAAAAAAAACTTTAAGAAACAAAAAATACAAAAAGATATAGAAATAAATTTTAAAAAAAGGTAAACAATGTAAAAAGAACTACTTAAACCCCTCAAAACAGATACGCAGTAACAATACAGGCTTTTGTTAACCTATTTAAAAGGAGTATTGTGAGTTTATACAATCAATTATTCTACTTAATGAACATCCTAGCTGTCGGTGTTTCTGTATAATTATCATTCGACTGTCAGTAGAAAAATAGATATATTCTCAATTCATACATATAAACTTAATGATGACATATGCCTGTGCTTCCTGCTTCTCTATTCTACTCAGACATCAATACTTCATGAATATATTTAGTAACTGTGAGATGAAAACTGTATTTTTATATACACCTACAAATGTTCGTTCGTTCATCCGTCTGTTCGTACGTCTGTCCCGTTAAAGTTAAAGTTTTTGGTCAGGTAGTTTTTGAGGAAGTTCAGGAAAAAATCTCGAAACAGTGATTTCAAATCAAATATGTTGTATTCTGATTCCAAAAAATACCGGTGAATTATATTACCACACTAGAAATAAAGTGCACAAAACATCTGTACTGCAATTTCTTTACGTTTTATGTTATTCAACATTTAACTAGGAGGTTAGAAATAATTCGTATCATATGTAGGTTTAATTGTATCACTCATTTAACCCTTAATTACCTTTGCTCTGTTTGGTAGCTAATTCATAATGACATCATGTAATCTCTTGCACAGTGAGCATCAACATAATTGTTGTTCTACCTGATCAAGTTTGACACAAGAACTTGGAGAAACAAATTCAATCATTATCTAATATCGATAGTTTAATTTTAGAATTAAAGTGCTTGCTAAAGCTTCCGTGTTGAAATTCTAAAGCTGAACGAACTCGACTTGGAAAGTATGACAAAATAGAAGCAACAGTAGATTACTGATGTTCAAAACTTAGAAATTCATTTTTATATGTGTACGTGAACAGGGTCAGCATCCCATGCTAGGTAAATGTCAAACACCATGATCAACATATGACGAAAGGGATTTAATAAAACTGAGAATGAAAATGAGGAATCTGTCAAAGAGACAACAACCCGGTCAAAGAGCAGATTATAACCGAAGTTCCCCAATTGGTCTTCAACGGAGCTAGAAATACCGCATCTGTAGGCGGGAATCACTCTCCCCTAAATAAAAATGAGAACTAGTTCAGTGAAAATGGACGGCATACTAAACTCCAAAACATATAAATGAATTAAAATTAAAAAAAAAACCACAAGAATAACAGAGGCTCATGACTATGGACAGGCGCAAACAATGCAGCGGGTTAAACATGTTCAGTTACTACAGACCAGACGAATTGACTTGTCTCACAAGATCTACGAAAGCGAAGACATGTCTCTCGTTGTCTACAACACAGATCCATCGTATCGTATATAATTAGATCGTGATGGTTACCGTTAATCTCCTCAGTGCAGTGTCAATTTAAAATTAGTCCCCCTCGTATGTAAGCTGTAGGAGTTATTGAGTATTGAGCGTTTTTCTATTTATGATTACCATATACTTTTTAAATGTATGATCTTCACATCTAAAGATTGAAACAAAAGACAACAAAGGACAACACAAGTTTTAGTCGAAATAAAAACCAACCAATTATGACAAACAAAAACGACAAAAGCAAAAGGACAAGAACAGATTACAAAACAGCAAAAGGACAAGGACAGATTACAAAACATTAACTTAAGATTAAGTAACACCTCACCATACATTGGAACAGAGAGGAGGTTACAGTTTAAAAGCAGTAAAATTGAAATCGTCGTTAATATGTGTTATGTAAAACAAATGGATCTAGAAGTGAAGCAGTGTTTGTTTGAATTGTATAATTTATTTTACATTCACTTTGATATATATGAGATTCACGTACTCATTGCAACGGAAGATTGAATGACAGGACATTTGTGTTTTCTTTCAGAATGTTTTACAATTAGTGTTTTTCGCAAACCGACAGTTCCGTTTTAATATGAAATACCCCAAATTTTTCAGACTAATCCAAAGCTGTTTAAGGAGTACGAATAGTTTGACTTCTAAAGAAACCCATTTATGATTATCTCTGGACAAAATCCTGTTTCAGTGTTAATTAACCCTGACCGAGTAAGTCGCTTAAATTGGCAGTTTGTGAGCTGAAATTCATGAACCGGTTTTAGACTTGTTAAAAATACAGTAAAATGCTGTAAGTGATGAGAAAGTTTACGTAGTTTTGGTTTTAAACATATTAATTTATAGTGGATTGGGAAACAAGTTTTTCAACTTATATTAATCCCTTTTCACTCTGCGTGCTCGAGTGCTGCCTTGTAGCTGCATTATCCTACTCTTTTTCGAAATCTACAAGTGTCTTTTACGTGCAAGACATATGGCCCTCTCTTAACACGGGTCAGCCATTTATCATCCCTTTCCAACGGCCTATCATCGTTTCCACAAGACCATGGTGTCAAGGGAGAGCCGAAAGTTTACGTATCTTAATCAATGAGTTTTGCAAAACTGTATACAAAACTTTGAACTATTTGAAAAACTAAGGATTTTCTTATCCCAGGCATAGATTATCTTAGCCGTATTTGGCACAACTTTTTGGAATTTTTAATCCTCAATGCTATTCAACTTTGTACTTGTTTGGGTTTATAAATATTTTTGATTTTAGCGTCTCTGATGAGTCTTACGTAGACGAAACGGGCGTTTGGCGTACTAAATTATAATCCTGGTACCTTTGATAACTATTCGCGCGTACATCTTCACATGATACGTATGTCATTACTAGGATTAACCTAACACATATAATCCTGTTGAAATAGCCAATTTACATGACTTCATGACAGCGTCTTGGATTGACTGACACAAACCGCTTTATCAACTCACAAGAGACAAGGTTTATACTTTAAGATATCAATGAAATTGTCTGATCTGAAAAATAAGATGGAATCATTGTAAGCCTGCTATATATGATGAGTTTTTTCCCCACCTTGTTCCAAATAGAATCTGAGACATCGATGACCTACTATCCCTTCCGTTCATGCGAAAGAAAATGGTTATGTATAAAACGATGAGTTCGAAACACTTTTCTGCATATATCAATTCCATTAACGTTCAAAAAAGGAAATCACAAAAAAAACTTAGAGAAAAACTTAAAAAGGAAAGTCCCTAATCAAATGGCAAAATCAAAAGCTCAAACTCAACAAACGAATGGATAGCAACTGTCATATTCCTGACTTGTTAAAGGCGTTTTCTAATTTAGAAAATGGTAGATTTAAGCTTGGTTTTACAGCTAGCTAAACCTCCCACTTGTATGACAGTCGCATCAAATTCTATTATATTTACAACGATGTGTGAAAAAAACAAACGGACATAAAAGGTAAAAATGGCATAAAAAGGGCACATCCGTCAATGTTGTGTTATAATATTAATCCCTATAAAAACGAATAAATTTGTAGCAGAGAAACACAAAATGGAATATTGATCAAGCATAAAAGCAAAAATTAAAGAAAAGAATACACAAATTTACCATAGTACAATAACACTATGACGGTATAGTTAAGAACAGAGCCACGTCAAATATGTATCAAAGAACTATAAAAAGGCACAAAGACAAAGCGCATAAGCAAAATATTTTGAATACGATACTAAATAAAGGCAATAGTAGAATACCGACAAAAACAAACGCCATCATACAGCCCAATGTATAGGAGATTATATGAGCATAAACATGCGAGATTTTTATTACCGTTTTAAGAAATGCAGCATACAAATATGCTATAACATTTGTATGAGTTTTTAATTTTTGCGTTAACTATACCCTCCAAATTTTAGCTATAATTAAAACAGCACAAACATTCTGACTTTCAGTATTCTAAAGGTCATATGATACTGGTAAAACGTATTTTAATTGGTACAATCATAAAGTAGGGTAATGATCGGGTTTAATCGATAGTCTTATGGTCATGTATTAATCTTATGTAAACGGCACTTTTAGCTGAAGTCTTTGTAATGTAAAACCATATGCTATCGATAAATTCTTGGTCATTTCTGACTGATTAAAATGGACATTTAGCACTTAATTTTATTAGTCAGCAATAAAGAGATGTCTTTTTATTACCTGCGTTAATTAGTCAGTTATCAGCTGATGTAATTGTCTTTTTATTACCTGTAATAATTTTTAAGTCATCAGCAGATTGAAGTGGTCATGATCTTATTAGACACATACAAGGCAAGCAACAGTTATTTACTGATAAACAACACATGTGAATGCATTTTAAAGATACAGATCGATTGAAAGTGAAGAAATAAGTTGAACTTCAAATGGAGAGACCGAGTATGTTATCGACAGGATATAAGTTTATTGTTTAAAATGAATCGACCTTTCTATAAAAATGTCACGATACAAATTATACAACTTTTCTAGTATATTAAGATATAAGACCTTGCCAAAATGTATATATAGATATAAATATTATATAAACAAAATACAAATAGAACTACCAGCGTATTCATTATTGACTATTTGTAAACTTTATAACGAACATCTATAGAGATGCTGTGCTACCCTCAGTTTCGGTTTGTAACCCGGATTTTTTTTTTCTCAATCGATTTATGAATTTCGAAAAGCGTTATACTACTGTTGTCTTTATTACAAAAATTACAAAGTTATTCTGTTTAGTTCAACTGCAAAAATCTGACAGGGAATATAATTGAAATGGCGCTTTTAGTTTCTCTCGAATACTATAGATTTACATGTCCCATTGGTATCGTTGTCTCCTTATATAAAGGAAACAGAAGCCTACCGCTGTTCGAAACTCATAAATAGATTTAAAATAACAAATCTGGGTTAAAGCGGTATACTACTGTTGCCCTTATTTACAACATAAAACTGAGGGAAACACGTTAAATATAAGAGGAGAACCACGACACAACATTGAAATGTAACACACACAGGAGCGAACTAAGCATTAGACAAAATCCGATGAGAATATCAAATAAAACATCAAAACTAAATATATGAATTTGGGATAGAAAAGTACCGTGACACGTCTTATAGTAAAACTTCAAAGTACTGGCAAACAGAAAGATTGTATCTGACAGATCATAACATTACAAACATACTAAAACCATCAAGCTTCTGACCAACGTGAAGTTGTGATGTTCTGGAGTTCCAGTCAACAATATAACGAAAATATTTGATAGACAAACGGAGTGGTGAAATGATGGACAAGATAATTGTAAGATAGCTCTATTACAGGGTTATAATTCGCATCAATAACTAAAACAATAAACGAATACTGACTTTGATAACTTGTGATCATATGAAGGATATTATTCGATATTTTATCAAATACATGATAGATAAAGTAAATAATACATTGCTGTCCATGAAAAACATTGTAAGGAAATTAATTATAAATTCAACTAGTAGCAGCTACAAATTTGTAATGGTAAAATTCAAAAGAACGGCAACGCCAGCTAACACATTGCTTCACAAATGGGACATAAAACATAATTCTCTATTCAAAGGGTTAAATTGGTTATATTGTAAGTCAGTTATAGTGGTATTTTAGGTTCTGAACATTATGGTTTCATAATTATTCGTTGGAAACCAATTTTCGTGGATTTCGTGTGAACAGGTGAACCACGACATAAAATGTTCAACGAATGACAGATTTTCTATATTCTTGTATGCAGACTTAGGCAAAACCCCAAAATTAAATATCTAACATGCAAGTTTTCCTAATCTACGAAAATTGGTATCCACGAAAATATGATTCTCATGTTATGAAATAATGTATAATATTATCAATGAATCCTTTATATTAGAATGCATATTTATCAATCATAAAACTTCAGGGTAAAAGGTAGATTGACAAGTGAGTTGATAAAAGAAAAGTAACACTTGAAATAAAACTAAACAGTATTTAAGTGTTAACTTTGGGTGTTACAATAAACATGTTTCTGTAAAAAAACCTGTATCAAATGCAGATGTTTTCAGAGATTTTTCGCGAAGAAAGTGCAGTTCATTTTGAAATAATCAACACTGTTTTTATTAACAACTCTCAAAGTATATAATATTTCATGATATCAAAAAGGGACATTAAGATAATGAGTCGATGAATGCTTTGGGGAGTTCATTAGATGCTAAATATTTAGTGTTATGTCATTATTACAAGATTTGTTTATCATGATATTTCATAAAATAACGACAAACCAACTAAAATTGAAGTATAAGAGAAATAAAAATACAAAAACCCTATCGAATTCAGTTAGATACAACATATAATATGGATAATTTGTGTTCGTTGGTGTTTTTCTCTGTTTGTTCCTCTGGTTATTTGTTGTTGTTTGGCTCTGATTGAATGTCTGTTTTTGTGGATTTTTTTTTTTTTAAAGAATCGGTTATTTTTAATTTGTGCATTATATTTTGCTGTCAAATAATATTTTTTGACACTTTTTTATGTATTGTTGAAAGGAAGTTTTATTATTTTTTTGTAGATTGTTTTCATGTAATATGCTAACAATATGGTCACAGCGAATTAATATTTGCATAACTTCGTCAACTACGGTCTCATTTATAATTTTGAATATGTATTTTTTCACGATAAACAATGTGAGACAAATCGGTCGAAACGAATTGCTGAAAGTTATCATATATTGATGTGTTGTATGAACTGCATTTGACCAAACATACTATACTCATGGACCACACAAACGTTACATAGAAAAACATTTGTGAGTGGTTATATTCTTATGCCTCAAATATGGATATTATGTGGCGTAAAATGTGATGACGATAACTTTTGAAGCATTTTTAAGCATTTTAATAAGTTAAGAGGTCTTTAAACATCAAACTTAAAACTTTACAGTATCATATATTTCTCCATACACTCTTTTCAATTTTATACAACACATTAAACGTATCACCATTGTTGTACTTATATAAGCAACACGACTGATGCCATATATAGACCAGGATTAGATTTCTACAGCGCCAGGTTTTCAAGCTCCATATACCACCTTGATTTTTGGGCAGCTGTTTTGCTCAGTTTTCTATGTTATGGTATGCGTATTATCATTATTTGTCTTCTTGTCCTTTGTCGTTTTTCCTCTGTAGGACGGTCAATTTGTTTCGACCAATGAGTCTGATTATCTGTTGGGTATCTTTCGCCTCTATTTAATAATTGTAGTTATTTTTTTATTTTACTTGCAATCAAGAAAAGCAATCATAAATAAAGAAAAATGTTTTATAATTGCATTGTGCTTGATATTTCAGGTTTTGAAATGAATTAGTTTGTTTTTTAACTTCATCGCAAGTCATTAAAAGTACCGGTCAAAGTCATAGAAGAGGGACGAAAGATACCAGAGGGACAGTCAAACTCACATATCGAAAATAAACTGACAACGCCATGGTTGAAAATGAAAAAGACGAACAAACAACAGTTCATATGACACATAGTAGAAAACTTAAGAATAAGCAACACGAACCCTACCAAAAACTAGGAGTGATCTCAGGTGATCCGGATGGGTAAGATCCTGTTCCACATGTGGCACCCGTAGTGTTGCTCATGTTATAAAAAATCCGGTAAATAGTCTAATTCGGTAGGTCACATTCACTCACGAAACGGAAGGGGATTGTAATTACGACGTAAGGAACATATCGTATATCATTTGTGAAACGGTTATTCCATAACGGTCAACCAACTCGTGATGGGGCCATTAGTTGTCCCTAGCCTGAGGTTAATTGTTCTGCTGTGCTTCATATAGTGGCAACTCATATTTTTGTCCAGATTACAATAGAGTATCACTAGCACAAACAGCACAATTTTCCAGAAAGAAATCAATGAATCCCTTAGTGAAAGGTATTAATGTATGAGAATATTTTCTTTTTATTACATGTATTCAAATCAATCAAGGGCCCTTGATGGGCAGCATGTCATGTACACATATACCAATAAATCATGATTTTAACAGCAAAATATGTTCATATATTGAAAGGAAATATATATGCAGTATATACTGTATTTTACAGAGTGTTTACATACATTTTATTGAAATACTTTTGATCATGAGAGAACATCATGGAGGTTATTCCATAAATAGTTGTTTTGAGCAAAAATACTATATCTTCAAAGTGTATCTAGTATCCTTGTAAAAAATTGACTATTATACAGATTGTGAATATATGCAGTTCAGGGATAACAGGGATCAAATACAGTTCCTGGAACTTGAAATATTGAATGCAGAGGGAATTTGTTAATAAAAAAAAGCCGCATGCATTATTCTTATTCAGCAAGTAATTTTAAATCTTCATGTAATTCTTTGATCAGAATTTCAATACACAAGTGTTATTTGGTAAACATGATTATTATTTCCTTATACTTTACAAAACACAACACTCCTACTATTCATTAATTATCATTAAATCAGTTCTAATCTTTTAGTTCCTAATTGATATTGATATTCTTGCTGTCTATCGTATATATTTATATTTTAAACTAATGAAAGTATTCTATTTCATTTGATTAAATTGTGTTCCCCCTTTTTATAGTACAACCCTTTTCAGCCTGGTTGTCAGCAATTCAATGTTGACATGAATATCAATTATATGGCTTTTTTTATTTAAATTTCCTGTTTGCAAAAGTATGAATTTTTCGAAATAAATAAGTTTTTTGCTATCCCAGACAAAGATTACATGAGCTTTATTTGGAACAAACTTTTTGGAATTTTGGTCCTCAATGCTCTTGTTTGGCTTTATAACTATTTTGATCTGAGCGTATAGACAAAACGCGCGTATGGCGTATTACATTATAAGCCTAGCACCTTTGATATCTATAGTCATATGATAGGAATATTAGTCGTCTATAAATGAGGGGCGAAAGATTGCAGAGAAACATTTAGACTCATAAACGAAAAAAAGACTATCAACGCAATGTCTAAAAAAGATAAAGACAAACAGACAATGGTTTTACACTAGTAATTTTGGGGCCCTTTATAGCTTGTTGTTCGGTGTGAGCCAAGGCTCCGTGTTGAAGGCCGTACTTTAACCTATAATGGTTTAATTTTTAAATTGTTATTTGGATGGAGAGTTGTCTCATTGGCACTCACACCACATCTTCCTATATCTATAGACAAACAATAGTATAGAACACACAACATAGAAAACTATAACATTATGATGCCATCTATCATGAGTAAAAAAACTACATTATTTGAATACAAGGACAATTTGAGTGAAAGTAAATGACCTAAAACAGCAACTAACGATAAATGGAATTTGATGCGAATGTCATACAAATGAGATGTTCAGGTAGCTTTAAAACAAACAAGGTTTATTCCATCATTTTCTACATAGGAAAATGCCAGTACCAAGCCAGGAATATGCCAGTTGTTATCAATTCGTTTAATGCGTTTTAACTTTTGATATTGCCTTTAAATTAGAGACTTTCCTCTTTGAATTTTCCTCGATGTTCAATATTTTTTGTGATTTTACCTTTAAGTACACGCTTTACATGTGTATTCGTTATAAATGCAGGAAGGTTTGTTTGCATGCTTGCGAGGGATCAGATATGTTTTATAATTACTTTTAACCAAGTATGTCAAAAATGTTAACTTTCAGCAATTGTTTTGGTGAATGTTCTTGGTCTTACTCGAATGTCAATATACATTCATGGTAAAGGAAAAAAGATGAATTTCTGAATAAAGCTAATTAACTTGATCCACGTAATATAAATATTCATGATAAAAGTTTTCCATTAAGTTTCCATTCAAAATACAAGAACTTGGAATTCTTTCCGAATAATTAGATCTCAAAATAGCTTGAATAAACAGCACAGCAAGTATCAAATATTTCCAACCGTCGGTACTTCTTTTTAACATTTTGCATATAAGCCACAATAAATCTGATTAATTCCATACAAAACAACATTAAATGGAATTCAACGCTATTACACATAGGAAAGAAGGAAGCAAACCAAGTCAATGCATACGCCGAAATAGTAGTTAAAAAATAAAATAAAACAAAGGATGCAAAATCTTATCGACATGTGGGGGTTCTTTAATTAAATTAGTATTTATGTTTAAAAGTTAAACTTGTCATATTTTGTACAAAAAGTAAATATGTTACGTTTTTCTGCAACTTTATGACGTTTAAACATAAATATGTGGATCTATTAATTCATAACTCAAGTAAATAATTTCTTAGAACGACCATTTGTTTAAACACAACCAAATTCTCCATAGATATAGGAAGATGTGGTGTGAGTTCCAATGAGACAAATTTCCATCCAAATAAGAATTTATAAAAAGTAGACAATTCTAGGTCAACGTACGACCTTCAACACGGAGCCTTGGCTCACACCGAACAACAAGCTATAAATCAATCCATGTAGATTTAAAAACAAAACTTATAAAAGTAAAACTGAAATGATATTTGACAAATTGACGATGATGAGAATAAATAGTTCTAATGATGATTAGCTTTTACAAAAATACAATCTCTACAAATGTACTACTAAACATTATCTGTCAACTACATAGTTGTTAAGTACAGCAATATATTTGTTTCTTATAAATAATAATAACCATTTGTTATTACGAAGTACTGAACTACACACCAATAATTACACAATATGCACTTATCAAAATTGAGACATGTTGTAATGCTAAAATGTTATCTTTCCAATGAGCATAAATTCTTGTTAGTTTGACACAATGTTCTTCTTAACTATTTTTTTCTTCTGTTCAAAATGATATTATGCCAAATGCCAAAATAAAATCCTTCTAAGTGTGAGTGGTTCTAGTAATTATGAATAAGTGGCAACATTAATTTATCGATGTTCGAATCTCATGCATGCATTAAGAAATACAAATTAACCTTAAAAACATAATCTATGAAGGGATCGCATGAAATCATGACGGAGAGAGACCGACAAAATTTACGTTTTCTGAAACTCATACATAATTTTTCCATTATGTCACAATAGGGGATAGAACACATACATCAACATATCAGACAACCTGTCAGGTATTTAGAGACGATAGAAAATGTAGTTTGTGAAAAGTTAAAAGATTTGAAAAAAAAGAGTTTAGTATGACGTCACTTATCACTAAACAAGAATACATTTTTGTTTAAAGGCTAGCTGACGCCCGCCTCCGGGTGCGGGAGTTTCTTGCTGCATTGAGACACAATTTCTGGGTTTTGTTTGCTATTGTCTGCTCTTTGATATGGTTGTTGTCCCTTTAACACATTCCCTGTTTCCATTTTCAATTTTATAACTTGGCGGACAAATTTTCGAAATACCGTAAAACGAATAAATGACGATTTTGTAGTTTTGTTAAACCATGGCAACAGAAACAGTTTTTGACTTTGTTATATGATCACACTTGACATTCAAATAAAAAACATTACAGTTGTGTTTCAATAAGTAAGACGTTATTTAACTTTCTAGATATTGCAAACATCAACAAAAAGCAGAACTTTTATTATTCAAAGTGAAGTCAAAGACATATTGTCCCAAGCATCGGAACGTATGTATGACTGACCTTCTTCCATATGGTCCGTTTTTGGCTGTTTTAATATTTTTTTCATTCTAATAAAAAAAAGTGAAGCACAAATTAAAAGTTGTGATTTCAACATTAGAGATTAACGATAAAGTTTACTGAATAATAATGAACGCATCTGTGAAAAAGATACTGACAATCATAGGTTAGATAAATGTCAAATTGAAAGACTAAAATTAATTAAAAACTGTATTAAATACGTTACAGTGGAACCGTAGCTGACACGTAAGCAACATATTGTGTGATAAAAATCTTTCAAAAGTAAATTTAGACGGATCGCATTATTAATTAAACCATTAATTTCTAAAAATTGAAAAATTAATGCTAAACTAGATAAACTGAAACGAATCAGACATTTTCAGCCCAATAACTTTATAATTATTTTTCTAATAGTAGTCAAGATAGACGTTGTATGATTAATAATATATTGTCTAGTAGAATACTAAGACTGAAACACAAACTGACATAGAGATTGTTCACTGATGTGACGATGTCGCTTTAGTATATGGGCTTTCAGAATATTTACATAAGATAATAATGACTATTAAGGCGGTGGCCTTACAAATGAATAAACTCATCATAGATACCAGGATTACTATTTTGTATGCGAAACACGAGTTTCGTCTACCAAAGACTAGTCATTTGACGCTTAAATCAAAAACGTAAAAATGGCAAAAAATACGTATTTGGGAGATTTTTGAGTTTTTTAGCAACACTTTGTAGCAAAAAGTAAAACAAAAACTAGAATATAGGTGCTGACATTGTGTATCATTTGGTTTACAGTATCTCACTTATTTCACAAGAGTTCCAAGTAGTGAAGTTGAATACTTCCCCTCGGAATTAGTTTCGGGTGCCATCAAAAGTTGGCTGGGTGTTATAGGATATCCGTTTCACAGATGATAGCGGATATTTTCCAAATGTCGTCACTACAATCCTGGCCACTTTATTCGAAATGGGACATAACGAGAAAACGTGTTACCAGATTTGTACTAATATGAGAAACACGACGGGTTCAAAATGTTGACCAGAATCTGTTAACCTTTGCCAAAAGTACCTGATATCACCACTGTTTTAGTACGGGTCAGTGTCTAGTTTTCTGTCTTGTGTTTTGTGTACTGTTGTTTGTCTATTTGTCTTTTTTTCTTATTAGCTTTTGCATTGTTAGTTTTCTGTTGATATATTCGCCAAGTCAAACTCTTTTATTTTCTTTCGGGAAATGCTTGTACCAAATTTGAAAGATGACAGTTGTTTTCTATTCGTTCCATTGGCCGATAGAGGTCAAGCGTTTGGCATTGGCAGGTTTTATGGACCTCCATAATGTATTTAAAGAGTTTTATATTTTTGTTAATACTCTTAAATATCCTGGTATCTATGATACCTTTATTTAGAACCGAAAGGTTTTTAAATGATTTCAAACAGCAACTCGGATGCTCTGATATGATGTCCCCTTGTTCTTGAATGACAGCAATAACGTAATTATTATTCAGATATATTGTACTACGTAAGTATTCAAATGAAATCTCACGATAAAAATAACATTTTATATAAATTTTGTACAGTCATTTTCTGCATCTGCATTCATATTTAATATAACAACGAACACACGTGTGAACGTTGATACCATGTCGACAACAGGTTTAGTATCTATATTTTATTATATTGATATAGAATGTTGACTTTATATTGAAACGATTGAAACAACACAGATATCTTGATCAATTTTTTTTTTTTATTCTGCAGATTGTTATGATTATATTTCACAGGCATTCTCATATAATTTACACATTTGCATTCGATCCTATCTATTAAACAATTAAACATTATCATATATCAAGAAGGCGTGATACAAAACAAAGTGATGTCCTGTGCACTTTAAAAAAACGTTTAAAGCCATTGTAGGCCAAGGACGTGTAACACAACACTTAATGATAAAAATGTGAAGATTTGTTTTTGAGGAGACTTTTCTTAAAATACAGGTAGTGTGACTATACCTTTTCATTTGTCACCTTCCAAATTTGGAGGCTATTCGGGTTTGAAAAAGGCATGGAAAGCATGTGTCCCATGCGTAAAACGATTGGTCTATATACTCTACTAAAACAATGCAATTTTTATTAACAGAGAGGCTACTAGGACATTTCAGAATGATAAAAAATAATATTGACACATACGCCGGCTTCGCATTCATCCTCAAAAAGAACCGGCATTAAATAAATATTGAAACATTCACAATTGAATACTTATTATTCATAAATCAAAATACTAATATGTTACAAAAAGAGTAACAACTACGAAATATAAAAGTTGTATTAATAGTAAAGTACCGAACTCCAAGGATGATTAAAAACTGAACGTCCATTACGAAATCTAAACTATGATTCCATAAACTGAAAATCAATCATGAAAAAAACCCAACCACAAACAACAACAGTCATGTGTTACTAATATCCCGGATCCAACAATAGCTCTTCCTTTATCATTTAGGGTTGAATTAAAAGTAAAGCTGAATTTATGTTATCCTAACAGACATCTAGTTTGGATCCACATAATAAATGCAGTTTTTGTGAAGAAGAATGCCAATCTTCCATTATGGTAGCCTCAATTATTATGCTATCCATTACGACATCAACAACAGAAAAGGTATGTATGCTCACGTTGTATTTAACAAAGGATGATATTTAGGTGTCATGAAACGATCAGTGATCTTATTCCGAATCACAAACGCAATAGTGTTTCCCTCTTTTCTAGCAACATAGTGCTATATTCCTTCTAAAAAGGTACACATGCCTTGATTGATAAATGTTCTTTTAACAAAACTGAATTCATACAATAAATTGAGCCTGGATATCCATATTCATTAGCGTCTCATTTCTCACTAATGAGTTGCTTTAAAGCAATAAATAATTCTGATATTGAAGACAAAAAACAAACAAAATTTACATAGGACCTAACTGGAATTACGTGAGTATACAAAACCTTGAACTACAATTATAGGGATAATAACTGATTGGTTAAAATATCGTCTAAAGAAATAAGACTACTTATACAAACCCGATTTACAAATTTCATACCAAAGAACATTATTAGTTATTATAAGTTATGTAATGAAGGAATCTCTGACCACTTGATAACATCGAAAGTGTTGAATAAAGGCATCAGTATTAAACCGGTGTTCAATTGTCATATATCGATAGAGAGAACACAAATCTGGGTTACAAACCGAAACCGAGGGACACTCATCAAATATAAGAGGAAAAAGAAGGAACAACAGGAACAATGAAGTGCAACAAAAACAAACGTTAACATACATAGAAACGAATCATATTATAACGACTGCCATATTCCTGATTTGGTATAGGACATTTTTAAGAAAAAAAGTGGTGGGTTGTACCATATGTAACAGCTATCCACACCTCCCGCTTTATAACAATAGAAAAATATATCGCCGAATTGAAAAGAATACGTGAAAAAATATAGCGCAAACACACGTACGACATTCATCACAGAGAAGCGCACCAATAAATAATGTACAATAATTTCATAATTATTTGGACAAAAAAAAAAACAGTTTTTGGAACCATATACACATAAATTATGAACATCACCTAATTTATCATTATAACTCATTCCGTACGTTTAATCATATTCACAATTCGAAGGAACAGGACATTTCTACCAAATATTGATGACATCATGCATCAAAAAGGATTACAGAAATTTCCCAATCTACCCTACAGTACAATAATAATCACAACTAGATTTGTAATTGCTAGCAATAACGGATGGCACCCTCGTCCCCCATTGCCAGGCGAGCGACAGCCATTTTGAAAATTCCAAGTCAAAGGGTCCATCTACACCTGCAAGTCATCATTTTTGTAAAATTTCATTAAGTTTGGAGCATTTTGAAACTTTGGACAATTTTGCTGTGTCCATGGTTACGGCGGCCATTTTGAAAATTCCAACTTCAAAATGCAACTCCGCACATGTCAGCCACTATTTCTGTAAAGTTTCATCCAGTTTGCAGCACTTGAAAATTTTGATCATTTGTGCTGCAACCATGGTTACAGTAGATAATTCCAAAATTCTAAAAGCAGACATCTCATTGCCACATGTCATGTTATATATCAATACAGTTTCATTGACTTTGGTGCACTACTGTCTGCAAAATGCTGATTTTATGCATTTTTCCATAGGGTCAATGCAAAACTTGGCCCCAGTTTCCATGACAACGGCGGCCATTTTGAACTATCCAAATACTGTCTTGACATCTTGTCATACTGGAGAACATTTTCATAAAGTTTCATCCAGTTGGATCTAATAACGAAAGAGTTAGATGTTTTGATATTTTAGCTGTTTCCATGGAAACGGCAGCCATTTTGAAAATTCCAAAGTCAAACTGGAAATCAGCACATGCCAGTTAACATTCCTGTGGATTTTCTTCCAGTTTGGAACACTTTGATTTTTTTCGCATTTGTGCTGTTTCCATGGCCATCTTTTACCATTCCATAGCAAGGTGCACAACTTCAAATGGGGTTCCTCATTATAGTTGAGTTTCATAAACATTGGTCCGTTCAATTCTGAGAACTCGCGCGGACAAAATGTGTGGAAGAAAAATAAAAATAAGAAAAAAAAGAAACGTAGAATAACAAAGCTAAGTATACACCGAAAACAATAACACTATCAAAAACAACACATTACACGGAATTTTATGAAATCTGATCAGAAAAAGTTCATATAACCGGAAGTTTAATAAAGAAATTGTGAATATTTTCTTACTAAAAGTTAACTTGCCGCCAATGACAAAGTAACAGACAACGTGATATCTAAATAATTTGAGGTTAAAAAAGTGATAATTATTTACATTAAATTATTCACAGTATTTACATCCTGTTTAAACATTTCTCCTGGTGATACAGGAACTTTTCACTTCTTAACAAGTTCAAACTGGCTAATTTGTTTTCATTTCCTTTTGGTTATCTCTTGGAGTTATGGCTTTCACCATGTTCACTGTATGAATTTATGTGACCATTCTTGATACATACAGAAAAGCCTTTCGGATGCAAGAAATTCATGAACTATAACATGAACGAGATTTTGAAATGCTTTTAACAATATATACCCAAGATACATTAGATTTAGATAATAACACCTAATAACATAACAAACACTGACAGCAATGGAGTTGTGTTACTAGAAGATGAAACTTAATTTTTTCAAAGAAGTAAGGAAATGAAAAATACATTTTTCTATATGAATTGAAGAACTTGTTTTGCATGTGCAATCAAAATATTGGTCTTGTAATATGTTATGTAACTCTATCGTCATTGTATGCAATTTATGTGAAAACATTTTTCCAAATTTCCAGAAAAGTACAAAGACCGCTACAATTAGATCGCTAACAAGCTTAAGCCGTTGCCTATTAAGGATCAACAACTTGGTTCGATCATCAATCACTCAAATATCGTTTTATTTGTTAGTATTTATTGCTACACTAATTGGTATTGTTTGCTTACAAAACAGAAATTGAATGTTATCTAACAGCAAACATTTCATTGACTGAACATAACTTCCATGTGCCAGCTGTTTCCGTTTATAAATTGAATATTAATAAGATATAAAATTTGCAGTAACTATACCAATTCAATTATAATACCATATGGTTTTTATCTGGTTAATAAAAAATAATATGCTGGTATTTTTGTTAACCTAACTAATATATAATGTATTGAATCAATTCACATAATTTGGTACACAGTATAAAATTAGTTTATAAGTCGATATATGAATTCCGTTTTCTTTCATACTCTATTTATGTATCTATCGGCTAAGTGTATTTACAATGTATAGGGATAAGATAGCAAAAACAAATATCGACTCATCTGCCAAATATCTAATACATTTGAGAATTATTCACCGTGAAAAATCAAAATGGGTCTTTCGCAAATATTAAAATTCAAGCAATAAGTTAATTCCAGAAGAATACAAGTATAAGGGGTTATATATCATGATCCAAGAGATTTTTAGAAAACAAAAGTCTAATATATATCTATTAATTATTTCGAAATTAGTTAGACATAATTATTATTGTTACACAATGACAATGTATCAACCCTACGAGAAGATACTTGTACTCGAAAACTTTGCTCACGTTCTTAAATTTGTATTTAATAAAAAGACATACATTGTCGCCTATTGGTAAATACATCAATTTTCATATCTTTTAATAACTATTTTACACTGTTTTTGATTTATGAGTTTGACTGGCCCTTTGGTATCTTTCGTCCTTCTTTTACAGTTAAACACATATAATGATGATGTTGTAATAGCTTAAAAATAAACTTTTAATTGGTTTAGTTATAACTATAATTAAAATTGATTTTTTTCAGCTTATTATCTCTAAAAATCTTATTTTCAATTATCTTCCACGCACCGGTTGTCCTGCTGTTACATTTGCTTTACCGCACATACAAAAATCAAATAGTTTTATTTGAAATATAAAATGACATATGTCATATAAAAAATACAGATTACCATCAGGAAATATTTATATATATTTATAGAATATCAATAAATCAGACAGAATGTCAATTCGTTAAAAAAAAAGAGGGACGAAAG
This sequence comes from Mytilus trossulus, assembly GCF_036588685.1. Classification (NCBI taxonomy): domain Eukaryota; kingdom Metazoa; phylum Mollusca; class Bivalvia; order Mytilida; family Mytilidae; genus Mytilus; species Mytilus trossulus. The sequence goes on from NC_086374.1 coordinate 1,779,238, forward strand.
ATACCAAAGTCAAACTCATAAATCGAAAATAAACTGACAACGCAATGGCCAAAAAATGATAAGGACAAACAATAGTACACATGACACAACATAGAAAACTAAAGAATAAACAACACGAACCCCAACATTTTAACTTTCCTTAAAAAAATAAATTTTAAACAATAATATATCTCTAGGCAAACGATGAGTCTGTATGTTTGATCAAAACTGTGTCACATTGTTTTCTCAAACGGGATCGTGAACAGCAAAAGCAATCTTCTTGTGTTGCATGCATTCATCTTAAAAGCAATTTGAATCCAATGAGAATTCATTCTGTACGTTTTCATATTGTGTTTTTAGTTAGAGTTTAACCCGGTAAACAACAGACCATTGTGATATTTGCTATTCGTTTAAAGTGAAACCATTGTTATGTATTTTTATAACCACAATAAACGTTTGCAAAATGTTATAGTTATATAAGATTTAAATATACTTTATACGGAAAACGTTTAACTCTGTAAGTGCTTATACTTACTGTCAAACATTTTGCATTTGTCTGTCAAATATTACAACGAAAAAAAGTTTGTAAACAACATTTTTCATCCAGTGTTGGCTTACATTTCATGTTTTGACGCTTATATTCGATCATTGCATTTTTTATGCATTCGACTTGGCACAAAATTCCTACTTTTATATCCGTGCTTTGAAACACTTAGAATTTGGTCAAGTAAAAATATCTTTTTATGTGTAATGCAAAAGAAAAACAAGATTATACGCATTATTTGCATAATTTTTGCCATATTAAAACTCTGATCGATTGCACAATATCTAACTACGAAAATATCAAAATTGTCATTATAGATTACATCGAAGAATCAAATTAGCAGATTTAATTAATGATAACGCTTAATCAAACTATACTGGGAAATACATTGGTGAGACGTTGATGACAATGAGTTGGAATAAATCAGATCGAGAAGATGAATTGACCTTTCAGTCATTCCTGATTTCTTCAGGCAAATACAGACGTCGGTCAATAAGAAATAGTATTTCACTATTTCACTGTATTGACAGAAATTGAGTTACTCCTTCGCTTGATGTTTGTTTTTGAATTACTTCAATAAACTGACAAAATATATCAACAAGAATTTAAGGATGAAGGTTTACAAGTTCCAACATAATGGAAGTAACCACTATACTACAAGGAAATCTAACAAAACTTTCTAATCGATTAAAACTTATGACATCTGTTGAGTTTATCGCAAAATGACTTTCCTAACGATTTACTGCGAGTAAACTTGCTTTAGATTAAATCCCGACTGACTTTTCAACGTCTCGGATTGCACATACTCGATGCAATGGCAAAAATTCAATCAAGTCCCTGTTTATGCACATAACTAGTATATGGCTTAATGCTAAATAGTTAAAAAGGTTAATTTGACTACAAGACCTTGCATATATTTAAAAAAAATGACTTTTCAAATTGTGGTTAGCAGATAAATAAACTCATCATAGATATCAGGATTGAAATTTGTATTTGAGTCAGACGCGCGTTTTATCTACTACAGACTCACCAGACCGTATTGACCCATCATAAGTATTGTGTTTTGTAAACTTTTCTTTTTTATGTCTTTGCCTGCAGGGTTTCTTAGACCATGGTCTAAATTATTAAGTTATAAGTCAATTATCTTAAAGGGGTATCATTTGACATAAGAAGCTACTGATGACCCTTATTGAATAAATAAAGGCAACACTGGGATACCGCTATTCGAAATTCATTAATCGATTGAGAAAAAAAAAATCCGGGTTACAAACTATGAAAACAATTAAGCTTATACAGTTTCATCAAATTTGAACAATAATAAGTTTCACGACGAAACATATATAAAGAGCATACCATTAGATCGAAAATTACTGTTAAAACATTATCAACCAAAATGACCACATGGCAGGTTGATTTAAGAAAAGGGGGCTAACCATTAAACATAACAAAACAAAACGCTCGTCTTTATCAAACTATTAAAGAAAAAATAACACGTTATAAACTGTATGCGTCCGAAGCTCTTTTCTATCATCAAGAACACACACAAAGCCGATTACTTTAGAGTCAATGACGTACCAACAGGACGAATGAAAAGCAAAACTGTAAATAAATGTATTGCTATTTTGGAATCTACTTATGCTAGACTCTAAAAATTACCTCAGACGTATTGGGTTAACTTCAATAGAAATGTAATGAGTTTTGTGGACTTTTCACGTATATTGGTCGTACGTTTTGCGTGATTTTGACAATAACATCTTGCAAAAATTCGGGTATATGCTTCGTTTTAGTTCAGAAAGAGGCTATGTTTTATATTTATCTGCGATATATCTTAGTTTACCGAAGAGGGTCGTAATAAAGGTATTGTGACGCCTTCAAACAAGTATTGCTTATATACACATGGAAAAAAGTATTGCAACACCAAATTGAAATTGAAATTTAAAAAACTCTCTTTATTTTTTTGTGATATAATTTAGTAAAATAGAACCAGTTAAACATTATTTACGTATCACTTGAGTTTAATCAATAAATATCAACTCGATAATTTTTTATCTGCACATGCAGCTACTGTACCCGTAAACAGCAAACCAGATGTTTTTATCCTCATTGTTTTCAACACTTTAAATACTCAAGTTTTTATAGTTATGTGATTGACACCTTGTAATGGGTCCTTGGCAACTCTTAAAAGCAACAAAATGGCAGATTATCAGCATAAGAGGAGCAGGGATGTCGCTGTAACAACTGCACGTATTGTTAGTCATCACCATTCCACTATAAATCGTTTTGAGAATAAAAAGCAGGCAATAAACGTTGTTAAAGACCTTCCGAGATAATGAAGACCCCTTATACCATTTGCTAGAGAAAATCAAGCATACTAAGGTTGGTCAGAAGGAACCCCATTGCATACAAGACAATCATAAAAAGAGAGTGATGGCCATACAGGAGCCTTTTAATAGGAACTGTTCGAGATCAACTCATCGCTACTGGTTATCGTGCGATATGACCATTTCGGAGATCTTTGCTAACGAACAGACACATAGTTTTCCGTATCCAATGTAGTGCAGAGCTCGCCAAAGTTAGAAATTAGCATTGTGGAGGAAGATCCAATGTTCAAATGGAATTTGTTTCATCTTCCTTGACCTGAGCGTAGCCCGTCTTTGAACCATATCGAGCATATATGGAACACTATTGGGTTGAAAGTGCGCGGAAGGACACCCCAGTTTAAACACATTATGAAAAAAAACATTGCCCTTGATCAGAAATGGTTGCTGCTACCTAAGCAACAAATTAGTCGATTTATGGCAGGAATCAGAAGATGTTAAGATGCGATTATCCGTTTGAATGGATGCTGCGCACAAAGTACTAATTCTTTGGCGTATAACGATCAACAATGATGTGAACAGTCATCTGAAGACTAATTTTGAAATGTCTGACATTGAAAAGTTCGACTATAGTAAAAGTTATAAATGCATTTTAATACCCCCGCTTTGAAAAAAGGGGGGTATACTGTTTTACTTCTGTCTGTCCGTCCGTCCGTCCGTCAGTCCGTCCCATGAAACTTTCGTCGCATTTTTCTCAGGAACTACAATACAAGGATTTCTGAAATTTGGTTTCAGGGTTTATCTAAGTCAGCTATACCGTGTAATGCGTTTTCAGATTGATCACTTGACAACTTCCTGTTTACCGAACACTTGTATGAATTTACACATGATAGCCAAGTTGAAAATTTTCGTCACATTTTTCTCAGGAACTACAATACAAGGATTTCTGAAATTTAGTTTCAGGATTTATCTAAGTCAGCTATACCGTGTGATGCGTTTTCAGATTGATCACTTGACAACTTCCTGTTTACCGAACACTTGTATGATTTTACACATGATAGCCAAGTTGAAAATTTTCGTCACATTTTTCTCAGGAACTACAATACAAGGATTTCTAAAATTTAGTTTCAAGATTTATCTAAGTCAGCTATACCGTGTGATGCGTTTTCAGATTGATCACTTGACAACTTCCTGTTTACCGAACACTTGTATGATTTTACACATGATAGCCAAGTTGAAAGTCAGCTATACCGTGTGATGCGTTTTCAGATTCATCATTCGACAACTTCCTGTGTACCGAACACTTGCATATTTTTACACTATTAATATTATCCACTTGCGGCGGGGGTATCATCAGTGAGCAGTAGCTCACAGTTTCACTTGTTTTGTACAAAAAACACTTCATTTTGTTATTAAAATTGTGGTTATATAAATCATTTTTTTTTCAAACAATTTTTTGTTCGTTTTTATGCCAATGTTATCATAAACTATGTTTCAATAATATTATACACATATTTTATTATATTTCATCCAAAAAAAGAGGCGGATTTTTCAAGTTTTAAAAAATCGAGGTGTTGCAATACTTTTTTCCATGTGTATATTTCATTTTTGCATTGCCATATATATATATATATATGTCAAATGCATTTTGTTTAAATATACTTTTTCACTCTTTTGGTCTTTTGGAAAATGTTGTTTGTGCTGTTTTTAGACCCTTCTACAACGAAATTTGTTTGACATGCACACGTATAAAAATTGCGGTTTTTATCCAACCAGGTCATAGGTTTGAACGTAGTTTTCAATTAAGACTCGTTTATATTTTTTGTTTGGGCATGTATCATATTTTCCCTCCGGTTTTTATGATCCGTTCATTCCATATATTGAGTCTTAAAATTCAAGAGTTAATCTAAAAATGACGGTACTTTCTCTAAAAATGAGGGAACTTTTTATATGGCCTTCCAAATACAGTTTCGATCCCTAAAATCACTGAAGAGACATTTATTGTCGAAATCCGGATATAGTGTACTAAAGAAATATTGACACCGAATGTTTGTGGCACAACATCCTGTCCACAAGTTAACATTTTTTTTTCTTTCTTTGACGTATTAAATTTATATTAAGATCCATTTTGTTACATCTTGTGATCAATTTTATTTGGCAATCGCCAATGGCAGTCAGCAGGGTTAAAGAACATCAGTTGTTCGACCTGTTAGTCAAATGCGTTTTGTTTAAATATACTTTTTCACTCTTTTGGTCTTTTGGAAAATGTTGTTTGTGCTGTTTTAGGTCCTTCTACAACGAAATTTGTTTGACATGCACACGTATAAAAATTGCGGTTTTTATCCAACGCAGTCATAGGTTTGAACGTAGTTTTCAATTTATATATATATATATTTAACTAATATCTTTTGACAAAGTATATTCAAGTTATTCTGTGTAACTAGGCGGTAACTTTTATCCAGTTCTATAATTTGTAAAAAGAAAATAGAAAACAATCAATCAGATTTAATTAGATATAAAAGTTTCATTGATTTTAATAGTTATACTCAAGATATAATAGTAAACGTTTTTTTTTAGTTTAGTTGCTGTACTTTTTCTATGCTACCAAGTTCGTGTAACCTTTCCTAACAGATTGTCAAATTGATAGTGACCTGTACAAATCATAAGAACCTTTAATCAGTATGATCGACGCGATTCATAAGGTATGTTTACTTTATATAAAACGGTTTGAAAGTAAGAAAATATTATATCTTCGTAACAAACAAAAATATAATATGTTTTATGCAGAGGTTTCTTAACCACCTCGTTATCAATAAATCAGTTTCCCCGACAAGTATTCGTTTTATGTTTGTTTTCACAGCAGGTGAAGGTAATTAGTCGGCAAGGCATTGGGAAGGATTTGATGTCAAAATTATTACGATCAAGACAAAACAATGTTGTCTAATTTATTTGAATAATTCTAACAATTACATGGGAATAACCCACTAATAATAATGATACAATTGGTTTCAGCTGTGTACTAAGTACTAATAATGGCAAAGATGACAATACTGGACATTATATGTTATTCAGGTCTCAGACAGGGTATATACTGTGACATTACCGGCTTAGAGTTTATATCCCCGGCTGGTATATACTGTGACATTCCCAGCTTAGAGTTTATATCCCCTGAGCCGAGAATATAAACTCTAAGCCGGGAATGTCACAGTATATACCCTTTCTGAGACCTGAATTACACATATATTACGGATTACCCCTGTCTTAATTTTATTTTCCAGTGCAGGTATTTGTTAAAAACATATATATAAGTTGAAAAACCTAACCTATTATGTTCGGCATACGTGAAGGATTTTTTTAATTTGCTCTGAACATAATTTTATCGTGTATGTTATATTTTATAACAACACTTTTAACATTAAATTTAAGTATTAAAGTGGTAATTGCGTGATTTTGTATCAAAAATGTATTATTGACTGAAGCACGTCATTATTTTCCCTCTGTGAGCCTCTGACAGTCTGACGTCACATAGTAACCGGTGTTATGATGACGTTTTTGAGGTTCCAATCGGCGATAAAAAAAAAACGTCTTTTATACCCCGGCAGTTTCCTGAATATATACTGACATATCTGTGTTATCCAATCTCAAACCTCGACACATTTGTAATCCGTATATATATTTATATTCTTGTATGATTGGTTATGCTTCGTGTATTCCAATTTCTGAATATAAATACAATAAGGGTTTGATTATGCGAGTGAGAGGTTTAGCGCTATAAAACCAGATTTAATCAACCGTTTTCTACATTTGAAAATGTCTGTACCAAGTCGCAACGTTTGATGTGTTTTATGACAGTTCTTGTCCATTCGTATTTGATGCGTTTTGTTATTTGATTTTGCCATGTGATTATGGACTTTCCGAATTAATTTTCCTCTAAAAAGTTCATTATTTTTGTGATTTTACTTTTTAATCATTTGATTTTGACACTTTGAATAGGGACTTTCCGTTTTGAATTATTATTCAGAGTTCAGTATTTCTGTGATTGTATTTTTTTTTATTAAACTAGCTACGCTTAAGAAGAAAGTAAGAATCATAGGTTTGACTTATATTTGTTACAACTACTGACAAATCGGGAAACTAAAATTCCGTTTATAAAAGTCTAACACTATGATTAAAACCAGTTATAAATTTACGGGCGCAATCACGAGTTGACCGTTTTAAGGAGTAACAATTTCACAAATGATATCGGATATGTGCCACATGTGGAGCGAGCAGGATCTGCTTACTCTTCCGGAGCACATGAGATCATCTCTAGCTTTTGGTGGGGTTGTGTTGTTTATTCTTTAGATTTTTAATGTTGTGTCATGTGTACTATTGTTTGTCTGTTTGTCTTTTTCATTTTTAGTCATGGGGTTGTCAGTTTATTTTCGATTTATGATTTTGATTGTCCCTTTGGTATCTTTCGTCCCCTTTTATATCTACTAATTTCACTTAATCCCACGAAAAAATATTGCCAAAGAAGAAACACTAAGTATTATTCCACTTCAAAATAACAAACTATCAGAAGTTTCTAAGTGCCAGTGCATAATCATTTACTATTATAATTATACTTTTAAACATAGAGGTAGACAAATATGAAATAAACACATAAATCTCCAACCGACTCGGGTTCAGTAAGAAAAAATAGGTATATCTCTGACTGTTCTGTTGACTGAAGTAATATTTTACAGGCAGTAATTTGTCAAATTACGAAAAATGAATGTACAAATAATTAAATGTTAGTAACGCAAAACCTATGTGTTGAAATAATTATGTAACTTAAACAAATGTCTTGAAGAAAAAATTACATCTGGTATAGAAAAGCATTACATAAAACCAAAATACACGTAGAAATAAATATAGGCACAGTAGTTTACCGATGTTCAAGTCCAAACCGTATGCATACAAAATTGAATCAGAGGAAAAATTGAGATGACAAACACAAACGTTGGGAATCGCATTCACTTCAACATGTTCGAAAGGAGTTCAAAATACGATTAAATACTGTACAGTTATTTGTGATCTAACGCAATACTCTAAAAATGTTCATAACGAAACATTTCAAATGTTTCCTTTACGTCAAACGCGAATGCGCATCGTGGTTGACAAAGACCCCGACTGCTAAATAATGAATTGAAAATACGTCGTCCAATCAAACTTTGAGTAAGAATTATGGAATACCAGTGCTGTAGTTCAATAGTTGCCGCCGTCATTTTGAGATTTGACCATGGAAAATGATTCTGTATTGGTAACGCTTAAAGGAGACATTAAGGCGCCAAAACATGACATCCAAAACTTAGAATTTTTGAAATACTAAGACCTTCCTACCTGAGGAATACATTACCTTAGCTGTACTTTGCAAAACTTTTAGGACTATTTGGTCCTCAACGCTCTTTAACTCTTTTTATTTGGCCTTGTCAGCATTTTTTTTTTACTTAAGGGCCACTGATCGGTCTTTTTAATCCAATATTTTCTACATTTGAAAATGCCTGAACCAAGTCAGGTTGTCCATTCGTTTTTGATACGTTTTGTTATTTGATTTTGCCATGTGATTATGGACTTTTCGAATTGATTTTCCTCTAAGTTCAGTATTTTTGTAATTTAACTTTTTTTGTAGACGAAACGCATGTCTGACGCAAATACAAAATTTTAATACTGGCATCTATAGTGAATTGTATTTTATACAATACAAACGACGGTTATTTCGTTACTTGTACAGTCCAGATTTGGAAAATCTCATAGAAACGGCTAGTTTTATGTTTGTAGTAGTCTATGTTCAATTATATTGCATCAATCGAATATTTGTTTATTCCAGAAGTTCAAGATGTCGGCCTTATACATATCAAATGTGGATTTGACGGCTAAATTGAACATAAAGATGGCATAAGAATAACAATCGAGACTAAATTGTAAAACTGAGAAAACGTCTTCTGATGACGCTACGAACGTGATAGCGTTGTCTATATTTAGCCTTGAAACAATACCAAAATTTCGACACAACTTTCATATAAGTTTTGAGATCAGCAAGACTTATATCATTCCGTTTAATAAAAAAAGGTTGGACAAAGGTCAAAATAAACTCATCATACCAGGACTAAATTTAGTATATACGCCTGAGGCGCGTTTCGTCTACAAAAGACTCATCAGTGACGCTCGAATCCAAAAAATTTTAAAAGGTCAAATAAAGAACGAAGTTGGAGAGCATTGAGGACATTAAAGTTTATTTTGTCATGACACAAAACGAATCACTCACAACAAACGCTTGACAGAAATCGAAGTAGAAAATGCGAAACTTTTCCTGTCTTTTTTTTAATACATCAAGGGCATATAGTGACTTTAACTTTTAAACTATCACAGATTCCGTAAATTTGTAACACTTGATTTGTGCAATGTCTGACAGCATTAAAAAAAACAGACTGCATTGATAGAATCAAGCCAACATTAACTGTCAAACAGCAAATCCAAACTTATATAATTTTTGATTGCATTTCCAATTGATAAATTTTATACAGTTGTGGATCTTTGTCCGTAATAAATTTCCTGATGTCTTTCTTATATAGTAGTGGCATCTATGGTCATTCAAGAAATGCAATATTGTGCGGTTTCAAAACAGGCATTATGAAAGACCATCACATGATTTCACATACGGTATACAACGATGAATTATAAACAATTGTGAACAAAAATAAGAGTGGTTCTGATATTTCTATATCAACAGTTTTACTGAATCTGGTTAATTGCAAACAAAAAACAACAAGAGGCTGTCACAACGACAGCAAACCAGATTTATTAACATTTATTTGTGTCCTGGCAATATCACAAGAACCATTACTGATGATTGGTGAAAGTGAAAATCGTCAATATCAAATTTGACCTCTATTTTGTCATCAGTATCAACATATTAAAATTTTAAAAGCTTAGATTGAATGGTTCATGAGTAAATGCAACAAAATGAATGGAAACACCATTTTACGATCTTTCAAGAACCATTACTCCTGAACGGTAAAAGTCAAAATCGACATTATTTAACTTGATCTCTATTTTGTCATCAGTAACAACATATTAAAATTTGAAAAGCTTTGGTTGAATGGTTCATGAGAAAATGCACGGAAACGACTGGAAACACCATTTTTCAATCTTTCAAGAACCATAACTCCTGAACGGTAAAAGTCAAAATCGCTATTATTGAACTTGACCTTCATTTAGTTGTCAGTAACAACATATTGAAATTTTAAAAGCTTTGGTTACACGGTTCATGAGGTAATACAGGGACAACATTTGATTGCCGCCCGCCCGCCCGACCGTCAGGCCGCCCGCCGAGCATCCCCAAATCAATAACCGACATTTTTATCACAAAAATCCGGTTAAAAATGGTTATTTAGTAAACTGAAAACAGAAGATTTCTCAAATGTCAAAATAATGACAAACAATAGTGTATTACCCAAACTTATACAACTTTTAAATACATCACTTACGTCGAAAACAAAGCAAAGTAAATGTTAAGCATAAAATGAATTTCACTTTCAGTACCGACCGTGAGAGGCAAGGTCGTTTCAACCCCCATCCATAGTATTAATACTTTCAGTAAGTTTAAATGGTTATTTCTGTCAGTTGTTCAATAAATTGCTTAGGTTCTGAAAATAGCCTACCAAATTATCTGATATAATCTGATGGATATTGAACATCACAGCTTAGGGATCACCAAAACACTTGTTGACGTGCAAAGGTATTATACAAACTATAAAATGTAGGAGGTGATAAACTCTGACATAAACAAGAGGCAATACCAAATCAATAAGTAACTCATATGATATTCAAAATTTCCGTTATTGTCGGTAGTGCTCATGATCAATAAAGCCGAGGTATAATAAAGGAATTTTTGTCATTTTATCTGTGTTATTTCAAATAAATACCTAAATTTTTAATTAATATATTTGAAAGACGTTTGGTTAAATTGCACGTTTCCCAAATGCTATATATAAACTTGAATTTTGAATTGAATATCTGCATGACATGTCTATGGGTTTGTTTTAGCCTAAAAAAGATTATTTGAGGAATTGTCATATGATTCAGTTCAATGTGTCCTTTAAAAATACGGGAAAATTACCAAAGGGACATTCAAACTCATAAATCGAAATGAAACTGACAACCCAATGTAAAAACACAATACACACCAAAAGACAAACACAGGGCAAAAAACTCAGAACAGGAGACCAAAGAATGAGGAAAACTTACCCCGCCAAAAACTCAGAACAGGAGACCAAAGAATGAGGAAAACTTACCCCGCCAAAAACTCAGAACAGGAGACCAAAGAATGAGGAAAACTTACCCCGCCAAAAACTCAGAACAGGAGACCAAAGAATGAGGAAAACTTACCCAGCAAAAAATCAGAAAAGTGACAATGGACATTACAGGGCATGCTATATGTTCAAAACAAGAAAGGGAAACGACAACCGCTGAAATACGGTATGGGAACAAGAATATAAATATTGTAAGGAGTAAAACATGTTTCCAGGGCCCAAGCTCTTTTCCTTATCGGGTACAGTAGTAGAAGCATAACGTAAAAAAACCCGTATTTTCCGGCTTTAGAGGATGCGCTGAAAGGGATCTCCGTAACAGAACAAACGTATACATTTCCGGCATTAGAGGATGCGCTAAAACGGATTACCGCAACATAACAAACGTATAAATGTACTGCATTAGAGGATGCGCTAAAACGGATTACCTTAACAGAACAAACGAATACATGTACTGCATTAGAGGATACGCTAAAACGGATTACCGTAACAGAACAAACGTATAAAGATACTGCATTAGGGGGTGCACTAAAACGGATTACCGCAACAGAACAAATTGATTTTTTAATTTAAATGTTTCGGCATTAAAGACAAAATAACTTGTGCAATGTAAAACAAAAATATCAAATTGTATGCATAAATATTGCTTCAATGGATATACATAAATAAACACATAAATTTTATATTAAACAAGAGGTAGACCATGGAGGAATCACCATTAAAGCCGAAATAAGATAAAACAGAAAGATAAATCAAATTCTACACTTACCTTTGATGGTATTTAGAAGTACCTAAAGTTTCCTTTATTGGTAATAGCTGAATTACGTTTTCTTCTATTGCGAATAGATGAATGCCTTGTTTCCTATGTTATTTATTCTGCAATAAAGTAACGTTTAGCTTTAATATTCATCAAAGACACGATACTCCTTCTACTGTTACAGTTATTAATCAAACCTACCCAAGGAATGTAAAAAATACACCTCATCCAGTTGTAACACATTCATTAGTATAAATGTTTATACAATTTACAAGAACAACATTATAATAGATTCCTGCTTATAAAATTCTGGCAGAACTTTTCACTCAGACTTTGTCAGTAGACATTGATAACATCTATAATATCTTAATCAATTTCGGGCATACCAAGGGGGGATCATATTCAACTGTCAACTGTCCTGAAGTACTTACATATACTATAAACTAAGATGACAGAAAATATATTTAACATTTTAAATTGTTCGTCTATAAGAAAATAGAGATTTCTCTACTTTTCTTGATTGGTACATAAAATAAAAACATCAAATAAATATATAGTTTTGTAAAACCTTATGATTCCCTTCTGACCTAGGAATTAAAACAACCATTTAAATAAGTTAAAAGTATCTGATTTCATACAGTTCATAACAATAGACAATTAATAAAGACATAAAGTATCTACAGACCGAAACAACATAACCTATGTGTCACTGCAGTCTATTTATAAGTAAGATTATGTAACGAGGGGTTTTATGTACAATCGATTGACAATAAAGAATAAATATAATTTATCTGAAACAATTTAAATCGTTCAAAAAAAGCCACAAAACCTGTGACTGTATATTTATACTATTTATTCTTTTAATGTATTTTTTTTTTACCTCTAAGTATTCAACGGACAAGAACCATTAAAACGTAAACATATGTTGAAAAACTAAATGAAATTAATTTAACGATTTTTAATCGATAATATCAATTATCAGTGTTCCGGCATTTCACAAAACGACAAGTTAAAGCCTTGAAAAGATGATACATTCGTAACACTCCTGAGATGTATCACCCATTATTTCTCTCAGTGTAATATTGTGTTGGCTTCTTTGATGTATGTTCTGATAGTACGTTTCGTTTAATCAAAAAGCAGTTTGCTGAATAATAATAATAAAGTTTGCTTCTCTGGTATTGATAAATGCTATTGCAATCTGGTATGGGAATAATAAAATAAGGGAACTGATTAAAAAAGAAGAAAAAAAAAGAAATAAATAAAACGATAATTGACATGCATAACAAACAATTACCTGTAATACCTTCTTGTATATATTCAAGGGATTACAAATTAAAGGTAGGTTGTAGTATTTTGGCACATATATTTTGAAAAGAATGTGAAACAATTGATATAGATTTATATATACTGACAAATATAATAAGCTATATTTAGTTTAAGTGACCAGGGCGGAATTTATCCAGCTATTGTTGAAGGTGTTAAAATTGTAATCAAGCTGACCAGGTCTGGGGTTAAGTGGGATTATTATTAAATTTGGTCGGATTTCAACAGATTAAACACCTGCGTTTTAAATCTTTTCATTTTTCTTCTTTTAATCTGCATGTTGCAGATTTACATGTTTCGCTCATTAACATAGTTTATTTGGGTTTTTTTCAATGCATTTTTCTCGACAATAAACCTGTTATCCCAATTTCTTTGTAGTATATATCTATCAGTTCAAGTACACAATCATTTCAATTTACATTTGTGTCTTAAAATTAAACAAAACTTTTTTTAAAATAAAGTCTAATATTTTGCCGTCTAAAACATCTTGTGACATTTCGATGTATAGTTTTACTTCATGCAACCAGTAAAGGCAGCCGAAGAAGAAAACTTGTATAGGCAAACAAATTATAGTTCAACATGTTAACTTAAGGAGCTCGCTTATGAAATTAAAGAAAGGATCGGGAGTATAAATGGTCATGATGATCAGGTAGTATACACAAGTCCTGATGTTCATAGAGTATAAAACTGATGCCAAATTGAGAAGAACATAGCTCTGATACTCAATGGAGTATATAAAAGTCCTGATGTTCATATAGTATTCCCGGTGGTTTAATTTATCGCTACATCAATGAAGAGCAATTAGGAAAGATTTGAAAGTTTAATATTCAGTTTAACGACAAAGCTTTACATTGCAGAATTCTTGCTGACACATGTTCTTAATTGTAAAGTGAAGTGATATCAACAAAATTTGGCTAACAGTCACTTAGATTACAAATGCTGTCAACATAGTATAGACACACGTCTAGTGTTAAAAACTATTATCGTATCATGTCTTTTATATTTTATTTTCTGGTTTGTATTATCGGTTGCTTCCATGCAATTCTTCGGTCCTTTAGTAAAAACATTGCTTGAGTGGGGCGACCGTTTGATTGTGCGATGTGTATAAATATTCTGTCCTGTCCAGTTAAAATGGAGAAGTTATATACAATACGTCAGGGTTTAGAGGGTATTAAACACTCTGTATAAGTATCAGATATATTTTCAACGGGTCTAGGGGTGCCATGTTTAAAGAATAAAAAACATTCTTCCTCTATCAAACATTTCACCATTTCCAGTTTCGATGTTCTAGCGTCTCATGGCCGGTTCATTCATTTTTAATGAAATAATTACCACTGAACGTTAGGCTTAATACAATTAAAGAATTATATTTATTGTTACGCGCGTCAAATGTTTCGTAACTATATGCCGTCCTCGTTAATGTCTTCTCGCCAAATTTTACTAAGTACCCGAGTTTTACACCTTGTTTTACGTAATGTTTGTTATGTTCTTAAATACTAATACTTTAAATCAAACTTGGGTAATTAAATTAATTATAAACAATACGGCAGGTCACACATACTAAAGCTTTTGGTGATAAGTTGCATCATCTAGAATCAGACAGTCATTGCAAATAGAAATAAAGTGATGGGTGATTTGGCATCAAATTTGAAAGCTATATATAGGGCAACAGTAGTATACCGCTGTTCAAAACTCTTAAATCCGTGGACAAAAAAACAAAATCGGGGTAGCACACTAAGACTGAGGGAAAAGCATTAAATATGAGAACAGAACAACGACACACCATTAAAATTTAACACACACAAAAACGGACTAAGCATTATATAAAATATATAAAATAACAAATATAACATCAAAACCAAATACATGAATTTAAGATAGATAAGAACCGGGACACGTCTTATAGTAATTTGAATTCACATTCAAAAATAAGAGAAAACAAACGTCTGTAACACACACAGAAACGAACTATAATATAACAATGGCCATATTCCTGACTTGGTACAGGACATTTTTCAACAGAAAAATATGGTGGGTTGAACCTGGTTTCGTGGCATGCCAAACCTCTCTCTTGTATGGCCATGTGCAATATATCATTAAAACGACAACACAACATTACAGGACTACAATATGAATAAATAGGAGAACACAATTGACAAAGAAAGACACGAATAATAGCTAAAAAAAGGCAACAAGTTTAAAATTTCAATATGCCAGAAGTGCATTTTGTCAACACAAGATTCACCAGTGATGCTATTATGTCGTACAGCAACTTATTTCTGAAATTGTTTGATTTTTGTGCTTTCTAATTGATATGTTCAATGGACTTCTTACAGGTTTTTATTCTCTTTCCAAACAGAGCAATATGTAAATTTATGAGTTTAACTGTCCCTTTGGTATCTTTCGTCCCTATGTTATTGAAAACAATATTGAGTAGTCAAACATTTAATTCAGTGAATTCTCAAAACATTCATTCGCATTCAGAATGTATAAATGTAAACAGATGGCTCGGAATCAAGATAAAATTAACACTTTATAAAGTTGTATAGCCCAGGATGTATAAACACCAGTATCGAAGCACTAACCACTAAGATCATGATACTTTAGGTAACTAACAGTCCATCAGGTGGAGCTTTCACTGACCACTAAGATCATGATACCCTAGGTAACTTACAGTCCATCAGGTGGAGCTTTCGCTGACCACTAAGATCATGATACTCTAGGGAACTTACAGTCCATCAAGTGGAGCTATCCCTGACCACTAAGATCATGATACCCTAGGGAAATTACAGTCCATCAGGTGGAGCACCCTAAGGAACCTACTGTCATTCAGGTGGAGCTATCACTGACCACTAAGAGTCATAATACCCCAGGGAACCTACAGTTCATCAGTCGGAGCTATCTTCATCCTGACAATCAAAACCAAATATTTGAGACCAAAGCTAAAATTACGGAGGATTTCGTTTATCTTAAATCTATACATTTAGACAAGCGCTCTAACGTTCTTCTGTGTTATATATTAGAATAGTTATCGCAGTACTGTAGTTGAACACTTGTCGCCATTTTTGATTTGACGATCGAAAATATCTATTTGATGTTACCGATACGCGTTGCCAGTAAAACTTTTTTTGCCACCGTCAAATGGCCAAATGATGGCGACAAATGTTTAACCAGAGAACAGTTTATTTTTCAATGAAAAGTTTTTTTAGTAGTATGAAAAACTTTCAGCTCACGTTTAGTTCAATTTTGATTACTCAGTAATTCAATGATCGTCTCTGGCAATTTGGATTATTAGTTCTTTGTTTTATCATATTCAGACCTTTGATCTTTTCTTTTAATTTTGTTTTCGTTTTGTTATGACGGGCCCTTTAGGGCTTACTTTACGGTATGCGTTTTGATTATTGGTAAAGGCCATACGGTGCCCTCCAGTACATTACAGGGTTTGGGTTATTGGTAAGATCCGTAAGGTGTCCATTAGGTGTTTACTTCCTTGTTTTCTCGTCTCTAGTGGATAGTTCGGTAATTGGTTATCATACTATATCTCCTTGTTTTTATATTTTCATGCACAACGTTACTTGTTTATTAGTTATATGACCGTATGTAAAATGAGAATCCTTCTGTTTCAAGTATTACCAGGAAGAAATGACCAAATCATAGCGGTCAGCTTAATCAACTCTACTCATTAGGACTATTAGGTAACATTAATCTAATAGAATCTGATAATACAGAAAGTCATGTCTGTGTATTCAAATGTTGTCCTCTGTAGAGCACATTGTAATTATAGGTCGGCAAAAATAAGCTAATCAAGACGTAAAGATGCACTTTGTCTCAAAAAAGCAATTGAGTTGTTTTATCGTGGGAACTAAGGAGTTATTAGGGTAAATAATTGATGGAGTTGGCTAGTTAAGCAGACAAATCAATGAATTCACTGGTATTGATGTTTTATCGATCTAATATTATTTTATTCACGACAATTTAGATAAAGGCACACCCCTTTTCTATCGGTTTCACTAGAACACTAATCTTTATTGTTTTATTATATTTCTGCCTTCACCTTAACAAAACATATCGTGTTTAAACTAAAAAATCACCAAAATTAAAAAACAAATATATTAAAAAAAAACAGCTCTTATTATTTTTTTTTATTTTGGCCTTGTATCTTATTTCTAAAGAGGTTTCTAGGAAATACAACATATTTAAAGACTTTATATAAAAAAGAAGATATGGTATGATTGCCAATGAGACAACTATCCACAAAAGACCAAAATGACACAAACATTAACAATTATAGGTCACCGTACGGCCTTCAGCAATGAGCAAAGCCCATACCGCATATAGTCAGCTATAAAAGGCCCCGATAAGACAATTATAAGGATCTTGTGATGTTTTTGTAGGAGCATATTCATGCAAAAGATTATATAATTCGGACGGAAATAAAATTATTTGATATTTTGGTTTGTAAGTACCCATAATATTCAAAGTTTTTTTTTAATCTTTAATCGATAACCTTAAGGAATAAGGATTTATGTTGAAACTCTTTAATAAAAAAACATCAATGAGTTTGCATAGATCGTATTTGAGTAAATAGGCTCTATAGCTAACATCACAGTAAATATTATGATTTGATCCGTAAATGCTCTGTCACAGAAACCACTTGTTCATTATTGTCAATTATACTGACTATGCGGTATGGGTTTTGCTCATTGTTGAAGGCAGTACAGTGACCTATAGTTGTTAATTTCTGTGTTATTTTGGTCTTTTGTTGTGATTTGTCTCATTGACAATCGTACCACATCTTCTTTTTTGATATTAGAAAAATCACAGTTTATAAAATACAAAATAATCAGTTTTCCGCACATTTTTTCGTAATGGTTGAAGATATTTATTTGATATTTGGTATAACGTTTTAATATGACATGTTACAGATCAAGTTTTGTTTGCCAATTTGGGGCTAAAGATTTTGTGAAGAGTTGTGACAGGTCCTTGGATTTAGAAAATTAAAGTTTTTCACAATTTTTTTTTCGTCATACTTGAAGTTATTGACTTGATATTTGTTATATAGCTTTATCATGACAAGTTGAAATATATAAAGTTAGCATTTTGTTCCAGTACAATTAAATCTTAACCTGTAGGGGACAATGTATTGGCATACAATACTCTCACAATGCTTGTTATCTCCAGCTATTTCTCCCCTTTAAACGATTGTTGACTCTACATTATGTTATATGACTTTTACGGAAAACTCTGTGAGCCTTACTGCAAGATTAATACAACTGTAATATCCGTTACTGACAATTTTACCCACTGCAACTGATCATGACATTTTCTGATTTAATTTAATTGCTTATTTTGTTCAATTGTTTAATTTTTGTGTTTATCATGTTCATTATTTTCACTCTCCCCCAGGAGGCAATAAAGAATATATATTAGACTAAAAATGCTGATGCTGATTTTCGTGAAAGTTCTGAAATTTCTCTTAGCAGGTTAAGAGTAAAATCACAAAATAATTAATTTCAAGGAAAATTCAAAACGGAAAGACCTAAATCAAATGATAAAACACATCAAACAAATGGACAACAACAGTCATATTCCTGACTTGGTACAAGCATTTACAAATATAGAAAATGGCGAATTGAACCTGGCGCTAAATTTCCAACTTGTATGACAGTCGCATCAAGTTACAAACGATGCGTAAACAAAAAGAACAGACAAAATAGGTTAAATTGACAAAATAGGGATACAGAATTCATCACTGTGTCATTATCTCAATTAGAACAAATAAAGGCAACAGTAGTATACCGCTGTTCAAAACTCATAAATCCATGGACAAAAAACTAAATCGGGGCAACAAACCAAAACCGAGGGAAACGTATTAAATATAAGAGGAGAACAACGACACAACAACGAAACACAACAGCACACAGAAACGGACCAAGCAACAGACAATACACCACGAGAATAACAAATATAACATCAAAACCAAATACATAAATATGGGATAGACAAGTACCGTGCCACGTCTTATCTCAAAATTAAGAGAAAACAGAAACGACTCAACGTTAAAATGCAACACACACACAGAAACGAACAATATTATAACAATGACCATCTTCCTGACTTGGTACAGGACACTTTTAAAGGGGAATAAAAGTGGTGGGTTGAACCTGGTTTTAAGGCATGCCAAACCTCGCACTTTAAAAACAGACAAACAAGAATGTGTCCAAAGTACACGGATGCCCCACTCGCACTATCATCTTCCATGTTCAATGGACCGTAAACTTGGGTAAAAAATCTTATTTGGCATTAAAATTAGAAAGATCATATAATAGGGAGCATGTGTACTAAGTCTCAAATTGATTGGACTTCCACTTCATCAAAAACTACCTCGACCAAAAACTTTATCCTGAAACTCGCACTTTCATTACCTATGTTCAGTGGACCGAAAATTGGGGTCAAAAGTCTAATTTGGCTTTAAAATTTGAAAGATCATATCACAAGGAACCTATGTACTAGGTTTCAATTGGATTGGACTTCAGCTTCATAAAAAACTACGTTGACCAAAAACTTTAACCTATGGCGGAACAGACGGACAAACGGCGGACGGTACAGCGAACGAACGGGCGCACATACCAGAAAACATAACTTTCGTAGGTGGGGCATAATAATTAACAAAGAAACACAAAAAACATCTATAAAATTTAACAACCACATAAGCTGGAGGCCAAATGAGAGCATATAAACCAACTGAAAACTGAAAAGCCAAATTCATCTAAAGTAAGATACCTGAAATATAATAAGTTGTGTTTTCATTGAAACCATAAAAAAAAACTCTTTTCCTGCTTTCTTAGAACAATTGGTTATTATTTCATATTAAATCGTAAAATGAATCGTCTGTAATCACCAAGGAGACCGTAAAATTTCTCAACACATCCTGTAATTAAAAGATAACGGAAAATGATTTTGTCATCATAAATTGCAAATGACCGAATTTTGATCTTTTATTTTCTTATCTTTCCATTACGATAATCTTGTTCACATGCTATGCAGCTTACATCATTGACAATCAATTGTTTAAAACACTTGTTGACATTTATAACAAAAACTAATGTATCAACGGAACAATAAAATATGTCATAGACAACCGGGAATATGTACGGAGGCGAGATAAAATAGGTCAATTGTTCAACAACTTGCAACAAAGTATTAAAAGCTATCATCGTTTTGGAGAGTTCCATCCCTACAGGTTTTCTAATCAGAATGTAGCACCGATAAGTTTTGTCATCGGCCTGATTATTGCTTTTCCTTGCTATTCTTTGCGACTTTTTTATGCAAGAAAGTGGCGAAAGATACCACAGGGACGTTCAAAATATGCAAAATGTTGTGTATTACTATCGATGCAAATGTTTCTGACTATGCAATAATAGAAAAACACTACTCTATTTTAATATGAATAGTCAAAAAGGATTATACAATCTAAATCTTGATCTGTGTATTCTGCATGATCATTATTTTGAAGAAAACATACTTTCATGTCCAAGAGTTAATGGTAAATATAAAAAAGAATATGTGGTATGATTGCCAATGAGACAACTGTCCACAAGAGACCAAAATGACACAGACATTAACAACTATAGGTCAGCGTACGGCCTTCAATAATGAGCAAAGCCCATACCGCATAGTCAGCGATAAAAGGCCCCAATATGACAATGTAAAACAATTCAAGCGTGAAACCTAACAGCCTTATGTATATAAAAAAATTAACAAGATTCAGAAAGACAATTATCCCTTTGGATGGAAGAACTGCACAATAAATTAACGTTGTACATTGAACTATTTAAACGCTTATGTAAATCACAGTCCCAATCAACTTCACCGACAAAACATAGAAATATCATTGCAGAGACTGCCAATGGCTGTTCATCTCCAAAACAGGCGGAATATACACGATGTATAAAACAAAATAAAATCGTTTTGGGATTGTGCCTTAGGAGATAAGTCCATGAATTAGACTTTCAATTTACTGATTAACTGTAATTAAAACGAGGCTTTGTAAGTGTTATGCATCAATTACATTACTGTAAGGACAAACAAGCGAGGAAATTTATTTTTATAGGAGAAAAATGTCTTTTTTATTTTTAGAGCGAACAAGTAATCGATAACAGCGTGCATGCTACTAAGAGAAATAAAATGTTTTATATT
The DNA here is from genome assembly GCF_036588685.1 of Mytilus trossulus. NCBI lineage: Eukaryota > Metazoa > Mollusca > Bivalvia > Mytilida > Mytilidae > Mytilus > Mytilus trossulus. Next base: position 1,800,691 of record NC_086374.1, read on the forward strand.
TCATTCATCACTGATTCGTCACATTAATCATCAAATGAAATTTTTTATTTATTTTTTAAGAATGATTTCTCTTTGGTTTAATTTGAAATAAATGTATGCTGATCAACAAATGTGAGATATTATGTTATTTGTAACATAGAAGGTTAATGTTTATCAGAACCATTTTTTTTTAAGAATAGTAGAACCCCTTGTATGCATGGACATGAACGTTTATATAAATACCCATAAATTATGCGAATCGACCGTGAAGAAGCACATTTTACTACTAAATCTAACATTCCGATCAAAACAAATATCATATATTCTAACGAAATATGTAAGAAGCATATAGTTCCATCTTTTTGTTTCTTTCAATTCTTTTTCTATTTTTAAATTTTTGATAACAGTAAATGTTTATGGTATGTCAAAATAAGTCGGTCCTACAAAAATATAAAGGAAACAGTAGTATACCGAAATTCGTAAGTCGTAAATCGATTGACAGAAAACAAATCTGGGTTAGAAACTAAAACCGAAGGATTCATATAACTGAAACACTCAAGTGCGACCAAAAAAATACAAACGACGACGTAACACACAAAAACAAATCTATAAGATAACAACTGCCATTTTTGTTTTACTTGGTACAGGACATTTTACGAAAAATGGTTAACCTGGTTGTGTGGCTAGCCAAACCTCGCGTTTTTATGGCAATGTTGAATATAACACTAAAATGACATTACAGGACTACAGTACACATGAATACAAGATCATTTAGCACAGAATAATACACAATCAAACAATACAAAAATACATTTCGACATACTAATAGTTTTCAAAGATACCAGGCTTAAAATTTTATACGCTTTATGCGCATTTCATCTACATAAAAATCATCAGTGACGCCACAGAAAACTCTTTACTGACGAAAAAGACTCAATATAGATACCATGCTTATAATAATGTAAACCAGACGTACATATCATCTCTTTAAGACTCAATAGTGAGACTCAAAACAGGCACGAAGTTGAAAACCATTGATTTTATACAATTATAAAAGGTTTTGTCAAATACAGTTAAAGACATCAAGTTCATACATTTGATTTAAAAACACAAAATGTTAAAACCTCAAACAGATAATGCCATGGTCAACTTTAACGCATAAAATAAGTTTTACTAAAACTCAGTATAGCCTTAATTGATTACATTAGTGATTGTAATATTAGATTGCTTCAATATCAACGGTAAGGGCAGACAACTGGAAGATTGATGTAATGGCGAAGATAATTATTTTGTAGTAAAGTCTACAATGCAATTACTGCAAGACTTTTGCAAAGCTGGTCGTTTCTGAGTTTTGATCGAGGATAATTGTGTCAGTATGCCTCACAAATATTACAGGGAAACCTGATCCGAATAATGCAGTCGTTATAATCCGCGATGATGGCTACCTTACGAAAGTGGGAGAGGCCTGAATTATTCGGGTGAAGGGAAACCCATGCCTTCTACAAAAGCAAATGAAATAAATTTGTTTTTGTTACAAGCAATCGGTCTGATAAGCAATATTAAGGCTTGAAGAGAGCAAAATGTCTTTTTTATCTTTAGAGCGAACAAGTAATCGATAACACCGTGCATGCTATTAAGGGAAAATAAAATGTTTTATATTTCATTCCTCACTGATTCGTCATATTAATCATCAAATGAATTATTTATTTATTTTTAAGAATTATTTCTCTTGGTTTTAATTTGAAATAAATGTATGCTGACCAACAAATGTATGATATTCTGTTATTTGTGGTGTAGAAGATTAATGTGTATGTGAAAACAAAAGACAACTTTCAAAACAATGTAATAATAGATATAAGCACTCGCAAAAAAGGGACGAAAGATACAAAAGGGACAGTCAAACTATAAATCGAAAATAAACTGACAACGCCATGGCTAAAAATGAAAAAATACAAACAGACAAACAATAGTTCACATGATATAACAAAAAGAACTTAATAAGTCGATATGAAAGAATATAAAAGTAAACAAAAATATGTTCACTAACATGGAAGAAGCAAAATATCGAGAAAAAAAAAACAATTTTAATCTGAACAAATATCACTCCCCAAAAAAATTACTAATGTGTCAACATTGAAAGGAATTATGTCAGATGCATATATTTCCCTTCTTTTGATTTCTATGTCTATGTTTTTTTGTTGAGATCAGTACATATTCATGCTATTTAAAGTCGGTGAAACTAACAAAATAGTCGTAAACTTCATAATTTTCAATTTACAAAAAAAAGGCTGCTGATTAGACGAGCATTTCATGTTAAAAGACTTATCAGAGACAATCAAATCAAGAACCAAGCTAAATAACATTGGTGACATAAAATTCTAATAGGATTTTCTAAATACATCTAAAAACTTCAATCTCAGAACTGATTTTAGCATATGCAAATTTGTAAAAACTTCAGCATTCAATGTGGTGATCAGTTTTTACGCACAAAAAAGTAATGGCCTATATTGATTACGTTTAGTGTTTGTAAAATTAAATAGTTTCATTATCAACGGTAAGGGCAGACGACTGGAAGATTGATCTAATGGCGAAGAAAATTATTTTGTAGTAAAGTCTACAATGCAATTACTACTAAACTTTTGTAAAGCTGGTTGTCTTCGAGTTTTGATTGAGGATAATTGTGTCAGTATGCCTCACAAATAATGCAGGGAAACCTAATCCGAATAATGCAGTCGTTATAATCCGCGATGATGGCTACCTTTAATGTGAGAGTCGATCAAGGGGGGGGGGTGAATTATTCGGGTAAGATGAAACCAGGGCGATCTAAAAGAACAAAGAGTTAATGAAATAATATTGTTTTATTACAATCAATGCAAAAATATGCTGAAGCCATAATGAGATTGTATTAATACCTTAAGGGAGCAACTATTTAACTATAATGAGATAATACACTTTTTTCTCTCACCCCGTTCAAACTTCTTTATTAAAAATTACATTCGGTCATAATTCACCTTCTGTTATCAATTTATGTTTCTTGTGGTGTTTCACACTTTCAAAATTTAATATTTATAAACTAGGGGTTCTACAGAGCCTGTGTCGCTCACCTTGGTCTATGTGAATATTAAACAAGTGAGCAGATTGATTCACGACAACAGTGTTTTGGTGATGGTGATGTATTTGTAGATCTTACTAAACATTCTTGCTGCTTACAATTATCTCTATCTATAGTGAACTTGGCCCAGTAGTATCAGTTGAAAATGTTTGTGAAAATCTACAAATTTTATGAAAATTGTTAAATATTGACTATGAAGGACAATAACTCCTTAGGGGGTCAATTGCCCATTTTGGTCATGTTGACTTATTATTAGGTCTTACTTTGCTGAACATTATTACTGTTAACAGTCTTTCCTATCTATAATAATATTAAAGATAATAACGAAAAACAGCAAAATTTCCTTAAAATTACCAATTCAGGGCAGCAACCTAACATCTAATTATCCGGTTCATCTGAAATTTCTAGGGCAGATAGATCTTTACCTGATAAATAATTTTACTTCCTGTCAGATTTGCTCTAAATGCTTTGGGTTTTAAGTTATAAGCCAAAATCTGCATTTTACCCTATGTTCTATTTTAAGCCAGGGTGGCCATCTTGGTTGGTTGGCATGGTCACCAGACACATTTTTTAAACTAGATACACCAATGATGATTGTGGCCAAGTTTGGTTAAATTTGGCACAGTTGTTTGATTTTTGTAAAAGTTAACGACGACGGACGACGGACGCAAAGTGATGGGAAAAATAGTTTCAGATTTGCCCTTTTCATGATATAACGATATGTAGATAACACGTCAGTAGTTCAGCCACAAAAAAAATCCGACGAGCGCACATAATTAAACTCGCTGCAATAAAGTTTCTAACAGTCGAAAAAAGGGACGAAAGATACCAGACCTTATAGATCGAAAATAAACTGAAAACGCCATGGCTAAAAATAAAAAAGACAGACAAATAATAGTTCAAGAGACACAACAAAGAAAAATAAAGACTAAGCAACACGAACCCCACGAAAAACCTGTTTGTGATCGCATGTGCTCCAGAAGGGTACACAAATCCTGTCCCACATGTGGCACCAGTCGAGTTGCTCATTTTATAACAAACCCGGTAAATAGTCTTATACGGTAGGCAACAGTTCGTACCATATAAAGGTAAATGACGAACATAATTCCGTATGTTTTATCACGTAAAAAGCAAAACAACAAAACCAACTAAACTCCAAGAAAAACTCCAAACGGAGAGTATTGTAAGTGAACGGGAAAATTAAAAGCTAAGACACACAAAACGAATCGACAACAACTGTCACAATCCTGACCCGACACAAAAATTCTCCTATCTTGAAAATAGTGGATTACACCTGGTTTTATAATTAGTCAAACACCGCACTTGTATTAAAATCGCATATAGAAAGAGTCCAATAGCAAAACTGAAAATAACAAGAAACAAAAATACCATAACATAATAATCAAATTACGGGATGGACAAGTACCGAGCCACGCCAAATGGATACCACCAAAACAGACCAAACAGTAAAAATATAATATTCAAAGACAAATAAAACAATACTACAACACGTTGTTTAGTGAATAAACAACGTCATACCTAGAATCTATACTCCAAGACCATCGTGTATTATTTGTGAAGTTGATACGAAATAATTATCAACAAGGACTTGGTACTTTCCGATTTAGTTTGTATAGAAAAAGAACGCGACGTTCTTTGACATTCCATTTTTTCATCAACTTTCTAATTGAATTAAAGATGTTCATTCAATACGTCATATAAAGATATGAATTTAGTCTGACATATACAGGCAGATAACCGAATGAAAATTCTTACTTCGTAAACAGTTCGTTTGGGTAAACTATAAAGAACATACCTTCTGGCTTAGTGATGATTAAAATGATATACAACTGAAGATCCAAAACGGTCATTGTTATTGTAGTTATCATGTGAAAATGGAAATATAAACTTTATTATGTAAAGAAAAAACGAAAATACCAAAGGAGCAATGACAATCATGAATCAAAGAATGATGGACAACATAATGAGCAAACAACTACAAGGAAAACTAAAAATATAGGTTTTATTGTCTAAACTTCAATATAGACATATAACTGTTACAGCTACTACATGTATTTAGGTTAACGAGTGTTGCTGGATAGAAGTTTTATTTGTCTGTCTGATGTTTACTCTCACCTCTCTAATTAATTTTGACATATTTTACATCTATAACATTTAACATCTTTTGGAACCAAAGGTTTTTAATGCTTAGCAATTATTTCAGGGACATACAATCTAATTTTCAGATTCAAATCTGGTCTAATCTGTAGCTATAATGTGGCATAATACATATCCAGGATAAGAAGAAGACAATACACGAAGTATATAAGTGAAAATAAAATAAATAAGATGCGGTCTGCTTTTTATGATGCTGAGAAAACGATTTGAAAACGGAATAGTCCACAACATTAAAGTTATACTTTAAACACTTCTATAAATGTGTGACGTACAAAATTGTAATTCTGGTATATATGATAAGTTTATTTACATGTTGTTAGTCTAACATATATTGAGTGGCTAAGTTAAGTTGCTTTGTCTATATGCCTGTTGTTATTTTTTTGTATACATATTACGTGGTTATGTACTTAAACATCCCGTTTTACTATTGTAAAACTTTTTTGTATTCTTGTCTTTTATTTTTGATAATGTGCTTTGTCTATATACCTTTTTATGTTTCTTTGATATTAATAATATGACGTGCCTCTGTACTTATACTTCTCGTCATTGTGTTATTGAACTATGATAAAATTGTGTATTCTTGTCTTTAATTTTTGCTAAAATGCTTGATCTATATGCAATGCTGTGCTTCTTTTTAAAATATTTTTTTTTTTATAGTAGTTAAGAAAATAACACACTGTTGACTGCTGTAACCCTATTTTTGCAATTTTTACCTATTATGTCTGTTTGTTTTGTTCACACATCATTGCCAATATAATGGAATTTTATGCAACTGTTATATAAGTGAGATGTTTATCTAGCTTTAAAAAAAGGTTTAATCCACCATTTTCTACAACAACAAAAATCGGTTCAAAGTCAGAAATATGCCAGTTGTATCAGTTGGAGCTTTTGATTTAGCCTTTTTGATTACGGACTTTACTATTTTAATTTCCCTCGGAGCTCAGTATTTTTGTGATTTTACTTTTTACATATTTTCATTAAGGTTATTTAGTTGTACTGGTATATCGTCGAAAGCCTGTATAAAATTTATTTTCAGATTTCTAGAGCTTGGCAAATGGATAAATTTTTAGGCGACATTACTTACCAATGTTGAACTCTTATAAATACTTCGCAAAAATACAAATCACGGTTAAAACAACTGTGATTAGCGTCTCCTTCTATGTATGCAAATTTAGACTCTGTAAAATTGATACTATCAGTAAAAGCACACACTCGGTAACTTAAAAATCATAAAAAAGACGTATTGATGAACATAACTTGTGTCTGTTGGGACAATTGTTTGATGTTAATCACTGTAAACGAAGTCAGTTAAGTTTGAACATGCACGAGTGTTACCTATTTTTATATTTCAAATGGTCAAATGTTCAAAAATATCTGTATTAGCTCTGTTACAAAAAATGTAACCCAAAATAGCAGATTGAATTTCTCGCTATAGACATGATTTGAAAGGGATGTACACTATCATTTTGGAATTAAAAGGGTGATTTCGACATCTATATTAACTATATAGATTTGTAATGATGGGCAAATGTACTGTTGATAGAGTCGATTTCAGATTATTCCTGAAGGCGACCAAATTCGGTCATTTGATAGCAATTGGAGAGGCGTCGATTGTTTTCACAAAAGTTTCAACAATTGCGTTATGATACAACTATAAGGATTCAGAACTTACACACTCTCACACATTAATATGAATATTTAGACTTCAAAATGTATGTCAAGCGTGAAAACACTAATAACAGGTCAATAAGTTTTATAGGACATATGTATTGCTTGAAGATGTGTTTTTTTTTCTTTTTAATCAATTCACATGTAAGTACTAATGCCAAATAAAATTAAAAACCAATTGTTCAGAGAACAATTGAAAGTCTTTCCACAACAAAGAAATTTGGATAAGAAGATAGTTTCTTTATACTGATGAGATAAATAATGGTTTAGATAATATGCTACTTCCGGTCTCATATGATAGCTTCTTTCACACTGATTCCAAATATATATAGTTTCTATATACTTTTGCATGTAAAATGGTAGATAATTGGGCACTTCCGGTTTGTTGGAAGTCATTTTTAGTCTTCAGTAATCAGTTTATGTATCTATATGTTAAAATATATGGATTCTGAGTACTTTTTTGTGAAAAAAACTGCAAAAAAAGCTACTTCCGGTTTTCTCAAGGTCACTTCCGGTAGCCATTTTTCAAGGTCATTTGTCACTTAACCTTTTGTTTAAGGTCAAATGTCTTTATAATGAACTTACTTGAAGTTATAATCAAATAACCTCATATCAAGACATTTCAGGGGCAACAACTCCTATAAAATGCAATTTAATTGTATAAGACTAAATGTAGCATATCTTCATTACTATTAAGCAGACATTTTTCACTTGTTCTTTTATATGTATCTCTCAAAGTGAGGGAGAAAATGCAAAAACAAGTAAAAGTCACAATTGAGAATTTGACCTTGACCTTTGACCTTGACCTCATTTTCTAAGTTAGGACCCAGGGGACTCAAATAAAAACATTCCAGGGTTATACGGTCAACGGTTTATGAGTTAAAAAAACATACCGACAAATTTATTCTGTAAAGGTAGATAACTCCTATAAAATTTCATCGAATCGCTTCGATCCAAATACGCCAAAAATTACTGAGGATGTAACGAACAATTTGTAAAAAGAATTTTGTCGCTATCTTGTTTTGTTACGAAGGAGATGCACACAGAGGGTAAACAGTGAAAAGGGAAATGACTCTTACATAGAAAATGGTTAGGCTTAGCAGGGTGAAATTTAAAAGCGCATAAACTATACGATACCATATGAGAAATATCTAAGCGACATATTGCGAAACAAACATTTTGCGCAAGAACAAAATTTGGCGGAAGAAAAAAAAAAAAAAAATAATAATAATAATCAGAACAAAAACAATAAGTCTTTCCACAGAAAAGTGGAAAGACTTAATAAAATAAGTAAAAATTAAAATTCAACAAAGACACAAGGCTTGGTAGTAGGCCAGACTCACATCTCCTCTAAATAAGAATCATCAGTGACACTCAAATCCAAAAACCAAATACCCAAGGTAATTATGAGATCGAGAGATACCAAAAAACCAATATTAAGACGACTTTCTGACAAATCAGACCAATGTCACTTAAGTCTTTCATAGAAATAGCTGAAGGTCTAAAGTTATGACTACTAAATTTACATGAAAAAGACACAAACTGTTATAACAAAAAGAGATACAAAGTCTGATAATAAACTCATCATAGATACCAGATGACTTATAAAACAACACACTTGTGTTTCTACAAACTGAATATAATTACAAATCAATAATTCCTGAAGTGGTTGCTCATTTACCAATCCTTTAACTACACCCAATAGGGGCACATACCAATTTATATATAATGAAAACAAATTATGTCTTTTCTCATTTTTCTTACTGATCAGAAGAAACCACGAATTGATACACCTACAACGTGATAGATATTAATACGCATTACCACATATAAACAAATAGAAAGAAAAAAACACTTGCTATTTATCAGAATACAAAACTAACCCGGTAATAGTCATTTGATATATACACAAAAATATGTTTTATCATTGAATAATCGAAAATTTACTTGAATCATATGAAATACGACTTTTATATTCCTTGCTCCGTACATGCATTAATATTACTGAAGTAAACTGTGGTATAATCATGGTTACATATATTGCTAGCTGAATCTCCATTGAGGGCTATAAAAAAGAAGATGTGGTATGATTGCCAATGAGACAACTATCCACAAAAGACCAAAATGACACAAATATTAACAACTATAGGTCACCATACGGTCTTCAACAATGAGCAAAGCCCATACCGCATAGTCAGCTATAAAAGGCCCCGATAAGATAATGTAAAACAATTCAAACGAGGAAACTAACGGCCTTATTTATGTAAAACAAAATGAACGAAAAACAAATATGTAACACATTTTAGGTTTGTTATAACGAACCAATTAGGTGAGCAAGCGACATATATATAAGTTGTAAGCGTTGTATTACTGACTTTACTGCTACGTCTGCTGACTTTTAGCGCATGTTTTAATTAGTTATCAAAGGTACCAGTATTGTAGTTTAGTACGCCAGACGCGCGTTTCATCTACATAAGACTCATCAGTGACGCTCATATCAAAATATTTATAAAGCCAAACAAGTACAAAATTGAAGAGCATTGAGGATTCAACACTTTTAAAGGTTGTGCCATATACGTCTAAGGTAATTTATGCCTTGGATAAGAAAATCCTTAATTTTTCGAAAAATCAAAGTTTTGTAAACAGGAAATTTATAGAAATGACCACATTATTGATATGCATGTCAACACCGAAGTGTTGACTACTGGGCTTGTGATACCCTCGGCGACGAAACGTCCACAATCAGTGGCATCGACCCCGTAAAACAGAGAGAAAGAGTTGTATATTTAAATTAAATTAAGACAAAACCTAAATAAACGTGACAACAATTAAAATCCACCGTCCCAAACTATATACATTCACAGAGAAATCCACCGTCCCAAACTATATACATTCACAGAGAAATCCACCGTCCCAAACTATATACATTCACAGAGAAATCCACCGTCCCAAACTATATACATTCACAGAGAAATCCACCGTCCCAAACTATATACAAATCCACCGTCCCAAACTATATACATTCACAGAGAAATCCACCGTCCCAAACTATATACATTCACAGAGAAATCCACCGTCCCAAACTATATACATTCACAGAGACATATTAACACAGCTGACATAAAAAGTCAAACAAGAAAAACATAAAATTGGATAAAGACATCAACAAAATTATTTTGTAATTGATCACACTAAGATCTTCAGTATCTTAAAACTAAGATTCTAATGAACAATTTTTACCAAACTGTTTGTTTAACGTGAACGCTATGTAACGTTGCCAAAAAAGCGCGGGGTTTAGCACAAAGCAAGGTTCAACCAACCAGTTTTACGTAAAATGTCCTGTAATTAGTCAGGGAAACTGCAATTGTTATCTTATAATTCATTTTTGTGTGTGGGGCATTGTCGTGTTTGTTTGTTACATTTTAGTGTTTTTCAAATATCGCAGACCTACAGACAGAGGTGTCATAACAAATTCGAACATATATACACATAAATCGGAATAAGAAGATACACGTGCATGAAAATTGTTGGCTTCTCGTATTCAACTTCACTTAAATAGAGCCTTAGAAATAGACAGAGGACAGGGTAAACCAAAATACAAGGAATATATTATGAATGTAACAAATATATTATAGTTGATGTGATTGTTACGGGGATTTGTTTTTGCTTCATCGATTTTGACTTTGATAGCGATTTACGGTTGCCTATGTATATATACTTCGTCTAAAATTAACTCCAGCAACGCTAGATCTCAAGATTGTTATTCTTCCCATAGCACAAACAACAAAAGCATTGGTACCAAACGTAACAATAATTCAATTACCAATAACAAGGTTTTGAAGGGCATTCTGAAAGTTGATAAAAAGTGTAAACTTAAAAAAGTGAAAATAAAATTCTGCTTATGAAATGAATCAGTATAATTGTGTTGAACTTAAGTCAAACATTTGATTAATTTATTATGATATTATCTCCCTGTTATAAAAGTTTATTACCATTTACTCAATTGTATTATTTCTCATTTTAATTTTCTTATTACTGATGACTAATAGTTTAATATTTGACATATACAACTCTTGTTAATTCAATCGTATAGAGGATTTAAAATAATGCGAAATATGAAATTAATAACTCACATACCTTGCCATGAAGAAGCGATAAACATTAAATATCAAATCTTTAAAAAACTATCTATTGATCTGAAACAAACGGAATAGATAACTGTTATCATGAATGGTTATTTAAACTTTTCTATAAATAAATTTGGTACTGGCCATTTACATTTTATTTTCACAATAAATCGTTAAGTATTATATTCCCACTTACCTTTATTATTAAACAATTAAGGTTCGATCCGCACCGACTACAAATGAAAAATAGATAGAGCCAAATATAATTCAATATTCAGTCTGGCGATGTCTTAATTATATAAAAATTCATATCCCATTCACGTTCTGAAGCAGTTTTGATTAAAACTGACAAAGCTTGTTAACCTAATTTGCGACTCTGATTACGGCTGATTGATACAATGCTGTTCCGGTCTCATTTTCTTTTTGGCAAAGTATGTATACATTTTGATATGGCTAGTTGGGTATTAATGAAGCTTCTGTTAAAACAGGGGCAATTAAGAATTTGTTACCTGGATAAGTTCGTACAAATGTATAAATAAACGTCGCATTTATACATTAAAGAAAATTAGCTTTTCTGCATCACAGAGAAAAAAAAAGGTATTAAAAAAGCATCATTGCTTCTGAATAAACTTTGCTTCAGCAGTTCTACACGCTAGACATTAAAATTGAGAATGGAAATGGGGAATGTGTCAAAGAGACAACAACCCGACCAAAATAAAAAAACACACAACAGCAGAAGGTCACCAACAGGTCTTCAATGTAGCGAAAAATTCCCGCACCCGGAGGCGTCCTTCAGCTGGCCCCTAAACAAATATATACTAGTTCAGTGATAGTGATAAACTGTTCTTTAGTTAGATGTTGAAACGTTTAGGTTATTAGAAATATGCATCAAGACTGAAATTACAAATTTTTCCCTACAATAAATATAATTTTCGGTGTATCCAAATACGATTGTAGTTTTATTCTCAAATTTAATAAAACATATATTTTATATATAAGTTCATATATTGTCCTCGATCTTACCTTCGCTAGCCAAGGGTTATGTTTCATCGTAACCCTTGGCTAGCAAAGGTTCCTCGATCTATACATACGTATCTTTTTTTTTATTATAGAAATAAGTGAATATCTAATAAATTATGGTTTTTAACTAATAGGTCAAAAATCAACTATGATGTGTTTGAGCTTTTGATTTTACCATTGTTTAGAGATTTTCTTCTTTAACTTTCCTTAGAGTTCAGTATTTTTCTTATTTTATTTTTCATCACATAAAGAAAATACCGGGCATTTTATTCAAATCATGTGATTGAAAATATAGGGTAAAGGTGCAAACATGGTTTAAATACTGACTGAGTTAAGTCTGCCAATTGATATTTTATCGTATGTTTTTCTATGTTGTGATGTTATGCTATTGTTTCAGAAAAAGGGAGAAGGTTTGGGCCCATTAAAACGTTTAATCCCGCTGCAAATGTTTGCACCTGTCCTAAGTCAGGAATCTGATGTACAGTAGTTGTCGTTTGTTTATGTAATATATACGTGTTTCTCGTTTCTCGTTTTGTTTATATAGATTAGACCGTTGGTTTTCCCGTTTGAATGGTTTAACACTAGTAATTTTGGGGCCCTTTATAGCTTGTTGTTCGGTGTGAGCCAAGGCTCCGTGTTGAAGGCCGTACTTTAACCTATAATGGTTTAATTTTAAAATTGTTATTTGGATGGAGAGTTGTCTCATTGGCACTCACACCACATCTTCCTATATCTAACTATATGTACAATATGTGGTTTATAGTGCACTCAATATGAAACCCGCAAAAATGTATGCCCAGTTGTATTACACACAATCAGGAATATCCACATGCACAAGACCAATCAAGGACCCCCCTCACCCACCCCTACATACAAACGCACCAAAAAAAAAAAAGAAAAAATATATTCATTAAAAGCATTTGTACGAGTTTCCTTAAATTCAATGTGATAACGAAATTAACAGTCATGTCACCATTTGTTACAGGTAAGATCAAAATAAAACGTCTTGTATATAAATTGAAATAAAATTATAAGTCGAGGATGTGAGAGTTGTCTCATTGGTAGTCATACTAAATCTTCTTATATATGTACATTATATATATTTGTCTTGCATAGACACTAAAGGTATCAAGATTATATATTGAAACTTTATTATTTCGTATGAAATGAAAATTCAGATGTTTTATTTTGAAAGGATATATATTATGTACTTAGGATTTCATATAAATATTGTCAAAAATAACAACTGTAGGATATACATTTGTGATCAGTCAGTTAATATCTACAAAGTCAAATATTGTGAATAAAATCTTGTATAAATATTAATAAAGGGTAAGACAACAGCATTAACTTGACATTTTTAAATTTATGATTCCTCTGTTGTTATTTATTTTCTAAAATATATAATTAATATCGTCTTTATGTTTTTACAATATCAGGTCACGAGATTAAAACAACATCGATCGCCTTATTATTACATCTGTTTTAAAATAAGGCCGGTTTTTTTTACACATATCGGACGTTCTGTACCGAAGAACAACTTTAAAAGTAGTAGCTATTGAATAAAATTTCTAAATATAAAAGAGATATATGCATTAAGGTAGTTGACATTAATTTCTACTTAAGCAGGCTGAAGTTGACCTTTAACAGACTTTATCTTTATTAAAATCATATATTTCCAACATAGATCTAGGCAAACTGTTGGTTGCAGTGTTTTAATGATACTAGATTAGTGATAATCGAATTTTCAAAATTTGTAGTATCAAATTATAAGCCTGGTAAATTTAATTGCTATTAGCATGTCGTAATGTTCTATTGTATTGTTATTTTTTGTATTTCTCTCTCCTGAATGTTCTTACGTTTATTAGTAGTGTAGTCCTGTCAAGTAATGTTGTCATTTAAGTGTTATATTTAGCATTGCCATAAACGCGAGAGTTTTGACTAGCCACAAAGTCAGGTTCAAACCACCATTTTTCTTAAAATGTCCTGTACAAATCAGGAAGGCGGCAATTGTAATCTTATAAGTCGTTTCTGTATGGGTTGCATTCTATGTGGTTTATTTGTTGCATTTTACTCATATTTGATGAGTTTCTCTCGTTTTTAGTTTGTAATTAGAATTTGTTTTCTCTAAATCGATTTATGACTTTCGAACAGCGGTATACTACTGTTGCCTTTATTTACATATAATGATAAATCGATGACGTAAACAATTGTTACTAGACACAACTCTTTAAAACACTACTCAGCATCGTAGAAAATTTAATGAAAATCTGTTAAATAATTTTGAATTGGTATTTTTACTCTATCTTGTTTTGTTTTACATGAAGTTGAATGTAATATGACTTCCATACATTTTTGAACAAACAACTACTCATACTTCTTTTAAAATTGCATATATATAAGTCATACATTGTCTATCCTGGAGAGAGAATTACCTATACCTGTACTAAGTCATACATTGTCTATCCTGTAGAAGGAATTACCTATACCTGTACTAAGTCATACATTGTCTATCCTGGAGAGAGAATTACCTATACCTGTACTAAGTCATACATTGTCTATCCTGGAGAGAGAATTACCTATACCTGTACTAAGTCATACATTGTCTATCCTGGAGAGAGAATTACCTATACCTGTACTAAGTCATACATTGTCTATCCTGGAGAGAGAATTACCTATAGATATAGGAAGATGTGGTGTGAGTGCCAATGAGACAACTCTCCATCCAAATAACAATTTTAAAATTAAACCATTATAGGTTAAAGTACGGCCTTCAACACGGAGCCTTGGCTCACACCGAACAACAAGCTATAAAGGGCCCCAAAATTACTAGTGTAAAACCATATTCTAAGTCATACATTGTCTATCCTGGAGAGAGAATTACCTATACCTGTACTAAGTCATACATTGTCTATCCTGGAGAGAGAATTACCTATACCTGTACTAAGTCATACATTGTCTATCCTGGAGAGAGAATTATCTATACCTGTACTAAGTCATACATTGTCTATCCTGGAGAGAGAATTACCTATACCTGTACTAAGTCATATCTTGTCTATCCTGGAGAGAGAATTACCTATACCTGTACTAAGTCATATCTTGTCTATCCTGGAGAGAGAATGACCGATACCTGTACCAAGTCATATCTTGTCTATCCTGGAGAGAGAATGACCGATACCTGTACCAAGTCATATCTTGTCTATCCTGGAGAGAGAATTACCTATACCTGTACTAAGTCATATCTTGTCTATCCTGGATAGAGAATTACCTATACCTGTACTAAGTCATACATTGTCTATCCTGGAGAGAGAATTACCTATACCTGTACTAAGTCATACATTGTCTATCCTGGAGAGAGAATTACCTATACCTGTACTAAGTCATATCTTGTCTATCCTGGAGAGAGAATTACCTATACCTGTACTAAGTCATATCTTGTCTATCCTGGAGAGAGAATGACCGATACCTGTACCAAGTCATATCTTGTCTATCCTGGAGAGAGAATTACCTATACCTGTACTAAGTCATACATTGTCTATCCTGGAGAGAGAATTACCTATACCTGTACTAAGTCATACATTGTCTATCCTGGAGAGAGAATTACCTATACCTGTACTAAGTCATATCTTGTCTATCCTGGAGAGAGAATTACCTATACCTGTACTAAGTCATATCTTGACTTACATCTAGAAATTGACAATGAGGGTCGGTTGAAAACAAACCTTTACGACAAAAGAGATGATTTCAGTTTTCCAATTGTGAACTTTCCATTTCTAAGTAGCAACATTACAGCAGCACCTGAATACGGGGTATATATCTCCCAATTAATACAATATTCCCGTGCTTGCATCTTCTATCATGATTTTCTTGATAGAGGGTTGCTGCTCACAAGGAAGCTATCAAACAAAGAGTTTCAAATGCTGAAGTTGAAATCATCCCTTCGTAAATCGAAGTTGGTTGACCGTTATGGAATAACCGTTTCACAAATGATATCGGATATGTTCCTTACGTCGTAACTACAATCCATTTCCTTTCATGAATGTGACCTACCGAATTAGACTATTTACCGGATTTGATAATACATAAGCAACACGACGGGTGCCACATGAGGAGCAGGATCTGCTTACCCTTCCGGAGCACCTGAGATCACCCCTAGTTTTTGGTGGGATTCGTGTTGTTTATTCTTTTGTTTTCCATGTTGTGTCATGTGTACTTTTGTTTGTGTGTTTGTCTTCTTCATTAAACCATGGCGTTGTCAGTATGTTTTAGATTTATGAGTTTGACTGTCCCTTTGATATCTTTAGTCTCTCTTTCATACATTGTTTATCCTCGAGAGAGAATGCCCCTAATAAATGCACATCGACTGTTTGGTTGTATAGGTTGGTTGATTGTTGATGTTTATTCACTTTCACCACTATTGACTATATTGTAGCGGTAGGTTGTTATCTATTGGACAATCCGAATGAAACCACTAAAACTGACAATCTTAGCAAAGTGAGATTGGAGTCAAACGCACTTAATACGTGTGTTGTTCGAAACTACAACCTCAGTATTGACATGATAGTGATACAAAAAAAGGACTAATTACGTTTGGAGGACGTGTTACAGAAACAGTTAAGTCTGCCTCATATCTTTACTTAAATCTAGAAATTGACAATGAGGGTCAGTTGAAAACAAACCTTTTAGACAAAAAAGACGATTTCAACTTCCGAATTGAGAATTGACATTTCTATATAGCAGCATTCTAGCAGCGCCTGCATACAGAACATTTATCTCGCAATTGATACGATATTTCAGTGCTTTTATTTCCGATCATGATTTACTCCAAGAGCGTTGTTGCTAACAAGGAATCCACCAAACGAAAAGTTTTAAGTGGATAAGTTGAAGTCATCCCTCCGTACTATTTTCCCTACAGTTACCTACCGAATAACATTAATTGCTGGTTTGTAATGACATTAGCACCATGACAGGTGCCACAAATGCGCCCTGGACAGGTTAACTGACATGTACCATACCTTACCCGCCCGGATCACCTTCGATCACCCCCAAGTTTTCAATACCAAGGTTTCTTGTTGCTCAATCTTTAGTTTTCTATAATGTGTTTTGTGTTCCATTGTTTGTCTATTGGTCATTTTTAGCCAAAGCGTTGTATGTGTATTTTCGACAGAACAGTTTACATGTCGCTTTGATTTCTTTCACCTCTCTTTTAGACCACCCTGTCACTTAGCTTGGACTGTTTATATAGTTACAATAAAAAGGCTTATTTGACATCATTTGATTCGCCTGAATTGTACCGAAAGCATAAAAAACAATGAATAGTTCCCTTTATACAAGGAATATCGCTAGGCTTATTCTTAATTCAAAAATTAATTGTATTCGTTTTGGCATAAATGTGATAGAAATGCGAAAGACACTAAAGTCGCACTAATATCTTGACTAATATTATATAAAAAGTAAAATCACAAAAATACTGAACTCAGAGGAAAATCAAATCACAAAGTCCATAATTACTTGGCAAAATCAAATGACAAAACACATCAAAAACGAATGGACAAGGATGAACATTTTTAAAACGTTTTTCAATGTTTCCCACCCAGCCTTCTTATCGATGTGATGTATTGATTAATTCGTTTTCATCAATAAACTGGAAATATTTGTCACTGGACGTTTATCAATGATTAAATGAAATATTCCATGATGATTTATAGCTTTATTAAAAAGGCTGGGACGGAAATATTGTTATTAAAATTATTCTGAGGACCTTGTCTTATAGCAAGGACAATATATATATATATATTGTAATAAGTAAGTGCTAAATTTATAAAAGCATTTACCATAACATAGTACTTGACTTCTAATAATGGTTTTCCTGACAAACGTTGTTTTACTTACATTGTCACTTGTACGTTAAAATTGAACCCAAATCATTAAAATTTATTTATAAGCAGCAACGGAAAGCAGTTTGATTTAGCATTTAATCAAACTATAATGTGTGGGTTAAACGGTGTTAACTGTTTTCAAAGCTATAATTTAAAGTAAACCTGTTATTTCAAACAATAAAAGTAAAGTAATCTAACTACGAAATTTTTGATACTAAATTGATTAAAACTTTAAACAGGGACATTAATTACACATATTTTGAGATAAAAATCATTGAAATTAAATATCCCATAGAACAGTTGTTTTGGCCTACATGAAGTGTATATATATACTGGGAATTAAACAAATAAAGTAGATTTATTTTTGATTGTTCAGTCATGTTAAATATGTAACGAACGAAAGTCATCCTTTGAGTGAAGTTTCTAAATGTTGATTTGTTTATCTTTTTTTCCAAAATTTGTGTCATCTGTAAAACGTTGTTTCATTAACATAAAAATAACATAGTAGAAAAAGTTTTATCAAACATTTATATAGCTGGAAAAAAGATAAAACATGCTAAAAAGATGAACAAGTGCACAGTATGCTGGTGTTTCTTATTGACAACAGATTTGTTGAATTTGGAAGTAGAATTGTTCGACAATTGTTGGCATTCCTATGGAAACGAACTGTGCGCCTCTCATTGCCGACCTTTTCTTATTTTCATATAAGTCGGAGTTCCTTTGGACACTGATTATGAGAAGGAAGATCAAAGTAGTCAGCTCGTTTAATTGCACATTCATATGTATTGATAATGTTCTATCAATTAACAATCCTAACTTTTCTTATTAGGTTTCATTATATATCCCCAAAAACAAATATTTGAAGAAACAACGGACACGGCTTCCTCAGCCTCATTTAAGCTCTATACACTATGATATAAGTTGTCAACTTAGTACCAATGTTTATGACAAACGAGACGATTTTAGTTTGAAAATTATAGATTTCCCCAATCTTAGTAGCAATATAACAACTTCAGCTGCACATTTCGCATCAACCTCACAAATAATACATGATTATATTGAAGATTCTAGGTACTGACGCTGTTAATCATTTGTATTACACGTTTATTTGTTTTTACTTGCCTTCATATAATTTAGCCTTTATGTTACTGTATAGTACATTTTCGGTAATTTACTTTTGATGTGACTCGGTATTTATATAACCTCTCATTGTGTTGTGCTATGGTAATTTTTCATATTCTGGTCTTTCATTTCCTGCTTATGCACCTTGTCTATAAAATGTCTATATGCCGTTTTGTTTTCATTGTTGAAATAATCGTTTATTTTCATATTGATTAAGATTATATAACACAATGCTGACTGCTATTTCCCATTTATTTTGACAATTTTGCGTATGAACTTGTTTGTTTTGCTCCTACCTTTTGTCAATATAATGGAATTATATGCGACTGACATACAAGTGAGAGGTGTAGCTAGCTAAATAGCCAGATTTTATCTAGCATTTGAGGAAATGACAAATCATGACAGCTGTTGTGTTTGAGCTTGTTACCTTGCCATTTGATAAAGGACTGCATGTCCGTTTTAAATTCGTTTTTTTTTTGCTATTTTATTTTTTTATCAAAGGCTTTCCAGATACGTTAGATTTGGAAATAATTACGCAGTAGTAAACTCATATCTAAAGTTTCCAAGTCATACCTCCTTCTGTTTCAATAATTTTCTATACTTATATTAGATCTGGTGCAGCTAATATTCGTTCCTTTATACACAAAGATGAGTTGCGGTAACTTTTTTTTTAATAGTTATTCATATCAACATTACAAAAACAAACTCTATATGAAAAATATATACTGTAACAACAAAATAAAATTATTTTATTCGCTGTACATTGTTTTACATTTTCAAATTATTTGATGAGTCACAACCCTAACGATTTAATATAAAAGAACACTTGATATTAATATTCCAAACATGGAAAGTGTTTTACTGATTGTCATTTTTTTGTAATAATACCTTTGAAACGATATTCAATTCTAATGTTTTAGAAATGCATTGAAGTGGCTTTGTCATTCCAAAGACAGATATTTGGACTAAGTTTGTAAATCAATTAAATCAAATCAAGTAGAAGATTCTAACCGCTTCAATTAAAATCTACAGTTAAACGAGAAGATTACACAACTTTAGTTCTAATTTTGTTTCAAAAATGAGGTTTTAATCTGAGGTTTTATAGGAAACATTCTACTGCAAATATAAAAGACATAATACAAGCAAGCATGGAGCCAGCTGATTATGGAGATCTATGCAAATGACATTCGGAATATAAAATCTGTTTCTACCATGCTGTGCACGTCTTAAATCAAATAAATCACGCATAGATTATAAAATACTTACTAGAAAGTTGCAACATAATCAATTTGTAACGGATCAGTTACCGCGAGACTCTGACATTAATTACATATTTATATTAAACGCATCTGCAAATAATCTGACTGTTGTATACAAGTTTAACCCAATTTACGGGAAAAGATTTCACGCTTTTTGAAAAACAAACTGTAAAACTAATGGAAAATATAAAATCTCTAAGACATTCAGAAGAAATAAAAACACATTATAATATGTACATCTGTGCATGATGAGTATCATTAATGTGTTGCATTATGAGTCTGATGTAAGTTTTAGATAGGAACAATACGAGGCGTGGGATATATATCAATGAGACAGCAACCCAACTACAAAGTAACTTAAAGACATGTATAGATTACTGTCTTCAACAATTGTCAAATGTCTATACAATACCGCTAACAAAACATACATCTCTGATTATTAGAAAAAAAAATACAGATGAAACATGCCAGATGGTATTTTGTTTTGTTTCTGAATTGATTAAGTTCTTGTGAACTTTAATGAAATATAATAGATACACTCAAATTTTCTAAGTAAAACCAATACCTATTTGTTACATTTTTTTAAGGGCCAGCTGAATCACGCCTCCTGGTACAGGATTTTCTCGGCTGTGTTATGTGCCTGTCCCAAGTCAGGAGCCTGTAATTCAGTGGTTGTCGTTTGTTTATGTGTTACATATTTGTTTTTTGTTCATTTTTTTACATAAATAAGTCCGTTAGTTTTCTCGGGGCCTTGTATAGCTGACTTTATGCGGTATGGGCTTTGCTCATTGTTGAAGACCGTACGGTGACCTATAATTGTTAATGTTTGTGTCATTTGTGGATAGTTGTCTCATTGGAAATCATATCACATCTTCTTTTTTATATTAACCTTTATTAGTTCGGGTTTGAACTAGCTTTCAGTATCAGAAAGTACTCTTAGATCTGTAAGTGACCATTGGTCCGTAGGATCGTACTTATTTTAATTTTTTTGGATTATATTTTTATATAAATAGACATTTGTTCAGAATAAAACATGATATGAAATACTTATCCAAAATGACCGACATGACTAGTCAACCGTCGAACTGTGTCCTAATAGTGACACAGTCTTGAGAATTAAAGCCGTTTTAATTGCAATTTAGAGAGTATTTGGGCGGGTAAAATATCAACAATGTATATTAGCTAAGGGCTTACTAAATAATGGGATTTACATTGCTAGTATTCTTTCCCTATTTTGTACGGCGAACATCTTGTGAAATACTGCTTCAAACCGTAATGAACTATTTTTAACGATTCATAAACTATTGTTCCAAATAAAGTGCATGTCTTCCTAATGATAGTACAGTTAAATACATGTTTTGTGAACATGAGATAATGCTAAATAAAACTATGGAAACCTACATAGGGCTGAATCGCTCACCTGCCATAGGTTTGAGAATTTCAATTGGTTAAACGTTTGTGTATTTGGTTATTTGCTGTCTATTTTTCATCTTTGTTGGGTGAGTCGACTCTCGGTTTCGGTGACTTAACTTTGTTGGAAATTTTATTTTGCAGGTGATGTTTGCTGTATAGTTCTTTCAAAAAGGTTTTGCCAAACATTGATGAGTAATGTCTCCACTGAAGGGCAACATAAAATTGAAAATGGAAATGGGGAATGTGTCAAAGAGACAACAACCCGACCAAATAAAAAACAACAGCAGAAGGTCACCAACAGGTCTTCAATGTAGCGAGAAATTTCCGCACCCGGAGGCGTCCTTCAGCTGGCCCCTAAACAAATATATACTAGTTCAGTGAAGGGGTCGATTGTCGATCCTGTCTACCTTATATTTGTACTTGACACAATTTCTCTCGATTTATGATCATTCAATCTCTAAGATATATAAGATATTTAAGGGAAACAATTTTGCCTGTCATGAGTTTGTTTACGTTTAACTTGTATTTTCAGTAATATCGTTTACGAGTAATTTAAGGATGTCCTACGGTGAATGTCAAATATATCATCCCCTTTTTAGCAGTTTGTTTTATGGGATTTCAACACAAAACAATATTGATTAGAGATTTGTCTGAAGGGACAACAGCATATTTGTCAAGGAGGTCGTATAGTAGTTAAGTCACATCTCTGAAGATAGATGGAATATATGTGTTAATAGACGCATTTAGTTTTAAAATTGATTTGTTTTAACGACCTCACAAACATTCTAACTCATTCTGGTATAGAATCTATCTTTTTTGTTCGCACTTTGTCTGGTACAGTTCTAGACGGAATCAATAGGTTTGTTTTTTGTTTTTTATTTAATGTGTATTTTGTTTATGGGTTTAGCTCACAACCGTTCTTTGGCTAACACACTTGTAACTAAAGTGCTCTTTCAATTAACAACAAAGAAGATGTGGTATGATTGCAAATGATACAACTCATCACAAGTGACCAAATGGCACAGAAAGTAACAATTATATAAGTCAGCGCACGGTCTTCAACAATGAGCAAAGCCCAGTACCGCATAGTCAGCTTTAAAAGGCCGATTTATAATGTTTAGTTAATTATGCAATTATAACGTAGCCAGTCGGATTATACATGAATTGGGAACATGCACAGGTTCAATAAGAAGATTGGTATATAGTTACCAGTATATTTTATTTTGTTCAACATTTATCAAGTTAGGGGACGACCATTTGATATTCTGGGGGGGGCCAGGAGGATTTTGAAAATAAATAACTCAGCCTTGATAATCACAAAAATAAATGGTTTGTTCTGTGGTAGTTTGAAAATAAATAACCTGACTTGCAATGTATTGAAAATAAATAACTTAGCAGGTCTATAGCTTCTTGGGCCTTCAGCGGTATCAAAACCCTTCAAATTTTTTTTGCCTCGCTCCGCTCGGCAAAATATCTTAACAATACTTTTGAAAAAGGCTAGTTAAACCAAACTAAATTAACTTTAATACTATGTATTTATGTTGTATGCAATACATGTATATTGCTTGGGAATATAAATGATTCATTTCGTGAAGAAAATTATAAAATACTTAATCTAATTATACCAATTGTCTTTTATAATATACTTATTACTATGTATTTGTGTTTCGTTAGTCCTGTCTCGCTATGTATTATCTTAGTACATTTGTATATATATTGTCCTCTTGTACACAAGTCATGCAAGTATGTGTCTGAGGTTATGAAATAAATCTTGAATCTTAAAATTTCTGCAGGGGATAATGATCTTTTCTGATTAAATGGTACATAATGACTTGACTATACATGTATTATTCATAATTAACAAATATTTAAAAAAATGTATGTTTTCGACTATCATAAATATAGTTGTGAAAATGAATAATCAGTCCCTTGCTTTAATGAAAATGAAAAATCTTGCTTCAATAGTGCAGAAAATGAATAATCTGTCCCCTCAGTTTACAAAAATAAATAACCGATCAAAAATAAATCCTCCTGGCCCCCCCCAGAATATCAAATGGTCGTCCCCTTATGATTGAGTTGAATAAATATTAAAAAAAAATATGACACGAGGACGTATGCCCTAGATGTTATTTTTTTTTTATAGTTCATTCCCTTTTTTTCAAATACATGTAGTTCATTGTATTGGCCATGAACTAGCTGTCAGTAACTGAGAGTACTTTCAGATCTGCATTTGTTGTGTTTTCTCTAGTTGTTGTCAGGGATGTACAAATGCCCCGCCATGTCAGGTCTTGTGTGTTGCTATTGTATGTTTGTCGGCTTTGTATCGTTCAGATGAGTTAAGCCCTTTTCAAATGAGTGTTATTGTTTGTTCTAATGTTGTACTGTTACAACATCAGTATGTCATAGGTTAGTAGAGGCTTGGCACCTTCAAAAATATTTAGCTCTGCTACATGTACATTCTATATGAGCTTCTCCTTGGCAATAGCCAGTAATTGACTCGTTGTCGTTTATTGCTGTTTCTCATAATTGTTTGTGGTTTATTGTGTTGCTTAGTTTTTCCTGTGATGTACCATTGAACCATTGTCCGAGGTAAGTGGAGGGTTATGGATATACAAACATGTTTAAAACCTCTCTACGTTTGGTATGTGCCTGTACCAAGTTAGGAACCTGTTATTCAGAGGTTATCACGAATCATGTCTGTCATATATGTTTTCATTAAATTGTTATATTATAAATTATGCCGTTAGTTTTTTCATTTAAATTGTTTCATATATATATATCATGTCGGGTCATAATAGCCGACAATACGATTTTTTTTCATGTTTGAAGGCCTAACAAATATTTAGTTTTTTTATGATCACGCATCTTGATTTAAGATTTTTTGTTTAGATCAGTGTTTTTTAGAATTATTTGTCCCTCCAATATACACGTGTTTTGAATGGCAATCATTTTTACGAGAAAATTTCTTCTTTCAAAGTCAAATTTTGTGTATTGCTTATCTTGTTAAGGCGTCTATTGTGTCTTAGTACACACTGTTCTATTGGAAATATCAAAGCTTAAGTATTGCATGTCTTACAACGTCATGTGTCTACTACCCTTATTTACATTATACAAAACTTATCTAAATGTGTCCGATCTTACCTCTACTACGGGTTATCTTGACTTCGATGCATCGAGCATCTTTTCGTTCATCTTGCGTACTTTAGTAATTGTCTTATCGTCTTATCTAGTGCTGTTTGCGCCCGTTGTTTCCTTAATGATTTGGCATAATGATAAGATTAAAGTTTAACGATATTTTCAATTCATAAAGATTCTTCTCTCTCATTCTAATACTTAATTAATGCAAGACTCGGTCACAAAGGGGATTAACCCAATTCACGGTAATAAACTTACATTATTGTTTCTTTATTAACTTGTCGACCTTTAAAACGTAATACCAAAGACAAATAAAACATAAAGTTCGAAAGCATTGAATGTCAAAATAAGGTTTCAGACTCCACGGGGATTAATTTAATTTAAGGTCTCCTCGCACTTTCACATTCTTACATACACCAAGCAATTAGTCTTCTCCGTATTTTCGCACTTTTGTGCTCTTGTAACACAGATTTTGAGTTATCATCAACATCGATTTAAGAGTTGTGCATTTTTAGTTTTCACATATAAATGAGATATTTGTCAATGAGGTGATAACCAAAAGACTCGGACTTCTCTTGAACTGAATTTTAATGTGCGTATTGTTATTATTTTACTTTACTTTATTCTACATTGACTAGAGGTATAGGGGGAGGGTTGAGATCTCATAAACATGTTTAATCCCGCCGCAATTTTGCGCCTGTCCCAAGTCAGGAGCCTCTGGCCTTTGTTAGTCTTGTATGATTTTAAATTTTAGTTTCTTGTGTATAATTCGGAGTTTAGTATGACGTCCATTATCACTGTACTATTATGCATATTTTTAGGGACCAGCTGAAGGACACCTACGGGTGCGGGAATTCTCGCTACATTGAAGACCCATTGGTTGCCTTCGGCTGTTGTCTGCTCTATGGTCGGGTGGTTGTCGCGTTGACATATTCACCATTTCCTTTCTCAATTTTACATAAAACACAAATGTTTACCCCAGTTTTTAACCTCTTTGGAAACTGTCCTGAAACTGTTCATACAAAAACGAGAAAAAACACACAATTTATCAATATTTTGTTCAAGTATTTCTTTGATGAGGAATATAGGTTAAAAAGCAGACTAGTAATTCTTATTTCTGATATAACATGTCTGATCTCAATACTAACTTCTCTCTCTATCAGACTTTTGGAGTCATATATTTTTGAAAATATCTCATATTTATGTTGATTTAATGAGATAACTTTATGTTAAAAATTATCACTGAAAAAAAATGTATGTTCGCAGGAGTTCTCGTTCAAACATATTATATGACTATTATGATTGATCGGTTTATATTTTTTTGTTAATTTGAAATAATTTACAAATTTAAAAAAAATGAGCGTGATTCCATTTTGTATAAATACATGCATAAATAAATATAATCACGTCTACTGCAGATTGGATGTCTATTTATAAGTATAACTCATCAGTTATGTACTTTAACTCGTAGTATATCAAATGCAAAATTACGAATATATTTAAAAGGGATATAATGGCGAAAATGGAATAGAAATGCAGATGGATGACATGTTAAAAGACTATGAGATCGGCTAAGAAATTTTGAGACAGCAAGTCTAAGGCAATCAATAAGGACGTTACAAAACTAAAACTATAGTGTATGGTTAAAGTAAAATACACCAAAAAAACGGAACTCCGAAGATAATTCAAAACGGAAAGTCCCTTATCAAAAGGTAAAATCAAAGTTCAAATCAGCGAACGGATACAACTATCTGACTTGGTACATATATTTCCTGATTGGAAATGGGAATTAAACCTTGTTTTAAGGCTAGCTAAACCTCTCACTTGTTTGACAGTCGTATATAATTCCATGACACTGACAAGCCCTGTGAACCAAACAAACAGACAAAATAGGCAAACACGTCAAAAACAGTAGTACAGCAGCCGGCATACTTTCTATAGTAAACAGCCGTTTAAATACTGTGAACTTGGTTTGAAAATTATTCAGTGCATTACATTTGAATCTAATTGTATGTCATACTAACAAAGTTCTTCGAAGTAAACATAAGATAGGAAACAAAATTGCATAAAAGTGATAGCTGTATTTTATATATAATTGCATAAGATTCAGCGACTAAGATCATTTATAGTAAATTTGTTTCAACTGTGTTATTTCAGACTGTTAATCATTGCTCATTCTCTCTATGACAGATATTACCATGCACGATTTACTAATTTTAGAGTAACATCTGTATGTAAATCAACAAAACAGTAAATTACAATCAATGTCTACCGAGTATCTGCTTTTGTTTTACACCTGTACATTATAAATATCATGTATTGCTAATAAACTATCCATGTACAGAGACACGGCTTAATTTATACAGGTAAGAGGAATAAGAAATGCGTACATCGTTTTTCATTTCTATTCATTTCTATTGACAGTGTTTGTAATAACATGAAAAACACGACGGTAAAAACATATGGAGCAGGACCTACTTACCCCTACGATGCACAGGAGATCACACAAAGTTGTTGGTGGGTTCGTGTTTACTATGTTGTGTCTTGTGTACTATAAGTTGTCTGTTCGTCTTTTTCTTTGTTAGACATGGCGTAGACAGTTTATTTTCATCTATGAGTTTGACTGACCCTCTGGTATCTATGTACTCTCTCTTTTCTAAGAAACTATTCAAAATTTGTCACTTGTTTGACAGACATTTGTTGCACTTACACCATTGTCGCTATATTTGAATTGTCGGAAGAGCTCACGTCACCATCGTGTACTATATAAATTGATGATAATATTTTTGAGATGACGAATCTTGTAAGATTCGTTAGATTCTAAAACTGCATAATATGTTTCAGTTACAAATTATAATAGTCCATTCTCCTATTTCATGTAAGCTGGTCAGTGAACTTCATTTATATTCATAAAAATTATTACTAAATAGATTAAGAATAGAAACGGGAAAATTGACAAGGAGACAACAACCCGACAAAACAGCAAAAAAACAGTCGAATCCAGTTTATACTTTTGAAAATTAAAGTAACACAATTACCTTATACATTTTTATATAAAAGATATAACAGTTGCTTAAGAAACTACCAAGTTTTAGTTGGAATTGTAGGCCCAAAAACGTCTGTTCCATATTGCAATATTTCCGATTGAAAAAATCACGTAGAACTATAAGAAAATCTGTTTTTGTTTGTTGCTTGCTTTATGTCCTATGGTTATAATATTTCCTGCATGGTCAGGAGGAGAACAAATTTACAATAATTACAATAGGTAAGTCCAGTAAGAAAGGTCACCTGGTTTGCAGGTCGGAAAAATCATATAAAAAATGAATGTGTAACGTAACAGAAATTGAATACTACAAATTATGAACATTATGCTTTTTAGTTGCTTGTTAAATGATTAATGATTACAGATATCCGAGTTAAACTATAAATAAGATATATTTTGTAGAGAAACATCTGCAATTGATGGGTTAATCATTTTCTGTGTTATTTTATGAAAGTTCCTTATCAATAAATTGACAAAAATATTCAATGTTTATATGTGTTTTTTATAATATTAATTTGATTGACAGGGCAAATGTAACCTTCAGTAAAGCGCAAGCTGTATTTAGTTTTGAATGGTGTTTCTAATAACAGACTAAGATAAGAGACTGCAAGTTCCAGCTTTTTGTAATATACTTCACGTGTTTCCCCCAAAAATAGTAAAGTACATTTTGGTTCGAAATAGTAAAATACAGAGATGTGGTTTGACTGCCATGTTGGCTTAGAAGGTTCATGTCCACCACATTTTAATCTTCGTTAATTGTTCGATTTTTTTTCTCATCTTATTTTTTTTATTATAGACATTTATTTATTGTTTAGAATCGAAAATTCACTTAATAATATCTTTCTGGTTATATAAACTTGCATTGACCTCTAGATGGTTAATTTCGTAGTTGAGGTTCTCTTTTATTAAAATAAGGTCGAAAGATACCAGAGGAACAATCAAACTCATAAATCGATAATAAACTGACAACGCCATGGCTTAAAATGAAAAAGACAAACAGAAAAATAATAGTACACAAGAAACAATATAGAAAACTGAGGACTGAGCAACACGAACCCCATCAAAACGGGGGGTGATCTCAGGTGCACCGGAGGGTAAGCAGATACTGCTCCAAATGTGGCACTCGTCGTGTTGCACATGTTAGTACAAACCAATTAAGTAGTCTAGTTCGGTAGATCACATTCATGAAAGGGAAGGGGATTGTAGTTACGACGTAAGGAACATATCAGAAATCATCTGTGAAACGGTTATTCCATTACATTCAACCAATTCGTGATTGCGATTTATCATTATATGTAAATAAAAGCAACAGTAGTATACCGCTGTTCGAAAGTGATAAATCGATTTTGAGAAAAACAAATCCGGTTTACAACTAAAAGAGGGTCGAAAAGATACCAGAGGGACATCCAAACTTATAAACCGAAAACAAATCGACAAAACTAAAGAATAAACAACACGAACCCTACCAAAAACGGGGGGTGATCTCAGGTGTTCGGAAGGTAAGTAGATCCTGCTCCAAATGTGACACTCGTCGTATTGCTCATTTTTTTACAAAACCAGCAAATAGTCTAGTTCGGTAAGCCACATTCATGAAAAAGGAAGGAAGGGGATTGTAGTTACGACGTCATAATCATATCCGATATCAAGTATATCCCTTTCTATTACGAATTTTATCCATTAATCTTATTTTACATTGACTTCCTTTTGTTTTTCAAATGATTTCGAGGAAGTAAAGTGCATTGATCCAATGTCATTAATGTGTACTATAAATATATTAACCTTTGCATTAAAGATGAAATTTCATGCCTGCTGACTAAAACTAATAGTAATCAGATTGCGATCTTATGACTGAATAATAACGTCCAGACAGTAGGATGTCATCTTTGATTGTTCACGTTATGATTGCAATCAAGAATATATAAAATCTCCATCTTTCATTATTATACCTCTATGTATATTGAAGTTCGATTGTTCTGCCTTTCTTAAAACTTCAAAAGAATGAATATTTTTTCAGCGAAAACGGACTTGGACATTAAATATCAAACAACAAAGATGTTCATCTTGTCCGAGACGGCTTCATAAATTGGAAGCCCATGGCAGAAGTGATTGTAAAAATATAAGATAAATTGTTGGTAAAATATCAAATCCTGTAGTTACAATTGCACCAAATAGACTTATCAACGGGTTTATACTTGCATGAGTGTCACATGTAGAGCAGGGTATCACCTCATCCTTCCGGAGTACCTGTATTTTTTTGTCTTTTTCTTTTATTGTCATGGCTTTGTCAGTATGTTTCGATATTGAAGGTCACTATGCTATCTTTCGCCTGATCTTCAAATACTACCTGGGATAATCTCAGGTACTCCAGAAGGATGAGGTGATACCCTGCTCTACATGTGACACTCAGTTACTCCGGAAGGATGAGGTGATACCCTGCTCTACATGTGACACTCATGTCTCCGGAAGGATGAGATGATACCCTGCTCTACATGTGACACTCATGTCTCCGGAAGGATGAGGTGATACCCTGCTCTACATGTGACACTCATGTCTCTGGAAGGATGAGGTGATACCCTGCTCTACATGTGACACTCATGTCTCCGGAAGGATGAGGTGATACCCTGCTCTACATGTGACACTCATGTCTCCGGAAGGATGAGTTGATACCCTGCTCTACATGTGACACTCATGTCTCTGGAAGGATGAGGTGATACCCTGATCTACATGTGACAATCATGTCTCCGGAAGGATGAGGTGATACCCTGCTCTACATGTGACACTCATGTCTCTGGAAGGATGAGGTGATACCCTGCTCTACATGTGACACTCAGTTACTCCGGAAGGATGAGGTGATACCCTGCTCTACATGTGACACTCATGTCTCCGGAAGGATGAGGTGATACCCTGCTCTACATATGACACTCATGCAAGTACAAACCTATCGATAAGTCTAATTCGGTTGGTCATGTTCGGGAAAAGGTGAACGGCATAATGGTTTCGACGATCAAATTCGTCAGCATCTGTGAAACACTATTCAATAACTATCAACCTACTTGTAATGGCGTCCGTGAAATTGCAAAGCTGTCAATATGCTCATTTATCTTGATTGTGAGATGAATGTAAATTACCTAAAATAAAAGTACACGTTCTTGTATCTATGTTTTTGTTAGTTTTTTTCTTCTTTACGTAACATCTTCATCCTTTTAAGACTGTGTTGCTTGATTTTCTGCTTTAAGAACAATTTAGTAGTGTGCAGTTTTTATTCGATATAGTGGCTTACATCCAGCTTTCATAATCACATTTATTAAAGGTTTTTACTCAACAATCATAGTATTTGGTCAATCCTATAAAAGAGGAGTCTTATATTTATGGAAATTTATTCTTGCTGTCAGCAATGTTCAATGAGACATTTTATAAATAATCACATCATTAAAGACAATGACATAAAATGTTTACGTCACGTCTTTGTCAAGATAAGCACTGTAATTGATTTGATTGTTGATTTATATGCGAACACATGTTTGTTATGACGCGACAAAATCTCATCAACAACTATAAAGACGTGATCCTCAATTCACCAATAAAGTGGTTATATAAGAAACATAAGAAAGCCTTTAACCCTGATAGTTCTCCAGATAAAATAGTCCATACGAATATTACCAAACTAGGCAATGAAAGTGTTCATTCTGTCTTTTACCCAGTCATATGTAGAGATTCCTCCGTTTATTCATTTCCGACAAAACTACTTAACAACGGTAATTAGTATTGTTTTTGCATACTATCCATTTGATGCAATGACAGTGGCACTTAAATGGTTTTATAAAGTCAAAACATTAGGATAATAACTGTCTATCAAAAATGTCATGACAAATTAAGGAACTGACGCTTTCTCCGCGTAAAAAAAATGGTATCATGTTGTCCAAATAACCGATAACTATAAAGAACGACTATCTCTCCGTTTTTATACTCAACTGAAGAAAGAAAAACACGTTTCCTTTTTGAAAAACAAGAAAGAAATGTATAACGTGTACCTGCCTGACTGTTTGGTTTAAAGATAAAAGATTAAAGTATATATGTCTGTTTCATTCTTATTAATAATACACAAGTAAAGCATACATGGGCTTGATATGCAAATGATTTGAAATGTTCTTAAAAACGAGGATTTTATCTGAAAAAAAGGTAAAACAACTTATCTAAGATAAAATTCCCAATTTCACTGATGCTCGATTTTTGCGCTGCATTAGGTACTGAATGTTGCCGTCCTTGCTAACGACGAATAAGGTTTAAAAAAAGTTCCAGTTCTAGGTTGGTTCATTAAACCGTTTGTTTGCATTATTAAACAGTTTAAACTAATGCAAATAAAGGCAACAGTAGTATACTGGTGATCAAAATTCATCAATCGATTGAGAAAGAAAAAAAATCCGGATTACAAACTTAAACTGAGGGAAACACATCTAATATAACAGGAGAACAACGACACAACAGAAAAAAAACAATAAAATACAACACACAGAGAAACAAATTATAATATAACAATGGCCAATTTCTTGACTTTGTACTGATATTTTAAGAAAAAAGTGGTTTGAAACTGGTTTTGTGGCTAACCAAACCGCCCGCTTTTATGGCAATGTTTAATATATCATTAAAATGACAACATTATATGACAGGACTACAAAACAAATAAATGTGAGAATATACAGGACAGAGAAACGCACAAATAATAGCTATCAAAAGGTACCAAGCTTATCATTTAATACGCCAGACGCACGTTACGTATACATAAGACTCAGTGACGCTCAGTTAAAAAAAAAAAACAGTTTGAAAGCCAAAGGAAGTACAAAGTCATAGAATATTTAGGACCAAAAGTTCCAAAAAGTTGCAAAATACGGCTACGGTTATCTTCCTGGGATAAAAAAAAATCATTAGTATTTAGAATAATTCATACTATTGCAAACAAATTCACACACACATGACTAAAGTCACTTGTCATGTACAACATGTACAATATATAAAATGTCAACAGATTTATGAGTTTGTAGATGTCCCTTTGGTATCTTTCATCCCTCTTTTATATAGGTGATTGAAATGATGTGTGAAATGTGTTTTTGCTATATGAGTTGTATTACCTTTAAGTTGTAATCTATTTTTGACTCTATCCTTTGACTTCCTTCTTAGCATGTGTATTCACAACTAAACTAAACTCAAATCTTTAATAACCCGCTACTCTTTATATTTTGTTTTGTTAAATTGTGTACAATTGTTTTAAATATGATCGTTAATTTTTCTATAAAGTCAACAACAATCTTCCAATCAAAGTGCTATAAGGAAAAAGAAAAAGAAAAGAAAAAAAAAGATAATTAATTGTATTATCTAGCTATGTCGACATTTGTCCTAAATCGAACTGTAAACCCCGTATTAGTATTACTCGATTTATTTCACTTGACTGGGCGGAGTTTAACCGGTTCGCACACAATAAATAGATAGGTGTTTAGGATAAACTCGTCAATGAAATGTCCAGTCATTGTTTTGTAGATTTCTTTGATGACAGTGATAGATGATTAGAAATCAGTAATAATTATAACGGCAATCATCCTTATAACACACAACTTCAAATAGACTGTCCTCATTCAAATTCAAATGTAAGCTTTGCCCGATCAGTTGAAATAACATTGGTAATATTTGGTTATCACAAACCGAAAGCGATTTGAAAAATTAATCAAACAACAATGAACAGTTTTATATTAACATGCTTGTTACAACTACGACAAAATCAAACAACAATGAACGGTTGGTATTAATATGCTTGTTACAAATAAAATTGACAAAGGAAATGGGGAATGTGTCAAAGCGACAACAACCCGACCATAAAGCAGAAAACAGCCGAAGGCCACCAATGGGTCTTCAATGTAGAGAGAAACTCCCGCACGCGTAGGTAGCGACATAATGAAACAACACTGGATGGTTTGGTATCAGTATGCTTGTTACAAAAGCGAAATAATGAAACAACACTGGATGGTTTGGTATCAGTATGCTTGTTACAAAAGCGAAATAATGAAACAACACTGGATGGTTTGGTATCAGTATGCTTGTTACAAAAGCGAAATAATGAAACAACACTGGACGGTTTGGTATCAGTATGCTAGTAACAAAAGCGTCATATAATCAAACAACACTGCACAGAAAAGAAGAGAACGCTAGTTAGCTCAGTAAGAAAATTAAGAATTAACAAATTTGGTATGGTACATGGGGGCAATGCATGCATTGCAGGCGCTTTTTATTTGTCTTTGTATATTAAGCTTTACTGTTTTCTCAATTTTTATTAATATCCGTTTGGTGTTGCTCGGTATTTATGCATCCCGCCATTGTGTTATTGTGGTACGGTCATTTATTGTATTCTTGCCTTTATGTTTACTTACGTGATTTGTCTATAAAGTATCTAGTATAACCGTTTAGAGAGATACAAACGTCAATTAACTACTTCTGCTATACTTGTGATGGTATCCACATATAAAAGTTTTGTTGCTGTGAAAAATATTCCATTTGTTTCTATCAGTAAATGATCTATACATTATCTTAATCCATAAAGCCTGGTAAAAATTGAAAATAAACAAGACACATGTACTAAACTTTATAATTTTTGGCCATCCTAATTTGCATTCCAAAAAAAATCATTGTCTTATCGTGTTTTCTAAAAGGTTACATGACATATATTAAAGATATATAACATCTAGAAATAAATAATTTCTATAGTTGTAGTTTAATGCTTGAAAGTTTATGAACAAAAGAAACTGTATATCAGAATATTCAAGAATTAAAAATTCGATTCTATCAATGTTATACCAAATAACTTTAAATTGAAACTTTCTTACAAAACATGTAAAATAGAAACAACAAAATGAAAATAAACATGGAGAATTGAGGCTAAAATTTATTCAAGACATAAAAACAACTTAGAAAGCAACACAGATGCTCCTGAATAGTATGCAGAATTCACTCTACATATGGTGCATGTCGTGTCAACCAACTCAACAAATTTATGAACGAAATAAAGGTATGATTCCAACTTCACCTCTTGGTTACGAAGCTGCCTTGTGAGCAACAACTATACATCAAGGAAATCATGACAGGAAATTCATGCCCGGGAATATCATATTATTTGCATATTATTGTCAAAATGAAGAGCAAGAACGTTTTGGTCACGGTTTGGATTGGAAATAAGTGTAGTGCAATCTGAAAAAGAAATTGACAATAAAATGAACGAACTCCGTTGGAAATGCATCTACAATACTATATACGCAAAGTAGTAAAAACTAGTTTGTTAAACGAAAAATGTCATCGTTGCCAAACGGTAAAAGATGCTTAACATTTGCAACAATTATTTTTCAATTGCATTTCATCAGTTAAAACAAAGATATCAGCTCATATTATGAATGCTTGATTGATGAATAATGAACCCTTGAAAAATTTATGCTTTTGGGGGAAAACAATGGTCAATCGAACCAAAAACTTAAACATATATCTCTTTTCTAGATTTGAAAAATTGTACGTTGTGAAAAATTAGAAACAAAATGAATATATATGGAATGAAAATAGTATCCATAGATATTTTCCATCTTTGAAAATCTTTTTTATGCTTCCTGCTTCCCGTTCTAATTGTAAACGGGAAATCTTAGTCTGCATCCTGGGCAACTGAGGAAATTGTGAACACTTTTTGAATAAACGAGAATCTATTCAAGTTTTCCGTTATTTATTAAGAATGATTTCTCTTCATTAAAAACAAGAAATCATATGTTACAACTTAATGATAAAGCTAAGGACATTAAAATGCAAACACATCTGATTCAGTTCTGATTGTCTGTCCGGGTTTTGTAATACTGCTTGACCTATTTTGGGGATACAAAAGTTGTGTGTCACCAACAGCCTTATGCGGATGGATGAATTATTTGAATGTTGATTTTAAATTATTTTTCCCCCTTATATTTCAATTTTAATGATTCGGGCGTTCCTTGGGAAAGTAAATAAAAGAAAGAGCTTAAGGTGCTTAAAATCAAAGAAGGAACTTTTTTAACAATTAGTTGAAGATGGAAATGTTATGCAAGCACTTACAAGGTGGATTAAAAACTTATTGTAACATATTAAGCGCACTTTAAACGTAAGTGGGGAATAAACTGTCAATTAACTAGAAATGATTTTTCCTTTTGACATGTACTCTATATACACTATATGGAGGACATAAAGTTATATTCATTAACATATGGTAATGAACTATGCATCTGAGGCAGTAAGTACAGAGGACATTAAATGCTAATTTTCTGTTATAAATAGGCGACAACGAGAGTCATACCTCTTCGTTGTAAATAAATCAACACATCTTCTTAAGACTCACCGTAATTAACACCCCTTTGCTATACTTTATAGATAATAAACAGTAACTTCAACGAGCGACATATTGTAAAAACGGTTTGAAAAGTGTTTTATAAATGTTACAACATGAGTAATTATAGGCAAGACTGAATTTTATAACCGGAAATAATATATATCAAATGCACATTTAATGTCGAATAGCAAATTGAAACTTTAGATTTTAATGTTACTGATCTGATTGTTTAAAAGCATCCAATAGAAATATTTACCTACAAAACTAAATGTCATATTATATAGGTTTATATAAATTAGAAGATTTGGTTTGAGTGTCAATGAGACAACTCTTCATTCAAGTCCTATTCAAAAATAGGAACACTCAGAACAGAGAAATGCGTCAATAACAAATAACAAATAAGTACATTTCTACATGTAAAACACAAAAAATACACACTTAAAATTAGTTTACGACAGTACACAAGCACTGTAACAGCACTTTATAAAGAACACATAGCTGAGAGCTCTCAGCTATGTATTATTTAATTTATTATATTGAATGTCCTTTCATTATTGTCTTTAACAATTGAAATTCAATTCAAAGCTTTTAATTTTAGCGTCACGTACATAACAACGTTACGGGTATTCAAAATATCAACAGAAGTGAAGCAAGATGTTTTATTTTATTTTGTTTTGACAGTCAACTAAAACTAAAACAGTTATGTGCCAAAACGTGGAACTTATGCATGTATTTTTTTTTTATGTAAATTTAATTGATTGTTCTTTAAAAAATCGATTTTTGATTATTCTTCCCAGAGGGTGGCATTCAAACATATTGTATCCCGCTCAGCCATGGGATAAAGAAAATTGCCTCCGTCGTATTAGCATTTCAAAATATGCCATTTTAACGCGAAGTATAATAAAATAGACGTGTGACGTCACAGGTAAATTTCGAAAAATTTCATATGAAATTCGGATTAGTTTGTAATGATATTATTTCATGTACTTTCTAACCACGACAAGAATATTGCTATAGAATTGTGTAAGTAATGCTGTTATTATTTGTATTTTCTAACCATGTCGGTTTTTCCTCTAAATCAAACTTTGTAAAAAAAAATAAAAAAATCATGGGCATATAGTTGCTTTAAACTATGAAATGATAAAAAAAAATGAGCTGACTGCTTAATTTACTTTAATTTTATATACATATAGAAAATAGAACTAAAACCACTAACGATAAGACATAACCCAACATCAAACCAGAATAACAAATGAAAAGTCAAGAAGTTGACATTGAAAAATACAGTGAAAATTGTTTCTTAACTTAAGAAGCAGGACTGTATTCGGTTTGTGACTTTCGACAAATATTTATACCAAAATAGTCGACTGGTTGATTAAGACTATATCATATATATAATTTTATTTCCACAGGGGTGTGAATTTCCTCTGTTGTTTAATTGATTATACGATGTGGTTATAAGATTACATAACGTGTATGAAGTTAGGGAATTGAATGCGTGGTATATGAAAGAAATTGAGGCTTTTTTTAATCTTTAGAATAACAAATGTTATAGTGTTCTTCTTATATCTATTATATGCTTTCTAGTTAAAATAGTTTGGGGTTGAGTCCGGATTGTCCATATACCGTCTTTAAACACAAACATACAAGATGTAATTTACAGAGCTCTTACAAGGAAAACCCGAGTCGATAATGTGATTACCCAACTAAATGTACACAATGGTTTGAAAAAGTTTAAAGATAATGTTTCTTTACCAAAATACTCCAATCAAATGAAGGAATCAGAAAAACAAGAAAATAATAATAAGGTGAGAGCTCACTAGACGAAAAATAATGTGTGATTATGTATTACAAAAAAGGAGACCTTAACCGGAAGTTAAATTAAACAGACAACTTAATTGGCAGTAAAAATATCACGGGAAGACAAACCAGAGACAGACAAAACTTCACAGGAAACTACCATTTTAAGGAATACGAAATCCACCAAAACATGGATAAACCGTGGTAACTACGTCGCTGTACCGGTGGCATAAGTCGTGGTAAATAATTGTAGTTCTTAAAAATATAGAAAGACGCCTTCTTTTACTCAAAATGAAAAACAGATAATGACTGTGGTAGTGACAAAACAAATACATCAACAGATATTCAATGACAGTCAAAAACCGAAACTTGATAGCATCCGCAACAAATACGTGAAGAAATATAAAGGTACGAAAACAAATTGAATATCGTATCAACTAGGACGTATTTACTTCACATGCTGGTCTGCTGGAATGGTGATAAATAGAAATTGAAACCTTGGCACATCCCTGTTGTCGTATAAAATTGGGTTTTTAATGGATCCATAATGTCGATTTCTGGATGCAAGTAAATACATGAAGAAAACTTAAATATGGCTGTGATATCCTTCTTTCAAATAAATTGTATAGATGCAATCATCATTGTCTTCTAACTCTAAATTATTCAAAGTAAATCCAGGGTTTTTTTTATATTAAAAGGTAAACGCCTATATTTCTTGCAATATATTGTTACATAGGTGAATATTAATTTAAGTTAAAAAAAAAAAAACGAACGTAAACATTACGAATGAGGACGATTAATCACAGAAGTTTATGATATATTTTATCTTGTCCTGTTTGTCTGTTAATCACCCGGTCCCTAGGACTTACCATGTTCATATGACAGCTAGATGGTTTGATTCTCCATAAATCCTAAATAACGAGATCATTATAATCCAGCAATATGTCTAAATTATTGCTTATTTCTATTTCTTACGAGACGTTGCTTGTCATACGATAAGCAAGACTAATGGGTGAACTATCACATTCTCTGTTTATTGATAAGTTTTGATCAAGTGAGGATGTGGAGAGGACCTAACGATGTAAACCAATTATGTTAATCATACCTTTCTCGATTCTTTCTGGCAGTGAAATCCTATAGGAAGAAGAGAACGACTTTTACAAAAAAAATCTGCAAACTCGACTGCAACTGCATAAATGGACGAATTGTTCCTGTACTGCGTATTGTTTTACAAATACAATATTAATGTCAAAAACCCCATTTTACAGTTATAAGTAAAGTAATAAGCTTTGTTTATTTTGGTTCTTTTTCAGGGACGAATCATTCTTGTAAACAACGAGTAGTAATATACAAACTTTACTTGCATATAGAATATATATTTTCCAAACTCGTTAGGTATTCAAGTACCTCCGGGTGCGGGAATTTCTCGCTACATTGAAGACCTGTTGGTGACCTTCTGCTGTTGTTTTTTTTATTTCGTCGGGTTGTTGTCTCTTTGACACTTTCCCGATTTCCATTCTCAATTTTATTTTTCAATTCTATGCGTAATCCATCTCTAGTAAAGGGATTAAATTGAAGGTCATACGAATACGGATTCAATGAGGGCGAATTTTTCACTTGCAAGATAGATGTATCGATGCTAGAATTTCTATCAAATAAAACGGAAAAAAAACGAAATGCTTATCGTCTGTAAAATATCAGTTAAGAAAAAGTAATAATTGTGTAAAAAATCATTTAAATATTTTTGCACCATTGCACAATGGGAGTAATTCTTGTGTTGTCTATGGATGTGTCTTTTAATTCATGTACAAGTCTGATTATGATATGTATGTTTTAAAAAAACACTTTCTGTTTTTTTCTCTCGAATGTACAGATAAAAAGGCATCTGGAAACATACAAAAAATAATACAAAGACAGATAATAAATTGTTTTTTCCATGAATCGTTTTGTGGC
Organism: Mytilus trossulus; assembly: GCF_036588685.1. Lineage (NCBI taxonomy): Eukaryota > Metazoa > Mollusca > Bivalvia > Mytilida > Mytilidae > Mytilus > Mytilus trossulus. The sequence continues at coordinate 1,840,756 of NC_086374.1, forward strand.
ATTGGCATTAACATCATAATATATGCTATATGTAACATAAATGATTGGAAATAAGTATAACAACAAAAATACCGAACGGCGAAGATATTTCAAAACGAAAACAAAATAGAAAGAAAGGAAAAAAACTCATCATAATGTACAAATTATTTATTTATTTTCTAGATCACAAAAATGATATACAGAAAAAACATATGGTTTGAGGATGATCTATTCTTGTATTTATTTATATGTGTTTCCAGATGCTCAAGTAACTGTATATTCAAATAAACAACAGAAAGTATATATTTACATTCATATGATGATCAGAAATAAACAGAAATAAAAACATATCCACAGATTTACTTACTGAGAAAAACTTACTTTTTCAACTAAATTTGATAGATAAAGAACAACTACCAACAATTAGAAAAGGTGTACGATGAAATCAATAACAAGAGATGTAGACTACAATGCAAACATAAGTTCTTGTTTGTTTATATGTCTTTCTGTTCTAAAGCCAAGAAAGTTACTTAATTATAAAAAAAACATAACAGAAGTCAACTTTGTAAAGGGAAGTGAAACGATGTAATTATTTATTACACAATACCCTTATACAAAACGAAAAAAAACCTAAAAGAAATATAATGATCAAATACAGTTTCCAACTATAAACAAGTCAAGCTTTAAATTATACTCATTATAAAAATATTTGCCATCCTTTTAAACAGAAACAATCACATATTTACCATTATTACCTTTTTCTTAAAATAACAAATTAAAACAACATATGACATGAGGCAGCTAATTACAATGACTTTGACTTTGACACTTTTTTCAATGTCTAAGGTAAAAGACATTGAGCACCCAAAACATAAACAATCATGTGAATATAATAAGAAAACGATGTGTAACAGTACACATATACGTCTCATTACACAACATCAAACATTTCCTGACAAAATGATGAATGTCTTACATTGCACTGTGTGTATTCTCTAGGCATCAATCAACAACTCCTGTTAACTATCAATGAATCGTTTACAACTGTCTTGGGAATCAGTTTATAAATATTATCAAATTTTCAAGGAACATCATAGCAATTTGAAACAAACCATCTACTTTTGGGAAATACATTAAATACTTATTCGTAGTTTAAACACGACTAAAATGTTCTATTATTTTCTCATCTGCAATGTAATCTTGTCGTATTTACATCGTGTACTCTACAATGTCATGTTTCTATACCATTTGCTCTGAAGTACAGTGATCAATAAAGATTGAATCCTAAATCAACATTTTCAGTCTTTTAATTTGGCACTTAGACACCTTGTTACTTCGGTGTTTCACCTTTCCCTGTATTTGACGTTGTAGTATCGATGATAGTGAGTTGATTTTTTTGTGTACTTTTTTTCAGTTTATTTTGTCAGAGATGATAACGGGAAGGTTTCAGAAATAAAAAAGCTAAATAAAAGAACGGAGTCACAATTTGACCTTCCAAACTACGATCTTTTTCAAAAGAAGCATTTGTTACAAATGTATATTACTTTCGTGAATATTGGAGGCAAATCTTTATAAAAGGATCAAGAGATGGGAAAGAAATAGACAACATATTATTTCAGTTAGCGTTTCTTTTCAAATGGTCCATACGATGAATTATACAACAATCATGTCCATCCAGTGAATGTTTAGTTAAAATCCTCTCATTTACTATGAGGTTAAATTTGTTATTCTCATCGGATTTTGTCTAAATGCTCAGTCCGTTTCTGTGTGTGTTACATTTTAATGGTGTGTCGTTGTTCTCCTCTTATATTTTATGCGTTTCTATAAGTTTTAGTTTGTTACTTCGATTTTATATTTTGTCCATAGATTTACGAGTTTTGAACAGCGGTATACTACTGTTGCCCTTATTTACTATATATTTTATAGCCATTCAATCCATTTTACCTATCGTGAAATCATTAGATATCTTCAAAGAATACACCGTTTTATATAAAATGATATTAACAAGAAAAAACCTGTAATAACGTCGACAATCGACATTTTTGCAATTTGTATTAAAAAATCTTGACTTCACGCCTGTCTGTGTTTATCTTTAGAAATAAGTTATCAAAGTGTTTTATTATTTGAAATGATAAAATGTAATTGAACATAAAAAGATAGTGTAAAAGATAAAAGCAATTAGCTGTTGAAAGTCTTTGAACATAGTAATACTTTTAAAACATACTTAAACAAAACAGTTGCATACTCATTATAAACTCATTGTAAAATGTTTATACAATAAAATTATAAATATATCAAGTATACTACATCAAGTTATAAGATTGTTTACATATGTTACTCCTGAATCATTTGGTCCATTTGTTTTTTTTTTATCTCAACAATGATTTATTTCAAATTTTAATTTGTTTACATGAAAATTTAACGCTATGTGTAGTGTAGTGGGACTGTCAAGCTCTGTTTCGGTTACAGAACTCTTGATAAAAAAAACTTGGGAGAATCCGTTGATGGCCTGTTACAAGGCTGGTTTCTTTTTTCTGTCTATTTTTCATCAGTGACAGTCGAAATTATCTGATGCTTTCCTTTCCGATTGACCGACTCTATTCACATGATCTAACTGTTGTGTTACTTTTTTTTTCTAATAAGCAATATTGTTTCTTTAACTGAATATTTTTAATCCCTTCAGTAATTTGTGAAAAGGAATTTCAGGCTATACGTTAATATTGATAAAACATATTTTTAAACGAATTTAAAGAAGGAGAAAACAGAGAGATAATTTTTACTCACCATTACGATATTATGTCATTCCGCTTAATAGATAGTCTGGCACAAACCACGCTTAAGTCATGATTTTCAACCGTAAGCTATAACTAACCCCTGTAGTTTTCATTATAAAATATAGAAACCTCATTGTTTTATGAATGAACATTTTGGATTGTAAAGGTGGTCATAAGTCCCTGTTGATTTCATTAAAAATAGGGGTGCTTTAAAATTAGAAATAAGGTTTCTGATTATGAAATATTTGGCCCGGAGAATCACTGAAGTGACGTCATTTATCTGCGACTGAGAATACAATTGCAGTTGTTTCTCTTACTCAGATTTCTATAGTAACATCTAAACGCCAAATGTTTCTGTCGGTAGATACATTCGATAAAGGGTGACGAGCTATGGGAAATGTTCATTCCATCCTTTAAGTGTTAACGATGCTTTCAAAGTACCTGTCGAGCAATGTCTTTTTCGCTGTTTATTGTCAGTGTTTCTTTTTCTTTGGATGCATCTTTTTATTTAAAAGTGCTTGTTTGTTGCTTTTGTTTTACACTATTGCTATATATTTTGATTAATTTAGAAGTTTTATGACCATTATTTCCTTTCACGACGACATGATTTGTATTTCTTTAAGGTTACAACAGTTGATTATTATGATTAATCGATTTATGACTTTTGAAGAGCGTTATACTACTGTTGCCTTTGTTTAGCACAATGCGAGGTTTACAGTCCTGTACACACAGAAAAAAAGGAAAGGAGATTTAACAATAACATGTTAGAGAGGTAGTTCTTTTCTATTTGACATGAAACAACAATTTGTTAAATTGCTGGTATTTATGTGTGAGAAGAAAGGTAACTCTAGATTTTTCATACAGTGGTGTCTTCTATTTCATGTTACAATATTGCAAATATTTGTTTACATTTCACCTAGATAGAATCTTGTACGGCTTCTGATTGGAATTACATTTAATCGAAACCTCATCCAATTAGTCTTAACTATTCCAGTATAACAAATTTATACTTCACAAAGTCTAGAAAATATATTCAATTTCTGCTCCTCGGAGCCATTATAAATTTTACCTTTTTCATCAGACGTTAAAAAAACACATTGTTTTTAAACTCTATTCAAATTTTTTTTTGCTATTATCAAAAAAATCATCATTCGCAAAAGACATTCTAGTAGCACACATAAGATGAACACTAATCGATTGAAGTTTACATAAATGTAATTACACACACAAATCACGGTTAAACATAATTTTCTTAGATCTAATACCGTTTTAGACGGATTTATGAGTTCTGAGCAGCGGTATACTACTGCTGTCTTTATTTACCAAGACTGTCCAGCTGTTTATTGATATGTTGGATCTCATGACAAAAATAATCACCTCTCAATATGTTTATATTTTCGTATGACGGTAACTGTTTGAAACAGAGGTCGTTGTAGTTATCACAACGATACTCATATGAACATACTCATTTCGTGTTGATGTATATCCAGATCATTCGAGTACGAAGTGAGTCACTGAATATTGGTATTTGTTTCTTTTCCACAAAGCCCGCGTCATTAAGAAGAATGAGTGGACAAGAGGCTCAAGGTCAGAAAAGGTACCCATTTAAAAAAGTATTTTCTGTGGACGTGTACCTTGTGAACTAGAACGTTAAAAAGTACACACCATTTATTTCGTATATTTCCTGTGTATATAGGGAAGAAAATAAAGAGTTGTGGTACATAATTAAAGGCAACAGTAGTATACCGCTGTTCAAAACTCATAAATCCATGGACAAAAAACAAAATCGGGGTAACAAACTAAAACCGAGGAAACGCATTAAATGTAAGAGAAGAACAACGACATAACACCGAAACGGACCAAGCATCAGACAAAACACTACGAGAATAACAAATATAACATGAAAACCAAATACATGAATTTGGGATAGACATGTACCGTGCCACGTCTTATCTCAATATCTCAAAAATGAGAGAAAACACAAACGACTCAACGTTAAAATGCAACACACTAATAAACGAACAATAATATAACAATGGCATGTGGTACAATTGCCATTATGACAATTATCTACTAGAGCTCAAATGAAATGGAATTAAACTATTATATGTCACTGTATGGTCTTCGTCAATTAGTAATACCTATACTGTAGTCAAACAAACCAATTTACAACAAAAAATAAGGCAGAAACAAACACTGTATAGGTTAACGTCCATCAGATAAAGTGTAAATTCGTCATAAACAGTATGAGAGGTGCATAACATTGTGCAATGCTAAAAGATAAGTAAACAGTATCGACCGGAGGTCGGATCGTGAGATATCATAACTGTTCATATATAGAAATATGTATGTATTTATGTTTTATTTTTTTAAAACAATTCCAATATTAAATAACGATCAATGAGTTTACATGAATCGTATCCAAATGTGCAAGATCTTTTAACACCATCACCGTAAAATTAGGATATGAAATCTCCTTTTTTAATAACAATTCTACAGGCACACCAAAAACTTCCTTAACAAATGTTGTTCATTTACTACATAAACTTTTCTTCACATTACCATGTAGACAACATTTAATCTACTATTAGTTGTCAGAGCTTGCATAAGTCATTGATAAACTGCAACATAAAATACTTCATAATCATTTATGATTTGTTTTTGAGTAAAATATTCAAATTAGTATACATAATGACAACAGTAGTTTACCGCTGTTCAAAAGTCATAAATCGTTAAACATATATAAACTTTATATAAAACTCAGATATAATGAAATTATTATCGCCCTAAAGATCATTGCAAGGATAAATAATTTCGATTAATATAAACGTTAGCGACATCTTATTGTAATAAGATTGCACAGTATGTACAGGTGGGGTAACTAAGTATAACCGAACGTTAGTCGCTTTGTGTAACAAACAATGGTGAATAAATAACCTCGTCTAGCAGTAAGAAAACTTGCTGCATGAAGTAAGTATGGTGTTAAATGGCTACGATATGTATACATACGCAAAGACGTCAAATCTGAGCGGGAAATTGAATTATAAAAGTTAACATCAGTTTACTTTAAAACATTTCGCAAATCTTCCCTTCAGTTCGGTTGAATCCCGTCTTTTATAAATGTTCTCCTTTCAGATATGAATATCATTTTGTTACAGTGTTGACAGATTACGAAGACATATCGATAGTGGAAGACGTGACTCTTTTATATGTGCTTTAGATGTATGATCATATACTTTTACAGTACGATATTCCAGTGCTTGCATTTCCTATCATGATTTTCTTGATAGAGGGTTACTGCTCACAAGGAAGCTATTAAACCAAGAGTTCCAAATAATGCAGTTGAAATCATCCCTTCGTTAATTTTACGGACGCCATCACGAGTTGGTTGACCGTTATGGAATAAACGTTTCACAAATGATATCGGATACGTCGTAACTACAATCCCCTTCCCTTTCATGAATGCGACCTACCGAATTAGACTATTTTCCGGATTTGAAATCACATAAGCAACACGACGGGTGCCACAGGTGGAGCAGGATCTGCTTATCCTTCCGGAGTACCTGAGATCACCCCTAGTTTTTTGTAGGGGTTCGTGTTGTTTATTCTTTAGTTTTCAATGTTGTGTCATGTGTACTATTGTTTTTCTGTTTGTCTTTTTTCATTTTTAGCCATGGCGTTGTCGGTTTGTTTTGGATTTATGAGTTTGACTGTCCCTGTGGTATCTTTCATCCCTCTTTTATGCCGTATTTATTCTTCAGATAACTTCCCCGTCTCTTATATGTGCTATTGACATCATCAAATTACAGATAGTTGCCGCTCGAAACAATGTGAGAGGTCTTCTAAACTTCATTGGGATGAGTGTTATTTAAATCTTTGTATAAACTCATATATTTGCTCAATTTCACATCGTTGTAACTATTATATATGGATACATTGTTAGAGTTTGGTAAATATTCTTTTTAACATAAGCTAAATCATCATAGTATATAAATAACACATAGCTGAGTGGTGATAGAGCAGATTGGTACCCCGATGCAATGTTAAAAATGCTTTTTCAAGGGATACCACTCTCTATCACCCTCTCAGCTATGTGTTATTTAATTTATTATACTGAATGTCCGATTAATATTGTCTTTACAGATGGTATTTATATAAAAGTATTATCTATGACCTCGCGTACATAACAACTTTACGGGTATTAGAAAAATAAACAGAAATGAAGCAAGATGTGTCGGGGTTTTTTTGACAGTCAAATAATAGAATATGAGCCAAAACGTAGAACTTGAGCATTGTTTTAATAACTTGATGTAAATTCAATCCATTGTTCTATATTATCGAGTTTTGGTTGGCTTAGACGAGAGGGTGACATTCAAAATCATTGACACCCGTCCAGCCATGTGATAGAGTAAATTATCACCCTCGTATCAGCCATTCAAAATATGGCATTTTAACATAAAGTATAAAAATAAAATTTGAAATACGGTTTATACGGTTAATTCAGTGCAATGCAAAACAGTAAAATACATAGGACAGTTAGCTCTCATCAAAAGTCAGATCAGAGGACCAAAAAAACAAATAAAAACTAAACAAAATACTTTTCACTATATATGAAAATTAGGAAGATTATTTGACATTTCCTAAAAGGGAGCTTAAAAAACTGATAATCAATTGACAGTCTTATGTATAACGTTATAAGTTGCTATGATGAGACTGAAAAATATAAGTTTTTTTTAAATTTTAATCGATATGGTAAAAACTAAACAATATAAATTTGAACACATAGTATTCGATATCGTTACCACCAGAAAAACATTCCGATGATTGTACCCTGTTATTTACACTATTTCGTTTATCATATTTATAGAGGAAATAGTGGTTATACTGTTCTTGTTTAAATTCAAAAATTAGTTTTGATCAAAGCTGTGTCTCTGGGGATTACACAAGTATGTTGCGATGAAGCCGGTGGATATCTATGGCACTGTAGTTTAGCAGGCCATCGGAGACCACCATACAACGTTATATACGTTGTTTCACATTTACCTCGGACTTCCTCGCACAGTTCCCGACAAGGCAAGGTAAACGGGTTGCTGGCGATGCAGTATGGTCTAAATACTCCACAAATCAAAAACCACAGATCATCATGACACTGAGAGTCAGCTAGTCTCTGATATTGCTCAAGTTCCGTCAGGATTTCTGTTTCCCGGCTTTGGTGAAACATGTTTGGTAAGGTACCGATATCAAAGGTTAAGTTCTGACACATTGGAAATGTATTCTTCTGACAATAAGCGTATATTGGTTGCCTCTTTTTCTTCAGCCTAGGGTATGGCTTCAAACAATTATTTTGCTTCTTACGTTTAAGTCCCTTGCATTTTAGTTTTCTTGGCCATTTCGTTCCGAGACTTTTCATATCCTTACTACAGCCTTTCTTGGAATAAAAGCAAGTTTCTTTACATGGTAATTCTATTTTTGTTGTGTTTCCTTTAGTTGTACATTTTGGTACTGTTAGTCCACAGGCAAATAATCTCAAATTGTCAGAGCAACCTCTGTCCATAAAAGGCCAAATAGGTTCCAGAAACCTAAAAAATGGCGAAAAATGAATATTAAGTATTTTTCAAATCTTGTTTTCTGTAAGTTATATTAATGCACATTTAAAATTAGTAACTATATACTTCATTTCAAAGTATTGTTTTTACTTTATTTATGAACTATTTGATTATAGAAATCTCATGGTATGGTAAGCGTACTGACCACGCATTTAGAAAGATATATGTTACAGAGGCTAATAAAATTTTCAAGAAAATGAGAAAAATATAATGTCTTAAACATGTTATTTATATAAGTTAGTTACCTGTAAACTTGTCGTTGGTGTTTATGTCCAAAACGATTTGGCAGCTTTGTGTGAGTATATCCAATGAGACCACGACACATTGGAAGCATAATTTCTTCACAGGAATCATCAGCGGCACCTGATTCAAAAACCAAAAAAAACAATGTCAATATGACTGCCGTCAACGCCATTTTGATGAACCTTTGTGAATGAAGAATGTTCTATTTGGTAAATTATTGTTTAAACCTAAAGTGGCTCTTAAGAGGTTAAATCGGAAACGTAGAAAATTCTGATGGCCTCTTAAAGATCCTAATTACGTGACATAAATATTTTGTACTAGAACACCTCTTAACTACATACATTTTTCTTACCGCAATGATTTTGTCTAGACACCAATGAAACAACAGATGACCACATCATGACTTTTTAAAAGTTGAAACCATTCTAAAACAAAATAACAAAGATATATAGAAGAACCCACTGTGACAGCAAATCCCTCTACTTAAAAAAACAATCAATAAAACAAAAATACAATTAAACAATAAGGAACAAATAAAAGACTTCTCACTAGACATCTTATACGTTCAGGTATTTCACATTTTTTTATGAAAATATTCTTTATAAAGCACAAAAATGTCAGTATTCTCCTCATAAACTAACAAAACCTTTAAATAGACTTGTTAAAAGGTGATATAGTTACTATACTGTTGTCAGGTCATTAAAGATTGCATATTTTGGCTTTAACATTGATTCACTGATAGGGTCTTTGCATCGGAACTAAACACATTTATTTCTAAAAAAAAACAGTTGTTGGCATGACACGGGTTATGTTCTTCTCAAATATATTATGATAGTATGATACTAAACCCCTAACGGGAGGGATTGTACCTGATATTCATATGATGAAGACATACTCTTTCAATCAGTTTAATTGAGGTCTGGAGCTGGCATGTCAGTTAACTGCTAGTAGTCTGTTGTTATTTATGTATAATTATTGTCATTTTATTTATTTTCTTTTGATACATCTTTTGACATCGGACTCGGACTTCTCTTGAACTGAATTTTAATGTGCGTATTGTTATTCTTTTACTTTTCTACATTGGCTAGAGGTATATGGGGAGGGTTGAGATCTCATAAACATGTTTAACCCCGCCGCAATTTTGTGCCTGTCCCAAGTCAGGAGCCTCTGGCCTTTGTTAGTCTTGTATGATTTTAAATTTTAGTTTCTTGTGTATAATTCGGAGTTTAGTATGACGTCAATTATCACTGTACTATTATGCATATTTTTTGGGGGCCAGCTGAAGGACACCTACGGGTGCGGGAATTCTCGCTACATTGAAGACCCATTAGTTGCCTTCGGCTGTTGTCTGCTCTATGGTCGGGTGGTTGTCGCTTTGACATATTCACCATTTCCTTTCTCAATTTTATTCAAACTAGTGAGAACTTTTGTTGTCAAATTTATATCGTATTATATCTAGTTTTCGTTTTTAACATCAATTTGTCAACAAGTATAATGTATAACAATGTTATCATCCTAAAAAAAACATATGTTCTTGTTTTTGAAGGCATTCAAAACGCTGACTCAAAGTCAAAATATTCCAGATAACTAAAACATCAGTTATAAAAAAAAAAAAAAAAATTTGCATTGGATGCACGAGTTCTAAAATGTTCAACAGATAATTGAACTTAGTGTTTGCATACATGCCAAATTTTCAAGACGCCAATGGGGGGTTTTGCATGCAAGAGGGCTTCAATAGTCCTAAAAATACTTCAAAGAGGTCTTCAAATATATTTTTATGTTGGTTTGGGCCTTTTTCATAATTTGAAAAGCCCCTAGCTATTGTTGAATCAACTGTTTTGTTTAAAATTATGGACAAAATTGCTCATTCAAAATTACAATTTGGGAGCTCTATTGGGGAAAACCCAGAAAATAGTGACAGTTGTCAGGTATGTGTTTCAAAAATCTTACCCACACTTTGTAAACATTTACTTAAATCTTTTATAAGTATAACAAACTAACTGCATAAATATTCATTAAGGGGTTTAAGTATGCACGTAAATACTTGTTGAGATTTCCGTCCCTACTTGATCTACTTTTGATTATAATTATATAAAGTAGTTCAAACAGCGGTCAACATGTCAGACATAAAAACATTCTACTCACTTAATTCAAGTGTATAGATTTAAACTAGTTACTTTGGGACAGGACACTATTTTTATCCTCCCCTTTTTTCCAAGATCAGTTTTTTTTTTTGTATGGATTTAACAGTCCAAAAAAGGAGACATTCAAAAAGCCGAAAATTTTGAATGCAGAGTGAAAATGTCCTTGCCACATTAGGAAGTTTGCAAAGGTAGTATCTGCTGATATGATTGTTAATGAGACAGCTATCTACCAGGTTCCAAATGAATGTAAAAGAATATGACATAATTCTCCTGGTTATCGTTATTTTCAAAGATGGGAATCACTTGATTGGCCAATCGGTTAAGGGCACGAAAGTGACGTCATGACGCAGACACAATGGATTAAAATCAAAAGGATAACGATTGTGATTGTTTATATCCTAATTTTCATTTATTTTTCTGAAGGTAATTTGATCATTTATTTGTTTGCACGCTATCATTAAATCAATATCTACCTAAAGTGTGGTTTTCTATTAGTAATTTATGAACTTATCACAGATTATGTAAGCTAAAAGACTGTTCGATGCCGGAGAAATCTCTATTAAAAAATGGGAAAATCCCATGCAATCAATGTTTATAACGTCAAAATAGATATATGAAAGTAAGTTATTTTTTACTTCTTCTTATCCTTAATTTAAATTTGTGGGGTTAAACATATTGGACGGATCTCAATCCCCCCAAACCTGGGACAGTGGTGTAACAGTTCAACATAAAATCGAGCTATAAAAAAAATCAGATGAAAAAAGGTTTTCACCAGAGGGACAAATAGAAATACATCCAACGAAAAAAAACCAAAGTGGACGTGACCGGGTACTTGTACATCCCAACAACAAAAGGACACTGAGTACTGATCTAAGAGTACTCGCAGTTACTGACAGCTAGTTCAAAGCCACTAGATATAACAGCATATAAATACAAATCATGCATCTAGGACTTAACAGTTGGGTATGTGAAGATTTGAAAAATAAAATGTGTAAAAATTTGTGATTTATGCCCTCCCCACGTAGGAAGGGGCATCAATTGTTACCCTTATCCGTCAGTTCAAAAATTATTTTCTTTTCTCCTACTTAAGTTTGCCTCAACCAAATTATATGAAACTGATACACAACGCTTATTACCACAAAACACAGATCAAATTCGAATATGGGTTGCTTCACTTTTAACGTTCTAGAGTTATGTCCCTTTATATATCGAAAACTTGCTGAAATTTTCGTTTGTAATCTTACTTTAGTTTGCCTCGACCAAATGATATCAAATGTATACACAATATCCACAATGCTTATTACCACACAACTCAATATAAGTTCGAATCTGGGTGAATTTTTCGTTTCCGGTCTACATTGAGATTTATGATATTTATTAATTTCAAGTTTTAATATTGTTAATAACGCGCACGACAGGAATTTTGACGATTTACATTAAACAATCTTCATTCTGAATTAACATTCTAAAACGTATTTGAGAAATGCAAAATAAAATTGAGAATGGAAATGGGGAATGTGTCAAAGCGACAACAACCCTACCATTGAGCAGACAACAGCCGAAGGCCACAGTCTTCAAAAAGTCACACATGCAGAATATAATAAGCAATGCACGAAATCGTAAAATATCAACATTTAAGGACGGACGGCATCTAATTAACTTTCAGAGAATATTGATTTGTCTGTGACCTTTGTGACCTTTGAAAACCTATCATTAACACGTGCAAAGCTAAATGACAAATTTATGTAAAAAATATATTATCTCATTACATGTATTAAACTGTAAAATAATAATTGTGTTTTTGCTTGTCGAGGAGTAAAGGAAATCGACCTCATTCTTCATTGTTTCACCTTAATTTAACCTTTTTCAAATATAACTAAACTTGTAGACTAGATGTGCAGGGGAAGATCAGGAAATTTTCATATGAAGGGTTCCCTGACTGATATAACTTGGAAGTTACCGTAGCCAGTTGGAGTCCCGAAATAATCAAGCACATTTCCCCCACTAAAGACCCTGTAATCACTTTTTTTTTTTAAATCAGCCTCTGATGCGCTTTCATTTCCAAATAAGTGCAAATACAATGCCGCCTACATTTGAACCTTTCTGAGGTCAATTATAAAAGAGGGGCGAAAGATACCAGAGTGACAGTCAAACTCATAGATCGAGAAAAAAAACTGACAACACCATGGCTAAAAATGAAATAAGAACAAATAGACAAACAAAAGTACACAAGACAACACAACCCCCACCAAAAACTGGGGTGATGTGGTGTGCTCCGGATGGTTAAGCATGCAGATACTGCTCCAGATGTGGCACTCATCGAGTTGCTCATGCAAATGTCATGCACGTCTGTAATATATGTGCAAGTTTTGGGTTTTTTTTCGTAAATTTATATCCCATTTGGTGAAAGTTTAATGTATGTGCATGAATGTGTAATTCCTACTCAATATCGAATCCGGGTGCTGTTGTTATAGTTTCTGTTCATCATGGGTAATCTAGCCAATCAATGCTCGAGCACATGTAACTAATCTTAAAATATTTTTATGTATTTTTTATTTTTAAATATTTCTATATTGTTGATATTTATCAAATAAATAACTGCAAAGGCGAATTCTAAATATGGACGTTAGAACCCAGAGCGAACGGCCTTATAGGGTGAACGGACTTGGACGAGCAAGACCGAGGGCGAACATGTCCTAGATTATTGCCAGCATAACTGTTTCCCTGTAGAAATGAGAAACCATCATCACCAACAGTTGTATATAAGTTGAAAAACATTACGTCGTTGTCCAATCATTAATCAATATTTTAATTAGATTAATTATTAATGAATATATCGTTCTTGATTGACAGGTACTATAATTTTAATTTTAATTGTTTTTGGCAAAAATAGTCTCGGCCGCCATTTTTTTATGATAATGAATTCTTTTATCAAAATTATATGACTCGATTGTTTGGAGTACAATTAGCTACGGAGCGGCAGTGTGGGGATATAGACCATTTTCATGTATAAATTCGATACAAAAATAATTCGTTTTTATATGGGAGTCGGACGGTATACACCTAATGTAGCAGTGAATGGAGATTCAGCCTGGAAACCACTTTGTGTAAGGCAGTGGCGAATCAATCATTGGAATCGTTTAAGGTATATGAACACTGATCGACTTAATAAAAGAATCCATAACTGGGCGGAACATAGTTTTAGGCGGTATAAAGCATGTAAAAATTCAAATTATAGACTTTATCAGCAGTTTGAATTGTGTAATATTAGTGACTGGTATAATGACACGAACATTCACAAAACTACGGTGTTAGCCAAAATAGAAGATAAACTTTTAACCGATTTTAAAACTAAGTGGACGGAAGATCTCCATAGAGTTTCTGCAAGACGTATGGATGGTGGTTGTAACAAATTAAGGACATATAGAACATTTAAGACCGAAATTAGTTGTGAACTTTATTTAAAAACACTTTTATCTCCTGCTCAACGTAGAGCATATTCGCAATTCAGATGTGGGGTTGCACCCATACGAATCGAAACCGGGCGCTTCGAACATTTACCAATGCATGAACGGACTTGCTTTATGTGTGAAAGTAAAACTGAAACTGAGGAACATGTACTAATTGAATGTCCGCTTTATGACGATTTAAGGAACGAACTTTTTGAATATATAAACAGTGTAGATGAGAACTTTAATATGTTAACGAACCGTGATAAACTGTCTTTTGTGTTGGGATGTCAAAACGTTAATGTTATTTACAAATGTGCCAAAACCTGCAAATCTATTTTAGACAGAAGGAGACGTTTTTTATATCGATAAAAAAAATTAAGACTGTAAAGTTATTTAAAGTTTTTAGAAATTTTAACAGTACATATACATAGTTTTATAAAGTCCTTTTATTCATTTATGAAATTTTACTTTTTGTCTCTCATAATTCTTTTAAGAATGGCATTAATATATATTTATGTTTTTATGATATATGTAAATATTGTATTGTGTATATTAATGGTGAGACGTTAATAAACTATCTATCTCTATCTCTATCTATCAAAATTGGAATCTTTTGATTACAAAACATTTTGGATCGTTAGTGGCGACCAAGGTTTCCTAAAGCTTTTAGGTCTAAAAGTTGCACACCATCATCATATTTTGGCAAAGTGTCCAAAATAGGCCTACTTTGGAAAATATTATATACTACTTAAGAAAAGAACTGATTTATTAAGCATCGGACCAAATTGTGACCTTTTTAGTGTTTTATATTGATATTTAAGGCTATGTTGTGCTTTAAGTGGGTTATAAGTGAACCTTGTCCTTTGATTTGAAAGTTAATGAAAAGATGATACATAGGATAATGAGGACATACATATGTAGAATTGATGACGAAGGATAAAGAAGTTATTGCAAAAATTAATAGAAAGGTAAAAGTCAAATATAAACGTTGGAAAACATTAAAACCAAAGGGATTTAAAAATTGTGTTAAATAAGTGATATTTATACTTATGTAGACGAGCCTTTAGTAGGATATTGCAGTAGAAGATTCAGGGGTCGTAGAGGGCGTACACCTCCTCTACTTTCACTTTTTTACATTATTATTTTACGTGATTTTAGCCAAAAAAAGGTCCAAAATTTGTTTGCCCCGCTCAAATAATTTCTATAATCTACGCCCCGCTTTTATAAATTCCTGGATCAGCCCCTGAATTGAAAATATCATATATATTGTACTAATCGGGGGACGCCTTTTGTATCATTAAAATGGAACTAATAAACACCAATTCAAATACGTCGAAAGGGTAGCAGAAATAACACACAAAAATGATAGAACAACATGCCTCTCTAAACACCAAGCCAATATATTATAACTACTCTCGAAAACAGTAATACAAACAACGAACAGCACATTTCCTGAGATACTGACTTGATTTGAACATTTTTGTTTTGCCACTTCGCATACTGCGTACTAAATACATATATTATAATGTAAGTATTTAAGAAACTATAAAAGCTATCTTAAGCAATAATATATTGTATGATAATATATGTATGTGTCCATAAGAAACAGGTTGTGAACCTTAACCTGTGTCACAGGTCAAATATTTATCAATCAATTCAAATATCCCTGGACACATTAACGGTAAGAATACTTGTTGTTTTGTAAAAATCTAGAATCAACAATTATAGCCAAGTTTATACTATAATTAATTATTCATTTATATATTTTAATTAATTTTGTTTATTTATATATTGACTTTTTTTTACATTATTATTTTATTCATTTATTTATTTATTTTATTGTTTTTATTTTTTTCTATTTTACAAACTGATTTACAAGTTTTACGTGTCATCTCATTTTCTTGAACTTGAATAGCAATTATAAAAAATGCTTCAGATAGTAACAACGTCTTTCTTCAAATGCTCTGCCATCAACTATCGTGTTAGAGGGATAAGTTGTTATATAGAAGTCCCTGTGGGTTTATTATTAAAAGTAATTGTTTGCTATAATATTATGTAAAATAATATATCTTAATGTCTAGAATAGACAGGTTGTGAACCTAAGTCACTCGTCAAATATGTATCACCTGGATAGAACAACGGTAAGAACATTTGTAGTAGTGAAAAAGAGCTGAATCAACAATTATGTCCTTACACGTACGTACGTCATTTATTTATTTATTTATTCATTTGTTAATTAATTTCTAATAAATTCTTTTTTTTTTAATTTTTAAATACTGTAATTGTACAAATAAAAATACAGAGTTAATGTCTTGTGTCTATCTGTACGTGGAATTTTAATGGTTCATTATAAATGTTCAAATATTCTCACAAAAATCTGATGCACGCTTGTCATGTAATTGTCGATGTCTATGATGATACTTACATGTATACGTAAAACATATTCAGATATTTAAAACAGAAATTCCAAACCATATTTTGAAAAAGAATAAACTTATAAAGAAATATACATGTAGATATATATATATTTAAGCTAGTACGATACATATCCAATGCTATATCTATAAGTGTGAGACATGCACAGATAATAATTAAGAAAGTCGGTAATATTTTCAAG
Organism: Mytilus trossulus; assembly: GCF_036588685.1. Classification (NCBI taxonomy): domain Eukaryota; kingdom Metazoa; phylum Mollusca; class Bivalvia; order Mytilida; family Mytilidae; genus Mytilus; species Mytilus trossulus. The sequence continues at coordinate 1,857,571 of NC_086374.1, forward strand.
ATTATCAACGTATACGGTATTTACATTTGTTTTTGTCTAAACCGACAATGCTTACTACGCCTCGGTGTAATATCATCACAACAATGACATATTCTGTTGTGCGTAGCCCCCTCATTTTGTCCATAAAAAGGTTATTAAGATGTTCTATATGTATTAACACATTAATCAATATGTCTATTACTCCCACTCATCAATTATTTGTAATATTACAAATTTTGACAATTAGAAATTGTTCAATTGTCCAATATGTACGAATAAATGTAAGGTTTTTGTATGTGTGTGTGGTGGTGGTGGTTTGGGGGGGAGGAGGGTAATTGCGCTATGAGCTTTATGAACTATAACAAACGACAGACAGATAGACTTAATAAACAGAAAACCAAAATAAAAACAGTTTAGAGGGATCAGTACATCAGTACTATAACTTTAATTGTAGTCTTTAGACAATTTAAAACAATTTTGTAGCATAGTACATATAAAACAATTTAATATTATCTTGTTGTAAGATATTAATTATTACAACTTAATGCATTCTTGTATTATGCTTTAAACTTCCGACATTGACGAATGCTTTCGGCAATATGTAAATACGTTCCAATATAATTAATTTATAAACCGAACATATAAAAATCGTAAAAGTTAACATACTGATTGATTTCTCCAGACGATATCAGGTTTGTACACGTTTACAAATTTCTTTTTTTTTATAATCTGACGCTGAATTTAGGCCCTTTGAACAGAATACTTTTACTCATGACTAGCAAACACCTCTCTGAGTATTGTCATAGCAATGAATGATTTCGGAATAGAGGTATTGTCATAGCAATGAATGATTTCGGAATAGAGGTATTGTCATAGCAATGAATGATTTCGGAATAGAGGCAAAGATAAAGGAATATAACCTTGCACATCTGTGCCATTTTTAACGATAACACTTTTTTGTCTTTTTTATTTTTTGCTTTTGTCTATTCTTTTTTATTGTTCTTCGTATTTTGACCATATTCATTTTATTATTTGTGTCTAGAAATGAGTAAAAAGTGCTTATAGGTCAGTAGTGTTATCTTATAAACCATAGTTTTGGTCATTCGTGTCATGGAAGTATCATAGATAACTCATCCACCGTAGTATATTTAAACGGGATATAGGATAACTGTGTCGATTTTTTCCTTTAAACGGAGCTCTACATTGTACCCTTTCGATTCTATTAGACAGCATTACTAAATCTATTCGGAATGGTATAAACTATGTTCGTAAAAGTATAGTTCCAGTTTAAAATATATTTTAATGAAGTTACTAAGGAAAACTTAAACAACGTCCAGACAAATCGGTAATTTTGGATTTGTATCATAGCGAATAAAGAAGTCTGCCGTGTAAGTTCAAGCACTTTATATTACCATTTGTATTTTGATAACATTATTTTTATAAAATATTAATATGGCATTGCAATAGTAAGTGATGGTCACCCTCAAATCAAAATGTTCAAAGCAAGATATATGTTATATATGCTCATGTTTTCATACCTTGTGTCTCCCTACTAAATAACAAAGTTCTCTGAACTTAGAGAACACTAACATCCTGAGTCAGGTAAAACCGTCAAACCACGTGACAAGAATATCACTTTAAGGGATCAAAATTGATCATTTTATGGAAATTTAATAAAAAAAAAATGAAACAACCAAAGACAATATGTACCGATTATCAGGTTATCTGCATGTTGATATCGTAAAATATCAGCTTCGAGACATAATATGAAGCTTTTTGTCTAGTGAGCGTAGCGAACGAGATCAAAATGTCTTCATATTATGTCAAGCAGCTGATATTTTACAATATCAATATGCAGATAATCTGATAATCAATTTATCGGGCTATATTTGCGTGTTTAAGAAGTGTTTTCTTTGTTTCACCAGCACACAAAAGATGACTTGATAAGTTCGGGTCAAAGTTATTAACGTCGGTTCAAACATTATGACGTCGCTGATATGTCCGGGTGAAAGTTATTAAGGCCGGGTCAACGTATTTGACGTCACAAAGACATAATACGGAATAATATTAAGAGCTGAACAGAGTGATATAGACAGTGGGACGACCGATAAACTTGAACAAACACCTCCTTTAGATATTCACATTACCTTTATTTACATATGCTTGCGTATAAAATTAAGTTCTAAAATTCGGCCAGTAACGTTTGATTTGTGTTTGTATTTTCTTTTTTCTCATTGTTGGTGTTATTGTGTCTTTCTTATATTTCTTATAAAGTATATGATAAACCAGAAAGTAGTAGCATGCATTAAAAAACTAATTCTAATGCAACAACGTTTGTAACGTTAATTTTGATTGGTTAACATCACTTATTTACATGGCATCGATCGACAATTGATGCTATGGAACGTTAGCGCAAGCGCAGACGGCTAATGTCAGATTTTAAATATATGTGTTAAAGTTGTTTTCTGACAGTTTCATTCGAATGGAGAATAAACATTTGCGCGAGATAACAAAATTGTATAAGGTATTGAATAATACAAATGATTTAGCTAGCTTATCATATAAGGGAAAAGCCATTATGTCAAAGATTGATTCATACTTTAAAGGCTTGATTTCGTTTATTTCAGAGAATGCCCCACAATCTAGGATGGACGAAACTGTTAGTAAAAATGTCGGGTGTGATTATGGTAGCGTGTAGCTTACTATACCTGACACGATCTCAGATATTACACTATGAAGGTACAAATAATAGACAGAAACCCGATATTTCAGTGAAATCGAGGTTAAGACAACTATACAAAGAACAAACGCCAAGTAATATTCCACTTGATTATACATTTATTGACAATAGCTGGAAATTATCTAAATTGTGTAAACCATATAAAATGTTCTTAAATAAGAGTGATTTTCCTTTGGTTAGATATACGTCAGACGCTGGTAGCGTGAAAATATTTACACACTCTTTAGACGATGGAATATCATCTATAATAAACAGAACAGGTGCTTTTGAAGGGAAGACCATCAACCGAATATTATATGAGTTGAGGCTAGATCCACATTTAAATTTAATTGATATAGGAACAAATATTGGACAGCATTCTATAGCTGCAGCATTAATCGGGCGTGATTCGATTGCAATCGACGCTGCAAAATCAAATATCGAACACGTATGTGCGTCTGCCGATTATCTAAATATTGGATCGCGAATAACATTGATTCATAATATTTTGTCCGATACGCATGGGCAAAGGGAGTTCCGGTACAGTGCCAGCAATAGTGATTTCGGATCTATACATGTTGATTCTGATGGAATATGGGACAAAATGAAGAAACAATACAATGGATATTTTAGTAATAACACAGTCAAACAAAATTCCGTTACATTAGATGATCTATTAAACCTTCCACAGATGCATAAGTTTAAAAAGGTGTTTGTTAAACTGGATGTTGAGGGTCACGAACACAGGGTGCTTTTAGGTGGAAAAGAATTTTTCAAAAGACTAGATGTACATGGTATAATAATGGAATGGGCGTGGCATGTTAAACGACAGTCAGCAGACATAATAAAATCTTTTATGACTGAATGGAAATTCAAACCATTTAAGATATCCGAAACTAAAGAGTTTGATCTAAGTGCTATACATTCTGACCAGTGGCCACAAGATGTTCTCTGGCTTCCATTAAAGTATTTAAAATTTTGAACAAATAGTTATAATTATATAACACTCGTTTTAACACAACGTCAATAGCTACCAAAAGCCAGTATACAACGTAAGGTAATATAAGAAAGACAAATAAAAAGTTCACAAAAAAAAACTGCACAAAAATAGTAACACAGAAAACACTAATCCCTTCAAACAAATAAAAACACTTTTTTGTATGGATTTGCAGTTTAACAGCAATAATGAAATCCTTCCTTTGAAATCAGCTGATGCTTTATTAAATTCTAGACATTTCAAACTTATCAACTGTTTTTAAATATACATTTTTGGACAAGATATAAACAAAACCAACTATTATATACAGAGACGACAAAGACATTTACAAATAATATAACAAAATACCTAACCAAGAACTAAACTAAAGACTATAGAAGTTGATATATAAAATATACTGTGATATGCAGTCACTGATATTAGAGCGAAGGGCGGATTGTATTTTCATTGTTTGCTTTTTCTTAAGTACACTGCTATTACAGATTTCAATACTTTACTGCACTGTTCGAACATTAATTTCCTTGTAAAAACACAATCGGGAAATATTAAAGCCAAGCCCTTAGTAAGAAAAAAGCAAACAAAAATCTCCAATAGCAACAGCAGTGTTCTGAGACTACATTTACAACAATCGTAGTACCCAATGGTTTATCCGCAATTATTTTGTTTTGGAAGGTGTCAATATTGGTTAAAACTAGACTTGATTCTTGGTGATGAAATGTAATACATTTAATTGATGAAGATGTTCACTTTCCACTATGGTAGATGATCTTAAATTTACTCTGAACGAGGAAATATAAAAATAGAAACAACACCGAACTCCAAAGTGACACTTCCGAAGTTTACATGTTACATACAATGTGATTATTCTTAATTTTATAAAGACCAGTTTACCTTTTAATGAACTTGTTACATTTTGAAGGCGTTGATATTTTTTATCTAATCTTCTGGATGATGGTAAACAGACAAGACGAAGAATGCCAGTCGTTAGCCAAACAATTCCCACTGAAAAATGATGTAACATGCTATAGTGAGACAGAATAAACCTACGAGAAACGAAAACAAAATATGAAATATGTATAAGTTCATGTAGATTTAATATTTCGTGAGTGAAAAATAGTTAGTCGACTACTTAAATCTTTGCATTTGTTATAATGTTTTATTTCTTTCAGCGAAACGGGAGATAACTCGATTATTTTTTTAAATATCATTCACAACAGCCCTACTAAAGAGCAGAAGAAGTTTGAGTATCATGCTAGGGCGTCTGGTTGTGATGTTCCTTGGGGTAATAATGGAGTTAATATTCATAACTGAAAATAAACATGCAACCAATGGGCACAATAAGCCCCACCAGCATACCAATCAACTTTAATACTTTAAACTTTACAGCGCTGAATTCATCCCAATTATTTGGTATCTGATTTGTTTCATTGACAATCATATCACACAATTATAATGATTTATAATTTCAAATCCGTAAGTGATATATGAATTCAAATCTCAATATCCCGTGCATAAATTATTCACGTTTTTCATTTACTAATTATCCCCACAATAATAAATAGACTTATAGTTAATGGTCATTTGAAGGGCATCTTTCAAACACTTGCAGCACACGTCTTCTTTACATATTTGTTTATTTTCGTAGTGATTTAGATTGTAACACAATGTTGACTTGCGTACACATATTTTGAAATTTTTACTAATTATGGCTGTTTCTTGTTTTGTTCATATTGTTGTCAATATAAAGAAATTTTAAATTAAATAGGTTTAATCCACTATTTTTTATATAAGGAATTGCCTGTTTGATGACAGTTGTTTTCTATTTGTTTAATGTGTTTGAGCTTTTGATTTTCCCATTTGATAAGTAAATTTTCGTTGAGATTTTATTTGGAGTTTTCTTTTTTTGTTTATTTGCATTATTCTATAGTTAAGTTCTCTGATTGAATATATATATATATATATATATATAAATATACTGTATTTCTGATTTTCATAATAATAAACTTGTTATTAATTAGTATAAAATTAAGAATGGAAATGGGGAATGTATCAAAGATAGTACAACCCGACCATAGAAAAAACAACAGCAGAAGGTCACGTAACAGTAAAAAACAACATGCTTAAAGCGACGCGAAAGATACAAAAAAGATATTCAAAATCATAAGTCGAAAATTAACTGACAACACCATGGCTAAAAAAAAACATACAAACAACAGTACAAAAACACAACAATACAAATCCCACCAAAAATTGGTAGTGATCTCAGGTGTTCCAGAAGGGTAAGTCTATCCAGCTTCACATGTGGCACCCGTCGTGTTGCTCATGATAGTACTAAACCAGAAAGGAGAAGTCAATTTGGTAGGTCACTTTCATGAAATTGTGGACAGGATTGTAGTAAATACATTTTGGAACATATCCGTTATCCTGTGTGAAACGGATATTCTATAACGACCAACTAACTCGAAATTACGTCCCAAAAAATTACGAAGGGATGATTTCAACTTCAACACTTGGAACTCTTGACCTGATAGCTTCCTGGTTAGCAACAGCCTGTTATCAAGCAAAACATAAACGAAAATATTAACCCTTGACTACCGTATCAACGGGGAGATATATACTCCGTATGCAGACGCTTCTGCAATGTTGCTTCGTGGGAGGTTCACAATTTGGAAGCTGTAAAGTCATTTGTCAATTTCTAAATGTAATACAATTTTACATTAAATTCAAACTTGAATATAATACTGATAAAATTTCAATATTAGGTATTTTAATTTAGTCCAAGCTGAATTGTCACTTTTGTTTGTGAAATGGTGTTGTTATTCGAAACATGCCGATAAGATATTTGAAACGTTTATTGCGCATGTCTATCCTGTTACATCCATTTCTTGCGAAGAAGAATTACATCCGTTTTGATAATTTGTTGTTTTTTTGCAGAGAGATAGTATTTCTTTTCTCATTTTTCTGCTCATGGTAATGTAAATTATAAAATTTGATAGACATCCCAATAAAATAAAAATTCTGATACCTTCCACCAAAAATGCAAATGTCATAAATCTGTTCCAATACGAACCATTAACTAGATCTGTATACTTTACAATTAAGCCAGCAAGAACACGTTGGCAGTTTACCACTAACGATATAGAGACGTCTGTATTGTCAATAATATTGATAATAAAACCACCTGCTATGTACTTCACACAAAACCATAAATACAAAATCAGTTGTGGTACCTCCGATAACAGAAACACCAAGAGGACGATAACTATCATTATCACCGATCGTCTTTCCTGTTTTCTTTGTTCTGTCATCCGACCTCGGAATTGGTTGGTGATCAATTTATAACTGATGAATATTGTTGACATTATCATTATGAGACAACAACATGCGAGTATTAACGTCTGGATCAAGAGGTAATATATTGACGTGTATTCCAACACACCAGAGGACGCCATTAGCATTGCACACTTGCCCTCAAATTGTTCTCCATTTTGTAAATTAATTGCAAAATGGCGAGGAAAACTGATAATGATTGGTAATAAAAAAGTTAACATGCTCCAAATGATTGTTTTTCTTTTAGTCAGATGATATTTTGTCCAAAATGGATATTGTATTGCTAAAACCTTTTGTATCCCCAGGCTGGTGGTCATCATGTAGGCTATGGTATGGAATGTCATGGATAATATCGACAAATGTACAGCTATAGAACAGAAGGGGTATGACAAATCACAAATTTGACAATCACAACTGATGTCATACTGGCATTCATATTGTGAGTGAAACAAAGGTTCAAGTCCATAAGACGCAAATGTTGTAATACCATCAGCTACAGTCAGTCCCTGCATAAGTATTGTTGCAGGAGAAACCAAGTTTTTACGACTCAATATTAAAAACGTTGCAATGTTAAATACGATAGATACATATGCAATAATATATCCTACAGTAATAACGTCCAATAAATATAAATGCTTATCTAAAGGAAATTGGTAGATAAAATATCCCATCACAAAATATCGTTTACGAAGATTGAATAATAAATTTTAGTCAGTCATATTTTCATATCTATAGTATCATATTGCATGGTCTCTATTATTCTCTTAGAGCCAAAGTTATAATACTTCAATCAAATTCAAATTTGGTAGGATAAGTGGTTCAACTAAAATCGTATATATATATGCATGATTATTGATAATGGAATGGTCATTTGAATTTAAATCCCATTTCCAATGATTATTTGATATCAATGAATTATCTGCAAAATCTTTTCAACTGCAGGTCACTGTAGGTGAATTCATTAACCATAAAAGTAAATTACTAATGTACTTAAGGAAAACAAGGCTATGGTATCTTAACATATCTTTCTGCTCGGAGGTCTTTCGCTGTGAATGGTTTCGGGTTGCTTCCCTTCAGTAGTGAAAACATAGTCAGACGTAAATGGTTGAGATACGAAAGCACTTAATTTTTTTATGTGGAGAGAGAGCTGTTTTATAACAAAATGGGCCTGAGTTTGAATCGCAGAGGAACCATTGTATATTTTTTTTTAGAATCAGGGTTTCCCCTCGAATGAGCGAGTTTAAATCTTACAAAAAAAGAGACGAAAAATACCAGAGGGATATTCTTACTCGAAAAAAAACTGATACTAGTAATGCTATGACTAAAAAAGAAAAAGGCCTACTAGGTTGAACTCAGGTGCTCCAGATGAATAAGCAGACCCTTCTCCATATGCGGCATCCAATGGGTTGTCCAATTGGGTATATCACATACGAGAAAATGGGAAGGGATTAGAGGTACGACACTTGGAAAAAAGTAACATCACAAAAATACCGCACTCCGAGAAAAATTCAATCGTAGAGTCTCTAATGAATCAAACAGCAAAACAAATCAAACGATTGGACAACAACTGTCATATTAGAAAAATATAGAAAATAAATGCCATAAAATATCTTATCAACTGGGAGATATATTTTCCTATGCAGGCGCTGCTAGAATGTTGCTAAATGGAAAGTTCACAATTAGGATGCTGAAATCATCGCTTTGTCGTAATTTTTTTAATCAACTGACACTAATTGTTATTTATTATGTATGAGACAAACTTTAACGTATCTTTATCTCAAGTTCAATGGGATAGATGAGATTCCCGAAAAGTTCCTGTACAAAGTCAGCCTCATATAAATAAAAGAAAAGGCCGATAAGAACAGGACACACTTGATTCCCATTGGAATGCCGATTGTTTGTTGAAAAAACACACCCCAAGCGTAACAAATATGTTTTCAATCAAGAGATAAAACATCTTTATAATGTCAGTTTCAGTGTATAATTTGTTTGAATCGAAATATTTTATTACAAAATAAGATTTGTCCCTCAGAACAAGATACTTTTTCCAACGTTGGACCTTATTTTTATGAAAGAAAGTAGGACCAACATCTTCAGTTTGTCTTTTATTTTGGAATGAGGAATATTTGTGTAAAATGCTTAAAATTTTTAATACTATTGTGAGATAAAAAGTCTTATATTGTATGGATTTTAAAATACATAATTCCCGTCACCTCTAGAATTGACAGTGTCACATTAACGTTGAAGCCCTGGTTTGATTGCGGACAACAAAAATGTGTTAATAATTTAAAAAGAGATTTCGGATTTTTATAAAGACCCAGCATAAACCGTTGTTTGTAAGGAACAAACATGAATTGCTGAAATGAATTGTCATTGATATGGTTATATTTATAAATTTATTGTTGACAAATTTTCTACCTCAGACATAGATTACCATAGCTGTATTTGGCAAAACTTTTAGGAATTTTGGACCTCAATCCTCTTCAACTTCATATTTTATTTGGCCTTTTTAACTATTTTGGATTCTAGCATCAATGATGAGTCTTTTGTAGACGAAACTCACGTCTGACGTATATACTTAATTTATTCCAGGTATCTATGATGAGTTTATTTACAACTACTGGGTCGATGGCACTGCTGGTGGAGATTTTTTTCCCCGAGGGTATCACAAGCCCAGTAGTCAGCCCTTTTTGTGCTGACATGAATTGTCATTGATATGGCTGTATTTACTGTTTACAAATTTTTAAATTTTTTGAAAAACTAAGACTTTTCTACCTCAGGCATAGATTACCTTAGCTGAATTTGGCAAACATTTTAGGAATTTTGGACCTCAATCCTCTTCCACTTCATATTTATTTGGCCTTTTTAACTATTTTGGATTCGAGCATCAATGATGAGTCTTTTGTAGACGAAACGCGCGTCTGACGTATATACTTAATTTATTCCAGGTATCTATGATGAGTTTATTTACAACTACTGTGTCGATGGCACTGCTGGTGGAGATTTTTTTCCCCGAGGGTATCACAAGCCCAGTAGTCAGCACTTTTTGTGCTGACATGAATTGTCATTGATATGGCTGTATTTACTGTTCACAAATTTTTGAATTTTTTGAAAAACTAAGACTTTTCTACCTCAGGCATTGATTACCTTAGCTGTATTTGGCAAAAATTTTAGGAATTTTGGTCCTCAATGCTCTTCAACTTCGTACTTTATTTGGCATTTTTATCTTTTTTGGATTCGAGCGTCAATGATGAGTCTTTTGTTAAAGAAACGCGCGTCTGACGTATATACTTAATTTAGGCCTGGTTTCTATGATAAGTTTATTTATGTACTTAATGTATCCAATACAGTGATAGAAGATGCAGTTTTTCATCTTTCGTTGAAATTCCATAGCGATATAGAACAGGCCAATGGTTAGCCAGGGTAGCTTCTTTGATAAGTGGCGTGGGGTAAAACTGTGTTTCCAAGTGAATTATCGATACCTAATTCGTTTGTCATGCAGTTTATGTAATGTAAAATTGAGCAAGGAAATGGGGAATGTATCAAAGCGACAACAACCCGACCATAGACAACAGCAGAAGACCACCAATGAGTTTATGTAATGTGATTGTAATTGAGGTATGACAAGTGTTTTAAAACATTTTGGTCTCTAACGCACGAATATAGATAGACCCATTCAGTTTCTTAATTCTGATGTGAAACAACAATCTCACAGACTTACCCAAACAGAAAGAGAATTTACGTCTTCTTTCTCGAGTTTTACCCATTGCCTGGCTAAATCCTCGACTGCTTCTATCAATATTTTAGGTCTTTGGATAAAACATTTTGCAGAGAAGTTGTATTGACAATATGAAGGTCACCGGTAATAACGTGACCAGCTAGAATATATGTGAATGCGGAACTAGAACAGGTGCAATCTCGAAGTTTATACTTCAAGTCGTCGTAAAATACGTACAAACACGTATTTGTAATTAAATATTTAGTTGCGATTGATTTGTTTTAAAAATAATAGGTACTGACAGATCTTTGAAACGGCAGTTATTTTCTAATGAGCTGATTTATGATGCCCTAGTTGGTAGCATCTAGTACTTTGTCGGCAAAAAAGGTTATAAAATGATCTTTTTATCTTTTCCAGTGCGTACTGTTTTGAAACGTTTGTGATTGGAATATCTGAAATGAAAGTTGTGAGTTTTTATTGGTTTGAATGGGGATTAGCAACTGTGGTTGGTTCCAAAAATAAGTTGTACAGAAGATCAAGTTTTGAAACGGTAAAAAATTACACTGTGTGCGAATAAGAGGAATACATAACGACTTCTTGATGAGTGGCGGCAGGTCATTAATAGAGACATCATGGAGAGTAGGTGAATGATAATGATGATGACCAAGACTTTATCTACGTCGAGGAGTAGAGTTGAAAATGGCCACCACATTCACCGAGCTACAGGTAGGACAAGCTTGAATATATATACCATCAATGTTGTCAATTCAACCATTTGGTGTAGCAGTTTCAAATTGCCGAACCCGGTATTCTTCTCTTTTTCGACGAAGAGTTGTTGCAAGACGAAAATTGTCAGTCATGTGGTATATTTTTGCGATGATGCGAACTTGCATAGAAAAAAATTGTGTCTGTCTTACTTTTAAATTTTTTATTATAGATATACGAAGCTGTGGTATGAGTGGCAAATAAACAACTTCCATCCAACTCTCTAGATGCATCTACATATGAATTATGGAATATGCATTGTGTGTATCTGTATACCAATGTAAATTGGTTTGTCGTGAAATAAATATGCTTATCAACAAATTATAAAACACTTACATTTTACCCGATCTGTACAAACCCTTCATAATAAATAATCATCAAGGTTTTGAAAATGGTAGATATAAAATTATTCAAGAAATAGTAACGAGTTACTCTTTTGTCTATGATTAAGTCCAGACTTTTAAAATGAAATGTTAGCACTAAAAAGTTGAATTTGACTGTATTTAGTCAGGAATATGACAGTTGTTATATATTCGTTTATCTTTTCATTTTGCCATTTGACAAGGGACTTTCAGTTTTGAATGGGAGTTCAGTATTTTTTTTAATTTTACTTTTTTTTTATTTAAAAAAACATTAAATTTGAGATTTTCAACTGCAAGAATATGAACATTCATTCTTAATTATATCCAAAATCAAGATTTATTGATAAAATATTGAAAATTGTTGTAAAAGAAGTGGGACGAAAGATACAAAAGGGACTCATAAATCTAAACAAATGTCAACGCCAAGGCTAAAAATGAAAATACAAACAGACAAACAATAGTACACATGACACAACATAGAAAACTAAAGAATAAACAACACGAACCCCACCAAAAACTAGGGGTGAACTCAGGTGCTCCGGAAATGTAACTATAATTGCAAGTCATAGTTCTCAAACCTTTAATATATTCTTAAAGATAAATATTAATTGTCAATGAAGACGTAAACAGTTATCAAAGATACCAGGATTATAATTAATACGCAAGACGCACGTTTCGTCTACATGAGAATCATCAGTGACACTCAGATCAAAAAGGCCAAACAAGTTGAAGAGCATTGCGGACCAAAATTCCAAAAATTGTGCCAAATACGGCTAAGATAGCATATCACTAGTTGGAAGGGGTATTTAATCAAAATAAGATCGATCAATATGTGTTAAGCCATAGAATTATCAAGAAAACGATATAAATACAGCAAAATATGCAAAATAACACGAGGATGTCTTTCAATTTTGAATATACAGCTTTTATCATGTATTATCCAAAAGAAATTGAATTCAAGAAAGACGCTTGATATTTTTTTTGAAAGCTTTAAATTTGTTAAACCACATCGGTTTATTGGCCTCAGGTGTATATGTAATAAATAAAGACAACAACGAAATCATCGAACAGGACTATTTGAAATGGAAAGTGCCTTATCAAATGGTAAAAATAAAAACCTCGAAAACATCACACAAATGGATAACAACTGTCATAGTCCTTTCTTAGCACAGTCATTTCATTATGCAGACTATGGTAGATCCAATCTGATTTTGTAGTGCTAAACCGCTCACTTGTATGACAGTATATGACAGTCGCATATAATACAATTATATTGACAACTATGTGTGGACAAAATAAACACATATGATAGGTAAATTTTACCCTAGTTTTAGTTAGTAACCCGGATTTGTGATCTCTCAATCGATTTACGACTTTACGAACATCTGTATACTACTCTTACATTTATTTACAGTAGCTTATTCCACATCTTTTATAGATGCGGTAGAGCATATTTCAATTGATATAAAAAATAAAGTACATTTACTTCCTCTCTAAAACTGAGAAATGAAATATCTACAATTTTGCACTAAATGAGATGAAAACAGTAAGATAGAAATTCCATAGATAGAAAAAAAAGTATAATTTTATAAGTATCTTAACTATGACATTTATGTAATGAAAACATCATACTAAATAGTCTGTAATAGTAATAGGAAAGTAAATATGTCACATGAAATAAACAACTCCTTGTGTGAAATATAATAAAAACATCCATTATTACTAACTATTGATCTGCCAATGACTTTCTCTTTTGTTTTATTAAGTGGAACTTTCACCTTTAGATATCGTATATATATGTATAAAACCAAAACCTAACGAAAAACAAATTCATACTCTCAATCGGAAAACAGTAGATTAATTTTTATTTTTATATCTTTTAAGGAATACAAACTTCTGGTTATGTAAGTTTCTAATTACTACTATTTCTAATGTCATTTATACGGTTGAGATATTCAGTTTTCGGTAGGATGTTTTGAAGTCAATATTGCCTACAGATGCGTAATATTTTTTTTAATTTACATTTCAATGCGTTATAGAAATAAAACGTATTTCTTCACTTTAATTTCAATAACAGAGAGGAAATCAGAAAAAAAATCAATTTATCTCTGAAATTAAAATTTATACAGTGCTATCATTGGTTTTTGAAAATATATAATTTTTAATTTGTAAACTTTTACACATTTTTTTTTATTCAATAATATATGTTAACAATTTAGTTCACGAGTCCAGCATTTTTGTGAAGGGCTCTTTACTTTAACAAGAAATCCAGGGTACCTCTGGTTGTCAATTTTGTATTACAATTTATCTAAACTAAATCATAATATGTCATTTTAATCGTGAATAAAAAAAATAAGTAAACACACTTTTCTAAGTCAAATGTATAGACACTACACTACTATATTTTGTTTCAATAGAATTTAATTTCGATTAAGGACGTCATTCTTATTTTTTCTGATTTAATATAATTTTCTATTGGATTTTTTATAGTGTTGTATATCTGTTTTTGTTTTGACGATATTAAATCTACAAAGATTGCAGTTTATTGTTGTAAAGATATTAAATCTACAAAGATTGCAGTTTATTGTTTTAAAGATATTTAATCTACAAAGATTGCAGTTTATTGTTGTAAAGATATTAAATCTACAAAGATTGCAGTTTATTGTTGTAAAGATATTAAATCTACAAAGATTGCAGTTTATTGTTGTAAAGATATTAAATCTACAAAGATTGCAGTTTATTGTTGTAAAGATATTAAATCTACAAAGATTGCAGTTTATTGTTTTAAAGATATTATATCTACAAAGATTGCAGTTTATTGTTTTAAAGATATTAAATCTACAAAGATTGCAGTTTATTGTTGTAAAGATATTAAATCTACAAAGATTGCAGTTTATTGTTTTAAAGATATTATATCTACAAAGATTGCAGTTTATTGTTTTAAAGATATTAAATCTACAAAGATTGCAGTTTATTGTTTTAAAGATATTAAATCTACAAAGATTGCAGTTTATTGTTGTAAAGATATTAAATCTACGAAGATTGCAGTTTATTGTTTTAAAGATATTTAATCTACAAAGATTGCAGTTTATTGTTGTAAAGATATTAAATCTACAAAGATTGCAGTTTATTGTTGTAAAGATATTAAATCTACAAAGATTGCAGTTTATTGTTGTAAAGATATTAAATCTACAAAGATTGCAGTTTATTGTTTTAAAGATATTATATCTACAAAGATTGCAGTTTATTGTTTTAAAGATATTAAATCTACAAAGATTGCAGTTTATTGTTGTAAAGATATTAAATCTACAAAGATTGCAGTTTATTGTTTTAAAGATATTATATCTACAAAGATTGCAGTTTATTGTTTTAAAGATATTAAATCTACAAAGATTGCAGTTTATTGTTTTAAAGATATTAAATCTACAAAGATTGCAGTTTATTGTTGTAAAGATATTAAATCTACAAAGATTGCAGTTTATTGTCGTAAAGATATTAAATCTACAAAGATTGCAGTTTATTGTTGTAAAGATATTAAATCTACAAAGATTGCAGTTTATTGTTTTAAAGATATTATATCTACAAAGATTGCAGTTTATTGTTTTAAAGATATTAAATCTACAAAGATTGCAGTTTATTGTTGTAAAGATATTAAATCTACAAAGATTGCAGTTTATTGTTTTAAAGATATTATATCTACAAAGATTGCAGTTTATTGTTTTAAAGATATTAAATCTACAAAGATTGCAGTTTATTGTTGTAAAGATATTAAATCTACAAAGATTGCAGTTTATTGTTTTAAAGATATTATATCTACAAAGATTGCAGTTTATTGTTTTAAAGATATTAAATCTACAAAGATTGCAGTTTATTGTTGTAAAGATATTAAATCTACAAAGATTGCAGTTTATTGTTGTAAAGATATTAAATCTACAAAGATTGCAGTTTATTGTTTTAAAGATAGTATATCTACAAAGATTGCAGTTTATTGTTGTAAAGATATTAAATCTACAAAGATTGCAGTTTATTGTTGTAAAGATATTAAATCTACAAAGATTGCAGTTTATTGTTTTAAAGATATTATATCTACAAAGATTGCAATTTTTCGCTAAAAATTGTAATAAATTATTACTGGAGAAGTGGCTGCTCAGCCTTTTAATCTTGATTGAATAGTTAGTAAAATATACAAGGAGCATCTCATACATATCTTGATGTTACCTATGGCTGTCTTTCTGTTTATGTTTGTTTTTTTACGTACAGGCTGTCTGTCATGTTCTGACAGTTTATCTAGCACTTGACTCAATTACACAGCCAGCTTTGTTCATTAATGCACCTATTTAGCTCAATCAACTTTAATCAAAGAATTATAATTCAATGAGTGTTATGGTTATAATTATCCATTTTCTTCTGTTTCAGAATGGATTGTAAACTATGTTTTTTATTGCTGATGTTAATTGTACCGATATTTTGTTGTAAGTACACTTTGAATTTAATCAGCCATGATATGACAACACTAATAAGTTAACATCTAAACACAAAATTGAACCAGCTATTGCTTTGTTTAATACAATATGTTTCTAATCTTATCTCATCTTATTTAATTGGTCTTTTGTGAAGAGTTGTCTCATTGACAATCATACAACATCTTTTTTTTATATTCACGGCGAAATAAATGTCGATGATAAGCTATAAAACCAGTTTTAATCCACTATTTTCTACATTAGAAAATGCCTGTACCAAGTCAGAAGCATGACAGTTCTTGTCCATTCGTTTTTGATGCGTTTTGTTTTTTAATTTAGCCCTGTGATTATGGACTTTCCGAATTGATTTTCCTCTAAGTTCAGTATTTTTGTGATTTTACTTTTTTTTGTATACAGTTATGTTATAATAGATGAATAGATGACGAGGTATAGCGACTGCTATTCCGAAATATTAGTTCATGTCGACGACACGCTTGTATTATGTAGGGATCTTCCGAATGTAGATGGCTCTATAGTAAATTGGTTATGTTGTAAAAAAAAACTTTACTCCTTTGTCAATATTCTGATATTCATTAAAAAAAAATAAAACACTTTGACAAAAAAGTAAAAATAAAATAATAGCATAATAAATTACGTTATACTGAAGGAAGAAACTACTAGTTCATCCATATAACCCTTTTCTTTGCGTCTATAGCTTCCATCCAGATTGAGATAGCAAAGAGTAAATATTGATTAAGAAAATCAATTATGTTCTTAACGCGTGATACTGCAACTAGGCCTCTAAAATACATAAGTCATAAAGGATGCGCAATAGGATATGTCAAGCAGGAAATGCACAAGACAACCATTACTCTTTTTCTCAAATTCTTGAACTTATTGAATTGTATTTCGCGTGTGGTTTGTGCTATTAATAGAAAACGTCATCTTGGTTTTTTATTATTTGAAGGTAATACCGGAGATTTGAAATGTAAAGAGAGAGAAATGCTTGTGATATTAGAGCTATACAAACATTACAGAGAACTCCAGTTTTATCAAAATATGTTACCACAAAAGGCAAGGGATGAGTTAGTAAAATCAACCAGATTTGGCGATGTTTCAACCAATGAAAATGTAAACGATGTTATACTGAATACTCCAACAGAAACAGCCATTAAAAGCAGAAAACATTCCGAAAATATACAACTAGATAAAACAATAAAAAAACTGGAATCCATCATAAAGGAAATTAGGAATATTCTTTTACTAATTTTATTATCGCCAGGACAGATAGGCGCCAATCAGCTAAAGTAAGTTTCTTTTTTAGTCAGAAGTCCAACAAATAATAACTGACTATAGATCTCGAAGAAAAGTGAGATATTCCATACAGTAGTAACAGTAAAAACTGTCTTTTGGGTAAAACATTCGTGCCAACCTGTCTACCATCTTGTTAACTCCTTCAAAACATGACTACAAATGTAACATAATGATAAAATTCTAAACAGAATTTGTATTCATACACTGCCTTAAAATAATTTAGCAATAAGAAGGAGGTTGGTTAACCTCTGTTATTTAAACTCAAATGCCGATTTTTAGATGTAATGGCAATTATACTCACTGGTTAACGGTTGTATTAATTTCTATCGGAAATGAATATAATCAATCAAGCAAAATAGTAATGTCACCATAGATACAAAGCTTACAGTGATGTACAAAAGACGCGCATTTTGGTTTTCAAAAGTCTCATCAAACGTGCTTGAATTGAAGTAAAAAGGCTTAATGAATAAAAATAAATATGAATTTTATGGCTTCTGAAAATATCTTTGCCTTGTACTTTGTCTTATGTGTGACTGCAAATTTCTAAATTGATATAATTTTTTTCAGTATGATTTTAGATGCGTTGTATAAGCCAAAAGAAAATAAATCGAAATTACTAGAGTCCCAAAATACAACTCCTAAATCAACGATTGCGCCTTTAGTATCAACATCGATACCATTGCCGGCCACAACACTACAGTTAGTTACTACAGAAGCAGTTAAGACAACATCTATTTCTGAAAATCCAAAGAATAAGGACAAATCGATAAAGGTCAAAAAGAAGAAAAAGAATAAAAAGCAAAAAGCAAAACGGAAGAAGTATCCAAAATTTATTAGAGACGCCATGAACGATTTCCGTGATGTGTTGACAGAGTATAATGAAGTATGGGCTGAATATCAAATGATGCAGAGATTTCTGTAAGTGTAAAGTACAATACAAAAATAAAACTACATTCAAGTATAGGCACCCGCTTTTACCTCTAAATAACATAAGTATAAATATCTATTTGTCATTTTTGTCATTTTGTTATCGTGACAACAAGGAGATATGGGATAGACTAGTGAAATTTGAAAAAAAATATAAGATGGATCAGAAACATATTTAAAAAAACATGATGAGGACCATTGTCGAAAAATATTGTTTACGAAATAATCACTCACAGTGTATTTGAGGTTAAAACAGACCAGAAGAATGTAAACGTTTATAGTTTATATAAAGTTCTTGTTTATACGTCAAAGAGACAGAAACGATAGAAATTTGTAAACATAGAGGCATCATTTTCAGAGCAACTAGCTCATTCAGAAACAATTCAGGCGACAGACCAATATAGATATTCTATTTAAACGTCATTGTGGTCAATATTATTGTAGTATTAGTGCTCTCATTTACACATATTTTAGTTTAAATTAAGCTGGTGCAGCTTATTGTTTACAACAATAAGATTGAATTTCACATGTTAACTTAACTTTGTTTTCTTTCTTAGTTTCAGACCTATGTTTGGGAGATAACACGAGAAAAGTTAACTTTAGAAAGACTGAATGTGATTACGGATAATAGTATGAAGTCTATAATCGTAAAATCTTTAACTTATATGACTCTTGGAAGGTGTAGTCTTAATTATATAAATAAAGTTGGACAAAAACAAAGCAAGTAGTATATACAAAGGGTAATGTGCAATATGATATCTTATCCATGAACGTTTTATTATGAAATAGTTGTTAGAAACAATACACGTTATGAATGATTACAAGTGGTCAGACCAAAAATAGCATAATAAAAAAGACATGATTATTGTGAATAAAAACTCTTAGCATTTTATATGTATCAATAATATCCATTGTATTAAGAAATTTTGATCGATTAAATGGTGTCACTAAATGCGGTTATATTTTAATCGATGTCCCTTTTATGTTAATGAATTCAAATAGTTTCATTATTTATCTAAATGTCTAGGCAGAAGTCACGTATTTGGATGTATGACACTTTATCTATCGCATCTTTTAAATGAGATCATTCTGACCAAAAATCACCTCGTTCATCAAAATATTAGATGACATTAACAGTTTGTACCTCGTTATCCTTCATCAAATTATCAGATGACATTAACAGTTTGTCCAAACAGGTCATTCATTATAATCGAAAATTTGTGCTCCATTTCTTTTCATTGTAACAACTAAAATAATTAACATGTGAAATCCTACTCATGGTACATCTAGTTTTAAAACACAAAGCATGTTTTTCATTTCAATGGCACTTTAAATAAATAAGATAACCCATCACCTATATACATTAGATACATGTAAACGTTATATATCTTACTTCAATAGCCACATATCTACGTTGTTGCAATTACTTTACTGTTACTTTACCGAAACAGACTTTATGTATTTAAAGATGTAGTTATTTACGATATCAAAAATATTTGATATCAACAAATATACCGGAATACAACTTTGTAAATGAACCATATTAGTCCAGTAATGCTTGTTTTGATTTCTATGCTCTACTGTAAGTACTTTTTTATTTGCTGTTATAAATTGTGTATATTTTGATCATAGTATTTTACTTTTCTAGCCAAACATATATTTTGGTGGTTTGAGATGTTAATAAATTGTCAAATGATACACAAATTTTATCTGAATAAAACAATCGCTCAATTCTTAACTATATGCTGCATTCCACGATATTTGAATTCTTCATGACTGAAAAATTATAAAATACACACCACAAATATTTGTTAAATCGTATATGAGTATACTCATTTTTTAACCTCTGCTTGTGAACTGTTATTTTCCCAATAATACAAGCTAAGTAGACAGAACCTCAGTGTGACGTAAAATACAGATGGTGTTTTATTGAAATTGGATATAACAAAATGTCATACAAGTAAGCGTTTAGCTAGCTATAAAACCAGTTTTATCTACCATTTTGTACAGAAGAAAATACCTGTACAACGTCAGGAATATGACTCTTGCTATCCATTTGTTAGATGTGTTTGCCCTTTTTATTTTGTTGTTTGATTAGTGACTATCTGTTTTTAATTTTCATCAAAATTCGATTTGTTTGTGATTTAACTAATTAGATTATTTCAACTCATTGAATACTATTTCATTTTTGTTTGATTGACTCTTCAAAGCTGGATTTTAAAACATGTTGGCCACGATGATCGCTGAATAGACATTTTCAAAAAAGAGGGACGAAAGATACCAAAGGGACAGTCAAACTCGTAAATCTAAAACAAACTGACAAATGTACAGTAGTTGTCGTTTGTTTATGTAATATTTACGTGTTTCTCGTTTCTCGTTTTGTTTATATAGATTAGACCGTTGGTTTTCCCGTTTGAATGGTTTTACACTAGTAATTTTTGGGCCCTTTATAGCTTGTTGTTCGGTGTGAGCCAAGGCTCCGTGTTGAAGGCCGTACTTTAACCTATAATGGTTTAATTTTTAAATTGTTATTTGGATGGAGAGTTGTCTCATTGGCACTCACACCACATCTTCCTATATCTATTGACAAAGCCATGGCTTAAAATGAAAAAGACAAACAGAAAAACAATAGTACACATGACACAACATAGAAAACTAAAGAATAAACAACACGAACCCCACCAAAATACGCATCTTTTGCAGTCAATTTGGTTATTGTTATTGTAGAAATGTTAAATTATGATTCAAACCATTTTAACCTGATTCTACAGTTTGATGATTTATTGTGTTGTTACACTTTTGTCCTAGTTTCATTATTTTCAATGTTGCATTAGGTGTCAAAATATCTGTCATTTGTTTTGATTTTACATTATTGTCCCTGGCTAAGTAACGCGTGTTTAACAACATCACACACTGTATTTTAATGTCCAAAGTCATGTCAGGGGCCTATAAATTAGTTGTTTGCTTTTTGTTATATCTGTTGTTTAGATATTGGTTTTACATAAATTAATGTTGATTGGACTATTTTCGGATGTACGTCTAACATTTTGTTTGTAGCTGATTTTACGGTTTTGTTATTTTAACCGTATTTTTTGCTGAGATTGTCGTTTTGAATTTGGTTTATTAGTTGTTTCCATATAAATCATTCCACTCCTTATTTTATACATTTACTATAATATCAGACTATACAATTTGTAATTTCTTGCAATTTGAATACCAATCCATTATAGATCGGACTTTTAAAACTACAATTAAACATCATATGTCTGTAGTCAAAAACGCATCCGACCATCGCAAGTACAAATAAATGTAACATGTGTAAGGTCACCTGTCCCACTGAAGTACTATGCCCTTGTCTTTTTTATATCAATTTGCATAAAACCATGTAAAACAATAAATTTCAAGTGACTTTCATTTGTCTGAAGATTTATTATAAAGGTACATAAGTTAACTTGCTTACACCTGATGTTAATAAGTAATCAAATTGATGTACACTTGTCAGTAAATGCATACAGAGGCGTAAGCAGTTGATTTCAACAATTTAAATATATGTTTATGCAAGACTAATTGCATTGTGAATTACTATTAGTTGTAATAAGATACAAATGCACTTTTATTTATGAAAAAAAAACGTTGGAATGGACGAATGAGTAATGACATGATCAGGAAATACAACAGAATTCATATTTTATTACCTTTATGCATTATAAAATGAAAGGAGGCTTAGGATAATTGTCAAATAGAGGCAAAATGCTTAAACAATAAAAAGACATCTAGAGGTTAATTGAAGGTCTCCTGTTAATGTCTTACTTGATTCATACTCGCTGAAGTCCAGACAAGTTAACAGTTTATTAGAGAGAAAAACAAATAATCACAATCAATCCTGATTTTTGTTGGTGAAAATTATGACATTTAGAAGCAATTAGACACAAAACGAGAGTATTGACGTTAGACCGGTACATTACATACATTCCGGACCTAATGACTTGTAGTATCTTACCAGTAGTATCTTATAATTAAACGAATGTTCACAGTAAACGTGCTCAACTTACTGATCTGTTAATACAGGAATCAAGTCTACATCGCAAAAGATATAAGACATAATACTAGTAATAGATCTTTAACAGTGAAAAAAATCGTCATATTGTGCAATGTCTACTAATGAAGCATTTAAATCCCATTTTAAACAACTAATAAGAAACAGTTATTTTTTGTTTCTGTATTCCAAATTTTTTATACTTTTTTTCGTAACTCTTTTCTAGATATTAGAAGATGTGGTGTGAGTTCCAATGAGATAACTGTCCATCCAACTCACAATTTATAAAAAGTAAACAATTGTAAGTCAAAGTACGGTCTTCAACATGAAGTCTAGGCTCACACAGAACACCAAGCTATATAGGTCCCTGAAAATGACTAGGGTAAAACTTATTTGTGACCATTACTCTCCATTTTGAAATATGTAATAATCCAATTATTCCCCATTAAGGGGCAATCGGTGGCCGAGTTATTATCCATTTAACTTAGTCAACACTGAGGTTGTGATTTCGAATCCTGCATTGAACAGGTGCACTCGACTTCCGTCTTTTTAAACAGGGACTGAAGATATCAGAGGGACAGTCAAACTCATAGATTGAAAATAAACTCTCAACGCCATGGCTGAAAATTAAAAAAACAAACCAGACATATATTAGTACAGAAGACACAACATATGTACAAAAAAAAGACTAAGCAACACGAACACTACCAACAACTGGGGGTGATCAAAGGTGATCTGGAGAGGTAAGCAGATTTACTCCACATGTGGCACCCGTCTAGTTGCTTACAACTCTGGTAAATAGTCTAATTCGGTAGGTGAAATTCGCGAAAAGGGAAAGGTATTGTAGTTACGACATACGGAACATATCCGATGTACTGTTGCAAGATGAGAGAGTGTTTGATTGTATGTACTCTAAAAGATCTTTGGAATTTTAGTACTCACATCTGATTCATGCCAGCTCTATAGCTAGAATATGCAGGTTCGCAATAACTTTTGAGCCCGGCTTTGATTGCCGATTAAAAAATGTAAATAATTTAGAAAGAGGTTTCTTGGAGCACTTGGAAGTAATATATCGTTGTTTGTAAGGACATTTATGTACTTTAGGTATCCAATCCATTTCTTCATCTTTGGTTGAACAGACCTATGATTATTCAGGTTTTCTTCTTCGATAAGTGTCGTAAGGGTATATAATGAGTTTCCCATTGAACTAGCAATGCCTAATTCATTTATCAAGCAGTTTATGTAATGATATTTACACACAAAAACAATGTTGTTTGGGGCTTTATCTGCGGGGGGAAACATATTTGTCATGGAGATAGGACAAGTGTTTTGCAATCTTTGGGTCTTAAAAAATTGACGTTTCCTGTTAATTGGACCCATTTATTTTCTTAATTCTGATTTGAGTCAACGATCCATTGAAGAGGAGTATCTATGTCTTCTTGCTCCCGTTTAGCCCATTGCCTAGCATAATCTTGAATGAATCCATCGGTATTTTGAAATTTTATTTCCAATTGATGGATTAAGGCTCACGATATTTCGGATCTTTTGATAACAAGTTTCGCAGGGAAGTGTTATTGACAATGTTGAGGTCTCCGGTAATAACGTCGCCAGCCGGATAATACGTGAATTGTGAACTTGTACAGATGCAATCAGGAGGTTTAGACATGAAGTCGTCAATGTTGAGATCCTGCAACGTGTTCTTTATTGACGATGATTGTCATTTCAAAGGTCAGGGGTTCTTTCCTTGAAATCCACCACTGACCATTGATCACCACGAAATAGCACAAAAGTATTGAATGTGGCGTTAAACACCAATCAATTAATCAATTATTCCCTATCATTCTTGAATGTTGTAATCAGTATATTCTTTATAAACCTCATCAACGTCCTTACAATTCTAATCCGTACCATTATATAACGATATCGGTTGAAACATAAACGCTGGTGTAAATAATCAAGGCAGTAAAGACAAATAAAAACATTTCAAACTGAATATTTTAGTCTGCAAACAATACAGTCCAGTCACACCCAGAAGTACATACTGAAAGAACACGACAAAGCATTTTCTGCACAAACATCCCACCATACGTCCAATCATATCCAATATCAACATCCTATATTAATATGGCAAAGCATACCCTACGTCACAAAACATTCCCCGGCAGCCTTAATAGTAAATCCTTAAGGAACTCGATGAAACATTTCCTTCGTCAAAAACATTCCCTGTCACAAAAATGAGAAAATCACCAAAGAATATGAACATCGCCATCAACAAAAATATGACCCGACACACGTCCATTCACACCCTATATTAAATTATGGAGGAACATGAGAAAGAGTCCCTTCAATTCACACCCGATAGTAAATCATCAAAGAACATAATAAAGTAGCCCCAACAGCACCGATTTCAGTTTAGGTCAAATGTTTATGGGTGATATACAATTTGTCTTTATCTAAAGAAATATTACATCATATGTGGACTAATAAAATGTACACATTGAAAGTCGGACCGTGCAACAGTAATCAACAATTTTTGAAAAGATCAATTTTGTTCGGGGATTATCACTCCCTTGCCATTATTGGTATAAAAGTTACGAGACTACTTCAAAGTAAATCCTATCGTTTTGTTTTCAATTTGATATTTCGCATGCTTTCCTTTACACCATTCTGGACATATTGCTCTTAGTATTTTTGTTGCAGTTCAATTTAATTTTGTGTGTAATTGTCTTTTTCCAAACTGTTTTGTTCATATTTTTGAATTGGTTTATCAACCACGTCTTTTGGGGCCAAAATCGTATCATATTCCCTTTTAAAGTCATGTCACGGCCAGTCTAGCAGTTTATGTTAAATAGTAAAAGTTAAGATAATGCAGATAAATCTTACATTCTTAAATCTGGGCATCATTGTTCATGAACTATGTACACTTAGTTATGGCAAGGAAGGGACAGAATTGAAACAACATTTTCATGCGTGCGCATATTTTTGTTTTTATTTAACTTTATCCGGAACGATTAGAGCCAAAGCCAAAGATGTATTAATCCGAATAATTAACTCACTCTCCGTAATCGATTTATCCTACTTGCGACGGCCTGAATATTCAATTAAAAAAAAACATATTTGATTAGTGGCCTGAAAAAGAAGCGATCAATCAGGAATCATCTCAAATTTGTTTTAGATAAGTGAATCCCGAGCAAATTCCGAATTTCTGATTTTCGTTACCTTTTGAGTGATTTCCTTTGTTGTTTTACCTATGTTTGATTCTGCTTTAATTGTTAATGATATTTGACCATCGACTAACTGCTTTTGTTTCTTGCTGTAGTTGTGTCTGTAGTAAACGCTGACCATCATATACGGTATGCGGAACTGCACAGTAATGATTTTCTGGAACACGGGTTGGACGAAGGTTGGCTAACCATTAATGCCTCCTCTAACTGGATTATCAAGTTATATGCACTCAATGATGAATGCTGGAAGGTAGTTATAACTAACATGTCCAGTTATACTTATTTATGTAAAGCTTGAAATCAATTCAATTATATCACCCATTCATACATATGTACTAGACATTTATTAGCAACTAGATGCACTTATTAATCTATTATCCCGTTAAAACCATTCAACGATCGATACTGAAAAGTCAGTATGACTAAATAGGCCAATGATAACCGCACAACGGTGAATTTCAAATGGTTATCAGTTTTGCATACAGTTTGACTGATGCAATATTGGGAGCTGGACATACATTATCACTCTATCGTATAATTGACGTGTATGAATCAGAATCTATTTTAAAAAAAATTAAATATACTACAATATATATAGTTTAGGGAACAGCTAAAGGACGTCTCCGGGTGCGGAAATTTCTCGCTGCATTAAAGACCTGTTGGTGACCTGTTCTGCTGTTTTCTGTTCTATGGTCGGGTTGTTGTCTCTTTGACACATTCCCCATTTCCATCCTCAATTTAAATGCATATGTTGTTATTCTTAAGAAACTCCTTTTTCAGTATTTTATTTTTTAAGTTTGAAAATCCTTCTGTTTATTTTCACGATGACTACTTTTTGCAAAAATTGTATTTTAAAGGGCTATTCAAAGTAATACAATATAACAAAAGAGGAAAAGCTACGAAAGGACATAACTATTAACGTATCGCTTTAGATTTAAACAATCAGTATAAACCAATCATTTTAAAGTACTAATATGTAAATGAATAAGAGAGTAAAAGAATAAGATATGAAAACAATATTTAAGAACTTTAATTATGTAAATAACAAATCATAACCATTACTTACAGTGTCCATTTGTTCACGTGACTACAATACCAGATACAGCTTCCCAAATGACTTTACCAGTTAATACTACTTTTGGAACTACTATTGTCTTAAAACGAAAACACCCTAGTAAAGATATCGAGGAAGATTTCTGCAGGTAATATTTTTTTATCCAAATGGTATTTTTTTTGTATTTTTCTTAATATTTCAGTGGATTTCAGTTACATTACATAAAAAGAAAAGTCTTTTTCTAATGTCTTATTTTATGTTATACTTTTGATTAAAAACATTTTCTATGTTGTCTTAAGGGAGCTACAATATTTAAAAATTTGTAATGACACGAACAGGACAGTGATATGTAGATTAACGGTATTTTTCAATGTGCAATGCTCATCAACTTCTTACTTTGTTTGGGTGTTTTAAACTTTTTTGGATTCGAGCGTCACTGATGAGTTTTTTGTAGACAAAGCGCGTCTGGCGTAAATATAAAATTTAGTGCTGGTATCTATATGAGTTTATTTGCAACGTGTTCAACAATGAAAATAGAGCTACTGATTTAATGTAGGTTTCATAAGAAATTTACAGAAGGAGGGAATTACTGGTTGTTTGTAGATGATGAAACATACAAGTCAGAAGAATGTGACGTTCTCCTTATTAACCATCCATTACCTGCTGAAATGCGTACGTATAAATATGTAGTACTCTTTTAAAAGTCTTTACTAGCTAAGAAGTGTGAGTTTATATACTTAAATTAGTATTAAAAAATATTTTTTCATATCAACCGCTTACTTGATGATAATTGTGATTCAAGAACCGTTCAATACTGTACATATATAGAGACGTCTAGAAACTTGTGTGATAATAAACACCTTTAACAGGCAAAGTCACAAATCATATAGATAACTCCTACTTTTTTTTATGTCATTTTTTTTTCTGCTAAATTTCGAACATTAAGGACATTAATCGAGCAACCGCTGATCAATTATCTAACAAATGAATTATTGTAGTGGACAACCATATTATCCAATGATGTCGGATAACATAACACAAACAAGCAATTATCTGCACAATCAAATGCATCTCCACTAGGAAGGATGCAAACGAAAACAAACAAGCTTTTTACATTTTATATCTTCAGAACCAAAACTTTGCAGGTTAATTTTGCAGAATTTTTTATTTGCCTTTTTAGCAATTCTTTACGTGTTCCTGGTTCTATGTGCATTGCCAGTTCTAATCGTTCTAGCAAAATTCGTTTTTGGGTAAGCATTAATGTAATGTATCATCACTTTAAAACCGTAATATTTTTAAAGTACTTTTATTTAACGATATTTTCAAATCTATCGTAATCACTTGTCCTCCACCAGACATTTCAGCGTCGTTATACACCAACTTTGATACATTACGTTACATTACGCGGATACTAACGTTTTTTCAAGTTAAATGGGAAACTTACCTAATAATTATGTGTTCAATGTTTTAAAGTTGACCTACTAAAGTCTTCAAAACAATCAATAAAATTTCAAAACAAGGCACTTTTTATTATTTACTGTCGAAATGCCAATCTGAAGCAGACAAATTGACGCCGTTCATGTTAATTAAAAGTGTATGATATATGTGCCTCTGTAAGTGAAACAGACCACAATTTATCCTCAAAAGCAATATTTAAGTTTTGTATTTTAACTCCGGAAACCTTTGATCCACCCAACTTCCTAGTAAGCAAGACCCCAAAAAAGGATGCAATGTTATCAAGATTTGACCAAACATGTCTTAACTTCTATTTACTGCTTTACTGAAAAAATGAAACCTACACTAGTGGCAATTCTTAATTGACATTTTGTTCAAAAGAATACCCTAGCTGTACTTGGCAAAACATTTAAAAAAAATTGGTGTCAACTTTGAACTTACTTGACCTTTTTGCATTTTCTATTCCAGCGTGAATGATGAAATGAAGGTCTGTTGTTCAAACTCGTTAGACTGATAAAAAGGCTTGTATCTATAATGATTTAGGGTCGCTTAAATGTCTAAACTTTCCAGAAATGGATTATTTCACTTATAAGCTTTATGTTCTTAAAGGATTATTTTAGTGTTTAGTATGGTAGGTGCTTATGTGAATTCAATGGTGAGCAAGTCTACATGTTCACTTGTTTGCATCATACAGTTCAAACCGATGTTGGCGTTCCATCTATAATTCTAATTTATTTAAATCTCAACGTTTTATGTTGATCTCAATTGCTTTTAATTTTTATTCATCTAGAAAAGCAAGGAAAAGTTCATCATTAGATGTAACCGAACCATCGACTAAATCGAAGAAGGATCTGAAATTATCGGTAAGGCAGTCAAAATGTGTTGCTGTGTTGGTACCAATTATGTATGTTTGTTTAGTTCACGCATCATCAAAAATATTATTAAATTTGATGCGACTGACATGCAAGTCAGAGGTTCAGCGCTATAAAACCAGGTTCAATCCACCATTTTCAACATTTGAAAATGCCTCTACCAAGTCAGGAATATGACAGTTGTTGTCTATTCGTTTTTGATGTGTTTTGTCATTTGATTTTGCCTTGTGATTATGGACTTTCCGATTTAATTGTCCTCTGAGTTCAGTATTTTTGTGATTTTACTTTTTTTGGGGTATACACGGTGTTGGTTTTTTATCATTTTTATTCTTTAAATTCATTTTCTAAATTATACTTTTATCAATTAAAAGTTACGAGATAAACAAAAAGTTTATTTGTTTGTACACTTTAGTCGTTCCTTTTCAATATTTAAATCAGAGAAATGTAACGGTTTACATAGAGGGCAATACTCTTTATAATCATTTTCTTTAATATGAATTTGAAATATAGAATATGGCCAGATAAATAGTTATTTTGGATGGAGAATTGTCTCATTGGCACTCAGACAACATCTTCCTATATCTATTTAGAATTGTCTTGCTTCGTAAACGATAACTATCATTCATATCCTTCGTGACATTATTTCATTTACAGAGTCATCACACAAAGAGTCAGGCACAAGACAATGGGCAAACGACAGAAGTTGAAATACAACCAGAGGAATCTTCGTCTACCAAAGATCATAAGAGAACCCGTTTGAAATCATTGGATACGTTTAGAGGGTACGTCACATATTCTTGTCTTTGTTTAAAAACAAACCACCTTTTTCATTAATAAATACTTTTGCAGTCTTCATTTTAAAAACTTGTTCATTTCATTATAGCCGATTATTTCTTTCCTGACCGGTTAATTATTTTTCCATTATGATTTGGTTAAAATCCAATGGTATTGCTTGAATAGGGAAGTCAAGCTTTTGTAATTTGTTTAGATTAAGCTTGGTTGTAATGATTTTTGTGACAATTAATATGATTTGTTAAGATTAACCTTGACTGTAATGGTATTTGTTATAATTGAGCTTTAACTTGTTTAGATTAAGCTTGTTTGTAATGATACTTGTTATAATTGAGTTGTAATTTGTTTAGATTAAGCTTGACTGCAATGGTATTTGCTGTAATTGAGTTATAATTTGTTTAGATTAAGCTTGGTGGTAATGATATTTGTGATAATTGAGTTGTAATTTGTTTAGATTAAGCTTGACTGCAATGGTATTTGCTGTAATTGAGTTATAATTTGTTTAGATTAAGCTTGGTGGTAATGATATTTGTGATAATTGAGTTATAATTTGTTTAGATTAAGCTTGGTTGTAATGATATTTGTGTTAATTGAGTTATAATTTGTTTAGAATAAGCTTGGATGTAATAATATTTGTTATAATTGAGTTATTATTTGTTTAGATTAAGCTTGGTTGTAATGATTTTTGTAAACTATGGTGGAGGAGGGTACTGGTTCTTTGACCACCCGCCATGGAATGGTCTGACAGTAGCAGATTTAGTGTTTCCTTGGTAAGTTTCTCGATGTCCCTGCATTTTAACGATTAGTCCCCGATAGCATTACCAACTTAGCATCACCATATTTTGGGCTTACAGGAATTATGTTGATTTTCTGTAGATCGACTGTAAAGGTTGTTTTTAACTCAGAAAAAAATCCCTCCCCTCATTATGTGACAAAGCTTTACGAAATGTTTGATTCAAATTATTTCAAACTTCGTTATTTAATTATAAGCATGGTAATATATCATTGGTACTTTATTTATTTGCATAATTTGAAGTTTCTCAGTTATATAAACTTCTAAAAAAACATCTTATTATGGACGTTGATTTTTATGACCTTTTGATACTTGTAATAACATTAAATATTATTGTTTTGTAGTAAAAAGAAAAATCACAAAAAATACTGAACTCCGAGAAATTTCAAGAAAGACTGTCTCTTGACAAATGGCAAAATCAAAAACTTAAACACTTCAAACGAATGGGTAACAATTATGTTATTGAAAGTTTGCTATTCATGTTATTTTCAGGAATATGACAGTTGTTCTTCATTCGTTTTTTTTTAAATTTCTATTTACTAGATAAATGTATTAACCGTATATTAAATAGAAAAAAAAACGTTAATTACAATATTCAAAATTTGAATATGCAAACTTTTACCGTGAAATGTCTTCAAGATTATTGTAGCGGAATTTGATGAGACTGTTATTAAAGTGAGAGGGTTAACGCTATAGAACCAGGTTTAATCCACCATTTTCTACATTTGAAAATGCCTGTACCAAGTCAGGATTATGACAGTTCTTGTCCATTCGTTTTTGATGCGTATTGTTTTTTGATTTTGCCATGTGATTATGGACTTTCCAAATTGATTTTCCTCTGAGTTCAGTATTTTTGTGATTTTACTTTTTACATGGTTGTGCTTTATTTTCAGGTTTATTTTCATAATGGGAACTTCAATGAATTTTTCGTTTAAAGGGATGATCAGACGGAATAATACAAAATGTCAGATATTACTGAAAATAATCAAACGATCTGCGCTTTTGTTTGCCTTCGGTATTATTCTTAACACTAATTGGGGACGTAAGTATACAGCTTTATGATCAATATTACTAAATTGAGTTTTTGGGTCTACATCATTGTGACGGAAAAGAAAGAAAACAGAAGCCAAACAAGTATTAAGCTGAAGAGCAGAAACGGACTATAATATAACAATGGTCATTTTCCTGACTTAGTATAGGACATTTTAAGAGAAAAAAACATATTGAGAACAACATAGACTTGACTTTTATTTCATAGTACATACGATAGAGTGATTGGTGTTATCTTTCATTTCAGTTTTTTTATCATTAAGGTGTCTCATCTAAAATCATGAAAATATCTCTCTATCAAATTTTGTTAAATAACATGAAATAATAAAAGTATTGTGAATGTTACTTTTAAGAGTTGTTTAGAAATAAAAGACGTTCACATGATCTAGTGAAGATATAAAATTTTTAATAACTTTTAGTAAGGATACTATTCATGCATTAATGAGTCCATATGTGAACCAACAGAAGTGTTTGTCTTTTAATTTTTTATTTTACACTTATAATTCTATGTCATCTCTTATTTCATTAAGGTTTGATCTCAATTGACTCTCAATTTTCAATTCCAACAGTAAGCTGCGTTCAATTGCAGAATTATTTGTTTGTAAAGACGAAATGTACATACATTTACCGAAGTACTGGTTACCGGGTAGATGTACACTGTGGGACTGATTGTACTATCGCGGGTTTACTGTAACCTAGTCAAAGTAACTAACGACACAAACTACATGTGTTTCCAAATGAAAGTAAAAAAAACATTATAAGTTAAGCTCGAGTTCAAAAATTAAGTTACCCAAACGGCTTTACCAAATTATTTACAATCTTATTTTTCTAGAATATATGAATTGTCAGTAATACATGTGAGGGATAAGGGACAAATCATGCCATAATCTCTTTAATAATTCATGAACTGCAATTACATTTAGTAGCCCTTCAGACGACTAATATTCATAACGTGATGTTTTCATTTTTGTAGCTGTCGACTTGGAACATATTCGGATTCCTGGTGTTTTACAAAGATTCAGTTTGACGTACCTTGTGTTAGCTATAATAGAGTTAATATTCATAAGAAATTACAATATTCCAAAGGTAAGATAAAGATTTAGTTTGACATACCTTGTGTTAGCTATAATAGAGCTAATATTCATAAGAAATTACAATATTCCAAAGGTCAGATAAAGATTTAGTTTGACGTACCTTGTGTTAGCTATAATAGAGCTAATATTCATAAGAAATTACAATGTTCCAAAGGTAAGACAAATATGCAGTTTGACGTGCCTTGTGTTAGTTATAATAGAATAGAGCTAATATTTATAAGAAATAACAATATTCCAAAGGTAAGATAAGAATTTAGTTTGACGTTTCTTGTTTAAGTTATAATTGAGCTAATATTCATAAGAAATTACAATATTCCGAAGGTACATGTAAGACAAATTAAAAAAAAGTACTCTCTAAAGATGGAAAATATTTTTTTGATAAACAGCATATTATTCTGTGGGTAAACCCTATTAAATATAATTATAGATCCCTTATATTAAAACGAGGTGACACATATTAATCGGACATCGAAAAGCACCAAAATAACCAAAATCGCTTCATTCGTCTTTTATTTGTATAACACATTTCGAATTACTTGATATAATGATTTTCATAAGATTCAATTCATCCAACTTTATATGTGTTGAGTATGGTAATTATTGTGTATATATTTCAGGAAAGAAGTTGTGCTCCACTGAATGATATCTTATCTTTGGCACCGCAGTGGATCATTTCCCTTGGTATTCTCGCAGCTTATGTTGGACTCACACTCAAGCTAGAGTTTCCAGGATGTCCAACGTTTGTGTGATATGTTTACTTATATATTTATTTGCTTTTTAAAAATACTCAAGCAGATACAACTGATGAAAACACGTTGTAAAGCTTGATAAAAAACATATGCAATCGATTTTCATCTAAACTAGCAATGATTTTTAAATAAACTGCATCAGGCATGCACGAGATCAGACGTTTTGAGACAAACATTTAGAGCACAAACAAATGGATGAAACTCATATAACAGATGTATATTCATATATTTAAAATTTTATAAAATCGTATTAAATAGATTTCCATGAACAATTCACATCTTTATAAGATACTTAATGCAACACAGTATGTACAGGTACCACTATATAAAACCAGATACATCAGTTAATAAGGGATATTTAAAATTCATAAGTCGACTAATAACCCCATTGGAAAAACGAATAATAATGAAAACGTAAATGAGTACAACAAACAGGACAAGTAAAAATGAAGACTGAGTAATCCGAGCCTTATCAAAAACAGAGATGGTCGCAGAAGTCCTGGATGGGAACACATAACCTGGTTTCGCATGTGACGATGTTTACCTTCAAAAGCTGAAAGAGAGTAAAAACATGCTTATATAGCGTATTTGAAGGAAATAAAATTTTAATCAATTAAAAAGTATCCTATGAAAGTAGCCATATATGGAGGTTACATGATGAAGTTTTGTATTTATACAGTGGTTATATTGGACCTGGTGGGTTACATGATGGTGGAAAACATTACAACTGTACCGGAGGGGCGGCACAATATATAGATGTATTAGTGCTTGGTAAAAATCATATCTATGGCAATCCAACTCCTAAGGTAAACACTTCAACTTGCAAAGAGCAACACAGTACATCGATATGCTAGTGCTTGGCAAAAATCATATATATATAACCATAAAACTGCTAAACTGTAAATAAAATTAGTGTACGACAGGGACACTACTGTACATCGATATATAAAGGCTTCGTTGCACTCATGGCTATGATCTTCCAACTACTCAATGTATGCTTTACTAGCGCTTTGAAAAAATATCTATATGGTCAAGGTCACCAATGGGTTTTCAAAATGACAATGATACTTAAATGAACAACGGACAACTGATAGATACTGATATGACAGCTCCAGACATGAATAAAACTGATTAATTGAAAGAATAGGTCTTACTTATATTAAAATCAGGTGCAATTTCTTACGTTAGGGTTAAATATCATACCATCATAAAAAAAAATATGAGAAGACCATAACCCATATCATGCCAAAAACTGGTTTTAGAATAATTGTTTTTGTGTTTATGGAAAGACCCTGTAAGTGAATCAATATTAACATTACAAAAGTATGCCATCTTCAATGACCTGACAACAGTATTGAAACTATATCCTCTCTCAATAAGTCTGTTTAAATGTTTTGTTAGATTTTGATGTGAATGCCGACATTTGTGTGCGTTGTAAAGAATATGACAAAAAGGATTGGATTTAGATTGTAATTACACCTTATGTGTATTTTTCACCAATTCACTGTTATAAAATGAATATCGTTAATTTTTTTAACGACGCCGGGGTATTTGCCAAAAGCATATGCCTTTTTTACCCTCTCTGCCGTGGTATTTGTCAAAAAATACTCTATCCGACTGGACGCTTGTAGCATCACGATCATCAATGCGTTTTTGAACATTAACATTCGGTGTAATTAAACAGATATATCATGTTCTTGAGGGGTATTTGCGAAAAATACCAGTCTTAAGAATGAATTTCCCTCGCCTTCCGACTCGTGAAATTAAACATTCCCGCGACTGGTATTTTTCGCAAAAACCCCTCCTTAACATGATATATCTGTTTGAAAAACAGTTAAAACACATGTAATAAAGCTTTCAAATTTTTACAGAAGATATACCAAACTACTGCACCACATGATCCTGAAGGAATTCTGGGAACTTTGACGTCTATATTTCTTTGTTTTTTGGGGTTACAGGTAAGATATAGACTTGGTTCATAGGTAACAACATGACTTAGTTATCCAAAAACCAATATATATGTTGTATATAAACAAATATTTAACATATGATGTTTTAAGTAAACATATTATGACAACAAAGGATTGTTTTTCATTGTCTTCTATGAAATAAAATTTTCTTGAAAGAGAAGTATAGCTGTTTGTGTGACTAGCTGTCGTATCAACAATAAACCAAAATAACATAAAAAAAATGCATTTTCAAATACAGGAAAAAAACTATTCCAAAGCATAATAAGAAGTGATAGAGTTCGTGACTATTGGTTCTGTAGCATTAGGATTCAAATCGCAAAACGGGTTTTTTTGTAATTGTATCGTGTCATTGAAATCGAAGTTTTACAACAAGTTTCACAACGTTGAATAAAATACTGGACAAAGATATGAAGAAAACAACGTGTATACACCATACATTGAGTCAATCGGAAACCTATTGTATCTACTACGTAGAGTAAACACTATTCGGCATTTATCATGGACTGTTTTGATGTTGATTGTTTGATGATCTGTGATACTAGCTACACTGGTTGTAGCAAGGACTATTTCATAGCGCAGGTTGATTACCTGCAAAAAACAATATTTGACTGTAGTATGGAGGCTTGGTTGATGCTAAGCTGATCAAATTTGGCTTCAACGTATTTAAATGTGTGAACGTTGAAAAAGCAGATGGCTTCAACCAAATATGGTGTCTGATGTTTTTAAGCTTATAACGCGTTGGTATCTTTTTTGAAAAACGGATTAGATATCTGCTCTTTTGTGTGTATCGTTAGTTTGTTGGGTGTCCGATATCGAACTTTAAATGTTGTAAATTGGATAAGATATACCCGATATCGAACTTTAAAAGCGTTCAGTTTGTTAACATCCTTGTAACACATTCTTGAATTTGTTGTTATTTTTGGA
Organism: Mytilus trossulus; assembly: GCF_036588685.1. Lineage (NCBI taxonomy): Eukaryota > Metazoa > Mollusca > Bivalvia > Mytilida > Mytilidae > Mytilus > Mytilus trossulus. The sequence goes on from NC_086374.1 coordinate 1,894,155, forward strand.
CTTATTAATTGATAATTATCATGTTTCAACTATAAAAAACATTGGCGTTTTTAATTCTTGATACATTTGACTTGGTAGATAGTTATCAAATATGAATGAATAAGGTACATCTTTAACTAAAATATCTGTTTTTAGGCTGGCAGAATACTGATTTGTTTTCAATCACATAAAGAAAGAATCATCAGGTGGATTATATGGGGTGTATTAACAGTAAGTAAAGATTCATACTTTGTAAATAAAGAACACGGCCGACACTCGGCTAACCGAGAGATAGGTCGGTTAATCTATATTGAGTATGCGGCTATATCGGCGGTGGGTCTGTTAATCGGGTTGGCTAAAGTCTGTTAAGAGTAAAACTCACAATTTAATGTTAAACTCTGTTAAATATACAGATTTTTTGGCATATTATGAGAATCACATCAAAAAAAGAAAAGTGTCTGACAAAATGATATCTATCATAGAACATTTTCCGCCATTAAAAAAAATGCATAGCCTGCGCAATTTTGAGTAAAACGAAAAGGCGTCGCGCAAGTATGTGTTTTTATGCTTGTACGCATAGCAATATTTTAGATCTAGCTCACTTTTAAATTATAGTTTTTCATAGTTATCAAAAGTACCAGGATTCATGTGTGACGTCATGCTGTTTCTAAATTTTATAAATTCTAATGTAGCATAACGTTTGCCTTTTCGCCATCGTATGTGACGTCATTTTTTTAATTGCGTTTACGCCTGGACTGATTCTGGTGTGTCTATGCTGTATTGAACTTGGCATCATGTATTCGGGTTGAGTTTTCTGTAATAAGTTAATACTTAAGTTTCATTATGAATATATCTTTCACATTCATTTGTTAAAATTTACTGTTTGCAATAGCATGAATCGTTCTATATAATAGTGTTCTTATCCCGGGCATAATACAATGCCGTATTTAGCAAAACCTTTTCAACTTTTGATCTTCAGTGCTGTACAACTTTGTACTTTTTTCACTTTCGATCTTGTATATCTGGGCGTTATGTATTCGGGTTTAGTTTTCTGTAATTAGTTTTTACTTCAGTTTCATTATGTATATCTCTTTCATATTCATTTGTTAAAATTTACTGTTTGCAATAGTGTGAATTTTGTTTTATATAATATGAATGTTCTTATCCTGGGCATACAAACAATGCCGTATTTGGCAAAACCTTTTCAACTTTTGATCTTCAGTGCTGTACAATTTTGTATTTTTTTCGTCACTGGTGAGTCTCGTGTGGACTAGACGCGTTTTTTGGCGTATTGAATTTTAAACCTGATGCTTTTTGTTATCTATTAATCATGCTTTTCTTTGTCTAATATGTTCTGCTTTTTATTTGTATTGTAGTCCTGTAATATTTTGTTTTCATTTCAATGTTATATTTAACTGTGCCATTAAAGTGCGAGGTTTGGCATGCCTTAAAACCAGGTTCAACCCACCACTTTTATTCCCCTTTAAAAGTGTCCTGTACCAAGTCAGGAAGATGGCCATTGTTATAATATTGTTCGTTTCTGTGTGTGTGTTGCATTTTAACGTTGAGTCGTTTCTGTTTTCTCTTATTTTTTAGATAAGACGTGGCACGGTACTTGTCTATCCCATATTCATGTTTTTGGTTTTGATGTTATATTTGTTATTCTCGTGGTGTATTGTCTGTTGCTTGGTCCGTTTCTGTGTGCTGTTGCGTTTCGGTGTTGTGTCGTTGTTCTCCTCTTATATTTAATGCGTTTCCCTCGGTTTTGGTTTGTTGCCCCGATTTTGTTTTTTGTCCCTGGATTTATGAGTTTTGAACAGCGGTATACTACTGTTGCCTTTATTTAGATAAAAGGCCAAAAATCATTTTTAGATATGATTTAAAGGACACAAAGTAGTACTTTGGTTCTAAAAAAAGCAATTGTCGTTGATGAATATTTCATAATTGTTATATAAGTTGAGTTATACCACATTTTAATGAATATAAGGGGAATACAGTCTGTTAATGGGTTGGATAATTTAAATCGTGTCAGTTAAGAGTTATTTAGCCACGACATTTTCACATTGAAAAAAATAAGATGTACTTGTGACGAAAAAATTACAATACAGTGCAACAGTATCCTTATAGAAAGAGCAATTTTTTTTTCTCTGCATTTCATTAAAAGGGTGTGTCACTTCAAATTAGCGTCATATGGACTGATCGGCTGCTCGAATTCGCATGAATTTATTCTTTACGCCAAGTTATCAGCCTTATTTTTTTGTCTGTTCAAAATCTGTAACATCTATGAATCTGTAATGTGTTGCAATGCAGGTGGTTAAATTCTATGCGTTTTCTTTATAAGGCTTTTTTACCTCAGGAATAGAATATCTTATGCCGGCGTCACACATTGGCGGATAGACCGGCGTGCACCAAACCTACAGAGAAAACTGACAAAGTCGGTATACTTTAGTTGCACGCCATAAAAATGCTTAGCAATTGTTCAAAGCGCGTTGCATAAGTTTGGAGGTCGTCGAAATACAAAGGTAAAATTGAGAAACGAAATGGGGAATGTGTCAAAGCGACAACAACCCGACCATAGAACAGGCAACAGATAAAGGCCACCAATGGGTCTTCAATGTTGAGAAAAACTCAAGCACCCGTAGGCGTCCTTCAGCTGGCCCCTTAAAACTATGTATACTAGTACAGTGTTAATGGACGGACGTCATAATAAACTCCGAATGATACACAAGAAATTAAAAATCATATAAGACTAACAAAGGCCAGAGGCTCCTGACTTGGGACAGGCGTAAAATTGCGGAAGGGATAATATATATAGGAAGATGTGGTGTGAGTGCCAATGAGACAACTCTCCATCCAAATAACAATTTAAAAAGTAAACCATTATAGATTAAAGTACGGCCTTCAACACGGAGCCTTGGCTCACACCGAACAACAAGCTATAAAGGGCCCCAAAATTACTAGTGTAAAACCATTCAAACGGGAAAACCGAATTTAATCTATATAAACAAAACGAGAAACGAGAAACACGTATATATTACATAAACAAACGACAACTACTGTACATCAGATAAACATGTTTATGAGATATCAACCCTCCCCCTATACCTCTAGCCACTGAATGAAAGTAAATACGCTTGATTAACGCTACAACCCGAGGAAATTTTTATGCAGCATAAAAAACACACAACATACATTTTGTACGTTTCTTGAATGCCGGATATACGCTTAGCCTAAGGTACGCTTCTAGTACGCCAATGAACGATTTTTAACACGCCGGAGCTATACGCTGATGTGTGACGCCGGTATTAGTTGCATTTCATCAATGCTTTTCAACTTTGTTTTTGGCCTTTTAAACATTTCTTTCGAGCGTCACGATCACTGATGAGTTTTTCGTAGACGAAACGCGTGTCTGGCGTAAATATAAGGCGCAATTATCAAATTTCAGTCCTGGTATCTATGAGGAGTTTATTTCCGGTATGTTTTTTTCCTTTGTACCGAGTCATCATTCTCATTTTCTGCCGCCTAAGGAAATGTCTGTGCCAATTAAGTTCTAAACCGTGGTTCTAAACAAGAAATAGACATTAGTAAGTTTTTTTTTATATTAGTGTTGGGTGCTGATTTTATGTGTAACAACAAGACAATTTTACATTCCTGTAAATCACAATAAATGTATAGTATTAATTTTATTTTTCGAGTAATGATGTATTCCTATGATATCGTAAGTCATTTAGCCGACTCGCAGTCCGGAAAGGTGCTTGTTTTTCTATCGAGTGACATTCAAGGTGGTGTAGAGAAAGGTTGATGTTGAAAGGTTTGTCTATATGTGTTTGCATTATAAACATATTTCAGTTCACTTGATAAAAAAAATCAAAACATTACGAAGTTTATCTCTGATTTATGTACTTGTTAACTATGTAAATGACAAATTGGTGCCATTCATATCAATGAAACAGAATCCACATGATATATGCGACAATTCTTTAATGAAATTAATATTACTTTGATTTTACACTTTTTAAAATCATTTCTATCAGTTTTCAGATTCCATTGTCTATACTTATGTTTCATTGTTCATGTTCTGTTTCCATATATTCTAGCCACTAATCTTGAGCCTATCCCTTTATTCAGAAAACACCCCATATAGCAATTAAATTATACTAATAATGTCATTCATAACTCTTAACAGACCAATTAACAGACCGAGTTTTATACATCCGACCCATTAACAGACCATATTTTCATCAAAAATTGATTTATGTCACCAAAATACAGTTTCTCGTGTAGATTTTTCACATATTGATGTTACTGTGGTAAACAAACATAATGCCAGTCTTTCTTTGATGTTCAAAAGATTGCATGCAAGTAAACTCAACCAACTTGTTATTTTTGTGTACATTTTGTGTGTGTAAAATGTGTATAAATTTACTGACGAGTAACTCGCCTTTTCATTTTATAGATCGTTTATTGAAGCTAGAAAAAAAAGAATTACACTACTGGATTCAGTACTCCAAATCATTTTGTCAGACATAAATAGTTTTTATGATATAAATATAATTAAAAGTTATACAATGAAACATAATGACCTTGCACTGATTTTCACGATAACACCTGATTAACAGACTTTAGCCAACCCGATTAACAGACCCATCGCCGATATAGCCGCATACTGACCTATCTCTCGGTTAGCCGAGTGTCGGCCGTGAAGAAGGAGAGGGGAGACAAGAAGAGAGTGATACGGCGTCTGTATTGGGTCTATAATAATTCAAAAGAATACGGAAGTAGGGACAAACCGACGACGATTCCCTCGTGATTTAAAAAAAAACATATATATACAGTTCACTTTACGGTGTAACTTTCATATACTATCTCTAAGTTACAAATAGTGTCGGAAAGAACATTCAAACTCATTAATCGAAAATAAACTGAAAACGGCAAGACAAAAAATTCTGAAAAAAGTGCACAAGACTAACAACAGTTGTGACTGTTTTTAATATCCACCATAGAAATTTTGATTGTTACCATAACTTTTTGACAGGGAGTTGTCGGTGCGGTGTTATGCAAAGGGTCACAAAATGATGGATGGGTTCCTTTAAACAAAAATCTTTGGTAAGTTTTTTTGACATATTATTTATTTACGATAACTGTGATATTTCAATTTATGCAATTAGATGTTCATAATGACATATACCACTAGTCAGTACTTCTGTGTTTACATGAATTATCATTAATATGTTCATTGAAAACATTTAACAATAATTTCTCAAAATACTATTGAAAAATACCCTAGGGGCTTTATTTGGCAAATTCTTTCGAAAATGCTTCGTAATTGATTTTGACTATTTTACATTGTTATTCGAGAGTCTTTAATTGGTCTATTGTAGACGGAATGCGAGTCTGGCGTACAAAATTGTAAGCCTGGTATCTATGATAAGTTCATATACATGCTTGGGTCTTCAAATTATACAGATTTAATAAAGCGTTTTAGAAGAAACACCTGGTTTGAGAGCTAGCTAAACTCCCATTCGTGTGATATTTTTTTATTCGTTGATTGTTTGTACAGTATATAGTATACACTTGTACAAATTAAGGTAACTATTCAAACAATGAATATCATTATGTGTTCTTCATCTTTTCCTAATGTTTATATCAGATTAAAGTTTAGATGTATTCTAGGTCAATATCCTTCATCTTAGTGACAGCATCATTTGCCTTTCTGTTATTATCAGCAATGTACATTACAATAGACATCTTGAAAATATGGGAAGGAGACCCATTTATTTATCCTGGTAAGTAAGATACGTCTAAAGGAAATAATGATGACACCAATTTATCTCACACAACTACTTTGGTACAAGTAATTTTGATGTACAGTTCTAAAGATGCATTTCAATTGTACATCTGTAACACTGTTATAAAAAGGGGGATATAGATCGTATCACACAAGATGCAGTGGTAGAAACTATATGTTAAGCTTAAACACAGATTTAAAAATGTGCTGTTAATGTACAATTTTACAGAGTTGCAGTTTATATACAGCTTGTACTATAGCAGCTGTGTACCCAAGTCATTAATTTTTTTTCACTCTTTGAAATTCGAATAGAAATGTTTTGTGGGCCATATGTTGTCAGTAAGACCTGCTTTGCTGTCTCTGCTAGAATCAATTAATGTGAAATTTGCAATACTTCGTATAATGACTTTAAATATTCATAAAAACATAATTACACGTAACACATCTTTATACAAATTACCTCAAACAATCTACCTGTCTAATGTCTAGAATGAATTTTTCAGGAATGAATTCTATAGTGGTTTACTGTTGCCATGACATTTTCTACAGATTTTTCCCAGTGAACTGGCAGATCCATGATGATCATTTAAGTCTTCTATTGAAGGCTGTATGGGATACGTCAATATATGTTGTGCTTGCTTATGTGATGTTCAAAAAGAAAATATTTGTGGCACTCTAAACAGCTACATGACATCTTTGACAACAACACAGTCTACAAATTCAACTCATTCATTTGATTATATTTGCAGAACTTTGTTCATATATAGTTTGTGTCAGTCTTTTATTAGTATTGGCATTAATAAAAGTATTCAATTTTCATTTGATTTGATTTTTATATGATATTATTCATGTGGGAGATATAAATAGATAAGCAGGGGTGTGATTCACTTACCCTACCAGAGCACCAGAGGTCACTTGCTGTTTTTGATGGGATCAGATATATATTTGATTGGACGAAACAAGCAACAAGTGCACTAATTATAGAATAATCATATATTTGAACCTTTAATGGTATCACAACTCTGATTATTAATTACCTGATTTATATTACTGCAACAATACATATAGTGTCAAAGTATAAAGTAAACTTACTGTCTTATTCTTGGCTTGGTACTGTTATTTTCTCACAATCAAAATGGTGGAGTAAACCTGGTTTAATAGCTTAGTTTCACGTGTTTGACAGTTGCAAAACAATATCCATTATATTCACTGGTGGTAAGCGGATGGTCGTAGCTAAAAGTTACGACCATCTGGAGATGGGAGACAACTCTAGGGATACGTTTTTCTTTTTCGATTTTCGTGCAGTAAAAGGTTCATTTGAGCCAAACCGCTCGTCTCATACATACTATTGGGTGGTTCGGTGATATTAAAACCAAATTTGATGCATTAAAACATTCCAATTTTCGTAAAATAGTCATCCAAAAATTCCAGCATGATGGTCGTAACTAAAAAAACAAAAATGTTGAGGATGGTCGTAACGAAAAATTGGGATGGTCGTAACTCTGTTTTGAATAAGACCGAATAAGGCAAGTCAAGAGTTTTAAACGTGTCTTTATCATATGCATATATAATATGATGTATTTCTGAAGATTTTTTTAAAATTTTTACATACAACTTAAAATAAAGCAAAATCAATCCGTATTACACTGATCAATTCGAAATTTTAAAAAGTTTTTAAATATCAGTTTTTGGGAATTTGGATTAAAGTTTGATTTTAAATTCCATTTTGTTAAAATGTTTTGGACCGAACAAGGCAAGTCAAGAGTTTTAAACGTGTCTTTTATTATATTTATAAAATATATTATACATTTGTTAATGTTTTTACCAAAGAATAAAATTTAAAAGGGGTGAAGAGAGGGGTACATGTAAAGTGCGAAACGGAAGAAATTGAAACGAATCGAACGAAACAATACAAAATGAAATGAACAGTCTTATATACTGAAAATATAATGTATGAAATTAACCAGAGCCAAATAGTTGAATTAATGTAAGCTGTTAAATTCTTTATTAATGTGAATTTCTCAAAAGTGGAGAATTCATGTTAAAACAAGAAACACAGCTCTGGTTATGATAATAATAAGTTAGAAATAAAAAGCACGAAACGTATCAAATCATTTTTTAAGTACAAAATAAATTATTTTAAGGAACGGCATTTTTAATAAATTGAACATCGCATAAAATAACAGTATCCTTGTTTTTTTCTTTTCTTTAGATTTTGCATCACATCTATTGAAAAATTGAACTCGGTCACACCTTACCGGATAGCACATACGAACGCCTAACGGATGAAAATAAAAGTTGTCCTTGACAAAATTGTTATCCGTTGGGAGTTCGTTGATGTACTGACCGAATAAAACGGACGTGTAACGGATGCATAACGGACACACACTGGATATGGAACGTACGAGAAACGGACACGTACCGGACAGAACGGATGTCGAACGTACATCCAACGGACGAGTAACGCATAAAACGGACACCTAACTGAAGCGAACCGGATAAACGGATGAACAGGATATACGGGAAAATCAAAGGCGACAATAATAATACATGTAAATTGCATAAATATTCAAAATGTTTCTGTGTAACTGGTTTTGATTTGTTCTTAAAAATTCCTCCAAAGGGCAGTGTCTGGCCTGAATAAGAACTGATTGGTTGTGAAGACGTGCCTATGCTCTAAGATCGATTATGAATAATAAGAATTCAAGAACCTTAAGAATTCTGACAAACCAATTATTGGCATTTCTGACGCAAAATTTTCAATTGGCATTTATCCGTTTCAGATCCGTTTATCATCCGTTTTATCCGTTATACGTCCGTTAGAAGTCTGTTTCTCATCCGTTTCATCCGTTAAACGTCCGGTAGAAGTCCGTTGGTGAATTTATCTTCAAGACCTCCAACGGATGTATAACTGACACGTAACGGATTCAAAACGGAAACAAAACGGACGAGTACCGTACAAAACGGACGCCTAACGGACGTTCAACGGACATTTTATCCGTTGGACGTCCGTTCAAAGTTTTGAACAGGCTCAAAATTTTCCACGGACATGCAACGGATATGGACGGATGTCTAACGGATAAGAACGGACGACTAAAGGACATGAACGGATTGAAAAAAAAAGTTATCCGTTAGGCGTCCGTTCTAGACTAGACCATTCGCGTAGCGGATACGTAGCTGCCATCAATATCTATGTACAATGTAGCAACTAGTCTATAGCTACACGTTAAATTGTTAAAATTTACGTAGCACTACGCAGCTGCAACCCAGGACTCCGAAGTGTATTTGTGGATTTAATTTCCTCTTGAACGACCAAAAGCCGAATATTTGAAGGCCAATAGTTTATAAGAACTGCAATAGCTGATTAAAAGTTAAAGATGATTGTTCAGATTTGTACGTTTAATAATTTCATCTGCCAACATGATTGCAGATAAATAAAAAAAGAGTCGTAAATGAAAAAGAAATATGAGGGAATATTTATTTTATGCCTTAAGTTAACGTACAGTAAAATATATAATAATACTCAACACTAGCACACTTTTTGGCTTAATGCGAGTTGATAAGTTTTCACTGTTGCTCCCAAATGATGAGCGTTTGAAATACATCAGAACTGTGGATGTTTAATTAATTCTCTAGCTTAATTTCTACACACCATTATCAGAGTAACAAATAATACTTTTGGTAAAAAATCATACATAACATCTGAGATTATTACTTTTACTTTCAAAATAAATTAATAAAAGTTTGTCTAAATACTCTAGTTACGTTCATCTTTTAAAGTTACGACCATCATCCAAAATACTATAGTTGAATTTACGACCATCACACATTTAAACTATTTTACGAAAATTGGAATGATTTTGTCTATTAAATTTAGTTTCAATATCAACGCACTCACGATAAGTTTATATGAGACAAGCGGTTTGGCTCAAATGAACCTTTTACTGCAAGAAAATCGGAAAAGAAAAAAATATCCCTAGAGTTGTCTCCCATCTCAGGATGGTCGTAACTTTTACGACCATCCGCTTACCACCAGTGTATATTGACAACAATGTGTGAACCCAACAAACAGACATAACAAGTAAAGAAGATAAAAATAGAGGTTCAACAGTCAACACTGTGTTATAATCAAATATGTTAACAAAATACAACAAATGACATAAAGATAAAGTTTATTCGCAAAACTTAAAGACAAGAATACAAAATTGACCATGACACAATAACGCAATGGGACGCTGATCAATTACTGAGTCAATCTAAAACGATATTACCTAAAATGAATTAAAAGATAAGATACATAATATACATACTGAAAGACAAACAAAAACACACTATATCACGTACTTAACGTTAGTACCTAGAATACAGTGATATGCTGTGAAGTTTAGCATTTGATAGTTCATTGATAACATTCTGGCATATCATAAACAAACAACTTGTAACGTCTCATTTCATTGGCTGAAAGCTTTAAATACAACAGCAATGTAGTCAGTTTGCACGTGAATTGACGCAGGTGACCGACAATGGAATTTACTATATGTTACTACGAACGTAAAAACAATGATTTGTATAGTTTACAAACCTTTGGCCAAAAGATTTAAATAAATGATTTGTTAACTTCAAATAGTGAGGTCGAAATAGTATACTGATATTCTAAGTTCTTTATGCATGCAGCAACTCAATTATCTTGTACCCGGCATGATGAGAAATATAAGGATAAAATAAAATACATGTGCCGCTTTTATACGGATGAATAAATGAACCACTTTTAATTCCTTTCATACCTACGATAGGTTATAATCCTTACAATGTCGTAGTCACTTATAAAGTATTTATAATACTGATCTCGCTTTACAATAATTAATGATGGGTTGCACTGACATTCCTCTTTTATTATATTCATCCTAAAAAACACACACAGTAGCTACCATAAAAGGAGGAAGTTGTCCCCCAAAGATAGAAACAAAATAACTCTAATCGTATCATTTGTGCACCTGAATGAATTCAGTGAAGAATATTTCTTTCGCATGTTTGGAACTAAATAAATATTAATACTTGTGAGAAATGTCGTAGTTTATAAGGAACAACTCCCGTTTGAATTGTTTTACATTGTTATTTCGGGGCCTTTTATAGCTGACTATGCGGTATGGGCTTTGCTCATTATTGAAAGCCGTACGGTGACCTATAGTTGTTAATTTCTGTGTCATTGTGGTCTCTTGTGGAGAGGTGTCTCATTGGCAATCATACCACATCTTCTTTTTTTACATATATTAAATGTACTGTTTTCGATTATGAATCGGTGAATATTTATTTTTTAAATTTATACTGTAAGAATAGAGTTGCATAACATTGTTGAACAATCCGCTAAAGTATATGTAGTATGTATTCGTATTTAAAAAAAAATACAAAACGAAACGTGTATGATAAACTGATAAAAAAAATATCAAGAAATTAAGGATGACTAAATGTATGTACAAGATGAAACTCACCTTTTTATAAATACATTTAAATGATTTAATGAATACAGACATTGTTTGTTTCTATTTATATAGATATAGGAAGATGTGGTGTGAGTGCCAATAAGACAACTCTCCATCCAAATAACAATTTATAAAAGTAAACCATTATAGGTCAATGTACGGCCTTCAATACGGAGCCTTGGCTCACACTGAACAACAAGCTATAAAGGGCCCCAAAATTACTAGTGTAAAACCATTCAAACGGGAAAACCAACGGTTTAATATCTACAATATATAATTTACGTTCGTTTTTCAACCGAGAATAGTAAAACCTCATGAATTATATCGTTTGTATAAACTATTAATTATCCGCTGTGCCATGATTGGCCATCTCCATTTTTTCTTAACAAAGCGTGTTAAATGTTATGAATTTACTTACAATTTCGGGATTTAATTTTTTTCTTCAAGTTAATGGAATCAGCAAAAAAATCACTATTCTATGAAGAATACCTAAAACTTGGCAAATGATATAAGTGTGTGTAGTAAAGTATACAGTTTCATTTTTCAAGTACAACGTTAATTCATCGAGTCCATTGAGTAAAAGACAAGGCAGGATAAGCAACTTGGGTGTGTCAATCAAAAAAAAATGTGAATTGAGTTGTTGTTTTTTTTATCCTACATCAAACTTTTGATGTCGTCCCTTGATTAAGAGGAGATATTTAAATTTAATATTTTAACTGTTAATATTTTAAAGTTTTAACTTTACTACCAATTAATTGCAGAAAATTGTAAAACAAATGAATTTCACATGCACTGCACATTTATAAAGCTAGAATTGTGATTAGAATCATGTATGCGAATACGACGATAGAAGCTTTAGACGACCTTGACCAGCTACGTGAATATTAATCAGGCCATTCAACGTTAAAGTACGTGTGTTCTATTTTTGCAGGTGTGAGGTCGAAGGTTTGAATTGACCAATGAAAACGATCGTTCCTTAGAGAGTTAATCAAATAAAGTTTGTTTGTCTGATTATGTTGCACGACCCTTCGCGAAGCTTGGCCGCAGTTGGGTATATATACTTCAAGATCATCGTGTAGTTGAAGGATAAAGGATATTTATCAACAAGGTCTTGGTATCTTCCGATGAAACTTTTTAGAAAAAGGACGAGATGTTCTTTGAAATAATCTTGGTCCATCAACTTATCTTCAGACACTAGTGACATACAATATTTTTCTTTTGATGACCTTAACTGGATACCAACAGCTTAAAGAACAATGATTTGGTAGTCATTTGGATAAATCATATTATGATATAAACAAAGAGTTCCAAATATTTGACACTCCAAAACCTCACTTTTATGTAAAAGCCGCGAAAAAAAAAAACCATCATACAAATTTTTGATTAACGTTATTCGAGATGTAGCATTAGGGATATTCATTTATTTGGATCCTAAATACTTTTTTGAAATGATAATGATGATGATATGAAAATGAAAAAAAAAATAAGGGGATATGTCAAAGATACAAAAACCCGACCACTGAGCAGATAACAGCAGAAGGAACAGCTTCAACGAAGCGATAAAATCACGCAGCCGGAGCTGGTCCTTAGCTGACCCTTTGTCAATTTGTTTTAGATTTATGAGATTGACTGTCCCTTTGGTATCTTTCGTCCCTCTTTTTTTGAACCGAAATCAGTTTTGCTAGATATTCAGGGTTTTTATTATTCTTAAAAGGAACAATATTTCTAACCAAAAGACACAAATACTAAATCTTAGTCTGTCGAAGAATGCAACAGAAAAATAAAATATAAAATAAAATAAAAACATAACTTAACTTAATAGCCATTTAACAGCATTTGAACAATGTATGATCAAAATAAGGATTGATAAAACAAAATTACTTAAGTCCAAGTTAATTTCAAAATGTTGAGTCCATAAAATCAAACATTAGACAATATCAACCAATGGAACGAATATAAATCAGCTGTTAACACCTGACTTGGTACATACGTTGGTGGGTTAAACCTGGTGTTATAATCTAGCTCAACCTACCGCATGTTTGACAGTTGTTTATGATTTTTCCATTAAAAAACTGGGTGAGGAACACATACTAACATATTAATGTGACAATTATTGGGTTCCAGAAGCCAACCTAAATTATACATCATAGGCATTCAACACAACTGACTTAAAAAAAGAAAATATGGTTTTATAGCTAGCTGTTTTGTATTATGTTGTTTGTCTTTTTGGTAGTTTTATACTTCTTCTGCCATGGCCAGATCAGTTCTTTGTGATTACCCACTCTGGGACAAATTTTGAGAGTTTCCTTGAGTATCGGTGGGCATTTTCAAATCATAAACAAAAATGGGAATTGCAAATTTTCTAGTATAAATATTTTAGTTGAAAAAATCATTCCCATATTTCTGTACTTTAATACAACAAAGTAAAAAAAAACATTTCTTTATTTTTCGTAAATTCATGATTTGCAGTATACAAAATATAAATAAATATCTATAAAAATATCATAAGTATAAATTTCAGGTTGCTTCAGTGACTAGTTGTTGTTTTATACAAAATTGTGTTACTGTCCCTGAAATAGAACAAATAAAGCATAATTGTCTTAAATGCAAAACCTTACCTTGGGCAGCATTAAATAAATACCACACACATTTGCTATATCATTCACAAATTTATTTCAAACCAATTTCCTTCATCTGGGAATATCAATGAATAGTTACTATTCCATTAACAAATTGGTTAAGATCACTCGTGTAATTTCAAAATGACACTTTATTGATATAAATAATAATTTATTCATTTGTTGCGCTCGAAACCTTTTCTGGATTATATCTAACCAGGAAAAACAAAACCATAAAAATTTCAAAGCCGATATATGAACACTTGAACACTTAAACTATTTTACGAACAGTACATCAAAACAGCATGGTTCATGTTTGTCAGGGGACGTTGGAGCGTAAGGTTTGTACCTACATGTATCGTTAGATAGTTAAACAAATAGGTAAGTTTAAAGTCATTGCACTATCGAGGCTGTCACTACTAAATTTTTATTAAACTGAATTAACTGTAATCTGAAATATATGTATATGTAATCACATAAGCATCACAACGGGTGCCACATGTGGAGCAGGATCTGCTTACCCTTCCGGATCACCTGAGATCACCCCTAGTTTTTGGTGGGGTTCGTGTTGTTTATTCTTTAGTCTTCTATGTTGTGTCATGTGTACTATTGTTTTCTGTTTGTCTTTTTAATTTTTAGTCATGGCGTTGTCAGTTTGTTTTAGATTTATGAGTTTGACTGTTAAACCAACAATTATATCAATTTGTGTTCACAAAATCTTTCATCATTATTTAAACTAGGAATGACTTTTACCAATTATTTTTAGAGGCAAAAGCTGAGAAAATCCACAACATATAGTGATACACGAATGTAAAACTGAAACCGTTTTGTTTCGTTGGTTGATGATATGATTTTGTCATGAGTCGAGGACTTAACCATTGTTTTAGTTTAACTATACGTTCGATATTTTTGTGAATGGATTTGTGATAGAAATTTGGATTATTATTACAATTTTTAGATAATTGATGATATCTCGCTCTAACGTTGTACAATGTGTATACAAAGGAGTTTTACTAGCTTGATTTTCGTGAAAAGAATGAACACTTTGATTTTTTTATGTCACGTCTTGAGATTGATATCATGTAAAGACTCATGTATATATATGTATTTATACAAATCGTGTATATGCAATGAGTCTATTTAGATTTTCTCTATTTAAACTTACAGCTGGTTTTTCACAAATAAAGTTGAAACGCTTGGTACATTTAGAATCATTCCAGGTGTATGAAGTGACCTGATTAATATGAGCGCAGTTTTCCTTTGCACTATTTGGTTCATTTACACCCCATGAAGTAAAGGTCAGTGGAGATAAATCGGACACCCATTCCCATTGTCCATTAACCTCACGTGCGCCTATCCATCGTTGTTTATTTGTGACTGGAATTAAAATCATCGCTATCATTATTTCTTCCCATAGTTAAGTTCTTGCCTTACATTGATAATTTTAACCTGTGTGTGCTAGTTGATTAGCTTAGCAGTTACTAAAATCAAATTCCAGTTATTTGCAAAATTTCTAATATGTGTATGCATAATTTCGATGAGGGTTGTCAGAAAGAAATGATTTTCCTTTCTGTTTTTTTTTTTTGCAATATTGAAATATTACATTTTTTCCTTTGAAATATATTCTATAATCATTTATTACACAACTAACTAAGAATGAAAAATTAAATGAAGTATCATATTAATTGCTAATAGTACGTTTCTTATTCAGCTTAGTCTTATTATTATTATTATTTCTTTCTCTTGAATGTTTTTTCTATGAATAATGGAAGCAAAAAACACCAAGCAGAGAAAAGTAACACGTGTAACACTTCAGAAATCAGCATTTTTTTATAATATCTCTACAAACCTCTAGCCTGTCGTTTTATCCAATTATTTTCTGAGGCGCTTTCAATTTTTACCAGATTACTTGACTCCTGTCTACATTCACGCTGAAAAAAAACATCGTTATAAAGATTTAGAATACAGAAAAACACAAATATTCAACATATATGTAATGTTCTTAAACGAGCTCATACCACCAAACGAGTCTAACTCCGTCTATTTCCTATTGGTGACCTACCGAATAAGACTTAATTTGTTATATCATGAGTAACAAGACGGATGAAACAAGTGGAGCAGAATCTGCTTATTCTTTCGGAGCATATAAGATCACCCTCGGTTTAATATTTCTCAGTCTTAAGTTTTCTATATAATAACATTAACGGTACCAATTTTTATGTACCAGATGCGCATTTCGACTATACATGTCTCTCCAGTGATGCGCGTTGCCAAAATATGTAAATTCCAAAAGTTCCAAAAAGTATAGCCAAATCCGTGAAAGGAATCAGAGCTTTGCATAAGGGAAATACATTCCTTAATTTATAATCATTTTTTATATTTTATAACAGCAAATCTAATAACACAAAAAAATCCGTATTTTCATGCCAGTACATGCCAGTACAGGAGTACTGGCTACTGGGCTGGTGATACCCTCGGGGACTAACAGTCAACCAGCAGAGGCATCGACCCAGTAGTAGTAATAACACTAGCGGTACCAGATGTGTTGTGTTTTGTGTATTATTGCTTGTCTGATATTTTTTTTTCAATGATATTGTCATGTTATAATTGGCTTCAAAGACAAAAAAATATGAAAACTTTTAATCAATGACGGCAGGACAGAGGGACAATTTTCTCGGGAAATTAAATAGCTAACGGGTTAGTTCATTGACGTCACATGGTCACTATTGTTGGATGAGTTATAAAAATATGTAGTTCTGCTATAATCATGAATCTTTTTTGAAATAAGAATGTGCACTATTCCAATGAAAAGAAGTGAGCGTTTTACGTATTTACCTCAGCATTTATCCAAGTGTTGGCATTATTACTGAAAAGGTAACAGCTTCCTTTGTACTTGAGCCATGCCGGGTCACATGTCTTATCTGTATATGAAAAAGAAAATTCCGTATAACTTTAAACTGAAATATCTAGCGTTCATACAAAAACACCACATGTCCATTTAATGAATTGAATTATATCATACATTTAAGGCATCTGCAGTTAACGATGTCCAAATCTATGTATCCATTAACTACATATAAACCAATGTTAAACCCATCTGAAGTAATAGCATGTACTCCGAAAGTGGGAGACCAAGTGTGTCGACATCTCCTGCCTATATCGTTCGCTATCCAAATCCATGAAAACCTGTATTGGTACCTCATGGTTTGTATAGACACTAGTGAACGTTTTAAACATACGGATCTGCTACAAGAGTGATACATTCAAATGTTCTATACTTAATTATCACCGGTCTCATAAGATCACTTATGTTTTATCATTATTGTTTTATTAAATCATACTCCTCTATAGAGAAATCGTTATTCTGCAATACATTGTATGCAGATAAAAATAAGAAGCAGTGGTATGATTGGCAGTGATACATGTTTCCACCTAATTCCAAACGACGAGGGTGTAAAGGTCCCAGAGCGCGGTTTAAACATATATACTAATCTTTCTATATCCATGGCTGTGGAACACAAATAGCTACAATTTTTTGTTACTTGATATGTCAAATATTTTCGATTTAAATTGTTCACATTTTCATCTATCTCAGTTATTCTGAAACTTTTCAATGGTCGCCCATGTCGTTTAATACTTTATAATACTAGTTACCTTTAGATGTGTTGTCTCATATATATGCATATGGTGCAATTTTTAGAAATCATCCATGTTAATGCTGTGTAACTTCGTTTTAGATTTGGCCTTTTAACTGTTTAGAGTCGAGCTCTAATGAAGAGTCTCATGAAGAAATGGCGTGCTAACATGATAATATCTTTGATGAGTTTTCATACCAAGTCAATATTATTTATCAATCATACACATAAAACTACTTCTTGGAAATGTCGTATGTCTCCTATTTTTATTCAAATCGTCATAGTCTGGCCTTATTTGTAAATGGAATTCAAACCGAAGAATTGAAATTTGGTATGTGGCGTCAGAACTCACTATACGCTGTTGCTTTTGATATGACACAGTACGATGGCCTTTAAGTATTTCATGGAAGAGACATACTCAAACCCTTAGGTTGATTACTTCATACATTATTTATAAAATATTATTATCAATTAGTTCATTTATTCATAAAAAATATAAACGCATATGACATTTAATATGAAAATATAACATCAACCATGTATAGTGCACACTGAATAACTCGCGTAGCGGGTTGCTTTAATGTGTGCACCACATCCTTTATGCTATTTCGAATAAGCAGAAAAAAATTACGGTTATTTCTTATAATTGAATTCGTAATTCCATTTTAAACCGGAGTAAATCATAAAAAAAACGTTGATGACGTCACGGTCATATGACAAAATTATGTCTATGAGCTGTTAAACAAAACAACGTCAGCCAATTGGAAAATGCGTTTTTTTCTAAATCAAATTATTCGTTCATGAAGAATCATGATGATAGATTAATACCTTGTTATGATAAGATGATGTTGTTTTATTATTTGTTTACAAAATATCATAATATTGATCATTCTTTCAATAAAATAATATACAATTACTGTCTTTTGATGAGGTAAATTTTTGAATACTTTAGCATTACTATATTATATGTGAATGTTATTTACTTACTTTTCAGCTTGTATTCCAGTGAAGTGAGTTGTTGCGGAAATATTGCACACAGAACTAATGTTAGAATTCCTATAGCACCCATCTTACTACTCGAGAAGGTTTGCAAGGTTTATCTAAAATCTATTGATAAAGTTAAAACAAAATTATTCATTTATGTCTGAATGACATTTATATAATTCTGGGTTAATGCTCTGTAATGCATATATTGTTCGTCCGCTGGCAGATTTTAACAGGGAAAGGTCGAGATACTAACACGATCATTTAACCTTGTCAAAGATTAATTCAGAAATCTCAACATAAGTTGTTTCAGGTCATATCTTAATGTGTTACTCGAAGAGTATGCCTCAATCAAAGTGAAACGTAAATGAATTTTGCAACATTCTACGAAGAGAAACAAATTGTCCTCAGTTTTGAACAAAGGACAAGTTGACGTAATAGTGGTTCTTAAATTTTCTTTTATATTTCATTATTTTTATATAAACCAAGTTATCAATTAAGTAAACTTACCTTTTCAGTTTATTCTGTTGCTAGAAACGATATGATCGGATTTTATTGAAATATTTTTCCTTTATATATTTTTTTTCTAGGGGAACCATCCCCCTGATTTGGGTTTTTTTGTTGTTTTTTTTCTGTCGTTTATTTTTTAAAAGACATAATTCCAGGAAATGTTTTTATCATAACAATATTGTCGTGATTGTTCAGGTATATTCTTACCTTCACCTACATAACAAAGTATGTTTTATTACTTATAATATACAAACAAAAGTACATTTGTATTGTTTCATAAACGAATTTATAGAGTTAGTACTAAATCTCTGAAGATAGGTTGGTCATTGAAACTTGATAAAGAAACAAGCAAAGGGTTGCTTTAATTGTTTTTGCTTATAATCACAAAAGTCTCTGGCGTTTTAAGTGTGTTTCTTTGTGTCATGTTATGCTACTTCTATTGTAATGATGTGATCCTGCTTTTGTCATAGGTTGCTATTTGTAATTACTGCTGTTTCTCAAACCACGACCCTTTTGGGAAGATATATAATATTCATGGATAATTGATTTTGTTTAAGTACTGGTTCCCAGTTATGATCTTAATTGTTCATCTCGTAGAGATATAACACGGGAAAGTTACCAGTAAATGTGCATATGCATATCAGTCATATTGAAATATATGGTAATCCTTAAGTCAATGTAGGGGTAGTACAACATTTAGAAGTTCGGGACAAGTAAACGTTGAACATATGCCTTATACGTGGTTGATTTTGTTATTTTAATCTGTATTGAAAACTGTAATTCTTAGTGTAATGGTCGAATTAGTTTTTCTCTTATATCCCTATTTTTAGTTTTTGAAATATAAGATATACAAGAAAATGTGTCGCTTTAACATAGTTCTGACTTTTATCTAAACTGATGTAAAACTACTGTCATCTCTTTTTGAAAACGCATTCTGGTTAACCTGTCTTTTCGAGCTTGAACATTAATATATATCAACGTTTAAATGAGCAACAAAGTTTGCTTAAGCTTTCATAACTATGTAGATGGTAACACAGTTATACCTAGAACATATTTTTTTTTTTATCGTTTTCAGGTTTTACAGAATAACATTTTCTATCAAACAACAAGTGAGATATTTGTTTAGCATATCATATATGGTTTATGTATACACATATTAGTGTTTGCAGTATTTGGTCGACGACAGCCGAATTAAAAGGTTGGGTAATAATTTTTTACAAATATTTTAATAAAGTTTGAATTTCTATCGTCTGAATTAATTTTGAATCCAAGCATTACTTTCTATTTCATATACTTGTTCAGTAACGATACTTCCGTTAAATATGAAAAAGATGATGTTAATTAATCATCAATTACATAGGACACTAAAGGACATTGGCCATGTCACAAAGTGTACAATAACATGTCATAAGGGATTGAATCGGTTTTCATTTCTTAGAATTGTTTTCCATCTACAGAAAGATTAGCAGATGACTGAATCTTAAATAATTTCTTCTAAATAGATACATCTCTTGATCCGAAGTTAGAAAACAACATGACTGTCAGTTCATTTTACTGTATTCCTACGCATTGTCGTCGGAATTCCTTTGCTGACGGGTTTTGTAACTAATGAGCTCAAGTTGTGTAGTTTCACTCCTTATTTAGTCTCAGCATCCTGAAAGTCTGCCCTCTGATATTGACAGTTTTTTTATGGATTTCCCCTTTATAAATATGCGTTTGCTTTCGATATTTTTGTTTTATTTTTTTCTTCTACTAATAATATTCTTAAATATGTCTTAATGTTTCTTTTTATCATCTATGTAAGTTAGATGCTTAATGCTTAATAAATACAATAGGAAAGTATTTGTTTTATAAATAGCGTCATCAAGAAAAGTCTCCTAGAGAGAATTCAGTTTATTTCCTCTTTGTCAATTAAGACTCCTAGTGAGGCTCCACTAAATTTACTCTATGTATATAGTTATTAAATTGAAGATGATAAATAATTATAGAGCTATAATTTTTTAATTGATGTGTTTCATCGACAGCTGAAATTCTTAAGGTAGGCATTTTTTTTATATATTTCTCCATTTAACTTCAAATTTATATATTAGTAGATATAGGAAGATGTGGTGTGAGTGCCAATGAGACAACTCTCCATCCAAATAACAATTTAAAAATTAAACCATTATAGGTTAAAGGCATGCTACACTCTGTAACTAGAATAAAGTTGAGCCATATAAGATGGATTTAAGGAAAGTACAAATGCAAAGCTTTAGGATTCAGAGAGATATTTGCATTGTAAATGCTTTTTTTATACGCCCGTCTTTAGACGGAACGTATTATGGTATACCGTTGTCCGTCCGTCTGTCCGTCCGTCTATCCGTCCATCGTCCACACTTCGGACAATAACTCAAAAACACTTTCACAAATTTCTATGAAAATTAAGTGAATTGTTTATATCTATTGACGTAAGCTCCCTTTCGGTTTTTTTTAATTTCAGATTTTTAGTTTTGGATGTATGGGGCTTTATTCATAAAAAAAAGGGGTCCGTCGTCCACACTTCGGACAATAACTCAAAAACACTTTCACCAATTTCCATGAAACTTAAGTGAATTGTTTATATCTATTGACGTAAGCTCCCTTTCGGTTTTTTTTTAATTTCAGATTTTAAGTTTTTGATTTATGGGGCTTTATTCATAAAAAAAAGGGGGGTCCGTCGTCCACACTTCGGACAATAACTCAAAAACACTTTCACCAATTTTCATGAAACATCAGTAGATTGTTTATATCTATTGACGTAAGCTCCCTTTCGTTTTTTTTTTAATTTCTGATTTAAAGTTTTGGATTTATGGGGCTTTTTTCATAAAAAAAAAAGGGGGGGGGTCCGTCGTCCACACTTTGGACAATAACTCAAAAACTGGTGAATTGTTTATATCTATTGATGAAAGCTCCCTTTCAATTTTTAAAAATTTTAGATTTTACATTTCCGTGTTATGAATTTTTATGCTTAAAAAAGGGGAGATTTTCCAATTTTTGGACAATAACTAACACTTTCACAAAATTTTATGCAACTTTGATAAATTGTTTATATCTATTGACATAAGCTCCCTTTCCATTTTTATAAATTTTAGATTTTACGTTTTCTTAAGTAATAAATTTTTATACTTAAAAAGGGGGGATTTTATGCAATTTTGGTGAAACTTTGGTGAATATATTGATGTAACAGTTAAAAGAGCAACGGGCGAATCATGGGCTAAAGCGCAGCCCTTTATTTATTATCAAATCAGAAATATTCTACCATTCAATCAAAAGTATTGATTACATGGGTTTCCTTAAAATTAAGTTATTTTGTTTCTTTAATAAATGGGAAAAAAACAACAGTGAAAATCCTTCTTAGTTCTCGGAAGTATTTTCAGTAAAAGCGCCTCTGACGTACACAATTGTAATCATGGTATCTATGTTGAGTGTATGTACGCTTAATACTAAGGGTCGTCAAGTTGGTTACTTATTCCTTATTCCCTTCTTATAGCGTATTCCTGTTTGTTCCCTATTCGTTACTTAATCGTATTCGTTACTTATTCCTTACTTTTTCGTTACTTATTTGAATCTTAAATGTTTCCCCCTTTTAATATATGTGATAATAGTTGTTAGTGTATCGAGGTACAAATACTCTTTTAGCGCATCGGAATCTGTTTTTGCCCTCGACTGATCCATTTAATAGTATTTATTTCATACTTATTTGTTCCTTGTTCGACGCTTGTACGTTGAACCTTTGATTTGTTTTATGTTCGTGACACTGGTGTTGGTTCTTAATTTGTAGAGGTGAAACTTTGAAAACAACACGTTTAAAAATGTCTAGGTCCGAAGCGCTTTTCTTGATTTACCTTCATCAGGAACGCTCAAAGCAAAACATTTGTAATCCGAATATGTATAAGTACCGAAACCGTTGAGGAGCTATATGTAAAACAATACCAAAAAATGAATAGCCAAATTCATCTTAAGTCAAATTTGCCAGAGGGAGTTGAAACCTAAGTTTCTTAATAATTTCAAAATTTATAAACGGACAATTTTAGTAAAGTTTGTTAAATTTGTCAGTACCATAGTACTGACTACTAAGCTGATGATACCCTCGGGGAATGATAGTCCACCAGCAGAGGTATCGAGCCAGTGAAAACAATAATTTCTTGCGTCCGAAGCGTTTTTCTGGATTTACCTTCATCAGGAAGTTACCTTATTAGCGTATGAAGACTGCATGTTTACAAGTCATTTTATTGACACACATATTGTTTAATACTCTAAGTTAACAAATATGTAAAATAATTGTGATATTATTCATTAAAATAATGACCGTCTAGTTTCTTTACTAACTTAATTTCGTTTAATGTCAGACTACAGAACGACAGCACAGTCACAATTGATATGACAAGAAAGTTTTGATTTAGGAATGGGGATGTGATCTGACAATTATGATAACTTAAAATAAAGGCAGCAGTATACTCCTGTTCAAAAATTATAGATCGATTGAGAGAAAACAGATCCGGGTTCTTATAGACAAAACACTAGGGAAACACATCAACTATAAAGGGAAAAAGGTGGGTTGGATCAGGAATATATATTGACAAATTAAATAACTTGAAATCACACTTATATTGGAACTTTTATAAGACATAATATATCTACATTAAGATATAATTTGTGGTTGTTTTATTAAGCAACCTCGATCGTTATGCAGTCAGACGTTTCTAAAATCAAGAAATCTTGCGAAGAATCGTGAAGTTCGAGATTTTATCAATTTCATACTGTAAAGGCTATCAGATTCATTGACCGTTAGATATACTGTTCCAAGATTTTATGGCTAGCCAATACCATCCGCTTATATGGCAATGTCAAAAAATATATTAAAAAAAACACTGCGAGAACTGATAATAATTTTACGCTTAATTAGCATGTATGACTTTTTTTGACAAAAAGCTACGTTCATTCTAAAGAAAAGAATATAAGTACACATTCATCAAAAATACCAGTGAGATATTCAAATTACAAAGTATGTTATTTTAAATGTATCATTAAACGCTAGAAAAGAGTGCGTTTGATGACAAAGTTGAAATTTAATGACAGAAGTAATCATAATTGATGTAAAAAAAACTTATTTAAAGAATTTTACAAAAAAATCTTTCTCTTCTGTAAATGAGAAATAAGCAACAAACAACATTGTTATGTAATTGTTGTTTGTCAACATAACTGTTTGATTTCTTTTTTTGTCAATAAATCCCAGAGAAACTATACTTATTTAACAAACATAGAAACAAATGAAGTCGTATTAATGATGTTAAAGTAATGTTTGTATAATTATCAATTAACGATGCGCTTTCTTGCTCTAATGAGCAAAAATAATTTCAAACAAAATTTATAACTGTAGTCATTTTCATGTTTGTCAAAATATTGCAGTTTTGTAAGCTTTTTTTTACTGAAATTGTATTGTTTATTTCTTTGTTGAATCATTGCAAAAGTATTTTTACAAATGATGTAAGTTGCATTAATCTAAATTTAATTTTTAGAGTAGCGTGTATTTTATTGTTACTTTATCGAATGTTGTGTCCGTTTGCTGCTTTTATGGTAAAAAAATTATCTATCTACAGAAACATTGTTCTGATAAATCTAGAATAACCATAACAGGATTAACGTGAAGTATATGTTTCTATCTGTTTTCAGGTTACAATGCTAGTTCTTGTTTTAATATGTGTACTGAAAACTGGCATGGTTCGAACACTAGGAAGTGATTTGTTATTAAAAACAACAAACCTGTTTTTGTCCAATCAAAAAAATCACTCACAGATCAATGGTTTAACAAGTATGATCATCGAAGACAAATTTCATTCGGAATTGA
Organism: Mytilus trossulus; assembly: GCF_036588685.1. NCBI lineage: Eukaryota > Metazoa > Mollusca > Bivalvia > Mytilida > Mytilidae > Mytilus > Mytilus trossulus. The sequence continues at coordinate 1,919,015 of NC_086374.1, forward strand.
CCACGGTACAGACTGCATCAAATAGTCACTCACTGACCAATAGTTTAACAAGTGTGATGGTCGAGGACAAAATTCATTCGGAATTGCCACTGTACAGACTGCTTCAAACAATCACTCACTGACCAATAGTTTAACAAGTACAATGGTCGAGGACAAAATGCATTTGGTATTTACCACTGTACAGACTGCTTCAAACAATCACTCACTGACCAATAGTTTAGCAAGTATAATGGCCAAAACAAAATACGCTCGGAATCAACCACTATACTGACTGCGTCATTAGGCATACACTATCCATCTTCAACTCTCACTGTGACCTCGGAAGATGTCACAGTTTCCATAATAGCCAATGATTCAAATAATGAACTAAAAGAGAAAAATGGCAATAGAAGAAACGGAAACAATATGAATGACGTAATTGATTACGTAAAATATGTACAAAACGTGTATGTCTTACCTCCACTCTGCATGACTGGAATAGCTGGAAACACGGTCGTTGGAACAGTTTTATTTAAACAAAGAAGCCTGAATTCGTCTTTTATTTACATGTTTGCAATGGTTGTCTCTGACATATTAAGTTTGATAGCAGACCTGTTCATTTCTGCGGGAACTATAATCGAATGTTATACCACATCTGAAAGTCTACGGAAATATGCAATTGAACTGAGTCATTGGAGCGGAGCGTTAGTGTCGTTTACATTTCGCTGCACGGCTATAAATATTGTGTGCATTCTTTCCGTTGAAAGGTTCATTGCAATATCTTATCCTTTTCATCTCAAATCCGCGTTAACTGTCAGATTTCCTCGTACATTTGTTTCCCTTGCGTTTCTCATTGGTATATTTGCTAATGTAGCAAAACCGATTAATATTAAATTCATGGATATCCAGAAAGGTAATACAAGTGTTTATGGAGCTGTAAGATGAGACTTTTATTTAGCCAATAAGAAGATAATGAATACAGTGGTATTTTCCAAAAGACTGTTCACCGGACCTGTCCAGATTATTATGTTTTGTGTGATGAACGCGCTCATAATACGCGGCATGTTTCGAAGTAGAAAAAACATGGGCGCAATAAAGGAGGTAAATTCAACATTGATAAGTGACAGAAAGCATTTACAGGTCAAGCTTTGCAAACTATTCCTTGTTCTCTGTGCTTGGAACATACTGGCATTTTTACCCAATTCTATTTTATTGATCATTGCAAGGTTTTTCCCAAAGCTTGGACTAAGTAATTTAAGATCGTACACAGCATGGCGTATTGGAGACAGTGGTGATATTCTTCGCGTTATAAATAGTGCTAGTGATTTCATTGTTATTATTCTTATGTCATCGGATATTAGAAAATCTTTTTGTAGTACATTTAAGCGCAAAACTAAGTAACCTAAACAATAACGTTTATCACTTTCAACATCACAGCTCACTCCTTTAACAATAAGACACCAACTATAGCATATCTGGGCATAATAACCCAATTGATGGATTAAAATGCATGATGCATGGAGCTGATCTGAAAACAAATTTCGTATCAAGCTATCAATTGCTCACACTGTTCCAAAGAAAAAGGAAGAGATAAACAAATGTTCATAGATGACGTAGTCTTTTTAAAGAAAAATAGTAAAATAAAATTATATAAATCTGTCTTTTCTCAGATTGAATTTGGTTATGACTTATATGTTCAATGGCTGTTCTTACAGTGTGAAAATCTTGTAGCTAATAACTTCTTCCGTAGACTGTAGATCAAGAGTTCTGCCAGTAGTTTTCTGTATGTTGAGGTTGGTTTTTTTTCTGTATGATAATAAATGTTGTAAAGCAACTCAATATTTTTTTTATTTTTTTTGGCAACACAATAATTTAGATATTTTTTTAGTTAATGTTCTACATAACAAAATACCTGTACATGCTCAGGAATATGACAGTTCATTCGTTTAATGTGTTTGGGATTTTGATTTTGCCTTTGGATTGAAGCCTTTCCGTTTTGATTTTTTTTCAGAATTTTGATAGTTGTAATTTTACTTTTTTCAAAAAACATGTTATGAACCAAAATAAAACAGTGAAGTTCAATTTACAGTTATCATAATCAGCTTATATTTAACGATAGCAATTATTTTTTTAATCTCAGTTCATTTTTTGATACGGTCGATTTTAATTACCGTTGTTTGTCGTACGTAATGCCAATAGCTCACTTATAGAGGTTCGTGTATTTAACTAGCTTAGTTATTTTCCTCTTATGTTTGATGTGTGTCCCTCAGTTTTAGTTTGTAACCCGATTTGTTTTTTCTCAATCCCTTTATGACTTTCTAACAGCAGTCTACTACTGTTGCCTTTGATGTATGATCAAAATAAGGATTCATCAAATAAACAAATACCGAAGTCCAAGTTAATTTCAAAATGTTGGGTCTATAAAATCAAAGATAAGACAATATCAACTAATGGAGCATATAGAAATCAGCAGCTAACACCGGACTTGGTACATACGTTGGTGGGTTAAACCTGGTTTTATAGCTAGCGCAACTTACCACAAGTATGACAGTTGTTTATGATACTTCCATTAAAAACTTGGCCTAGGAACCCATACGGTGACCTATAGTTGTTAATATTTGTGTCATTTTGGTCTTTTGTGGATAGTTGTCTCATTGGCAATTATACCACATATTATTTTTTATAACATATCAAAGTGACTATCATTGGAATCAAGAAGCCAACACTGTATAAATTAATTATTCGTCATAGGCATACAACACAACTGACTTAAAAAAAGGTTCATGTGTTTTCAAAGATAAACTGGTTTTACAGTTGGCTGTTTAGTATCATTTTGTTTGTATCTTTGTAGTTTATATCTTCTGCCATAGAAAGACCAGTTCGTTGTGGTTACCCACTCTGTAACGGCTTTTGGAATTTCTCTGAGTAATAGTGGGCAATTTCAAATATGGTCATGGCAAATTCTCTAGTACAAATATTTTAGATGGAAAAAAATAATCCTAGGCTTCTGTTAATTAATACAACAAAGTAAAAAAAAAATCTTTATTTTTCGTAAATTCATAGTTTGCGCTATACATAATATAGAAAAAAATCATAGGTATAAATTTCAGGTTGCTTCAGTGACAAGTTGTTGTGTGAAAATCGTCTTATTGTCCCTAAAATAGAACAAATAAAGCATAATATGTTATTGTCGTTAATGCAAAACGTTTGACCTTACCTGGGGCAGCATTAAATAAATAGCACAGCATTTGCTATTTCATTCACAAATTTATTTCAAATCAATTTCTTTCATCTGGGAGTATTAATGAACAGTTGCTATTCCATTAGCAAATTGTTTAAATCCACTCATTTTATTTCAAAATGACATTTTAATGATATAAATAATAACTTATTCATTTAGTGCGTTCGAAACCTTTTCTACATAAAAGTTTACCAGGAAAACCAAAACCAGAAAATGACAAAGCCGATGTTTGAACATTTGAACATTCAAGCTTTATGACGAAGAAGATATCAAAATAACATTAGCCATAAGTTTGTCAGGGAAGCCTTAGTTTTGTAACAACTACATGCATCGACTATCGTTAGATAATTAAACATATAGGTAAGTTTAAAGTCATTGCAATAGCAGTTCTGGCTACTAAACTTCTCTGTAAAATGTATATTTATTGTATTTTCGTGTTAAACAAATAATTTTACCAAAGTTCTTAATACTTTATACGAGAAATGATTTTGAAAAAAAAATGTTTTAAGATGCAAAAGCCGATCTAACCTCTTACCCGAAAAAAGCAACAATAGTGATAAATATAGCTGGCAATGCAGTATGGGCTTTACTCATTGTTGAAGGCCGTACGATAGTTTGTAATTTCTGTGTCATTTTGGTCTCTTGTGGAGAGTTGTTTCATTGGCAATCATACCACATCTTTTTTTTTTTTGCTAAACTGTTAAAAAAATCCGTGCTTGATTTTGTCGATTATATGGTTTTGTAAGGTACCACGTACTTTCCCATTGTTTTGATATACCTTGGAGTTATTTGTTATGTTTATTTTTCTTTTAATCGTATTTCACGTCTTCAGATTAATATTATTTAAAGCCTAATGTAGATATTAAGTCTATGCGAATAATTTAAACATAATGAGTCTACTTTGATTTTCTCTAATTAAACTTACAGCCGGTTTTTCACAAATAAAGTTGAAACGCATGTTACATTTATGATCATTCCAGTTGTATGAAATGACCTGATGAATATGGGCGCAGTTTTCCTTTGCATTATTTGGTTCATTTTTAGCCCATGAAGTGAAGGTCAGTTGAGATAAATCGGACACCCATTCCCATTGTCCATGTACCTCACGTGCGCCTATCCATCGTTGTTTATGTGTGACTGGAAACAAAATAATCGCTATCATTATTTCTTCCCATAGTTAAATCGTGCCTTATATAGATAAGTTCAACCTGTGTGTGCTAGTTGATTAGTTTTGCAGTTACTAAAATCAAATTCCAGTTATTCGCAAAATTTCTAATATGTATATGCATGGAATCTATAATTTCGATGAGGGTTGTCAGAAAGAAATGATTTTCCTTTCTGGTTTTTATTTTTACAATATTGAACATATTACATTTTTCCTTTGAAATATATCTATAATCATTTATGACTCAACAAACCAAGAAAGAAAAAGTAAATGAAGTAACATATAAATTACGAATAGTACGTTTCTTATTATCATTATTATTTCTTTCTTTTGAATATTTTTTCTATCTAAATAAAAGCAAAAAACTCAAGCAGAGAAAAAAGTAACTCGTGTAACACTTTAGAAATCAGCAACTTTATATAACTCCTCTACAAACCTCTAGCCTGTCGTTTTATCCAATTATTTTCTGAGGCACTTTCAATTTTTACCAGATTACTGGACTTCTGTCTACATTCACGCTGAAAAACACATTGTTATTTAGATTTAAATTCAGACACACACACAAATATTCAACATATATGTAATATTCTTAAAGGTGCCCATACCACTAAACATGTATAATTCCGTCTATTTCCTATTGTTGACCTACCGAATTAGACTTGATTTGTACTATTATGAGTAACAAGACGTATGCCACAAGTGGAGCAGATTCTACTTACCTTTCTGGAGCACCTTAGATCACGCTCGGTGTCATATTGTTCAGTCTTTAGTTTTCTGTTTTGTGTATTATTGCTTGTCTGTTTGGTTTTTTTTTCAATGATATATTTATGTTACACTTGGCTTCAAAGACAAAAAAAAAATATGAAAACTTTCAATCAATGACGGCAGGAAAGAGGCACACAATTCCCAAGAAATTAAAGAGTTAATAGGTTACTTCATTGAAGCACCTGGTCACGTTTGTTGGATGAGTTATATAAATATGTAATTCTGCTACAATCATGAATCTTTTTTTTTTCTTTAGATCTTTTGCAAGAAGAAGTAAATGTGCACTATTCCAATGAAAAGAAGTTTGTAAGTCATTTTACGTGTTTACCTCAGCATTTATCCAAGTGTTTGAGTTCTTACTGAAAAAGTAACAGCTTCCTTTGTACTTGAGCCATCCTGGTTCACAAGTCTTATCTGTATATGAAAAAGAAAATTCCGTATTACTTTAAACTGAAATATCTAACGTTCATACAAAAACACCAAATTGAATTCTATAATAAATTAGAGGCAACGACAGTTTAACGATGTCCAAATCTATGTATTCATTAACTACATACAAACCATTGTAAAACCACCTGAAGTAAAAACATGTTTTCCGAAAGTGGGAGACCAAGTGCGTCGACAACTCCTGCCGCGCCTGTATCGTTCGCCATCCAAATCCATGGAAACCTGTATTGGTACCTCATGGTTTGTAAAGACACCGAAGAACATTTTAAATATAAGGATATGCTACAAGAGTGATAAATTCAAATGTTCTATAGTTAATTATCACCAGCCGCGTAAGATCACTTATGTGTCATCATGTATTGCTTTATAATATCATACTCTTCTATAGAGAAATCGTTACGCTGCAATACATTGTATGCAGATAAAAATAAGGAGCAGTGATATATGTATCCACCTGAATCCAAACGATTAGGGTGTAAGCCACTTAGGGTCCTAGTGCAGTTTAAACATATATACTCATCTTTCGTTATCCATAACTGTGGAATATTAACTGCAACTCTTATTACTTGTTATGTCTAATATGTGCAATTTAAATTGTTCCCTTTTTGTCCATCTCGGTATTTCTGAAACTTTACAATTGTCGCCCATGTCGTTGAATACTTTAGATATCAAACACGACAAACTTGTTTTTTCTCATATATATTCAAATGTTAGACTTTTAAGGAATCACTTATGTTAATGAAGAGTCGCATGAAGACATGGCGTGCTTACGTGATAAGTTCTTGATGAGTTTCATTCCAAGTCAATATTATTTATCAATCATACACACATATCAAAATTATAAATTACTATTTTCTTGAAAATTTCGTATGTCTCCTTTTTGATTTAAATCGTTAAATTTTAGCCTTTGATGTAATTGGAACTTAAACCAAAGAATTGGAATAAAGTATAGAAAAAAATTGTTTATCCAATTAGGGAGCTCTATCTTTTTTATTTCAGTTAAGCTACATTCAGATTTGAAACACTATAAATTAAAATTGTGTATGTGTGTCAGAATTCACAATACGCTGCTGCGTTTGTTATGACACCGTACGATGACCTTTATGTATTTGATAGAAAAGACATATACTTTAACCCTAGGCTTGATAACTTTATACATTATTAATCAAATATAGTTTTATTAATTAGTTCATTTATTCATAAATAAAAATAAATGCATATAACATTTATGGAATATAAAGAAATAACATCAATCGTAGCGGGTTATTTTAAAAGAGGGACGAAAGACACCACCGGGAGAGTCATACTCAAAAATCGAAAATTAACTGACAAAGCCTGGCTAAAAATGAAAGAGACAAACAGACAAACAAAAGTTCACATGACACAACATAGACAACTAAAGAATAATCAACACAAACCCCTTCAAAATTTAGGGGTGATCTCGGGTGCTCCGGAAGGGTAAGCAGATCCTGCTCCACATGTGGCATCCGTCGTGTTGCTTATGTTATTACACGACGGTACATAGTCTTATTCGGTAGGTCACATTCATGAAAGGGAAGGGGATTTTAGGTACGACGTAAGGAACATATCCGATATCATTTGTGAAACGGTTATTCCATAACGGTCAATCAACTCGTGATGGCGTCCGTAAAATTTACGAAGGGATGATTTCAACTTCACCATTTGGAACTCTTGGTTTAATAGCTTCCTTGTAAGCAGCCAATCCTCTATCAAGAATATCATGAGAGGAAAAACAAGCACGGGAAAATCGTATCAAATGGAAGATATATTCCCTATATGCAGCTGCTGTTTGAATGTTGTTACTTAGGAATGGAAAGTTCACAATTAGAAAGCCCAAATCATCTCTTTTGTGGTAAAGTTTTGTTTTCAACCGACCCTCATTGTCAATTTCTAGATATAAAGTGTGCACAACATTTTTTATGTTATTTCAATAAAGCAGATAAAAAACTAAACCGAGTAAATCATGAAAAAACGTTAATGACATCACGGTCACATGACAAAATTATGTCTATGAGCTGATAAACAAAACAACGTCAGCAATATGGGAGGATCTTTTCATCCAAAATTAGATTATTCGTGCATGAAGAATCATGATGATAAATTATTACCTTGTTACGATAAGATCATCTTTACCTGTTTTTTATCGTTTGTTTACAAATTATCATAATATTGATTATTCTTTCATAAAATGTTATACAACTACTGAGGTAAATGTGTGTTTAATTGACTTTTGCCAAACTGATATTCACCGAGGCCAACGGTGTATGTAATAGAAAATATTTACCAAAACCAATTGAAACTAAAGTTTTTTTTACCAAAATTAAACACGTAAAAGCACGTGACATTTTGCGCGGTGAATATACTTTTCCGCAGGTGACTATGGTTATTTTTTTCAAAAACACATTCATATATAAAAACCTACTAAAGTTTTAGCAATATGGAATAATACTTTGTATTCCCCACTTAAGCATTGCTGTATCATATGTGAATGTTATTTACTTACCTTTCAGCTTGTTTTCCAGTGAAGTGAGTTGTCCTCTTACTTGTTCCAAAGTATCAATTACTGTTTCGTCTACTTTTGAAATACATTGACAGGCGACAAGCGGAAATAATACACACAGCACTAATGTTAGAAATTCTATAGCACCCATGTTACAAATCAGAAAGGTTTGTAAGGTTTATCTAAAAAAAAAAATTGATAAAGTGAAAAACCTAATAATTTACTTATATTTGAATAACATTTGTTTTTTATGCTCCCTAATGCATATTTTGTTTATCCTCTGGTAGAGATGAATAGGGTAGGGTCAGGAAAAGAAAAGCTCATTTCATCCTGTCATAGATTAATAAACTTCTATAAATCAGAAATCTCAACATTTGTTGTCTCATATCATATCTTAATGGGTTCCTCAAAGATTCCACTTCAATCAAACATATTTTTTTATGAATTTTGCAACATTCTACAAAGAGAAAACATAATGCCCGCAGTTTTAAACGAAGAACGAGTTATTAAATAAGTTAGCTTACCTTTTCAGTTTATTCTGTTGCTAGAAATGATATGTAATCGTTTACTTGAAATATTTTCCCTTTATATATATTTGTTGGGGGAACCATCCCCCTGATTTGGGTTTTTTGTTTTTTTTTTTCTGTCTTTTATTTTTCAAAAGACATAATTCCGGGAAATGTTTTTATCATAATAATATTGTCGTGATTGTTCAGGTATGTTCTTATTTTCACCTATATAACAAAGTATGTCTATTACTCATTATATACAAACAAAAGTACATTTGTATTGTTTTATAAACGAATTTATAGAGTAAGTACTAAATCTATGAAAATATATTGGTCAATGAAAGATTTGCTTTAATTTTTATATAACCATAAAGTCTGTTGCGTTTTAAGTGTGTTACTTTGGGTCATGTTAGGCGGCTTCTATTGTAATGATGTAATCCTGCTTTTGTCATAGGTTGCATTTTGTAAATACTGCTGTTTCTCAAACCACGACCCTTTTGGGGAGATAAATAAAATATTCATGGATAATTGATTTTGTTTAAGTACTGGTTCCCAGTTATGATCTTAATGTTTCATCTCGTATAGATATAACATGGGAAAGTTACTAGTAAATATGCATATACATATCAGTCATATTGAAATCTATTGTTATCCTCAAGTCAAGGTAGGGGAAGTACAACATTTAAAAGTTCAGGACATTTAAACGTTGAACATATGCCTTATACGTGGTTGAGTTGGTTGTTTTAATCTGTATTGAAAACTGTAATTCTTAGTGTTATGGTCGAATTAGTTTTTCTCATATATCCCTATTTTTAGTTTTTGAAATATAAGATATACCAGAAAATGTGTCGCTTTAACATAGTTCTGACTTTTATCTAAACTGAAGTAAAACTACAAATAGAAATTTAGTTTTACTTTTAACAAAAGAATACAGAGCTAACTGGATAAAGAGACACATTTCACATTTTCTTGTATATATTTCTTTGATTTGGTTCCAAGTAACATATAAAACAGAGTTTAACGTCTTTATGATAGGAAAGAAATGATAAAATGTTCGATTTAAAAGTTTTCCGCACTGGGACCGAATGTCTTCAGTTTTTACTAATATAAGTGATTTGGATCAAAGCACAATGTTGAATACTGTTTTATTGACATGTTTACCTATTATATATTTTTGTTTTGTTCGTGCATCGTTGTCAATGCAATGAAATTATATGCAACTGTTATACAAGTAAGAGGTTTAGTTAGCTATACAACCAGGTTCAATCCACCATTTTCTACATATGAAAATGCTTTTAACAAGTCAGGAATGTGACAGTTGTTTACTATTCGTTTGATGTGTTTGATGTTTTGATTTTGCCATTCGATTAGGAATGAATTATTCTCGGGGTTCAGTATTTTTGTGATTTTATTTTTTGCTATTCTATGTCATCTCTTTTTGAAAACGCATTCTGGTTAACCTGTTTTTTACGAACTTGTACATAAATATATATCAACGTTTAAATGAGCACCAACGTTTGCTTAAGCTTTCAAAACTATGTAGCTGGTAACGCAGTTATACCTAAAATATATTTTTTTTATCGTTTTCAGGTTTTACAGAAAAACATTTTCTCTCAAACAACAAGTGAGATATTTGTTTAGCATATCATATATGGTTTATTTATACACCTTTTAGTGTTTGCAGTATTTGGTCGACGACAGCCGAATAAAAATGTTTGGAAATAATTTTTTACAAATATTTTAATAAATTTTGAATTTCTATCTTCTGAATTAATTTTGAATCTTAGCATTTCTTTCTATTTCATATACTTGTTCAGTAAAGATACTTCCATTAAATATGAAAAAGGAGGATGTTAATTAATCATCAATTACACAGAACACTAAAGGACATTGCCCATGTCACTTAGTGTACAAATATCATGTCATAAGTGACTGAATCGGATTTCGTTTCTTAGAATTGTTTTCCATCTTCAGAGAAAGATTAGCAGATGACTGAATCTTAAATAATTTCTTCTAAAACGTTATATCTCATGATCCAAAGTTAGAAAACAACATGACTGTCAGTTCATTTTACCCTATTCCTACGCATTGTCGTCGGAATTCCTTTGCTGATGGGTTTTGTAACTAATGAGCTCAAGTTGTGTAGTTTCACTCCTTATTTAGTCTCAGCATCCTGAAAGTCTACCCTCTGATATTGTCAGTTTTTAAGGAATTTATGAATTTGCGTTTGCTTTCGGTATCTTTGTTTACTTTTTTCCTTCTATTAATAATTTTCTGAAATATGTCTTAATGTTTCCTTTTATCATCTATATAAGTTAGATGCTTAATGCTTAATAAATACAATAGGAAATTATTTGTTGTATAAATAGCGTCATCAAAGAAAGTCTCCTAGAGAGAATTCAGTTGATTTCCTGTTTGTCAATTAAGACTCCTGGTGAGGCTCCACTAAATTTACTCTATGTATTTAGTTATTAAATTTAAGATGATAAATAATTATAGATCTATAGTTTTTTAACTGAAGTCTTAGGTGTTTAAGGTAGGCATTGTAATTTTATATTTCTCTATTTAACTTCAAATATATATATTAAGCATACTATACTCTTTAACCAGAATAAAGTTGAGCCATATAAGATGGATTTAAGGAAAGTACAAATGCACAACTTTAGGATTCAGAAAGATATTTGCATTGTAAATACTCTTTTTTATTATTAAATCAGAAATATTCTACCATTCAATCAAAGTATTGATTACATGGATTTCCTTAAAGTTAAGTTATTTTGTTTCTCTTTTCTCTAATAAATTGGGAAAAAACAACAGTAAAAATCCTTCAAAGTTCTCGGAAGTATTTTCAGTAATAGCGCCTCTCACGTACACAATTCTAATCATGTTATCTATGTTGAGTGTATGTATCGCTTAATACTAAGGGTCGTCAAGTTGGTTACTTATTCCTTATTCCCTTCTTATAGCGTATTCCTGGTTGTTCCCTATTCATTACTTAATCGTATTCGTTACTCATTCCTTATTCCTTACCTTTTCGTTACTTATTTGAATCTTAAATGTTTCCCCCTTTTAATATATGTGGTAATAGTTGTTAGTGTATCGAGGTACAAATACTCTTTTAGCGTTTCGGAATCTGTTTTTGCCCTCGACTGATCAATTTAATAGTATTTATTTCATACTAGTACCTTGTTCGACGCTTGTACTTTGAACCTTTGATTTGCTTTATGTTCGTGACACTGGTGTTGGTTCCTAATTTGTAGAGGTGAAAACTTTGAAAAAAACACGTTTAAAAATTTATAGGTCCGAAGTGCTTTTTTGGATTTACCTTCATCAGGAACGCTCAAAGCAAAACATTTCTAATCTGAATATGTATAAGTACCGAAACCGTTGAAGAGCTATACGTCAAAAATACCAAAAAATTAATAGCTAAATTCATCTTAAGTCAAATTTGCCAGAGAGAGTTGAAACCTAAGTTTCATAATAATTTCAAAATTTATAAACGGTCAATTTTAGTAAAGTTTGTTCAATCATGTCAGTACTATAGTACTGACTACTGAGCTGGTGATACCCTCGGGGAATGATAGTCCACCAGCAGAGGTATCGAACCAGTAAAAATTGAAAACAACATGTTTAATAATTTCTTGCGGCCGAAGCGCTTTTCTGGATTAACCTCCATCAGGAAGTTACCTTATTAGCTTATGAAGACTGCATATTAACAAGTCAATTTTATTGACACGCATATTGTTAAATACTCTAAGTTAACAAATATGTAAAACAATTGTGATATTATTCATTAAAATAATGACCGTCTAGTTTCTTTACTAACTTTATATCGTTTAATGCCAGACTACAGAGCGACAGCACAGTCATGATTGATATGACAAGAAAGTTTTGATTTAGGAATGGTGATGTGATCTGTCAATTATGAAAACTTAAAATAAAGGCAGCAGTATACTCCTGTTCAAAAATTATAAATCGATTCAAAGATAACATAACCGGGTTCTTATAGACAAAACACTAGGGAAACACATCAACTATACAAGGCAAATACACTGAAGTTCAAAAACAACGCTAACATAGATATAGGAAGATGTGGTGTGAGTGCCAATGAGACAACTCTCCATCCAAATAACAATTTAAAAATTAAACCATTATAGGTTAAAGTACGGCCTTCAACACGGAGCCTTGGCTCACACCAAACAACAAGCTATACACATACATATAAACAACTGTCATATTCCTGACTTGAAACATGCCATTTTAAGATAAATGGTTGGTTGGACCAGGAACATATATTGTCGAATCAAATAACTTGAAATCACACTTATATTGGAACTTTTATAAGACACAATATATCTACTTTAAGATAAAATGTGTGGTTGTTTTATTTAACAACCTTGATCATTATGCAGTCAGACGTTTCAATTATCAATAATTCTTGCGAAGTTTCGTGAAGTTCGAGATTTCATCAATTTCATACTGTAAAGGCTATCAGATTCAATGACCGTTAAATATACTGTTCCAAGATTTTATGGCTAGCCAAACCATCCGCGTATATGGCAATGTTAAAAAATATCGCTAAACTGACAACACTACGTGAACTGATAATAATTTGACGCTTAATTAGTATGTATAACCTTCTTTTTACAAAAATCTACGTTAATTCTAAAGAATAGAATATAAGTACACATTCATCATTTAGAATACCAGTTAGATATCCAAATTACAAATATAGAAAAGAAGATGTGGTATGATTGCCAATGAGACAACTATCCACAAAAGACCAAAATGACAGTAAGTTATTTAAAATGTATCATTAAACGCTAGAACAGAGATCGTTTGTCGACAATGTTGAAATTTAATAACAGAAGTAATCATAATTAATGTAAAGAAACACTTTTTAAAAGAATTAAAAATAATAATCTTTCTCTACTGTAAGTGAGAAATAATCAACAAACAACATTGCGCTGTAATTGGTAAAATTGTTGTTTGTCAACATAGCTGTTTGATTTTCTTTTTTTGTCAATAATTCCCAGAGAAACTATACTAATTTAACAAACATAGAGACTAATGAAGTCGTATTAATGATGTTTAAGTAATGTTTGCATAATTATCAATTAACGATGCGCTTCCTTGCTATAATGAGCCAAAAACAAATCAAACAAAATTTATTACTGTCGTCATTTTCATGTTTGTCAAAATATTGCAGATTTGTAAGCTTTTTTAAAATTACTGAAACGGTATTGTTTTTTCTTTTCTTTGTAGAATCATTGCAAAAGTCTTTTACAAATTCTATAAGTTGCATTAATCTAAATTTGATTTTTAGAGTAGCGTGTGTTTTAGTGTTACTTTATCGAATGGTGTTTCCGTTTGCTGCTTTTATGGTAAAAAATATATACAAAAACAAAGTTCTGTAAATCTAGAATAACAATAACAGGATTAACTTGAAGTATCTGTTTCTATTCATTTACAGGTTACAATGCTAATTCTTATTTTGATATGCGTAACAGACATGGTTCCAACACAGGGAAGCGATTCTTTACTTGAAACAACAAACCTGGTTTTATCCAATCAAAACAATCACTCACTGATCAATGGTTACACAAGTATGATGATCGAAGATAAAATTCATTCGGAATTGACTACGGTACTGACTGCATCAATTAATCACTCACTGATCAATGGTTACACAAGTATGATGATCGAAGATAAAATTCATTCGGAATTGACTACGGTACAGACTGCATCAATTAATCACTCACTGATCAATGGTTACACAAGTATGATGATCGAGGACAAAACTCATTCGGAATTGACCACGGTACTGACTGCATCAAATAATCACTCACTGACCAATATTTTAGCAAGTATAATGGTCAAGGACAAAATTCATTCGGAATTTACCACTGTACAGACTGCTTCAAACAATCACACACTAATCAATAGTTTAGCAAGTATAATGGCCGAGGACAAAATATTTTTGGAATCAACCACTATACTGACTGCGTCAACGGACATACTCTATCCATCTTCAACTCTCACTGTTACCTTGGAAGATGTCACAATTTCCTTAATAGCCAATGATTCAAATAATGAACTAAAAGAGAAAAATAGCAATAGAAAAAACGGAAACAATATGAATGACATTATTGATTACGTAAAATATGTACAAAACGTGTATGTCTTACCTCCACTCTGCATGACTGGAATAGCGGGTAACACAGTTGTTGGAACTGTTTTATTTAAACAAAGAAGCCTGAATTTGTCTTTTATTTACATGTTCGCTATGGTTGTCGCTGACATATTAAGTTTGATAGCAGACCTGTTCATTTCTGCGGGAACTATAATCGAACGTTATACCACATCTGAAAGTCTGCGGAAATATGCAATTGAACTGAGTCATTGGAGCGGAGCGTTAGTGTCGTTTACATTTCGCTGCACGGCTATAAATATTGTGTGCATTTCTTCCGTAGAAAGGTTCATTGCAATATCTTATCCATTTCATCTCAAATCTGCGTTAACCGTCAGATTTCCTCGTACGTTTGTATCCATTGCGTTTCTCGTTGGTATTTTTGCTAATATAGCAAAACCAATTAATATTAAATTCATGGATATCTAGAAAGGCAATACAAGTGTTTATGGAGCTGTAAGATCGGACTTTTATTTAGCCAATAAGAAGATAATGAATACAGTGGTATTTTCCCAAAGACTGTTCACCGGACCTGTCCAGATTATTATGTTTTGTGTGATGAACGCTCTCATAATACGCGGCATGTTTCGAAGTAGAAAAAACATGGGCGCTAAAAGGCGGTAAATTCAGCATTGATAAGTGACAGAAAGCATTTACAGGTCAAGCTTTGCAAACTATTCCTTGTTCTCTGTGCTTGGAACATTCTAGCATTTTTACCAAATTCTATTTTATTGATTATTTCAAGGTTTTTTCCCAAAGCTTGGATTAAGTAATTTTATATCGTACACAGCATGGCTTATTGGCGACAGTGGTGATATTCTTCGCGTTATAAATAGTGCTAGTGATTTCATTGTTATTATTCTTATGTCATCGGATATTAGAAAATCTTTTTGTAGTGCATTTAAGCGAAAAACGAAGTAATCAAAACAATAACGTTAATCACTTTCAACATTACAGCTCACTCCTTTAACAATAAGACACCATCTATAGCATATCTGGGCCTACTAACCCAATTGATGGATTAAAATGCATGATGCGTGGAGCTGATCTGAAAACGAATTTCGTATTAAGCTATTAATTGCTCACACTGTTCCAAAGAAAAAGGAAGAGATATACAAATGTTCAGAGATGTCGTAGTGTTTTGGGAGAAAAAATGGCAAAAAAAGTGTATAACGTCCATTAAAATCTGTCTTTTCTCATTTTGAATTTGGGTATGACTTATATGTTCAATGGTTGTTCTTACAATGTGAAAGTCTTTTAGCTAATAACTTCTTCCGTAGACTGTAGATCAAGAGTTCTGCCAGTAGTTTTATGTGTGTTGAGGTTGTTTTTCTTCTGTATGATAATAAATGTTGTAAAGCAACACAAAACAATAATACGGTAGTGTTGTCATTTTACTTTTTTCAAATAACATGTTATGAACCAAAATATAACAGTGAATTTCAATTTTACAGTTATCATAATCAGCTTATATTCAACGATAGCATTTTTTATCTCAGTAATGTTTTTGATATGGTAGATTATAATTAACGTTGTTTGTCGTGCGTAAGTCCAATAGCTCACTTATAGAGGTTCGTGTATTAAACTAGCTTAGTTGCTTTCCTTTTATATTTGATGTGTTTCTTCAGTTTTAGTTTGTAACCCGGGTTAGTTTTTTCTCAATCTTTTTATGACTTTCTAACAGCGGTCTACTACTTTTGCCTTCATTTAACCTCTCAACATGTTGTGTGTCTGTAAAATATCGGGAACTTAAATGCTTCTTTTTTTGGAGTTAAATTAAGCATTTCTTCTGGTAGTTTGTTTTTCTTTGCATTATTTTAACGTTGTTACGGAGATTACATTCTTGTATAGATGTTTGATTTTAAACGGAAATAATATAACCTATGATGCATGTTTGTTTCGCTCTCATATTTCTGTTAATCTAATGGAAGTGTATGCGACTTTCATACACATGAAAGGTTTAGATAACTATAAATAAAGGCAAAAGTAGTATACAGCTTTTCAAAATTCATAAATCGATAGAGGAAAAACCAAATCCGTGTTACAAACTAAAACTGAGTGAAACACATCAAATATAAGAGGAGAACAAAGACACGACAGAAACACAGCACTAAAATGCAACACACACAGAAAAACAGGTTAAATCCACCAGTTTTTACATAAGAAAATGCGTTTACCAAATCAGGAATATGACAGTTGTTTTCCATTCATTTGATGTGTTTGAGCTTTTGGTTTTGCCATTTGATATGTAACTTGTAGTTTTCAATTTTCTTTGGTATTTTTGTTATTTTACTATATTCATCTTTTGGAATCTTTCAGTAAATTACAACTAGGAAATCGTTAAAATCAATTAGGGAACAACAAACTTAAGATCTAAGATTATTCAGAATAATAAATATATCCTTCTTGGTATTAGAAAATCCCGAGACACGATCCATGTACACAATTGGCAATAAACTCTCGTAGCCATGTACAGTTTAGAAAGAAATGTTTTGACTGAACCAGAATTTAAAATCGCAGATATCCCACTTTAGTATCGTCAACAATAGTTTATGTTCCAGTTATTTGCTTAAAAGTTATGAGACGTGTAACATTGTATCTGCATCCCACATAATCCAAACCAGACTTCCTTTACAAGGGGTTCGTGCTTTCGGAAATTCTGGCATACTCACAAACGTATTACAAATAACACTCAACATATAACAAGCTTTACTGTAAAATAACATGAGCATTTTTCCTAAAATATAAATTAAAAAAATCTTAACAGGTTTTAATCATTTTTTGTCCATTTTTATAAGATAATTTCATTACCAAGAATATGTATACGTTTTCAGGGGGAAATCCTCTTTCCGTCAACGTTTTGTAAAACTGATAGATTATATTTCATTTCATTAGGCATTCAAAGGTAGCTTCAGCTTTCCGATTTGTGTCTTCTTCAGAGGCTGTTACCTGTAGTTCTGTGTACCCAAAATGCATTTCTACTTTAATACGCCTACTCTTACCACGTTCAACGTCCGGAATAGGAACAGTTAATATTCCTAAACGACTAACACCTTTATCGATGGTGTATATTGGGTTTACGTTTTCAGACTGATACACTTCAACCGTTGCCTCAGTGTCAGTTGACCTAGTCGGACTACACAACATCGTATACGTAGTTTTCCCAACTGTAAGAGGGTCACCTTTCCTTGCCATTGTTTTGAATATGTCGCTGCATATTTCTCGTCCTTCAATTAAACATTTAAGCATTGCTGGATGTCTCCGGTCGTCATATGGCATGTTTACAGTTATGCCATATGTTCGCGGACAAATGCGCTCACTGATTAGTTCCGGATTGTGTCCAAACATAACTGCTCCTTTTAGAACAGCTAAAACTGCATCTTGTGGACTAATAATTACGAGATTTGAAAATTCCCTTTTTACTCGTTCAACTAATATTGGTGAATCAGAAAAGCCTCCAACCATTAGTATAGAGTCTATATGTCTTCTCTGTCGCTTAGATGTTGCTAACAGATCTCTAACATGTGAAATTATCGAATCAATTGATTTTGCAAAGAACTGTTTAATGATTTTATGCTCATATCGAAGCTTTTCATTGGAAACAGTGACTGTTTTGCTATGAACTGATTTCTTTAGGTCTTCTTGTATGGAGTCAGATTTGCGAATATCACAGTATGTACGAAATAGAGATGCAGGATATGGAATAGTTGTCTTTGTTTTTTGTGATTCTTTAGTACCTCTTTTCTTTGCTTCAAACTTTCTTTTGATTTCTAAGATATCTTCTGGACATTCTTTAGTGTACGTTTCCCATACATCCTTACCAAATAAATCCTTTAAAAAACTTTCATACTCTTGATCAACATAAGTTCCTCCCCAAGGACCTCCGCTTGGTTCGCTTAGTTCTTTAAGGACAGAATCATTTTGTACTTCATATGTCGTCACATCAATGGTTCCACCTGCAATGGTTAGACAACTAAATTATCTGTGGTATTATACAATAAGATCGTTGAAAATAAGAGTAATTGACATATGGAAATTGGCTCCTTATTACTAAAATACAGAGAAAGCTTTTACTGTTGGTATTGATAAAATAAAGAATATAGCAATAACGAAAGGTATTTTAAAATTGGCTTTTGAAATCCATTAGAGGTATTAGCTACGAAGAATAGCTGTCAAAATACTAATAAGCTACGAAACATAGCTGATAAATTATTTACTTACAAGTAAATAATTCGATCTCATTGAATCCGTATTCATATGACCTTCAATGTAACCCCTTATCTGTAGATAGGTTAAGCCTGCATTTATATATTTAAACGTAAAGAATGTTAAAATACTGAACATTGCACATGGTCGCTATTTATATTCATATCTATATTCACATCGGGTTATATTTCCGTCGGAAATTTTCAAGGGTCATTTCGACGGTTAATAATATGACGTCTAGACAAAAATACACACCAAATGCTGATATATATATCATTGAGACCATGCATTGTTAATTGATTATTTTGAACCTCTTTGTGATATGAATATAACTTTAAATATGCTTTTAATCAAATTTGAGAATTTTAGTTCAAATCGGTGAACATGAATTCGACATCTAATGCTCTCGTAAAACGTCATTTGATTAAACAACTCAACCGGCACACCGAACGGACGGACTCTCGTCTCAAATATTTGACAACTGTATATAGAGTATTTACCACAACTTTAATAATATTATATTTGCAACATCCTCTTTTGCAATATGATTTATATTTTTAAGTAGCAATTTTATTCCGGATTGATTTCATTTTTATCTTGTTGTGAACTACACATCGATGTGCTTAATCAAAATAAAAAGTTAGTAAATCTCATTTTATATCAGGTATGGAAAAGGGTTTATATTAGATTAATAAGCCCGTTATTTTTTCATTTGAATTGTTCTGAATTTGTGATTTCGAGGTCTGTTCCAGTTGACAATGCAGTATTGGTTTTGCTCATTGTTGAAGGATGTATGCCACGGTGACCTATAATTGTTAATGTCTGTGTCATTTTGGTCTCTTGTGGACAGTTGTCTCATTGGCAATCATACCAGATCTTCTTTTTTATATTTATAGAGGTGGTACGATTGTCAATGCGGCAACTCTCCGCAAAAGACCAAATGATACTTAGTAGCCACGCTTAAAAGGAATAGTTATATTTAAATAAAACAATAAATACCTCCACAGTCTAGAACCAAGAACTGATGACCTGGTTCAAAAGATTGAAGACTACATCCCTCTGTTCCTTCTTTTCTCTGCACAGTTGCCTCTTTGCAATAAATGGCGGCCGCTTCCGGTTCATAAGCAAGAGTCAGGAGGTCTTCGTTTATACCAGCCTTAAATATATTGCAAGGAGATGTGGTATGATTTCGAATTTGCGACTTGAAACTTGCATTTCTCTCTTTTTTAAATCAACTTAGAATTTAAAAAAAAATCTATTTACACTTAGACGCACCCAAGTGATTTGATTATCACGAGTGTTTTGCCTTACAGGCAGACAGGACTCAATACAAGTGTGTAACCCAAATTGAATTTTAAAAAGATAACAACACTGTGCATGATTTTCATGATTTTAACAAAATATAAGATCTTGTAATTTTGGTATATATAATTTCTCATGGAAGAAAAGAAATAACATTTCAAACATAGATCCACACAGGAATGGTCATTGACCGATACGTTACAAATAAAGAAAAAAATATTGAGTTTGAGCTTTAAAAGCAAAACCAAAATGGAACCAGATTCAATAGTTTCTTGTGTTCAAATTATGAAGTATATATATATTACCTCCTTTGCTGCTTCCCTCATGAATTGTTTTGCGTTGTCTTTCCAAATCGCCGGTACTGTTAAGACCCAGTGAATATCACTTTCATTCAATTTGAAATTGGCTACTTTGCAGGACTGTAGAAAATGGTTTTTCAAAAATCCAATTGACTCCGAGAAAACTTTAAGCGCTTTCATCCCTTTACCGGTAACGTCTTCTAAAATCAGGTCTCTTGATATTCTGTTTTTTCTCTAAAAATAAACACTTTTTTTTATACCTCACCGTAAAAAACGGATTTAGCTCATAGTTGAAGGTCGTTTGGTGATTTATTGTTCACATCTTTTTCCTTTGGTCTGTAAAACAAGCATACCAAATATATCATATAAAGTATATAACGGTTAAGTCTAGTTTTCGAATCAGTAATGGTCAAATAAATTTACTCCTTAAGAAGAATTAACATACATTCCATTTTGTGTAAATAGTGATTAATTCTTATAATAAAGGAGGCTAACATTGAAAATATAAAACTATCACTTAAAGTTAAGTTATCATTCAAACAATTTAGCACTAACTCTTGATATTGGAAGCTGTAGGACAGACTCATCTTGAAACAACTTCATTTTAAACCTTGAGAAATAACTGTATCCATCGGCATCTCCTCCCTCTAGGAGCTCGGAATATGTTCTTTCTGCATCGTATCCAAAACTATCAAGTTTTCCATCCTCGTCAAACAATATAGCTGTTGGTGCCTTTGCTGTTATAAGTCCGTCTCCTGACTGCCAGTTTTCGTTACTGTATATCTTTGTGTGATCTTTCTTGTATTCATCACGAAATGAATAAGCATATCCAGAATATGTTGTTCCAAAGTCTATAGCTACAACGACTAACGCGTTTTGTTTTCTTCCCATATCAACTTCAAAAACATAACTTCTGCAAGAGATGATATCAAGAGAGTTCACCATTAAACATGTATTTCACGATGTAATGGTATGAATTGGATATGAAATATGGATGATAGTTGACGTTAGAACTAAAAAATGAAAACAACACGTTAAATATTTTCTTGCATCCGAAGCGCTTTTCTGGATTTACCTTCATCCGAAACGCTCTAAGCCACACATTTGAAATCCGAAGATGTATAAGTACCGAAACCGTTGAAGAGCTATATTTCAAAAGTACCCAAAATAAATAGCCAAATTCATCTAAAGCCAGCTTTGCCTGAGGGAATTGAAACCTTAGTTTCTTAATAATTTCAAAATTTATAAACGGACAATTTTAGTAAAGTTTGTTAATTCATGTCAGTACTACGGGGCGCCGAATGGGACTCTTGTGGTTTTGTACAAAATTCAATTCTGTCATAACAAAATCATTTTTGTCTTACAAAACTATGTGCTACAGACTTGTTTTGTGAGAACTTCAATGTTGTGATGACAAAATTCATTTGTGTAGACAAAATTCATTTTTTTCATGACAAAATTCATTTTTTTCATGACAAAATTCATTTTTGTAGACAAAATTCATTTTTGTAGACAAAATTCATATTTGTCATGACAAAAGTCAATTTTATCTAAAAGGTATGCAAATATGAGGTATGCAAATATGTTTGCATACAAAATTGACTTTTGTTACCTGATATGGAAATTAAATCACAAAAGTCAATTGTGTGAGACAAAATTGACTTTTGTGAGACAAAATTGACTTTTGTTACCTGATATGGAAATTAAATCACAAAAGTCAATTGTGTGAGACAAAATTGACTTTTGTGAGACAAAATTAACTTTTGTGAGACAAAATTGACTTAAATTGAGACAAAATTTAATTTTGTCAATTTTGTTGAGACAAAATTCAATTTTGTGAGACAAAATTTAATTTTGTCAATTTTGTTGAGACAAAAGTCAATTTTGTTGAGACAAAAGTCAATTTTGTTGAGACAAAAGTCAATTTTGTCAATTTTGTTGAGACAAAAGTCATTTTTGTTACGACAAAATTCAATTTTGTAACGACAAAATTCAATATTGTACCAACAAAATTGACTTTTATGAGACAAAATTGACTTTCGTGAGACAAAAATCAATTTTGTTGAGACAAAATTCAATTTTGTCAATTTTGTTGAGACAAAAGTCAATTTTGTCAATTTTGTTCAGACAATTTTGTCAATTTTGTCTCACAAAAGTCAATTTTGTCTCACATTGGTCAATTTTGTCTCACAAAAGTCAATTTTGTCAATTTTGTTGATCACATTGGTCAATTTTGTCAATTTTGTTGATCACATTGGTCAATTTTGTCTCACAAAAGTCAATTTTGTCAATTTTGTCTCACAAAAGTCAATTTTGTCAATTTTGTCTCACAAAAGTCAATTTTGTCAATTTTGTTGAGACAAAAGTCAATTTTGGCAATTTTGTCTCACAAATGTCAATTTTGTCAATTTTGTCTCACAACAGTCAATTTTGTGTAACAAAAGTCGATTTTGTATGCAAATTAGTTCACAGAAACCAAACTAAACTAATTTGAATACAAAATTGACTTTTGTCGCCCAATTTTCAAATTAGGTAGCGAAAGTCAAGTCTGTGTAACAAAAATGAATTTTGTCATGACAAAAGTGACTTTTGTCCGCTGATATACAAAATTTTAAATTTGTAGTATGATACAAATTTTGCTAAACTGAACTCATTTTTGTTGAACAAAAGTCACTTTTGTCCGTACAAAATTGAATTTTGAGTACAAAACCACAAGAGTCCCATTCGGCGCCCCGTAAGTACTGAAGTACTGACTACTGAGCTGATGATACCCTCGACTATACCCGACTACTGAGCTGATGATACTCTCGACTATACCCGACTTCTGAGATGATGATACCCTCGACAATACCCGACTACTGAGCTGATGATACCCTCGACTATATCCGACTACTGAGCTGATGATACCCTCGACTATACCCGACTACTGAGCTTATGATACCCTCGACTATACCCGACTACTGAGATGATGATACCCTCAACTATACCCGACTACTGAGCTGGTGATACCCTCGACTATACCCGACTACTGAGCTGATGATACCCTCGACTATACCCGTCTACTGATCTGGTGATACCCTCGACTATACCCGTGTACTGATCTGGTGATACCCTCGACTATACCCGACTACTGAGCTGATGATACCCTCGACTATACCCGACTACTGAGCTGATGATACCCTCGACTATACCCGACTACTGAGCTGGTGATACCCTGGACTATACCCGACTACTGAACTGATGATACCCTCAACTATACCCGACTACTGAGCTGATGATACCCTCAACTATACCAGTCTACCGAGATGGTGATACCCTCGACTATTCCCGACTACTGAGCTGATGATGCCTGCTAAAATTTTCTTACAATAGACTGTATCTCAAAGACAGTAGAACAACGATATCTATAGAAGTCTTCAACAATGTATGTGCGCTTAATTGACCCAAGTCTAATCAAAGTTGAGAATCAACTCATAAAATTTCGTTTTTTATTTCAGCTTCCGATCTAAGTACGCTACTAGTTATATACTATTTGACTGGCTATACATTATAATAAGTTATCGTAGTAAAGCATTTTAAAAAGCATAACTTTTAAAATGTATGAATAAACCCTTGGGTGCTTTAGATAAATGAAATGATTTTGATAGATGAAATGATTTTGATAGTCGTTTCAACTAGGTTGACATTTAACACTTTTCAATATCAACACTATACCTCCAGACAATGTTAGCCAACAGAAGCTCTCTCACTTATTGAAATGGTTCTCCTAAGAAAAAAAATGCAATAAGCGTCATAAATAAAGAAAAAATCGAAACCGCCCCCGCCGTATTGTTTATCAATTATTGCAATCAACAATGAGTGTTCGTTTATTTGCTGTACAAACCTAACTAAATCTCTGAATTCTCTCAATAGTTTAAAATGTTCAACACGATTTCTACCAATGTAATAAAAACGAAAGTCGAAAGTTGACCACTTGTTATCTCGAAATAACACATTTGATATGCATTATGTTACCTTATCTTACCTTAATAAAAACTTACGCTCAAGTTATGTCTGTTAAGAATGAAGTCATGCAAAAAGTTCAATAAAAATCATAAAAATATCATAATACCTGAATGAAAGGATTTACTTCCTTCATTTTGTTATCTTTAACCTTTAGGGATTATCCCCCTTTGAGAGAAAAGTAAGTAATTCACTAAATAAATACCAATAAAAATATATAATTACATGTAGTACAGTATAAGCATCCGCTCAGATGTAATTTGGACATTAACGAACTACCACAACAGATGTACGTTGTGCATGCAATATTTTACTCTTAAATGAGAACACAAAAAAAGAATTAAGCCCAAAAACAAATATAAATATATGACGTACTTGTTGTAATCATAAGGGTATTTTTCTTTGGTAAAAACAATAACCTTCTCAATAGTAGCGGTGATTAGTATTATTGAGCAACGTCAACGGTTAGCATAATCATGATTTGTATGATAAAAGTAGTAGGGAAAGTGGGGGTTCTGGCGACTTAACCGTATGGGGAAAAGATAGCCTCCTGAGAGGTAGCCTCCCTCGGGGGGGGGGGGGGGGGCAATCCTCTTAGGTATTTTGACATTAATTAATTAAATTAATTAATTTCTGTGAAGATAAGATCTTTATAAAGTCTCAACTTGTACGATTCGCTTGTGTATGTTACCACGTTTACATTTTAATGTTTTACTGAAAAATTATTACACCAGGGTTTTCGATATCACAAACTAGTCAAAACATTTACTAAATTTTATCATCGGTATAAGGACATCATTCGTAAATATAGCTCAACATGCAGACTTCTTATACGTTCAAATATTTTACATCCATTTTTTTATGGAAATAGTCTTTATAAAGCACAAACATATCAGTATTCACCTCAGAAACTAACAAAACCTTTAAATAGACTTATCAAGAAGGGACATAGTTACGATACTGTTGTCAGGTCATTAAAGATTGCATATTTTGGCGTTAATATTGATTCACTTATAGGGTCTTTGCATCGGAACTAAACACATTGATTCAAAAACCAGTTGTTGGCATGACACGGATTATCTTCTTCTCATCGAGCTTCTCATATATGTTATGATGGTATGATACTAAACCCGTAACGGGAAGGATTGTGCCTGATATTCATATGATGAAATCATAATCTTTCAATCAGTATAATTGAAGTCTGGAGCTGGCATGTCAGTTAACTGCTAGTAGTCTGTTGTTATTTATGTATTATTGTCATTTTGTTTATTTTCTTTGGTTACATCTTCTGACATCGACTAGGAATGCTCTTGAATTGAATTTTAAATGTGCGTATTGTTATGCGTTTACTTTTCTACATTGGCTAGAGGTATAGGGGGAGGGTTGAGATCGCATAAACATGTTTAACCCCGACGTATTTTTGCGCCTGTCCCGTCAAGAGCCTCTGGCCTATGTTAGTCTTGTATTATTTTAATTTTAGTTTCTTGTGTACAATTTGGAAATTAGGATGGCGTTCGTTATCGCTGAAATATATTTTTTAGGGGCCAGCTGAAGGACGCCTCCGAGTGCGGGAAATATCTCGCTACATTGAAGACCTGTTGGTGACCTTCTGCTGTTGTTTTTTCTATGGTCGGGTTGTTGTCTCTTTGACACATTCCCCATTTCCATTCTCAATTTTATATGTCCATTGGTTGTATTGTCCTGGCAGTGCATCGATTGGCTATGTCGATGAGTTGTATTGTCCCGACAGTACATCGATAGGTTATGTCAATGAGTTGTATTGTCATGGCACTGTATCGATTGGCTCTGTCGACTACTTGTATTGTCATGGCAGTGTATCTATCGGCTCTTTCGATTGGTAACGTCAATTGGTTTATATTGTCTAGGCAGTGCACCGATTGGCTCTGTCTATTTGGTTTATTGTCATGGCGGTTTATCGATTGGCTCTATCTTTTGGTTGCTTTGTCATGTCACTGTATTGATTTGCTCTGTCGATTGGTTGTATTTGGTTGTATCGTCCTAGCACTTTTATTTTGTTGTATTGTCCTTGCAGTATATCGAGAGGCCCTGTTGATTGGTTGTATTGTCCTGGCAGTTCATCAGTTGGCTCTGTCGACTGGTTGTATTGTCTTGGCAGTGCACCGATTGGTTCTGTCGACTGGTGGTATTGTCATGGCACTGTATCGAATGGCTCTGTCGAATGGTTGTATTGTCGTGGCAGTGTATCGATTGGCTCTGTCGACTGGTTGTATTGTCGTGGCACTGTATCGATTGGCTCTGTCGAATGGTTGTATTGTCGTGGCAGTGTATCGATTGGCTCTGTCGACTGGTTGTATTGTCGTGGCACTGTATCGATTGGCTCTGTCGAATGGTTGTATTGTCGTGGCAGTGTATCGATTGGCTCTGTCGACTGGTTGTATTGTCGTGGCACTGTATCGATTGGCTCTGTCGACTGGTTGTATTGTCGTTGCAGTGTATCGATTGGCTCTGTCGACTGGTTGTATTGTCGTGGCAGTGTATCGATTGGCTCTGTCGAATGGTTGTATTGTCGTGGCAGTGTATCGATTGGCTCTGTCGACTGGTGGTATTGTCGTGGCACTGTATCGATTGGCTCTGTCGAATGGTTGTATTGTCGTGGCAGTGTATCGATTGGCTCTGTCGACTGGTTGTATTGTCCTGGCGGTGTATCGATTGGCTCTGTCGACTGGTGGTATTGTCCTGGCGGTGTATCGATTGGCTCTGTCGACTGGTTGTATTGTCCTGGCAGTGCATCGATTGGTTATGTCTACTGGTTGTATTGTCCTGGCAGTGTGTCGATTGGTTGA
Organism: Mytilus trossulus; assembly: GCF_036588685.1. Classification (NCBI taxonomy): domain Eukaryota; kingdom Metazoa; phylum Mollusca; class Bivalvia; order Mytilida; family Mytilidae; genus Mytilus; species Mytilus trossulus. Next base: position 1,946,466 of record NC_086374.1, read on the forward strand.
TTTGGTTGTATTGTCCTTGCAGTGCCTCGTTTTGCTATGTCGATTGGTTGTGTTGTCTTTGCACTGTGTCAATTGGCTCTGTCGACTGGTGGTATTGTCCTGGTACTGTATCGATTGGCTCTGTCGATTGGTTGTATTGTCTTGGCAGTGCACCGATTGGCTCTGTTTATTGGTGTTATTGTCCTGGCAGTGTATCGATTGGCTCTGTCTTTTGGTTGTATTGTCCTGGCAGTGTATCGATTGGATTGATTGGCTCTGTCGATTGGTTGTATTGTCCTGGCGGTGTATCGATTTGCTCTGTCGACTGGTTGTATTGTCATGGCACTGTATCGATTGGCTCTGTCGACTGGTGGTATTTTCCTGGCAGTGTATCGATTGGCTCTGTCGACTGGTTGTATTGTCATGGCACTGTATCGATTGGCTCTGTCGACTGGTAGTATTGTCCCGGCAGTGTATCGATTGGCTCTGTCGACTGGTTGTATTGTCCTGGCAGTGTATCGATTGGTTATGTCTATTGGTTGTATTGTCCTGGCAGTGTATCGATTGGCTCTGTCGACTGGTTGTATTGTCCTGGCAGTGTATCGATTGGCTCTGTCGACTGGTTGTTTTGTCTTGGCACTGTATCGATTGGTTATGTCTATTGGTTGTATTGTCCTGGCAGTGTATCGATTGGCTCTGTCGACTGGTTGTATTGTCATGGCACTGTATCGATTGGCTCTGTCGACTGGTTGTATTGTCCTGGCAGTGTATCGATTGGCTCTGTCGACTGGTTGTATTGTCATTGCACTGTATCGATTGGCTCTGTCGACTCGTGGTATTGTCCTGGCAGTGTATCGATTGGCTCTGTCGACTGGTTGTATTGGCATGGCACTGTATCGTTTGGCTCTGTCGACTGGTGGTATTGTCCCGGCAGTGTATCGATTAGCTCTGTCGACTGGTTGTATTGTCTTGGCAGTGCATCGATTGGCTCTGTCGACTGGTTGTATTGTCATGGCAGTGTATCTATTGGCTCTGTCAATTGGTTGTATAGTCCTGCAGTAAATCGATTGGTTATGTCAATTGGTTATATTATCTTGGCAGTGCCTCGATGGGCTCTGTCGATTATTTTTATTGTCATGGCGGTTTATCGATTGGTTCTATCTATTGGTTGCTTTGTCATGGCACTGTATCGATTTGCTCTGTCGATTGGTTGTACTGATTGTCCTAGCAGTGCATCGATCGATTTTATTGTCCTAGCAGTGCATAGATTGGCTATGTTATCCCTAGTTTTGTTTGAAAGGTCTTTGTCTTGCTTTATCTATAGTCGTAAGTGTTGTTTTTTATGCTTTTAATATTTTTTCAATGTCATTGTAGGTGTTATTTATGCAAGCAACAGTCTCGTCTATTCTTTGTTTCTCAAATAAATCGGGATTGTCTGAGTTATTTCACAGTAGTAACTCTAGGGTAAGGCCCTGACCAAGCATAACAAATAAAATATTCTCATTGGTTTGACGTCATTTGAGAGTTTCTCGAGTTTAACCCTGTCTCGGTGAGGGTTGGAACCAGAGTACTTACGAGTGGTTCAAGTAAAATCGCATTGTTGAAACCCGAGTTAGTAAAGTAAACTCGAGAGTTTCAAGTGAATTCGGCCAGTGTATATTTAGTTGAGACAAACGACCATTGGTTTTTCCGTTTGAATGGTTTTACACAGTCATGTTTTAGTCCTTTATAACTGCTTGATGTTCGGTGTGAGCAAAGGCTCCGAGTTGAAGACCGTACTTTGACCTATAATGGTTTACATGTACAAATTGTACTTGGACAGTGCGTTATCTCATTAGCACTCATACCACATCTTCTTACATCTACTAACTAACTCTGCGAGAATATCCAGGATTGTCGCAGATCCTCCCTTTTTAAACATCCGCGCATTAATAATATTCTTATTAAAAAAAGTAAAATCACAAAAAAAAAACGAACTCCGAAGAATTTCAAAACGCAAAGTAACTAATCGAATGAAAAAATCAAAAGCTCAAACCCATCAAACGAATGGATAACAACTCTTACTGTCATATTCCTGACTTGGTACAGGCATTTTCTTATGTAAATAATGGTTGCTTTAACCTGGTTTCAAAGCTAGCTAAACCACGAACTTGTATGACAGTCACATCAAATTCCATCATGTATATTGACAACGATGTGTGAACTAAATAAACAGACACAATAGGTAAAAAAAAGTCACAAATAGGGCTACAAAAGCAACACAAATCCCACCAAAACTGGGGGTGATATATTAGGGGCTTCGGAAGGGTAAGTATATCCTTCTCCACACGTGGCACCCGTCGTGTGTCTCCTCAATGTTATTACAAAGCCGGTAAATAGTCTATTTCGGTAGGTCACATTCGTGAAAACTCATTGATCAGCTCTAGCTGTAATTTGTTGTATATATTCTGGTAATGATGAAGTAAACCTCTTCTAAGTATTTTGGTTCACAATATGAATAAAAATTTCTTATTGCTGTACAATAATTACATCATATAATGAAAAATTATTTAGACAGAAATGAAAAATAAAAAAGGGGGACTGTAGTCTACAAATTGTGGTACAAGTATGATTTTACCGTTACGGATTGACTTTACCTGTGGAACATCCATAATATTTACATGCCTGAAAGAATACTTAGATTTTTTGACACTCATCAAATGTTGTAAGCCCACAGGAGCTATACATAATCTTGAAATTTTCTAGAGTCATTATTCTTATCCGTCTCAGATCTGTAATGAAGCCACTTTAGCTTTAAGTAAGAGGTACTCGTAGGAGCTGTTAAAATCCTCGTATACAAAATGGAGTGCTCTTTCCTGTACCCTTATCCATTTTTTTGGCATTTAAAAAAAAAAAAAAATGGCAGTGCAAAAATGCCAAGCCAAAGGCGGTCGTACCAGAAGCGCCCGGGAAAAGAAAAAGCGCCCGGGAGAATAGAATATAATAAATGCTTTCCTGAAAAAAAAATCATTGCTTGTTTTGTCCTTAATAGAAAAGGGGATATTTACGATGCTACATCTAAATTAGTGTGTAGATAGTTTAGTTGTTCTTTTACATTTTAGATTTCAAAATTGTATTTAAGTAAGTAAGTAAATAAACAAGTGTATACGTATAGAATAATCACAAAGGATATTTTTTCTCCATCAAAACTTAAAATTCGTTATTTTAACAGCTGTGCCCTCGAAGGTCTAATATTTGCAACTGGATGGTGAACACTTTTCCAAGTTTTGTATTTTATTAAACACACTTGAATAGTCCATTTCCCAATTACCGATTTCATTCTGTTATTTCACAAAAAATATTTATCTGTGAAAAATAAGTTGTTTTTGCATTTTTCATTTTGATATCGTTTTTGAAAAACATGTATTTTGATGTCTAACATAAATGATTTTATAAATCTTTAGGATAAACTGATCCATTATTATCTGTCTTTCGAAATAGTTAGTATTCATATATTATTGTTAAAATCAGAGACATATAATTGTATATGTCTCTGTTAAAATTAAACATTCATTCTCAAGTTGTTTTGTGCTTATAATACAAATGTCTATTTACTGAATTTTGCAAAATACTTGTTTGAAATAAAAAAAAAAACCAGCAACAATGTGCATAACTTATATAATCGACACAAAATTGTCTCATACCAATACAAAATCTATATATTTTCCCCGGGCGCTTTTTCTTTTCCTCGGGGGCTTTTTCTTTACCCGGGCGCTTTTTCGTAGAACCCACCAAAGGGCAAGAATTTAAATAACTAAGAATAAAAGTAGGAAAAATAGTCAGTTTACCAAGTCCATCAAAAACTGAGCCTATACGCTTTAGAACATGTTAATGGCTGTGAGGTCCTCCTACAAATTCAGCTGATAGGAACATCATTATTTTAACTGATATTCAATTTCAATGCCTAAGAAAAAAAATGAAATTTGTCAGGCTTTGCTAGCATTTTATTCATCCCGAGACTCAAATTATCTAAATTTTATAAATGTCGCCAATATTTTTAAAAGCATGGCACCGTCTGCACCGACAACATTAATTTTAATAGGCCGAGTTTGTTTTAGGCCGAGTTAACCAGCAGCGTGCAAATGAAATAACTTCCGGTTTTGTTTCCTCGCTCCCTTCGAAGGTAGTGTGTTAATTTGTGATATTTTGCTTTGACAGTTGATACGAGTACGATAAAAAGTATTGTCACAGGTATATGATGCATTGCGTTTGTATGTTTAGTCCTTAAAAATCCACTATGTCGCCGTCAGCTAAAATTCGTAGCGGTTATCGGTAAAAATAATCTAAACTATCAACCGCGTTCTCTCGAGATATAGTTTTTCTCATTCCATTCATAAATCGCAAAAAGAAAAACCACTACTGACCTACCTTTTAAGTGATCGCACTGTAATAATCCTGACCTTCACATTTTCCAGAATGTTTTCCATTGTAATTCCGCCATCTTCGTTTCTATGAGGATCATTTGTTTACATGTGAAATTCGTCATTTACGCAGTTTCCTGAAATGTTCTTTTCATTGATGTGATACGGTTTCCCGCGCTTTATGCAAATGTTATGAAATTGAACTCCAGGGGAACACTTCCGGAAAAAACAATGGCGGATTCCACCATTGAAAATAGTCTTGGAAAATGTGAAGGTCAGGATTATCACAGTGCAATCACTTAAAAGGTAGGTCAGTGGTGGTTTTTCTTTTTGCGATTTATGAATGGAATGTGAAAAACTATATCTCGAGTGAACGTGGTTGATAGTTTAGATTATTTTAATTGATAACCGCTACGAATTTCAGCTGACGGCGACTATAAACGCCTGTAATTTGGACAAATTGCACTTCCGGCGCGTTGTTGGCGACGCACGAATGCCGGGTGGTGTGATATCGTATGATCATTGGAAGTTTTTATTACCTGATTTGCAGTTTTATTTATCTGCATATTTTTAGTAATTGGTTAACCTAAAAGATATTCCAGTCGCACGGGTGAGGCTCAACTTTTTTTTTTTAAAGCTGCATATATATATGCATATTTTAGACATTAGCAGTTTTAGTACTCGTTAGTCATTTAATACTGAGTTTAGTTTAGTTTAAACATATTTATTTATAGTGGATTGGGAAACAAGTTTTACAACTTATATTAATCCCTTTCCACTTTGCGGGTGCGAGTGCTGCCTTGTAGCGGCATTAGCCTACTCTTTTTCGACTGAGTTTAGCTACTGTATCAAAGAAGAACAAGCTTTATTTTTTATACGACAGCAAACATTTTTTGCGTTCATTATGATGTTGTCGTTGTATGATGTAGTCATCTGCGTCTTCGTTTGGAGACACATTTGGTGTCTGGGCAATAACTTTAGTTTAAGAGTTTAATGGATCTCTAATCTAAAGACTCTATGAAATTTTATAAAAAGGTTCAATACCTCAAAAGGTTGGGGATGATGGTCTATCAGGTTTAGAAATTAGGGCCCAAAGGGACCCAACACAAGCATTTATCTAGTGTCAGGACAATAAGTTGTGTATAAGTATTTCAATAGGGCTCTTCAACCATGAAGGTTGGGATATATTTTAAGGGTTATGGGACAAACCGTCTAGGAATAGAGGACCAAAAATAAGCATTTTTGTAGTTTCAAGACAATAAATTGAATATTCACTTTTACTACCAACTGATAAATTAAAGCAATCTTTACCATTCAGTATTTACAAGCACTTTGATTACCCTTCTGGGGTTATGCCTCTTTACAAGTGGATAAATTGAAGATTTTTTTCGTATCTGTTCTCTTAACTTAAGTTTGTCTCAACTAAATTTAATGAAATGTGTATATTTTTGAGAGTATATATTTTCAACATAGTGAATTACTCAAAAGCAAAAAAAAATTTTTTTAAGTTCATAAGACCACATTCATTCTGTGACAGAAACCTATGCTGTGTCAACTATTTAATCACAATACAAATTCAGAGCTGTATCCAGCTTGAATGTTGTGTTCATACTTGCCCCAACCGTTTAGAGTTCAATCTCTGTGCTCGTATAAAGCTGCGCCCTGGGGAGCGTCTGGTTTAACTGTGTAAAAATGCCTAGACCATGCCAGGAATATGCCAGTTGTTATCCATTTGTTTTATGTGCATAGATGCCAACCATTATGATTTTCTGTAATTTTTATGAATTTGCGCTCAAAACTTTGCTAATGTGGTCAATAGTCTATTAGGTATGGATTCCCCATTTGCTGCCGTTCAATTTTGTAAAACTCAAATTTTTATCATTGCTTTTCCAGTCTGGTATTTAGAAAACACCAATGTACAAAATGATGTAATGCTTCCGGTTTCTCAGGAGTTATCGACTTATCGTTTGGTAACTACATGTAACTCACTTCTGAAGAGGCATACAACCATTTTGGTTTTCTCTACTTCTCCTTGACAAAACAAAAATGTCCAAGTCCGGTCCGTCTGCACGTAACACTTTATTGCACACCAATTTGCAACCATTCGACAGTAATTTATTTGGTAAATATAAAAAAGAAGATGTGGTATGATTGCCAATGAGATTACTATCAACAAAAGACCAAAATGATACAAACATTAACCACTTTAGGTCACCGTACGGCCTTCAACGCACATTTTTGAATGATTACTGCTGAAAATTTGATAGATTCTTACTGATTGTGTCAAAAGGGGATTGGCATCTATGCATGTTTGAACTTTTGATTCTACCATTTGCCTCATTAGGGTCTTAGCATGACGAGGGATTTGCCGATTTTTTTTTCAAGTGTGACATGTTGATGTCGTATAATAAAACATGAAAATGGGAACAAAGTCTGGTGGGATATGGAAAATTACAAAATGTGACACCCATTTGGTTATGGATTTTCTGTTTTGAATAGTCCTTTATATACCAGGCCACTCACAGAAAACGGAGATATTGAATCCGGGTCCGTTCGCCCTGGTAGCTTTAATTTTGGCCCTAATACCTGTCGCTCTGAGTCAATTCACCATTATTTTTTATTTTTTTATTGTTGCAAAATGTTCATTATTTGAACCAGAGACATATATACACTTTGGTTACATCTTCTGACATCAGACTCGGACTTCTCTTGAACTGAATTTTAATGTGCATATTGTTATGCTTTTACTTTTCTACACTGGTTAGAGGTATAGGGGGAGGGTTGAGATCTCACAAACATGTTTAACCCCGCCGCATTTTTGCGCCTGTCCCAAGTCAGGAGCCTCTGGCCTTTGTTAGTCTTGTATTATTTAAATTTTAGTTTCTTGTGTACAATTTGGAAATTAGTATGGCGTTCATTATCACTGAACTAGTATATATTTGTTTAGGGGCCAGCTGAAGGACGCCTCCGGGTGCGGGAATTTCTCGCTACATTGAAGACCTGATGGTGACCTTCTGCTGTTGTGTTTTTTTTATTTTGGTCGGGTTGTTGTCTCTTTGACACATTCCCCATTTCCATTCTCAATTTTACACTTGTATATAAACATCTCTGTTTGAACATAGTATCTTAAAATTTGATGAAAAAAATCACAGAATATTTGTATAGCCTGCAACCAAATAATTAATTTCCTTTGCTCTGGGTAATTACAGCTGTGTATCATCGTACAGCAGATATAGGTACTAACCTATGATAATTTTTAACCAGATTTTTGGGACAAAAATGTCGGTTATTGATTTGGGGATGTAAGGCGGGCGGTCTGGTGGCCGGGCAGTTTGGCAGTCAGTAATGGTTCTTGTGATATTGCCAGGACACAAATAAATGTTAATAAATCTGGTTTGCGGTCGTTGTGACAGCCTCTTGTTGTTTTTAAAAGAGATTTGGTCATAGGTTGATGATTACAGATGTCTCATTATTTTCCAAAAACAAGAACGATTGCTTAAAACATGTGCAAATACTTGTCAAAGAAGTTGGCGCTTGTCTTGTCCGATTTAATTCTATATTCATTGCAACTCTTTTTATGATAGAATGCCACTGTGTGTATAATAAGTATAGCTGTTTCAATAATTGGCATTGTCTTAGAGGCATGATTTTTTTTATTAGTTGTTAGTGGCTTTGAACTAGCTGTCAGATAACTGTGAGTACTCTCGGATCTATTTATTGTGTCTTTTTGTGTTGAGATGTTTAAGTATCGGGCCACGTCCATTTGTATTTTTTGTCTATCTGATGCTTTGGATTTCAAATTTTTTGGCCACGAGCATCACTGAAGAGACATGTATTGTCGAAATGCGCATCTGGTGCAACAAAATTGGTACCGTTGATTTTATTACTACCACTGGGTCGATGCCTCTGCTGGTGGACTATTAGTCCCCGAGGGTATCACCTGCCCAGTAGCCAGTACTTCGGTACTGGCATGAAAATACGGATTTTTGTGTTATTAAAATTTGCTGTTACAAAATATTAAAAATTATTATAAATTAAGGAATGTATCTCCCTCATGCAAAGCTCTGATTCCTTTCACGAATTTGGCTATACTTTTTGGACCTTTTGGATTATAGCTCTTCATCTTTTATATAAGCTTTGGATTTCAAATTTTTTGGCCACGAGCATCACTGAAGAGACATGTATTGTCGAAATGCGCATCTGGTGCAACAAAATTGGTACCGTTGATTTTATTACTACCACTGGGTCGATGCCTCTGCTGGTGGACTATTAGTCCCCGAGGGTATCACCTGCCCAGTAGCCAGTACTTCGGTACTGGCATGAAAATACGGATTTTTGTGTTATTAAAATTTGCTGTTACAAAATATTAAAAATTATTATAAATTAAGGAATGTATCTCCCTCATGCAAAGCTCTGATTCCTTTCACGAATTTGGCTATACTTTTTGGACCTTTTGGATTATAGCTCTTCATCTTTTATATAAGCTTTGGATTTCAAATTTTTTGGCCACGAGCATCACTGAAGAGACATGTATTGTCGAAATGCGCATCTGGTGCAACAAAATTGGTACCGTTGATTTTATTACTACCACTGGGTCGATGCCTCTGCTGGTGGACTATTAGTCCCCGAGGGTATCACCTGCCCAGTAGCCAGTACTTCGGTACTGGCATGAAAATACGGATTTTTGTGTTATTAAAATTTGCTGTTACAAAATATTAAAAATTATTATAAATTAAGGAATGTATCTCCCTCATGCAAAGCTCTGATTCCTTTCACGAATTTGGCTATACTTTTTGGACCTTTTGGATTATAGCTCTTCATCTTTTATATAAGCTTTGGATTTCAAATTTTTTGGCCACGAGCATCACTGAAGAGACATGTATTGTCGAAATGCGCATCTGGTGCAACAAAATTGGTACCGTTGATTTTATTACTACCACTGGGTCGATGCCTCTGCTGGTGGACTATGAGTCCCCGAGGGTATCACCTGCCAAGTAGCCAGTACTTCGGTACTGGCATGAAAATACGGATTTTTGTGTTATTAAAATTTGCTGTTACAAAATATTAAAAATTATTATAAATTAAGGAATGTATCTCCCTCATGCAAAGCTCTGATTCCTTTCACGAATTTGGCTATACTTTTTGGACCTTTTGGATTATAGCTCTTCATCTTTTATATAAGCTTTGGATTTCAAATTTTTTGGCCACGAGCATCACTGAAGAGACATGTATTGTCGAAATGCGCATCTGGTGCAACAAAATTGGTACCGTTGATTTTATTAAGCCTTTTTCAACTGATTTTTATAGTTCGTTCTTATGTGGTACTGTTATACCACTGTCCCAGGTTAGGGGGAGGGTTGGGATCCCGCTAACATGTTTAACCCCGCCACATTATTTATGTATGTGCCTGTCCCAAGTCAGGCGCCTGTAATTCAGTGTTTGTCGTTTGTTTATGTGTTACATATTTGTTTTTAGTTCATTTTTTTACATAAATATGGCCGTTAGTTTTCTCGTTTGAATTGTTTTACATAGTCTTATCGGGGCCTTTTATAGCTGACTATGCGGTATGGGCTTTGCTCATTGTTGAAGGCCGTACGGTGACCTATAGTTGTTAATGTTTGTGTTATTTTGGTCTTTTGTGGATAGTTGTCTCATTGGCAATCATACCACATCTTCTTTTTTATATTGAAACCTTTCATACATATATATTTTTCGATATTTTATTCCGAAAAGAAGCCTTGTGTACGATGTTTAGCTGACCACATAAATCCTTCTGTACGGTGCATAGTTAAGTTGCTGTACACCGTACACAAACACATTATTTTTATACTCGTTTATTACCCAAAAAGATTTAAGGAATGAGTAATGACAGGTAGGTTTGTGATTGGTAGCTACTACTTTTGCCCTGTATTAGCTTTCTTTCAGATAAAACATGTAAACGTCATGACAACTGTTTCGAAATAGAAGTTGGTGTTGACATTCATTTCTATTTGCGCATTTACAGATAAATTGTTCTAATAAAATATCAAAGATGTTTATAAATAGGAAAAAATCAATGCGAAAATCATTTGGAGCAGGAATTTCAAATGTGTAGCAATGTACATTGAATATTGTTAAAGGAGCACAAAAATTTCATTACCGTGTAAGGTCAAAATCGATCATGCCCACTTGGTTAGTACCTATATGATATATCCGCTGTACTTGTGTTTAATGATAAACCTCTATGAAATTATACCGCAAGTTTCCATACTACAAAGGGATGGTTATGGGGGGGTAATGGCTCAAATCATTAAGCAATTAGGTGCATAATAGGGGGAAAACAAGAGTTTATCTGGTTTAAGGACAATTTAAACAATTTAAAAGCAGTGTATAAATGCAATTAAAATTTAAAAAACTGTTATATATGTTTGATTACTTGATTACCTCCCTTATACTGCTTGTTTTCAAAAGTTTTAAGAAGAAATCTTCAATTGCACAGTATTGTGCAATAGATTTGTTAGATCTTTATTTTGTCCACATTTATTTTGTGACAAAAACCTATATTATGTCAAAAATTTGATCACAAACCAAATTCAGACAGTATCAAGTTTTAATATTGTGACCAAATTTGCACCACCTGTTCAGGGTTCGGCCACTGTGGTCGTATAAGGCTGTGCACTGCGGAGCACCTGGTTCTCATTGTTGAAGGCCGTACAGTGACACAAAGATGTTAATTTCTGTATCATTTGTTCTTTTGTGGAAGGTGGTCTCATTGGCAATCTGAATCATACCACATCTTCTTTTTTATAAATAAGCAACTGAAAAATTCACATTCAGATATTCATTTTTTTTTATGATGGTCTTTGCTAAATGATCATTGTTTTTATGTTATTTGTATTTAAACACAACAGTAATTTGATAAGGTCATCTGCAAACAAAAGACTTCCTATATATATATTTAGAATTTAATATTTTCAGGGGTTTTGAATCTTTATTATCAATTATCATTTACAAATAATTATTGATCCTAAGTAAATGATTACAGACCCACCCCTAGGATTTGCAGAACCTCATTAATGATCTAGATATTGACCCTTATCAGCTGATTGCTAGTATCCAGCAGCTGTATATTGATGAATGAGATAGTAGGGATTGATTTCCTGTATTGATCCCTAATGGATTTGTTAAGTGTGAAATGACATTTCTGGTTAACTGAACAGTCTGACTCTCTAAGTAGACTTTTTGTTAGGATTTCCACCAACATTTACAGACAGGTATGAAATGACCTAAAGCTCTAATTACATTTTAAATAGCATTAAAAGGATGCATATAAGTAACATTCTTTTCTTAGTAATTCTTTGTTATTTAAATGTATTTTGATTGTTTTGTTACAGATATCATACATTGTATAATCATATGTACATATCATACAATCTTTACTGGGGTTATAAGTATCAACATAGGGATATATTGATTGTTGGTTTCTTCAGTTATTAAGTGGAAGAAAGCTTTGTATTTCAATGTCTTAGAACTTAGAATAAAATATTCCGTTGTGAGACTGCTTTTACAATATCAAACAATCTCAATTCAAATATTTACAAATGATCAAAAAGATTGATACTTAAGATGAAATAAAGACTTTTTAGTTATATATGCAGAAGTCACTTTTTTTCATTTTTATGCTCCATTTATTTTTTCTGGTCTGTGCATCCAGCTGTTCATTGGTTCGTCTGTCTGTCTGTTCCACTTCAGGTTAAAGTTTTTGGTCAAGGTAATTTTTGATGAAGTTGAAGTCCAATCAACTTGAAACTTAGCAAACATGTTCCCTATCAAGTTCAATGAAGTCACTAAAAGTTTGTTTAAATACCAAAGTTTTATTACTTATTTGTTTTGATTACTAAATAGATCTAGTTATCACAACTGGACAGAAGTTTAAACTTTGGATAAAAAAGAAAAAACATTTTCAAAAATATATCAATAATTATGCATGAGTGATTTTATAGTAATTTTACATCAAACTATTTGAATAGCCAAGGACATATATCATGTATATTAGTTATATTATAATGTCCTTGGAAAAAGTCATATTTCTTTATCATTTGATAATTTGATCAAACCAAGGACAAGGTATACGTAGTAGACTATACAGATTGATGTATTAATTATCATGCTTATTTGACAAGGTTAAATAACAATAAAAATGTAAGTGTCCCTGACCAGATGAATACCTGATTTATACCTGATTTATAGATGTTCAACGTCTACATGTACTTTCTATGATAACTATTACAGATAGGTGTAGGTAAGACAATCTCAGGTGTTTTATCGTATACGACAGAAAGTATCAGTCGTATAAGTTGAAGGTCTGTAATTTTTCAAGTAGCATTAATGGAAGATTTTACATCTTTTTTGTTTTATTTTCTTTCCTAAAGTTTGAATTTACATTGTATAACTGATTTTTGTTTACATATTGACAAAAATCGTTGATCATGTTTATTAGGTAATTTCCTAATATTTTTTAACATATTACTGTGATATTGGTTGGTGTAAAATATTAATCTGTGTTAGGACTGATTGTATTTTGTAATATAACAAATATGAATGTCAGTTACATATTGATTTAGGAATTGATTTATTTCCAGGAAGAAAACTTTCTGTCTATACCATGTACTGATAACAATGTTTTGTTAACATACCAAATTCTTATGGTGTGCAATGGCTAACAACTTTTTGCTAGCAATAAACTTTTCACAAGTTGATTTCTTAAGTCAAATAAGACGTTGAAAGGACTTTAGGATATAATTAGTTATAATCAATGGTGGAGACTTCAGTGAATATTTAACCTTTATCTTTAAAACTACTTCCAAGAAAATATAAAGAATATTATATATACATGTACATTTCAATTTACTATTTAAATGTTACATATAAATGCATTGTTATAGGATAGTTGATACCAGGAACTTTAAAGTATTTGTGTTGAGTTTGGAATATTGAATATGGAGGTTATTTAACTTACATCCCCATTATTTTCCAGCAGTAAAGAATGTCTGCCAAAGCTATAAGTGAAGCCAAGGGGAAGGAGCTACTCAACAAATTCCTCAATGGATCTGTAAAGAACAAGTTTGCTGTAGTTAAAGAAGATACTGACTTAGAATTACTGACATCACAACATTCATGGCTAGAATCTGAGGTTTGTCCAGAATTTATGTCTAAAAAGTTTAAATTGTATCAATGGAATCTGAATGTTATATAAATACTAAGTGGGCATCAATCGAATCTGTTACAGTAGCTGGGGCAAATGACAACACTTCCAAAAGTAACTGCTTGTGTTTCTTTTACTTTGTTAATAACTGCTGGCATACTAAATGTAAAAAGAATCCCTGTCATTACCATCTTCAGTTGTATAATGTAAAATGATGACATACACGTGCCATTTATGTAAGCATAAGAAATCGACCACAGGCCATGTAACTTAATGTAAATTAGGTTTGTGATTACCTTTCTGTCACCATTAAATTTTAATTAAAATGATAAATTGTAATAATTAGTTTATGTAACTCTTATATATGTGTAAGTGGAAATTACTTTGTTGCATAAGAATATACTGTGATGTTATAAAAAAGGGGCAAAATGAAAAGGGATCTCCAGCTTCTGCGAGCAAATCAGTTACATGTAGCTAAAACAAAACACATGGGCCTTGACTTTTCTCTATCAATAAGTCAGAATTGCATCAATGTTAACTTTTTTTCCTTACATGTTTATTTAATCTCATTATGATAGTTTGCATTTAATGTCAGTTTGGAAATAAAAAATTCTTGTTCCTAAATTCCAAACAAAAATTATGTCGTTTTCTTCTCATGTTTCAAATGTGCATTCATACGTGCAATATATTTATTAATACATTTTTAAATTGACTCTGTGTCAAAAATTCTTGAAAAAATAAATGTAAGATTTCTTTTGTATTACAATGTGTATACCCTTAAATAGGTCACTTAAAAAAGAAGGCCGTTTAAAGAACCAAGAAAATACTACCTTTTCTTTGATTGTTTTGTATTTATGGAACATTGTTGACACATACTGATATATAAGACTGCTTTTTGATTTATTTGTATTTCTTACAAATATTTCAAAGAACAAAATACAAAAAAATGTCATTATTGTTTATAGTTTAACTTATAATTATTATCATGATAACATCGTCATTGTGTTATAAAGGTAAAATAACTTTTTCAGAAGCTTGTATGTAAACCAGATCAATTGATCAAACGTAGAGGGAAACTTGGTTTGATTAAAGCAGGAGCTGATATTAATGGAATAAAAGAATGGCTGGGCAACAAACTAGGCAAAGAATTTCATGTAAGGCATAAACATTTAGTGTAGGGTTGTCTAAGACATTCCTTATATTTAAAGGAACTACTTCATCAGTCTTGTTGAAGAGCACCACTCCAATTGGGGAGGTCGTGGGTGTGATCTTGACCTGATCAAACCAAAGACTAAAAAATTGGTATCTCCTGTCTCTGCTAAGCACCAGTATATAGGTATGGGCTGGACAAAATAATTTGTCCAGGTAAATTGACATGTCTTTCTGTGGTCTGTTTTCTTGAGAACTAGCAAGACTGTGCAGTATGAATTTTGCTCATTGTTGAGGGCGGTATGCTGACCTTGAAAATATGACACTGCATGATGAGTCTAGCTCAAAGCAGAGTTATCATTCATATCATGTTAACATCTTCTTATCCTAAATGCATTAGAGATTTAAAAAAGAAAGTCTAGAAGATTGATGACATAGACATGAAGTATAAAAGGAGCCTATGGCTATGTTTGGTGTGTCTGGATGATTATTTACCACTTAAAGTATTGATTAGTCAGTTTGATTAAATATTATATAAGAACATCAATTTGTTGAAATAAAGATTTAATGACCAACATAAGGGATGTCAACTTCTTTCCTTGTTTGATTCTCAAACAAATGACATTGATTTCTGTATATAATCAATTCAGTACCTTAAGCTGGAACTCAAATACAATATATTGAGTATATATCACAGCACCTGCCAAATTTTTCCTTATTTCAAAACATTTTATCCTAAATAAAACCAATTATTTAAGAGTTGTAAAAAGGTTGTGAGCAGTGAAGGAAAAGTAAAATGTATTGATTAATCCTATAATGACTAGAACTTATCAGACATTCTTGTTACAGCTAACTACACTACAAACCTACACACATTGATCCAGTTAATGAAGCCAAAGATTTCTTACTTTCATCTAAAAATCTATAATTGGTGAAATATAAAATTAAAGACATATTTTAGATTTCCGATACAAGCAGTTAAGTTTGTTTCGGATAGCATTGATTTTGTACCATACTGGTTATTACTGTTTAACAAGGATGATTAATTGTTTAGAATCTGTGTAATTACTGATCCAGAGACAAAGATTAAACTTATCCTTCCAGAGTATTGGTTGGCATCTTACTGGAAACTTTCAATTACACTGTAATTTCTTCAGACCTTATATGTAATAAAATTATAATGTAATTTTAACATCTCACACTAGCTTCAGTTTCACAACATTAAGTACTGTTGTATATTTAAAGCAACATACCAATAGATCAATCTAAGTTAGATTACTATACATAATGTAAAATCAACATAGTTGTTAACTTCTACTCATTTGGTTCCTGACAGGGAGTTGTCTCATTGACAATCATACCACATCTTCTTTTTATACACACCATTGAACACAGCCTTCAACAAAGAGCAAAAACCAATACACCATAGTCAGCTATAAAAGGCCCCAAAATGACAAATGAAAAAGACTTATTTAAAAATTGACCCATGTACTCAATTTTATATGAGATTTTTGGGTATGTGAGCGTGCTAACTAAAGATTCTTAATAAATTACCATCAGTTATTAGCTAGGATACTTTGATAAGACTCAGCAGCTACAAAGTAAATAGTGTTTTTTTTTGTTTTGTTTTTTTTTTTCATTTAAAAATTCTAATTATATTTATATTCATTTTGTAATTTTAAGTTAATTTTCTTTATAGATTGGAGCTTGCAAAGGAAGACTAAAGAATTTCATCATAGAACCATTTGTACAACATCAACAGGTAAAAATGTCAACAATATTTCTAGGAAAATTTATAATTATCAGTAAATATGCTAGTGCAGTCATAACCTAAAAAAAAATATCTTCTGCATAATATGATAATAGTTTCAGCTATTCAAATACACAGCAGAGTTTTCTTATTCTGTAGGTATATATTTTACATATTTTATACATGTAGCAAGAAACCAAGTAAAACATGTGTTACATAATTAAGACACAGGTGTGAAATATATTGCATTTGTACGTGTATTAATATTCCAGTAAAGATATTCAGAATAAACTTGTTGAAAAAAATTACATTTTAAAAAAAAATTGACTTTTAAACAACCAGCATCGCATTTTAGCAGAGTTTGAAACTTTTTTTCCTTGTTTTTGTGTCCCAATTAAGGGCATTTTGTTTTTCAGTGTGTGTGTCCCTTCGTCCTTCCATTCATTTGTCCATCCATCTGTCCCACAATTGGTCATGGTTGTTTTTGATGAAGTTGAAGTCCAATCAACTTGAAACTTAGTACACATATAAAAAAAGAAGATGTGGTATAATTGCCAATGAGACAACTCTCCTCAAGAGACTAAAATGACACAGAAATTAACAACTATAGATCACTGTACGGCCTTCGACAATGAGCAAAGCCCATACCACATAGTAAGCTATAAAAGGCCCTGAAATGACAATGTAAAACAATTCAAACGAGAAAACAAACAGCCTTATTAACGTTAAAAAGATTAATGAGAAACAAATATGTAACACATAAACAAACCACAACCACTGAATTACAGGCTCCTGACTTGGGACAGACATACATAATGTGGCAGGGTTAAATGTTCCCTATGGTTAGAGTATTTTACCACAATTTCACTGTCCATTGAAAACACAAAATGATACAGCAAGTGGGGCATCCTTGTACTATGGACACATTCTTGTTTTTTTAATGTATTTGAATAGAATTATAGCATATATGTTCACTCTTATTCTTTCTCACATAAAACAGATAATTGTTTCAGTTGAATCAGAGGCTCTTGTGAGCATCAGATACTTGAATTATATCTGACATATTCTTGTATTTTACAGAATGAAGAGTTTTATATATGTATCTATTCCCATCGTACGGCAGACACCATCTTGTTTCACCATGAAGGAGGAATTGATATTGGTGATGTTGATGCTAAGGTGAGTGGTACTACAATAAGGTATGATATTTCACCATGAAGGAGGAATTGATATTGGTGATGTTGATGCTAAGGTAAGTGGTACTACAATAAGGTATGATAAATATAGATTGTCATCGTTTTTCGCTAAATTCAGTGAATATTTGCAGTTCAGGTTTTATTTATATTTTTGAGGACAGATAAATCTTCAGATTAATATGAATAATAGATGAGGGATAAGGGTCACCAGGGTAGCATACCTACTATAATACAGACATCCAAACAATATTAAATACATGTTTATATAACACTTTAAATGCAAGAGAGCTTTCAGGTTAAGTTGAGCATGTATAATATGAGTGCACACAAAAAAGATATTGTATGATTGCATGATTGTATAATAAAATGAATGGATGTTAATTTTATAAACAGGTTCTTAAAATAAATTTGAGAGCTTTAATGATAGAATATTTTATGTCATAACAGGCTGTTAAGTTAGAAGTACCAGTAGGAAGCGATCTAACGGAGGATAAAATTAAATCTACACTACTGACCAAGGCCCCAGATAACAGTAAAGAGTAAGTATAATGTAAAGGCATCCTATAATGTTAGGGCTGTATTATCACTGTTATTATTAAAGAATAAGACAACAGAGACTAAATTATGTAGAAGTAAACAATTAGCAAAACCCATACCAAAAAGTAAGCCATAAAAGACCAGAAAAGACAAATATAAAACAATTTAATTTAGAAACTAATGACCTTACTTATAAACACAATTAATGAAAGGTCATTGATTTTGATAAAGTTGGATCCATACATCAAAATTCTGGAACAATATACTGGTATTATAGGTGAAGTGCAATATAATGTCTGTACCGTAGATACTCGCCTATTAGTCGATCCGACTATAAGTCGGATGCCCTTTTCAGCTCCAAATTCTGAGGATTTAGTCTTGACCCTCGTATAAGTCGGACGAAATTGGGACATTTTTTTTGCAGCTGACAGTTACTGAACGCCGGTAAAAACCAATGCAAGTACAGGAATAATATTCATTTTCAGCATGAATGTTCGTTTGATTTGAATTTAGTTGATGTTGATATTGATAATTTATATAGCTTTTAATAATAAAGATGTATTTATTCCTGTTGTTTTGTTCACTGTTTGATTACAGATTGGCCATGTGTTGTTTACGTAATGCATCAATGATTTTGTAGGGTATGACTAACAACCTATTGTTTGAGAAAAGCGAACATAAACCAATATGAACCTAACAAAAATTAAAGTCAATCAATATTTTTTCCAGCACACATAACTCAGTGTTAAAAAAGCATGTAGACTTCATAATTCTTTTTATATTGTGATGATTAAAAGATTAAAAATATTAAGTGAAGCTAATCAACTTTATATTGAAATAACTCCCAACTCATTAGTGTCATCTGTTCACCTATCACTGATATTTTTCACACCTTTAGTGAATACAACTCTTTGTCTCTTAATTAGGGGTTATCAATGGATTATATTGGCTTGCCAATTAAATTTGTAATCTTTGTGTTTACCCGAGACATTTTAATGAATAATATTTTGATCTTAGGAATGACTATCAAAATTATTTTTTTATTATTGTATGATTTATAAGTATTGAATTGATATCATTATATCACAACAATGACACAATAACTCCACTGAATACATCCTTTTACATAGTTGGTACATTGTAATCTCGTTTACATTTTTGGTTCTTGGTTCTTTCTTTTGGGTTTATGCACAAACCATTTGACCATGAAAATCAATACACAAACCGGAAATAGTCGGCAATTCAACACAAATTGTCAGAAAAAGGTTAACAGAGAACAAATAAAACACAAAGACAGTATTGTAGTCATTTATTTTCGCCAAAAACTTTCAATTTAGGGATTTATGTAGGTTTGGTAATCACAAACGTAGTTTTGACCAGGAAATTCACTCCTGACCACTTTTCTTGAGCTTGGATTTTTCCTCTGGTCTCTAGATCTCGCTTATAAGTCGGTACCCCTCTCTGGGTTCTGAATTTTACTCCCAAACTTCCGACCTATAAGCGAGTATCTACGGTAGTTAAGAAGTATTTGGATATTAATTTTTCTAAAGAAATGAATAATTTAGTTTTTTTCTTTATTTTCAGATGTTTAACCAAGTTTATCGTATCATTATACACAGCATATAGAGATCTACATTTTACTTACTTAGAAATAAATCCACTTGGTAAGATTATTATAGATATATCGAGCAGGGTTTAATTTTTGTGTTTTTTGGAGGGTTATATACACTATATTCAGTTTTTATACGACCGCAAATTTTTCAAAATTTTCGTCGTATATTGCTATCACGTTGGCGTCGTCGTCGGCGTCCGAATACTTTTAGGTTCGCAATCTAACTTTAGTAAAAGTGAATAGAAATCTATGAAATTTTAACACCAGGTTTATGACCATAAAAGGATGGTTGGTATTGATTTTGGGAGTTTGGGTCCTAACATTTTAGGAATTAGGGGCCAAAAAGGGACCAAATAAGCATTTTCTTGCTTTTCGCACTATAACTTTAGTTTAAGTTAAAAGAAATCTATGAAATTTTGACACAAGGTTTGTGACCACAAAAGAAAGGTTGGGATTGATTTTGGGAGTTTTGGTTTCAACAGTTTAGGAATTAGGGGCCAAAAAAGGGCCCAAATAAGCATTATTCTTGGTTTTTGCACAATGACTTTAGGTTAAGTAAATAGAAATCAATGAAATTTAAACACAATGTTTATGACCACAAAAGGAAGATTGGTATTGATTTTGGGAGTTTAGGTCCCAACAGTTTAGGAATTAGGGGCCAAAAAGGGACCCAAATAAGCATTTTTCTTGGTTTTCGCACCATAACGTTAGTATAAGTAAATAGAAATCTATGAAATTTAAACACAAGGTTTATGACCATTAAAGGAAGGTTGGTATTGATTTTGGGAGTTTTGGTCCCAACAGTTTAGGAAAAAGGGGCCCAAAGGGTCCAAAATTAAACTTTGTTTGATTCCATCAAAATTGAATAATTGGGGTTCTTTGATATGCCGAATCTTACTGTGTATGTAGATTCTTAACTTTTGGTCATGTTTTCAAATTGGTCTACATTAAGGTCCAAAGGGTCCAAAATTAAACTTAGTTTGATTTTGACAAAAATGAATCGGTTGGGTTCTTTGATATGTTGAATCTAAAAATGTACTTAGATTCTTGATTATTGGCCCAGTTTTCAAGTTGGTCCAAATCTGGGTCCAAAATTAAACTTTATTTGATTTCATCAAAAATTGAATAAATGGGGTTCTTTGATATGCCAAATCTAACTGTGTATGTAGATTCTTCATTTTTGGTCCCGTTTTCAAATTGGCCTACATTAAGGTCCAAAGGGTCCAAAATTAAACTAAGTTTGATTTTAACAAAAATTAAAATCTTGGGCCTCTTTGATATGCCGAATCTAAACATGTACTTAGATTTTTGATTATGGGCCTAGTTTTCAATTTGGACCAAATCAGGATCTAAAATTATTATATTCAGTATTGTGCAATAGCAAGTCTTTTCAATTGCACAGTATTGTGCAATGGCAAGAAATATCTAATTTCACAATATTGTGAAATAGCAATTTTTTTTTTAATTAGAGTTATCTTTCTTTGTCCAGAATAGTAAGCAAGAAATATCTTATTGCAAGAATTTTTTTTAATTGGAGTTGTCTTTCTTTGTCCAGAATCAACTTAAATCTTTGTTATATACAATATACAATGTATATTTACTTTTTACTACCAACTGATAAATTTAAATAATCTTTACCATTCAGTGATAACAAGCAGTTTTTTTACATCTTAATATTTAATGATGTATTTAAATGAGTAGTTATTGTTGCAAACTCCATTAGAATATTTAATTGAGATTAGTTTTGGATAAGGGAAAGGGGGATGTGATTAAAAAATTGGGTTCAATTTTTCTCATTTGAAATTTCATAAATAAAAAGAAAATTTCTTCAAACATTTTTTTGAGAGGATTAATATTCAACAGCATAGTGAATTGCTCTAAGAGAAAACACAAAATTTAAGTTCATTAGAACACATTCATTCTATGTCAGAAACCTATGCTGAGTCAACTATTAAATCACAATCCAAATTTAGAGCTGAATCCAGTTTGAATGTTGTGTCCATACTTGCCCCAACCGTTCAGGGTTCAACCTCTGCGGTCGTATAAAGCTACGCTCTGCGGAGCATCTGGTTAAAATACTCATTTACATCTAAAGCTCTGAATGTTCCAAAGACTAAAAACTAAAGAAATTGGGAATCCACCTTACAAAAATAATAATGAGTTGCTTTCAACACCATTTCACCTAAAGGGGAAGACATGGCTAAATAGAACCACACATTAAGCCTTGATAGACACATGAATATTTAGCTGGGTTTGAAATTGTATTTTAAGCATAGATTTTTAATTTATTTTCAGTTTTCACTGGAGGAAAGATCTATATTCTTGACTTAGCGGCTAAAATTGACCAGTGTGCAGAATATTTATGTAAAGCCAAATGGGGAGAAGTAGAATTCCCTCCTCCTTTTGGTAGAGATGCACTTCCTGAGGTAAGCAAAAATGAGAAAATTAAAAACGTAATTATTTTTTAAAACAATGAACTATATTCTAAAGTAATAAAGAGAAATAGAATTTCAACTATTTGATGAGATGCACAACTTACATTGGGTAAATTTGTATTATGTAGTAAGGATCACCTACATAATACAAGTATATATATAGCTTACAACTTTTGTTTCCTTTACAATACTAAGAGGTATAGATTCACATTCACTTTCTGAGGTTAGGTACAATAATGAGAACAAAAACTTTTCTATATATAAGAAATTTTATACGAACATAAAGTTAATAATGTTTAATTTTCTTTAACATTTAAATTTTCACAAAAAGTGAAAGATGGAGTAAGGTAGTCTTAAAACTAAATTGTAGATTGTTCTGCTATTTTAAAATGATGTCTCCTCTATATTTTATTTTTTAGGAGGCCTATATAGCCGAGTTAGATGCCAAAAGTGGGGCTTCATTAAAGTTGACAATTCTGAATAAATCTGGAAGGATCTGGACAATGGTTGCTGGGGGTGGAGCTTCAGTAATTTATGCGTAAGTAATATCTGGACAATGGTTGCTGGGGGTGGAGCTTCAGTAACTTATGCGTAAGTAATATTTTACAGGCACTTGTCTCAAAAAATATTTCCTATATACCTTTATATAACACAAGGTACTTGACTAAATTTTTGAATAATGACACCCAGTCCCAAATTCATGTTATTTTGTTTATTTCTCGGTTGTCAAACCTACTTACACTTAATATGCCGTAAATCTAAATTGATTTATCTACACAATGGTATATGACACGACTATCATTGTTGTCGGGATCATTAGTAGCAGGCCTCGGAAGTCGGTCAACGAGATATTTTTTTACATTCGTCTTGATTTTTGGCAACACACAGTCCGCATGTAATTTTATACTGGTTTCTCATTGGTCAATCGTCTAGCTAAAAATAAATGTGGGAAATTTTGGTCAATTTATAGCTCTACATTAGTGTCGTTGTGTACACGTGAGTTTCATAACAAACGTATTTGGGTTTGTTTCACATAATCTGTAAAGAATTTACAATAAAGGTAATAATTCTTAGTCAGAGGGAAGCTGACAGTTTTTATTTTAATAATTTTTTATAATAATTCAATCACTGCGGGCTGGGTGTTGCCAAAAAATGAGACGAATGCAAAAAAACATCCCGTTGACCGACTTCTGAGGCCTGCTACTAATGATCCCGACAACAATGATAGTCGTGTCATATACCATTGTGTAGATAAGTCAATTTAGATTTACGGCATATTAAATTTAAGTCGGTTTGACAACCGAGAAATAAAAAAATAACGTGAATTTGGGACTGGGTGTCATTATTCAAAAATTTAGTTAAGTACCTTGTGTTATATTAAGGTATATAAGAAAAAAAAATTTGAGACAAGTGCCTGTGTTATTTATGCGTAAGTAATATCTGGACAATGGTTGCTGGGGGTGGAGCTTCAGTAATTTATGCGTAAGTAATATCTGGACAATGGTTGCTGAGGTTGGAGCTTCAGTAATTTATGCGTAAGTAATATCTGGACAATGGTTGCTGGGGATGGAGCTTCAGTAATTTATGCGTAAGTAATATCTGGACAATGGTTGCTGGGGGTGGAGCTTCAGTTATTTATGCGTAAGTAATATCTGGACAATGGTTGCTGGGGTGGAGCTTCAGTTATTTATGCGTAAGTTATATCTGGACAATGGTGGATGGGGATGGAGCTTCAGTTATTTATGCGTAAGTTATATCTGGACAATGGTGGATGGGGGTGGAGCTTCAGTTATTTATGCGTAAGTTTCTCTACAAATTTTATCAATAAGTTGTGACTACAAAAGAAGTTTCAAAAAAGCAAAAGTGAAAATATAAGAAGTAATTAAATGTCAGAGTTTAAATATGATGTAAAATTACTCCAGTTCATTGTATGAAGAAAAAAGATACATCAATGAGACGGCTATCCCAAAGTAAGGAAAACAAATGAAGTATGTCACGGAGGAAGCAACACTACAGTAAAAGAAAAGCAAAATTATATGTCAATAAGATAACATTGTAACTACATAAAAAGAAAAGAAATCTAGTTCTCAACATACAGACTAAAATAAAGTGTTTATATAACCTATAAAAACACTTTTGATTCCAAACAAGTTGTGAATTTATTGTGGACTACATAGTGCATCAAACATTTTTTTCACAATAAAAATAGATTAGCAAATGTTTTATGAAATCCCAAAACTGACAACGTTTGATGCCATAAAAACTGATATGCTTTCCATATTTATTTTCAGTGATACAATATGTGATCTAGGAGGAACATCAGAGTTAGCAAACTATGGAGAATATTCCGGTGCACCCAGTGAACAACAAACTTATGAATATGCTAATACATTACTTGGTTTAATGACAGAACAAATCCATCCCGACGGTTAGTATATAACACCCAGTGAACAACAAACTTATGAATATGCTAATACATTACTGGGTCTAATGGCAGAACAAATCCATCCCGACGGTTAGTTTATAACACCCAGTGAACAACAAATTTATGAATATGCTAATACATTACTGGGTCTAATGACAGAACAAATCCATCCTGATGGTTATTATATAACACCCAGTGAACAACAAACTTATGAATATGCTAATACATTACTGGGTCTAATGAAAGAACAAATCCATCCTGATGGTTATTATATAACACCCAGTGAACAACAAACTTATGAATATGCTAATACATTACTGGGTCTAATGACAGAACAAATCCATCCTGATGGTTAGTATATAACACCCAGTGAACAACAAACTTATGAATATGCTAATACATTACTGGGTCTAATGACAGAACAAATCCATCCCGATGGTTAGTATATAACACCCAGTGAACAACAAACTTATGAATATGCTAATACATTACTGGGTCTAATGACAGAACAAATCCATCCTGACGGTTAGTATATAACACCCAGTGAACAACAAACTTATGAATATGCTAATACATTACTGGGTCTAATGACAGAACAAATCCATCCTGATGGTTAGTATATAACACCCAGTGAACAACAAACTTATGAATATGCTAATACATTACTGGGTCTAATGACAGAACAAATCCATCCTGACAGTTGGTATATAACACCCAGTGAACAACAAACTTATGAATATGCTAATACATTACTCGGTCTAATGACAGAACAAATCCATCCTGATGGTTAATATATAACACCCAGTGAACAACAAACTTATGAATATGCTAATACATTACTGGGTCTAATGGCAGAACAAATCCATCCTGATGGTTAGTATATAACACCCAGTGAACAACAAACTTATGAATATGCTAATACATTACTGGGTCTTATGACAGAACAAATCCATCCCGATGGTTAGTATATAACACCCAGTGAACAACAAACTTATGAATATGCTAATACATTACTGGGTCTAATGACAGAACAAATCCATCCTGATGTTTAGTGTATAACACCCAGTGAACAAACATATGAATACACTGGCATGTAACTTGGTCTAATAATAATTAGTAACAATGAGCAAAAAACTATACATTGTCAAACAATAACCTGTAATGCTTAGCGAACAGCAATACATATCCATATGCTGGCATGTTACTTGATGTAGGGAAAGAAAAAATCCATCCTGTTAGTTTGTAAGCATAGATATTAACACCTAGAAAACAACAATATCATACCTGTCAACTCACCCGTTTTTTGCAGGTGACACCCGTTATTTTCACCTCTCACCTGGGAGTTTTTCTTTACCCGGCGGGTCCCGGGAATTTCTAACATTACCCGTTTCACCCGGATTTCTGACCGGAATTGTTTCCGGTATTTAGAAGTAATACGACCTTCGGTTTTATCGGTCTTTTTCAATGTAACCAAAAGTCAAAATGTAGGACTTGTTTACCTGAGCTACGTAACGATATTTTCAACAAGCTACAAGATGAGTTCAGTGACTATCAGTTGACTCCATTAGATGAACTTCCACTTTGCACTTCCCCTGAAACTGACATTGGTACATTTTGGGGAGAAATGTCCAAGTTGCATGACATTTTTCTTAACAAGCCAAGATTTTTTGTTTTGTCAAAACTTGCTAAAACATTACTGGTTTTGCCAAACAGCAATGCAGACAGTGAGAGGGCATTTTCTTTAGTAAAGAAAATAGCTACAGAGTTTAGGGCTGATCTTAATAAGGATACACTGTGTGCTCTTCTTTCTTGTAAAATGAATACACATTTGCATTGCTATGAACTGAAACCAAGTGCAGTTCTTTTAAAGAATGCCAAGTCTGCTACTATGGAATATAACAATAGTCTGAAATAAACTTGTATACATGTTCTAACTGTTTTATATACATATTGACTATATAAATTATATGTAAACATATTTTTGTTCTTCAATTGAGCCCGCAAAATGTCGTACGCGTTATGACCTGAGATTTTTTTTCTCAATGCAGGTCATGAC
Organism: Mytilus trossulus; assembly: GCF_036588685.1. Lineage (NCBI taxonomy): Eukaryota > Metazoa > Mollusca > Bivalvia > Mytilida > Mytilidae > Mytilus > Mytilus trossulus. The sequence continues at coordinate 1,973,189 of NC_086374.1, forward strand.
CTGACTTTTCATTTTCAGAGGTTGACAGGTATGAATATATGAATATATACCAACACAGAACTTGGTCTAACAACAATATACTGTGGATTCATTTATTTTCGTGGGTACCAATTTTCGTGGATTCAGGAAAACTTGCATGTTCGTGGTTATTTAACTTTTTGGTTTCATCGAAGTCTGCATACTAGCCTATGGAACATTTGTCATTCGTTAAAAATTAAATTTCGTGGTTTACCTGCACCCACGAAATCCACGAAAATTGGTATCCAACGAATAATAATGAATCCACAGTAGATTTGCTGTATACATGATGATATTTATGACTTTTTTTACAGGTAAAATATTAATAGTAGGAGGAGGAATAGCTAACTTTACCAATGTAGCTGCAACATTTAAGGTAAAACATTTGTATGACCCCACCATAACGGAATTGGCATTAAGTTTTTCCTTGTCCGTCTGTATGTCCATACATACATACATACCAAAATGTCTCTACCAAATGTTAAGAAACTTTAACACAATGCTTATTAATACATAACACAGATCATGTTTGAATTTTTGTGGTATCCCTTTTCCCATTCTTGAGTTATGCTCCTATACAAATGTAAAAAATTGATGATTTTTTTGGTTTCCATTCTCTTATGTTACTTTGCCTCAACCTTATGTTTTGAAACTTGTACACAATGCTATAAATAAATGATAAGAAATGTATATACAATTCTTATTACCACAAACCTCAGATCAGGTACAAATTTGGTAGCGTCACTTTTAAAGTTCTTGAGCAATGTCCCTTTATAACTTTATATGCAAGTGGTTGCATCATATGTGTCCATGTGACACATTCCCTGTTTATTACTATTGTATCAGCAAATAATCGGATTGATGACAAACCCTAATCAAGGAAACAGAAAAGTGAGGAAAAATCCCCAGCTAATAATGAACATGATCACCCCCAGCTACAATAGAGTGTTTCTTCATTATAGAACATGAATTTTTAATCTTTTACAATTTAAAGTGCAAAAAAAAACTTTTAAGTAGGTGTGACTATAAGGATATCTGTGGTATACCTCAATGAGAAAGCAACCAAACAAGGCAAACAAACAGACATCTAATTACATGTATGTGTAAAGATACCGGAAACACAAATATTTTATTATGGTATACAAGTTTTGTTTAGCTATCGGTACCATGTTTATTTATATTAATATTCTACATTCATTAATTTCTGGAATAATTCTATGTTATTTTGACTATGTTGTACTTTGTTGTAGGGTATTGTTAGAGCTTTGAGAGAATACCAACAGAAGTTAATAGAAGGAAAGGTTGCTATATATGTACGAAGGGCAGGACCTAATTACCAGGAAGGATTAAGAATAATGAGAGAATTAGGTAATCAATGATATGTTTATAGATTTAGTTAAAAAAAAATACCATGAATTTTTGTAAAAATATGAAAAAGAAGAAGTGCACATCCAAATAGAAACAGATATTTAGAAAAGTATTGTCATAAAGTAACCCCATTCACATGATGTTAAATGGTATCTAATATATTATCTAGTCCAATGAAAAACATAACAGAGATCCAGGTGTAAAATGCATGTATTGGTTATTCCTTACAAGTCATAAGAACTTCAGCTCCAGTCTAAACAAAACTGACTGCCATACAATTTTTAAAAGATGTATGAAATGTAGCAACTGACTTGAACAAGTAAACATTTAAGTATCCTTTTTAGTTACACTAAGAAATACAAAACAATTGTAAATTTGAAAAAATAATTGATTAATGTATATTAATAGATTTGTATATAGATATAATATTAAAAAATGTCTTCCCCTCTGTAATGCATGCCTCTTCAGAAGAGGAGAGATATTTGTATTAATGTATGACTTCTGCGACCTCTAGGTAATATTTTGTGTTTTTGATAAGGTAACACCTTGGGAGTACCAATCCACGTGTTTGGACCTGAGACTCACATGACATCAATAGTCAGTATGGCATTAGGGAAGAAAGAAATTCCACAATCACCAAAACAGATGCACACTACAGCTAACTTCTTATTGCCAACTGGAGGGGTTAGTAATTATACCCCCGCTTTAAAAAAAGGGGAGGGGGGTATACTGTTTTACCTCTGTCAGTCCGTCCGTCCGTCAGTCCGTCCCATGAATATTTTTCGTCGCATTTTTCTCAGGAACTACCATACAAGGATTTTCTGTAATTTGGTTTCAGGGTTTATCTAAGTCAGCTATACCATGTGATGCATTTTCAGATTGATCACTAGACAACTTCCTGTTACCGAACACTTGTATGAATTTACACATGATAGCCAAGTTGAAAATTTTCGTCACATTTTTCTCAGGAACTACAATACCAGGATTTCTGAAATTTGGTTTCAGGATTTATATAAGTCAGCTATACTGTGTGATGCGTTTTCAGATTCATCACTCGACAACTTCCTGTTTACCGAACACTTGCATATTTTTACACTATTAATATTATCCACTTGCGGCGGGGGTATCATCAGTGAGCAGTAGCTTGCAGTTTGACTTGTTATACATATCTAGATACATTCAGTTTTGTTGTGTTTGTGTTTTATTTAACATTAGATTTTAATAGGCTCTCCAATTCATAAATAAATAATATCTACATAAAATTGAGAATGGAAATGGGGAATGTGTCAAAGAGACAACAACCCGACCAAAATGAAAAAACACAACAGCAGAAGGTCACCAACAGGTCTTCAATGTAGCGAGAAATTCCCGCACCCGGAGGCGTCCTTCAGCTGGCCCCTAAACAAATATATACTAGTTCAGTGATAATGAACGCCATACTAATTTCCAAATTGTACACAAGAAACTAAAATTTAAATAATACAAGACTAACAAAGGCCAGAGGCTCCTGACTTGGGACAGGCGCAAAAATGCGGCGGGGTTAAACATGTTTGTGAGATCTCAACCCTCCCCCTATACCTCTAACCAGTGTAGAAAAGTAAAAGCATAACAATACGCACATTAAAATTCAGTTCAAGAGAAGTCCGAGTCTGATGTCAGAAGATGTAACCAAAGAAAATAAACAAAATGACAATAATACATAAATAACAACAGACTACTAGCAGTTAACTGACATGCCAGCTCCAGACTTCAATTAAACTGACTGAAAGATTATGATTTCATCATATGAACATCAGGCACAATCCTTCCCGTAAGGGGTTTAGTATCATACCATCATAACATATATGAGAAGAACATAACCCGTGTCATGCCAACAACTGTTTTTAGAATAAATGTGTTTAGTTCCGACGCAAAGATCTTATCAGTGACTCAATATTAACGCCAAAATATGCAATCTTTAATGACTTGACAACAGTATCGTAATTATATCCCTTCTTAATAAGTCTATTCAAAGGTTTTGTAAGTTTATGAGGTGAATACTGACACCTTTGTGCTTTATAAAGAATATTTCCATAAAAAATTGGATGTGAAATACCTGAACGTATAAAAAGTCTGCATGTTGAGCTATATTTACGAATGATGTCTTTATACCGATGATAAAATTTAGTAAATGTTTTGACTAGTTTGTGATATCGAAAACCCTGGTGTAATAATTTTTCAGTAATACATAAATTTCTCTCGTTAAAATCTAAAACATTGTTACATACACGAGCGAATCGTACAAGTTGAGATATATAAACACCGTAAGATGGTGACAAGGGAACGTCACCATCTAAAAACGGATAATTAACGATAGGAAATGAAAAATCATCCCTTTTATCATAAATTTTAGTATTCAGCTTTCCGTTAGTGATATAGATATCAAGATCGAGGAAAGGGCAGTGGTCATTGTTAGTATTAGCTTTATTTAAAGTGAGTTCACCAGGATAAATTTCATTAATATACATACTGAAGTCGTCATTATTGAGAGCCAAAATATCATCCAAATATCTAAAAGTATTATTAAATTTGTTTATCAGATGTTGTTTTGATGGGTCTTTGCTTATTTTTGTCATAAATTGTAACATTGATGAAAGTTATCTGATTCTAACAGTGTGAGTTTTAAATGATATATATGGATACGACTTCAAACTTTTCAGAAAATTTCAGGAGTACATGATTATTTATCGCATAAACAGAGAATTTTAAAGTATTTCTTATAGCTCCTACATGTCACTTTTGAAGAATAAACATAATTTTAATCCTGGAGTCTATGATGAGTTATTCCAAGGAGAGTAACTAATAAGTCAAGTTAACACTACAGTTATAGAAAATTTACCAAGAATTTAAAAACACTTTTGTTGTTAATGAAAGGCCTCAGATAGGCATATCAACTATGCCACCTTATATATAATAGATATGATAAAAGTACAATTGCCACTTTATGATATTTTGACATGTTTCAGGTAGTACAGGTAAATACATGTTGTTGTCTCCACTTTATATTCCGTATGCTTCAACAGCATTACTAACAGTCAAATGTGTTACTAAATATACATGTAGATACACCAACAGTCAAATCTGTTACTAAATATAGATGTAGATACACCAACAGTATAAAGTGTCAACACATAATACACATGATAAAAAGTAACAATGAGGTGTAAAGATATATTGTCACTAAACCATAGGATACACAAAATTAACAGTAAAGTGTCATATGTTTAGCACCAACAGTCACTTCTCAACGTGGTGGTATTGGTGGAGATCCATTAATTGCTAAAAAAAAAAAATTTGTTAAAAAGAACATCTCTAGATTCTGTTGTTTGTCTGTTGGACGCTGTTGTGTTATTGTACAGTTTTCAATTTATATAAAGCTTGTCTCGGACAATCAGCACTTTTTTGCCCTCTATTCTTGCTTTTTTCATAACTGGATAGAGTGACAATAAGGAGTCAAAATCACATGATAACAGTTCCAGAAAAAGTAAAGATCACAAGATCCACAAAATTAATGGTTATAAGTGCTATAGTTAGGTGTTTAAAATCACATAAAAAAAATAAACAGTAATAGTTTGGAGTAAAAATCACATGATACTCAAACAAACAGTTATAGTAAGGAGTTATAATTACAAAAAACACAAGTCAGTTATATCTAGGAGTAAAGATAAAAAAAATATGCACAATTTACCTAAATATGATATTATAAACAAAAAATTTCTCATATTTATTCATGATATGGTGATTTTAAAAAAAATATCTTAAAATTCTTTGTTTTTATGACATTTTTAATCCAAGGGAAAAAAATCTGATTTATTATCATCATTTATATATATCATTATTTAATTAGTTTGATTATTTTAAAATTTGCTGCTTATTTTCAAATAAGTTTTTTTTGGGTGTATTTGGTGTTTATATACATTGATGGTTATAACAAATATATAAACCTGTTTCAGACACCAATGGTTAATAGGAGTATAAGTTCGGTATGTCATTTGAGTGGGAATGTTGTCACTTTACTTTATTTATACATCTTTTACATCCATTTTTGCTTTTTATATCATTACTACTACTGGGCATCATATATTTAAAAGTTGTCATTGCAAAAGCCTTTTTAAAAGCCCATTGCAGTTGAAAAATTTTCAATGTTTTAAATTTGCTTTACCATGCTGAATCATTTTAATTTTTTATAGTTTGATTTTTCTCAAACTTTATAAGCCATATTAAAACTATAAAAATATAGCCCAACATTTCAAGTATATGCTATTTGATTTATACAATGTTGTACATGATAGTTATTTATTTTAGACTGAAAAGTGTAACTGAAATATTCTTCTCTTCTTGTTGTTTTGTAAATCTGAGTGTATTAAGCATGACCTTGTCTGTATCAACATGACCTTGTGATTTAATGACCTTGAAGTCAGTTTTATATTGGATGTTTGTAACTTGAAAGTGTGAGCATGTTTGTTTTAGTTGTAGTCTGTAAATGTGTAAAATCACCTCAAATCTCCCACTAGAAATGTTTTTTAAGTTCATGTCTGGTAAATTTTATATTATTGCGTGATACTTTCTCCATGAAGTAGTTTGAAATGAATAAACATAGTTATGTACTATTTCTTAGTTTGATATGAACCCTATGACACAAAACAAAAGACATATATATTGCTGTTTCCATTCATAATGTCTGTTTATATTTTTGCCATCAGTTAATGAATTCCACAGATGAGATATTTTATGTATATTAAAAAGAAGATGTGGTATGATTGCCAATGAGACAACTCTCAACAAGAGACAAAATGACACAGTAATTAACAAGTTATGCTTATTTGGTGTAAAAATTCATAAGGAATGTTTATTAAAAATAATAATAATACATAATGTATTGAAAATTCACTTTACATACCTGCTTTACCTTTACAGTTCGTGTTTTAATAGAAAATATGTTAATCAGGAGTTACACTGTAAGAGATATGTGAAAAGGATTATGTTATCCCCTGACATTAACATTTAACCTTTAATCTTAGTATAAATGTGAAAATGGTGTTGTATGTGATGTTATATAAGTAACATATATTTCGTGTATTTTGTATAGTCACCAAGTTCCAGTAGAAGAGAATCATTATCTGAAGTAAGAACCCCCTCAAAGACTAGTTCCTTGTCACAAGTTGTTACTGGTGATGAGTCGGGTACCAGGGTAGCCAGAACATTGTTTACAAACAGAACAAAATGTATAATATGGGGAATGCAACAGAGAGCAGTCCAAGGGATGTTAGATTTTGATTATGTCTGTTCCAGAAAAGATCCCTCTGTTGTAGCTATGATTTATCCTTTCACGTATGTATTGAAACTCACATATAAAAATGTTCTGGCGTTTGCTTTCATGGTATTTTAAATAAACAGTATGCTCAAGCATCACAATTGCAGATCAAGGTTTTTCAGGTGTTCAGCAATATGTATTGGATTTTAAGGTTAGCTTTCTGTTTGTTTACTCTACAACTGAATTATTGAGAGAGAAAAACTACTGCATTGTTTAATTTTTTTCAGCATAACTGCCTTTTCTTCCTAAGAAACATGTTTGTTGATCACATAATCTTCAGAATGCAAAATCTCTTACAGTCTCATTCAAATTAAACTTCATCTGTATGTGTTTGATTTCAGAGTTACTCCCCCTTTGTAACATAGACAATCTTCTCTTACACTATTAATACAAAATGCACATGTATTTGTTGAATGGAATACAATATCTTGAGATATGATGCACTTTGGCATCTTAACTTTTCAATGAAATGTTCAGACAAAAATAATGGAAACAAACTTATTTTCTGGTAAAAAAAAATCTTTTTTTTTCTGATAAAATTGCAATGCACATGTTTTCTGTGATTTAAAAGAATAAGTTTATATTTGATTTTAGTGGTGATCACAAACAGAAGTTTTATTGGGGACATAAAGAAATATTGATACCAGGTAAATATTGGTAAAATATAGTACTGTTGTGAATGCTAGTAAGTGCGGAACAGGTACTGTTAAAATGTAAGTAAATGTAGTATTGTTGCATTACTATTAGTACACTTTATGGTTTTACTGTTTGACAACTTAATGTAATGATAGGCACATTTCTATTATTTTTTTGCAAAATGAACTTATTGTATTACCCCAAAACAGGACAATTGATCTGGTCCCAATGAAATTATTAGATAAAACATTCTATAGTGTTTCAAGAATGCTTCGAAAAATGTGTGAAGATACATTCAATATGATAATAGGGAGATAATAAAACAAATATCCTCTATGTATGAGGACCAGTTTAGTTCATTTGATACAAATGTTATTTTATTTATTTCAGTATACAAGAGTATGAGTGATGCTATGGGGAAACACCCCACTGCAGATGTGTTAGTCAGTTTTGCTTCATTAAGATCTGCCTATGACAGTACTGTGGAAGTTATGTCATATCGGCAGGTAAGTTAAAATAAAGGTTAATTACCTGGTTGACTTAACAGTAAGCAGGTAACTGTACTGCCTTCAACAATGAGCAAAATCCATATGACATAGCTATAAAAGGCATCGAAATGGCAAATGTTAATAATTCAAACAAGAAAACTAACGGGCTGATTAATGTACAAAGCAATAATCATATATGATATACAGCAACAAGCAACCACTCAATATAAGCTTCTGACTTGAGACCAGAACAAAGAATGTTGCAGAATTTAACATATCAGCGTGTGGTCAACCCTCCACCTAACCTGGGACAGTGGTGTAACAGCGCATCATAACAACAAACTGAGAAGGACTTTACCCATCTGATTGATATAAAACAAGAGCATACTAGAGAGAGTTCCCTTTTAAATTTATACACTTTTAATTCTAAATTAAGATGTTTATATGTCAACACTTTATGTTAAATTTCCTATAATTTTACAATATCATTACAGATAAAAACAATAGCAATAATAGCTGAAGGTATTCCTGAAAATCTAACAAGACAGTTAATCAAGATTGCTGACGAGAGAGGTGTATCGATCATTGGTCCTGCAACTGTAAGTTTTCAGTGTAGATATTATTGTGTAATTCAGAATTATGGGCAGGATAGCAATTTTCCTGGATTTCATGAGTATAGGTAAGCCATGAATTTAGGCTTTCAATGAAGTACACATTTTCTCAAGGCTTGAATATAGACTGACAGGTCAACAAAGTAAATCTAAATACATGTCTTCCTTAATTCATGAAAATAGTAAATAACAAATAATGAATGAATACATACATGTAATAGATTTTAAAAATCTGTTTAAAAAATAACAGTATTATTGCTGCTGATTTTAATAACTCATTGATTTTTTTGTCTGATTTTTTCTTCTTCAGACAATTGAAGATATTCATTATATATTTAGCATTGAAATAATGCAAAAAGGTATATTGCCAGTTTGAAGGAGACTATTGTATTTTCTACTTTCTTTATTTACTCCTGGAGTAAAATCACATGTTGATTATTTTAAAAATTCTCAGCTAAACCTTGTTTTTCAGTATGATACATGTTTTATATCTCAATTCCACAGGTTGGTGGTGTTAAGCCTGGATGTTTTAAGATTGGTAATACAGGAGGGATGTTGGACAATATTCTTGCTTCTAAACTTTATAGACCTGGCAGGTAAGTTGAAACAAAACTAATTGCTATTTATCTGGTTAACTTACTGTTTGACGCAATGTATACATGAAACAATACTCTCAATTCAGAAATTATTGCAGTGCCAAAAATGCAACAATTTAAACATGCATTATGCATTTTCATATGAATTATTCAGGATTTTTGGCAAAAATTGAATTTGTATTTTAGTTTAAAATAAATGACAAAACTTGCTGTAATTTCTGAATTTACAGTACTTTACATGGTTTATCCTTCTGAAAATGAATCTTAGATATTGATACGTTCTAGAGTTAAGCTTCAGAAATGTGACAGTTTCGTTTTCTTTGTCTAATCAATTATATTGATTTTTTACTGTACTAAAACCTTCTACAAAAGGGATAATAAAAATGTGTTTAAAATCTCATATATGGATCATCTGTATTAAATCAAACTTTTATATTTTTAGTGTTTCCTATGTGTCAAGATCTGGTGGAATGTCCAATGAGTTAAATAACATTATATCACTGAATACTAATGGTGTGTTTGAAGGTGTAGCCATTGGCGGCGATAGGTAAGTCATGTATATCTATAAAAATATGATATGTAAAGCTAGGAGCATTATATCACTGAATACTAATGGTGTGTTTGAAGGTGTAGCTATTGGCGGAGATAGGTAAGTCAAAAATGTTATTATATTCTGATGTCACAAGTCTTTATAAATATGAAAATAGTCTATTATAATGTAAGTTTAAAGTTTATTAAATTTGAAACTTTTTTCTTTGATATATGCTATAGAAAATGTTAAATATTTCTAACAGTATTGAATTTCTGACTTAACAAAATTAATATTCATTTAATATATTATTTAACCTGCTAAAGAAACTATAAAAAATGCTTTCAATTAATTCACATTTTCACATAAATGAAAATAGCATTATATCAGTATTTTTTCATGCTTTTCTTGTTTACAGATATCCAGGAACAGTATTTTTGGACCATATTATGAGATACCAGAATGAAGAAGATGTCAAAATGATCGTTGTTTTAGGAGAGGTATGTCAGTATACAGTTATCATTGGAAAATGCTGAACATTTTAATAGAAAGTTAACTTTGTTGGCTTACTTTCAATAGGGATAAAGGGATATATGAGGAAGCAACCTAGCAACACCAATATCATCTCTGAAGTGAAGACAGTATGAGATTAAAATCAATGAGACAGCCAACTAAACACACTAATGGATAACAAAATTATCTAGGAATATTGATGAAATCATAAAACATTGAAAGTGATATCATATAAAAAAGAAGATGTGGTATGATTGCCAATGAGACAACTGTCCACAAGAGACCAAAATGACACAAACATTAACAATTATAGGTCACAGAACGGCCTTCAGTCTATTTAATGTATGCCCACAATTAGCCATAATTTTTAAGTCTGATCAGATATTATTACCTCCAACAGAAAAAGTTAAATTGTATAAACCTGATATAAATCAGAAGGTATAATTTTGTAAAGAAGTTAGATCTATAAAACATTAATGATATGGTGGTTTTTATTGCTAGGTTGGAGGTACAGAGGAATACAGAATTATCCAGGCTATCAAAGATGGTCAGATAACTAAACCTATAGTGGCATGGTGTATAGGAACATGTGCTAAAATGTTTACATCTGAGGTACAGTTTGGTCACGCTGGGGCATGTGCTAACGCGGAGGCAGAGACAGCCGTGGAGAAAAACAAAGCTTTGAAAGAAGTAGGATGTCATGTACCAACTAGCTTTGATGAATTAGGACAAGTTATTGGGTAGGTTTATGTATATAAGGGCCAGTCTTCTTTTTATACGACCGCAAATTTTGAAAAAAATTTCGTCGTATATTGCTATCACGTTGGCGTCGTCGTCGTCGTCGTCGTCGTCGTCGTCGTCGTCGTCCGAATACTTTTAGTTTTCGCACTCTAACTTTAGTAAAAGTGAATAGAAATCTATGAAATTTTAACACAAGGTTTATGACCATAAAAGGAAGGCTGGTATTGATTTTGGGAGTTTTGGTCCCAATATTTTAGGAATTAGGGGCCAAAAAGGGCCCAAATAAGCATTTTCTTGGTTTTCGCACTATAACTTTAGTTTAAGTTAATAGAAATCTATGAAATTTTGACACAAGGTTTATGACCACAAAAGATAGGTTGGGATTGATTTTGGGAGTTTTGGTTTCAACAGTTTAGGAATTAGGGGCCAAAAAAGGGCCCAAATAAGCATTTATCTTGGTTTTCGCACAATAACTTTAGTTAAAGTAAATAGAAATCAATGAAATTTAAACACAATGTTTATGACCACAAAAGGAAGGTTGGTATTGATTTTGGGAGTTTCGGTCCCAACAGTTTAGGAATTAGGGGCCAAAAAGGGACCCAAATAAGCATTTTTCTTGGTTTTCCCACCATAGCGTTAGTATAAGTGAATAGAAATCTATGAAATTTAAACACAAGGTTTATGACTATAAAAGGAAGGTTGGTATTGATTTTGGGAGTTTTGGTCCCAACAGTTAAGGAAAAAGGGGCCCAAAGGGTCCAAAATTAAACTTTGTTTGATTTCATCAAAATTGAATAATTGGGGTTCTTTAATATGTCGAATCTAATTGTGTATGTAGATTCTTAATTTTTGGTCCCGTTTTCAAATTGGTCTACATTAAGGTCCAAAGGGTCCAAAATTAAACTTAGTTTGATTTTAACAAAAATTGAAACCTTGGGGTTCTTTGATATGCTGAATCTAAAAATGTACTTAGATTTTTGATTATTGGCCCAGTTTTCAAGTTGGCCCAAATCGGGGTCCAAAATTAAACATTGTTTGATTTCATCAAAAATTGAATAATTGGGGTTCTTTGATATGCCAAATCTAACTGTGTATGTAGATTCTTAATTTTTGGTCCAGTTTTAAAATTGGTCTAAATTAAAGTGCAAAGGGTCCAAAATTAAACTAAGTTTGATTTTAACAAAAATCAAATTCTTGGGCCTCTTTGATATGCTGAATCTAAACATGTACTTAGATTTTTGATTATAGGCCCAGTTTTCAAGTTGGTCTAAATCAGGATCTAAAATTATTATATTAAGTATTGTGCAATATCAAGTCTTTTCAATTGCACAGTATTGTGCAATGGCAAGAAATACCTAATTTCACAATATTGTGAAATAGAAATTTTTTTTTTAATTAAGAGTTATCTTTCTTTGTCCAGTAAAGTAAGCAAGAAATATCTGCAAGATTTTTTTTTAATGGAGTTATCTTTCTTAGTCCAGAATCAACTTAAATCTTTGTTATATACAATATACAATGTATATTCACTTTTTACTACCAACTGATAAATTTAAATAATCTTTACCATTCAGTGATAACAAGCAGTTTTTTTACATCTTAATATTTTATGATGTATTTAAATGAGTAGTAATTGTTGCAAACTCCATTAGAATATTTTAATTGAAATTAGTTTTGGAATAAGGGAAAGGGGGATGTGATTAAAAAATTGGGTTCAATTTTTCTCATTTGAAATTTCATAAATAAAAAGAAAATTTCTTCAAACATTTTTTTGAGAGGATTAATATTCAACAGCATAGTGAATTGCTCTAAGAGAAAACAAAAATTTTAAGTTCATTTGAATACATTCATTCTGTGTCAGAAACCTATGCTGTGTCAACTATTTAATCACAATCCAAATTTAGAGCGGAATCCAGCTTGAATGTTGTGTCCATACTTGCCCCAACTGTTCAGGGTTCAACCTCTGCGGTCGTATAAAGCTACGCCCTGCGGAGCATCTGGTTTATCTGAATAAAGGAGATACATGTCTAGTTCTTGGTTGTCAAGAATCTAAAGTAGTCAATTTAGACTATACTGCCAGCAACACTAAATTCTCTCTCAGTATAAAAAATCCTTAAATACTAACATTCAAAAAAATTATATTCACTGTATGAGTTGAAAATTGAATTTGAATTGAAAGACACTATATAGATATATGATCACATTCCTACTCATTTGAAATTGAATTGGTTTTACTTATTTTTTACAGCGATTTATATAAGAAATTGGTTAGTGATGGTGTCATAGTCCCACAGGAAGAGGTCCCTCCTCCTACAGTGCCTATGGATTTCACCTGGGCAAGGGTAAGCATAGAATTTCTTTATAGACAGTTAATTCACAAGCCTTCCTACAATTTATTTTTGATTTTACTTTTGCAAGTGTAAGCATAAAGTGTGTCTCTATAGATAGATAATATGCAACCCCTGGACATTTACTATCCATCAATTAAGCATCATTCAATCAATCAATCATTAATCAATCAATCAATCATTCAAAATGTAACATATTCAGTTAGGTAAAATCTTAACATGTGTATTGTTTAGGAATTGGGATTGATCCGAAAGCCAGCTTCCTTTATGACGAGTATATGTGACGAGAGAGGACAGGAACTGTTGTATGCTGGGATACCTATAACAGATATATTTAAAGAGGACATGGGTATCGGTGGAGTGTTGAGTCTGCTTTGGTTCCAGAGAAGGCAAGTAAACACAGATTGTAATAAAATTATAAAGAGCTATCTAAATGAATTTAAATCACAGATCATATTCTTAAGAAGAAAAAAAATGTCTTCAACATTATCTTTTAGTTTTCATGGATTTTGAGGTCAGCCTCTACCAACATGTGCATGTGTTTCCCTTGAACGTTATCCCAGGATCTGTTTCATTAATTTGTACATGCTGTTGATCTTTAATTTACAATTAATCCCATAATTAAAATAGACCACCATGACCTATTTTGACACTACTGTGACTGACATTTTAAACAAACTTGGTGAAATAGTAAATATCATTTTCAAGATTGTCAAAGATTGCATACAGATATCTTTTTGTGGATAGTTGTCTCATTGGCAATCATACCACATCTTATTTTTTATATGCCCTAGTTTGAAGTGGGAAGCTATAATGCATTTGCTTGAAGTAGTGAGCTATCTTTCTTTCAAGATGCTATAACAAATGAGACCATCTTTTAGAAAGTTGCTTCCATGGTCTGTTTGTGAAAAGGTCAACATCCTCCCAAAAAATGGATAATAAATTGACTTGTTTTTATGCTTTGTTGTGGTTTATATAGAAAATTTCATCCTCTAATAATAAATTGGTTTGCATTCTGGCAGAAGTGATTTAAAGTGTTTACTTGTATTTGTATGACAGACTTCCACGATATGCTACAAAGTTTATAGAGATGTGTCTGATGGTAACAGCTGATCATGGTCCGGCAGTGTCTGGTGCCCATAATACCATTGTATGTGCTCGAGCTGGTAAAGATCTGGTTTCCAGTCTGGCATCTGGATTGTTGACAATTGTAAGTTTGGAATAAGAGTAGATCTGCATTTGAATTTAAAGTGTAATTATGAGAGGAAATTTAGATGATTGCACTGAAACCGCTTATCATATTTTTATCTTTGGTAACTTTGTAAAATTTAAAACCCTTTAGATGATGAAATTACCAGTACCTTTTTTACTGAACCATCTGGGCCTATTTTACAACTAATGTTTCTTCATTGGTGTTTGAGTCCAAAACGTTTGAAAATCAAAACACTTCTATTCCTACAATTGTCGATGAGATGATAACACCTAAATGCTAATATTACGTTCCTCAAGTGGTTTGAATAAACGGCTGTGGTAAAATAGGAATGTATTGTGTGTTAGATGATTTGCAAAGTCATGATTTCTTTTGGCTGCTCCAATCATATTCCCATATTGTATACTTTTTATGAACGAATGGCTCATATTAATATATCAACATAAAGAGCCAACCTGGGGTGAATTCAATATAAATTCAAGCCCCATAGATTTTTTTTCTAAAATGACCAAAGGTATAGCTATTCAGTATCTTTATAGGGAGATAGATTTGGAGGGGCGTTAGATGCAGCAGCCAAGCAGTTTAGTGATGCATATGAAAGTAAACTTATTCCAATGGAGTTTGTCAACCAGATGAGAAAAGAAGGCAAACTTATAATGGGTATAGGACATAGAGTCAAGTCGGTAAGTAAAACAGTAAAATGAAATTAAGTCTAACTTTGCTTTTAACGTTTCAAATCAAGAAAGACATAAAAAAGAGACAAATATGGTTTATTGGTATTTGTTTTTGGATGTAGTTTTTGCCAATTTAGGATTTAATAGACATTTATGATTGAATATTTGGAATAAGTGACGATATAAACTCATCAAAGAGATTTAATTTTGTATATATGCCAGAAGCATGTTTTGTCTACAAAAGACTCATCAGATAATGCATTGAATAAGGCCTTTTCTGTACGTAAAAATGAAAGTTTTATTTATACATAGTGAAGTTCATTCAGTTGCACTTTTATCATTATAATCTGAACTTACAAAATTTAAAATACTAGGCATAATTACCATAGATACATGATTGACTTAATATTTCTAGATCAATAATCCTGACAAGAGAGTGGTGATATTAAGAGATTACGCTCAGAAGAATTTCCCCTCAACACCAATGTTAGACTACGCTAGTGAAGTAGAGAAAATAACGACATCTAAGGTACGTATACACTGGGACTATTATACTAATAGTTGGTCTAATAGTCCCATGTATACACTTTATTCAGTTAGAGGACAACAAATTCAAAATGTGCAAAAATAAATAATATTTTCGTAAAAGATAATGAATATTCCTTGGCAATTACAAAAAACATTGATGCTGTTACACTTACAATTAGTACTGTTGTGAAAAACTCCTTTATAAGTTGTTTTAATATAATATATAGACGTTTTGGTTACACATTGGTATTTGTTAAAACATTGATGTACTATTTTTTTTCAACAGTAATATACCATGTTTATGATTTATTTGCAGAAACCCAACTTGATATTGAATGTTGATGGATTCATTGGAGTTGCATTTGTAGATCTGTTAAATAATTGTGGCTGTTTTACAAGGTAACTTACTCATATTTCTGGAGATAACAGTTGGTGGTTCTGAAGGGTTATAAGCTTAACTTCTGATATGGTAGATTTTGAAGATACTGATGATCCAATATCAGAAAGCCTTTGTTGATTGTTTAATAAGTTGTGACCTATTTACCAGAGAAGTGTTTGGATTTTTTTATCATTGTGTAGAAAGGTGTGGGGGTATACTTTGCACATCATCAAGTTTAACTTCTTGTTAAACTTTTACAACCCTTCTTTTTAGCAGTCCTGGTCCAAAGAGCCAGTGGAGCTTAACACATCACTTTGCATCTATCATAGTCTTATATTTTGTTTTACAAAATTCTTCATCTAACTCAGTAGCCAATTGAAACCAAATAAGAAATGATCAGCAAGACAACGTCTAAAAATATGTTAACAATATGGAAATTGGCAGGCAATTTCTTCCATGAGTTATTGCCCTAAATCAAGGATTTTCACCAATTTTCTTGTGTAAAATAATAAAAGATAAGAAAAAAACTATACTGAATAAATTGATCAGAAATATGGGATACATCAAAAAGATTGAGTCCAGAAATAAATAACTAGTCTACAATGAAAAGTTTTGTTTTAAATCTGATTATAAATCTTTTTTTACAGAGAGGAATCAAAAGACTTTGTAGATATAGGCGCTTTGAATGGATTATTTGTATTAGGAAGAAGCATGGGATTTATAGGTATATTTACTTTTTAAATTTCATTTGATTAGGCATTTAAGTCATTACATAGGATACAATATGATTGATAATTTACATCCTTAAATACTGTAATATGTATCTGACTGAAGCTTTGAAGGCCTTGAGGACCTTTGATTAACATTATGTGGGTAATAGATATTTCAAAAAATCAACAACTACAAAAAATCAATTGCATAATAAAAAATGGCTAGAACATGATCTCTTGCTAAAAAACACATTGTAATTAACCAGGATGAAGTATCAAGGGGAAGCAATCTTGTACAAGGTGTTATCAGTTATGTACAATGAGAGTTACCTCCCATTGAACACAATTATTATGTAGATCAGTGACTATCGACTTAGTTTAGAATTCTATTCATCAATTAACTGCTTATCTTCATATGGTTGCCACAGATGTAGATTTGGTTGCTATTTTGTCGCTTTTAAAGAGAAGACTTATAAATCAAATTTGTAGACAGTTTAAAGGACGGAAATTAGTAGACATTGTTTTGTTACTGTGTTTGGGCTATGTTAATTATAATTCAATTATCATTGCATCTTTAAAACTTCCATAAGCATCCAGTGCATAATTTACAGGCATTTATTTTGATGTATGAGTTGCAGACATTTTTATAAACACAATCATAGGCAGATAAACTGTCAAAGTGAATTCTTAAACATCTATAAATATTTTGTTTTTCAGGTCATTTCTTGGACCAGAAGAGATTAAAGCAAGGTTTGTACAGACATCCGTGGGATGATATATCTTATATCATGCCAGAAACAACAGGACTGATGGGGACAGACACGGACAATGTATAATTATCATATCTTAGGTTTATCAAACATTACTTAAATTATGCTGGTCTTTATTTTGATTTTGTACAATGTGGTTTTTATTAAAATTGTTACTGTCTATTATATCAGAAGGATAAGAATATATGTTATTATAAATGATAATTTATGTTAGTTTTAAGTTTTTTTGTGATGGCTTGATAGGACCAATACAAAACTAGAATTTTCAATTTATACTCAAAAAGTATAAGATATATTAGAGATTTATAGTCAACTGAGAATCTCATAATTTATTTTATATCAAAACATGTAACTATGGTAACATTCCTCACATTTCTTATAAATGTTGATTACTAATAAAAAAGACATAATCATACATTTACAAGTGATCTTCTTAATTTTATTTAGATTAGTTACTTTGTTAAAGATAGTATAAGATTCATTTGAGTTGAATACATTTGTTATTTTTGTATTTTTTATTATTGCAAAATATCAAGAATGATTGTATTTCCCAAACCAACTTGTTATAATACATTGATAAATAACTTGTTTGATTCGTTATTAGTTGTACTATGCAAATTTGTTTGTTATTGATGTCATCATTTGACACATAAGTCTTTTAGTCTTATATAAGGTTGTAAAAGTCACATGGATATAAAGGGAAAATAATCATTATTACCATAATACATGTTATAGCCTATATGAACAACAACAAAAAGTTCTTAATTTTCCCTTATTCTTACCCCATTTATACCTTTCCAGAATTAACATTAAGTTCTGTTTGATCTCCTTTCTTCATTGGTCAAAATTGAAAGATGAAGTAAAATTTTCTTCTTGTGATGTCACAAAAAGAATAAACCATTCCATTTGATTTCATATATAAAGAACACTTCTTTTCACGATTCATTAAAAGATAACGATAAAATTTGTCTTCATATAGTCTAAAATCCAATGCCGCCACCAAAACTTGTGCAATATGATATTTCTCCACACTTGTTAGATAGATTTTATAGATTTGAAAAAAACTAAACAAGCCTAGTGTTTTAGATAAAAAAAACTATTTTTAGAAGAGAAATATAGTATTTTAGGAGTTGTTCTAGGTATTACAAAGCAAGTAAATAATTACTGCTCTTCTCTGTATTGGTATATTGAGTAGTATCCTTAACCTTTTAACATAAACTAACTTATTCAATTATACTTTACTCACAATTGTCCATGACCTTTGACATAAAAGTGCTGACTAATTAAATCATCAAACTCATTATCATATTCGGCCTGAAAGTGTTGAAACCATTAAAGTGTGCCATAACTGTAATAACTGGGGTTATACTATTTATTGATAATGATAAAACTGCTGCCTATGTAACAATCATGTGAATAAAAGAAAAATACAATTAATAGGCTAAAATATTTAGGTCACTAAGGTTTGTTTGATTCCTTAATAAACCACACAATGAAGTTTTAGATAAAACATATCTACTGGTTTTAAGATTTGTGTAAAGATGTTTTAGAGATAGAATTTGTGATCACATTCAAAACGTTTAAATATTTGTGTAAAGTTGTTTTAGAGATAGAATTTGTGATCAAATTCAAAACGTTTAAATATTTGTGTAAAGTTGTTTTAGAGTTAGAATTTGTGATCACATTATTTGTCTTTATATAACTTGTCTCTCGTATTAGAACTGTACAATCTGTTATTGTCTATGTTTTGTAGAAGTTATGTTGTTAAGGTTTCAGTGAAATCAAGTATTTATACAAGATGTATTTATGTGGTTGACCTTGTATATTGGGTTTAAATAAAATATACAATAGTGGGCTCCATTTTATTGACTTAGTTTCTTTTAGCCATTGTTTTCATCTCAAGAATGTAAACACAAGAGTTGAAAAAAAAACAATGGATATTTTTTGTCATAGACAAAATATCACCATATGTAATGTGTTATCACCTCCAAAACACTGTTATAACATAATAAATCAAAAGGCTTAGACCACAAATGTTGTCCCTTGATTTTCGTTGTCCACGAATATAGTCCCTAGTGTTGACATTGGGTTACTTGCCAATATTTTTAATACCCTTTTCAAATTTATTTCTCCATGTTTTATGCCTCAAATTGCAAGTAGGGGGGTGAAATTACACTGTAAAAAAATTTGGGTCCAGAATTTAACAGGAAAGTAGTGATTTGGTCCAGTTAAAAAAAGGTTAAAAATAAGCACTTGGGAAGCTGTCAAAAGATTTCAAGACGTCCTAAATATAGAATTGTCTGTATTTTGAGTTAGAGCCAAAAACGTTATTTATAATTTTGATATAATTTGTACAACACACTGTGAAAATTTCATTGAGAAAGGGCAGGTGAGATTTTTTTAATTTTCATTTATGTTCTAAAAGAAATGCATTACGAAATAATTGTGGTCTCGGACCAAAAGAATAACAAAATTTTGAAAACTCAGAAAACACAAAGCAACCATGCAGTAGTTCACTACTGGAGATGTTTAACGACCTTGACTACCTGATCTGATAAGCCAATCACAAAACAAGACAGGATAACTCTTAAAAGCAATGGCAACCTTACAATGAATTATGAAACAAGAACAGATAACTTAGAATAAACAAACACAAACACTCAGTGAAGCAAAAAACAGATATCTCAGATAGAATAATGGCAACAATTCATTGAATCACAAAACAAAAACAGATAGCTCAGATAGAATAATGGCAACAATCCAATGAATCGCAAAACAAAAACAGATAGCTCAGATAGAATAATGGCAACAATTCATTGAATCACAAAACAAAAACAGATAGCTCAGATAGAATAATGGCAACAATCCAATGAATCACAAAACAAAAACAGATAGCTCAGATAGAATAATGGCAACAATTCATTGAATCACAAAACAAAAACAGATAGCTCAGATAGAATAATGGCAACAATTCAATGAATCACAAAACAAAAACAGATAGCTCAGATAGAATAATGGCAACAATCCAATGAATCACAAAACAAAAACGATAGCTCAGATAGAATAATGGCAACAATTCAATGAATCGCAAAACAATGAAAGAAAAATCAGAAAAAAGGTAACCATGCAGAGAATCACAAGAACAGATAAATGAGACTAAAGCCTCAGTAGGCAGTACAATCACATTAAAGCGTCAGTAATAATGAATTCTTCAGAATTTTTCATGACAAACTACATGAATATATAATAAGAGTGCACACACTGAAATGTCTTGCCTTCTTTACTAATCATTGATATTATGTTGATAGTCCTAAATATAAGGCTTTTATTACAACTGTCACCCAAACTCAACATTAACCAAGAAAACTTAAAACATTGATCAATGAACCATGAAAATGAGGTCAAGGTCAGATGAACCATGCCAGGCAGACATATACAGCTAACAATTCTTCCATACAACAAATATATTTGACATATTGCTTATAAATTAAGAAAAACAGACTAAAATGCAAAAACTTACACTTAGTAATGAACCGTAAAAATGAGGTCAAGGTCAAATAAAACCTGTGCGACAGACATTAAGATCATAAAATATTTTCATACACCAAATATAAGTGACCTATTGCAATTGGTATTAGAAAAAAAGATCAAAACTCGCAAACTTAACTTTGACTACTGAACCATGAAAATGAGGTCAAGGTCAAATGACACCTGTCAGCTAGACATGTACACCTTACAATTATTCCATACACCAAATATAGTAGACCTATTGCATATAGTATAAGAAAAAAAGACCTAAACACAAAAACTTAACTATAACCACTGAATCATGAAAATGAGGTCAAGGTTAGATGACACCTGCCAATTTGAGGTAAAGGTCGAGTGAAAACTGTGACAGGCATGAGGACCTTGCAAGGTACGCACATACCAAATGTATTTATCCTATTACTAAGAGAATTTAACATTACAAAAAATCTTTACTTTTTTTCTAGTAGTCACTGAACCATGAAAATGAGGTCAATGACATTGGACATGTGACTGACGGAAACTTCATAACATGAGGCATCTATATACAAAGTATAAAGCATCCAGGTCTACCAACTTCTAAAATATAAATCTTTTTAGAAGTTAACTAAAGATGCCGCAACTGGATCACTATCCCTATGTCGAACATTCTGCAACAAAAAATGCAGGCTCGACAAAAACTACAAGCTCCATTTGGTTAATTAGCTAAATTGCAATCTTATTGTTTATTAGTAGAAGAAAAAAACACTTTATTTGAAGGGATGAGTGTCATAGTGATGATTATTAAGTCTTCTGACTATTTATGTTCAACATTCCCAAAAAACATTTTCAAATGATGGTGAAATTGGACATATGATTTAAAAGATGTCTGGAAACCAAATTTGTCCAATATCAGTTTACCAATTCCTCTGACTGATCTTTTACATAGTGACCTAAACATTAATCTGGGTCTTCTCTTCTTGATCATTATCAAACCAAGCTTGGTATCGCATGGACCAGTGTTTCAAAAGTAGCTCCTTTGTATTTAATACATTCTCAACATCATTACAGATCTGAACTTGCGGTCATAAAACTTTCATGCACTATTTTTGTACTCAGACTCGAGAATCAACCAATCGAAATGCTGGATTTCATGTTTCAAGCATGATTTGTGTGCTCAAAGCACTTAGCAAAGTTTTATGACCTTTTATGATCTTCCCTTATTTGTCATTATCAAACAAATTTCTTTTAAGATATTGATCATGACTTGAAAGATTTTATCCTGAAATAAATCCTGTCTTGTGTGTGTCACCTTTTCTACATGTTAATCATTGTTGTTGGCCACTGATGGACTTATTTTATATGTTCAAGGGCAATAACTGAAAAGCCTTTTTTCTTGTTTTTTTAAACTTGGGTCATAATATCCTACTGTAATAAGAAATGTAGGCTTGAGAGCACTTTAAATGCAGTTTCCATTACAACTTACAGTTCCAAGGATCATAACTCCTTTTAATATAATAGATTTTGTAGCTTGTCACAAGACAGAAGACCTGTAATTCAGTGGTGGTTGTTTGTGGCTATATACTGTCACATATTTGATTTTTGTTAATCATTTTGTACATAAATTAGGTTGTTGGTTTTCTTATTTGAATTGTTATTTCTGGGCCTTTATATAGCTGACTATACTGCATAGGCTTTGCTCATTGTTGAAGGCCAAACAGTAAAGTAAAATTATTACAAACAATTATTCAACTTCGTTACCAAAATTTATTTTGCAGACACATCAGAACGTCACAATATATTGGCAATAATTTAAATGTGCAAGTCCACGAGCAGTAATTCCATGTTGTCTTCATATTGTCTGGCTTCAATATGGGTATTAAAGATAACGCAAAAAAACACTTAAGATATACCAAAACAAAATATAATTTTATTTCTTAGAAATATTTTAACAAGTAACATTTGTGAATATGGTATAACATAAAAGTTATAAAAGTAAAGACACTTTACTTGTAAATATATAGTATATCATGTATATTAATTAATAAGAGAAATTAAAATGCTAGTTTTACAAATTTATCAAATTGAATAAAAATAAAATATATTTAAGTTTATACCTTTAGTCTGATAATAAGAAAAGTTTGACCTCTTGACAAAAGAATAACTTATATGCCATGTTTCTACCACCTAAATCTACTTATGCACCTTTTCTAATTATTGCCTAAAAAGCAGATTCTGTTCATGTGTAATAAGTGTGGACACAAAAACTTGTCTATCCTAAATATTTAGTTGGATAAACATATTTGTCTAATACAATCACCAAACCATATTTATTTTATTCCACAACAATATTGCACTCACTGTAAACAATTACCTTTCTATCATAAAGCTATCTCAGTGACAGTCCCTGTTTATTAATAACAAAAGCCCAATGAATCCTTGGGTACATAAACTGCATTTAAAACATGTAACTTCATTGTGAAGAGTTAAATACAGTAACATCATAATATTGCCCAATTTTAATTTCATAGACTAAAATTCATTAAAATATGTTTACCAATGTAAATTATCCAAGATTTCTCCCAAAAACTCATTTAAAAAGACGTGATTTATTGTTATATGTTGTACTGTATTTTTTTTAGAGAAGACTTAAATAAACTAAATTTGTGATGTCACTTATATTCAATATCCCCTGTTTTAGTGATTGCAATCCCTCCTATGTACAATTTTTTTTCCTTTTTTTATAGTCTCACTACATAAAATTACATTAACAGGTCAATTTGTCACCTTACAAACACAGTTATATAATAAAATATCATGGCTAAGTTAACTGTAAAGTAATTAAAGCCAATGTCAGAAGGTACGTTATGAGCCCTTATAGAGGTGTCTTTACGCAAAATTGGTAAGTCTCTGCGTTTCATTTATAAACTTTATACATTTTACTAAAAGCACTTGAATATTAAAAAGAAGTCAAGCATTTTGATATTTCATAACGATCTGTCATGGGTCAAGGTATATATATACAAACAATATGTAACATCACTATTTTGTATATTTTTCTTTTAAATCTTTTTTTGAGATTAAAGGCCTGTTACCAATAATATATTTTTTTTCTCAACAACTGAGAAAAAGGATGTACGAGGTCATGAGCCTGTGTTATTGAAGGTGCGTAGGAAAACAGCAATAAACAGATTATCATAGATCTTCAAACTCTAGCATGTTTCTTGGCTGATATCAGGTTATCACCTTTCACAAGATTATAGCTAAGAAACATAATTTTGTTTGGAAGACAGAAAGTCACTTCATCTTCGGCAAAAAAATATTTTCTAAAGTTTTTAGCCGTAATGTAAGTAATGTCTTAGTGATGCAAGCAATAACATTATACACTTTTACTTATTACTTTAAAGTGTCTGATGCCCTTTATTTTTTGACCCCTTATCATTAAATATCTAATAAAATTCATTGCCACTCGTTTGCTTTATACTTATTTAGAGGACAATAATAAACAACTTTTATAAATCCCCTTAAAAAAAAAATTTTGATGTAACATTTGGAAAAAAAAGGTAAATTGCTTTATATTTGGTCTTGCTGCAGTAACACTCATAAATATATAGTATAAATATGTACAACATACAAAAGACTGAAGTAATAATATCACTGTGTTAAGGACAAATCTAATGGTTCTATCAAAAAAAAAATTAACCAAAAACTAAACTTGCAAAAGTTGTCATGAATTTTATCATTTTTAAAAACATCAATTTAAATGATTACCTCACACACTATCAGTGTTTTTTTCTAATTTGATATATTGTAACACAAAAAATCAAACATTTATAAAAGTATTTGGGTTGGGTTTTGAGAAAGATAATTTAGTTTTTGAAAACTCTGACACATACACTTTTATAAATAAACAGTATAGCCCTGAATCTGGTGAATATGCACTTCATTTTAAATAGTTCACATAATTTGTTTTTAAAATAAATCACAAAGATATAGAGTATAAAAAAAATCTCAATGATTACAAAAAATATAAATTGGTACAACAATATCTGAATATTCATAAGAAAGTAGTAATACAAATTGATTAAAGAAATAAAATTGATTTGAGTATTTTACTTTCAGTTCACACAGTTATAACTTATCTAATTTCAATGTAGTTGTCTTCTTCCATGAAAAATTGTGCTCATTTTAAAGTATGCCATCTGACCGACAATTTAATTCATGACTGTATGTGAAAAATAACAAACAGACATTAATTAAAGTTATCATGAAAGACATTAAATCATAAGTTGAATAGATTTTACTATTCCTAAGTACCTAGAAATCTGTACTGTTCTATAGCAATAAGAAATCCTGATTGTTGACAGATATGTGGTATCTTTGAAAGATCACTGGCTATAGTTATTTCATTCCTGTATATTCAGCCCTCTTTCCCCACTAAGTTCAAAGTCCACTTCATCTTGGAATTCTTCATATGTATCATTTGGCACTGTTCTTAAGAATGACGGGCACTGCAACAGAAAAATGTTATGTAAGATTAATTAATTGATTCTTATTGCTTAAAATGTCCAGAGACAAACTTCTTTGTGTATTCAGGTTCTGCAAAGAGGGTCAATCGAGATGTATAGATGAAATTGAAAAAAACTGTAGATTACATAGGACACAATAAGGCACCTACCATGGGAAGGAATAGAAGGGACCCTTTCATGGGTTATTGTAAGCTATATGAATTGCTTTGCTCTAACCTAATTTAAGGTAATATGTGTGCATGTGGTATTTTTAGATATTGATTAATTTAAAATGGGTGTACTGTAAGTCAGTTCGATATACACCCATGCTTTTCAGTAAATTTTTTAAATTACTTGTATGAAATTATAACAATTATAAATATATAGACACGACTCTTGAGGTGTATCTAGATTGTCAGAAGTTATAAAATACAGATAATGAATTTTTGCAAACATTGTATAGGACATTGTTTAGCAAAGCAATAGTGCAAATTGCAAACCAGATGCTCCGCAGGGCGTAGCTTTATACGACCGCAGAGGTTGAACCCTGAACGGTTGGGGCAAGTATGGACACAACATTCAAGCTGGATTCAGCTCTAAATTTGGATTGTGATTAAATAGTTGACACAGCATAGGTTTCTGACACAGAATGAATGTGTTCTAATGAACTTAAAATTTTTGTTTTCTCTTAGAGCAATTCACTATGCTGTTGAATATTAATCCTCTCAAAAATATGTTTGAAGAAATTTTCTTTTTATTTATGAAATTTCAAATGAGAAAAATTGAACCCAATTTTTTAATCACATCCCCCTTTCCCTTATTCCAAAACTAATCTCAATTAAAATATTCTAATGGAGTTTGCAACAATAACTACTCATTTAAATACATCATAAAATATTAAGATGTAAAAAAACTGCTTGTTATCACTGAATGGTAAAGATCATTTAAATTTATCAGTTGGTAGTAAAAAGTGAATATACATTGTATATTGTATATAACAAAAATTTAAGTTGATTCTGGACAAAGAAAGATAACTCCAATTAAAAAAAATTCTTGCAATAAGATATTTCTTGCTTACTATTCTGGACAAAGAAAGATAACTCTAATTAAAAAAAAATTTGCTATTTCACAATATTGTGAAATTAGATATTTCTTGCTATTGCACAATACTGTGCAATTGAAAAGACTTGCTATTGCACAATACTTAATATAATAATTTTAGATCCTGATTTGGACCAACTTGAAAACTGGGCCCATAATCAAAAATCTAAGTACATGTTTAGATTCAGCATATCAAAGAGGCCCAAGAATTTAATTTTTGTTAAAATCAAACTTAGTTTAATTATGGACCCTTTGGACCTTAATGTAGGCCAATTTGAAAACGGGACCAAAAATGAAGAATCTACATACACAGTTAGATTTGGCATATCAACGAACCCCATTTATTCAATTTTTGATGAAATCAAATAAAGTTTAATTTTGGACCCAGATTTGGACCAACTCGAAAACTGGGCCAATAATCAAGAATCTAAGTACATTTTTAGATTCAACATATCAAAGAACCCAACCGATTCATTGTTTGTCAAAATCAAACTAAGTTTAATTTTGGACCCTTTGGACCTTAATGTAGACCAATTTGAAAACATGACTAAAAGTTAAGAATCTACATACACAGTTAGATTCGGCATATCAAAGAACCCCAATAATTCAATTTTGATGAAATCAAACAAAGTTTAATTTTGGACCCTTTGGGCCCCTTTTTCCTAAACTGTTGGGACCAAAACTCCCAAAATCAATACCAACCTTCCTTTTATGGTCATAAACCTTGTGTTTAAATTTCATAGATTTCTATTTACTTATACTAACGTTATGGTGCGAAAACCAAGAAAAATGCTTATTTGGGTCCCTTTTTGGCCCCTAATTCCTAAACTGTTGGGACCTAAACTCCCAAAATCAATACCAACCTTCCTTTTGTGGTCATAAACATTGTGTTTAAATTTCATTGATTTCTATTTACTTAAACCAAAGTTATTGTGCGAAAACCAAGAATAATGCTTATTTGGGCCCTTTTTTGGCCCCTAATTCCTAAACTGTTGAAACCAAAACTCCCAAAATCTATCCCAACCTTCCTTTTATGGTCATATACCTTGTGTTAAAATTTCATAGATTTCTATTCACTTTTACTAAAGTTAGAGTGCGAAAACTAAAAGTATTCGGACGCCGCTGACGACGACGCAGACGACGACGCCAACGTGATAGCAATATACGACGAAAAATTTTTCAAAATTTGCGGTCGTATAATAAAAAAGCAAATAAACACACATTAATAATAGATATTTCAATATTGAATTTATCTGAGAAATATATGCATAAAAATGTGAACATGAATTAATGACAGTTAATTGAAACTGAAATACACATAGTTAATTTTCCAGCATTTGATGTCTTATCCTGACCGAGAAAAGTCTGTAATTCTTTATCTCATTAAAGCCAGTAGCTGTTGCTTTATCTCAGTTGCATCATAAAGCAACCAATCAGAAAATTCTTTATCTCATTAAAGCCAGTAGCTGTTGCTTTATCTCAGTTGCATCATAAAGCAACCAATCAGAAAATTCTTTATCTCATTAAAGCCAGTAGCTGTTGCTTTATCTCAGTTGCATCATAAAGCAACAAATCAGAATCTATCATGTGATTAGTTATTAATTCAAGATGGCATGTATATTGACTGAAACTAATAGCTCTGCACCCTGATGCAAAGCAACCAGGAGGTAAAACATTAAAAGGAAAGAGATCTTTCTTTGTTAGCCAAAATCTGTTATATAAAAATTAACCTTCATTTTGTCAACAGTGACAACATCAAATTTGAAAAGGGTTGGTTTACAAGTAATTGCACAGAAATGTCATAAAGTGCTATTTTCTAATTAAATAATGTGCACCGTAACTCTTGACAGGTAAAATTGAAAATCTTCAATACCAAAATCTACCTCCATTTGTCAACAGTAAAATGAGAAAGGCATTGTCCAAATGATTCACAAGTTATTTCTATGAAACAGATGGCAGCCACCCCCCAAATAACATATAAAAGAGAGAAAGCTATGTATTGTTTTGTTGTCACACCACCATCCCAAATTGATGATTAACTTGTATAATCTCATCAAATAGTTAAGGTATACATGCCCCAGACTGCATTTGAGTGTTGATGTTGGCCTCATGTTTTATTGTTTTTTTCATGTTTATTTTTCATTTTATTTTGAAGAAGCGTTTGAAAGATTTTCTTACTATATGATCCTAATTGTTGAAGAAAGGTAGATGTTTGTCCTCTGATTTTATTTGTTTGGAGAAAGGTGTCATTTTTAATTATTTCAGTTATGGATGAAAACAGATGATGCATTTCTTATTACCAATCTTTTATTTCAAATTGTAAAGAGATACTCAGATAGCTATTATATAGACTAAAGACTATAAAAATTGACAAATAGCAATGAAAGACTTTTATTTTGGCATCACCAGTAGAATTTCACATAATCTGTTAATGAAGGTAACACTCTAACAGTCTAAGAAATAAGACAACAATATATGAGTACATGTATATGATATGATAATTCAACATTAAATGTGAAATAACCTTTAATTTTAAATCAGTTAATATTCATTTATTATATGGTCCGAGAACACAATTAATTTGTAGTGCATTTCTTTTAGAACATAAATGAAAATTAAAAAAATCCCACCTGCGCTTTCTCAATGAAATTTTCACAGTGTGTTGGACTACTTTTGGGACAAATTATATCAAAATTATAGAAAACTTCATCGCCTCTAACTCAAAATATGGACAATTTTGTGTTTAGGGTGTCTTGAAATCTTTTGACAGCTTCCGAAGTGCTAATTTTTAACCTTTTTCAGCTGGACCAAATCACTACTTTCCTGTAAAATTCTGGACCCAAATTTTTTACAGTGTAATTTCACCCCCCTACTTACAATTTGAGGCATTAAACATGGAGAAATAAATTTTGAAGCGGTATAAAAATTAATGGCAAGTAACCCACTGTTAACACTAGGGACTATATTCGTGAACAACGAAAATCAAGGGACGACAATTGTGGTCTTGGACCATATTGTCTACATTATTGCTTTCCATATTCCTCATGAGTTTCAGTAAATCATCCAAAAGTTAAACTTTACATCCAACACATTCAGCAAAAAGAAAAATTCACATTAAAGACGACTTACTTTACCTACAAACATACATGAGCACAATTTAAAAAAAAGCTTTAACCTGAAACAGGACAGATGGAATGATGAACAGACAAATGAACAAACGTATGAATAGACCCACAGACCGAAAAACATAATGCCCCTATGTGGGGGCAAAAAAATCAAAGGCTAAAAGAAGTAGGTTCAATAAAGCCAAAAATTAGTTATTTTCAGATAAAAATTAAAACTTAAAATTTAATTACCATTACCACAATGGATAATAGCCATATTTTATATAGGTTCCGTAATAAGTCAATCACAATTTACATTCAGAATTTGATTTTCCCTGACATTCAATGAAAAAATGTTCAATTTCCTTTGGGTTTATGGACTGAAAACATATGTGTTGACAAGAAAGAGCTTTTAATTTTGTGTTTGTTATAACAAATTTCCTTTAATACTTAGTTTGTTAAACCCTGTGCTATAGGTTTTGGGGCCTAAATTGGGTTGACTCTAAAAATGATTTTGTTAACTTTCACAAAAATCTCTATTTTTTGCAAATTCAGAACTAATAGACATCCATCACAGATATCACATTCGGGTCTAATCAGGTTGGAAGCCTCTAGATATCTTTAATTTAAAAGGGGAATATAAAAATAAAAACGTTGAAACCATTAAGCTTGTACAATTTAAGCTGAAGATACAAATATTTTATATCTTAGAGAATAAAACTAATTTCCAGTCAAATGAAAATGATAACAAATTATTACATAAATGTATAAATTTTTAAATGCAAAAAAAATGCACAAGCTGTCAAAAATATGTCAATACAAAAAAGCAGATCTAATAAGTATACATTTACAAAACAAAGCATGAAACTATGTAAATATGTCTATTAAAGGTGTCTATATATGTGTATTGCACTTAGTCTATGAAAATATTTTAAATACAAATATCATTAATATAATACACAGTGAAAGTTAACCACTTGTTTAAACTAGTAACTTAGCATCTAATTCCATAACAACTACTCTTACAATAATTCTTAATAACAATAGGTGTACTCTGCAAAATAGTATACCCTGCTGAAAGTATCAAAACAAATGCCACAAAGAAGAGATCTTTCCCTCTAATGTTGATATCAATAAGTTCAAGAAAATAATAACAGATAAATTCATTTTATAGAACTCACATTGTGTTATTATATAGATTTGCTTTATAATATGTGCATAGAATAACAATCATTTTTTTTCCCGAAATATTATTTTCCACTGCTGATTTCAGGCTGGAAAAAATATCTAAAACCTGTTCAGCTGATAAAGTATTTGTACTTTTCAATATAAATTTATCAATCTAATAAAAGTTATTTTAATATAAATAATATATGTATAAATATCATTGCATTACATTACATTGTAATAAATATAATATATAAATATCATAACATTACTATCTTGATATCATCCTTTAATTATCTATAACAAATGGCACAATATAAGTAAAACTGGTATCCATCAAAAGTATAAATAGATACATATAAATCATGCATATCTCAGAAAAATATCATAGTTGTATTTATGTATTTATGTATTAGAACACAATTTTTCAGAAAAATATTTGTCGCAATTTATGGTTTGATTTAAACAAACCACATTTTGAATTATGATGAATAGTCTAAGTTTTTTGGTTTATTATTGGTCATAATTTTGCTGTCAGTTGTTCACTTTGTCCCAAAAAATCAATAAAGAGTGGTTCTACAATTATCTGTACCCTACATATTTCTAATGCCCAATTCAAAGTTTACATAATAAATCTCGATATTTTGTGGGAAAAAAATCTCAAAAGAACTACTTTAGTACATTTTGTAAATAAATTAACTTGAGAATGCTTGTTACATGTACATTAAACATTTCTTCTTTGAGTTTTATCATCGTCATGTCAACATATAATATCACAAAAGCGTGCTTTCAAACAAAAATCATATTTCTTATCTAGAGTTAAAAAAATCAATGAACAATTGTAAACTAATGTTCCAAACATCAAATGTCTAATTGGCGTCCATTTTTTAAAGCCATGTTTTTTCTTTTTTTTTCTCAGTTGCTGAACAATGCTGAAAACTTCTTTTGACCTTCAGATCTTCCAAAGGTCAACTTATTGTAATAACAGAGAAATATAATATCCAACACATCATCTTTAGAACTTCAAATAGTCATCTTGTTGTACATAATGCCATAGAAATATCACACGTAAAATATCATCTTTGGGTCTTTGGATTATCTGACGGTCATCTTATTGTAAGGTCATAGAAAATATCACAAAATAAAACATTTGTATTTTCTTGGATCTTTAAAACATCTTTTCTTTCAACAGATGTATCAGACAAAATGACAAATTCAAAAGTAAAGCCATCGATCTTAGAACTATTCAAACACACTGTTATCACAAGTAGAGTACTGGTATCTTCCTTGTATCTTCTCATAATAATAAAGTATCATAGCAAATATCAGAATGTAGAATATTGTAGATCTGAGCTAGATTCCGAGAGAAGGAGTTGGTATCGTGGATAAAATCTGCGTAGTAGCTGTAGGATAGAAAAGGTATAACAGGGTAAGGTTATTTGCAGGGGTGTTTTGGAAGAGTGAAGGATTATTAGGGATTCAATATTCTATAGAAACAATATATAAGTCCCTGGGAGTGATAGTTGTTTTTAATAAACTTCTGTATGTCTCTAGAAGATGCCCCTGCTTGCATATAACGTTATAAACGGGCATAACTTGAGAAATGTATAAGAGACAATATTCAAATTTTGTTATAATAAGTATGTGTATAAGTTTCATTTGGGTGTGGCAAATAAAGTTGAAGAACAGAAACCAATTTCGTACATATGGACAGACGTTTATGCTGTGGCATAAAAACTCATGGCCATGGACAGAACACATTGCATAAGCATTGTATAAAAGATAGACAGGTTATTTATGGTCAGTCATGTTCAAATTATACTTGAAGGAAATCTTTAGTAACTGATAAATTGAATGCATAGGCAAAATATATCTCTAAAAACATAAGAAAGAGGACGGAAACAAAAATAAAGCATTTTTTCCATTTGTAAAGGGCCATATCTCTGGAACGGTTGAAGTGACTCAAACAAAATTCAAAATTAATCTGTATTTTATGGTAAAAAGCATTGTGTTTAAGTTTCATAACATTTAGTAAAGTCAAACTCATGTTAGAGAACAGAAACAACGTATGTATAGACGGACAGCAGTACAGATGGACCAGGATAAAACTCAATGACCCCCTCCTCTACTGTGCATGTATAAAAATAGTTTGAATGTTTCATAAGTCCTTGTAAGGAAACAAGACCAAGTGCCATTTTCAAATCAATCAAGAAACTCATAAACCACTAAATGAAATTTGACCTCCAATTTGTCATCAGTAACAACATATAAAAATTTGATAAGAATTTGTTGAACTTTTCAAAAGTTAATGAACAGAATTGACATAAAGTGTCATATTCTATTCAATCCCGATCAAATCTCTCTATTCTCAAAAAGTGTAAAAGAGAAAATCAAATATTGAACTAAACATCCATTTGTCTGATAACAGAAACAAACTTTTAAAATTGGGCAAGCATTAAATAACTCCATTTTCATATTTGTAAAAACAATGTATCTGCAAATCAACTCAAACAAAATCAAAAGATAAAAGTGTATACAGATCTATACAAAAAAGAACCATGCCTGGTACCATTCTAGTATTCCAAAATTACAAACATTGGTAATACTATCTTCAAGGACTAATACTAATTCTAAATAATATAATACATGCGATTCTCCTTTTAATATGTTAAACCTTTCCCATGTAGTGATGATGGACATTAAACTGTGATTTATATAAAAATATTTATGTGATATTTTATTTACTTACCGGTATTCTAGAAAATATTTCTATTTCCATGGTAACAAAACAATGCCATACCTGAAATAATTAAAAGCAATACAAATGTTTTATATAAAAACAAGTCAAGGTAATATTGTATGTATGATTTCCAATGAAACCAATATCCCTAAACATGCTAATAACAAAAGGACCATCAAATCAAATGTATAAATGGCTTCAAAAATTTCAGTATTCAGAAAGCTCGGCAAAAGGCATTGAATATAACACTACGGAGTATCAGATTTAGTATATCATTCATAGGGTCTTTGTATTGGAAAACAAGAATGTGTCCATAGTACACAGATGCCCCACTCGCACTATCATTATCTATGTTTAGTGGATCGTGAAATTGGGGTCAAAACTCTAATTTGGCATTAAAATTAGAAAGACCATATCATAGGGCACATGTGTAGTAAGTTTCAAGTTGATTGGACTTTAACTTCATCAAAACTACCTCGACAAAAAACTTTAACATGAAGTTGTACTCATCCTTAGTACTTTATTCAATACCTAGAGGTGTAGGGGGCGGTATCATAAAACATGTTAAATCCCTCTGCGTTTTGTGTCTGCCCCAAGTCAGGAACCTCTGGCCTTTGCTTTTTATGTTAAACTTGGTTTATTTGTTTAATTGAGTTTATTGTTGCATTATTTTCACTGAACTAGTACACGGTTTTTGAAGTGAGAGACCCATTCGTGGCTATGTGATGGTCTTTGGTCAGATTGTTCTATTTGACAAATTCCCTGTTTCCATTATTTATTTTATCAACCAAAAAGGTTGAGTCACTTTTCCCAAAATAAATATGTTTGTGGTACATGTCTTTTTCAATCAATAAATGAAACTAACTCTAAAAATAATTTTTAGATTACTTACCAGATACAAAACAAATCCAAAATAGAGGAGTATAAGTACAGCTACACCAAGGTATATAGCCCAATGGTGCGGTAACTCTTGTATATACACTGCCACAAAATACATATTTATTCCTATCACAACTAATGCCAAAACACCAGATATTATCTTCATTACTCTACAAAATATAATGAAATTAGTCATAGAAAATAATTCCTATCACAACTCACAACGTCACAAAGGTTACAAAGATACGTGTCTGTATGGATAACCTCTCTTACAAATATTTACTTTATTTTACTTTTACCATACACTTGATATCCCCCACTTACAGAAGTGCATTAAAAGAAAACAAAATCATTTTAGGCCTTCTTTCATACTTCAAACCATAGTGTATATTCAGAACATTAGACAGTAAAAAGGTTCTGTAAAAGCATCACATATTCTATCAATGTTAATTTCTTTAAATTAAACACCAATGTTGGTTTTTTTCTAATTAAAAATAAATACCATCTTGTCACTTAATTTACAACTAAACAAAACAATCAAATGACATATGGGCAAAACAGAAGAATAGTGAGAGTAAAGCCCCCAAATTCAAACTTGATCTGTGTTAGGTGGTAATAAACATTATTTAAAACGTTTCATAACATTTGGTAGAGGCAAAGTAAAGTTAAAGTGGGGAAACTGTAAATTTGCTTTAATTTATTTATTTATAAAGGGGTATAACTGGAGAACAGCAAAAGTGATGCCACACATAAACTTGACCTGTTGTTGGTGGTAATAAGCATTATGTGAAAGTTACAGAACATTTGGTTGTGGCAAAGGAAAATGCAAATTTGTCAATTTTTCCACCTTTAAAGGGACATAACTCGAGACAGTAAAAATGATTCGAATAAGTTTAATAAAATTTGGTTGAGGAAAAGTAAAGTTAGAGAAAACAAAAACTAATTTTGGGATGCACTGACAGACAACAGACAGACAGACAGACAGACAGATGGACAATTCAATCCTCTCTTCATGTGTTCAAATATATATTTGTACTTGAATAAGTTTCCTAAAATTTGGTTGAGGAAAAGTAACAAACAAACATACAAACAGACAGATGGACAACCTAATGCCCTCTTTATGTGTTTCAAATACTTGTATTTCATTTTATTTTCTGTATTTTGTTTACTTAGCTATAAAACATCAATTTACACTATTGTAAATTTCTATAATATGTATAATTTGTACCGAAGTATCTACATTAAATATTCATATATTTAGAATCACCAGTATTTTCACCTCTTTATACTTACATCCCATTTTTAAAATCTCCCATGATATTTGAAGAGCTTGTGAAAGCTAGAATTGGTATCAGTGCGAACGGTAACTGTAGACTCATCAGTACGTTGAGGAGATCATTCATACCACTTAACTGTTCTATACCCTCGTATATAGATATAAATATCGTTGGAGCAATGGCGATACTTCTAGTCAATAAAACTCTCTGCCATCTTTTCCATTTTAAATTTAGGAAACCCTGAAAATACATACAGAAGAAATTTTTTATAAAGTGTCAAACCTAAAAATAACCTTTAGTATTGTGTGGATAGATGTTTAACTGGCAATAGTCCATTTGCCAATTACCGATTTGATTGTATTATTACACACTTTTTAGACAAATTACTTCCCTTTGTCAATCGTAGACTGGTTCCATACCAGACAAGATTCCCTTTTGCCAATGCAAATCATGATGAATTGAAAGTGATGTATTGGCGGTAACTAATTTTTCATGAAAAATAATTTCTGATGTCAAAAGCTAAACAAATTAATGTAATTAAAAGATTTAAAAATGTTATAGATTACGCAAATAAGGCACAGGTAAATTTGATCTGTCTGCTAGCTCTTAATTGTAAATAAAAAATAGTGTCTGTCATAAGGGAGACAACCAAATTAGGGATCTCTAATTACAGGGTCAATTCAGGAATTGGCAAATAGCCTATTACACCACATCTTATTAATATCATAGGTATACTGCAAACCAGAAGTAGATAAGTGAATATAAACTTTGTATCTAATATCTAATATGGTCTGATTTGTAGTTGCTGAAAAAAAATGTGACAAGAAAACCTGCAATTTTTTATCAATAGCTTCAACTTTCTTATGACATCATTTATTACTTGTTACCCCTATATAATTACATTGTATGTATGTTTCATTATAATACGTTATTCTGATTGGCTAATTGCACATCACATGTTATTCCGTAAGCAGTTGCATGAGACAATAACATTTCATTCATGATGACACGAGGTCCCACAATAAAGTGCACAGGTGAATTTAAAAATTTAACTTCATGAAAATCGTGTTTTTATAATCATAGCTAAAAAAGGTAATTATAAGTATTGAATGCTTCTTTTTGTAACTTTATAGGGTTGTAAAAGCGTTGACCGTGCGTACATTTTTAGAATGAAGCGCTTCCTCGCTTCATACAAAATGTTCTTCAGTCAACGCTTTTACACCCCAATAAATTTACAAAAAGAAGCATTCAATTTTTAATTGTTATAAACTACAAAAATGTTCATGATGAATGATTTTTTGGAAGCAATCATCAGATACATTTGAATGAATTAAAAATATACAGATTTTCATCAGTATAAGGTTGAGAACAAAAGCTTTAGATACAAAAAGCTATACCAAAATTCTCTATAAATAATTAGTAAGACTTCTCCTCTGACCTGTTCAATCAAGGTCAAGGTAATAACTACAACAAACAAAACATGTCCGTCTTCTTTTAACGTATGTATACTTACCTCCATAACAAACTGTCCTGTGTAGGTTCCTGTCATAGTAGAACTTTGACCTGCTGCTAAAATTCCTACTGCCCATATATACATTGCTGCTATCCCAAACTGACATCCTAAAAACACACCCTAAAATCGAGAAGTGTGTTGACTAAAAGTGCAAACTACTCATATGAATAAGTATGAACATATTTTGGTTGTTTTAAATTTTCATGGTGTTTTTTTGTAAGGGTATCTTTCTGCATGATTTCTCCATTTCCTACAATCTGACACTAAAAATTGGTATTCTCTCATGTATTTTGACTCATGGCTACCCTCTATCAATTTTCTTGAAAGTTCATTTCATGGTGTTCATAAATTCTGCCACACAGCTGATAAAGATTTTATTTTCTTAATACGTTAGGTTTATGCTAGCCTAACATTATTTTAATTTACACAACCTTTGCTAATATCGAGTACTAAAAAACATTGCAGAGAAAATTTAAAAACTTTTAAAGGGACAAGCTGTCATTGCTGAAATGGTAAAGATAATAACTTATACATACCCCTCTATAAATATCAACTTGGACCTCTGTTACCTACAAATGGATGAAATATTTATAGCTGAAGTTTCATCTTATATAGTATACTCTACATAACTAATCTATACATTAGCTTTAAATAAAGAACACAATAGAAACAGAAAGAGAATGTTGTTCAGGGTGGTTGTTAACATCCATGTCATTTGGTCTATGGTGGAAAGATGTCTCATCTTCAGTCATAGCATCTTGTTTTTATTTTAATAATGTGGATTCATTAATATTCGTTGGATACC
Source organism: Mytilus trossulus (assembly GCF_036588685.1). Taxonomy (NCBI): domain Eukaryota; kingdom Metazoa; phylum Mollusca; class Bivalvia; order Mytilida; family Mytilidae; genus Mytilus; species Mytilus trossulus. The sequence goes on from NC_086374.1 coordinate 2,011,256, forward strand.
AATTTTCGTGGATTTCGTGGGAAAAGGTGAACAACGATTTTAAATGATCAACAAATAACATCTATTCATTAGGCCTTGTATACAGAGATTGGCAAAACCACGAAATCTAATATCCACGAATATACAAGTTTTCAGCATTCCACGAAAATTGATACCCACGAAAATAAATGAATCCACAGTACCTGACCTTTCCCTTATCAATAGATGACACAACACTTCTTTAATGTAAACAAATCTTGATGATAATAGTTTTGAAAGGATGTATTTTTGGAAATGGTTAATATACCTACATGAATTGTGCATGCTAAATATATCTAACATTATTTATACAAGAGGTAGCGTTCACTAAACCAAAGGTTTTATGCTGCTATTTTGTTTGAGCTTGTCATAAGTTCATTGGCAATTTTTCACTCCCAGGAGATATATAAAAAAAATATTCCTGTTGGCAAAAATTCAGAAAAAGACACTTCTATGGACAAAAACATTGCTAATTAATTAAAAGATGCTAGACCATGACATAAAGGGCAGCCTTTCAATTGATTGTCAAAGAAATACATAACCTTATAGAAAATATCATTGTCTATGTTGTTCCTACCAAAGAATTAAGCAAAAAACTTAATATGTAAAATTCAAGTTGAAACATTGAAATAACATAAGGTAATGTTTTCCAATCAATCAAGGCCCATATCTTCTAAACAGCAAACTTCAAAATCCTCAATACCAAACTTAACGGCATCCAACATATCAAAATTTGTAAATGATGAACTTTTTGGTATTCAAGACAATAAACAACTTATATCATTGTTCATACTTACATTAAATAAATATGCATAAGGATTCCCTTCTTCTAAACATTTATTGTACTGAAAGTAAAATTTTAATTTATCAATCCTTTAATATTAGCTACAAATATACATCTTATACATTTTTTCTCTTTCATTTTTTTACATAAATAAGGCAGTTAGTTTTCTCGCTTGAATTTTTTACATTGTCTTATCAGGGCCTTTTATAGCTGACTATATGCAGTATGGGCTTTGCTCATTGTTGAAAGCCGTACGGTGACCTATAATTGGTAATGTTTGTGTCATTTTGGTCTTTTATGGATAGTTGTCTCATTGGCAATCATACCACATCTTCTTTTTTATATCTTATATTATAATTGTCATATTCTTTTAACTTTCAGGGGTACCATTGACACTGACTTGTGGATCTTTCGCTTTTATGCATAAAACATAATAATAAATCTAAATCTATCAATGTTTAAAAGTTAGTTTGTTAAATTTTACTTTTGAAATTATGCTTATATTTCATATTCTATTCTATAAAAATTTGTAAAAAAGCTTAAGAAATTACTAAACTTGAGTTTCTTGTCGTAGAGTAAGTAGGACAACTAATACTCACTATATCTTCAGGACGGCGGCCATAGAATCCTTCAGCAAAAACCGACGTAACAAAGACATTAATGATGAATGAGACAAGTAAGGCGATGGCAGCTTCTATAAAGAAATATTTGTTGGCTTCACTCACTTCTTCTTTCTTCGTCCTATCTACATCTCTAGACTGAAATTATAACAAAATAAAATAATCTTCTTTCTTTGTCCTATCTACATCTCTAGACTGAAATTATAACAAAATAAAATAATCTTCTTTCTTTGTCCTATCTACATCTCTAGACTGAAATTATAACAAAATAAAATAATCAGCCATTCCTTACTCAACTGGTTTACCTACTTTGATTGAAAAGTAGACTATAACTGAAGAATTCATATGAAAATTATGCCATCACAACCTAATTTCTATATATTGATGTTGTTCATAAAGCTGGTAGATATAAATAAGATCCATGTGAATTTATTGATCCTTTTTTTTCTTAAAAATATTAAAGGTTATTAATTTCACATTGAAGCAAAATCTTTAAATATTGTATTTGACAAAATGAAACAAAACTAAATATATATATATATATATATAGATATTAGGAAGATGTGGTATGAGTGCCAATGAGACAACTCTCGATCCAAGTCACAATTTATAAAAGTAAACCATTAAAGGTCAAGGTATGGCCTTCAACATGCAGCCTTGGCTCAAACTGAACAACAAGCTATAAAGGGCCTAAAAAATTACTAGTGTAAAACCATTCAAATGGGAAGACCAACAGTCTAATCTATATAAAAATCTGTATACATAATGTACAGTTATGAGTACTCTTTATTGTTATAGCTGCTTAATTACATTTTCCATTGCACACGGCCATACATTTCTGAGATTGTTTATGACGTCTTTAAACTAACTCCATTGGATGTGTATGGATTGATTCTGTAGTTTGGAAAAACATGACTTATCTTTTTGTGCTTCTTACTCTTCTTTGGACTCCAAAGTTTGGAGTTAAGCAATTTGCAGCTGACTTTTAATTTGTTCATATATTTTACTTTTCCACCTAAATCCTCATTTGAATTGTTTTTCTATTTTTCAGATCAGGGCATTTTACAGCTGACTATATGATATGGGTTATTCTCATTGTTGAAGGGCAGATGGTAATCTATAATTCCTTATATCCACATCTTCTGATCTCTGGTTGATAATTGTCTTATTGGCAATCACATTACATCTTCTTATTTTATATGAAGTTTTACATATGCAACTAAAAGTTTATTAGACATGTGCAAATTCGTTACACTGAATTAATTATAAAAACGTATGGAAAATTACAAAGATTTATAGGCCTAAAATGAACGCGCCAAAGTGATTTTTGTTTACCCAAAGGTAAATTATTTACTTCTGATATATATCAGTCTGTACAAGTATATCCTATTTACATGAGAGAGAAGTGGTTTCCATAAAGATAAATGCTCCATTATTTGTCTATTTTAAATGCCCAAAATTTACAACCACAACCAATATGATTTGTGTTGAAAATTTATCCTTTGAACTATATATGTAAGTGAGTATTGAGATAATTGAAGTTCTGTTTACCTGTAATCAAGTACAACCTACCTTGACAAGAGCAGAATGAAGGTATATATTATGTGGCATGATTATAGCACCAATGATCCCTACAGCTTGTAATATTTGTTTAGGTCCACAATCTGCACAGCCGGGTACAAAAAGTCCCTTTAATAGTGCAGGCTGGTCTGGAGCAACCACCACATACTGAAACAGAAATCATTAACAAATCATAGAAGTTCTTCAGCTTATTACATGTGTTTAGATCCACAATCTGCACAGCCGGGTACAAAAAGTCCCTTTAATAGTGCAGGCTGGTCTGGAGCAACCAACACATACTGAAACAGAAATCATTAACAAATCATAGAAGTTCTACACCTTATTACATGTGTTTAGATCCACAATCTGCACAGCCAGGTAAAAAAAGTCCCTTTAATAGTGAAGGCCAGTCTAGGGAATGATGCATGATGGAAATTTATATATCTTACAATCAATACCATACACCAAATATATTAGCCCAATTGCTTGAAGTACATGTATCTGAGATATGGAGCTACAAAATCTTGTCATTGAAAAATGGAGCATGAAAATCAGGTCAAACTCAAATGAACTCTCACAGATGGACAGGTCCATCCTACAATCACTCAATATGCCAAATATAGTTCCTCATTTTACTATGCATGGTAATCACTTTGTTAAATTTATTACTATCCAATTTAATAATTGACAACTGAGCTAGACTTAAGTCACTTATCCTATTCACTAATTTAAGTATATATATAAGAACAATACTTTTGAAACATACCTCATAACCAAAAGTTACTGCCATCACTGTAATGAGGAATGTGAAGAAAAATTCTAATTTACGTAATCCAAATTTGTCCAAAAACAGGAATGTAAAAGTGTCAAAAATTGTGATCAATACACCAGCATACAATGGTATTCTAAAACATACAAAAAACATGGTCATGATAACAATTCAATACAATTTTATCTTTGCACAATATTGTTTTAAAGCATCAAAATAAAAAAACATCCAAAACCACCCAATGATAACTTTAGTATTTTTAAACCTATAAGTTGACAATCTTTCATATGATAAACCATTAATATTTCTATTCAAATCATTTTGACAAAATGTGTCTCTGTCAAAAAGAATGTAAAATTGAATAATAGATAATGTAGAAATGGCTTCAAAAGAGATAATTTTGGGGTTCTTCAGTGTAGGGTAATTGCACCTTTACTTTCTTTTTTTTTATATTAATGATTTTCCCTTGTTTCTTTTTTGAACTGGGTGGTTTTGTGCACTTGCATGGAGACATATAAATGGACATGGATGTCACATTTGTGGACACCAGATTTACTCTTAATACTGCCTCAACCTTTTGTGCAAAAGTAAAACTGCCATTGATGATTTGAGACAAATATTTGATGAAGTGAAAAACTATTACTAACTTTAAGTGAGAAAAAAGTATTCAAACATTTTGTATTGAACTGATTCAGTCTGAATATATTAATATGCTTTGATAGTGATGCAAATTCTATAACTTACTTTCCATTAGACAGTAAATAAAATGCAATGGCTGTTCCTATAACTTCTTGCATATCAGAACCTAAAACAAATTAAGATTGAAAAGTTTTACATATTCTGTGGTTCAAAATTGTTGGATAAATGATGTCAGACAATAGGAGAGCTCTGTTGGGAAATCAACTACTTTTTCTATTAATCATGAACTCTAGATTCATTATTATTTGTGGGATATCAATTTTCAAAGAGTCTATGGGTTAAGGTGCATCACAAATTTATATATTCAACAAATTTCAATTTTCTATAGGCTAGCATGCAAACATCGACAAATCCACAAAATCACATATCTTTGAAAGCCTTTTTTCTTCAATCCACAAAAATTGTTATCCATAATAATAAACGAATTAACAGTAAACAGGGGCGTTTACCTTCTTCAATTTCAAAATAAAATTAGAATAATCCCTCTGCTTAAATTTTTTCTATATAATGGACAAGAAACATTAAATCTCACCATTATGATTTTTTTTACACCAGAAATCGTGCAATTTAAACTTTACAATCTTCGATCTGTTACTTGGATGAGGTGTAATTTCTAAGATGGGAGATAATTCAAAGTATTCAATTTGGGTTCTTGATTAAAATCATATTCAAGGATTGCATTTGTAATTACCTCAGGTCATGTCGATACCACTTAAAACTTATTTCTCTTTCAATCAATCAAAAATATAAAGCAATAAACAGTGGCTATGAAATCATTGAAACTTTGACTGGAAGAGTAGGTCATAAGATGGCTTGAAAGACATCTTTCAGCAGTAATATAATATAAAACTTTACCTATAATAGCTATCTCTATCATTACCCATAAGATAATACGAGGAACTTTAGCATATTTTTTATAGCAAATTTCTGCCAAGTGAAAGCCTGTCACAACTCCTAATCTGGCAGAAAGTCGTTGCATCAACAATCCCAGAAATGTAGCAGACATCAGCACCCATAAAAGCTATATAAAAAAAGAAATATTAGGATATAAATATGCTTATTTTTAAAATCTACTTGAAAAGTTATTAAAAGGGTTTTAAGACATATCAAAAAAAATCACAATTTTAAAGGGAAGTCAATGGATTAGGCAAATTAAATTTGAAATGATTTATAAGTGGTGAAAGATGTCCAATGCACAAATTTCAACTGTCTGTCTATTAATTGCTGGATACTTCAAAGTTCATGATAAATATTTGAGCAAAATAATAGCAACTTTGAATTATGTTCTTAAATCATTAACAGTCAATTTCAAATCTTTCCAGCAGTTTGAACCAATTGTCAAAGAACTACAAGGGAAACTGGTCTTCATATAAAATTATAAACAAATTGTGTGAGTCTAGAGAAGAAAGGATGATCATCCAAGGGAGATAATCATAACTTACTTTAAATCTAGCAACAGAACCAGCTTGTAAATCTGATTCTATATTTCCAGGGTCAAGATATGCTATACTCATTAGGAAACCAGGTCCTGTGAAAGCCCATAACTTTCTAAAGCTAAAACGTGTCTACAAAAAAGCATACAAAATATTAGATGGTAATTTTCTTTGCTGGTGTCAGACGTTTGACATTCCAAATGATGTCTAAATAATTCAGTATGTATAATCTTATATATAATGTACCCAGCCTTCTCAGCATATAATCATTTAAGTTGTTCCAGAAATGTAACTCTAATGGAAATTTTTATCTTTTCTAATTTGTGCTGACCATATCTATGATCTGCAAATACCTAGTCAAAAATGTTATAATTACTTAGATGAAGATGTTTCAACAAGATAAATAAAGTAAAAGCAAGATCAAAAACTGTCTTTAATTTGAATATAAGTGTGTTCATGACTTATATCCTACTAACTTAAAATAAAATTGATTTCAATTTTTTTATTACATATTTTAAAAATATGTTATTATGAATATGCATCAGACACAAAGAAATTAAAATCAATCAAATGTTTTGAACATATAACCATGATAACACAATTGCTGTAGTTTGAAAAAATTAAAACAATCAATCTTAAAAAATCAAGCATATAGACTTTTGAAATCAATGGCAAAACTCTTCAAATCTGTTTACTTTATACATACAACTTCTAATGGAAAATATTCAATAAGTCTGAACAGATTTCTATTGATTGCCTTTAGATTTTTGCCAATGACTGCTTGAGATTGAACATTTTTAATTTTTAGATATATTTGATTTTCTCTTACCTGAGGGACACCAGGTGTTGGGATTTTCTCTTACCTGAGGAACACCAGGTGTTGGGATTTTCTCGTACCTAAGGAACATCAGGTTTTGGGATTTTCCCTCACCTGTGGAACATCAGATATTGGGATTTTCTCTTACCTGTGGAACATCAGATATTGGGATTTCTCTTACCTGAGGAACATCAGGTATTGGGATTTTCTCTTACCTGAGCCAGAGGAACACCAGGCTTTGGGATTTTCTCGTACCTAAGGAACATCAGGTTTTGGGATTTTCTCTTACCTAAGGAACATCAGGTATTGAGATTTCTTTTACCTGAGGAACATCAGGTATTGGGATTTTTTCTTACCTCAGGAACATCTGATATTGGGATTTCTCTTACCTGAGGAACATGGGGTATTGGGATTTTCTCTTAGCTGAGGAACATCAGGTATCAGGTCATAAAACATTCGAGCATGATTTTTGTACTCAGACTCGAAAATTAACCAATCAAATTGCTGGATTTCATGTTTCGAGCAGGATTTTTGTGCTCCGAGCACTGAGCAAAGTTTTTAGCTGCGGAACTGTAGCTCATAGGTTCTTATGTTATTTTTTGACTATTTGCGAACCATAGGTCTAATAACATAAGGACCTATGAGCTTCAAGGCCTGGTATAGGAATTTTCTCTTACCTGAGGAACATCAGGTATTGGGATTTTCTGGTCAAAGTATGTTGATGCCACAGAACTAAAATGTTGTTTCTCCTCTTCTCCATCCTGTGGAACATCTCCAATGCCAGAATCATTCTTCTCCATTACATCTCCATTCCCAGGATCAGTCCTCTCAATCACATCTGATGAATCTGCCATTATCTATTACATCAGATCTAAATTAGAAGAAAAAACATGTTATCCCCTACTGTATTCAGTTATTAAAGTTTGAATTTTGGCATGGTAGCAAAAAGCATAAATTTTGTAGCCTTGGAATAAAATATAGTTCTATACAAAGTTGAAATTAAAGTAGCCCACAACAATTTAAGGGGCCATTGGCGAGTGGGCCCTGCTAATTGCAATCCATGGACTATTACATCTGCATCCATAGAAAAATTTAAAACTATATATGGATGATAGTTAAAACATATTTATTTATAGTGGATTGGGAAACAAGTTTTGCAACTTATATTAATCCCTTTCCACTTTGAGGGTGCAAGTGCTGCCTTGTAGCGGCATTAGCCTACTCTTTTTCGAATTCTACAAGGGTGTCTTTAATGTGCAAGAGATATGGCTCTTTCTTAACACGGGTCAGCCATTTATCGTCCCCTTCCGAAGGACTATCATCGTTTCCTCAAGACCATACTCGCAAATGGTGTCAAGGGAGAGCCGAAAATTGAGGTCCTGAAATTTTTATCTCAAACGGGAATAGAACCAGGAACCTTTGAGTTAGTAGTCCAATGCACTATTATAAACCACTACACCACGGCTCTCTATAATGCCCCCTTCTGGTCTGAGAACACAATTAATTCGTAGTGCATTTCTTTTAGAACATAAATGAAAATTTAAAAAATCCCACCTGTGCTTTCTCAATGAAACTTTTACAGTGTGTTGTACTACTTTTGGGACAAATTATATCAAAATTATAGAAAACTTCGTCTCTAACTCAAAATATGGACAATTTTTTCTTTAGGGCATCTTGAAATCTTTTGACAGCTTCGGAAGTGCTATTTTTAAACCTTTTTCACCTGGACCAAATCACTACTTTCCTTTAAAATTCTGGACTTAAATTTTTTTAGTGTAATTTTACCCCCCTTCTTACAATTTGAGGCATTAAACATGGAGAAATAAATTTGGAAGGGGTATAAAAATTAATGGCAAGTAACCCACTGTTAACACTAGGGACTATATTCGTGAACAACGAAAATCAAGGGACGACAATTGTGGTCTCGGACCTTCTGCTCTGCCTTATGCACCAGTATAGTTCCACAAACTTTAGATTTGACAAACAGTGCATTTGAAGTATGCCTTCAATCTCTTGTTTTAGAGGTTTTCATATACATCCGAGAAATATACAGTAATAACTGGAGCTGAAAAGCTAACACATATAAAACAAGTTTATCTTTCAGACATGTGGTCATTATTACAATTAAAAGTAATAAATTATAAATGGATTACAATTACAAAAAAGCTTCAATTAAAATAAAATATTATTACCTTTGTACAGAGTAATTATTTACAATAACTTAGAAATGTAAATTACTACTGTTAATTTTGAACTGTAATAAAATACAATTACAAGTACTTTAGAAATGTATTTATCAATCAATTTATCAAATTTAACAATTACTTTTTGTAACTTAATTAATTACAATTACAATGGCTTTTGAAACTGAATTAATTACAATTTCTCTTTCAATTTAATTAATTACAACTACTTTTGCAACTCAATCAATTACAATTTAGAATTACAATTATTTTTGCAATGACCATGATGACAGTGTGTAAATAATTACTTTAGAAATGTAGTGTAATTAATTACAATTTCAATTACTTCAGAAATTATTTTCTGTATACAAAACTGATTGTTATTAATGATAATCTGTAGCACAGATTGTATTGTGTACTGTAGTGATATCCGGTAATAGATGGACATTTCATTAAACAAGTGTCTGTTGTTGATATGCAATACAAATGCTGCACACACAAATAAAATCATATATGAAAGTCAAAATAATGAAAATAAAAATTCACGTGTATCAATATATAAATAACACATAGCTGAGAGGGTGATAGAGCAGATTGGTACCCCGAGAAAACATTGTCAACCGCGGCGAAGCCAAGGTTGACAATGCCTTTTCGAGGGGTTCCAATCTGCTCTATCACCCTCTCAGCTATGTGCTATTTAATTTATTATACTGAATGTCCTGTCATTATTGGCTTTTACAGATTACTTTTATTTTAAAATAGTTTGTATGACGTCACGTTCATAACAACGTTACGGTCATTAGAAAACAAAAAAAAAGTCAAGCAAGATGTTTTATTTTATTTATTTTAACAGTTGATAATAAAATCTGAGCCAAAACGTAGAACTTAAGCATTGTATTTAATTCCTTGATGTAAATTCAATTCATTGTTCTATGAATTATCGATTTCTGATTGGTCTAAACGAGAGGGTAACATTAAAAAAAATTGTCACCCGCTCAGCCATGTGATAGAGTAAAATGACACCCTCGTCTTAGCCAATCAAAATATGGCATTTTAGCGTGAAGTATAATAAAAACTATTAATACATTAATGACAAATACACTCCGTTTAAACCTAGTGAACTAGACAACTAATGTCCTAATGACTGACAGTCATGACACGACACTCAAAGTCAAAATAAAAAGGTTTATAAATTGCATGATATTCTGTAATTTGTCTTTAAATACCATTAAAACATAACAATACCTGAATAGCTGAATTTAAAATCACTATATTACATTTTGTCGAGATTTTTACTAGGAAGCAGCGCCAGTTAAATACAGGATCTACCTTTGAACATGCAGACGGGCACCTGATCGGGTGATTAATAATTACCTCCCCTTGATTGACTCTTTTAAGAGAAGGCCGAAAAAGACTTTAACTTCTGGGACCGCATTGGGCGCTCAGAAAACATATTTCTCATAACAAAATGCCAACTGATGGTAAAAAATCTGCAAAACAAAGGGAAGAATTGGACAAAAAGGTTGTATTAATTTGGCAACTTTCAATATTTTATAACATTTGTTCAAATTAGTGGACAGTTTGATCAAATTATTTAAATTTCTGTCTACAAACTGAACAGCTGAAGCTTTATAATTTCATCATTTATAGGGTAAGATGACTTTTGCTACTAAGTGACCCTTGCCACTGCCACAACACTAAAAATTCTAAAGATCCCACTCAATTTGACTATGTTTTTAGTTTTCAAAAGATCAAATTCAGTGATCTGGAAGGATTTTTCTCTAGATGCATGTGGGCCCTGGTCAGGGCCCCAAAAAATTAAAAAAATGGGCCAATTTTAGAATTAGGCCATGTACTAGTTGTTGAATAAGTGCACCATAGATTTATAGCGGAAAAAAAATGGAAAATGTATAGCAAAGAGGTACTTATCATGCAAACTTATTTATGTCGGTTAAAAGCTCATTAGAGCTTATGTTTGTCTATGTTTTATATACCATGCAGACTCTAAATAAAGCTTATTTATTTATTTATATTATTTATTTACTTGCCCCAAACTTGGTATGACTATGAGCATACCTGTAGCCAGGGGGGTTCGGACGAACACCCCTTGAAAACTAATAAGCACTGTTAAAGTCGATGTTCTGTTTGAATTGTGACTGTTAATAAAGCCGAGTTTGTGAGTCAAACGAACTCCCCTTTGGAAATTCCTGGCTACGGGCCTGATGAGTGTATACATGTATGTATACTTCTCTTTTCAACTTTTATTCTATTAATTATTATTACGAAAAGTAACTTAGTAAGTCTAGATCATGGAGCAGAATCTGATTACGCTTCCCAAGCACCTGAGATTACCCCCAGCTTTTGGTTAGGTTCTATAGCTAAGTCTTTAGTTTTCTATGTTGTGTCATGTGTACTTATGTAAAAGCCAGTTTCTTGAGGCTTTCAGTAATAAAGAGCTTAAACTTCTGACAAGAATCTGTAACTTTTATCCAGTAACGAAGTTCAATAATGGTAATGTAATAATTACATTTTTTGTAAAACTAATGTTCGTAATTCATTATCATGCAAACTTATTTAGCTGCATTCACATGTATCTGATCACAAAAATATATAATGTGGATACCATAGCAATTACTTGTCTCAATTACAGTTATACCAATTTGACTTTAAGTTATTATAGTACATGTTCTCATATGCTGTCTCATACCAAAGTCTATTGAGCAATACTTGTGTTGGTAATATAAACTACACAAAACGTAAGCTGCATGCTTGTTAAATCAAAAAGCAACTAATCACAAAAAGTAACAATAAAAGCAAGTATTAAAAATTAAAGCTAAGCGAAACAAAAATACAAATACACTTAGCTTACCTCACATATCGTGCAAGTGGCACATTTCCATATAACCATTATATAGCACACTACATTTTTAGTATTAACCCTTTCGCCGATGAGTCCCGGTTTACCGGGATTCACGCTTCAGACGGCTGACGATGAGTCCCATTTTACCGGGATCGGAATACCTCTTTTATGTTTCCCGCTCAAAACAGTGCAAGCATGAGTTATCTTTCTTTGATGAATACCCGGATGAAAGTGTAAACATGGCGGTTCCGTTTGTTGAAAACCGTGCCAAAATCAGAGGAAATTTACGGAATTTATGAGAATTTGAAATGAGGGGGAAAAATTTTTTGAAAGAATATGGAAGAATTGAAGCCAAACTAGTATTCTTTTTTGACATGAAACGTCGTTTTATGTTGTTGTGAAATGACAGAATTCAGTTGAGTTTTAGATAATTAGCTATCAACTTTAATCAAATGTTAAGATTTAGAAGATACAGATCTCTTCCATTGGTCCAAATTGAATCCTAAACTAAGGAAATGAAATTACATAAACAACAATTGATTTCAATATTGTCAACCTTTCTACATGTTCTAGCTGTTCTCTTTTTCATTCTTCATTTGAAAACTATCAAAAGATACCCTTTCCAAAAACATAATTAAATAGAAACAAGGGCCGTCTTTCCCCTCAGAGCTATTCAGCTCTTTGATTATTTTTAGCCATGTATTTGTCAGTTTATTTTCTTTCTATGTGTTTGACTGTCCTTCTGGTATCTTTTGCCCCTCTTTAAGACTTTTAAGAATGACATTCATGAAATGTAATTCACTCAGAAATTATACATTTTAGTTGTCTATCGAAGAAGTTATTATAGTAGATATATATATAGATAAATATTGTAAAAAACATTTTGTTCCATTAATTTGGTAAAAGTCATAAAATTCATTAATATTTTTTGGTTGTGACTAAAATCTTTACTTTCAGACACATTTGACATGACCAAATACCGACTGTAAACATACATTTTTATATGTAGCCTTATAGGACACACAAAACTACCAGCCAAAATTGTAACTTAGACTGGACCTGTCTGTCTCTTTTCTGTATAACCAAATTGCCTACATGAGGCCAAGAAAATATATGTCTGCTTAAGGTTACATCCTTTAAAAATAGTATGATAGGGTAAGTAGGTAGGTATTTCCATTTTATTTTTGTTTCCATATGTGTAATGAGTTTTATCAGGTACATGTATTAATCCTTTAATATACAAGTTTAAAGGCTATTTACCCTGTGTTGGATGCAAGTTTGTCAATATATAATGTTTGAATTTTTTTTTGTAGGTTGAAGATTTTAAGGAGAAATTTAAAACAGATGTGAGTACAGAAGGAAAGAATGGTCGAAAAGCAAAACATGAACAATATAAGTTTATAGTATAATCTACTGTCCAGTAATTCTTATTATGAAAATAAGAAAAATAGTGTATGCTTGCAAATGAGACCAAATAATGTATAATATAGCATATAAAGCATTTATAGATATGATCTGAGGTATATATGCCTTCAATAATTTGCAAAACCCACACCACATAGCAAGCTTTTAAAGGCCCTGAAATGACAAATGTAAAATTATTCAAGCAAAAAGCTAACAGCCTAGATTACGTACTTAAAAAATTAATAATGATGAATAAAAAACAAATTTGATATAGATTGTCTTTGTAAAATGACAAATGCTGAATTGGAGGTAATTTTACCTTCACTAAATAGCAAACTTTTCACACGCATATATATATATACAGCATGTTGTGAGTTTAAACAAAGAATGAATTACATTAGATTCAACTACATGTACTTAAATCGGTTGAAAAAGGCATAATTCATCAGATCGATACACAGCAAAAAACAACTAACAAAAACGCAACCTTCAACTCTTTAAATTGTCAAAATACTTGCTGAACATCTAAAAACGAGGTTATTTTGCTTAAAGACTCAAAGTATAGACCTTAGAGTACTCACAGTTACTAAAAGCTAGCTCAAAGCCAATAACTAATGATCAGAAGTCTAAACACTAAATGTATCATAGATCATGTATATATATCTTTATGTATTGCATATATGTAAGTGAATTGATCTCTAAATTCTCTTAAAGATTCAAAATAGAAATAAGAAGATGTGGTATGATTGGCAACAAGGCAACTCTCCAACCAGCATTCCGGATTCATATTATTCAATTTTACCAACACTAGTCTAGTTGAAAATTACATTAATTAGGAGATCAAACTGATGAAAATTAATCATGCATGAAATCAATTTAATAAGGTTCTTTGTAACTAACAAGAATTATTGTATAAATGAGTAAGCAAAAATAATTGTATATCAATATGTTGACTTACAATGTACATTGATAACTTGATATGGTTACTAATGTTAATAACCTGATATGTTATAGGGAGATCATCTTGTACATCATGTCTTCCCAAGCAAAATATTAGAACTTGAAGATATATATCAGGTAAGAAATTAATATAAGAACTTTTTAATTGCATTCATAGTTTGAATCAGATGTTGGCACTAAAATTGTGGTAGATATTAGTCTTTAACTCAGTTTGACAGCTTCAGATATTCTTTAGTTTGACAGCTTCAGATATTCTTTAGTTTGACCTTATGTTGTCTGTTCTATGGTCAGGTTGTTGTCTCTTTGACACATTCCCCATTTCAATTCTCAATTTTATTATAAACTGGACATTTCCATATTGACTATATTTGCAGATGATACTTTTGTTTTTGGACCTTACAGGCATAAGCTGATTTTAATGATATGTAACATGTTTGTTAGATACAGTACAGTCGTCAATAGCGATATGTCTTACAATGTATACCAATCAACTTAGTCATTGTTATTTTGTAATACTTTATTTCTGTTTGCAGTCTTTACATGTAAAAGATGCTGCTACTTACCACACAGATTTAAATATACCTGTTCCTGATCCAGTTCTCTTCTACAACAATGATACATCAGAGGTTTGTGTTTACTATAAAATAACTAGATATCTGGACAATACACAGACTGATAGGAACTGCTATATAGAGGTAGATACTTCAAAGTGAAGTAGCAGGATTTAAGGGCAAAAAATGCATGTTTTCAATGGTGAATAAAAGAGTATTTTGTGTTTTGAAGAAAGTTTGACAAACAAACAATCTAGTATTTGCAGGAGTTCTTTTACATCCTACAGAATGTTTTTCTGTCCTTACACGCGGCATAGTCAGATAATGAAAATTGTTAAGGGGATCGACCCAAATTTTAAAAGGAATACACTTGCTATTATATTTCATTTATAAATATTAAAATATCTATAAATATTAGTCTTTATAATTTAGGTAAAAGGCACGATATCAATAAATGATTCTTGTTCAACATATATGAATAATCATCAGAATCCATGCAATAATCTTTTTATTGTATTGCTAGTCTCACAAAAATGACATAAGTACCAAGTTAACCTACCAATGATATAGTTTCACACCATAAGACAATACCATAGAATAAAATATGTTAGCTTAAGATGACAATGTATATTGAAATGTTATATACAATATATAAAAGACCGCTGAAAACCCTGCATACTATCTGGTATCCACTTAAGGGAACTCTACCAGCACTAAACATAAGAGGCGTTGGTTCAGTAGCTCTTTTTTTTATCTCTTATTATATAAAAGAGTAAAATCATTGATAATTGATAATGATATCCTACTAGTAATTTCCTTTAATTTCCAGTATTAACTTTTTTTAATGAGAAAACTGTTTAGAATTCCATTTATCAAGTAACAATTCAGCAGAATATTTATTTTATCTGTTGTTTTTCTTTCTCAGCCTTCTCAGCCAGACCGTAAAAGAAAGAAGTTAGAACACAATAATGATGATAAAGTAGAAGATATAGCAGGTAATGTAACGAAAAACTAATTAGGCAAAACATATTTTATATATTTACAGTGATGTCCCTTCCCTGTCTAAATATAATGAATTGTTATAAAGGACCACTTTCAACAGATTCTAGATTCTGTTTTACTTTTTATCATGATTAATGCCCAATAAGAGAACAATTGATGAATTATTACTTTAAAACACAAGATAGCCTCCAAAAATCATCTGAAATTTGGCAATTCTGTCAAAGACCACTATCCCCAAGGCTATATAAAAATTTATGATTTACATTTTTATTTTTATGCCCCACTTAGGTGTTTTTGGTCAGTTTGTTCATCTGTCTGTTTGTCTGTACCGCTTCAGGATAGTTTTTGGTCAAAGTAGTTTTTGATTAAGTTGAAGTCTAATCAATTTGAAACTTAGTACAAATTTTCAGTATGTTATGATCTTTCTAATTTTAATGCCAAATTAGAGTTTTGACCTCAATTACATGAGGAAGGGTAGGAGGGGTCCTGATCCCAAATCCTGGGCTTAAAACCCATAATCCTGAGGTTCTTAATTTAAATGAATTTAAATCTCGAAATCCCAAAATTTGAAAAGAGAATTCCGAAAGGGTCAATCCCAAAATCCTGAGCTTAAAACCAACCGATCCTGGAGTCCCGATAAAGGTCCTATTTCCCCTCTTTCATGGTCCACTGAACATGATAATAATAGTGTGAGTGAGGCATCCCTGTACTATGGACACATTCTTCTTGTTATTTATTTTAACCAAACTAAATAGCATCTTTCACTTTGAAGATGATAAACATAAAAAAGCACAAGTTCTAAATTGTAAACATTCACAGTTTATTCATGCATAGAAAATAATGATATGTTAAAAGAAACCTTTACTATAAATGCTTTCATTTTTCCATATACCATCAAAGTATGAACCATTTTAGGATGATGTGTTCGTTTATTATAACTTGTGAAAAATAATTGAATTATTTTAGGTACAAAAGTTCAGATTTTACCTAATGGACCAGTTCCTTGTAATAAAAGATTAGCAGTGTTAGCAGATCAAATAAAGCCTTATATACAAGAACTCATTGACCATGCTAACATTGTAAGTACTAGATGCAGTCTTCTCATATCTAAGGGGGTAGATAGCTATTTTATTGCAGGAGAAGTAACTCTTTATTCAATGATTTTTAATGTTTCGTGTTTCGGAAAATGATTTAACAAATTGATTGAATTGTTTTAAGTCATTTGAAAAACATATAATTGCCATTACCAAACAGATACTTTACCTTCAGAGATCAACAATTAAATATTTACAAATTAGTTACTTGATTTGTATTTAATGCTGACTTTGAAATTTTAAATGTCGTCATTCTTAACTATTAGAAATAACCTTTTTAAGCTGAAAATAAAATCAATGGAAACAAGGTGAAATTTATTTTATTTTCATTATTTTTTTTATTGACATTATTTATTTGATTTACAATATTTATTTTAGTTGAAGATGTGGATTACACTGTTGATACCTAAGATAGAAGATGGCAACAATTTTGGTGTATCAGTGCAGGTATGTTAACTTGTTGTCAGTCAAAATAGCTATAATTATTGTTGGAATTCTTTTCTGAGGCATCAGCCTTACCAACCAAGAGAAACCATATATATTTTAATACAGAAAATGCTTTTTCACAATGAAGAATGAACACACCATTTTGATTATAAGAAATTTTTACCTAATTTTTTGGTTGATAGAAAAATATAATTGTCAATGCTCTATTAAAGAGAAAATGTGTTTTGACATTACACCATACTTGAAATTTTCTCTTCCATCCATATCAAAACCAATGACAAATGTTTTAGAAAATAGTTGTTAAAAGATTTGTGCACCGGCACCTTCTTTCAAAAATGGAAATTATTTTACATTCAAAGATTTTCAAAAAGATGTTGCACAACTCTCCATCTTTAATAATGAAATAAAAATCTTAATAGAATGTTGTGGAAATAAAAAAAATAAACATGGAACACTACGACTAATCATATTCATAGAAAACTTATTTTTTATAAAAGAAAAAATAACAAACAATTCTATAATATATTCCTAAGTCAACAGTTTATTAATAGTCCAGATGTCATTGCTGAATAAATATTATTACCTGTTTAATTTATTTGTACATTTACTTGTATTTTAGGAAGACACTCTTGGTGAAGCTAGACAAGTAGAAAGTGAAGCAGCATCATATTTAGACCAAATCTCTAGATATTATATAACTAGAGCTAAATTAGTATCTAAAGTAGCAAAGTACCCTCATCTTGTAAGTACTGTAAACCACCATGACTTCTGAATCTCTAGATATTATATAACTAGAGCTAAATTAGTAACTAAAGTAGCAAAGTACCCTCATCTTGTAAGTACTGTAATCCACCATGACTTCTGAATCTCTAGATATTATATAATTAGAGCTAAATTAGTATCTAAAGTAGCAAAGTACCCTCATCTTGTAAGTACTGTAATCCACCATGACTTCTGAATCTCTAGATATTATATAACTAGAGCTAATTTAGTATTTAAAGTAGCAAAGTACCCCCATCTTGTAAGTACTGTAATCCACCATGACTTCTGAATCTCTAGATATCATATAACTAGAGCTAAATTAGTATCTAAAGTAGCAAAGTACCCTCATCTTGTAAGTACTGTAATCCACCATGACTTCTGAATCTCTAGATATTATATAACTAGAGCTAAATTAGTATCTAAAGTAGCAAAGTACCCTCATCTTGTAAGTACTGTAATCCACCATGACTTCTGAATCTCTAGATATTATATAACTAGAGCTAAATTAGTATCTAAAGTAGCAAAGTACCCCCATCTTGTAAGTACTGTAATCCACCATGACTTCTGAATCTCTAGATATTATATAACTAGAGCTAAATTAGTATCTAAAGTAGCAAAGTACCCCCATCTTGTAAGTACTGTAATCCACCATGACTTCTGAATCTCTAGATATCATATAACTAGAGCTAAATTAGTATCTAAAGTAGCAAAGTACCCTCATCTTGTAAGTACTGTAATCCACCATGACTTCTGAATCTCTAGATATTATATAACTAGAGCTAAATTAGTATCTAAAGTAGCAAAGTACCCTCATCTTGTAAGTACTGTAATCCACCATGACTTCTGAATCTCTAGATATTATATAACTAGAGCTAAATTAGTATCTAAAGTAGCAAAGTACCCCCATCTTGTAAGTACTGTAATCCACCATGACTTCTGAATCTCTAGATATTATATAACTAGAGCTAAATTAGTATCTAAAGTAGCAAAGTACCCCCATCTTGTAAGTACTGTAATCCACCATGACTTCTGAATCTCTAGATATTATATAACTAGAGCTAAATTAGTATCTAAAGTAGCAAAGTACCCTCATCTTGTAAGTACTGTAATCCACCATGACTTCTGAATCTCTAGATATTATATAACTAGAGCTAAATTAGTATCTAAAGTAGCAAAGTACCCCCATCTTGTAAGTACTGTAATCCACCATGACTTCTGAATCTCTAGATATTATATAACTAGAGCTAAATTAGTATCTAAAGTAGCAAAGTACCCTCATCTTGTAAGTACTGTAATCCACCATGACTTCTGAATCTCTAGATATTATATAACTAGAGCTAAATTAGTATCTAAAGTAGCAAAGTACCCCCATCTTGTAAGTACTGTAATCCACCATGACTTCTGAATCTCTAGATATTATATAACTAGAGCTAAATTAGTATATAAAGTAGCAAAGTACCCCCATCTTGTAAGTACTGTAATCCACCATGACTTCTGAATCTCTAGATATTATATAACTAGAGCTAAATTAGTATATAAAGTAGCAAAGTACCCCCATCTTGTAAGTACTGTAATCCACCATGACTTCTGAATCTCTAGATATTATATAACTAGAGCTAAATTAGTATCTAAAGTATCAAAGTACCCTCATCTTGTAAGTACTGTAATCCACCATGACTTCTGAATCTCTAGATATTATATAACTAGAGCTAAATTAGTATCTAAAGTAGCAAAGTACCCCCATCTTGTAAGTACTGTAATCCACCATGACTTCTGAATCTCTAGATATTATATAACTAGAGCTAAATTAGTATCTAAAGTAGCAAAGTACCCTCATCTTGTAAGTACTGTAATCCACCATGACTTCTGAATCTCTAGATATTATATAACTAGAGCTAAATTAGTATCTAAAGTAGCAAAGTACCCCCATCTTGTAAGTACTGTAATCCACCATGACTTCTGAATCTCTAGATATTATATAACTAGAGCTAAATTAGTATCTAAAGTAGCAAAGTACCCTCATCTTGTAAGTACTGTAATCCACCATGACTTCTGAATCTCTAGATATTATATAACTAGAGCTAAATTAGTATCTAAAGTAGCAAAGTACCCCCATCTTGTAAGTACTGTAATCCACCATGACTTCTGAATCTCTAGATATTATATAACTAGAGCTAAATTAGTATCTAAAGTAGCAAAGTACCCTCATCTTGTAAGTACTGTAATCCACCATGACTTCTGAATCTCTAGATATTATATAACTAGAGCTAAATTAGTATCTAAAGTAGCAAAGTACCCCCATCTTGTAAGTACTGTAATCCACCATGACTTCTGAATCTCTAGATATTATATAACTAGAGCTAAATTAGTATCTAAAGTAGCAAAGTACCCCCATCTTGTAAGTACTGTAATCCACCATGACTTCTGAATCTCTAGATATTATATAACTAGAGCTAAATTAGTATCTAAAGTAGCAAAGTACCCCCATCTTGTAAGTACTGTAATCCACCATGACTTCTGAATCTCTAGATATTATATAACTAGAGCTAAATTAGTATCTAAAGTAGCAAAGTACCCCCATCTTGTAAGTACTTTTATGGGTTCTGTATTCTGAACTTATTTCATTACAAATTTTTTTCTGGGCTTAGATTTAGAAAATGGTAGCAAGATGTACTGGATTCTGGAAGAGATATTAAAATGACTCCTTCCAGAACTTATTTTATCCATATCAAGAAAAATTTACAAAAGGAAGCTATATAACAGAAATAAAGTCATTCATCTAATCTATAATACTAAAATTACGAGGTCCAATTTGTCAGCCATCATCACGTAAAAACAACGAATCAAAGAATTTGACTTTATATATAACTAATATAGTACAAAGATGTAGATTATAAATTACACAACTCCAGTTCCTTTTGTTTTCCACGTAATTAATATTGCCAATAATTAAGAAGTTCCGGATCAAGTCCGATACTGATACCCATAGTATATTCACCTGTTACCTATTACCTTATTTGTATGTTCCGCATTTGACAGGCGCACCACCAAACAGTGTATTCAGGATTAATATGCTATATCCACAGGGTTGAAACTACTAAATCGTCAAATTTTAATCAGTTTAGACTTTCTAAGATAACAATACAAATACTAAAATCTGGACTTAAAATAAGGCGTATAGGTACAGTTTTCAATTTGTTAGCAGGCATGACTTAAAACAGCGAAACAAAGAATTCAACTTTATTTAGAACTAATATATGACAATGCTGTTGATTAAAAAATACTCCATTCCAGGACCTTTTGTTTTTCAAATAATTAATATTACCAATAATTGATTAGTTCCAGTTCGACGGGTTCAAACAGAAAGATTTGAAAACAGAGAAAATTGTGTATCGTATAATCAACATAACTTTATCAGATAAAAAAACTAATACTAAGATAAGGCTTGCACATAGTTATATAATTTAATTCAGTCAGGGACCCGCGATACCACAGGTGTGTTCCAGTATAATTGATTTAGATTTACAGGGTATAATTGTTAAACAAACAAAAAAAGCATGCAACATGATGGGATATGATTTACTGGATTTTATTTAGAAAGATTTTAAGACAACATGTTGACATCTTGATGTCTTGCTTATTTTTTCATTGAGTTGAACTTGAAACTTTTTAATTCATGTGATAAATACAATGGTTTCATGGTTAATTTTTGTTTTATGTAGGATGATTACAGACAATCCGTGAGAGAGCTTGATGAGAAGGAATTTATCAGCATACGACTCATTTCCTGTGAATTACGTAACCATTACGTAAGTAATTCTCTCGTGTTTTCTTCCTCATTTGATCATTAGCAGTTTCTATCACACTGTTTTGTGTTTGTTTGTTGTTCCTTCAAAAAATCAAAACTATTATAGCAACAGTTCATTATCAAACAACTATTAAATTGTTTCTGTTAGAAAAAAAAAATGTAAAGGGAAATAACTTGTATATAGGTGTGACCATGCTTTTATAAATCATGTTGCACTAGATTAAAACATGTGCTAACTCTTTAAAAAAATAAAAAAATATCACTAGGAACACCATCAGTCTCAAGAGTTGTAAATAATTCTAAAATTGGAAACTGTCTGTACTTTGAAAAAAAAAGTAGAATTGGAACAGATGTTTTCTTTAATCAATTGTGTCTCATATTTACCATGAGCCAGCTAACCAACAGTTTACAATAATATACTGTAATTTTAGAAATTATTGAATGCATTTATTTTGTGATTAATGAAGAATGAACAAAGATGCAAGACTGCTTTAATTATTTCAATTTCATGAAAATCTGTAGAATATGAGTTCTTATTACTGAGATACTCACATAGTCGCTAAGTTCCCATTAATGTAAATAATTTCTGAATTTACAATAATTGACTATATTTTTCTTTGTAGGCAAGTCTACATGATATTATATTGAAGAATATGGAAAAGATCAAGAAACCAAAAAATGATAATGCACATCAAAACTTGTACTAAATATTTATTGATTTAGATTGGTGCAGGACATTTCTCTACAGTTGAATTGTTGTTGTTTATTTTACTAAAATATGTTATTTAAAAACATCCAGACAGAATTTTCGAAGAAACAAAACCCCTAAAATATAGTGCTATGGAAATGAAGATGGAAGTAAAAAAATTATATTCAATGATTTTAAGCTTAAAAACAGAAACAGAAATAAATATGTATATTAAAGAAAATACTAGTTGAAAATGAAAGTATTTACTTTTTAGTAACTTTAAGTATTATATACAAAAAAAAAACCTGAAATGGCATTTATTTTTTATGTGTCAAAATGTGGAAAATTTGGAAAATAGAAAATTTACTTGCACTGAATATATGTAACTCATGAGTAATTTAAGAAACCAGTATGAAAATTAATGTTTTACCGTTAAAACTTGTTATATCTTCAAATCCAATATAAATATCAAAGATAATGATATATTTTGCAGTGGTAGAATTTATTCCAGTTTCAAATACGTAAACATTGAAAGACATACAAGATTTGAAGTTTTTAAGAAAGCATATCAAATTATAATGGTTGTCAGTAATTAAGAGTTAATTTTGTGCTTTGATTTAAACATTTAACATTTGGGGGCAAGTTTGAGAATGTTGAAAACAATTGTAACTGTAGCCTCTGATTGCAAGGATGCATTTAATGTTTTCAACTCAGCATTAGGTGTATATGTGTAACATAGTGTACACTATCATTATTACATTGGTAATTGCCATGATATAAACACAGAAATGTGATAGTTTCTACTCATATAAATTCAACAAATATACAAAATTTTAAAAGCAAAACATGTTTGAATAAATCTGTTCAGAATTCTTTAAGAAATTAGCAGAAAAATAATTAAATAATATAATTCATACAAATATTTAACATTTTCATGGTCTCTTTAAATAGAAGTAACTTGTACATTTGTTTCTATAAATTCATTGTTGACTGAGGAAGAAGTTAATTGATATTATTCAGGGCATTCTTATACATTAAAAAAAGATCTTAAAGATGAATGTGTTTTAATACAATGATACAAAACTCAACATATTATATAAAATTAATTCGAGCAAAAATACAGCGTTTGAATTCCACTAAGGAATAGAGATAATTAGATTTAATGATACTGTATGGTTTAATTTACTAACTTTTGTTCTGGTGTTCAATTCTAGTCAATTATTTGCAAGAGCTTTTAAAAAGAATGTTTAGATAAAGATTGTGCAGGTAGAGTTTCTATAAATCTATATTATAGTTACCTGTAACACCTGCATGATTTAAGATGTTGTAAACAAACCAGTAATAACCATTTTGGTATGATTGCATTTATCTTCTGAATACACAATGGATTAGTGTAATGTGAGAAAATGTACACACTTAACCTCTCCAAAACCTAGGTATGAAATCATTGTCTGTTCATTTCATTGAATCTTCAAAGTGCTATTTATATCTTGAATGTTTCAAGATATTCTAGATTTGTATGGTGTTTTGAATATTTCATTTCATAATAAAAATAAGTCTTACTGTAAAATATTGGTTAAATACTTGAGAGTTTAAGTCTTCCAAATTAATTCATTCTATAACTGCAATATTATCTCAACTGTTCCAAAATTTTATGCTACATACAGTTTTTCAATGAGGAAATAATCTGTTTACATCTGTGCAACACACCATATTTTAAAGTTTTTAGTGCTATGACAGAAATTTTTATCTGTGTTATATACATTTTCAGTTCATTGCTTGATATTATCATTTTCATCTACCAGGCTGTCATCTTGTTTATAGTTCATTATGTTATACCAATAAAGTTGTTGCAAAAAAATTGAAGTTGATGTTAGATTCCTTGAAATAAAACTGATTTAAGTATGTGTCAATGACACAGCAACCAATCAAAACAAGCCAAAACATGTTTAGAATCTATGTACAGTTGTAATTTCCTCATCTACATTAAAAGGTTGTAAATGAATTAAACAGACAAAATAATATCTGTGAACAACACCTTATTCTATTAGAAGTAAAGACATCAGTATGGAGATAGCCGCTGTTCGAGTTAATGGCTGACTATGCATATAAACATAAGAGAGGTTCAACTTACTTTTTGTGTTCCCGCTTCATAGTGAAGGGGGATTTTAAAAGTGTTACCCTCTCATCTGTCTGTCGCAAACATCCACCAAGGTTACCATTATATAATTTAAGTTTGCCTTGACAAAATGTTTTAAAAATAACTTGCAGTATAAACTGCTTTTTACCAAAAAAACACAGTTCAAGTCTGAAATTGGGTAAAGTCACTTTTATCGTCAAGAGTTATGCCCCTTTATAAACATGAACCTTGCTGTATTTTAAGTTTTTTAACTTCAGTTTGCCTCATAGAATGGGTTTTACAAAATGTTGAAGGCTGTACATTGACTTATAGTGGTGATAATCAATAAAATGATGGCAAGTAGCAAGGTCAACTGAGCATTGAAACTAAATCTGATTGAAGACTTCAATCACATATATACATACAGGACTAATTATCTTTCAATCTTGTTTGATTTGTACTTTTTATTATCAATTTACAGTGAAAGGCACCTGGTCTTTTTCCTCCTCATGTTATTTCATTGTTATTGTGCCTCGAAATGATCTGATGTCGAACCCTTCTGATAATTATAGTGGGTTCTTATGGTGTGTTTTTCATCACTTTCCCACATTATGCCTGTGTCAAGTCTGGAGCCTGTAGTCATTTGATGTTGTCATTACTTCTCCAGTAATAATCATGCCATTTGGTTTCACATTTGGTCTTCCTAAGGCCTTTCATAGCTTACTTATCTTTATTAGGCTGTACAAGAGTAACTGGTAGATTTTACATCATTGTTCTTTGGTCTTTCATGTATAAATGTATCAATGGCAATCATACACAATCTTCTCATTCAGCAACATGACGGGTGCCACATGCGGAGCTGGATCTGCTTACCCTTCTGGAGCACCTGAGATCACCCCTAGTTTTTGGTAGGGTTCGTGTTGTTTATTCTTTAGTTTTCTATGTTGTGTCATGTGCACTATTGTTTGTCTTTTTCATTTTCAGCCATGGCATTGTCAGTTTGTTTTAGATTTATGAGTTTGACTGCCCCTTTGGTATCTTTCGTTCCTCTTTTATTTATAACTATGGAAAATACTTGATATCCCTCCTAATAATAACCATCAACACAACGTTTGATAAATATTTTTATTTTTATCTTATGCATTGCACTTCTGCATTCATAACATATAAATCATTTGTCTATTGAAGCAATGGACATGGAATTCAGGAGGCATACAATCCAGAAACATACAATCCTTTCTTTAATGATTAAGGTGATTATACATGATTAAACACTGGAAACAGATGAGCATACAATCATAGCATAATCATGATTGTAGTGATTAACCACAAGAAAGCAATTGATAACATGGCATAGAAAAAATGAAGCCTATTTTAATCATTTAACAGCATTATAGGGTTACCATAAGAAGCTGATCTATGATCTGACAATACATTGTATCTTTTCATTATAATTATTTAATACTTTAACTTTTCCATTATGTTACCTTTCATAGTATTAAAATATTCATCAATATTTGTTACGAAACAATTGTTGAAAAGTATTAAATGTTAACTCACAAGTTTTGTCTTGAATTCATTTCACAGTTGAATAGGAATGTAAAAACGTTTTGTGCCAATGTAACTTAGAGTACCAAATTATCAAATAGGTGTGCATAGGCATACAATATAGAACTAACTCGAAGCATAGCAAGTACAAGCAAATACTATCGCTTAAGTTTATACAGTTAAAATCACAAAAGTAATTCTTTTCATATTGTTGAAGAGCTAAAAAAAAAAGTCACTCAAATCAAACAGTTAGTATCATGAGGAATCAATAAAATAAGCAATTTCATTCTAATTGGGTCATTTATGTTTTAAGAGCTACACAGTTTAAGAGAAAAGACAACTCACAAGACAACTGATTAAAAAACGAAAATAGACGAAATATTGTGAACAACCTGTTTGGATCTGTGAATGCTTTAATATGTGTTTTCTTATCATTACAATGAGGTGATAACCATGCAGTACTCTCAACTCCTTATACAACAAGTCTGTCACATGAATTTTAATAATCAGAATACCTTCAACACTCTATTGTCTCTTCAAAGTATATAATATACATAGTAATGTTTTACTATAGCTTTGGGACCAGTATTTTACCACCTTTATCATTGATAACAAAATCTTGATATTTCAACAACTGTTCAATATGACATATAGCGTGTATATGAAAGTTGTATATTATAATTGATGGTAAGGAAGAATCATATCACACAGTCACACAAACACATAACAATCCTACATAAATACATAGTACAAGATACAACTCTCTTACAAAACATTTTCTCCTTAAAAGTTAAATCATCTGTGCTGTCGAAAGTTGTCATCTTTTAATCAAACTGATTTTATATGTAAAATACAGTTTATAAAACAAGACTTCTATTCTGTTTTATGGTCAAATCTTTTTCATATCTCGAAATCTTAACAAATCTTCAAATGTTCAATTCTTCAAACAAACAAAAAGCACACACATTCTTCTCATCTTTGCCTTATTTCTCAAAATCATTTCAGATTTTAAATTATACCACTTTCGTAGAAAATAACAGTCTACATATATTCTAAACTTATCAGTCATTTTACCAACTAATCCCTTCTATTAGTACAAACCTATCAAGTTCTAACTTGGAAAAAATTATGCTAAATAACATTATGAGACAAAAGTACTGAAAAACTAGTCTTTTCACACATGACATTCATTCTATAAATAGGGAAAGGAAGTCAAGCTCACAAATAGACATGGGGCAACATTTAATATATTTATAGCACCAAATATTAATGTGTAATAATTATATATCTAGGTTTAACAAAAACTCTATCCTATGATTTGATGTTGATCTTAGTAACCTCAATGGTGACAGATGTAGAGATAGTTTTCATGTAGGAACTGTTTAAGTTATTTAACTTATCAATTTTCAGAAATAATTCAATTATTCCTGGAAATTTAGAAATTACAGAAGTTTTTCATAGAAATATATTAATTCGTAATCCTACAATGAGCTTGTAGCTTTATAAAGTAATTACAATTGAGCTTCTAATATTTCTTTTGATAAAAACCAATTGCATTGATAGATCTTTAAAATAAAACTCTCCCCGACAGTAATCCTTCAACATAATGAAGATAACCCTCTTATTCCTGACCTACCATTTTTGAAACTCATAAATAATACAAAACAAAACAATATGAAATGCACCAATTATTGTCTTGTAATTAACAATAGAAAAACAATTTTGTTCCATAACACAGCAAGAGGCAAACATTATATGAAGAATCTGCTTACATCTGTACATAATGTTTAAATAAACAATACAAATTTTACATCTATGGAATATATGTCTTATAATAATACACCTTATAGTTTAATGCCATTGACAGTGATCAATAAATACTGAAATGGATCTTCATTAGTTATCCATTTCTTTGAACCAGTTTCAAACGGTAAATGTAAATTTTTCTGAGTTGTTGGTTATCACAATTATCTCCTTACATAAAATTGGCAGACACAGGTTTGAATGAAACAGGACTAAAAGCAAGAAATAAAAGAAGATGATAATTTTACAATAATTGTTTAG
This sequence comes from Mytilus trossulus, assembly GCF_036588685.1. Taxonomy (NCBI): domain Eukaryota; kingdom Metazoa; phylum Mollusca; class Bivalvia; order Mytilida; family Mytilidae; genus Mytilus; species Mytilus trossulus. Next base: position 2,039,446 of record NC_086374.1, read on the forward strand.
GTCCTCCTTCTCCTTATTTCTAATTAAATTTTTGAATCATTATAATCATTTGTCTAATCAATATCATTATGCAGTTTTGAGAAAAACTACTTATATTAAATAAGTACTGATCAAAATTAAAATCTAATGCTTCAATTCAAATTTCTTCATTCTTCTTGTGGCATTGAAATATCTCATTCAAATCTGCCTTACAATGTCAGTTGTTCAAATATTAAAGTGTAAAAAAAAATATTTTCCCAGAATTACTGTAGTTTTGCTTCCAAGTAGCATGGTTAATTTATCTCCCCATAAATAATTTCGCTTGGTGATTGAACACTAAATTCTTCTGCCGTTATAACAATCTTTGGTCCAGCAGTACCACATTATCACACTAATATCTGAGCATTAACACACTATGATATGTCTAAATAATAAGGCCATTAACACATCAAAAACGGTCTTCTAGAAATCTACATCAAATGCTAAACATATTTTCTACACCATTTATAAAATGTGCATTTAACAGGTTTACCTCAATTGTTTTGCCAAACAGATTAAAAATACATTAATTGACTTAATGTTTATGTCAATTGAAAATCAAATGTTATTTTATATTGTAGAAGATGAGATTTATTCTTCCCTTTCTGTAAATGAATTGTTAATCAAAGCTATCAAAACGTTTGCTCAATTTTGTTTTATTTATCATCCAAATGAATTATTTCATTCAATAAAGTTATGTGGCAAGTGAAGGCAGTATTGCAAACTTCCATTTAGTAAACTGATATAATGAAATAATAGTTTTCTTATACTTTTTTTTATAATGTGCAACTCCTCCAATGAATTAAAATGAAACCCTTTCTATAGAAATTACAATGAAATAGCTAGGAAAGCAAAGTAAATAGTTAGTTCAGTAAGTAAATGGTGTGTATAATTCCTATCATGAAATCTAGAAACATTAAGTCATTATAGAAAGCTTTGAAATATCATGAACTTATAAAAATCATGGCCATATAATTCCAGGCTTTGAATGCCAATATTATCTCTTTTGCACCAATTGTTATTTTTTTCACAACATGGAAGTCCAATATGTAACATGAATTTATAAAATTCACAATGAGACAAAAATATTATGGATCACAGGAGAATCATTAAAAAGATTTAAAAATTAAATATACAAGGCTTTAAAAGCATCAGCATCTCTATAAAAACAATGGACTGATCCAAATATAACTTGGACCCATCCTCGTCACTGGCTGTGGCTGACTTTTGGAGGTACAGCAATGATAACAGATGCTGTTATTGGTTCACTAACGCACTTCTGGCCGCTACTTTTCTATCTAGTCTGTTTTGTAAATGTCTATTTGAATTTGTTAATTCCTCTACACGATTTTGACATTCTCTCAACTAAAATAAAAGAAAATATTTTAATAAAAGACAATTCATTGCAAGTTCAAACATTAAATTACATATCATTTATCAGATACATTTAATGTCCATGGAAATTCAATTTTCATGATATTCATAATTTCATACAGTGTTCTTCTGTAGAAATGAAGACATGAATGAGTGTCCTTGTTTTAGTTGTACCCTTTATACAGATAGATATGTAATTTTCTATAGAATTACAATTTCTAAGGGCATAACTCCTTTCAAAATAGTTCTTTGTCACTGATATTAGAAATTGATTAAAACATTGCCTGTATATTAAAACCTATGATTTAAATTTCATAAAAAATCTTACAAGAGTTGTACAGGTGGTAAATTCTACAGGACTGGACAGAAATGCAAAGACACCTTTTTTTTTATGTCCCCCACAACAAGTAATATTATTAATTCATATGATTTAACTAATTTGATTCCTTCAGGGGTAGACAAATATTAAACTAAATTTGAAGGTAAATAGAAAATGGCAGGTAGCAAAAAGCATACTGCAGTTATTTTTAGAATTTATAAAAAAAAACAATATACTTTGAGACGTCATGTAATTAATTTCATGATAAGTTTTTATTTATTGATTATTTAAAAAATATACATAAGATATGCACAAAAAAAACACATAATAAATAAATGAAATAACTTCTTTTATGTTGTTATTGTCTAGGGGACAATAAGATATCTATTCCAAAACTATCAAATGGTCGAATATATTATACTGACACTTTTGATACAAATATGGTCAGAAATTAATAATATAACAATTCTAGCCTTTATATGAGGTCAATACAGGATATATTGACCCAAAGAAGTATCTCAACCTCAGTCTTTGTCCTCAGTCAATAATCTTCTTTCAGGTCAATATATCCTTGTATCGACCTCATACAAAGGCTATAATTGTATAATGTGGACAACAGAAATTTTATCAAAATACTGAAATCTTTTAATTAAGCCTATAAATTATTGTTTTCAAATAAAACTTTTACCTCTCTTTGCAGTTTTCTTCGTTCTGTTTTTAATTCATCCTCCAGTTTTTCATAATCTTCTGCCTCAGTTTTATATCTTTTAACTTGAGAATCTAATCTGTTTACCTTTAATTGTAAATGAAATATTGTAATATTTCATAGAGCATTATTACACAAGTATCATTCCAATGTTAAATGTGACACTTAATTTGTTCAGGTTTATAATGTCCATTATCGTTATGAATATCAAATTTATGTTGTTATGAAGTATAATGTCAAAATATATTAAGACTTAAAAGTGTGCATGATTTCCAAATTATAACGGCGTGCATAATGAGAATAAATACAAATGTATATTTAATAACTCACAGTTCCTTCTAAATTAGTCATATCTTGTTCAGCTTTCTGTAATTTTAATTTATATTCATGAATCTGTTTACTGGCCTCTCCTGAAATTTCAGAATATCATTTAATTAATCATGCAAACTTATTTTATAACTGAAAATAAAAGCAATGTATGTTAAACCAAATTTTCAACTTTTTATCTTATTAACATATATATGTTCTGTATATTTAATCAGGTGAATAAATTCTCAGGCTGTCACCATTGACAAAAATATTCAGGATATTGGTATTCAGAGAATGACTTAAAACAGAAATTCAAAGTACCTAATGAAAACTATACAGAGGACAATACCTATTGTACTTACTCAATGGGACAGCTCAACTGGCAAAAAATTATATTGCAAAATGAAGAACAGCTGATTCTGGTAAAAGGTTTTATTTCTCAATTTTGCAATAAATTCTAAACTACTGTAAATTCATAAATTATTGCGTGCATTTAATTTTGAGATTTTGTCATTTTAGACTTAAATGCGATTTTAATTTTTACGATTTTGAGAAAAATCCTGTTAAATTCGTATAAAATATTTCAAAATGTGAGTTTTAATTATTTCGTTTACAACTCAGTCGCATTTTTCGCAATAATAAAAACCTCACATTAATATTTGAATTTACAGTAGTCTATTTAAAGTGTATTTATTATTCTCTCAAGACTATGAAGTCTTAATTATGCAAATGAGAATTTCTGGCTGTATCTTTTTTTATGGGGAATGTGTGAAACTAGACAGGTTAACTATATTTCCCTATGGGAAAATAAACTAAACCAATTTCTAAAATAGAGTATAATTTATTTTTGTTTCTCCCTGACATTTACTCAACTAATATTTTCCTTCATCACCAAACATAGTGATACATACTTTGTACTTCATATAATTGCATTTCTGGTCCATTTACTTCAGGAACTTCTTTACTTTTATATCGTTTAGATTTTTCTTCATGTAATTCGTCTTGAGAACTCTGAAGCTGTAAAACAATTATGTTTGTTTTAAATAATTCTGTAGACATGTACATATTCAAACTAGTATGCTCTTAAATGGCTTAATATAAATTAATTCTATATATAAACTGGACTGACATTGATGACAGGTCTCTATACTCATTCTATATTTCTTTAAAAATGTTTATGGTATGTGAATATTTGTCTAAGGTTATATATTGTTTTTTTTTTATATTTTTTAAAGAAAGTGATAAATCAAATTTCATAGATCTACATCATGTACATTGTCAAAGATTTAAATCAGTAATTTGTAAAATTTGTTTATTACTTGTTCAGGCCCACTGACCAAACCTTGAGATCAGTAGCCTGCTAGAGCATCCATTATCTCTTTTCTTGTGTAAACGGGTTTTAAAGACGTTAAGTTTATACATTAAGATTGTTATTTTGTTGCTTAAATTTCTTCAGTTTATTAATATTTCTTACTAATATTCACATTTTTCTAACTTGATGTGAACATCATGATTTAGAACTTACATCCTTTTTTAAATTTGAAATTTCTTCTGATAATTTCTTTATTTTGTCATCTGAAATAGACAAAATGCAATGGCATTGTAATCAAATAACTTGTTTTACATGTAATCATAGAGAAAAGAGACAAACAATTCATATAAATAAAAACAACAACAGCAAATTGATATGCATTGAAAAATTAGTGCTTTTATTTCTTTTCTTTTAAAATCTCAGTCACAGTAAAACCTTAAACATGGAGCCAAAAAATACCCTCACCTCACTGCCAGTTTAAGATGGCCCCTAGTACTATCTGCACACTTGTATCACACTTTGACAAAAGTAAGAAATCAAGTTTCCACAGATTAATTCTATCTTCAATCAAAGATAATTTAATCCAACAGTAATAAATGAATTCATTTTATGTATAATGTTCAACTTTTAGCATAGGTTGATGACTGTAATTAAGGTCTTTCCTTTTACAAAAGGGAAAGACCTTACTGTATTTCTTCTGTTTATTATTATTATTCTTCCGCCAAACTTTGACGAAGTTAGCAGCCTAAACCGTAAGACGTGTCGCTTTCATGTTCACACTTTGTATCGGTGTCATGAATACCTATCTGGAACTCACCCTGTTAGTCGAAATATTTTGTCGGTTCGGAGTAATCCCTCCGAAACCAAAAAACCTTGTTATCGTTCCAACACCGTAACCATAATAGATAGAAAAAAAACAAAGGGTGAAATTTGTTCAGGACCAGGCCCCGGTTCTTCGTTACATTTGGATTGAAAAGATTCAACGACTCATTGGTAGGGTTATGCCCCTATGAAAATTAACCGGTGTCGGTGGACCACCAAAACTCAGAAACCGTAAGTCGTAGAGACCTAGGATCTTCACCATTCATCATCAATTCATGTATCTTCGAAAAATATCTCACGGTCAAATTTGTATGTTGACCTTGACCTTTGACCTAACACCTTGTTATGGAATAATCTCAGCAACCATTATACTAACAGAAGTTTTAAATAGTGGAAAATGTTTGGGTCATTACCGCGCAACTTTGTTACATTTGACCGAAGAGATTTGACCTTTTTTTAAGGGGCATAAAGCCTGTTTTAGGTTTCTGAAAACACAAAATCAGCTTTTTCTATATAACCAAAGGTCCTAGACCCTTGGGGCCTTCAGTAATGGCATTGGGGACTAATGACCTTGCCAAAGGTCAAAAGGTCAAAGGTCAAGGTCATGTCCCAGAGTGCGAATTTAGTGTTTTTAACCTTATATAAAGGATTTTTAGTGTGTTTTCGAGCTTTTTATGGTTGACCTTGACCTTTTCAATACATTCTACGTCTGTTAGAACATGTATTTTACATTACAAAAGGAAAGACCTCTCAATTGTTCAAGAACAATTGACAGTTTAATTTTTATATGTAATTCCAGTAGTGAATGAATTGTTTTGCTAAAAATAAACAATTTCAAACACCAACAAAGTAAACTAATCTTATTGAATATAAACTTCTTTTGAATCATCCTTTATTAACAGCGAAAAAATCTTTATTTATTTTATCCCTTGCAAACTTGTTCTATAGCAAAGTATTTGTGCTCTTAATCTAGCAAACTGTCGAACTGTTCACAAAACTTCAGCTGATGATGGCAATACCAAAAGTTAAGAGTAATATCTCATACAAAATCGTGGATGTTCAGTGGCTGAAGTTTTTTGGTGTGGTTCATAGGTGTTTCTAGCCTTTTATATAAATATTTTCCTGTTTGAATTAATTTACACTAGTTGTTTTGGGGTACTTTATAGCTTGCTGTTTGGTGTGAGCCAAGGCTCTGAGTTGAAGGCCTTATTAAAACCAAAAATTAACTTTTAATACATTGTGACTTTACGGAGAGTGGTTACATTGACAAGCATGCCACATCTAATTTATAATTACATTACCTAATGAGCCTTCTATCTTATCAAGGATATCAGCTGTTTCAGAAGATATTAATAAACTTCCCGTCGTCGATGTAATTGTTCCATTTAATGTTGCACATTTTTCTATAGAAAATTCTCCTTCTTCACTTGTTACAAGAGCAAATCCACTTTCCTACAAAATAAAATACTTACGATTTATTTATATACTATTTTTAAATTAAATTCATATGCGAGTGACTGCGTTCAAATTAACTTATTATTGAGGTATAAACCACACTTGTTTTGTCATATTATAATTATTGAGGTATAAATCACACTTGTTTTGTCATATTAAAACAAATGAATCAGAACTGAAATATAATAAACTTTTCCAACAGCATTTCATAGTTTGATTTCTTTCACATTTTTTTTTTAGTTTTTCAAATTACATCTCATGAAATTTATGAGTGTTAACTCAAACTTAATCTAATTCTTTTCAGATCTGACATTCTTGCAACATAAATCTATTTCTTAACATTATTGACTTACTATTATTCACATAGAACTTTATTTAAGGAATGACTGTAATATTTTTCATGTCTATGAAGAAATAACATGAAAAATTTGGTGCACACTGATTAAAGCGTGTAGCGGGTTATTTAACAGTGTGCACCACATTTTTTATGTTATTTCGAATAGACAGAAAAATTATTACAGTCATTTCTTATGATTTAATTCTAAATTCCATTTTAAACCATAGAAAACCATGGTCACATGACTAAATTATGTCTATGGGCTCATAACAAAATAATGTCAGCCAATCAGAAGACACGTTACATCCAAAATTAAATGATAAATAAATAAAAAAATAACATCAACCCACCTTTACTAGTTTGTCTCTTAGTTCTAACTGTTCTTTTACACAAGAGAAATTTGTATTTAATTCTGAATAATTTCTTTTCTGGTTTTCTAATTCCTGCAAGAAAATAATATTCACCATTAACTATTCTACACTAATATGTTCATGCTGTGAGCAACTACTCAATAGTGATACCTTCACTATAAGTTATCAGTGAATTGACTCTGTAATTGTCAATGTTTACTACTTTATTCTTTTTTTATTACTTTATAAAGTCTGAAAGATTGTCAGTTTAATTTACCTGTGCCTTTTTTATATTGTCTCGGATTTATTTACCTGTGTTCTGTTTCATATTTTCAGTGTAATTGTCAGTATTCACTGATGTGTAAGTATTTACCTGTGATTTATCTTTATGTTGTGTAAGTATTTACCCGTGATTTATCTTTATATTGTCTGTGATTGTGTCAGTTTTTACCAGTTTTATATTGTCAGTATTTACCTGTGATTTATCTTTATATTACCTGTTTGTGTGCCAGTATTTACCCGTGATTTACCTTTATATTGCCTGTTTGTGTGTCAGTATTTACCCGTGATTTATCTTTATATTGAGTAAGTATTTACCCCTGATTTATCTTTATATTGTGTAAGTATTTACCTGTGATTTATCTTTATATTGCCTGTTTGTGTGACAGTATTTACCCGTGATTTATCTATATACTGTGTTATTATTTACCTGTGATTTATCTTTATATTGTGTCAGTATTTACCCGTGATTTATCTTTATATTGTGTCAGTACTTTCCCGTGATTTATCTTTGTATTGTGTCAGTATTTACCCATGTTTTATCTTTGTATTGTGTCAGTATTTACCAGTGATTTATCTTTATATTGTGTCAGTATTTACCCGTGAATTATCTTTATATTGTCTGTGATTGTGTCAGTATTTACCCATGATTTATCTTTGTATTGTGTCAGTATTTACCCATGTTTTATCTTTGTATTGTGTCAGTATTTACCAGTGATTTATCTTTAAATTGTGTCAGTATTTACCTGTGATTTATCTTTGTATTGCCTGTGATTTGTCGTTTTGTTTATGTCAGTATTTACCTGTGATTTATCTTTGAATTGCCTGTGATGTGTTGTTTTGTTTATGTCAGTATTTACCCATGACCTATCTATATATTGTGTCAGTATTTACATAAAGGCAACAGTAGTATACCGCTGTTCAAAACTCATAAATCCATGGACATGCCTGTTTGTGTGACAGTATTTACCCGTGATTTATCTATATACTGTGTTATTATTTACCCATGATTTATCTATATACTGTGTTATTATTTACCAGTGATTTATCTATATATTGTGTATTATTTACCCGTGATCTATCTTTATATTGTGTCAGTATTTACCCGTGATTTATCTTTATACTGCCTCTGTAAGTCTGTCAGAGATTCCTCTTGTTCTTCCATTTGATCTTTCAGAAGTTCTACTTGATACACCAGTGAATGTTTTTCATTATCAAGTTGAGCATTTGTCATCATAGCTTTTTTAAATTTTTCTTCCATTTCTCGTAACTTTGACTGTAATTAAAAAATAGAAACATAACTATGGTTTTGGGCCAGGAGAGCTAAAAATACTACACTTTTTCAAAGAAAATTGAAATCATGTAGGTAATTTATGAGGCCATACATCATTCGTTTTACAATTGCATAAGAACTTTGCATCAGCTTCATAGTTTTTAGTGTTTAATATTTACCAGACTACTGTGCATCACAATTCACGAGTGTAGTTTGTGTTTTAAGTTGGATGAAAATCCTTCCATATTAAGTATGTGGTCTTCGAGATACACCAATCAGAACTGCTTGAGAGTAAGATACACCAATCAGAATTGCTTTAGAGTAAGATACACCAATCAAAACTGCTTGAGAGTAAGATACACCAATCAGAACTGCTTGAGAGTAAGATACACCAATCAGAACTGCTTGACTCCTTGATAGAAAGATACACCAATCAGAACTGCTTGAGAATAAGATACAACAATCAGAACTGCTTGAGAGTAAGATACACCAATCAGAACTGCTTGGGAGTAAGATACACCAATCAAAACTGCTTGAGAGTAAAATACACCAATCAGAACTGCTTGAGAGTAAGATACACCAATCAGAACTGCTTGAGAGTAAGATACAACAATCAGAACTGCTTGAGAGTAAGATACACCAATCAGAACTGCTTGAGAGTAAGATACACCAATCAGAATTGCTTGGGAGTAAGATACACCAATCAAAACTGCTTGAGAGTAAAATACACCAATCAGAACTGCTTGAGAGTAAGATACACCAATCAGAACTGCTTGATAGAAAGATCCACCAATCAGAACTGCTTGAGAGTAAGATACAACAATCAGAACTGCTTTATAGTAAGATCAATGTATGAGTATTTATAGCGTGACTGTAATACTTTACCTTGAGTTCCCTTGTAAAATCTTTAGCGTTTTGGGACAGGTCAAGGTCATCAATAGTTGACGTAGATTCTTCACTTCCTCTTCTGTGTTCAACGCGTGTCTGAAATATAAAAGCCATTACTAAGACATGGAAGTCTAATAGAAGTTTTGGTTAAAATTAAAGTTGGTTTGACTGATCAGTCAATTTGTTCCCCTGCAGTTTCAATGGGATGAAAGTTAAACAAAACTAACGCTAAGTTTTATAACTGTATTGCTATAATTCTGTCAGAAATATTTAAGAACAAAGATCTACAGAAGTGATCAGTGTAACAAGTGATGTAAGCTGAAGAAAGAAAAAAGACAGTAATAAATGTTGTACTTGTGTAATATTTCCAAACAATTAAAAGAGAAAAAAAACCTGCAAAATATGTGTTAATATGTAAGCGTAGTTCATCAAAATAACATGTGCATTTCTTTTTAAATATCTATCGCATTGAAAAGTTACTAGTACAAACTAAATGAAATGTTCAATTATAAATTTTCTGCTACTTTGTGGAACTCTGATATTGAAGAATACAAATAAAGAGTACTTTTTTTCCACACTCCCTGTTCACTACATTGCATGGGGGGAAATTATTTCATAATCATGTTGTCTTCATTTAGTAACTGTCTCCACAATTGCTGATTGGATCCCCAAAAGTACTTGTGACATCACAAGTTTTAGAAATATGATAGCTGTCAGTTACCAGGCATTGCCAGGAAAGCTACTAGTATTTAATTTAATCATATACAAAATTTAAAGATCATTCTTTTATCAAGTTTTGGAATACCCCTCTTCTGTGCAGATCAATCCATACACATTCTTTATTGAAATCAAAACAGATTTTTAATAAATAACTAAAACAATTTTAAAATAACTTCCAGATTTTGTAGTTAATAGAACTATTAATACTTGAATGTTAAATAAACGTGACCAGACATACCCGGGATTCGTCATCTTGAGCAGCTTTCTGACGTTCTTCTTCCTGTTACACAAAGTAGTTAGTACATTAACGCAATAATATAAAAACTTTAAATAAAGCAACACAGATTTCAAAATCCTTCTGATGAAGCATAAAACTATGAATCATACACAAACATGATGTAAACACTATGCACAACTTCAAGGTCATAATTACTGTTCAATATTTAGCAGCAGAAAATGCATTATAATAACAGCAATCTTTAGACATACCTATACATTATTTCAGGAATATTATGCTAATAAGGTCAAACATAAGACATCTAAATGGTATTTCTATTTATTTAAAATGTTTATTTTCACACAAAAATATAGGTGAACTGTAGAGAAAATATGATTTCATTTTTGTGAACTGCATATCTTAGAGCTTTTTGTTTATAGTAAAGGAATAGCCAAATTGAATTGCCTGCTTTTTATGTCATGATACAAAAAAAAATGAAAATTTAAATCATCACCAAAAAGTATACAGATCTTTATATTAATATAACAAAGAAGTGTGTTAAGTTTTAAGCAATAATCATAAATTGTTTTTTAGATACGCCGCGACATGTAATAACCCCCTCCCCCTTTTTTACAAAATACTCAATAACTCAAAAATGAAATTTTGAATCATCACCAAAAAGTATACAGATCTTAAAATTAATATAAATAAGAAGTGTGTAAAGTTTTAAGCACCCCTGTTTTAGTTACAAATTGCCGTAACTCAAAAAGTTTTAATCTTATTTTTACCAAAAAGTATACAGATCATTTGACTATCATAAGAAACAACTATAACAAGTTTCATGAAATTTGGATAAGTCGTTCTCAAGTTACGGTGCGACATGTTTATGCTGGACAGACGGACACCGGACATTTGTATAACATAATACGCCCAGTCAAAATTTTGACGGGCGTATAAAAATGTAAAATGCATTATCGCCAAAATTCATAAATCAAACAGCATACACAATGTCATAAAAAGCCAACAGCATCTTACACGTTAAATTATCAATAGCAGAAAATAAGATGCGTGTAAACTTCAATGTAACAAGATGCCTGTAAATATCCCTTACCTCTCTTTGTTGTCTCTCTATTTCTTTTGTTCTTATTTCGCGTGCTTCAGCTCTTGCTGCTCTCCTAGCTGCAAGTCGTGCTTCAGCCTGTAAAATATAAATATTATTTTATTGATTTACAAAACAAACTGACAATACCATGACAAAAATCAGAAAATTATGACAAGGCAAACAACGATACACAAAACACAATATAGAAAATCAAAATTTGGTACATATATACATTTGATATATACATGTACATTCATGACATTAGAGTAAACTTATTATTAATGTATCATGATTGTACCATTGCTTTGTCAATGAAGTGTGATATGTTGGTCGAAGTGAACTATTTCATTGGTAGGTTGCTTTTGTTATACTGTGATCATGTACATGCAACCTCATATTTACTTATACATACTAGTTCTTTCAAAATTAAGAGATTTTAATGTAGGTAGTATAGTAAATAACCTCATCATAGATACCGGGACTAAATTTAGTATATACGCCAGACGCCCATTTCATCTACAAAAGACTCATCAGTGACGCTCTAATCCAAAAAAGTTAGAAAGGCAAAACAAAAGGGTAAACAGTTGTACATGTTGTACATTTCACTGATGAATGAAAATTCACAAATGCAAGTTATGTAAGTGATCTACTTTGGTGGGTGGCTGTTTATTTTTTCCAGATGCATCTAAACACCTCTGCCTTTCAGTCTTAATTAGAATATTGCTCTACGAGTTTACATTATAAACCAATTATAGACTAGAGAACTGACTGGGACCAAAATGTCAAGCTTATAAAATAAGATGTGGTACTCCATATTCCCCCATTTTTGTTGAGGTAAACTAAAAGGAATAGTTTAGACAAAAACTATGACATGGCTTTGAATCTTTCAAGATATTTCTAGACGAAGGAAACCATGACATTTAAATTACAATTTTGACTACACAATGATCAAAGCTAAATATTTAAAAAACAATAAAGTAGTACATGGACTGAGGATAAAGGGATATATATTGCAATATCTCTCATTTATTTAATTATACACATAAACAGTTGGTTAAGATAAAAACCGCCAAAGGATGATGTTGTGTGTGAATCATTAGTTATATCTACAATGTAAATCACAGAGTCATGTTATAATTATCTCAACAGAAGGGAAACTATCATCTATAAATAAAACAATAGCTAGCTTTATTTTTGTAAGCACTTCATCAATCTAATTTAGTCAAATACTTGTTTTAGTGTCAGATACATGTGGGTAAAATGCTTGAAATTCTACTTTTTTTATATAGTAAAAATCAGTTACCCAAGGCCATACATGTCTTCTCATAATTTTACCCCCCCACCCCCACCCCTCTTTTCTCACCTTTCTCCCCTTTTGCACACAGATACTAGTGGGATACTGACCCCATAACAAAATTTCTGAGAATTACATTAAAATGTGTATTGAAACACAACTTCAAACATGTTATAATTAGGAATTGTTATGTTTCTGTTACTTTAAAAATAAAGTAGATTTTTTTTATATATAAAAGTGTGAAACCAAACCTATTTTACGGCAAGGAAATTCTACACAAAAAAACTCTGGGCATTACAATTGGAAGGTGTTACTCTGCACAAAAGTATCTGGTTGAAATTGATGTGTATTATATATATATACATAAAACTCTTGGTATTGCAATTGGAAGGTTTCTCCCTGCACAAAAGTAACTGTTATAAATCTATGTGTATTATTAAACTCTAGACATTGCAATTGGAAGGTGTCTCCCTGCACAAAAGTAACTGTATGAAATCTATAAACTTTAAAGTGCAGCTGCTGTTATGCATCTCCATGGAAATGAGATTTACCATTTGCAAGCAAATTAAGTTTATATCAAAAGTTGATAAACCCTGACTAAGGGGCTAGGGTTAATAATCTAATGACATGAAAAAAGATGTGCCAATACTAATATAACTGCAAACGGAATAGCATTGACCTTTAAATTTTGAGGCAAAAACTATCAAATTACAACCAATAAGTAGCAGTGTAGATGATGATATAAAAAAAAATTCAAAACAGTGCATGTTATTATAAAAGTAACAACTAAGTTTTCTAATGTGCGAAAATATTAACATTGAACAATAAACTATGGAAATGAGGTCAAGGTCAGATTATATCTGCATGACAGACACCTCAAAAGTAGTCCATACACAAAATCTAGTTGATCTATTGGTCTAACTAATTAAAACATGATGTTCATCATGTAGTATCCAACCAGGAAACCATCATCATGATCATGTTTAATCAGTAGGTCCAATAGGTCACAATGAACTCTTAGGTCATGAAGACTGAGATAATAAGTTATATTGCAAAACAATATTTTCTTCTTACTGATGGGACTCACAATGGCAAAAAATGATGAGTCCCTGGGCTGGCCTTCAAAAATCCTTAGTGAGAACCCTCATAGTGATAATATTAATGAATCAATATACAAATAAAAATAAGAAGATGTGGTACAATGTATGAGTGCCAATGAGACAACTCTTCATCCAAGTCACATTGACACAATGTAAAAAGTACACAATAAAAGGTGTTAGTACAGCCTTTATCACAGGCAAACAAACAAAAATACTTATGAACCACATCAACATACGACACTGAACAGACTCTTAACATATATCAGGTGCATGCAAAATTGCAAATGCACTGTCAAGACTGTTATTGTTAATAATCCATTTTGACCCAATGATCCTGAAATTTTTCTTTGAACATTTTATAGTGGCTTAAAAACTTGGTTTTCAATCTTGCACTTTTTTACAAATGAACCTACAGCTGACAATGTATCTTCAGGGAGCTAGATTAAAACAATGTTGAAGCAACTAAAAATTTTGGGATTCTTTTATGCAGATTTTTTTTCCTTCAGTTTTCTGTCAATGGATGGTTTAAAGTGGAGCTACAAAACAAAAGACTCTATGAGTAATTCTTGAAAGATTGCTATTCAGAAATTTACTGAATAGGTAAATCATGGTAAAGTGATTACATAACAACACAGTATTTACTCAAAATTGTAAAAAATCTGCTCTTTTAACTTGCTCTTTTTGTCATAGCAAAAATGACATTCTCCGCTACTTTTTCAATATTTACACTGAAATCCTGATGAACACTGGGCTTACCACATTGAGTGTCACACAGCGAGATAGGCTAACGTCTGATCGTGAGTTGCTATACACCAGTGTGTTCACAATCGAGAGACCTCACGCTTGATTGAATTCATCTAACTAAAATTACATGCCAGGTCAGTCTTGTATGTCTCAAACATTGTTGCTATTTTTTCGTTTGTTAAATTTTCTTCAACACGAGGAAGCAGTTATCGCACAAAGAAGCGATTTTCTGATGATATCAGACGCAACTCTGGGACCATTATCATGTAGTGTATGAAAGTAAAATATGATAAGACTTTCCAATACTGCTTTGGCAAGTTTGCATGGTGGCAAGCTCTGGTAGTCTGTCCACCACATCGCCATGGCATATTTACCAGGATATTGAAGGGTTCCAAATAAATCTTATGCTGATTGGAACATCTCATTTAAAACAGATTCATCGCTTCAATGAACTCATAACAACACAATAACAGTTCTACATTTTGTTTAAGCCTCCAACAGATCACGTTTGATACCTTTCAGGTACATGTATTTCAACAGATAAACCGTAATCTGTTAAATGTGCTCCAAAATTACAAGTGCAATTACACATTGTAATGGATGCAAGCAACTGTCGGTTTTGTCTCCAATCAAACTTTTATTTTGAAACCAAATGCTGTTATTTAATGACAAATGCTGTTATTTAATGACAAATGCTGTTATTTAATGACAAATGCTGTTATCTAATGACAAATGCTGTTATCTAATGACAAATGCTGTTATTTAATGACAAATGCTGTTATCTAATGACAAATGCTGTTATTTAATGACAAATGCTGTTATCTAATGACAAATGCTGTTATCTAATGACAAATGCTGTTATCTAATGACAAATGCTGTTATTTAATGACAAATGCTGTTATCTAATGACAAATGCTGTTATCTAATGACAAATGCTGTTATTTAATGACAAATGCTGTTATCTAATGACAAATGCTGTTATCTAATGACAAATGCTGTTATCTAATGACAAATGCTGTTATCTAATGACAAATGCTGTTATCTAATGACAAATGCTGTTATTTAATGACAAATGCTGTTATCTAATGACAAATGCTGTTATTTAATGACAAATGCTGTTATTTAATGACAAATGCTGTTATTTAATGACATTTCATCAATTCAAAAAGTGACAACATACATGGATGTGTTTCCTTTAAACATTATTTATACATTATTATTTTGCAAATTTTTTTTCCATGCCTAATCAATGTGCACGCAACTGAGTGTTGGCGTATCGGGTGCTACATGCCTGATCTTTTAATTCTTCAACAAAAATTATAAACCGTCTAGTTGTGGAACCTTACCATTTATAACCCATGTGAAATTTTTGATATTTTGCAAACTATTGACTTTGCAATAACTTTTGGAATTCACAGACCATAAACACCAATCTCAAGATGTAGCGTTAACCGTGCAGGCAACCCAGCCCAGTCTATCAAAACATCTCTACAGGCCAATAAAAACTAACTAAAATTACTGTTGCAGTAAAATTCTGGCCTGTTGATTCAAAAGTTATCAATCATGAAGACTGAAACACAAGTTGTTTTTAATGAATGACTGACATAATAACATAAGCATTAGGACAAATGAATAGAATTGAGAAAGGAAATGGGGAATGTGTCAAAGCGACAACAAACTGACCATAGAGCCAACAACCGCCCACATGTGCTTATACTTGTAATTTTGTATGTAAATTGTCTGCCATTTAATAAAATCACACAATTCCCATAAAATTTATTGATTGCTACTTGACGTTAGTACAATGTAGGTTATTGGGAAGAGATCTAAAGCCATACCGTATAAAAAGTTCAGCTACATTTTTGTACCTGTACATAACAATCAAGGCTTCCAAAACGGTCATATATTCCGGTCATTTGTATAATGTCCGGTAAAAGTCCGGCTGGGTAAAGCATGAAACGGTCATCTACTTTTAATTTTCAAAGGCCTTTTCAGTCATTTTAACATATAAATTCACGATCTTTTTGACCCAACCTTTTGCCTTTAACAGCCATACATTTCCGGTCATAAAAGTGACATGATGATTAATTACTATCAAAACAACCCCTACTTCAATACTTTCTAATTTTAATCAAGGCTAATTAGTTATTGGAAAGCTGAAAACTACCTGTTCAGGTGACAGGTAAACTATTTTCAGTACCGGATATCGTATAAACTAATCGGTCCATTTACAATTACTTTCTTACATTTCAGCAGTTTGTATCTAATTGATTTAGTCCAAAAGATCAATTTTATAATAAAAACATTTATAAACATGATTTGATGAAACATTTAAAAAGGTTTTAAATGAAAAATCGTCAGAACTACGTTGTATGAACAAGAACACATGTGCGCATGTGCACAGATGGGAAATTCAATTATGCATCCTACATTTCTTCAAAAAAGTTAAAACTATCATTGATACCTGTATCTACGTTCATTTCAAGTATTTTGTTGAAGAAATAAGGTGGAAAGAGCTTCTTCGCTCAGTCGTGCTATATAAACGTACACAGATTTTACGTATCCGTTTATGGTCTATGTTTTACCATTGTCAAGTCAACATCTGGTTTTGAAAAATGAGACTTTAAAAACAAAAATAAAGTTCTAGACAACGTCATTTTGCACAAATAAAGAGTCTTATGAAGATACGAGCACGCTGATGTGCACACTTTGAATGATGCAATGCCAATTTTAACAGTTTATGTCAGAACATCAAATTCATATCAAAGTGAAGTTTAATATCGTTTTAATCTAATGTCAATCATTGGGATGGCCATCTGATTACCATAACTGCCTCATGTGACTTAGTCTTAGGGATTAAATTTCGGATCGGATATAAACTGTCCGGCTGGCTCAGTAAAATTTTGGAAGCCCTGATAACAATAGCATAAAATTAAGTGTTGATTTTAAGGGAAAGTGCATGAATTCGTAAGTAATTGTTGTTGACCAGCAGGATGACCATGTCATATCTAGAGGGAGCTACCCAAAGGGTTATCGAGTAGAACTAGAAGTCTTGGGGTTGTGGAGTAGTGGACCTGGGAGTTGTTCAGATGGATGTTTAATACACAGCCTGAAAAAAGAAAAGGGGGAAGAGTGTTGTAGACCTGGAGATATAAAGGTAGTGCTAACTAGTTGAGTTAGGGAAGATCTTCTTTAGCTCAATTGGTTAGAGCGCTGCCTTAAGATCCTGTAATTGAGAGTTTGAATCCCAGCAGGCACCATCCATGGATTTTCACATCATCTACAAAAGTACTAGTCCAAATAATTATGACGTCTTGGAAGGCTATGTTAATTTTTGCTTTGACACAAACATATTTTTATACGAGGGGAGATAGGACCTTTATCAGGACTCCTGGATCGGGTGTTTTTCAGCTCGGGATTTTGGTATTGACCCTTTTGGGATCCGGGAAATCTTTATTCGAATTCGGGACCTAGGGATTATGTTGTTTTTAAGCCCGGTGTTTCGGGATTTAATGTTTTTAAGCACGGGATTCAGGATCATCACCCCTCCTACCCTATATGTATACAAGGAAAAAAAGTCTAGAGCTTGAAACTTCATATTTAAACTTACTTCTTTCGATATCTGATTTAATGCTTGGTCCTCAGCTGAAAATTGTTGTGTTGCTGACCTTCTCCTTCCAGATGCACCGCTCATTTTGTAGTTGATAAGTTAGTCGGACACTCAAATGTAATCCTGAAACTTGAGCCTAGCGGTACTCAGCCGCAGGAGTTCGTTTACACACCCACTAAAATTTGTTTTTTTGCGGTTGTTTTGAAATAATTTCAAGACCAATGCAGTTTTTTCAATAAACCTTGATTGTCAAAATGTTTAGGGTAGTGTATTATGTTAGTTTCGTCATTGCTCATGTCGAAAAAAGATACTTTTGAGACTACTTTCCCATTAGTATAGAGTATAGCAATATGGCCGAAACCCGGATGTGAAGTCATATTTGGGTCAATAAAATTTTCGGATAAAAATAGACAAAACGAATATATTTTTTGTACGAAACGAAATTATTTAAAGTTCAAAAGCTCATTTTATTTATAGACGATAATTGTATAGAAATAATAAGCTCTATAATGGTTGGAGCTTTTATAAATTCTTCATACTAAAACATATTCAAAACACGTTTAAAGAAGCCCTACTGACCCCTTTCATTAAAAGAGTGACCAATTGTTGAAAATACAATACAACAATCATGATAGACCAGAATCTTTGACAATGCATTATGTATAACATTCAACTAACGGAATACTTCGGTAAAATATGTAATCCCTTATAAGCGTATTTAGACGTGGACCTGAATGTCAGACCACACATTTCAGTCTGACAGTGTGTTAGAAGATTGGCGCACGGTGACATACACAACTTTCAAGATTCAAGATTCAAAGTTTTATTTAGAGTCGATATTCAATAAACTACATAACACAAGCTCTAGTGAGCTTTTCAAATCGACTTAAAAGCAAAATACAATACACACACACAATACAATACACACATACAAAAAAGTCATGAAAACAACACAATTCTAACATATAATGCATAGTAAGATACCATAATGACATATATAAGTTAAAAGCATGTAGTACACTTAAAATATAGCACAAGTTAATAATAAGATTGCACAAATTAGATAGTTACACAAAAAATAAAAATAAAACAGGTTTAAACACTAAATGCATGCACTGCACTGGCATGAGCTGTTACTTGGATCCCATGTCTGTACCATTTTTTTGAATTGGTCAAAAGATGTTTCCACTCGACAATGGTTTGGTAGCTCATTCCAGATTTGTGCAGCATTATAGCGAAACGATCTTAAGCCATACTTAGTAGTTCGAACTCTTGGGAGTACTGCTGTTTCCTGTGATCTTAAATCATACTTATTAATTTTTATATCAATTAAATCATGAAGGTAGCTCGGACTTTTTTGGTGAATTATTTTAAATGTTTCTATTGCAATTGTTTTTATTCTTCTTATTTTTAAAGATGGTAATTGAGATTTTTCTAGTAATTTTTCGTAAGGAATATCATAATCTTCATAAATGAATCTTAGAGCTCTTTCTTGAATTTTTTCCATTTTAAAAGATTTTTTTTCACTACAGTAGTGCCAAATTACTGGACAATAGTTAAAGTTCGAAAGTATGAATGAGTAGTATGCTGTTAACCTACCTAGCCTGTTTAAATATTTACCCATACGTTTTAGAATATTAAATTGTCTTGATGCCTTTTTACATATTTCAGAAATATGATTGTTAAAATTTAAGTCCGAATCTATAGTTATTCCAAAGAGTTTAACATTTTCCTCACAAGAAATTTTGTTTCCATTTAAATTAAATATTAAATTATGTTTATTTGTTTTTTTCCCAATGGCTATAGCCTGGAATTTGTCAGGATTAGCCTTCATTAAATTTGAAGAAAACCAGTTTATTAGATTTAAACTATCAGTTTCTAACCTTTCAACAACTTTATCTAAATTATGATCACTGTATGATACAGTGTTGTCATCAGCATAATTATAAATGGTACTTTTTTGAACAAAATGAAATATGTCATTTATGAAGACATTGAAAAGAACTGGACCAAGAATTGACCCTTGTGGTACGCCTTAAAACTTAGAATGAAGGACATTTTTTTTTTACATTAATCAGTAAATAATAAATAATAAATAAGCTTTATTTACAGTCGGCATGGTATATAAAACATAGACAAACATAAGCTCTAATGAGCTTTTAACCGACATATGAGACATTATATAACAGTACAACATTTATAACAACACAATACATAATATAGTACACATGCAATAAATATCACAGCACAAAAATGAAGCACTAAAAGCAGAATATAAGCATAAGCTAGGTGTTAAGGCTAAAAGCATATAAGTGTAAACTAGGCATAAAAGCTGGTAAAAATGCATAGCATAAAAATTGAAGAAAAAAAATGGGATATGATCTAGATGGTAAATAGATTTGCATAATATATTAACTAAAAGTCTGCACAAACTGTGCACTTACAGTCATTTCCATTCCATGACTTTAGAATATTTTTGAACTGACTAAAATTAGCGTCAGTACACGTACACGTGCTATGTTATTAATAATTCTTATAAATAGATATCATTGATTTAAACGGGAAACACTTATACCCTGTTATAATCTTTAATAAATCTTGTTTACATTAAATCAAGGATTTGTATAGTAGATCTAACTATACAAATCCTTGCTTAAACGTGATAAAAAAATCCATAGCAAGTGAACTTATATGATACCTCAAAAAAATTAAGTTTAAGTCAGCATTTACTGTTGTCAATGGACATTTAAAAATAACATTCATTTTTTTTTTCGTTTTCCTCTATGTTTCTATTGTGGTTATTGTCCCTCTGTACCTTTGACTATGGGTTGATGCTTTGAAAAAAAATCATAAAAAATCCATTTTTCGTCGCAGTTATTTTTTCCATAGCAGATAAGATTGAAAAATGATGAAACAATCTAATTATCAAGAAAAAATTATTTTAAATCAATATTTTCTGTTGTCAACTGCATTTTGAAATATAAACTCCAAACCTCCGTTCGACAGATGTTGTATGTGCAGTATACAAATGAATGGATCGACATAATAGAAAGGCTTACTTTATAATAGATTCTGCTTTGTCCACTTTCAATATTTAGAAATCAAAAGTGGTACTTGTTATTGAAAATTCTATGGAATTTAAAGAGATTTGATACAGAAAAATGTATCAAAATGACGTATCTTGTTTATGATATTTTTCGCTAAAAAAATAACAATAGAATAACACAGATACAGTCAAAACCGAGTTATGTCAATTTACCAAAATTATGAAGACTTAATTTAAATACACATACTGTACGAGATATCATGTGTCAAAATAAAATTAAATCGAGTTGAGCAATTCAAAACTATCAAAGTTTTTAAAAAATTTCATAAACAACTTGGGTTATCTCGGTTGGAAATGTCCAATATTCTCAGTGAACATGAGCTCTTGACTAAATTTAAACCAGTGCATTCATAGCCGGATCCAGGGGGTCTGGGCCCCCCTTTCGTGAGAAAAATGTTGTCGGTTATATAGGGAATCACTAAAGCATGCCTGTAGCCCCCTTAGGTCAATCAACGGCCCCCCTTATGAAAAGTTCTGGATCCGCCTCTCAGTGGCATTGCAGCGGTACTGGATCTTTTGATTGCCTGGATCACAATATCTAGATAAATTATCAGCATATGCTGTACCCCCCCCCCCCCCCCCAAATTCAGTTGCACTTTTAAAGTTCTATTTCTCTAATCGCAAACAACAAATAAAAGTCAACAATGTTCTGGGTGGTTGAAGCTTACATCCATAAACTGGTGTACCACAGTGTTCTATACTAGAGTCATTGTTGTTTAACGTATTTATTATTGTTAAAAAATGGTAGTTTAAATATAACCGTATGCAGATGACAATACTTTGTCTTTCTGTAATCCAGATTTTGATTAACTTTGGAATCTGAGTCAAAAATATTTATTGGGTTGTTCCGGGTGAATAAAATGCAAGCACATCCCGACAAGTTTCAAGTTTTGGCTATTGGCTAAAAAGATCTATGAAAAACTAAAAATATTCTTTCAGGTATGTAAATATTTTGGATGTTCCACAGCTGCAGTCAACCCGTACAAAATCTTTCATATTTTCGGTCGCAACTTTAGGGAACAGCCTTCCAAACCATTTCAGGACCGAAAATAGTTTTTTTTACATTTTAAAAGTCTTTTTCAGTCCTGGAACGGAATGGAATGTCTCTGTTCTGCTTGCAGATTACTCTTGAGCTGTTTATTATTTATGATGCTTTGGTTGCTGTTGACTAGATATAGGAAGATATGGTGTGAGTGCCAATGAGACAATGAGTGTGAGTGCCAATGAGACAATGAGACTAGCATGTTTTACCTCATTCTAAATTTGTTGTTTAGTTTTTGTTGCATGATATGTATGTGAGTCTCAACTTTTTACTACACGTTGTTTTATATGTCAAATTAGTCTGTTTTTAATTGGTATGTATATGTTAATATATATATGTTCCTGGTCGTGACATGTTTTTATATTCGGTCAAAAGCTCCTTCAAGTTGAGCTTGTGTTGTATATTTAACTTATGCCGAATCAAAATAAATGGTTCTTATCTTATCTTGTCAACCACTGAACCCCTTTTCTCGCCTTAGATTCTTTCCCGAAATAGTGAACCCATTTCAGTTAAACACAGGATAAAAAAGATAAAAAGATCTTGAATATCAACTTCTGCACAAGTCTCACGACTATTTATGATGGTTTGTGAATTTATCATTAAAAAAATCACAGATTGTTAATTGCGCAAGGATAAGTCTAAAGTTATGATACTGAAAAATGAACACAAAAAAATGTACGTCAAAACTTTGCTTCAGCCATTTAAGTTTCATAAAATTTGATAAGGTTTGTCAAAGTAATTGATGTGTAACAAACTTGAACCCAAACTGTAAGTACTTGTTAACTGCAAAAAGACAGGCGTTTTATCTGTAAAATATGGGGAAATCAGTAAACATGCAATATCATCAGTATACTCTGAATAATCTTTTAATCATAAACAGTTTCTGTCCAACTTAAATAAAATTTAACCACATACTGAACTTATAAGTTATATTAACCCCACCGACGAAAATTATCCTGACATGTATAATGATAAAAAAAAGACTTTGAAATATTAAAAACAAATACATGAAATACTTCAATATTCATGTATCGTATCTAAATTCAATTTCTGTCTTTTATCCTGACATGTATAATGATCAATACTACAGTGCAGACTAATTAAAAGATTTGGTGTACATTTTAATAAACCAATAGACATTATATTAAAGGCTAGACAAGACAAGACAATGTGTTATTTAAGTCTCACCTCTTCATCATTGGAAACTTTTCGTCTTTTTCTTAGAGTGAGCAAAACTTATGATACAAGACTTACGTATAAGGTTCATATGTGGAGTAAGGATTGTTCTAGGTCATGGGATAAAAATTGTATAAAGAAAGCACAAATTTTAGGTATTGAAAATGTGATTAATGATATTTTTTCCATTAAACATAAACTGCAAGAGATCAAATCTAAACTATGTGAAAAAGATATAAATGAGTGGGTTGAAAAATTGTTTAATGACAGAAATCAATGTAATGGTAATGCATTACGTATTTATAGAGAGTATAAACATGTTTTAGAATTACGTTCTTATGTAAAATTAGTTCGTAACAGGCAGCATAGACGTGTTTTGTCAAATTTTAGAAGTGGCTGTTTACCACTGGTAGTTGAAACGGGTAGATACACCAAGCCAAAAATTGCTTTAAATGAGCGCACTTGTATATATTGTACAGATAATTGTGTAGAGGATGAAAAACATTTTTTATTAGGGTGCGATTTTTATGCAGATTTAAGATATGATTTAATGAAAAAATCTAGTGATATTAGTGATTCTTTAAACGATCTTGATTACAGGAAAAAAAACAATTTTTTAATGTCAAATGATGCTATTCAACCATTTTTAGCTAAAACTTTATATCAAATGTTTTATCGAAGAAGGTATTGTGTATAGTAATATGTTAGTACATTAGTTTTAATAGTTATATAATATGTGTTATATTTTTAAAGTGTCTCATAAGTCAGTGATTTGGCTGGGTACCAATATTTTAATTGTAATATTTAATAATTTTTAATTGCATATTATGTAATTATGTATTCATTGTGTTTTATATTGGTATGTGACACTATAATAAATTATTCTGATTCTGATTCTGATTATATAAAACATACAAACAGTGATAAAACAACATCATAAAACATACAATAGTCGCTCTAAAAAGAGTTATGAGAGACTATCTAAAATATATATACAGTATTTACACTAAAATTAGCTATATAAAATACATTTTCTTATCAATAAAATGTCATTGCAGGTTTTGGCAGTATAAAAGTACATATTTTCATCTGTGAATAAAGATATAAATTTATAGTCCTCAGACAATTGATTAAAATTAACATACTATCCTGCTAGATATAAGTAAACAGTTTTCAACAAAAGACAGGAACCGAACTCTAAACCACTCCAAGTCACTTGTCTTTAAAAGGGATTTAATCAAACTAAACAAATCGATAGGAAAATTTCATTTATATAGATATTTCAAAAGATTAGCTGCTCCATTCAATGTGAAGATTCTTTTTGATTTTTTCGATGAAACATATCTTTATATAGTCCGGCCTTTTCGACCTTGCTGGGCCATGAAAAGACCCTTTCACCCGATAAAACATATATTTGTGTCACAGTCCGACCTTTTAGCACTTGCTGGGGTCATGGAACACGTCAAAGTAATCTCAGATTTTGATAAGACCGAGTACCCGATAAGTTAATCCACTACGTGACCACAGGTACAAAAGAACAACAGAAACAAATATATATTATATAAATATATAATTTCAGCCTTGTATCACCATCAACCACTACAGATCCGATGGTTAAAATCTGTTGTAGAGTCATCAATGGTTCAGGCTATGTTCAGACGTACTTATATATATACATCGTATTATATCAAAGTTTATTATATCGCTCATAAAAATAAACTTAATCATCTATCTATACATGTACAGGTAGGTTGAAGATATAGACCAATATTTAAGTGAATATTGGACGGAATATTTACATTAAGATACCATTATATTTACAATTATTATACAATATATATAAAGGAACTGAACACAGCATGCCACACATTCTTTGTAGGTGTTTATATCTATTTTGTATATCACAGTGACCTTTGGACAGCTACGATAACATATGCACCCTTGGGGTAGATATACATGGACTTGGATGACGAGCCACAAATCTAATACTTTGGTAAGGAATTATTTAATGCAATGTATAAAACTATGTAAACTCTGTTTCAATGATAGTTTTTATCCTTTCTCTATCCCGCCTAGAAACTGTATGTATACTCTATTTCAATGATAGTTTTATCCCTTTCTTTATCACACCTAGATTAAACTGTATATTTCACTTGTCCGGATAAAAGTTTTCAAGCTATAAGGTTACCCCGGATATAGAAGGTCAAAAGAAAAATGTTGGGTATCTCCCAGTCCAAAAGTTGAACTAAACACATAAATTGGAATGTGCATTTTAAAAAGGCGACATACTATACACTTTCGAAATTTCTCACAAAGAACTTTCATTGGTAAGAGAAAAACACGAAAAAGACACCCTCGTATTTATAAAGAGACCTATGTCAGGGAACATATATTCATTCTAGTGAGCGTCCTCCAGGTATGCTTGGAGGATGCTCCGAGTCTTTTAGAGAAGCTAATATCGTAAATACGCCATAACACTCCCATAAATGTCAACCAAATAGAAGAGTTTATAGTTATTGTACCTTAATTGGCATTTTACTGACTAAAGAACCGTTCATTAAATACCAAAATGAAAGGCTTGGAGGAAACAAGGAGGGCCGTCTTTTTTTTTTTTTTTTTTTTATTTCAGACGGCATAGTCGACGATAAGAGACCCCGATTTAAAAATGTGAAACATATTCTAACGAGACAACTAATGGCTTTATTTATAAAATAACCAATTTGCGACAAAAACAAATATATGGAAGATATGTGTACTGTATGTTCATGTCCCAAGTTAGAATCCTGTAACTCAACTGTTGTAGTTTGTTGCTGTGTATCAGATTTGTTTTTCGTTTAATGTTGTTTGCTTGTTATGTAGTTTGAGTTTTCCCATTGTTAAAGGTAGCACGGTGACCTATAGCTGTTACCATTTGCGTCATTTTGGTAATATTGTAATATTGGCAATCATCATAAGACAGCATTTATATTCCTTTACTTACATTTTACAACAACAAAAACTCCACAATTCTACGATAAAGACAATGAAGTACGATGCATAAACATTAACATATGTTCTGTTTTACAGAAGTCAAAAGAGAATCATCATGGCTCAACAATTGGTAAGAGACGAAACGACCTGTACTGAAGTATTAGCTTATGGTATACCATTTAACTATGACGATCGGTCAGGTAAGAACAATGTGTACATAATTAGGGTATACCATTTATCTGTTACCATCAGTCAGGTAAGAACAATGTGTACAGAATTATGGTATACCAGAAGATCGGTCAGGTAAGACCAGTATAAACAGAATTATTGTATACCATTTAACTGTGGGAGTCGATATTAAGAACTGAACGATGGAAAGTTAGTGTGTGAATTTTTCTTGCTACCTGAGTGGAAGATATTACGAGACGTGAATAATCAAAGTTTATTGATTGGTTAGGACAATGCAAACCTAGTAAATATCCTTCAATCCCGTAGAGTATCGGATTTGTCCAGTCTATTTCAGCAATTAGATTTTACAACGTAGGTAACTTTTATCTATAAATAGTCGAATCTTCTGGAGCAAACAACAACGTTAAACGATATGTACTACTTTATAACGTGTGACCTCACGTGTGTGGTAAAATTTGTTTGATTGATGCACGTGGCTATTCTGGTAAATGAATTAATCTACAAAGCGAGAGCACCTTTCCTTTTTCATCAGCTAAGAGTCGACTAGCCCTTTTTGAAAGGCTAATGCTTGTCAATGCATTAGCAATCATTAAATTGAAAGCAAAGGTAAACTTATCTTGTGTTTGTATAAGATCGAATAAGGTAGATAGGGTTAAAGGTCAGGCAAATAAAGGCAACAGAATTTAACCAGTGTTCAAAAGTCATAAATCGATTGAGAGAAAACGAATCCGGGGTACATCAACTATAAGCGGAATACAAAGGAACAATAGGAACACTGAAATACAACAAAAACAAACGCCTACATACATAGAAACGAACTAATTGCTATAACAACCGCAATATTACCGACTTGGTACGGACATTTTAAGAAAAAGGCTAACACTCTTTATGAAATAACCAATTGAGAAGTCTTTTTTATCTTATTTATAAAGAGGTAAAAAGAATAATTCCTGATATCAAATCTTCATTGGGATCTTGAACATTCATTGCTTTATATGTAGAAGATTGATAAAGAATTGCAAAATAAAAAATTGTCTTAATTGTAGGTAATTGGACTCCATGGAATTTATCCAATTTTTTAGACGGTGCTGAGTTGCAGGGTGCTGAGACATTGGTATTTATGGATTGCAAAAGATGGAATAATGAAAACAAGCTATGTGTGAGATTAAGACAAGTTATGGTTATAAATCCTGAAGTTTTCAAATATAATCATATGACAAGAACAAAGTTGCAGATTACAAAGACGTTTGAAAAAGTGGGCACAACGTCACTCATATTTAGAACAAAATTAAAAGACGTCAACACAGGAACAATTTTGGTAGATAGATACATGATGGAAGTGGGAATTAATACCTCGTCACGCAGACCAGAAAAGCATTCAGATTGGTTTATTCAGAAATATTCTGGCTTAAAAGATACTGAAGTACCATTAATGACCAAATCTGAGATACCAACACCTCCTCTTAATTGTTTTACACAGACACTTGTTGTCCGGTACAGCGATCTTGACTGTAGTTATCATACAAATCAGTCAGTGTATATCAAAATTTGCCATGATTGCGCAGCTGCAGCATGTAATTCAAAACAGCTCTTGCCCTTTGAAAGTGATATTGGTCTGTATTCAATCCGGTTTATCGATGTTCGTTACCTAGGGGAAACATTGGCCGAAGATAAACTATCTATTAATGTATGGCAGGATGATGCTGACAAAGCCACCTTAAACTTTGTCATTTACAAGGATGAAAGGAAGGTCAACTACACAGTCATGAAACTTGACCTGCAGAAATCAACCAGAAATAGCCAATCAAAACTATAAAACGGCAACTACATGTGAAGAGGACAAGGAGCAGAAATCAAACAGAAATAGTCAATCAAAATTATAAAACGACAACTATATGTATAGAGGACAAGGGTTTTGAATTTAGAATTTATTTCAAAAATCTTGACAGATTGCCTGAGAGAAGTCATGTTTGTGTATATTGAAAACTAGCCTTTTGTGCCAGCTTATTTGGCATTAATGTAAGTCTTCTTACTGACTTTTGTACTGTTGATGTTAACTATAACTTTATATTATGTACACTATAGTAATTCCTATTATAATAATATAATGATTTTGAACAAGGATACGTGATTCACAAGATACATAAAAGGATGGTATATAGTGTCAGAAATTACACCTTTTTAGCTCACATGGCCCAAAGTGTCAAATGAGCTTTTCTCATCACTTGGCGTCCGTCGTCCGTCGTCGTTAATTTTTACAAAAAACCTTCTCCTCTGAAACTACTGGGGCCAAATTTAACCAAACTTAACCTTAATCATCATTGGAGTATCTTTTGTTAAAATGTGTCCGATGACCCGGTCAACCAACCAAAATGGCCGCCATGGCTAAAAATAAAACATAAAGTTCAAATGTAGATTTTGGCTAATCATGGCTAAAAATAATACATAGAGTTCAAATGTAGATTTTGGCTAATCGTGGCTAGAATAATACATAGAGTTCAAATGTAGATTTTGGCTAATTTCTCTGAAAACAAAGCATTAAGAGCAACTCTGACATGGAGGTGAAACTATTAATCAGGTCAAGATCTATCTGTCCTGAAATTTTCAGATGAATCGGACAATCTTTTGTTGGATTGCTGCCCCTGAATTAGTAATCTTAAGGAATTTTTCGTAAATTTTTACATTTTCCCCTCTGTAACTACTGGGCCAAGTTCATTATAGATTGAGCTAATTGTAAGGAGTAACAATGTTCAGAAAAGTAAGATCTACAAACACATCACCATTACCAAAACACAATTTTGTCATGAATCTATCTGTTGCCTTTGTTTTATATATGCACATGGACCAAGGTGAGCGACAAAGGCTCTTTAGAGCGTCTCGTTATTTATATTTACTTGTTTGAAAACTTTTAAGATTTTAGTGAATACCATAATTAGTTATCGAAATATACAATTGAATTATTAATTGATATGACCGGCGAAGAATACAACCAATGAACTCGGCCAGAAACTGCTATTCTTTGTTATGTATTTCGAAGACTGGTAAACACATTAATTTTGAAGAATGTGTGAAACAGGATTTATACGTTTTTGATCTAACGTTTTTCTGTTCGTCGGTTAGTGTGCAAACTTTCCTTAACATTTCTAAATTAGGGACAGTAATCCGACAATGGATTGTCTGATTCATGTGAAAATTTCAGGGCAGATAGATCTAAATCTGATAAACATGTGTACCGTCTTTCAGAATTACCCTGTATACTTTAGTTTCAGATATATTAGCCAAAAACTGCATTTTACCCCTATGTTATATTTTTAGCCGTGACGGCCATCTTGGTTGGCGGGCTGGATCATCGGACACAGTTTTCAAACCAGATACCCCAATGATAATGGTGGCCAAGTTTGGTTAAATTTAGCCGAATAGTTTCAGAGGAGAAGATTTTTGTAAAAGTTAACAGACGACGACGGACGACGACGACGACGGACGACGGACGCCAAGTGATGAGAAAAGCTGACTTGACTTTTTAGGCTAGTTGAGCGTAAAAGGAAACATTAAAAATATAAGTATCTACAAATATTTCGATTAACATAAATATCCTCCACCAGTATAAATTTGATTATGTCAATTTATTCTGATTTCACTTTATCCATTTAGTCTTGAGGGGGGGCAAGGGGGGTCTCAATAACAGCAAAACAGTGAATCGATTTGGCTTAAAACAGATAAAAAAGAATTAAAAAGGGGCAATAACAGATAACAGTAAATGAAATCTTAAAATCAGTCCAGTAAATATAGTATATATCTTATATTATATAACTGGTTGAATTGATCCAAATAGGCCTTTACAGAGACATAATATATATTCACTTATTTAAAGGATATTATGTCAAGAAATTAAATTGAAGCTGTTAAAGACACATCTTTATTTGCAGCAACAGTTTCTGAGCTTCACTTTTCACTATGTGAACCAGTTCAAAAGGTTTTAAAGAATTGATAGTCAGGGCTCTCTTTCGTTTTAATAATACAAAGAGGAGGAGTAGCACTTCTGAATGTAAACGCTAAAAGCAAAATATGTTGTGTAATATCCAAAGGCAATATTTCACTCGAATGCTTAAACAAATGATACATATATACTATTTTTGTATATTATAAATAAGTATATAAAAGGAGATGTGGTATGATTGCCAATGAGACAGCTCTCCAAAAGAGACAAAAAGACACAGAAATTATCAACTATTGCTCATCATTCCCCCTTCCACTATGAGCAAACCAAAAACAATTCAAAATCAGAAATTCAACAGCCTGATTTATCTACAAAATAATGAACGAAAAACTTAACAACCGTGAAATAACAACCACTTAATTACAGACTCCTGACTTGGGACAGGCACATTCAGAGTCCATCGGACTTAAACATGTTAGTTATTGCCAAACCATCCCTAACCTTAGGCAGCAACCATTTGATTTTCTGGTGTTTTTTTGAAAAAAAGTTTTTGTTTCCAGGTTTTGGTGAATAAAATAATTTGTTTTTGACCCTGAGAAAAAAAAAGTTGTTTATTCCACCCTCAGCTGCCACTATGTGTAATGCTAAAATTGAAAGAAAAAAAAATTGTTTTCGGTTTGTCGCTAAAAAAAAATAGATTGTTCTTCGCCGAAGTGAAAAAAAAATTTGCACAGAAAAAAAAAACTATACCCCCCCAGAAAATCAAATGGTTGCTGCCTTAGACAGTGGTGTAACAGTACAATGGTCCTGGACCCGACTGTTTTTGAATATGCATGTTTATGTGATGTATGTTACTGAAATCGAACTGCAAATATGTG
Source organism: Mytilus trossulus (assembly GCF_036588685.1). Classification (NCBI taxonomy): domain Eukaryota; kingdom Metazoa; phylum Mollusca; class Bivalvia; order Mytilida; family Mytilidae; genus Mytilus; species Mytilus trossulus. Next base: position 2,070,973 of record NC_086374.1, read on the forward strand.
ACCTCCATATCGTCAGTGGAAAGACCCCAATAGCGATAATATGAAAGACGTGGAATGAGTGCCAATGAGACAACTCTCCTTCAAAATCACAATGTTCAATTTTCTTCAATTTTTACTTAAGTCTGGCTGCCAAAATGGAAACATTCCAATTTTCAATAACAGTTAACAGCAAATACAATCTCACAATTATAACAGATAACAATAAAAATAAAAGTCCCATAACAGCTAACATGGAACAGGACAATAACAGCTAACAGTAAATATATTTTCAGAATAACAGATAACAAAGAATTAAATTACCCCATAACAGCATAACAGTTAAACCCCTTGCCCCCCCTCAGTCTTATTTGGATCTCTTGTTAGTGTACCTCAACATTTCACAAAATTCAGTAAATACAGGATTTAAATATGCAAATTGGTAAGTACGTAATAGCTTATCTTAGTATGAGCAATGTATGTCTATACACACAGTTTATACTGTCATGGATAAAATTAGAATTCACAACACAGGTAAATTCAATCACGTCTGTAAGCAGAGGACATTATTTAGAACGAAGTTGATCATTTTGAAAGAATGCAATTATTTACAAAATAGAATCGTTCTTTTAATTGCCCTTATAAGGATACTCTATTTATAAGAGCAGATACATTGTCACATTTTAGTGTAGAATGAACAGATAATACACGTATGTATTTATAATTCATTACTATATGTTTATACACACACATAGTTGTAGTGTTTTGTTTATACTGAGAAACTCGGAAAATATTCTGTACAACAGGATTGATTCATTTAATATGTAGAATCTAGATGGATTATTTTGCATATTTTTGGATACTCAGTAAATCTCACTGACATTCAAAGATAGAAGCCATAGGAGTGGTAAACCTTAGGATAACAACTCGTATAGACATTACACCAGCCCATTGAACTGTTGAAGCAAATTAAGTGAGTATTAAAAAAGTGATAAATGTAACACTTTTCTAATTTGTAGTATGTGAGTTTACACAAAAATGACAGAATTTTGTTTACACTTTGGCAAATAGATAAATAAATGAATATCATAAAAAAGGCAGCAAATACCAAAAGGATATTCCTACTCATATATATATACTATATGATATACTATAAAAATAAAATTCTATCCAAAATTAGCATCGAAGAAAAACTAATTGGCACCGACATGACACAAATGACGAAATGACAAGGACGACAGTTTACAAGACACAACACGGACATCTTGATTTTAAGACTGAACAACACGAACCCAACCACATACCGGGTATCGGAAGTGTACCCATGTGCTTCGGAAAGGCAAGAAGAGTAGGATGAAGCACCGACTTGCTCATATGATAAAATCGATGTATCGGAAGTGCACACAGGTGCTTCGGAAAGGCAAGAAGAGTAGGATGAAGCACCGACTTGCTCATATGATAAAATCGATGTATCGGAAGTGCACCCAGGTGCTTCGGAAAGGCAAGAAGAGTAGGATGAAGCACCGACTTGCTCATATGATAAAATCGATAAGTCGGCCACAATACATTCAAGGAAAAGAGTTAACGATAATATTTGGATCATTTCTGTTTCTCATATCATTTTTGAAATGCCACCAATTTTTCAAAAATAATTATTGTCATAACTGGTCACCACATCTGAACAATGAACTGTTGACATCACTCAATGGTAAATAAATTCATAGTTTATGTTTCTTTTTTTATTTACACACTTTTTTGTTGAAGCATGTAGTCGTGTTGCTATCGTTGGTTGTTGAGGTCTTTGTGTAATGGTATAACAAGTTAAATCTGACCGTTTGTTTCTGTTATGAGTTGATTCACGTTTTGCTAGTCTAGAGCCTTGTATTATATGTCTGTTCGTGTAATGGTATTACACTAAATCTGACCGTTTGTTTCTGTTATGAGTTGATTGACATTTTGCTAGTCTAGAGCCTTGTATAAGAGGTCGTCATGTAATGGTATTACACTAAATCTGACCGTTTGTTTCTGTTATGAGTTGATTCACGTTTTGCTAGTCTAGAGCCTTGTATAAGAGGTCTTCGTGTAACGGTATTACACTAAATCTGACCGTTTGTTTCTGTTATGAGTTGATTCACATTTTGCTAGTCTAGAACCTTGTATAAGAGGTCTTCGTGTAATATGGTATTACACTAAATCTGACCGTTTGTTTCTGTTATGAGTTGATTCACGTTTTGCTATTCTAAAGCCTTATACAACTTATCATATAAGGGAATGTGTTTTGCTTGTCATTGAAAGCCGTATGATGACTAATAGTAAAGGCCTGAACATATCTTATTAATTTTGGATTATTGAATAAAGGATCTTAATTGAATGATACATTGTTGTTTGCATTACGTCCAGTGGATCATATTTCATGCATTAGGACGAGAACGCATTTAAAATACAGTGGATTCATGAGTATTCGTTGGATATATATTTTCGTTGATTTTCTGGTATCATTTGAACAACATATTTTTATGTACACCATGACTTGCTTCTATAAATTGTCATTGAGGGTCGGTGGAGAGAAAAAAAAGAAGGGAAAAATGATATGATATAAAAAAGAAGATGTGGTATGATTGCCAATGAGACAACTATCCACAAAAGACCAAAATGACACAACGAAGTACAAATTTCTTTTGTTTTGTATGCATACGCTAGTAACAGCACGAAACCAATATCAACCAAAATGTAACTTTTCCGTAACCAATAAAATTGGAACACACGCAAATAAAATGAACTCACAGTTATCTTGAAATTATCATGATACAACAACTGTATAATATAAAATTGGCATTATTTTTACAGTGAGAGGGAATAATGGCGCAACAGATGTCACGTGATGATTGTGATTGTACAGAAGTATTAATGGCGGGTGTACCATATAACTTTGACGACAGGGCAGGTTTGATAATTTTATACTATATTGTCTATGTTATAACTCCTTGAATGAGACTGTCAAACAAGTGAGAGGTTTAGCGCCATAAAACAAGGTTCAATCCACCATTTTCTACAGTTGAAAATGCCTGTACCAAGTCCGGAACACGACAGTTGTCCATTCGTTTTGATGTGTTTTGGCATTTGATTTTGCTATGTGATTAGGAACATTCCGATTGAATTTACCTCGAAGTTCAGTATTTTTGGGATTTTACTTTTTGCCACTGAAACAAAAAAATAGTTACAAGTAATATTAATGTAAATTACCAAGATGGATAACTGAAAATAATACATTACCAAATGTTACACGCGGTCAACTGTAACCAATATAGAATTACACTAGTTTATTGTTTGTCCGGATTTCACAAAAACTAAATTAGTCTTATATATCTGATGCGTCAAAGCTGTCAGTAATGTGCTACCTAATTTTTTATCAACGATCGTACAGTATTCAACTAAAAAAAACACTTTTAACAATTATAGATTGAATGTGCACCTCGCATTATATAGGCATTTAGATACAGCAACGGAACATACAATTAAAAGACATAAAGAGGTGTCCATACCATATACCTTGTTCTAAGTTGTGAATAAGTTAAAGATAACTATATAGTTACCGACGTCTATTATAGAGCGCTAAACATAGCGACTTCTACTATCTTAATTGAGTTATAGATTGCTATTTATAGTTGCCGACTTCTACTATCTGAGTCCAGGGTACTTTTAGTAAATATCTATATTAACTCGCTACACTATATAAACTGTTATTGACACTTTAGGTCGATGGAGCCCATGGAATTTATCAAACTTTATAGACGGAGCAGAATTCCTTGGCAGAAAGACAGGACATTTTATGGATTATAAAACCATAAAAACGGAGAATACGATGTACGCAAGAATATTACAGACTATGACCATTAATCCTATGGTGTACACGTATAACTTTCTGAAAAAGGCACAACTCAAAATCACCACGAATCTTGAGAAAGTTGGTAATACTTCAGTGATCATAAGATCTAAACTGTCCGATGTATTATCTGAAACTATTTTGGCGGATAGATATATTAAAGTTGTACAGATCAGTGCAAAAACACGCAAACCAGTCAAATACCCGGAGTGGTTCGAACAGAAATATTCCTATCTTAAAGAAACACCTGTGCCACAGTACCTTATGTTTAAATCTGAGATACCAGAAGCTCCTGCTGGTTGTTTCATTTATAAAACTATTGTCCGTTACAGTGACCTGGACTATAATGCCCACACAAATCAAAGTGTATATGTCAAAATGTGCCTGGATTGTGCGACCGCTGCCAGTTGTAAAGGTCTACTCGTATCGTTTAATAGAGATATTAGTTTATATCCTCTTGTATATTTCGACGTGCGTTATTTAGGAGAAACGTTTACTGGTGACGAACTTAAGGTTTGCCTTTGGCAGGAAGACTCGGACCCGTCTATCTTAAAATTCATCATATGTAGGAACGAAAGAAAAAAAGTTAATTATACCACCTTTAGGTTTAATCTCCAAACGACAGTCTCGGAATTTACACGGAATGTTTCTAAACTATGACCCCTACAGTATCAGAATTCACAAGTTTTCAACTCGGAATATTATACGTAATATCTGAATCTACACGTTGAAAACTCTAAATCCAACAGTATATCACTATTCAGAGAAAGTTTCAGAAGTTCTACAGTATCATAATTCAACAGATGTAAACTCTGATTTCTAGAGTTTTAGAATTCATGCATAATATTTCTGAACTCTGAATTCTATACAACTCGAAATTTTACAATGGATATTAATTGTTAAGCAGACTGTAAACGGATCATCATGCATAATACTTGCTCTTTTTGAGTGAAACATTTTGTAATCTCTCTCTGTAACAAATGGCAACATTCATGTTTTTTTTGTGTATTTTTTTTTATCCCCTTTTGTAGATATTGCATTTAGGAAAAGTCTGTTTACATTGTTAGGTTCATGTTTATAATCACAGAAAGAAACAGTTCATAGTGTCATTATAAAAGAAACAGTTCAAAGTGGCATTATATAAAAACAGTTCTGTGAAATTCAGTCTGTGAATCTGATTGTCAGTTGTGGATGTTCGCATCTGTCATTGAAATGATAATTATTAAAAATACAATTTAAAAAAAAATATGATTTTATTGACCTGATTGGTTGTTGGTTCTTAAATGTTAAATGGTATATATTTCCTAGATAATCAGGACGAGAATAAATTACAATTGATACCAAAATAAACTGGTTTTGATAGGTAGACCGGAATGTATGGATAGAAAATGTAGACGGCCACTTGAAAATGACTGTTTGCTGGATGAGGACAGAAGTTTTACCTTTCAATTTTAAACATACGCCCCCCCCCCCCCCGTCCCCCCCGATAAATATTGTAAGGATATTTTAGCATGCAGAAAGCGTAAAATTCATCCTACATGGCTCATCGTAATAAATATCGACATGCCGACCTGACCGATTATTAAATTTGAAATAAATTTTATGAAATGTTTGGATATAAATGTAGATTTGTAGGGTTCACGCTATTTAGACCAGTGTCGGGTATCATAATCGGTATTCATTGATCAGGCGAAATGTACATTTTAGTACGCATGACATCTTTTTTTAAATGAACTTCAACAGGTTAGCTCAAACCCTAAAGTTCGAATGTCAAAACATCTTAAATGAAAGAGTATAAAAACCAAAGCTGACAAATAAAAACTTTTAAAGTCACGTCAGGGCCAAAGTTAAAGTCTAAAGAAATATTTTTTCTGAAATAATTGTTTATAATTAATTCTGCATTACAGCAATTTAAACGACTACAAGTATTTGAAAACTTGTTTAAACCTTTTCTAAAATTAATTAATATTCTTTAAAATGATATGTTTATAACAGTTTAAGTACACCGATTACACATTTGGTTAATCTGTCATTAGAATGTTATTCATATGTTATTCTTGTATTGAGATTAAGAGGTGAATATATATACTCAATAATTAGGTAAACCTTTATAACATTGGCAAGAGAAGGTAGGATTTTATATTTTACAACCACACAAGTAGAAAAAACGTGAATCTTTGAATCTTTTTAAAAAAGTTACGTATTGGGATAGCTTGAAGATTGATTTATAAAATTCAGATGATACCCTATATATGTATACATCTTTAATATAACCTCTGTTGCAATGTTTTCTATTCGTGATACGCAATCAACAATGAATTACTCTGATTTATTAGTAAGTCAAAGTTTCACTACTTTCGATTTTATGAAACCGTAAGTTTTGATACACCATATAAAAAAGAAGATGTGGTATAATTGCCAATGAGACATCTCTCTACAAGAAAACAAAATGACACAGAAATTAACAACTGTAGGTCAACATACGGCCTGCAACAATGAGCCAAGCACATAACGCATAGTTATAAAAGCCCCCAGAATGAAAATGTAAAATAATTCAAACGAGAAACTAACGGCCTTATTTATACAAAAAAACCTAAGGGTTCTGCGGAACCCAGTGTCTCGCCTAGTTTTGCTGTTAATCACACACTCACCAAAAATGATGAAAAATACCATCTTTTAATTGCCAGAAGCTTCTGTCCAAGTTTGGTAAAAATCCAGGATAGTTAAAAAATCTTAAAAATGTTTTAAAATTTTGAACTGCAGACTGTATGTAATGTTAACTGGAAGAAAAACTAAGTCTATTTATAAGTAAAATACGGGGAAAATGGGAATTTTATTTTTACAAAATTAACTTCTGGATACTATCTTCTGATCATAAACAAGCTTCTGGCCAAGTTTCGTACAATTCCGGGATAGGTTAAGAAAGATATTAAAATTTAAAAAACTTTAACTACAGAGTGAATATTTGTTGATGCCGACGACGACGACACCGACGCCGACGGAATGTAGGATCGCTAGGTCTCGCTTATTCGACTAAAGTCGAAGGCATGACAAAAATGAACGAAAAACAAATATGTGACACTTAAACAATCGACAACCACTGAATTACAGGCTCCTAACATGTACTACGTATGCCAATACTAAGAAGATGATATTATTGCAAATGAGACTACTTAAATAACAAAAACAAAGATATCTCCAATAACTGGTGACCATACGACCTAACAAAAATGAGTCAAACCTTCATGATACAGTAAAAATTAACAGAAATACCGAACACCAAAAGATAAATTCTAACGGAAATTCTCTTATCAAATGACAAAACCAAAAGTTCAAACACATCTAACGAATGGAAAACAACTGTCATGTTCTAAATTTGGTACCTGCATTTACTGATAAAGAAAGAGGCGGATTTAACCTGATTTTATAGCTACTTCAACCTCTCGCTTGTATGGCAGTCGCATATAATTCCATCATATTGAAAACAATTTGTTAGCACAACAAACATGAATTGAACGATCTTGTAGTAAAGGCAAGAATAATATACCGCTGTTCAATAGTCAGGAATATAATATACCGCTGTTCAATAGTCAGGAATCGACTAAGTAAAGACAAGAGTAATATACCTCTGTTCAAAAGTCAGGAATCGCCTAAGTGAAAACAAATCCCGGTCACAAACCTAAACCGGAGGAAACACATCAATTATACGGAGTAAAGAACGGAACAACAGAAACACTGTCAAACTGTCAGAAATTGTGATAGAGCAGTCAACATTGTCTTATAATCTTTATTAATTTTAACACAAACAACTATGTCAGCATAGAAAAACAAAATGGAATATAGACACTCTATAGACAGAGCACATGAGCAAACATGAAATAAAAGTATACAAAGAATGAATATAGCACACTAACAAAGGCGGAGTGTTTAAAAATACCAAGCCACAGCATAATGATATTACACATATGTTTCTGATGCGATGGTAGGGAACATTACAAAATATGTTTGATTTCAGTAGTTTATGTCTTCGTTTGTGCTTGTTTCTTCACTCATGAATGTACACATAGTATGTTTATGCTGATGGCTGGTGTAGTTTTCTTTTCCTCGGGTAACATTTACCTCCATTTTTAAAACTTCATATATATTTTCATAGATAATCTTCATAATGGGATGTGCATCATCAGCTGACACTGGGACAGAATTTATACAGTTCGAAAAGAAGAAACCATTAAATAATGACAATGCGGTGGTTATTACTCCCCGGCCGTCGTCCTTTCAACAAAAAGACCAAGACAACACATCATTAAAAACAAAATCAGAGAATTCGGACCTTTCTCTATCGCCATCTACCGATCAGAGAGAACGAGAAGATACTATACTGAAGACAGAAACTCCGAATTCTAACCCGTCGCCTATTGACAAGAAAGACCGAGAAGACACAATGCCGAAGTCAGAGAAATCAGATATGTCTGAACATAATAGACCACCATCCCAATATGTAGATGACAGTACAAATATAAAGCAAGATTATGACCGACCTCAATCATTTCACCAAAGTGATCACGGTAAAAAATCTCCAGACAAGGAAATATCACAGTCAAGAGAATCTAGTGGACGTACAAAAGATGTGATGATTGTAAATACTACGAATAATGAAGAGAAGGAGGTAGTATAAATTGCTTATTTTCGAATAGTAATTAACGTGTATAAAGTATATACATACAAGTGAGAGGTTAAGCATTCAATCCACCGTCTTTTACATTTGAAAATGCCTGTTACAAGTCAGGAATATGACAATAGTTGTCCTTTCGTTTAATGTGTTTTGGGTCCTCAGCGCTCTTCAACTTTGTACTTGTTTGGCTTTACAACTATTTTGATCTGAGCTTCACTGGTGAGTAATGTAGACGAAACACGCGTCTGGCGTATTAAATCATGATCCTGGTACCTTTGCTAACTTTGATTTTGCCATTTCATTAGGGACTTTCCGTTTTAAAATTTCCATGGAGTTAGTATTTTTGTGATTTTACTAATTATCAACCTACCGTAAATAGTTATCAAAGGTACCAGGATTATAAATTAGTACGCCAGATGCGCGTTTCTTCTACATAAGACTCATCAGTGACGCTCACATCAAAATATTTATAAAGCCAAACAAGTACAAAGTTGGAAGGGCATTGAGGATACAAAATTCCCAAAAGTAGTGCCAAATACGGCTAAGATAATCTTTGCCTTGGATAAGAAAATCCTTAGTTTTGTAAACAGGAAATTTATAAAAATGACCACATTATTGATATTCATGTCAATTCCGAAGTGCTGACTACTGGGCTGGTGATAAAAACTTTAATAAAGCAACCACTTAGAAATCCTCTGAAACTATTATGATGAATGCTGTTTTATAAATGAGAGAGATAAAAAATGCTCCTTGTAAAATTGATTACAAAAATAAAAATAACACTATATGAATGCGGTAATAATTTCTTTACTCAAATCTAAAACTTTGAAAAGCCAAGAATGTTAAAGAACATTAACTCGCCAACGGTAAAAAAAATATGAATAGTAAAATCTTACTTGGTTCAAGTTTGCCTACTGTTAACTTTATAATGATGAATAATAAGGCACGGATATGTGTAACCATGCCTAGCTTACCTTGTTATATCAACTCTTATCTTTATTTTTCTACAGCGAAAACCTTCATCTTCTTCATCATCTTCCTCATCGTCATCTGAAGATGAAGGTGAATCAGACGATGATAAGAGAGACTCGGATACAAGACTACTGGAAACTAGGGATTCTGAAACCAGATTTATGGAAACCAACGAACAAAATTCTGTTAAAAACTCGGAAACCAACGACCTTGATGATAACCGAGGCTCGGAAATGAACGGTTATACTCCAATAGGATCGGAAACCAATGATCATAAGTCACCAGATTCCGAAACGAATGAACGAAAAATGAATGATGACGGTATTTCAAAAACAGGAGATGCAGAAAAAGACGAAGCAGACGTCAACCTAAATAATTTTGTGGGAACGGAAGAACTGACAAAACCTGTTGAAATCAACGAAACTACAGAAATTATCCAACCAGAAGAAAAATATTCAAATGAAGAAGGTGCAGCAAATGACAATTTAACAAAAACCGAGGAAGTCGAAAGCACACATGCTGTAGAAGGAGAAAGTGTTGATGATACTGAAACAAAAGCGGAACCAAATGATACAAGACCCACGGAGAAACGCGACAATGAATCGTCTGAAAATGGTCTTATTAGTTCGAAAGAAGTTGACTCAACTGAAAATAACTCTGAAAAGTCACCACAAGGAATTGACCATACGGAAGAGGAGGACATGCCTTTCACTTAAACACGCAAATGTATCACATATAAAACCTATAACTGTTTTATACTCTTAAAATATAGAATGATAATCGAAGGAATAATGATACAATTTGTTTCACTGTATAAAATCATCGGAATTAAAGTACAGTATGCCCACATTTAGTGAATTTGTGGTTTTAATGATAACTTGTTATAAGTATAAAAATATATATCACCTGGCTTCACTTGATGAACTATTTGTCGAAGAAAAACACAGAAAATACATATGCAAATAAACAGCTATGTAAAAAAACAAAATATTCCTCTTTCTTTTAAATATGTAACAAACAATTATGATACAGCGACATTATGGTAGATATGGAGTCAAAATTAAGAACAACAAAAACAAATTATATTTTGGAAAACACGTAGTTTATATGATGATGTTTAAAAAAATATACAACGAAAGATTTGAGTCTCGAAGCTTTTCTGCAAGCTTTTAGTTGTGCAACATTGTGTATAGACTTTTAACGTAAAGTAGGTAACGATAGCTCTTATGAAAATAATAAAACGTGGTTTATCGTATTCAATATCTTGAATTATCAAATTAGAAAAATGTGCTGTCTATTTCTTTATATATCCAAGTTATCTGCTCCTATATAACAAAGATTTCAAATTTGGATTCGAAGATAAAAAAAAAATATGTGCCAATTGTAATTTTGAAACAGATTTTATGTCATAGAAATATCAAATATGAATTACATTTATTTCCTTTTCAAAATATTTAAAGATTTCTTAGTGTTTTTTTAAAAGGTATTATATTTGTAACCGGTTTATTGATAACAGTTTGATGATTATACTGTTTGTATCTTTTTTATTCTTTTTCCACATTCATTCAACACTATCTTTATATTTCAGTATTTATTCCAAGACTTGTTTATCTATTTAACAAATATATTCTTTCATCTCCTGTCATACGTGTGCTACTCTGGAATAATAAAAAAAGCTACTGTTTATATTTGTCCATCTTTCACTTAGTGTATCCGTGCTATGCTTATGCTTTTGAGGTTTATTAATTTCACTTTGTATTGGGGAGCATGAAACTTTGAAACACTGTATTTACTACTCCGTTGACCGTTAAGTTTATATATTTACATGGAGCATGTAAAAAACTAGGGGAAAGATATCTGAACGCTTAGTACCATTTTTTTCATTTACGAAGATAGTTGCGAATGATAAGTTGTCTTTTACTATTGCAAAATACATATTTAGGGTACTGCGATCATGAGACTTATTACTGGATTTGAACTAACATGAACAACACGAGAGGTGCCTCGCGTGGTGTAAGATTTGCATACACTGTGGTACACACAGTTGTTGGCGAGTTTCGTGTCACGCAGTATTTAGTTTTCTATGTTGTGTTTTGTACACGGCTATTTTGTTTTATTGTGGAAGGTATTTCTATAGTGGCATTTTTTTGGTTTTTTTTCCATGACGTATTCAGATTGTTTTTGACATGCGTCTTTGTTATCTTTCGCCTCTCTTACTTACTAACAATTTATTTATTCATTGGTGTCTTTGTAATGCACATTGTATTGTTTATAATGTACAGTAAATACATCTTATGACTTTTATCCTAACTTACGTTATTTCAATTGCACATTCTGAATAAATTGCCAAAGAAAAATCGTTTTCGTCCTCTTCACTATTACAGTGAATAAGTAGTAGATATGTTCCCGCTTTTACTGTGTAACATGTGTCTACAGAAGTTCCGAATTGGAAAGGGCCATCACCACCCTCACTGTCTCTCAGAGCATTGCCATAGTTGTCATTCAGCCAGTCGTAATTTGCCGGGAAACCCATACCTCGATGAGCCTGTAAATGTATGTACGTATCTCTTTTTAAAGACGGAAGACATTTTTCACCTTTTAAATCTTAAACACAGTTTTCTGATACTTTTCTTTGTGCAATATACTTGACATTGCTGATGTCAACTTATATAAAAGCTTTCTATATGATATGATAATTTCCTCTATACTGCATCTAATTTTTAATGTGTTGATCGCATGTAGTGTTTTCCATGCTTTATGTATATTTGGCAATCCAAATGTCCGATATCATTTTTCCTAAATAATAAAACATATATCTTTACTTCAAGCAATTCAATAGATTCACTTACTTCAAATAATTTGATACCAAGTGCAAATCCATCTTCTCTTTCTGGTTGCATAACTTCAACTCTAAATGTTTGTTCTGAAATAGTTTGAGATTAACATTAATGATTAACGAAAACGTGTTCATCATTTGGTCTTTATCAATAAAATATGTCATCGCTTCCCATAATTTCATTGACATTTTATTTAGGAAACAAAGCCCTGGTAAATCGAAACACGCGTCTAGCAGACTACATTAAAGGGATGTTATCTCCTTGCTTAACTATATTCTTGCGTTTCTAATTATAATCAAACTGTTTCACTTGTTATGTATTCATGCTTGATACTTGAAGCAGTTTGTTGGACTATTTGTTAAGTATACATACATATGTACAGGTTTTTCTTAATTCTAAGTAATTGTCGTTTAGCGCTATAAAACCAGGTTCAATCCACTATTTTCTACATTTGAAAATGCCTGTACCAAGTAAGGAATATGACAGTTGTTATCCATTCGTTTGATGTGTTTTATTCTTTGAATTTGCCATTTCCGTTTTGAATTTTTCTCGTAGTTCAGTAATTTTGTGATTTTACTTTTTTCGCTCACTATCTGTTCTTACCGTCATGAACTTTCAGTTGATACTGGGGGTTATTTGCTACCATTCGCCCACTATTTCATTAATATCTGTTCTTACCGTCATGAACTTTCAGTTGATACTGGGGATTATTTGAAAACTCGTCACTTGCTATGGTTCCACCAGCATTTACACCTCTTTTAAATGCACCAAAAGAACATTTGGTACATTCTGAAAAGTAAATTTCTTAAATGAATTTCGTATGAAACAACAAGAATACACTTTAAGCAAACATAGAAAAGTTGTCTAATGATTATTCGCTGATTTTGAATATATTGGCTATAAGCATTTCATTGTTGTTTTGTTTCAAAGTCTTTGTTCACCTGTTTAATTTTTTTCATTTCGGCCTGTATACAATGTTGCCTGTATGGCAAAGTTTCAACACAGAATTTGTTTATTTTGTTTGTATGAATCCATTAAAAAGACTTCAAAACTTAACGTACTACTCGCCTTTTAAAATACTATATTGATTTGTGCTTTGTATGCAAAGGCAGAAACCAACTATTGTTTGATGGTAACGTTTAAACACTTATAATAATACGTTTTATAAATGATTTTTAAAAAATCAACCGTTTTTTTTACAACTGTCAAGCGACAAGTGAGAGGCTCAGCTAGCTATAAACAAGGTTTAATCCATCAGTCTACAAAAGAAAATGCATAAACAAAGTCAGGAATATGACAGTTGTTGTCCATTCGTTTGATATGTGTGAGCTTTTGATTTTGCCCTTTCAAGAGGGACTTTTCGTTTTGAACTTTCCTCGGAGTTCAGTATTTTTGTGATTTTACTTTTAATTATACTGTCTGTCCGAATTATAAAAGAGAGGCGAAATATACCAAAGGGATCAGAAGGACCAGAGGTTGAAAATAAACTGACAACGCGATGGATAAATACACAATTTCTTTCATTTAATCTTTACATAGTTTATTCAGTAAATAACTTAAATGGATGAGATATCAGGCTACATGCTTTCTTTAACGTGAATTTAGTTTTTGTGAGGAGAAAGTTACATGTACCTCACATAATGTCAGTATATGTGAGTCTAATGATCACTATAACATGAAACATGAAAACTTAATTAAACGCCTATTTCTACATATACAATATGTATTCAATGGCGTTGTACATAAATGACATATAAAATACAAAAATACTAAACAAAAATACAATATGTATGTACAATACCAAAAATTGAAAATTTATACTGTGATACACAAGAAAAAAGTCAGAAAAGTTCAAAATAATTTTGGAAATACAATGCTTTCAACCGACATTTAAAAATATCCAAAGATTCAGAGTTTCTTACATTTGTACCTAGTTCATTCTACAATTTTGGCCCAATAGTACTAAAACTTCTATCTGAAAAAGTTTTCTTTTTGTTATATGGGACTGCATAACAACCAATAGATGACTCTGACGACCTTAATGAACGTTTCGACACTTGAGGATTTAACAAATTGATCAAATATGACGGTGCATTACCTACATGACAGTTGTACATATATGTTAAGATTTTAAATGTACTTCTGGCTTTGATCGGAAGCCAGTGTAAGTCAAACAGTGCCTGCTTGGCACTGCTTGGCCTGCTTATAACGTTATTATGTTATGCGTGAATACAAAAGTTAGGTCGTGTGAGTGCAAAACTACTATTAGTATATTTTAGCATAGCATTTGTGAGTAAAATGTTATTTTACCATGATTGTAGTACTTGCGAGTACAAAACTTACTAAAACTTGAATTTTCAGCAGGTTTGTCGCCATTTCTTCCCCTTCCTGTCATCACAGTAATGTTGTCTACTTCACTGAAATTTAATGATTGCTTTAATAAATAGAATGACAGATATGATATGAAACAAAGAAAAATGGTAAGATTCCTAATAAGACAACTATGCAAAGCGAGTAGAAATGATGAATCTTTTAAAGAACTATTGTCACCATTAACATAACAGGTAAACTGATAAAAAGTGAAAACTATACTTAATGAATTTCACAGGTTCGAATCGCTTTTCTTGATTAACTGTAATTAAGAACACTTAAATTCAGAACTATGACAGCCACTGATATGGTTTTTTTTAAAAGAACCGAAATAGTTGAATAGCTATATGACCGAAAAGAACATAAAGTAATAAACAAATAATTTGTGAACAGTTTGTTAGAAATCATATCAGTACAGAAGCCATGACTACTAAATTGATGATATTGTCAAGGACAGATAGTCCACCAGCAGCGGTATCGACCCAGTGCTTTCAAAAAAATTAAACGCAAAGAAATTTCATATGATTAAAAATATAACATGACAGATAAGATTTAAATATCATTTAAATTCAATGATAGTTCTAATTAGTTATCAACGGTACCAGCATTTTAATTTAATACGCCAGACGCGCGTTTCGTCTACATAAGACTCATCAGTGACGCTTAGTAGTTATAAAGCACAGGCACTTGTCTCAGAAAAAAAATTACCTCTATACCTTAATGTTATATTAAGGTATAGAGGTAATTTTTTTTCTGAGACAAGTGCCTGTGTTATAAAGCCAAATAAGTACGAAGTTGAAGAGGATTGAGGACTAACCAATAACATTACAGATAGGGTATCAATTTCAATTTCATTTTGAAAAAAAACCGGATTAGCACAAGCAAAACACTTTTTAATAAGGTAGACACATTTTTATCTATTTAACATACATTCAAAACGATGGAACGAAGATAGCGTTGATAAAACAACTTACAAGCCAAAACTTTAAAGTGTGTCAATTTAAATATGACGAAATCTGGTCTAGTTATTGAAAGGGAGGGGACGGGGTGGTGTTAACATAAGACTGGTTTGTTGAACTCATAAAGTCTTTACCTACTAATCATAGCAATAGTTATTTTTCTTTGTTTGGTCATATTTTCTGTCAACGAAATCGCGTGTTTGTGGTCGGCTAGACATGAGAAAAGCAGATATGAAACCCAGAGTAAAGACAGTACTAACAGGAGAAGATCTCAGTGTATAGAAAATTGTCTTGTACAGTGTTGTGATGAGAAAAGCAACACATATATCTTATTGTACTATTGTACAATAGTCAATAACTAGGGAAGAGCCACATGTCTTCATTATTTTGCAAGCGTCACATACAGGAAAAGAGCCATACAGATACTTTATAGTATGGACAGCATGCCCATGTGAAGAACTCATGAATACAAGATACATTATAATACACACGTTTCTGACAGGAGAAAAGCCACACATATACTTTATCATACAAACATCACCGACAGGAGGAGAAGAGCCACAAAGATACGTTATAGTATGGACAGCATTTTAATTAGACATGTCACACATTTACAGTATTATTCAAACCTCATTGACAGAACAGTCACAAAAATACTTTATTGTATCAACTGCATTGTCATGAAAAGAGACACACATATACTAGTACCTTATTACAAAAACATGTACGCCAAGAGAAAAGCTGCAAAGATAACTTTTTGAATAGAAAGCAATGACATGAGTCAGTCCAAAAAGAGGGACGAAAGATACCAAAGGGACAGTCAAACTCATAAATCGAAAATAAACTGAAAAGGCCAAAAATGAAAAAAGACATGCAGACACACAATAGTACACATGACACAGAAAGTTACTTTATTGCAAGGGGATCATTACCAGGAAAACAGTATGTAAGATGCCACACTGTATAGACAGCGATTGCTGATATTGATCAAGGAAGACATCTTATTGTACAAAGAAGATAGGTGAATATATATATAGTTTTAAAAATTGTAACTAAGAGCAGGCATAATAACTTTTTTTGCTTTGATTATTATATTCTAATTTGAAACCTACTGAGGATTTGACACAGGAGCAGCGGAAAAAAATCTGATGAGGAACTCTTTTTCATATCCAGCTTCCAATGTCGCGGGTATAGCAATATATGAACCTGGTTCAACAAGGAATCTGTATGTATTTTGTACATTGCCCATGTATATGTTAGACTTGTCACCTAACAGTTCCAGGGAAACACAATGGTCGTTTTTGCCGAGAAGCTAAAATATAGAAAAAACTTCCGAGGTCTTATACATTATTGGTATACATTTACCTTTACATAAACTTTTACTGAGAAGTTACCAAATAGCTTCACTAGATATATAATCACACAGTCATGTCCAATCTGATAATAGCCATTTATGAGAGAATTTAGTGCTATGATAGTCAACTGCCATCAAATTATTGAAAAAAATAAATAAAGAAAGAGCATTTGTTATGGACTTCTATTTTTTTGGCTGATGCATTTAAAGTTTAGTACATGTTATGTTATGTTCTTTTCGTCTTATCACACTGGGTAAGTAAATAAGTACACAATTATACTCTCCCAATCCCTTTTCAAGATAATCACCTACCAAATTTTACTATGAGCAACACGATGGGTTTCATATGTGGAGCAGGATCTGCTTTCCCTTCCGGAGCTCCTGCCATTACCCCCAGTGGCGGGTTCGTGTAGTTACGTCTTTAGTTTACTATGTTGTGTGTTTGTGCCTATAATGTTTCTGCTTTTATGTTTTTATTTTTCTTATTAAGCCATGACTTTGTAAGTTTATTTTCGATCTATGAGTTTGGCTGTCCCTCTGGTATATTTCGCCCCTCTCTTTTCTAGCGTAGTTTACATTATGATCTACACTTAACACTTTATATAAATTGATGACATACAAAGACACATACCTTGAATAGATCGCATCTGACTTCAGTAATGTCATTCCTACTCTCCAATGTTCTTTGTACTATCTGAACAACAAGGGCAACTTTACCTTCATCGTCCATTGCTACAGATTCAAATACATATACAAATAGTTATCAAAAGTACCAGGATTATAATTTAGTACGCAGGACGCGCGTTTTGTCTACATAAGACTCATCAATGACGCTCATATCTAAATAGCTATAAAGCCAAACAAGTACAAAATTGAAAAGCATTGAGGGTCCAAAATTCCAAATAAATTGTGCTAAATACGGCTAAGGTAATATATGCATGAGACAAGAAAAATCATTAGTTTTTCGAAAAAATCTAGTTTCATGTCAACATCGAAGCCTGACTACGGGACTGGTGATACCATCGGGGACGACACGTCCACCAGCAGTGGCATCGACCCAGTGGTGTAAATAGTAATCAAAATTACCAGGATTATAATTTAGAACGCCAGACGCGCGTTTCGTCTACATAAGACTCATCAGAACTTAACACTAAAAATTATATTGCAGCTTTTTTGCTGAACACAGAATAAAGAAATAATATATGTAGATATTTTTACGACTTCAGGATGCAGCCAACAATCTGTTTTACTGAATATGTTCATTTTGTTAATTTATATAAAAGATATATTTTTGAAAAACGATGGCTTTTCTTCCTCAGGAATAGATTACCATAGCTGTATTTTGCAACAGTTTAGGAATTTTAGTCCTTAATGCTCTTCAACTTCGTTCTTTATTTGGCTTTTTCTAACTTTGTAGGATTCGAGCGTCACTAATGAGTTTTTTTATAGACGAAACGCGCGTCTGGCGTAAATACACAATTTCATCCTTGTATCTATGATGAGTGTATTTCAATCGTCTTCACATTTCTTTTTCTAGCATCATTATTTTAAGGCGTATAGGTAAACACTGCTGCAGTGGTTGAAATGTTTAAAACGAAAACATACCTTTATCGCCGAGTGTAACACTGTAACATGGATTCTTTGTTCGTTGTTCGAATCCACCATTCTTTCCATCACGCCAGTTTCCATATATACATGTAACGTAGTCTGAAAAATAAAAGAAGTTGCCAATTACAAATATTTTTATTACAGTCACTGATATCCAATTTTGAACAGCGGTATACTTCTGTCGCCTTTATTTACTAAATACTTTAAAAAAACACTTTTGAACCTTATACAGGGGTGTGAAGTATGGCTGTATCGACCAAAACATTACTTAATATATGACAATACACAAATTCAGAGTTGCTTTTAAAGCTTTTTGACGGAACAGAATTCAAAGGAACGAAAAACAAACGATTTTTTCACCAAGCCATATGATTAGTGTAGCGTCTGCAAACCCTTTTTTAATCAGAATAAATTTTATCTACACCCCCTTTTATTTTATCATACTTTATAAAGTATTTGTAATTATAATGAAGGTGTATGTAATGAAATCTTGACTACTTTCAAAAGTCCCATGCCATATTGATATCAATTTCCTTTGATTGTTGTGCGCTTAGAACCGTTGTTTTATCAAGTCCCATTTTTAGTGCACTAGTATTCGTTTCACTTATTTTATGAGTGTACATTGTAAATTTTTGAATTTGCAAATTCTCTGTGTAAGGGTCATTTATTTTATGCTGACTAGTGATTTAGTGTACAAGAATAGTTATACTTGCGTTTTCTTACTTAACATATCAGGAAATCCATCTCTGTCGAAATCCGGTGTTAGATTACAAATGGTACAATCATCAAAGTATCGCAGAAAATCATTTATATCCATATAAAACTCTCCGTCGTCTTTTGAAGGGTGTGGGACACAGTCTGATGGGGCAGTTTTCCATTTAGGACTCCTAACAAAATTGTTATATATTCAGTTAGATTAATACAGTCCCTCTATTCTTAAGATCGTATAGTATTTCGCACAGTTTAATAGAATTTTATACATTGTATCACATTTCACCATCAAAATCAACAGAGATACATTCAACAACGCTTAAAAACAAAATTAAATTAATTATTATTAAATAGTGTCTGGCTGGCTGTATCTGTTTTGTAAGAGTTCAATTTGTGAAAGAATTTATTTTTATCGGTAGCCTAGAATTATGGTTCCTTCTTTACGCGTTGTAAAGGTTTTAGTGCACAATACAATTCTTTGAAAGATTCGCAACACCAAACATCTAGAGGCCACTCATCTAGACAAACATGTGAGCTTGAATTCTCGAGATTCCCGAATGATATTATGACTTCAATATGTACGAATATATGGGGAGAAAACGAGCGAATGAGGTGCGTCCCTTGAAAACATGAACAAGTATTTTGTATAATCAATCGAAAGGAATCTAGAGACCATCATATTCGAACTGTCCTTTATAATAAATGCGTTGTTTATGTCACCAGATAGAAAATTAAATACCTATCACTCCATGGGCCGTTCCATTCACCGTTGCCCCAGGGATTTCTTAATCTTAATAACTTGGCTTCACCTACCTACAAATTAAAAAAAAAGTTACCATTTAATTTTTTTTATCATTAATATTTTTTTTATAGTTTCATTGATTGTTTTTATTGTTTAATCTTGAAAATATCAGAGACCTTTGAACAAAAATCACTTTAATGTAAAAATAAAACAAAATTTGGAAATATTTTATCAGCTAATTAATTTTACTTATAAATTTAGTTTGTATGTACAAAGTATCCACGATTCATGTTTACTAGTAGACCTTTTCAACATCTCTCGACACCTACAGTTGAGAGCGACTACGACAGGTAAAATGTGAAGGGTCGTCTCAAAAATAAAAAAAATGGGATCATTATTGATTTTATTGCTTTCAATCATTGACAATGATAAAACTTTCCTACAGAGTCTGACAATCATGTTTTATTGTAGTTGATATTTGATTGAACAATGATTATGTCGGTTGACAAGGGCAGCACATGTCTGTTAGTTTTGGCCTTGGAAGCCTTCATTATGTAGTCAATACTTTGTATCATTTCAATTCACCAATTTGGTGTTCCACTTGAATTCTGTATTCACCAATCACTACTTAAATGTTGTAACAATGAAACGAGGGGTCAATTATATTTTTTTCCAAAATTCATCAAGGAAAAATTTAAACTCGAACAAGATATCTTGAAGCAGAGAAGATAAAAAAAAAACCCAAAAAATGTGATAGTTTCCTTCGACCTAAAAAAAAAACCGGCAAATATTTGGCGAAGGACTCACATAATCACAAAAGTGAAGAGAAAATGGGTTAGGATCCAGAATGATTGGAATATTTGTTTAATCAATTCAACATGAAATGTCGTGCAAATACATACGAAATAAAAATATTATATGACAGAGACATATGTATGGTGGACGGATGCGGACGTTTCCCCTTTTCGTGTTTTCGGGGAAATCCAGAAATCGAGAAAGCGAAATTGAGAAATTGAATAATCGGAAAATCGAGAAATTAAGAAATTGGGAAATCGAGAAATAGAGAAAGCAAAAACGAAAAATCGAGATTTCATTTCGCGTTTTTGTGTTTTCTCTTTCTTGTTTTTGGCGTTTTTGCTTTCTTGATTTCTCGATTTCCCGATCTTATCTATTTCCGAATTTTTCGATTTCCCGATTTCTCGATTTCTCGATTTTGCTTACTCGATTTCTCGAATTCCCATTTTGCGTTTGCAAAATGAAAGGAGAAGTCACGAAAACGCTAAAAGGCGAAATAAATGGCCGCATCCGGCCACCATACATATATTTATTTATTTATTTGGTTGATATATATTCTTAAACTATATAGTCAAAACAGTATAAAAGCGCCTATCCAATATGTTACGTAATGATAATCATGATGTTTTTTGTCTTTGAGACGACCCATCCATTTTACCTGTAAACTGTAGGTGTCATTAGTCGGTGTCGAGAGATATTGAAAAGGTCTAATAGCTATTTAAAGATTTTTTTAAAATTGTAAAACCACACTTCTTGAAATGCTGTATACTTAGTATTTGAGAACACCCCCAGTTTTTGGTGGTGTTCGTGTTCTTATTCTTTAGTTTTCTATGTTATGTTTATTTTACCATTGTTTGTCTGCTTGTATTCTTTTTTGATAAGTCATTGCGTCATTTCTGACTCATAAATTTGAATGTCTCTCTGGTATCTTTCGCCTCATTTAAAGCAAATAATTTAGATTGTACTTCTTAATATAGCAGTCTTATTGAAAAAAAACCAGGCTTCTTCGTTTTGCCTGTAAATGAAAATAAACTTACAATAAAAGCTCCGTTTATGGAATAAGCGTGACCTCCTACCAATCCACGTTTACCGTCGTTTTTATCCTAAAAAAATAAGAAAAATACCCAACCCCGAGTTAAATTTAATACATTTGCAAAATCAAAAGCTGTCATATTCCTGACTTGGTGCAGGATTTTTTTAAAGTTGAAAATGTTGAATTGAACCTGGTATTATAGCTAGCTAAACCTCTCACTTATATCACGATATATGATCATATTTGTTAAAAAAAAATATATATATCAACTGAACTTACACTTAGTGAATGTGTCGGTGATTGATTGTTTTTCTCGTCAACTGTTTAGCTCACCTGGCCCAAAAAGCTAAGTGAGCTTTCTTTGGCGTCCTTCGTCGGTCGTTGTCGTCCGTCGTCGTCGTCGTCCTTAAATGAACTTTTACAACAATCCTCTCTTTTTGAAACTACTGGGACAAATTTGAACAAACTTGTCAACAATCATCATTGGGCTATCTAGTTTAAAAATGTGTCCGATGACACTTCCTGCCAATCAACATGACCGCCATGCCTAAATATATACATATAATACATCAATGTATCATGAAAGGCGCCTTTTATCAGCTATAGGCCACGTCCATGTTCATTTAACATAGTAAGACAACCTAATCAATATCAATTTCAACAATCCTTCCAGGAAAAATCTTACCCTATATATTAATTTGTGTGTGTCATAGAGTTTTTTTTATCATTGGGATGATACTCATATCTTCCATTATTTACAGGTTAGACCTTTTGAAATCGATTAAGATCTTTCTTTGATGTAATCAAGGATTATGAATTTAAAAAAGAACTTAATTGTTTAACATTGTCTTATCGGGGCTTTTTATAGCTGACTATGCGGTATGGGCTTTGCTCATTGTTGAAGGCCGTACGGTGACCTATAGTTGTTAATGTTTGTGTCATTTTGGTCTTTTGTGGATAGTTGTCTCATTAGCAATCATACCACATCTTCTTTTTTATATTTAATAATAAACACATCACAGTCAAATGTTTTAAAACTAATTCTTTTCTGAGATATTCTATGTTTAATTTCCATACCGGGCAATTACATCCAACCATAGTAGTAGGACACTGAAAGGCATTATGTAACCTTTGGAACAATCGTTTTGGGGAAATCTTTTCCTCCGTGAAGTCGATCCTCTCCGCAACTCCTCCTGTTAAGTTCAAGTAGGAATCCGCTGTTAATCCCTCGGTTATTTCAACGTAAGATCCATATAATCTGTTGATATTTGCATGTTCAATACTATAGTAATTCACAAATAGTTTTTTTTTTTTTTATATTTGCATGTTTAATACTATAGTATTCACAAATAGTTTATTTTTTATATTTGCATGTTCAATACTATAGTAATTCACAATTATTTTTTTATATTTGCATGTTCAATATTATATAAATTCACAAAAAGCTTTTTAAACAGAAAACTAACGATAATATATTTGATAGAGCGCACAAAATATTATCATTTTTTGTATTTAAATGATAATGTATGTGTACTCCGTCAATCAGATGGAAATGACAAGATAAAAATACAAAGACTGTTACACCAAACAGTACCTGCCTGATACACCTGGGGAAATATGAATAAAAGGAAATGTTGAAAAGTTGCGCCAAATACCGCTAAGGTAATGTATTCCTGGAATAATGAAACCGTAATAAAATGATATAATAAATAATATAATATGAAAATAAATATGAAAACTGTTCCTTTGAGTTTTTTTTTTCTTACGTAAGTTGAGAAAAATGCTAAAACTTACTTTGCAAACGCCTTTTCCAGAAGAGCAACCCACATCTCATTTGGATCGGTTGCTGAATGCGCCCCAGCTATATTTGTTTCCTGCACAATTGGTAGGAAGTCGTCTATATAGGTATCATTCCAAACACCAAATCTCCAGAACCGACAGTGAAAAATCCCGTCATAACCATCCGAACCTATTTTGTAAGCATCTCTCGGTATTACCTGTAATTGAAAAGGAGAAATTTGTTTCATGGATACCCTCTTGTTGTAAAAATGATTTAAGATTATTAGAATTGCTATGGTGATTCTTTATTGGTGTAGACGATAACGATTGAGCGTAAACATCATATCATATGTTTTGATTCAAAAGAGGGATGAAAGATACCAAAGGGACACGGACAGTCAAACTAATAAATCGAAAATAAACTGATAACTAGACGCTCTCAAGAGCCTGTGTCGCTCACCTTGGTTTATGTGCATATTAAACAATGGACACAGATAAATTCATACCAAAATTGTGTTTTGATGATGGTGATGTGTTTGTAGATCTTACTTGACTGAACATTCTTGTTGCTACAATTATCTCTATTTATAATGAACTTGGCCCAGTAATTGCAGTGGAAAATATTTTCAAAAATTCTACCAAAATTTATGAAAAATGTTAAAAATTGACTATAAAGGGCAATAACTCCTAAGGGGTCAACTGACCATATTGGTGGTGTTGACTTATTTGTAAATCTCACTTTGCTGAACATTATTGCTCTTTACAGTTTATCTCTATCTATAATAATATTCAAGATAATAACCAAAAACAACAAAATTTCCTAAAAACTACCAATTCAGGGGCAGCAATCCAACAACGAGGATTCCAATTCATCTCAAAATTTCAGGGCAGATAGATTTTGATCTGATTAACAATTTTACTTGGTGTCAGATTTGCTTTAAATGCTTTGGTTTTTGAGTTATAAGCCAAAAACTACATTTTACCGCTATGTTCAATTTTTAGCCGTGGCGGCCATTTTGGTTGGTTGACCTGGTCACGTCACACATTTTTTAAATTAAATACCCAAATGATGATTGTGGCCAAGTTTGGTTTAATTTGGCCACGTAGTTTAAGAGAAGATTTTTGTAAAAGATTACTAAGATTTACGAAAAATTGTTAAAAATTGACTATAAAGGGCAATAACTCCTAAAGGGGTCATCTGACCATTTCAGTCATTTGACTTATTTGTTAATCTAACTTTGCTGAACATTATTGCTGTTTACAGTTTATCTCTATCTATAATAATATTCAAGATAATAACCAAAAACAGCAAAATTTCCTTAAAATTACAAATTCAGGGACAGCAACCCAACAACGGGTTGTCCGATTCATCTGATAATTTGAGGGCAGATGGATCTTGCCCTGATGAACAATTTTACCCCCATGTCAGAATGGCTCTAAATGCTTTGGTTTTTGAGTAATAAGCCAAAAACTACATTTTACCCCTAAGTTCTATTTTGAGCCGTGGCGGCCGTCTTGGTTGGTTGACCGGGTCATTGGACACATTTTTAAACAAGATACCCCAATGATGATTGTTGCCAAGTTTGGTTAAAGGCCTAGTAGTTTCAGAGGAGAAGATGTTTGTAAAAGATTACTAAGGTTTACGAAAAATGTTTAAAAATTGACTATAAAGGGCAATAACTCCTAAAGGGGTCAACTGACCATTTCGGTCATGTTTACTTTCTTGTAAATCTTACTTTGCTGAACATTATTGCTGTTTACAGTTTATTTCTATCCATAATTATATTCAAGATAATAACCAAAAACAGCAAAATTTCCTTAAAATTACCAACTCAGGGGCAGCAACCCAACAACGGGCTGTCCGATTCATCTGAAAATTTCAGGGCAGATAGAGCTTGACCTGATGAACAATTCGACCCTGTCAGATTTGCCCTTGATGCTTTGATTTTTGAGTTATAAGCCGAAAACTGCATTTTACCCCTATGTTCTATTTTTAGCCGTGGTGGCCATCTTGGTTGGTTGACCTGGTCATTGGACATATTATTTAAACTAGATACCCGAATGATGATTGTGTCTAAGTTTGGTTAAATTTGGCTCAGTAGTTTCAGAGGAGAAGAATTTTGGATAAATTAACAACGACGGACGACGACGGACGACGGACAACGACGGTGGACGCCGGACGCAAAGTGATGGGAAAAGCTCACTTGGCCCTTTGGGTCAGGTGAGCTCAAAATGAAATAGACAAACAGACAAACAATAGCGCACATGACACAACAAAGAAAACTAAAGAAAAGAAACACGAACCCCACCAAAAAATAGGGGTGACCTCAGGTGCTCCGGAAGGGTAAGCAGCTCCTGATCCATATGTGGCATCTGTTGTGTTGCTCATGTTATAACAAATCCGGTAAAAAGTCTAATTCGGTAGGTGATATTCATAAAAGGGAAGGGTATTGTAGTTACGACGTAAGGAACATATCCGATATCATTTGTGAAACGGTTATTCCATAACGGTCAACCAACTCGTGATGGCGTCCATAAAATTTACGAAGGGATGATTTCAATTTCACCATTAGGAACTCTTGATTTAATATCTTCCTTGTGAGTAGCAACCCTCTATCAAGGAAATCATGTATACAATCCTTTAATGGTGTATAATTTTCTTGCTTATCAACGTAACTTGAAGAAAGTATAAGCATACTCATTCTATAACGTTCATCTTGAGAATAAAACAACTAAAATTATAACCTCAAAAGTTGTTTGGACGCCATCATGAACGGTTTGATTCTTATCGTTTTCATTTCCTAGACATATTAACGCACACATGCCATGTATTTGGTAAATGTCCATTTGTCAACATCCAGACTAAGCAAAGAGTATTTAATCTGACTGTATTACTATTTGTGCATGAATTCAAGAATAAAATGACACATTTGGTCTCTCACCGTTCAGATTTCTAACTGGGTTCTAACTAAAATTAATATAATCGACTAAAAATAAGTATATTCACCATGAATAAATAATACCAGTATCGATTCGCTGGTTGTTATTTGGTACATTCGGGACCTATATAAATCAGGTGTTTTCTTGAGTTATAAATGTTGTTAAAATACTAATTGCTTTAAATTGTACGTCAAAATTGCACACAAAGGACAACTTAAACCGTATACAGTCAAAATGTTTTATTCTATAGTGATTCAGTTTATAACACAATATTGACTGCTGTACCACTAATTTTGAGATGGTTACCAATGATATGTGATTGTTTTGTTCACAAATCGTTGTCAATATAACGGAATATGATGAAAATGATATACAAGTGAGAGGTTTAGCTAGCTATAAAACCAGGTTAAATCCATCATTTTATACATAAGAAAATAACTGTAAAAAATAACGGCAACAGTAGTATACTGCTGTTCGAAACTCATAAATCGATTGAGAAAAAAACAAATCCGGGTTACAAACTACAACTGAGGGAAATCCATCAAATATAAGAGAACAACGACACAACAGAAACACAACATTAAAATGAAACACACAGAGAAACGAAATATAAAATACCAATAACCATTTTCCTGACTTGGTACAGGACATTATAGGATAAAAATTGAACCAGGTTTTGTGGCACCCCAAACCTCCCGTTATTATGGCAATGTTAAATATAACATTACAATGACAACATCATATGATAGGACTATAATACAAATAAATGGGATAACATATAGAACAGCGAAACACACGAATGATAGCTAACAAAACGTGTCAGGTTTAAAATTTAATTTTACTCAGGTTTCGTTCACACAATACTAGCCAGTGACGCTCTGATAAAAAAAAATTGCGAAAGCCAAGTCAGGAATAGGATAGTTGTTATCCATTCGTTAGATATGCTTAAGCTTTTGAGTTTGCCATTTGATTAGGGAGTTTCCGTTTTGAATTTTCATCGCAGGTCAGTATTTTTGTGATTTTACTTTTTGTTAAATATATATTCGTGATTTATGAACTGACGTATAACAGACAACATTTTTCATTCAAGGCGTACTAAAAAGTTACGATATTGAAACTTTAGATAATGCAGGTCGATGATCAACAAACAGCGATACCGCACCGATAGTAGTGGAAATGTAATTTATAATACCAATTTCTGTACATTCACTCAATACGGTTTCTTTTTTAAATCTACTTTGGTACACTTAAGAACTTTTTATATTTCTCTATTAACGTAGTCGGGTTCGATTTTTTTTTGTAGTTGAAATCTTTCGGTTACGATTATGATTTCTTACCCTTCGTAGCAATTTTGGTTTGTCTGCAATGTTGGCTACCATAGCCATAAACCAACAAGTGCCTACTTCACCTTGTCCAATGTCAAATCTAGTTGCTCCATCTGAAAATAGAACAGGGTTTTCTGCGACATCCTGTAAAAATAAGGTTTCAATTTATTTTACTTTTTGACACTTTCAAGTTCTGTTCTGATGCAGATCTTTTGATTAAGTCGCAATTTCTAATGATATTTTTTACAAAGCCGAAATGGTGGCTTTCTATTTTGTGTTGGAGTTTCTCACTGTTCGCCTAGAGCACTCAATATCGATTAACTTAAAGGCTTCTTCAAATTTTGAAGGCCATACGGTGACCTAAAACTGTTAATTTCTGTTTTAGTTTGTCTCTTGTAGAGAGTTGTGTCAGTGTCAATCATACCACATCTTCTTTTTTGTAAAAAATTTACTGTGTTGTGTTACATTAACTAAGGGACTTTCCGTTTAGAATTGACCTAAAAAGTGAAATCACAAAAATACTGAACTCCGAGTAAAATTCAAAACAGAAAGTTTCTAATCAAATGACACAATTAAAAGCTCAGATACATCAAACGAATGGACAATTCATTATTGTAATTGAATCCATGTATTTTCACATTTTAATTACTTAAGTTCAGCAACAAAACGGTTGTGGTGCGTTACTATATATACATATGTTGGTATAACTATGTCAAAGATAGTAATGGAATATGTTTATAATAGATACGAACCATAGGTCTTTTCCATTCCAAATCTGATCTATTAGGAAAAGCAACATCTACGGTGAATTCGTAATCAGTATACAGATCTCCGTCAGGATGAGGAGGGGCATGTGAGGGAAAATCTGTAGACGATGTTCGAAAATCTAAGAACAATTCATGTGTTCCAATGTCTGTTGGTATATACTTGGCTACCGTGAAGTCTAGCCGTCGAGGCAACATTTTATTTTCAGTATTGTTAATGTCAATCCTTCTTTTGGCATCACTGCTTTTAACTCCATTTGTGACATTTTTATCGCCACTATTGTGTTTGGCGGCCACGATTGGCACAGATGCTGATTTATTCTTAAAGAAATGTACATTTAGTTAGTACAATAAAATAGAGTACATCTTTTTGACCTTACGTTTTAAACAGTTTTTAGATATAAAGGAAGAAATAGGGTTTATGTCAGTGAATAATATCGTCTTTAATGTGGCGTCAGTACAGATAGAATGAATCATTATCAAAACTG
The DNA here is from genome assembly GCF_036588685.1 of Mytilus trossulus. Lineage (NCBI taxonomy): Eukaryota > Metazoa > Mollusca > Bivalvia > Mytilida > Mytilidae > Mytilus > Mytilus trossulus. The sequence goes on from NC_086374.1 coordinate 2,100,181, forward strand.
CAAAAAGTAAAGTTTAACATGTCTCTTGAATGATCTAATATTGAAATTGTGGATTATAGAGTTTTAAAAAAATATGAAGATAATCTGTTTTACTCGTGAGATCAATATCTGGCCAAAAAAAGGAGTTATTCTACTCGGATTTTCCTTATCTGCTCTCTCAGAGAGTTGTAATCTACTCCAAGACATGATAACCTCACCGGAAGCATTCTGCTTTTGCTTATTTGTTTTATTTGTTTTTATTTTTGTTCTTCTTCTTGGTACTATAATGTTCAACTACGTTAAGTTAACTACTATACAAGCAACTATCAAGACTGTAAAGAAAAAATGTTCACAAGGCTCTAAATGTTAAATGCTTTGGGAATGATTTTAAACTTTTAATCCATGCTTCAAATGGTTAACAAATACTATTTTCGTACAACCAACACTCAATATCAAATCCTAATAACTATTCGGGGACAAGCATGGGGTGGATATATTATTTACTTTTTTTGCACTGGGACATTACATTTAATTTGTGTAACAACAGCTCAACAGACTATAAATAAAAGGACAATATAGCAGATAAAAACGTTATATGTCTCAATCCCAACTGTTAAAACACAGATTGTAATTTATAATGCACGCACTAAAACTTTTAGAAAAAGAATAGATTGAATATTTTGCAAATCTTATTCCATATATTATTGTATCATCATTCGTGATATCACACACAACACAGACTTTCATTTCTGTTTCTTAAAACATAAGGCGGTCAAGCAAAAAGCTAAGCGAAACGAGCAAAACTTCAACAACTGAAAAACCTAATCGTATTTTATTATTAAAAAAAACCAAAAGTATGAATCACTGACAATTTATTTTGAATATATTTTATACAATGTAGTTGATGTAAACTTGTTTATAATAATATGCTTCTATTTTGTATCGTAATATTATATGAAAGAAATTATAGCTAAAAAAGAAAGAGCTAACGTTAATACATAGAGGAACAACAACTAAAATGAATAAAGAAAAAGCAGATACTTTGACCTTTTTTATTTACCTCATTTAGTGTTGGTAATTTGTTTAGTAAAGGTTGTTGTTCTTGTTGTGTGTTCTGTTTGGAATGCGTTTGTGGATGGCTACATGTGTCTAGTTCACTCCTAAAATATTGCTGTCCATGATGTTCAAATGATGCATGCTGAGTTCCACTATCAGAAGAGGCAGCACAACCCATAATGATTCCCTTATATAATTTTTCTAAAAACAGATAAAACAATTCCTGATTACTTCATTTGAATATTATTGACATTGAACGATTTGAAGGGATTACCGATAATTAATATTACACATTGAAATATGGTTTTTGGAGGTCGACAAATTAAGAATATGAAGTAAGTTAAATACATGAAAAAGACAAATATATTATTTCTGCTTCACATACAAGAAAATTAGTACATTTTAATAGTTGGCAGAAGGGAAGTCATAAACAAAATAATGCTACCGATTGATTGATTAATGTTTAGTCTACGTCTAATGTCGCATAGTTCATGCTTGTTCATCACGAGACATGTTTTGATAGAAAATGAACTTCACAATGAAGGATAAGGACTTTTTTTAGGGAACCCTTTATCAATTAGATTGGCTGAAATTCAGGGTTGAAGGTAGAAACAATAGACAAAGAAATCGAGTTCAAAACAATAATCTTTATAAAGCCTACTATTTGTTTTCGAAGTAAGAAAACAAAATCCTAATTTAACGATATTTGTATTGAAATATATATTCTGCAAACATAATGGTTCAGGATATTTTGACATAAAAGTAAACCAAGTAGACATCACATCAACTTAACAGATACATTGGACCAAAATTAACTATACTCATTCAACATGCAGTGGAAGACAGATACACACGACATAACACATAAAACAGCTTTGGGTGTGATGGATTCTTTAGTAGAAGGAGTACACACGATGTATTCATAATTTCTACTGATCTACAGAGGAAAAATTAAAAAAAAAACAACCTATAAAACAATACAAATTGAAGTTCTCCAAAAGAGTCATTCCTTCTGTTATTTATATATAGAATTGAAGTTCTCGAAAGCAGGCGTTCATTCCGTGATTTCTATATTTTACAGACTGATAGCAATCTCAAAGTAGTTTTCATTAACAATGAAATCATTATATTATTGTCAATTACGTCTGTAACCAATACCTTGATTACTGTCAAACATCCGGTACGTATCAACTTATGATTACAAAATCCTGTCAGGAGTTATTAAGGGGTTTAATTGGTAACTATCGCTCTTACTTTTACTTTAAAAAAAATAATAGTGGCAATATTGATAAGGGCACCAAATAAGACTTAAAAGCTTTCTTGTCAAATTCTATTTATTTATTTATGAACTGTTTTTCCTAAACGAAGGTCCCACAGTTGTCGACAGGGGAAACACTTTTCGACAATCGTATGTTTTATTCGTCGAAATTAAGTGTTTATCTTGTTTCCTATCCAGGATCGATTCTGGCTGACGTGTCCCTTATATGTTCTTTATTTACTCTGACCCTTTCAAAGAGAACGTCTTCGATTTGACTTACATAATTTTCTTTGCACGTTGTGCATGCTGGGCAATATATAAGACCGCATGGTGTATAGTTCATTCGTGCATCCACACGTTTTTTTTAATGTTTAAATGTAACAAATTCCCCTTCGTCAATATATTTGCCTCTCCCACATGGACAATCTTTGCATTTGTCTACCTCTACATTGCAGTAAATTGTCATTCATAAAAGGTTTAATGGACATTAAGTTCTTTCTCAAAAGCTAAATAAGGATACTTCATTTGGAAATTCAAAGGAAAGCTTAAAGAAAAGTAATTTTTAAATGCTGCTTTCGCGACGTTTAAACCAAATTGGTTCTTGCTTATCACACATTCTAACACAACATCGTTTTAACGTTTAATTTTGATTGGATAACTGCACAAATTATCTTGGCATTACTTCGAAATTTATGCTATGACCTACGCATAAGCGCAGACGACGTATGTCAGATTTTAACTGTATGTTTGACGTTGTTTTGTGTCAGTTTCATTAGAATGGAGATAACAGTATTGTATTTCACGCTTATTCGTAAACTTAATTTGTGATCATCAAGTCACCAATTGATGCCGTCGGGTCTTAAAATACAATACATTTATTTGCTAAGTAACGTACATAAATAGTATGAAGAGCCGATGTGACGAATGAAAGCGCAAACAGTTATTACCATGTACTTTTATATTTTTTTCCGTTATCTCAATTCCAAATATATAAAACTATACTCAAACAAATTATAAAATATTTAATAGAATAACGATACTAAGCAAGCTATACTGATATCCATACATACATTATATATATTCCTGCATTATGTTGTTTTTGAAGAGTGACTGTCCTTATATCCAATTAGACAAATAAAAAAGAATAGCTTTCTGTCAATAAACGAATTGACTATGAACTATTTTCATATACTACTAAGCAATTCCTCAAGGTTTGTCAATAAAAGATATTTTCTATTACTTGTTAATTTTAAACTTTGTTAAGAAATTTAACTGGTATTTAAGGACAGAATCGAAAAACGGTCAATCATTGAGTTCTTCAATATAACTCTGACATTGACACTCATGATTTCTTTACTCTGAAAATAAATAAAGATCATGTTTCTGTTAAGATCCGGTATATATGATATATCCGTATATTAAACAACAGATAAATACACAAAAGCAAACCAATACTTTAGAATTACATAACATACATGACTTGTTTTGTAAGAATTCGTACTTCAACAAGCGATGCATTATATTATTAGATTGTATTTTAAAATATGATTCAACATACATGACAGGATTTTCTTCCGTGTCAATGTCAAAACAATGCATTGGGGAAATGACAAAATAGTTATCAAAGGAACCAGGCTTACAATTTGATACGCCTTACGTGCGTTTGGTCTACAGAAGACTCATCAGTGACGCTCAGATCAAAACAGTTCGAAAGCAAATCAAATATAAAGTTGAAGAGCATTGAGGACTCAAATTTCCAAAAATGTTTTGTTCAAATACGGCTTTTTTTAAGGTAATCTATGCCTGAGATAGGAAAACCCTAAGTATTTTAAATAAGTCATACTTTTGAAAACAGTTAATTTAGAAAACAAAATCATATAATTGATGTATAGGTCTTTCGTAAGTTGTTTTTCGTGTGTTTGTCTATGCATTGTTGTTGCAAACTGGTTTATAATGAAGTACGGAATACAAAATGTGCGACGGTTAACGCTTTTACACCCAAATAAAATTAGAAAAAGAAGCATTCAGGTCCTAAATAATTACAGATTAAAAATGCTCGAATTTCAGTAAAGTTCGTGCCTTCAATTTCGATTTGTTGAAATCAAGCTTAGCGTGCGTAGCATACTGGCATAACTATCATGTTGTCGTTCACTCTTATATCATAAGATATAAATAACAGAAGATAAAATGGCAAGAAACAATTAAACTTTTCCGGAATTCTAAACGTATTACTTTTACACAATTTTAATTCGTGTATTCATTTTTGATTATAGTCATAAACGAAATTCTACATAAGAAAAAAAGCAATAAAAGAACGACATCATAGTAAACTAAATAATCAAAAAAAGATCTCATGTTTCTGGTTGATAGGCAGATCCTACTCCACATGTGACACTCTTGGGTTTGCTCAGTCTAACTCGGTATTTCATTCGTGGAAAGAAAACGTGAGTGTGGTTTCGACATTTGGAACATATGAATCATCATCTGTCAAACAGATATTCCGTAACGTTCAATCAACTCGTGATGGGGTCTTGTATATTTTTGAAAGGATGATTTCAACCACACCGTTTTGAAATATTGTGTTAATAGCTTCATCGTAAGCAGCAATCCTGTATCAAGGAAATCATGATAGGAAATGCCCTATAACATCGAATCAACAGGAAATATATACTCCATATGCATGCGATAGTGGAACATTGCTATATAACAATGAATAATTACAATTGGCATGCTGAAATAATCTCTTTTGTCGGAAAGTTTTGTTCTAAATCGGACCTCGTTGTCAATTTCACGATGTAGGTCAATACATCCGGCTGATTTATCTGTATCTGTTGTATTATATCAAGATATATTGGATATATGCGTTCAACGTAGTCACCGAAATATCCATTGTATAGTGAGAAGATATTATCTTTAGAGCGGAACATGATTTTTTTTTCTAGTAGTAATTTTTTACTTAATAAGTTGATGTTATACAGTTTTTTGGTGCATTTACGTAACATTTTACCATCTAGTTGCTTGATTATTAAAAGAAAACAAATTCTTTATATCATGGTAGATTGTGGTGTACATGTAACATATAAATAAATAAAGTGTGTTGTCAAAAAAATATATAGCAAAAACAAAAAGCAATAACATAGAAATGGCCACTTTAATATTCGAACAAATAACATGTAAAAAAAAAGTCACATATAAGTCAACTATGAAATACTAGACTTTTTTAGTTCATAAATTGTCGTATAAAAATCTATGATAGCTGGAAACCACAACCGGATACAAAATGCATATTTTACATTCAAACAATATCATGTGGTAATTGTAAATCTAAATTATAAAAAGAGGCAACCTGGTTATCAATCTGTTTTTGGTGATGATACCACTGTATGAGAACAGGAAGACAGTTTCTTTGTTCTATTTTATTATGCATGTCTATAAAGTTCCTATTTCCACGTTCCACAATATCCCTTCATTTCAGTATTTATCTCAGAATTTAGATATATTTGTTTAAACATTTATACGTGTGCTGATCTGAAAGAGAAATAAAAGATATGCTAATGTTCATATTTGTACTTTTTCCACTAAACGTGTGAATATTATATGTATTATTTTTATGGTTTATCATTTTTGATGGGTATGATAATAATTTGATTCATTCGTACCAGAATAAAAACGTCATAATATGAATGTATAAGGTGTCTTGCCAAAACAATAACTATCTGTAAAACTGATTTGCATTGGATCTTGTAGTAGGTCTATGTATTTTTTTAAAGATCAACTCTTTAATGCTTGCGTAAATTTCGGCCTCGCGACATTCAATGTCGAAATGTGCATATGGTTCAGAACTTTGCAACAGACTACTAACACAAAGGTTCCTGGTTCGATTATCGTTCGGGATGAAAATTTCAGGAACTCAATTTTCGGCTCTCCCTTGACACCATTTGCGGGTATGGTCTTAAGGAAACGATGATAGTCCGTCGGAAGGGGACTATAAATGGCTGACCCGTGTTAAGAGAGAGCCATATCTCTTGCACGTTATAGACACCATTGTAGATTTCGAAAAAAGAGTAGGCTAATGCCGCTACAAGGCAGCACTCGCACCCGCACAATGGAAAGGGATTACTATCAGTGGCAAAACTTGTTTCCCAATCCACTATAAATAAATATGTTCAAACTAAACATTTGGTACCGGTGATGTTATTAATTGTTAATCAGAAGTGATTTTACCATGTTTTCAATCATTCATGAAAATATATAAGAAATCTACATAGATGTAAAATTCAAATAATAGGTCATTTATATATAGGCCACCTTCGTTCTCAATGTTATTCGTCCTGTCCTGCTACAAAATATGGGAACAGGAAACTTCAAACTTCAAACTTCATCCGTTATTGTGCTATAATGACCGTTTTGGTCCTTTTTTTTACTTTTCATGATAAACACAAAATTACTACACTAACTATTTATCGGTTTGTTGGCAGTTTTTGTAATGCACATCGAAAACTGATTGTGTTGTTTTTAATTTTCAGTATATTCATTTTATGACTTGTATGATAACTTACTCCACTTCAACTGGACATTCTGAATAAATTGCAACAGAAAATTCGTTTTCATCCGCTTCACTATCACAGTGAATAAGTAGTACATATGTTCCCGGCTTTACTGTGTAACAAGTGTCTACAGAAGTTCCCAATTGGTAAGGGCCATCACCACCTTCACTGTCTCTCAAAGTTTTGCTGTAGTTGTCATTTAGCCAGTCGTTATTAGCAGGAAAAATAGCTTTAGGAGCCTGAAAATTTAAACGTATTATTGTATCTCTTTTAAACCTTTTAAATCTTAAACATAGTTTTCAGATACTTTTCTTTGTGCTATATATACTTGATTTTACTGATGTAAACTTATATAAAAGCATTTTGTATGATATGATAATTTCCTCTTTATTGCATCACAATGTGTTGATCGCATACTGTTAATGATGCTTTATGTATATTTAGAATTCCGGATGTCCGATATCATTTTTCTTAAATAACAAAACCTATACATCTACTTAAATCAATTCAAAGATCCACTTACTCTAAAGAGTTTGATACCAAGTCCAAAGCCATTTTCCTTTTCTGGTTGCATTACTTCAACCCTAAATGTTTGTTCTGAAATATTTTGAAGATTAACATTAATGAGTAACGAAAACTTGTTCATCATTTGGTCTTGATCAATATAATATGTCATCGTTTTCTATAATATCATTGACATTCTATTTGAAAAATATAGTGCTATAAAATCCGAACACGCTTCTAGCAGACTACATCGAAGGCCTATTTTCTCAATGCTTTTTTTTTTTTTAAAGCAAAAGTTGTTACGCTATAGCCTCGTGTTTCTAGTTAAAACTAGTTATAATCCAACTGTATATGTTTTTACTAGTTATGTATTTATGCTCTAATACTTGCAGCATTTTTTTTTGGACTACGTGTTAAGTGTACATATATATGTAAAGATTTTTCCTAACTTTAAGTAATTGTCGTAAGGTTAAGCAAGCGGTGCATGATATTTTCCGAGAACCAATGTAATTGAATGACTTCAACCCACCACTTTTATTCCCCTTTAAAAGTGTCCTGTACCAAGTCAGGAAGATGGCCATTGTTATAATATTGTTCGTTTTTGTGTGTGTTGCATTTTAACGTTGAGTCGTTTGTGTTTTCTCTTATTTTTGAGATATTGAGATAAGACGTGGCACGGTACTTGTCTATCCCAAATTCATGTATTTGGTTTTGATGTTATATTTGTTATTCTCGTGGTGTTTTGTCTGTTGCTTGGTCCGTTTCTGTGTGTGTTGCGCTTCGGTGTTGTGTCGTTGTTCTCCTCTTATATTTAATGCGTTTCCCTCGGTTTTAGTTTGTTACCTCGATTTTGTTTTTTGTCCATGGATTTATGAGTTTTGAACAGCGGTATACTACTGTTGCCTTTATTTGATAAAACCACACCGAGCGCAATAATAAATGTGTTCAATTGCCAATAAAAACAATGAGTATCGTTGTTATTTTTTCTGTAATGTCATTTCTTCTTAAGGGTATTGATTGTAAACATATACTGAAGCTTATTTTCATCCTTTCTCACACTATCTGATCTTACCGTTTTTGACTTTCAGTTTATACTGGGGATTATTTGCAAACTTGTCACTCTCTATTGTTCCACCAGCATTAACACCACTTTTGAATGCACCAAATGAGCATTTGGTACATTCTGAAAAGAATATATCTTTATAGAATTTTGTATGAAACAACAAGAAAACATTTCTAGACCAAAATGACACAGAAATCAACAACTATAGATCAGTCCTTTTCTGATTTTACTTTTAATTACACTGCCTGACGAACTGTTAAAGAGAGTCAAAAGATACCAGAGGGAACAGAAGGACCAAATGTCATGACTAAAACAAAATTTATTTCATTTAATCTTTACTCCGTTTATTTAGTAAATAACTTAAATGGATAATATATTATGGTAAATGCTTTCTTTAAGGTTAATTTAGTATGTATGAGGACAAAGTTACATGTACCCTACATAATGTCACTCAGTATGTGTGAGTTCAATTAGAACTATAACGTGATTATGTTATGCGTGAATACAAGAATTATTATAACTTGATCTTAGTTTGTGCGAGTGCTACTATAAGTGAATTTTAACATTTGTGACTACACATCTGATTTTACCATCATTGATCATGATTGTAGTATGTGCGAGTACAAAACTTACTAAAACGTGAATTTCCACCTGGTTTGTCGCCATTTCTTCCGTTTCCTGTCATTATTGTAATGTTGTCTAGTTCACTGAAATTCAATGATAACTTTAATAAATAGAATGACAGATATGATATGAAACTAAGAGAAGTGGTAAGATTCCTTATATGACACCGAATGAAGTTCACATGATCAATCTTTTACTGTGCCTATCCAATAAGCTTTGTGGTAGTGAATTACCTATTGCCTGACCAGTTTAAAAAATTTGTCAATACAATTTGTCCATTTAAATTGTACAATAGGTATTGTGAGAGCTATTATCAACAGGTGGTCATTTAACTACCTGTAGATTTATTTACCTGGTTTGTTTTTGACAGAGCTATTTTAAATGAATGATACATGTAGCTAGCTTGCTTTCCTCATGTTTAATGTCCTGAATGAACTATTCTATTTAGGTATGGGACATTTTACATAAATACAATATTTGTTCAGTTTAATAAAGATATTTATTGTAAATTTATTCATTTTGCTTACAATCACAAATAAATCATTGCTGGTATATCCCACTTTCATAATGAAGAATAAAGCATTGAAATTTCTATTCACTAAGCCATTTGTACTTTTTTGATATATTGAAAATAATTGTTAACAGTAATTCCAATTGAAGTAGATCCTGAATATTAAATGAAACTCAGCATCACTACTATTCCATTTCTGGAATCTTAATATAACAGGAAACTATATCCTATTAGAAAACAATACGCCACACATAATTCATCTTGTAGAAATATTCACATATAGATGGGCTTATATCCAAAAAAATCCATTTCACAAACACTTTAATTCCATTCAGGAATCAAAAACTTAAAATACATCCCACATTAAAAACACCATGAAGCAAACATATATCTCCCTTTTTATACACTAAATCCACTGATTGAAATTTCCATCTTGACTATTTAGAGACACAAAAAGAAATAGCTTACAATGACCCATATCTTAATAGAATAGTCTATTCAGGACATTGGTCATGATACATGAGGAAAGCAAGCTAGATATCGGTCATATAAATTTTACCTTTTAGAAATAGTTAAGATTTTTTTACTGGGTAGTTTAATGACCACCTGTTGATGAGCTCTCACAATACCTATTGTACAATTCAAATGGACAAATTGTGTTGACAATTTTTTATTCTGGTCAGGCAATAGGTATTTAAATACCTCAAAGGTGATGGGATAATGACAGTAAAGAATTTTTGTCATCGATAATAACATAACAGTTAAACTGCTTAAAACTTAAAACTATACTTGATGAGGTCCGAGGCGCTTTTATTGATTATCTGCCATTAGGAACGCCCAAATTCAAAACTATGAAAGCCACTGACAAACTATAACACCGTGTATGATCGTACATATATAGGTACTAACCAAGCGGGCCAGTGTACATTTCTTAACTTCTGAAATTTTTCCTCCAAAATAATTTTCGCATCGATTTTTTTCCCTATTTATAAGCCTACTTTATTTAAGAATTGAATGCTTCTTTTTGTAAATTTATTGGGGTGTAAAAGCGTTGACCGAAGTACATTTTGTATGACGCGGAAGCGCTTCATGCTTAAAATGTGCGCACGGTCAACTCTTTTACAACCCTATAAAGTTACAAAAAGAAGCATCCAATACTTATAATTACATTTTTTTAGCTATGATCATGAAAACACGAATTTTATATTTTTTCTATTTTATTCACCTGTGCACTTTTTTGTTGGACCACGTGTTCTCATGGATGAAAAGTTTTATTGAGTGATGCAATTGCTTACGGAAGAACACGTGATGTGCAGTTAGCCAATCAAAATAAAGTATTATAATGAAACATACATCTAATGTAATTATATTGTAATAAGAACGATTAACTTGTAAATGCGCAAATAGTTGTGAATGTCACTATCAACTTTTAATTTCGATACAATTGTCGAGACATTTACAAGTTTTATCTGCAAGAAAGCTTAAACAGGGCAAAAGTTATAGATAAAAATCATAAACAAACCTGTTATTACTCATTCCTTGAAATTTTAGGTAATAAACGAGTATGAAAATTTTGTTTTTGTGTACGGTATACAGCAACTTAACTATCCACCGTACAGAGGGATTTATGTGGTCAGCTAAACACCGTTCACAATGCTATTTTTCAGAATAAATATTCGATTAAAAAAAACACAAGCACGAAAGATTTCAATGCCAATTGTTGAAACAACTTTACTTATTACACACACACAGCGGCCTTCTATCAGAAAAAGAGTTGCAATAAAAATAGGATTATATCAGATGAGACGAGTGCAAACACAGGTTTTTAGTAATCGTTCTTATTTGTGGAAAATAATGAGACATCTATTATCAACTACGACCAAATGTAAAAACGATGGGACGAATATAGCGTTGTGAATACGTCAGGTAGCACAATACAAAAAATACTTCTGATCTCCAACCCTCAAAATGCTGATACTTTCTTAAGACTGCATATAAATTAATAACAGAGGAATATATAGAAAGATAAAACATTATTGTTTTAAATAAATGCAATATTTTTTATATGCCATCATTATGTAATCAATTATTATGCAATTAATGGCATTATATTGGTCAGTTCACAGTTCACTCATTGTTGGTTTTCCCGTTTGAATGGTTTTACACTAGTTATTTTGGGGCCCTTTATAGCTTGTTGTTCGGTGTGAGCCAAGGCTCCGTGTTGAAGGCCGTACTTTAACCTATAATGGTTTAATTTTTTAATTGTTGTTTGGATGGAGAGTTGTCTCATTGGCACTCACACCACATCTTCCTATATCTATAGATTACCTAAGCTGTATTTGGCAAAACTTTTAGGAATTTTGGTCCTCAATGCTCTTCAACTTCGTACTTTATTTGGCCTTTTTAACTTTTTTGGATTCGAGCGTCACTAATGAGTCTTTTGTAGACGAAACGCGCGTCTTGCGTATATACTAAATTTAGTCCTGGTATCTATGATGAATTTATTTTGAATGAATGTTTCTCTGTCATCTCTATAACTATACATATAACTATAACTTTTCTAAAATTGTCCGTTTATAAATTTATAAATTATTAAGAAACTAAGGTTTCAACTCTGTCAGGCAAAGTTGGCTTTAGATGAATTTGGCTATTTATTTTAGGTATTTTTGACATACAGCTCTTCAACGGTTTCGGTACTTGTACATCTTCGGATTTCAAATGTTTGGCTTTGATCGTTCCTGATGAAGATAAATCCAGAAAAGCGCTTCGGACGCAAGAAATTAATAACGTGTTGTTTTCAATATTTTAAAACGCAATCAACACAACAGGAGCTACAAAAGGATGTCTCAAATTATCGCTATCGTATTCCATTGTCTTATAAATCTGTAATTAGTGTAAACATCTTTACCATATTAAAGTAAATAATGTTTAATAAGGTGTGAAATTTGACCTTTACATTCTATCCGAAATCTGAGACACTCTTTTGTAGATAATTGCTCTAGGAACGACATATGTTAAAAATCTGCTCTCTCGGAGTATCCATTATGAACAATTGAAAGTTGAAATTTCTTCTTAAATTTTGTAGAAACATTATAACTGATTACATAATTATTGTATAATACCTAATTGCATTAGTTTGAAAGAATAATCTCTAAGCTATCCATGAATATTACTTTTATAAATTTACAAGCATCATAAAGAAAGTTACGGCATTTGGGGAATTGAAGGTATAAAATCTTTGCATTGTGCTACCTTAATAAAAATCAAATAACTTTCAAGTCCAAACATTAAGGTGTGTTAATTTGAAAGTCATGACATCTGGTTTAGTTATGATAGAGGAGTGGAGTTAACGTAACACTGAATTGTTTAACTATATAGTCTTTATCTACCAAGCATATCTTGCTTCTAACTCATCGTTGTTTAGTCATGTTATCCATCAAAGAAATCACGTGTTGGTGGTTGGCTGGACAGGAGGGATACCTCAGTGTATAGACAGTACTGACAGTAGAAGATCATGTGAAATACATCAGTGTACGAAAAGTTTTCTTGTACATCATTGTCATGTGAAAAGCAACACATATATCTTACTGTAAAATAGTTAATGTCAGAGAAAGGGTCACAGGTCTACATTATTTTTCAAACGTCACATACAGGGGAAAGAACCAAAAAGATGTTTTAAAGTATGAACAGTATAAACATGAGAAGAGCAACACCTATACCTTATTCTACAAACGTTTCTGATAGAATATCCAAACATATACCTTGTTGTGCAAACGTCACTTGCAAGAAAACCTTTAGATACGATACTGGATTGACGTTATTGTCACGAAAAGAGTCACAAATCCACCTCATTTTCCAAAGATCCTGAAAATGATAGCCACAAAGATTCTTTTTATATGACCAGCATTTTTACGAGCCACATATATCCGTAAGTGTACAAACGTCAATGACTGAAAAAGGCTACACATTTACATTTCGGACTTTTATTCAGTTTGGAAGTTAATCGCCCCGGTTTTTACATCACTAACCTCTAGAAAAAAATGTGTTTAATCCTTATGATAAACCAATTGTTCGCGATTTTTAATTCATATTTTGTTATTTACTGCTTACTTCTTTTACCAACAAATGCACGATTGACATGCCTTAACTAATGAGTTATGACTTTCTTAAATCCATAAATGTTGAATTAATGCAATATAGTCTAAAATAATGTAGCACCTACCTCAAAAACTTCATTTACATGAGATATTATCCTAATTGGAAGCGTAAAAGTAGCGAAACAGTCGTTCGCTTGAAAGTTTACATTCGTTTGACGTCGTTTTTTGAGTGATGTAAATTCGCCAAATCATTTGTGAAAGTTCGCGGAGTTTTATTCAAATCTTAATTTCATACATTTTCAAAGCTTTGATGAATTATTTTTTTTTGTAATATATGCATTACAATATAAACAACTATTATGTATTTGGTTTTCAAACCCAATTTGCTAAAACAAATCCAGGAATCCCTGAATTTTCATGTATCGCACATGAATAGATAAGTGCAGGTTACAAAAGTAGTTTCGGAACATGGTTTATCGAAGTGTAATCCAAAAGAAAAACTCTTATTGACCAATAAAATTCACGTATTTATAGATATACAAATCATATAAGAATTTTTATTTTATAACATCACCGTCAGGAGGGGGACCCACAAAGAAAATATATATTATGAACAGCAATATCATGAGTAAATCCATCACTATATCGTTTAGCGGGTTAATTTCGCGGGGTGTAAATTTTCGCTTATTCGCAGATATATTAAATTTCGCCAATTTAAAAGTGCACATGCAAAGGTATTGATAAAAGTTTTGAATCCGACAAAATATTCACTGCAAAAATATTTCGTATACATTAATCAATGAAAATACCGAAATTTTACAATCCCGAAATAAACCCGCATACGGTATTTTATACGTTACCTTATTGTTTGGGGATCATTGTCAAGAGTAGAGTATGTTAGAAGACTCACTGCATAGACATTTTTTGGGGTTTTGTATGGCGTTCATTTTCACTTAAACCTAGTATATTTATTTGTTAAGGGGACAGCTGAAGGGCGCCTCCTGGTACGGGAATTTCTCGCTATATTGAAGACCTGTTGGTGACCTTCCACTATTATCAGTTCTATGGTCGGTTTGTTGTCTCTTTGACACATTTCACCTTTCCATTCTCAGTTTTACTGTTTGTTGAAATTGATGTTGGAAGACACCTTATTTTACAAATAATAAAATTTAGAATGGATATGGAAAATGTGTGAAAGAGACAACAACCCGAGCTTAGAGCAGACAACATCCGAAGGCCACCAATGGGTCTTGGTGAATATATATGATATAGTTAAATTGTAACTCAAAGTAGGCCTATTGAGTTAATTTTAACCTATGCCCTATCTTTTTTGCTTTCAGTTAATATTTATATTCTAATTTGAACATAGTATAAAATTTAACGTACTGAGGATTTGACACTGGAGCAGCGGTAAAAAATCTGATCAGGAACTCTTTTTCGTATCCAGCTTCCAATGTCGAGGGTATAGCCACATATGAACCTGGTTCAACCAGAAATCTGTATAGTATTTGTACACTTGGCATGTATACATTAGACTTGTCACCTAACAGTTCCAGGGAAACACATTCTTCCTTTTTGCCGAGAACCTAAAAGATAAAAACAAAACATCCGAGGTCTTATACATTGTTGGTATACATTTACCTTTACATTAACTCTTACGCAGACATTTCAAAATAGCTTCGCTAGATTTTTAAACACATAGTCATGTCCAATCTGATTTAGCCATTTATTAGAGAAGTTTCGGCTATGATAGTCAACTGCCATCAATTATTTTGAAATAATTGAAACAGAAGTGACTAATTTTTATTTTGATTATAGAATTCTACCTATTTTGCTTATGCATTTAAAGCTACGTACATGTGATGATCTATTCATCTTATTACACTGCAAATATATTATACAGTCAAAGATTAATATATGTTTCTCTAGATTAGCCAAACAAAAGGTTTGGTAAGTAAATAAGTACACAATTATTCTTTTCTAGCGCAGTTAACATCATGCTCTACACTAAACACTGTATATGTATTGACGACATAAAAAGAAACATACCTTGAATAGATCGCATCTGACTTCAGTAATATCATTCCTGCTCTCCAATGTTCTTTGTACTATCTGAACAACAAGGGAAACTTTACCTTCATCGTTCATTGCTACAGATACAATACATATACATGAACAACTAAACACTAAAAATTACGTTGCATATTTTTACCTGAAAGAGAAATATTTTATAAACAGAAATTAAGTTATAATATATGTATATATGTATATGACTTCAGATACAGCCAACACTTTCGTTTTACTAAATAGAATATTTCGATCATATTACTTATCCTATCATCAATATTTTAAGTTGTATTAGAAAACATTGTTGCTGTATTTGAAACGTTTGAAGCAACAGCATACCTTCATCGCCGAGTGTAACACTGTAAAATGGATTCTTTGTTCGTTGTTCAAATCCACCATTCTTTCCATCTCGCCAGTTTCCATATATACACGTAACGTAGTCTAAAATATAAAAAAAAGTTGCCACTTACAAATATTTTACTGGCACTGATATCAAATTTACAAAATACTTTAAAAAAATCCCTACTTTAACCTTATTTACACATAGATGTACCGTATGACAGAAACTATCGACCAAAACACAATTCGGGTTAGGGTTAGGGTTAGGGTATATGACAATACACAAATTTAGTGTTGTTTTAAACCCTGTTGACAGGACAGACTTCCAAGGAACTATAAAACAAACGAATGTCACCAAGCCATATGTTTCGAGTAGCGTCGGCAATCTTTATTCTACACAAATAGAGTTTAAAACAGCATAAATTTTATCTACAGACGATTTTTAAGTATTTTGTTTTTATCATACTTTGAGGTATGAGCAATGATAATGGATGTGTATGTGATGAAATCTTGATTACTTTCAAAAGTTCCACGCCATATTGATTTCAATTTCCTTTGATTTTTGTGCGCTGAGAACCCTAGATTTATCAAGTCCTATATTAAAGGCAATTTTGTGTGTTTTACTTTTCGGTAATTGGTGTCATCTCCTTTTAAAGTTATCGCTTTTAAATCAATTTTATAATTTCATATTGTTATTTTTTTAATTTGAGTATTCAATTTTCTAGTATTCGGGTCATTTATTTTAAGATGACTAGGGCTCTGTTGTACAAGAGTAGATATACTTGCGTTTCCTTACTTAACATATCAGGAAATCCATCTCTGTCAAAATCCGGTGTTAGATTACAAATGGTACAATCTTCAAAGTATCGCAGAAAATCATTTATATCCATATAAAATTCTCCGTCGTCTTTTGAAGGGTGTGGGACACAGTCTGATGGGGCAGTTTTCCATTTAGGACTCCTAACAAAATTAAAACATCATCAATTAAATTAATATGATTATACGATATTTATCCTTTAGATCGTAGTGTATTTCGCATTGTTCAATATAATTTTATAAATAGTACAGCACTCCACTACCAAAACAATAGAAATAAATGCACCAACACCATTAACACTTCATGCTTTTTAACATTCAATAAATTATAATTAAATAGTATCTTGATGCCAGTGGCTGTATTTGTGGTGTAAGAGTACAATCTGTGAAAGCAATGATTGATGAATTCAAATATTGGTAGCGCAAATTCTAAATAATCCAGATAACATCGTCTTCGCGGGTTGCAAAGGATTTTGAGTGCATAAAAAAATCTATGAAAGATTCGTAACATCAAACATCGAATTTAAAACAATTAATATACAGTTGTGTACAAGAATAGTACAAAAGTGTAAGATCTAAAGAGTATGTTTGATGTCAATCAGATGAACCTATAATCTCTGACTAGTTTGACTGTCAAATAAAATTCCATTATGTTGACAACAATGTGTGAACAAAACAAACAGACATCACAGGCAAAAATGTTAACAAATAGGGGAATAGCAGTCAACCCTGAATTATAATTTAAATCAGTGTAAAAACATACAAATATGTCAATGAAGAAAATTAAAATGGCATAAAGACAATGCACATGATCAAAACCGAAAGACAGGAATACAAAAAACGACTACAGCAAACCAACATATTGGCATGATGCCAAGTACTGAGCCATGATATACGGATATTACCAAATAGATAATAGTAAAGGTTAATAATTTACCAAGACAATTAAAAGAAAATTATAACACATTATTGAGACAACGACAGTATCTAGAGTATATAATTCAAGACCCTCGCAAGAGTTTACGTTATGAACTGGAATAATGTTTTAAATAACAACAAATAATAAAATATTGCAACACTTATTAAGATTTGCTGTTACAAAATTTTAGAAATTATTATAAATTAAGGAATGTATCTCCCTCATGCAATTTCTTTCACGGATTTGGCTATACTTTTTTTTAACCTTTTGGATTATAGCTCTTCATCTTTTATATAAGCTTTGGATTTCAAATATTTTGGCCACGAGCATCACTGAAGAGACATGTATTGTCAAAATGCGCATCTGGCGCAAGAAATTTGTTACCGTTAATTTTATTGATAGTAATTCGTGGTTTAAAATATATTTTAGAATTTAAAATTAAAACAAGCATATTGCAAAATGCACACGCAGATTAAACGCAGCAAAATATAAAGAAAAATACGAGCAAAATATCTAAAAAATATGTGTCAAAATTATATTAAATATTTAATATTTTAATTTTGTTGATTTACAATCCATAAATTGCTTAGATAAAATAAATGAAATTTATGTCAAGTATATAATGATATAAACACCTAGATAGACATGTGCGCAAATATTCCCTAGATCCCCGAACGATTTTATGATTTCAATATGTTCGAATATATGAAAAAATCCCCGACCGAATGAGGTTCGGTCCCCTTAATATCATGTACAAATATTTGATATAATCGTTTGGAGGGTATCTAGAGACTATTTCGTTCGAACAGCACTCCGTCGCCTTTTATAATGTATGCGTTGTTTATGTCACCAGATATGAAATTAAATACTTGTCACTCCATGGGCCGTTCCATTCACCGTTGCCCCAGGGATTTCTTAATCTTAATAAATTGGCTTCACCCACCTACAAAAAAAAGTTACTATTTAGAAGCTTTTATTATCAAATTTGTTTTTATATTTCTAATGATCGTTTTGGTGTTATATTTTAAAAATCCCAGAGACGTCTGAAATTTTTTTTGGAATATAAATCATTTTAAACTTTGATATAAATATAAACAAAAAATTGGAAATATTCCATCATCTAATCAACTAAGTGTTCGTATAGCAACATAGATAGTATCCGCAGTTCAGGTTTGCTAATAAATACTGTAAGTTGTTAAATATTTCCCCCTGGAAAACCACTTCTTGAAAGGCTTTACACTAAGTACTTGAGAGCACCCCAAGGTTTCGTGTTGCTTAGTCTTTATTTTTCTCTGTTTGTGTTTATTTGACTATTGTTTGTCTGTTTGTCTTTATTTAAGCCATGTCGTCATTTTCGACTTGTTTGAATGACTTTTAATGTCACCTGGTATCTTTCGCCTCATTTTTAAGTAAATAGTTGAATAAAGTGTGTGCTATATAATATATCAGACTTATAAAAAACAGGCTTCTTAGTTGTGTCTGTAAACGAAAATAAACTTACAATAAAAGCTCCGTTTATGGAGTAAGCATGACCTCCTACCAATCCACGTTTACCATCGCTTTCATGCTGCAAAAAAAGAAAAATGTGAAAAATAACGAACCCCGAGTAAAACTAAAACTAAAGAGCAAAAAAAAAAGTTCAAACGCATTAAACGAATGGATAATAACTGTGATATTCCTGGCTTGGGGCTGTATATTTCTTTTGTTGAAATTGTGGATTGAGCCTGTAGCACGATAGATAAACATATTTCAGTAATGTATGTTTATCAACTAAAGTTACACTACGTTAATGTATCGTTAATTGATTTTTTCCCAGCTTTTCACAGTTCTTGTCATCCGTCGTCCGTTATATTTTTTTTACAAAAATCTTCTCTACTGAAACAACTTGGCAAAATGTATTTAAACCTATCCATAATCATTAGGTTCATATCTATTTTTTTATATACATATTTGTTTCAAATTGCCTATGAGATGGGTTTTTTAAATGATATTTTTTCTAGATTGCCTATTAAACAAATTATTATCATGGAGATACTTATTAACAGCTGGAAACAACGTCCATGCTCACATTATGTATAATAGTAAGCCAACCTAATCACTATAGATCCTAACCATGTCCCCTCCACAACGCAAAACCTAACCCTTGATATAAATATGTGTGTGTCAAAGAGTTATTTTAACATTGGAAGTATACTCATATCTCATCTTATTTACAGGTTTAACCTTTGAAAATCGATCACGCTTAAGTGCGATGGTTTACACTAAAGTGCGATGCTTGCATACGCTAAAGTCCGATGGTCCACGAAAGGATAAATGTAAAAACGTAGTTTGATTATGACGTTAACAGTCGTTTATACAAACCAAAAACATTATGTACATGCCGAAGATACATCACGAATATTTGATTAACAACTTTTAATCCGGAATGTGCTTGACTTAATTTCAAACCTAACCGGGCTAAATCGGATAAAATAAATGTGTTTATTTTCGGGTGCTAGAAGAATGACTTGTGTCTTACACAGCATAGACCTTTGACAATATTTCTATATAGATATAAAATAGTATACGCAAAGGGATACTGTTTCCTTTATCCTGCTTCTATTCGGAACGAACAGATACTTAAAATCATTGTTTACGTTGCAGTCTACTTAGGGTCCCATTAAAACAATGTCAATTTTGTTGAAAATTAACGTCGGTAAAAAAGAGCTTTGTAACATTTGTGACGACGGTAAGGGGGGTGTTCATAGTAGTGATAGACTGTGTGAACGACAAGCTACACAAATAATCAATGCGCCCTTATTGTTGAAAAAACCATTTAACAGGACATGTAGTATTTTGTGACACTTAAATGACTTTTTTTCATAATTATTACGTGGTTGGTCTTTTAAATTTAGAAATAATCATTTAAGCATGCCGGTAAATTATAACCAATCCTATCACATATGTTATACCTTAGCATATGTATATACTAGTTTTTGTTTTGCAAAAAAAGAAAGACTATTTTTATTATCTGAACTTTAATCCCCTAACATATGGTCCATTGCATGATAAACCATCGTGCAGTAACAAAAAAAACCATCGCATTTTAGCGTGATACACCATCGTACTTTAGCGTAGACCATCGCATTTTAGCGTGATCATCGTACTTTAGAGTCCTAAATATATATTCAATGTTTTATTTCCATACCGGACATATACATCCAGCCATAGTAGTAGGGCATTGGAAGGCATTGTATAACCTTTGGAATAATCGTTTTGGGGAAATCTTTTTCGTCGAAAAGTCGATCCTCTCCGCAACTCCTCCTGTTAAGTTCAAGTAGGAATCAGCTATTAACCCCTCGGTTATTTCGTCGTACGATCCATATAATCTGTTAATATTTACATATTCTATAGTTATTCACAAATAGTTTTTGAACTAAACACAAACGGAAATACCTCTTAATGACATGGCAAAATCAAATGACAAAACACATAAAAACTAATTGTCACATTCTTGACTTCAAATGTAGTAAATGGTTTTATAGCGATCAACCACTCACTTTGTAATACAGTCTTGTAAAATTCCGTTACTTTTACAATGATGCGTGAATTAAACAGACATAATATATAAAATGTACACTGTTGCTTCTGTGCTTTTTGTCCACGTTTGCATTTTGCCCGATAATTTTGCCTTTTTGTTCAACACTTCTATTATTGTCCGTTGCTTTCGGTCCATTATGCATTTTTTCAGATCAGATTGTATTAAGAAGATAAACTTACAAAGATTGTTACATCAAACAGTACCTGGTGGACGTTTCGTACACGAGGGTATCACCTGCCTAGTAGTCAGCACTTCGGTGTTGACATTAATATCAATAATATTGTTATCCCAGGAATAGATTACCTTAGCAATATTAAGCATAACTTTTCAACATTTCGGGTCCTCAATGCTCTTCAACTTTGTACTTCTTTGGATTTAAATCTGTTTAGATCTGAGAGTCACTGATGAGTCTTATGAAGACAAACGCAAATCTCGCGTATTAAATCATAATTTTAGTACCTTTGATAACATTCGGTACATCTTTGGGAAAACATGAATAAATGGGAATATAAGATAAGTTAATGAGACCGCAATAAGACAACACATATACTTTAAAAGACAAACGGGTAAAAAGACATGTATCACTTTTTACGCTATATTGACCAAATCCGTGAGATCCAGGAGTAGTGCATGATAGAGATTATAATGATTAATTGGTGGATCAATGCACATTGCTTACAAAAAACACATACTTTGGCGTAAATTTAGAAAAGCCTTAAGGTAGATCTTCCTCCATCTTGGATTTTGAAATACAAGAAAACAAGGTCTAGATCTTTGATGAAATGTGCAAATATTTAGAGAAGTAGGTTATCCATGTGAAAGAATTTTCATTAAGATATAGAAAATGCCATGTTTGATCATATTTATGATTGTATTTTACAAAAAAAAGAATTGTTTCCTTTGATTCATTTTTTCCCAATTTTGACAAATAAGGGGATGCAACTCAATTGCAAGGGCTGATAATTCAGATAGTGTTACTTTTACAATAAAATGTGTGAGGAATTTACCAATTTTTACATGTAGCAAGAAAACTGAGTCCGGTTACCCCATTTTTCATTTTTTTTTATCTGAAAGCATAATATTGGAGCTATCTTCTCATATTTTATCTCAAATTGCAATGTGTGGTCTGCATATTTTGGCGAAAAATTAGATTTCCATGCATTATTTATTCAAAATCTTGACAACTTTGCACAACCGGTAGTGTGAATTAAGTTCGGTGACCCATTATTTTTATTAATGTTTTTAAACAAGCAGGATATAAACTACATTTTGGCAAATTATTAAAAAAAAATCTATGGATTTTGATTAAGACACCCAATCTACCTTACACTTACTTCGCGAAAGCCTTTTCCAGGAGACCCACCCACATCTCATTCGGATCTGTTGCAGAGTGAGCCCCAAATATTTTTGTTTCATCCGTAATGGGTAGAAAGTCATCAATATAGGTATCATGCCAAAAACCAAATCTCCAGAACCGACAGTGACAAATCCCATCATAATTGTCCGATCCTATTTTGTAAGCATCGCTCGGTATTACCTGTAATATAAAAGAAGTAAATACTCTCTTGTTGATATATTGCTTTGAGACCATTATGATAGTCATGGTGATACTTTATTTTCAAGACGTTTTGGCTTAGACGATAGCGGGTGAGGGTTGCACAGAAACACGTAATATGAGTGTAAAAAATCATATCAAACTTATTGCTATATTTCCGTCAAGATTTATAATTCTCATGTAAACAAAGTGACACACCTGGTCTCACTCCGTTCAGATTTCTTGATATTTTACTTGAAATCACAAACAAAAATGACTATCAAATAAGTACATTTAAACTTATTCATAATACTAGCATCAAATCGCTGGCTGTTGGGTTTTACCTTTATGGCATAAATCAGGTGTTTTCTTGAGATAAAAAAATATTGCAAAAAATCTACCAATTACTGTGAATAAAATGCAAATAACGCATACATTTGACTTGGTACATGACATTTAAAGAACAAAATGGTGGGTTAAACGTGGTGTTTTGGAATATCTGAGAGAACTGATAAGTCTTATGTAGATTAAATTATAATCCTGGTACCTGTCATAACTATATGCAATGTCAAATAATATCGCTTAAATGACAACACTACACAACAGAAATACAAACAATGTTAGACCACTCATTACAGAGAAAATCTCACATGAATAATATAATAGTTGTTATAATATGTAAACCGCAATATAACAACGAATATCTCCCATTAACATTTCGTATTCGGTTTGGAATTTTTTTTGTTTAAACCCTTTGGTTATGTTTATTCCTACTAACCCTTCGTAACAATCTTGGTTTGTCTGCAATGTTGGCTACCATAGCCATAAACCAACAAGTGCCGACTTCACCTTGTCCAATGTCAAATCGAGTTGCGCCGTCTGAAAAGAGAACAGGGTCTTCTGCGACTTCCTGTAAAAACAATGTTTTACTATATTTTAAGTTTTAAAAAGTAGGAATTTTGCAAATATTGCATTTTCTTTTTGTTCTGATACAGCTTTTTGAATTAAGCAATTTACGATGAGTTTGTTTTCAAATCCGATATAGCATCTTTTCATACTTCTAATTTGGTGTTAGTATTTTTCTATTGAAAATAAAGAGCGTTCAATATAAGTTAACTTGTGTAATTGTTTGCTGTGTCATGAACATAAACACCAAATTAACTCATGCATAAAAACCATATTTCTTACATAATATAAATCAAGGAATGAATATCAATGGATTCAAATTAAATCACTTTAGAAATATATGAACATATTTTGATATAAATTGATCAATAAATAGAAATTGAGTATGTTAACAATGAATACAAACCATAGGTCTTTTCCATTCCAAATCTGAGTTTTTAGGAAAAGCAATATCCACAGTAAAATCGTAGTCAGTATACAGATCTCCGTCCGGTTGAGGAGGGGCATATGTGGGAAAATCGACAGACGATGTCCGAAAATCTAAGAACAGTTCATGTGTTCCAATGTCTGTTGGTACATACTCGGTTCCCTTGAAGTCTGGCAGTGCAGGCAATATCATATCGTTAGTATGGTTAAAATCAACAACACTTTTGGTTTTCCTGCTTTTAACTCCAGTTGGCCCATTTTTATCACCACTTTTGTGTTTAGCAGTCACGATTTGCACAGGTGCTGATTTATACTTAAAAAAAAGATACTTTTAGTTTGAACTATTTAAAACAAAAAGTTGATGTGAGTATATTTAGTGCTACTAAGCAGCAAATCATTCCTAAAAGAAAGATACCAGAGGGACAGTCAAACTCATATCATATTTAGTTAATACGATGTAAAACGCCCTTTGGTAAGTACGATGTAAAACGCCCTTTGGTAAGTACGATGTAAAACGCCCTTTAGTAGTAAAAAGTGAGAAATAACGTTTATGTCGGTGATTCATCTCGTCTTTAATGCGTCGTCTTTACAGACATTATGGACCATTATCATAACTGCAAAAATTAAAGTTTCACATGTATCTTTTTTAATGTAGGCTTAATATTCAACATTTGTATTCTGTACTATAGATTGTAAAGCAATATGAAATACCATGTGGAGAATAATGCCTGAGGTTCTAACTCACGAGATCATAATCTAAATGGAGACATGCCGTTCCAGATCTACTAGGAACACTTCGTATTCGACTCTCTCCGATTGTTATAATATATAACAAAACTGCTCTTCGGACGGGTTGTGGTCATTTTAATATTAATTCAACATCTCTAAATGTAAAATGCTTTGCAAACGTTTTAAACGTAAATTTTCAAATTTTTAAAGCGACATCACTTTGTAACAAGAATTTCTTAGATTTGATAAAACAAAGTGGAGACAATTGTGGATATATTCATTTTTTGAACAGGAAAACAAAATCTAGATGTGTTGTCATTTACTTAAACAGCTGTACAGACTACAAATAAACGAAATAAATAGCAGATGAAACTGTGTATGTGTCATTTCAACAGTTGAAATTTATAACATATATTTATTTGGTTTTTGTTAAATTCAAATGCACCCACCAAAATATTAAAAAAATTCTTATTAAATGTATGTAAACTATCATTTCATTATAATTCAAGATATCGCATAGTAAATACTTACAAATTTAGCCAAGCATAATGAAAAATACATAAAATCAACATTTGACTATATATATCGCTGAAAATCTATTCAATGACAAGAGGTATTTGCAACATACGTTATCATATCTGATGAAGGTAGAAATTATAAGTAAAAAAAGCATTGGCTGACGTTTTGACTTAGAGGAAAATCATTAAATAAATAAAAGAAATATAGTAGATACTGTGACCCTGTTTATTTACCTCGATTGGTGTTTGTAATTTTTTTGGTGAATATTGTTGCTCTTGTTGTGTATTCTGGTGAGAAGAAGTGTGTTGTTGGTGTGTACTCTGGTGAAAATGCGTTTCTTGATGGCTCCATGTGTGTACTTCACTCCTAAAATACTGCTGTTCATGATGTTCAAATGATGCATGATCAGGACTATCAGAAGAAGGAGCACAACCCATGATAATTCGCTTTTTTTCTAATTATCTAAAAACAGATAAAACCACAGCATCTGAATTCATAATAACTTCTTTTGAATATCGTTTGCATTTTAACGATTTGAAAGGATTTCAAAGAATAAAGACTACATGTTTTTTTTCCAATCAACACTTCAATGGTTATTGGAGGTCCACAAATCAAGGATACGAAGTAAGTTACATTCATGAAAGAGATAATGATGTTATTTTTAGGTCACAAACAAGAAAATTAGTACATCATTAAAGTTAACAAAAGGCAAGTCATAAACAAAGCAAGAGCAACATGTTACTGCTTGATTAATTGGTTGATTGTTGGTTACTAAACGTTAAATATTTCATTCATGTTCAGGACGATACAAATTCCGATAGAGACTCATCTAAACAATGTAAAAAGAAAAAAAATATTTTGAGGAATATGTATAAGATGGTATGAAATTATAAATTAGAGAAAGAAAAAAAAGTTTTAATACAATTAATTTCCGTATAGCTACTTTTTTCATTTCGAAGAAAGGGAAACAAATGATTTAATAAACGATATTTTTTTGGAAATATTTATTCTGCAAACTTTTCTGTTTCTGTAAATATTGACACTTAAGTTAACAAAGTACACAACCGTGTATCAGATAAATTCTAAAAAAAAATGACATCGTTACATATAACATTCAGTGACATACATTCAATATAAAACATTGATTCCGCAATAAAATGAGAAAACACGATTTATTCATAAGTTGAAATTGGAGTTGAACTGTTTTCCGTGTCTAAGAGTAAATAAGTAATGAATATTCTGACCATTATAACAGTTCTGGGATAGAAACTATATAAAAAAAAACAGAACAAATGTAGTTCTCAAATATATGCATTCCTACTGTTTTGTATATATTGCGCCGGGGAGGAAATTACGATCAAGTCTACTCTAACATCGATAGGTTGATTTCTAGGCACTTCATATGTATATATACCTTATATATATAGAATCGAAATCTTCGAAAGAAAGCGTTCCTTTCATGATTTAGATAAAGGAAGATGTGGAATGAGTACCAATGAGACAAATCAACATCCAAATAACAATTTATAGGTTAATGTACGGCCTTTAACACAAAGCCTTGGCTCATACCGAACAACAAGCTGTAAAGGGTCCCAGAATTACTAGAAGAGAGGAGAGGGACCAAAGATACCAAAGGGACAGTCAAACTCGTAAATCTAAAACAAACTGACAACGCCATGGCTAAAAATGAAAAAGACAAACAGAAAAACAATATTACACATGACACAACATAGAAAACTAAAGAATAAACAACACGAACCCACAAAAAACTAGGGGTGATCTCAGGTGCTCCGGAAGGGTAAGCAGATCCTGCTCCACATGCGGCACCCGTCGTGTTGCTAATGTGATTACAAATCCGGTAAAAAGTCTAATTCGGTAGGTCAAATTCATGAAAGGGAAGGGGATTGTAGTTACGACGTAAGGAACATATCCGATATCATTTGTGAAACGGTTATTCCATAACGGTCAACCAACTCGTGATGGCGTCCGTAAAATTTACGAAGGATTGATTTCAACTTCACTAGCAACTAGAAGTGTTAAACCATTCAAACAAGAAAACCGACAGTCTAATCTATATATATATAAAGAACGAGAAACGAAAAACACGAATAAATAACAGAAACAAACGAAAACGAATGTACATCAGATTCCTCACTTAGGACAGGTGCAGTCATTTGCAGCGGGATCAAACGTTTTAATGGTACCAAACCTTCTCCCTTTTTCTGAAACAATAGTATAACATCCCAACATAGAAAAATACACGATAAAATATTAGTTTGAATGCTTAACTCAATCAAAAAACGTAAATTAACACACATTTTACGAATAAATTTAATCTTCGATACCTGATTGCAAATACATAGTTAACAAAATATTAGGGACAAACACTCAAGGCCTATTTAACAGACAGATAGTATTTTCAAAGTAGTTTACTTTAACAAAGAAATCATTTTATGATTGTCAATTAAGTCTGTAACCAATACCTTAATTACTGTCAAAACAAATAGGTACGTATCAACTTATGATTACAAAAATCATGTCAGGATATAGTAAGAGTTTTATTGTGTGACTTTTGCTTTAGATTTTCAGTTTCAATCCCTTTTCTTTTTTAATTATAACCATAGCAATTAAATTGTGCCAATATTAATAAAAACTCCATTTGTAGACATGTAAGCTTTCTTTTAGAATTTTATCCTGTTTTCCTAAGTTGTTAGCAGGGGTTTTAAAAATCGTATCTTTTTATCCCTTCATATTTAGTTTTTATCTTCTTGTTTTTTTCACCCAGGATCGTTTCTAGCTATATATGTTGTTTATGTACTCTGTACTTCTTAAAAGTTTAATAAGGATACATCATTTGGAAATTCAACTGAAAACTAAACCGAAAGTAATTGCTAAATAATGCTTTTGCAACGTTTTAACTGAATTAGAGTTTTTTGTCAGTAACGTTGATAATCAACACGAGAAACCGATGTGACGACTGAACGTACTAACAGTTATTACCATGTACTTTTATGTTTTATACTTGAAATATACAAACTGTTTGAAAACAAATTATTTTTTAATACAATATATGAAATAATAGAATAACAATACTTTGCAAGCTATATTGATATCCATACCTACATTATATATATATATCCTGTATGGTGTTGTTTTTTAAGAGTGAAATCACTGTCGTTATATCCAATTAACTACATAACATGACAGACAAAAAGAACTACAGCTTTCTGTCAATAAGAAAAATGACTATGACCTTTTTGCATATATCACTAAACAATTACTAAATGTGTGTCAATAATAGATATATGCTATTACTTGTTCATTTTAACTTTGTTAAGAAATTTTACTGGTATTTAAAAATGAAGACGGAATCGACAAACGGTCAATCATTGAGGTCTTCTTTGTGACAGTGACATTGACACTCATGGTTGTTTTATTCTATAAATAAACAAAGGATCGTGTTTCCTATATGATCCGATATATATTATATACCCGTTTATAAAACAACAAAGACATAGACCTAAGCCAAAAAAAATCTAAAATAACATAACAAATATGTTTTATAAGAATTCGTACTTTTGATTGGCTGAACACAAGCGAAACATTTCAAAAGTAGATTGTATTTACCAAAACAATTCAACATTCATTACAGAACTTGCTTCCATCATAATGCACAACAGTGCATAGGAAATAAAAGACAGAAGTCTTGGGACTGATGTCAGGTTTCACGTTTGTTTCACTTTGCATTGTTGTGACAAACGAATATTTATTAGTTGTAAGAAATGAATGGTTTTTTTTTTTATTTCAAAGCTTTGAAAGTGCGCAGTTATACGCTTCTATATAAGAAGATCCCAAGGCACTAATATGACATTTGTTATCCATTCGTTTTATATGTTTTAGCTTTTGATTTTGCTATTTGATTAGGGACTCTCTGTGTTGAGTTTTCCTCGGAGTTCAGTATTTTTATGATTTTTATAACATGAAAGAAGCATTCAACTGTTTAATAATAAAAGATTTAAAATGCTTGAACTTCAGTAAAAGTAACTTTGTTGAAAAATTTGATAAACATACTGGTAGAAGTATCATGCTGTCATTCACTCTAATATCAACAGACATTGCAATACACAACTTAAGTATGCCAGAATTCTTAACTTATTACTGTTATTTCAAATCGTGGATTGATTACTTAATTAAGGGATATTCAAATTTTATTATTGAGTTAAGCCCTTCCAATTGATATTTGATAGTGTGTATTTCTATGTTAGGAATCTGATGTAGAGTATTTGACGTCTGTTTATGTAGTTCATATGTGTTTCTCGTTTCTCGTTTTTATATAGATAAGACCGTTGGTATTCCCGTTTGAAAGGTTTTACACTAGTACTTGTTGGGGCCCGTTAAAGCTTGCTGTTCGGTATGAGCCACGGTTCCGGGTTGAAGGCCGTACGTTGACCTATAATGATTTACTTATATAAAGAGTAACTTGGAGGGAAAATTGTCTCATTGTCACTCAAACCACATCTTCCTATATCTATAATTAGTCAAAAACAAAACTACTTTACACAATAAAACAAAAACGAGAAGCAACCAAAAGACAAACAGCAGTACCAAAAAAACTCATCATTGTTAAACCAAGTATTGGTCAGCACGAATCTCACAACAACAGGGGGGATCTCAGGTCCACTGGAGAAATGGCATATCACGCTCCACATGTGGCTCTCTTGGTAAGTACACACCTGGTTTCCAGTCTTAAGTAGCAGTTAACAGTTACGAAAAATATAAAAACTTTCCCAATTATATTATACCATTCCCCTTGCATTGCTTATTGCAAATAAAGCTAACTCTTTGTGTCATTTATGTGCATATGTATGTCTTTCAAAATCTTTCAAAGAATTTATATTCAGTAGTTAAATGATAAAATTTAATTTCTTATTGGTGAATTCATTGCAACAATCTGCTTTTATAAGTTCTAAAATATTGCAGAAGCGAAGGAAAGATGTCACATATTTCCCCAAAATTTGGTCAAGAGTAATATTTCAATCACTTGAAGTAGTACCTTTCTGAAACTGTTTACATTTATCTATCAAGAAATCCAAAACAAAATCATATGTCTTTTATCTCATTTTTTTGTTGTAAAATTGCTTTAAAAACTTCGTGGAGAAAAAAAGTTTTTGTAATCATAACATTAATTTTTGAAGGCCGGTCTAGCTATGAAAATACGGAGAGTCAAACAGAAAATAACCAATACAACCTTTTCAAATATAATCTTTAATATCTTGTAAAAGAGGGACGAAAGATACCAAAGGGATAGTCAAAGTCTTAAATCTTAAATTAACTGACAACGCCATGGCTAAAAATGAAAAAAGACAAACAGAAAAAAAAAAGTTCACATTACATAACATAGAAAACTGAAGAATAAGCAACACGAACCCCACCAATAACTTTGGGTGACCTCAGGTGCTCCGGAAGGGTAAGTAGACACAGCTCCACATATGGCATAGATGCATTTACCTTAATCACCAAACATTCACAGATTTAGTGAAAGGACATTATCTTCAGAACGAATTGATGTGAAATAGTATTTACGTAACATTACATCATCTCGGTGCTTGATTATTAAAGAATATTTTTTTTATTTACATCATAATGGTAGATTGTGACATGTATGCTTTAAATAATATGAATATATAAGTAAGTTTGTTTTCAATACAATACAGCAGCAATAAAAAGCAATAACATAGAAATGGTAACTTTAATTCTCAATAAATAATATGTAAAAGAAAATATCACAGATGAGTCAATTATGAAATACTTGGGTTTTTTTCATAGATTGTCGTATACAAATCCATTTTTGTCTGAAACCGGATGAATATTTTCCATTCAAAATATATCAGGATGTATTAGGGTATGAAAAGAGGTAACCTGGTTATTTATCAATTGCTGATGATAATACTACTGAAGGAGAGCAGGAAGACAGTTTCTTTGTCCTAGTTTAGAATGCATGTATTTAACATTGGAATGATTATTTTATTTCCACGTTGAACAATATTCTTCTATTTCAGTATTTATTTCAAAACTTAGATATATTTTGTTTAACCATCAAACAATGATATTCTTTTATCTCCCTTTATACGTGTGCCGATCTGAAAGAGAAACAAAAAATAAGCTATAGTTTGAATTATTCCTTCTCTCACTAAACGTGTGCGTGCTATATGTTAGATTTTGTTGGTTTTTTTTAATTATTTTATTATTTGTGAAGACGAGCATGGTACAAATCATCCTTAATTGTATCAGAATAAAAAAAAAATTATGAATGTATTAGCTGTCTGACCAAAACAGAAATCATATGCAAATCAGATGTTCATTTGCTCTCAAGTAGTTAGTAACATAACCCCTGGTGTCCTGGTCGGAATTTGCTATACTTTATAGATATAGGAAGATGTGGTGTGAGTGCCAATGAGACAACTCTCCATCCAAATAACAATTTAAAAATTAAACCATTATAGGTTAAAGTACGGCCTTCAACACGGAGCCTTGGCTCACACCGAACAACAAGCTATAAAGGGCCCCAAAATTACTAGTGTAAAACCATTCAAACGGGAAAACCAACGGTCTAATCTATATAAACAAAACGAGAAACGAGAAACACGTATATATTACATAAACAAACGACAACTACTGTACATCAGATTCCTGACTTAGGACAGGTGCAAACATTTGCAGCGGGATTAAACGTTTTAATGGGCCCAAACCTTCTCCCTTTTTCTGAAACAATAGCATAACATCACAACATAGAAAAACATCAATTGGCAGACTTAACTCAATCAAAAAACGTATGATTACACAATGAACGAATAAATTTGATCTGCGATATCTGAATACAAATGCACAGTTAATTAAATATTAGAGACAAACATTCATGACCAAAAGGCTAACAAACAAATTCAAACACACTGAGAAATATTTAACCAATCAATGTTCACTTTAGAAAAAAACCTGTTTTTTATAATCTTGAAGTTTATACAAATGTTGTAAGAATAAGTGAAAAATTGAAGATATTACAAATAATCAAAGCTGGTATACAGACAAGATCCATATAAAGAAAAAATGACAAAAAAGCATTATAAACAGTATCAACAGGTCGAATTAACAAGAAAATACGATTTGAGAGTACCCGCAGTTACTGACAGCTAGTTAAAAGCCAAAACCAATTAATAGTAAAAAATCATGCATCAGAGACTAAAATCGACTAAAACACATCACATGGATTTAGTATTTTAACGTCATTAATAGTCAAAGAAGACATGACTTGTGCAATGCCAAAAATAAATGTATCGACAGGTAGTAGTATAGTGAAGAGCTACTTCTATAGAAATAAAAGTTAACGTGGCTGTGTCCCCTATACATCTCGCCTCAAAAGATAATGAAATTTAGTTATGTTTTAATTTGCTAATGACAAAATCAATATTAGTGCCAATGTGAACTATATTCAGAGATCTAATTACAATATTGGTACGATAACCCTTACTTATAAGTTTGTTTAAAGGTTCGATGAGTTTACAAGGATCACATAGTGATTTCCTCGCTTTAAGTACAATATTACCATAAAATTTAGGATGAGAAATACCATTTTTAATAAGCTTTCTACAGGTATAGCCAAATTTACTAATCAAATCTTTGTATCTATGAAAGAATTTAGTAAAAGTTTTAAGTAATTTATGGTATCGAAATCCCTGACACAGCAATTTACCAGTGATGCATTGATTACGTTCGTTAAAATCTATGACATCAGAACACACACGGGCAAACCGAACGAGTTGCGATATATAAACACCGTATGATGGAGCCAAAGGCACATCGCCGTCCAAAAAAGGAAAATTAACAATAGGAAA
Source organism: Mytilus trossulus (assembly GCF_036588685.1). Lineage (NCBI taxonomy): Eukaryota > Metazoa > Mollusca > Bivalvia > Mytilida > Mytilidae > Mytilus > Mytilus trossulus. The sequence goes on from NC_086374.1 coordinate 2,133,544, forward strand.
TGAAAAATCGTCTCTTTTGTCGTAAATTTTAGTGTGAAGTTTCCCGTTTGAAATTGAAATGTCTTAATCTAGAAAAGGACAACTGCTGCTGTTTATGTTAGATTTAGTTAAAGTAAGTTCGTTTGGGTAAATTTCTGAAGTATATTTAGAGAACTCTGGATTATTCAACGAAAAAATATCATCCAGATAACGGTAGGTATTTTTGAATGTATCAACCAAATGTAACAATGATGGGTCTTTACTGAGTTTGGTCATAAACTGAGATTCATAGCAATATAGAAATAAATCTGCTATTAAAGGGGCACAGTTGGTGCCCATAGGAATACCTACTACCTGACGATACACTTTATCGCCGAAACGTACATAAATGTTATCAAGCAAAAAGTTTAAAGCTTCAATCATATCTTCACATTTCCAGTAAGTGTATCTAGCATACTTTCCTTTTTCGTTACAGAAAAAGGCCTTAAACGCGTTACAGCAAATAAAATTACAATGAGATTTTTCGAAAGACCATTTTATCAAATACAAAAACTTTTTCTTTATAAGATTGTGTGGAAGTGTAGTGTACAGAGTAGAAAAATCATAACTGTCAACAGAATTGTAAGGACCATTGAAAGCATGTATTTATCTAAAACCTCTAAAGAATTTTTAACACTCCAAAAATAATTAATACCATTATTTTCATAAGCTTTATTACAAAAGTTAATAACCAGTTCTTTGATAGTAGTAAGGGAGGTGGTTAGAAGCACTGATAGATTAGTAGTAGAACACTTACTCGAAGCGGAGATGAAACGGAATTTAAATGGTTTTTTGTGTAATTTCGGTAACCAGTACATGGTAGGGACTTTCAAATGTTCGGAAGATGCTTTTAGCTGGGCAGTGGCATTGGTATGCTTGTTAACGATTTGACTCTCTGTGGTGTGCACTGACCTGAATGTAGAGGAATTGATAATTTCGTTTTGAAGAACCTTCGTGTAGTATATGCGTCACACCACCACTACATTATTTGCTGCCTTGTCTGCCGGTACGAACACAAACCGCTCTGCGAGTACCTTTCAGTTTGTTTTTTATTCTAGAAATGGGTATATCATGGTTCCTATTATTAATTTCAGAATTGTTTTCTAAATGAGATATTCGAATATCAACAGTATTCATAATTTTATTCAAATAACTGTCTAAAGATTTTTTATCGGATTTTTCAAGTTTGCACCAATTTTTACAATAGGCAGTCTTTAGATGGAGGACGGTATTTCGGTCCTTTCTTTAGAAAAGTTATGACTTCACGGTCATCGACTATGTTGAGGTCTCCTGTGATAATATGACCATAGGGAACATATTTTAAACTAGATGTTTCGCAATCTCAAGTGGAAGGAACATTATTTTCTATATTGGCGTCTGTTGTAATTGACGTATAATTGAAAATCAAATTTCTGCTCGTTTTTTTTATAAGAATACGAAATAATGGGTTGTTCTATATTATCAAAATATGGAGGTATTAAGCTATAGACAGAAGAGTCATTGAATATGCTAGACAAATTAATAAAATCAATACCTCTATTTATATATTTTAATTTGAGAAAATGTCGTTTACGATTTTCAGGTTTATCAATAATAGGAAAAAGCCTGTGATGACAAAAGGCTGTAATAATACGGGTGTATTCATAAAATGGGCTAAAAAAAAGAAATTTTATCACACTCAAGAAAAATAGCATATAATTTACTTATAGGTATCTGACCCAGTTTGCATAATACTTGATGTCTGCCATTATTCTTTATTATAGATAACAGATCAGCAAGTGTATAATTTATACGATGTTTAATACGTTGATTGCGGTTCTTGCGTTTACCATGAGACCTATTATTTCTAAGTCGTTTATCAACAATATTAATGTCATCGATATGAGTTTTAGATATGTTCCCCTGCCCTAATATTTTATCATTTAGACCGAGAGGATAAGCTGTTTGAAGTCTTTTTATCCAAAACAATTCGCGAACTTCGCGTGATTTTTCAAATTGCTTGTGTGATTCTCCTGGTTGTTTTTGAACGGTTTCGAGCGGTTGGAATTTTATATATTTCAGATTATGATTATGCTTATCTAAATGCTGATATACTAAACTTTTGAATTGTTTGGGTCTACGAAAGCGGTACAGATGTTCTTGATTTCTTCTGAAATGCTCTCGTCCCGTCTGTCCCACATATGGAATACCACACTTAGGTTGGGTTCAAGTTACCACATATATTAGGTTTTGAGTTTTTCAGGTAATATCACAGGAAAAGGAGAGCGAAAAGGTTCTCCCGTTCACTGTTGACCTTATAATATTTTGAGAAGTTAATCTAAAACAAGTTAGTCATTTTTTGGCATTGCACGGGAAAATTTGTGGATATCCACGTGCATTTTTGTTAAATAATCTGGCTGAAGTGGCATTACTAGAAGTTGTGTTGTTGATAATATTTTTTGTTTATGTTTTTTTGTGTTGACCAGTTATTTAACGTTTGCGTAAAGCCTCGGGTCAGTTATTGATGAAATGTGCATATGAAACCATTAATGTTATTAAACATGTAAATAAACACCGATTATCGTCATGTTCATTCAGCATAAAAGAAAATCACGAGTCAATAGGAAACTATTTTACCATGTGTTTAATTCATTTATTGAACTGGAAGAATGAAAAGTTAATTGATTAGGTGTCGTTTACTATTGCAAATTTAACCCACCATCATTCTCTATGTTACTCGTTCTATCTTCTCTACGATATGGATTCAGAAAACTTAACCATATGATTAAATTTATGTTATATTATGACCTTTAAGGTGTTTTACTTTTTACGACAAACAATCATTTATTAGACTAACTAATGATTTATTGGTCAGTTTTAGGTTTTGGTAATGCAGGTTCAAAAATGAAAGTGTTTTAATTTACTTTATATTCATCTTTAGACTTGTATGGTAACTTACTCCATTTCAATTGGACATTCTGAATAAATTGCCACAGAAAAATCGTTTTCATCCGCTTCACTATCACAGTGAATAAGTAGTATATATGTTCCCGGGTAAACTGTGTAACATGTGTCTACAGAAGTTCCGAATTGGAAAGGGCCATCACCACCCTCACTGTCTCTCAAAGCATTGCCATAGTTGTCATTTAGCCAGTCGTAATCAGCAGGGAAAATATCTCCAGGAGCCTGTATATTCAAGAATATTATTAATACGCTATAAAATCGTTAAATATAGTAACTTTTTGAATGATAAATTTATAGTTGTCTGATACTTTTCTGTGTGAGATTTTACATTCCATGTTTACTGATGAATATTTATAGAACTTCTCACCTCACCTCACCTAACCTCCTCATGCCGGTCGGCATTAAAGGCCCTATGAAGGACTTCTATGAAGGATATATTTCTTTCAAGCCATCAGAGGCGTGATAGGCAAATAAAGGGGTTGATCAAGTATTAAAGCAACCAATTGTCTGTTGGTTTTTTCATATATCTGTAAACTTCGATCTGATATCAGATGTGGCCTAGAAACACATTTAGTTTAAAAGACTATTGCTAATCTGTATATCGCTAGTTTGCCTATGTTGATACATCTTTATTTACGTGTGCGTTAGTGACGAGTCATTCTTGTGCATTTGAATTATTTACCAGTTAAACATTGTTGATTATAGCCACTGCATTTTTGTCAAGTCTTTGAGTTTAATATAATCGTTGGTTTACCACTAGTTACCCCTTTGGGTTTTTTCTATGTGTTTGACTTATTGATGAATACCGTATTTCTTCATATACTTCATCATTACTAAAGGCTATTTCGAATATGTTCAACGACAGAAAATGCATTTGAAAAATAGGCTAAAAAGAAACATATAACAAAAACAATTGAATAAAATCATAAAAAAAATGACGCACTATGAATACAAATAGATACAAGTCCCGCTGAGAAACTCCGATAAGTAAGCATGTCATGTCTGTCACCTATATTATAGAGTCAAGTGAATACATTAATCTGAAGATAAGTTCTTATGAGTACATTTTATTATCATGATTGATCAAATGATTAGTTAAGTCCTCAAAAAAAAATATGTATCAAAGAAAAAACGAAATAGCATCTTTCAACGTTCTCTTATTTCACATTCAAATTTATTGATATGTTTATCGCTCAATATCCAACATCTCAAAGACTACTTGTTTCTCTAATATCCAAGTGACACTGAGAAAAAAGATATAACCGAAAGTAGAAGATTTGCTTTATTTATTGATCTTCCTTCGAGATTAAAACAGCAGGCGAATTTTTAGTAAAGCTAAAAATTATTTGAACAATTCAAAAGATAAACTTACTTCAAACAATTTGATACCAAGTGCGAATCCATCGTCCTTTTCTGGTTGCATAACTTCGACCTTTAATGTTTGTTCTGAAATAGTAAGAGGTTAACTAACATTTATAATCAACGACAACGTATTCATTATTTGATCTTTTTCAATCCATGCATTGTCATTGAATCCTACATTTTCATTGACTTTTGTATAAAGATTTAAATCAAAACACACGTCTAACAGACTAAAATATATGCCTGTTCACTTTGACGCGATGTTGCTTCTTATTTAATTACTTTTTTTTTATTGTTTTAAATTTACGTTCTCATACTTCGAAAAGTTAGTTGTACTATTTGTAGTGTAAAAAAGAATATAAAGGTTCCAAACCTTTTCCGAGTGTCTCAAGACTTTTAGCATGATATTTTTTTTCAAAGCTACTGTAAAACTACATCGATAACAATAACAAATGAAATAAATATTTAATTTTGGGTTTTGGTTGAACGCCATATTCAGTCACATTGACACAAATTTGTACTTACCTTCATTGACCGTCAGTAGGTACTGTGGGTTCTTTGCAAAACCTTCACACGCTATCTGTCCTCCGGCATTAAAACCACTTTGAAATGCACCAACTGAGCATTTGGTACATTCTGCAAGAATTTTTTAGTTGTATTTCTTTAGAATTTTGTAGGAAACCAAATGAATGTAATTTTTATTAAAAATCGAAAAGATGTTCTTCAGATTTTTTTAAATATTTTTTCTTTAAGCAATATATTCATGTTTTATCGTTTCTGTACTTTTATACAACACTAATTCTAATTTGTAAAATCCATTCAGTAAGATGAGCTTCGTCCTCGACCAAATACATCAGTAGTCTAAAGTTGTGTTTATTTTAATGGATTTAAATTGAACTTGACTTAAATATAATTGAGTACAAAATATACTAGATTATAGTTTTGTTTTTTGTGAGTCAAAAAACTTATTATACATATAGCGTAATGTGAGTGTCACTAAGTACGAAACTAACTATAAAATATGACTTAAGTATTGAAGCGTGAATTCTAGTATTTATGAGTACAAATACTTACTATAACTTGAATTTTCAGCTGGTTCATCGCCATTTCTTCCCCTTCCTGTCATTATTGTTATATTGTCTACTTCACTGAAATTAAATGATTGATTTAAACAATAGCAAGACAGATATAAGATAAAATGATATGGTATTATTGTCAATGACCGAACTATGGAAAGCATTCCAATTGATGAGATGTTTTTATATAGGTTGTCTAACCAGTAACATGGCATAAAGATGTAAATTTTACTGATATTGAAGAATTGTTTTAAAAAGAAAGTGAAAACTACAGCGCTTGTCTTAACTTGATTTTACCAGAAAGACACAAAATCGAATATATGGAAACAAAAATTTTATAAGAAATTTGACCAAAAATGATTTAAAGTAATATCAAAAGCAATCTAGCTTTTCAGGCCAAATTATCTGAAGGGTTTGAAACCTTTGTTTCTAAATTATTTCTTAATTTCTAAACGAGTGATTTAGTGGTTTGTAATAAACCAGGTCAGTACCAACGTATCGACTATTGACCTAGTGTAAAACGTTCAGTATGCCTTCGAAATATACAAATATTGACAAGAATTTCAATATCGGCCGGGAAACACACTAGATCTAGTGATACCTTCGAGGAATATTAGTCCACCATAAGCGGCTTCTACAAAGGTCTGTAAAAATAGGAAAACAACACTCAAAAATTTCATCTGATCATACCCATAGCATGATATATAAAATGAATATTTTACGGAAATTAAATGATTGTTCAAACCTATATCATTATAGAAAGTATGTCAATTTCAAGAACTCAGGTGTTCAGAAGGAAGACTAACACGTCAGTATTTACCATACAATTCTGTATGTTTTACATTTACAAAAAAAATCCATTAAAAATTAAAATCACAAAAATATTGAGCTCTGAGGAAAATTTGCTAATCTATTGGCAAAATCACATCAAACACAACAAAGGTTTGGATAACAGCTGTTGTATTCCTGACTTGGTACAGATATTTTCTTATGTAGAAATTAGCTTAACCAGTCACTGGTATGACAGTCGCATCGAATTCCATTATATCGACAACGATGTGTGAACAAAACTTACAGACTTATAGATAAAAATGTAAAACAATATGGGTACAGTTGTCAACATTATGTTGATAGGTTAATCTTAATCACTATAAAAACAAACAAATATGTAACAGAGAATTACATAATGGCATAAAGACCACGCGTATTAGCAATCATTAAAGACAAGAATGCACAAATTTACCATAGTACAAAGCCACTTCATAAATGTATTAAAGAAACATAAAAAGGCATATTAACAAACTTGAAAGACAAGCATACAAAAATGTAGTACAATAGTACAATAACGGGATATATAAGTACAGAGCCACGTCATATGTTTCAAAGAAACAATTAAAGGCACATAGACAAAGCACATTAGCAAATGAAAGACAAGAATATGAGAATTATCACAGGACAATAACAGAATGACGGGATATAAAAGTATCGAGCCACGTCAAATGGATATCAATAAAAACAGACTAAACAGTGCAAGTACTATTCATAAAAACAAATAAAAGCGTTAATAATACTTAGTAACTAAAATTGATGAAAATCTACTTACTAGCCAAACTTTAACTGTTTTTAAACATGTAACGACGTTACGACATCTGATATAGAAAAAGGGAAGGTTTGTGGTAACGTAAAACTGGTTTATACCCCTAAAACAGTATTTGCATGAATAAATCATGGCTATGTGGAACATATGTTGTTCGTTATTGTTATATTTGTTTCATAGTACGTTTATACTATTGAAGGAATCGAGTGTTAGTGCTTCAATTGAGAGGATAGAATCCAGTAATATGCTTTAGTCACTGATGAGTCTTATGTAGGCGAAACGCGCGTCTGTCGTACTAATTTATAATCCTGGAACCTTTGATAACTATTTATAGAAAGTACTAACATGACAAGATACTTCAGTGAATGGGCAGTATTGATGGGAGAAAAAGGCAGATAAAAAAAATAGTATTATTCTTACTGATAGGAGAAAAGATAGAAAGATAGCATGGACGGGAGAAGAGATTTTCTTTTTTTCTTCTATCCTCAGTGTATTAATAAAAAAAGAGATATAAAACAGACAGTATTGATAGAGTCAGCATGATACCCCAGTGTATATTTAATACTGGTAGGAAAAAGACAGCCCATTGTATAAAAAGTATTGACAAGAGAAGATTCGGTTGGATTCTAGGAACAGCATTGTCATGAAATATGCAATAAATGAACCTTATTGTTCAAACGTTGCTGATTAAAAGAGCCACAGATGGTTTTTTTTTTTGAATGGACAGCATTGACAGGAAATCAGTACTGCATGATTGCATTGAATGAAAAGAGTTGGAAAGCTTCGTCATTGTATAGGCGGCATTGTCTCGAGAAGAGAATGAAAATAAAGACACCTTATTGTGTAGGTAGTATTGGTGTATATATATATTATACAGATAACTTGTAATACTGAAATTACAATTTTAACGTATACTGAACGACTTTAGAAACGCAACTCTCATTTTTTTTTTTACCAAATCTTGTTTGATTCTCTCAAAACTATTTTTCATGCTTATCATGCTTCTTTCTCTTTACAAAAAATCAAAATCGGACTTACCTGTGGTTATTAAACATACCGAATTTTTTAATTCGCACGAATTTCTTAAAGCGAAATTTTGGATCCATGAAAGATTGTTTCATTTTTTTTTGCTTTATAAAACAGTTCTTTCAATCCTTTGCCTCACTTAAATCAGTTTTAAAATGTTACATCTACATTTTGCAAAGACTGAGAAATAAAAACCTGAATTAGCCCTTAAGAATACTGCAAACATGAAAGCATAAACGTGCTGTAACCATACCGTATGACTTCGGAAACTCGTCTTACTGTCCTTCCGACAACGATACAAGTAGAAAAGATTTGTTGGTGGCCATCAATGAACAGATCAACGTGTAGTGACAATTAAACGTCAACAGAATATGATTATGCAACGTCATTTACCAGACATGTTAACGGCCGCAACGTCAACTGCTAATCAAATTTTCGAGTGCCATAGAGTATAGGTTTATGCCATAAATGTTTCCCATCAACTGAATTACTAAAGAATCGACTGAAGGAAAACTTTTAAAGCCCTCAAGTTCCAACCGTATAATTGCCAAAACCAATTAATTGGTTGTTTAAATGCAAAACCAGAAGATGTAAAACAGACCCCAATACATGTTAGACAGAATTTGTTGACGTTTCTGACAATCATTTTGGCGTTTGTAACAGGCAGTCATCGCTTTTGAAGGTGACACATTCATTCAAAAATAACACCAAAATAATCAAGTGCTGCGTTTCTAAAGTCGGTCAGTATATTATCTATATTGTTTGCATTATCAAACATAAAACCTACTGAGGATTTGACAGAGGACCGGCGGTAAACAATCGAATCAGGAACTCTTTTTCGTATCCAGCTTCCAATGTCGAGGGTATAGCCACATATGAACCTGGTTCAACAAGGAATCTGTATGTATTTTGTACATTCCCCATGTATAAATTAGACTTGTCACCTAACAGTTCCAGGGAAACGCAATGGCCGTTTCTGCTAAGAACCTACAATATAAATTTGTTCAGATACCATATACCTAATGGATAATGACTTGACATGCATTTACCTTCACAAAACTCCTACAAAGGAATGTTCAAGTAACTGTGCTGGATGTATGAACACACGGTAACGCCCTGTCTTCATCACATATAGCCATTGTCGTGCAATGCTATATAACAATCAAATGCCGTTGATATTTTTTTTAAATGGATTAACACAAAAGCTAGCACTCTTTTTAGAGTTCCAAATTTTTGGCATACACATTAAAAGATAAGTAGACGTTAGTTATGTTCTTTTCTTTTCATCATATAACACTTTGCACATGTCCATTTTGTCAATATATTTTTTCATATTTCTCTAAACTAGCCAAACAAATCTAAAAGTAGGTAAATAAACAACAACAAATACACAGCAATACTCTACTAGCTTAGTTAACATTATGCGGAACATTTCAACAAATTAAAAGTATTGATGACATTATGAAGGACATACCTTGAATAGATCGCATCTGACATCTGCGACATCATCCCTACTCTCTAATGTTCTTTGGACTATCTGAACAACAAGGGCAACTTTACCTTCATCGTCCATAGCTACAAGAAGAAATATATGTACAAAACAATGATCCTAAAACATTGTTCACATATACACATCCACAAAGGTATCACCATTCAACACTTCTGTGTCGACATTAATTATTATTGATACTAGAACACACCCGTGATATCGACGGTCTGTGACTGAATTAAAAAATATAAATATGCGTAAGCCTTATTTTAATATTGGTATTGTCATCTGACAAAGTCATGCCGATTATAAGATGCACAGTTTTCTCTGATTTCAACATCTTTCTGTTTTAAATCTTTCTGGCACCACTGGGTCGATACCACTGCTGGTGGACGTTTCGTCCCCGAGGGTATCACCAGCCCAGTAGTCAGCACTTCGTTGTTGACATAAATATCAATTATATTGTCATTTTTATAAATTTTCTGTTTACAAAACTTTAAATTTTTCGAAAAACTAAGGATTTTCTTACCCCAGGAGTAGATTACCTTAGCCGTATTTGGCACAACTTTTTGGAATTTTGGGTCCTCAATGCTCTTCAACTTTGTATTTGTTGGGCTTTTTAACTATTTTGATCTGAGCGTCACTGATGAGTCTTATGTAGACGAAACGCGCGTCTGGCGTTTAAAATTATAATCCTGGTACTTTTGATAACTAATTAACCCGTCGAACTTATCAATTATGGTATTATTAATTTTATTTTTAAAACAAAAGTGTCTGGAAAGGAGTATTTTTTAATCAACAGCATTGTCCTTTATGAGTTATAAATAAAGTTGAATTCTTTGATTCGCCATTCTGGCTAACAAATTGAAAACTGTACATACTGTACCTATACGCCTTATTTTAAGTCCAGATTTTTATTATTCGTATTGTCATCTTGGAAAGTCATACTGATTAAAGTACTACAATCGGGAACAATTTGACAATGATTGAATTTAGTAGTGTCAACCCTGTGATAACGACCAGTGTATATAGCAAAATTCTAAATACAGCGTTTGGTGGTGCGTCTGTCAGATGGGGAACGTACAGATAAGGTAATAGGTAACAGGTGAATTTAGGTGTCATCCCACCAATTACCCCCTCAAATTTAGAACGTATGTGAAAGTAGGCCTACTCGGACAAAAAATAGTGCATTTGATGTCATTGTTTACTTAAACTAACCAACAAATTAGCAGAAATGAAACTTCTGGTGAAAGAGAAATATATTAAGACCATTTTGAGCTAAAATTTACTTGTCTATGAGTATACGTTCAAAATTGAGGATTAATGCACTCCATAGTTACTAGTTTAAGATTTTCAGAAAACCAGGGGTTATTTTTAGTGGTACCTCTATTTGGAAGACCTTTTCTTTTTTATGTGATTTTAAACCTCTGTTGAAAACTGGCATGTAGAAAGCTGATACATGGACGATTCAGGATATACCTGGTTTCTATGAAGTTAAGCTTTATAAATATTTTGATATGAGCGTCACTGATGAGTCTTATGTAGACGAAACGCGCGTCTGGCGTACTAAATTATAATCCTGGTACCTTTGATAACTATTAAGGTAAAATATTTAGAAAGCTGTGAAAATTGTAAAATTTGGTTGAACAGATAGGGATTTTAATTGTAAAAAAGTATACTATTGGTATCGGTATCGGATTCGACCCGGAACTTCTGAATTATTGGCTATATAAGTTATATATAAAGTTGAATTCTTTGATTCAGCGTCTTTACGTGATGACGGCTGACAAATTTGACCTCGTTATTTTAATATTATAGATGTTCATGATTATTCTGTTTACAAAACTTTGATTTTCAATAACAGGAATAGATTACCTTAAATGCATTTCCAATCAGAAACATTCTCAATCCTCTTAAACTTTGAATTTTTTATGTCCTTTTAACGTTTTTTTATTCGAACGTCACTTTTGAGTCATTTGTGGAGTAAGCCTTCGTATGGCGTACAAAACTTCCATCTTTGTATATGTGATGATGGTTTTTTTTTTTTCTTTTTCTCAGCATGATGCAGTTTTTAGAACTTAAAGCTTTAACAATTCCTATAGAATATTAAGGTCTTCAGATTATGCAAACAAATTTTTGGTGGTGTTCATTGTTTAGTCTTTTTTTTTTTTATGTTTTGTCTAGTGTACTATTATTGGTCTGTTTGTCCTTTTCAATTTTAGCCATGGCATTGTCAGTTTATTTTCGATCTACAAATTTGGCTGTCCCTCTGGTATCTTTTGCCCCCACTTTCGTAATACTAAATTCATTTAAATTTGCAGACAAACTATTTGATAATCTCTATCGTCTTCGCATATATTCTATCAAGATTTCTAAGGCGTATTAGTATACATTTTTACAGTTTGTATCACCTTCATCGCCTAGTGTAACAGAGTAACATGGATTCTTTGTTCGTTGTTCAAATCCGCCATTCTTTCCATTACGCCAGTCTCCATATATACACGTAACGTAGTCTGAAAAATAAACAAGAAAGAAAACATATTAAACTTTTTTCTCACTTTTACAACTAACTATACCCTGTGTGTTGAACTCATGAGTGAAGGCTGTATACGGACATCAAAATTATCATTATAATTGATCAACAGATGGTCACTTTAAAACAGGATGTGTTTATATATAATATTTAACATATATTATAGCCTGTTTTTAGAAAGAAATTCAAAGGATCGAAAAATAATCTGAATTATTTATCAATCTTTATGATTCTACATGATTGTCCTTAGCTATACACCATTGTTTATTGCGCAGTTGTACTGTTTTGCATTTTTTACCATTATGGCTGTGTTGTAAAGGAATGCTGACAACATATATTTCAAATAATTTCATCATAGATACCAGGACTAAATTTTCGTCATCTCGTCAAGTAGATTTGAACTTTATCTTTACTTTTCTGTGCTGAGACTTCAAAATTAATTCCGTCATTTATTAGTTTGCTCGTTCCCTTTAAAAAAAAAAACTTTTTAAATCCGATGTCAATATGATAATATATTCATACTTTAAAGTTTTATATCGTTAATTTTTCATATCAATTGTGCATATATTTTGGGCATTTCTGTGCTATTCACATCTGTGTTGTAAAAGGTACTATATTGCAGCTTATTCTTACTTAACATATTAGGGTTTCCATCTCTGTCAAAATCCGGTGTTAGATTACAAATGGTACAATCTTCAAAGTATCCAAAAAAATCATCAATATCCATATAGAATTCTCCGTCGTCTTTTGATGGTGGTGGAACACAGTCTGACGGGGCAGAATCCCATTCAGGGCTCCTAACAAATGTATTTTATCCAATTAGAAAAATGTGGTCACAGGATATTTATTCTTTATACTGCAAAGTTCAGTATACTTTAATATATAGTATCCCCAAAAAACATTAATATGTTTGAAATATACCTGTGATGTTGCTTTAAATAAAGGCAACAGTAGTATACCGCTGTTCAAAACTCATAAATCCATGGACAAAAAACAACATCGGGGTAACAAACTAAAACCGAGGAAACGCATTAAATATAAGAGGAGAACAACGACATAACACCGAAACGTAACACACACAGAAACGGACCAAGCATCAGACAAAACACCACGAGAATAACAAATATAACATGAAAACCAAATACATGAATTTGGGATAGACAAGTACCATGCCACGTCTTATCTCAATATCTCAAAAATAAGAGAAAACACAAACGACTCAACGTTAAAATGCAACACACACATAAACGAACAATATTATAACAATGGCCATCTTCCTGACTTGGTACAGGACACTTTTAAAGGGGAATAAAAGTGGTGGGTTGAACCTGGTTTTGTGGCATGATAAACCTCGCACTTTAATGGCAAAGTTAAATATAACATTGAGATGACAACATAATATTACAGGACTACAATACAAATAAATATGAAAACATATTAGACAAAGAAAAACATGAGTAATAGATAAAGCTTCAGGTTTAAAATTCAATACGCCAAAAACGCGCCTAATCCACACAAAAATCAACAGTGACGCCCAGATATAAAAGATCGAAAGTGAAAAAAAAAAGTTTAAAATTGAGAAACGGATATTCAATCAAAATGAAAGTAAGAGTCTTTTTTTTTACTTTAATAAATAAAGTTTAAAATTTTTAACACAATTAAGATTTATAATAAAAAAAAAAAAGAATCCCTCACATTAATAAGATAAAATAAAGACTTTTGTTTGAATTAACTTGATCAATTTAATTTGCTGAAATAGAATAATTAATTTACACATATTATTTTATTCACTAGATCAAGACCTCGAAATAACAAGTATCAAAGAAGATTGACCCTCTTGATGAAGGATTCGCCTAGACAGAAGTGTGAGCTAGAATGCCTCATAACCGTTGATACTATAATCGTTCCTATATGCGAAATCCCCGACCGAGCTAGGTTGGCTCCTTTTGTGCTTCTTTGTTACATGTGTTTGTTTTATATTGATTAATATGATAACACAATGTTGAATGTAGTACAGGGCCCCATTTTTGTAATTTTTGCCTATTATGTCTGTTTATTTTGTTCAAGCATCGTTGTAAATATAACGGAATTTGATGCGACTGTCAAACAAGTGAGAGGTTTAGCTAGCTTTTAATCAGGTTCAATCCACCATTTTCTACATAGGAAAACGCCTGTACCAAGTCAGGAATATCACAGTTGTTATCCTCTAGTTAGATGTGTGTGAGCTATTGATTTTGTCATTTGATAAGGGACTTTCCTTTTTTGAATTTTCCTCTGAGTTCATTATTTATTTTGTTGTTTTACTTTTAATTTCAAGGAACAATATTTATTATAGCGCTTTGCAGGGAAAGAAAATACAATTAGCTGGTACAGCACTACGTCTCTTTTTTTCCACAACGTTTGCTAGTCACCTGAAAGAAAAGAAAAGAAATACATACCCATCACTCCATGGACCGTTCCATTCTCCGTTGCCCCAAGGATTTCTTATTCTTAATAACTTAGCTCCACCAACCTTTAAATGAGAAAAAATATTACCTTTTATATGTTTTATTATCAGTATAATATGGACAGTATACTTATTATATTCAAAACATTTATTTATTAAATAATGCATTATTTGATTCGCAGATAAGTTAAAAAAAACAATATATATAAATACAGTTTCTCTCAGTTAAAAATCAAACAATATTTTATCGGCCGATTCCAAGTAACACAATTTGCTTCATTATTCTGGATATTCTGTTGCTTACATCAATCCCCCCTCCAACCCCCACCCCATTTCCGCCACCGTTAACCATTCGTGATGTACTGTAAATAAAGATTAACTTACGACAAAAGCTCCGTTCATGGAGTAAGCGTGACCTCCTACCAATCCACATTTACCATCATTTTTACCCTGTTAAACCAAAAATGAACGTGATTGATTGATAATAATGTTCATAATATAAGTGTTTTGTTGATTGATTGTTCTTATCAACAACGATCTTTTAAAAGCAATTGTTTTAATATTTTTCCTGAGCATATTCGTTCTGGAATGCATTTAATCTTTTTTTTATAATACTTGTTTTATAACCTTTTAAACATTTACCTAATTTACATGTTCATATATAATATAGAAATAATAAAGGCAACAGTAGTATACCGCTGTTTGAAATATATAAATAATATTCACATTTAGATCAGCGGAGGTTGATTTATTAATAACCTCGTCTTATAAATTCAAACTTACAACATTAAACGATTGAAATGGACCTAAAATATGTTGTTTCTATGAAAACATCTATGTAAATATGATGAATATAAAATTTGAACGCTGTGACATGATTGCATATAGGACAAATATCAGTTATGAGAATAGGTCACTGTACGCTCTTCAGCAACTAGCAAGCACCACAGTGTATACATGCGATAAGATTCCAGTATGGCAATGTGTTAAAAACAATTAAAAAAAAACATCGATGTAGACCAAATTGTAATAGTTGTAAATGCATATCTATGAACTGATGCATACTTAAGACAGTTTTAACTGCTGTTCACAAGGCCAACCTTCGCTTTTATTTTTGGATATATTTGTTTTTTGGTTTAATGAATTTGATGTTTTTAATTGACGTGCACTTATATTCCTTATATTTTTGTAATCGACAAAGATCTTTCTTAGACGTCTTCAGTGTAAATAAATTTAAAAAAATAAGTGATTTGTTTCCGTACCGGAACAGCACACCCAACCATAGTAGTTTGGCACTGGAAGGCATTATGTAACCTTTGAAACAATCTTTCGGATGATATCTTTGTCTTCCTAAAGTCAATCATCTCTGCTACTCCACCTGTTAGGTTCATGAAGGAGTCAGCTGTTAATCCCGCTGTTATTTCTTCATAAGATCCATATAATCTATTAATATTAGCATATTGAAATATTTCATGATATTAATAAAAAGTAAGACAAGAATTTCGAAAATGATGAAGACTTTATAAACACTATGGATTCAATTTGTATAAAAAAAAAAGATTTCGACAAGTTATGGATGATAATTTCAAACTATATAACGAAAACTTGCGCACTAAAATTATTCAAAACCCCTAAAAAAAGACACACAAACATGATCTGATGGTGTATGCTTTTTCCTACAGAAAAAGAACATTTCAGATACTGCGGAATCATTTTCGATATTGGGAAACCAAATTTTGTTAATTCCGTGAATAAATGTTATTCACGAATTTGCATTTCAACGAAAATTTAATTTTCTAGTGGCTTGATTGTAGACTTAAAATATATTTTTCTCAATACATGAAAAAAGAAATAACATAGTTTGTTTTGCACATTATGTGAGAAAAAATCGTTGCTCTTACTTCGCAAAAGCCTTTTCAAGGAGCGCTACCCACATCTCATTCGGATCTGTTGCAGAGTGAGCCCCAGCTATATTCGTTTCCTCTACAATTGGTAGAAAGTCATCTATGTATGTATCATTCCAGGCACCAAATCTCCAGAACCTAGAGTGAAATATCCCATCATAATCATCTGAACCTATTTTGTAAGCATCGCCCGGAATTACCTGTAATACAAAGGGGGATGCACATTGTCTCTCTTCGTTAAGCTTTGATTAATTTCCGCTTGAATATGATTCAGAATAGGTAAATTTCTTTTGATTAAAAAACATATTTGTATTGATTCAGTGGCTGCTGGTTGTAACCTCATGAATTGTGCCAGCAGAGATATATGATAATGCCTAAATAAAACGAAAATGTTACAGACACAAAACAATAAAAGCCTGTTCATAGTCAACTTTGACATATTTATACAACTACGTGATTTAAAAACTTTTATTTTACAGACAAAATAGTTGAATCAAGTTGTACTCAAAAAGCAACAATAATGTCTGTGTAATCTTTACATATGAGACAATTTGTTTTATATCCAAGTTTGTTGAAAATAATTAATCTTTAGGTTGTGAAAACATGTGTTTCTACTTACCCTTCGTAACAATCTTGGTTTGTCTGCGATATTGGCTACCATAGCCAAAAACCAACAAGTACCTACTTCACCTTGACCAATATCAAATCTAGTTGTCCCCTCTGAAAAGAGAACAGGTTCTTCTGCGACGTCCTGTAAAACAATGTTTCAATCGTTTTAAAGTTGAAAAAAATAAGTATTTAGTAAACATTGTATTTTCGTGTTATGTTCTGATTTAGGTATTTGAGATTTCACAATATATGTTGATGTTTGTTTTAAATCTGACAAAGCGGCTAGTCACTTGGCGTTTGGTAATTGCCCGTTGTTAATGAATAACTCTCAATGTCTTTTAAACATAAATATTACATGTATACTCGTTCATAAACACCAATTTTCACTACATAATATGATTCAGAGAATGCATAATAATGTATCCAGTTTCATTTATTCCCTAAATAATTTCCACTTCAGAAATGCAAGTTATAGTTATATTGATATAAACAATACAAAAGATAGAATTAGAGTATGTTTACAATGGATACATACCATAGGTCTTTTCCATTCTAAATCTGATCTTTTAGGAAAAGCAACATCTACAGTGAAATCGTAATCAGTATACAGATCTCCGTCAGGATTGGGAGGATCCTGTGTGGGGAAATCTGCAGATGATGTCCGAAAATCTAAGAACATTTCATTTGTTCCAATGTCTGTGGGTACATACTCGGCTATCGTGAAATCTGGCAGTCCAGGTAACATCATATCGTTAGTAGTGTAAAGGTCAACTCCACTTTTGGCATCACTGCTTTTAACTCCAACTGGCCCACTCTTATCGACACTTTTGGGTTTGGCGGCCACAATGGGCACAGGTTCTGATTTATACTTAAAGAAAAAATACATTTATTTAGTACAATGTAAACACACACCATTACTGTTAGTCTCTTTAGAGCTTGTAATCAGCAACATTTTATAAAATGGAATTTTTTCCTTCCAAAATGAATGTTAACTTTTAATCCATCAAGTTTCGGATATACACTTAAACTGATTGTACACACGTAACTGCCTTCATGTAAACAAGCAAGGTAGTACCATGCTAGTGAATCATACACATAACAATACATGTAATTTGGTTAAAGTTTGATTAAAAAAAGGCTAAGGATGAATGCACAGGCATATGCATTGGTTCTTGAATTTTGAACTAACGTATGTGCATATCTGTTTTAACATGGATTATTTAGATGAACGAATTATTCTAGGTAAAACATAACGCTTATGTCAGTGATAGATAAACTCATAAATCTATTTTTTCTGTCTCACAGGATATTTATCTGAAAGAACGAATTCAAACCTAATCGCAAGCAAGCATTATGATACTGCTTTTTTCACAGGCTAAATATGTGCAAAAGGACATGCCTTTATACTGGAAGCATTATCTTTTAGCTCCCGTTCAAAAATGTAGATTTTCAAATCTGCAGAACATATCAGGTAATGTTATTAGTTTCACTCAATCGATGATCGAGTACAAGATTAACTGTTTCAATGTCAGTCATACATTTGAAGAAATACAAAATTATACATATGAGACTCAAAGGTTTAAATATTTATAGGACTGGGGAGGATAATACCAAATGAAGAATCAATACTCATTAGTCGGATTCTATACTTTTCAGTTGATATGTTTAGAAAAGTAGGTAAACAAATTATAAGGCATTCCGTCGATAAGTATTAATCCACAAGCAAACTTTCAACTACACGGCAGCGTTGCAATCTGAGAGTAAACACAGTTTGAATTGTAGGCCGATCGTCACGAACTAACCAAAGTGCACATTTGTCCTAAGTCAGGCCTATGAGAACTAATAATTTCCAAGCAAACATTAGTCTTCCTCTAAGTTCAGTATTTTTGATATTCTACTTTTTGGCCATATCTAGGCCTTCGAGAACTTACAGTGTACAATAAATTATTTGACAACAGCCAGGCCTGCGAAAACTAATTTTGACAAGCAAACATTTGACCACGAGGCATACCGTTGATAATTAACAATCCACAAGCAAACATTTGACTTTAAGGTAGACCGTTGCGATCTAGCAGTCATCAAGGAAACATTTGACTTTAAGGCCGACAGTCGGTGCTTACATTCCACAAGCACACATGTGGCCATAGCCAGGTTTTCGAGTTCTGTCAGTGCATTAGCAAAAATTTGACCATAGCCATGCCTTCGAGAACTTACATTCAACAGGCAAACATTCAACTACCGCCTCAAAATAAAAAGTCTACAAGCAAACGTTGACTACATGACAGGTTTTTGAGAAGTAAAAGTTTACGGGCAACCATTTACTACAAGGCAACCAACCAGTGGCCAAAAAAATGTTAGAAATAACACCCTGCAAGCAAATACTGACTTTCAGGTAGACCACCAAGGACTAACAGTCTACAGGCAAACACTTACTTCTAGCTGGGCCTTTGATGATTTACCAGCCCACATGCAAACATGGACTAGCCGTCAGATAAGACCGCGAAAAAATTAAAATATCTAAGCAGTATGAGTCCAGCGGAAATTAATCGTTTTATTTTAATTCGTTAAATTAATTGCATCCATGACCAAAACCAAGGGATATGCAAAAGATACAAAAAATCAACATTTAATTTCATTTTCACGAGTTTTAAATAAAGTGACAACGCCATGGCAAAATAGACAAAGACGAAAACACAAACAAAATAACACAACACGACATATAACAGTAATAACTGAGAAACACGAACCCCACAAGAAAATGAGGTTGATCTAATGCAAATTCTTCTCCACATGTGGCTCCACCGTTTGTGTTGCTCGTGTAAGTACAGAACCCGGTGACAAGTCTGAATCGGTAGGACACCTTTGAGGAAAATAGGATGGGATAGTGGTAACAGTAATGTGAACATGTCCGTCGCCAACTCTGAAACTGATATTCCATAACGATCAACCAATTCGTAATAGCGTCTGTATAATTTACGACGGTACGATTTCACCTTCATCATTTGGAATTCTTTGTTTTATAGTGTCCTTGTAAGCAGCAAACCTCTATCAAGGAAATCATTATAGCACATGAAAGCCCTTGAATTTCGTATCAACTAGATGATATATACTCTAAATGCAGCTGCAATTTTGCTACATAGAAAGTGACAGTTCACAATTGGGAAATATAGTCACCAAATTTTAATATGTCAGTATAAGGAAAAGAAGCTTGAAAATTTCCAAAAGTTATATAGGATCAAAATAATCAAAACTACCAATTTTTTTTAAACCATCTAAGGTCGGTTGTACTTGCAGGAGTTACAACCTAAGCTGTTTCTAATTTATAAGCATAAATTATTACAATATACATATTAAACTAAAGCTTAAAATAACTTTCGTCGTCAAGAAAATAATAAAAATCAAGTCCAGATGTCCATTCCTGTAGAGTATAATTACTGAAGGTCTGCATTCAGCTTTGACATTTATGTTTTGAAGGTTTTCAACAAGATGGCTGGTAAAAAAAAATAACTCAATAAAACGTAACGTTTAATATAATCTTGCGTAATGATATAAGATACTAATACAACCTTTTTTGATATATTTTTTTCTTCTACTTTAAAAAACAAATGATGATAGCACTATGGAGAAATACAATATAACATGTTACTAAACTCTTTCATGACACTTTCAAATAAAAATAGTTTCCTTAATATGGCTCGTACATTTTATGTTAAGGATCAACATTTCAAACAAATTTCAAAAGATGCTCCAAATAATAATGATTTCTTGATGCAAAATGAGACTTTTCCAATAAAAAATAATACAAATGTTTGATAATATATATATGATTGTCAGGTAGTAAGTATTCAAAATGAATGTTAGTCAAGGAAAATTGTGATACGATACACACAGTTGGATTAGTAATAAAAAAAAACGAAGATAGTCTGAGACTCCTATAGCACACACAAACCCGCAGATAAAATGCTAAAGTTCGTCGTGAGATTGTATCAAAACTGCTACTTCAATATTATTTTTGGCTGTAGCAGAAAGCGCAGAGGTATCAATAAAGCAATAGGGGAAACGCATACTGGAGATTACCACAAATTGAACTGATAGAAAAGCAAAGCATAATGTGAAAATATCCATTCGCTCTCAAAAGAAGCAAGATGCAAGGATAAAAATGGACGTGTTTAGCGTATTTCAAATGTCTACATGTACATTTTTAGTGTGAATTTCGATTGAAGGATAAATCACAATTAACTGAAAGATAAATAAGCAATTTGTATAAAAAAACTAAGTTGGCGATAGTTCAACTGTTGCATAAAATAATCTTCAACGATAAATATTCGACAAACAATTAACGAATATCCTACACACGAAGATTGATGGTGATATGGAAATAAATTCCCAATATTAGTAGATGATTCAAGATAAACAATATTTAACATACACATAACAAGCTAACAAACAAAAATAAATTTAACAAAATTAAATGAAAGACGTGTCCGCCCAGTTCTCATTTCTTTCCATCTTTTTCTGTTTTTTTTGTCATAATTCATGGCTGAAAATAAAATAGTGTACTATAAGAAATCTCTTGAATAACATGTAAGCCATTTCAGTAGATATGTAGTTCCTCCAATGGTTTTGAGTTGCGTTACCGAAAAAAGGTTTTAGCTTATTATATCTATGTAAATTATAATGTCATCATCATTCATGTTTAACATTCACAAATAGTCTTCGAAGTTTGTATTTAAGAAAATATCCTGATTATAAAAATACCGGGTAGTTTCAACGTGTAGCATTGTTGATCAAGTTCTTAGTGCTTTACTCCTCCTTTTAATCATAATAGTATATCAAAACTGTGATCGAAAAAGAAAAAGCTTACGGCTTATAGGCATTGAAACTATAATATACCAATAGATAGACTAATATAATTAAAAATGGAAATAAGGAAGGTGTCAACGAGACAAAGCCCCGATCAAAGAGATTAAAATAGCAGAAAGCCACCAACGGATCTTCAACACAGTGAGAAAAACCCAAACATAATGTGTACTAGGTCCGTGAAAAATAACTCCGATTCCCATAAATGAACTACACTTGCAGATAATGTGACCTTTTATTTTACCTCGTATGGCGGTGGTGCTTCGTTTGATGAAGGCTGCTGTTGTTCTTGTGCATTCTGCTGAGGAGGTGGTGGTTGTTCTTGCGTATTCTGCTGAGGTGGGGGTGATTGATGTTGCGTATTTTGCTGAGAAGGTGTTGGTTGTTGGCTCCTTATGTGTGGTTCACTCCTGACATTTTGTTGTCCATGTTGTCCCAGTGATGCATACTGGGTTCCACCATCAGAGGAAGCAGCACAACCCATGATATTTCCCTTTTATTTTAATTCTTTCTACAATTAAAAAGGCACGGCCTTAAAATTCATGATTTATTTGAGTATTGTTGATATTTGAATGATTTGAAGTGGTCGCAAATGATATAGAATGAACAAACAATACTTCAAACCAACTCCAAACAACTCGTCAACGGTTAGTTTAGGTCTACAAATCAAGTGTATAAAATAATGTTAAGTAGGAGCAAATACAGCTCTTTTATTCCATAAATTAGCGCAAAAAACAGATAATCGTATTTGATAAATAACTACACAAAGACGGCATAGAAGATGGATCAAAAAGATTCATGACGAAAAAAACCAGCTACATGTTCAAACTTGAAACGCAGAAACGGAGCTTGAAAATGAACAAAATGGGGAAAAAACGATTTAAGAGAAAAAAATATTTAAAAAATCATGTAAAACGGAACAAGATTATGGAATATTTGTTGGTTAACAAAAAATGGGTACAACATGTGTTCATCAATGTATATACATACATGCCACCACAACCCATCTCCCACCCAAAAAACAAGACAAAAGAAAACATCAATATTTGCCAGTTGGATTTATTCCTTGATAATCTGCATTACGAACATATATAGTGGTACACATCCGTGGTAAAAATTGAAAAGAAAACGGCATACAAAGTATAATAATATTGGTGACGTATTTTATTTCAAAACTTCTTTTGAAATCATTATTCTTAAAAATTACAACCCTTTGATATAAAAAATCAAGAAAAGGTGAACATTAAAGTAAAATAGTTAGACAGCACCCGACCAGATTAATTTAGTGTTGAACTGTTCAAACCATAAATTACTAAACATGGTTAATTCGATTGTTGAAATTAGAGCTGAACTAGCTATCATTAACTACGAATAAGTAAGTCAATCATGGTATCCATGATGAGTTCATTTATAATGCCTGGGTCGATGCCACTACTGGTGGAGTTTTTATTCCCCAGGGGGTATCATAAGCCCACTAGTCAGCAGTGTTGGCATGGTTTATCATTGATATGGTCATAACTATAAATTAACTGTTTACAAATATAATCTCACAATATGCGCTTTTAGAAAAGAAAAAAACAATTTGAATAAAGGCCTCTTAAATCACAGAAGAAAACAAATCGAAGTTCTCGAAAAGGGGCATTCCTTTCATCAGTTCGTTATTTCTATATAAAACGGACAGTATCGGAAATAGGCGTTCCTTTCGTGTTTTCTATATTTACCAGACTCGTTAATTCCAACGTGTTTTTGTGAGTTGTATTTTGTTTTGTGCCTTCTGATAACTTACGCCCTTTTTAGTCGATGTTTATAGGTTTCACTGATGGTGTATACCACTTATACCACTGTTCCATATTAAGGGAGGGTAGAGCGCTATTAGAATGTTTAACCCGACACATTATATTAGGTTGTAATCTGTCATACTCCTTTTTTTGTTTTTTTATAAATCAGACAGCTGATTTCGACTGAATTGTTTCACGTTTTGTCAGATCAGACACTTTATAGCTGACTATAAAATATAGGTTTTGCTCTATGTTGAAATGGGCCATACGGTAACATACAACTTTTTAAATGCGTTCTACTTTGACTGTGTTGGATATCATAATGTGTAATGGTAAGAATAACTAAGAGATATGTTAAACAGTACTAGATAGTTAAGAATTTGATATTGTTATGCGCTACTTTCGTATTAAGCTATGAAAATTAAGAAGTTTTCTTGTAATTGTTGTGATGTGATGTGATTGCCGAGGGAAACTAACACACTGAAAACAGATGAACACAAAATGGTCATTACCTATGTATACATATAGATTTCCTACCTTAAAATGTGTAAAGAATCACAATATTATAGAAAACTTATTGATATTCATACATACATTATATAATCCTGAATGATGTTGATTTAGTGAACCCACTGCCGTTATATTCAATGAACCTTATCTCGTAATCAATAAAAATTAAAAACCACAGCTTTATTTCAATAAAATCATTGACCATAAACTATTTACATATGACACTAAGCAACAACATAAACGTTATCAATCATAGATATTTACTTTTTACATGTTCTTTTTAAACTTTGTTTGGAAATTTATCGGTTATTTAAAAACGAAGAAGCAATCGAAAAGCGTTCAATGATTGAAGTATTTTAAAGGGACGATTTACGTCACTCTGACATTGATACGTATGGTTGTTTTATTCTAAAAATAAGTTTTAAAATCGTGATTCAATTATGCTTAGATTATCCTTAATGACGTATTAAAGAATTGGAATGTGACATTGCGATATCTGTAGGAATGGCACTTAATCTACCCTTTATAATTAGTTATGAAAGGTACAATTGAAGGCACTTACATCTATCATATCATATTTTAGAAGAGCACAGAAATGGACAAAAGCATACCATTGTATTCATAATATAAGATTTAAAATTCTCGACCTTCAGAAAAATTGGTTCCCTTTAATGTTAAACTGACATCAAGCTAAAAGTATTAGTCTACTGGTAAGGAAATCATGCCGTCATAAACTCTAAAATAAGCTTCAGAGTATATATATAATCGTCATCATACATTCTCAAATCAACAGATCTACTTCAGAGAAAATACAATCGGCGTCATATAGTATAATATCAACAGATCTACTGCAGAGTAAATACAATCGGCGTCATATAGTATAATATCAACAGCTATACTCAGAGTAAATACAATCGGCGTCATATAGTATAATATCAACAGCTATACTCAGAGTAAATACAATCGGCGTCATATAGTATAATATCAACAGCTATACTCAGAGTAAATACAATCGGCGTCATATAGTATAATATCAACAGCTATACTCAGAGTAAATACAATCGGCGTCATATAGTATAATATCAACAGCTATACTCAGAGTAAATTTTGAGAATACTAGACGCAATACTATTCTTTTAAATCTTACATTGATATTTTTTGAAAATGTTATTTTTTTTTGAAACACTGAAGATGATTTTTTAAACGACTTTCGACTTTATCTGCTGGCAGTTTATGTTCTTCAACTACAATGAAGCAATCAAGGACTTTTACAAAAGGCTCTTATCCGTTAAAATTATGTAAGATTTGAGAAGAGAAACATGGATTTAAATAAAGACAAACTAGTAATTACCAGATGAGGTCTCATCTGATTAGTATATTGTTGGACTATTGTAAGATAGTTGTAGAATATTTGAAAATGTTTCTCTCCTGTCATATATTTCAGTTGCTATATGATTTAACTACTCTTTGAATTAATTCATTCATAGCTGTTGTATTTTCATAAGTTAAATTTGAAAGAATTGATAATTAATAATGTAAAATGTTGCTTGGATGGTCTTCTTGTGATATTTGTTGAAAAATCAATAACCAGATTTATTGAGACAAATACCGGCAAGAACTAAGAATTAAGACGTAAATGTCTGTTAATCCATGATGAATAAAAAAATTAATTATAAAAAAAAGAATTAAGATGTTTATCAATTGAAAAACAGAAAAACCGAATAAATTTAAACTCATTAGTCAAAAATAAACTCACGACACCATGGCAAAACAATTTGAGAAACATGAACCCCAACAAAAACCAGGTCTGATCTCAAGTGATACTGATGGTACACAGGCAAATTTTTTTCACGTGAATTTCACAGGAATTCCAGACGAAATTCAGATGAAAAATTTCACGTGAGATTCACCTCATACGAGTTTATACATAAAACTCACGTGAAACTTTTGTGAATATGAGATTCACATTATATCCACGGGAATTTTTTCACATGAATTTCATGTCAATTTTTTTTAAATGATAGGTATTTTTTATGCTTTTAATCAAAGTCACAGTTATTCAATTTATTATTATTACTTTTACTGTTAATTATGTTTTTGTTATATCTACTTCACTAGACACTGTATTTATGTATGCTGTCATACTCTGAAAGACAACATTATTTCATGTCTACCTGTGTGAATTTCAAACGCGCAATTTTACACCAGTACAAAAACCTTCCATCCTTTATGGGTGGACTTTAGATAGATAAATAAAATCGTATAAAAACGCAAAATGAGGATGTTAAATTTGAGGTGTGCCTTTTTGTGCTTCTTCGTTACATTTTATAGTGATTAAGATGATAACAGAATGTTGACTGATGTACCCCTATTTGTGACAGTTTTACCTATTGTGTCTGTTTGTTTTGTTCACGCATCGTTGACAATGTAATGGAATTTGATGCGACTGTCATACAAGTGAGAGGTTTAGCTAGCTATAAAAACAGGTTCAATCCACCTTTTTCTACATAAGAAAATGCCTGTACCAAGTCAGGAATACGACAGTTGTTATCCATTCATTTGATGTGTTTGAACTTTTGAATTTGCCATTTGATTTTGGACTTTCCTTTTTGAATTTTCCTCGAAGTTCAGTATTTTTGTGTTTTTACTTTTTTCATATGAAACCTTAAATTAGAAAAATGATGCATATGGTTTTTTTTATAACTAGATGGATAGTATTTATTAAAAAACGTATGTGCATATACTTTTTTTCTGAAGAAAAATCTTTAATTTGTCTATGTTTAGTAGAAATTTACTTCCAAGAAGCAATTCGCCGACATATTTTTCGTATGCAAAGTGACCTTAGCGTGACTCTCTCGTAAAAATCCGATGATCGCAATACACATGGATCTGTCATTAAAAATAAACTATTATCTGTTTGTTCGTGTAAAACACGTGCTCACTATCCATGCTAAGGTGACAATCGGTAAACTTCGGCTTCAAAACACTACAATTGAGTAGCTGCCATATTTTCACTTCATAACAGACAGAGAGAGAAAACCGTGCACAGAAGATTAATTTTATGATATATATATTCATTGCTTTCGGATTTGGATAAATATTATTTTTCTTCAGTTACTCGTTTCATATGACTTCAAATGTGAAAATTGTGATGTTATTTGAATTACTTTATTTTAAAAATTCATGTGATTTCCATGTGAAAAATATCATGTGATTTCATTGTTAAATTCACAATAAATTTGTCTGTGCAGGAATATCCTGCTTCACATTTGGCACTCATCGTATTGCTCATGTAAGTAGCCGTATTTTGCACATCGTTTTGTAATTTTGGGTCTTCAGTGCTCTTCAACTTTGTTTATCTTTTGATTAATAACTATTTTGATCTGAGCATCGTTGGTGAGTCTTATGTAGACGTAACGCACGTCTGACGTATGAAATTATTAGCCTGGTACCTTTGATGACTATTTATACGTGCTAAATTGAAAAAAGTTTGTGATAAAAGATTTGGGAGTAGATCTTTAAAATTTGAAAGAATCCACATCTGACTGACACCACTAGTTGGAAATTCCCCATCGCAAAATTTCTGCAGGCCATCTTCTACTGTGCAACGAATGGTGGTAAGAACCGATGTTAAGTCCAACATATTGTCCACTAGATATAATGTTCTTTATACGAATTGTTGTGAAATGTTAAGGTTATAGTATTTGTTATACAGATGGCAAATGTTCATGGTTTGTTTTTTGTAAATACCAAAGAAGAGAATGGTGGATTTTTGATTTTCTAAATCGTCTCTTTCGTGAATTTTGTAGGTTATATTTTGGTGTGAATTCCAAGATCTTCTGTTTAGACTGAACAACCAAACTACAGATGAATCAGATAATCAGAGGTAATATAGAATCAAATAAAGGCAACAGTAGTATACTGCTGTTCGAAGTTCATAAATCTATAGAGAACAAAACAAATCCGGGTTACAAACTAAATCTGAGGGAAACGCATCAAATATAAGAGAACTACGACACAACAGAAACACACTATTGAAACACACACACAGGAACGAATTATAATATAACAATGGCTATTTTCCTGACTTGGTACAGGGTATTTTATGATGAGAATGGTGGGTTGAACCTGGTTATGTGGCATACTAAACCTCCAGTTTTAATGGTAATGTTAATTATAACAAAATTTGTTTCCAACTAAGAAATCCTTTCTAGTCTGTCAGAACATTAGTTTAGTGTGTTTATTATCGTCTGCTTCGGGTTTGTTTTAGATGGTTGTTCTCCATTCGTTTAATGTGTTTTATCTTTTGATTTTGTCATTTGATATGGGACTTTCCGTTTTGAATTTTCTAATTTTCTAATTGAAATTGGTATGGTTTAAGACTTTTACCTGAATTCAGAATGTATAACAAATGCGACTAACAAGAAATAAATATTTTAGTAATACTGATAACAAGAGTGTATACAAAATAAGGTATGAAATTAACAAAATAATTGTCTCTTAAAATAAATATCACAGTTTGTTTCGTAGCTCTGTTGTTGTTATAAATTACCAGATCTTGTTGTGGTTACAAATTACTGGATCTGTAACAGAGAAATAAAGAACGGTTTAATAAATGTATACAAAGAGCAGTCGTGTTATATAAGTACTATAAATATGGTTATAATAACTCTAAGTTAAGTCTGACGTTGTGACAAGTCTGACGTTGTGACAAGAATAACTGTGCAGAACAAAAATGTGTAGGAAACAATTAATTTCAGCAATTTTCACAGAAAACATATCGATCATAAATCGTCTCTAAAAATGTCAAATTTAGAATTCCTGTTATATCAATTGATCACCAAGTTTATGAAAACTATAATTTTGCAAAGTAGGCTAGAATATGTTAAACCATAAAATATTGGTAAACTAAATTTCCCATTACTTACTCTATTTCAACCGGACTTTCTGAATATATTGCAACTGCAAAATCATTTTGATCTTCAGGCCCATTAGCATGAATCAGCAGTACGTATGTTCCAGGTTGTAATTTATACCCACAATCCACACTGCTTCCGTATGAGAATGGTCCATCATTTCCACTCATATCACGTACGGCATTGTTGTAATTCTGAGCAAACCAGTTATAATCCGACTGAAAACTACTTCTGTCAGTCTGAAATACGATATATATAAATAAAGGATATGTCGTCTTCACGTTGGGAAAGATACATTGTTAAATTTATAAAAAAAAATCTTTTTCTTTGTCGATCTGAATTGCAGAAGCGGCAATGATCATGAATCTGAATTACTTTAAACTCGAAAACAAACGGGGATCCCAAACAAGATTAAGACTAAAAAAATTGTAAATGGAAATGCGGAATGTGTCAACATCAAACAAAGAGCAGACAACATATTTTGTTTAATGAGAAACTTATTCTCGAATGTGAAATAACAAATTACACTAATCGTCGGGTTTGTAATTACTCGAGGAACACGATGGGTGTCAAATGTGGAGCAGGATCTACTTAGCCTCCTGGAGCACATGAGATAACCAACAAGTTTTTGTGGGGTTCGTGTTGCTCAATGTTTAGTTAAAACTTCACTGTTTTGTATACTGGTTTTTGTTTTGTCTTATTTCGGGTTTTTTTTTTTACCATGGCGTTGTCAATTTATTTTCGACTTTTAGTTTAAATCAATGCCCCTTTGATAACTTTTGTCTCTCTTATAGCATAATATTTCCGGATTGATTATTATTTTTCAAATGGTAAACATTCTTTTTTCTATTTTTTTTTATATAAAACACTGGATGTATGTCATCGTTTCTTTAACACTGAATATGTTTCAGCTAATATAATTATTCTTACCTCAAACAGTTTAATCCCAATTGGGAAACCATTCTTTTGATCGGGTTGCATGACTTCCACCTTTACACTTTGTGCTGAAATAACATTGTATCCTTTAAATTCAAGAAGATGGTAATCACAAGGTTACTTGCATAGGAAAAACAGATTTCAAATGTTGCAATACGCCCTACAATGGTGAGAAGAGCTCAGGTATTTGGCAGTCTCAAGTCAACTTAACAACATTAATCAGATGATTTGATATCAAAACCAATTGTCTGGATGCAAAATCGTAGACAAAGTAACGAAACTCATGACGGCAATCAAACATGTATGTTTGTCTAAATGAATAACATATCTAATCAACTCAATAACATGGAGAGTTATACAGAAGATATTATATGAAGAGAGAGAGAGACAGAGAGAGTCAACAAGTAATTAAGGTACAGTCCATTAGTAATTATTCATGGTAATATATGCGATGAATTTAGCCAGTAGAATGTGAGAAGAATTTGAGTTTATGAATATTAAACATACGCTCATTAATTGTAATGAAGAACTGTGGATTTGTTGCAAAAGTATCATGGCATGAAATCTGTCCTCCAGCATTGCGTCCGCTCACAAATTTTCCAGTAATACATTGTGAACAACCTAAAAGTAAAAACAATCATTTACTAATGTTTCAAATCTTATATCTATAACGACAATCTATACCATTCGAGATAAACGTTTGAAGGCGTAAAATGATTATGTATTTTGCCACTTTCTCACTGAGTAATAATATAAATATCAAAAGCAAATAATACAGTCCTACACACAGCCCTCAAATTGATTTTTTTACTATTGTTTAGATAGATTTTTTGATTGTTTTTATAAGTAAAATTAGAATAAATTTGAAAACAACACGTCCTTATTTTGTTGCGTCCGAAGCGCTTTTCTTGATTTACCTTAACCAGGAACCCTACATAGGTTGTGTCGGTTTAAATATCTTTCTAGCTTCAGTGATAATTTTTGCATCCTTTGTGATAGAACGGGTGTACACATAAATGATTTTGTGCAGAACATGAAATATATTATCAAGTAAATATATACAAAAGATAATATGTACAGCAATGTTGATTCAAGTATGTAAGCCCTGAAAATGTAATAAAAAATCCTTTATCTCACCTAACTGTAAGACGCTTCCATCCACCTCCATGTCGGGTCCCTTCCCAGTCATTACTGTTGTACTGTCTTGTATTTCACTGAAAATATGTCTTGGTATGAGTCTCATTGTATTAAATCATGCATGTTAATTAAACATTTTATCTCTGACAACTCGCTTCCAATCAGACTGTTTGAGTTGAATATTGAAATATATGTCCCCTTTCTATATGAAAATTATTCTAGCTATCTTATTTGAAACAATGTTGACTTACGTCACTTGCTCAGTTTGGTGAAATGTTTGGTTTATTTCCCCGATGTTATGTTATAACTCAGTGTGATCGAATTTAACGCAGCTAGAAAGAAACTCAAGAAACTACGATGTCATAAACAGAGTTCTCAAGCATCATCTTAGTGATATAATTCCTTTTCTCAATTGACTTTCTTTCTATTTTTTTTTTTAAATATTATATAAAATAACTTAAATGCATGTGAAGATTACATTCGACGCCGACATTGGAAGTCTTGTAAAACTGAATTTGAATGAAATAAGCGCATAAACACTTACAAAGGATTCGTCAATGGTCCAGCCGTGAAGAATCGAATCAGAAATTCCTTAAGGACTCTAGGATCTTTGTCACAACTATCCATAGTAGAAGGTACCGCCACGTATTTACCAGGTTTCACATTAAATCTGTAGCACGAACTAAAGTCTATCAAATACATATTGTTTTTATCTCCTAACTCGTCAAGAACAATTATATCGGAGTCTTCATGTAAAACCTAAAATCATATAAAGTTTTATAAAGAACAGATCCATTGAAATGTAAAATAAATACTTTTATAATTCACACTATATTTTACCTAATAATTGTTTTTATTCGAATGTCCCTGATTGGGGTCTTTTATATACGAAACGAGTCTGTGGAGTATTTGTTTTATCCTGGTATCTATGTCAAATACCCACACGTCTCAATAAGGTCTGTTTCAAAGAATATTTAGCTTGAATTGTGAAAAGCAGCACATCTCTGTTGTCTTTATTTGTAATTTTGTATTCAGCACAGAAAACTTTAAAGAAAAAATCCAGTTCTTCATCTTTATTAAGGAACATAGAACAGACCTTTTATTTTTCAAGATTTCATCTGATGTACCGTGTCGTAGTGATATGTGTTGATTTTTTTAAGTGCATTATCAATACCTTATTCCGTTACAAGTATTTTATGTAATGCGATCGACACAGAAAACTGTTTTTTCCTGGTCTTGATGAACAGGGACAACAACATGTTTGTTAGGGAGGTAGTACATGTATTAGAAAGGAATGGGTCTTTCCATATAGATTTATCATGAGAGTTCATAGGCCCATTCAGTTTTTGTATTTCAAATTTGCTTCACCAACCTAACTGCCTTAACCAAATCGGGAAGAGTATCCACGTATTCTTTCTCTCTATGGGTGCATTGTGGCATAATACTCGACTAATAACAGTAGTTGAGTTTTTCATTTTGTGAATTAAAGCTCAAATATTTTAGCCATAAACTTATTTCGCAAAAAAGCATTGTTGACAATGTCAAGATTACCAGTAATAAAAAGGTCAGCTGGCTTATAAATTAAGAGAAAAATAACACAATAAAATGGTGCACAATTTAAACAAAGTCATCGTAGTGCTTATTGTGAAATTTTGAGAACAACATTTATTCCGTTTTTACATATTAATTTGGTGTTTACTTAATTTCATATCGAGTGAAAATGATACATCCTATCAAACTGTTTCAAAATTTCCTTAACTGAACATAATGATAATAAAATCTGGTTCATTGTATAAGAGAAGAGAAGAGCTATTTTGTCTAAACGAACTTACCTTATATAGATCTACCCTAATCCCGACTTTATCATCCTGCCTGTCCGATGTTTTCTGTACTATCTGTACCACAACCGGAACATTGCCATCCCTATCAGCCTCTAATAAATGCAAAATCATTGAACTAAGTATACGAATCTTATCTTATTAATTCTGTGTTTTCAGTCTTTATGCTTTCGTATATATTTACTACTGTGGACAGGCACTTGTTTACTACTATTGCCTTTATTTTCTATATTGATTACTGCGGACAAGTTTTATTTTCTTTCCGCATGCTTTGATATATTGATTACTGTAGACAAGGGTGTTTGTTTCAGTCTACATTCTTAGCTTTTACGATTGCTAAGGAAAGATGGATATTATTTTTTTTAAACACTATTTAGGGTTTTTTTAAACAGTGTTTCAGAAAATTAAGCACACACAAAAATATGCCTTCTATACTTCATTCATCCGTACTAGATGTAACACCCATTGCATCTAAGATTCATCGTTATCTTAAATAGTCGATATTTCACTTTTCTCATAAACATCAATTACAAAAAAAAAGTTTTCTAGAGACATATTTGTAATAAGAATGGTTTGCTGTTATGTGATGGCTAGTTTGAAAGACATCTACAAAATAATTATTTAACAATTCAGAACGAGTTTGTATTTTAAGTATGACTTATATCACACTTTCATAAACAGCCATCTGTAGATTGTAAGTCGTAATTGAAATAAAATGGTCAAATAAAAAACCTTTGACGAAGATATGATACGTAACGATATTCTGTTCATGTATAGATGATTTACATAATAAATATAATAAAAGAATAGCTGCCAAATCAGAATATATAAAATCAAAATGGTATTCAAGGTAAAGAAAAAAGTTAGTTTAATTCTTTTTAAGTTCTCTGTTGGTTTATGTTATCTTTGTTAACTGTCTGTATTGTAATTATTAAAGTCATAATTGTATGAATGTTAAAATTTAAATTCTTAAAAGAAATATTATGTCTACTTATAAGCAAAAAAAGGGAAGCATTAAATACTTACTTTATTTCCCACTAAATGTTCCTTAAAATGATAATGATTTAAATAGTGCTTGTTCAAATAACTGGCGCAACCCATAGATGTTGATCAAACATGTCCGAGTAAAAATCTGTGTTTGTTTTGTTTTATTTTGTTTTGGCAATATATTTCATCCAATGATTGTGGAATTGTTTCAGAAAGAATTAATTATATATCTTCGATGACACTCTTGTTTGAAATATGCTCAAAGGTTTAATCAATTTAGATCAGTTCAGATCAGTTCAAGCCTTTGATTTGTATCGTATGCACGAAATAACATTGTGTTATTGGCAAGTTATCGCAAAAGGTACAATGCTGTATTTTCTAATTGTATACACCAAAAATTAGATTTTTGCATTCCTTTTTGAAGATACACTGAATAGAGATATATCGTGAGATACGTATGAAAGTTTAGATTCAAACCATTTGTATGGAACTGGATTATTGGTCTTAAAAAACAAAAATGCAGCTCCAAATGTGCTGTTTGGGAGACAAACTACTAAATTATCATTCCACCTCCCAAAGGGCCAGTAAAATGTAATATTAGAAACATATTGAACTCCGAGGAAAATTCAATACTGAAAGTCCCTTATCAAATGGCTAAATCAAAAGCTTAAACACATCAACAAATGGATCACAACTGTGATATTCCTGACTTTGTACAGGCATTTGGTGGATTAAAACAGTCGCATCGAATTCCATAAGTTATCTTATTTAATTTACTTAATAATATCAAAAGAAAACATCGATGAGATAGATACTTAAAGATATCCACTAACCTTGATCACTCACTGTAACACAGAACTGTGGATTTTGTAGTTTGCTTTGGAAGCCTCCAGCTTTCCCTCTTCGCCAATTACCAAATAAGGATGTCACATAGTCTAATAAACAATACAATATAATATATATGTCTAAATCAATCCCCGCGTTAATAAAATCACAAAAACAAAATAGGAAGTTGGACTATTGTAATAGAAAATAGAAAATCGTAATGTTATGCTTAAAAACAGAAATATAGATTATAGCAGCTACCTTATATTTATTCCAAAATTGTTTACACTATTTGTTAGAAAAAAATGTTTTGATACTTTAAAATTATCCTCTAAAATTTGCTAAACTCGTTTGAATGCGTATGAATTTACCATTTCAGAATCTACATCTTTCCAAGTTCCAAGTAAATTATGATACAGTCTTTAAACCCGAGTTGGTTTTCTCTCAATAGATTTGTGATTTCAGAACACCGTTATACAACTGTTGCCTTTATTTAGTTGACAATAAAGTCGTGAAACCCGGATTTGATATCTCTAACTCGATTTATGACTTTTGAACACCGGTATAAAACTGTTGCCTTAATTAAGTATCCTTGGAAATAACAATTTGAACAGAAACGTTGTATATATCTCTAGACGTTATAGAGCTTTACATATTTTGATTTATTTTTTTTTGAAAAAAAATATTCCTATTGTGTACCAAAGAACGCTTTCAAAAATAAGACTTTCTTCTCATTCATTAGCAGTTGAAACTGGACGCTACCAACGCATTGAATTGTCACGTCGTATATGTACAATTTGCCGTCAGTGTATTGAAGACGAATTCCATTTCATCTTAGTGTGTCCGAAATATAAGGAACTCAGAGTAAGATGCATAAAGAAATATTACTGGTCTAGACCAAGTGTGTTTAAATTTATTGAACTTTTAAGTTTAAAGAACATCAAACAGTTAATCAATTTAGGAAAGTACATTTTTACTGCATCTAAAATCAGAGAGAATATTACATGAACATTTTCTGTCTGTTTACTTGTTTACTATGATTTTTTTTATTGACACCGATGAACTGTAAAGTTCAAGGTAATAAAGAATTCAAATTGATATTATGCAGACATCTATCTATTGATGAGGATGAATGTTGTCGTCTATATGTTTGTTTTTGGGTTATTTTATCTGTTAGGTTGCAGTTTTCACGATAAACTCCTTGTCCAAATACCGTTGCTCTATAGATCATTGAAAGAGAGGCTGGAGATAGCAAAGGAGTATTCAATCTTCAAAACAAACAACAGTTTACAAAACACAACATAGAAATCAAAGGACTGAGCAGCACAAAGCCCACCATAAAACAGGAAGTGATCTCAGGGGCTTTGGAAGGGTAAACAGTAATAGCTTACTTAGCGTATCTGCTGTTCCATCTCTGTCAACGTCTGGTGTTAGATTGCAAATGGTGCATTGTTCAAAATACTCGAGGAAATGATTGACATCCATATAGAATTCTCCGTCATCTTTATTTGGATGGGGAATGGAACCTCCATACTGAGTCATCTCGTTACTCCTACAGACAATTAAAACATATATATGTAGAATGTTAGATACTTTAACAAGTAAGAAGAAGATGTATGGATGATTGGCAGAAACTACGACAATGTTACGAAAGTTTAGCATATAACATTTGTATTTAAATACAATGTCTCTATTATCTCAATCGATATGTGAATTTTGGACAACGATATACTACTGTTGCCTTTATTCTACACAACACAAAGACTTCTTGAGAAAATGTAAGTTTGTTGAAGCTGTCATGCGTTTCCCTCGGTTTTGGTTTCTGACCCGGATTTGTTTTGTTCTATCGATTTATAAGTTTTGAACATCGGTATACTACTAGTGCC
Source organism: Mytilus trossulus (assembly GCF_036588685.1). Classification (NCBI taxonomy): domain Eukaryota; kingdom Metazoa; phylum Mollusca; class Bivalvia; order Mytilida; family Mytilidae; genus Mytilus; species Mytilus trossulus. The sequence goes on from NC_086374.1 coordinate 2,170,220, forward strand.
TTTATCATGCGCCTGCTGTTAAATTAAGGTCTTGCGATCTTTTTTTTGTTTTACATTGACCCTCTAGAATTTGTTCACTTATAAGGTGCGATTTGCTCCCTGTTATTTTCAAAGGACCTAGTGTGTAATGGTTCATTGTTTGCTCTTTTCTTTTCTTTTCTCGGTTTTAGTTTGTTACCCGGATTTGTTTTCTCTCAATCGATTTATGACTTTTGATCAGCGGTTTACTAATTTTGCCTTTATTTGGTCTATCTGGATTCTGTTAGAAGGGTACAAGTGTTTACCAAGAACTAAAGACTCGTTCAATTTCTTTCAACTGTTTTCTGGCAAATTAATATTTTTACACCAATTTATCTTGATCTCGGAATCTTATGATCTCCGTATTATCTATAAATTCGTGTACACAAATTGGACGATAGATATAGGAAGATGTGGTATGAGTGCCAATGAGAATACTCTCCATCCAATTATGTTTTATACAATAACGCATTTTGTTATGTGTAAACACTGTGAATGATATGAAATAAACTAACCCATCACTCCATGGTCCGTTCCATTCCTGTCTTCCCCATGGGTTACGTATACGAACCAACATATTATCTCCTACCTACAAACAAATTGTGTAAAGAGATGTAACACTTATTAATTGTATGCTCAAAGGAGCTGAACATTCTCAGTAACATCATACAGAGTTGTTTACTCTTATCAGAACTTTAACAAGTATTGTTCGGCATTTAATGTGATGACTGTCTAAAATAACATAGTATTAACAGTTTCAGGTATATATCAGAAAAAGGCGGAAAATCATGTCTTCTTGTCGATAATATTTCAAAATTCTGAGGTGAATGTTTAATGAAACAAACCTAGATATAAACTGATTATCTCACCTGGTAAGTTCCAATCTTTAATGAAACAAACCTAGAAATAAACTGATTATCTCACCTGGTATGTTCCATTCATTGAGTACGCATGACCTCCAACTAAACCATGCTGGCCATCACTTTCTTGCTGAAACAGAATATTTTCAAATTAAACTTGTTATAAAACACAATACATCGGTATGGTTTTACGTTCTGGACACTGATATCTTCAATTCAACAAAAGTTTCAAATGTATAAATATAAACATATGTGAGAGAGCTGAACAAATATACAAAAATAACAACTTATTTTATACAATTCTAAAATACAGACTTTGATATACGGCTCAACATATGGTTAAAAAATATTTAAATTAAAACAACACAATTATTTATCCTTTCATTAAATACAATACAGTAATGTATTTGTAAAACCCTGTATCAAAGTCATGAATACAATGTACTTACCGGACAAACACAGCCAACCATTGTAGTCGGTGACTGGAATGCATTTTTAAGTCTCCGAAACAATTGTTGAGAAGACATTTTCATCGTTTCAAACTTAATTGCTTCTCCTACACCGGCAGTAAGGTTCATAAAGGCATCGGCTGTTCTTCCACCTGATACCTCATCGTAACTCCCATACATTCTACAGAATAATCATTTAGATATTGTATTTACTTGACAATAGAACTCATTTATCCTACAACACATAAAGTTAATCTTACTCGGAACTTGTATCAATAGTTCTGGCCAGGACTTTTAGTTTTGAAAGCCCATGAATGCTTTCAGTAAACTGATCATTACAGATTTGGACCTATATCGTTCTTGAAGAGGCAATTCCTCGATCGCTCTTGGTGAGGCATTTCCAGTAACCCATGTTGCGTTTTTTTACGTCGATTGTTCCTGATAATTCTAGTAACTCACGTCACGTAATTTGCCCTCGATTTTTTCTGATAATTCCAGTAACTCATGTTGCGTATTTTGAATGCGATGATAACACCGCTTATATTAATTATGAAAGTATAAAAGCATTTTTATAATTAGTTTACTGTAACTCCCATTTCATATTCTAACGATGTAAATATATTGAAGCGTTAAGTCATAATCAGCTATGTTCAAAACTTACCGTGCGAACGCCTTCTCGAGAAGAGCCACCCACATTTCGTTAGGATCGGTATTAGAGTGAGCTCCATAAAGTCCCCGACCGGATGTGGGTAATTTGTCATCTATATAAATCTCGCTCCAGTGTCCAAATCTCCAAAAGCGACAATGAAAGACACCGTCATAGTCATTGGTACCGATCTTATAATCTCTAGCTGGAACCACCTGTCAAAACGTGAAAGTATCAGTTATAAAATTCATCTAGAACACATTTTATTAACTGTAAATGTGTATCCCTAATAATAAGAAGCATTGGATCATAGATCGGACTTGTTTACATAAACTTTATCAAACAACTATAGTGCTTTAGATAATATTTTGGATTGTTATGTGTGTGAATCTTTGTTGTTTTCCTTGTTATTATCTTGTCCATTCTTGATGATTTAAATACTTTTTTTAAATTTTCCCTCAGCAGCCAAGTTAGAACTGAATCCCTGTAGGGTATAAAATGATCTTTCTTTTTCTTATTTGTAGCCTACACAATATCGCTCACTCGCCCAAAAGGTTCACATTGTGGCTCGCTGCTGCTATTTTACAGGAAACCCGACAATCTAACTTTATAAGGGAGTCTATGGTGGGGGGTCAAAACCAATATGACTGCCAATATTTTGTTCTTGATGTCTAATATGAACGTTTTCCCCATTTTACAAGCAGGTTCGATTTATTTCAAATACCTCAATATTATACTCAGTAATTCACTATTTTCCATATTAGATTGAATCTTTTATTTTTTAAGAATAGTATATGGTTTATAAAAGAACAATATTAACCATCTAAAAGTACATTCAGTATTTTGTTTAATGGAATATAAAATATGCCTTCTCATGCCATCAGTTTTTGTGTAAATACAAAATTCTATTTTGGAGAGTATAAAATATGCTTACGCGTTCTAACAGCCTTGGTTTATCTGCAATATTTGCCACCATAGACAAAAACCAACAGGTTCCAACTCTACCTTGTCCAATATCAAATCGTGTGGTACCGTCAGTAAACAAAGCTGGATTTTGACAAATTTCCTACAATATACAATTGGTTAAGAAATACATCCACGAGTCCATGTTAGTAGAGGATGAAGATAAATATTTGACTTTCTCTTATATATTGTAGAACTCAGTAAATTTTTCCAACAAAAGCCTGGCACTCCCAAGAGATTTTATTGTCTTATGCACCTCACAGAAGATGTGTTTATTGGTAAAATTGAAAATGGAAACGGGGAATGTATCAAAGAGACAACAATCCGGCGACCAAAGACCAGTGAAATATGACTTTTAGATAAATATTCCATAAGTACACATAGCGAGTTCGCACCCGGATACACACACTATTATATTGAACTATATAAGGACTATTACAGGAGAAAACATATTGGAGTCAGGCTTGTTTAATGCATGTCGTCTTTCGCTAAATTTTGTTATGTGACAACGTATATAACAAGTTGCTATCCATTCTTTCACATAAAAATAATGATGATGAAACTGTTCAAAAACAGAAATGTTGGAAAATGTTTTCAAAACAGGCGAGACAAAAAAGGGTAATCTTATCCTTAAATAGTTTTGCTTACAAAACAAATCTATATATGCAGCAGAAAAACCTTTAAATTCAGCTTTGAGATCGGCGCTAATTGTAGTAACGTTAAAACGGCTAGACTTTCGACTTAACACTTTTATTCCATAGTATAAATAGTTTATTGGTCTGGAACAGTAATTTTCACAGTTAATTATACATAGTACTTCCCAGTGTCAGTAGTGAAATCTGATAGATTATTTTATTTCAAAGTTACAAACGAACCAGACATTCATTACACACATATCATGCGTTTCTTCTTTACAAGACTCTACAGTGGCGCTGAAACAAAAAACAGTGCAAAGACCTTTTTTAAATGTAAAGTCAATAGCATTAAATACCAGACATAAACTGACCCAAATATCTTAATTATTTACTCACAGCTGGTCTTTGCCATTGAAGGCCAGATGCACTAGGAACAGCAACATCAACGGTGAATTCAAACTCAGTGTAAAGTCCATTGTCGTTGGGTGAAGGTCTCGATGGGTTTGTGAATTCTCCGCCTTCTGTGCGGAAATCTATAAACCGTTCTTTTGTTCCAACATCTGTTGGTATATATTCTGATCTACCAAAGTCCGGTGGCGCCGGTGTCTCCATATTACCAGTATCGTCGAAGTCGACATTGTCGTTTCCGGGTTTTATCGTTTCCCCTCCATTTCTTGTTTCGTCATTCTGAAATAAGTAAAGGGGAAATTATTTTGTATGAATATTTACTCGAAAGACACATAATAAAATGTGTCTTATTGATATATGTCCAACGACTTCTTTATAGGCCTTGGTAAATATCTTAGAGCAGTGGCAGTTACTAGTCCAAAGCCAATTATAACATACAAAACTAGAGGCTCTAAAGAGCCTGTGCCGCTCACCTTGGTCTATGTGCATATTAAACAAAGGACACAAATGGATTCATGACAAAATTGTATTTTGGTGATGGTGATGTGTTTGAAGTTCTTACTTTACTGAACGATTTTGCTTCTTACAATTATATCTATCATGAACTTTGCCCATTAGTAACAGAGAACTATATTTGGTAAAAATTTACATAGATTTACAAAATTAATGAAAATTGTTAAAAATTGACTATAAAGGGCAATAACTCCTTAAGGGGTCAATTGACCATTTAGGTCATGTTGACTTATTTGTAGATCTTACTTTGCTGAACATTATTGCTGTTTACAGTTTATCGCTATCTATAATAGTATTCAAGATAACCAAAAACGGCAAAATTTCTTTAAAAATTACCAATTGGAGGGCAGCAACCCAACAACCAGTTGTCCAATTCATCTGAAAAATTCAGGGCAGATAGATATTGACTTGATTAACAATTTAACTTGTGTCAGATTTGCTCTAGATGCTTTGGTTTCATAGTTATAAGCAAAAAAGTGCATTTTACCCCTATGTTCTATTTTTAGCCGTGGCGGCCAACTTGGTTGAATGGCCAGGTCATCGGACACATTTTTCAAACTAGATACCCCAAAGATGATTGTGGCCTAGTAGTTTCAGTGGAGATTTTGAAAAAGATTACTTAGATTTATGAAAAATGGTTAAAGATTGACTATAAAGGGCAATAACTCCTAAAGGGGTCAACTGACCATTTTGATCATGTTGACTTATTTGTAGATCTTACTTTGCTGAACATTATTGCTGTTTACAATTTATCTCTTACTATAATAATATTCAAGATAATAACCAAAAACAGCAAAATTTCCTCAAAATTACCAATTCAGGGGCAGCAACCCAACAACGGGTTGACCGATTCATCTGAAAATTTCAGGGCAGATAGATTTTGACCTGATAAACATTTTTACTTCATGTCAGATTTTCTCTAAATTATTTGGTTTTTGAGTTATAAGCCAAAAACTGCATTTTACCCCTATGTTCTATTTTTAGCGGTGGCGGCCATCTTGGTTGGTTGACCAGGTCACGCCACACATTTTTTAAACTAGATACCCCAAAGATGATTGTGGCCAAGTTTGGATTAATTTGGCCAAGTAGTTTCAGAGGAGACGATTTTTGTAAAAGATTACTTTAATTTACGAAAAATGGTTAAAAATTGACTATAAAGGGCAATAACTCCTAAACGGGTCAATTGACCATTTAGGTCATGTTGACTTATTTGTAGATCTTACTTTGCTGAACATTATTGCTGTTTACAGTTTATCGCTATCTATAATAGTATTCAAGATAACCAAAAACGGCAAAATTTCTTTAAAAATTACCAATTGGAGGGCAGCAACCCAACAACCAGTTGTCCAATTCATCTGAAAAATTCAGGGCAGATAGATATTGACTTGATTAACAATTTAACTTTGTGTCAGATTTGCTCTAGATGCTTTGGTTTCATAGTTATAAGCAAAAAAGTGCATTTTACCCCTATGTTCTATTTTTAGCCGTGGCGGCCATCTTGGTTGGTTGACCAGGTCACGCCACACATTTTTTAAACTAGATACCCCAAAGATGATTGTGGTCAAGTTTGGATTAATTTGGCCAAGTAGTTTCAGAGGAGAAGATTTTTGTAAAAGATTACTTTAATTAACGAAAAATGGTTAAAAATTGACTATAAAGGGCAATAACTCCTAAACGGGTCAACTGACCATTTTGATCATGTTGACTTATTTGTAGATCTTACTTTGCTGAACATTATTGCTGTTTACAGTTTATCTCTAACTATAATAATATTCAAGATAATAACCAAAAACAGCAAAATTTCTTCAAAATTACCAATTCAGGGGCAGCAACCCAACAACCGATTGACCGATTCATCTAAAAATTTCAGGGCAGATAGATCTTGACCTGATAAACATTTTTACCACTGTCAGATTTGCTCTAAATGCTTTGGTTTTTGAGTTATAAGCCAAAAACTGCATTTTACCCCTATGTTCTATTTTTAGCCGTGGCGGCCATCTTGGTTGGTTGACCGGGTCACGCCACACATTTTTTAAACTAGAAACCCCAATGATGATTGTGGCCAAGTTTGGTTTGATTTGGCCCAGTAGTTTCAGAGGAGAAGATTTTTGTAAAAGTTAACGACGACGGACGACGACGACGACGACGGACGACGACGACGACGACGGACGACGGACGCCAAGTGATGAGAAAAGCTCACTTGGCCCTTCGGGCCAGGTGAGCTAATAAATAATGATTTCCAGAATACAATATAACATCCAATGGATGTGGTGGAAAGACGCGTCATATACGTTATGTGGGATAGTAAGTGGTCATACCTTTTAACCAATAAAGTATAGCATGTATATATATAGTAATATTCATTGAACTAGAGGCTCTAAAGAGCCTGTGTCGCTCACCTTGGTCTATGTGAATATTAAACAAAGGAAGCAGATTGAAAATTGACTACAAAGGTCAATAACTCCTACAGGGGTCAATTGACCATTTCGTTCATGTTGACTTATTTGTAGATCTTACTTTGCTGAAAATTATTGCTGTTTATAGTTTACCTATATCTATAATAATATTCAATATAATTACCAAAAACAGCAAAATGTCCTTAAAATTACCAATTCAGGGGCCGCAACCCAAAAACAGGTTGTCCAATTCATCTGAAAATTTCAGGGCAGATAGATCTTGACCTGATTAACAATTTTACTTCATGTCAGATTTTCTCTAAATTATTTGGTTTTTGAGTTATAAGCCAAAAACTGCATTTTACCCCTATGTTCTATTTTTAGCCGTGGCGGCCATCTTGGTTTGATGGCCAGGTCACCGGACACATTTTTTAAACAAGAAACCCCAAAGATGATTGTGGCCAAGTTTGGATCAATTTGGCACAGCAGTTTCAGAGAAGAAGATTTTAGTAAAAGATATATAAAATTTACGAAAAATGGTTAAAAATTGACTTTAAAGGGCAATAACTCCTAAAGAGGTCAACTGACCATTTTGGTCATGTTGACTTATTTGTAACTCTGACCTCGCTGAACATTATTGCTGTTTACAGTTTACCTATATCTATAATAATATTCAATATAATAACCAAAAACAGCAAAATTTCCTTAAAATTAACAATTCAGGGGCCGCAACCCAAAAACAGGTTGTCCAATTCATCTGAAAATTTTAGGGCAGATAGATCTTCAACTGATTTACAATTTTATCTAATGTCAGATTTGCTTTAAATGCTTTGGTTTTTGAGTTATAAGCCAAAAACTGCATTTTACCCCTATGTTCTATTTATAGCCATGGCGGTCATCTTGGTTAGTTGGCGGGGTCACCGGACACAATTTTTAAACTAGAAACCCCAATGATGATTGTGGCCAAGTTTCAAATAATTTGGTCCAGCAGTTTCAGAGGAGAAGATTTTTTTAAAAGATTACTAAGATTTACGAAAAATGGTTAAAAATTGACTATAAAGGGCAATAACTCCTAAAGTGGTCAACTGATCATTTTGGTCATGTTGTCTTATTTGTAGATCTTACTTTGCTGAACATTATTGCTTTTAACAGTTTATCTCTATCTAAAATAATATTCAAGATAATAACCAAAAACAACAAAATTTCCTTAAAATTACCAATTCAGGGGCAGCAACCTAACAACGGAATGTCAGATTCATCTGAAAATTTCAGAGCAGATAGATTTTAACCTGATTAACAATATTACCCCATGTCAAATTTGCCCTAAATGCTTTGGTTTTTGAGTTATAAGCCAAAAACTGCATTTTACCCCTATGTTCTATTTATAGCCATGGCGGCCATCTTGATTAGTTGGCGGGGTCACCAGACACAATTTTTAAACTAGATACCCCAATGATGATTGTGGCCAAGTTTGGTTAAATTTGGCCTAGTAGTTTCAGAGGAGAAGATTTTTGTAAAAGTTAACGCCGGACGCAGGACGACGACGGACGACGACGACGACGGACGACGACGGACGCCGGACGCCAAGTGATGAGAAAAGCTCACTTGGCCCTTTGGGCCAGGTGAGATAAAAAGGGATTGTTGGATACCGACAATTGTATGCCCTTGTCAAACAAGAATGCTAGTCTAGTTATCATTAACATTTCCGTCCATTTAATTTCGGATCTCGAACTAATGCATTTGTTCTTTTTTGCAATGATTTAATTTGATTTTTTTCTGGATGATTTTTTCTCTCTTTACATATTTATATAACATAGTAATATTGATAAATATTATACTCACCATCATGATGTTTTTCACATAAGTGTATACATCACAATGTATACTTCCATATATATAGCAAAATTGTTAGGTGTTTCGTGACTTTCGTGACATGTTAAAATAAAAAGTTTTTTTCCTCTTCCACGAATTTAATTAACAAAATAATACATATTATGAATTAAATATCAAACCTTTGGTTGAGATGGCGAAAATAGATTTTTAAATGTAAAAGCATAAATTTACATGAGAATACAAAGCTCAAGGTGTTCTGAATCTTAATTGCATAACAGGAACTCGGACAAAATTACTAGTTCGGCTCATTGTATCAAACCTTTCCACGAAACGAATTTTGAAATCTGATTTTGCGTTTAACTTTAAAATCTAACGAAGCAGTTTCGGACTTTTCCGAGAATGAACACTCAAATGACACATTTAAGAACAGGATTATATTGAGTCCAGAGTTGTTGACTCTATTAACATATATTTTGATTATTTTGAATATATAAATATATGTGGATTATTTGGGCATAGACAAGATATAACATACCATAAGATGAAACAAATAAATATAAGGACATCTTCAACCAAGTATAAGACTACCAAAATAATTGATAAAAACACCTCGCTTAATAAATGAAAAATAACACATGCAGGTTGTAAACATGTTATTAACAGATTAACATAAGCTGTAACATTCCATATAAACCCATAACTCCAATGGAGGTTATAAACATGTTATTAACAGATTAACATAAGCTGTAACATTCCATATAAACCCATAACTCCATATACAAGCGAGTTGTTGTACCACAGCCAGAGTGAAGGTAGCTTAATTTAGACACACACACACAGAGAACACACAGACAAACAAAGCAAATGAAATGTTATCATATCTGGTGGTATAGGCATCAGTGGTTCTGATTGAGTTTTTTGTTATGATTTTTTTTTTAATTTCTGGATGATTTTTCTCTCGTTAGATTAGCAATCTCTTTACCTATTTATATTACATCTTTTAGTAGCATTGATAATACAAAGAACATGCTTATGTGTTCAGACGTTCGGGGCATGTCAAAACTAGAGGCTCTAAAGATCCAGTGTCGCTCACCTTTGTCTATGTAAATATTAAACAAAGGACACCGATGGATTCGTGACAAAATTGTGTTTTGGTGATGGTGATGTTTTTGTAAAAATTTACCAAAATTATGAAAATTGTTAAAAATTTATTATATAGGACATTAACTAATTGACCATTTTGGTCATGTTGACTTATTTGTAGTTATAACTTCGCTGTACATTATTGCTGTTCACAGTTTATCTCGATCTATAATAATATTGAAGATTATTACTTTAAAAGCTGCGAAATTTACTTTAAATAACCAATCATGGGTTAGCAATCTAATAACGGGATGCCTGATTGGTTAGACATTTTCATGGCAGATAGATGTTGACCCAAAGAACAATTTAACCAATGTCAGATTTGCTCTAAATGCTTTGGTTTCAGAGATATGAGCCAAAACGGCATTTTACCCTATGTACTATTTTAGCCATGATTGCCATCTTGGTTCATGGGCGGGGTTATCAGAAACATTTTATAAACAAGATACTCTAACTAAAGATAATTGTGGACAAGTTAAATTTGTCTCTCACAGTAGTTTCCGAGGAGAAGATTTTTGTAAACGATAACAAAAATTTACGAAAAATTGTTAAAGATTTACTATAAAAAGGCAATAACACCTTAAGGGCATACGATACAGTTTTGATCCTGTATTTACAAGTTCATGAAAATTTGCATATAGACTATTTTTTACCAGATTAAATCAAATATGTAATAAAAAATATACCTTCATGTGCTACTTTTTGAGTAAAATGAGGTCGAAATTTTGTCTATTTGCTCGAAATTCAGATTTGTGGCCGTAATTTCTTTTTCGAAAGAAAGACATAAGTTTTTTGTTATAAAAGATAAACACCAATTTTTTTTTGTTAAATAATCGGTAATTTCTGTATTTTATAAATATCCTAAAAAATATGCATTTTTTATTCAGAAATAAGTCATATTTATCAAATGTTCATGATTTGAGGAAAAAACGTCATTTTTTACTGCATGTTTATCAAAATTAAAAAAAAATCCTCTATTTACAGTTTTATAAAATTTGGGTCACATAATCTCCCTGCAAAAAGAAACAAAATGCCGTTTTGTAAAATAGGGGTCCATGAACTCGTTTTCAAATTAAATCAGTTTGAATGATAAAAATCAGTCGAAAAATGCATCTTTTCCCGATATGTCACAGTTTGACGTCGCGAAAATAACAAATTACGTTAGCAACGTCACTGCCTTCCCTGTAACTGTATCGTATGCCCTAAAAATCAGTCGAAAAATGCATCTTTTCCCGATATGTCACAGTTTGACGTCGCGAAAATAACAAATTACGTTAGCAACGTCATAACCTTCCCTGTAACTGTATCGTATGCCCTTGTCGCGAAAATAACAAATTACGTTAGCAACGTCATAACCTTCCCTGTAACTGTATCGTATGCCCTTAAGGCCTTAACCTTCCCTGTAACTGTATCGTATGCCCTTAAGGCCTTAAGGGCATACGATACAGTTACAGGGAAGGTTATGACGTTGCTAACGTAATTTGTTATTTTCGCGACGTCAAACTGTGACATATCGGGAAAAGATGCATTTTTCGACTGATTTTAGGGCATACGATACAGTTACAGGGAAGGTTATGACGTTGCTAACGTAATTTGTTAATTTCGCGACGTCAGGGCATACGATACAGTTACAGGGAAGGTTATGACGTTGCTAACGTAATTTGTTATTTTCGCGACGTCAAACTGTGACATATCGGGAAAAGAGGCATTTTTCGACTGATTTTTATCATTCAAACTGATTTAATTTGAAAACGAGTTCATGGACCCCTATTTTTCAAAACGGCATTTTGTTTCATTTTGCAGGGAGATTATGTGACCCAAATTTTATAAAACTGTAAATAGAGGATTTTTTTTTAATTTTGATAAACATGCAGTAAAAAATTACGTTTTTTCCTCAATTCATGAACATTTGATAAATATGAGTTATTTTTTAATAAAAAAATTGCATATTTTTTAGGATATTTTTAAAACACAGAAATTACCGATTATTTAGCAAAAAACAGTTTGTGTTTATCTTTTATAACTAAAAAGTTATGTCTTTCTTTCGAAAAAGAAATTACGGCCACAAATCTGAATTTTGAGCAAATATACAAAATTTCGACCTCGTTTTACTCAAAAAGTAGCACATGAAGGTATATTTTTTATTACATATCTAATTTAATCAGGTAAAAAATAGCCTATATGCAAATTTTCATGAACTTATAAATACAGGATCAAAACTGTATCGTATGCCCTTAAGGAGGCTCGTGGGTACAAAAAAAACAGCAAATATTTAAAAAAAAATTTTCATAATATATTTTATTCATTACATAACTAGTTGTAACATTATGATATGGTAAAAAAATCAACCCAAAAAATCAAGGCCTTTTAGCCCCAAATGATTTTTAAAATTTCGATATCATTGAAAAAGCTCTAAATTATCTCCCTTTGATGAAAAAAATGACATTTTTTTGGCATTAAAATTGAAATATCTTTTTAAACTCATCGGTGACCTATATTTTTTATTATTTTTTTCAAATAAGCTGCACTTAAACTAAATAATTGTAAAATTCAAGCAATTTCTTATATTAGGTTCTTTTTTTATTTCCATTTTACCTTTTTTTCTCCTATTAGTTCAACAGAAAAAAGTACCTTTACAAAAATGCATGCTTTTTTAGATGGCAGATTGTGAGCTTAAATGAACGGTGACCCCATATTTTTATTTTATTTTTCTATTAGGTATAGGATAAAGTTTATTTAGAGAAAAATATAGCGAAATCCTATATTAGAAACAAAAAATGATTTATACCCAGGAGCCCCCTTAAGGAGTCAACTAACCATTTTGGTCATGTTGACTTATTTGTAGATCTTACTTTGCTGAACCTTATTGCTGTTTACAGTTTATCTCTATCTATAATAATATTCAAGATAATAACCAAAAACGGCAAAATTTCATTAAAATTACCAATTCAGGGGCAGCAACCCAACAACAAGTTGTCTGATTCATTTGAAAATTTCAGGGCATATAGATCTTGACCTGATTAACAATTTTACTTTCTGTCAGATTTCCTCAAAATGCTTAATGGTTTCAGAGATAGAAGCCAATATCTACATTTTATCCCTATATTCTATTTTGGTTGGTTGGCCGGATTACCGGACTCTTTTTTTAAAACTAGATACCTGAATGATGATTGTGGCCAAGTTCGGTTAAAATTTGGCCCAGTAGTTTCAGAGGAGAAGATTTTCATAAAAGTTAAAGGACGACGGACATATAGGCGACAAACGACGGAAGCCAAATGATGCAAAAAAAAGGTGAACTGATAATAGGCTTTTTTCTTCTTTAAAAAAACACCATTTAATTAACAAAAGAATACATGTTATGAAATAAAATATGGTTGAGATGACCAAAAAAGAAATAAATATCTTTCATTTACTTTTTTATAATGTCAAAGTATAAATTTCCATTAAAATACAAAACTCCAGGTGTTATGTAGCAACATAACTCAGATAAAATTACTAGTTCAGCTTATTGAATCGAACCGTAACACGAAACGAATTTTGACATCTGTTTTTGCGTTTAACTTTAAAATCTAACGAAGCAATTTCGGACTTTTCCGAGAATGAACACTCAAATGACACTTTTAATAAAAAGGTTTAAATTTAGACCAACGGTTTTTGATTCCGAGTATAAACATATATTTTGATTATTCTCAATATATAAATATATGTTAATTATTTGGGCATGGTCAAGATATAACATAACATAAAATGATACGTATAGATATAAGGACATCTTTCACCAAGCACAATATACCAAAGATGTTGATAAAAACATCTTAGTAAATACTGATACACAACACATGCCTAAAATTATGTAAAACGAGCTGTAACACTCAATAAAAATCCCAAACCGTACTCCATATACAAGCGAGTTGTTATACCAATTACCCAGAGTGAAGTTAATTTAGACACACAAATAAAATATATATAATGTCTTGTAAGTTGAGTGAAACACACAGACTAACAGAACACACAAACACACATAGCAAATGAAATTTACCATATCTGGTGGTGGTATAGGCATCGGTGGTGCTGATGGAGTTATTTGTTTCTCCTCCTCTTGTGGAGGTGGCGGTGTTATTTGTTTCTCTTCTTCCTGTTGCGGCGTTGGCGGTACCTGTTGTTTGTCATCGTCAGTTGGGTTTCTCATGTCATTATCATCTTGAGGCGGTGGTGGTTTTGGACTTGGCTGTCGCTCTTCTTCCTGTTCTACAGGAGTAGGCGATGGTACTGGACTTGGTTTTCTGTCCTCTTTCTCTTCAACAGGCGGAGGAGGGAGCACAGGTGGTGCCTCTTCTTTTTCCATAGGTGTTGGAACAGGATCTGGTGGTGGCGGTGTTATGACTTTCCTTTGCTGTTCCTGTTTCTTGTCATTTTCTGTGAGTTTTACCGGCGGTGGCGGAACAGGGTGTACGTTATTTTGCTGATTTTCTTCTTTGCTTTTTTTACTACCATCTGATGAAGACGATGAAGACGATGATGTAGATGACTTTCTACTCTTTTTTGTATTGCCATATAGTTGGCTATCTGTTGGTGTTTTAGTTTTCCTACTTACATTTGTGTTTCCATGGTGACCAAGCGATGCATATTGTGTGCCGGTATCTGATGATGGTGCACATCCCATGTTGAGTAACTTTTCTGTAATAAACATTTACAATTTGTGCTAGCAAAGATCAAATAGATTTGAAGATATATAAGAACTGTTTTCTTTTTGTCATTATTAGTTTATTGCTAATTGTTGAAGGTCGTGTGGTGACCTATAGTTACTTAAATGTATGACATTTTGGGGTTTTGTGGACACTTACTGGCAACCATCTTCTCATCCTATATGAAACGATTTGATTCGACTCACGTTGAGTCAATGATCCATTTACTTTCAATCTTTCATGAGTAGTATTTAAAAGTGTGATGTGAGTGAAATAAAACGTCTGATTCGACTCACGTTGAGCCAATGCTAATTTCCTTCAAATCTATCATAAGAATTTAAGTGTAATATTTGTGAAATAAAATTCGACTCATGTTGAGCCAATGATCCATGTCCTTTAAATCTATCATGAGACATGACATGTAACGTGTGTGAAATAAAGCGATTGATTCGACTCAAGATGAGCCAAGGATCCGATTTTTTTCAAAATTATCATAAAACTTTAAAGTGAGTAAAATAAAACGATATGATTCGACTCATGTTGAGTCAATGGTCCAATTACTTTCAACCTATCACGAGGATTGCAGTGTAATAAGTATGCGATTCCGCTCGCGTTTGAAGAATCAATTTCTTTACCATGTAGACATAAGATATAATTTTCTTTTCGTGTCCATGGGGTCTCTTATTTTCATTCATTACCACCGGTTTCAAGTCATTTTTAATGGCAGAGCGTTTTGTTGTTCCCTTGATTCGGTTAGTTTGCTGAATGTTAAATATATGCTCTAAAAGTTTAATTCGGTGTAATTTTTATCATAAAAAAATATGTTATCGGACTAATAATACAAAAGTAAGTCAGCCGGATTAAATATAGAATCTTTTCATAATAAAAATCAAAGTACTGAAGTACTAAACATCGGATGACCACAAGTGCTTGTGGATGGTCAATAGCACTTGTCTCAGAAAAAAATATATATCATATTAAAATAACAGTAACATGTATATTTTATGCTTGTGAAAGAGATGTCAACCGGTAGTTTAAAAACATTGTTTTCCCTTCCATTTCTTTAAATTAATTACTAATACCTTGTATTATCTTTGCCCTCTGCAATTTTTATCACAAAGAACTTTTATATTTCCGAATGTTGTCCTGTGTTTGTTGTTTTGGTCCCCGTCTTTACGTTTGTTCTTATGTTGTGTTAGGGGAAGATTGAACCACCACAAAGTTTTTACACGTTTCACTCTGCCAGATCCTTTATGTGCCTGTCCCAAGTCAGAAGCCTGTAATTCAGTGGTTGTCGTTGGTTCATGTCTGGCTTATTTGTTTTTTCAGTTAATCTTTGGTTAATAAATCGTTGGCTTTCTTATACCAAGTTCAGATTTTTTCATGTCAAAGTATTTTATACCTGACTATATAGTATTCATTTTGCTAATAAATGAAGGCCGTACAATGAACTATAGCTGCGTACATCCATGTCACCCGGCGTTGGATTATGGTGGAAATAGTTGTCTTGTTGTCAACTTTACCACATATCCTCATTTGTAAAATATCTACATATAGGCGATGGTGTACAGGGTAGTAGATAAGTATAAAAAGCAATTAAATTTTACAAATCATGTATTATCTCGATTCAATGATTTTTTCCGTTCCAGGGGCGGATTTATGGGGTGTCCCGAGTTCCCCCTTTTTAAAGAAATTTTTAGTTGTTTTAATAGGAAATCACTGAAGGATAACGAAAGCGGGTCCCCTTTCTGAAATCCTAGATCCGCCACTGCGTTCTAAAACTCCGATGGAGAGTTTTCTTATTGGCAACCATACCAAATCTTCTTTGTTGAGATGAATGAAGCCAAATAGGGAAAATACTTATTAATGCATGATGATGCCATGATAATGAAGCTAAAACGTACCTGATTCAAATGAATGTCACCAAAATATAGTTTATAACAGTTATTTACAAATCCATGTTAACTTTCAACTTTCTTAAATCAAAGATAATATTTCAATATGCACTTGTTAAATTCCGGTATCAAATGAACCGTGGCGATCAACCAGTTTGAATGTCCAAAATGTTTTTTAAATTCTTAATAGAAAACAATACAATAATTGTGATGTTTACAGTCGAATCTAAGCAACTACGTAAACTAAAAGTTCGGATCGATTTTCACCAATGAATCAAATCGGCTTAGACTTAATTACAAAATATAGGTGAATATATTGGGACGATGAAAGACAATTTGATTATGAAATATTTTATGCATGGGTGACGTTTTTGTTTCGCTTGTGTGTAAATATAATTAAAAACGTCATAATTATAATACTTGAAAAATACATTGAAGCAATACACTTTCAAATCGTACGTTGTTTATTTATATGTACCTAATGGTGTATTGTAAATAAATAGCGGTTATATTAAAACAAAATGTGTTTGTCTTTGTACAATAGAGACAAGTATATTTATTTCATATGAACGGATTAAGGTTTAGACGGGAGGTTTAGACTGGAGGTTTAACCTCAATTCTTAAAACCAAAAAGAGCAAATCGCACTTAATCACAATAGAATATCCAATAAATCAACATAATTACAATAGAATATACAATAACTCATAAAAATAAAACAAATAAAAGGTTTGTCACATAGAGAAATCCTGTTGGAACCTAAATTATCTAATCGGTTCACTGGCCAAAAGGGGTTCAATGAGATAACTTTTTATTTTTTGGCAACGTTGTACCCCCACCTTCATCGCCCATATATAGTCGTTGCCCGTTGTTCGGCATTCGTTGCCATCATTTAACTTTTACAAAAAAATCACCTTTGAAACTTCTGTTCCAAATTTACGCTTTGCCGCAATTATTGTTGGGGTATCTTGTTTAAAATGTGTCCGGTGATCCAACCTGCCAACCAACATGACCGACAGTGGAAAAATATAGAGCAAAGTAGAAGAACGCAATTTTTGTCTTATATCTTGAACCCGCTTCAAATAGAGAAAATCTGACAAGACAGAAATCTTCACGATCCATTAACATCAAACTCTCAGATGACCTCTTCAAGGAGTTATTGTCCTTTAATGTCTTTTATTCTGAAAACCATTTATAGATAGACCGGGCAACAGGCTAATGAGTAGTCAATTTCGTTCGAAGTAAAAAACAAAACAAAAAAAACCTCGTCATCGACTTTGAATAGCTTAAAAGATCAACAAGACCAAGTCTACAAATAATTCAAATTAACATGGCTGAAATGCAATGTTTGAATTATATAATACAAATTGTCAGTTGAGTATAACCGATGTATTATGGATATTTATCTGACTCTGTATAGATGATGCTGCTTCTGTCTTATGAGTGTAGATTCATATCAAATCTTCATGTGACCTGGTCGTAATCTTATTCTTGTAATTTTGTGGTTCTGGATTAACATTCGTCAGATATCATGGCTACGACATAAAGCATATATAAGCACCAAATTGGACCTTAACAGCTCATGTCAAATTTGCATAAAGAAGTTGCAGCTTTAGTCAAAGTTTAAGTAAATTCACACAATTGGTATTCAAAAACTGAAAGCTAGTCAAAATATTTAGATTAGCACGGGCTACTGGGCAAGTGATTCCTTGCGGACTCACTGACTCTAGTCGGCTAACTGTATAATAAAATTCACGATGACGCGAGCTTCAACAATTAAGTGAACCGATAAATATAAGAAAAACTTGAAAAATCATGTTTTTATGATCCTAGCAAAAAACATAATCATAAGTATTGCCTGCTTCATTTAGTTATTGTATATGGTTGCAAAATTGTTGACTGTGTGCACATTGTTAGTATGAACCGCTTCATACAAGGTGTACTTCGGTCAACGATTTTACACTTCGGTAAATTTGCAAAACGAAGATGCCGCCGATTTCCGTATGTCGAACAGTCGACTCGTTTCTCGAATACTATTCACGGTCACCACTACCTGTCCCTCAGTGCCATTCGAGAAACGATTGTTCGACCAACGAAAATCGGCGGCATCTTCTTTTTGCAAATTTACCGAGGTGTAAAATCGGCTCTTAACACTTGGAACACAGGCACTTGTCTCCTAAAACAAGGAAGTGTATATTTAAAGATAATAAACAGTTCCTTGCCTTAAATGGGCCTTAAATAAAGTGATTCTGGGATCTCTGTAGACCACTTTTCAAATATTGCCGACAGTTTTAATTATGAGATGGTGTAAATTAGATACACCTACGGATGCAATAGCACTAACGCCCTCAGTGTGTAAATCTAATATATTAACATTTGTAACTACTCAACAGACAGCTATATCTGTACTGAACGACCAATTACCATGATTATGTGCACATGTATTTATCAATGATCATCAATAGATAAGCATAACAGATATAGTGTGGTGAATCATTTAAAGTTTTTCATTATAAAGAAAACTGTCATCTTTCAAGCGGAAACTATAAACATCCGGATTTTTTTGTTTGGACATTCCAGTTCAGTAAGAGGTAGGTAATCAATAAGCAGTTCGATATTTATTAATATTTGATAACACGAGAGCAGTCTCGATAGTGATAGATGCTGACCTTTATGCTCAATGTCACGCTTCGTTATTAATGTAAACCAGTTTTATGGTGGGTGGTTATATATAGAGATAAAATAAAGTATTGTATAATATATTCATGTACAAGTATGTGTCATCGCAGGTCACGAATCTCCATAATAAACACAAACTTCAGAAACGTAATATTAAACGGTATTGATATAGCAACTCAACAAAACAGTCAAAAGGTCGTGTTCAGCTAAAGGTCAGCTAAAGGTCAGCATGTGATGACTTGACAGTTGTAGTAGAAACATGGCTTAAATGTTTTGTATGATGCATTTTCAAACAAGATACAAAAAAAAACATTCATTTAAGTTACAAATGAAAAATTCTGTTTGTAGACGATGACAATTTGGGATTGTCGGCTTTTCTCCATTCATATAATATCTCAAGGAGAACACATATAACCCCGGGCGAATACAAATAACTATAATAGGGTCAAAAGTTAAGGTGAAGGTCAGCGTGACCTGAATATGGTATATGACACACATCCAGCAACTGATGCATCAGCATAAAAATATGACCAACGTAAGTTCTATTGTGAAAGAGTTATGCGTAAGACATAAATCAGACGAGGTGTTCATGCATATCATAGAGGCCAATGGACATAGTCAAGATCAGAAGGACCTATACCGTTTATATATGACACACACTCAGCCAACGATGCATGAGCAAACCAAGTTTATGTCATCTTAGTTGTATGTACAAAAGTTATGCGCAGGACACAAACTATACAAGGATAATCATTGGGATCAAAGGTAAGGGTCAACTTCAAAGTGACCTGCCTTTGGCATATAACACCACCCTATATCTAGCCCTATGATGAAACTGCATACCAAGTTTGGTTTATATGTTTTACGGTACAAGAGGTATCAGTCGGATCTTCAAGGATTTACTTTAATAAGAGTCAAAGTCAACTGTGATAAACTTAAGTGCAATGGTACAAAAGTTAAACGCAAGTAAGGAAGCGGGACTGACGACCAGAGGGTAAATCGAGAGACAGACAAGCAGACGCAACAATTTTGCTTTCATCTAACAAAACCCGAGTGAATCTAAAAGAGATTTTTTAAAGACATGAGAGATGTCTTCTTTAAAACTACATTTAAACTTCAACACAAATACTAGTAAGCAAAATAAGACAATTTCTAATCAAAGAGGTTTAAATGAAATTAAATGAAACATGTCAGTAGTCATATCTATAATAGAATTAGAACAATTTTTCACTTCTAAAATTAATATGATTAATTATTTGCAGACAATTGAGATGGCTTGGCGGGGTCTATGGCAACTGACTATGGGAGAATCACCGGAATTAGAAGACTTTCTTAGTCCAGTCGTAGGAAGTTTGGTTTATTTCATTGTAACCATGGGTACAGGAGTTATATTCCGTGTTTTGAATAAACAGTTCTCTCCTGCATGGTGCCAACAATACATCGCTGATTTTTCAGCCACTTTGGAAATGTGTGCTTACTTCTTCGAAAATAACTTTATAATGAAGCACTATGGTGCCATATGGTTATTCATTGCGGTTGTTCTCCAGTGCTTGGTAGCAAACAGAACATATTTCGGTGCTTCGGAGAATCCAGTTAAATCGTTCTACGATTTATGTACATATAAAATAAGCACAAAAACTGCTATTGCTAAGATATTAGTACAGACTTTAGCTGGTGCTACGTCGTATTATTTCGCCAGAATGGTTTGGGCTTTAGATCTTGTAGAGGATCACCGTGAGAGGTATTTAGAAACAGTCTGTGATACAGATCTTTCTGTTGCCTTGACCGTGGGCCTGACCGTTGAACTTGGCGCCACTTTGATTGACACATGGTTGGGTTTGCAGACCCTGGTTCCACAATCATTCATCGACGAAGTCCTGAAGTGTTCTAATGGTGCATTCATGATTGTCATGGGTAAATTATTATTTTGCAACACACAATATTTGCTTATCTATAATATATGTTTATATATAACATCCCAGTTCTAGAATTTCATATGTGTACACTACTCGATCAACAAACTTATCTTGAAAGGTTCTCCAGAAATAGTTATTAGCAAACATTACGACATATGATTCACAGTTGAAACTAAGATTAGTAATTTACGTTATAATAACAACTAGCTAGCCTATAAAATATCCGTACTATATCCTTTACACATATTTTGTTCACTTTTAAACACCTAGCCGGGTTCTCTTGTAAGCAGATAAATCACAATGAATTACATCACAACTTTAATCTTGGCTTTAATGATTTGGTAAATTTTTCCTGGTCAATAGAATCGATTTAAGGTTAACTTATTAAAATATTCGTTTAACAAAAAAATCTCAATTGTTCGGTTCATTGATTCCATCTCCAATTTGGGATACTCTTCAGATACTTTTAAGAAATTTGTGAATTATGATAAATCTAAAGAATGTTTGTGCATCTGGCTGGCTTTATCATATCTTGACCTTAGTTTCGTTTTTCGTAAAAAATATGTTTTGTTAACCGATCACGGGTTTTTTTTGTTACATTTTACCAATTGGTTAACTTGCAAATGCCGAATTTAAAAATCTCAAGCTATATCCATAAAAGAGAAGGCAAACACATCCTATATGTCAGCCGTACGCTGAGCACTCGTGTGGCATCTTTATATATAGCATTGAAAAGGTCCAAACAGGGAACGTCGGATGTGATATAATACAGGAAGTGTTTGGTAACTTCAAACAAGACCTATGATAGCCCTGTCTCAGTTATAGAAGAAAAAAGACTTACTTTTCACTGTGTGATGCACAAAAAGATATGTTCACCATGTATGAAGTGCAAAAGAACACGTTTTCACCATGTATGATATAGAAAAGAACACGTTTTCACCATGTATGAAGTACAAAAGAACACATTATCACCCTGTATGATATAAGAACACGTTTTCACCATGTATGAAGTACAAAAGAACACGTTTTCACCATGTATGATATACAAAAGAACACGTTTTCACCATGTATAAAGTACAAAAAGAACACTTTTTCACCATGTATGACATACAAAAGAACACGTTTTCACCATGTATGATATACAAACGAACACATTTTCAAAATAACATCTGTTCACCGTGTATGATATACAAAAGAATTTTTATTATGCCCCACCTACGATAGTAGAGGGGCATTATGTTTTCTGGTCTGTGCCTCCGTTCGTCCGTCTGTGCGTCCGTTCGTCCCGCTTCAGGTTAAAGTTTTTGTTCGAGGTAGTTTTTGATGAAGTTGAAGTCCAATCAATTTGAAACTTAGTACACATGTCCCCCATGATATGATCTTTCTAATTTTAATGCCAAATTATAGTTTTGACCCCAATTACATGGTCCACTGAACATAGAAGATGATAGTGCACAGTTCAGGTTAAAGTTTTTGGTCAAGGTACTTTTTGATGAAGTTAAAGTTACATCAACTTGAAACTTAGTACACATGTTCCCTATGACATGATATTTCTAATTTTAATTCCAAATTAAAGTTCTGACCCCAATTTTCGTGGTCACTGAACACAGAAAATGATAGTGCGAGTGGGGCATCCGTGTACTATGGACACATTCTTGTTTACCATGAATTATGTACAAAAGAACATCGTTTTACATTGTATGCATGTTGCAAAAACGAACGTCTTTTCACCATTTACAATGTTCAAAAGAATTTCTTTTGCTACACAATGGCACAGCAAGTTTCCTCGAGTTATCTCTTGTTATTTAATTTACTACAGTAATAGTTTGGTCACATGGACTTATGCTAAAAAATCACCGGTCAGGAGTATACTTTTATTCAGAAACTTGATTATATCAAATAGTTATTTTGATTTAGAAATGCACTAAACAGGTATGTTTTTTTTTTATCATTTAGGAATGCAGTTAACAAGGATGTTTTTTTTTTATAATTTAGGAATGCACTTAACCGGAATGTATTTTAACCCAGCCATGGCGTTTGGTCACATGTTTGGTTGTAGAGGAACCTCAGCATGGGAACATTTCATAGTGTATTGGATTGGACCATTCATTGGTTGTTATATGGCTCTCGTCTTTGATAATAAACTACATATCGATGTAACGAAGTCAAAGATGGATGCTGAAAAAAAGGAGAAATGATCGATTTCATTCTCAAAGTTTCTCGAGTTTATCTTTCGAGTACAAGAGGTTACTTACCTGTTTTGTAGTGCTTTATTCTGATGTTATCTTTTAAGAATCAACGTTTTTCCTTGGCTCAAATTTATCGTCAAATCTAAAGTTGCCGGTGACATTCCTTGCCATGACGTTAATGCGCCAAAACAATTGATGAAATTTCGCGGAATTTAATTTATCTAAAATTTATACATTTTTACAACTTCTTAATTATATACTATTTCGTAATGTGAAATATTATAAAAGGGATAACATTTACAGTACTGTTGTTGAAGACTTGTCCAAGATCTATAAGAAACTGTCTGTCCATCAACAATGACAGTATACTTTTGTTCCAAGCCAAAAATCGATGGTTCATTTATCTTGTTCCCGACTAGGGATTTCCATTGATAATACCATTAAACATTTTTCTCCAGGCCTGGTGCCCATTATTAGTATTTGTTTACACTAGTACCAGGCCTGGTGCTCAATCATAATTTTAACACTTAACACTTGTATAAGACCCGTGTTCTCTTTGATTAATATTAACAGTTGCTCAAGGCCTGAATGTCCATTAGTAAATTAATTAGCATTTAGCACTGGTCCCAGACCCTTGTGCCCATTATAGTAGTTTTTTACTCTAGTTCCAGGTCGGGGTACGAATAATAATTGTCATTTAACACTTGTCAATGGCATGAGTCAACCCATTGATAATTAACATTTAACATTTGTCTTAGGCCTGAGTGCCTATTAATATTGAAAATTAGTACTTGTCCTAGGCCTAGGTATCCATTTAACAATATAGCTTTAAACTATTCCCTAGCCCAGGGTACACATATTTAGTCCCATTAAATACTAGTCCTAGGCAAGGAAGTTAATTGATATTTTTAAATACAGCAATATGATGGTGCAATCCATATATATTATATTTGTTTTGTTAAGATGTGAGAAACTTGTTTGAAATGTGCAAACCTTGTTTATATACATGTAATTTAAACCTTGTTTGAATCGTGTAAACTTTGTTTGAATTGTGTAAACTTTGTTTGAATTGTGTAAACCTTGTTTGAAATTTGCAAACCTTGTTTGAAATTTGCAAACCTTGTTAATTTATACTAACCATATTGTTGATTTATATTACATTGTTCAATAAAAAAAATCAGTATATCAGTAATATGTGCTGAGTTGTTTATCAATCCATACAAAATATTACCCTTGACCTTGACATTGAGGAACAGACCTCAATCTCACCACTTGATCTTGAAATTGACATATACATATAAAATGACATATACTCTGCATCCAATCCACTAAGGATATTGTCACCAGTCCTTACATCCTAAAATGGCCTGCCAAGATAGAGGCAAGCGCAGTAGGATCGACTTTGATGATGGGTTTGACATCAACGACCCAGACCTACTGCGCACACCACCACACACATCGCCCGTCATCAACTCAAAAACGAAAGTGGCAATACACACAGCCATGCTAGCAGCACAACCTGATACTCTGTACCAGCAACAATAACGAAGTTGGAGTAAAATGAAGGCCAAACGACAAACAGACACTTGTATGTAAAATAGGTTTTTCCCATCCGCAATATCCAGACAGTATAGCTGGACATGAAACATCCACATATCATCATCATCCTATCCACATTAGCAAATAATGTAAATTCAAAAATATTTGCATACTTCATTAGGGGGGAAATAGGGTAGAAATCAATGTCACAAAAACAAAACTGGTAGCTTAAATTTGAAAGTATTGTTTGTATCTTGTAATACCTAAATTCCAGTTAAACTTTGATTTGTGTTGATTGTCAAACAATCACAATAATAAATGCTCACAATAGTTCCTGGATTTACAGTAGTGTTGACCTTCCATATATAGAAACTCAGAAAAAGACCTCATTCTGAATCTTTAACATGTATGATGACGAGGCATTATTACACATCAGACAGACATAGACCCCTAACAACTCATCTATATTTCAAATATTCTAGACTTGTTAAACTTTATCCTGAATTGAAACATAATCATTATTGTGTAGGTTGAAGTATCTTGTCCTTTTGTGTATAGTCTTGTTGATAAAAATGCAACACCAGTAATATTATAATTAATTTTTTTAATATATTTTTAATTTTGACAAATCACCAATTAAAATTAGGTGGTTGTTGACAAATCCTTGAATTAAATATCGTCATTTCTTCTAGGTGTTTTCTGGGTATATTCTTCATAACGTATGCTGCATTCTCGTCAAACAATGGCCATATGGCCAAACTAAGAGCTGGACGGACAGATTCATATCTGTAAATATAAAGCATTATAATAATGTTGATTGAGATGACTGTATGCCAAGAACTTTAAAGTTGAATTTTTAGAGGTCACAATCTGGTATGTTGTTTACATCATTATTTTAGTATATCTGTAAACAATAAGACAAAAGAGAAAATGTTTTTTTCATCTCAGCTGCTGCTACATATTTAAGAAAAATAATCACAATACCTTGTTACCAATGTAAGGGAGTAAGGGAGATAATCAAGATTTTTTCTAATCTATGTAGGGGAGATAATCATCATAGCTGTACCTTTTTACTTATATAAAGGAGATAAATACAATACCTAGCTACATTTTTAAGGAAAATAATCACAATACCTTGTTACCAATGCAAGGGAGATAATCACAATTCCTACTAACCTATGTAAGGGAGGTAATCACAATACCTAGACCTACTAACACATATAAGGGAAATAAATAAAATGCCTAGCTACATTTTTTAGGAAAATAATCAAAATACCTTGTTAATAATGTAAGGGGGATAATCAAGATTCCTACTTACCTATACAAGGGAGATAATCACAATATCTTTACCTTCTTACTTATACAAGGGAGATAATTACAATACCTACATACCTGTCTTTCAGTGATTTCTGTAGTTTTTTACATAAAGACTGTGTGGCATCTGTAAATAACTGAACAACCACCAAAGATTCCACCTGTAAACAAGGGTTGGATGAATGTGTTAACCAGAATAGTTCATACTATATAATCTTGGTTAAAATAAATTTATGTTAAAAAGGATTGAATACCATTTTTTTTTTAAATAATTTCATTTCTCTTTGAGCTTGTGTTTGTTTGGACCAAAGGTTTAACACAAAAGGTAACCTTAACTGGTTAAACAACAAACATATGGAAAGAATGATATGTCACATATTAACCTCATTGTTAGAGGAAATAATTAAACACTGACAATTTTAAAACTTCAGTAATGGCTAATTTCACCAATGGATATCAAATTAAAGCAATAACACAATTCCCTTGAATTACCTTTTCCATCAAATACTCCACTGCAGAACTGTCTATGATGCCATTTTTTGACACCACACAGAACCTCTCTAGGGTCTTGCATTTAGATAGTGAAGTACAGAATGTCTTGTCGATTGAAAGATAAGAATGCTCCAATCTAAAATATAACAAGAGTGTTCCTTATTATATAGAAATGAAAAGTGCAAATGTTGAATATTTAATATTTGAAATCTGTATCCGACTTATTTTTGCAACAAATAAGTTTTTCATGGATCTTTTATAACTGTAAGAAACAGGTCCTTGGATATTTATATTAATCAAATCACAGGACAATTTTACAAACTTAAAAATAAATAAATATAATGCTTGCATCAATCAACTTTGTCGTGTTTTAAAATATTGGTTTTTATATATGCTGTGTTTTTGATTACTTAAAAATGGTTATGTACAACTGTTCAGATTGATACTGTTGTCCTTGCAAGTCAAAATTCTGCCCATGGTTTGTTCCCTTTTCTTGTCAAATTCGTTATAGATTTGTAAATTTGTTACATATTAAAGGTAACCCTTTTAAACTTACCTAAAATCTTTTAAAGCTTCCATGTATGGGAAGGCCTGACAGAGCTGACTGATGTACATACAATGCGCTGTCAGTCCAAGATAAGCTAGATGGAGTTGCTGAAGATGTTTACATTCCTTTGCTATGACAACCAAACTCACACCTGATATTGCACCTAAAACAAACAAAAATAGTAAAATTATTACATTGAAAATAACCTCTGAACTGTACAATGCATAAAATAGAAACATATTCAATATATAACCCTTGTAAACTCAGCACAATTTATTTGTCTCAAAGAAGTTTGGTGTTGACATATTTAATTGCAGTTTATAGATTTTTTTTACTTTCTATTAATACTGGAAAAGAAAGACAGCTGATAACAAACTTAATATGCATCTAAATGATATCTTGTTAAATAACCATGTGATGGCAAGAATATAAAGATGCTAGCAATTGGGTTGAATGTAATATATAAAGTAAATAGACATACTATGAATCCCGGCCAACTGGAGAAATCTGAGGTGTTTCCATCCTGATATACATAGGAGTGTATCTGCCGTCATGAAAGACTCGGAACTGAAATAAATATACAAGTATTAAAGAATTTCCATCCTGATATACATAGGAGTGTATCTGCCGTCATGAAAGACCAGTAACAAAAAATAATTTCTAAAATATTTTCAAGTTATCAAGATCAATTCCAATTATCAGAATGTTTCTTTTCAATCTATATTTATATAATTTAAAATATTAACATGGTTGACATGGTATAAACATTTTTCTCTTGTTAAATACCATATATTGCTGCCTTACTGTCTCACTGACATATCATATGCATGTGTTTCAGGGAGTATTCTTTATTATAATTGTACATACATGTATTTATGTACCAATTGACAGCAGAAAAATCAAAGTAATAAACATAGGTATAACACCAACTTTTCACATTAAAAATAGAATGGCCAATCTAATTGGTCATTTAACAATTGAAATGAAAACTTCCAGGATAATTACCAAGGTTTATATTCACTTGGAGCAGGCTTAGATTTGCCTGATTGTATCACAGTTTGTTTTAGTCCACCATTTATCAGCTCAAACTTTGTCACCTTGGGACAACCTTTAACAATTAGTCCTAAACCTTTGGTCCATTTCTCTTCTGAATCTGAATTACCACTACTGGAAGTACTGGCCTAAAATAAAACAACATAACTTACAACAAGTACTTTCAGTGTGAACTTCCATTGATTTCAATGAAGGTTATCTTTATCAATTACATCATACTACAAATGTACATGTTATAAATTTTGATAAATTGTAAGTAAAATCTGAGAGTCATCCAAATAAGATGTTGCCTGATTTATCCAAAATGTACTGTAAATTCAGAAATTATTGCATGCACTTATTATTGTGATTTTGTCATTTTAGACTCAAATGCGATTTAAATTTTTTGCGATTTTGAGAAAAATCCTTTTTTATTCATATAAAATATTTCAAAATGCGAGTTTAAATTATTGGGATTATAACCCTGTCGCATTTTTTTCTCAAAAATAAAAACATTGCAATAATTTCTGAATTTACAGTATTCAAGTATAAAGATGTAAGCAGAAACTGAGAAATACAGGTTTTAGTTTGAGAAACCTCATAGATTTATTCAGATTAAAATAAAATGGAAGTTACACATTTTCATGTCTAGTTGATGAATCTGTACAAATTTGATTGCAATCTGTCTAGCAATTTTCAGGGATGCAAATTAACAAAGTATGAAACAGAAAGTGATATATTTAAGACAAGAGAAATAATCCTTTGCTGTCAGGTAATACACAA
The DNA here is from genome assembly GCF_036588685.1 of Mytilus trossulus. Lineage (NCBI taxonomy): Eukaryota > Metazoa > Mollusca > Bivalvia > Mytilida > Mytilidae > Mytilus > Mytilus trossulus. The sequence continues at coordinate 2,199,153 of NC_086374.1, forward strand.
ACAAATAATATTGAAAACCTTCAAATGATTAAAAGCATGGGATTGTGAGATAATTTCACTTCCATACATCCACATTTAAAATAATGTCTAGTGACTTGTTTAGCAGGACGAGGTGAAGAATACCAATTTTCAAAAGATAAAAAAGTATGCCAAATATTTTAGCAGCAAATATGGAAATGAAAATTAAATTTGATTATGTATGATGGAATGATTTATTCATACTTGCAGATGTTATCATTGATGACAGAATTATAATTACTGTAAAAGGTAACAACCCAATCAACAAAGGTATTATAACAAGGGTTATAAAAATTAACCATCCTTTTATAAATTGTTTACATGATTGATTGGTGGGGTTTAATGCCACTTTTATAACTTGTAGTTATATGGCGAGTTTTTATTTGTGGAGGAAGCTAAGAGTGCAGGGAAGAAATAACCAGTCTTCCTCTGGAAAATTATTAATTAACACAACATTTACTTGTAAAACATTAGTTGATGCAGCTAGTCGTCTTTTCTTGCTACCATGAGAAGGACCCTCAGCTGGCCTCTTCTGTGCCCCGCTTTCTTTATGATGTTCCACATGGAGACAGCATGGAGACAGGGATAGAGACGTTAAACCTGTTTAAGAAAACATTCAATAAATCATGATATGTTTACTTTTGAAACTGACTTATCTTAACTTGTACAAATGTGTATTACTGTATAAAATTAAGTACTTTTTGGTAAAATCACAATTCAAGACAAAACTTTACTGAATTCATCGATGAATATAATGAATTTTTTGTATTAACATTTATTTAGCTTTATAATCATACCAAGAAATGCTAACTTGTAATTGTTTCATCAGGATAAGTCAACAGTTGTCAATAGTCATTAAAGCATGATCAAATGTTAGTACTGACCTTCATAATTTCCCATAAAAAATGAGGAGATGAGGTATGATTGCCAATGAGACAACTCACCACCAGAGTCAAAATGATGTAAGCAACCATAGATCACCTCGCAGTTTTAACAATATGATTGTATATTATGACTTTTTACCTTTTAACTGTGACAAGCACCTGCAGATTTCTGACGTGATATTATGACAATGTACATGTATACCACTTAGGTTGATATGAGATAACTGATTACATGACCTTACAAGGGCACGGAATCCATTTACATCAAATTCCTGAAATGTAAAGTGATAATTAATACATGTGTAGCAACAGGTAAAAGTATTTATAGAACAGGTAAAAGCACATAAAAAGCAAGACCATTCTTTTGGTGGTATAACTTTGATTGAAAATAATTAAATTGACAAGGCAACAGCATGAAGAGATCAAGGTCATATAAATCGTGCTAAGACAGACATCATCATGTTAACATTACATGTATTCCATAGACCAAATTAAGTTCACCCTTTGCTTATAATGGTTATTGAAAAATAGACCTTTGTTTCAATTAAAGAATTATGGTTCAGATTAAGAAAACTTAAAATACCTTCTGAAAATACATTTATATCATTAAAAGTACAGTTTATAAATATTTTTCAGTAGACAAACCAATAATCAGTACATGTATAAAATTGAGAATGGAAATGGGGAATGTGTCAAAGAGACAACAACCCGACCATAGAAAAAACAACAGCAGAACCTTCTTTACATCAAATTCATTTCCAATCCTATATCATACATGTCATAAAGCATTAACTTCATTGTATAGTTTCACTTTTTTTCTAGGACTTTAAGGTAAATGTATTATTCATTAATACCCAATTCAAATTTAAGCTCTTTTAACAAATTCATTTAACATGAAATGATGTTAAATGAGCTTATCGTTTGTTTATGTGTTACATATTTTTTAATATTTTTTTTTTTTACATAAGGCTGTTAGTTTTCTGGTTTGAATTGTTTTACATTGTCTTATAATCGGGGCATGTTATAGCTAACTATGCTGTATCGGCTTTACTCATTGTTGAAGGCTGTACGGTGACCTATAGTTGTTAATGTCTGTGTCATTTTGGTCTTTTGTGGATAGTTGTCTCATTGGCAATCATACCACATCTTCTTTTTTATATTATAAAAAATCTGTTTTTTGTTAAAAACTAACAAATTCAATTGTTCACCTAAGTGACCTTTACCGTTGCATTCCATAAAATAAGTATCCCACACATAATAATGAGTCAGTATGTTTTAGACAACATTATTTAACAAACATCTGGGTAGACAGTATTATACACATACCTCTCTTCCTAATATTGTCCATTTGTTCATTAGTTTACTGCTCATTAAGTTTAGACTGTGTATATTTGGACAGGATGAGGCTATTGATGTTAGTGATATATTAACACCTTGGACATGTGTATTAGCTAAGTTCAGATATTGTAAGTGAGGCTTCACTTCCAAAACATCACAATCCTCAGTGAAAATCTTGTGCAGACAAATGTTTGACAGATCCAAGTTTTCCAGAGATCTGTGGGATTGCCAAAACGAAGAACAGAACTGAGACTGATTTTCAAAGTTTGCTGATGGATTTAAAATAGTTTTTAACTGAAGGTTTTTCAATTTGGCAATTGAAAATAAAGCACCATAGTAAAACATCCGAGCTGCGGCATCAATTGCACAGTTTAATGAAAGGTGTTGTAAATGTTTCAAGTTTTCCAGTTTGACTACATTTGGTTGAACCAGTAGCCTAGGAATTCTACCACCTATGTTTGGCTGACCAAGAACGTGCAACGATTCCAGTCTGTTACAATGTTCAAAAAAGGAGGAAATTTTATGTATTATTTCTACCGATATTGCTACATCAGTTCTTGTTGATTCTTGAACTTCAAAGTGAATTGTAATGTGTTTCAGATTACCGATCGTCCTTTGAGCTTCTGTCACACTATTGACTTCTTCATCAAATTCATGAATATTTTGTGTTGTGAATGAAAACTTTTCTAGTTTTGGTAAAGATCCAAGAATCTTACAAATTTTTTTGGATGTCAAATTAATTCCAACTAAATATAGCTCTGTCAATTGTCTGCATTTACTGGTAACCCATTCTATTGATCTGCTTTTGAACCAGTAACAATTGGCAAGATTTAGACATTCTACATGAGGATAACTATTTGCACCATAATCCAGAAGCATGTCATCTGTAATGTTGTAACATTCTTCAAATGTTGATGACCTAAAATAAAAACACAAATTTTCAGACTTTCAAATAATTATATCTTTGGGTAGCATTCCTAGACTGTTCAGTAATGAAGTACAATGATGTCTTCATGTAACAGCAGACATGGGGTAATCGTAATCAGTAATCGTAATCAGCTGTAATCGATTACATTTTGTCATGTAATCACATGTAATCAGTAATCATTCATTTTCTGATTACAAGTAATCGGAATGTAATCGATTACATTGCAAAAAACAGGTGTAATCATGATTACTTTTAGATTACTTTTAGATTACATTTATATGATTACTTGATGATTACAAATTTTAGAGACATAATTTATTTTTAAAATAAATCATGCTTGCACATTAAACTTAGGTTTACAATGTTTTACATTGTCCAATTGTCATTGATCTTTATTACTGTTTGAAAAAGTTTTGTATAACTATGGTTAAGATTTGAGATTGATTAAAGATTTAAACTATTTAATTAGAAAAAAGTGAAACATGTTTATTTTCTATACTTCAGTGATCACACTGGTTTAAACTAGAACAGTAACAGTCCTTTAAAAAATTTATAGGATAAACATATATACTGTAATTTCAGAAATTAATGCAATGTTTTTATTATTGCGAAAAATGCGACAGAGTAAACGCAATAATTTAAACTGGCATTTCGAAATAATTGATATATATACAAAGTAAATATGAAATTTCTCAAAAACGTAAAAATTAAAATCGCATATTTAAGTCTTAAATGACAAAATCACAATAATATATGCTCACATTAATTTCTGCCTTTACAGTACATAGTTAGACAAAATAAAATTTGTGTTTTAGGTTATCCTTCTAATATATTGTTGTGTTGATTATTGATAGGTCATGGGTTTTTTTAAAGACACAACCCAGAAAGTACCATGGTTCTTGTATAATACCAAACTTACAAATTTGAAATCCTCCAAATGAATAAATAGTTGTTGTTTGTTTATGTAATTTATACGTGGATATTTGCCCACCCAAAATAGATGGGCTGCTTCGTCGCTTCTGGTGCCTACTGACAGCCTTGGAATTATATAAATCGGCCATCAATCTCTTCAATGCATTTTGCCTTTCATTTTCAAGTTTATCATGTGACCATGAGAAAACAGTGATGATTTATGCAAATGACCATAATGTAACACCTCGCTCATTTACGATGCAAGTTATCTAAATATTTGAGAGCTTCCGATTGTAACGTGGTTGGAACTAAATGCTTCATACTCATCTCCTATAAACATGATAAAGGAGGTGAAAAATATAAATATTTGCATATTTTGAGTCTCCAGACCACAAACTCTCTTGTTGATGTCCATTTGAAAGTGAAAGTCTAAATGCAGAAATCAATGGGTTTCTGTGAAAACTGTTAAAATATAGAAAATTTCAAGTTTGCAGGTAGGTGAAACTTACATAAATGAAGAGATAAATGAAAAATGAAGAGATTGATGTCCCATTTATATAATTTCAAGTCCGTCAGTCTGAAAAACAGCCGTTTGACGTCAGAGTAATCTCGGACTACAGGAGATCCAAATGCACAATCATCGTAATACACCAAAAATCATTGTTATTATCATTTGATTTGGTGAAAACTTTTGCATTGTTCGTCATGAACTTGATGAAGGCACATTTTTGTACCCCAATAAACACCCTATTACAGTGCAATAAACATAAGCTAAGCACAAAGAAGTGAAATACATTAATAGTGACAAACTCGACAAAACCTGCCAAATGCTCTATACACTCATGAATGAAAAATACATGATACAGAGCAATCAATATAAACACATAGAAGTAAAATACATTACAACGACAAACGCTCCATTCACTAATGACAGCTACAGCATCACTACGCCCTAAAGAAAAGTTTTTCCAACAGGCCATATATAGATTGACACGCCATATTAAAGTTACTAAATAGGTATAATGCTGGTTTGTATATAAAAGGACTACATATCAATTTATTAATATTAATATTAATATTAAGACATGAATCATGATGGAAAAAAAATATTTGTAGTGTGTGATGAGATTTTTGACTAAGAGTATATCGATACTACTGGTGAATAACCTGACTAGACTTCGATCCTGTACAAGTCTTTGGAATCGCTTGCTGACTTTACTTAAAATACAAAGCCTTCCTGAGCTTAAATGTGAGAAAATCAACAAAATAATGTCATCTGGCAGTATCTGAAAATTATCCATCGCCGTCCATTCGGAAAAAATTGATATGTTCCGAGTGACCAATCAATAAACCACAAAGTCAAGTCGGGAAGGTAATGTTGAGCAATACGGAAAGGGCGTATTCGAATACTAAAAAATGTAGTAAACTAAAAGGATTCTAAAAGGCAGTGGCTATTTTGCCGGCTCTAATTAAAATATCCTTATTCAAACAGGCAAAATAGCCTATTTCTATAGAAATTGCTATTTTGCCAGCACCTCAGTACAATATGATGAATTTGTTAATTTGTAGGTTCTTTGTGAATAGTGAACTCGGAGTGAAATTTGCACGTGGAAATTTGATAAAATATTTACATTAGAAAAGTACTATGAAAATGTGCAGTCAACCTGAGAACAGTATATCTAATATGTATGTTCCTGAGTCAACTTAAAAGAACTCAAATAATTACTGATGCACCAATTGTTAAATGAACTCAAATAAGCAAACAGCTAAAGTTACATCATTTGAGACACGTGTATTTTTTTTAAAAACATTTCAAGCATCCATTTATTGCAATAAAATCATATATAACATGCAGTTGCTATTATTTGTAAAATCAGTCAGTGACAGTCTAATGCTACATGTAAGAATAAAATCTCAGATTTTAGTGCGTGTTATATATAAATAACGAACCGGCTGCTAACTTCACATACATTGTGTTATAGACCTATAATGAAAATTAAAAGTTAAAAATCTCAATTGCATCATAAACTTGATAAAATATTACACAATATATATAACAAAGTCAATCAGATCATCAGTAGCTTCACAAATCTAAAATATTTAATCAAACTTGCTTTTTAAATAATAGCCAGTAATTTGAATTGCAAATGTTTGTGTGTGTTTGTGGGGGGGGGGGTCAGATGTGTTAAAAAAATGTCTTTTAATTGACCAGGACTCAAAGGCGGATTTAGAGGGTTTTTCAGGGGGCCCTCTCTCATGATGGAAATTTCTGGATTCGCCACTGGACTTCCGCTTACCAATAATGTCATCTATATATTTTTCCAGAACCTGCCATGGCTGAGCAACGTGAAAAATTCACTTTATTGTTAGTGGTGCCGGTCAAATAGCCATTTCTATAGAAATAGCCTATTTTGTCGGCTTGGATTAAGACATTTTGATAAGAGCCGGCAAAATAGCCACTGCCAAAAGTAAAATCACAAAAATACTGAACTCCGGGGAAAATTCAAAACGGACAGTCCCTAATCATGAAATAGCAAACTGAAAAGCTCAAACACAGTCAAACGAATGGATGACAACTGTCATATTCCTAATTGATACAGGCCTTTTTTTTTATCGGGAATTACAAGTTTTCTTCTTGGATTCTTCATAGAGTCTTGGCAGTGGCCATTTTTCTGCCTTTCTCAGTGCCTTTATTCTTCTTTCAATTTCTAGCGATCCTTATTAATACTGGGACTATTCCCCGGGCAATGATGTCTATATACTATATACATTTGAGAACAAAAAAAGTTAGGGATAGATCAAATGGATTAGAGCAGATTCTGATATAATACTCTTGAGTCCATGTCTCGATCCGAGTACACATACTGCATGACACCATATTATTTTATGGCAGATGATTCCAATTTATACCCGTTGAACATGGATGAAAAGAATATTTATAACTGTCTTTAGCCGATGTAAATAAATATTGGTTAAATCATGTCTGGTTCTATTGTCAAGTGGGATCAAAAGGTTAAATGTAGGGACTACAACACTTACATCATCATGCATAATTTAGTAAAAGAAAGCAAGTTTGTAACTTGAACGCTTAATTTCAAGTGAGGAACAATTTAAGTCAGTCTTCATTTCAGAAACTGAGCTGGTATTATGGAAGCAGTTGCACGAGAAGCTTGCTGCTCTTCTCTGAACTTTTTTAATATATGAAATGATGTTATTGATGTGGATTCCAAACGGTTGAGCAGTACTGTAACTTTGGTGGGACAAAAGCTGCATGAGTTTTAACTTTAGTTAAGTTTTTTTTTAAGGTTTCTACTAATAAATCCAAGAGACTGATTTGCCTTTGATGTCATATTATCGATATCTTTATTTTCAGTTGGTTTTCTTTAGAACTAATGATTGGGAAAGTATTTATCTTAAAATCGGAAAATAAGGAGAACTGAGTTCAAAGATGATAAATGCAAGTTATCCACAAATATACTAAGGAGTCTACTCCCGTATTCGGTAGAAGAAAAAAGAAAGGGAATATATACTTATTTTGAGTGGTATATCTTAATTATAGTTATCATTTGTATTTTCTGTTCTGTCCTGCATGGCCTTATATAACAGTTATTGTATAACAGTATTTTGTCTTTTATGTTTCTCAATTTATCTCTTATCTTATATGTATCAGTATCACAGTGTAGATACTATTCTGTACGCTATCCGGAAGTCGCGATTTTCGAAGCGAGGATTTCAAACTGGCTAACAGAACGGTTTTGTTTTGGAGCTTTTTCTCATCATTTGTTTATTCCTATATCTATAAAGTGCTTTGCACATCTTAAATGTATGTACAACATCATAAATATCAGTAACTGTAACAAAAACATGCAGTAGAATATAAAATATACGCGTGCATCACACCAACTTCATAGAAAAAAGTGAAATCGATTGACAGTTTTGCTCTCGTAGTACAAAGCAAATAATCTTTTATTGCAAATATTTGCATCAGTTTACAGTAAAATATATACTGTTTCAATATTCCTACCGTATTTAAGTAGAATGTTCGTATTTCAAATAAAAAATATGTTTTCATTGAGGATCCCAAAATAAATTACTGTACGATCAGTCTAAAACTGACTGTATTCTAGTAGCGATTTCAGATTTTTTGTCTGTATGACCAGTCGTGATTTTGAAGAAAAAAACAACAACAAAAGGAAGTTTTTAACGACCTCGACTGAAAAACAACGGCAATTTGAAGGTATAGACGTGTCTATGTGATATAATTTATGATTGTGTCCATGGAACTATAACGTGTAATTTCTTTCATCAGACAATACAAATATATTTCTGATGATTTTTGTAGACGGCAAAATAATTATATTTTTGTTCCGTCAGTCTTACTTAAAATCAAATGCCTAAAAAGCAATAGATGATTCGCTTGTGGACTTTGTATTAGTGTGTCGTTGCAGTTATCTGTTTAACTATTACATTTTTAAGACTATTTACACCGTCTACCGTTGACCAATTGGTGATTACATACATCAAGCATGTCTCTTTTAAAATGACAAAAAATAGATAGAGAAAGCTTTGTTTAAAAAATTTAGGTATTGAGGAAAGAATTAACGAAATTATACCCCGCCACTTCTATAGTCCATGTTTTGGGAAAAAATTAACCACCAGAAAAACTAAATTATAGGTGCACAGGGGCATCATTTAATAACGAATATGAGAAAGTTTAAACTTTTATTAATACTAGTATTGGTATATGGTAAGTTTTTGAAAGTTGCGTATAGTAAGCGGGTACCATCCAATAAGGTAGTGGAAAAGTCCATATCATGGAAATAAAAAACTGATGATTTTTTCGAAAAACCAAAATAAGAGGTACACAATTGAATTAAATGATAAGGAATCTGAAAAATATTCATTAAGTTATGACAAGTGTCTGAAGGAAGTTGTGGATATAAAATAGGTACGCCCAATATAAGGTTATGACAAAGTCCGTATTTTAGATAGAGAAACATCAAAAATATTTTTACAAAAAATTCGAAATAGAAGGTCCATAGTACATTAATAGATTAAAAATGGAGCGATAGAAAAGTTTAACAATTGGTTTTGGAGGTCACAGTTGGAAATACCTGATGGGTGCCCCCATATAATGCAATGTTCAAGTCCGTATCTTATATAAAGAAACCCCATAAAATATTTTTAATAAAATAAGAAATACATTCCTTTTTTTTATATAAATAAGGCCGTTAATTTTCTCGTTTGAATTGGTTTACATTGTCATTTCGGTGCTTTTTATAGCCGACTTTGTGGTATTGGCTTTGCTTATTGTTGAAGGCCATATGGTGGCCTATATTTGTTAATAGCTGTGTCATTTTGATCTCTTATGGACGGTTGTCTCATTGGCAATCATACCGCATTTTCTTTTTTATATTATGATTTATGATACGGAATCCAAGTAAAAAATAATTAATAGTTATACCAGTGACGGATTCAAGAAAATTGGGATCCGGCGGTTTGAAACTCTTTTTTAACTTTCAATGCATTTGTATGGGAACATATATTTGGAATCCTCTTTTCTCCTGGATTGGACCCCCTCTCCATTTAAAAATGTCTGGAAACCCCAATGTATATTAAATGGTTTATGAGGAGATGCGCTTGCAAAACCGGCGAAACATGTTGTACCAGTCCAACGGACGAACGGAAAGACGGACATCATTATCACTATAAACCATCGCTTTACAAAGTGGTGTACAATTGAGTGTGAAAGAGACAGATCTACATCCAAAACAAAGTGAAGGAACTGTGATCAATTATAGGCTACAGTACGGCCTCGAATGTTTGTAAATTCATGCATTTTTATATAGTAACAATTAAATCTGTGTGTTTGTACAATTTTAAGTATAACGGAGGACATTCCTGAAACTTCTATAAACAAACAAACCTTCTTCTTATTTCAGCCACATTCAAACATCCTTCTACTTAATGTTGTAAGTCGAGTACACCCTATCAAGCTAAAACATGTTTGAAAAGTTTACAGGATGTGCATTTATTAAAATATATTTGTGTTATTTAGAAAAATGCCATCTTCTAATGTATCGTAAATAACTTTGAAATCACTACTAGAATACAGTGAAATAAAGACTGATCATACAGTTTCAAAATATACAAGCTCGACTGATCGTACAGTGAGAAATTTAAACAAGTGTAATTTTCTTATTTCTGGCTTCAAAGATCTGGCTGAAACTTTTACCACCACTTAAAATATACTTTATTTAGTAAATTAAGTCTGGATTTAACGTTAATTTGTACAGTAAGAGTGCAAAAAGATTGTTTTTAGGTTCACCGACTGATTTTCCTTAGTGATGCACTTGAAAATCTCTTAATTAAGGCAAAGATACGAATAATGAATGTGCTAAATTTAATTATAAACCATTTGTGAATATCGATGTCAGCTGAATTAATCATTAAGCAATGTACAGATGAACATCTTAACGTTTAATATAGTATATCCGACAAATTTAAAATGTGATCCAAAACGTTCTCGCTTCGAAAATCGCGACTTCCGGAAAGCGTACAGAATAGTATCTACACTGATAAACTCATAAATATCAGCAAGATTTTGTATTTGCACCAGACGCGCGTTTTGTTTACAAAAGACTCATCAGCTACGCTCAAATAAAAAATTGTTAAACAAAACAAATTAAGTACGAAGTTGTTGAGCATTGAGGACCAAACATTGTTAAACGTTTTGCCAAATACAGCTAAGGTAATCTATTCCTGAAATAGAAAAGCCTTATTTTGTTAAAAGTTTACAATTGACATATCAATGATACTTCATATCAACAAAGAAGTGCTGACTACTAGGCTGGTGACTTCATATCAACAAAGAAGTGCTGACTAAACGATTGGTGACTTCATAGCAACAAAGAAGTGCTGACTACTAGGCTGGTGACTTCATATTAACAAAGAAGTGCTGACTACTAGGCTGGTGACTTCATATCAACAAAGAAGTGCTGACTAAACGGTTGGTGACTTCATATCAACAAAGAAGTGCTGACTACTAGGCTGGTGACTTCATATCAACAAAGAAGTGCTGACTACTAGGCTGGTGACTTCATATCAACAAAGAAGTGCTGACTTCTAGGCTGGTGATGTTGTTGTAATGTGATTAAAGCTCTTTAAATATTGAACCCTTTCATTTGAAAATGAAATATTATTTTTCTTATAGTTTAGACTAATTACTGCCAAAAAGACTGCCAGTCGATGATTTCGGTAGATGCACAATTCATTTTGAAGATTGACTTATAAATAAATAAAAAAATCCGCTTAGAAAAAGGTGAAGGGTTGATCCGGCAACAATATTTTGAATAAAAAAATCGGTGAAAGGGTGAACAGGTATATTAGCAATGAGAGAAAGTCGGGTATACACATTATGACCGAGGCGGAGGTTTCCATGCAAGCTTGAGGTACCAAGGGAACATTTAAAATTGTCGAACGACAAGACATGCATGGCTGTTAATATCAAAACATGTTTAAGTAGATTGCGTTGCGTCATCTATTTTAGAAATATTTTTGATTATTATGTCCACTATATAACCATGAAATATTACAGAAGATTGCATTTGATCTTAACAGCATAAAGGGTATATACTATTTGTTCCAAAAAGAACAGAACTTATGATTTTGTTTATTACAAAGTTTTCAGCTGAACTTAAACAAACAATCGGCATTCCCATGAGAACCAACTGTGCGTCTCTTTCATATGAGGCTGACTTCATACATAGGAACTTCTCTGGAAAATGAAAAGACTCGGCCAGCATATTATCATTTAACTTCAAGATCATGCACTTTTATAAAATAAGATCGGTGACTACATGTATTTTGAAAGTATCTATCATGTCGAACTTTCAATAAAATAAAGGAATCAACGGATATAGTTGAATTTACCTCAAATCTTCACTTACATCTACAGAAATTGACATTGATGTATAGGTTACAATTCAGAACAAAACTTTACGACAAAAGAGATTTCAGCTTCCGACTTGTCAACTTTCCATTTCTATGTAGCAACAGTTTAGCATGTACCTACATATTAAGTATACACCGGTATCCCAGTTAACACGATATTCCAGAGCAGCTCAGCTTGCATCTTCTATCTTCATTTCCTTAGTAGAAGTTTGCTACTTTATAGAAAGATATATGTTGAAGTTGAGTCTCTTCAAAATTTCTACGGACGCCATCATATAAGGAAATATCAGAATATCTGTTTCAAAGATGATGACAGATATTTTCCAACTGTTATAATTGCAATATACTTTTTTCCTCGAATGTAACCTACCGAATTTTACTTATCACCAGATTTGTACCTTCATTAGAAACACGAAAGTTGTCAATATGTGCACCAGGATCAGTTAACCCTTCCGGAGCACATGAGACCATTCCTGGTTCAAGTTGTGTGTCTCTCTTACAGTCTTTAGTCAGTTTTCTATGTTTATATTTGTGAATGCAGGACACAGACAAATAGTCACAGGACAGAAATCACAATTCATTTTTGAGATTATTTTTCTTTGAATAAGACATTACTCTTTTCAAAACTTTTTTGCCTTTTTATTGTACAATTATATGTGAAGTAGATTTGTAAACTAATTTATTTCTAAAAATAGTCAATAATGATCATATAATTGTTAAGCCAAATAGTTGTCAAAGTGGCTTACTAGGTTTTAATGGGCTTCTTGATGCTAAAATATCAGATATCCTGTACATGATAACAATATTATAGATCTTAATTTGCCAAGGAATATTACCAATTTCCTAAATTGTAAAATGAATACATGTTATAAAAAGAAATTGTGCCAAGAACTACCTCTTTTATATTCAAACAATTACAAACAAATCTAATTTCGTTTTCCTATAAATTTGACCGTTTATTTGAATATCCCTTTGGTATTTTTTGCTTCTCTTGTTCAATCTGTTAGGTGTGGGACCGTGTCAGTTGATGAATCTCCATTCTTAACAACCGTCAGTGTTAGTCGATCGAACGTTTTGATATCAGTGACGTCAGATCTTTGATACTATCTCTCTGTTTAATTTATTGAACACGTTTTGACACTAAAGGAACTTTTGAGTTTGAAGAGAACATTAAGCTGGAGTTAGCATATATTTATAGCGGCTAAGCTAGTCAATTTAATCGTAACTCTTTATGTGTATGACCTAACATTAATGCCTGTTTGCCCTCGTGATGCAAACTTTCCCTTTTTGAGTATTTATTGTTTTGCTCTTGTTTTACACTGTTGCTGGTGGAACCATTGCTTTGTGGTTTGTCCTAATTTGTTTCAGCCTAAGAGTTATTCTGATTTGTCGGTTTATATATGTCTTTTGTTGTTGGGATTAGAAAATGTAGTATGATTGCATTGTCAGTCTGATGGTTACTTCCTTATGTTTTCCTCTCTTTTTCCAAGTGTTTTCATTTTGGTTATGCATGATGCCCGATGATAGAAAAGTGCAATATGGTTTCAAGGCACTGCAATTAGAAGGGGTCCAATTTATCATATTTTCAAAACTAGTTGATACCAAAATTCCTAATAAAGTTTTTTTTCAATAACTTTAACAAGTCATGAAGTCATTAACAAAAACTATAAATTGCAGAATGGTTGACAACATGACAAGAGTGCACCCACTGCACTGTCCATTACTTTACTGACCGTGATTGCCCTGATTTATTGTTAAAAGTTTTAAAAGTCATATAGATAACGGTTTTACTATGAAGTATCACATAAACTAAACACCATCGGAGTATCCATGACAATAAGGTCCACATTTAACAATAAATCCTTACACTAAATATAGTTGCCCTTTTGCTTATCTAGTACCATAGAAGCAGACCAAACCATAATCAAAGACAAGTGCTTGTAAGCACTGAAAGGAAAAATATTGCTTTAATTTATCAGTATGTCAAAACTACAATTATGGACAATGACATCATTGAAAATTTTAGTCATTCACCTTGCACAAGTTATGCAATTTTATTGCAAATTTAACATCATTTTGTAACTTAAGTATCTGAGCATGTACTGCCAAATTTCTGGAAAAATTCATGGGTAGGATGTTTAGAATGTTATGATAAATGCACTATATTTTGTGTATTTCAAAGTAAACCTTAGAAGATTTGGATATCAGGTCAGTACCATAGAGTTTTAATTGTATTTCATGCAATCTTTTACCAAAAACTATTAAAACATTGACCAATGTACCATGAAAAGACCTCAAGGTCAGATGATACATGTCATTCAGACATGTCTACCATACAAACATTTCCTAACACTAAATATAGTTGACTACTTACAGCATCTAAGAAGAAGACCAACATAGCAACTTTAATGTTAGTTTAAATTAACCAGCAAATCAGGAAAATTAGGTCAAAGTCAAATGTAAACTACTAGAATTAAAATTACACCTTACAATCATTTCATACATCACATATGCTAATAGTGTCTGAGAGCAGACCTAATTACATTAACTTTAACCCTAATCATTGATCCATTAAGGTCAGGTGACATGTAGACGTAATTGGAACCCAATTTCAAATGTTATAGTTATATATAATAAGTGAGAAATTCAAATGGCAAAAAACAATGCATTTTTAAGTGTTTTTTAAACCATGAAAACAAGGTGAAAGACAATGAGCATAGGACAGACTGAAACTTCTGAACATAAGTATCTATCTGTATCTACCCTTTGAAATATACAATGTTTTACAAATTGTTTACAACACTGTAAGATCATAATGTAAAATTGAGAATGGAAATGGGGAATGTATCAAAGAGACAACAACCCGACCAAATAAAAATCAACAGCAGAAGGTCACCAACAGGTCTTCAATGTAGCGAGAAATTCCCGCACACGGAGGCGTCCTTCAGCTGGCCCCTAAACAAATATATACAAATAATGTCTCTAGATATCATTTAAAAGTTTTAAAAAGAGATGTGGTAATAAATCTCAGCGGCTAATCCAGCCATTTTAAAAAGGGGGTTCCCAACCAAGGATAAAGGGGGAAAGTGGTTCCAATTATATGTCCCCATTCAACTGCATTGATCGTCCCCCAAAAAAGGGGGGTTCCAACCCCTGGAACCCCCTCTCTGTATCCACAACTAAATTTTAAGTCAAAATTGGGAGGTAAATC
Source organism: Mytilus trossulus (assembly GCF_036588685.1). Classification (NCBI taxonomy): domain Eukaryota; kingdom Metazoa; phylum Mollusca; class Bivalvia; order Mytilida; family Mytilidae; genus Mytilus; species Mytilus trossulus. Next base: position 2,214,397 of record NC_086374.1, read on the forward strand.
TTCTAGGGGTTTAAAGATAAAGCCTAGATAATTCTAGTAAAAAATCACTACTTAAACTAGGTATCTAATTGTCCCTGTCTGCCAACTATCCATCCAACTTTCTACCATTTTACTGCTATAACTTTGTGCAACCCAGCAATACAATTATAATCCCCCTTTTATCAATGGGGTGCTGTAAGAAATTGAAAGTGCATGTATCTCAAAGCTTTAAAGTGTTAAGATAAATCATATAAGACTGTGACAGTATCAAATGTTTATTGTAGACAAAACTGTTCTTCATTAAGACATTTGTGTAGATATTTCTGTTGTATCAAAAAAATAACCCTGGTCTTACTCCAGCTACTGAATAAACTTCTAATGCAAGCCTTTAAAAGATTTTTCAATTATAAACACTGTATTTTTGTGCTTAAAACTTCAAACCATCATTGACTACATTATCAAAGACAAGTACATATTCAGCTGATTAAAGTATGGTCATAATCAGAATTGTTTTGCTTCATCAAGACACTGTTGTTACTGGACACTTTCCCATTGGACATTTTCCGTATGTTGTCCACATATATACATGTATATGCTTAATGATTGTAAATCAAAATATTTTCTGACTTTTAAGTATTTTCATCTCATTGATATTTCGACTTTTTGATGCATTTATTAGGTCTTTTTCCAACTGTGTTATATGATTTAACTGTTTTTGAAGTTCCTTTTCATCTTCAGAACTTATGCCTTGATCATGTTGGTACTGGCAAGATAATCTAGCACTGAAATAAAAAATAAAAAGATTAAAAAGATTATTAATATAAAATGTTAGGCAGCAACCATTTGATTTTCGTGGGGGGGGGTATGTTTTTTTTTTCCTGTGCAAACTATTTTTTCGCCTTCGGTGAAGAACAATCTATTTTTTTAGCGACAAACCGAAAACAATTTTTGTTCTTTCAATTTAAGCATAACATATAGTGGCAGCTGAGGGTGAAACAAACAATTTTTTTTTCTCAGGGACCAAAACAAATTATTTGTTGGAAAAAACCTGGAAACAAACTTTTTTTCCAAAAAAACCCAGAGCCACCCCAGAAAATCAAATGGTTGCTGCCTTATATGACAGCAAAAATTTATCAAGCAAACTCAAGGATTAAACATTAACAGGACAAACTTGTGTACACGCCTATGATAAGTCTTTCTAACTTTTGTTTAAAAGTTTATATATTTATTCTTCAAATAAAAAAATAACATCCAAATATTCAAGTACTGGATGTCTTTATGTGATTTGTATTGAAGGGTTGTTGCCACTCTGGAAGAAGCTTAAATATACAAGTTTCTTAGGATTCTATTGATTGCTTGTAATTTGCTTTATGTCCAGTGGCAAATATTTCATTCATATTATAGACAATATTTCATATAATACAACAGAACTTTATCAATTATTATTAGTTTTATTTTCATATACTTTTTACTCATAGAATTTTAACAGTAGTCTCAAAGGGTTTGTCACTACTAGCGGAAAAGGAACTAATTACCCTTCCAGAATATCTGCATTATTTTTTTAAGTACATGTCACTCTTTGTTTTTTGTGGTTTACAAATGTACGTTTCTTTGATTTAAGATTTCTGTGTTATTTTTTTGTAATTGTTATTTATGGTGTTATCTGTTGTTAGCTTTGATGGCTTTTTTCAGTGACTGTTATTTTTGTTATTGCCTATATATATGTAAATATCCCTCTTTTTTTAAAACATATACTGGTATCCAATAAAGGGTGCAGAAAAATAAACAGTGGGTCATATTATATATTACAAATTATTATTTCAGTTTCTTTGATATCAAATATAAATCGAAACTAATTGTGCAATGTTTAACCTATTTTTAATTAAATTTTATATAATGTTTTAAAACTGTATCAGTGGCAGATCCAGGGGGAGTGTTCCGGGGGTTGGAACCCCCCTTTTTTTTCAGATGACCAATGCATTTGAATGGGGACATATAGTTGGACCCCCCCCCCCCCTTTGTCCTGGGTTGGAAACCCCCTTTTTAAAATGTCTGCATCCGCTCCTGTATATTGTGATTATTCTGCTAATTTGAGGTGCTGTGATTGGCAAATAAAACAATTGATTTGGGTATTCAACATGCATTATATAATAGATTATATAACTGAATTTTGATCTTTGTATATTTCATCTGCCTCATTTCTTGGAAGGTATACTAATATGTCCTCTAATTGAAGCCTTTCATAAAGGCTCATATGTAAATAGTGATAGATTTAACTTAAATATGCACCTAATTTCTCCTCTCTGTTTTGCCAGTTTATAGAGAGTCTGAGCACCATCTGAAAACCCTTCATTGAACCCCTTCTGAAGTTTTGATTCTTTCCCCGACGTTAATCCTTCTCTGTATCCTCCCTGCAACAAAATTAATAATAATTAAAAACATGTAAATTTCTCACAAATTTATAAAGACAATTAAAATATTTATCAATTTTTATGTTCAAATCACATTTGCTCCCATTCTTGTTCGCACTCTTTTGGTTAAATCTCTCATCAATGATTATTTTGGCTTTTCAATTTATTTGAATGTTCTTTGGATTCTCCTATTTTCTTCAAAAGCAAAAAAAAATCATTTTCTCCTATGTTCTATTTTAGCACTAGGAGCTATGTTTCTTTACATACAAGGAAATAAAATTTATACTAGATACATGTACTCTGAAACTCATTTAGCCTAACTTTAGCTGCAGTTTCAAAGGAGAAGATTTTTTAAAGTAAGTCAACATGATGAACAAATTGTGAAAAAAGTCTTTAAAGGGCAATAACTCCTTAAGGGGTCAATTGACAATTTTGGTCTAATTGACTTATTTGTAGATCTTACTTTGCTGAACATTATTGCTGTTTACAGTTTATCTCTATCTATAATAATATTCAAGATAATAACCAAAAACAGCAAAATTTCCTTAAAATTATCAATTCAAGGGCAGCAACCCAACAACAGAATGTCTGATTCATCTGAAAATTTCAGGGCAGATAGATCTTGACCTGATAAACAATATTACCCCCTGTCAGATTTGCTCTAAATGCTTTGGTTTTTGAGTTATAAGCCAAAAACTGCATTTGACCCCTATGTTCTATTTTTAACAATGGCGACCATGTTTGTTGATAGAACAAAATTTCGGATACAATTTATCAAACTAGATACCATAAGAAACATTCAGTTAAAGTTTGGAAGTATTTGGCCCAGTAGTTTCAGAGGAGAAGATTTTTGTAAAAGATTACTAAGATTTACGAAAAATGGTTAAAAATTGACTATAAAGGACAATAACTCCTAAAGGGGTCAACTGACCATTTCGGTCACGTTGACTTATTTGTAAATCTTACTTTGCTGAACATTATTGCTGTTTACAGTTTATCTCTATCTATAATAATATTCAAGATAATAACCAAAAACATCAAAATTTTCTTAAAATTACCAATTCAGGGGCAGCAACCCAACAACAGAATGTCTGATTCATCTGAAAATTTCAGGGCAGATAGATCTTGACCTGATAATCAATATTACCCCATGTCAGATTTGCTCTAAATGCTTTGGTTTTTGAGTTATAAGCCAAAAACTGCATTTGACCCCTATGTTCTATTTTTAGCAATGGCGGCCATGTTTGTTGATAGATCAAAACTTCGGATACAATTTACAAACTAGATACCCTAAGGAACATCCAGTTAAAGTTTGGAAGTATTTGGCCCAGTAGTTTCAGAGGAGAAGATTTTTGTAAAAGATTACTAAGATTTACGAAAAATGGTTAAAAATTGACTATAAAGGGCAATAACTCCTAAAGGGGTCAACTGACCATTTCAGTCACGCTAACTTGTTTGTAAATCTTACTTTGCTGAACATTATTGCTGTTTACAGTTTATCTCTATCTATAATAATATTCAAGATAATAACCAAAAACAGCAAAATTTCCTTAAAATTACCAATTCAGGGGCAGCAACCCAACAACGGGTTGTCTGATTTATCTGAAAATTTCTGGGCAGATAGATCTTGACCTAATGAACATTTTTACCCCTGTAAGATTTGCTCTAAATGCTTTGGTTTTTGAGTTATAAGCCAAAAACTGCATTTGACCCCTATGTTCTATTTTTAGCAATGGCAGCCATGTTTGTTGATAGATCAAAACTTCGGATACAATTTATCAACTAGATACCCTAAGGAACATTCAGTTAAAGTTTGGAAGTATTTGGCCCAGTAGTTTCAGAGGAGAAGATTCTTGAATTGCTTGATTTCTTGTTATTGAATTGTTTAATAAATTCCATGTTTAATCTGAACTGAAATGTTCTGTGCTGCGCACAACACTTTCTAACAAACAAAATAGTATACTTTCAATGGATCCCGGAATATATGTGCTGCGCACAACACTATCTAACCAAAATACATTGTATGGAAAGTGTTATTAACCACTCAAAAGATTATAATACCAAATAAACATGAAATTTATTATAAATTTTAAACACAAGAAATCAAGCAAATTCCATAATTAGAAATAATTCCAAGTTCAAATAATAGCCTGTTATGTTTAATGTATGTCTACATCTACATCTTACAACGATCCATCCCTAAATTGATGACTATACGTCGGCACATCACAAATAGACACTTAATAAAATAAAAAGTAACAATCTAATGAGTGCATTAAGGTTCATCATAACCTTTTGGCTAAAATGGCCGTATTTACACCCCAAATTTTACTCTGAGTACAGACTAACCTATACACCTGCAACAGTTTTAAGGGATGGCAGGAACTAGATATATAAATTTTAAATGCATTTTATGTTTCAGAAAATTAATAACTTTTCTAGATTTTGCTATCCATTTTTTTTCGTTCCTGCAGAAGGTGCAAAAATTAACTAAGTAGTGAAAACGATTGAGAAGCTCCCCTCATATAATCAATGTTGTGAGTAGTATTGATTTAAATGGACAATAGGTGGACAATAGACACCTGTAAACAATAGGTGATTTAACAGGTTTAAACTGTGTAACTGAGTGGACCGTATCAAATGAAACTCGGATGTTTGTTTATTTTGCTATCTTCTGCAGACTGGAAAAAAATGCACATCAAAATGCAGGTAAGTTTTTAATTTTCTGAAACATAGACTTCATATAACTTTTATATATCTAGTTCCTGCCATGCCTTAAAACTTTCCTAAATGTACCAGTTTGTCTGTACTCATAGTAATTTTTGAGGTGTAAACACGGCCATATTTTTCAATTCCTTATGATGAACCTTAATTAAAAATTAAATTTGTGCAAAAATAAAAAATAGAACTCATTTACATATATGTTCAAACATGTATATATGTGTATTAAGAAACCTCCAATAGTCCTGACTGTATCTTTTTCCATTCCTTCGAAACAATACGATCATCATCTACATCTTCATCAAATATATCATCTGTTTTCTCTTCATTTTCAAACTGTTTGCTCAGACTGTTTTTGTCGGCCATTTTAAGAGTCATGTGATCAGGAATATTACATTAAAGTGTATTCCTAATTAATTTGGAAAAATGTATATACAAGATATGCATCAGTCATTTCGTTTTTTGTCTTGTTTAAAATAAATGTGAATATTGATGATCATAAATACTTATTCAAAGGCAATAGTCACGAAGTTCATCGCATATTATTAAACCAAAAAAGGTTACCCTAGTATAAATAGTTTTAACACTACACCATTCTGTTCTCCCGCAGAAAATATTGAACTTCCAGAACACTTAAAGTATCTATTTCTTAGTAAAAGAAGACACCACATGTAAGCATTCCTATTGGATATCAAGTAGTAACATCACAAAGCCACTCTGCAAAGTAATTCATGAACTGTCATATTGTTTTACTCACCTGCACCTGAAAATTATTATTGTACAAACACAACGTCACAAGCAATGCTTGATGACTAGTGACACTTGTCCCATACTTTTTTTTACCAATATATAACACAAGTACCTAACTTGAATTATTGTTTAAACTTGCTTACTTTTTCGTCATCGAACAAATAAAGGATTGTCATTTATGTCATTTAATGATTTTAACACTTTAACGGATTATGTACCCTTGTGTTGTTACAATGCTAAACATATGGACATTTTGTAGAAAATCCACAGCATTTATAATTGTACCCTCATATTTGGCAATTTCATGACTGATATATATAGGATTATTGCATGCAATGCTAGCATTGATTTCCTTTAAACGAGTTTATTAATGTAGCTATTGGTTAAAACAAATTAAAATATGGACCAAATCAAGTGCACCTTTTAGGGTGTGCTCGACTTTAGTGACTAAGCACAAGGAATTTTGGAATTTACAGGTTGCGTAGAACTTTAAAAAAAAAAAAAGAAACACTAGCACATCAAAGAAAAGAAACTGAGTAATCTATGTTTTAAATTTTATAAAAAAAAACTCTATTATATTTTCTTTAAAAATCATGGTTTATTTGCCTCAAAGTACTTTTTTCTATTAAATGCAATGAAACAATTAATAATAATGCTTTGCATCAAGTTTCCCCTTGGTATATGTACGAAATGGCCTATCTCTATTATTCATTACATCTGTAGTTATGATACAATTGAAGTTTGAAAAATTCGTACAAAAATGGCTACAGAACGGGTCATAAACCTTAATGTAATTATAAGAGTGGGTCTCATTGGGGTCTAGCAGTTTAAGCGTGATGTGGGATTGGCCAAATTTTTTAAGCGTGACAAGAAAGTTGAATAATTAGGCACTCAACAGTTTACTTTTTGTATATAAATAAGGCCGTTAGTTTTCTTGTTTGAATTGTTTTACATTGTCATTTTGGGGCCTTTTGGCAGCTCACTATGCAGTATGGGCTTTGCTTATTGTTGAGGTGACCTATAATTAATTATTATATATGTCTGTGTCATTTGGTCTCTTGTGGAGAATTGTCTCATTGGCAATCAATGAATCATACAACATGTTCTTTTTTATCTTATGTAAGGCGTCAAAGCGTAAAAGTATGATAATCTTTTAAGACATTATAATTACTTGGTCATTCAATAAATCTCATTTTGTAGAAAAAATATTTTGCTTCCGTAAAAAATTAGAAAAAAATATCATTTCAACATAAAGTTTAAAAAAAGTATATGATGTTGAAAGAAATAGTTCATTTTTGTTTAAGATTGGCAAAAATTGTACTTTAAAGAAAAGATCTACAAACATGAGGAAAGAAATTTGAACCAAAATTTTTATTGAGAATTTGTAAATGTAGTTCATCATACTGTGATTGATTAAATTTAAAGACCTTGTTTCTACTGCAGAGATGATGAATTTTTTGGATTTTACTATACATTGAACCACCGTCATCAGTACACCAGATATAGGTACTAACCAAGCGGGCATGATCGATTTTGACCTTACAAGGTAACGAAGATCTTTGTTTTGCTTTATCAATATTCAATGTACATTTCTCAACATTTGAAATTCCTGCTCCCAAATAAGTTTTGCATCGATTTTGTCCTATTCATAAAACAACTTTGATAATTAAATAAGAATAATTAACTTGTTCATGCCCAAATAGTTGTGAAAGTCAACACCCACTTGTTGAGACATTTACATGTTTTATCTGAAAGAAACCTAATACAGGGCAACAGTAATGGTTACCATTCATAAACCTACCTGTGATTACTCATTCCTTGAAACTGTTTGGGTAATAAACGAGTATGAATATAAAGTTTTAGTGTACGGCGTACAACAACTTAACTATGCACCGTACATAAGATTTATGTGGTCAGCTAAACACTGTACACAACGCTTTTTTTGGGATACGATTGCTGTCAAGCAATCTGTAGACTTTTACTGTTGACTCATGTTACATTCCCTCACGTCAGTCGTTTTATTCTAAACATTTAGCAACATCTCAGATTCTTATGATTGTCTTGCTTTAAAAGGTAAAAACAAGCAAAACGATTGAACATAACCAACTTTCCTGTAATGTTTTACTCATTATCTTCATGTGTGATATTTTCCTCGACTTATATGCGTGTTTTTAACAACACAGAAAATCAGAATTAAACAGTATTTATATTTAGTGTTTTTATAAATTTAGAAACATGTCAGAGGAAATTCCCAAATATGCCAGATAACTTGCGAGAGTTCTCTGAGACTGAATTCCGATCGATTATTCTATTTCTGTCATAAGAACTGAAGTGGAGTATTTCTATATTTTACCGTTATGAAACTGATATTTGATACTGTACTCTCATAAAGAAATGGAGAACCATTTATAATATCATTTAATACACGTTCTTGTTCCAAATCGCAAGTCGCCGTTTGTTTATAATTAGTGCGCATGTGCGGTCTCATTAATTAGAGACAAGAAGAATTTAGAGACAAGAAGCGACAAGAAGAATAATAAATATTAAAAGAATATGCAAAAGAAAACGATTTCAACGACAGGAAAGTTAATATTGATAGAAAAAAAAGAAACTTGTAAATCTAATTCAGTTGCTACATTTATTTTAATGATATTTTATTAGGTATCACAGGAAGTATAACGTTTACCCTGTCGTTTTTAGCTCACCTGGCCCGAAGGGCCAAGTGAGCTTTTCCCATCACTTTGCGTCCGGCGTCCGGCGTCGTCCGTCGTCCGTCGTCCGTCGTCTGTCGTCCGTCGTCCGTCGTCCGTCGTCGTTGTTAACTTTTACAAAAATCTTCTCCTCTGAAACTACTGGGCCAAATTAAACCAAACTTGGCCACTATCATTATTGGGGTATCTAGTTTAAAAAATGTGTCCGGTGACCCGGCCAACTAACCAAGATGGCCGCCATGGCTAAAAATAGAACATAGGGGTAAAATGCAGTTTTTGGCTTATAACTCAAAAACCAAAGCATTTAGAGGAAATCTGACATGGGGTAAAAATGTTTATCAGGGCAAGATCTATCTGCCCTGAAATTTTCAGATGAATCGGTCAACCCGTTGTTGGGTTGCTGCCCCTGAATTGGTAATTTTGTGGAAATTTTGCAGTTTTTGGTTATTATCTTGAATATTATTATAGATAGAGATAAACTGTAAACAGCAATAATGTTCAGCAAAGTAAGATCTACAAATAAGTCAACATGACCAAAATGGTCAGTTGACCCGTTTAGGAGTTATTGCCCTTTATAGTCAATTTTTAACCATTTTTCGTAAATTAAAGTAATCTTTTACAAAAATCTTCTCCTCTGAAACTACTTGGCCAAATTAATCCAAACTTGGCCACAATCATCATTGGGGTATCTAGTTTAAAAAATGTGTGGCGTGACCCAGTCAACCAACCAAGATGGCAGCCACGGCTAAAAATAGAACATAGGGGTAAACTGCAGTTTTTGGCTTATAACTCAAAAACCAAAGCATTTAGAGGAAATCTGACATGGGGTAAAAATGTTTATCAGGTCAAAATCTATCTGCCCTGAAATTTTCAGATGAATCGGTCAACCCGTTGTTGGGTTGCTGCCCCTGAATTGGTAATTTTGTGGAAATTTTGCAGTTTTTGGTTATTATCTTGAATATTATTATAGATAGAGATAAACTGTAGACAGCAATAATGTTTAGTAAAGTAGGATTTACAAATAAGTCAACATGACCGAAATGGTCAGTTGACCCGTTTAGGAGTTATTGCCCTTTATAGTCAATTTTTAACCATTTTTCGTAAATCTTAGTTATCTTTTACAAAAATCTTCTCCTCTGAAACTACTGGGCCAAATTAATCCAGACTTGGCAATCATCATCTTTGGGGTATCTTGTTTTAAAAATGTGTCCGGTGACCCGACTTTCAAATCAAGATGGCCGCCACAGCTAAAAATAGAACATAGGGGTAAAATGCAGTTTTTGGCTTATAACTCAAAAACCAAAGCATTTAGAGCAAATCCAACACGGGGTAAAATTATTACTCAGATCAAGATCTATCTGCCCTATAATTTTCAGATGAATCTGACAACCCATTGTTGGGTTGCTGCCCCTGAATCGGTAATTTTAAGGAAATTTTGCTGTTTTTGGTTATTATCTTAAATTTTATTATAGATAGAGATAAACTGTAAACAGCAATTATGTTCAGCAAAGTAAGATTTACAAATAAGTCAACATGACCGAAATTGTCAATTGACCCCCTAAGGAGTTATTGTCCTTTATAGTCAATTTTTAACAATTTTCATAAAATTTGTAAATTTTTATTAACATTTTCCACTGAAACTACTGGGCCAAGTTCATTATAGATAAGATAAATGTAAGCAGCAAGACTAGTAAAGTAAGATTTACAAACACATCACCATCACCAAAACACAATTTTGTCATGAATCCATCTGCTTCCTTTGTTTAATATTCACATAGACCAAGGTGAGCGACACAGGCTCTTTGGAGCCTCTAGTTTTGTATTACTTTTATTTGTGTTTTAGAACAATAATATATTTTGTCTTATAATTTGTTTTAAAAACTATTTTTGTTCAATATATAATAAACTTGCAAAATACATTTGTGCATAATTGTCCAGAAAATACGTACACAAATTGTGAAATACAAATTAAGAACTGAAATCAAACAAGAGGAAAACATAATTAAATGTGAATATTTTTCATCATTTTGTTTAATGTATTGTCTCATTTAACAATATTTATCATGTTTATGCATATTGATGACAATCTTGAGTTTGCAACAGGTGTTCACTATTTACAATAATTGTATATTCTGGTGCGTGTAATAGTTGAAAGTGTTTGTTGGCGGTTATTGTAGCAATAAAACAAGGGACACGCGCCTCCTTAATCTCATTTGATGCTCTAAATTGTGTATTACCTTAGAATGAAGCCACAGCTAATGTTGGTCCTATCAGGAAAAATTAATTGTACAGTTAGATAGGAAAGAATATTTCATGTTTTTGTTTCAATAAATCCTTCAAAAAGTGACAAATCTTTGTTTTCATTTTCATTTTATAGTGTTTACATTTCCTTTTTTAATTTCTTCATCTATCAATATGATAATAAAAACTACACAATCCCTTCCTGGCAAATTTTTAATTTCTTCATCCATCAATATATCTTAAAAAATTATTTTGATGTAAAGGAGTAGGTCCGGTAAGAGCCCTTTTTGGCCCCAAAATATAGCAGTTTTACAAAATTGTTAAAAGGTAAACTTTTAGTTATTTATTGGATAGTAGAATGGTTCTGCTACATAAATATTGGCTGTTTTTGGCAATACAATGCACATATATTGAGTACTAGCACCATTAAGTCATGCTAAATTACTGAAATCATCAAAATTCAAGCATTTTAGTTAAATTTTAGACGGTTTCCGTGTAAAACGAAAGTGGCCGCATTCGTGTTCATCCAAAATATTAAAATGGAAGTTGTATTTGATGATAATACATAACATATATAAAGATTGAGGATGAACACGGATGCGGCCACTTTCATTTTTGACAAAAACCATCTCAAAAGTGACATTTTTCGCATATTTGGTAGATTTTTCATATTTTAGCTTGAATCGGATCGTTTTTTAAGACTAAATGAGTTAAAATCTTTAACAAAAAATAATTGAAACAAATGAAATAGACACTTAAGTGTTAAAAAAGTGGTCAAAATCTTTCGTCAGATGAAACTGGAATTTGAGGCCAAAATCGGTCCTTACCGGACCTACTCCTTTGTATTTGATAAAAAAAAAAAAAAATGTTTTCTTGTCGCTTTTTGTCACTAATTTTTTTCTTCTTGTCGCTTCTTGACGCTTTTTGTCTCTAATTAGTAAGACCCTGTATGCGTATAGTTTTCCTGATTTCAAGGGGTATCAGATTGAGTGATTACCCGCTTCATTGGTTAATTTGAAACTCATGGGATTCTTTCTATGTCTGTCTGCTATTGAGGGTTATTGTTGTTGCATAACTTTAAATCATATGCATAATTTAAATTAAAATAAATGCTTCATCGTAAAAATTACTTATAACACCCCTTCAGCCGAAATGGGGTCTTCCATATTATCGTTTCGAGTTGTCTCCCTTCTGGAAGTATTCGTCAAGAAAAATTAACTCGTTAATGCCGATAAACGTTGTATTATAAAAGAACGATCTCAATTTAAAAAGAGGAGTGTGTACGGAAAGGAGTCATGCCCTCTGACCCAAAGGAACTTCAATATTTAAAGAGTAAGAAATGGGGTTCCTCTTAATCTGGTTCGCTGATTATATATAGCTTCGCACCGAAGGTTAGTGTAGCGATAAGCGAACACAACAGGGGCCCAGTTTAGGGTTCCTCCTAGAATTACGGTGATAAGATATGAAATCAAGTTAACTCGTACCACGGCAACTCGAACCAAAAAAAAGTTAACTTGTACCACTGAGAAGTCGTACCATTCAGAAAAATATATTAAAAAATATGATGTTTTATGGGTTTTTGTTTGTAAACTTAATATAAATAAAGTTGAATTACTTGAATTTTATACAGGATTTTAATGAAAACTTAGACAAAAATAATGTTTTTAAAAATTATTGTTTTAACTGATCTTTCAAACTAGAACATAGGCGGTTTCAGCCCCCCCCTTTTCGTGGGAAAAATTTGGTTGATTATAAAGGGAATCATTGAAGCATGACTGGAGCAGGCCCCTCTTAGGTCGGTCAGCGGGCCCCTCTTAGGAAAAGTTCTGGATCCGCCACTGTAGAACTTAATCCAGAAGAAAGTTAAAACATTGCTTTAACTGTACCTTAAATTGAATATATAAATACATATATATATATATATCCAGTTTAAGTTAATTAAAGCTGTAATCCATGATCACAAATTGAATGCTATGTTTACAATTGTTGAAAGCCATGTGCTTTTTTGGCGGGAAAAACTGAGGAGGACCCCTTAACAGGAATCAGTTACATTTCATTGTTATTTATAGACAGTAAAAATAATTTTGGCAATCATTTTGACTAGTTGCTAAGATTTAATTATTCATGAAAAATTTTCTTCAGGTGAAACTGTTAATACTTTAATTATCTACATCTGCCACAATATTTTCTTTCCAATAGACAAGGAACATTAGCTACAAATTGGTCATTGTACTTTCAAATTATGTGCATTTTACAGACTTAAGATGTGTTGAGTGAAAGTAACGTATATCATGTATTACCATCATTTAACACCATTTAAATGCATTTAAATAAGTTGGTACAAGTTAGCAGTGGTACGAGTTTGCATTGGTACAATTCTTTTTTAGTGGTACATGTACAGGTTTACAATGGTACGGGTTAGTTTATAATAATTCGATAAAACACAATAAGTACATGGCTCATACACTTGTAACCGGGATTGGCTATTCTTAAAGTTGAGTGACTATTCAGATTATTACATTTTGCATGTGCAGTTGAATTAGTTTTGAAAATAATACTATCCAGCTGTACCAGGTTTACCGGCCAAAAATGCTTGAGACTCACGCATGTTCATGCTTTTTTGCGGCAGTATCATTGGATCCATTTTTGTCGAGCTTCGACTTTAGTCGAAAAAGCGAGACATAGCGATCCTACATTCCGTCGGCGTCGGCGTCGGCGTCGTCGGCGGCGTCAACAAATATTCACTCTGTGGTTAAAGTTTTTGAAATTTTAATAACTTTCTTAAAGTAAACTGGATTTCTACCAAACTTGGACAGTAGCTTGTTTATGTTCATAAGATAGTATGCAGAAGTAAATTTTGTAAAAATAAAATTCTATTTTTTCCGTATTTTACTTATAAATGGACTTAGTTTTTCTGCCATAACATTACATTCACTCTGTGGTTAAAGTTTTTGAAATTTTAATAACTTTCTTAAACTATACTGTATTTGTACCAAACTTATACAGAAGCTTGTTTATGATCATAAGATAGTATTCAGAAGGAAATTTTGGAAAAATAAAATTCCATTTTTTCCATATTTTACTTAAAAATGGACTTAGTTTTTCTGCCAGGAAACATTACATTCACTCTGTGGTTAAAGTTTTTGAAATTTTAATAACTTTCTTAAACTATCCTGGGTTTGTACCAAACTTGGACAGAAGCTTGTTTATGATCATAACATAGTATCCAGAAGTAAGTTTTGTTAACAAATAAATCCATTTTTTGTGCATTTTACTTTTAAATGGACTTAGATTTTCTGCCAGGAAACAACGCATTCACTCTGTGGTTAAAATTTTAAAAATTTTAATAACTTTCTTATACTATTTTGGACCTGTTCCAAACTTGGACAGAAGCTTGTTTATGATCAAAAGCTAGTATCTGTATTTTACTCATAAATGGACTTTTTAAAAAAAGTTTTAAAAACATACTGTATTTTTACCAAACTTGGACAGAAGCTTCTTAGAATCATAAGACAGTATCAAGAGGAATATTTTTATTGATTTTATTCCTCTTTTGTTGAGCCTGCAATTAACAGCATAAGTAGGCGAGACACTGGGTTCCGCGGAACCCTTAAGAATTTTTTTCCTCTTTGATCTTTTCAATTTTGGACAAATTTCATGCATTTGCTTAATGAAAATTTGGCAGAACTGCTATACATGTGTCAATGAAAACTATGGCAATCGTATCCCTCAGAGCATTCTGCTCTTTGATTATGAATAAATTATCGAAAAATAACATATGTATGTAAAATTTCAATGCCAATTATTGAAACAGATATACTTATTACACACACACAGTGTCCTTCTATCAGAAAAAGAGTTCTAATGAATATAGAATTATATCGGATGAGACAAGGGCCAACTTCTTTTACAAGTATTTGTACATGCTTTGAGTAATTCCTCTTGTTTTGGGAAAATAATTAGACATCTCTAATCATCAACCGACAACCAAATCATTTCTTAAATCAGCAATTATATTTAGATTGAAGTACACATTGATATTATGTGAACAAAACAAAGATTTTTCATTACCATGTAAGATCAAAATCGCTCACGTCCTCTTGGTTAGTACCTATATCCGTTGTACGATGATACACGGTGTGAACATACTCCTTTAAATAGAAGAACATAGTTGCTTGCCCTTGCCAAGTTCGGGTATAGACGGCCAGAAAAAAATAAGAACATTGATTTGTAAAATAAGTAATTTAAAAATGTTTTTCTCTTCTTCTAATGCAGGCATGACAGGATTGTCATTCAACTGGAGACTTCAATTTCCAAGTTATTTATTCAGAGATTAGTTTCTTAATTCAAGTGTTATAGCTACCAGAAAATATGTAAGTAATGTCTCCTCTAAGATAAAGAAGTTAAGTTTATCAGTAACTAGATTGGTAGTACTTGCATTATGCATCTTAATAAATATATTTAGTAAAGTAATGTACAAATGTACACATGCCCATATTACTGCATGCGTTTGTTTGAAAATAAATGTGTTGTGTTTATATATGCAAAGTCCATACTGCATAGTCAGCTATAAAAGGCCCCAAAATGATAAATGTAAAACAAATCAATAGGAAAACTAAAAGCCTAATTATGTACAAAAATGACCGAAAAGCAAATATGTAACACATCAACAAACCTAATTTTCTAGTATTAATGCATTGATGGTTTGAAATACATCTGTACAAATATCTTAGTATTGCATGTTCAATTGGACTTCCAAAAAATATTTTAGGCAGGTCAAAAAGATCATAAATACTACATTTTTTTATGCCCCACCTACGATAGTAGAGGGGCATTATGTTTTCTGATCTGTGCTTCCGTTCGTTCCGACGTCCGTCTGTTACACTTCAGGTTAAATTTTTTGGTCAAGGTAGTTTTTGATGAAGTTGAAGTCCAATCAACTTGAAACTTAGTATAGATGTTCCCTTTGATAAGATCATTCTAATTTTAATGCCAAATTAGAGAATTTATTCCAATTTCACGGTCCAGTAAACATAGAAAATGATAGTGCAATGCTGTACACTAAGTAAATTGTTAACAGCAATAGAGTGCAATAAAGTATATTATCCACGTTAAAAAAAAAAAAAAAAAAATGATAGTGCGAGTGGGGCATCAGTGTACTGTGGACACATTCTTGTTTACTCCCTGCACTGTCAAAATGTCAGTTTCAGCATAAGCACAACTAGTCACTCATATTATTTATCGGACAAGTCCGGGAAAACACTTCATATTCCATTAGTAAATTATATAATTATTTCTTGTAGGAGAGAAAAAAACCCATTTTGTTTCACACATGCGCATGTATCTCTATAGGCAAAAAAGTAAAAACAAAACATCTTGACTAATCTTTTTGTTGTAAAACTTTGGCTCAAGCAATAAATTTAATTGATAAAATATACTACTTAATGTGTATGTCTAATGATAATATATCTTCAGATACAGTGATCATATGTCATTGTTAACCTTTACCATGGAAATGTACCCAATATTCTAAAAGATCTCTGTTTCAATGTTATCAGAGCAGCTTGTAATTATATATTAATAGACAGAAAATGTACACGGAGAGCACTTAAATCAAGATTTGATAACACAAGAGCTATTATTATAGAAATACATAAAATATAAGCAATTATATAGATAAGAAGATGTGGTATGATTGCCAATGAGACAAATTTTCTCAAGAGTGTATATTTATGAATCCACTGGTTTGTGGAAGTTTTACATACAGATAGATTTGATCACAACCATGAGTGCAATAAACATTATGATTAATTTGGGTGATTGTTATAAAAGTCAAGCAAAGATTTTTCCATTCAGTACATCTTTTGAATTTTATGTCTGAATAAAAGGTGATGTTGTGGATGTCAATAAGACAAGAATCCAAATAGAATGAAGCAGTAAAAACTAGCAAACTTCTTTAACATTATATTTAAATATCTGAGTGCAGTAAGTCTGTGAGGAATAAGAGTTAAGGTTTAGAGTTATTCCCCTTGAACTGATATTACAATTTAATAAAAAATAAAATCACTGGCAAAATTAGTTTTTGTGTATCTATTTCATATAATATTGTAAAAGTGAAATTGAGAAGTTTTTTGAGGGAGTTATTCATGTAGGTTTAATTCAGTTACAATTGTTTATACCTTCAATCAACATTTGTTTCTCTTCTATAAAAAATCATAAAATGTTTCACATTTTGTCATGTCAGGCTATTTAAAGTTGACCATACAGCGACCTTTAACTATCCATATCCTCCTCCTTTGGTGTCCAGTTGAAATGTGTGTCATTGGCAACCACATCTCTATTTTTCTTAATTGATGGGTATGCAAATTTGAAATGTGAATTACTTTTAAAGAGTATAATCTCCATTTAACAGGTCACAGGAACATAACCTTATTATTATGCCCCACCTACGATAGTAGAGGGGCATTCTTTTTTCTTGTCAGTAGGTCCTTTCTTTCGTCCGTCTGTTCGTTCGTTTGTCCGTCCGTCTGTTTGTCCCGCTTCAGGTTAAAGTTTTTGGTCAAGGTAGTTTTTGATGAAGTTAAAGTTACATCAACTTGAAACTTAATACACATGTTCCCTATGACATGATTTTTCTAATTTTAATTCCAAATTAAAGATCTGACACCAATTTTCACGGTCCACTGAACACAGAAAATGTAAGTGCGAGTGGGGCATCCGTGTACTATGGACACATTCTTAAATTGATATTTTGGTTTGGCCTGTTTCTCAATAATTTTTGTTGATATGTTCAGTAACTTTTTTATGTAGTATAATGTAAATACGTCAAATTCCTTTGACTTAATTATCATATTTCAGTTGTCCCATCTATTTCTGGTTACAAGGTAGTTTTATTTAGGATATGTAAATTTATAAGGATATGAATATGGATTTTTCCTTCCAATAATAAAAATATACGTTGATATCTGGGAAATATATTTTTGACTGATTTAATTTCAGGTTTTGTATTCTTTATCTTTCATTCTATTTCAAATAAAATTGAAAATGGGGATTGTGTCAAAGAGACAACAACCCGACCATAGAAAAAACAACAGCAGAAGGTCACCAACAGGTCTTTAATGTAGCGAGAAATTCGCATCCTGCAGCTGTCCCCAAATGTATTACATGGTCTTGTGAGTCTTGAAGATGTCCATTATCACTGCACTAGTTCATATTTTTGTTTAGGGGTCAGCTGAAGCATGACTTCCGGTTGTAGGATTTCGTAGCTGTATTGAAGACCCATTGATGGCCTTCTGCTGTTTAATCTGCTCTATGGTCAGTTGTTGTCTTATAAATGAGACATTCCCAATTTCAAATCTCAATTTTGTTAAACTTTGAAGAATAAAATAGAGAGTCAGACATTGCACATAACATTTCAGGGGAGAGATTTCTGTAAGTACACTTAATAGACAACTGTTAATTAAGGGAACACCTCCTATTGGTGGTTTGATTTCTTAAATATTTAATCCAATAATGGCAACAGATCAACATTTTTTACTCATATAAAATGTAACTTTAATCCCATTTTTGATAGTTTAAGGAACAAAGACATGATTGATATCTATTTTTGTTAGAAAGTTTTCAACAATAGGGTTGATAGGACAACGAGAAAGGCATGTGGAGAAAGAACTCAAATAGAAATAGCTAGTTAGTTTCAGTGACATTCTGGAGACATTTGTCAAACTTTCTTTATAATTCCATTAATTGGATAACTAAGTTTGTTTCTGCAGCTGGTGGGATAGTAAATTCATCAATTTGATGTTATTTGTATCATAAGCCTAACCAAATTAACTAAGATACAAATATATAATTGTATTTCCTTTGTCTGTGGAGAGAGATGGATTATTTTGTTAGAACACTTCTTGATAGTATATTAGATTTTTTATACCTTTCAATTCTATTGCTCTTATTTGTGGAGAAATGAGTATTTTATCCTTTCATAAAAATGTCTCTCACTGACAGAAAAAGTAAATTTGATAACAGTATGTATCAATATCCGTTGAGATAATTGAGGACTTCCAGCTAACTTTGTCATTTCTTTTAGTCTTGTACAATTTTAGTTAAATTGGAAATTTTAATTTTAATACAAAAGCAGTGTGAAATTTTGTTTAATCACACATTACGATGTTGGCTGACTCAGGCTGTTGTCATAATATATATACTGTGATTAAAACTTGAGGCTAGCAATAAACTGTTTTCAGTTCTGTAATTAGTCAGATTGTACAAATATTGGCTCATTTTATCAAAGTGAAAACAAGTGATTCCTTTAGGCAAGTTAGAAAATCTGACGACTTGAAAGCAATCTAATATGTACACCTTGGTGCTCGGCTGTCATATATAATATGACGTTTGCTAATAAGAGTTCCAATGATCTTGTTTGCTTTGCCGATTTTTAATATGAGAGTGTAAGTTTGTAAGATTAAAGTGAAGACGATGTTGTTAAAACAAATTGGTTTAGGATGTTAGTAGATGGCAAATGAGTAATAATGTGTGGAGAGAATGGATTGATTAGATTTCTTACATGTCTCAATACATCCATAGATAGCCGAGAAGGTCAGAACAAACTTGATCGGTTGTCATTGCCGTAATTAATCCTACCAGATTTGTAGGATATTCTTAGCTGGTCGGAGGAGGAAAAAGGATTTTTCTTTGATCCTTAAATCCCAAGAGATAATGAACATTCATAAATTTTATGTATTGAGTAGTTTCAGAATTCATGATCGCATCTTAGAAACGTGTTGAGGAATAAAGCTGATAAAATTATAAGTTCCTGAAGGAATTATTCCATTTACAGTTTTCTTGATTGCAAATCACTTCCCTGATGTACTCTCTAATGTTAAAAACAATAAATACATGTAGTCATAAAAAATGGCCAAGATACATAGGTATTGGTGAACAAAGAATTTTAAAGACTTAAAAAAAATTACTGGTGGGCTAGGATGTATAATTGTGTTAAAACTTTGAAATCAAATATTCATGACAAATGTGTTATACCTAATCTACAATATGTATATCTGTTCCCTCATAGTGTTTTGTGTATAACTGTTCCTTCTTAGTACAAATGTATTGTGAATAGCTGTTTATCCAAAGAGGTTTATGTATAAATGTTTCCTCTGAGTGTTTTATGAATAGCTGTTCTAAAGTTTTTTATGTAGAGCTGTTCTCCTCAAGTGATTTATGTAGAGCTGTTCTAAAGTGTTTTATGTATAGCTGTTCTCCTAAAGTGTTTTATGTATGGCTGTTCTCCTAAAGTGTTTTATGTATGGCTGTTCTCCTAAAGTGTTTTATGTATGGCTGTTCTCCTAAAGTGTTTTATGTATGGCTGTTCTCCTAAATTGTTTTATGTATGGCTGTTCTCCTAAAGTGTTTTATGTATGGCTGTTCTCCTAAAGTGGTTAATGTATGGCTGTTCTCCTAAAGTGTTTTATGTATGGCTGTTCTCCTAAAGTGTTTTATGTATGGCAGTTCTCCTAAAGTGTTTTATGTATGGCTGTTCTCCTAAAGTGTTTTATGTATAGCTGTTCTCCTAAAGTGTTTTATGTATGGCTGTTCTCCTAAAGTGTTTTATGTATGGCTGTTCTCCTAAAGTGTTTTATGTATAGCTGTTCTCCTAAAGTGTTTTATGTATGGCTGTTCTCCTAAAGTGTTTTATGTATGGCTGTTCTCTTAAAGTGTTTTATGTATGGCTGTTCTCCTAAAGTGTTTTATGTATGGCTGTTCTCCTAAAGTGTTTTATGTATAGCTGTTCTCCTAAAGTGTTTTATGTATGGCTGTTCTCCTAAAGTGTTTTATGTATGCTCCTAAAGTGTTTTATGTATAGCTGTTCTCCTAAAGTGTTTTATGTATGGCTGTTCTCCTAAAGTGTTTTATGTATGGCTGTTCTCCTAAAGTGTTTTATGTATGGCTGTTCTCCTAAAGTGTTTTATGTATGGCTGTTCTCCTAAAGTGGTTTATGTATAGCTGTTCTCCTAAAGTGTTTTATGTATGGCTGTTCTCCTAAAGTGTTTTATGTATGGCTGTTCTCCTAAAGTGTTTTATGTATAGCTGTTCTCCTAAAGTGGTTTATGTATGTCTGTTCTCCTAAAGTGGTTTATGTATAGCTGTTCTCCTAAAGTGTTTTATGTATGGCTGTTCACCTAAAGTGTTTTATGTATGGCTGTTCTCCTAAAGTGTTTTATGTTTGGCTGTTCTCCTAAAGTGTTTTATGTATGGCTGTTCTCCTAAAGTGTTTTATGTATGGCTGTTCTCCTAAAGTGTTTTATGTATGGCTGTTCTCCTAAAGTGTTTTATGTATGGCTGTTCTCCTAAAGTGTTTTATGTATGGCTGTTCTCCTAAAGTGTTTTATGTATGGCTGTTCTCCTAAAGTGTTTTATGTATGGCTGTTCTTGGCTGTTCTCCTAAAGTGTTTTATGTATAACTGTTCTCCTAAAGTGTTTTATGTTTGGCTGTTCTCCTAAAGTGTTTTATGTATGACTGTTCTCCTAAAGTGTTTTATGTTTGGCTGTTCTCCTAAAGTGTTTTATGTATGGCTGTTCTCCTAAAGTGTTTTATGTATGGCTGTTCTCCTAAAGTGTTTTATGTATAGCTGTTCTTCTAAAGTGTTTTATGTATTCATGACTGTTCTCTTAAAGTGTTTTATTTGGTGTAGCTGTTTGTCGTAGTGGTTGAGATCAAGATAAATGGTTATGACTTAGAATATATTTAAATATATATTTTTATGAGTGAAAGTCATATATAGAAGAGTCTTATGTATATATGTTACAGACTTGATGTTTTTTTTCATTTTCATTCCCTCTTTGTTCTTTGCTTGCAATAGATAGAAGCCAGAGTGCCCAGAGAAAACAACAGACTTTCGTTGGGAAAACTGACAATCCTAAAAAATTAAGATTGGAGTCCAGTGCACCCGCATAAGCAGGGTTTGAACTCACAACCTCAGTGTTTACTGGCTAGTGATAACAGTAGTAGAACAATTTAGACTACTTGGCGACTGACGCCCCCTCCTGCAATAGAAGGAGGCATTATATTTCTGGCAGCATGAGAGGGATGTCTTATAGACGCATAATAAACTTTATAATGAATGATATGATATGTAGGACCAATTTTATATGATTTCTGGATGTTATGTAATATAGAAGTAGATTTCAGTGATATGCTAATTTTCCACCCTGTTCCTTTTACATGTCAGAACAAGTCATGTAAAAATAACTGATAACTGTTATGCTATCTTTCATTTAATTGTTCTAGAACCTTGGTTCTGTGTTTATTTTAAGTATCTTCTTGGATCGCTGACTATATTGATCATATACAAAATGAATCTTTGCTTTTCTCATAAAATCTGTAAAGAAAATTGATTATAGATAAAAGAGGTTTTATACGGTTTTTAAACAAATTCTGATACATTCAATATTTGTTATTGCCTTAGGGACTGACTACATGTATAAGATATTCTAAATTGAAGTATAATAATAGAAGTTAGTAGCTTTTGTATTGCTTATAATCAAATTAAAGGAGTAGATGATATCACTTATCAATTTATTGAGGGAATAAGATTTTCACTTACAATGTTCAGTAGCTCAATTCTGTTTTATATATATTCATGTATTAAATTTCATTAAAGAATAAAGAAAGTACACAAAAAATTAGAAAAACCCATAGTTTTAATCATTTACTGAGATCAGTGGGAAAGCAATAGAAAAATAATATATTAATGTAAGAAGATGTGGTACGAGTGCCTGAATGAGACAACTGTACACCCTTTATTCCCAGATTGTAACATTTAACACTTAAATAACCTTGTTATAAATAAAGTTTGTTCATTGTTTAGTATTCACCAGTCCTCAGTCATTAAACTTAACTCAGTACTTGGAGAAAATAACATGTGATCTAAACATCAAATCCAGTATTTTGATTGGTTGATTTGTGGGTCTGAATACAATAATCACACTCCAAAGTTCTACAACTGGTCAACTTATTACAAGAAGGAATTTACCAGATTGTAATAAAAAACTAATTGATTTATTACAACAGAAAATTTAAAGATTGTCTTTAAAAAAAAACCTATTGAAAACCAGAGAATTTCCTTTCATTGATTGTTTTTAATTATTTAAAGTTTTTTATTTCATGATATTTGAAGATGTCATATGTTTCTAAGGAGAAGAATTAAAAAAACAAACTTTGGTGGATAATGAATGTAGAAACAATGTAGGAACTTTTCTTGAAATTTAACAATAGTGTCTGTTTCATTGTATTAAATTGGATGCATATATCTGTGTGTCCAATATTGCTGACGCTTAGAGAAAATGTGACTGGCATGTATTGTAAAAACTTGACGTTAGTTAGCTCTCTTTCAAGCATTATTGTGATTGGAACTATCGAAGCATCAATAACGAAAACCTATTGAATCATTCTCAATTAAATCAACGTTGGTCCGGTGCAAACAATATTGTTATTGAACCCAATCACCAGAATTAAATCTCCTCCGTAGAGTTGTGTTTTTTTACCGTGAAACAATGCTGTTGTAATACTTTTAGGAGAATAAAATTATGAAGGAATCCTTTGGGAATTATATTGTCTGATAAAAATAATCTTATTGTAGAGAAAAATCTTCGAGTATTGTTGAATTGGAGATGATAATTGATTTCCGTAACATATGATCATTCTTAATACAGGCAGAAAGAAAATGTTAGAAAGTATATACGCAATCTATTGTATTACAATTACATCAGTACTCAGGCGTCTTTTTTATTTAGCTAAATATGTCAAAAAAATTAAGTTGTTATAGTTTCTTAAGAAATAAGAGAAAAATTAGATTATATAGTATTACATATTATTTTATGTTTATTTCCAGATTATATTTAAGTTGTATTAGTTTCTTCTTAGATTATATTGTATTACATATGATTTTATATTTATTTTTAGATTATAATGTTGGAGACATGATGGTAAACTTTATAGAACATGTAATATCACAAGTAAGTAGGTTAGTATCTTATATCTTTAATTAGACAAATCAAGGTATATCATATCATATTTCAAGATTTTTAAACTGTATTTTGATACAACTTTAAAAATGAGTCAAAGGTTACTTAGATTGTAAAAGGAAAGTTAAGTGAAAACTTGAAGGAAAAGTATGAAAAGCAGCATTTATTCATCTGACTATATATTTATTATCTCATTATGTTGAAATACCTGAAACCTTTAATTAACAGGTGTAGAGAAAATATCTCTTAGTCAATCTTTGAATTATTTATAAGGAACACTGATTCTAATTAAATAGAGATTCAGACAGAGTGTGTAGTATCAACTTGAACTAAAATTAAAAGCATTAAGGTTACAGTCTTGTAATTGACTGCTCCGTAGGCTTACATGCAAAACAGCTGATCTTTGAAAATAAAAAAAATAAAAATGCTACATAGAAAATAAATTTCATGTTCATATCATGTATGTACTAATGTGAAATTGTGATTTAATCAAGAAAAAAAAAGGGGGTCATGCCACGAAGAATAAAAATCCTGAAGTCAAAACTTTTTTTTTATACTTTCTGTTTGCTATTTTTACTAGGCCGCACCACTTCCAGTAAACATGATATCCTTCCACTTTCCTTTTACCAAAAGATGCAAGATTTTTTTTAAAGTCTATATATATGTTTCAATTCAGCATAAACCTATAATCAAACAGAAAAAAATGAGTTCAGAAAAAAATTCAGACAAAAATGCACTATTTTGTTTCCCTCCATGTTTTGACATGCAGTTGTAATACAAGACTGGTACCTTAAAAATCTCCCTCTGCTCCAAGAAATAGGGATTAAGTCTATCTCTTGAATTATTAACTTTTTAAGATTAAAGATGCTAGCATATATTTTTAAGGTGAACAACTGTGGCTCCTTTGGGGCCTTTATTTTTCTTTCTTTTATTTAGTATTGAACAGATTTTGCCCATTTTGTATCATTTAAATGTTGTAGCACGTTCTGTAACGCAACATTCTATAAATTTCTTTATGATGAGAAATAACCTCAACATTAAAATAGTTATAGCTTTGTTAAAATTGATTTTCCTCAAAAGTGCATATTAGGCTTGTATTTTATGTCTTTAAGCTTTTATGTTGTTGCTATGTAAGGAGGTTTCACATTTAATGTTCATTGAAAATAAACATAAAAATAACATTTGCACTGTAAACCTTTGTAATATGTTTCTAATTCATATTTCAGTAATTATGGTAAATATTAGGTATGAGAACCAGATACTTTTTGAAAGATTCAGATGCAAAATATAGAATAGATAATTTGTATGGGCTGCTAGACTGAATGTATAAGAGTTACCACTTCATCAGTTAAAGATAAAAAAAATATATTTGCACACAGACTCTTTCAACAAAATAGTTTTTCACTGTGTCATCATTGTATCACTTTCCAAGTTTGACATTCTTTTCTATTCAATAACTGAACATACTGAACATGTCCAACTCTAGGGTCAATTGGAAGGTTGCTTGCAAAAGAACCAAGGTCAAATTACTGTCTTGCAAGAATAATAATAATAATACATCAGCAATTAAACCAAGCTGGTCGTAATACTTAATTATCATTTCAATATTCCACAATCAGATTATCAATATTTGAAACAAAACAAAAATCATACATAAAATGTTTTGCCTAAATCTTTTAAATAGCTATATTATGCCCCTTTAACTTTTCATTCACAAATTCAAATATTTCATTCACAGATTTTCTCTGAGATATTATACAAATTCCTATGAAACCATTAAATAATCAAATTTGAAATTGTGGAAATTGAAAAGAAATAGCTTTTGGCAGAAATATTATTGACATGAAGCATGTGTGGTCCAATATTCTTTTTAACAAAAATTTAGTGAATATGACTTGGTTTTACTCAGATGAAAAAGAGTTTAAATATCTAATCAATTTTAAAAGGAATCAATCAATTACAATTGATTTTGAAGATAACTAAACCATTTCCGAATTATGATATTATTTATGAAAGAATAATAGAAATTGAATGAAACTTTCCTTTCATGTTTAAATTAATGGAACACTATCAATTTACCTAATTCCAGAATTTATCAAAGTTTTATCAAGATGTCTTTGAGTGAACCCATTGTTTCTATAGACATAAAATACTTTTCAATTTGATTAAAATGGTGATAATTTGGAAGCCAAATGATAAATTGTCCCCAAGTTAGGATCAATTTTATTCGCTATTAGTTTGTTTTGTTTGGCAAAGTAGATCCATTTCTACGATTTTCCATCAACGGTTTATTTATGATAGTGCAAAGATATGTCACGTTAAATTGTTTTTGATGAAATGAGAAGTGAAAAATATAGTCTGTCAACAAAGAGATTGGATAGCATATTTATGAAGATTTGAAATACTTTACTGAAGATAAAATTGAAATAGTTTTGTAATTTCAATACCCAGTTATTGCTATAATGTCAGACTGATCTATTGATATTTTATAAAGTTCTGAGGGTTCTTATTGCATGATACTACTGAGATAAGTTTTACCAAAGACATAAATATTCCAATACTTTATAAGTTATTAAATATTGAACGTATATTATTAAACTGTAAAGGTTACAGACATTAGAGCATATGGACAAAGGGTTATCGTTTATATTATATATAGGTCTATTACCTTGTATAGCAACTTTCTATTTATGAAAATCAGATAATATAAAAAAGAAGATTGGGTATGATTGCCAATGAGACTACTCTCCACAAGAGACCAAAATGACACAGAAATTAACAACTATACGGCCTTCAAAAATGAACAAAGCCCAAATGCATAGTCAGCTATAAAAGGCCTTGAAATGACAATGTAAAATAATGTCTTTATATTTTAGAAACATTGATGGATCCAGGGGACTGAACCCAGACCACCTTTTGGTAGAAGAAACTTGAATCTAAATCCAGGGCAGATCCAGGGGGTCCCCATTATGGTGATAATTTGTTTTATTTTTGCAGTGACAGTGTTTCCTTGATTTCTGTGTTTTTCTCAATGTATCAATACTTTATTAAAAGCTACAAGAAAATCGTGACACTGTAATTATATATAAAGAGATGATGGCATATGAGGGAACTATCTTGAAAGACTAAACTAGTTACAACAAGGGTGATAATAAAAACTAAAATACAGGCTTAAGGATGTTTGCTACTCTAAGCTCTTTTAAAGACTGTTTTTTATTCAAAAGTTGATCTGATTGAAGACAAAAATTCTTGTTTTTTAAGATATAAACCATTACAAATTTGGCGGGAAATGATTCTTTCTAGAATAGGAGCCTTTTTATATCTAAAACTATGAAAACATAACATGGATTATATAATATTTTCAAAAAATGGCTTTAAAATATATGAAATTAAATTATGAAAAGAAAAGTAGGGCTTAGGGGGCACAATTTATACTGGGCTGTAGATGGATTAAACCAGAGGATTTCAAACATCTGACAAAATTTCAAAAGCTATTGGATGGTACATCCTTAACATACAGGAGTTACTTTCACAAAGAATCTGAACGATTGATTGTAAGTCATGAAAAATATACTTGTGATCAGTTTAAGTCCTCATAATTTTTTGTGTGTTATCAACCACAGCCTTCTAAGATTTTCCGAACCCAAACCTTATTGTATTTCATAAAAGACTATGAGATAACAAAATGTGAAACAATTCATAAGAGAAAATCAACAGCTTGATTTAAGCTTATGTTTGTTCAGTAACTTATAAAACTAGTTTGCCTACAAGTCTTAAATCATTATATAGAAACATACTCTTTGAATATGATATTTTCTCAACTCTTGACATTTATACACTGAAAAATCAATACATGCATTTATGAGTGCAACTTAATGATTACTGGTAAAAAAAACCAAGATCTTATTCATGCTATTGCAAAACTTTTGTGAAGGAAAATCTCTACTGAAAGTTTTTATTAGGGCCCCGCCGACTAAGGCGGGTCGCCCTATAGTGATCAGTCTGTCCGTCCGTCCGTCTGTCCGTCCGTCCGTCTGTCCGTCTGTCCGTCCGTCCGTCTGTAACACTTTCGTGTCCGCTCCATATCTAGAGAACCATTATGATTTCATACTTAATACTTAACATGATTATCAACCAACACCAGAGGGTGTGTCATGTTGTATGTACAACTTTCTAGGTCAAAGGTCAAGGTCAAAAAATTTGGTTTTAGTTGACAACCCCCTGTCCTGTGGTGAAGATCGTGTCCGCTCCATATCTTGATAACCGTTATGATTTCAAAGTTTATACTTGACATCCATTTCAACAACCACCAGAGGGCGTGTCATGATGTATGTACAACTTCCTAGGTCAAAGGTCAAGGTCAAAAACTTTGGTTTAGAGTTGACAACCCCATGTCCTGTGGGATTGTGTCCGCTCCAAATCTAGATAACGGTTATGATTTCAAAGTTTATACTTGACATCCATTTTAACAACCACCAGAGGGCGTGTCATGATGTATGTTCAACTTCCTAGGTCAAAGGTCAAGGTCAAAAACTTTGGTTTAGAGTTGACAACCCCGTGTCCTGTGGGATTGTGTCCGCTCCAAATCTAGATAACCGTTATGATTTCAAAGTTTATACTTGACATCCATTTTAACCACCACCAGAGGGCGTGTCATAATGTATGTACAACTTCCTAGGTCAAAGGTCAACGTCAAAAAAACTTTGGTTTCAGTTGACAATCCTGTGTCCTGTGGTGAAGATTGTGTCCGCTCTATATCTTGAGAACCATTATGATTTCAAATATTATACTTGACATCCATTTTAACCAACACCAGAGGGTGTGTCATGATGTATGTACCACTTCCTAGGTCAAAGGTCTGTCTGTCTGTCTGTTGGTCTGTCCATCGCTAACAAATTTGATCCACACTATATTTTGAGAGGACAGCTGTTATTATTTCATACTTTATACCTGACAAACATTTTCAACTTAACATATATATAAACCAACACCAGAGAATGTGTCATAATGTATGCATCCTAGGTCTAAGGTCAGTCTGTCAGTCTGTCCATCCGTTTGTTGTTCTTAACAAATTGTGTCCACTCTACCTCTCGAGAACCGTTAATATTTCATACTTTATACTTGGTGGGTCATAATATATTGAAGGCATAATTCTAAAAATATGTGACAAATATCAATTGGGCAGCACCTTTAAACATATTGTTCAAACATCAATCCATACATCCAGAAGTCACCTTAGAGTAGTCAACAATTAGTTCACATCATGCAGTCATATCACTATTATACTATGAAAGTAAGATGAGAATATTTATCAGTTTTAACTTAAAAT
This sequence comes from Mytilus trossulus, assembly GCF_036588685.1. Classification (NCBI taxonomy): domain Eukaryota; kingdom Metazoa; phylum Mollusca; class Bivalvia; order Mytilida; family Mytilidae; genus Mytilus; species Mytilus trossulus. Next base: position 2,243,559 of record NC_086374.1, read on the forward strand.
CTTAGATTGAAATCACACATGAGACTCCTTAGAGTAGTCAACAATTAGTTCACATCATGCAGTCATATCACTATTATACTATGAAATAGTACTATCACTATTACCCCACGTTATTGACAGCGGGGCCCACAGAGATGGCTTCAGTCTCAATGATATCTAGTTATTACAAACTTGATACTTTTACATCGCTCACATTTATAAAAGCATATTTAGCTTCATAAACTCTGTTTTTTAACATAATAGCTGACTCTGTTAAGTTATAGAACTTGCAGTTAAGTGCTGGTGCAGTTATTCCTTTTTAATATTTTAATTTAATCAGTAATCAATTAGATTATGGAAATTGTGACATTTTATTGTATAAGAGGTAACATCTTGCATTTTGTTTTAGAGTAATCCTGTATTAAAATTCATAATAGCCTTTATAAATACCTTACCAGTGAAGAGAGTATTGAGTGAACATTTTTTTACTGCATCACCTCACTTTAAAATAATCCCAGCAGATTTTTCTTATACATTTTAGGCCAATAGAAAGATAATTAGACAAATGTATTGAGTGAGCATTAGAAAAAAGAATATAAATATAGTCTTCATGCTTTACCACAAGACCACTAGCCCAGGCCTGTTAAATTGCTCTCAAGTTTGTAAAAATTTCCACTACAAGCTAACAGAATTCAACTAAAATGTTTGTAAAATTGAGCTTTAAGCTTGTTGATTCAAATGTTTATCATGAAGACTGTATACATTTAACAAAAAGATGGAGCTAAAGTACTGTAAATTCAGAAATAATTGTGAGGTTTTTATTAATGCAAAAAATGCAACTGGGTGAGTGTCAAAATACATTACAAGAATCTGATGCATATATTTGTTTGAAGATTTTCCTTAAATCGCAATAAATAATCAAGCATTTTTGTCATTTACAAAAAAAACGCAACAATAAATGTATGCAATCATTTCTGAATTTACATTAATATATCTGTTCTTCATCTGATTGTTGTTACGTTTATAGAAATCAGTAATCGTTTGGTTCAAATACTCTATAGTAACTATGTATCGTGCTGTACCTATACAACTAACTTTGTGACCCCAATAAGATTTAAAGAAAAACGTCATCCAAATGGATCTTTATCATGGATTTGACATGCTTAAAAGGAAGACAACTTTTTATAAACATCCTCCCTAAATTGATAGTGGCAGGAAATCGTTTCACTTGTATCAGTTCATCATCCGTGCATGAGAGATCATTTGTCGTAATTAGTGATGTTTGTTCAAAAATACCTGGAGTAAAACCAAATTCAAAAGTCTTAAGTGTAGAATTCAATAATTTTGTCAAGCCACTAAGAAGATAATTGGCTGTATTGACGCCTTTAGAAACACATCTTAATGAAATTGATTATAGATTCAACTTGTATAATTCTAACTTACGCCAAAATAAGATTTTCTAATGATGTTAAATGATAGGTTTTCTGAGCCGATGTTATCCGTAGGTAGAAATGATATGATGGTTCATTATACAAATTTACCAAAGCGTGCAGTCCTACCACTTGGGAAGTCTATACAAGATTCTATTTACAGAAACTTGGAAAATTATCCTCATTAGTTATTAAATGATTTTACAATTAGAAAATTAATAGTCATGTTAGAAAAAGCATTAGAGGAATTTTGTTTCATGATAAATGATTCCCTGCCAATATTGAATTGAAGACTACTTTTTTAATTGAGCCTGTATTCAGCCATCTTATTTACCATTCAAATGCCATACCCGACGTAGCCAGGGGGTTCTAATGAACCCCCCTTGAAAACAAATAAACACTGTTAAAGTCAATGTTCTGTTCGAATTGTGACTGTTAAAGTCGAGTTTGTGAGTCCCCCCCCTTGGAAATTCCTGGCTACGGGCTAAATGCTGTAGTCCCTATTGTGCTTTGAATTTTATTCATAAATATTAAATACATAAATTTTTCAAGTTTTCAATATTTTTGTCCCTGGTTTCAGTAGTGAGTCATGGTGATTATACTGATAGTATACTTTCCTTGTCATGCAACCTCAAACTGTATGTTATTTTTTGCTATTAATAGATTTTATGTTTTCAAGGCATAAGTGTGTTAGATACCAATACAAAAAATGTAATAAAATTATAATGTAATGTACCAGTAATAAGTCTTGATAAAAATAAAGGAGATTTGGTTTAATTGCCAACACGACAACTACAAGTAAGTATAAGCTGGTTCAAAGCCCAATATCAAGTAATGAATAAACCATGTTCTCAAAAGACTAAACAATAAATCAGCAACCTCAAATGGATTTAGTGTAAAGAAGTCATAAACTGTCTGAGAAAACATGGCAATGCCAAAATATAAGTTCCAACTGAACCATAAGTGTACAAAAAATAGATAGCTGTATATGTTCTAGTTTATGTTAAAACTAACTAAGGCATTTATTCAAAGATCTAACAACAATATTAAATTGATGACCTTTGGGAATAATTTTATCCTAAGTACCAATATTTTTATATAGATTGCCATGCATATATTGTTTAAATTTTCTGTAAGATACAATTAAAAAAAGATGAAAAAAAATATTTTGAGATCGTTCCATCAATTTTTAATGTTAGTTTCAATAAAGACATTTATTCATTAGTGACCTTTATGAATCATTTTATTTAAAGAACAATACATCTATTTTGATCGTCATGCATAGTTTGTTTAAACTTTGATGCAATAAAAAACAACTTTTTGAAGATGGCAAAAAAAAATGGCCTCATTATGAGATTTTGAAATTAGAACGTTTTAATCCAACTTGATGTTGATACTTGTCACAAGCTGTGTAATACAAAGATGTTGATTTAACTTTTAAAGTATTTAATGAGTTAAGGTTGTAGCTTAAATCTAGTGTTCAATCCTTCCCTTGCCTAGTATGTGATTTAACATTTAAAGTATTTAATGAGTTAAGGTTGTAGCTTAAATCTAGTGTTCAATCCTTCCCTTGCCTAGTATGTGGTGTAATGTCAGGGCAAACTATAGAATAAGGATTTTTGTCACAAGCATTATTGTTTTGTCCAGAAACTGGTATTTTTTTAAAACTAAAATATAATTCTATATAACATTCATGTGTAGTTGAGAACATCAAAAGACAAACTGACCAAAAGAAAAACACAAAATAGTTTTTTTCTTTTCTTTAATTAACCATAGTTAAAAATGACGATAAATTTTCAAGTTTCTGCATATAAAACCTTGAATAGACTTCCCAAGTAGTAGGACTGCACACTTTAGAAAATCTATATAATGAACTATCATATATTTTCTACCTATGGATTAATAAATAGAAAAAAAGAAAAGAAAAAACTATTGTGTTTTTCAACTGTGTTTGTAAAATTCAACCACAAACACCTCTAAAACTATTAAACATGTTATTATATGATTTATAAAGGTAAAAATATAGGTTATAATAAAACATGTTTTTCCCAAAAAAAATCCCACAGAAATTGACATTGAGGAACTGTTGACAGTACTTGATATTTCTATAGACATAAAAACATAAATAATTAATACGATTTTATTGTTTCAGGGCTTTAAGATATGTCTTCTGGACCGAAAGATAATGGAGACTTAAAGACACAAGGCAACTTTTTCTCCGTACTGCACGTCCAAGTGGAATTAAGGTGCCATAATTGATAGTTGAATTCCGTGAGTTTCTTCAATTCTTCACGCCATTTCAGGTCCTTTAAAAGCCTCTGATAAGTTCATTAGCAACATTTATAGGCTAATGCGATTATTTTTCTCTTTGACTAGTGTATTGATTAGTAATCATTAGGAGAAAAGTGAAAATGCATTTTTGATGCGTTTTTTCCGAGCATCATTTATCATGGAGGTTTACCCCTTTAATGGAAACATTCAGTAACACCTTATAATTGTGAGATAAAATCTTGTAAGATGATCAGATAGACCCATTAAAGCTGGATCATTTGAACATATATGATACTTTTCTTATTGGGAATAAAAGTCAATGTTATACCTATCAATGTCAACAGTGTAACAAAACAAAGATCTTCAAAAGAATAGAAAAGTATCTGATGTCAGATGTCAAAGTCAAACCTCAAGGTGAAGAAATCTAACAATAATAAAAATAAACTTCCTAAATGAACACAAAAATGGTTGAACAATAAAAAATTCCATCAAACAAGGTTACTTTAGAAAAGAATTAAGTTTTATGTGACTGGACAGACAGATTTACCATTTCCATTCTAAGAGAATACTTTGTGAAAGTTTAGGAAATTTTGTTATTAAATTTTAAATTAATTAGAAAAATAAAAAAACTTTAATCTGATGATATTTTTTTTGATTTTTTTTTCATTTAACAGCCTTTCTTTGGTGTCTTACTACAAAGACTGAAAAATCTTCATATTTAAATGGTTAAGTGCAGTAAGTTTCTATATAAGTTGAGTAACTTTGCACCAATCCTTTTCAACATGTTAATTCTGATGACAAAGTGTGGATACATTAGGTTATTGATGGTCTTCACTGTTCCAATATAATTGATTGATAAACTGCACTTTCTGCCTGACATTCATTTCATTTTAAAGTCCATTCTTGCATGTAGCAAATTCTGCAAGAATGGACTTTTAAAAATGATGTGATACATCTGTTTGTAAATTATATTGAGTTTTAAAGTTAAAAAACATGCATATGTTGTTTTCTTATTTTAAATTTATTCCCATTTTTACCTCCTCACTTGGCGTCTGTCTTCATCTGTTGTTGTTCATCCAGTGTGAACTTTTTCAAACATCTTCACCTCTATAACTACTGAACTGATTCCTACCAAACTTGAGCTGAATGGGCCCTAATGTATCTAGAACAAAGTTTGTCATCTGTTGTCTCTCAGCCTCGTCCGTCCAGTGTGAACTATTTCAATCATCTTCTCCTTTGAAACTATTGAACCAATTTCTACCAAACTTAAGCTGAATGATCCTTAGGGTATTTAGAATAAACTTTGGGTTTAATTCCTGTTTTGCTGAAAAACATGGCCACCATGACTAAAAATAAAACATTGGGGTAAAATCAAGTTTTTAGCTCCTGAAACTGCTGGGCCAAATTTAACCAAACTTGGCCACAATCATCATTTGGGTATCTAGTTTTAAAAATGAGTGGTGTGACCCTTCCAACCAACCAAGATGGCCGCCATGGATAATTTTAGTACATAGGGGTGAAATGTAGATTTTTGCTTATATTTCTGAAACCAAAGCATTTAGGACAAATCTGACAGGGTTGAATTGTATATCAGGTGAAGATCTATCTGCTTTAAAATTTTAAGACAAAACAGACAACCTGTTGTTGGGTTGCTGCCCCAGAGTTAGTAATTTTAAGGAAATTTTGAAGTTTTTGGTTATTATCTAGAATATTATTATAGATAGAGATAAACTGTAAGCAGCAATAATGTTCGGCAAAGAAAGATCCACAAATAAGTCAACATGACCAAAATTGTCAGTTGACCCCTTAAGGAGTTATTGCCCTTTATAGTCATTTTTTAACAATTTTCATAAATTTTCCACTGTAATTACTGGGCCAAGTTAATTATAGCTAAAGATATAGATGTTATAGTCCTAATTGATAGTTTTGAATTTATTATGAAAATTTCTCATCAGCACCATTGATATATAAGTACCAAGACCGGGCAGTACTACTAGTTCAAAGTCAATCATTGTGATAGAGATATTATTTTCTGATTGAACTGTAAATTTTTAAATCTATAATTTACATATTATTGATACTTTAGAAACCCTATTGTGCAAAGTGACAAGAAAAGGAATATTAAAAATAATCAATAAAAATAAACATTCTGATGTCTGACTACTAAGCATTTTTTATGTTTTTATACGGCCACAAATTTTGAAAAAATTTTCGTCGTATATTGCTATCACGTTGGCGTCGTCGTCTGCGTCGTCGTTGTCGTCGTCGTCCGAATACTTTTAGTTTTCGCACTCTAACTTTAGTAAAAGTGAATAGAAATCTATGAAATTTTAACACAAGGTTTATGACCATAAAAGGAAGGTTGGTATTGATTTTGGGAGTTTTGGTCCCAACACTTTAGGAATTAGGGGCCAAAAAGGGCCCAAATAACCATTTTCTTGGTTTTCACACTATAACTTTAGTTTAAGTTAATAGAAATCTATGAAATTTTGACACAAGGTTTATGACCACAAAAGAAAGGTTGGGATTGATTTTGGGAGTTTTGGTTTCAACAGTTTAGGAATTAGGGGCCAAAAAAGGTCCCAAATAAGCATTATTCTTGGTTTTCGCACAATAACTTTAGTTTAAGTAAATAGAAATCAATGAAACTTAAACACAATGTTTATGACCACAAAAGGAAGATTGGTATTGATTTTGGGAGTTAAGGTCCCAACAGTTTAGGAATTAGGGGCCAAAAAGGGACCCAAATAAGCATTTTTCTTGGTTTTAGCACCATAATGTTAGTAGAAGTAAATAGAAATCTATGAAATTTAAACACAAGGTTTATGACCAGAAAAGGAAGGTTGGTATTGATTTTGGGAGTTTTGGTCCCAACAGTTTAGGAAAAGGGGCCCAAAGGGTCCAAAATTAAACTTTGTTTGATTTCATCAAAATTGAATAATTGGGGTTCTTTGATATGCCGAATCTAACTGTGTATGTAGATTCTTAACTTTTGGTCATGTTTTCAAATTGGTCTACATTAAGGTCCAAAGGGTCCAAAATTAAACTTAGTTTGATTTTGACAAAAAATGAATTGGTTGGGTTCTTTGATATGTTGAATCTAAAAATGTACTTAGATTCTTGATTATTGGCCCAGTTTTCAAGTTGGTCCAAATCTGGGTCCAAAATTAAACTTTATTTGATTTCATCAAAAATTGAATAAATGGGGTTCTTTAATATGCCAAATCTAACTGTGTATGTAGATTCTTCATTTTTGGTCCCGTTTTCAAATTGGCCTACATGAAGGTCCAAAGGGTCCAAAATGAAACTAAGTTTGATTTTAACAAAAATTAAATTCTTGGGCCTCTTTGATATGCTGAATCTAAACATGTACTTAGATTTTTGATTATGGGCCCAGTTTTCAAGTTGGTCCAAATCAGGATCTAAAATTATTATATTAAGTATTGTGCAATAGCAAGTCTTTTCAATTGCACAGTATTGTGCAATGGCAAGAAATATCTTATTTCACAATATTGTGAAATAGCAAATTTTTTTTTTAATTAGAGTTATCTTTCTTTGTCCAGAATAGTAAGCAAGAAATATCTTATTGCAAGAATTTTTTTTAATTGAAGTTATCTTTCTTTGTCCAGAATCAACTTAAATCTTTGTTATATACAATATACAATGTATATTCACTTTTTACTACCAACTGATAAATTTAAATAATCTTTACCATTCAGTGATAACAAGCAGTTTTTTTACATCTTAATATTTTATGATGCATTTAAATGAGTAGTTATTGTTGCAAACTCCATTAGAATATTTTAATTGAGATTAGTTTTGGAATAAGGGAAAGGGGGATGTGATTAAAAAATTGGGTTCAATTTTTCTCATTTGAAATTTCATAAATAAAAAGAAAATTTCTTCAAACATTTTTTTGAGAGGATTAATATTCAACAGCATAGTGAATTGCTCTAAGAGAAAACAAAATTTTTAAGTTCATTAGAACACATTCATTCTGTGTCAGAAACCTATGCTGTGTCAACTATTTAATCACAATCCAAATTTAGAGCTGAATCCAGCTTGAATGTTGTGTCCATACTTGCCCCAACCGTTCAGGGTTTAACCTCTGCGGTCGTATAAAGCTACGTCCTGCGGAGCATCTGGTTAAAAAATAATCAAATAAAGATTAGTACATAAATGATTTTATATTTGAAATAAGTGATATCAAATTTAGAATTAAAAAAAATAAAATCCTATGATTCAAGAATGATTTATTTACATACAAAGCTGGTTACATAATTTATTATTTATTTAAAGAGCATTGAGTTGCCCAGGTTCTGCAAAGTTAGAAAAAAACAAAGAAATCTGAAGTGAAAAAAGTCCCTTCTTTAATAGATGCAAAAAAAAATATGATTAGAAATAAACCACATTTCATCAGGTTTAAAAAAAATAATAAGAAGGGAAATTCAAGGACAGTTACAAACATTGTTGGTTAATGTGTTTTAATGTGTTTAGCTTATAAAAGCTTTAATGTTGGGTAAGTAGAGAAATTATTTGTCATTGTTCTACTCAAGGGAGATAATAAATCTGTGGAAGTGACCTCTGTGGTAAATCATTATAGAGATGGTATTGATGGTGTCTTGTTATCTTACATCAGTTTTATTATTGACCGTTTTATCTGAAGTTAAGTGGACAGTTCAATACATTGTTAAAGGTTTTCTATAATGATACCATACAAGTGGCTGGAAGATTAATATTGATACTTTACAAGGCTTCAGAAAAAGTGCTTCTCAAGTGTAACCTAGACACGAGAGTAAATCCAGAGTATTGGTGTATATTTAGTTATTTCAGGAGGATATTATTCTGTTTATTTGACACAATAACAACAAGATGCCCTTTTCTGTGTAGCATGAAGTTTTAGCAATTTAAAGTCTCAAAAGGGTATAAATAAACCAAAAAATGTAGCAAATGTAGTAAGTCAACCTAGGCTTGAGATTTTAGTGCCCATCTATAATTTTAGGGAAATAGAAATATAGTGAAAATAAAACAATAGCCTAAAATGCTTTTAGATTCTAATTGTAACTTTTGTTATACTTCATTACTGCCTTCAGCTTTGAATATCTTTTTGCCAGGTAAATGACCTTGACATTTTGGAATCTTTTTGTTTTCCTACTTCCTCTGTTCTAAAGAATTCTTTCAGTACAGACACATTATTAAAAGAAACTAAAACTCACTCGAAAAGGATCAATTACTAAACACCAAAGCAATTAAACAAAATGACTAAATACTAATTTAGCAGTGATGAAAAAATTCTGCAGGCAAAACTAATGTTTTAAAAGTACAAGTTTAATGCATTTGTTTATAGATTTGATACCTGAATGCATTTCCATATTTTAAACTGTCAAAGTTTATTGCTTCAGCATGTTTAAAATAGAAAATTGCTTGTTTAAAGGAATGTAAAAAAAAATGTATTAAGTTGAACAATATTCAATATAAATGAAAAGGAGATGCAAGATATTTGTCTGTGAAATGGCAACCTAACTAAACACAAACAGCCAAAAATGTTGACCAAAAGTCTACAATGTTATACAGGGGTATACAAAACGCTTTAAAACAATTCCATTTGAAGTGGAGGTCCAGGAGGGGCTTTAATCTTCAAATCAATGGTATGATTGTCAACGAGGGAACTACCCATCAGACTTGTGACCAGAGCTCAAAGGTCGAGAATGTCACAGATATAGTATTTTGTAAAGCCTTCAACTAGGAGCAAAAGCTACACTGCATATACAAGTAAGCTGCAACACAAAAAAAGACATGATGAAATGAAAAAATATCACAAGAATGAAAACCAAAAGGCAGAATAATGCCTAAAACAATTAACCAAAAAAACTACAGACAGACAGCAACCATCTGAATTGACACCTGAGTGACTAATTTGTAAATAAATCAGACATTTATCCATAAATTTTGAATCTGGCAGTGATACTTATCATCGGTCATTTTATTATCTGATCAATTCCTGTGTTGATTCTATGTAAATATTTTTTTAAAGAAAAATGCAAGTTGGGATTTATTTCTAAAAATTCTGTACTGTTTTATTTTTATATCGTGTTAGATATTATGTATGATCTTTGAATATCTCCCGACTGCAATTAATTTCCATCTTGGTAGCAGAAGAAGGGAGTTTTATTTTAAGCTGTTGAGCATGAAATTTTCACTAAAATATTAAAATTTACGATGTAACTAAATATTCTGTACTCATGGAACCTAATTAAAACTCATCCATGTACAAAATAATACAACATTCAAATGTTTAAACTTTAAGTTATTTCTCTGTTTTAATTTGCCTCATTAATTTGGTAAATTAAGTATCATTAATTGAATGATTCATTTCATCACAAAATCAATGGAAACAAGAGAAAATTAACTTCCATGTAATAGCTTATTTACACCTCATTTCACTTCTGATGCCAGCTCATTTTAAGTTTTTTCAGAACAAATTTAAATTTGACAATAGATATTTTCAGGTACAAATGATTTTAGATCTCATTTCCTGCTCTCCCTAATGTGAAATAAGACAACCCATTAACTGTGTTATATTGTGATCTAATTGATTTGTTTTTCCATATGGATCAGTCTGCTGAAGGGGAAATCAGGTCGCAATTTGTCTCCAGCTTTTTGATCAATCAATCAAGCATCTTTTTGTTGTCCTGTAACTTTCATGACAAGAATATATACAATTGTTCGATTTTAATGGATATCATTTAATTTCTACAGAGGTAAACAGAAGAGGTTCTACATTTACGAAGCTGACGCACAAGTAAAAAATTGTAAGTATACATTTTAGAAGTTAAAATTTCGTCTGTGGAGAGATATATTGATCTCACTTTATTCTATTGACATGAAGTTTTGAAGCTGTAATGTTGAATTGTCTTTAGATTGGTGAAGATGAATATAACAAGAGTTAAAGGATGAATGACAGGCAAATGACATCGTAACTTGTTCCGAGAGGAAATAGTTATATATAACTGTGGTCTCATCTAATATTGATCAGCGGTATAAAATTACTTACTTTAGTTAAAATGATAACAATTAAAATGTTATAAATTGGAAAGAATAATTAACTAAAGCTTTCATTGTACACTGTTTTCAACCTTTTACATACGAAGACTCCTTGTATACTTGTATGAAGTAATATCTCCTGAGAGACATCTAAAATATAACTGTCCCTTATAACTTGGGGTATTCAAATTTTAAACTTTAAAAATCATTTAGCAAAATACTAGTATACCTAAAACTCAACAGATTTGAAGCTGGATATGTGCATGAATGAATGAGAATTAAGCCGTCATGATGAACCAAAAAATAAGAAAATAAGATTAACATTAGTTTTTTTGACAAACGTGCATGTAACATGGTGTCTGAAATGAACCTCTAGCACGGAAACATGTGAAATATAAATTGTAAACAAGGTGCACAAAATGACACCTTACCACCCACAAGTACGGTCAAAAGATTACATAATTGTTTCAGCTACAAAAACAAACTTGTCAAGCAGATTTCACAAATAATTATTTTAATTTGAGATTAGGAAACCGGAAATGTCTTGAGAACATACAAAAAGTGGTAGATTAGCAGATTTCTGTTGTTGATAAATGTTCAACTGCACTCTCCGTGAAATCCCATTCTTTTTTCTACACGTGTCAGGATTATTTACGTAATCTTCCAGACAAATCCTACTTTGTTTTCATAAAGAGTTTAGGTGAAAGTACCAGGATTATGTAATTTCAGAAAATGTTAAATGCTTTATCTTTAAGTGTTCCTTTATGTTTACATTTGTTAAGTGTCAGCTTCTTGGATCCACCCTACACAGGTATTTTAATGAGGAATGACTAGGATTCTATGAATGATCTACAGTCAATTCTCTCTTATTTCTGTCTTCATACTTTATTTGACCTTTTGACTTTATTTGGGTGTCACTGTAGTGAAGAGTCTTTTGTATAAGCACATCTGGGGTACAAACTTATAACCTGGTAGTTGGTGTGGGCTCTTTGTCACTAGAGAATAGTGATGATTCTGGGTGATGATTCTACTCAAACCAGAAAAAAAAACCATTTAGGAAAGATAATGTTTATATAAACCTATAGTTGGTAAAATTTTTGTTTCAGTTTTCTTTATATTTTATAAGTATGCAATTAAAATAAAAATGTGTAATGTAGCAAATGTATGGTATATAACTGTAAATACTCTAAATCCATTTTTGCCTGAATCAGGATTAAATCTGAAAGGAAAAAAATTCACAGTCCATTGACATATTGGAAAAAATAATTAAGATGAATTTCTGGCCCGCTGGGCTGGACTCTTACTCCATGAAATAGGAGTAATTACAATATAACACGATCCTAATGAAAATCAATTGACTTTTGAAATCATCAATGTTTATGGTTTTATTGTGTAGTAATTGATCATCATATTCACTGTGTTACTGGTATGTTATGCGTTAACTCCCGTGGGATTCAGGACAGAGATGTAGGTAGGATAGAAATATGATGGCGTGTTGTTATCTATTACAACTTCCTGTTGAGATGTTGACAACCATTTTCAGTACTTGAGATTGTTGTCCATTATTGTGTTCCAGTGATAAACCTATTGTTCATTACTGTCGCCAAGTGATAAGCTATTGTCCATGACTGTCTCCAAGCGATAAAGCAGGTACCGAACATTTAATGTGATCAAATTTGATGCAGTTAAAGAGAAAATGTACAATCATTTAGAAATAACAAATGTAAATACTGTGGAAAAGACCAAGAACCTTTTAGAGATATTTCTTACCAAGCATGGATCATAATGATCAAATCAAAACTTTTTATTGAAACAATCAATAATGTGTGCTAAGATGACAAATTGAAGAATACAACATACATGTACATGAATAAATCAAAATTTACAAAAACATAGCATGCTAGGAAAACACAATTTGAATTTTCCTTGAATATTCTTTCTTCAGTTCCAAAGATTAATGCTCCTATATGTCTTTTACGGTTGGTAGTCTGTTTCTTTGGCACATACAGAAAATCTTTTTTTTCCATATTCATCATCTAAATTTTACAACTATGTTTTATGATTATCAGTGACCTGCTTTACTGGTGTTACACTAACTTTAATGTGGAATTTCACTCATGTTTACTTTCGTAGATAATAAAAAAAAATTGAAGTGTTGGAATTTTCTTTTGAAATTAACTTTTTAAGAGGATATTAATTAATGAGATGATATTAATTTTACACATCAGCTTTATGAAGATGATTTAATGGGAGATGTAACCATTAGAGGAACATTATGAATGTTTTTGTTCCTATTTCCACATGGTCTCCATCACAAACCTGACAGATACAGAGGTCTTGGAAATTATTGTGTACTGATTGACTTGTTAATCTGTCGTTTGACACTTGTAACCTCATTATAAGAGAACAAGATTATTTGACAATTTACCTATGTTTCACCTGCTGTAGGTAATAACTTTGATGATGTAATTAGTTACCTGATTTATAGGTATGACATGATGACAGAATTATGTGTAATCCATGAGAAAATAAACATTTGATCATCTTTCCTTACTTTTCTTGTAAAGTAGGGTTCTTAGTTTCTATCTGTTCTCTGTTGGTTGCTTGGCGGCTGACATGATTCTGGGTTTCTATAATTTTCTTTCGGTTGCTTGGCGGCCAACATGATTCTGGGTTTCTATAATTTTCTTTTGGTTGCTTGGTGGCTGACATGATTCTGGGTTTCTATATGTTCTCTGTTGGTTGCTTGGTGGCTGACATGATTCTGGGTTTCTATATGTTCTCTGTTGGTTGTTTGGTGGCTGACATGATTCTGGGTTTCTATATGTTCTCTGTTGGTTGCTTGGTGGCTGACATGATTCTGGGTTTCTATATGTTCTCTGTTGGTTGCTTGGTGGCTGACATGATTCTGGGTTTCTATATGTTCTCTGTTGGTTGCTTGGTGGCTGACATGATTCTGGGTTTCTATATGTTCTCTGTTGGTTGCTTGGTGGCTGACATGATTCTGGGTTTCTATATGTTCTCTGTTGGTTGCTTGGTGGCTGACATGATCAATGTTTTCTATCTTACTTCGGTTGCTTGGTGGTATATCTATGGTTCTTTTTTTCTATCCATTCCCTGTTGGTTGTTTGGTGGCTGATGCTTGTTCAGACAGTTCTGCCCAGAATTTTGTGACGATGGCTACCATAACTGATTCACTGGGCTAAGGACTTTAGTGGGGACTCGTCAACTGGATCAAAGACCAAGGAATGCAGAGACAAAGAACTATAATGAGAAGTGAGAGCTGGCGAGGATGGATACCATTACTGATTCAATGGGCTAATGACTGGAGTGGGGACTCGTCAAATGGATCAAAGACCAAGGAATGCAGAGACAAAGAACTATAATGAGAAGTGAGAGCTGGCGAGGATGGATACCATTACTGATTCACTGGGCTAAGGACTGTAGTGGGGACTCGTCAACTGGACCAAAGACCAAGGAATGCAGAGACAAAGAACTATAATGAGAAGTGAGAGCTGGCGAGGATGGATACCATTACTGATTCACTGGGCTAAGGACTGTAGTGGGGACTCGTCAACTGGACCAAAGACCAAGGAATGCAGAGACAAAGAACTATAATGAGAAGTGAGAGCTGGCGAGGATGGATACCATTACTGATTCACTGGGCTAAGGACTGTAGTGGGGACTCGTCAACTTGACCAAAGACCAAGGAATGCAGAGACAAAGAACTATAATGAGAAGTGAGAGCTGGCGAGGATGGATACCATTACTGATTCAATGGGCTAAGGACTGGAGTGAGGACTGGTCAACTGGACCAAAGACCAAGGAATGCAGAGACAAAGAACTATAATGAGAAGTGAGAGCTGGCGAGGATGGATACCATTACTGATTCAATGGGCTAAGGACTTTAGTGGGGACTCGTCAACTGGATCAAAGACCAAGGAATGCAGAGACAAAGAACTATAATGAGAAGAGAGAGCTGGCCAGGATGGATACCATTACTGATTCAATGGGCTAAGGACTGGAGTGAGGACTGGTCAACTGGACCAAAGACCAAGGAATGCAGAGACAAAGAACTATAATGAGAAGTGAGAGCTGGCGAGGATGGATACCATTACTGATTCAATGGGCTAAGGACTTTAGTGGGGACTTGTCAACTGGATCAAAGACCAAGGAATGCAGAGACAAAGAACTATAATGAGAAGTGAGAGCTGGCGAGGATGGATACCATTACTGATTCAATGGGCTTAGGACTGTAGTGGGGACTCGTCAACTGGACCAAAGACCAAGGAATGCAGAGACAAAGAACTATAATGAGAAGTGAGAGCTGGCGAGGATGGATACCATTACTGATTCAATGGGCTTAGGACTGGAGTGGGGACTCGTCAACTGGATCAAAGACCAAGGAATGCAGAGACAAAGAACTATAAAGAGAAGGGACTGCTGGTGACAATGGCTACCATTTTACTGATTCACTGGGCTATAATGACTAGCAAACATCTACTGGACCACTGTGCCCATGCACACAAACTAAAGACTTCTATAAATAGGTTGTTGATTCTACCACATAGCATACTTCACCACACACTTTATTGGACAGCTGTTGTCACTTTTGTCCATTATTTTCAATAAACATCATTCTTCTAATCGGATAACTTCAAATAAATGGGCTTTTATAATAACACGTTTAATAACAATAAATTACTGTATCAGCTCTCAATAGCTTTGTGTAATGGTGAATGGGAGGGTCTAACTACTGAGCCTCTATTAATTAAGGACCTTAATACTAATGGACATAAATCTTATTAGGTTCTAAGTCAAGGTTTATCACAGTGTCAGCGGGAGAGTTACGACAACTGCCATATGTGACCAAGATTTTATAATTAGTCATATTTGCATGGAAATCAAATTTTACATGCTGTCACAAAAACACAAATACACAGTTTTATATAAAGGTCTCTTCAGTCACAGGGCTGATTGTGTTAAGGTCAGTATTTACACTCTTAGATATTAATAAAATGGTGTAATGGATGATTTGTCATTGAGACAGCAACCAATCAACACAAAAAGTTCTTCAACATATTTTTGTAAAGGTCATGGTTAAGGTTTGATTATGACTCTTAGTTAAGGCAAGTTTTGAGGCAGTCTTCTTATTCATCCTTACCAGACTAAACCGTTTTAAAAAAGAGGAACAAAAAGAGAAATTGATATTCATATTTCACCTGATTTGATTTTTTGTCAGCGAGCAGGATCTTGAGAAACTATATAAAGGTATACAGACTCTCTTTATGACAAGATTTTACATTTTTCTCCCGCCCATGGTTATTGATAGAACCCATGTGACTTCACTCAGTCACTAACAATCTTTTATGTAAACTTAATTAATATTGATAGCTGTGAAGTTGTAACAAATCTTTAGTTTTTGTCATTATAAAGGATCACATATTGATTAAGTTCACTAGATATTTTGAAATTGTCATTTGGGACAGGATAAAATCATAAGTAATACTTTTTTGACATGTTGATCATGATTTCAAATGCAAATTATTCTGATAAAGATCATTATAGATTCAGTTCTACATACAATTGCTATGTTTATCGATAGATAGTATTCATTGTAAACAGACTTGCACCACATCTTCCTATGTCTATCTATCTATTGACTTATTATTGCTTGTTTAATTTGAAGATATATACATTGTACAATATTAAGATTTCTAGAAGTTTACATGCATATAGAAACTGGGATGATCCAATTTTTTTCTTTCTAATTTCTCCTATAAACATGTTCTGGTATTTTATTTAAATCATAAGGCTTTTTTAGTTGTTCCAAAACAGGCATTTCATACAGTGATTTAGAATTGTCTTGTTCATACCACATCTTTTTTTCATAGTTCATTATCTCTGAGGGGGGTAGGACCTTTATCGGGATTGTGTGATTTTAAGCTCAAGATTTTGGGATTGATCCTTAAAAGTCGGGATTCAGGAATTCTTCTTTCATTTTCAGGTGTCAGGATTTTAATTTCTCTAAGTAGGGACCTCAGATTTCATGTTTTTAAGCGCAGGATGTCTGGATCAGGACCCCTCCTATCCCCCTCATCTCTGTGTTCATAGTAATATTAAGTCAACCTCTGAAAATTTCCTTAAAATTGTAGAATTAAGTATATGTATTTGTTTTATAAAGGCTTAATTAAACATAAAAATATATATATAGTTTTCAGATTTTTTGAAACATGATTGTCAATATATCATCATTTACACTTTTTAACCTGTGTTTTGGAAATGTCTCTTGAGATGACCATTTTCAGGCTGGGTGACATTAACATAGCCTATAACCTAAACATCAAAGTTCATGACCACCCTGTTTGTAAACGTCTCTTGAGATGACCATTTTCAGACTGGGTGACATTAACATAGCCTATAACCTAAACATCAAAGTTCATGACCACCCTGTTTGTAAACGTCTCTTGAGATGACCATTTTCAGACTGGGTGACATTAACATAGCCTATAACCTAAACATCAAAGTTCATGACCACCCTGTTTGTAAACGTCTCTTGAGATGACCATTTTCAGACTGGGTGACATTAACATAGCCTATAACCTAAACATCAAAGTTCATGACCACCCTGTTTGTAAACGTCTCTTGAGATGACCATTTTCAGACTGGGTGACATTAACATAGCCTATAACCTAAACATCAAAGTTCATGACCACCCTGTTTGTAAACGTCTCTTGAGATGACCATTTTCAGACTGGGTGACATTAACATAGCCTATAACCTAAACATCAAAGTTCATGACCACCCTGTTTGTAAACGTCTCTTGAGATGACCATTTTCAGACTGGGTGACATTAACATAGCCTATAACCTAAACATCAAAGTTCATGACCACCCTGTTTGTAAACGTCTCTTGAGATGACCATTTTCAGACTGGGTGACATTAACATAGCCTATAACCTAAACATCAAAGATCATGACCACCCTGTTTGTAAATGTCAAAGTAATCCATTCAAAATAACAGGAACTTCAAAAGCCTCAGTGAACCACTCTTGATAGGCACTGAAGAAAGTTTAGACCATTCTTTAACAGGAACAGAAAAATATCTGGACGGTACCACTGACAATAATTATTCCCTATAATAGAAACAGAAAGAAGTATGGACCATAATTTGAATAGAAACTGAAAAAAAATATCTGGACCTCTCTAAAACAAAAACAGAAAAAAGTTTGGGCCACTCTTTATCAGAAACTGAAAAAAATATTTGGATTTCTCTACAACAGAAAAGTTAGATCTCAACTTATAATTGTAGAAGACTACTTTACTGACAAATGCCCGACATGAAGCAGGAATCAAATATGCTTTGTTAAATGGAGCATTCTGCATCAAGCTAGATGGTTTGGGTATTTTTGTATTGCTTCTTTGTTACATTATGTTGAGGTTTTAATTCTTTCATCAATTTTGTTATAATTTGAAACTGATATAGATATAAAGTTAAGGAGAAATTTAGCAAAATATTGGCTTTTGTCTCCCTCTGATTTTTTTTTAATTTGTTTTCAGAAGAACCACATTTGACAGAAATCCCTATAATTATTGATATTGTTTAGATTATGTATTGGATTCCAATATTTGTGGTTTGTTTAGATTTTTTTAATTGGAAGTTTAATTACTTGTGTAAATCTCTCCTTTCAACATAATCATTGGACAAAAAGAATACATTGAGAATTTAATTTTGTGGTCTGGGTTAACTGTGAAATCCTCACATAAAAAGACATGCTAACTTTGCTTCATAGAAGTGATTCGAGTCGGATAAAAATGATGAATGTTAAATTGTGACAACTCTTTTTATTCCTCTGAGGAAAAGCATATTGATATTTTGAAGAATTTTGGTTTTTCATCACTTTCTGCATTATGGTCCAAACTAATAAATAATTTAAATTGATGGTGTAAAACAATACGACTACAAAGTTTGTATCATATTTACATTTGAATGTCAATATAGTATCATATAGAATATCAGATGAGCATAGGGTGTCATGTTACACAAATTATTGGTAATATTTGAATTCTATTACATTACAAAACAATTTTTGTTTTAGTTAATTTCCTTTATATTTGTAAAGTGTAATGGCCGGTACTAGTTGTTTCCAAGTAAAGAAATATCTCTTGTTTTAGTAAATCACTTCAATTATTATCATATCCAAATTTGAATTTACATGGTTAGATATAGATTTAATAATAAAAAGAAAGACATTGGGATTCAATCAGATAAAATCATAAAATCTATCATTAAATACAAATATTAAACTGTGATCCCTTCCAACATCTTCCCTTCTCCACAAATTTTCTCATCACTAGAAACTAAAAGTTAGTGTTTTTAAAAAGAGTGTATCACATGCAAGATCTGTTTCAACAAACATAGAAACACAGTACTAGACTGGTACTAGTATATACTATTGATGATGACATTTTCAGTTTTCTCTTGTGTGCACTAGGTTTTCTGCACTTTTACTGTAATGATTTCATATTGATTAGATATGTGATATGTATATAGTCCTATCAGGATGCTGATGAAGTTAGTTCTGGTTGAGCAACTTTAGCAGAAAGTAAAGCCAGTCCCTTTGACAAAGAAAACTGCTTGAAAATATCAGTTTTCAGATGGAAAAACCTTGTTTTTGTGGGGAAAGGTTGGGGCGCTGAGTTGTTAAAAGTGATTCTTTTAATAAATATTCTGTCTTGATTAATGATGGTAATTATTGGAAATTGCAACCCTCATTGATTCCTCATTCACAGAAAAATTCACCAGACCTCCCTCGCAATAAAACTCTTTGTTACTCATTGATGTGTCTGGTGGAAGTGGACATTGTATTATGGAGTTGTCTATGAATATTGTGATGTTAAGAAGGGGGACTGACATGTCAACTTCTAGAATGCATATACCGTAACTAGTTTATAGAGAAATTATTTTGTTTAGTATTGAAATTTGATGGTTCAGTTGATTATAAAATTCCTTTTGTTAGTATAAAATTCCTTTTGTTAGTATGAGCTTTTAATTTTGCCATTTTATTAGGGACTTTCCTTGTTGAATTTTCCTCTGAGTTCAGTATTTTTCTGATTTTACTTTCTATATTATATTAATGGTTTGTTGTTGGTATAAGATCAGTATTGTTAGACAGACCCTGCAGGAACAATTGCACTTCCTGGATGTATTATAAAATAAAACAAAATATTACTGTTATTTTGGTTTACAGACACATACAAAATCTGAAATTGAAGCAGGAAGTTTGAACCAGTAGAGGATAGCTTTGAGAATCTGAATAAATACATAATTTGCAATAATGCTTGGAGTAATTGATTTAATTGGCTACCAAAAGCGGTTGACCTTTAACTAATAAGGGTCTTGACCACATAGGGTATTATAAAAGCTTATTAATGATCAGATTTGTGTAAATGAATGGGTCAGTTGACATCTACTTATTGTAGTGCAACATTATCCCTCTTCCATAATGATTTGTGTCCTCGGGGAAGAGGAGATAAATGGTAGAAGGTGAGATATAACTATTAATTATATGGCTATCTTCCTAATAATGAGAGCTGTTATTGATTATTTGCTGAGAAGTACAATTAATTTACTTTAGTAGGAGGAAAGACAAATGTTTTCAGCAAATTAAATTTCTACAAACTGTTTTGAAAATTGTGTGCATTATTGGTATGTTAAAAAGAAATTTCCAGTCGATAAGGTGTTATATTCTAAAATGTTATATCTTATATAATTCTTTAGATAAAACTCATGTTCTTTAAATTTGTAACTTGAGAAAAATTTAAACACAGAAATGTAAAGCTCTTGAATTAAAAAAAAGCCTACAGTAAAGTGAGTATCAAAAACATTAATTCTAACTGAAATTACTTAAACAAATTCTATGAATAAGCTTCCTATAGTTCAGTCAAGAACCAGCCCAGTATACAATTCTGTCTGTTAACCCAACTAGTATGGTAGAATCTCTTTTATAACCTTCCTGTAGATCTCCTACTATGGAACCTCTTATTAGCCTGGTTAGATAATCTGCATTGTTTTATAACCTTCCTGTAGATCTCCTACTATGGAACCTCTTATTAGCCTGGTTAGATAATCTGCATTGTTTTATAACCTTCCAGTAGATCTCCTACTATGGAACCTCTTATTAGCCTGGTTAGATAATCTGCATTGTTTTATAACCTTCCTGTAGATCTCCTACTATGGAACCTCTTATTAGCCTGGTTAGATAATCTGCATTGTGTTATAACCTTCCTGTAGATCTCCTACTATGGAACCTCTTATTAGCCTGGTTAGATAATCTGCATTGTTTTATAACCTTCCTGTAGATCTCCTACTATGGAACCTCTTATTAGCCTGGTTAGATAATCTGCATTGTTTTATAACCTTCCAGTAGATCTCCTACTATGGAACCTCTTATTAGCCTGGTTAGATAATCTGCATTGTTTTATAACCTTCCTGTAGATCTCCTACTATGGAACCTCTTATTAGCCTGGTTATATAATCTGCATTGTTTTTCACCACTATTGATCTGTTTCATAAATACTTTCATTGGATTGGAATTATGTGGTGAAATTAGATCTGACCAATTAAGTTATATAATTAACCAATTATCATATCCACCAAATGGAACCAGACATTGTCTTTCATACATACTTTCATGTTTCTATATCTTTTGATTTTAACACCATTTTAAATTGACATTAAACTATATGTTCCCTTGTCTTATTCTGTTTGAAGACTTTCCTCCTTGTATTTGGCTTTCCCACAAGACTGATCTTATTAGATGATTTGGCTGTTCATAGACAATTACATTTATAACAAATAGTTTTCAGCATCCTTATATATTAGTGTCCATTTCACCTATATTATTTTATCACATAATGCTACTTAATTTCCACCACAATTTCCACCACGTTTTTCATTTGCATAAGCAGCACAATAGGTGCCCCTAGTTAAGCAGAAATTGCTTACGCTTGACCTGAACACGTTAACATCAACCAAACGGTTCTTGTTTTCATCATTATATTTTGTTTTATTTTCCTGTTCAGATTTCTTGGAGTCATGGTCAGGTCTAGTAGACCAGTACAGAATTTTGTCCAGGTGATCCACCAAACTTAATGTAAGAAAATCAATTTTTTAGGCAAACAGAAATCATTTATGGGAATATTTAAAAAAAAATATATTGGAATAAAGATAATTGGCCAAGTTAATAACATGGAGCCAATGTTATTTGTTTGTATGAATCCAGTATTTCTTTTCTCCATGTCATTTTATAACTGATGAATTTTGTATTTAAATTCTATTTTGCAAAGACATTTTTTTCTTCTATTTTGATAATAGACCTTAAATAGTATTTAACAAGATATTGTCAATTATCTTGCTATTTAAAAAGTATTGAAACAGTGTGTTATTACATCATCTAAGGTAGATATTCAGAGGGGAATATAATGTTTTGTTCAATGTCATGTGGGCAGGTCTCACCAATCACATATTTATTTAGTGCTCCATATTTACTTTCAGTGGAATATTAATGTTTATCAGATAGCTGCTTTAAGTTTGAGTTTCCATCTCCAATTTTAACAAGCTGATAATCCACACAGAAATAGACTAAAATACTGATAAAAAAGCAGGAAAAAAAGAAATAAATGTTTGTAAAGGCAGCCAAATATATTTTGTAGCATTAGTTATGTCATTTTAAGTAGGTGTCTTTAATGTTTGCTCTTTTGAAAAAATTATAGATGCTAACAATTTGTATAGGACATAAATGGAAGACTAAAGTCGAGAAATGTCCATTTTACGACATTTATTTTTTTCTGGTAGACCAGATTGATATTTGATTCTATTGTAATGGTGCTTTCAGGCATAACTTGACTATTTTAATGAGGCAGTTTGCAGCTTCATTGAGTATTGTACAGTTTGTGTATTGATTCATGAGTGCCTGATTTCATCGTTAATAGGCCTTTTTTCTTTGTTCTTCAATTAATGACGCAGCACACATTATGATAGTCTAGTGAAAATTCAGGTGAACATCAAGGAAATTATGTTGTTGTTTTTTTTTGCAGCAGCAGAAAAAGAGTTTGAAGAATTAAAAGTTAGACTTACTGGATAATGGTAGTAAAACAACAAATTATGGGGCCCTTTGTTGCCATTTTGTGTGCGTCATTAGAGTCCTTGTTGAAAACTGTAGTTTGACCGATAATAGCATACTTTTATAAATTGTGACTTGGATGGAGAGAAGTTGCATTGGCACTCATACCACATCTCTTTATATCTATTTGGTACTTAATAGACTGTAAAATGCATGTATTTTTACAGCAGCATCTATATATAGACTTACTTTTCCAAATATAATTTCCATTTACATACATGTATATAGTCTTGATTGAAGACTGTGCCACCCTTTGTGTGTCTAATCGACTTCAACGGTTATTCATTATCGTTTTGGTTTTGTTTTGGATAGCTGCCTGGTAATCATACTGAACGTCTCTTTCTCACTCTGTGATTTGTTACTTTTGAGGTGTTTGCTATTGACTGAGTTACTGTTAAATATGTCTTGTCCAACCTCCTAGGTTAGAGCGTGCACACATAGAAACTTATCTGAATTTTAACATGTGAGTTCTAAAAGGACTTTGAATGAAGGATTTGGTAATCTCATATCCCCTGGGATAAAGTTTCACCTGGTTCAAAAATAAATTCTCGTTACTGGCACTGGTTGCCTGAAATCATATGTCTTGAACTTTGAATCTAATGAATCTAATAGCTTATTGACATAGTATCAAATGGAATATTAATCCTTTACCTTCATATTCTCGTTAATATAATGACCTAATAATATGAGCCCACTTTAAACCTGTATTATAGATATTATATCCAGTACAATATACAGAGGAAGTATACCTTGTTTAGTTAAGCCTCCTATTCTATCAATTTTTTTCTGTGTAAATATTGACTTTAAGTTTTACCAGTAAAACTAAACCAACAGTTTACCATTGTTAATAGCACTAGTTCTAAGCTTAATTTATTGTTCAAAGGATGAAATGGAAATTAATGGTTGATTGATACCTTGAGCACAGAAGTAAACAGAAGGGAAAGATAGTTAATTTGTCTTAATAATTATAGAGTTAATGTAAATTGTATGGTAAATTGATGTTCTGTGTTTGTATACACTGGTGCTTCCAGTCTGAAATCAGGTAAATAGGTAGAAATGTTCACGTTTTACATTTCACTGGGCTTCTCAAATGGTGAAAATAAATCAAGAGTAAAGATACAGATCTTAGATGGATGTAATATGAAGAGGTAGATCAATGTAAGGATGATGACACACTGGATCGGATTTTATGTTGCAATTTTATTCATTTAAGACCATTGGAAACAGTAATCAAGTTTCATTTGTATTGTGTTTACAGGCAGGGGCCAGCTGAAGGACGCCTACACTGAAGAACTGCTGGTGACCTTCTGCTGTTGTTTTTCTGTGGCCAAGTTGTTGTCTCTTTGACACATTCCCCATTTCTATTCTCAATTTTATAGTATGCTCTATGTTCAGTGGTCTATATTTGTGGATTTTTTTTTCAATTTTAGGACCAAACCATTTTGTGAGTGGTAACAATTAGGTTTGCAATACAATTTTTTCTCTATTTAGATCTTACTTTTAAAATTAAAATTACGAGAGAGAGCTTATAAGTTTTCTTATGAAAATTAGAGAGAGAAAAAAAATGTTAAAATTTTAAGATATTGAGATACTCGGAACCAGCTGTTGACACTTTACTTTTCAGGCCACTTTATTTTCAGTGGTTTTCCCTCTTCCACATATTTGCTAGTCAAGGATTCTGAGTGAGTCTGCTCCCCTGAAGCTTTTATCCTTGGCATTTTTTTTAAACCGTCACAAACACAGACAACAGGTATTGTAACTAAATATTCAGTGTGTTAACTTGAAAAAAAAACAACATCAACTTCACATATAAAAATTAGAATCAATTTTTTTCAAAAAGAAGGTGTATATCAACAGATTGAACTTGTATAGAATGAAATAATTGAGAAGTGTTTACTACAGCCAGACTCAGTGATGATTGATAGTCGATATCTGTTGATTGACAGATTACATAGATACCATTGTACCTTGCCTCCTCTGTGTATCCAGGAGGAAATATGCTTGTTATCATTCTTTATTAAATAAACTATCTGTGTATTAATTATAAGGTTATCAGGAACCATTCAGATTGATCAGGCTTGATCTAATTTATTCTTTTCTCTCCCCAAGGCTTTTATTAGTTACAGCAGTAAAGCCTGATGTAACTTTGGTTTCTCTTGAGTTAATTCAATTTGTTATAAGATCAGTTCTGTACAATTCTCTCAGACAGTAATCATTGGTGTAAACATTTTCATAGAAATCTTAAATTTAGAACTTTTGTTTCCTTTTATTATTTGTTTATTTCTAATATAGACATTCAAAAACTACTTTGAATATATGCAAATTTTAATCAAATTATTTGTACAGAACAAGGAAAAAGTAAGATTCAAAAAATGTGGGCCTCAGGAGGGCACATAACACATTAACAATATGATCGAACTATTTGCAGAACAATACTGAAATTATATAATATATGTAGATCATAGTAACTCTACCTCTAAATTTTATTATGTTACAGTAAATTGTAAATAATGTTAAATTAAAATATGAAATTTAGACAGAAATGATATACAAACAGTAGGTTTAAGATAAGAGAGAGGGAAGTACACAGGGGCGGATCCAGCCATTTTAAAAAGGTGGGAGGTTCCCAACCCAGGACAAAAAGGGGGGGGGGGGGGTCCAACTATATGTTCCCTTTCAAATGCATTGATCAGCCAAAAAAGGGGGGTTGCAGACCCTATCCCCACCCCCTGGATCCACCAATGGTACAATAGTTTTAAATAAGAAAACCAGTATTTTTAATTAAGATTGGGGAAAACCTCAAAAGTTTTGAATAGGATTGATGAGCTTTCAGTATATTGTAACATACAGTCACTTTAAACAAGGGTAAACACATATTTTGTAATGACTTGACTCAAAGAATTAACTTTAATTTATTTTGAAGTAATGACATTTAAAAATGATGAGTAACTGACTGCACTAAAGCTGTTTTTAAGGGGCAAGGGAATTTTTAAATCACTTACTCATGCAAAGATGCTATCTGCATTTGATTGTGAAAGTGATTTATTGCTAATCATTAAGAATCATTTATTAAATATTTTTCAATTTCAATAGATAGATGAAAAATTGTCTGTCTTTAATTTGTTAACAGATTTTCACAAATTAAGACAAAATTATTCTCATAAAAATTTGTGACAAACAAATGATTCACTCAATGTTAGAAATTAAACAAAGACATTAAGTTAGTCTTGCCAAAAAGTGGAATGCTACAAAAACAAGAAAAACAAGCGTAAAGAAATTATTTTTGTGTTTTAAAAATTCTACTGAAGTTGGAGTTCTGTTGCATTTTACAGTTGTTCAGAACACTAACATTCTCCTAATTAAATCCTATGCCACAAACAAGTTGTTGTTGTCAAACAATTCCAACAATTGTGTGTATATAGGCCATTGACCACACCCCTGTCAAAATGCAACCATGCTTGACCATGGTTACCATCGCTAACCATTGATAACCATGGTCAAACCATGGTTGACTGTGCTGAAAACCATGGTTAACCATGGTTAACCATGATTGTGACCATGGTCAACATCTGACCATGGTTGACCATGCTCTATTTAACCATGGTTAACCATGGTTTTCCACGTTTGTGACCATGGTAAACATCTGACCATGGTTGACCATGGTCTAATCAACCATGGTCAATTTGACAACCATGGTCTTGCACCTGACCATGGTCAACTTGACAACCTGGACCATGGTGAATAAATATTGATCTGGATTATACCCATGGGAATTTATAACAAATTGTAAATTACTTTGAGACTTTCAATATTAAAAAATCGTGCTCGTTTTTTCAGTGGTACAATGCATATATGTTATTGACAATTTTTAATTTCTTTCTTCCCAAGGGGTAAATTGTGACCTTTCATGATTATTTCAATAACAATATATTCTCTATACATTTTAAAAAAACACATAAACTGAGCAGTAAAGCTATAGTGGCAGAGAATGCTAGTTACAGTCGGGTCAAATTTGGGACTTACAAACGTTTACAAACTGGAAGTTGGAACTTACTTTCGATCAGTATTCCT
The DNA here is from genome assembly GCF_036588685.1 of Mytilus trossulus. Lineage (NCBI taxonomy): Eukaryota > Metazoa > Mollusca > Bivalvia > Mytilida > Mytilidae > Mytilus > Mytilus trossulus. Next base: position 2,270,538 of record NC_086374.1, read on the forward strand.
TGTTTTTTAACAGTTGTACGCTGTCATTTAACGATGTATTTCTTTCTTCCAAAGACGTAATTTCTGACTTTTTCTCCAAGTTCATTAATCTGCCTTTCTTTATCATTATACGGCATATTTTAAGAACTTGAAAACATTTCAGAGTGATATCTTTAGTCTTTATTGTTTATGTTTATTCCCCAACCGGAAACACATGCGACGTCATGATCAATTATTATCACCAGTTCAGTTCAGTTCAGTTTCTTGTATATTCCTCCATTAAATGTGGAGCACTACCCAAAGGGTATAGTTTGAGCAACTATTTACACCTTAAAACATAGGGAAACAATAAATTAAATTATATACAGATGACTGAATTAGGTTATAATGATCACTAAATAATAGATATCATAATTAATTCATAGGATTGTCATCATAAAGTTTTTAAAAAATATATAATAATTTATATGTGCTAGGGTGTAGGAAAGTGTTAAAAGAAACAACAACTGCATATACATGTATTTACAAGAATTAAAATGGTCAAAAGTTTAAAATTACTTATAATCATAGCTGAGAGTGCTATACATATATCAGTAATAGTAATGAAAATTTCCTGTAAGACTTATGTAAAGTGGTTGGGGTTTGGACAAAAATTAAGGTATAATATATACAAAAATTTTCTTTACAGTTTAATTTCTATATGGAGATCTTGTCATTACTCTTTTTAAATTATAACTGATATCTTACAATTTTAAAGTGAGGATTTATTTTTAAAAACTAATAAGCCGTAAAATAGTTAGGATGGTATACTATTTGTAAGTAACAATTTTAAGAAGTTTACTTATACTGTACTTGTGATCAGGTTTTTTATCCTTTTTGTGCGCAGCAAGTGCATCTCATAACACATATTTCTAGCCAGAGTTTCAATGTTTTCATACACAGTTGGGTAACAGTTTATGTCCTTGCTAGTACAGTCTATTATGAGCTGCAGTAAATTCCCTTGTTGTTTGATCTTCTTGTATGTTGACGTATCAATTTCATCCATTGTCTGTTCGATTTTTGAGCAGTATTTAGATCTTATTTGCTCTAGTTCTTTGCAGTGTAGAATAAAATGTTCTAGATCTTCATTTTCCTGTTCGCAAATTGTACACATAGGGTTAACTTTTGGATCGAACTTAGCTCTTTTGGCTTGGAATATGTACGTTTGAGTACTTATTCTTGCTTTTATTTCTCCTGCCTTTACATCTTTACTATTGTTTTTTACACTTTTCCATATATTGTGAGCTTCATTTAATGGATTGTTCTGTATCTCTATGTATTTAAGTGATGTTTTTTCCATTTTTTCATTATGACATTCATTTTTCCAGTATTCCTTGATCTTTATTCCTACTAGTCTTTTCCATTCCATTTTATTCAGTGGATTTTCTATGTAGTAGCTACTGGATTTCAAATTGTATTTTGAAAGAGTTTTTTCTACTCTGTTGATAAAGTCTTTTCCTCTTTGGTCTGAGAATACTATTTGTCGGCGCAGAATTTCACATTCTATGGTTCCTGGATTTCGAACAATATTCATGAAGAAGGTAAGTACATTTTTGTCTAATGTGATGGCAATAGGTTCTGCTCCTACCAGGGTATATACAGCCATATTTGCTGTATTATTTGGAAGTCCTTGAATTTGTCGGAGGATTTTTCTCTCTGCCAGTTCTAGCATATCCTTTTCTTTTGCAAGTAAGTTCATCACCTCAAGTCCGTATATGCTTCTTGGTACTGCATATGTTCTCCATAGCTTGTATGCAACCATGGGTGAGAATCCCCTTCTGACATGTAACCCAGCTCCAAGAAGGCTGTATATTGTTGCCCTTCCGGTTCTTATTCTTTCTGAGATATTTGCACGGTTTTGCTCGTTTCTTTTGATACCTAGATGTTTGGTTTCATTGGTTATATTGATGTCATTGTCTTCAAATTTCAACGTTGATATGTTTGAGCCTTTTGCATTGTATAGAACCGCTTCAGATTTAGTTGGATTGATTTTGACTAGATCTCTGCTCGTATGGTGTTGTACGATGTCTAATATTCCTTGTGCATCTGCAGTACTATTTGCCAGGACAGCAATGTCATCGGCACATGTTGGTGCAGGGACTTGTATATCACCAATACATGCTCCAAGTCCACTTTTTAATATGCTATCAAGTATGACGTTGTTGTAGCATTTATATAGCGTTGTAGATAGTTTTGCACCTTGTTGAATTCCTTGTAGAACCATGACATCTTCTGTACATTGCCCTTCCCATTTAACCTTGATGCTCATTCCTTTATACAAGTTTCTCAGTAATATCCAGAGTTTTCCTTTTATTCCATAATGGTACAGTTTGTTGAATAGTATTTCATGGTTTAGCTTGTCAAATGCCTTTTCTGCGTCAAGAGTTACTAAGATCAGCAGTATCTTTAATTTCTGACTTTCTTCGATTGCTTCTGATGTGAGGAATGCTGCACATAGTGATGATACTCCTTCTGTAAAGCCTCTTCTGCAGTCTTTTCGTTTAGTTTCAGTATCTTGGTATTAATAAGTGGTGTTTTTCTTTGCATGTTGATAAGCTTGTAAAAAAGTTTTGTATCTGAGTTTGAAGCTTTCATAATTTTTCCCGCTGTTGATTCTCTCTGCGAGGCATAAGCTTGTCTTTGTGCTTTTCGAAGTATTCTCTTTGCAGCTGTCATTTTGATTTTGAGCTCATTACTTCTTTCTTGAGGTGCTCCATGTTGCCTCCAAACTTTAAATGCATTTTTTGATTGCTTTGATGCCTTATCTATTTGTTCATTCCATATCGCCTTTCCCTTTGATTTGATTTTGATTTTTCTTCTATACTTTGGGATTGCTGCTTCTCCGGCTTTATGTAGCAGTTTTTCTAGATTTTTTATATCTTTCTCAATAATTCCTTTTGATTTTTGCATGAGTTTTGGAAGTTCTTTATTGATGACTTCCTTATAAATTTGATGGTCGCAGTCAGTCCATTTAGGTTTTGCTATGATAGTTGTTGCTTTTTCCCTGACTTTTTTCAGTTGGCTGTTCAGTGTCAAGATAACAGGTACATGGTCCGAGGTATTCTCTGGGTCAGTATCAAGGACATCAATTTGTCTGATTTTGTTGATGATTTCAGAGTTACTTTTGAAGAGGAAGTAATCAATTTGTCCTTTCGACATACCATTCTGGTGATAAAATGTCTCTTTTACTGGGCATTTCTCAGTATTTCCTATACATTTTTCCTTGCAGAAAGTCTTAAGGATTTTATCATGAGGTGTCGAGCTTCTATCCAGGGACCCGTTCATGTCTCCACATACTATAATTTCGTGTGTGTCTTTATATTTCTCTATCATTTCATCAATTTGAGCCAATGTGTCTTTGTATTCGATGTCTGCATTTTTGCTATCTGATGGCATATATACATTTATAAGACATATTGGTTTGTCTCCTTGTTGAATAAGTATGGCTTGTATTCTATTTCCACCGTCTATCAGTTCCTTTATATTTCCATTAATTTCTTTTTTCCAGATTATGGCTACTCCACCATATCCCCTTTTCATTGATATGTTGAAATCAGGATCATCATTATCATCAACACTTTTAGCTATGTATCCGCTATTTTCAGTAATTTCAGCTATGATTTTCTTTTCCGCATTGAAAAGCCAGTGTTCTTGAATGCATAGCACATGTACATCCCTTAACAAGTTTTTGATATAGAGGGCATTTGATTTCACATTTTGTACATTGAGTGTACCTATAATGATATCCTCCCTTTTATCTTGTTTGATCGGCCACTGCCTAAAAAATGGTTTGGTTTCTTTCTATTCTCATCTTCTTTTGCTTCTAGATTGTCAGCCTGAACTAGTCCCTTTAGATGCTTAGGACCACCAACATTGGCCCCCCTTTGAGAGGGGAACTTCTGATGGCAGTCCGCTTCCAGCGGGGCGTCCCCACTAGAAGCCGTTGTTATAAGACCAGTTCTGGGCATGACATCTACTTGATGGCTTACTTCTGTATGTGCTTTGGCTTCATTATTTTTGGCGGCAGCTGAATTTGTCAGATTGATGGTCATTCTAGCTTCTTTTGTTGGTTCTTTGTCTATTTGGTTAGTATTATCATCCTGATTTGTTAGTTGTTGCAATTGTTTTTGTCTTTCAAGTTCTTCTGCATGACTTTGTTTAGCTATTACTGGCATGCTTGTTCTTTGGTCATAAACTCTTTTATTGATGTTTCTTTGACTTTGTTCCTTTCTGTTTGTCTGTTGCTGACTATATCCTTGGTGTTGATCTATATTTTGTAGTATAGGTTGTGGAGTCATCCTATATTGCTGTCTGTATAAATGTGCATTTTGTATCATGTTAGTGTTGATACTGCCAGTTGGTACATGTATACTTCTATAGCCAGGATAATGGTGGCTACTTTGGCTATTTACAGGTATAGCCTGTATTCTGTTATTGTAGTACATTGGCGCTTGAATATGGCCAGGATTTATTCTGCTCTGCTCTGTTGGTATTTGGCTATAGTGTGGAGGTGCCATAGGTGTCATGAATAGTGGATTGGCTTGGTTAGGAATCCTGGATTGCTGATTTATAAGCTGTGCACCAGAGTGCTGATCACTCATTTGATGTTGGGTTGAGTTCCTAGTATTGTCAATATTCTGATTATAAGGATAATATTCATGACTTCCTGGTCTTTGCCACATTCCTACTTCTTTCTGTAATTCCATTATTTGCAGTTTGTTTCTTAATTCGTTCATCTCCATTTGATGTTTTATTCTTAGGTCTCTATTTTCCATTTCTAACCTGAAGTTGTTCAGCATCATATCGACTTTGTTTATAGTCTGTTCCTGCAAGTTGTTGCTACAGTCACACTTTGGCTGGTAGGCATTTAAGTTACTTTTGTCAATAGTGCTTTCTTCTGATTGCATCCTAAGTAGATTGATTGTGTTTCTATAGTCTCTATTGGTATCTTCCATTATGACTATTCTTGCTCTGCATTGTGCTAATTGATCTTCAAGCTGTTGGGTAGTTTCATTTACATTTTTGCACTTATATTGCCTTTTCGGTTTTGCCTTGATGTTTTTTGGCTCATCTACATTTTCTATTTGTTCATTCCTGCTGTGCTGAACCATTTGGCTTTGCTGTTTGTATGAAGCCGTTTTGTTCATTTCTACCATGTCTGGTACTTCTGTGTTAGAATTTCTTGTTTCTTCCTTCGTGATCTGCGTTCTAGTTGGACTGTCTTTAGATGTATATTCTGGCATATTTTTAACTATATGGCCTATTTCGCTATAATCCTCTGTCACGCTTTGTTCATCTAGAAGTAACTTTGGTATTGTTTCTTCTGTATCTATAATTGAGTTGTTGCTTCTTGTTGATATATTTACCACGTCCATGTCCATGATAGAGCAACTCCTACATGAATATTGTTCTTCTTCAGTTTGGCTTATTCTTGCAGGATCAATGTTTTCACATGCATAGTGAAACAGTTGACTGCATGCAATACAATCTATGGATGTTTCTGGTTGTGCTGTCTGATTGCATATGGCACAGTAGTTATGTATAGTAGACATGTTGACTGTACTTGTGTCCTGACTGGGTGTTGTTTCATCTTCTGACCATTCAATGGCTCTATTCCAGTTACTTAATAATTCTGTGTCTGTATTTTGTATACATTCTGTCCCTTTGGATACTTGTATTCTATTTATGTGGTTGATTTTAGGTTGATTATTTGTTGTGAATGATTCGTTCACTGTTCCTCTTATTTCTATATCAACTTCATTTCTCTTGATTATGTTTATCTGTTCCTCTATCTGTTTGTTGTAAATCTTATAGTTCCCTCTTGATTTCATTCTTTCTTTTATATCTTCAATGTGTGTCAAGAAGAGTTCCATACCTTGGCCATTAACCTCTACCTTTGATGTAGTATGGAATAGATTGATGCGATAGAGTTGTCTGTTATTACTTCTATTTCTGACCGAATGTGATGTTCTGATGCATAGCCCTTGATTATCATGCTGGTGTTTGGGCAAGAGCTTGTATGTAGAGTGTTGTTCGAAGTATATGTCTATTTCCCCCTTTAAGACTTCATAAGCAGCTGCTGATAGCTCTAGGATGTAGTTTTGATGTTTCTGCTCAATTTTTATGTCCATTGCTCTATTACATGCTTCTAGTTTTTTGTCCAGGGCCCTGGTTTTATTGATACTAAAGTTTTCATATTTAGCTGGTGTATAGGGCTGAGGTTTGCTCTTGGTTCTTGCTGATGTTCTAGTCTGGATACTCATTTTTCACTTTATATATATTGCTGTTTTCTTTTAAAGAAGAAGTTCTATGTAAGTTAATGTGCAATCAGCGGGGCGTCCCCACTGAAAGCTAGCTTAGATTAGAATTTTCCAGTTAACTTTTATATCCGATATCCGGGTTTAATGAGTATGTAGATATATATCTCTATATTTGCAGGTTATACAATATAGACTGGTGTTATATAAAAGCTGCTTATATTTCTATATATGAATGTTATTGTATATGGAATGGATAAATATGGTTGATATGAATTTTATATATGTATAGTGTTCTATTCTACTCTATCTATAACATTGATGGAGAATTTTGGTTGCTATTCTTCTCATCCAAAGCTTTGCTAGTAATGAATTTGGATGTACGCCGTCAGTTCTGTATAGATTAAAGTTGTAGTATTCGTCAGTACCGCCTTTTCTTTTAGATGTTTTTCGAATGTCAAGATCAAATTTAGGTGATTTTTCTGTAGATTGATTTATTTCTTGGATGAAGGTATTTAAGAGATATAACTGGTTTTGAAGTGTTTGGTCGTCGTCACTGAAAATGTCCGGGTTTTTGTGGCCTTGAGATCTGTTCCAACGTTGAATAGAGTATGGCGGAATTTCTAAGAAGATGATTTTTGAATTTGGTTTTATTTTGGTGATGAGTTCCTTAAGTTCGATGAATTTTCTTCTTAGATATCTGACGTTTGAATCGTTTTGGTTCACAAGAGAGATGTATCTGGTAGTTCTGTTAAGTTCGGTTAAATTACAAGTTCCTAGCCAAATATAAAAAGTGATGTTTTTGTGTTGATGGCAGATTGATGGTAATTCTTTTTCAGCCCAATCAATAGCTTGCTGTACTTTTTGTCCTTTTTTTGTGATGAATTTGATGTTTAGGAAATCTTCAGTTGTTATAGCTCTTTTTATGTAGTTTCCTTTACTATCGGATATAATAATGGGTTGGCTTTGGGCTGTTTTATCCTGAATATCTCTCTTATTTACTCTGAAGTACCTGCTTGACTTTATAATTTTATTCTCAGACATATATCAATCTTTTGAGGAACAGAATACTAGGTTTTCTATCAGCTCAAAACAGGATATTAGTTGAAACACAAGTACAGTATGTTTAAGAAAAAATTTAATTTTAACTATTTTAAGTATTTATCTATGCAGTACAAAAAATGTAAAGATAAAAGGGGGAGGGGTCTAAAACAAAAGACTTTATTTGCGAAATTTAAGGTAGAGAATGGAAAGCAAAAAATTTATTTAAATAATCGAAATGATTATCCAAAAGTATGAGCAATTTATTTAGAAAATAAAAGGAGGAGGGGTCAAAGTTGTCAAATATGGAATAGAAAAGTTTATTTAAATAATCAAGATGATTGTACAAAAGTATGAATTTATTTAATCTATTTATTTTTAAGTCACGGAAATACTTTGACTTGCTGTATGAAAAAATAAAATTTATTTCTCAAAAATCAGAATTCAAAAATGGCGCTGAAAATTTTGATGGCCGTCCAACAAGGCCAGCAAAATAAATTAGTTCAAAAAACACCGTGCAATATACAAAAATGCCTGAAATAATTATCTAAACAAAGGTATAGTGACCTATAAGATTTAAATGTGAGGAAACAAGTGCAAATAAAGACTTATAAACTCTCCGTATTTGGATCTGTGATCTGTGCAAAAACTTCGTGCTGCTATACAACGTCCATTCGGAACACCCAATATATCACCAACCGTTAACCATGATTCACTCAGTGCGAAACATTTAAATGACTTGGAACAAAAGTTATTTCGCGCTTTAAAATTCAAGTGAAGGATTTGATGTCCAGTGTTGTCATGTAAAGAAGATTTGTTATCAGATAAGTACATTCACAGGAAATCTGTTTGATATTTTGTTTAAAAGATGTAAAAATTGTTACAGTATTTGATTTGGCTTTCATTAATTTAACACATGCCACCTGAAATGGGTCTTTAAATTTTTTTGTCAGTGTCAGTTATCCATATCAACATAAATTTTATATTTAATTGTTTTTAATTCCAGGTGTAACTGATAAAACTGTACAATATGAAAATTTTGTCAATGGTAAAATAATTTACACAATCATTCTTTTGTTTGAAAGGTAAACCAAAAAAAAAGGGGGGGTTACAATTATTTGTTTAAACAAAAACATGTTCATAATGTTTATTTTGTTGGGTGTTTTTATTATTGAAAATTTGCAAAAGAAGATAAAACATTTTTGATCCTTAAAATCTGTTATTGTATACAAATTATCAAGAACAATTGATTCTTTGTGGAAAATTTTATGTTCTTGCAGGTGGAAACTGCTTTGCATTTTATGGATGAACATTTCTGCAAGGGTAGCTTTAAAGAGTTTCATGCAATTTAGCATTTGTTGGTAGTCCTGACACAAAAAGGAAGAGAAGTATACAGGCTCCATAACAAGTAGACTAACTGTTTCAAGATAATTGAAGATTGATTTGACAAGAATGTAAAATGGCCAACCATGGTTTAATGGAGATGGTTGACCATGGTTGACTCATTAATAACCATGGTTGACCACGGTTGACCATGGTTGGAACCACGGTTGACCATGGTTGGGACCACGGTTGACCATGGTTCCTACCATGGTTGACCATGGTTCTAACAATGGTCAACCATGGTCATTAAAACCATGGTTAACCATGGTCGGCCAATTAACAATTTTGTCAAACCATGGTCAACCATGGTCATACAACCATGGTTGACCATGGTTAACCATGGTTCTAACCATGGTTCAAACTGCACACTGACAGGGGCTGAGATAGCTGTACCTCTGATCATTGTATATCTGTAATATCAATTATCAGGGGCAACAACCATATGATTGGCACATTTACAAATACACAACAACTTTAGGTGCTATTTAACATCATGACCTGAAACCAGGTCACGTAAGGTCAGAACCCTGATTATTCTAAGCTAATGTACTTCTGGTGTAGCCTCAACTGATGCAATTACAATTTTCTGCCATTAGAAATCAGTAAATTGTATAATATGTCAAATTTAAGAGAAGCCTAAATGTATAGGTTATATAATATGTAGCTATTGATATCCAAAACAAACTATCTTACTATTTTTCATCATAGGGTACAAATCTTTCATTTGAATGTATGTAATAGTTGACACCAATTGATTCCATGTTTTCTGTAATGTTTTGCTGATTTGGTAGGTGCAAACAGTAACAATATACTGTTTTTTTTTTGTGTGTGCAGTTTTATTGGAACTTTTTGGCTTATTGATCTGAATTAACTGCATGACTTCACTTTTTGGAGATAAACCATTTTATACTACCACCAGGGAAGCTTTTGGAATGAAAATAATTATGTCTGCCTGTAAAAGCTGGATTATATGGCTGGAAATATTTGAATGCCTTGAAGGATCAGTTGAATATACTTAAAGTTATCTTGTCTTTTTCAGGGAGTCACAAGTATTGAAGTGTTTGTCTGCAAAATCTAGGTCATGAACTTATTAACTTCTACAACCAAATGTTGGGGTGGATGTATTCATTATAAATACTTTTCACATCCATCTTTTTTTCAATGCAAATTTTGTCTAGTAAAAAAAATTAAATGGGTTCAATGTTATCAAATGATAATCAATTATACTATTACTCACTATCAGAAAGCATATTTCGAACAGTTTTTATATGGATACCTTGATAGTCAAGGTCACAATCTTTTAATATTTTTAAGGTTCCAGTATTGTTTAATGAATTTTTTAATACCTTGTATGATAATATTATAAATTACTGAATAAAGTAAGATTGTCAAGGTCACAAATAGTCAATTTTACTTTTAATAATTTACTCTCATTTTTCTTTGAGGAACCTGAAGAAATTTTTGGGAATCATGGTCCAAGTAAATGAACTTACAAATTTTAGCTGTTAATCTTAATGAGGATTCAGGTAAAAGTTCGTCTCCAATATGTATTGAAAAAACCAGAATGCAAACCCCCCTTTTCCACTCGAAATCAAATGTTTGCTCCCTTAAAACAAGTAAACGAACGTATTTCAACAGTTGTTGCCCCCCCCTTTTCCACCAACCCGGTTAACTATACCAAACTCCAAGACAGCGGTTACAAAAACAAATATCAAAATCAACACAAATGTAATTCATAAAATTACATTTTCATAGTTTTAGTACAATGTAACATCTACATCAAACGCTATATACTGTATTGTGGAAGCTGTGGACTACAATTCCAATAAAATGTTGATTTTGATGATTTTACTTGTAACGGCTGTCCTGGTGTTATATATATTGAAATTTAAAATTTGTAACTTACCTTTGAATGCCTGATGCTAACTGGACCAATGAATTTGGTGGATAAGGACTGGTATCAACACGTCTACATTCTTGTATAAAGTGTGCCATCCAATAGTTTAAAAGTTCATTTGAGAGTAAATTCGGATCACTTGGTATTGCATTACCACCATCAGTTATTGTTTCTTGATACAAATTTCTTTCTAAAGTCCACGCAACCCAGACGCCTAAAGCCCACTTGTTGTTATTTCTAGTCTTTTTCGGAATAGCTTTAAGAATTCTCTCTTGTAAGTCTGAATCCTACAATGGAACAGAAAATCTACGCGGGGCCGCAGCCTCACACACGACCGGCTCGTTTTCATATTTTACAAGGTCCTGAGTAGGTAAAAGCATTAAATCATTCTCGGACACTTCTTCTTTTAATTCAAAAGTTCCAATTCCAACAAGTTGATTCATTTTAGAATTAAAGATGCATACATGTTACTGACTTGAAAATAATAATACTTTTAATAGTCATTAGAGCAAGACAGTTAGCTAGAGGGGTTATTTGTTTGGCCATATTTTCAAGAACTGTGTTCATGTATACCATTTAACACAGTACATATAATTAATCAAGAATAGAGTTTATATGTTCTAAGTTTGTAAGAACATGATAACCCTCTTCTTCATGATAAGTACTCGCTTAACGCTCGTACTTAACCATGAAGAAGAGGATTATCATGTTCTTACATATACGAACTTACAAATTTTAGGTGTTAATCTTAAGTCAAAAGGTCAAGGTCACACATGCAGCTTTGATTTTGAATCATGATACTTTTAATCCTTGGATATAGTAGTAAATTTATGTCCCTGTAATTCCCATATTGACCTATACCAATACAATAATTAATGACAATCATTGGTGATGATGATTTAATCCTAATTTCCCTGGTGGTATTTCATACATAGTAATGACGCTGTCTGTATCTGAGTCTAGATGTATTTAATTTGTACATGGTTACTATTCCCACTGGCAGTACTCTCCTGTTACAGGACTGATGACTACAGTATAAGGTTCCAAGTTTAATGATGTGATAAATATTATCCATTACTCCATATCAGGATTACTGCATTATTTCAAAAAGCTGTCAAACATATAATTAATTATATTTCTTAAAAGTTCTTAGTCTTATAAGGTTAATTCTGAAAAGGGTCAATAGATATAAAGGCGACACATTTTAAAAGTTCTTCATCATATCAATAAATTATCTCTGAAAAGTTCTAATAGTTATATGGCAGACAAAATGTGAATTGTCCAAATTTTTGTTATGTTCAGTCAGATTTGAGATATTATATCAGTTCATGAAAACTATAACGCACTGGCTACCTTATTTGTTGCAACTATAAAGTACCGGGTTCCTCATTCATTGCATCATCTGTTTTGGGACTTAAAAGTACATTGAATTTAGCATGAAATCAATTTTCTATGGAATTTAGAAAAGCGATTATTATTCTTAATTACTGGCAGACTCCAGATGTTGATTTAATATCTTAAAATATAGTAAAATATATTTACATCACAAAATATAGTAAAATATATTTACATCACAAAATAGACTGATTTTTATACACAAATATATCAGTACTATTTTTAACCCAGTTTATTTAATTTGGCGGTTTTCCTTTTGGCATTACATGACTCCCACTAAAACTTTGTATTAGTACTTCATTATTGATAAACAAAGTTTTATTCTTGTCAATTAATAAATTGATCTGTTACCAATGTGTGAGAATAACACTGAATTTGTAAAGATTTGCTAAGGAGACTAAGTTGATTAGTGATGGCCGTTCACTGAGTGTGGTTTATCTTGTTAGCTATAACCATGTTGAATAAATAAAATTGAAATGTCACATTTATAGAAGGAATTCTGCATACAATTGTAAGCACAAACCATGCAATATATATTACACTGATGATCATAGATTATAGTATAAAATTGAGAATGGAAATGGGGAATTTATCAAAGAGACAACAACCTGACCATAGAAAAAACAACAGCAGAAGGTCACCAACAAGTCTTCAATGTAACGAGAAATTCCCGCACCCGGAGGCGTCCTGCAGCTGGCCCCTAAACAAATATATACTAGTTCGGTGATAATAAAGTGTTTGATTTATCTGAGCCCCAATTCTGTCACCATGACTGGGACTTATTAAGGTCTTTCCACTACGTGAGGAAAGACCTTATTGTTTTTCTAATGTTTAAGGTCTTTCCCCTAGGTGAGGAAAGACCTTATTGTTTTTCTAATGTTTTTAAGGTCTTTCCTCTCCGTGAGGAAAGACCTTATTGTTTTTCTAATGTTTTTTTTTCTTTTTTTTCTTCCAGCATTTGTTTGGCTCGCCCTCCTACCGCTTCTATTGGAGTTATCAATACCAAAATTAAACCATCAATAGACCTCAACATGAACTTTTACCAGATGAACTTTTGTAGGATTTCACCTTCCCCTTAAGAAGTTATCTCCCTTTTGTTGATTTTTTTCAACATGGTCCCCCCAAAATGTGTTAAAAGATATCACGACTTTATTTGGACAAAAGGTAGATCTCATCATAATGTATTACCATATGAGGCTGCATAGGATTTCATCATCTACTTTGAGAGTTATATCCCCTTGAATCAATTTCTTTTATTTGTATTTTTTTCAAAAAGTATTAGAGATAGAATTTAATTGAAAATGACAGCATGTATTAGAACAGATGGCAATGTTTATAAACATAAACAATTTATTTGTTATTAACCCTTATAAGGAGTTATTTCCCTTTAGAAATTAAACATATATTTTCAAAAATTTATATTCGAGAACCGGAAGTCATAGAGACTTGTAACCTTCACCAATAATCTTAAATTCATATGACCTTTAATATGCACCCAAGGTCAAAGGTCACCGAGTGCAAACAAAAATTACGCTGCAATTTCAAGCTTACATATTAGGAAAACGATAAGACTTTGCTGCATACATACAGCGTATGAAATGTTCTTCTCGACAAGCTCTACATTTTATACAATAAGCCCAAAAATGTCCGACCGTCTGTTCAAAAGTTACAACGGGATGATTCTTAAAAGTATAGTATTGTGTGAATATCTTTTTAAAGGTAACAGATATCAACCTACTATAAACTGCAAAGATGATCAGTAGTTCGAGACCTTCAATTTGAGGTCAATGTCAGGTCATGATGAAATTTCACCTTGACCTTCACAGTATACTATGACCTGGACCTTGTGATAGTTGAAAGGTTAAGTGGTCCTGAGTTGAATGGTGCTAGTCCCATGTTTCTACGACTTCCGGTTCTTAAGTTTAGTATTGCATCATATATTTGATGATAAATTGTGACCTTTATGAACTTTGAAATTGTCCCAATTCTTTTTCTATAATGTTGTTGTTCAACTGTATATCGTTTATCATTTAACATATTTGAAATATCTATAGTCCTTTTAGAGATAATGCAGTTTGAAGTTTTGCGAGCGGAGGCATGTATTTCTGAATCATCAAGAGTTTACCACTTAAAATGTCTTAGAAATTGAAGAGGTTGACATAGTTATATGTTTGACCAAATACCAAAAACATTCCATGGAAAAAAACACCAAAAAATCAATTTGAAATTTTCAAGTTTTGCATTGACTTTGTAAGTTTCATAACTTCTATTTATATAGTTGATATTGCATCATTATTTGCACTTTGTCAAATGGGGTCATCTGATATATCAAATTGAAGGTCTCAATAAACTCTACTTAAAAATGAAAATTTTAAACCTCCTTTTCATCCCAGGGGGACGGGTGGGGTCATTTAGTGCAAACATTCAAATTTCTCAGATGGTAAGGTTGTTGCATATCAAATGAAAGAACATAAAGCGTACATTTCAAATTTCAAATTGACGTCTCCAAAAAATTGGTTGGATGGGGTCATTGAGTGCAAAAAATAAATTTTCTTTTAAGGTAGGGTTGTTGTATATCAAATGAAAGGTCATGATGTGTACATTTGATATATCAAATTCCCGACCTCCAAAAATTAGTTGGATAGGGTTATTAAGTGCAAAAATCAAACTTTTTAGAACATGGTGTTGTCGCATATCAAAAGAAAGCTCATCTACTCTGTTCCAAGTATCATAATTCCGATCTCAAAAATGTAGGCGGATGAGGTCATTAAGTGTAAAAAGCGAAAAGTTTCAGAAGGTATGCTGTCTTATATCAAACGAAAGGTCGTACAAATTACAATACGAAAACATCACTTTTACAGGAAAGACCTTTCAATTGTTTTACAAACAATTGAGATACTAGTTTTTTTTTTCTTTTTCTTTTTTTTCTTTTTTTTCTTCCAACATTTGTTTGACAAGGCCTCCTCCCCTTTCTGTTGAAGTTATCAAGACCAAATATGGACCATCGATAGACCTCATAATGAACTTTTACAAGATGAACTTTTGTAGGATTTCATCATCCCCTTTAGAAGTTATCTCCCTTTTATTGATTTTTTTCAACATGGCCCCCCTTAAATGTTTTAAAAGATATCATGACCTTATTTGGACAATAGCTAGATCTTATCATGATGTGTTACCATATGAGGCTGCTAAGGATTTCATCATCCGTTATGAAAGTTATGTCCCTTTGAATCCATTTCTTTCTTTTACATTTTTCTCAAAAAGTATTCAAGCTAGAATCGATTTGAAAACAGCAACATGTACAAGAACAGATGGCAATGTTAATGAACATGTACAATCATTTTGTTATTAATCCTTATAAGGAGTTATTCCCCTTGAAAAATTGTACATAATTTTAGAAAAATTGTATTTCGAGAACCAGAAGTCGTAGAGACTTGGGACCTTCACCAATAATCTGTAATTCATGTGACCTTTACTATGCACCCAAGGTCAAAGGTCACTGAGTGCAAAAAAAAATTACGCTGCAATTTCAAGCTTACATATTAGGAAAACGATAAGACTTTGCTGCATACATACAGCGTATAAATTGTTCCTCTCGACAAGCTCTACATTTTATATGATCAGTCCAAAAATGTCCGACTGTCTGTTCAAAAGTTACAACGGGATGATTCTTAAAAATATAGTATTATGTGTATATCTTTTTGAAGGTAACAGATATCAACCTACTATAAACTGCAAAAATGATCAGTAATTCAAGACCTTCAATTTGAGGTCAATGTCAGGTCATGATGAAATTTTACCCTGACCTTCACAGTATACTATGACCTTGACCTTGTGATATTTGAAAGGTCAAGTGGTGCTGAGTTGAATGGTGGTAGTCCCATGTCTCCACGACTTCCGGTTCTCAAGTTTGGTATTGCATCATATATTTGATGATTAATTTTGACCCTGGTGAACTTTGAAATCATCCCAATTCTTTTTCTATAATGGTGTCCTTTAACTGTAGATCATTTACCTTTTAACAGATTGGAGATATCTATTGTCGCTTTAGAAATAATGCAGTTCGAAATTTTACGTGCAGTGGCATATATTTCTGAATCAACAACAGTTTAACACTTAAAATGTTTACGAAATTTAAGAGGTTAACCTAATTATATGCTTAACCAAATACCAAAAACATTCCATTTAAAAAAACACCAAAAAAATCAATTTGAAATTTTCATGTTTTGCATTGACTTTGTAAGTTTCATAACTTCTATTTATATCGTCGATATTGCATCATTTTTTGCACTTTGTCAAATGGGGTCAACTGATATATCAAATTGAAGGTCTTAATAAACTCTACTTAAAAATGAAAATTTTAAACCTCTTTTTCATCCCAGGTGGAAGGCTGGGGTCATTTAGTGCAAAAATTCAAATTTCTCAGATGGTAAGGTTGTCGCATATCAAATGAAAGAACATAAAGCGTACATTTCAAATTTCAAATTGACGTTTCCCGAAAATGGGTTGGATGGGGTTATTGAGTGCAAAAATTATTTTTTCTTTTAATGTATGGTTGTTGTATATCAAATGAAAGGTCATGATGTGTACATTTGAAATATCAAATTTCCGACCCCCAAAAAAAAGTTGAACAGGGTTATTAAGTGCAAAAATCAAACTTTCTAGAACATGGCGTTGTCGCATATCAAATGAAAGCTCATCTACTCTATGTTACATATATCATACTTCCAATCTCAAAAATGTAGGCGGATGAGGTCATTAAAAGTTAAAAGTGAAAAGTTTGAGAAGGTATGCTTGTCGTATATCAAACGAAAGGTAGTACTAAGAACATTACGAAAACATCACTTTTACAGGAAAGACCTTTCAATTGTTTTACAAACAATTGAGATACTAGTTTTTCTTTTTCTTTTTTTTCTTCCAACATTTGTTTGACAAGGCCTCCTCCCCTTTCTGTTGAAGTTATCAAGACCAAATATGGACCATCGATAGACCTCATCATGAACTTTTACAAGATGAACTTTTGTAGGATTTCATCATCCCCTTTAGAAGTTATCTCCCTTTTATTGATTTTTTTCAACATGGCCCCCCTTAAATGTTTTAAAAGATATCATGACCTTATTTGGACAATAGCTAGATCTTATCATGATATGTTACCATATGAGGCTGCTAAGGATTTCATCATCCCTTATGAGAGTTATGTCCCCTTGAAGCAATTTCTTTCTTTTACATTTTTAGCAAAAAGTATTCAAGACAGAATCGATTTGAAAACGGTAACATGTACAAGAACAGATGGCAATGTTATTGAACATATACAATCATTTTGTTATTAACCCTTATAAGGAGTTATTCCCCTTGAAAAATTGTGAACAGTTTTAGAATTTTTTTATTTTCAGAACCGGAAGTCGTAGAGACTTGGGACCTGCACCAATAATCTGTAATTCATGTGACCTTGAATATGCACCCAAGGTCAAAGGTCACTGAGTGCAAAAAAAAATTACGCTGCAATTTCAAGCTTACATATTAGGAAAACGATAAGACTTTGCTGCATACATACAGCGTATAAAATGTTCCTCTCGACGAGCTCTACATTTTATATTATTAACCGAAAAATGTCCGACCGTCTGTTCAAAAGTTACAACGGGATGATTCTTAAAAATCTAGTATTTTGTGTATATCTTTTTTAAGGTAACAGATATCAACCTACTATATACTGCAAAGATGATCAGTAATTCAAGACCTTCAATTTGAGGTCAATGTTACGTCATGATGCAATTTCACCTTGACCTTCACATTATACTATGACCTTGACATTGTGATCTCTGAAAGGTCAAGTGGTCCTGAGTTGAATGGTGATAGTCCCATGTCTCTATGACTTCCGGTTCTCAAGTTTGGTATTGCATCATATATTTGATGATTAATTGTGACCTTGGTGAACTTTGAAATTGTCCCAATTCTTTTTCTATAATGTTGTCCTTCAACTGTAGATCATTTATCATTTAACAGATTTGAGATATCTATTGTCGTTATAGAGATACTGCAGTTTAAAGTTTTGCGAGCGGAGGCATGTATTTCTGAATCAACAAGAGCTTACCACTTAAAATGTTTAAGAAATTGAAGAGGTTGACATAGTTATATGTTTGACCAAATACCAAAAACATTCCATGGAAAAATACACCAAAAAATCATTTTGAAATTTTCAAGTTTTGCATTGACTTTGTAAGTTTCATAACTTCTATTTATATAGTTGATATTGCATCATTATTTGTACTTTGTCAAATGGGGTCATCTGATATATCAAATTGAAGGTCTAAATAAACTCTACCTAAAAATGAAAATTTTGAACCCCCTTTTCATCCCAGTGGGCAGGGTGGGTTCATTTAGTGCAAACATTCAAATTTCTCAGATGGTAAGGTTGTCGCATATCAAATGAAAGAACATAAAGCGTACATTTCAAATTTCAAATTGACGTCTCCCAAAAATGGGTTGGATGGGGTCATTGAGTGCAAAATATAAATTTTCTTTAAAGATAGGGTTGTTGTATATCAAATGAAAGGTCATGATGTGTACATTTAAAATATCAAATTCCCGACCTCAAAAAATTAGTTGGATAGGGTTATTAAGTGCAAAAATCAAACTTTCTAGAAAATGGCGTTGTCGCATATCAAATGAAAGCTCATCTACTCTGTATTACATATATCATACTTCCGATCTCAAAACTGTAGGCGGATGAGGTCATTAAGTGTTAAAAGCGAAAAGTTTGAAAAGGTATGCTTGTCGTATATCAAACGAAAGGTCGTACAAAGTACATAACGAAAACATCACTTTTACAGGAAAGACCTTTCAATTGTTTTACAAACAATTGAGATACTAGTTAAGGTCTTTCCTCTCCGCGAGGAAAGACCTTATTGTTTTCGCATGTTTTTTTTTTTTTTTTTTCATCCAGCATTTGTTTGACATGGCCTCCCCTAGTTTCTATTGGAGTTATCAAAACCAAATATGGACCATCGGTAGACCTCATTTTGAAGTATTACCAGATGAGGCTGTGTAGGATTTCATCATCCCCTTTAGAAGTTATCTCCCTTTTATTGATTTTTTTCAACATGGCCCCCCCCTCGTTGTTTTTAAAGATATCATGATCTTATTTGGACAATAGGTACATCTCATCATGATGTATTACCATATGAGGCTGCATAGAATTTCATCATCCCCTTTGAGAGTTATTTCCCCTTGAAACAATTTCTTTCCTTTGCTCATTTCTCAAAATTTTTTAGAGATAGAATCGATTTGAAAAAGGCAACATGTACAGAAACAGATGGCAATGTTAATGAACATATACAATCATTTTGTTATTAACCCTTATAAGGAGTTATTCCCCTTGAAAAATTGTATACAATTTTAGAAAAAATCTATTTCGAGAACTGGAAGTCGTAAAGACTTGGGACCTTCACCAATAATCTTTAATTCATGTGACCTTCAATATGCATCCAAGGTCAAAGGTCACAGAGTGCAAAAAAAAATTACGCTGCAATTTCAAGCTTACATATTAGGAAAACGATAAGACTTTGCTGCCTACATACAGCGTATAAAATGTTCCTCTCGACGAACTCTACATTTTATATAATAAGCCCAACAATGTCCGACCGTCTGTTCAAAAGTTACAACGGGATGATTCTTAAAAGTATAGTATTTTGTGTATATCTTTTTTAAGGTAACAGATATCAACCTACTATAAACTGAAAAGATGATCAGTAATGCAGGACCTTCAATTTGAGGTCAATGTCAGGTCATGATGAAATTTCACCTTGACCTTCACATTATACTATGACCTTGACCTTGTGATATTTGAAAGGTCAAGTGGTCTTGAGTTGAATGGGGATAGTCCCATGTCTCTACGACTTCCGGTTCTCAAGTTTGGTATTGCATCATATATTTGATGATTAATTGTGACCTTGGTGAACATTGAAATTGTCCCAATTCTTTTTCTATGATGTTGTCCTTTAACTGTAGATCATTTACCATTTAACAGATTTGAGATATCTGCTGTTGTTTTAGAGATAATGCAGTTTGAAATTTTGCGAGCGGCGGCATGTATTTCTGAATCAACAACAGCTTACCACTTAAAATGTTTAAGAAATTGAAGAGGTTGGCATAGTTATATGTTTGACCAAATACCAAAAACATTCCATGGGAAAAAAACACCAAAAAAATCATTTTGAAATTTTCATGTTTTGCATTGACTTTGTAAGTTTCATAACTTCTATTTATATAGTTGATATTGCATCATTATTTACAATTTGTCAAATGGGGTCATCTGATATATCAAATTGAAGGTCTTAATAAACTCTACTTAAAAATGAAAATTTTAACCCCCCTTTTCATCCCAGGGGGACAGGTTGGGTCATTTAGTGCAAACATTCAAATTTCTCAGATGGTAAGGTTGTCGCATATCAAATGAAAGAACATAAAGCGTACATTTCAAATTTCAAATTGACGTCCCCCAAAAATGGGTTGGATGGGGTCATTGAGTGCAAAAAATAAATTTTCTTTTAAGATAGGGTTGTTGTATATCAAATAAAAGGTCATGATGTGTACATTTGAAATATCAAATTCCCGACCTCCAAAAATTAGTTGGATAGGGTTATTAAGTGCAAAAATCAAACTTTCTAAAACATGGAGTTGTCGCATATCAAATGAAATCTCATCTACTCTATGTTACATACATCATAATTCCGATCTCACAAATGTAGGCGGATGAGGACGTTAAGTGTTAAAAGCGAAAAGTTTCAGAAGGTATGCTTGTCGTATATCAAACGAAAAGTCGTACAAAGTACATTACGAAAACATCACTTTTACTGGAAAGACCTTTCAATTGTTTTACAAACAATTGAGATACTAGTCCTAGATTTGTACTTGCTGCAAACTTAAAGATTGGTGTTAATTATGGAGCAGGAACTGCTCACCTTTCCTATGGGCTATTGGGAAGCTTCAGTTTATTTCGTATGGGCTATTGGGAAGCTTCAGTTTTTTTCGTATGGGCTATTGGGAAGCTTCAGTTTATTTCGTATGGGCTATTGGGAAGCTTCAGTTTATTTCGTATGGGCTATTGGGAAGCTTCAGTTTATTTCGTATGGGCTATTGGGAAGCTTCAGTTTATTTCGTATGGGCTATTGGGAAGCTTCAGTTTATTTCTTATGGACTATTGAGAAGCTTCCGTTTATTTCGTATGGGCTATTGGGAAGCTTCAGTTTATTTCGTATGGGCTATTGAGAAGCTTCAGTTTATTTCATATGGGCTATTGGGAAGCTTCAGTTTATTTCGTATGGTCTATTGGGAAGCTTCAGTTTATTTCGTATGGGCTATTGAGAAGCTTCAGTTTATTTCGTATGGGCTATTGGGAAGCTTCAGTTTATTTCTTATGGGCTATTGGGAAGCTTCAGTTTATTTCGTATGGGCTATTGGGAAGCTTCAGTTTATTTCGTATGGTCTATTGGGAAGCTTCAGTTTATTTCGTATGGGCTATTGAGAAGCTTCAGTTTATTTCGTATGGGCTATTGGGAAGCTTCAGTTTATTTCGTATGGTCTATTGGGAAGCTTCAGTTTATTTCGTATGGGCTATTGGGAAGCTTCAGTTTATTTCGTATGGTCTATTTGGAAGCTTCAGTTTATTTCGTATGGGCTATTGGGAAGCTTCAGTTTATTTCGTATGGTCTATTGGGAAGCTTCAGTTTATTTCTTATGGGTTATTGGGAAGCTTCAGTTTATTTCGTATGGTCTATTGGGAAGCTTCAGTTTATTTCGTATGGTCTATTGGGAAGCTTCAGTTTATTTCGTATGGGCTATTGGGAAGCTTCAGTTTATTTCGTATGGTCTATTGGGAAGCTTCAGTTTATTTCGTATGGGCTATTGGGAAGCTTCAGTTTATTTCGTATGGTCTATTGGGAAGCTTCAGTTTATTTCGTATGGGCTATTGGGAAGCTTCAGTTTATTTCGTATGGTCTATTGGGAAGCTTCAGTTTATTTCGTATGGTCTATTGGGAAGCTTCAGTTTATTTCGTATGGTCTATTGGGAAGTTTCAGTTTATTTCGTATGGGCTATTGGGAAGCTTCAGTTTATTTCGTATGGTCTATTGGGAGGCTTCAGTTTATTTCGTATGGTCTATTGGGAAGCTTCAGTTTATTTCGTATGGTCTATTGGGAAGCTTCAGTTTATTTCGTATGGGCTATTGGGAAGCTTCAGTTTATTTCGTATGGTCTATTGGGAAGCTTCAGTTTATTTCGTATGGGCTATTGGGAAGCTTGGGTTTATTTCTTATGGGCTATTGGGAAGCTTCAGTTTATTTCGTATGGTCTATTGAGAAGCTTCAGTTTATTTCGTATGGGCTATTGGGAAGCTTCAGTTTATTTCGTATGGTCTATTGGGAAGCTTCAGTTTATTTCGTATGGGCTATTGGGAAGCTTCTGTTTATCAACCTTTACTGTAGGCCACAACCCTTTTTGAAAATCTTAAATCCACTACTAAAAAGGTTACATGTACTACAAGCTATTCCTATAATCTTGATAATAACTACAAAGGATATACATGATTAAAGCGATAGTTATAGAATTATCATATTTGCAGCTGCTTTTGTTTTTTTTTCTGGTTATAACTGTGTTCTGCAATTTACCACAAAGATACTCCTGCCTGTGAAAACAATAAAGATGATTGAAGATTTCTTTACATTTTGAGATTAAATTAAAAAGATTACTTTGATTTACTATGTTTTTGAACTTTTGTATGGTTTTTATAGTCAATATTTTTGTTGGTGAGGTTTCATCATTGATAGAGGCTTCGGTTGTGAATAGTAAAATAACAAAAGTATCAAACTCTGAAGAAAATTCAAAATGGAAAGTCCATAAACAAATGTGGTGTTCCCCAAAGTTTGCAATAACTTACACAGAGCTTAATGAAAGAGGGGGCATGATACTTAGTAACAGCAGCGCATGAATGGGCTAAAGTTAAGTCTCAAAGGAAGGATTTTAGAAAAAAAATAGAGAGTGTGTTTACAAATTACAATATATTATCATATACCAAAGATATCTTCAATTTCACAAGTGAAGGACAAACTGACCAACATGGCAAAAATTAGACCAACGAAGGGCAACAGTCTACAAAACAAAGAAACCTTTAATGGCCGAGCATATTGAAGCCTACTGAAGCCAAGAAATGATCCTCAGCTCCACATGTAGATTTACTGATTATTATCATTTAATCTTGTCTAAGATTTTGTTGTTTAGTCCTAATATCTAATGTTGTTGCATTACAAACTTTAAATTCCATAACTTAGCATTTCTAATACCTTTGATATATAGCAGAAAATAAAGCATTCAAAGTAGTCAAAAATGTTAGATCATGCTTACTTTACCACTTTAAATATTCTCTGACAAATTTGAATATTTATTCTGGTTTCTGGTCAAGACACCTGTTACCAGTCACGTACCTGTATGATCTACAAAATGAAGCATTCAATGTTAAGTAATAATGCCTGAGTATAAACTGCACACAAACTTACCAGTGTATACATTTCTTCACATCGCAGCTGATTATGTGCTGTTACAGTTATTGACATTCTCAAGGGATCTTTCTATTGTAGTAAACCAAGGCAGATCTTTCTTATTACACAGATTCAGTCTGCAGGGACTATTCATTGTCGTGTATAAGGGATATATCATTGCATTTATTTATCGAGTGATGAGTTTTTCTTGTTTGTAGATCTTTGAAGTGGTGAAAGAAGGATGGATGTGTATAAAGTCTGGACTTGATTATTCTTTATAAAGGTGAGTACATTACTAATTACTGTAGAGCTAGACATCTGCTAGCTTTTTGTCTGTCACATAAGAAGGTGACAAAGATGAACTAGAAACCAGTAAAACAATGGGAACAGTCTAATGACACATGTATTAATCTTAAGGGCATTTCATTCTTTCCAAATTAGTACCAGTTTTGCTTATTATACTGACCAATTGAAATCACTGTTGTATCTTATGGTAGGGATCCCACTCATAAGATATGATAGTTCATTCCTTGTTGACAATCACATTGTGTGTATATTACATCATCTGTATTTGAATACCATATCTTTATGCCTTCCCAAAATATCTGATGGAAATAATTTTTCTCCAGCCTGTGAATCAATCTTCCATCACAGTGTTGTCTGTAGATCTGTTCATTTCTCAATCTTTTGTTGTCTGATGAATTCAATAATTAGAAAAATCAGAAATGAGAATCTATAGTTTAACGAGGGAGGGACTTGTAATTAATGTTTCATATTATTTCTCTTATTTTCATTTTTATGTCCCATTTATGGGCATTATGTTTTCTGGTCTGGGTCTGTTTATTTCGTCCGTCTGTCTAGCTTCAGGTTAAAGTTTTTGGTTGAGGTAGTTTTTCATAAAGTTGGTTCCAATCAACTTGAAACTTAGTACACATGTTCCCTATGATATGGTCCAAATAAGAGTTTTTACCCCTTTTTTAGGGTCCACTGAACATAGAAAATGATAGTGCAGATGGGGCATTCGTGTACTGGGGACACATTCTTGTTTTTATATTTCTTCTAATCAAAATTTGGATTAGTTTTAAATGCAGTTAGATCTCAAATTTGATGAGCATTTGGGAGTAAAAAAAAGATCTATTTGAAATATATTGGTGGCATCTGCAGGTGTAAGAGCTTGCTTACTTAACATTCTTCAATTTTCATCTAGGATAAATGATTGGAAAGTGTTGTTCAGTAAGGTGTACCTGCATTAATTATAAAAGTAAAACACATGTAAGAATAACAGAATTGACTTACATGACAGATTCACACTGCCAGCTGTGTCTTGTTATAGATAACACTAGGTGGATATAGAAGTTATATTTTGGTAATGGGTTGAATAACTACAACTTGTTTGTATAAACATCTAACTTTCGAATGAAATGGCATAAATTTATGGGAAATGTCAAAAACTTACTTTATTTTTTGTGTATTCAGTTTCTAATTACTTGATTTTTAGTTAGTTAATTTTATTAACAGTTTATAATAGACAATATCCTGGAAGTGAACATGACAAGAAGAACAATAGAGAAATGCATGTAATATTCTACCACACTCATTAAGTAGATTGACGTCCTTTGAGTGTATGCAGACATGTGCAGTTGTACCACTTAATTTGATATCCTAAAATTGGAGAAAAAAGTAAACAACGTTGTTATTGATTTGAGATTTCTTGTGTTAACTTTTCTATAATTGTTCTGTCAATGGCTGTTACAGCTATCAGTTCTATTTCCCATTTTTAATTTGAATTTAATTTGAAACCAAATCATGAAACTACAATTATCTCTGCTTTTCCACTTTTGTTCAGAACAATTGCAAACTTGATCAAGCTATCTGTTAAATGCATCATTACACTCCAAAATTTTATTGCTTTTGATTTTAAAGACCTTTGCCTCTTGGCCAAAGGAAAAAACTTTCAATTAACTCTATAATAGTTAATGTAGCAAGTAATTTCTCTGTTTATAAATGGCACCAAATTTTACTGGAAAAAAAAAGAAAATTGTATTAATTTTGTGTAGAAAATCAAATGAAAAAATTGTCTTTCAAAATGTGGGAAAATGTAAATTCATTTTGTAAATACTAGGTGATAATGTGATAGAATTCAATCTATTTGTATGTATCTTAAGTGGGTAAATTGTCGCTGTTATTCTGTGTTTAGCTCTGATTGATTTAGTTATTGTGATGTCAGCATCAATTTACATCAAATAAGAACTCCAGCAGCCTGTCCATTGCACATATAAGACATCCACCATAGTATATTATGGCATTTTTATTGCTTTACTTTGAGAAAGCCTTTGTTATTCTATTCCCAGTAAAATACCTTTGGAAAAACTCCAGATTATCTCTGTGGTCAGAATGCTTATTATAACAATGTATAATGATGAAATATTCTAACAAATTCACCCAAGTAATTTAACAGAGCAAATAACTTGTTTGTTAATAGCAGAATTTATTTAGAAAATCTTTTGTAAATGTTTACACATGCATTAAATAACTCCTGTTGAAATTTTTTTAATAATTTGATGAAGCAGAGAACGAAAAGCTTGATATTTAAAAAAAAAAGTCAAGTGTGAGAGATCAGGGAAGCAGCTTTAATAAAAAATGAAAAGCTACACATTGATTCATGTAAACTTATGTTGCAGACCTAGTTATTTCTGTAATTGTATGACACTTAACAAATTATAAAATATTGTTGTCACAAAATTAAATGATTGAAAATTGTACCATATAAAAATAAGATGTGGTATGATTGCCAATGAGACAATTTTCTATCCACCAAAGTTCAAAGATGTAAGGTGGATGTAAGCAATGATGGGAAACCAGGGCACGGTTCAGACTTCACCAATGAGAAAATACCATACTTTATAGTTTGCTTATTTAAATGGGTCTCTTGGTAGTCATACCACAGCTACTTATTTTTTTTTATTACCTAATTAATCAAAACTTGTAACATTCTTCACAAATAGTTTCAATAGTTCCATGTTATACAAATAATGAAAATAGTTCCATTATACTTATTATATGATAAAAAAAATGGATTAGAAAATTATATAGAAAACAAACAGTTAAACATTCCGAGGCTATAGCTGACATATAATTATTTACATCATTGAGCTTTGTTGTGTTTTTGGATAGCTGTCTTATTGGCAATCATACCACATCTCCTTATTTTATATTGAAAGATAGCACAAAAAAGTAGAGTCATATAAATGGGTAAAATCCTTCTATAGAAAAAAATGAGGCTCAAAGAGCTGTTGGGTTACAACATTTCAAAAAGTGGACCCTTGGTGGGAAAAGGGTGGAGGTGAAAATATGTAAAATGCACTAAAAAGAACATTTTATACACCATAATGGTGGAGTGCCTTGGTTCCCTCCCTTGATGAGTAATTGAAATAAATTGAAAATCAGATGTCTTGGCTTTGTAAAGAACAAATTGTAATGTTCTATTTGAAATGGAGAAAAGGTGTGATCATAAAACTACAAAGTGTTAAAGTAAGAGTCGTCAGACCTGTTGATTTTATTTACAAACAGCTTTTGTCATTAGGGAATTTATTGCTATTATTCAGTTTGATAATTTGTTGAAATCCATCAGAATTGTTTTAGTAATTACTCCAAGGATTAGCATTGTTTAAGTACTCTTAAGTATTTTATACTCAACACAACTTTATTTGTAAGTGACAATAGAATTGATTTTACTATTTAACTTGTAAACTTAATGGAAATTTTTAATGTTGTCCTTATATAATCATGGTTTAGTTTTCTTAGGCTTTTACATTAAACGTCTTGAGTGGTGTGAGGTAAAAACTAGCACAAAAAGTGTTGTGTAGACACTAGTGTCAGTATTTGTTATGTAGACCGAAATTTTAGTATTTGTTATATTCCCCAGCAGTGATTGTGTCTGTACATGAATACACTTTGAATTAATGATATTTTCATGGAAAGATTTTTGTTATGGTTTAATGGTCTTTAGTTCCATGATTCAAAACAAGTCAGCCTCACAATTGTTGAGAGATAATTCAGTGTAATTTATGACCCATTGAATTGATATTTCAGTGTATAATAACCTGTTCAATTGATATTTCAGTGTACAATAACCTGTTAAATAGATATTTTGGTGTATTTTAACCCATTTAACTGCATCCAAGACTTTGATCATAGTTCCCTGATGTCAGTTATAGCATGAACTTTTACAGTTCCAAGAATTTTACTCACATCTTGATGTTCACATCTGTATACTGTATTATTAATAAAGTATCATTAGGAGGAGTCCCAACCCTTTGACCCAATGAATTGTCTTCAAACATCAATATCTCTTGACTTTTATAGATGAGAAACATTTGAATTTTAACACAAATATCCCTAGTGAGAAAAAGATCTTACCATGCTGTCTATACTATATAAATGTCACAGTATGGCTATTGTTTAAAAACATGGCTATTTATTATGAAACTACAAATATTATCACTTTTGTAAGATATTCTAATTTTATCAGCTGTAATGAAACTTCAATGCTATATTTTATATTACCAGAGTATTATAATTTTTATGCATAAACTGGATTTTCCAAATTTCTTCCCTTACTTTGAATAATGCTACTTTATGAATAATATTGAAACACATTCAGCTATTAACATGATTAATTTGAGTTCCTTTATAATGACAACCTGTTTGATAAGTCCCTCGGGTATTCAAGAAGTTATACATTCCTGACTTTCAAATTTTGAGGTTTGAGTGTTCCTGGTAAATCCAGAAAATCTTTTGATATCAAAAGTACTTTTACCCAAATTATAATTAACTTCTTCATAATTAAGACGTATTGTAGCTAAATATAATTTTGTGAAATGAAATTGAGAATGGAAATGGGGAATGTGTCAAAGAGACAACAACCTGACCATAGAACAGACAACAGCTGGAGTCCACGAATGGGTCTTCAATACAGCAAGAAAATCCCGCACCCAGCCCATATCTTAATATTAATGACAAGAACTCAAGTTGAGGCTATTTTGGCAGATTTAACAGTTTTGAATGAAACAACAAGTAACTGGCCTCGTGCTAATATTAAGATTGTCTGCCATGTTCTCACATGTCAAAAAACATTATATTATTCCTCACTTGTCTAAATGTTGTGCCTCACATGCCAGAAGCATTATGTTGTACTTTACATACCAAAAAAGCACAATGTTGTGTCTGCATGTCGAAAAGCACAATGTTGTGTCTGCATGTCGAAAAGCACAATGTTGTTTCTACATGTCAAAAAGCACAATGTTGTTTCTACATGTCAAAAAGCACAATGTTGTGTCTACATGTGGAAAAGCACAATGTTGTGTCTTCATGTCGAAAAGCACAATGTTGTGTCTACATGTCGAAAAAGCACAATGTTGTGTCTACATGTCGGAAAAGCACAATGTTGTGTCTACAAGTCGAAAAGCACAATGTTGTGTCTACATGTCGAAAAGCACAATGTTATGTCTACATGTCAAAAAGCACTATGTTGTTTCTACCTGTCGAAAAGCACAATGTTGTGTCTACATGTCGAAAAGCACAATGTTGTGTCTGCATGTCGAAAAAGCACAATGTTGTGTCTACATGTCGAAAAAGCACAATGTTGTGTTTACATGTTGAAAAGCACAATGTTGTGTCTACATGTCGAAAAGCACAATGTTGTGTCTACATGTCAAACAAGCACAATGTTGTTTCTACATGTCGAAAAGCACAATGTTGTGTCTACATGTCGAAAAGCACAATGTTGTGTCTACATGTCGAAAAGCACAATGTTGTGTCTACATGTCTAAAAAGCACAATGTTGTGTCTACATGTTGAAAAGCACAATGTTGTGTCTACATGTCGAAAAGCACAATGTTGTGTCTACATGTCGAAAAAGCACAATGTTGCGTCTACATGTCGAAAAGCACAATGTTGCGTCTACATATCGAAAAGCACAATGTTGTGTCTACATGTCGGAAAAGCACAATGTTGTGTCTACATGTCAAAAAGCACAATGTTGTGTCTACATGTTGAAAAGCACAATGTTGTGTCTACATGTCGAAAAAGCACAATGTTGCGTCTACATGTCGAAAAGCACAATGTTGCGTCTACATATCGAAAAGCACAATGTTGTGTCTACATGTCGGAAAAGCACAATGTTGTGTCTACATGTCAAAAAGCACAATGTTGTGTCTACATGTCGAAAAAGCACAATGTTGCGTCTGCATGTCGAAAAGCACAATGTTGCGTCTACATGTCGAAAAGCACAATGTTGTGTCTACATATCGAAAAGCACAATGCTGTGTCTACATGTCGAAAAAACACAATGTTGTGTCTACATGTCGAAAAAGCACAATGTTGTGTCTACATGTCGAAAAGCACAATGTTGTGTCTACATGTTGAAAAGCACAATGTTGTGTCTACATGTTGAAAAGCACAATGTTGTGCCTACATGCCAAAAAGCACAATGGTGTGTGCTTTAATTTCAAATAGCACAAGTTATTGTCCCTCAATGCTTTGTGCTTACATGCCAAAAATCACAATGTTTTGTGCTTACATACCAAAAATCTCAAGGTTTTGTGCTTAAATGCCAAACAGCTCAATGTTTTGTTCTTAAATGCCAAAAATCTCAAGGTTTTGTGCTTAAATGACAAAAATCTCAAGGTTTTGTGCTTAAATGACAAAAATCTCAATGTTTTGTGCTTAAATGACAAAAATCTCAAGGTTTTGTGCTAACATGTCAAAAAGCACCATTTTGTACCTTTGAAAAAAGAAAACATGGTAGGATTGTTACAGGCCAAAAGTGCAATGTTGTTCTTCATATGACAAAAAAAACACAATTTCTAAATTTATTTATGAGATTGAACTTATGTGTTTGATGATCAAAACACACTTAAGGTGGCTCGTGGGTACAAAAATTTTTGCAAAAAATTAAACCTTTATTTTTTCATTACAAATTTTATTTATTACACTATTAGTTGTTACTTTATGATATGGTACAAAAAAAACACCAAAAATATGATTTGGTTTGGCCCCAGATGACTTTAAAAATTGAAAAAGCTCCAAATTATCTGCCTTTGGTGCCAAAATGCCATTTTTTGGCCTTAAATTTGAAATATCTTCTTAACACATCGGTGACATATATTTTTTATTATTGTTTTCAAATAAACTGTACATAAACTAAATAATTGTAAAATTTAAGCGATTTCTTATATTAGGTTATTTTTTTATTTCGATATTTCCTCTTTTTCTCCTATTTGTTCAACAGAAAAAAAGGACATTAACAGCAATGTATGCTTCTTCCAGAGGCAGATTTTAGCTTAAATGA
This sequence comes from Mytilus trossulus, assembly GCF_036588685.1. Taxonomy (NCBI): domain Eukaryota; kingdom Metazoa; phylum Mollusca; class Bivalvia; order Mytilida; family Mytilidae; genus Mytilus; species Mytilus trossulus. Next base: position 2,301,411 of record NC_086374.1, read on the forward strand.
ACGGTGAACCCATTTTTTTATTTCATTTTTCTTTTAAGTATATGATAAAGTTCATTTATGAAAAAATATAGCGAAATCCTATATTAGAAAAAAAAAATCATTTATACCCAGGAGCCCCCTTAATTTGTTTGTTCTGTTTCATTGCTTCTAAAGCATTAAGACTTGCTGACTTCAGCATTAGGACAAATGTAAATTATTGCATTATAGAAGTCAGTGAGTGATATGATGTAGTATTATTATACATCTAACCCTTTCATCATTCACCTGTCCAGAGTAATTGGGTGTCTATTCCTTAGATACAGAAATGTTTATATACTGTCAGACGAGGATTCTGTAAAAACAACTAAATCTACAACAAATAAATAGTCTCACTGAGGAAATAAATTAAAATCTTATAGATTGTTTTCTCAGGAAATATAGGGGCAAAAAACCACTAAAATTTGGTAAGTTGATTGAAAATTGCTTGTGAAAGAATAGTAAATGGTCTAATGTAAGATTGTATATAAAGAAGTTCTTGTTAGTGTGATTGTCATGAAATGATCTATCAGTTAATAAACATCACAACATACTTGCTGACTATCCAATAGTTTTACATTAAATTCACTAAAAAGAAAATGTCTGTTCCAAGTCAGGAATATGACATTTGTTATCCATTCGTTTGATGTGTTTGACCTTTGATTTTTTTATTTTGCCATTTGATTAGTGAGGGACTTTCCATTTTGAATTTCCCTCAGAATTCAGGGAATTAACTTTGCATGAACTTCTTTCAGCACTAGTTTCGGTAATTTCTGCATGTCCTTTACATCAGTTGAAAATAAATAAAATAACTTTAGTATTTTTCACAGCTTCCGATCACTTGACATTGTTCTAAAAAAAAAAAAAAACCTTTTGACTGATTTTTAGTTCTAATATTTACACAATTTTTTGGTACAGTCTTAATTCTGATTGATTCAAATAAAGTGTAAATTGTATAGTGGCAATCTAGATTGAAAACTTGATTTCGTGTTAAAAGATTAAGCAAAAAATACAAGAAATCTATGAAAAGAGAAATATTGTACTAAACATGATAGATTACAGCTATTGTTTTTTTCTTTCTTTAAAAGCGCGATATTAATGGGTTTTGATGGATTACAATTTCATGTGAATTAATTTCAGACATATTTATTACCTTGTAGTATATACCAATAGGTGGCTGTGTTTTAATTAACATTCTATAAACATGTTCAGGTAAATTTATAATAATCAAGATTTATTTATTATATGTCAAGATGTACAATTAGATTAGAACATGTTTGATTCATTGAAGGATAGTTGATGGTTAGGAATTCCACAACAATATGTATTATTTTAATGTAAACAAGTAAATTCATTCCAGGTATTGGAATTAAAGAGAGCTTTGAATCCTATCAGCTTCACATTTTTGCTGGACATCAGTCAGACCAAACAATTTTTAGAAGACTGGGCCATACAGTGACCTATAGTTGCTTAGATGTCTGTGTCATTTTGGTCTCTTGTGGATAGTTGTCTCATCAGCAATCATACCACATCTTCTTTTTTATATTTGAATTTAGTCATAAAGTATTATAGACAATGATAAGAACTATGTAAATGTTAAAATGTGAGATGTGTTATGATTGGCAATGAGACAACTGTCCTCTTGAGACCAAGTCCTGGTTCCATCCATTCCTTCATTTAAACTTGTTTTTTCATGTCTATAACGAAGTCAGTTCTACGGTCTCAGTGCCTAAACAGAGATTAAATTTTTGGAGAAGTTTGTTTCTGGAACCTTTCAGTTGGATTTTTCTAATCTTTGGATAAGGGGCATTTGGGGGAAACATATTGCTGTTGATTTTGAGGTCACTTGGTTTTGAACAGATTGCCATTTCATTGTACTAGTAAAAGATTGAAATGAGTGGTAAACTTTTTATTTTTCTTTATACAACACACTTTGTCAGAAGACTGATAGTCTTCATCACAACTCCTGCTCCCTCTTCTCCCTCTTTCCCCTCCCCCTTCTTTAATAATACATCCTTGGTGCATCACTATACCAACTTCAACTTTCAACTTTCAACTTTTATTAACACTCTAGACAGTTTACACTGTAACAAGAGGCAGACAAATAATACAAGTAATAATTAACAACCATGAAGTTTAGTACCTGTGTTATTTCCCTATTCTTACAACAAGCAATATCTAAGTTTGTTTCCTGGATTACATTTAATTCCCTAACCTTTCCTAAAATCTGGACTCCATAGAACACATAGAATTGTTCTTTTGAGAATAATAATCCCCCATTTTATAGCATTATGCTGCACAATATGACACAATTATTTTCTGACGGAGATTAACCACCACATATTTGCCTTACACATTTATTTAGTAATGAAATCAGTCACAATCACATTATGGTATAGGAAGAAGATGTTTCTAATCAATTTCATTGCAACAGAAACTGATGAATGCTTGGAAGAAGTCATTGATTAAACAGTTACTAATTAATACTTTGACTTCATTAATATACCATACATCAATGCATGTATGTGGTGCAAAAAAATGTTTAATTAACAAGATTACATACCTGGTAAAAAAAACATGTGTTCAGATGTTATTAAATGGGGGAGAATTTCTCAGGGAAAAGGTATTTGATGTAAAAATATGGCATTTATATCAGTAGTGGGAGGTGAAATTATATTGATTATATGACCATATATAGAAAGAAGGGGTGTATATCAAAAATAGTTCATTATGTGTCTAATTTTCACTATGTTCTTGGAAAATATTTATCAGCAAAATTTGCTACATGCAACATTTGAATATTAATTTAAAGAGAGGTAAAAGATACCAAAGGGACATTAAAACTTTTAAATGGAAAAATAAACTAACAACGCCATGGTAGAAAAAAAATACCTGACATACAAACAACATAGCAAACTAAAGACTGAGCATTACAAATCCTACCAGACACTGGGGGTGATCTCATGTGCTCCAGAAAGATAAGCAGATCCTGCTCCAAATGTGGCACCTGTGACGTGTTTTACAAGTCTTATTAAAGAAGTAAGTCACATTGAGGGAAAAGGGGGACGGAATTTTAGTTGCAACATAAGGAACATACCTGCTATCTGTGAAACCAACCAACTCCTATAAAATGTACAAAGGGATGATTTCAATTTTCCCACTTCTTGTGTAACTCTTGGTATAATGGCTTCATTGTGGTCAGCAACCCGTTATCAAGGCAATTATATAGGAAAAACAAGTTTTGGGAGATATATACTCTGATTCCTGGAATTTTGCTACAATGAAATGGAATGAATGTTCATGAATGCAAAGCTAAAATCATCTCTTTTGTTGTGAAGTTTTGTCTTTCAAATACCCTCATTGACATTTTTTAGATGTCAGTCAAGATTTGAGGCAGACAAGTCACAACTGTATCGGTATAAAAACTTGGCAATTAAAGTATTTCTTTTGGATGTCTCCGTGACACACATACAGGAGCTCATATGTTCAAATTCTTCCTGAAATCCCAGCTTAAGAGGTATGATTGAGCTATAGTCTAATAACCTTAATGTCAGCAGACAAAATTACTAACAGTAGTCTTTATAGAAAAAAAAAATAAAAAGATGTGGTATGATTGTGAATGAGACAACTCTCCACCAGAGACCAAATGACATAGAAATTAGTAGTCTTTGTCTTTTCTTCCATTAAAAGTTCTAATCTCCAATCAGACAGATAAGCAGTTGTCAAGTAGCGTTTCATGGACACAATGACTAATGATATAAATTACATTGTTGATTTCATGAGGCAGGGAATGTTAATTTCAGATTTTACACAAGATACATCTGTATATAGAAACACTTAATGAAGTCTTCACCAAAAATACATTCAAGATCTTAGAATCAAACTTAGTAATTACAGATCCTTATATTGTGTTTATTGGTCACAAATGGTTTCAAATTGTCCAGAAGGGAATCATGGGTAATTAAATTTACATCTGATTAAAGAACAAAACAGAATTATTTCCTTTCATCTAAATTAAAAAAATCAACAGGAATGGTACACAATGTATTTCATTTATTGTATTTATTTTTTTTTAATCTAAAGACTGCTATTGTAGTAAAGATTTATAAGGCATTGGTTTTCTGCCTGGACTCGCATGGAATTGTTTTTATGTAGTCTTTACAATGACTTACTAAAAATGCTTTTTTTTGTATGATACTTTTACTTAAAAAGTCATAAAAAAAATCATGCAGACTTTTCAAAGAGTTTATAAATTTATCAATTGATTGACTTTGACATTTCTATGACTAGTTATTGTGAAGAACCCCAATAAAAGACTGGTAAGATGGCACTCTAGAGATATTAAATGAGAGAAAGTCATTTCTATATTTTTAAAGTTCAAATTGACTGACCTCCGATCAGTAATGTAGATCAATCATCATTCATCTGTGACCTCTGTAGTGAGATTTGACCTCTATGTACTGGGTAGGGTGGTATGATGGATGGGGGACTGTGATTATTACTGATGAGTTTCCATATTGGCAATAATTTACCAATTAATATCTGTGAAGCATGTTTTACATGATTTCTTACATGTCAGAATTTGTAGTAGTAAGATTGAGCAAGATAATCATCAACTGTTTATATCTATTATAGTATACATACTGAGAAAGTATAATTATTTACATTGGTCATCAAATACAAGTTTGTGTTTAAAATGTTACAGCTGCTAAGTAGAGACATATAGCACATGAGATTGGAAACAAGACTAAACTTATCCATCATAGTCAGCCCTTATTGAATAGGGTAAATTACAATTTATTATTTTTCTGTCTATAAAAAATCACAAAAAATATTAATAATTTATACCTGCAATACTCTATCAAGAAATCTTAAGATTTCCATGTTGTAAAGCATTTCATTGCTTTTTCTTTATATTTTTCGTTTGATCTTTTTTGTGATAATTTTTCATATCATGCTTGTAACTCGCTTGATCGAAAATTATCACTAGAAACAAAGGGTGCATGTTATGTCATGTAAACATCAACAACATCATGGACAAAATTGCAATAAACAGATATATAGTCTTTCAAACTCTGAGCATGTTTCTTGTCCACATCTCATATCAGGGCTGCCAGTTGCCCGTCTAAAACCAAGGTCAACCATCTCCATACGACCATGGTTAGAAACTGCACACTTACAGGGTTAAGATTGTAGCAGAGAAACACCCTCTTGTCTGAAATACCATCAAAACCTATAAAAAAAGAAGATGTCATCATGTAGTATGATTGCCAATGAGACAACTCTCCACAAGCAACCAAAATGACACAGAAATTTACAACTACAGGTCGCCGTACGGTCTTCAACAATAAGCAAAGCCCATACTATAAAAGGCCCGAAATTACAATGTATAACAATTCAAATGAGAAAACTAAAGGCGTTATTATGTCCCAAAAAATTGACAAAAATATTAATTACTATTTATACCATAATAACACTAAAAGAAGATCAACCATAGCAACACCACCCCTTTTTCTATGAATTTGGAAATATCTTGCTTCCAATTTTTGACTTTCTATCTCCATGAAATTTTCAATTTCAATAATACTACATGTATTTCCGCACAATCCAAATTCATATCTATATCAAGCTGGAATATTGTATCCAAATTTGCCATAATTGTTCAGGGTTGAGACTACTTCTGTTTCACTCTGCGCTCAGCAAGGCATTTATTCTTTGTATTGAGGTTTCGTCCTTGTTCCCCTTTCTAAATATGTGTTACGACCCAGTGCCAGCATCGAATTCCTAGAGAAAGATTGAACTCTAGCAGTAATATAGTGTACTATGTAAAAAGACATTATGTAAATCTATCTCATTAACCAAATGTTTGTTTATCTTAATTTTGTTTTGATAATTCAACATGTTTTTAAATAAAACGTTGTTCAGATTGATAATATTTTCTGCCACCAGATTGGATAATGTATGTCACAGTTAATCAATACAACTAGATATATAACTGACAAGTTCTTATGAGTTATAATTCTTACATCTGTTATACTGTAAACTAAATATTTAGGTCTTACAATTTATACTTTGGAATGTATCAAATCTTTGGGAATTTGTTTAATTCACCAGTTCTACAGTAAGTTGACATTTACTTGATGATTTTATTTATTTGTGGAATACTAATTCCCATGGATTCCTTAAAGATTTTCTATTGAATAATATATTTTTTTGCATTCATTCATTAAATACAAACCTACTAACTATGTTGTCTTGTAAAGTCCAAAGATTTTTGTGTTAATTTTTACTCCACATGACTTATATTTGTTGTCTAGAGTCAATTACAGAAAAATTTTATGGTCAGGGAGGAGTAATAATTCAGTGCAATTTGTAAAACCTTGGAAAACAAACTTTCAACAGTTTTATGTATTTTGTTTATAGATATATCAAACCATTTTAAGTACAACTTTATTCCGATTTTTCAGTTGATTAGATAAAAGGAAAATATTAATCTTTAAATAGCAACCATGAAAAGTATGAACATGACTTGAAAATGACTTTTCTCCTGTGGTAACTAATATATCACAACTAATTTGATAACTGGTGTATGAAGTATTTTGAAAGTTAGAAAATATACCTGCTAATTTCTCTGTACCTAATGATAGAATGACATTTTGGTTTACAGAATAGATGAATATGTTGGTGGTTTTTTTGGAAAATGCTAAAAAGTTATCTTCTTTTGAACCCATCTTTCGAATATTATAGATAGTTCATAGTTAATACCTGTTAAAAGTTCAAAGTACCCTTAGTAATATTTCTTCACTCATTGAAGAAAACAAACTAATCATGACCATGAGTATCTCAGTAATATTTTGCTTTCAGAATAGAATTTATGTATCTAACCTTTTTATTTGTTTATTTTGCACTGTTTGTTATGGAAAAAAGAACTGAATTCTTACATGCAGAACATTTTTATTTGATTATTTTACTGTGGTTTCTATGATGGAGAGAAAAAGTGAATTCTTACATGCCAAGCTTTATGAATAATAGTGTATTGATAATAGTTTAATCTCTTAGATGTTACTATCAAAGGGTAGAGACACAAAAAAAACATCTGTTTTTATTGTAATTAGTATATTGTCTATTTTTAAACAGAAGGCAGATAAAACAAGCAAATATGATTGCCCCTGATATCTTTTACCTTTGTATTGTTTTTACTTGGAAAAGAAATCTGAAATATACATTAACCATATTTTATTAAGGTCAGTTTGTGTTAGTAACTTTTCTTGATATTTTAGAAATTGTTTTTTTGGAGCTATTTTGGCATTCTATCAGGTTTGCTTAACTTTTGAAATGCAACTACTTAAAATACTTAAAAGAAAAACTAACATTACATTTACTGTTATTTATATATTTATTATTTACACCCAATGTGATAGTTGTATAAAATCTTCAAATATTATATAATAATAATACTCATGTTTTATTCATATAAAATGGATATTTTTCCATCATTTTGTAGTTGAAAATACTCTCGACTTTTATATCTTTACTATTTCTTTCTTCTGTTTAGAGATTTGTAAGCCGTTTTTACTACAATTTTCGTAATTGATCATTGGGGCATGTGTATATTTGGTCTCTTTTTCCACAGCTGTTTGCCAGGTCGTTTCAAGTATTATTATAAGGGGAAAACCAACATTGTTCTAAATTAAGGATGCTTAAAAATTATTAGGCTAAAAGTTAAATAAAGACATTGAGCTGTCACTAAATAGTTATAAAAGGTATAGATTCACAAAATTATACAAAATAAACAAATGTAGGGAAGATTAAAATTGGGTAGAAAATGATTACCGAAGTTTTTTTGAAATTGTATGAATAGCCTTTCCTTTTTATGCTACAGACCAGAATAGAATATTTTGAGTGGTGAATTAAAAGAAAAGTCTCTGATTTTACTTAGAAAAATAAAAATGACCCATTGTAATAATGAAACAAAGTTATGTGGGATAAATACAAAATCAATAAAACTAAAAATAACAAAGACTTATGTCAGCTTGTTATAAAAATGTTCAACTTCTTCACCAAAAATGGGACCCAACATTTAGGAAAAATTCTCAGATTAGTAAAATTCACTTCTGAAGTTATGATCATTTTTATTTTTTTACATAAGATATTTCTTATTTCTTGTAACACAAATGTACATTCTTCTAAAAACAATTAACTAGCAACTTTCTTTTAAAACACATTCGTAAGTTACTTGTCTCTTTGTTTTTATTACTTTAGAGGATTCACTTAAAAAAGCGTAAAAATTTATAATTTGACAATGTATACTTTATGATGTATTTTAAATTGTGATCACAAGCTGTAGAATATTGGTAGATTATAATACAATTATCTCTCAAAGAGTAAAAGGATACTATGAAATGAGAGGTACACTGAGTCCTGACAATCTGATCCCCACTTAATACAACATGAAATAGGCTTCTCGTATTACGTATGATTTAACTGATTATCAAGGAAGCTGAAAATTTAATGTAGGTATTTGGTAACAACTGCTTTCCAAGTTTTTTTTACATCATATTTGAAATATATGCTATAGTTCAAAGAAGTTTGTCGTTAGAAGGTTTAAACTTGATCTGTTAATACTGTTGTAACTTGAAATCAATGAGGTTTTATTCTTTTTATGTGGACATAAAAAGTTTTGGAAAAAATAGATTTTTCTGTCAAGAATTAAGGTAAGAATGATATTTGTAATAGAAGAACTTTCTGCACTTTATTCTGTAATAGGGCATGCACAATTGATATTGTTCAATTTTAAAAGGGACTGCTTTTTTCAGAAGAACTAGCTTTAGATATTAGGATGGCGATCAGAACTCTATGATGAAGGTTTAAACAGATACACAGTTATACAAATAACATACGCCCATATTGTTAATTCTTCTAACAGCTTGCAATGTATTTTACAGAACTTTTTTTACTTGAATTAACTTTAGATTTCTACAGTTGAATGCGTTGTAAAACTTCAATTATTTTTATGATAAGATTTCTTTTGTGAGGTGAGTTTGAAATGTAAGGGTTAAATCAGCCATTAGGTTCTAGAATTATGGTATTATGTAAGGTTCATAAGCCAGAAATTCTTTGCAAAGTTTGAAAAGACCCAGTCAGAAAGTAATCGGGTGCTTATATCTTCACATTTTCAATTATCAACAGAATCTCTATTCGGTGGCCAGAAATTGTCATTTAAATTACACCGTTCATTGTGGAGATTTTCACTTGAGATGACAGTTTAAGTGTAAATTAAATATAGGGTACAATCTTAGACTTAAAATAATTGTGTGATCTGTTTAAAGAAGTTTGTAAGTTATTGAAATACTCATACTGATTTATGAAAACAAAATATGACTGAGAAAATAATAAAACCTGTATGTATGACTATAATCATGTGTTGAAGTCAATATCTAGTAGGTTTTACCTAAACCACAGGTGTACCCTAACCCAGGTAAAAAGTTAAATAACAACATTAGAAAAACAGTGACTGCAGAGTAATCTCCCCTGGGAATTTTAACTAATTGTATGACCATGACAATACACAATACTACAGTGATTAATTGATGGTCATAAATAATTTGACAGGTGTACACCCAATACACATGTTCTTACCTGGACATAGATATTACCAGTGATTAGAGGTATACACTTTGATGTCAGTAATTACAAATAGATCAATAGTTTTGGTGTGACCACATGGTGTGGACATGTTTCATTGATGTAGGAAGTGCTATCATAGTTAGTGTAAAATAGTAGGAAGGAAATATTTGTCAGTCATACAGGTTGGTAATAGTCTGATATTTTTATTATTTTGGTTAAAAGTTAATAATAGTTTTTTTGGTAGAAATTGATTTCATTTTAAAAACTTTGTTTTAAAAACAGGAAGTGATTTACTATTTATAACTGCAGGCACAATGATAAGGTACTTACGTTAGATAACTTTTATTTTATAATATTTTGTAATACTATTTTAGAACTACTGTTGTATGACTTCAGATGATTTGATGAGATAAGTGCTAAGTATATAAGCTATAACAATCTGAACAAAATAGATAAGAAAATGGAAAAATGGAAAAATGGATAAATCTAATAAAATTAAAATATTTTCTAAAGTGCAAATAGTTTGAAAACAGATATTTGTAAGTCCATTAAGGAAATGAAAAAATGGTTAAATCTGATAAAATTATATTATTTTACAGTGTGCAAATAGTAAAAGACATTTGTAAGTCCATTCAAAATAAAGATTTGTTTTATTCGCACTGTGTTGCAAAAATATGGATAACAGATTTTTGACATGAGATCATTACAAATTTTAAAGGGACAAACCACACTATTTTTATTCATTTCAATATAAAGACGCACCAAACATGATTCATTGGGATTTTCACCCAACTTTTTTGAGAGACCTTCAAATAAGAGTTAATTATGATAGCATTTTAATGAAGATGAACCTTATACAAACAATTCTTTCTTATCTTATCCAAAAGGTATTATATTCTTGAAGTCTTTATTTGGCCTGTCAAAAGATTTTAATAGCTATGCCTTTTTGATAAAAATCTCTATATATACATCCACTACTCAAAAAACCTATTTAAAAATCTTTTTTATGTTCAGATTTTATGAAAAGAATAATTTTTATACTGATAGGTAAATTTTGAAATTTTCTTCAAGGCAAACTATAAGATATGTTAGATTTTGTATTGATATATCAGACTAATGTTGTGTCATAGGAAATGGCTTTTAGTGCCGACTATTTTAAATAAAAAGTCCACAATTGAACCCTCTTAGATTTTTGCCTTATAGATTATAAGATCTTATAAATCTAAATTATTTGATAAAATAAAATCTGAGTTTGCATTGTTTCCAAATTTAGAGATTTTTTGTTTTGTTTACCATGCTAGAGACAAACTCTAAGATAATCTAGTTTTGTTTTATTTAAAATATATATAAAAAATTGGCTGCCTGAAGTTTCTTTTAATGTCAGGTTGAAACCTTAACTTCAGGAAGTTTTGGAAGAAGCAGTCTATTAATGTTGTAAATTTTGTGATATAAATAATTAACCTCTTGATTGAGGTCAAACTTATCTAACAATACAATTCTTACCTAACCCTAGGTATGAACTTGTCAGGTCAATTTATAACCTGTTCAAAAGGTCATATAGGGTCAAATATAGACTTGCTAGTTTTATAGTGTGTATCAAACAGAGTGATAGCCCATTAAATGGTTATAAAGTGTACCTGATACCATGAACTGTACATTTTATATTTATTTCATAGCTGTTTTGTGTCAATCAGGATCCTTTGATATAACAGTAAAAATACATCATGGATTCATGGGAAGAATGGTTTTCATGTCATTTATTTTGGGAGAAATCATAAAAAAATCGCAAAGGTATTAGGATTAATAATACAAGAAATTTTGAATTTTGGATATTATTTTTTTTTTAAAGTTGTGTTTTGTAATTTCAAGGAAAAATGTATCAATATTAAAATATATTTTAATCATTTAAAAAAAAGAAAGAAAAGTCTTGAGTCTATATTCACATCTTTCTCTATATTTGTCTAATGTCAGTTGACCAGTCTTTTGCTTGTGGTTAAGATTGTAGACCTTAAGGAACTTCTTCCTAAGACTGATATTTAATAAATCTGAAGTATAGTACTGTTACAATGAATATACTTATTTAACTGTACTGAACGATCATTAAATTGCTTTCAAATGATTATTTTTTAATGACTGTAATGGCAGCACTTATACTTCAAAAAACATATCTTCATATGTTAAATATCCTATAGAATTAGAAATAAATGACAGTTAGATTGGATTATCTAATGGGGAGGAATATAGTACAGGTGTGAGGGGAGATAAGCAGGTGTATAACTGATTATGTAATCAAATTGTTGTGATTTATAGTAATAGAATTATATAAACATCCCCTAAGTACCAGACTCATTATCATTACTGAAAAGGGGGGTAGACTCTTTGTCCTAACATAGGGGTGGACAGACTCTTTGTCGTGACTTAGGGGTGGATAGACTCTTTGTCACAAAGGGATGGACATACTCTTTGTCACATACAGGGGTGGACAGACTCTTTGTCGTGACATAGGGGTGGACATACTCTTTGTCACATACAGGGGTGGACAGAATCTTTGTCGTGACATAGGGGTGGACAGACTCTTTGTCCTGACATAGGAGTGGACAGACTCATTATCCTTTTAATTGACTTTTAAGATCCTGCAGGAGATATAATAATTATACAACACAACATTTGAAATACATCCTGGTTCATTAGATCTGTGCTAAAATTTAGATCTATTTTTCTGCAAATCTGACATTTTACCATTGAATGACATTGATTGAGTCATTCTACAGTATTAGTTCATTTGTATGTACCAATAACCCCTGGTCAACACCTGTATATTTCTCAGGTTAAGTGCATTGGTAAATTGATTTTTGCTCGAACTTTACAAGTTTGATTTTTGCTCAAATTTCAAAACTGGAACTATAAGCAAACATTGTTAATTCTATTGATTTAGAGTTTGTGTTTTAGATTATTGGAGGAATATGTTTTTGAACATGATTTTTGAATTGTGATATTCCCAATTAATGGTAGGATGAAACATTGATTATGCTATTTAATATCAGTGACCCATACCCAAGTATACATATTCCTTAAGTTCTTAATCAATATCATCCCTCTATAATTGCAAATTTAATTTACAATATTTAGTTATTTGATAAGTGACAGGGCATTTAATTTACTGCCGATCAATTATTAATCTCAAAATTAACTGCTTTTCAGTAATTATGTTGATCCATTCTACAAAACTGTCAATATTATAGCGCTGCTTTAGGCCAGAATTGGTAGAGTACAAACAAGTGGTCTATCTTCCATCAGGTGACTGTGCTATCATCAGTCTTCTTTACAGATAATTGAACTCATTAATTAGGTATTGTTTTAATGTACAGTTTGTTCACTTGCAGGCGATAAAAAGACTAAAGGCTCACAAAGAAATTCATCAGGGAAATAGTGATAAGATTGCTATAAAAAATCTGTTTCCTATCCTATTCATTAAAAATTTATAATGTTGAATCTTCTAATGATGCTAGAAAAAGCATTGAATTTATACTGTTTTTACATCACAAATTATATAGGCTCAAAAGTACACAGTATAAATGAAAACAAGATTGGTTGGGTTGACATTTATGATCAGAACTATAGGAATTTCCTCAATCAATTCAATTTCAACTTTATTTTAATATATATTGTCTTCTGACAATTTCTTTTCAAGCTATATTTAAACTGGTTGTGTATTGTAGCGCCTGTTGTCTTCATTGTATCAGTGAGACAAGGGATAATTTCAGTCCTTTGAATGATATCTTAATTCTTAAAGTCAATGCTTTATGTTAAAGAAAAAAAATCATTGTTTCTTTTATTACTGCTTTAATTTGGTATTTTCAGAACAGAAATTGAACTCTTAACATGCGAGTCAGAATAAAGTCTTTGTAGAAGAAGACTTTATTACTTCGAACCGGAAATAAGCAACCATTTTATGAAACTCTAAACTGTAAAAATCACAAATGGCAAAGCAATTAATGGATAAAAAAATGCCACTCAGCCATGTGACAATTGTGTTAAAAGTTACCATAAAATACAGTGCAATATACACTTTATAAAGCTTGAATTATTTATGTTTCATTTCCCATGAAATTTACACCTGAAAATAAAAAAATCTTATTTTAAGTGCCGATCATAAAGACATTCCGTATTGATTTCTCCCTGATTTCTTTTCATCCTCAAAACTCTAAAGTGGAAAAAAATAGTTTGTTAATCAATAGGTTTGTCACTAGGTGCAGACTCCCTAATGAGATCTGGGGAACTAATTACTTGAACCTTTTGTTTATAGCCAAGCAATACCATTACAAAATGTTGGAATGTCAAATGTTTTTTACATTAGTGTGACATACAAAGTTTCTCTGCTGATTTTACATCCAGGAATTGGCATTTCTTGAGGAAATACTGTGTTCAATTTCAGGAAACGGCTTTAAAAGGATTGCTCTTTAGAAAGTAAGCTGTTTCCGTATCAAACAAGACAAACTATTGAATTGTTCATTTGTTTTTTACTCCTGAAAAATTTATTGTGCTATTTAACTTCACACAGATTTTTTTCACGTTTTTATTTGTTTATAATGGGATCATATAAGAAAAAGATATTGATTTTTTTTTATTTCAAATGTTATGTCAGCATTTTATTTGAACATTTAAAGACTACAAAAAGAAATAAAAGAGCAGTCAGCCTAATTTTTTCAAAAATAATATTTTACTATTTTTTATTTTCATAATACATTGTTGTTGAATCCTTTTCAATATAAAAATGGCTAAACACAAGTTAACCTGTTGACAGGTAGAACACAGGTATTATATGCAAATTTTAAATTGTTTTTGTGGAACTTATGGAGAAAAAGAAATCTCTTTTCGATACATTAACTTTACATACAACCTAATGGGTCTCTAAAAGATTTCTCTATGTTATTGTTTGCACATTAAGCTGCACATCTACTTGAGCAAACCACTTTAACTAGGATGCTGAATCATCAAGTCATTCTTTGATGTAAGTAAAGTACTTCAAATTATAAAAGTATCAATGTCTAAAATTAAGGACAATAAAGTTGAAGGTTATTGACATTAATGGGGTAAATTGATGGAAAGATTGTTAAATGTCCAGTGGAAAATAGTGGAAGAGTATATTTAACATTATACATTCTGATCATTCCTTATACTCTCAAAAGCTCTATAAGATTTACCTGTAGAGCTTTGTACAATCTGAACCTTTCTATACTCCAAAGCTCTTAAAGATTAACCTGCAGAGCTTTGTACATTCTGATCATTCCTTATACTCTCAAAAGCTGTATAAGATTTACCTGTATAGCTTTGTACAATCTGAACCTTTCTATACTCCAAAGCTCTTAAAGATTAACCTGCAGAGCTTTGTACATTCTGGACCTCTCTATACTACACAGCTCTTTAAGATTTACCTGCCTAGCTTTGTACATTCTGAACCTTTCTATACTCCAAAGCTCTTAAAGATTAACCTGGAGAGCTTTGTACATTCTGGACCTCTCTATACTACACAGCTCTTTAAGATTTACCTGCCTAGCTTTGTACATTCTGAACCTTTCTATACTCCAAAGCTCTTAAAGATTAACCTGGAGAGCTTTGTACATTCTGGACCTCTCTATACTACACAGCTCTTTAAGATTTACCTGCCTAGCTTTGTACATTCTGAACCTTTCTATACTCCAAAGCTCTTAAAGATTAACCTGCAGAGCTTTGTACATTCTGGACTTTCCTTATACTCTCAAAAGCTCTTTAAGATTTACCTGCTGAGCTTTGTACATTCTTAAGACCTTCTTTTTACTCGAAAGCTGTTTAAGATTTACATGCAGAGCTTTGAACATTCTTGACTTTCCTTATACTCTGAAGCTGTTTAAGATTTACATGCAGAGCTTTGAACATTCTTGACTTTCCTTATACTCTGAAGCTGTTTAAGATTTACATGCAGAGCTTTGTACAAGTCAGAAATAAAATTTATTGTGTAACTGTCCTCTTGAACTGTATATTAAAAAAGAAAGGAGACTGAATGATGAAAGAATCAGAATATAGAACCATTGGCTACTCAGGACAGATGGTCTCCCCTAGTTGAGCAGGTGAGACATATCAACCTGTCTTAACTGGTGTTATATACATAGTATATGGTATCAACTGCAGGAATCTACATCTGGTAGAGTTTATTACCAATATAGATAAAATAGAGGTGTTGCTGGTACAAGGTCTAACTGATTAAAAGTAATATAGATATAATTCACTTAAACAAAGTATCATCCCTCTGTTCAAGTCAAATATTATGCAGTATATTTTATGAAGCACATGGCCATTGGGAGGAGTAAAACTTGTGCATACCTGATTTAACATTGTATATCTCATACTGGCTTTTGTATTGAAGGAAATAATATCAAAGTAGAGGATGTATTATAGTTTGAATACAATCCAGAAAATAGCAGGTTTTGATTAAAATTTAATTGAAAGCTTAACTGCTGTTGTATAATGTTGCCTTTATGTTGAGATGTGCAGTAGATTAGGCTGTCTTGTATTATTGTGAATTATGTTTTGTACCTGTATAATAAAATGTGATGTACTGCTTTTAAATATTTACAAGGATTCGATCAAATGGCTCATTAATTAAAGTGTTTACGAATTTACAACTGATAAAGATATCCATACAAGTAGGTCTTGTCACTTTTTATAGAAAATTTGTTTATGGTTAAAAACTTTAAAACTTTTGTAAAATATTTAAAATATAGAAACAAGACATATTTCCTTTGTTGTAAAACATATTTGGTCTTTAAGGGTGTTGCAGGTTTACATCCTGTGTATACTTGTTGATGGTAAATATTTAGAAAATGTGTTATCTGTAAAAAAAAAAAAAATGAAAAAAATAATCTGATTTTAAAGTTGTACAATGTATTAGAATTATTATGAAAGCTGTATTACATTAAAATTTAAGTGATATTTTTTTTACATAACCATAGAAATTTTTCTTCTTGATCTTGCTACCAGATATACTAAGTGGTCATACAAGAGTGGTTCTTGCCAGACACCTTGTTAGGTACTAGGCAGATTTGCTACCAGATATGCTTGTTGGTCATACAACAGTTGTTTTGGCCATACACTTTGTTGGGTTCTAGGCTGATTGCACTAAATGGGTTTCCATGCAGACATCCTTAATTTGCACCATTTTCTTTGCGTGGATTTCCCCCCAAGAGATAAGAAACAAATTAGTGACAAGTTTTTTCTCACATGTCTTAAACACATGCATTTGATGTAAAAATCAGCTGTAAAGATGATTTTGTAATGACATAACCATATGGTATATGTGTTAGCTTTCTACCTTTAAGTTAACCTGGAAAGTTAATTGTCGCTGTGGGATGTTATACACAGAAGGAGTCTTTTCTATTGATACTATTGTTACAGTAAGTTAGTTCTATTTTGTTTTTGTCAGATCGCTTGTGAGAGAAGGGGGGGGGTGTATGCTATTGTTACAGTAAGTTAGTTCTGTTTTGTTTCTGCCCGATCGCTTTGGAGAGAGGTTAGATGATTATTGTACAGTGGTATCTGTAGCCTCTGAGGTTGCAGTATAATTCACTTTTCAAAAATATGTTTTTTGTGGGGGCTTTAAACATTGTTCATATTGGAATCTGCAGATGTTAAGCTTTAATCATACATTTTTTTTTCTTTTTGTCTTGAAGAAATAGAAAAAGATATAAATTTCATAGAAGAAACAAATTTGAACTTTCAGCGGGTACAACTTTTGTATATAAAGTTTACAGTGACCTATAATTAATTCTATTTTATCTGGTTTACGTGTAGAGTTGTCTCCTTGGCAATCATATCACATCTTCTTGGTCTCTGGTGTAGCGGTATATATAAAGGGTATCTAAAAGAATTTATAAGAAACCAGTATATATATATGCTAACTTGTTACAACTCACAAAATCAATATTTAACACCTTTTCAGTTTTCTGTAGGAGTTTTGTATACTTGAATTATGGCATTCATCATTTGAAAAACTTTACATTTCACTTCTTCTTAGGTTAGAATATTGACATTTATTACATTGGTTGCAATGAATTACATTGATTTCCCAGTTAGTTAAATCCGATAATTTCACATGTGAAATAAACGTGGTTATTTCACTCTCTGACGTCATACAACAATAGGCGTTGTCAAGACGTCGATAACGTCGAAACAAAACATGCGTAGGAAAACCAAATAGTTCCTTACATTTTCTACATTAATTTCATAAATAAAAGCAATTTGACAATGTAATAAAAACATTATTATTCAAATGAACTCACAAAATCAATATTTAACACCTTTTCAGTTTTCTGCGCACTCGTTTAATCCATGCGTCGTTCGGTCACGCGTTGTCTTATTTTTTATATTCAAATACGGCGATTAGTTATACTATAATTATTTTAAACATCAAGTGTCAATTTTGTTGTTGCTATGAAAATGTTGTCAGCAGATGAGGCAGGCATGCTATTATTGTCTTATATAAACACATTTCATGTAGGCGTTAAATCCACAACTGAGAAACTCTGCATTCATGGAATTAAAATGTAAGAAAGAAGGTTGGCATTACCAGGGAACTTTTATAAAGACGTGTAAATACTATGGACTATGACATACATATTAAAGTGAAGGTGTTATCTAACTGTGATCTGTATTATAGTTCAGCATTGATATAGTATGTTATTTCCCCTAGCTAACATCAGCTAACATCAAAGACGGCTCTGATTGTTATAGCATGTGTACAGCTTGTAATTTAGGGGGGTGAGGTAAACACTATCAATTTAACACATGCACAATAGCTGGCTTGTCTGTAGTCTTATTCAATTATAATTATTCACTTAAATGCATGACAAGGATTGTATGCATTTTAATGGTCCAATTATTATGTTTAATGTGTGGGAAATAATAAAACAAATAATTACACAATTGATGTTTCTGTTAATTTTTTAAAATGAGTCTGTAGAGTGTGACATTTTTCATTTAATGTTTGGGTGGTTTATTATAAAGCAAATATTTATTTAGCAATTTTCAAAAGCTGTTATGTGGCAAAATGTTCTCTTCTATAATAGGATGTCCTGTGTTATTTTAAATAGTCTTGTAAGTATATGTCAGCCAAAGTCTACAGATATAAAACAGGTCAATTGTTAATTCTCAAAGTTAAGTCACAAGCATAAATTTGGTATTTTTTCTGCAATAAAAAGGGCAACAATAGTTTTTCAATTCAGACTTGTTCCTGACTGAATTTTGAATTGAAATATGTGTTGCATTATTATTGATCAATATTGACAATTTTCACGTTTTACAGTTCAAGAGTTATTGTCCTTGGTCTATTGGAAAATGGCACTTTTATATCATTTCTGTGCAATCTATACATGACCACATGATCAAGGCTTTTAGAATTTGGATATGTTGTTACTGATGAAAAATAAAGAGATCCAAATCGATTTTAATGAATTTTTATTTTACTGACAAGGAGTTATGGTTCTTGATGATTGAAAAATAGTACGTTATATTGTTTCCGTGCAATAACTTATGAATTGTTTAATCAATGCTCTTAAAATTTTAATATGATGTTATTGACGACAAAATAGTTGTCAATTTTGTGACATTGATGATGTTTATTTTTGCTGTTCAGGAGTTATGGTCCTTGAAAGATTTGAAAATGATAGGCAAAGAATGTAGCAGGTCAAAAAGGCCTGAAAGTGCATTTCAAAAGGTAGAAAACCCAGTTTTCTGTCAATTTGACAGGTCATTCCTTGTTTAAGTTTTCTGGAGTCTTTTAAAGAAATACCTTCTATAAGTACCAGAATCAATGTTGAGTGCATTGTAATTGTTTCTTACACATAAGTAAAATGGCCCAAACCTCTGTTGTATTACTATAACTGAGATACCAAAAGGTTAAGTTAAGTTTAAGGTTTCTATTGTTATATTTGATACGTTTATATAAACCATGAAAATCTGAAACCTGAAACAATTTGTGTGTTGATATAGGTTGAAGCCTGAAGCCTATAATAATGATGTACGACTAAAATAAAGTAGGGTTAGGTAAAGAAACCTGAACCTTTTTGTGTGCTGATATAGGTTGAAGCCTGAAGCCCATAATTAATGATGGATATGTATGAATAGTATCATTAACCAGTTAGATAAAAAAAAAATCTTGATTCCATAGGATCTATAATTTGTCAATTTATTAAGTTTGTTTTGTTTTAGATAAGAATTATTGTAGAGTGATGGGGGAAGGGAAATAGCTTGCAGTGTTATGGGTTCTAAGAGACTTAACATGAAAAAAGTTAAAATTTGACTCTTTCTTATCAAATTATTTAATTTAATGAGTGCTTTTTAGGGGGGATTGTTGAAAAAGATGCAGTTTTATGAGAATTTCAAATTTTTGGTGTTATATCTATAAGTTACAAACATATGATATTGTGAGGAATCATTGAGAGTGAAACAGTATTATCATCACCCATTCAGTCCAAAAATTAGTATTCTACAAATGAATTCACATATATTTTATTGTGCATATATATATAAACATGTACATCTTATACAATATTATAGTTATTTTTCCTCATTATCTGGCAGACTTGTATATTTATATGCTTTGCGTACATATATTGCCTTGCGCAGCATTGCTTCTATTGGGACCGGCGTACATCACACTTATCTGTTTTACTTGCAGATTCAAACAGAGGATGCAGTGATGAGGCCAGCAGTCCGAGCTCTGATATAGCAAAATAATCATCTGTTTGTTGACATTGAGCTTTCTCTTAACTTTGGAATATTTCTTATCTGTGCTTTTTAAACTTTACTAACTTATAATTATGTCAGAAAATAGTGATACAAGCGAGGACAGTCAAAGATATTTAAATGGCAAAGATCAGGATGACATTTGTCGGGATTATTTGCGCAATGTATGCAAGCGTGGAAGAAGGTGTAAATACAGGCATCCGAATCCCGATGAAGCTCGCAATTTAGGTAGAAAACACGACATAACAATATGTCATGACTATCAAAATACTGGTTGTCGAAGACAAAATTGTAAATTTCTTCACATTACACGTGAGGAGGAGGAACATTTCAAACAAACTGGACAATTGCCTGTACGATTGCAACAGGCTGCAGCTCTCGGCATGGGGGCACCACCAAATGTTGACATTCCACTTTTACGAGGTGAAGTTCCAATATGCAAAGACAATTTAAAAGGAAATTGCAAAAGGGGAAATAAATGTAAATATAGGCACGTAGGTATGGAGGATTATGAGAGAGAGAAACGTCATGATCAAAGAAATAATAAGATGTATGACCCTTATGATGAATCTGATCGGTATGAAGGGTATGAGGGATTTTCAGGTAAGCGGAGAAGAACAGATAGAGACTTTGATGGATACAATGGATTTGAAACAAGGTATCCTATACCTGCCCGTCCCTATAGTTATCAGTTGCTCGAAGAAGAGAACGGAATGTTACGTAGAAAAGTGGAGGAACTTAAAAAACAAGTTGCAGACTTAACTGCAACTAATGAAGTATTACTTGAACAAAATGCACGTTATAGAGTAAGCCGACCAAATGTTCAACAAGCCTTAAATGGAGTGGCTGCACAACCACCCCAGTCCCTTAATCATCTAGCAACTAGTTTAGCGCAGCAAATAGCACTTAATAGTGAATTAGTTAACCAGCATGCATTGCAGCAGCGATTAGCGAGGGAAATGGCAAATGGTCCTGGGAATTTATCTCTGAATGTTCCGGTCTCTCTTCCACAGAACAACATGTCCATGTCAGCAGTGTCCATGCATCAAGGTGGAGCTGGGCTAGTGTCCTACCCAATAGTATCCCAGGGAATGAGGTCTAAAGGCATACCTAACAGTCTGGGGCCATTAACTTCCTGAACAGTCAGTCTATGGTAAGTACACCTACTTTATCATGTTAAAAGTATCTGCTTGTTAATGTCACACAAGTCTACTAAAATGAAATGAGAATCTCCTGAAAAAGATATAATTAATCTGGTTGACAGAAAAGATAATCTCACTAATGCTCTGTTGAAAAAAGAATGGCTGCTTGCCAAATTGTTAATTTGTTTGTGTTAAATTAGGAGTATTGTGAACAGTTATGCTTTATTTGTTTTGGTCACACTGAATTCATCTGCTGCTTAGGTTCTTCACAGGAATGTATTAATTAGTAAAAGTATTTTGTTTAATCAGAAACATGTGTTTTGTTAATGAAATGTGTTTTTGGGGTGTGTCAGTAGATAAATCTGGCACCACACAAAAAAAAAAGTTTGAAAATTCAAAAAAAAAAATATCATTCATAAAATCTTATCTTAATAATTAGAACCAATCGCAGATTCATGTGGGATGTAGGAAAGTTATGATAGAAACAATTTTTTTTGGGTAAAAATCATTCAATTTTTGTAGAGCCTGCAACTTTGGTTGCAGAAAGCTCGACATAGGGATAGTGATCCGGCGGCGGCTACAGCAGCTGTGGCGGCGGTAGTGTTAGCTCACTTCTTAAAAGCTTTATATTTAAGAAGGTGGAAGACCTAGATGCTTCATACTTTGTATATAGATGCCTCATGTTACGAAGTTTCCGTCAGTCACATGGCCAATGTCCTTGACCTCATTTTCATGGTTCAGTGACTACTTGAAAAAAAAGTTAAAATTTTTTGTAATGTTTAATTCTCTCTTATTGTAGTAATAGGATAACTATATTTGGTATGTGCGTACCTTGCAAGGATCTCATGCCCGTCAGACAGTTTTCACTTGACCTCGACCTCATTTAATGGATCAGTGAACAAGGTTAAGTTTTTGTGGTCAAGTCCATAACTCAGATACTATAAGCAATAGGTCTTGTATATTTGGTGTATGGAAGGACTGTAAGGTGTACATGTCCAACTGGCAGGTGTCATCTGACCTTGGCCTCATTTTCATGGTTCAGTGGTTATAGTTAAGATTTTGTGTTTTGGTCTGCTTTTCTTATACTGTATGCAATAGGTCTACTATATTTGGTGTATGGAATGATTGTAAGATGTACATGTCCAACTGACAGGTGTCATCTGACCTTGACCTCATTTTCATGGTTCAGTGGTTATAGTTAAGTTTTTGTGTTTTGGTCTGGTTTTCTTATACTGTATGCAATAAGTCTACTATATTTGGTGTATGGAATGATTGTAAGATGTACATGTCCAACTGACAGGTGTCATCTGACCTTGACCTCATTTTCATGGTTCAGTGGTTATAGTTAAGTTTTTATACGACCGCAAAATTTGAAAATTTTTTCGTCGTATATTGCTATCACGTTGGCGTCAACGTCGTCGTCGTCGTCCGAAAAATTTTAGTTTTCGCACTCTTAACTTTAGTAAAAGTGAATAGAAATCTATGAAATTTTAACACAAGGTTTATGACCACAAAAGGAAGGCTGGTATTGATTTTGGGAGTTTGGGTACCAACATTTTAGGAATAAGGGGCCAAAAAGGGCCCAAATAAGCATTTTCTTGGTTTTTCGCAATATAACTTTAGTTTAAGTAAATAGAAATCTATGAAATTTTGACACAAGGTTTATGACCACAATAGAAAGGTTTGGATTGATTTTGGGAGTTTTGGTTTCAACAGTTTAGGAATTAGGGGCCAAAAAAGGGCCCAAATAAGCATTATTCTTGCTTTTCGCACAATAACTTTAGTTTAAGTAAATAGAAATCAATGAAATTTAAACACAATGTTTATGACCACAAAAGGAAGGTTGGTATTGATTTTGGGAGTTTAGGTCCCAACAGTTTAGGAATTAGGGGCCAAAAAGGGACCCAAATAAGCATTTGTCTTGGTTTTCGCACCATAACGTTAGTATAGGTGAATAGAAATCTATGAAATTTAAACACAAGGTTTATGACCATAAAAGGAAGGTTGGTATTGATTTTGGGAGTATTGGTCCAAACAGTTTAGGAATAAGGGGCCCAAAGGGTCCAAAATTAAACTTTATCTATGGTCGGGTGGTTGTCGCTTTGACATATTCACCATTTCCTTTCTCAATTTTATTTGTTTGATTTCATCAAAATTGAATAATCTGGGTTCTTTGATATGCAGAATCTAACTGTGTATGTAGATTCTTAACTTTTGGTCCCGTTTTCTTATTGGTCTACATTAAGGTCCAAAGGGTCCAAAATTAAACTTAGTTTGATTTTGACAAAAAATGAATTGGTTGGGTTCTTTGATATGCTGAATCTAAAAATGTACTTAGATTCTTGATTATTGGCCTAGTTTTCAAGTTTGTCCAAATCGGGGTCCAAAATTAACCTTTGTTTGATTTCATCAAAAATTGAATAAATGGGGTTCTTTGATATGCCAAACCTAACTGTGTATGTAGATTCTTTATTTTTGGTCCTGTTTTCAAATTGGTCTACATTACAGTCCAAAGGGTCCAAAATTAAACTTAGTTTGATTTTAACAAAAATTGAAATCTTGGGGTTCTTTGATATGCTGAATCCAAACATGTACTTAGATTTTTGATTATGGGCCCAGTTTTCAAGTTGGTCCAAATCAGGATCTAAAATTATTATATTAAGTATGGTGCAATAGCAAGTCTTTTCAATTGCAAAGTATTACACAATGGCAAGAAATATCTAATTGCACAATATTGTGAAATAGCCATTTTTTTTTTAATTAGAGTTATCTTTCTTTGTCCAGAATAGTAAGCAAGAAATATCTAATTGTAAAATATTGTGCAATAGCAAGAATTTTTATTAATTGGAGTTATCTTTCTTTGTCCAAAATCAACTTAAATCTTTGTTATATACAATATACAATGTATGTTCACTTTTTACTACCAACTGATAAATTAAAATAATCTTTACCATTCAGTGATAACAAGCAGTTTTTTTACATCTTAATATTTTATGATGTATTTAAATGAGTAGTTATTGTTGCAAACTCCATTAGAAATTTTAATTGAGATTAGTTTTGGAATAAGAGAAAGGGGGATGTGATTAAAAAAATTGGGTTCAATTTTTCTCATTTGAAATTTCATAAATAAAAAGAAAATTTCTTCAAACATTTTTTTGAGAGGATTAATATTCAACAGCATAGTGAATTGCTCTAAGAGAAAACAAAAATTTTAAGTTCATTAGAACACATTCATTCTGTGTCAGAAACCTATGCTGTGTCAACTATTTAATCACAATCCAAATTTAGAGCTGAATCCAGCTTGAATGTTGTGTCCATACTTGCCCCAACCTTTCAGGGTTCAACCTCTGCAGTTGTATAAAGCTACGCCCTGTGGAGCATCTGGTTGTGTTTTGGTCTGCTTTTCTTATACTGTATGCAATAGGTCTACTATATTTGGTGTATGGAATTATTGTAAGATGTACATGTCCAACTGACAGGTGTCATCTGACCTTGGCCTCATTTTCATGGTTCAGTGGTTATAGTTAAGTTTTTGTGTTTTGGTCTGTTTTTCTTATACTGTATGCAATAGGTCTACTATATTTGGTGTATGGAATGATTGTAAGATGTACATGTCCAACTGACAGGTGTCATCTGACCTTGGCCTCATTTTCATGGTTCAGTGGTTATAGTTAAGTTTTTGTGTTTTGGTCTGTTTTTCTTATACTGTATGCAATAGGTCTACTATATTTGGTGTATGGAATGATTGTAAGGTGTACATGTCTAGCTGGCAGGTGTCATCTGACCATGACCTCATTTTCATGGTTCAATAGTCAAAGTTAAGTTTTTGAGTTTTGGTCTTTTTTGCTAATTTTATAGCAATAGGTCAACTATATTTGGTTTATGGAAATATTGTATGATCTAATTGTCAGTTAAGCACGTTTTATTAGACCATGACCTCCTTTTCACAGTTCATTGCTCATGTTGCTCAGTGTTAAGTTTTTGTGTTTTGGTCTATTTTTCTTAATCTATAAGCAATAGGTCAACAATATTTTTGTATGGAATAATTGTTAGCTGTACATGTCTGCCTGTCATTGTCCATCTGACCTTGACCTTATTTTTATATGGTTTATTGGTCAATGTTTAGTTTTCTTGGATAATGTTAAGTTTATGTGACAGTTGTAATAAAGCTTTATACTTAGGACTATCTACAAAATATTAATGATTAGTAAAGAAGGTGAGACATTTCAGCGTGTGCACTCTTGTTACCATTATGCTCCCATACACCTACCACCCATGAAATGGATCACCTAAATATTGATTTAAAAGTTGAAGGTCATTATAGTTTTACACACCATCTGTCAGACTCTGCCCATCCACCAGTCCAGCAAATCATTTTGGTCTGATGATTTTGTGCCTTTTAGAAGATACTTGCTTTTTAATTGTCAGGGATACAGTTTAGCCGGAGAAGAAAAACCTTCTCATCTCCACCATCCCCCTTTTTCCATATTGAGCAATCACAGATATGTAGAGTTGCATTCAAAAGATAAATGAATCATAACATTTAACACAAAATTATCATCTAGTATTACACAATCAATGTCACTTTCCTTCACACAAATAACATGTCTGATTAAAACTTTACTCCAGTCATAATGTGTCTTACAAATCCTGACTGAAACAAGTTACACAAGATTAACTCAATTTGACTGTGATCACCTCCAGTTTTGGAATATTAAATAATCATGCAACTGTTCAAATTAAGAGAAAACAAATCAGGGTTACAAACCAAAACAAAGTTGAATGCCGTACAGTGACCTTTTGTTTGTGTCATTTTGGTCTTTTGTGGATAGTTGTCTCATTGGCAATCATAGCACATCTTCTTTTTTATACATACCTATCAGTGTTAAAGTCTTTTGATGTCATTTCACCTTTGGTATTCAATTAGGCCCATACAATAAGACCAATTAGTTAAAGTAGATAAATAGAAAAAGATGTGGTGTGAGTGCCAATGACACAACTCTCCATCCAAATAACAATTTAAAAAAGTAAACCTTTATAGGTATTTTTCAGATTGTTTGATGTCATGGATGTTATATTTATTTTATTTTACTTTAAAAAGTGTCAACAAAACTGTGGAACACAGAAAATTGACTTGTAGTGGGTTTTCAAAGGGCAAACAAAAATTTAATTAGATTATTTCAGGTTTTTCACAAATTTTTTTAGTGTTTCATTTAAATTTATGCTGTTAACACATACACATTTCATTGATTAATTTGATATTGTGAAACATTTAACTAATCCCAAAATGGATAATAATTGAAGTATAAATAATACTTTATGTTCAAAGAATATGTTACATGAAGAAGGAATGATTTCTAAATATATTGAACACATTATATGCTTTCTAAGTGTAATTTATGTGATACTTATGATGAAACAAAGTTGGGAAGTGAAAAGTATAAGTATAAACATATGAGTAAGTGTATGAAGGGGCAACATAACAAGATACTACACAATAAATCATGGGTCTGTTTGATTGGTCTACATATACAATAATGTAGTACTCTTGATTATAGAACTGTAGAACCTTAAGTTTACCTCTGAGAGGAACAATACATCAATTGTGTAATGATATTTTAGACATTGATACACTTTATACACAGAAAAAGGTGTAATAAAATAATTGTTTATACTGTAATAATTTGTTGGCATGGAGATGTTTTCTGCATAAAAGAGGGAGTCATAATCTGATGAATTAAAAAGGAGTCTGAAAATAGTCACCACTATCTGCCTGTGTTTCCAAAGACCAATGTTTTTCATTGACCTCAATTGTAAATTTGAATTTCTTAGCTACTTTGCTTTAGATCATTGTACCCCATTTTGAAACAATGAGCATTGAAATATAGAAATGATATGTTTGTTACATTACTTTTTAATGGTAAATCAACATTAAGAATCCATGACTTCCGGTAAATCAACATTAAGAATTCATGACTTCTGATTACAGGTGTCTTTGATTTCTTTCACAATGTTTGAGATTCTAAGGCCAACTATTATTGATATTTAAGGTCTTCAGTTATATCATTAACACAGTGGGTGCTTCTGGTGGTGCAGAAACTACTTAACCCTGCCAGGGTGTACTTGAGTTATTTGCCAGTTCATTGTAGGTGTTTTGTATTTATGTGATAAGGTGGGTGTACTTGAGTTGAGTTATTTGCCAGTTTATTGTAGGTGTGTTGTACATATATGATAAGGTAGAGGCAGGGGTAACTGTCCCAATTTTTATTGTATTAAACTTATTTTTTTTTAGATTTTTATCTTTGAACATTGAATTTTATTGTATATACAAAGCTATACTAGAAACTCTTATGTGTGAGAAACAAACTTTTTATAACTCCTCATTTTGGAACATATTCCAGGGTGAAGGTGTTCCATAATATGTAGGTCATGGGTATAGAAGAAGTAGGTTAGTTGTCAATAAATCTTTAGTTTTCTTGTACTATGTTTGTTAATGCCACAGCCGTGACAGTTTTTATACTAACTTGGTCAGCTGTATTTTATCTATAGTTCTTTGCATGTTTCAGTAATAAGTAGGTTAAGTGCTATAGGAATAAATTAGTGTAAGGTCAACCATATTTGGTTCATAGAATCAATTTAAGAACTAAAGATTTACATGTCTGGTGGACGAGTTACCTGACCTTGATATCTTTTTCATTGGTCCATAAATTAAAAAATTAACATCACATTTTATTGATACATGGAGCAAGTTTTCAATCTGAAAGAGTTGACACATTTTTCATCAATTTTAAGTCAATTCAAACCTTTTCAGGTATGCCTCTTTATTTCACAGCTTTGACATTTTCTGTGCCATGTATAATAAACTGTTTGTTTTGATATCTTTAACCATGGTTTTGTCTGTTCTTATTATGACTTTTTAATTTGAACTCTTTTGTCTTTAGTCTGGTTTTCAGTTGCTTTGCAGAAGCTTAGGAGAGGGACAAAAGATACCAAAGGGACAGTAAAACTCATAGATTGAAAATAAATTGAAAAAAGAAAGACAAACAGACAAATAAAAGTACACATGAAACAACAAAAAAAACTAAAGACTAAGCAACACAAACGTCACAAAAAAAACGTGCTCAGAAAGGGTAAGCTGATCCTGCTCTACATGTGGCACCTGTCGTGTTGCTCATGTTATTACAAACCCTGTAATAGTCTAATTCAATGAGGTTGTCTCTACAATTGTTGCTGAAAATTTTGGGTACACACATGTTGATTTATACGAAATCTTGTAATAAGAATTAATACATTTTGGATGATTTTGAAACTGTAAAATTTGATAGCATTACTTATGTATGTAGCATTTCCCGACTGTGCAATGGCTGTATACCCAGTCAAGGTCGTTAAAAACTTCCATTTGTTGTAGCATTTCCTGAAATCTTGCATTTTTGTTCAATGCATGTACAAAGGGACGAAAGATATCAAAGGGACAGTCAAACTCATAAATCTAAAACAAACTGACAACGCCATGGCTAAAAATGAAAAAGACAAACAGAAAAACAATAGTACACATGACACAACATATAAAACTAAAGAATAAACAACACGAACCCCACCAAAAACTAGGGGTGTACAACTTATCTGTAAATTATACAATCAAAATGTTAAAAAAATCAAAAAAAAGTTTTTAGTTATCATTTAGTAAATGTCAAAGTTTATATCTATTTCTTCAGAATTTTGTCAGTACGAACTAGATTGTTATTGCACTTCAAGAACTCAATCCCAAAGTTGATATGTAGTTAAAATGTAATTATTCTGCAATGAAGAGTTATGATTTATGTATTAAATGAACATTTAAATCATCATTAAACTGTAGGCATTATAATCAGATTTGGTTTACTTCAGTTATAAAACTTCTATAGACTTCAAAATGATGCGTGAATATGATTGATTGACTTAAAAGTTATTAAATGAAATAAAAACATACTTTAAAGATGACTTATGAAAAGGATGGCCTTAAAATTTATTAACTAAAATAAGATTTTACCTTCTTGAACATTTACTTCTTGACAATTGTAAAAAACTTGTTGGTTTTGGAAGATTTCCAGTTAAAAAGTTCTATTTTTTCATCAACTTGTGCAGACTAAAAGGTTTATATGTCAAAAATATCAGCCCAAAGAATATAACAAGCCACAAACTACCAACACATCCATTTGGAATTTTTATGGTACAGCAAGACAGCTAAACATATTTCACCATTTTACGATATTATAAAAGTTATATACTAGAACAGTGGGTAACTCAGAGTTATATTAAAAAAAAAAAAATGGAAATAGCTCTTGCTCATAAAATTTAGGATTTCAAAGAATAAATATAGTTGAGTTAAAGCGACTTTGAAAGAATCTCTTTAAAATGAATTCTAGTCTTAGATTTTTGACAAAAAGACTTACAAGATGCAATTAAGGAAGACTACTTGTTTTTATTTTTATCCTGAAATAGACTATTTTACAATACAAATACATGACACACGTGTACAGATAAATGACAGGAGGAATATGTATAGTATAGGCATGTAGTCTGTTATGTCATGTTTTAATGTGTCAATATACATATTTTGTATTTTTCAGCCCTTTTTCTTACATTGTCTGATAATAATTATATATATATATATGGTCAGGACCACTTGTAATATATACAAGACAAATTCAGTCTACTTGTAATACATAAATGACAAAGTCGTGCCTTTAAGGAATCAAAATTAATGACTTTTTAAAGAAAAATGAAATAAAAACCTCGAACAATTCCACTGTGATGTAATTAATAAGAAAAAATTCCCGTGTTGATTAGATCAAGGAAGCTAGTCAATCATGATTGGATTACTTTTCCTTTTGTAGAAAACTAACCAAATATATCATAATAACTGAGAGTTTGACTTTGTCGTGTTGGAATTAATATGCTGGAGTTTACCTGACATGATTAGTTTTGCTGTAATTTACAAAGAAAATCTTAAATACTGCATGATGCATCATATATAACTGTAATTGATCAAAGTTTGATGGGATTTGATTTACCTGATTTTGAGTTAATTATGTATGGCTATCTTGGTAGGATATTAACGCAGGTGTTTTATAATTAACTACAATCAGGCGATGCCCTGTAGTCAGTGCTATGTTTTCTAATTAGTTATAATCAGGTTATTTGTTCATTGATTGGAAGCGAACTGTTTTGTACTGTTTCCAACCTTTATGACCAGTAATTAATAGATTGTTATAATAGTAATTCTATGTGGAGACACTGGAGTATGATTTTATTACATTTTTAGCCTTTAAGACCCTGTGATGTTACACAGCTTAAAGATAAGTCAGAATTTAATGCAAAACCCCCAATTTGATTAAGAAAATAATATTGTGAAAAGTTTATAGATATTAACCTTTTGAAATTGTAAATCTATATTCAATAATTTTGTAGAAAAAATACTGTTTTTAAGAAGTTTACAAATTTATGGACCAATTTAGAAATGGTGTTGCATTATGGGAACTCCAGTGTTTAGGAAGTTCTGATTGGTCCTAAGATATGGGAACCTCACTGTCTTGAGATGTTCTGATTGGTCCTGATATATGGGAACTCATTGATTTGGGATGTTCTGATTGGTCCAGACAAAGGAACTTCAATGTTTTGAGATGTTCTGATTGGTCCAGAAATATAGGAACTTCAATGTTTATGATGTTCTAATTGATCCTAAAATATGAGAACCTCAATGTTCTGGTTGGTCCAGAGATAGGGGAACCTCACTGCAAAGTTAGTTTACATTCTTAAAGGGGTGGTCAAGGTGGCATAATCAGTGGCATAGCCAGGGTTAAAACGATGTGGATGTTTCGGACCATTTTATGCAGAAAATTATTTTTTATTTAAGCACATGTACTCCCTCAGAATCCGACCCTAGTTGATTTTTGTTTAAATTCAAAATACCCACCAATTCATATATTTATATTTTTAACCAACTTTTTATCGTTTTCTCGAAACTACCATCATTCAATTCATAAATATTTGATTTTAAGTTTCTTACCCAATCTTATCTTGACATATAAAAAACGGACCCCGGGCCATTACAGCGACACTTCTGTACAATTTAGTATTTTCGGAATATAGGAACTGAAGTGACTTTTCTTTCCAGGAATTTGAGTCTACAACGTTGGCTTTTTGATTTTTGATTAATGAGCTCAACGCTCTGCAGGAGACATAAAAAAATACTGGACGCCCGATCGTCCAGTATTGTTAGCACCTTATGTGTTCAATTCTTGCCAGATTAAGTGAAACTCATATCATAAGCAATGTCTTTGATAATTTGGAAAATAAGTCGTAATCAAGTATTTTTAACCAGTAAAGATATTGAAAATAAATAAGAAAAAGAAAAAAAAGTGGGTTTTTTTTTATAGTTATTCCCTTGTTCATTGCCCTTTGATAGATAAAATATGACATGTAAGGTGCATGGCGGGGAACATTGGATCTTTGTTCTTTACTGATTGAAAATAAAATTAGTATTTGAACCTAGATAGAAACGGGAATTCGTAAGCATAGGACTTATCACGATCTATTACATATTGATATTTTAAATCACGTCGTTTACCATGTCGCAAGAAACGATGTCAGGAATCTGGATATGGTGTTTTAATTGTTAGTTGCTATAGTCAGATAAGAAGCCATCACTCCACTTAAAGGTTCAATTTCAAATGAAACATGTCCACGGGTCTGCATATCAGTCCTCTCCGCTTTATTTAGCCGATGAAGTAGACTTTTTTTACTTTACAAACAAAAGTTAACTTGAAACACTATTCAGCGATTCAACTATCTTTTTTACATCAACTAAATTATCATAAATGAGAGACCAGGCATACTGCTTCGAAAATTACTGGAAGTTATCCTCATATCCTCAGCCTTGTTACACATGTGACATTTTGATACTTCCGAGTTAAACTGCTGCTATTTTATTTTATTTTGTCAAAATGATGTGGATGCTTGAGCATCTGAGCATACATGCAAGCTACGCCACTGATAATGTAAGAACAATTAAGCTCCCAACTTTATTGCTTATTCTTATAAGTCAAACATGTCAAGAAATACCTGATGAAGGAGTCACAGGACCATAATACTTTATTCTTAGTTTTGTTGGTTACACTTGTATCATGCACAGACTTAGTGAAGTAAAACACAAAATGTTACCGAGTGCTGTTGATTTTTTACCATGTTACAGTATTAGTTACTATATCAAAGTAACTTTTGTTAGAGGTAATTTATCATATTAAAAAGGCATTAGTACTTCTCTGGATACAAACACTGCAGTGATTACCAATTTATTTTAGATTTAAAGCTTCATTAAAATATTATTTTAAGTTGCCCCTGTGCCAATAGGAATCTAATGGAGGTGGATGTATAGATGAGATAAACATTTACCCTCATTCTGATAAAAACAGGGTTAAAGAGAAAATAGGCTGGTATATTTTGGGGCTTATCTGGTGACATTAGGTTTAAGAGAATGTACCCAAATAAATTTAGTTTTAAAGACGTGGTACATTTTTAGACTTATTAGGTCCTACCAATTTACCAAAAATAGAACATTGTATTACACCATTGCTAATACAACTTGTGAAATTTTAGAATAAAATAATTCAACAAATGTAAGTATTAGACTAGACATAATGTTACAATGATGACAATCATATCATTTACTGTTTTATACTTTAAAGGATTTAAGTTCAAAGAATATGTTGAGGGTCGGAAGCTGGAAGGTCTTTTGCGGGACATTGAGATTGAGCCTTTATTGTTTTGGGAATTCAGGATTGGGATTTAGGATAATTTAGGATTTACAATGAAGATATCTGGACTCGAGGAAAGAATATTGGGATGACACCCCCTCCTAATGCCCCTCTTAGATGATTTATATAACCTTTGATATACAATGTACCACAAAATATTACCAGTCCTAGTTCCTGCAAAACAATATTCTACAAAACATAGTCTGACAGTTTAAACTGGTGCCAAGACCAGACTAGAACTTCTTATATTACGTATAATAAAAAGGAAATTGTATCATTACAGTTTAAAGTGTTTATTTATAAAAGTCCTTATTTGCCTATTCAATACAAATTCAGTTAAAAATACAGATATATATGGAATTATTGTCTACTTAGAATACATTATTGTATATTGGGTCGGTCTAACTGTTTGTCTCTATTATGTACTTTAATCATTACCCAGACTGTGTAATGGTCTTACTATAAGTATTGTACTGTGACAAATCTTAAACGATATTAAGTTGCATAATAATCATAATAATGGAAACTTATTGGGATTGTAAAGAGGATTATAATGGAGCGTATGCAAAGCTATATTTATTTAGATATATGATTGTAGTGGGAGATAGATCAATGTTCATTATTTAGAAGGTTTTGTTATAAGGCATTCATGGTAAAGATTTTCAATATCATTTAGGAATAAGTAAATTATCATAAATGAGAGACCAGGCATACTGCTTCGAAAATTACTGGAAGTTATCCTCATATCCTCAGCCTTGTTACACATGTGACATTTTGATACTTCCGAGTTAAACTGCTGCTATTTTATTTTATTTTGTCAAAATGATGTGGATGCTTGAGCATCTGAGCATACATGCAAGCTACGCCACTGATAATGTAAGAACAATTAAGCTCCCAACTTTATTGCTTATTCTTATAAGTCAAACATGTCAAGAAATACCTGATGAAGGAGTCACAGGACCATAATACTTTATTCTTAGTTTTGTTGGTTACACTTGTATCATGCACAGACTTAGTGAAGTAAAACACAAAATGTTACCGAGTGCTGTTGATTTTTTACCATGTTACAGTATTAGTTACTATATCAAAGTAACTTTTGTTAGAGGTAATTTATCATATTAAAAAGGCATTAGTACTTCTCTGGATACAAACACTGCAGTGATTACCAATTTATTTTAGATTTAAAGCTTCATTAAAATATTATTTTAAGTTGCCCCTGTGCCAATAGGAATCTAATGGAGGTGGATGTATAGATGAGATAAACATTTACCCTCATTCTGATAAAAACAGGGTTAAAGAGAAAATAGGCTGGTATATTTTGGGGCTTATCTGGTGACATTAGGTTAAAGAGAATGTACCCAAATAAATTTAGTTTTAAAGACGTGGTACATTTTTAGACTTATTAGGTCCTACCAATTTACCAAAAATAGAACATTGTATTACACCATTGCTAATACAACTTGTGAAATTTTAGAATAAAATAATTCAACAAATGTAAGTATTAGACTAGACATAATGTTACAATGATGACAATCATATCATTTACTGTTTTATACTTTAAAGGATTTAAGTTCAAAGAATATGTTGAGGGTCGGAAGCTGGAAGGTCTTTTGCAAGACATTGAGATTGAGCCTTTATTGTTTTGGGAATTCAGGATTGGGATTTAGGATAATTTAGGATTTACAATGAAGATATCTGGACTCGAGGAAAGAATATTGGGATGACACCCCCTCCTAATGCCCCTCTTAGATGATTTATATAACCTTTGATATACAATGTACCACAAAATATTACCAGTCCTAGTTCCTGCAAAACAATATTCTACAAAACATAGTCTGACAGTTTAAACTGGTGCCAAGACCAGACTAGAACTTCTTATATTACGTATAATAAAAAGGAAATTGTATCATTACAGTTTAAAGTGTTTATTTATAAAAGTCCTTATTTGCCTATTCAATACAAATTCAGTTAAAAATACAGATATATATGGAATTATTGTCTACTTAGAATACATTATTGTATATTGGGTCGGTCTAACTGTTTGTCTCTATTATGTACTTTAATCATTACCCAGACTGTGTAATGGTCTTACTATAAGTATTGTACTGTGACAAATCTTAAACGATATTAAGTTGCATAATAATCATAATAATGGAAACTTATTGGGATTGTAAAGAGGATTATAATGGAGCGTATGCAAAGCTATATTTATTTAGATATATGATTGTAGTGGGAGATAGATCAATGTTCATTATTTAGAAGGTTTTGTTATAAGGCATTCATGGTAAAGATTTTCAATATCATTTAGGAATAAGTAAATTATCATAAATGAGAGACCAGGCATACTGCTTCGAAAATTACTGGAAGTTATCCTCATATCCTCAGCCTTGTTACACATGTGACATTTTGATACTTCCGAGTTAAACTGCTGCTATTTTATTTTATTTTGTCAAAATGATGTGGATGCTTGAGCATCTGAGCATACATGCAAGCTACGCCACTGATAATGTAAGAACAATTAAGCTCCCAACTTTATTGCTTATTCTTATAAGTCAAACATGTCAAGAAATACCTGATGAAGGAGTCACAGGACCATAATACTTTATTCTTAGTTTTGTTGGTTACACTTGTATCATGCACAGACTTAGTGAAGTAAAACACAAAATGTTACCGAGTGCTGTTGATTTTTTACCATGTTACAGTATTAGTTACTATATCAAAGTAACTTTTGTTAGAGGTAATTTATCATATTAAAAAGGCATTAGTACTTCTCTGGATACAAACACTGCAGTGATTACCAATTTATTTTAGATTTAAAGCTTCATTAAAATATTATTTTAAGTTGCCCCTGTGCCAATAGGAATCTAATGGAGGTGGATGTATAGATGAGATAAACATTTACCCTCATTCTGATAAAAACAGGGTTAAAGAGAAAATAGGCTGGTATATTTTGGGGCTTATCTGGTGACATTAGGTTAAAGAGAATGTACCCAAATAAATTTAGTTTTAAAGACGTGGTACATTTTTAGACTTATTAGGTCCTACCAATTTACCAAAAATAGAACATTGTATTACACCATTGCTAATACAACTTGTGAAATTTTAGAATAAAATAATTCAACAAATGTAAGTATTAGACTAGACATAATGTTACAATGATGACAATCATATCATTTACTGTTTTATACTTTAAAGGATTTAAGTTCAAAGAATATGTTGAGGGTCGGAAGCTGGAAGGTCTTTTGCGGGACATTGAGATTGAGCCTTTATTGTTTTGGGAATTCAGGATTGGGATTTAGGATAATTTAGGATTTACAATGAAGATATCTGGACTCGAGGAAAGAATATTGGGATGACACCCCCTCCTAATGCCCCTCTTAGATGATTTATATAACCTTTGATATACAATGTACCACAAAATATTACCAGTCCTAGTTCCTGCAAAACAATATTCTACAAAACATAGTCTGACAGTTTAAACTGGTGCCAAGACCAGACTAGAACTTCTTATATTACGTATAATAAAAAGGAAATTGTATCATTACAGTTTAAAGTGTTTATTTATAAAAGTCCTTATTTGCCTATTCAATACAAATTCAGTTAAAAATACAGATATATATGGAATTATTGTCTACTTAGAATACATTATTGTATATTGGGTCGGTCTAACTGTTTGTCTCTATTATGTACTTTAATCATTACCCAGACTGTGTAATGGTCTTACTATAAGTATTGTACTGTGACAAATCTTAAACGATATTAAGTTGCATAATAATCATAATAATGGAAACTTATTGGGATTGTAAAGAGGATTATAATGGAGCGTATGCAAAGCTATATTTATTTAGATATATGATTGTAGTGGGAGATAGATCAATGTTCATTATTTAGAAGGTTTTGTTATAAGGCATTCATGGTAAAGATTTTCAATATCATTTAGGAATAAGTAATTTTTGCTAAGATATGTTTTACTACAAACAGACTGGTCTCTATGAAAATTTGGATAAATGAGTGAGTTTCCACATT
Source organism: Mytilus trossulus (assembly GCF_036588685.1). Classification (NCBI taxonomy): domain Eukaryota; kingdom Metazoa; phylum Mollusca; class Bivalvia; order Mytilida; family Mytilidae; genus Mytilus; species Mytilus trossulus. The sequence continues at coordinate 2,338,795 of NC_086374.1, forward strand.
TTTTTGAATAATGAAAAATAGGACAGGCATGCATGATACAAGAAGTTGTTTTGTAGGGTTTTCTGTACTGCCAACAGTCTTGTTGAAAAGTTCATATAAACTTAGAAATATCCTGATCTGTTATTTAAGACAGGAACTGACAAAATTTTATAAACTTATATATTTTGTGTCGATGTGGAGAGAGAGGTCACTGTCTTGTTGACGTTAACCTTACAACATCTTTTCCTTGGAGATTTAAAGTTAGGATCTAAAGAAGCGAAATTGTTTTATATCGTTTGGAGTAGATAGTACACAACAAAAAAATATAATTTTCCAAACTTCCTGATCTTGATATGTGTATTAACCTTCAACATCTTGATATGTGTATTAACCTTCAAGATCAACAGTGCTACACATTTATATTTTCAAGGCATCACTATATTGGTTAATTATTACAATTTCTCAAGTGACCTTACTGTTTAGGGAATCATTCATGTCCTTAATTTGGAGCATTTCATTTCATTAGGAAATTGACAGTCTAATTATCTCCCAACAGGGGCCTCATTAAAGCTTCCTTAATTATAGAATTTTCACAACAGAAATTTGTGCATTTCCTGGTAAACAATGTTGGAGGAAATTCCATTTCATCTTTCCAAATAAGATGGTTAATTAATGCAACTGTCAACAAGAGTTATCTTCAGGACATATATGATATGATTCTGCATAAGCACGGTCATTTCATTTTGTTGGGTGTCTTACAAGTTCCATTTCACTTTGTAGCTGTCTCCTGTATGAATCTTGATATCTTACAGGCAACATCATGACCATAAACTAAATACTAATAACTACCGAAAACTGATATTTCCACTTATCGACCTTGAGTATCCAGTATAAGTTTATATTATTAATTTTATTCAATGACTTATTTCTCTTTTCCAGATATAAACCATGGAGGTCATAGAGCGTTGAGAGAACAGTCCAGATATTAATGAGATTACAGGGACAACAGGAGAAGACGGAGGATAGAATACTATTATCAGTACTGTGTATTTAAAGGGAGGCGACTCTTACTTTGGGAACACAAGATCAAAGGTTCAAATCATACGATGTTTCATTGTAAATTGAATTCTCAAAATTAAAAGTAATAAATGAAAGAAAATTGCTAGCAGTGTTCAAAAATTTTCAGGAAATATTTTGGTCTTTTTCAGTATTATTTCATTAAGAAATTGGCTAATTTAAACTCATGGCTTAAGAAACTTAACAAATGTTTTTTTTACTTCCAATCAAATATAACTTCTATACACTATCAAAAGTATGTTTGTGATACCACAGTTAAGAATAGATATAAGAAGATGTGGTATGAGTGCCAATGAGAAACAATATCTTTATGGTTCAGGTGTATTTACAATAGAAGTATATAGTTTTGACTGAACAATCTTGTGTTTCCAGTCTATCTGGAGTACCTTTCCCACGATAGACATGTAGAGAGGGCAGTATTGATCGTGTTGAATGGGTCATTGGAAGAACAATTGTTTTTATGCTGTATTCATTGTTGAATTATTGATCAAAGTTTGAGAGTCTAGTTAAATTTTCTTTTGTTGTTTATTAAGAATTTATAAGATAATGTTCATGCAAACTGAGTTTCACATTGTAGATACATTTATTGTTTTGTTATAGAATAATTTGTAAACATGTTATTGTTTTTGAGTGGAAATAAACCTTTGTACGATTATTATTGATCTTGTAAATTAACCACAAGATGTGGAAAACTAGCTTCATTATATAACTTTCAGTTAATTGATTTTTTTAATCCTTTTATTTTATTATACTGTTGGCCAAAAGTTAAATTTATATATTTTAAACATACATTTTCCAAACTACAGAATGTCTATCTTAATATGATCTTCAACTAACCTCTGCTACAGGCTACATATAATGGTACAACTGTGAGACAGTAAAACTGATGTCAAATTAAGTACACTATTTACAAGGAAGATATTTACTGCATTTAAAATACATAAAATTGTCAGATTAACAGCACAAACCACTCTCTAGCACATGTTTGGCGTACTTAGTCTGTTTTAAACAGCATTTAATCAAACTTGGAATTCTACTGAACCACTGTAACAAGGTTCTTTCTACTTCGCTAATAATTATTGAAAATTTTAATGAACTGTGCTTGTTTGAGAATACTCTGGTAAAAATCTTTAAATACAAGGTTTGACTGAAGATGTTTTTTATCTGTTATATCATTATTAAGTAGCCTAACGGAGGCATGCTATATAAAGGCCCTCACATACTATAATATTTGAAGAAAGGGATTTTTTCTGTTTTATTATTACAATGTTATATATATTTTATATATAGTGGATAGAATAATCTGTTGCTATGTCAATCTCACAATTTTTATTTTTTTTAAATGGTCCTGCATACACATGTCAAAGACGAAATTACTTATTTTTCTCAAGTGTTACTTTTTTGTTCTTTTATGTTCCATAACTTCTTGAAAAAGTTTAATTTCCAAAGCTGAACTGACAAGCTATTTGAGAGTTGGTTTGTTTGTATATGGTGTAAGAGAGATAACTCATTTTACATTTGTTTGATAGAGAAGTGTGAATGATTTTACCATATGGGTCCCATAAACTTACAAAATGTTTATATTTTTACATGTCATGTAAATGGATCATACTTTGTGATGTAGAGTAGTTATGCAACATGTTTCCATGGATATGAGTGTTATCATTACATTTGAACAGTATAAATAATCACAAGTTTTCTGTCTATAATATGTTTTATGAGAATACAAAGACTATCTTACTTCATCTGAATATCTGAATTATATATGTTCATTGCCATGTTTTCAGTTCATTATTTAATGATGATAATTTCCACAATCAGTCAATGATTTTGTACAGTATTTTGGATGCCAGCACATTGTAATAAAGGCTTTCTACCAAAATTCTGTATAATCAAAATTCTATATTTTGATAAAATAAAAAAATTGTTAATATATGAGTTTTTTAAATTTTTTTATTTTGTATCAAACCCTTGAAAAAAATATTAAAGGTAAATTTACATCTTTAAATTGAAAAAAAAATCTGTAAACAGACAAGTTTTTATGTTTAATCGCCTTCTAACACAAAAAATGAATGATTGTCAAAATGACAATTATTCACCAAAGGATGTGAACAATGACAGGTACTGAATAAAATTGAATTAAAAACAATCATGGCTGACAACACCAACACATTTTTAAAGTGCTAACAGTTTGCAGGAAGGCACCTGCTGTGACACATTTGTTTATACTTTTATTCACGATTGAATGAGAAGCTGGAATACCAACTTTAAATTCCCTGGTTTGACCCAAAAGGGGATCACAGATCTCCCTGTTCCTTATAGCATACAAGCTACAACAATTAAACAGGACTCTCATTTGTTAAATTGTTTATATAAGATCTCTTGTTATAAATTGCTATAAAAGAAACTGAAGAATGTATCCATTGGCAAGTACTAGATTTTGGAAAGTCATTTTCATTGCATGTACAAATTTATAATTAACAAGAAAGTACATGGATGCCCCATCTGCACTATCATTTTCTATGTTCAGTGGACCATGAAAATGGGGTAAAATCTCTAATTTAGCATTAAAGTTAGAAAGCTTATTAAAAAGGGAACATGTGGACTAAGTTTCAAGTTGATTGGACTTCCAACTTCATCAAAAACTACCTCGACCAAAAACTTGTAACCTGAAGAGGGACAGGACAGACTGATGGATGAACAAACCCACAGACCAGAAAACATAATGTCCATAAATGGGGCATAAAAACACATTGTAAGCCTATTTTTAAGCTGCAGAGTGCTGGAACAAACAAAACACTTTCCCAAGATTAATTAAGGTATGACATAACACAGCAGGGAGATAACTCTGTAAAAATCAGCTGAAAGTTTTAATCACATTCTATTGTTAGTTATGGAAATATCAAGATGCTAATAATGAACAAAATTAGTGTTTGTCAAACTGCAGCATCATATATCCAGTGACTATTTACCGACCCATCAAGTGTGTGGTCCAAGTTTTTGAGAAATTTATGTTTTTATCAAAGACAAACACACACGGTATGGGCTTTGCTCATTGTTGAAGGACGTACAGTGACCTATAGTTGTTAATGTGTGTCATTTTGGTCTTTTGTGGATAATTGTGTCATTGGCAATCATACCACATCTTCTTTTTTATATAATAGGTAAAAATGTCAAAAGTAGGGGTACAGCAGTCAAAATTGTGTTATAATCTTAATCACCACAAAAACAAACAAATTTGTAACAAAGAATCATAAAAAAGGCATACTAGCAAAAATGAAAGACAAGGATACAAAGTAAATATATTGCCAAAATGAATTAAAGGGTTTTTCAGAATTGAAAGGAGTAGGTCCGGTAAGGACCGATTTTGGCCTCAAATTTCAGGTTCTTTTGAGGAAAGATTTTGACCACTTTTTAAGCACCTATTAATAAAGTGTCTATTTCATTCAAATCAATTAGTTTATGTGAAAGATTTTAACTGATTTAGTCATTATAAACGATTCGATTCAAGCTCAAATATGAAAAATCTACCAAATATGCCGAAAAATGCCACTTTTTAGATGTTTTTTGTAAAAAATGGAAGTGGCCGCATCTGTGTTCATCCTCAATCTTTATATATGTGATGTATTATCATCAAATACAACTTACATTTTAATATTAAGGATGAACACGAATGCGGCCACTTTTGTTTTACACGAAAACCGTCTAAAATTTAACTAAAATGCTAGGATTGTGAAGATTTTAGTAATTTAGCATGACTTAAGGTGCTAGTACTAGAGATATGTGCACTGCATTGTCAAAATCAGACCATATTTATGTAGCAGAAGCATTCTATTGTCCAATGAATAACTAAAAGTTTACATTTTAACAATTTTGTTAAACTGCTATATTTTGGGGCCAAAAAGGGGTCTTACTGAACCAACTCCTTTGTTTTAGTAAATCATTTTATAAAAAATTGTATTCAAAATGTTTGTCAAATAAAAGCAAAATTTGCCAAAACCATGGAGGTGATTGTTTTTTTCAGCTAATGCATGAAATTTATAAAGTGTTGACTTGTTTTTATTTTTTAATACAATAAATATAGCAAAGTTAAACATTACAATAACAATCATATAGGCACTTGTCTGTTCATGGAGGTTTTGGTCTTTTTCTTGAAGTCGAATCTTCTTGTTCAGAGAACTGTAAAAGAAAATGAACCCATATAAATAAAATCTCCATATTATGTTGGTGAATGAGGCAACAAACTAACAAAACCAAGTTCATTCAAAGATCAACAACATTCAACATGTTGATTATGGGATGTACATGAAAGAAGACATACTATTGCTAATTGTGTAAGAAGAACAGACCTAACTATTGAAATTTAAGAATGACCAATAAACCATAAAAGTGAGGTCTTGGTTGGACGAATTCTGCCAGAATTGCAATTATTCCATATGATTGATATAAGAACATGTGGTATGTCAGAGTGCCAATGAGACAACTCTCCATCCAAGTCACAATTTATAAAAAGTAAACCATTATTCATGTACGTCAAAGTAAGGTCTTCAACACTGAGCCTTGCCATACGGTGACCTATAGTTGTTAATGTTTGTGTTATTTTGGTCTTTTGTGGATAGTTGTTTCATTGGCAATCATACCACATCTTCTTTTTTATAAATTAACCTTGTTCACTGATCCATGGAATGAGGTCGAGGTCAGGTTTAAAACAGTTCAACAGGCACAAAAACCTTTCAAGGTATAAAGCACAAACTAAATGTATGTATTCAATCACTCATAATAAGAGAAATTTACATGACAAAAAAGGTTAGCTTTTTTTAAGTATTTTTCACTGAACTATGAATAAAAGGCCAAGGACAATGGACATAAGAGTATGATAAGACATACAGAAACTTCATAACATAAGGAATCTATATACAAAATATATAGCATAAAAGGTCTTCCATCTTATAAAATGCTTACAAAATACAAGAAGTAATAATGTTGCCAACATACAAAATAACAAGTTACCATGGATACCCTTTTCCTTATTTCTTTGACAGTGTGTTCTACAGCTTTTTCTGTGCTGGATTTTTCTTTCTTCTTGAATTCCTCTGGAACTACTGCAGGTCCCTGTGTACTACCTAAAACTACTGCATTTTTCCTCAATTCTATTTCCAGATTATCCTTGTGTGATGCTTTTATTTCCCCATATTCTGATTTTGCCTTTAATAAATTCAATGTCTGTCGAGGTATAAATTTAGGCGTTGCACCACACTTTTTAAAGTCCTTGATAATAATTTTTTCTCGTTTGGCTCCCGTTTTATCTAAGATTTTATTGTACTTTGGATGTGATAAGTTTCCCTGAGAAGACTGTTTGTTTGAGCCAGCAGAATTTAGTTTAATAAAATCACCTTTGGGATCATCATCATGAAATTGAGTTTTTGTTTCTTTAGCAGCAATATTTTGTGGAAACTTTCTTCCGTCATAATCTGGAGGGAATGGTGCATTAGCAGTTGGAACTCTAGCAAAATCAAACGTTGTTTTATGTTGGTTTATTTTTGAATAATTTGGAAAAGCTTCTCGTACTGGTGGTGGTGGGATAACTAGAGTTTGTTGACTCCATGGTGGAGGTTCTATCACTGGCGGTGGTGGTGGGATCACATGTGTTTGTTGACTCCATGGTGGAGGTTCTATCACTGGCGGTGGTGGTGGGATCACATGTGTTTGTTGACTCCATGGTGGAGGTTCTATCACTGGCGGTGGTGGTGGGATCACATGTGTTTGTTGACTCCATGGTGGAGGTTCTATCACTGGCGGTGGGGGTGGGATCACATGTGTTTGTTGACTCCATGGTGGAGGTTCTATCACTGGCGGTGGGGGTGGGATCACATGTGTTTGATGAGAAAGTGTTTGATGAAGATTGTCATTTTTCTCAGTAGAAACTAACTGATTTCTATATGAATAAGGTTGACCATTTTGATGTGTTGAATAATCTGCATTGTTGCCATGGTTACCAGAAAAATTTGTTATATGTGCCATTTTGTTATTAATGTTATCCTGAGAGTTATCTGTTGAAACATGATTTTTGCTGAAGCTGTGGTTGTTTTGATAACTTGGTAAAGCTGGAATTCTACTTTCAATCCTCCCTGAAACTTTATGTGTTTGTTTACTATCATTCTCAATGTGACCTTCAGATGTCTTCCCTCTTCTAGATTGGTCTTTACCTATGAAATTAACGAGAAAGAATTCCACTATAATTAACTAAGTAACTGAATATCAATTCATTCATTTGAAGTAAGATTTTAAATTAGGCAAACAAACTTCAAATTTTGAAACCTTGGATTAACTTTGCAGATAAACAACACTGACTTTCAATATTCATGTTTTTTAACTCTCAATTTTTTTTTTAATGCTTTACCAAAGTCAGGAATTTTAAAGAAACTCAGTTAATAAGTATGACTTTGACCTTTGACAAATTCACAGTTACATGAATGTTAACATGGTTAAGAGTCTTTTCATTTTATTAAGAATTCAAGAGACTACAACCTTTCACAGTATAATTAGGGCAACCATTTAACTTCAAGAGGGAGGGGGGTATGTTTGTTTTTCTTAGTCAGATGAATTTTTTTTTTTATAGTTTTTTAACACTATCAATCAAACTAATTTTTTTTTAATTTAACACTATAAGGTATGGGGGAATTTGCATTTCGAATAATGTTTTTCATCTGCTTGACCAGAATATTTTTTTCTTCATCAAATTAGGGATCAGAATATTTTTTAGAAAAAAAAACATAACCCCCCCTCCCTGGAAGCTAATATAAGTGTTCGTTTTGTTGATGTAACTGATTAGTGAAAACACAGCATGATTGTCTAAACCAGTAAAAATGACAATACAATATTCTTACCAAGAATTCTTAGTCTAGCTGCAATTCCTTTGCGTCTATCCTGCAATTTTTCTCTTGTTTCTTCCACACTTTCATATTCAGGAGCATAAGTAACATGGAGTACACCTCCAAAAAATGACCAGTTATCTAATTTCTTCTTGGCATGTCTGAAATCAAAAATATACATCATGTAAATTTGTTTATAAAAATAATTCAGTAATGTTTAACAAATGTTAACAATTGGAGACTGAATTCACCTTACGATGACGGATACACACCAGAAAAGTGTGGTAAGTTGTTAATGAATTCAAAATAGACAACCAAAATCTAATATATACAGCACATAAATATTTCTGCAGTATTGGAGATGTAGTTTTGTCAAGCTATTTTCTTAACAAAAAAATTAAAACAAAACTTAATAATAGAACTTTTACCTAAAAAAAATATGACAAGACATATCTTAAAAATATTCTTTCGATTTTCCTTGTATATTTAGACAATATACGTATAGTGTCTTGAAATATGAAATTTATTTGTATGAGGCTTAGAAACGGGAAAATGCGAGGTTCTACCGAGCATTTTCCCGTTTCGTGCCGAATACAAATAAATTTCATATTTCAAGACACTATACGTATATTGTCTTTATACTGAAATCGGGGAAAAAAAAAAAAATAAAACAAAAATAAAACAAAAATTGTTAAAAAAAAAGTGTTTGGAATTTCCCTCTTGGGGTACCATTTTGGGGTATTTCCCTATGAGCGTAGTCCAGGCGATAAGACATTGACATATTAAGGAATTAGAAAGGGAAAATGAACTTAATTAATAACATTTGATAATCAAGGTATATAAATAACCAATTTGAAGACATAAAAGTTTTTAACAATTCATGAAAGTTTGACCATTGTTACTTTACGTTGTCATGGTCGTGACGTGACGTTCTTGATGAAATACAATAAGGAGGCGGGGCTTATAGGTTAGTTGGGGTCATTGACGTATAAAGCTAAAGTTTATACGTATAGCTTTATCTGTATAGTAAAATAGCTGATTGCAGTATAATTACTATTAATAATTTTTTTCTACCATTGTTGAAGGACATATAATGACCATATATATAGTTGTCCACATCCTGTTTTTTTTATTTTTGGTGAATATATGTCTTGTTAAAATCTTTTAACATGTACATGTCACCTCCTTATTTTTATATAATTCTACATTCTATATTAAAATTTAATTAACTGAGTTATCTCCTCTTACAAAAAAAAGTAAAGTGAACAGTTTTATTCCCTAATTGTGCTAACATAATCTTGATACATTTAATTCAAACGTATATGCTACCGTTGGATATCATATAAGAAATATAATAAAAAGACTGTGTTCTATGATTTTTAATGTGTGTTTTATGAAATAGTCCTAATATTTATTTATTTTCAGTCAACTGCTGTTGCCACTTATTCCTAAATCATACAGTATTTGAGCAATGTAATTATCATGATATTTCATAAAATATTTTAAAGCTAGTCCTCTTGAAAGTTCACAATAATATGAAACTGACTCTGTTATAATGATAGGGTCAAAATATGGTATTTTATTATGATAATGCTTTCTCAATCACATTAAAACACTGGATTTTTAATTTAATATTGTTCTTTTATAATCTAAAACTAACCTTGCAGACAGTATTCGTTTGAACTTTACCAAAACTACATCAGTATATCTGTCAACAGTTGGGAATTCATCTAATAACCGATACTCCTCAACAGTACCATGAACTGCACAAAGCTTAATTAATTCTTGTGTAGTACCCAAAGCTGGAACATCCTGAATCATCAAGTACTGCGACTCTTGGTTTACTGTATAAACCTACAAAATACAGCTTAATTAATTCTTGTATAGTACCCAAAGCTGGTACATCCTGAATCATCAAGTACTGCGACTCTTGGTTTACTGTATAAACCTACAAAATACAGCTTAATTAATTCTTGTGTAGTACCCAAAGCTGGTACATCCTGAATCATCAAGTACTGCGACTCTTGGTTTACTGTATAAACCTACAAAATACAGCTTAATAAATTCTTGTGTAGTACCCAAAGCTGGTACATCCTGAATCATCAAGTACTGTGACTCTTGGTTTACTGTATAAACCTACAAAATACAGCTTAATTAATTCTTGTATAGTACCCAAAGCTGGTACATCCTGAATCATCAAGTACTGCAAATCTTGGTTTACTGTATAAACCTACAAAATACAGCTTAATTAATTCTTGTATAGTACCCAAAGCTGGTACATCCTGAATCATCAAGTACTGTGACTCTTGGTTTACTGTATAAACCTACAAAATACAGCTTAATTAATTCTTGTGTAGTACCCAAAGCTGGTACATTCTGAATCATCAAGTACTGCGACTCTTGGTTTACTGTATAAACCTACAAAATACAGCTTAATTAATTCTTGTGTAGTACCCAAAGCTGGTACATCCTGAATCATCAAGTACTGCGACTCTTGGTTTACTGTATAAACCTACAAAATACAGCTTAATTAATTCTTGTGTAGTATCCAAAGCTGGTACATCCTGAATCATCAAGTACTGTGACTCTTGGTTTACTGTATAAACCTACAAAATACAGCTTAATTAATTCTTGTATAGTACCCAAAGCTGGTACATCCTGAATCATCAAGTACTGCGACTCTTGGTTTACTGTATAAACCTACAAAATATTAATACATTCTTTTTACGTATAGTTCACATAAAATCAAATAAATGTGTTTAACATGCATGTTCATAATATTATTATTAAAAATATACTCATATTGTATTATGGAGAGGATTTTTAAAAAAATATATAGAACATTCTTGAAACTATGGCAAATCAATCTACTAATGTAGTCAAAATAATTACCTTTTATATTTCCAGACTTTTCAATTTTACTTATTTGGGCAGAAATCTCTTTCTTTCTTCTGGTCTCATTTGAGTAAAAGATGTATTTATCATTTTTTTTTAGTAACATATGCATGTAGAAGGGAGCAGAATGACAATTTCATTTTTATATTTCTTTGATATTAAAAATGTGTCCTAATGTTAGGGTTTCTTTGTTTACATTAAAATGACACCATTACTTAAATAAAGTCACAATCAAACTCCCTAACAACGGGACCATAAACAGAAACTATTTGTATTTGAATTTTCGTTTCTTTTTTCAACATATTTTGAAGTAAAAATATGTTTGAATGAAAAACATAATTCATACGGGAACGGTATAAAAATCAATAAAAAAAAAATCAGGAAAATCAGGAAAATTTTCATTGTACTAATGACAAATGAATGAACTCAAAATCGTTCAAAAAATTTTGCCTCTTTTTTTAATTCCCGCATTTGCGCAGAACACAGAAATCTTCTTCCTTCTTCCAGTCTCATTGCCATGAGACTCTGAGTAGTCTAGTTAAATATAAGAACTTGAGGAACACATTTTACCAATATTTCGTTTGGTATAATTCTTTGTCTTTGATATGCATTAACGTAACCTGAAGCATTGCATTTTTGTTTACATTGAACATGACGTTATAAATTAAATAAGTCACAAGTAAAATCCCTAACAACAGAACCAAAATTGGAAACATTACAGTATTTCTGTTTCTTTTTTTAACAAAAATTTAAGTTACAAAAAAAAATATCATACAGACTTAGTCCTCATTTACAGGTAATGCCTGCTTCATATTACAGATTTTGACCCCCTTCTTATATGGGGACAAAGTCCCCAATAACAGTAGAAAATTCAATAAAAAACCCCAAAAAAACAGGAAAATTTCCAGAATTTTTCATTGTACTAATGAACTGAAAATAGTTCAAATTTTTTTTGTTGTGTTTTGAAATCCCGGACCTGCGCAGAAATCTACAATGTACTTCCTTTTTCCGGTTTTGTTTGATTGAATCTTGGAGTAAAATATATATTTATCAGTCTAGTATAAATAGGAAGGAACGCAATATCAATTTCATTTTTAATAATTCCTTGATATGAAAAAACATTACCTGATGATTGCATATGACGTCATAACTTAAATAACGTCACAACTAAAATCCCTAACAACAGAACCAAAATCGGAAACGTTACGGTATTTCTGTTTCTTTTTTTTAACAAATATTTAAGTTACAAAAAATAATTCATACAGACTTCGTCCCCATTTACTGGTAATGCCTGCCTCATATTATTATCCGTTATTTTCATGATTGTGCTGATAAAAAATCTCAGTCTAGCTGTGGCAGACTGTGGCACATCTGTTATGGCATACATTGTATGCTGGGCTAGCAATATTAATTTGCTATGAGGCTATGTTGAAAGGAGGGGCAGGACCTTTTCAACAACGTCAGGATCAGGTGTTTTTAAGCTCTTGATTTTGGGATTGGTCCTTTCGTGATCCAGAAATTCTCTTTTAAGAATTTCGGGATGTCAGGAGCCAATTTCACAAAACATCGTAAGTTTAAGTCTTAAGTGTTGTACTTAAGACTTTCCTAAGTGCAGTCCTAAGACAATTTCACAAAACATGTCGTAAGTTTTAATCCTAAACTTAGGACCGCTCTTACGCTTAAATCTTACGACTAAACTTACGACCACTCTTAAGATAAAAGTACCTTAGCAACGTTACTTTCACTTCATCGAAGCATGCGCAGCGGTTACTCCCTATGTAAACAAAACGGGACGGAAAATATTCCATAGATCTCCTTTAACTTGTCAATGGTAATAACAAAGAGAAAGCTTCAGCCAGACTGATCAGAGAGTGAGCTTCTTACTTTTCTGTGGCATAGTAACTTCCAACATTTCTGTGATTAGGGGGCGGTTCGGGCACAGCCTGACTATCCAAGACAAAAAGAAGTACCTGTTGGGCACAGGCTGCCGAAAGGTACACAACTGTGGATTTTTTTTCATTGCCCATAAAACAAACAATATGGCAAAATTAGGAGAAAAAGAGCCATATCTTTCATTCTAGTAAAAAGGTGAAATTACTGATTTATTAATTTATTTATACATGCCAAGAAATTGCCTCGGATGAATTAATATTGATCGTTTTGTATATAACACTATTCTAAGCGACACTTACATGCAGGTCATACATTTTTTTAAATTAAAATCAAATCTGTATCTGTCAATGGGTGCCGTAGGAGGTCCACCGGATTTTTAAGCGAGGATTTCCTGGATTGTAATCGATAGAAAACTCAGGGTTAGAATTCATAGAACAGACAAGGTACATTGACAAATATTTGATGTTTATTTTAAACGCAGAGAGGTACCACCGGCACCCTCAGCCAAATATAAATCTTCAATTTCTCTTATGTGCCTTCGGACTTTATTTTTTGAATTGTAGTTCCACTTTCTATATTTGGTATTTATTCTATAAATATTAGTCCAACGTGGTAAAAATCACGTAATGCAGGAATATATTATTTTGGAGTTTTCTTTTAAGGCGGGTCAGAAAGCAAAAGAAAATTTGAAGGTCCCATCCAAAGGATGAAAATGGAGGGAGCAAAAGGAGGTGTTTCACGCGGAATATTTGTATCTTATGAACTCTTATATACTTAATTTTTTTTGGGGTTTTTTTATTTACCAAAAAAAATGTTAGACAAATTGTGAATGGTCTTCTTTCTCCCATGCAAACAAATTGCCTCCGTTGAAAGTTTGCAAATATCCCTATGAGCAAATTACACGGATAATAAATATTTACCATTTGCTACGTTGTCGCGTGTTCTAAGCGTACATGCATGCATGGTCATAAATTAATTTATTGAATGAAATCAAATCTTTACCTAATGGGTGTCGTAAAAGGTCCTCCGGAGTTTTGAGCGAGGCCTTCTTGACATGGTGCATTTTGTTTGTATACCAAACAGGCAGCTATTATGAGTCCTATTGTAGTTTTTATTCAGTGTTAGCGCACAGGTACTTCGTCTTATGAATATAAACAGGGAAATATAAACTAGACAAAGTGATGCCCCCGCGCTCCACTCTGAAGTAATTGTATTATTACAAAATTAATGCGGGACGTTCTTTGACATATGATTGCGTCTGGGCCCCCGCAGATGCAAAATGATATTTTAAAATAACTATTACATGAATGCTAATCCCCCAAAGTGGCAAAGTTCAACCATCTCACAAAAGAGCAAATATTAATAAAAAATCAAAACACTGACCACATGCACACCTTCTATATGAGGTACAAACATCCAGAAAAGTGAAAACTTTTTAGAATTCACACTGTAGGAGGATTTCTCGGAAAACGCTCCTCTTATGCAGGTAAATAATCCAGAAAATTACAAAGTTTATACATATACACCTAATTATAATCCAAAACACTAAATATAGTTGACATATTGCTTATAGTTTCTAAGAAAAAGACTTAACCAATAAAACTAAACATTGACCAATAAACCATGAAAATGATATGAAGCCTTGTCAAGGTAAAACGAACCATGCCCGGCAGACATATATTGGTGACCTATTGCTTAAAGTTTAAGAAAAAATGACCAAAACACAAAAACTTAACACTGATCAATGAACCGTGAAAATGAGGTCAAAGTCAATTAAACCTGCGAGACTGACAAATACATAATGATATATTTCCATACAACAAATATAGTTAACCTATTGCATATAGTAATGGAAAAAAAGACCAAAACTCAAACACTTAACTGTAACCACTGAACCATGAAAATAAGTTCAAGGTCAGATGACACCTGCCAGGTAGACATGTACACCTTACAATCCTTCTATACATCAAATATAGTAGACCTATTGCAAACAGATTAAAAAAACCCAGACCAAAACACAAAAACTTAATTATAACCACTAAACCAAAAAAATGAGGTCAAGGTCAAATAACACCTGTCAGTTTGACGTGTACACCTTACAGTCTTTCCATACACCATATATACAAGACCTATTTCTTAGAGTATCTGAGATAAGGACTTGACCACCAAAACTTAACCTTGTTCCCTGATAAAAAAAAATGAGGTTGAGGTCAAGTGAAATCTGTCTGACGGGCATGAGGACCATGCAAGGTACGCACATACCAAATATAGTTATCATATTACTCATATTACTCTTAATAAGAGAGAAATTAACATTAAAAAAAATTTGATTTGATATGAGTCCCTTTATAAAGTATAAGAAATATAAAACATTTAACACTTAAATAAGAATATAAGAAGATGACACAACTGGAACCCTTAACAGAACTTATAAAGAAACAGCAGTCGGAAACGATAGCTTATCCACTCTCTACAACTTGAATGGACAGTAACAAAACACTTAATCAGACATTAGATTTAGATCATAGGGACCAAATTTATGTATTGATTACACTTTAAAATACAATGCTTTGTTGAGATCAGCCTGCAATCATTTTATAAATACTTAAGATAATCGTAAGAGTGGTCGTAAGTATTTTTTTACACTTAAGTGTGGATAGAGGCACTCTTAACTTTACGACCAAAGTTGATCGTAAGTTTTGACGTAAGTTCTTTTGTGAAATTGGTTTTTGACTTAAGACTTGACTTAAGTGTAATCTTAAACTTACGATGTTTTGTGAAATTGGCCCCAGGACTTTAATTTCTTTAAATTTCAGGACCTCAGGACAATCCCCATTCTATGTTCAGGACTAGTTTGTGCCTGTTAAATCTTTTATTCCTGATGTTTTATTAAGTACCTGTCCTAAGTTATGAGTCTGTCTGTTGTTCAGTTGTTGTCGATTGTTGGCTATAGGATTAAATATAAAATCAAACTAAAGTGTCAACAAAAAATTAAAAAAATGGACACTGAAAACATTGGAAAAACAAAAATAAAAACTCCTCTTTTTCACACTATCTTACTTTTACAGCTTTAGGGTTTCTTCCTTCTCTATATAATGGTCGAGTTGCACACAGGTTTAGGCGAATGTGATGAGAAGGGACTGCAGGAATATTTGTTGATTTTCCATCCATGGGAGCTGACATTTTGAATTGTACTAAACATCAATATCAACGTACAAGACCACCAATCTGAGTATCAATACATTTATCCATAAATTAGTTTAAAACGTGAACTACCAATAGCACTTATTCATTCATAATGCTTGATTTTGTTTGTTTTGAAAAATATTTCATTTAAATTATTTTAAAGAATATCAAAAAAATCACACATATGATTCCATCTTTGAACAATCTTGATGTTGATACATGAAAAGTAAAAAAAAGAGTCAAATTCGATGCAGTCATGTTTTTAGTTGGACTTACAGGTGGAATTGCAACAGGCAAAAGCACAGTTTCTCGGATTTTATCAGAAGAATGTGGTTGTTTGATTTTAGATGCAGATTTAATAGCAAGAGAAGGTGATAAAATTGAAAGAAAGAATACATCATAAGGGTTTTTAATTATAAGTTATGACTGAATCAAGGGATTTTATAATTTATGATATAAAGTATGATATTCTTATTAGAAGGTGGTAATGGGGTACCTTCAAGGTGGGTCTCATTGGGGTCTAAGCGTGACGCAGGATTACCAATTTTTCGTAAGCGGGAAACGTGAAACTCAAATTATTGTGTCGTGAAAACGGGAAATGAGGTCTTACGGGACCCAGGAAATGCCAAAAAAAATCACAATTGCTTATGTAGATAGTGCAAGCGGGATACGGGAATCTGACAAAACAGTAAGCGGGTTCCGGGATCGATACCCCCCAATGAGACCCCCTTCAAGTGCATGAAGAATAACAGTAAAAATTGTTGCCAAATGAAGTTTACAGTATTTTTTTATGCATGACGATAAAATATGCACTTTTTGTAGACGATAAAAAAAGCAAATGATTTTGACAAATCACGTTAATTTTTTTACAAAAATAAAAGTAACGATAATTATTTAAGACCTTTGACAAATCACAATAAGGATATTTTGATGCATCACATTATTTTTTTTTATCAATTTGATGCTAACAGTAACCACAAATGGCCATTTGAATCCTGACAGTAAAGTGCATTACTTCCCTCTTTGATGCCCTTTACTGGCAGGCGTCTAACTGAAACAGTTATTTTCTGCAACTGTTAGCATCAAATTGGTTCAAGTTTTACTGTGGTTCTTCAAATTATCATTCTCATGATTTGTCCATTTATCCTTATGGCGATTTGTTAAATTAACTTTATCATGATTCGTCAGAGGTCTCAAATAGTTATCATTACTGTTATTGTAAGAAAAAAATCAATGTGATTCCTCAGAGTTTGTTGATTTTTTTACGTCCAAAAGAAAGTGTACATTTTACCGTCATGCACCAGAAATTGCGGTTCACGCCATTCAGCACAATTAAGTTTTTTCCCCAATTATGACCCTCATTATTAAATGTCAGTTTGGTTCAATTTTGTCATAAAGTTAAGAAAGATTGGCTGTTAGTTATTCATTCTCAAGTGAATAATTCAACTGCATTGAATTTGTATTCATGTTATCTTCAATGGAACCCCTCAGCTAAAGATACATGTACACGAGTAACTCACAAATTCGGTGTTTTTGTAAGACATAGTAATGTCCATAGAATTGAGGTCTTATTAAATTAAGATAAATGGTTTACTGTGGATTCATTGATTTTAGTTTGTACCAATTTTTGTAGATCAAGGAAAAATTATATAAAAAAAGAAGATGTGTTATGAATACCAATAAGACAACTCTCCACTAGAGACCAAATTACACAGAAATTTTAGAACAACTAAAGGCAACTGTACAGCCTTCAACAATGAGCAAAGCCCATACGTTCATGAATATTTGATTTTGTGGTTATATCCATGATTATATGATTGTTTTCTGTAACCATGGTAACAGAAATTGTTCAGCTGCTTTATAATGTTAATAAAATTGAGAAAGGAAATGGGGAATGTGTCAAAGTGACAACAACCTGACCATAGAGTTATATTCTATATTTAACAGATTTTATACATTGTGATTTTATTTGAGACTTTGTGTTGTGGTTTGTTTTCTTTGTGCCATGATCAATTTTACATGCTACCTAAAAATAAACACATAATCAAAAGAGAATCGATACAAAACGACAACGCAACACTGCATATATATGTGATAAACTTTTAAAAAAGAATTTGATACAGATTATTGTTACTTTGATATTATATATAATAAATTTATTACAGTTGTACTCCCAGGAACAAAAGCTTGGAAAACAATTAGGAAACAATTTGGAGATGAAATCATTCATGAAAATGGTGAACTTAATCGGGAGAAATTAGGACAAATAATTTTTGCTGATGCATCTAAAAGAAGACTTCTGAATTCTATAACCCACCCAGAAATATACAAGTCTATGCTATGGAAAATACTGAAAGCTTTTGTAAGAGGTATGATTTTAGACATGAAACAACTATTGGTATTGAGAATTTGTCTTAGGTGTACTATATATACATTATATATATAAAGACACTGTGACAGCATTTTGAATTAATATGAATTCTTCAAGCATCAACTTTACCCATCTTGCATTTGTCTTGGTAAATATTATAAATTCATATGGCTATCAAATTGTGAAAATACAGTGCTGATAAAATAATTCTTCTGAATTGAATCAGCTTAATGAAAAACATATAATTTAAATCATGCAGTTTGTCTATAGTTGATGTTTGCTGCAATTCACATCCATTAAACTGGATGCACATTTATGATCTTTTTTAAACTCAAAATCTAATTATATTGAATGCAATTTTAAACTGTTAAATGGTTAGCTTTGTGTTTGATTTACCAAAGTTACTGTTCAAAGGGAGACAACCATATTTTTTTTAATATCACCAAGGATTTGTATAGTTAGACTATACAAATCCTTGATATCACAACTTTAATTTTGATGAAAATTAAAATATATCTCTATTCTCCATATTGTCTACTGTATGAATTATTATTTTCACTTATTATTGTACTGTTTTTTTTTCAGGAAGACAGTTTGTGATACTAGATCTACCATTATTATTTGAGACAGGGAAGCTAGTCCCTTATGCTTCCTACATTGTGGTTGTATCATGGTAAGTATTATTTGAGACAGGGAAGCTAGTCCCGTATGCTTCCTACATTGTGGTTGTATCATGGTAAGTATGAGTGATTGTCAACCAAAAACAATCATAATTCATTGATAACTTAGAAAAATAATGATGGTATTCAAACAAGAAACATTGCATTGAACAAATATTTTCTTGTACTTTTTTTCTGCTGTCTTTAAGTTTTTTTTAGCATTCTTGACTAATACATTGCACTTAATTAAAACCTAGCAAACAACATTGTTAGAGATGCAAGTATGAAACTTAATCACAAATTCATCTAAACTCCCAAATTCTGAAGATAACATTGAAGATTGAACACCATTTAAATCATCTGAAAAAAAGTGTCTGGATTTCCCTTCACTAGGATCACTCAAAGCTGAATATTTGTAAGCCAAGGGTGTATAAGAACCAAAACAATTGAAGAGCTATATGACAACATAGCTATATGAAAGCTGGTACATAATATCTCAAGGTTTCCAAGACATATCTGCTTCCTTAATCACTCATAAAGCCTTATAAAGTAGGAAACTCCATCCAGTAAATGTTATATATAGTGTGATTATACTTCTGAGACACTTTTTGAACCATCATCAAATGGATATACTGTTAGAGGTTTATAGATTGGAAAAGGGAGAATAATTTTTAGGTCAAGGTCATAGTAGCTAAAATGAACTGTGCATATAACTGCTTTCCTCCATATCATTTGGACTCTCCCAATCATACAGCAAATGCAGAAGCAAAATCTTCTAAATATTGGTTTTAATATGAAGTCTTGTAGTAAGGGCTTCATATAAAGTTAATAGCAAATTTGCTTAATAATCTTGTTATTTTATTTTAATGTTTTCATTTTAGCTCAGAGAAACAGCAAAAAGAAAGACTAATGAAAAGAAATACCTTATCCCAGGAAGAGGCTGATCAAAGAATCAGCTCTCAAATGTCATTGGCTGAGAAACGTAGACAAGCAACATACATTATTGACAATGAGGCTGATATTGAATATACTAGGCAACAAGTCAAAAATATTCATCAGAAATTAAAAGGCAGTTACCTTCATTGGAAAATTAGAATTTTACTCTCTTTAGGATTTTTCTCAGTGTTTGGATTATTTAGCTATACATTAAAACAGTTTTAACTTTGTCAGTTATTAATATATATATTTGTATGCTATTTATTCAGATTGGGCTACTTCAAGAAATAAATCTTATATGACTTTCCAAAGTCTTTCATTATTCTTTGCATGATACTGATTTTCATATTTTAAATCACACAATTCAGACATATTGTTCTAAAACTTGGGCACTTTTTTTAGGGGTACACAACACAACAAAAATCTAGATACTGAAACAAGATATTTCTGGCTTTTTCCCTGTCAACATGATGAAATATGCAACACTAGGACTTTGATTTATTTTATATGTTCTACAAAAGAACAAAATTGCTATACATAGCTTCATGTTCATGTCACCAAGAGAATTATTAATATTGTTTCTTTTATACTTATGTCTATTTATAATCTTTATATGTAACATCCCTTTTATTAGCTCACCTGGCCCGAAGGGCCAAGTGAGCTTTTCCCATCACTTTGCGTCCGGCGTCCGGCGTCCGGCGTCCGGCGTCGTTGTTAACTTTTACAAAAATCTTCTCCTCTGAAACTACTGGGCCAAATCAAACCAAACTTGGCCAAAATCATCATTGGGGTATCTTGTTTAAAAAATGTGTGGCGTGACCTGGTCAACCAACCAAGATGGCCGCCACGGCTAAAAATAGAACATAGGGGTAAAATGCAGTTTTTGGCTTATAACTCAAAAATCAAAGCATTTAGAGCAAATCTGACATGGGGTAAAAATGTTTATCAGGTCAAGATCTATCTGCCCTAAAATTTTCAGATGAATCGGTCAATCGGTTGTTGGGTTGCTGCCCCTGAATTGGTAATTTTGAAGAAATTTTGCTGTTTTTGGTTATTATCTTGAATATTATTATAGTTAGAGATAAACTGTAAACAGCAATAATGTTCAGCAAAGTAAGATCTACAAATAAGTCAACATGACCAAAATGGTCAGTTGATCCGTTTAGGAGTTATTGCCCTTTATAGTCAATTTTTAACCATTTTTCGTAAATTAAAGTAATCTTTTACAAAAATCTTCTCCTCTGAAACTACTTGGCCAAATTAATCCAAACTTGGCCACAATCATCTTTGGGGTATCTAGTTTAAAAAATGTGTGGCGTGACCTGGTCAACCAACCAAGATGGCCGCCACCGCTAAAAATAGAACATAGGGGTAAAATGCAGTTTTTGGCTTATAACTCAAAAACCAAAGCACTTTGAGGAAATCTGACATGGGGTAAAAATGTTTATCAGGTCAAGAACTATCTGCCCTAAAATTTTCAGATGAATCGGTCAATCGGTTGTTGGGTTGCTGCCCCTGAATTGGTAATTTTGAGGAAATTTTGCTGTTTTTGGTTATTATCTTGAATATTATTATAGATAGAGATAAATTGTAAACAGGAATAATGTTCAGCAAAGTAAGATCTACAAACAAGTCAACATGACCAAAATGGTCAGTTGACCCCTTTAGGAGTTATTGCCCTTTATAGTCAATCTTTAACCATTTTTCATAAATCTAAGTAATCTTTTACAAAATCTCCACTGAAACTTCTAGGCCACAATCATCTTTGGGGTATCTAGTTTGAAAAATGTGTCCGATGACCTGGCCATTCAACCAAGATGGCCGCCACGGCTGAAAATAGAACATAGGGGTAAAATGCAGTTTTTTGCTTATAACTATGAAACCAAAGCATCTAGAGCAAATCTGACAAGATGTTAAATTGTTAATCAAGTCAATATCTATCTGCCCTGAATTTTTCAGATGAATTGGACAACTGGTTGTTGGTTTGCTGCCCTCCAATTGGTAATTTTTAAAGAAATTTTGCCGTTTTTGGTTATCTTGAATACTATTATAGATAGCGATAAACTGTAAACAGCAATAATGTTCAGCAAAGTAAGATCTACAAATAAGTCAACATGACCTAAATGGTCAATTGACCCCTTAAGGAGTTATTGCCCTTTATAGTAAATTTTTAACAATTTTCATCAATTTGGTAAATTTATGTAAATTTTTACCAAATATAGTTCTCTGTTACTAATGGGCAAAGTTCATGATAGATATAATTGTAAGAAGCAAAATTGTTCAGTAAAGTAAGAACTTCAAACACATCACCATCACCAAAATACAATTTTGTCATGAATCCATTTGTGTCCTTTGTTTAATATGCACATAGACCAAGGTGAGCGACACAGGCTCTTTAGAGCCTCTAGTTACATGTATTATAATTGATTTAATAAAGTTTTTAAATATATCATAGGACATTTTTTATAAACCTTTGTTTCCTGTAACAGCTGCCATATTATTACTGCTTATATTCCTTTTCACTGTTGAAAGCAGATTGACACATTCCCCATACAGACAGTTGTGAGTGCATTTGACTGATCTATTTTAAGAAACTGGATTTTTAATGGTTAATTTAAAAATTTGTAAGGGTTCCGCGGAACCCAGTGTCTTGCCTACTTTTGCTGTAAATTGCAGGCTCAACAAAAATGAGGGAAAAAATCAATAAAAATATTCCTCTTGGTACTATCTTATGATTGTAAGAAGCTTCTGTCCAAGTTTGGTAAAAATCTAGGATAGTTAACGAATCTAATGAATGTTTTGAAAACTTTAACTTTAACTGTATGTAATGTTAACTGGAAGAAAATCTAAGTCCATTTAAAAGTAAAATACAGAAAAAATGGAGTTATCTTTTTACAAAAATTACTTCTGGATACTATCTTATAATCATAAATAAGCTTCTATCTAAGTTTGGTACAAACCCAGGATAATTTAAGAAAGTTATTAAAATTTTAAAAACTTTAACCACAAAATGAATGTAATGTTTCCCCGCAGAAAAACTAAGTCCATTTAAATGTAAAATAGGGAAAAAAATTGATTTATTTTTTTACCAAATTTACTTCTGGATACTATCCTATGATCCTAAACAAGCTTCTGCCCAAGTTTGGTACAAACCCAGGATAGTTTAAGAAAGTAATCAAAATTCTAAAAACTTTAACCACAGAGTGAATGTTATGTTTCCCTGCAGAAAAAACTAAGTCCATTTATAAGTAAAATACGGAAAAAATGGAATTTTATTTTTACAAAATTTACTTCTGGATACTATCTAATTATCATAAACAAGCTTCTGTCCAAATTTGGTAGAAATCCAGTATAGTTTAAGAAAGTTATTAAAATTTCAAAAACTTTAACCACAGAGTGAATATTTGTGGACGCCGCCGACGACAACGGAATGTAGGATCGCTTAGTCTCGCTTTTTCGACTAAAGTCGAAGGCGCGACAAAAAGTGATATAATGAAAATTTAAACCCACAGGTATTTGGTGATGTATTGCCTATGGTTTCAAATTTTTAGAAGAAAAAAAACTGGGCTCAAGACTAAAGGAAATGTTGATAACACAATTTTTTACGTTTGCCATCTTTTGTAAATTTGGATAATAACAACTCAAGATCACTGTAACATTCTGAAAAAAATGACAGAACATTACACAAACTATTCCATAAAAGCAGGTACCAAACTTCCAACATGTGTGTAATCTCCTCTGTGTGGAAATCTCTCTGTGAAGTTTTAGGGGTCTGGATTGAAAAGTGGAATTCATTACACAAAAAAGGTACCTACTTTTGCTAATTAGTCCATCCTACTGCCCAATATCACAATACTATAAGCAGTTATTTGGACCTCGTGATCAGCTGTGGTTGAAAACTGTAGAAGGAGTTTTATTACCAAAAATAGGTACTAATTTCACTCAAACTTTTTCTACTCCATTCACCAAATATCCCCTTACTTTAAGTCGTGTTTACACTATGTACAACTTTTCCAAAAAGTAAGAAATTAAAGGGTTCGTCAAATAGCAATTGCAATACAGATTAAATCAGATATAGTTGAAAGGAAAGAATATGGTGTATCAATGGACACAAAATCACAATGCACATATGAAACAAGAATGTTCATAGTGTTCACCCTAAATGTTTCGCCTGCCTTCCTGAAAATAATTGATTTTATGTTGTACTTTTTATATAATACTCCTTGTGAATGATGTCAAGGTCATGTGGATCCTGCCAGATGGACATGTACACAGTACCACAATTCCATTCACAAAAAATATTCATGATAGTAAACCCTTTTGCTGAATGGAGTTGACCTATTACTTTAAGTACACGAGAAACAGTCCTGATCACAATAGTATAACATTGATCAATAAACCATGAAAATGTGGTCACTGCCAGATGAGCCATGCAATACAAAAATGGATACCGGGTATCTGCATAATCATACAGCAATTCCATTAACCAAAATAGCAAATGTTGTTGATCCAGTGCTTATAGTATCTAAGAGAAAGATGAATATTAGGTCAAGGTTCAGATGGTATCTGAAAGACAGACATGTAGACCATAAAATCATTATACAATCAACATAATTGACTTTTTGATAATGGCATCTGAGAAACTGATGTAAACACCAAAAACTATAAACTGACCAATGAGCAACAAAAATAACCAAACATACTATAAAGTATTTATGAGCCATCACTAAACCATGCTAATAAGGTCAAGGATGATGGTGTTGTGATAGACACAAACTTTGTAACCTAAAGAATCTATATACAAGGTATAAAACTTCCACCGTCTGAAATATATAAAGCTTTAAAAGAAAGAGTTTATGCTACTGACTGCCAAAAAGATCCCAGCATCTTTGATTTGCCCTCCTTTTAATTGTAAAGAAAAATAAACTCTGGGCCTTTAATAGCTGACTATGTAGTATGGGATTTATTCATTGTTGAAGGCCATACCTAGGTAGTTGTTAATTTCTGTGTCATTCAGTCTCTTGTGGAAAATTGTCTCATTGGTAATCATACCACATCTTCTTAATATTTCAATCCATAAGATCATACTTCAAAATGTTTGTAAATGTAAAGTGTGTTTTTGAAATAGAACTTGAACCATGTGGCAGCAGATAAAAATCAAGGCAGATTCATTATAATAATCTTTTTATTTCCATTACCAAATTTTGATTAGGTCACTAAAATATCTCAAAAAGTTAACAAAATATATAATAAAATACTGCATATAATTCAGCAGGTCAATATAACAAAATAAAACAAATACAAATGAAACTTTTGTGAACATGTCATGCTCTCGATGTACAAATCATGAACGAATATTAATGAATCCACACTATCTGATCATGAACAAATAGTAATGAATCCCCAATATCTGATCATGAACAAATAGTAATGAATCCCCAATAATGATCATGAACGAATAGTAATGAATAAACAATATCTGATCATGAACGAATAGTAATGAATAAACAATATCTGATCATGAACGAATAGTAATGAATCCACAATATTTGATCATGAACCAATAGTAATGAATCCCTAATATCTGATCATGAACAAATAGTAATGAATCCCCAATATCTGATCATGAACAAATAGTAATGAATCCCCAATAATGATCATGAACAAATAGTAATGAATCCCCAATATCTGATTATGAACGAATAGTAATGAATAAACAATATCTGATCATGAACGAATAGTAATGAATCCACAATATTTGATCATGAACCAATAGTAATGAATCCCTAATATCTGATCATGAACAAATAGTAATGAATCCCCAATATCTGATCATGAACGAATAGTAATGAATACCCAATATCTGATCATGAATGAATAGTAATGAATCCACAATATCTGATCATGAACTAATAGTAATGAATCCACAATATTTGATCATGAACAAATAGTAATGCATCCACAGTATCTTATCATGAACGAATAGGAATTAATCCACAGTATCTGAGTGATCATGAATGAATAGTAATCAATCAAAAATATCTGATCATGAACGAATATTAATGAATCCACAATGTCTGATCATGAACAAATAGTAATGAATCCACAATATCTGATCATGAACTAATAGTAATGAATCAATAATATCTGATCATGAACAAATAGTAATGTTTCCACAGTATCTTTTCATGAACGAATAGGAATTAATCCACAGTATCTGAGTGATCATGAATGAATAGTAATGAATCCACTGTTTCTGATCATCACACTGATCAAAATTGATTGTTGATGGGTTTTTTATAAATCAGAAGAACAAAAAGGACAGAATGAGGACATTATGACTGAACATAAAATAATATCTAAAGGCAACCAGAGTGCGCTCTTATGCTGATTTTGGTATGAGTAAAAACAAAGTTTTATGTAAATGAGACAATAATTGCATGAAACAGGCAAGTACTAGACTATTATAGTTATAAGGCCACATTGGTGATAAAAGAGAGGGTTATCATTTGGGACTACTTTGAATGATGCATATCCTAACAAAACATAACAGTGAGGAAATCAGGTAAAATTTATATTGGAGGGTTTAAATCACCAGTTAATTAATTTAACTGGTAAAAGCTCTCAGGGGGACCACTTCCATACTTCATTTTCCCATATTGTTTGGGTTTCATGTATTATGTAATTTATGAAATGAATACCAAAGCGTCATAAGAGAAAAATTGGTGAATAAAAACCACAATCAATAACGCCAACAAAGACAACAGTGAGTAAGTTATGGGAATTTTATTGACCTTATCTCATATATTTCTCATTTTTCCTGACCTATTAACATATTTTTAAGCCTGACAAGGTGACCAAAAATTTCAAGCTTTGGCAATGGGCAAAACATTACATTTGATCTAGCAGGTAACAAAATAAAATGTGATAAAGAGGTCAAACTATTAGGCATCACCATTGACACGCATTTTAACACGCATATATCAAACATCTGCAAAAAAGCATCCAGACAACTAAATGTATTAAAAAGACTTGGCAAATACTTAAACAAACTTGGAAAATTAACAATATATCACTCCTTTATCATGTCAAACTTTAATTTCTGTTCATTGTCCTGGCATTTCTGCAGCGAGGCCAACACTAAAAAAATTGAAAAAGTACAAGAAAGAGCACTTCGCTTCATTTACCAGGATCACAACAGCACATATGAAGACTTACTTTTAAAATCAAAAATGCCATCACTTAAAGTAAGACGCCTAAGAACCATGGCAATAGAGGTCTTTAGAACACTCAATCATGAAAATCCAGTATACCTCCATGACCTTATAAATATTAAAAAAACAAAATATTCTTTCAGATACCAAAATTTAGCTGAAATACCAGACGTAAGAACAACAAGGTATGGCTTGAAATCTTTCAGATATTCTGCTGCCAAACTATGGAATGAGTTGCCAAACCACTTTAGAACTGAAACATCTTTTACCCAATTCAAGAGTCTAATAAACTCATGGAATGGCAACTCATGCCATTGCAATGCATGTGCATAGTTTTATATTTTATGTTATAGCTTGAAATATAATAGTGCTGCTTCTTGTGAATCTTTGCTAAGCTTTTTATAATTTGTGAATGCTGTGCTTTAGTTTTTATGTTTGCTTTTAGTGCTTATGCATGTGTATAATATAGTATTTAATAGTGCAGTCTAAATGTGCATGAAATGTATGTTCTATGTCTTTTATGTTTTAATATTTGTATTGTGTATTATTGTTATGTAAATGTATGCGTTTGTCGGTTATAAAAGCTCAGAGAGCTTATGTTTATTTGTTATATATGACATGCCGACTATAAATAAAGCTTTGAATTGAATTGAATTGAATTGAATTGACCTATTCCAATGTCCTATCACTTTGTAAGTTTATCAAAGATCTTTCAAACTGGAATATGTTTCTAAGCTGTCGCCATTCCATGAGATTGCAGCAGAGAAACAACCTCTCGATTGAAAATAACATTGATAAATCTATAAATATAACCTAATCCCCTCTCCAACACTCATATCAGTGGTACAACCTATAGTTGAAGAAAAAAGTAAATTACCATATTTTGCTTTTGTGATACCCCATACACACTCTAATGAAAAGCAGATGTACGCATTGCAAATGAGTACTATAAATATTTACTGATGAATGAGATGTAGATGATTATAATGCTTCTTGTTTGTAATTAGTAGGAGACTTACCAATTTGATAAGCTTGGTGGCAGGGATTTACCAATTTGATAAGTTTGGTGGCAGGGATTTACCAATTTGATAAGCTTGGTGGCAGGGATTTACCAATTTGATAAGCTTGGTGGCAGGGATTTACGAATTTGATAAGTTTGGTGGCAGGGATTTACCAATATGGTAAGCTTGGTAGTTAGGGGTTTACCAATATGGTAAGCTTGGTAGTTAGGGGTTTACCAATATGGTAAGGTTGACAGCAAGGGTTTACCAATAGTGTAAGATTGGCAACGTGAAGCTAAACAAGCTAGTTTAGTAGCAAAGGTTTACCAATATGGGATGCTTGAGTTTACCAACATTTTACCAATAAGGTAATTTTGGTAGCAGAAGGCTTATCAATATGGTATATGCTTGGTGGTAGGACTTTTACCAATATGATAATAAGCTTGATAGTAGGCAGCTAACTATTACAGGTAGTTTGGTAGAATGGTGTTTACCAATATGGTAAATTAAGATGATTGTAGGCTTTGTAGCAAGAGGTTTATCAATAGGGTAAGCTTAGTACCAAGGGAGATAACACTGTAGTCAGTTGAATGGCAGGTATTCAACAATAGTGTAGGTTTGGTGGCAGGATGTTTTCCACTACCAGTTATGTAAGGCTGGTAGAGAGTGTTTACTAATAAGGTAAGCTTAATTGTAAAGGTTCAATATGAAAAGAGATTGTCTTAAAGTAAAATAGGAAATTATATAAATAGCTATGACATAAACGCATACTGGATTGAGTCAATAGTGAAATATCAAACTAATTATACAGCAATGTTAAAAACACTAAATCTGTACAAAAATATTAATGTTAGAACATTATATACTTTGAGTATCAAAACTAATTTACATATTTAGTGATTGAGTGGAAAGGTTGAAGTTTACTTTTTAACTGATAAAAAACAGATTGCATTCAATCTTACACGTAATGTTAGAGAGCATAAATATCATCAGTGGCGGATCTAGAAATATTCACAAGTGGGGGTCTGCTCCCTTCACGCTTCAGTGATTCCCTAAATAATCAACCCCTCCCCCCTAAATCCACCTCTGATCATCTATTTCTGACTGTACATATACACTATTTCAAATTCTTTTTAGAAAATATGCTAATATGTACCACATAAAACATTCACAATTTACAGCATGTAATAAGGATTTCTAAGAGTTCACAAATAATAATGCCTATTCTCTAAATACGTACAAACATCCAAATATAAATTAAATCAACCAAATCATGTTTAAACATAAAAAAAACTAAAAAATTGTTAACAAATCTTGGTTATTTACAGTTATATCTGAATAAGGCACCAATAAAAATGTTCTGTGATGGAGAAAAGGTAACGAGATACATGTATATAAAACACTAATGACCCAGTCTACAACTCTATAAAAAATGGCAAAGCAAAACTAAAGTGCAGCAAACCATTTCATCTAAAAACAATATTATCACATTGAATATGGAACTAACAAAGAATACTTTGACCATTTGGTCTACATACTGTAAATTCAAATATTACCATGTCCATTTATTATTGACATTGTTGGACAATCGGTATAAATGTGACAGTTTGTTTTTTTTGGCGATTTTGGAAAATGCTGAACACAAATAATGCTATCAAAATTTAAATTGCAACCTTTTTTTCTTTGTGACACATATCTTGTTGAAATTTCTGACTATAAATATAAAGCATAGCTAAATATCAGTTGAAATCTGTCAAACACAAATGTATTTCTTATAAATTAAAGTACATGCAAAATGCTCTAGTGGTAATCATTTTTACTATATATACTTTGTTTAGTTCTCGTAGCGCGACAGTCAGCCACATACATAGACATTTTACCTAATTGTATTCAGTCAGACACATACATAGACATTTGACCTAATTGTTCTAACTATATGGTGTTCAAGGAACAAACAAGTCATCCACAATCATATTATACAATTGGCAACTTCATATCTCAGTTTTGTTTCACAGAGAGAAAAAAAAGCTTGAAAAAAACATATAGATATCAAACAGGCTAGGATGGACTAGGATGGACTGGTTTTACTTAGGAGATAACTGTATTGTATTTTAAGCTCCGACGGCATCAATTGGGGATTTGATGGTCGCAAATTAAGTTTACTGGCGACGCGAAATTGACAGAAAACAACGTTAACATGTATTTAAAATCTATCATATGCCGTCTGTGCTTGCGCTTACATCCCATAGCATCAATTGTCAATTGATTGTCAATTGATGCCATGTAAGAAAGTGACGTTATCCAATCAAAATGAACGTTACAAACGTTGTTGCATTAGAATGATTTATATTAATAAAGACCTATGGAATGTTGTTTCGAAAGACATGGTAGGGTCATAAAATGTCAAGTCCCAAGAAATGAAATATTTCTCAAGTAACAAGGATGGGAGGGATATAAAATGTGATTTCTTCTAAACTTAGCCCCACAAAATCAAATTTTCTCAAGTCACAGGGTAGGGAAGGACATAAAATAGTCACATTAAACACTAAATGTTGCTTCATATTTCTTATTGGATTTGATACTTATATAAAAATATATGTCAAAAATATAAAATAATCTGAATATGGTTTAACACATTTATATATATAAATATATATTTATTGACTAGTTTTAACGTATTTGCCATGGTAAGTAGACAGCAAAGAAACAATGTCACATGATTATAAAGAAGCTTATTTGAGAAAATAAGAACAACAGTTCTCTTGAGAAAATGGTTGTAAAAAAAAGGAAATTCCTTTCAGCTATTATTTACTTATATTATTTCTTGTCTAAAATGCACTGAACAAATATTTGTTTAAATAGATTGATATTGCATGACAAAACAGCTGTTTTAATGTCCTTTCAGAAAATAAATATTAAAATTGGGGCCAATGAACTTTTTTTCTTTACACAAAATAAAATAGATGATTCCAAATTCCTTTTTAATTATCTGATTTATATCTCCTTTTATTTCAATTTGAAAAAAATGAAACAAATACAAAAATTACGTAAAATTAAATACATTTGTGTAACACAAAAATATTCTGTTGAGAAATGTGTACTCAAAATGAATATGAAATATTTACCTAGATTAATATCACATAACATAAAACCTCTGTAAAAAAAATTGGTAAAAGAGAAAAAACAAAAAGAAGTCAAATAGACAGCAATCTGTTCACTGTTTAGCAATCAAAGGTAAAAAGTCATAAAAATGGTGATTGACCAAATGTTGACCTTGACTTTATTTGTCTGACGTAAAATATAAATAGATTCTATTGGTTGAACATTTATCAGGTTGTTTCATGGGAGGGACATACAGATCCTTCTTTATTCAATCAATCAATGATCACAACTCTGATCTACAAAAGTAAAAACTTTTACATGAATGCATTTGATTTGTCATCAGAAAAATAAAATGTGTTTGAACATCAGTGGCTAATGGTTCTGAAGTTAATCCCATCAAAAACAGCATAAATCACCATATTCAAAAGAATCAAAAACTACAAAAATGAAAATGTCAATAACAAACTTAATTTTTAAATAACATATATGTATCATTGAAAATTTTAAATTGTTTGAAAGGTTTAAAAGTTACCCCACTACAAAGACATTAAGCCCCATTTTACACATGTTTTAATCAATCAAAGACCATTACTACTGAAAGCTGTCGATGTAATTTTTTTAACATAAAATTGAAAAAATTGAATAAAAGATTAGTTTTACTGTTTCAAATGTACAATGTACATGTATTACACAGATATGACATAAATTCCTCAACACTATTACACTAAAGAATGTACTAAAGTGGGGTTTTAAAACTTGCGTCGGATGTAAGGACTCCTCAATTTTTTTTCATACAATAAAAGGTAAAATATTTTGTCCCATAACACACATTTATCTTTTCATACAAGACTTAATTAATAGCTGATAAAAGGTCTTTCACCAAAATTTATTCAGATTCTTGATTTCTTTTCTTTTGATTTGAGAACCAAATAATACCAATGAAATATAAGGTAAAAGTCAGCACTTTCCTAAAATTAAAAATATCATGTACAAGAAACTCTATGAGCTATCAATATTTTTAGCTTATTTTGTTCCTTAAGTAAATTGTTCTTCCGACTTAAAAGTAGCAATTTTAAATTCTTGATTTTTTTAGTTTCACCTAAGTACATTATTAAGTATAAATGAACTGCAAATAAATTCTTTAATATTGATATTTGCCTCCATCTTGTTATCAAGAATTACATATATAAACTTTAAATGAAATTCGATCAGCTGTCCTCAGGTAATCCCATTAATTGACATAATTCACAGATGGCACCACCATCAATCAATAAAGGACAATAACTCCCAGAAAGTAAAAGTGAAAAATCTAATTAAATTTTGTTGTTTGTCATCAGACACAATATCAGAACATTTGAAGTGGAATAATTTGTTCTGACGTTAGTGCATGGTAACAGCTGGAGCTGCCCACCATATACTATCCCAAATCAATCACTATCATCTTCATGTCAAATATAAATTAATATAGCTTTTTGATCAATCTACCTTTGCATAGTTTGCTTTTTACCAATAATTGTCTCTATTCATCTTACAGTAAATTTTATACAGCTGCATACCAAATCTTAAATCTAATTTAACAATATTTGATCATAGTTTGCCTTAGATACAAAATAATGTTCATTTGAAAAATTCCCCTGTACATTGTATTTTATATAATTGTTTGTCCTATATTGTTACATCTTTCCTTTTTTTACACATTTTTATTATTAATTATTTACATTATTTGGGTTAAGGAGAAACAAATCTTTAGAACGTGAAACTTTGGTTAAAAGTAACATAAATAAATATCTGAAAACACAACAGTATACAGTTTACATGTTATACAGAATTGATATAAAATATCTAAATGACAAAATGACTGTTTACATGTTATACAGAATTGATATAAAATATCTAAATGACAAAATGACTAAGTAATAATTACAGTTACATTGATTCTTAACAGCAGTGGTTACAGCTTCACAAACATTGATTCTTAACAGCAGTGGTTACAGCTT
This sequence comes from Mytilus trossulus, assembly GCF_036588685.1. Taxonomy (NCBI): domain Eukaryota; kingdom Metazoa; phylum Mollusca; class Bivalvia; order Mytilida; family Mytilidae; genus Mytilus; species Mytilus trossulus. Next base: position 2,371,977 of record NC_086374.1, read on the forward strand.
CACAAATATGGAAATGAGAAATAAGTGACAGCACCGGTACTTATCATGATGGTTGCATTCCTTTATCTTCTACAGTTTCTAGATTTTTATCACTATTTATATTCTCTTTACCCTCAGTCCTATCTATATTCTCTTTACCCTCAGTCTTATCTATAACACTATTCATAGTCTTATCTAAAACATGTTCTATATTTTTTACTTTCACATTATTTTCTGGTTTTGTTGAAGTCAATTTTTTGCTATCTTCATTATTTTTATTATCACATTGCTGTACTTTGGTGTAAACTTGACCATAACCATAAGGTTTCAAGTGATATACCAAATATTCCAAAACATACATCATGTTGGGTGCAACGTAGTGAAAGGTTATAGCAAAATCACTGCAACAACTTGGACCCTGCAAAATATACATATAAAGGATTATGTGTAAACAACAACACAGCTTGGACCCTGAAAAATATATGTCTTGTCTTGTCTTGTCTTGTCATATAAAGGATTATGTGTAAACAACAACACAGCTTGGACCCTTCAAAATATACATATAAAGGATTATGTGTAAACAACAACACAGCTTGCACCCTGAAAAATATATATAGTCATATTAATGTTTTAAACACTGCACAACTTAGTCCCTGCACAAGATGCATATTTTTTTAACAAACATTTAACATGGAAGTAAAAAATTTGAAATGGGTTCCCCAAAACTGTCTGTCTTGTCTGTAATTGCTAATGTCAGGGTAAGAGTGCAATGTTGATTGATAAAAATTGGTGATCATATCAGTAAAATACTGAATTAAACATAAAAAGAATGGAGGAAAGGATGAACTGCTGCACAAACAGACAATGTGAAAGGAGGCACAGATCAAAAAACATAATGCCCCTAGGTGATGGTTAGGCATAAACTAGAGGCTCTCAAGAGCCTGTGTCGCACACCTGTTACTGTATTTACAGATGTCCGTCATCTTGGTTGGTAGGTGGGGTCATTAGACACTTTTTTTTAAATAGATACCATAGTAATGATTGTGGCCAAGTTTAGTTAAATATGGCCCATAGTTTTAGAAAAGAAGATTTTTGTACAAGTTACAAAAATGACGAAAAAATGTTCAATATTGACTTTATAGGGCAATAACTCCTTAAGGGGTCAACTGACCATTTCTATCATGTTGACTTATTTGTAGATCTTACTTTGCTGAACATTATTGCTGTTTACAGTTTATCTCTTTCTATAATAATATTCAAGATAATTACCAAAAACTGCAAAATTACCAACTTGGAGGCAGCAACCCAACAACAAGTTGTCGGATTCATTTGTGAGGGGATAGATCTAATTCTGATGGACATTTAAATCTTGAAAGATTTGCCCTAAATGTCTTAGTTTTAAAGATATAAATCAAAAACTGCATCTTACCACTATGTTCTAATTTTAGCCATGTCGGCCATTTTGTTTAGTAGGCAGTGTCATCGGACACATTTTTTAAACAATATACCACAATGATAATTGTGGCCAAGTTTGGTTTAATTTGGCCATGTAGTTTTAGAGAAGAAGATTTTTGGACAAGTTACAAAAACTTACGAAAAGTTGTTAAAAATTTACTATAAAGGGCAATAACTCCTTAAGGGGTTGACTGACAATTTTGGTTATGTTGACTTATTTGTAGGTTTTACTTTGCTGAACATTATTGCTGTTTACAGTTTATCTCTATCTATAATAGTATTCAAGATAATAACCAAAAACTGCAAAATTTCCTTATAATAACCAATTCAGGGGCAGCAACCCAACAACAGGTTGTCCGATTCGTCTAAAAATTTCAGGGCAGATAGATCTTGACCTGATTAACAATTTTACCCTCTGTCAGATTTGCTTTAAATGTTTTAGTTTCAAAGATATAAGCCAAAATATACATTTTACCCCTGTGTTCCATTTTTAGCCATGGCGGCCATCTTGGTTAGATGGCCAGGTCACCAGACACATTTTTTAAACTAGATACCCCAAGGATGATTGTGGCAAAGTTTGGTTAAATTTGGCCCAGTAGTTTCAGAGGAGAATATTTTTGTAAAAGTTTACAGACGGACGCCAAGTGATGAGAAAAGCTCACTTGACTTCCCCTTTAGTGGGAAAAATTTGGTTGATTATATAGGGAGTCATTGAAGCATGACTGGCGCAGCCCCTCCCTTAGGAAAAGTTCTGGATCCGCCACTGTAATTCTTGTGAAATGATTTTTGTAAGATGGTCTCATTTTATTTTTTCTGTAACAAAAAATGTTTAAAAAGGTAAATTATAAAAAAAATTGTGCATAAGACATCATTTCCTTTGTGTACTATCACATTTCCGTCTTCAGTGAATGTCAACCATATATCTCAATAACTTATTTTATACATGAAGTTGGGGTCATAACAATTATTCCTACTCAATTTCCTTAAGAATTCTAAGTAAATATTGACGTGTTCTTGTATATAATATTTCAACATATTGATTTTTAGAAAAATTCTGACACAAGATACCCTTAAGGCTCTTGATGATGTAAAGATTTCAGAGATTACACAAGGACTATAATTCATGTACACTGTAAATAACTAAAATCAACATGCTTAATATGTAGTTTATTTTCAGCTCTTTAGTCAGATTGTTGTCTCTTTGACACATGCACATTTCCAGCTTCTATTATCAATTTTATATTGATCCATGCCTGACTGATGTATTGTTAGTAATCATACTCTCAATTGATAGTTACTTCAGTCAGTAAAACTATAGTATTTTATTGCATAGTTATAAAAGTGCAGAAACATCACTTTAATTCAACGAGTACATGTACATTATGCAGCTAACTTTTAAAATACATTTTGTACAAGTATTACTCCTATATCATTTATATATTGTCATAACCCACGGCAGATGTATGTAAGTGATCAATAGTTAACAAAGAACACAACAACTCCGAATACAGAAATACCTTCTATGAACTTTTTACCATGTTTAGTTGACCATATATATATATATGACATTTAGGTGTCATTGCTAAAGTACATCATGTACTCCTTAAAAATGCCCAAAGTCCAATAGAATACTCATGTAAAAATTGTTCAAAATAATCATAAAATAAAGATAAAGCATAGTCAATAGATTAATATTACAACAAACAGTTCTACCTAACAATGGGGCCCTTTATAGCTTGCTGTTCGGTGTGAGCATATACTCTGTGTTGAAGACCATACCTTGACCTATAATGATTTACTTTTAAAGATTGTGACTTGGATGAAGAGTTGTCTCAATGGCACTCATACCACATCTTCCTTTATCTATGTAAACACTTCTTGCCAAAAAGGCCTTCTTTGATGTGTTTCAGAGTTAAGGAGACAACTACCATATCCTCAACAGGGCAACAAATGATACAGAATAATAAGGTACATACCTGTTTTGCAGGGTAATAATTGTAACTCCAGTACCACATATCTTTTGGTAGAATTCCAGGAATCAAGTGATGTTCTGGTACAAACGGCATAAATCTTTCTCCTCCAGATTCATCTCTACTATCCTCGGCTTTTACACCAATCTTTTCCAGACACCGTCCTATTTCTAAATCCTCTGCCCCACCAGCATCAGTTCTACATGTCCCAGGAATATTTATACCCTTCTCTACAAATATTTTTGTCGCTTCTCTGCTTAGAACATACCCAGCCCCTCCACTCATGTAGCCTTGTTTAACATAGGGTTTAAACCTACGGCCATAATAAACAGGAGACTTCGGGTCTTTATCATGCAAAAAATAACGCAAATTTTCAACAATAACATATGTATCATCATCTGCTTTCATAAACCAATCGTAATCGTTTAAATGATTTTTGTACAAATATTTGAATGCTTCTTTTGTTTTTGCCCATAGATTGTCCCGACCTTCGTGTACAGGTAAAGCTACTGCAGGGAGATGACTATCTTCTGATGAACTCATAAATATAAGTTTGGTGCATCTCTTACCCCATGTGGCTTTCACATGTTTAGCTTTTGATTGATGATTACTTGGATTGGTCATGATCCAACAAAGAACACGGACATCCTTTTCTAACTCCTTTGCTAACTGGCTTGACTCCTCTGAAAAATTAGAAATTGAGAATAGAGAATGGAATTGAGGAAAGTGTCAAAAAGACAACAACCTGTTATGATATTGTAATTTTTATATTTTGATGGCCTAATTTGTGTTGTGTGGCCTGATAGTTGTTAACAAAATAATCTTATAACTGTGCAGTTTAGAAGTCACTGGAACAATCACAGATACTGATGGAATGATTGGAACTTTCCATTTGACTTACATAACGATTCCAGAATGATCCTAAGAAAAGATGCATTATTTAAACTTCTACATTTTCCCAGAAACTTCCATTATAGTTCTCTAGAATTTTTCATTTATAGAATGTTTTAGAGATTTCCCTGACAACTAGATATATATACAGACACTTAAGTTAAACTTTCAGACTTAGACATCAATAGACATTAGTATTCACAGCATTTGGATTGACACTTTATTCTACAAACAACATCATACTAGATTGTGACCTTAGTAGTGGACGTCATATTTAGATTGAAGATTGGACTCATATGTTGACAGTTAAGTTGACAGTCAAATTTGTGTAATACTCATTGTAAACTTTTGTATAATAAATATTGTTAAACATTATTATTTATTTGTCTTTTGTTGGCTACAATTTAAAAGCGATTTCTGGCCATAACAAACCTGACTACCATGACTATGTACAGGTAATATATGTTTGATGAGGTAATTTGGGGAAATCAATTTTCTTCACACCATAACCATTAGCCTTTTGTCTAAGTCACTAATGATTGTCTCCCTTGAAAACCAGATGAGACAGCTTATAGTTATTGAATCAAACAACTATCAAATGATGTTAATATAAATGTTCTCTTTGGAAAAAGGGTTGATTTAATAGATTAAACAATTTGATTGACATTGATAAACATATGGTCATTCAAAAATCCTACAACAATAATAATATTGATTCTACAACATGTACAACAAAATTCAATTGAATTGACTAAACAATATCAAGTTATTAACTAAAAAATCAACATAACTATGTAATTGATTGTTGAAAACCAGTTCTATACTTGTTTTATAAAATGAGATATAAATTTACAGTGAAAGATCTGTTTTGAAAGAGATGTCAGCAAACAATTTGGAAAGTTCATTTCTTTTTATTAGTGGTGGCAATTTGGGGAAGAATTTATCTATATGAAATGTGAGAACACAAAGACACATGTATACTCCCTAGACATTTCATTTAGCACCCTGGTAGTCTTAGAAATTTTTAAACAGCACCATATCAATAACATTATCTATTAGAAAACAAACTCTGATACCATGACCTATAGTTGTTAATTTCCGTGTCATTTGGTATCTTGTGAAGAGTTGTCTCATTGGCAATCATATCACATCTTCATATACAATGTATATAAGAAAACAAATTCAGACACCATCAGATACCATCACATTCAAGAAATGTTCACATAACCTGATGTACCATGATGCTGAAAGGTCCTTGGTAGAACATGCACTGGTTTATACATGTAATGTGTGGGGGAAACCAGCTCTTTCCCGTCAATATTGAACAAATTATGTTGTATAACTCTAATTCCCTTATGATAGCAATATTAACATTTTTTGTTCATGGTTCCTTAAATATAAATAGTCATATATTGCATTTCCAGTCCTCAGTGTAACATTTAGAATTGGGTGTTTTTAAACTCAGGATTTCAGGATTGACCCTTTCAGTATCCAGGAATTATTTTTCAAAATGTCAGGATTTGAATCTATTTAAATTCAGGACCTCAGCATTTGGTGTTCTTAAGCCAGGGATTTCGGGATCAGGACCCCTCCTACCTCCCCACAGAAATCGATCCTTATAGAAAGTACAAAAGAAGGTTATTTTCATTTACATCTCAACCAGTACTAATTGTTAAAATGTATGTCTAAACAAGTGGAAGTTATTTAAAATGCAATAATTTCTGATAAATATAAAAGAAACATTATAATAAGCCAAACATCTTTATGGCAAATGAAGGCTGCGGAGAATGAATACAAGAAATGAGACAGATCAGCCAGTATATATTTAAGGAGGGCAAACCTAGGAACAGTATATCTAACAGTTAATATATATGTTCCTGGGCAAACACACCCAATGTGGCTATGGGTGAACTTACAAAGGCCAAATTGTAATCAATCCAACAGACCCTGGCACTATTGTCCTTTTACATGATAACTTTTTCTTCAATTCTGCCGGCTTTGAACTATTTTTTTGTATTTTGGAGCATATGCATATAAAATAAAAACATTTTATATATGCTTACGTGAATGTCAACTGCAATAAATAAATAAGGAATTATGGTCAGATAATGTACAAACCCGCGTGACTGTGGAAATGAGCTTCTGACCAGTCAACAGATTCGTCTGGACCTTTTAGATGGTCCATCTCTCCGTGGCTGTGTGGACTATTAGGAATAAAACCACCATTTGGTACTTGACGGATTTGATTACTAAGATCAAATTGATTAGAAAATAAAAATGTCATTAAGAATCCAAGAACAATTCCTAGTAAAAAGAGGACTATTCCTTTCTGTGTAAGACTAGCACTTGCTGCCATGTTGACAGTTTTTCGATAGCGGCGGGTGTGAGCTTTGCTGTGGAGAAAAAATCCGAAACATTCCGATATTTCAGCTTATAATTATGGAATGAAGACCGGTGAAGGCAAGGAAAATACGTAATTTTTATTTTTAAACAATCATGAGGCCCCTTTTGGGGTGGTCCAAGTAATCACATAATCACAATTTGTTTGCTAATATAATCAAATGATCATTAATTACTTATTTTTAACAAGATAATCAAACAATCAAAAATACAGTTCTAGATTTTAATTTGATTGTCCAATATTTGGACAATCAAATTATATCAAAATATGACAACTATATTTTTATTGGTGATTTTAATTATAACATGCTTAACTGTGATAAGAGTGCAATGATAAGAGAAATCTGTGATATTTTTAATTTTAAAGAACATTATTAAGAAAGCTACATGTTTTACAAAAATTGCTAAAGCAACCCTTTTAGATTTGATTTTAATGAATCATGACTGTGATTTTAAAAAGATATGTAATTTTGGCACTGGTGATGTGCACAACTTTTTATCTGTGCAGTTAAATTGTGATTTACCTAAAAATTTTCCCAAAAAAGAAGATATGCAGAAATTTTAAGAATTTTGATGCTTCAAATTTTTTAAATGATTTAGAAAATCAGCATTTTGATATATCTGAATTTGATAATGTAAATACAGCATATGATAATTTTAGCAAAAGTTTCATTGAGGATCATTGAGGTAGCTGACAAACACGCACCCTATTTAGGAAAGGAAAATTTTTCCTAATGAAGTACCATATATGAATGCAGAGCTTAAAAGTGCCATTTATCAGAATAAAAATGTTGTATAATAAATTTCAAAAATTCAGTGGTAGTAAGAACTGGGAGACATATAGGCGCCGCGCAATGCAACTATGTTACAAAACTAAAAAATAAATCCATTAAGCAATATTTTGTAGAGAGGTGTGCTGAAGGCCCGAGGTCGAAAGATTTCTGGCCAACAGTGAAACCTTTTTTTACAAATAAGGGAAATGTACACCAAAAGGAAACTGTCCTCTCTGAAAATAATGTTTTAATTACAAAACAGGAGGTGTGTGAGATATTTAATGATTATTTTGTAAATGTTGCAAAGAATATAGGAAGCAGTCAAATAAAGGTTAATGATGATCACCCGAGTATTTTGGCCATTAAAGATAATATTCCTGATCTTGATCAAAACAATTTTAACTTTTCCTCTATTGATCAAGACTTTGTTGAGAAACGTATACGTAAAATTAATGTTAAAAAAGCCACTGCATTTTGCTAAACCTGCTATTGTTAAACCCCTTACTGATATTGTTAATTTGTCATTATCATCATCGACCTTCCCTGACCGTCTTAAGGAAGCTCCTCAAGTTGCACCTATTCACAAAAAGAATAGTGTTTTAGAAAAAGGATATTATAGACCGGTAAGTGTATTACCGGCTATTTCTAAAATTTTTGAAAATGCCATAGAAGTACAATTAGTACAGTACTTTGATAAAATCTTCAGTCCTTTTTTGGCAGCTTTTAGATCTGGTTTTGGATGTCAGTCAACTTTATTATGAGTGATTGAAGATTGGAAATTAGCCTTAGATCAAAATAATACCTTGCAGCTATCCTTATGGACTTGTCAAAAGCATTTGACTGTCTCCCCCATGACTTGCTGCTACTGAAACTAAAAGCTTATGGTCTATCCAAATCCTCACTTGATATGTTATATAGTTATTTAACAAAAAGAAAACAATGTGTGAAAGTAAACCAAAATGTAAGTGGTATGCTTGACATATTTAAAGGGGTACCACAAGGTTCTATCCTTGGACCCATCCTATTTAATATTTTTATTAACGATTTGTTCTTTTTTGTAAAAAAATGTTCTTTATATAACTATGCTGATGACAATACTTTGTCAAAGTCTGGAAATTCCTTACAAGATGTAATTTCTGCTCTTGAGGAAGACAGCAATTATTTAATACAGTGGTTTTCTTCCAATAAAATGCAGGCCAACCCAGAGAAATTTCAAGCTATCTCTCTTGGCAAAAAAACACATGATAAAAAGATTGTGTTTGACTTAAATAGTATTTCTATATCATTTGAGGATGAGGTGAAACTTCTTGGAGTTACGATTGATTTTAAATTAAACTTTCATTTACACATTTCAAATATTTGTAAAAAGACTGCAAGGCAATTAAATGTTTTGAAAAGAATTGGGAAACATCTTAACAAACTGAGTAAGCTTACAATTTACTACTCTTTTGTTATGTCTAATTTTAGTTACTGCCCTTTGACTTGGCATTTCTGTGGGGAACAAAATACCAGAAAAATAGAAAAAATACAAGAACGAGCGCTTCGATTTATGTATGAAGACCATCTGAGCTCATACGAAACACTCCTACAGATTTCGAACCTTCCATCATTAAAAACTCGCAGAATGCGCTCAATTGCCTTGGAGACCTTTAAAATAATTAATAAAAAATGTCCTTTATTTATTCAAGATTTAGTTGTAATAAAAAACAATTCATATAATTTCAGGTATGTAAACACTGCTGAGGTACCTAGACCTAGAACCTCCAGTTATGGTAAAAGATCTTTTAGATTTGAGGCAGCACAAGTATGGAACTCACTTCCTAATGAGGCTAGACTCATGACTTCTTTTGACCAGTTTAGGAATTACATAAATTCCTGGTGTGGGGGTCAAAAATGCTTCTGCAGTTCATGTCGTTTCCACCCAGTGCTGTCTCGAAGATGAAATTTTTTTCTTTCTTTTTATGATGGCCTTTTGCTCTGCTTTTTATACATTTTTTTTAATATATCTGCCATTAAATGCTAGTGCATATTTTTAATTATTTATTGTTTGTATGCTTTTAGTTTGTTATATTTTATGATCTTCAAGTGATTTGCTGATTCCCCCGTTTCAATGCACATAGAGGCGCTTGCCACATGAGCTTTGACTCTGGAGGCTCACAAATCAAATAGAAGTTTGCTTTCATTATATTGCATGTTTTATTTGGTAGTATTTGCATGATGCTGCATGATTTTTAATGTGATAGTCGGTTAAAGAGCTCACCAGAGCTCATGTTTTCTCTGTTATAATGTATATATATGCCGACTCTAAATAAAATTTACTTACTTACTTACTTACTTATTTGAATAATCATGCAATATTTGGTCTGGTAATCAAAAAATAACTATTGATAAGTGGCGGCCAAGTGATCACATATCATATATATATATTTTACAAAACAAAATACATTCTTCTCAATGTGGCGGAAATTCCTCCTTAATTGTCACAAAAATGTGTAAAAACTATTAGCTACAATAATGAAAGATATTTTTGAGATGACCTTTGCAGTGAATAAATACGCTAAATCCGTTTGAGGTATACTGAATATATTTTAAGACGCCGTGTCAATAAGCATTTCTTCTTCTTTACAATTCAGCACTCCTACGACATACTAATGATAAAGTTCCGGGCAACCAGAGGGGGATTAAGGGGGTGGGGGGGCTCTTTTTGAGAAAAAAAAATAGTTGATTATATTGAGAATCAGTGAAGCGTGACGGGAATGGGCCCCCACTTATGAAAATTTCTAGATCCGCCACTAAACCGCACTTACTTTATTATGCCGCTCGTACAAGGGATCTAATTTCCATTTACAGTTTAAAGTGACTAATCTGGTCGCGTTGTGGTAGCTGTTGCATGTGTACCTAGCTACTCTGTGCTGGACCATTACGCGTTTGTGTGTTTGCGGTTTGGTTTATTAGTCACAGACGCAGCTGCTGTGGCTTTGGTCTTATATATAAGAGTATAGTTGAATTTTAATGGGGTTTTTTCTTTGTGGTTATCTGAAGGACTTATAACTTGTCTGGATGGAATGGTCAGACCCAGGCCTTCCTCCATTTTTGTGAACTATTGTGATGCTAGGTCGTCAGACATATTTTTGTTTCGTACTAAATTGTAAAATTATGCTATCATCTGCAAACAATCTTAGAGTGCTGTGTTTGATGTATTAACTACAGTAGTTTATATAGAATAGGAACAGGATAGGGCCAAAAACTGTTCCTAGGAAAACACCAGCTAGCTTTTATACACTAGGAACAGGATAGGGCCAAAAACTGTTCCTAGGAAAACACCAGCTAGCTTTTATACACTAGGAACAGGATAGGGCACAACACTGTTCGTAGAAAAACACCAGCTTTTATACACTAGGAACAGGATTGGGCACAACACTGTTCGTAGGTAAACACCAGCTTTCATACACTAGGAACAGGATAGGGCCAAAAACTGTTCCTAGGAAAACACCAGCTTTTATACACTAGGAACAGGATAGGGCCAAAAACTGTTCCTAGGAAAACACCAGCTTTTATACACTAGGAACAGGATAGGGCCAAAAACTGTTCCTAGGAAAACACCAGCTTTTATACACTAGGAACAGGATAGGGCCCAAAACTGTTCGTAGGAAAACACCAGCTTTTATACACTAGGAACAGGATAGGGCACAAAACTGTTCGTAGAAAAACACCAGGTGTTACGTTTTTTTGGGTTCGAATTGTTTGTGTGCAGGATGTTAGGAAATCTTCAACCCATTTTGATGTGTGGGATTCATTGCCATCATATTTAGTTTAATTTGATATTATACGTAGTCTTTTGTGAGTTATATTTTGACTAAGTCCATCACAATTATGTCAGTTTGGACATTATTGTCAATTTTTTGCAATAGTTCTTATACTAATGGTTCTAGTTGGGGTTCACACATGATCTTGATGTACGGAATCCGTGTTGAAGGTAAAAAAAATATCTCTAGATTAATGTGTTCCATGTTGTACATAGTATGCATGCAGGTGGGTGATATCGGTCTATAATTCATACCGCATTATCATGTTTCAAATCTTCTGGGATTTTTTCTTTGTCTGGCGACTTTTGAAACATTTATGTGATGCGGTCGAGATGTCACGTACTTTCAAGTTTGATCTGCACCATTGCTTTATTAGGGAGCTACCACAGTTGATTTTTATTTGGGGGTAGGATGAAAAATTTTGTCCTGCATTTTTTTTAGTTGTAATGTCCTGCCTTTTTATTTTTCACTCTGTTCGGTCCTGCCTTTTTTTTTTTTTATAGTTTATCCTGATTTTGTTTTACCTAAATTGTCGTCCTGACTTCTTTTTTGTAAGTGTCTCATCCTGACTTTTTTTTTACTCAAAACTCCTGTCCTGCCTATTTTTTTCAAATTTCATCGTACCCCCCCCCCCCCCCCCCCCCCCTAAAAATCAAATGGTAGCTCCCTTAGGATTGATCTTGTCCAGTTATTTTATGACACCCTTCTTTGAAATGATTATATTTTTCATTTTTGGATAGTATGATTTCTATTTATCTGGTATAGGTGCACTTTATGTTTTTCCGGGGAATCCTTTTCGATTCTGACTATTTTAGATGTTGGCTTTATCTGATATATTATAATTTAGGTTCCTGTCTTTTCTAACTGCGGCAATGCCTATGTTGTCATTTGTCATGTTGTCATACTTTTAATCAAGGACGTATAACTAACACTCTAGATAATATATACGTCCTTGCTTTTAATGTTTATAAACAATTATTAAAAGTTCTCACATTGTTTTTATCTCATATTGTAATCTGGTAATTCTGAGTCTGGTTTTTACACTGGTTGGCTACATAACACTTTTTCTATATACTTCCACTTACCATTTGTTATTAATGCTCTCTTTAAGTTTTTGTATTTTTGCCTTGTTTTGGACTGTGTTTGCCCTCTATATATAGTCTTTTAACTTCATATATCATGATTTTAAGGTTTTATCATAGGTACTAAAAGCTTTCTCAAGAAAGACATATTGTCATCTGAATGCTTAGCTCTACTTATATTATCAAAAAGGGACAAAAATCAAATATCCTAGTATTCAACATGTAGGAGTAATATGGAAATACTTACTATGATTCTCTTGTTATGCAGGTAAATGCTCATAAAAAAGGACTAAGTTCAACTATTTCCCAAAAGAGCCATATTAATAAAAATTAAAATCGGATTTTTATCCTGACCACATAATAACAGCAAGCAAATTGAAAACTTTTTATCATTCAAACTGTTAGATGAGTTTTCTGGAATAGCTATATCATGTATCCATTATGGATCATTATGATAATGGATCATAATGGGACGGGTAAAATGATATGCCATCTAACTTTCAGTTGCAAGGGCATAAAAATCTATTTTGAAAAAAGCAAAGGGTGTGATTACTCTTACCATATATTTAGAATAGCTGAAATGAAATTATGCAATGAACCAGCCGGCACTTCGGCTAAGATGAAAACTTCGTAAGGGTCCTGCGGGACCCGGTGTCTCGCCTACTTTTGTTGTAAATTGCAGATTCAACAAAAATGAAGGAAAAAAATCAATAAAAATATTCCTCTTGATACTATCTTTTGATTGTAAAGAAGCTTTTGTCCAACTTTGGTAAAAATCCAGGATATAGTTTATGAATATAATAAATGTTTTAGTTAATGAATCTAATAAATGTTTAGTTAATGAATCTAATAAATATTGTAATGATTATGTTTATTTATGTTGGCCTAATTTGTGTTGAATGGCCTGATAGTTGTTTACCAAATTATTATATAACTGTGCAGTTTAGGAATCACTGGAACAATCACAGAATGATTAGAACTTTCTAGAATGATCCTTATAAAAGATGCGTAATTTAAACTTCTACGTTATTCCAGAAACTTCCGTTGTAACTTTCCAGGATTTTCCACAATGTTCCATTATAGAGTGTTCTAGAATTTTCCATGACAACACTATATATACAGACACTAAAGTTAAACTCTCATAATTAAACTTGGACATAGACATTGATAGACATTAGTATTCACAGCATTTGGATTGACACTTTTATTCTACAAACAACATCATACTGGATTGTGACATTAGTAGTGAACATAATATTCAAATTGGATTCCGAAAGATTTCCGGATACAGATAAAGATAACAGATTGGACTCATATTTTGACAGTTAAGTTAACAGTAATATTTGTGTAATACCTTTTGTAAACTTTTGTATATTAAATATTGTTAAATTTTACTATTGATTTGTGTCTTTTGTTGGCTACAATTTAAAGGCGATTTCTGGCCGTAACAGAAATTGGGGGCTCGTCCGGGAGATCTTTAAAAATATTTTATTCAAAATTTCATTAGTATTTTTATTATAACTAGCCAACAAAATTCTACAAAATGGCACTTGATGCTGGTAAATTTTTGAAAACGCCAGACCTGGAGAGTTTTGATAATTTAAAGAAAGAGGAATTAGTGTTGCTTGCTAAACAACTGAAATTAGTTTTTAAAGTATCTATGAGAAAACAAATTATAAAAAATTTGGTTATAGACAAATTAGTTGACGCAGAAATTTTAGGTGAAGAGGCTCTTGATCTTAAGGTCGAAAATGTTGACACCTTTAAATTAAAGCAGCTTGAATTAAAAACAATTGCAAGCAGAATTGGAAATGAAGGAAATGTTGGATATAGAGAAAAGAAAAGAAAAAGAAGATGAATTTAAATTAAAAGAACTTGAAATGAGAGAAAGGCTAGAGATGGAAAAACTGAAAATTGAAATGGTCAAAGAAGAAAGCAACACTGAAGTTCACTCGAAATCAGATTATTTTGATGCAGCAAAAAATATACGTTTGGTTCCTAAATTTTGTGAAAAAAACAGTTGATAAATATTTTCAACAGTTTGAGAAAATTGCAAATAATTTGAAATGGCCGAAGCCATATTGGACTACGATGCTGCAAAGTGTTTTTGAGGGTAAGGCCGCTGAAATTTATTCCGCACTTCCATCAGAAAAAAGTTCTGATTATGATATGGTAAAAAAGGAAGTTTTGAAAGCTTATGAACTAGTACCAGAAGCATATAGACAGAAATTTAGATCCTATAAAAAGTTTGATTCACAAACATATGTGGAATTTGCTCGGGAAAAAGAAGATCTATTTGATAAATGGCTTACGTCAAAGAAAACAGATAACAATTTTGATAACCTAAGACAATTGATGTTATTAGAAGAGCTCAAACAATGTGTTCATTTAGACTTAAAAACACATTTAGACGACAAAACTGTTGAGTCAATACATGATGCAGCTGTTATTTCAGATAATTATACTCTTTCACATAAAAGAAGTTTCAAGGGTCAATATGTTAATACTTCCAGTGGAAATTACAAAAATCAAAGCACTGAGCATACTGATAGTAAGCCTGTTCCACAGAATAAGAGTCAGTCCAGTTATAATATGTCTAGTCCAAAATTTGATACTTTTGAGAAGAAGTCACTGACTTGTGCTTATTGTAAGAAGATTGGTCACCTGATGGCTGATTGTTTTAAACTCCAGAAGAAGAATGAACGAGATAATAAGCCGAAGACCAGTGCTTGTACGACACCTTATATTACCAGTACATTGGAATGTCCTGCGAGTCAGGCTTTTAAGTCCAGTTTTTGTGATTATATGGAGGAATATAAACCCTTTATGTCTGATGGGTTTGTTGCTATTGTTGATGATACCACTCTTCAGCCTATTAAGATTTTACGGGACACTGGAGCTTCTCTATCTTTATTGTTAGAAGGTGTGTTGCCTTTGTCTGAGAAGACTTCTGTTGGTGCCTCCGTTTTGTTACAAGGTGTAGAGTTGGGTTGTATAGATGTTCCTCTTCATCGTATTTATCTGAAGTCAGATTTGATAACTGGACCAGTTGTTGTAGGTGTTCGTCCTAATCTCCCTGTTGAGGGTGTTACATTATTGCTAGGAAATGATCTAGCTAGGAACAAAGTGGTTGCTGAACCAATTGTTACCAGTGAACCGGTGGTGGATGTTAAATCACCTGAAGATGATGCTGAATTGTATCCAGCTTGTGTTGTTACTAGGGCGATGGCTAGAAAACAACAAAATGAGA
Source organism: Mytilus trossulus (assembly GCF_036588685.1). Taxonomy (NCBI): domain Eukaryota; kingdom Metazoa; phylum Mollusca; class Bivalvia; order Mytilida; family Mytilidae; genus Mytilus; species Mytilus trossulus. Next base: position 2,387,583 of record NC_086374.1, read on the forward strand.
ATTTGCAAGAAGACAAATTTGATTACATGGACCTTTCTGACACTTTTATAGCTGATATTGCAGATCCTAGTAAACCAGAAAAGGCCATTATAAAACCACCTAGTGTTAACAAAAATGTTATTATGCCATGGCCAGATGTAAACAGCCATTCATTAGACCGAAAGAATTTACTTGAAGAACAACATAAAGACCCTGAGGTTATTCAGCTCAGCCAGAGGGCTCAACCACAGGAGGAAGCAGACAAAGAGGCTGAATGCTATTTCCATCAAGACGGCATTTTAATGAGGAAGTGGAGGCCTCCTGATGCTACCCCAGAGGAGGAATGGAGAGTGGTATACCAAGTTGTGGTGCCTAAAGTTTATCGGCAAGAAATTATTGGTCTTGCCCATGACACCCCCTTGGCTGGACACTTAGGTATAAGGAAGACTTGCCTTAAGATCTTGCAGCATTTCTACTGGCCCAGACTTAGAAATGATGTCGCAGAATACTGCAAATCATGTCATATATGCCAGGTTGTTGGTAAGCCTAACCAGAAAATACCACCAGCACCACTTCTGCCTATTCCAGCCTTTGACGAACCTTTCAGCAGAGTTCTAATTGACTGTGTTGGACCTCTACCAAAGACCAAGACTGGAAATGCATATTTATTGACAATCATGTGTACATCTACCCGCTTTCCTGAAGCTATTCCGCTCAGAAATATCAAGACACCTACTATCGTCAAAGCTTTGATCAAATTTTTCACATTAGTAGGACTTCCTAAGTCTATACAGTCCGACCAGGGATCAAATTTCATGTCAGGTTTATTTCAGCAAGTCGTATACCAGTTAGGGATTGCTCAGTACAGATCAAGTGCTTATCATCCAGAATCTCAAGGTGCCTTAGAACGTTTTCATCAAACATTGAAGAACATGATTAGAACTTTTTGTCTTCAATTTGACAGAGACTGGGATGATGGAGTTCACTTTCTACTTTTTGCGGTTCGAGAGGCTGTTCAAGAATCCCTTGGATTTAGTCCCTTTGAGTTGGTATTTGGTCATACTGTAAGGGGACCGTTAAAATTGATTAAGGAAAAGTGGCTTACTGAACATACTGACTTGAATCTTTTAGACTATGTATCTAGATTTAAAGAAAAATTGTTTACTGCTTGTCAAATTGCTCAGAAAAACTTAAAAAATGTACAGAACAAGATGAAAATATGGTATGATAAAGATGCCAGGGACAGAGTTTTTGAGCCTGGTGATAAGGTACTTGTATTTTTACCAGTCCCTGGACATCCTTTGCAGGCTAAATATTGTGGTCCTTATACAATAGAGAGTAAAATTAATGATTTGAATTATATTGTAAAAACTCCAGGTCGGCGCAAACAAAATAGAGTGTGTCATATTAATATGTTAAAACCATATTTTGAGCGTACTAATGTATGTGATAGTAAACCAGTTGCCACTTTAGGCATGATTAAATTTGAGAACAATCATGACAAACCAGATGTAATTGAACCAACTTTTAGTTGTAAAACTATGGAAGAGACAGTTAGATTGAAAAATTCAGAAATTTTGTCAAATTTAGATTCAAAACTTGCACATCTGTCTTTTGATCGTAGAGAAGAAATAAAAACTTTGGTATTTTCTTTCAAAAATCTTTTTCCAGATGTGCCTAACAAAACAACTGCTGTTTGTCATGATGTTGATGTAGGAGATGCTTCTCCAATTAAGCAACATCCTTACCGGCTCAATCCACTCAAACTTGAAGTTATGAGAAAAGAAATTAAATATATGCTTGACAATGATATTATTGAGCCGAGTAACAGTGAATGGAGCTCTCCTTGTCTCCTTGTGCCAAAACCAGATAAAACCTTTCGCTTCGTGACTGATTTCAGAAAAGTAAATTCAGTCTCAAAATCTGATTCCTATCCGATTCCAAGGATAGACGATTGTATTGACAATATTGGTCAAGCAAAATTTGTGAGCAAATTTGATTTATTGAAAGGTTATTGGCAAGTTCCATTGACACAGACGGCTCGTGAAATATCAGCTTTTGTTACACCAGATGGCTTATTTCAATATACTGTAATGCCGTTTGGCATGAAAAATGCTCCAGCTACATTTCAAAGAATGATCAATAATGTTATAAAAGATTTAGACTGTTGTTATGCTTATATTGATGATCTAATTGTATGTAGTGATAGCTGGGAACAGCATTTAACACATTTGTATGATACTTTTGATAGATTGTCAAAATCAAATTTGACTGTTAATCTTGGTAAAAGTGAATTTTGTCAGGCCACTGTTGATTATTTAGGGCATACAGTTGGCCAAGGTCAAGTAAAACCTATAATGGCTAAAGTGGAAGCTATTTCCAAATTTCCTCCTCCTACAAATAGAAAACAACTTATGAGATATTTAGGCATGATTGGATTTTACAGGAAATTTTGTTCAAATTTTGCTACTGTTGTTCAACCATTGACTCATCTTTTACGAAAAGACTCTAAATTTATCTGGAGTGAAAATTGTCAAAACGCTTTTGAAAATAGCAAATCACTTTTAATTAATAGTCCAGTTCTGATTACTCCAGACTTTCAAAAACAATTTAAACTTGCCGTTGATGCAAGCGATGTAGGAATAGGAGCTGTTTTATATCAAGAGACAGATGATAATGTTGAAAAACCTATATCATATTTTTCTAAGAAATTAGATAAACATCAGAAAAATTATTCAACTATTGAAAAAGAGTGTTTTGCAATGTTGTCAGCACTTCAACATTTTGATGTATATTTGAATCCCACTGTATATCCTATTCTTGTTTATACTGATCATAATCCTCTCACCTTCATGCATAAAATGAGAAACAAGAATCAGAGGTTGACTAGGTGGAGTTTATTGTTACAGGAATATGATGTAATTGTAAAACATATTAAGGGTAAAGATAATGTAATAGCTGATGCTTTATCTAGAGCTTATTAAATCACTTTGTATATATTATGTATTTTTGTTCATATTATTCACGATAAGTTTTTGTTACACTAAAACTTCTTTTAAGGGGGGAGGTGTTATGATATTGTAATGATTATGTTTATTTATGTTGGCCTAATTTGTGTTGAATGGCCTGATAGTTGTTTACCAAATTATTATATAACTGTGCAGTTTAGGAATCACTGGAACAATCACAGAATGATTAGAACTTTCTAGAATGATCCTTATAAAAGATGCGTAATTTAAACTTCTACGTTATTCCAGAAACTTCCGTTGTAACTTTCCAGGATTTTCCACAATGTTCCATTATAGAGTGTTCTAGAATTTTCCATGACAACACTATATATACAGACACTAAAGTTAAACTCTCATAATTAAACTTGGACATAGACATTGATAGACATTAGTATTCACAGCATTTGGATTGACACTTTTATTCTACAAACAACATCATACTGGATTGTGACATTAGTAGTGAACATAATATTCAAATTGGATTCCGAAAGATTTCCGGATACAGATAAAGATAACAGATTGGACTCATATTTTGACAGTTAAGTTAACAGTAATATTTGTGTAATACCTTTTGTAAACTTTTGTATATTAAATATTGTTAAATTTTACTATTGATTTGTGTCTTTTGTTGGCTACAATTTAAAGGCGATTTCTGGCCGTAACATGCTTTAGTTAATGAATCTAATAAATGTTTTAGTTAATGAATCTAATAAATGTTTTAGTTAATGAATCTAATAAATGTTTTAAAAACTTAACTGCAGACTGGATGCAATGTAAACTGGAAGAAAAACTAACTCCATTAATAAGTAAAATACAGATACGCAGGTACATAATATTAACAAAATTTTCTTTAAGAGTGTACTAGCTTTTGATTTTCAACAAATCAATCTATTTTTTCCGTATTTTACTTTAAATGGACTTATATTTTCTGCCGGGAAACAACACATTCACTCTGTGGTTAAATTTTTAAAAAGTTTGATAACTTTCATATACTATTTTTAATTTGTACCAAACTTGGACAGAAGCTTGTTTATGATCAAATTTTGTGAATATTTTGTATATCTGTATTTTACTTATGAATGGACTTAGTTTTTCTTCCAGGTACGTAACATAATGTCATTATATCCATATACATGATAAAGTTAAAGTTTTTAAAACATTTTTTAGATTCATAAGCTATTCTGGATTTTTTCCAAACTTGGACAGCTTTTTTCGGAAACTTCTTACAATCAAAAGATAGTATCAAGCGGAATATTTTTATTTATTTTTTCCCTCATTTTTGTTGAGCCTGCAATTTACAGCAAAAGTAGGCGAGACATTGGCTTCCGCGGAACCCTTGCAATTTTTTTATATAAATAAGGCCGTTAGTTTTCTCGTTTGTTTTACATTGTCATATCGGGGCCTGCTATAGCTGAGTGACTATATGGTATGGGCTTTGCTCATTGTTGAAGGCCGTACAGTGACCTATAGATGTTAATGTCTGTGACATTTTGGTCTCTTGTGGACAGTTGTCTCATTGGCAATCATACCACATCTTCTTTTTTATATTCACTTGTTAGTAGGCTATATAGGTGTCAGCATTTTCAATAATTATATTTTATTTGAAAAGCTCCTCGTAACTAAATTCCGCTTGTCTTTTGAGGAGACAAAATCATTAATAACTACCGTTAATTCTTTTTTGGGGGTACATTCTTCAAGCTGAAAAACGGTACTGTTCATAAACAGTCAATAGGAAAAATACATGAATAGTGATATTTATTCTACAACAAAATAAAATTACTTCCCCTTTCTTTATCGATTCTACGTGTGTTGCTGTTACATCAATCCAATCAATGAATATATATATGTGTGTAACGTGAATGTAAACAACATAGGGGTGTTACACGTGAGTTATATTTTAGATATGTATTATCTTACACGGAAATGGTTGTACAATGTTCAGCATATCATGAATATTTATAGCAGAGGCGCTTCCGGATGGACCAGCAATTTTTTCTTAATATTTGAGTGTTATATCTTATGTGGCGCCCCTTTCTATTATTGGGGGGAAAATGCATTATATATGCCACATACAACATATTCACACTTATGTTGCTAATATCGTATGGATAAGAGCAAGAACCAAGACTGAGATCTTTAAATTATAAAAGTGATTATATAGTTAGGCCTACATGTATAATAATTAGTTTATCAAATATCAGCACCAAAACGTAAATTAAAACGGTTAATAAATTAATCTACATGTTCTTGTCAAGTATAATGACACTATGCAAATCCTTTTCAAAGGTATAATTCACATTAAAATAAAATATACCATCTATTACAGGTACGTATAGCGAATGTCAAGTTTTGCAATTTTTGGTAAAACGACAAACATTCTTGCCCCCCCCCCCCCAAAAACCCCATTCTTCTGCCTTCAAAATACCAGTCTTCAACACACAGGTGTTATACCCCCATAGTATTATCGTACTTTGAATGAAAACTATCAACTAACTAACTAACTAACTAATTTTATTCAGTATAAAATCCAGTACAAAAGGATCATCGCTGAAACACATAAACATATATATACTAGAACACACCCGTGTTATTGCGGGTCCGTGACTAAATTTAAGTATATAACTATGCGCAAGCATTAATTTAGTATTAGTATTGTCATCTGATAAAGTCATGCCGATTATAAGATTCACAGTATTCTCTACTTTCAAATCTAAATCTGTCTGTTTGAATCCTGAATACATCGTTTGGTGGTGCGCCTGTCAGATGCGGAACGTATAAATAAGGTAATCGGTAACAGGTGAAAATATTATTGGTATCGGTATCGGACTCGACCCGGAACTTCTTAATTATTGGCAATATTAATTACGTGGAAAACAAAAGAGCCTGGAGTGGTGTCATTTTTCATCTACACCTTTGTACTATATTAGTTACATATAAAGTTGAATTCTTTGATTCGTCGTTTTTACGTGATGACGGCTGACAAATTGGACCTCGTAATTTTAGTATTATAGATAAAACTGACGAGGAAAAGGTAACACACGGCCACCGAAAGCTTTACTATTTGTAGAGCCCAGGTGGTGGTGTGGTCTAGCGGGACGGCTGCAGTGCAGGCGATTTGTTGTCACGATATTACAGTAGCATGGGTTCGAATCCCGGCGAGGGAAGAAAAAAAAATTTCCGAAAGCAAATTTAAAGATCTAACATTGTTGGGTTGATGTTTAGACGAGTTGTATATATAAAAACATATAAAACAGAACAGCCAACAATTTTGACACTTATAACAAGCAATAGACAAAACTAACACTTCATTTCAAATGTACAAACAAGCAAACTTCTACTCTATAAACAATATCGTTTTATAAATGTTAATGATATTAATTGCTCTCAAAATGATTATAATGACATGAATGAGAAAGTGGGTAAAAGTTGATACTTTTTTCCAAGTGAGGCAAACTTTAGAGCATCTCGAATAAAAAGACAGTTACGTAGGGATATGACTCAGTTAAAGGGTCATTGAATAGCCAAATACATCTACGGTTAATGGGCAATTTAAGAAAGGTTGGTGATAAATTATGTCAGCCAGTATTGAAGTACGATTATTAAGCTCATGATACCCTCGGGTACTTATACTATAGTCAACCAGCAGTAGTCCGTTCCAATCCAGTGCTGTGAAGAATGAAAAAAAAATTCACTCGTCCAAAACGCTTTTCCAGATCTATTACTGTCAAGTAGGTATAACTAGCGATTGGCGCGTATCATAAAATGAATTGATTAAAAACTCCTAACTGAGTGAGACCCCCTATACCCCCTACCCTCTACTATCACATTTACAACTACATTTAACATTTCGACGTACGAAGGCTTATAGCCGTAAAGGGCTAGGGCAGAAGAATATTTTTGATGAATTTACCTCTCATTTTCATCTGTTGCTACGTATGCTTAATCTTTCCACTTTCAAAGTGTATACAACTGTTCCCAATGTTTTGTTTTTACTCCTGTGTAATGCAAAATTATTCATGTTCAGCTCTTACCAGGCTATTCATGTTCAAAACCCTCCTGCAACACGCACCGACCATCAAATGAATGTCCCCTTTATTAGAAATCTTTTCTTTGTTAAAAGGTCATGATAGCTGTTTTTTTCCAATAAAAAAAAATCGTATTCTTTCTGAGACTACTTTCAATGTGTCTTCTTGTTTGATTCATGTGTGCTGTGTCTTTCTCATTGCAGGATTGACATGTGATTACAACTAAGTTCTATGATGAAGTCTGCGACTTACTACAACAAGACTCGGATAATAATCGGTATTATCTGTCTTTCATGTGCTATTCTCCTACTTATATGGATGTTACCTAGGTCGACAGAACCAGTGTATACACACTTTGAAGGAAACCCCCATGATGAGGAAATAATGACAAGACTGAACCGTGAAAAAGTTAGAATGGATAACGAACAGATGGTCCGCATAATACGGGAACATTTTATAGAGCCGCCATCTACACTTCCATATCGACTTGATAATCCTGAAAAGTTGGATTTCTCCAGTGGTCAGGCTCCATTTGTTGACAACCGACTCGGTTTTATGGTAAGATAAGAAAGGTTAAGTTCCAGACATTTCTATAGTCTAAGCCAAATATAATAACTGTCTACTCTACGTACGTTTGTACTAGAGCAGATCGTACTCTACGTACGTTTGTACTAGAGCATATCGTACTCTACGTACGTTTGTACTAGAGCATATTGACATATTTAAGTTATCATCCAAGGTTGAAGCAAACATTATAAAATGCCTTGGCCAAATATCGTTTTCTATGTCGTGTATACTGGAGTTTGTTTTCTGATCTTTTTCGGGTCAAGATTGCATAAAATGCAACCAAAACCCTATGGTACCAACTTGATATCTAAATCTTCTCAAGGGTTATCACTACATTTGAGATGCACGAAATATAGTGCATTGATCATAACATTCTAGATTGCCTAACAAAGTAATTTTAACACACTATTTTGTATGTAAATATAAGAATGTTTAAAATATTTACAATATGATGAAAATAAACGCAATATTTCGCTAGACCAACTAGCTTTATCAAGCGTGCATCTATCCAGGTGAAATCGGATGTAGATGATAAGAAACTTTTGCAGCTCAATGTATATGTTGAACTTAGCTGCCTTAAAAATAAGAAAATTTTGCAGCTCAATGTCTATGTTGAATTTGGATTGAGCTGCCTTGAAAATAAAAAAAAATTGCAGCTCCATGTATATGTTGCTCTTGGATTAAGCTGCCTTAAAAATACATAATTGGTAGTTGAAATTAGCAACGTCCATTGGCCGATATTACGGGATAAAAAGGACACATATATCTTATCTATGAACATTTCCAGAAATTAATCAATGAAATAATTATATGCTCAGCTATTCAAGATATAAAATGATGCTCAACTTGTCAAGAAAGTCACGTAACTTTTGTTAGGTCCATGGATATAATATCTGTTCTAAAAATATCAACGATGATCTTTAAAAACTGAAGTTATCTTCCTATATCCCGAATTAAAGTTGAACCAACTTCAACCAAATGTTTACAGTCGATTTTATTGAGTGTGAAACCAAAGGTAACATCTTTGGTTAGCTTGCTTGTTAGCTGAACCATGAAGTAGTTGTTAACTCAGATTTACTAGTCTACCCTCCTTTAAGAGTAGACTAGTCCAGCAGATAACCATTCTATCTGTCTGTTGGACTAGGCTACTTCGAAAGAAGGATAGTATACCTGACCTTATAATGACTTCACGGTTCAGGTAACAAGCAAGCTAACCAAAGATATTACCTTTGGCTACACACCCGGTGATATCGGCTGTAATCCAAAACCATATTTCATGTTACTTCCACTGATTAATTTTTTATTCAAACTGATTACAGTGTTCATGGTATTTTATGTGTTTGAATAATTTGCAGGAAGGTGGATTTTACATAGAATGTGGTGCTTTGAATGGAGAAAGAAGATCAAACACACTATTCTTTGAACGCCACAGAAAATGGAATGGATTGTTAATAGAGGCTGACCCTTCTAATTATGCCAAACTTCAAAGAAAACAGAGGAAAGCTTTTACGATGAATGCTTGTTTAAACCCGTACCCATATCCTGCAAAGGTAAATTAATAAAAGAAATCTAAGCACATAGTAAGAGAAAAAAATCATGCTGCATGAAGGGCTACAGCCTACTGGTCATTTTGGTTATACCAACTTAACAGAGAAAAATTTATGAAAAAATCTTGTAATGAAACTTTCAATTTCACTATTTATCCTGAAAAGCTATAAATTTGTGCATGCCATTTTATTGAGACAAGGATTAGTAAATGTCGACTTGAATCAATTAATAAATTTGAAATAATCACTTCATCAGTGGTTAATGTAGACAGTAGTTCTTCTGAACTGATTGTCTCATGATCAGACTGGCTGATGATCTAGCAAACAAGGAAGATAAACAACTGATACAAAGCACGAAATAAAAAGCATCAGGGTCATGGAGAAACTTTCCATCATATCAACATGTACTGTGTTTACTGGGCCATGCAGTTTAATTTCAAAATTTGTTTATCTATTTTAATAAATCAACAGAAATATATGCGAGATACAAATGTATGTACATTTAACTCTATATTTGCACTTCTTACTCTTAAATAGGTGATGAATTTCTGTTGTATTATTATTTTTGCCATACCATAAGTCTGTACAATAAAAGTTGTTTTTCACTTGTTCCATTATAATTCTGTTTCAGCTCAATTTCAACAAAGCATCTAACATGGGGCGAGTGGTTCATGATTTAACAGTACAGAACTGGTTGAAGCAATGGAAACTTCAAGAAAACATGATAGAGGTCCAATGTTTCCCGCTTTACTCGATACTTCTCTCTCTCAATCAGACAACGGTGGATTTTTTTAGTCTGGATGTGGAAGGTGATGAACTGAGAGTCCTGAAAACTATTCCTTTTGACAAAGTTGATATCAAAATGATAACTGTGGAATATATAAACCAACCAGGCAGTGTTGGTGATTTAAACAAGTTCATGGTGGAGAAAGGATATGAACCATTGATAAAGATGCATAAGGACGACGGAACAGTGACTGATGTTATATACAGGAAAAAGTCTTGATGTGAAGGTCTGATTTATAGTGAAGATACAAGTTTATTCATTAGAGAAAACATTGCAGAAAAGCCTCCACCAATGAGAGAAAGGACAGTGAAAATATTCCAGGCCAATGTATTTCTTATACATGTGTTCTATATTATAGGTGCTCATAATTTTTCAACTTTTTGAATATTTTTATGGAATAAGATTTATAAGCATTAAGTGTGACATCATTAAAAGTTTTTTTTTATTAATTTTATTAATAAACTTGTTTAATTCTTGTTTGCCACTATAGTATTTTCAGACCAATTGACAGTTGTTCTCCTGCAGTGTGGGTCCTCTTGGACATAGTACATTGTACTTAACTTATTTAACTATTCATTACTGCTACATGTTTGCATTTAATTTCATACACGTGCATCCAACTGTCAATGCCTTTGCTGCTGCTTGATAACAGGAATACCAAATTTAATGGACAGAGTACAAGAGACAAACCATAGTGCAGTCTTGTTATTCAAATTCTCCATTTGAGAAATTCATGGATGTGTGAAAATCTGCAAATGTGTTAACACCAAAAGAATATAGATTGATAACTGTAAACCAGAAAACAGTATTTTTGTAAAGCAATGCACTGGATAAAAGTCAAACATAAATCATTTGTGGATATATTAGTTTTTATTCCTTAACTTATTTTCTAAATATTGAATCATAAAATATGATTACTCCCAAAGTAATAAAAATGTTTAAATTAAGTTACCCTATAAAGGTTCCTCAGAAACTATATGAATAATATCATAACACAATTATTGCCGATGTGCTACAAACTACTGAGTAAATGCTATCATCCCATTACAAAACTTTATAAAAATTACTATAAAAATATATAACAATCTTTGCTGAATTTTCCACAATGTGTTTGATTGCTAAGTATTCATTCACATCTATCAGGATGTGCCCATTGGTCCAAAACTTTTCCTATCTTCAATTTGATTGGATCTGTGGCAGCACATAATTCTCTAACAACACTCTAAATAGAATAAGAAACAATATGTGAATTAATGAGGAAAACAAGTAATAAAGATTTAAGAGATGTGCCATGAGCCATCGCTTTTTCGAAGAATAAAGTTACTCCTCAATCATCAATGTCAAATCAGAAATTTAAAACAAACCTAAATGGAGGTTTTTACAATATATATAAACCAGTCACATGAAAACATTGTCCTTTAACTTGAAAATCACCTTTTTTATGAATAAAACCCAATACTTCAGAAATATAAAATCTAAAATTCATAAAATCACAAGGCAGTTCATGTCAATATATATTAACAATTTACCAAAATTTCAAGAAAACTGCTCTGACAAAGCATTTTTAAATGTGAAAAACTGGAAAATCCACTATCTCAAAGTATAAAACTCCATAACTTGGAAATGCTACATCCAAAATTAATGAAAATCAACAGGGAATTCACTTCATAGATATAAACAATTCATCAAAGTCTGGCTACAGTGTTTTTGAGTTATTGAGTTAATGAAAAGCATAAGTTTATTATTTTTTTATAGTGTTTGCAAGGAAACTACATAAGGAGACATGTTCCAATCAACCAAGGACCATAACTCCTGATCAGCAAAAGTGAAAATCCTCGACATCAATTTGAAACTTTAACTCTATATTTTCACCAATAAAAAACAATTCACAATTAGAATACTGGTAGCATTAATTAAACAGTTCATAAGTTGACATCCACCAACCTGTGTTTTAATCCCAAATCAATAACTGTCTAAATATTTTTAAACTTACATCAGATAATGTAGGTATTTGGGTATTATCTACAATCTGTTCAGGTGAGCTAGCTCCCACTATATATGACTGGACATTTTCCTGTTGAACCAACCAGGCTAAAGATGCTTTGGCCATGGTCACATCGGCTCTCTTGCATATATCTCTTATCTTATCTAAAGCCTGAAACAAGATTTATACTGGACATTAATAAATAATACTAGAGATGCTTTGGACCTGGTCACATTGGCTCTTTTACATATATCTCTAATCTTATCTAAAGCCTGAAACAAGATTAAAACTTTGTATTGAAGATAGAGCTCATATAAATGATGGACATAGTCAGACAAATTGTAATGGTAGACTTGTGCTACTTATTTGTGTGTAGTTCTAAATATGGCCATGTGTTCACTGGTAAACGGACAAAAAGTCACAGAACATAAAGTCACAAATTTGTTAGGACAAAAAATCACTTTTTGTCTGTGACTTTTTGTCCGTGACATTTTGTCCTGCGACTTTCTGTCCTACATTCGTGTTCAATTGCTCTTCAAAATATTTTCTTTTTTGTCATGGTGTTATCAGTTTGTTTTGTATATGAGTTTGATTGTCCTTTTGGTATTTATTAGATTTATACGACCGCAGAGGTTGAACCCTGAACGGTTGGGACAAGTATGGACACAACATTCAAGCTGGATACAGCTCTAAATTTGGATTGTGATTAAATAGTTGACACAGCATAGGTTTCTGACACAGAATGAATGTGGTCTTATGAACTTAAAATTTTTGTTTTGCCTTTGAGCAATTCACTATGCTGTTGAATATTAATCCTCTCAAAAAAATGGTTGAAGACATTTCTTTTTATTTATGAAATTTCAAATGAGAAAAAATGAATTCCCCCCCCCCCCCCCAATTTTTTTTCTCACACCCCCCTATCATTTATTCCAAAACTAATCACAATTCAAATTTCTAATGGAGTTTGCAACAATAATTACTCATTTAAATACATCATAAAATATTAAAATGTAAAAATGTGCTTGTTATCACTGAATGGTAAAGATTGTCTTAATTTATTAGTTGGAAGTAAAAGTGAATATACATTGTATATTGTATAAAACAATGATTTTAGTTGATTCAACTACCTATTCTTGACAAAGAAAGAAAACTCCAATTGAAATTCTTGCTATTGCACAATATTGTGCAATTAGATATTTCTTGCTATTGAGCAATACTGTGCAATTGAAAATACTTGCTATTACACAATACTGTGCAATTGAAGATTTCTTGCTATTGTGCAATACTGTGCAATTGGAAATTTCTTGTTATTGCTGAGTACTGTGCAATTGAAAATTTCTTGCTATTGCAATTATTGCACAATACTTAATATAATAATTTTAGATCCTGATTTGGACCAACTTGAAAATTGGGCCCAAAATAAAAAATCTAAGTACATGTTTGGATTCAGCATATCAAAGAACCCCAAGAATTAAATTTTTGTTAAAATCAAACAATGTTTAATTTTGGACCCCGATTTGGGCCAACTTGAAAACTGGGCCAATAATCAAAAATCTAAGTACATTTTTAGATTCAGCATATCAAAGAACCCCAAGGTTTCAATTTTTGTTAAAATCAAACTAAGTTTAATTTTGGACCCTTTGGACTTTAATGTAGACCAATTTGAAAACAGGACCAAAAATCAAGAATCTACATACACAGTTAGATTTGGCATATCAAAGAACCCCATTTATTCAATTTTTGATAAAATTTTGGACCCTGATTTGGACCAACTTGAAAACTGGGCCAATAATAAAAAATTTAAGTTCATTTTTAGATTCAGCATATCAAAGAACCCCAAGGATTCAATTTTTGTCAAAATCAAACTAAGTTTAATTTTGGACCCTATGGACCTTAATGTAGACCAATTTGAAAACAAGACCAAAAATTAAGAATCTACATACACAGTTAGATTCGGCATATCAAAGAACCCCAATTATTCAATTTTTGATGAAATCAAACAAAGTTTAATTTTGGACCCTTTGGGCCCCTTATTCCTAAACTGTTAGGACCAAAACTCCCAAAATTAATACCAACCTTCCTTTTATGGTCATAAACCTTGTGTTTAAATTTCATAGATTTCTATTTACTTATACTAAAGTTATGGTACGAAAACAAAACAAAAATGCTTATTTGGACCCCTTTTTGGCCCCTAATTCCTAAACTGTAAGGACCAAAACTCCCAAAATCAATACCAATCTTCCTTTAGTGGTCATACACCTTCTGATTAAATTTCATAGATTTCCATTCACTAATACTAAAGTTGTGGTGCAAAAAAGTTGATTCAACTACTATTATATACAAAGAAAAATAACTCCAATTGATTTTTATTTACTTAAAAACCAAGAAAAATGCTTCTTTGGACCCCTTTTTGGCCCCTAATTTCTAAACTGTTAAAACAAAAAGTCCCAAAATCAATCCCAACCTTCCTTTTGTGGTTATAAACCTTGTGTCAAAATTTCATAGATTTCTATTTACTTAAACTAAAGTTACTGTGTGAAAAAAAAGAATATGCTTATTTGGGCCCTTTTGGCCCCTAATTCCTAAAATGTTGGGATCAAAACTCCCAAAATCAATCCCAACCTTCCTTTTGTGGTCATAAACCTTGTGTTAAAATTTCATAGATTTCTATTCCCTTTTACTAAAGTTAGAGTGTGAAAACTGAAAGTATTCGGATGACGACGCCAACGTGATAGCAAAATACGACGAAAATTTTTCAAATTTTGAGGTTGTATAAAAATAAACAAAATACATCTATTACATGTATTAAAGAACTGTATAAATTTTGAAGCAAGCTGTACAACCTTTCATGAACTGGAAACACATTTATGTCTGAAACAAATATGCTGGATTGGGGATCAGCTGTGAATAAAGTGTTGTGTTTTCTCAGATGTTTTCCATTGAAATTTGACATTTAAAATCATTACCTCAAAAACTTCTTTCTCTGCTCCTGGTTGACCATGTCTAGATATATCACAACTGCAACAGATATAAAAGGACTTTTCAATAAAAGTATCAGATAGTACAACTAGTATTGGAAAGATTTAAATGGGTGTAAAGTAACATAAGGTGTTGTCAAGACATTAGTGTTTACCTTGCATCAAAATAAATTGGGAATGTGAAGAAAAAGACATAGTTCCATGTACATGATGTATTTTTTACTTTATTTCCATTTAAAAGCCCATGGTCAATGTTATAAAATGACAAGAGTGCACATGCTGAAATGTCTCGCCTTATTTACTAATCATTGATATAATGTTGATTGTCCTAAGTATAAAGCTTTATTACAACTGTCACATAAACTTAACATTAACCAAGATATCTAAACAAAGACCAATGAACCATGAAAATGAGGTCAAGGTCAGATGAACCATGCCAGGCAGACATGTACAGCTAACAATGCTTCCACACATTAAATATAGTCGACCTATTACTTATAGTTTAAGAAAAATAGACCAAAACACAAAAACTTAACACTGTGCAATGAACCGTGAAACTAGTCATTGTCAAATAAAATGCGCAGGACTGACATATAGATCATAAAATATTTCCATACACCAAATATAGTTGACCTTTGGCATATAATATTAGATAAAAAGACCAAAACTCAAAAACTTACCTATAACCACTGAACCATGAAAATGAGGTCAAGGTCAAATTACATCTGGCCGCTAGACATATACACCTTACAAGCATTCCATACAACAAATATAGTAGACCTATTGCATAAAGAATAAGAAAAACAGACCACAACACAAACACTGAACCATGAAAATGAGGTCAAGGTCAAATGACATCTGCCCGCTAGACATGTACATCTTACACGCATTCCATACAACAAATATAGTAGACCTATTGCATAAAGTATAAGAGAAACAGACAAAAACACAAAAAACTTAACTATAACCACTGAACCATGAAAATGAGGTCAAGGTCAGATGACACCTGCAAGTTGGACATGTACACCTTACAGTCCTTCCATACACCGAATATACTAGCCCTATTGCTTATAGTATCTGAGATATGGACTTGACCACCAAAACTTAACCTTCTTCACTGATCCATGAAATGAGGTCGAGGTGAAGTGAAAACTGTCTGACAGGCACGAGGACCTTGCAAGGTACGCACATACCATGTATAATAATCCTATTCCTTATAATAAGAGAGAATTCAACATTACAAAAATTCTAAACTTTTTTTTCAAGTGGCTCAATATCTTTAATTGTTTTTCCATAGGCGATAATGGTAACGTTTTTTCCTGTAGCTCAGTCCATATCGTAAACTTGGATATGTATGATAGCTCGTTTCGAAGCTGTGACATTTTCACATATGTGATTAAATTTTCGGGGTACGAAGTGAGATTACTTTTTCCGTAAATTAGCAAACCCCGAACATCCTTTTGTGATGCGGCTCCTTGTGGTAAAATATCCCCTTTTTAACACAATAAGTTCTTTGAAAATTTAATACTTTGAACACATTCAATAGCTCCATAGTTTTTACACATTTATTCTATGTTCCTCTACTTTCTTAATCACCACAAATAATTAAGTTCAGTCATTTGTTAAAAATAGAAACATGTCCAATATCACTACACAGAGATTTTTTCTTTACACGTGACTTTTGAGTTCCTCATTTCAAGGCGCATTAGGGATGTTGTCCCATATTGCAATCCATAGTTCTGATTTTTCCAAATATTTTTATGTGATCTTCATCGGTATGACATTCTGAATAAATCTGTGTATTTTTGTCCATTTCTGAAAAAAAATAAAGTTGTTTCAGCACTATAAGACAATGACACTTTTATCGCTATATTTATTTATTTTGAATACAAAGCGTATGCATAATTAATTTCTTACAGTATACCTTCACTAGTCAAAAGAAGGACAAAACATCTGAATGTAACCTTAAATTACAACACACAGACCCTGTTAAAGCATTCAATAAAATTTTCTGGTGCCTAAAAGTGCATTTTGACAGAGAAATTATGCAAAAATGAAGATTTCATAAAAAAACCACCAAAATACTTAATTATTCTAGCCAGTGGAAACCTGGTATTTTATACTGTAGAAACCACTATAAACTACTGTAAAAGTCATTTGAATCATATAATTAGAGTGCAATGAAGTGCAAATTTTCAAAACTTGTTCTTTCACATAATTGTATTTGAGAAAAAATGTTTTTTACATGTATTTCAGTGAAAATCTTTTATCAGTGAGATATCGGCAAGAGGTTTTAAAGGAAACGTTGTGACATCACACGTAATATGGCGTCATTAAATAACGACATATCAAAATAATGCTAATTATAGTTTGCAGTGTTACATGAGGAACAGTTGCCGCAAGGTTTAACTTGAAATATGGAGTCGAAAAGATCAGTAACCAAGCATTTTCATTTAATGCCAAGACCATAGCAACAGTTTTCATATCAGCATATTTTTAACATACCGACTGTAATTTGAATACATAAATACCATAAATAAACAATTTAGAGCTTGCCAAATAAAACAAAATGCCTACCAGTTATTCAGGACCTTTTATAACCTCTAGTTTGTCATCTCAGGTTAAAAAGTAATGATATGTCTGGAACTGAAATAAGACAAAAAAAATACTCAGGCTGTGTTATTATTTGGTTTAAATACATAAGTATTATTGAGAGAGCAAAAATCAAATTCTTGAACGTTATATCGCAAAGAAAGAAAAATGCTTCTCCCTTGTGGCTTATCAACCTTCATTTAAATCTTTTATATTAGAAGCAACGAGTGGTAGTTAACTAACTTAATAGTTGAAAAGGTGCAGCAATATTGTTTTCGAAAGGTTTGTTGACCCTCCCCCTTTTTCACTGAGAAAAGACAATATCTTGTGATTTGCTAGTGTGCATTACAAATAATAATTCATGATTTCTTTAATACATGTACATGTTTGTCTGTTTATTAACTGCATATGATATCTACTGACTGACCATGGGTCAAATTATTGGATAAAAGCACATGATGATGATGTATTTCACTTTACTCGTATGGAGTGTGTTATCTCCCTTGATTATCAGTTATTCCTGTAAACCGGAGTGATAATTACATAACAAAGACTGTATTGTGTCATGTTTACTTACAGATAAAACTATTATGTTAGTTCATGCCTTTTTCAATTCATAAACAAATTCCTTTCGGATCTCTCGGGGGTGTAAACAAAGTTAGAATTGTGCCTAAAAAAAGTGTTCAGCCCCGTGCCTGCAATGCTTTCTAAAAGCGAAACATTCATTGAGTATCTGCTGGTATTTATCTATAATGGTTATCTGAAATCATCTGGGATATCTAGGTATAAATAAAAAAATACTTACCATCATTTTCACAATTTTCCCGGGTGTACAAGGTGAAATCATCCATAGATCACTCTGGAAACTTCTGATTTATCTTTTTGTAAATTGGCTCAATATCTTTAATTGTTTTTCCATAGGCGATAATGGTAACGTTTTTTCCTGTAGCTCAGTCCATATCGTAAACTTGGATATGTATGATAGCTCGTTTCGAAGCTGTGACATTTTCACATATGTGATTAAATTTTCGGGGTACGAAGTGAGATTACTTTTTCTGAAATTAGCAAACCCCGAACATCCTTTTGTGATGCGGCTCCTTGTGGTTAAATATCCCCTTTTTAACACAATAAGTTCTTTGAAAATTTAATACTTTGAACACATTCAATAGCTCCATAGTTTTTACACATTTATTCTATGTTCCTCTACTTTCTTAATCACCACAAATAATTAAGTTCAGTCATTTGTTAAAAATAGAAACATGTCCAATATCACTACACAGAGATTTTTTCTTTACACGTGACTTTTGAGTTCCTCATTTCAAGGCGCATTAGGGATGTTGTCCCAAGTGGTCACTGAACCATGAAATGAGGATAAGGACATTGGACATGAGACTGACGGAAACTTCGTAACATGAGTCATCTATATACAAAGTATGAAGCATCCAGGTCTTCCAGCTTCTAAAATATAAAGCTTTTAAGAAGTTAGCTAACACCGCCGCCTGATCACTATCCCTATGTTGAGCTTTCTGCAACAAAAGTTGCAGGCTCGACAAAAACCCTATTGAAGAATTCAAATTTAGAAAAACTTCACCTTGGGACCAGACAACACTGATAATTATCTCATACACTATATGGCCATTTGCAAACTATTTTTTTCTCAGGATTTTTTCACTGTGTTGAAGACCCATTGGTGGCCTTCAGTTGTGGCCTTCAGTTGTCTTTTACTCTTTGGTCATGTTGTTGTCTCTTTGAAATATTCCCCGTTTCCATTCTCAATTTAATGTGTTTTTGGGTCACTCATTGATTTTTTTATATTTGAAATCTTTGATTAGTTATTCTATAAATATTAATAAAAAAAAATAGGATTCTAAAAAAATCTAGCTGCAAAATGTGTGACTTGATGCTGACCTTTCTTTTGAGAAGAGTTTTCCTCTCTTCCTTCCAACAGGAACATCTTCAGGTTTAGCAAATCTCCCTGAAAGTAATCCTTGTTGTAAGGGCGAGTAGGCTAGAATACCAACACCATTCTCTTTACAGATTGGTAACACCTCAAATTCAGCTGATCTCCACAACAAGTTGTAACCCATCTGTTAGTAGACATGTTACTATTTAGTATCAATTATACACTAGTGTATAGGTCAAGATTTAGAATATTTCAATTAGTTCTTACGCAAACTATTATAAAAGAATGTAAACAAACGTACACTGGAGAGTTAGTAATATTATAACTTGTTCCTTTAGAACATATGCCAGAAATGTAGAGATTTTATGTACACTTTCAACATATTTGTTTTCATTTACACATGCCATTTGAAATTCCAGTTTAAACCTACACTAGTTTCAAATTATTTTTTTGTGATTATGACTTATTTTAACACTTGTGTGAAATCTTTATTAACTAAGCAATTTTAACTTCTATTTGATGATGGAAAACAAGTTTTCCAAAACTTTACCACAAAAATCGCTCACAATTTGAAATTTAGTTTCATAAGATGTTTTCTTGCTGTTACAAAATTTTCTATATTTTTTTTTTATCTGAATACTTGTGGCAAGAAGGGGTGAGGACAATGTACCAGTGTGAACTATACAAGGCTGATTACGGTATTAGTTCTTTGAGTTTTATTTGCACATTTCTCTTACCTGGTTAGTGACAGGTTTACCACCAGCCTCCAGTAATTGTTTCATATTCTTAGGACCATAGTTTGATACTCCGTAATATCTTATCCTTCCTAAAGCCTTCTGTCTCTCTAATTCCTTCACACCAGCTGCAGGGTCAGACATAAAACTAGGAAAATGAACCTGAATATCAAATATCATAATGTTAAATAGAATTTTATAATAAGACACTTCCCATTAATATACCATCAAAAATAACAGCTTAACTTAGCATATGTACATCATTTGTTCAGAATTGTAAGGTTTCATACTTTTCAATCATTTTATTCTTTAAAATGTGAAGTGTTATATGCTATTTTAGACTTAACCTATATATAATTTCCAATTCCGGTACTTGTTAACATCATCATTTCCTTTATTCTATTCCAGTTCACTGTCTAGAGATTTCTGCATTTAAATATTTCAGTTCTTTGTTGCTTGTTTATGAAAATATTACCGTTATTATAACCAGGTTTAAAATAAGATGATGTGGAAGTATAACTATTGAGACAACTAGAGTGTGTCTTTCGCATTGTTTAAGGTCATTCTGTTGCCTTTAAATATTTACATTCACTTAATTGGAACTTTGGTGGATAGTTGTATCATTGTCAATTATACCACATATCCTTGTTTCTGTATATAAATACAAATATGGTGAAAGTGATGCCATCCAAATTAGATTGTAAACTACGGTTGATGGTAGAAAGCGTTATGTACCAATAGTTATGTATAAGCATGATAAGTTTTAGAACATTTAGTTGTGGTAAAGTACAGTGTGGAAATTCATTATTTTCTCCATTTATAAAGGGACATAACTCTATAACTCTAAAAGTGAAGACACCCACAATTCAACATGATGAATATTCTGACAACCCTGATCCAAATTTTATCAGTGTTTGGTGGTAATAAGCATTTTGAATAAGTTCACTCTACAACAGTGAAATTTTGTTATCCAATTTTTTTCAATTTTAATCTGTTATGGTGGTGTTAAGTAATGGATATATATATCCTTGTTTAAAAACATTTGGTTGAGGCAAAATAAAGTAAGAGAACACAAACAAATTTTAGGACTAATGGACCTTAATGTGACCTTCACCTACCAGCAAGGGCATACAAACAGTAACAAATATTGAAATAATAAAAATGCTTGTAAGCACTGAAGGGTAAAGAAGGCTTTACTTTATCAGTGGGAAGTAAAGTACAAAGTGAGAGGTTTAGTGCTATAAAACCAGGGTTAATCCACCATTTTCTACATTTGAAAATGCCTGTACCAAGTCAAGAATATCACAATTGTTGTCCATTCATTTTTGATGTGTTATGTCATTTGATTTTGCAATGTGAGTAGGGACTTTCTGATTTGATTTTGCTCTGAGTTCAGTATTTTTGTGATTTTACTTTTTGTATAAAGCTTTGGTAAAGATATCAAGTCAGTACCATAGACTTTTGATTGCATTTCATGTAATCTTTACCCAAAACCTATTGAATAACAGACATCTGACTTAGGACAAGCACATACAGAATGTGTCAGACTTTACCTATGTCTTGTGAACATGGATATTTACTGAGTTATATCAAGCCAGTTCATTCCTAATTTATATTAATACCTGTAATAAATCTAGGTAGTCTGTTTCTAGTTTACGTAAACATTTTGTGATTGCTTCGTCTATCTGCTCTGCAGTATATGACGGTGTATCAACTCCTTGTCTGAATCCAAACTTTGAGGCAATAATAGCATTCTGTCTACGCCCCTTTAAACATTTCCCAAGGACTTCCTCTGATCCACCATATCCCTACACATAAAAAAGTTCTTTATATATACATGAAACATAATATGTGCCACTGAAAAATGGAGAATGTAAGTGTTATGTTGTCTTTTAATAATACAGAATGTCTTTAAACTGCTATTATATTTGTCCTGATGAGGTTTTTATTCACTGTCTTTGTTTTTATCAAGTTCTGGCTTTGCAGAGATTATTCAAAATAAGATAAAATTGAGAATGGAAATGGGGAATGTGTCAAAGAGACAACAACCCGACCAAATAAAAAAACAACAGCAGAAGGTCACCAACAGGTCTTCAATGTAGCGAGAAATTCCCGCACCCGGAGGCGTCCTTCAGCTGAATGTAAAATAATACTTTTGTTCCTTCAAACGTGATTGGCTTAGTAAATTCATATATGACCTTCCTTCAAACGTGATTGGCTTAGTAAATTCATATATGACCTAACTGTAAACCATTGGAATGAATTAAGTAACATAAGGAATATTCTCCTCACAAAAATCCTCCTTCCCTTATTTGTAAGAAACCAAATAAACAAAAGTATATTGATATATAGATAGAATAACAAGATCAAGGCCTGCATGTATTAAACAACATACATGTACGACATAGATTTTTAGACCTGTCTACTTTAAGTACAATATTTGCATACCCTGTAATATTTTAGGTAGAATACCTCATATTCTGTAGGCTTTTCATAAATTAACTTTCTCAAGTTTATTTTATAATGTATACCAATAAAAGTTGTCTAGTTGTTAGGCATTAATTATATTATTTTAGGTAAATAATAAAATATTTTCTTTGTCACAGCATTTCACAGGAACTGATGTTTAGCATGTTTAGTGGTTGTTGTTTTATTATGTGGTTCATAAGTGTTTCTCTTTTCTATATTTTTTTAAAATAAATTAAACCTTTGGTTTTCCTGTTTGAAAGGTTTAACAATAGCATGACTAGTCATTCGTTGGGCCTTTTTAGCTTGCTGTTCAGTGTGAACTAAGGCTCAGTGTTGAAGACTGTATATTGACCTATAATCATGTTAATGGTTTACTTTTACAAAGTGTGGCTTAGATGGAGAGTTGTCTCATTGACATAATACCACATCTTTTTATATCTAATTAAGGAAACATTATATTTTTCTATCAAACATATCCCATGTTTCTCTCTGCATATCTTTTACTTAAAAGATAACAAAAGAAGTTTAAACATACCTATGATATTTTCTCTAGTTAAAATAATTTAAACCTACCTCAGCTGTGTCAAAGAAGTTAACTCCAACTTCAAAACATTTATCCACAATAGCTTTAGATACCTGACAAAAAATAGCAGTAATTGTTCAATAAGGCATGAGCAGTGCTAACTTAATAAAATAACATTTCTCTGCTTTTCAACAGAATTATCCCTCTCCTCAACCCCTTTTAATTCTCTGTATATAACTGATACAGTGTGTGTTTATTTTCAATCATTTGACTATGACACATTTATTTTTAATTTCTTCAGTTGAATTTAACCATTTATACATATACGATCATATACATTATAATACAGATGGAATTGTTTGATTGAATGATTGATTTGATTGATTGATTATAGGTTGCTTAATATCAAGTGGCATAAACTTTTCTAATATTTTAACACACAGAGATTACACTTGACTTCATCATGTTCATCTAAAGGAAATGTAGAAGAAGCCTTGAAGTACAGAACCAAACATGCTTCTAAATCATAAAAAAAAATCCTATTTCAAGTTGTGGCCTATATAATCATGTCCACTATTCCTTGTTCATTTTATGCTACAGAAAAAGTCATGCATTATTTAGCTACTCAAACATAGGAAATAACACCGGTTTTGTTTTTATTATTTTTTTGGGGATGAAAATATAAAGTGTTGCTTTGTTTCAATTGACAAAGCTTAAATTTTTGGTTTCACTAAATAATTATAGCTTATGTTAACACTATCAGCTAATAGTGCAGCAGATACTACAACAGTACAAGACAAGACATCAACCAGCAACTGTACAGATGGACAGCAAAAGCTAATATAAAACTGGGTCAAGTGTGTCCTCCTTAAATTGGGTCAGAATTTGTGTTATATAAAATAATAGATAAGCCTTATCAAAAGAATGGATTTTTATGATAAATATTTTTCAGTTACACGTTAATTTTCAGTCCTTAGAATCCTACCTCCTCTGGCTGGGCATCCCATGAAGGATTTGCCTTATTCGCATTGAACTGCCAACACCCTAAACATAGTCTAGATACGTTTAAATCGGTACCGGGGAGTAACACTCTAGCAGCTGACATTTTTTGCTTGTGGATGAAGTTGCTCTGGTTCCCTAAACGAATGATTCGCCGTAAGCATGGTATAAAGATTTCTTTTAGGGTCCCAGGGTAAAACCTTCTACTTTTTCTTTTAAAACAGCTAAAAGCCCGAGAACTTCGAGTGGTTAGACCGGCAAATTTCAAGATGGCCACTGAAATGGAAAAAGCTCAAGCTCTTCGACAAACAAACAAAGCCGGAGCTTCAGACTTATTATATAGTTTAGGTTACTGACTAAAACAACATTTCCTACAGTTTTATTTTTTTGTTTAACACATTCAATATCTATTTTGGGGGTTATTTCATTATGTAAATATTTGATTCATCATGTCATGAAAGTCAATTTTGCTTTATCATTCAAGTCATAAACATTGATAAATTATTTTAGTATTTTTATATGCCGGTTTAAGACATGACGTATTATGGTATACCATTATCCATCCGTCTGTCCTCCCGTAGGCCACACTTCAGACAATTATTAAAACACACCCACCAACTTTGATGAAACTTTGTTGAATTGTTTATATCTATGAGGGGGGATAGGACCTTATTCGGGACTCCAAGATCAGGTGTTTTTACGCTAGGGATTTCGGGATTGACCCTTTCAGGATCCGGGAATTCTTTTTTCGAATTTTGGGACTTCGGGATTACGTATTTTTAACATGTTTAAAGACCGGGATTTTGTGTTTTTAAGCTCGGGATTTCGGGATCAAGACCTCTCCTGACCCCCTCATCTATTACGAGTTTTTGACGTAAGCTCCCTTTCAATTTTTATAAATTTCAAATATTCATTTCCATGATGTGAAGTTTTATCCTTAAAAAAATGATGATTTTCCTGTTATTCAGACAATAACTCAAAAATGCTTCCATCAACTTTTAACAGTTTTATTTTAAATTTTGAGGTGAAAATGTGGCCATTTTATCCATAGGGTCCACATGAACCTAAATCTTAAATGAAACTTGAATTGTTTATATCTATAATGACTTATGCTCCTTTTTGATTTTTATTATTTTCAGATTTTACGTTCCGTGTTATGAATTTTTATGCTTTAAAAAGGGGGGATTTTCCAGTATTCGGGCAATCACTCAAACACTTTCACAAAATTTTAAATTCAGAATGGTTTCAACATTGACAAAAAGAAGATTTTGAGGCTCAAAGTTTGACTTACGTGTTTATTTTGTGAGAAATTACATACCAAAAAAAAATCTGCTAATAAAATTGTGGCTTTTTTTGTTACGGACTGTTGGAATGTAAATTTTACCCCTTCAAAAAAATTGGTCAATGTCCAATGAAAATTATCGTTAAACAAATTGCATCAGAATGAGGGGTTACACCTCATTTGACAAAAATGTATAAATGCACAGATGTTAAACACTTTTTACTGTAATCCCCTTCTGAATACACCTTATTGCTATTGATTCAGTATTTGGAAACATGTTCAGCTTGACCCATATATTTTCTATTATGACGTCAAAATTTCATGGGAACTTTGTTATGTCTGGTAATGGCATACAAATAAGGATAATGTGTTAAGGCCGCTTAACTATCCCTAATCAAGCCCTATGGCTATGGAGTCTATTTCTGGAAAGTATTTGGCCAAGCACATCTTCTTAAAAAGTTGCCCTTTATATCTACACCACCATTCTTTAACCAAAAGTAGATCAGAGTATAATAAATTTGAAGGCCAAAAATCTTATCACTATCTGCAAATTTGTGACAAGTTTCAAGTTTCAAGTTTTTATTAAATCAGGAAAATCAATACAAGTATAATGATGTCTTCCCCCACATTAACATGATATTACATCACATGAATAAATATATATTATGTATGACAAAATATCAAATCAAGGTTAAATGAATAAAATTACAAAGATTCAAAGCATAATTGTATGTAATGGCATATATTTTTTGTATAATCAATATTTTGTGGGTTAAGTAAACTAATAATGGTTTCCATAATTTTTTTTAGGGCACAGATCTTGTGAATTAAAATTTAGTTTATTAAATAGTTGTTTTCTATAATTTTCAAATTTTTAGCAATAAATAAGGAAATATTTTTCATCTTCTATTTGATTGCAGTTAGAGCATATTCTGTTTTCTCTCTTAATTTTTGGTCTGAAATATCTACCCTTCTCAATCTAAAGAGGGTGGGAACTAATTCTTAATTTTGTAAGATTGCTTGTTATATTAGGAGAACATTTATAAGATAGATAATTTTGCAATTTAAATTCTTGTAAATAAATATTGGCATAGAAATGTAATTTATTGTCTTGTTCAATTGAACGTAATTTTTCTAGATTATGCAAAGTGTTATTAGAATGTTGGTTATTAATATTTTCCTTTAAGTTCTTTAAATTGAGATTATTGTCTGTTAAATTATATTTTTCAATAGAGTTAGAGATAAATTTGTGCCAAGATCTGTGTCCATCAGTATATAATGAATGATCTAATTTATATGTGACACTTGAACAAAATCAAATAAAGTTTATTGTACAAAAACAGGCACCCAACCCATGGTGTATTTATAAAATCACAATTTATAATACCAACTACACTTTAATAATAACCCAAACATATTATTCATGTACATATATATATTCATAAATCAACAATATGTTTTAATAGACCAGGATTCGTAATAAATTTATTTATTTATCAAGTATATTCATTTCCATAAAACTTCTTCTCTACAGCATTTAGCTTTAAACATGTTAAAAAAAAACCAGCAAGATCTTTTTGATCCATAGACGTCATACAATATTCACTTTTACCTTATGGCGTCTGACATCTCGCACAACCAAACAGACAATGAGACAAGGGTTTTACTAGAACCATTGGAGACAATGAACTCCAAAACTCAGGCTTAGTCAGATGTTTAAGGAATTGATGATAAAAGGTTTACAATTGTGGATTTATTTTAGTGAGAAAAGATATTGATAACAACAGTGAAGATGAAGTCAAGGTTAAAGAACAGGCTGTATTGGAATTGGGGAGTCTTATGGCTGAAACTAAACAAGCTGAAGGTTAGTACTGAATCAAATTGTCTAATATTTATCATGTTACTTACAATGCACTTTTTATACTGTATGTAAAAATATATGATGGCAACTGATATTCCTATCTTCATCAAATGAATAAATTAATTTTATGCATTCCTGAAAGTTTTATATCATATCACTCACAAAAACATGCCTAAAACTTGTATAAGACATGTATAAATACAAAAGTTAAAATCTGTATTGCTCAAGAAGGGTATCTGCTAGGAATGTAACAACTGTTCATTTTCTTTCTGTAAATGTTGTGATAAGTCACAATTGAGTGTTGATGAAAGAAAGACAAGATTTTTTAGTTTTTACAGCAATTTTTTTAACTTTTATGCAATAGTATCAACTTGATTGTCACTTCAGCAGCTTCTGATTTATAAGCAATGACCTAAAAATCTTACATAAATGAAGTGTCAGAAATTGTGGACTTCTTATATCATATAAGTTTTATTTGTGGATTCATAGCTAATAAGTATGTATTTTGTTTTTCTAAAATATTTTTTTCCTATTCATTATTCATATACATCTTGCACATGATATAGACAAAGAGATATGGATTTTAACCATTAGACAGCAACCCAACTACATTCAAACAATTAGAATAGACATTTATATGTAGACTATGATTTTAGATTGTAAATACACTAGAAATCGTACATGACACATGTCCATGAATAAAATTATCAAAACAAAATAAATAAAGTTTTATTTTGACTTTTTTTTCAGAACTTGCAGGTTTGATCAAGTTTACCAGACCATTTTTATCCCTTGTTAGTAAAGCCAAGGCTGCCAAACTTGTGCGAGCTTTGGTTGATATGTTTTTAGATATGGAAGCTGGGACAGGAAAAGAGGTAGATACAATTATCATTTATTTTGGCCTGGTAATAAGAAAAAGTCCAAAATCAGCTAATGACATCATATAAGTCTACACAAAACTTTAAAACTTGATTTTTTTAAAACATTTTCATGGTAGCTGAATCTGCATGCCATTATTTTCTTTTTGTTTTTTATATCTATATTGTCTAAATGTATGTTTCCC
This sequence comes from Mytilus trossulus, assembly GCF_036588685.1. NCBI lineage: Eukaryota > Metazoa > Mollusca > Bivalvia > Mytilida > Mytilidae > Mytilus > Mytilus trossulus. The sequence continues at coordinate 2,415,884 of NC_086374.1, forward strand.
ATAAATTCTCTATAGTAAATACATGTTTCACAATCTAACTTATTCAAAGTTAGGAACAGCTTAGGATCACAGTCAACATTCAGATGTCACTAGCAGATTTTTGGACTTTAAATTCACACAACAACCAAAAATTTTGAAATTATACACTTGCAAAAAATTCTGAGATATGGTTTAAATGAAATTGCTTTTATTTTTGTCATCAAGTAATGGAAAATAATGTCTTCATCTGGGTTTTTTTCAGAGCAGTTCACAATAATAAATGCATGCATTGATTTCTGAACTTCCAGTAACTGACATTTATTTTAAGGTTGAGCTGTGTAAAGAATGTATAGACTGGGCTAAAGATGAAAAGAGAACATTTCTTAGACAAGCATTAGAGGTATAAAAATCTTTGATTATTATAAAAATAAAGAGATCTTTGACTACTAATGAGACAATTATCAAACAAAATTCAAATAAATTGGATGAAAAACTTAGTCTACTTTTACATGAACACCTTTAGTTATATATGTTTGTATAGATAGTTTTCACTAAATAATTTTATTGCTACTCTAATTACGTCCTGAAGAAAGGACACTTTGACCTATACTTTATTTCATTGACAAGTTAAGAGTTGATTATTCATACCTATATTGACTCTTCCCCAACCTTGATTAAGTTTTATGTTTACGTTTAGCATCTTGATGAGTCAATCAAACTTAGAACAGTTGTTATACAATGTATTACAATCTGAAAAAAATCACCACTTAAAATGAGATTTTATGAAATAAGCAACACACTACTTTGCTGTCGTTGTAATTTTTTTAAAGCATGATTGTGTGGCAAAAATGTTTTTATATGTACATATTTTTATTTTTACCTAATTGATATTTCAGGCTCGACTCATTGCTCTTTACCATGAGACAAAACAGTACACAGAAGCACTTGCTTTAGGTAGGTTATTACTTAAAATAGCATACAAACAAACAAATGAAGAATTGAAAAACTGCATTAAACATTTGTGTAGTATTTGATGGATGGATTGATTATCATTTTTAAACACCTTCAGTACTAAATTAAATTTTTAAGGCATATTCTTGAAGCCAAACTTTTATTAATGCACAAAAGTGTTCATGATGATTAATTTTCACATGATTTTCATGTCAAATGCATTCAATATGATAAATATAAAAGTCTTTTTTTCTGATGAATGGATGGAAAATTTCAAGTCAAATATCTAAATGAATATATTAGTCAGAGATAAATCCACAGAATATACACAAGTTATATTGACAGAGCTTTCCCAAGTCAATTGTAGATATGTCCTTTATGACTTTTCACAAGTTTAAACTAAAACCTTGGCAAAAACATTCAATTTAAACCAGGTTTTCTGAAGGAAAAAAATCATTTAATTAGAATTACTAAGTACGAACAGTGGACGGCAGGCAGTACATTTTAACAATGTTTTTATTGATGTCAAAATGTAGGTAAAGTTTGAAAAAAAACCAATAAAGTTTAGAATGATATAATATGATATATATCAATGGTAATCTGAAAATATATACAACATCAAATTTGTTTTTGAATTGTATGGTATTAAAAGCATGTCGGACTTCTATAGGTGAATGTACTTGGTTTTTATGTTAAGAGACATTAATAAGTATATTTTAATGAGAAATTTTAACCATATCATTTATTATTTCAGGTTCATCATTACTACGAGAATTAAAGAAGTTAGATGATAAAGCATTACTCGTAGAAGTTCAGCTACTTGAAAGTCGTGTATATCATTCACTTAGCAATCTCCCTAAAGCAAGGTAAATATAGACATATATATATGGTAAAAGTCTTATTTATCATTCATCAAAGTTGAGAGAGAGCACTTTCTTCTTCAAAATCATTTCATTTACTGAAGTAAAGCATGGTAGGTAGAAATTTAATTAACATTATAGTTGATTTCTCTTTGAATTCAATTCCTGTATCAATTATTGACTCTAAAATCTGCATTGGTAATGGTTTGGTCAGGTATTGAAGTGTTAAAAAAGCATGCACTTTCATGTATATTATTACAGAGAAAATTGATGTGGGTGGCATTTTCTCAATCAATTAGTTTTCTGATATAAAAACCATTGATAAGTATGACAAGAAGTTAATGTAGCTCTTTTGATTCCAATTAATTAGTATGATCATTTGTTATGTTACAGGGCAGCCTTGACATCAGCTAGGACTACTGCCAACAGCATTTACTGTCCACCAAAACTTCAAGCTGCTTTAGATATGCAGTCAGGTGTGTATCAATTTACCCAAAGTTTAGGTTCCAGGAAAACTAGGATAAGGACCCTTTTGAAATATCTAAGATATCGAATTAAAATTAATAGCTTTTATCACTATGAATCATCGTTAAAACAATGACTTAATACACATTTTGTCTATTAATAGCCAGGTTGGACATAGTTTGAATTTTAAAAAATTTTCATTTATAGACAAGTTAGAAAAAAAAGTTCCATTTAAATTTTCTTTATCGGTATTCATCAATTTGAACCCATTTTCATTTTGAAAAGACAAGGCCCTTTGAATTTTCTTATGTGAGAATTGTTAGAATTTATACAGCATTGAATTGGTGCAATATTAAAAAGGATGAAACATTACTTTAATAATTGAAATTGATATAATTTCTGACATCTTACCTTAAAATATGGAGTCAGAGTTCAGTGTCTTGTATGTTTCAGGTATACTTCATGCAGCTGATGAGAAAGATTTCAAAACAGCTTACTCTTATTTTTATGAAGCATTTGAAGGATATGATTCCATAGACAGCCCTAAAGCAATCACAGCTCTCAAATACATGTTGATGTCCAAAATTATGTTAAATACGTAAGTTACAGCACTCAAACACATCCTGTGTCAAGAACTATGTTAAGTTTTTGAATTTCACACAAAAACATGCTGATGTCTAAGATTATATCAAATACACCAGATAAAGCCCACTTCTTTTTATTTAGATGTAAATACTTAAGTCTTTTTTCAAAACTGTGTTTACAGGGAACTTTTGAATGAACCCTTCATGTCCACAACCTTGTTTATGGAGGTTTATATATTTATGTAACTATTGGATCGTAGACGGTTAATGTAGATGTATCTTACCCAAAAAATCTTGTTATGTTTCATAAGGTAAGGATAACATAATATTGAACAGTCATTTTGCAGTCTTTTTATATTAGGGCAATGTTGCCTGAAATTTATAATGCTGTGATTTAACTTTTTTACTGAAGGTCTAATATTTTAGAATGGCTCAAATCTGTTTTATTATATAACTCAATATTTTTACAATGGCATTATGGCAATATCATATCTCAATACATAAAAAAATGCATATTTTCCAATTATTAACTGTTTATTTAATACTTGTAGATCTGATGAAGTCCAAGCTATTGTTAGTGGTAAACTGGCTTTGAAATACAGTGGCCCTGCTGTTGAAGCCATGAAAAGTATAGCTCAAGCTAGTCATAAGAGATCTCTTGCTGAATTTCAAAAGGTACTTAGTGTGAATAAAACTGATTAATGGATAAATATTGACAGAAACACAGTACTTGGTTTTACCAGTGTGAAACATGGAATTGATTCATACAGGAATATTAAAAACAGAAATTCAAGATATGATTTAGAATTTAAAAAAAAAGGCATGGTATTAGAATAATCAGTGGACATTAGGCAACCAAACAATCAGAATATTTGTGATAATACATCATATCCTATACCAAGTCAAACAGTATCTATATACCATGTTCTTATAATTTAACATGTATTGTTAAGCTGGCATGATTTTCTAAGGTAATATTTCCAGAAAAACAATGGCACAGTGCCTATATTACTGTTCTTGAAGTCACAATGAGGACTTCAAGATTGCTCATTTAGAAAAAACAATATGTGGTTGATTTTATTTTGAATGAATGACTACACAAAGTTTGCTAATGAAGTATAAAAAAACATGAGCATTTCAAAATATTATTTGTTGATCTCCAATATTCAGCGTTTGTTTTGTAACCTTTTGTAGACACTTGCAAGCTTCAAATCTCAGTTAGAGGATGACCCAATTGTTAACGCCCACCTGAAGACATTGTATGATAACCTACTAGAGCAGAATCTGTGTAGAATCATTGAACCTTTCTCAAGGGTCCAGGTAATATATGTACATTCAAATAGCTTGTTTCTAGGGTTTGGTTATCTCAACAGAAGATTTGGTCAATAAAACAGAATTTTACAACCCTGACTCTCACTGGTTTATTTTGAGAAAAACAGCATTCTTCAGCAAAAACATATTTGATTAAAGATAAATTTACTAATATTGTTAGTTACATAATGTGCTAGTGACCTAATAAGTAAAATAGATGTGGTCAGTAAATTTCATATGGGGTGAGTGCATAACCCAGTATATATAGTATTATGTCACTACCACACTGTTTAAAGAATTTTATCTCACAGACTATCTTAACATGTGGAATTTAGATTAGTGGCCAATTGAAGACTTATTCTTAAGAACCTACTGCAGTTTGTCTATACAAAAACAAAAGCCAACAATAACAACTTGTTTATCATCAAATACTTCCTCTTTTTGAATCCTTTTTTCATCAAATCAGTGTTGTTTTTACAAAGGGACTTAACTTTACTGTTAACAGCGTATTGAAAAAGCTCTGTTTACTAACCTTATATGAAATATACATGATCTCCTCATGGTTGCTTTTGACCAATCATATTCCTAGAAATGTATAGGAGATATGATAAGTGCATATTCAATCAGGACCTAAATGAATTATAAACATTCAGAACAGTTTTTGTCTGGGATGCAGAATATATAGTTTAGTAAATGTTGAGCTGGAAGGGGAAAGTTATATATGTGTGAGTAATGGATTCCTTACAACTCAGAGCCTTCAAACTTTATAGAATGTGTTCAGGTTTATTAATGATATGAGCCACACTAAATTTATCATGAAAGACACTTCTAGACAGAAAATCTATGGACAATTACTAACTAGAATTACTACTTTGTAGGTACAACATGTAGCTAATCTGATCAAATTACCTATGGTAAGTCAAGTATTAAACTTATTATTACAGTTTTACTGCTAAAAACTTGTTCATTTTCAATTTAGAGAGTTTCAACATACAAAATTTAAATATAAAAAAAGATTAATTCATAATTTCAGATGACTACTCTATAATTCATTTAAAAAAAAAATGCTGAAAAAGGACTAAAAAGATTTAATACAAAAAATAAAATAAATAAAAGATGATATTAGGTCTCCTTTAGTGAGACAGCAACATAAGGACAAAAAAAACAAAAGACAACACGTTTTCAGTAACATTATGATTTATTTTCAGGACACAGTTGAGAAGAAATTATCACAAATGATTCTAGACAAAAAATTCCACGGTGAGTATAATTATCAGATCAAAACACATTAAAATCTCTATACAGTTTAAAATTTATGTAGATAGAATGAATCTTTTTAGTTAAAAGTTTGATTGATGGCATAAAATAAAGTAATAACTGTAAATTGGTCTGATGTGTTTATTATTGAGAAATTTGGGATCAGGCAGGTTTTTCACAAAGATAAAAACTCACATTTTGTACACAGCATAATCTAAAATCACAAATAATTGATATAGTACCGGTATTTGTGTCTGCTGTTTACTATCTGAGTAATAACTACCTGCTAATATTTCTGAACAGTGTCATGTTACTATAATTATAAGTTAAAAAGGACCTCATTATTTTAATGAAAATTCCACTAGTTGGATATTTTAATCTACAAAAGTATATTTTCCGTGTATATCATTTTAAAAGTATGCAAAATAGTAAATGATTATTTGTTTTTTATTTCTAGGTATACTGGACCAAGGAGCTGGTGTTTTGATTGTATTTGATGAAACTCCAGTGGACAAGACATATGAGAACTCACTTGATACCATTCAAAACATGGGCAAAGTAGTTGATGCTCTCTATAATAAAGCAAAGAAGCTGACATAATTATCTAGTGCTGTAATGGGAAGGGAGGGGAAACTGACATTTTTGTTATTAAATTTATCGTCATGTGAATTATTGTGCATTTGCTATTTTGCCATATCTGCAATTAAAATTTGATTTGTAATTTCTCCTAATAAAGGAATTAAGATTTCTAAACAAACCCTCTTCTGACTGCAATAACAATTCTTTCCACATTAATCATCTCACACATTATGAGAGAAAGTTCACTATTTAGTTTGATGTCAAGGACAAGGATTATAAAACTCAGATCTGACATTAAAGGTTGTCAAATTGTCCAGGACAAGTGAAAGCCATTCTTGGGCAAGTATAAAAGAGGGGCGAAAGATACCAGAGGGACAGTCAAACTCATAAATCGAGAAATAACTAACAAAGAAAAAGGCAAACAATTAATAGTACACAAGACACAACATAAAAACTAAAGTCTAAGCAAAATGAATCCCACCAAAAACTAAAGTGGTCTCAGGTGCTTGAGATAGGTAAGCAGATCCTGCTCGACATGTGGCACCTGTCATGTTGCTCATGATATTACAAACCCGGTAAAAATTCTATTTTATAATAATAGGAAGGGAGGATACTTCATATTGTATTGCTAGTTCACTTAGAAATATGTTAGTCGATATAAGTCATAAAAATAATCGGAAAGTAAGCAGAAAAAAATATACTGTCAGCTTTTCTTCTTAGTATATGATGCCTGGTATTACCTCCCATCTTTTCTGTAAACTTTGCTCTCGTCCTTGATATGCATTAAATATTTGCCATCAGAATCTTGCAATAAGTCCCGTAGCAGTCCAAATGAAAGCCCAAAAGTTGTCATTCAAATGTGATCACACTAGACCAAATGCAGTGGAAAATTGTTATTCTACAATTCTTTTTGTGGTAAACTATATAATAATTGCTACAGAGGATCTTTGGAAATTTGCCATTCAAACTGCAAATCTATTTTTTTTTTTTTGGTGAAAATAAGGAATTTGTTAAAATCTGAAAGTTTGAAAGCTTTGGTAATTGCTGAATATATTTTATAATCATATAAAATGTCAACCGAATTGTAAACTGAATGGTCAGTTTGTATTTTTCACCCCCCCCCCCCCCCCCAAAAAAAAAGTAGGGTTGCGGTTCTATTGGCACTCAGTATATAAGAGTTGAGTACTTTTTATACGACCGCAAATTTTGAAAAAATTTTCGTCGTATATTGCTATCACGTTGGCGGCGTCGTCGGCGTCCTAATACTTTTAGTTTTCGCACTCTAACTTTAGTAAAAGTGAATAGAAATCTATGAAATTTTAACACAATGTATATGACCATAAAAAGAAAGGTTGGTATTGATTTTGGGAGTTTTGGTCCCAACATTTTAGGAATTAGGGGCCAAAAAGGGCCCAAATAAGCATTTTCTTGGTTTTCGCACTATAACTTCAGTCTAAGTTAATAGAAATCTATGAAATTTTGACACAAGGTTTATGACCACAAAAGAAAGGTTGGGATTGATTTTGGGAGTTTTGGTTTCAACAGTTTAGGAATTAGGGGCCAAAAAAGGGCCCAAATAAGCATTTTTCTTGGTTTTCGCACAATAACTGGTTTAAGTAAATAGAAATCAATGAAATTTAAACACAATGTTTATGACCACAAAAGGTAGGTTGGTATTGATTTTGGGAGTTTAGGTCCCAACAGTTTAGGAATTAGGGGCCAAAAAGGGACCCAAATAAGCATTTTTCTTGGTTTTCGCACCATAACGTTAGTATAAGTAAATAAAAATCTATGAAATTTAAACACAAGGTTTATGACCATAAAAGGAAGGTTGGTATTGATTTTGGGAGTTTTGGTCCCAACAGTTTAGGAAAAAGGGGCCCAAAGGGTCCAAAATTAAACTTTGTTTGATTTCATAAAATTGAATAATTGGGGTTCTTTGATATGCCGAATCTAACTGTGTATGTAGATTCTTAACTTTTAGTCATGTTTTCAAATTGGTCTACATTAAGGTCCAAAGGGTCCAAAATTAAACTTAGTTTGATTTTGACAAAAAATGAATCGGTTAGGTTCTTTGATATGTTGAATCTAAAAATGTACTTAGATTCTTGATTATTGGCCCAGTTTTCAAGTTGGTCCAAATCTGGGTCCAAAATTAAACTTTATTTGATTTCATCAAAAATTGAATAAATGGGGTTCTTTGATATGCCAAATCTAACTGTGTATGTAGATTCTTCATTTTTGGTCCCGTTTTCAAATTGGCCTACATTAAGGTCCAAAGGGTCCATAATTAAACTAAGTTTGATTTTAACAAAAATTAAATTATTGGGCCTCTTTGATATGCTGAATCTAAACATGTACTTAGATTTTTGATTATGGGCCCAGTTTTCAAGTTGGTCCAAATCAGGATCTAAAATTATTATATTAAGTATTGTGCAATAGCAAGTCTTTTCAATTGCACAGTATTGTGCAATGGCAAGAAATATCTAATTTCACAATATTGTGAATTAGCAATTTTTTTTTTAATTAGAGTTATCTTTCTTTGTCTAGAATAGTAAGCAAGAAATATTTTATTGCAGAATTTTTTTTAATTGGAGTTATCTTTCTTTGTCCAGAATCAACTTAAATCTTTGTTATATACAATATACAATGTATATTCACTTTTTACTACCAACTGATAAATTTAAATGATCTTTACCATTCAGTGATAACAAGCAGTTTTTTTACATCTTAATATTTTATGATGTATTTAAATGAGTGGTTATTGTTGCAAACTCCATTAGAATATTTTAATTGAGATTAGTTTTGGAATAAGGGAAAGGGGGTTGTGATTAAAAAATTGGGTTCAATTTTTCTCATTTGAAATTTCATAAATAAAAAGAAAATTTCTTCAAACATTTTTTTGAGAGGATTAATATTCAACAGCATAGTGAATTGCTCTAAGAGAAAACAAAAATTTTAAGTTCATTAGAACACATTCATTCTGTGTCAGAAACCTATGCTGTGTCAACTATTTAATCACAATCCAAATTTAGAGCTGAATCCAGCTTGAATGTTGTGTCCATACTTGCCCCAACCGTTCAGGGTTCAACCTCTGCGGAGCATCTGGTTTGTAATGATTTTTATATGTGCTTAACCCAACAAAGATTAGTTTTGATTAGTTATCTTGGATAATCTTGGAGTGAATATATTTATTATCCAATCTGAAAGCCAATACTGGTTTTTGAAATAAATAAGACCCTTTTCAAATACTTTAAAAAAAATGTCTCATAGGGTTACTTCAGGCAAGAGTATTATTATGCTTGGATGATGTAATGTTTATTTTATTTTTTGTTTGTCAACTAGATTTTTCATATGGCTGAACTATCTGAATGCTATTTTTTAAGATACTACCCTTTGACAGTAGCACTTGAAAAGCCACAACATAAGTTTGATTGTATTACCTCAAGCTTTTTACCTATTCAGGATTACATTTGCTTTGTACTAGACAACCAGTTAGATTCTTAGCGGAGAAGCAGTAAATAACAATACTATTTTATTCGCTTGGAAGTCTTTGCTGCTGTGTCTTTTCTTTAAAACTAAAGCTAAGACTGAGGTAAATGCAGGAAAAGCTGGTTTGCTGTCAAACCGGCAGCCTCTTATATTTTATATTTTCATCAACAGATTTTTGTGTTGATAGCATTTCTTTGACAGTTTATTTAATGCATTCACAACTATTTTAGAGATGATTTAGAGCTTGACATAAAGGCTAGTGTCTTTTCTTAAAAAGATCGAATATTGATCTCTATAGATGTATTTCTGTGTTTGTCTAGCTCGAGACGAAAGTCGGAGTCAGCGAGACAAACGATTACCATCCTACGGTGGAGGTGTAGACTATTTGTGTAAAGCTTTATATTTCAGAAGGTAGATCACCTGGACACTTCATACCTTTATTGTAAACAGATACCTTATGAAGTTTCCGTCTGTCATATGTCCATTGGGGGTTATTCCATTGTCATGGTTCAGTGACTTCTTGGGAAATAGTTTCTCAGATTCTATAAGCATGGCGCATTGAGTGATGGTCTGGTCTTCAAGTACTGCAAGCAATGGGTCAATCATATTTTGCTGTATGGGATGATTGTATCGCATGCATGTTGGTCTACCTGGTATCCGCTGCTACGACATAATTTTCATTCTTTGGTCCATGTGAAGTTGTGTGATTAATCATTTGATCTGTTGTCAAAATATTAATAGCAATAGTTCAGCTATATTTGATGTATTAAATAATTGTTAGGTGTAGATGTTGAAAAGTATCTGTGTTGTTGTCTGTTTTTCAATTACCATAAGCAATATGTAGACAATATATTTGGTGTATTTGAAAATTGCAAGGTGTACATGTCTGTCTGACAGGATTAATCTGACCTTGAGTTTATGTGATACTTTATTTTTAATATTTTCAACATAAAATGAAGGGTCTGCAGAGCAGGCGAGATATCTCAGCGTGTACCTTCTTGTTTGTGTTATTTGCACTGCATGAAATGATACGTTTACAAAATTTATTCATATATTAAATTTCTAGTTTTGAATTTAAGGTCTGATTTATGAAGAATTATTTCAGTAGTTTATTAAAGTTTCATAATTTTGTTAAATTTCTTATTTTCTTAAGTTTAATTTCGATTTATGGGTTATTAAATTTGTTATTTATTTGAAAAATAATACCAGTTTAAATTTGTTATTTAAAAGGTTTAAATCTAGTTTATCGCCGTTAAAGTTTTCGTTTAAACATACGTTTATTTTTTAACAAACTACTAATATAAGACAATTTAACTGAAATTTAATTTGGAGTAAATAACAAGTTTAAACTAATAAACTTTCGTTCGGTAAATTTGTAATTTCATGCCAGTTTCCGTAACTTGTTTAGTTTAAGTATCTTGTTTTATTTCAATGATTACTTCTTTTTCTCAAGGGTCAACAAATTAAGGCTCAATACTGTCACGACAGATGAATACATATTGTACAAAATAAAATGGAGAGTTAGTAAGAAAAAAAGACGACAAAAGTTACAATCGGGCTTATTATAATTGTCCAAAAAGAAAAAAAAAGAAAATCTTTCGTTGCAAAAATATCAACAACTAACGTAAATAATTATTCAAATCTTGAAAATCCCCAAATCTTTAGAGATTGTCAACCAAGTATATGTCTTCGTCAGATTTCCATGGACATTCTGGTTTTCTTTTTATTTTTCTCAATAACAGAAAATACAAAACACAACAAATAACAAGAGCTCTATAAATAATGGCTAAATTTCATTGTTTGTTTTTATCGTTTTATAAGGAATAACTAAGAAATGAATAGTTTAAAAAACATGTATTTATCGAAGTACATAAACACAAATAGAAGATATTTTTAGAAACAAGCAGTTTTGGTTATCCCCCTTATTATAGACTAAATATATTTTGCATTTTGACTTGATAATTATAGTTATTCCATATTTATAAACTTTTAGTAGGTTTTTCTATATGAATGGGATTTTGAATAAATAAGCATATTCACCTGCGGAAAATGGATATTCACCGCGCTAAACGTCGCGTGCTTTTTCGTGTACAATTTTGGTAAAAAAAAAACGTTTGATTTAAAATTACTTTTGGTAAATATTTTCTATTGCATTCATTTCTTTCGGAATATGGAATAAAACATTTACTGTCTTTTGTGTCGGTAAATATGTGGTTTTGTTGACTTTTGAAAAACTGATATTCACTTCGGCCGTTGGCCTCAGTCAGTTTTTCAAAAGTCAATTAAAACCACACATTTACCTCATCAAAAGACAGTAATTGTATATTATTATAATCATATGTATACGAAATGCACTTCTGTACAGTGCACTTTGTCAGATATTTCTTAAAGATCGTATTACTTTAAAGTCTTTTAATAATATTCAAAATGGGATGTAACTCATTTTGTCATCAGTCATATCTGTTTCAGATGAAAATATTTATTTCTAAAATAAGTTATCTCCCATTACATTTGAAAAGCGTAAATATTAAGATAACATTTTATAAAAAAATCTTTTTCTTCTTTTTTTGTTTATATTCAACACTGTTTTACGGATGGATGGATAATCCTTAAAAAAAGTGCCGCATACTAGTATAAAAGGGTCCAATAAGAAAAAGTAATAGCTGTTTTAGCGCAAATTTCAAAATATTCACGAAGTAAACGGGATTTTTTCTTTTTTCCAACTTCAAGTTGTCGTAGTTTGCTACTGACTCTTTCGCAAATAATGTTACTCGTTTGTACACCATATTTTGCTTTTCCGTAAGTGGACGTTACGCGGGCGCATTTTATTTGCGCGCATTTTGTGATTACATTGGCGCGAATTAGTTTTTCAGAAACACTGTGACAGGTAAATTAAGAAAATTCATATTAAAAATGACTGTAGTAATATTAAACTTGAACATGTTCAAAATTTAAATTATATATTTTTCATAATTTTGTATTTTATTTGTTTTTTTTAAAGAAAACGAAAAGACTTAAAAGCAGACCGCAATAAGGACCTCAAATTGGCTGTATTATTTATTTTATCTATTTGTTTTTATCGTAAACACAATCTTACGTTTTGGGCAGGTTAAATGTGCCTATCTCTTTCTCTTATTTCCTATGAGTTAAAAAACGATGAATATTTAAAAAAATAATTGTGCATTATGACGACCTGATTTGAAAGAAAAAAACAAAGAAACAATTGCAATAAATTCAGGATCTTCTTTTGGAATCATACAGTGAAGATCACTTCTAATCTCCCGATAGAACTGTAAGAATAATCTATCCTAGGACAGTTCTAGATAGAACTGACCAAATCAGTTCTAGGTAGAATTGTCTAGATCAGTCTTAGGGTTGATTGATTGTTGGTTGCTTAACGTCCAGTGGCAAATATATTCAGGACGATCAGTCTTAGGATAGAACTGTCTAATGTCTAAAACAGTTCTATAGTCGTATAACTGTGAGCAGACCTGACCAAATCAGTTATAATCGTGGAAATGTCGGCAGAAGTGACTTTATCAGTTCTTACCGTAGAACTATCAACAGAAATGTCTAAAAGTTTTCTAGCCGTAGAACTGTTCAAACCTGTCAAGATAGTATAGAGCAGTTCTAACTGACGTCACTGCAGTTATGGGCATATATATATATATATATATATATATAACTCGTCTAAACATCAACCCAACAATGTTAGATCTGTAAATTTGCTTTCGCAAATTTTTGGTTCTTCCCTCGCCGGGATTCGAATATATGTCCAATGACGTCACATAATGTGTATATATATGTGTGCACCTTATCTACTATTGTACCTATCTGATCACGTGACAAAGAATCAACTTTATATCCCAGTTGTAGGTTCGAGAATGCATTCTAGTAAAGTAACTTTATAAATTTAGTTCAAAATTAAAGATATCAATATACTAATAACTTAAGCAATTTTAAGGAAACCCATTCAAATCCCCCTTGTTTCTCCTAACTCCTAAACGGTTTAAGCAATAACCAACAGAGCCAATCCAATGTTGTACGTATATTTGTAGTACTATTTCAAAAAAATATACTCAATACACTCAGTATACACAAGTTATTGTTCGGATACCAGAAAAAAACTTGTTTCCACTTCCTCTTTTTGCCCTAATTCCAACATGGAACCATTATCACAAAAGTCAATCAATTTTAAGGTGGCTTGGTCCTATTAGAAGTTTCTGTCAGAAGCCCGAAATGAGTGACGTATTTTTTTTTATATTTTCATCTTTACAAAGAGTGAATCAAATTGGTTGAAAAAAAGGGGGTCCCGGACCATTTAAGCTCAAAATATTATTTTTAAACAGATAGGTAAATGCATCATTTTTCGTCAACATCTCTATTTTCCCTATCATTTCTACGGGAAAAAAACACTCTCTTGTTTGGTATGGAAACTTGTGGTACAAATTCAGAGAGGTTCATTCACTTATGTTTTCGAACTAGTCCTAGACATTGCTCATATCAATCTTTGATTTATGCTTCATAAATATCTGTCATTTTTTGTACATGCGTATAAAAGAGCGCTTACAATGCAATATTCCCATAAAACTATTATTTCTGAAGCCTAACACATTTTAAAAACTAGATGTGTCAAAGCGACACGAACAACCCCGTCTCAAAAAAGTTGAAAAATCAGGAATTTCAATGTGGACATTGTGGACACATGTGGACACAAACATAATAGTAGTCCTACATATAAAAAATCAGCTCAAATTCTAGAGGCATATAGAAAAAAAGTCTGTATAACTGATTTCTAACAATTTTCAAAGTTTTTTAACCTTCATTTTGGCAAAAATAAGCGGAGCAAAACAAAACTTAAACTTGATCTGTAACTCATTGTGGTTAACTCACATACCACGAATCAGCCCAATATCTGAAAGCATCTAGAAAAAAATCGGTATAAGTGCGATTTTCAAAAATTTATCAAAGTCCTAAGCCCGAATTACAGAAAAAAATAGCCGAATTGGACAAAACTTATTCTTGAGCATCATGGGTAACTCACATACCAAAAATCAGCCCATATCTGAAAGCGTTTACAAAAAAGGTATGTATAATTGTGCTTTTCAACAAATATCTAAGTTCAAAGCCCGTAATTTCGGTAACAATTAGCGGAGCGGAACCAAACTTGAACTTGACCTAGCTGTAACTCATCATGGTTAACTCACATACCAAAAACCAGTCAAATATCTGAAGACGTTTAGAAAAAACCCCGTTAAATGGTTTGTTGCGGAATAACGGAATAACGAAATTACGGAAAATACGGAATTACGGACAAGGATAAAACTATATGGCCCCGACATCCTCGTACGGACCCTTGCTGATGATGTATCTCTGATATACATGTAAGTTTGATAAACATTTGGAAAAAAATATACAGATGAGAGGGCTTTTAAACTGGGTGGCCGGACATATACACGGACACAACCGGACTCCCGGTAATTTTGTGATGCGGGATTCACACAGCGCTGATCATTGCTCCCGTTTGAGACCAGACACCGTAAACACGAAAAGTAAAAAAGTCGGCCTACTATCCTCAATGTCATGGAATGTCCTATTATTGACCGATCGCTGTAGTATACGTTCGTAACATATTCCTACGGCTTAGCGAGGTCCAAGTGAGGTGACTTTTAATAGGAATTGAGCAAATTCGATTTGTCTAGTCGGATTTCAATCGTGATTATGTCGTGACAGATTCTGCTGTAAATAAAGGCAACAGTAGTATACCGCTGTTCAAAACTCATAAATCCATGGACAAAAAACAAAATCGGGGTAACAAACCAAAACCGAGGGAAACGCATTAAAGATAAGAGGAGAACAACGACACAACACAGAAACGGACCAAGCATCAGACAAAACACCACGAGAATAACAAATATAACATGAAAACCAAATACATGAATTTGGGATAGACAAGTACCGTGCCACGTCTTATCTCAAAAATAAGAGAAAACACAAACGACTCAACGTTAAAATGCAACACACACAGAAACGAACAATAATATAACAATGGCCATCTTGGTACAGGACACTTTTAAAGGGGAATAAAAGTGGTGGGTTGAACCTGGTTTTATGGCATGCCAAACCTCGCACTTTAATGGCAAAGTTAAATATAATATTGAAATGACAACATAATATTACAGGACTACAATACAAATAAATAGGAGAACATATTAGACAAAGAAAAACACGATTAATAGATAACAAAAAGCATCAGGTTTAAAATTCAATACGCCAAAAACGCGCCTTGTCACCACACAAGACTCACCAGTGACGCCCAGATATAAAAGATCGAAAGTGAAAAAAGTACAAAGTTGTACAGCACTGAAGATCAAAAGTTGAAAAGGTTTCGCCAAACACGGCATTGTAACAGTTACAGTATCGGATCAAAATCGGAACAATGTTTTGTGTTTTTGGACGGTGTCCTGTGGAACGGGCATGATCTGGATAGATTTGTCATTGGTGTTTTTTTTTGCGAACTGAGTCAAGATTGCATCCCGAATACGAACCGTCTTTGATGAACCCGTTCCGAAACAGTCCCGTAATTAATACGAAATTCGGCAATATACACTCTTCTGAGTTCGGACAATTACTGAACACGATACGATTGAGTCTAGACTTTTGTTCTGTGACTTTCTGTCCGTTTACCTAAAATACTTGTATAATGACCTATCTTGATCTCTCTCTATATATACTAGCATTTCCCAACGAATATCTGGTACATGGATTGTTCTTCTTGATCCCTATTCGAATTTTATTGACCTTCAAAAGTTATCGCACCGAAAGTTGAATCAGTGCCAAGCAAGATAGACACCCGAACATTTTCGTTAAACGAGTCAAATCCGTCTTCTGGTTTCTTAATCGATCTGTGTTAATCATTTTGATTGAGTCTGATCGACAATGTGACTAGGGGGGGGGGGGGGCACTTCCTATGTAATGACTGGTAGGGATGAGCCGCTGGAATAGGTCACTATTTCATGCTTCATGATATATGAAAAGGGTGAGAAATTCAGATTAAATATATCAATAGGTTGATATAATCACTTGCTGGATATATATTATAAGTATCTAAAACTAATCAAATGTTCCTGTTTATTTTTAATGCGGTTAAACCACAGTCGTAAATACATCAGCTATTTGTCAAATCAATTAAAGTCTATTTATTCAATGTGGTATTTCCACTGAGGTTAGATATAGGAGCAATAAATCCTATCATTTTGACATTTCCACCTCATTAACATTGAAAGGTTTGCATACATGAAACATTAGAAGAAATTCCATAGCATAGTGTCAGCATCCTTCAAGCGGGAACGACAAATCAGTTTTTAATTAATGTAAACTCAGTAAAAGTGATACTCTCTGAAGTGTTAGGCAGCAACCATTTGATTTTCGGGGGGGGCTATGGTTTTTTTGGAAAAAAAAGTTTGTTTCCAGGTTTTGGTGAAAAAAATAATTTGTTTTGGACCCTGAGAAAAAAAAATGTTTGTTTCACCTTCAGCTGCCCCCCCCCCCCCCCAGAAAATCAAATGGTTGCTGCCTTACTACAATTATCTGATAAAACATTATCTATTGTCTTTGCAAATTGAAATTTATTCATAATTAAAGTTATAAAAGGGGCAAGAAGAAGAGTGAAGAATTTATTGGAAAAGCAATGTGTGATTATTGCGACTGCGTTGCTTCTAAACAAAAACGTTAAATGAGCGGGACCTCAAAATTTTTGTAAACTCTAATGTATCAGAAGATGAAAAATATCCAAATATAATTCATCAGATAGACAAAAAATAAGTACAGTTTCGATCAAATTTTGTCGACCTGCCTGCTGTCATTTGAAAGAAAATTCCAATTTATTTTCAAGGAAGCCCTATTGCCAGTAACATTTTATTGAAATATCAATGTTTATAAATATCAAAATAAACAGACATTTCAAACAAGTTTTTCCAAAAAGACCCTTTTAATTTTGTTCATTTTTTGGAGGTAGATGTTAGCCAATAAGACTTCATATACCTGCAGTGGCGGACCGAATCCGCCTATGACCTGTCCCTTTTCAAATATTCTTTTTTAAACATGATATATACCCATGTATATTTCCAAATATTTGTATAACAAAATGAAGACCTACACCTATATAATGATCTGATATGCGCTACATTGCCACTCCCTCTTAAAACAAAGCTTATCGACAATTGCAAATTCCAACAGTCTATTTTAGATGTCAAATGGGTGCAAATTTCATAATAATGCCGGAAACATCTGACACATTTACAAATGTGATTTTAACCGCAACACAATAAATACTAGCATCAGACACTTAATTAGAAATAACCCTGACCGTTTTAAATTTCCCACCCTTTTCATATATTAATGAAGCTTGAAAGACTTATTCAAGCTATTCCTATATATATAGCATTCCCCCCTGGGGATTATTGGATTAATAAGTTCCATTATAAGAATAGGGAATTTAACTAGCGGATCAAGAAATGTTAAAAGTGGGGCCCACTGACTGCCTAAGAGGGGTCCGCCCTGGTCATGCTACAGTGATAATCAACCATTTCCCCCCAGAAACCCCGGGGGGATCCCTGGCCCCCTTCTAAATCCGCTTCTGAATTTTAAACATCCTCTTTTATAATTTTGACGACTTCTCTCCCAAAAACTACAGTTAAATATGCTTTTCGAGCGTCTTTATTGTAGCAGGCTATTCTTAATACGACTAAACTTTTATCTTCCAAAGGTAATCATTCAATTTTTGAATGTTGACCTTGCTATAAAAATTTTATAACAACGCTCCAGTCTTAACACTTATCAGTAACTACGTAGTACTACATAACTTCAAATTAGCATGTCATTTATATCAACCCCATGCAACTAGGTACACAGCTGCATTCAATGAAACATGATCAGAGATAAAAATAGATGTATATTCTGAATCAGATCCTTTCTTTTCGATACAACATATAAACGAGAGAAAAAAAAGGGGGGGGGGGGGGGGGTGTCAGGAGAAAAATGATCTTTAATTTTAAATAAACTGATGTATGCAAATTGCAAATTCAATTAAACGCTATCAGTGATTACTCATCATTTGTATCGATCAGATCTGCATTTCTTTTGCACCGATTTTTTTTATTACATTTTCGCCGAATTTGTGTTTCATTTGTGCTGTTTGTGTACTTGTAAATTACAGGTTCATTTTGATCATTATAAATTTCTTCCGTTAGTACAGAAGTTAAAGTTATGAATTGTCAATCATTACATGTATCTAACTGTTGTAACATACTCACTGGGGGAGGGGTGGAAGTAGGCTTCCGAGCAGGATTATAAAAAAGAAGATGTGGTTGCCAATGAAACAACTCTCCACAAAGACAAAAATGATACAGAAATTAACAACTATGGGTCACCGTACGGCCTTCAACAATGAGCATAATTAGCTATAAAGGGTCCCTATATGACAATGTAAAACAATTCAAACGAGAAAACCAACGGCTTTATTTATGTACAATAAATGAACGAAAAACAAATATGAAACACATAAACAAACGACAACCACTGAATAACAGGCTCCTGGCTTTGGACAGACACATACCATGATACATAATGTTTCGGGGTTAAACATGTTAGCGGGATCCCAACCCTCGCCCTAACCTTGGACAATGGCATAACTGTACAAAATAAGAACGAATTTAGTCAATTGAAAAATTACTAGTAAAAGTACATCCATGAAAATTTACACCGTTATTCTTACAGTTTTCAACGCGTGCAGCTGACCAGCATTGAGGTGGCTAACTTGATGTTCAATATATATAAGTACAACATCTTAAAATGCATGAAATTGTCATCCGAGACGGATTCGAGCATCAGACATAATGGCAAACGTGAAGCACTCCTCGATTTCATGAGGGAAGGAAAGGTCACCGAAAAACTGCAGTAGCCATTAACTAATTTCACTTGAGTTTTCTCTATACTCTGTGCTTAGCCCATCAGACTGACCCCCCCCCCACACACACACACCAGTTACTTCTGCGCTGGATAAAAACCACAACATAAAATTGAGAAAGGAAATGGTGAATATGTCAAAGCGACAACAACCCGACCATAGAGCAGACAACAGCCGAAGGCAATCAATGGGTCTTCAATGTAGCGAGAATTCCCGCACCCGTAGGTGTCCTTCAGCTGGCCCCTAAAAATATGCATACTAGTACAGTGATAATGGACGTCATACTAAACTCCAAATTATACACAAGAAACTAAAATTTAAAATCATACAAGACTAACAAAGGCCAGAGGCTCCTGACTTGGGACAGGCGCAAAATTGCGGCGGGGTTAAACCGAATCATGGCCAAAAAAAGTTAAAAGGCCAAATAAAGTACAAAGTTGAAGAGCGTTGGGTACCAAAGCGCTCTCATGTCGACAATTTTGACAGATATTTATAAAAAATATATTCAATGTCTATACGAGCAATATCTAGTATAAGTTCGAAATTCATGCAATACTGGTCACTTTTCTTTCACCGTCTGAGCCATTAGTGACGATTCATCTCTGATATAAGCTTGATTCACAATTGACAAGAACTTTACATGAAAGGGCTAACAAACCAGGTGGCTAGATAGAAACACGGACACATTCGGAAGCCCATAGAAAAGTTCCATGTCCACCGCAACGTATGTCGCGTAGGGTGATACATTTTATAGAATTATAAAGAAGAACATTGCTGACTGCCAACCTTCCCACCAAAATATATATTGGAGCGATATAATTGACACGATTACTTGTAAGAACTTTTTTTTTTACATGTATGTACTAATTTCCGAAGTCTACAAAAATGAATTCCGATCGTCATCCCGTTCACAAAAATAAAAAAGTACCGCTTATATATGATGACTAGTATCACACAGTCATGTTCCATGGCGAACGAGGCGGGTGCAAATAGCATAAGAAGTGGTTTTTTTTTAATTATTATTTGACCTTGATGTGTTAACGTCATGTTTCTAAAAATTTAGACGAAGGAAAGAAATATTTATTGGCGAAAATGAAAAGATGTTCTACAAATGATTTAGAAATACCATGGCAATTCATATTTAAATGATTATAGTATAAAATTATAACAACCTTTTAGGAACTGTATATGCATGCACAAGATCCCCCAGCTATAGTTGATTTCTTATTTGAAATCCAATTATTAGTAAAAATGTATAAGAATGTATATATTTTGAAAAATAATAAAATCCTATATATACATATAAAAGAAGATGTGGTATGAATGCCAACGAGACAACTCTACACAAAAGACAAAACTGACACAGAAATTAACAAATATACGTTACCCTTCGGCCTTCAGCAATCAGCAAAGCCAATACTGCTTAGTCAGCTATATAAGGCCCCGAAATGACAATGTAAAACAATTCAAACGACAAAACTAGCGGCCTATTAAACAAAATTGAACGAAAAACAAATATGTAACATATAAACAAACGACAACCATGCATGTACTGAATTACAGACTCCTGACATGTGACAGGAACTTGTGACATACTTATATCAGGTGGCGGGGTTAAACAAGTTTAGCGGGATCCTAACCCTCACCCTTACCTTGGACAATGGTATATCAGTACAAAATAAGAACGAACTATATATATATACAACTCGTCTAAACATCAACCCAACAATGTTAGATCTGTTAATTTGCTTTCGCAAATTTTTTGTTCTTCCCTCGCCGGGATTCGAACCCATGCTACTTTGATATTGTGACACCAAATCGCCTGCACTGCAGCCGTCCCGCTAGACCACACGACCACCTGGGCTCTACAATAATAGAGCTTTCGCTGGCCGTGTGTTACCTTTCCTCGTCAGTTTTAATCTAGCAGCGTACTACAGTACATGATATATAAGGCATGAAGATGTTATAAACAATTGAAAAAGGCTTAACTCATTAGATGACAAAACTACAAGTGGACGTGGCCTGGTACTTGTACATCCCAACAACAAAAAGATACTAAGTGCAGATCTAATAGTACTCGCAGTTAACTTAACAGCTTGTTCAAACGGCCAGTAACAACTAATCATCTTACACTAATATGGACTTGCACATCACTATTATGCGTATAAACATCCCAGTTGCGGAACTAGAAATATTCATAAGTGAGATTCAGTGACTTCCGAAAAAGGGGCTTGTTCCAGTCATGTTTCGGTGCTTCTCTTCATAATAAACAACAACAAAAATCACAAAAAGGGGGAGCAGGCCACCTGCCACCGGATTTCCTTGATTCGCCTCTTCATCCTACAAGATATCAAGGTCGTTGCTTAAAAAATGTAGGAGTAGCTCTAGATGCTTGTAATATACATAATTGTTAAGATTCAACTCGGTCTTCCTGGCATTTAAGAATATTTGACAAAAATAAAAATGCCGAGGTATACATGCATGAACATCTCAATTGTGTGTTCAGGCAACCTCTGAAATATTAAAACTGTAGTTCAACAAATCTTGGAAGAGGAAGCAGGACAAACCATGATCTCTCTCTTTGCGTTTTATAATAAAATGTATCCAACTACCTTGCATTTTGAGGATATTTTACTTAAAATGTTTCAGTTGCAACCGTCAAAAACTGGACGAGGTGATAGTCAGACAAACCAATCTATAGCTGGACTAACAGACGAACGGGTAGACGAACGAACCTGTACGCGATAAATTAATATACCCTACGATGAAAGTGGGGTCATACAAATCAAAACCTCATAGTTCTCAATTTGCTTAAACAGTTCTCTTCAGTTGTATAACCATGAATTCTAAGATTACTTAAACCGTTCTAAATTTAAGTCTCTGAATTGAAAATTATTTTTCAGGGATCCGATGGCTGCTTTCTGTCAAATTCGTTTTTTTTGTTTTGTTCTCGTTTTCACATACTCTATGCTATTGTTTCACATTTTGTCACATCGGTACATTTTATAAATTATTACATATATATTAGTACACTTCGCATGTGTTGGTTTATTATCGAAGGTTGTACTTCGAGCTTATACCGATTGATTCGACGGGAGCATGGACAGTTACAATACATGTGTCAGATCGGAAATTATACAACATTTTCTGTTATTTCCGTATTTTGCGTGGAATTCTCGTCGCGTTGAAGATCGTTGAAGACCCATTAGATGACATCGGCTATTGTCTGCTTGTTTTCGAGTCGTTGTCTCTTTTACATATTCCCCATTTCCATTCTCAATTATGAATTCCAGATTTCAGCAGAACTGGAAACATGAAAGTATATAGGGAATCACTGAAGCATGACTGGAGATATCCCAACTTTAGGTCAGTCAACTCCCCCCCCCCCCCCCGGAAAAGTTCTGGATTCGCCACTGTTTGTCTTATCCGAGATTCTATTCTAAATTTTTAACTGACTAATTGTCAAAACAAACTCTTCCGTTTAAAATTCAAAATACCTGAATTGTCAATCAACAATTTGAAACACTTCAGTTCTTTTCTTTTGTGTTTGGGAAAGCCGCTGAGACTTCACGAACCGTTCCCTTTTCATTTATTGTACACAGCAGACCAGAATATATGTATACCCTGTCATACATTTGTTTAAAAAAAATATATTGCCATTCATTCTAAGAACGAAGCTGAACTTTTAAGAATCGTTTTTACAATTTATTTTCAATAGCTGCAAATGTTAAATAACACCAAGATTAAAAGTGCCTAGCGCCAACAGCTCCGTTGGTATATTTAATAGAAAGATAATATATAGTTGTTAACTTGTTATATTTGCAAATGGGGTAAATAAACTCATCATAAATACCAGGATTGAAATTTTACATTTACGACAGACGGGTATGTCGTCTACAAAAGACTCATCAGTGACGCTCAAGTAAAAAAGTATTAATAAGGTAAAATGAAACTGACCATTAAAACTTCAAAAAGGGCAAAGCGCAAACATTTTTTTAATTTTCAACGCTATCTTCTTGACCACAATAAGTGTTTTCATCAAAATTGGAAATGATTATATTTTTTAAAGAAAAATCTTTACCTACGTCGCATTATATACAATTAACAAGTTCTAAATATACTGCTAAACAAAAGTTAAGCAACTAATACATTTAAGTCAAATTTTATCTTAATATCTGTCAAGTTTCTCCATTTTCAAGTAAAGAAAATCACGCATTATGGTTCACTTTCTTTCCTGTAATAATTAGATCACTTGTATACTTCTAACACACACACAGACAATAGGTGTTGTTTATTTGTTGAAATATTTGATTAAAATATGCGCTGCTGAAATTATTTTACTCAGTATAGTATATAGACTTGTATTCCAAAGACAAATTTATATATATTGTTTAATTTTCTGTAGTGTTTGATAATGACCCAGTGACCTACAACTTTTATGATAAATAAACCACATGTTGTGCATATTGGCAACGCTTCTCAGTAAATCAGTATAAAAAGTATGATTTTATTGTTAAACTAGTGTAAAATGTGGTGTGGAATAATTGGTAAAGTCAAAGATATCCGGCTATTTGAATTGACCCGATGAGCTAACATGATGTTGAATTGATTTTGGAAATAATACACTAATCCATTATTTTTATTTTATTTCTAATACTGAAAAAAAAATTATGGTCCATCATAGCACAACCAAGTAAACAAGTGTCCATTAATTTATACTAAAATCAAAAAATCATAGACCATTCATATTCCGACAAAATGAAGATAAATAGAAAAAATCGTTTAGGAGGGGTATGCGTTGTTGATGTTGTGCAAATGGTAGGAATAATTCCCCTATTCAATCCTTCTTCTGGCAAATTATTTGAAAAAAGGAGGGCTTTGATAACAGTTACCCTAGCTTGCCCTACAACATAATGCATCCCCAAAGAATATCGATTTCATATTCATATAAGTCTGAAAATCAAACCCAATATAGTTATGGAATCAGATTATTTAGGCTGACAAATATTTTTTGTCATTTTACATTTCAATTTGCACAGGTATGTCTACATGTTCACCAGTTTTTCAATCATTTACTGGTCTGTTTTTACTTTCACAAGTCTCTCTTATAGACCCCTAGTCTGTCCATATGATTCTCAACAGTCTGACTATGTGTCCACAAGTCTCTACGTTTTCACCGGTCTCTATGTGTCCGTCAGTCTGTCTCCGTGTCTACAAGTCTATCTACATGTTTTACCGCCATGTTACGTTTCTAACAGTTTGCCTTCATGTTCTACACGTTCACCAGTCTGCTTATGTATATACCATTCTGGCTACAAGTCTTCAAGAATATCATTTCAAATTCTGAAGATGATGATATTTCTCATAGTAAAGTCGTTAATACAATGTACCAGTACTTTAGGGTCGACATCAAAAAAGCAATGAAGGATAAAAAACTTAATTCAAATTTCAAGTTTTGTATAAATTGACATCGATTTTTACATATATCCTTATTGGTCAATCAATTTTTCCCAAATTAATTTAAGAGGGGGTAGGGGGTTCGGTGAAAAAAACTATATGAATTAAGTTTTTTACCCTTCATTGAACTTTTGATGTCGTCCCTTAGTCTATCAGTTTCCATCTTCATGCAAGACTCGGGATCTGATGAAGGTTTTTAAACAGTTAAAGATTCATCTACACACAATCATTTTGACTGAAGTCAGTCTTCTCGGTCAGAAGCAAAGAAATGCCCGATTAGCGCTGCTGAATTTGCCCGGGGCACGTGGAGGACCAGTAGATATCAACACACCAATTTCAGTTATTCGACAAAGAATTTAAACACATATCTCATTTAACACAAACATTACACAATAATGTCAACATGGAGTCAGTAGCTGAGGTAACATTAAGTTAATTTAAAAGTCAATATCTTGGATAACTCTGATTTCTGCATACAGTTTAGAAAGCATATATCACTGTCATGAATCAAGGATTTGTATAGTAAGAAGGTTCTTACTATCATCGGTACTTTGGGATAGGACAATTTTTTTACCCTCCCCCTTTTTTTCAATATCCGTTATTCTTTCGATTTCTTTTAATTAACTCTCTTTAGTACTATATACGTGACCGCTGTGGATAGTAAACTTGGAATATATAGTAAATAGCAAAACCAAGTATTTTGTAGTCTATTGTCTTACACTATGGAGTATGTCTTAAACAGCGATTTAGAACAAATATCAGTATGGTCTAAAGATTGGCTTATTAATTTTAACCCTAATAAGACTAAGGCTATGATATTCGCCGGCCATACTTCCCCAGATGATATTGAAATAGAATTTCAAAACCAATTAGGAGAATTTGTCTCCTGTCATAAACACTTAGGGATTACTTTTGATTCCAATGGTAAATTCCATGCACATATAGAAAATATTTTAAAGTGTGCAAGCACAAGATTAAATGTTCTTAAAAAATTGAAATATGTATTGAATAGAAATTATCTTGCTCGTATATATTTAACTTTTATAAGACCCGTTATGGAATATGCAAGTGAGTTGCTCGTATATATTTAACTTTTATAAGACCCGTTATGGAATATGCAAGTGAGTTGCTCGTATATATTTAACTTTTATAAGACCCGTTATGGAATATGCAAGTGAGTTATGGGATGGTTGTACTCAACAAGCAGCCGACAATTTAGAACATGTTCATTTAGAAGCAGGGAGGTTAGTAACTGGGTTGCCCGTGTTTACTAGTCGGGAAGCTATATATTTTGAAACTGGCTGGCATTTGCTTGTGGACAGAAGAAAATCCAGAAAGCTTAATATGTTCTATTCCCTACATAATGGGACTGCCCTTGATTGTCGCTGTGGTTCAATGCCCCCGCTTGTTGGTTAAGTATCTAACTACAATTTGCGAAACAATAATAATTATGTAGAACCCGGTTATAGACTAGACATAACGTACCAGAGGCGGATTTATGGGGGCAGGGGGCCCGGGCCCCCCTCAGTTTTGGGGAAAAAATGGTTGCTTATATAGGGAATCACTGAAACGTAACTGGAGCGGGCCCCCTCTTAGGTCAGTCAGTGGGCCCCCACTTATGAAAATTTCTGGATCCGCCACTGCGTACGTCAAAAAATATAAATATTTTTAAACGAAAGATGAAGTCCAAATTGATACAGCCACCTTCCTATTTTAGTTGTTGGGATAGAAAACTTAGTATCATTTATACACGTTTGAGAAATATGTGCAGTTCTTTAAATTCAGATTTGCATCGTGTTAATATTAAACCAAGTCCCGCATGCAGCTGTGGCTACCCTGTTGAGGGTAGTATACACTTTTTTTTGGAGTGCGCTTTGCACAACGAAGCAAGAGAAATACTGTTTTCAAAATTAGAAAGTTATACTATATCCATTGAGCTTAATTCTGTTAGCTGGTGACGGTGACCTTTCCTTTCAGCAAAACAAAGACATTTTTGAGTCCGTACAACCTTATATCAGAATGACACAAAGATTTAAAACAATCAATTAACATTCCAAATTTCTACTTTACAACCTTTCACTCCAGTCCAGTTGTTTTATTATTATTCCTTATTATATTGTATTTTTTTTTCTTTTTATTTCTAATTTTTGTTTGAAGTATGTATTACATGCATTACTACTATGTCCCCCCCCCCCCCCCCCCCCCCGGCCATTATCTAATGTGCTACTTTTGCAAATAAAGTATGTTTAAATTAAACTGTAGTGTATTGATGTTCTAATGACACAGACAGACGCAAAAAAATAATAATAGAAAACTAAAAAAAATAACAGATTTTGGAAAAAAGGGTCGGTTAAAAAAAATTGTGTCTTGTCCCCAAGTACCTATGCGCACTATTAAAGCAATAATTTGAGAAATATATATTAAGTGTTATACAAATGTGTGAATATTAGGAGTCCAGGTAATTCGATCAACTTGATTTATGTATGAAAAATTATATTTATTATCTGGTCATGTCCCGCGGTTTTTTGTAATGTTGTTATAATATAATAACAGTGTAAGTTAAGACCAAAAAGTAGACCAGGAAAATACTTTATTATCTGTACTAGTTAATTTCTGAAGATCATGTGTCTGTCATTTATTCTGTAATTCACATCCTTTAAACAATTATAACAGCGTGTATTATCTCAATCTATCAACTAGGATACATTATTTTATTTGGCTTAATAATATATTACTGGTATTTAGTGCGACCGTGCACCTTTCGGTTACCTCGAGTGTTTTCTATATAGCAATCTTTAACTCGTCATGTTGCGGGATTTTCAAATTCGAAAAGAAGAAGAACAGCATGATTTTTGATTTGGTGACCGTATTACGTACAGATAATTTAAATTATACATTACATAACCTTACACAATCAATTTACTTTTTATGATTATTCTGATATGCATGCCCCATATATGTTATTCCCAAAACCTTTAAAAAGGAGGAATCCGGGTCAGGTCGTGCAAACCCAATTATTTTTTATTGTGAATAATTAATAACTGCGCTGAAGTTTTTAATGATTATTGGATAATTGACCTGTTCTATAGGTACATGTACCTAACTTACCAGGTGACAATACAAGTTTAACCCTTGACATTGGTATAAATTCAAATGCTTAGTGATATATAAAAAAGAAGATGTGGTATGATTGCCATTAGGCATTATGGACTTTGCTCATTGTTGAAGGTTTGTACAGTGACCTATAGTTGTTAATGTCTGTGTCATTTTTAGAGTCTCTTGTGGATAGTTGTCTCATTGGGCCAAAGGGACAACTGTCCACAAGAGACCAAAATGGCCAATGAGACATGTCCACAAGAGACCAAAATGACTTAGCTGCGGAACCGTAGCTCATAGGTCCTTATGTTATTTTTGACTATTTGCAGACCATAACATAAGGACCTATGAGCATAGATGGTCCGCAAATAGTAAAAAAATAACATAAGGACCTACATGTATGAGCATAGAAGGTCCGCAAATAGTCAAAAAATAACATAAGGACCTATGAGCTACAGTTCCACAGCTAAAAATGACTCAGACATTAACAGCTATAGTCACCATACAGCCGTCAACAATGAACGCCCATACGGCATAGTCAGCTATAACAGGCCTCGATAAGTACCGATTATCAGGTTATCTGCATGTTGATATCGTAAAATATCAGCTGCAAGACATCATATGAAGCTTTTTGACGAGTGAGCATAGCGAACGAGATCGAAAAGCATTCATATGATGTCAAGCAGCTGATATTTTCCAATATCAATATGCAGATAATCTGCAGATAATCAATTTAACAGGCTATATTTGAGTGTTTCAGAAGTGTCTTCTTTGTTTCACCAGCACACACAAGATGACTTGATAAGTTCGGGTCAAAGTTATTAACGTCGGTTCAAACATTATGACGTCGCTGATATGTCCGGGTCAAAGTTAATAAGGCCGGGTCAATGTATTTGACGTCACAAAGACATGATACGGAATAATATTAAGAGCTGAACAGAGT
The DNA here is from genome assembly GCF_036588685.1 of Mytilus trossulus. Lineage (NCBI taxonomy): Eukaryota > Metazoa > Mollusca > Bivalvia > Mytilida > Mytilidae > Mytilus > Mytilus trossulus. Next base: position 2,444,825 of record NC_086374.1, read on the forward strand.
GATATAGACAGTGGAACAACCGATAAGACATATGTAAAACAATTCAAACGAGAAAACTTAAGATATGTGCATTGTTCATCATATTCATACATGTATTGTATATGAAGATTAATAAGATTAAAGTAAACAATGTGGTATGTTTCCAAAATAAAAGCTATCCACCAATGACCAACTGATGTCGATGCAATTACTAGCCATACAAATGATACATACATGTTGGTCACCATACTTCCTTCATTTATATTATGACTATTGAGTAAATTTTTGCAAACATGGCAAACCTGTACATGTACATGCTGTTTATATACACCACATCTTCCTATATCTATATATTACTACAGTTCAATGACTCAAGTTTTAAATGCATAAGCTTAAGGTCATAACAGAATTTAAACTAACTATCATAATTGTATGAACATCATGATGAATATTTACATTCTCTCAAAGAGTTTTAATTTTACTTAGCTAATACAGAAGATGATGGATTCCCCAACAGAAATCTTGATGATCGAACAATTAAGGTGAAAAAATTGAAGAATTGCATCAATTGTTACAGAGAATCAATTTGCAAGCAGAAACAGGTGCTCAAAGATAAGGGAATACAACAGCCATCCATGATCCTTTACATGTAAAGGTATTATATTGTATATACACTGTATATATTGTCTACATTTTCTGAATTTATGATTTTTAAAAATCTTTCAAAAGATATAAATGTATTGTCATGTCATGTCATTCAAATAGAGACGTGCACACTGCAATTGTCTTTGATAAAAGATAGAGTTACATGTTACTTTTGTATGCCTTTTTAGTGTTATCAGCTTATATACTTGTTCAGTATTGTTAAAATCTATAAATGTACCTTATATGTACATGTATGTTGAAATGTCTCTCGGAATATATACATATACATGTAATCATAATGTTTCAAAAAGCCAAACATTGTAATTATTTTTTGGGGCCCATTATAGCCTTTTGTTCGTTGTGAGCCAAGGCTCCATGTTGAAGGCTGTATATGGACCTATAGTTGTTTAATTTTATAAATTGTTATTTGGATGGAGAGTTGTCTTATTGACACTCACACCACATCTGCCTATATCTATAATATATATATATTGGGAATCCTATACACCCTGTAAATTTCCTTTGCTTAGACTAAGTTTAACAAATATAATATGCAATGTTTATGATATACACTAGACTTGCTTGAAATTTTTTAAATTCAACTAATTATCTCCTGGCAATGCACATTTAGTTAGGGAATTTTTTATGTTTTATTTTGCAGTAAGTAGCTGTTCATGATGCTTATAGGATAATACAATCTAGTCTGGGCATGTAAAACAGCAGCTGGTTCTATTTTGAAGTAAGCTATTTAGTGATTACATCAATTTCACATGACTAGACCAAGTCTTGGGATAAATTAATAGTACTCATTGTCATGATTGTACTAGCTTTTTATTGTTTATATATTTTATGGAAAATACTGTTAGTAGAGGCCTGCAAAAATAAATTTATAAGGTGATGAAGTGTGGTTGCCAATGAGAGTAGAGACATCTAACAAATAGCATGAATAGAGTCATGGGAGATTGAATTATACTCTTTTTACAATTAAGTGTCACAAAGAAAATTGCAGGAAAAAAAACAACAAAAAATAAAATCAATTGTGTATTTAGTACAATAAGCCAAATCAAACAATGACTGACTTAAATCTGTTTGAAATTTTTCACATTTCTATTGATTAAATATTACTTTATAGATCAAATTATGAATAATATAAGGTTAAGTTATAAGGGCAGTAATCCAATTTCAGATTTTTTGTTGTTGGTTATATTGTATACAGCTGATAGTACTATTTACAAATACTTCTCATATGTCAAAAGAAAACACAATTGCTGTACCTAATATTGTGATTTATATTGAAATTAATAAAGACAACAAAGAGTTATTCAAATAACAATCTCCCTAGGGGAAAAGGGAGTGTTACATAATTTTAGACCTCCATAGTGGCCCAAAGACACATCAAACACTCACCAAAATATAAGCCTGAACCCCTGAGGGGATCACACATCAAATGATAAAAGTTGTATATATTCTACACAATAAGAGCAAACAATGAAAGTACGAGTTTTTAAATATAAACTGTCAGATACAAATCAATAAATGTTTTAATGTTGATGAATAAATCACAATGTGGTTAAATAGTTGTAATAAAATGTAATGTCAGCCAACAATAGTAGAAGGGTTTTATGTTTAATGATTCATGCTTTTTTTTGTTCATCTTTATATCTGTTCTGGTCAGGATAGTTGTTGATGAAGTTAATGACCAATCAACTCAAAAATAGATACACATGTGCCTTATGTTATGATCTTTCTAATGATAGATTAATGGTTTTGACCCCAATTTCATGGTCCATAGAAAATACAAAATTTATCATGACTTCTAGCTATTCTTTTAATAGAGTTATGCTACAAGATATTTTTGGGTCACTCATTAGAATATTTTTTAAATGCAAATGTTTATGATTTGATTACAACTGCATTAAGATAGAATAATTGCATGCAGAAAATTATTTCTTTTGTCATATAGATATCAGTTAGTCAATTTAATAAAATTAAACATTTTTTAATTACTTTATTGCAGAATCTACAAAATAGAGCTAAGGTCCTTTAAGCAAAGAAACTGCTAGTGTCTGAAGAGGACAATTTAAGACAGGACATGAAAATTGATTTAATGTCAAGTCGGAACAGTGATTCTGTAAATAAACTCGCCTGATCACAAGACCTCGGATTTGACTGAATCTTACATGGATAGACCAAAGTCATTTACTAGACTGTAAATACTAGAGGCAGCTGAAAGCACAAGGCACAAAGCTGAGGTCCAAGTAAATCAGTGAGGCCTTGTCACAAGAAATGTACAGAACTTGCATGGTTTTTTTATTGAGATATATGTCAATGAAAATTACTTTGAATTTAAAAAAGGGCCAATTCAATGGTACACTTTTGGAATTTGCAAGAACAAAAATACCTTCATGTTTACTTTTGAATTATAGTTGACAATCTTCACTTTAAGGGGAACCTCTGAAAATAAGTCCAATGGAGGGGTTTGGTTTATTGAATTCAATTATTTTTTAAAGAAAAACAGATGAAATATTGCTCTTTAATTTCAACATTTGCATTTTGCTATTAAAATTATTTACAAGTGCAGCATATCCATGACATCAGATAATGTTATTGTGTTTGGTTAAGCTACATATTTCTTTTTACTTAAACTTTCTGTTGACTTTACTAGTTAATAAAATGCTGAATAATAATTTGAGTGTGGCTCATTCGAGTGTCTAGTATTTCCTGTCAATTTCTTTGATGATTTTACCATATTATTTATAATCCCTTGGTCAAAGGGAGATAACTTATTGTATTTTCACATTAAAATGCTGAATAATAATTTGAGTGTGGCTCATTCCAGTGTCTAGTATTTCCTGTCAATTTTTTTGATGATTTTACCATATTATTTATAATCGCTTGCTCAAAGGGAGATAACTTTTTGTATTTTCACATTAAATCATCTGCGAAGAGGATTATGTAAAATGTGAATTGTTGAAAACTAATTTTATGGTTCAATAAAATCAAAATAAGTTACTGCCATTCATTATAAATAAATTTCTATCAAAAATAAGGCTCAAAGAACTTTTTATATTACTAATATTAACAATAACAATGTACACACATGTTGACGTGTTAATACACAACGTCAGAGTGGGTGTGTCACCATAAAATGTAAACATTGAAAACAAAAATGATACTTTTAACTAATCAGGAGACAGTTAATACACCAAATATATTTTTAAACCTATAAACTTATTATTTTCTTCAAATTTTAAGGTGTCTTTGTTTGCTATTTGTTATAACCCTATTGTTATAATTCTTAAACCATCTATACAAGTAAGCATGTTGATTTGTCACTTACCATTATTTTATTGATTACTTTGAATTTGATGAGGTTCTTCGATGTAGAACTGGACTTATTTAAACAAAAAATGTTTTGTTTATTTGTTTGAAAGTAAAATTGTATAACAAACATTTGACATTTTATTTAATTTATCATCAAAACAACTATTTTGTCAGTATCTGAATAAAATTAATTTGTTAGATAATTTGTTTCTTTTATTTAAGTATATACAAAGGGAGATAATTCAAAATTGTTTTCATTATTCTGACCTGATGAGAAGTCATGAAAATAACTATGCCCAAGACAGGATGACAATAAGAAAATGCTGGAAATTGTTGTGTATGGTTATGCTTTGTCCAAAAGTTTTTGTAATCTCCTGTATTATTTATTGCTGCAATTGTCAAAATCCAAATCACACATAGAGATAGCCTTGTCCTATAGTTTATATCTGGTGTTTGTGTTTTTTGTATGTCTTAGATTCTTATCCTTCAAGTTCTCATACACATTCAGATGCAGTGCCATTCTTTACATAAAGGTAAAAGCATACTTACAAAGTGGTATTGAGCTTTGCAAATGAATAACAGTCTTCAATGTTACTGACAAATTATACGTTTGCACATTGCCATATGAAACCACAAATATTATTCTATTGTAAATATACAGATCAGCAATCCATGCCTTTTAAGTCTTATACTTTGTAAATATGGATCAGAAAAGTTGGAGGATCAATTTTATTTGTTCAGTAGCTACAAAGTTATAATCATTGACACTTCCTGTTTTTCCTAATATTCGTTATTTATTTAATTAGATATTTCTAAACCAGATATTTGGGTTAAAGTAAAAATAAATCCCCTACATCCCTTTTCCAAAAAAAAAAGCAGAGGGACAAATTCTTCTTTTTCTTAATTTTTCATTTACACTTTTGTTTTGTAAGTACATCAGTTATACAGGATTATATTGACTTTAAATTGCATTAAACTTGATGGAAGTTCTAATTTAAATAAGTCATAAACAAGAAATTTATTTGAATTTACATGAAATTAAATTACATAATTATTCAAATTTAGTTCATATTTAAATTTGAAATTTATTCAAATTTAATTTACGTTCAATGTTCTTTAAATCTGAAATTTATTCAAATTTAAATTATATTAAAACTTCTTTAAATTTGAAATTTATTCAAATTTAATTTATATTAAAAATTCTGTAAATCTGAAATTTAATCAAATTTAATTTATATAAAAAATTCTTTAAATTACAAATTTATTCAAATTTAGTCTATATTTAAATTTTTTAAATTTGAAATTTATTTAGATTTAAAAATACCTTTAAACTAGGTTGAAATTTGGGAATTTATTTGCAATATTAAATTTAGTTTAAATCTATAATAAATTAGAAATTTTCCAGCGAAGTAAATGCATAATATTTTTTGTAATTTGAAATTTAATATGCATAATATATGCATTTAATTTTATATTAAATGCATCATTTCATGCAGTGTTGGTTGCTGTCTAATCGACCATGAACGTCATCCGACAGCTCACTATTTAGTATTCAAATAGATATCACTTTTCAATTAATGCAACTAGTTTCTGCACAGGAAAAAATGCAACATAAAAGTCTTGTTAGACGTACCAAAAGACTTCAAGCATTTATTTTTTAAGGAATTTCGGAATTGTTTTATTCTTTTGCTAGCTTTTTATTGTGCTGTAGACTTTCGGAAAGATCATGTTATTCGTTTATTTTAAATGTTCAAAAAATGGAAATACAAATTTCCACCGTCTTTTTCGATAATAATAAGCTTTTTATGATATACATACTGACATCAAAGTTCAGATTGAGGGTTTGAGAATGCAGCAAGTTGTAGCAAAGTTGATTTTCGTAAATCGTACTAAATAATATATAATTTCAGGAGAGGGTAAACTAATTGTCTTTATGTTTATATCATTGACTTTTGCCAATGTATTTTGTGATAATAGACTAGGCAAAACTTGCTAGAATAACTTGAATGGTACAAGCCAGTCAGAATAGAAACCTGGAAAGTCTGGATTGAAAATCAGCATTGCAACTTTATTTGCGCATGTGGTAGGTCTTCATGCCTTCATGCGCTCTGCAACTGATAACTCACATTTAGGACAAGAATACACAACTTTTGTTTAAAAACAATAATATGAGAGAGTGTGGTCTTTGGAAATAATAACACAGATAGTGGAAATCGTAAATAAAATCAACGAAATACATAGAAGTAAAGGTTAGACAATCGAATCGTTTTGGGTTTTTTTATAATTAAAGTTTGTGAAGGTTTTTTTATTGGAAATTCATGTGCGTTTCAATCGTGTCAATCTTGTAATAAAATGGAGAACGTTCAGTTCAATAATATTTTTCATTTATGTAATACGGTCTTTAAGTCAGTACATTTTCCGGAGATTGTAATTAGTAAAATACTGTCCATTTTCGCTATTTTCCCTAAACGCTCCTCGCTGGTCCCTGTTGATAAGTTAATCTAAGAAAGGTCGTACTAGTTGGTAAGAATTATTCTTGATAAACTAGACGGGTTTTCAGAGACATATCTGTGCAAAATAAGACAATATCCCTATATATATATATAATCCGGATTTATATTTGGCATAAAAAAGTAAACATTGACAAGTGATGGGAATTTTATGTTTAAGAACATCAACAATGACATTTAACGAAGCTTGTATGTATGACATACAATAACTAACAACATTTTATTCATTTAGCTCATCATTGGGTCAACATATGCATAGAAAAATATAGTCCAAATAATTATGACGTCTCGAAAGGCTATTATAATTTTTTTCTTTGACGCCTTACATCAACGTCATAACGCCAAACTCATATATTCAGTTGGACTTTGATAGGGAATTTACTGCTTTATAAAAACGTTTAGCTGATTTCTCCTCAAGATGCTTCATTTAAGGTGTATACAATATATTTTTGAACCAAACTCGGTACATTTTGACCAACCTGAATTTCCGGATAATGTAAAACAATGGTTCCGGAAATTCGGGTTTTACCGAGTTTGGTGTAAAAATTATTTTATAATCTCCCAAAAAGAAATCCGACAAACGTTTTAAAAAATGCAGTCGACATGTTCCCGCCTCGGATGGAATTGTTACTTATATTATTATTTCTGTAGGGATTAATTGGAAATATTTTCCTAAAACAAACACATAAAAGGTAAGAATTTTTAAATATGCATTTTGTTTAAGCCTTCTTTGAAAATTTGATGGCTAAATTGGGTCTCAAAGTTGAGAGCAAAATATGCTCTCAAAGTCCAACCGAAAATGGCGGCTTCAGCATTATGACGTCGAAGTAAGGCGTCAAAGAAAAAAATTATAATAGCCTTTCAAGACGTCATAATTATTTGGACTAAGAAAAATATGGACGCGATATTATCTCCAAAATGAGCATTTTCTACATTGAGTTGAATAATCTTTCATCGTTTTCAGAAGGAAAGTTAAACCAGATCAAAGTTAATTATAAATATCGAAATATGTCTTTGGTAAATCCTTTTTGACGTTAACGACGTCACATAACAGATAACAGCCAAACGGACTACGCTGAAAGGGGAGATAACTCAACGCTACATCACAAGCACCATAGTCTGTTGAAGGTTTAATGATCAACGATCAAATGTCATTTGTTTGTCGTTAACTTCTTTTATAAGCACAAAATCTTTTAAAGCTCTAGGCATGGGTAAACATTCTAAATTTTGAACTATTTTATATCCTAGACTTTTACGTATACATTTACGACAAAGCTGTTGAAGTGAGGTAGCTGTCTGCATCTTTTTACGAAGCCATTGTACCACATCCTCTTGGTCAGTTACCAACCGCGATGGAATATAGTTCGTGTAAATATGGACTCTTGCTGTAAAGTCAACATAACCGAATGTTGCAAGTAGTCTACATATTTCAAAATGGCCCTTTTCTGCTGCTATTTGAAACAGAGACTTGTAAACTCCATTGGAGAAATACTTTCCTGGTTGTTCAAGATCACAGTTATGCTTTATCATGAGCCGAATCACTTCAATTTTATTAGTTGCAACACCGTCAAAAGCAGCCGTTTCTCCTTGATGATTATATATATCATGACGACTTCCGGCTGCTAAAAGCAAGTCGACAACATCAGTATAATTCCTTTTAATCGCGATGTGTAGTGCTGTATCTCCTGTTTTAAACTCTCGTCTGTTTAAGTCACATTTAGCTTTGATCATTCGTGAAACAACGTCTTTATGATTGTAACAAACGGCCTCCATTAAGGGGGTTCTTCCCCAGTAATTCTGAACATCTATTAAGCTTCCAGCAGATATCAGAATGTCTATAATTTCAGCACATCCGTTTCTTGATGCGTAATGCAACGCCATATCGCTATTTCTATCCGTAATGTTCAAGTTACAGCTTGCCCTGATTAACCGCAGGACTGCATCAGTTTTGTTATTCCTTACAGCCTTCATCAATGGGGTTTTGGAGGTGATATCTTGGGTGTTAACGTCAACACCACGTCGAATAAGCACGTCAAGAATCTGACAGTAGCCATCGTCTGCAGCGTAATGACAAGGGGAATTACTGAACGTGTCTTTGGCATCAAGCTTGGCCCCGCCTGCAATAAGCAGCAACATACACGCCATTTTGTGTCGTAAAACTGCAAAATGTAGTGCTGTTCTACGAAGAGTCCCTGTTGTTTGGTTGACATTGCATTTGGATTCAATCAAATATTGCAACATGTAAGTATATCCTCTATATGACGCTAGGTGTATCGGGTAAAGATCGGCATGGTTCTTTTTCCTTACCTCAACAAATTTTGCATTCAAGTCTATTTTGTGTTGAGCTACCAGCCGCTTTAAAACCGTTAATTCGTTGTTGAGAACCGCGTCGTAGAACTCTATACCTGCCATTTGCACACGTAGCAACATTGAAATGTTATGTTAGTTTTTTGTTATCTATAATTTTTAACAAAACACTGTAAAAGCATCCTTTTCAAAGAACGAAAATGTCCGTTTATTCTCACTTCTGTGTATTTCAAAATGGCGTCTAAAATATAATGTTTTGTCGATGACGCACACTGCAGTATTATAATTTATAATAAAGCCATCACGCTTTAGAACAACTCATCGATCGTAGAAAATCAATCGGACAAGGGGAGAAGACCTAGTCACGTCAGCTTCAGCAGCGGTTCCATCGAGTTTATACTATTGATTATCTGTCGTCATGCAGTTTGCCGTACAACCATGCTTATACTTGGGAAAAACCAAAATTATTTATCACAAAAAGGAAAAATATTATTAACACAAAATATTAAAATAGAGATAAAAGTTCTGATTATATATATGTTGTTGTTCACTGCGTTGTTGGCAAAAAATTTAACCTTATTCTATAAACTTAATATTAACATCAACAACTAAAACCGAGAGGAACACTGTAGAGAAACCATCTATGGCAATGCTGAACGATGACCATATAAATTACTGAAAAATAATTAAAAGAAATGTACGTAGCATGAAATAATTTGAAAAAAATAGATATTTATTTTTACTTGGATTTCAAATAACATTTATGTTGGTTGAGGTCAAGTTCAATATTGACGATTTCAGACCTCATTTCACGATTGCCGTTCAAGAGTTATGGCCCTTCGTCGTTTTATACAAATACATTATATGTCTCTTATTGTTATAAATCTGATTATAAAAAAGCCTTTTGTTAAATTTTTATTTATTATATTGTTTATTTTCAATTTCATTCATATAAAAACGGTTCAGAAAATATATTATGAATCAAAGGTTGAAATGACGTAAAGATGTTTGTTTGACGAGTATTGAAGCTTTCGTACATTAAGAAATTAAAGGAGAATATCTGATAACATTCATATTCATTCAACACATTTTAACAATTTTAACATTCCAATGTTTTTTAGTTAGAAAAATAAAAGAAACATTATACAAAACTTCTTTGTGTGAATGAAGTGGGACGTTAACGAAGGGAGTAGGTCATCATGTTAGTTTCTGTTTTCCGGTTTATATCGTCATCAGGAATCAGACACACGAAAAGAACTTTCATAGATGCTGAATAATGCAATACACAGGGCTTTATAGGTAAGTGTTATACCAGAACAAGTTCAATAATAGTGTAGATTATATACAATTAGTATACTGTTATTGATCAACAGTTTTGTGTATTACACTCTGTTTACATTTAAGTGGATTCTATTTATAAACTTAAACTTCTTTAATGTCATACCGTATTAACACTAAAAACCAAACAATCTGTATAAACATATGCTCAATAGTACAATCGGTTCATCCAATGATTAGCCATCCCATCGTTGTCATCCGATAACTTTCCTGTAGCCGCAAGATAAATTTCGATACACTGAAGTAAAAAAAATATTGGTTTAATACTTCATTGCTGTTAACATATAGGTATTATACAAAAGGTGAGACACAAGTAATTTGAATTAAGTTTAATTGAACTAAACAGAATATTCTATCTAAATTATAAGTTATGCATCAAAATATACCGATTGCATTATTCCTTCACAATAACACTATTTTTTGAGTTTAAATGTCACTTTGGTACCTTTTGCCTGTTTTAATTGCTCTATAAACACCAGCATATCTAATTTTTAATCAGAATAACAAAGGAATTCTCCACTACACGTCTGGCTCTGGGGAGTCTACTGAGATGGGTTTATCACGTGCTTTTTCCTTCTAAAATCGTTGTCTCCTACCATTTAGTATTGGACAGCAACGTCATCACCAGAGAGAGACTTCTGGCAGATTGAATATGTTTACACACCTTCCTTTAGTTCTGACTCACTGTAGATCCTAGGACCATCACAACCGTCAATCCAGAGAACCTTGTAATTTGCGACGACCAGGACCACGAGAACAATGGAGGAGAAGCGCTGGTTGTTTCTTTACACATAACCAGTATTCAAAGGACAAGTGAACGCCACATACTTAAAATCAAAACAAGATAAGGACATTGTCGAATATCCGAACGGCAAATAGCAGGATATGACAAAGTAAAATGCGATTATGTTACATGTAAGAGGAGTGGCTGGGTCATAGTGAGTTGCTCATCTATTTCTTTAAGATTCATCAAAAGCATTTTTTTTCATGATTGTCTCATCATCAAGGGATGGCATGGTTTTAAACTACTGAGAAATGGGATATTTTAGGGGTAAACACTCTCTGAAATGTGGTTTTGGGTTAATCGAGTGACAGAACATAACCCATTTAACTAAATGGAATTAAAGAACTTTGCAAAATATGTTTTTTTCTTTTAGACGTTTTTGAATGAACCCATCTTCAAGTACTAAACAAGTTGGCCATTAGTGTTGAACATTTATTACCCATTGGAATACCGACTGTCTGCTGAAATATCAATCCACCAAACTCAACATATATGTTTTCAATCAAAATATTTTGATGATATCATCTATCGGGCTTATGTGTAAAAACACTTTCCTATTATTTACGATATCAAGGTCTCAATGACATGACCAGAGGAACTATGTTTTCATGGGGAAGAAACACGAGATGATTCAGCTGGTTTTCATTTTCATCCCTGAATGTAAATAAATGTCTTTAATACCTTCCCGAGAATGAAAATATTGAATATGCTTAGTGTAGGATTACGAAATGACAGGTTCCTTTTTACCTTTCCATAATTTACAGAGAATTACGGTAACAGTGTTTTGTGGAATATGCACATTCATCGGGCACATTACATATACGTGTTTTAAATCAATTATACCCAAAAAACTTGAATAGCATATTATACGCGTCGCTTTCTCATTTACGATGTAAGTGATAACGTTATATGACAACTATCTTTATATTTCAGTTTGTTATTTCTTTTTACCTGTTTCAAGCTCAGGTAAAGTTTGCAATTGTTCAGTCAAACTCATGTAACTTATCCTGAGTCTGTTGTGTACAAATTTATCAAAGATAACAGGCTTATTATTTGGTTAGCCGACGCACGTTTTGTCTACATAAGACTCGTCCATGGCGCTCTAATCAAAACAGGTAGAAGAACAAATTAAAAAGAAGTTGAGGAGCATGATTGTTCCGATTTGAATACCTTTCTAGGTGATTCTAGGTTTAATATTTAACATTAAGCATTAGAAATATGTATCCTAATTAGTTGTATAACAATTATACGTGAATTATTATATTTCAGATGAGATTCTTCGTAACAGTTTGTTGAAACCACAGTGATTACATGTGAATTCATTCATGTCCTTTGTGCTTGTATCAGAGTGTCAATACAATGGTGATGGTAATGAACACAACAACAGTATCAAATAGAACTAATCTTACTGGCATTTATGATTATTATGGACCAGCTCTTACAACTTTTTTCGCTGTTTGGTTGATTATCATTATTTTATGTTCTATAATAGGTAACATTCTTGTGATGCTAGTGATTCTGTTGGATAGCAAAATGCGCCACGTGCAGAACCATATCAATTTGTTTTTGTTTAATCTTGCATTGTCGGATGTTATGACTGGGTTGTTTGATGCTCCAGTGTCTCTCTACACGCTCACACAAGAACATTGGGATTTGGGAGATTTTCTATGCAATGTGAACCTTTTTTTAAACGCGACATTCTTGTTCACATCCGTACATAGTTTGATGTACATTAGTATCCATAAATACATATCCATAAGGCGTCTATCTGATTGTAATACAATTCCAGTTAGTAAATGCGCATGTTATACAATGATTATAGCGTCATGGGGATGGGGCATTGTCTTTGCTCTTCTCACTACTTTTTATCTAAGCGCAGCAGAATACAAAGCTAAAACTATACAGTGTGGGCCAAAGTACCCAATTTTTAATATAAAATCATTTGCACTATCTTTTGGAAATTTAATTTTGAACTTTGTGATACCTCTCATTATAATGATAATTATGTATTCGAGGATATACTTTATAATAAAGGATGATGCAGTATTTAGACGCAAGTCAGCAAAACTGGACTCAAAGATTAAGAGCCGTTCGGACCCAAGGGTTGTAAATGAAAAGGCTGTTATTCATACCTTAGTAATCGTTTTAAGCTGTTTTATCATATGTTGGCTTCCTTACATGTTCTACACAAACTTCATATTCTTCACAATTGACAGAAAGACAATTCCAGCTTTCTTGAATCCTTTGGTAAGTAAAACTAATGAACTTTGCGCTCTGGAAATTTTAACAATATCTATTTATAAAAGGGGGTTGACAACCCAACTTCTGAAGTAAAGGCAGGTTCAACTTATTTCTATGGTAGAATATTTTTTTTTCCTTTATGATCAGAATGGTTTATGGAGTCGTGAAACTTTTGAGTTTATGGAAACATGTGGTTCATAAAACAAATGTTATTAAAACTACAGTCATGTTCCTTGGAACAGATATTTCCTTATGTAGGTAGAAAATAGTGAATTTAATCTGATGTTATGGTTAGCTGTTCTTGTTCTTTGTATGACAGTCACATACAATTCCATTATATTGACAACAGAGTGTGAACTAAACAAATATATTACATTTCTAGTACCATTTTGATGTTTTGAACCTTCAAAAACACAATACAGGGGTACTATCTTATTTATTTGTAAGTTGTTGCTGTTGATAGTCTATTAGTTGTAGCCATGTTATGTATTGACCTGTGAGACATTTTGATTATACTGCAATCAGCTATTTTACTATACAGATAAAGCTATACGTATAAACGTTAGCTTTATACGTCAATGACCCCAACTAACCTATAAGCCCCGCCTCCTTATTGTATTTCATCAACAACGTCACGTCACGACCATGACAACGTAAAGTAACAATGGTCAAACTTTCATGAATTGTTAAAAACTTTTATGTCTTCAAATTGGTTATTTATATACCTTGATTATCAAATGTTATTAATTAAGTTCATTTTCCCTTTCTAATTCCTTAATATGTCAATGTCTTATCGCCTGGACTACGCTCATAGGGAAATACCCCAAAATGGTACCCCAAGAGGGAAATTCCAAACACTTTTTTTTAACAATTTTTGTTATATTTTTTTTTTTTCATTTTTTTATTTTTTTCCCGATTTCAGTATAAAGACAATATACGTATAGTGTCTTGAAATATGAAATTTATTTGTATTCGGCACGAAACGGGAAAATGCTCGGTAGAACCTCGCATTTCCCCGTTACTAAGCCTCATACAAATAAATTTCATATTTCAAGACACTATACGTATATTGTACTTATGTTGTAACTTCACAAGGCAACATTGACGTTTGGTGATTGTTCTGTTGCTACCATGATTTTAGATTTTAAATTGATTGATAAAATGATTGATTGACTGGTCGTTGTTGATTTGAAGGTGCGCCGCACACCGCGACTGTATCGCTCTGAGTACACATTTTCGATATAGCACAATTTAGACATAAGAAAATATAGCTTTATATCCATAACAATGACAATAGTTATCAAAAGTACCAGGATCATAATTTTATACGCCAGACGCGCGTTTCGTCTACATAAGACTCATCAGTGACGCTCAGATCAAAATAGTTAAAAAAGCCAAATAAATACAAAGTTGAAGAGCATTGAGGACTCAAAATTCACAAAACCGTTGATAAAACAGGTCCATTCCTATAAAGTATCAATGTATCATTTATAGTGTGTAAGAAAAAACATTATAGACGCCATTTTGTCTAAGCTGTAGTAAGTTTAAGATTTATAAATATTACAAATTACATTTCAGGCTTATTGCTTTGGATTTTCAAGCAGTGCTTGTAACCCAGTTATATATGCATTCAGGTTTCCAGACTTCAAGAACGGCTACTTGCAAATCTTACGGAAGATTTCTTGTCGAAAATCAAAAAGTAAGTTAAAGTTAAAATCAAATGATGATAAGAGCTTTCTTACAAATTGACGAAAGAACGAACGAACGTAAAGGGAGCACGTATTTCATTTATACAATAACAGTTAAAAGAGTCTTTGTTTTATCCCAGTAAAACAGCATTCTTTTCTAAATCAAGTTTATTAAAAACAAAAATAATATCGCAAATAATACACGACTTTAATATAATTAAACAGAGAAAAGTAGTGTCAAATACATTTACGTCCGATACGTTACTTACGTAAACCACGAGTACACACATTTCCGCGGGAATTTTTCAAGCACGAGTTTCACTATTAACTTTTCAATGACATTATTGAAGTACGTTAGTCTAAATTTAACGACAAGATTCACATTCATTTTTATTTGTTACAGTACACTTTCAGCAAATTGAAATATCGAGATTTGCTAAAAAATGATGCTATAATGTTTTTAAAAAGTAATGTTGAATAAATATAGAAAAAAAGACTTTGTATATCAAGAAAATGAATCTACAATTTTGCACCATATAATTGTGGATTTTATAACGACGATTTAACAGTACACATGTTTGGAAGATAGACGCGAAGCTGTCACTTATCGTCCAGTGGCTAATATTTCATGAATGTTCAGGACTTATAGGCAAAACGCTAGAATAACCGCTCCATTGTTCCGGTGTATCATATATACACATTTAGGGGGGCAATGGATATTACCAGGGAAGAGGCGATTATTCAAAAGTTATGAAACGAGCACCAGCATATGGCATAGTATGAAGATCATCTTGTTTCTTCTTTTTCATTTTATTATTTTGAGCGTTGCAAAATTTTAATCAAGGAAGTATTTATGTTTCTGTTAGGGAAGAAGACAATGTCTTTGCTTTTAAGTTAAACAGTGCAACATTGTAATATTGAAGAGTGGGGGAGGGGCCGGTATTTAGTCTTCTGTGGGCATTTTTGTCGTCTGACAACTCTATATTCAGAATATTTTGTAGTGTTAATTGCTCCGACCTGGTCGTATCAATAATCATATTCTAACCTATCGTACGTCTCGAAATCCTAAATATATCTGATGAAAAGTCCAATTTAATAAGTGTCGTTGCATGCACGATAATTGTCCGAAGTCCACGACTATTATTTAAATATGTCAAAATAATGGATCCCTAAAACGAGTCTTACGTATGATTCGTCAAGCATACGTACCTTTCGTCAATTTGTAAGAAAGCTCTAATATGACAAAAGTTTGACAATGTTGAATGCTGTTCCTCTATTTTTTTTACACTTTATTCTATTATTTCGGTTTTGTTTTGTTTTGTTTACACCTCATGCCGGTCAATTTAATGCAATATAATGCGACTGTCATGAAAGAGAGAGGTTTAGCTAGCTAAAAAATCAAGTTTAATCCATTAATTTCTACAGAAGAAAAGGCCTGTACCAAGTCAAGAATATGACAGTTGTTATATTTTCGTTTGATGTGTTTGATCTTTCAATTTTATATTTGCTTAGGAACGTTCCATTTAGAAATTTCCTCGGAGTCCAGTATTTTTGTTTTTTACTTTTTATAGATATTTGTTAGGACTGCGTTGAGTGTATATATAGTCTTTGTTTAGAGTACCGTATATTAAATTCGCATCACAATTTGATAAAAAAAAAAAGAACATGACATAGTTGGATATTCGGGGTTTACGACAAAGTCAATGTCAAAAGACAGTTATGACTGTAATGATATAAGATGATTACCATTCTACATTTTGAATAATAATTGCATCCGCGTTTTTTAGCACATTTGCTGAAACAGTATTGAAGTTAAAATATTTTTTCAAAATTCGTCAAAGTGAGGAAAAGTTCACGTATATTGTATTACATTAAATGTTTAACTTGTTGTAGAATGGCGTTTCAGTTTGTATACATGAATATACTTTTTTTTCTAGAATCCATTTCGTATCATAAAAATGACCATGAAGACACAATTGAACAGATAGATCTTGAAGAATGGAATGAAGACGATCATCATCATTACCATGTTAAATGAGATGAAATCAACCCTGTGATATTCAAATCCATTTGGTTTTTTCAAGGAAAACGTTGCCCGTTATGTCGATGACGAAATGTGACTAATAGAAATTAAAGAAGCACTGGAAGGTTTATTAATATTTGACTATTTCTTACCAACTAAGAAATTAAGAATGCAGTAAAACAAAAACTGTTTTGCAAGATAGTGTTACTTGTAACAAAATGTTACCTTAGCCACATTTGGCACAACATTTTGGAATTTTGGCTCCTCAATGCTCTTCAACTTTATACTAGTTTAGCTTTAAAACTTTTTTGATCTGAGCGTCACTGATCAGTCTTATGAAGACAACACGCGCGTCTGGCGTATTAAATTATAATCCTGGTACCTTTGATAACTACAGAAACTTTCAAGATAATTAAAACTGCTTTAAGCTCGAAATTTTTTACCTGGTCTTTCAAAAAATGTTTGTTCAGGATACATTCGACTACTTCAGAAATATTTTACAGTAGCTACTAACAAGTTTTTTAACTACCATTTCCCAAAACACAGGAAGCTTACAGTGTTGTCACCCCTTATAACAGGTAAAAATATTCTAATTGATCTAAGTCGTTTTGATCAGTCAACCTGTTTTAGTTAAAACGGTTTTAGTTTTAGTAGGGGATAACCCCATGTATTTTACAACAAATGTTTACAACAACCTAATGCAGCAATGTTCGATTTGTCTTGGGTTATGTCTTTTTAGAGATGTGTGTCAATGATGTCCTCATATTCGATGAAATAAACAAGTTTGGGTTAAAAAGTAAAATAACAAAAATACTGAACTCCGAGGTAAATTAAAAACGGAAAGGGCCTAATTAAAAGGCAAATTCAAATGATAAAACAGATCTAACGAATGGACAATAACTCTCATATTCCTGAATTAGTACAGACATTTTCTTATGTAAAAAATGGTGTTTAAACCTGGTTTTATAGCCAAATGAACTTCACACTTGTATGAGAGTCGCATTTAATCCCATTACATTGTCAACGATGCGTGAAGATATAAACAGACATAAAATGTAAAAGTGTCAAAAATAGGGGAACAACAAACAACATTGTCAGACGTTTTACAGTTTCATCCATTGATGCCTGTAAAATTTAGCTGTCAACGCATATTTTAAAGTACCTGTTATTTTATCTTCTCTTTGATTTCGACAAAAAAGCTTCCGTAAGATTTGTAAGTAGCCGTTCTTGAAATCTGGAAACCGGAATGCATATATGACTGGATTGCAAGCTCTGCTGGCAATCCCCAAGCAATAAGCCTGAAATATAATTGGTATTATGTATAAAAGCAAAACAAACAGTTATAATAGGGAAAGATAATGTCAAAAATAGGGGTACAGTAGTTCACATTGTGTTATAATCTTAATCATTACTTATACTAACAAATATGAAACAAAGAAGCACAAAAAGGCATAGAGACAATGCACATCAGCAAAAATGAAAGACAAGTATACACAAATGTTACCATAGAATGATAACACAATGACGGAATTTATAAGTACAGAGCCACGTCAAATGAATATGATGCAGTTTGGTAAGGATAGATCCAAGATTTATATATTCACGACGATTTATTTCGCGTTATTTTTCTACTCGCGAAAGTCGCGAAAATAAATCGCTCGCAAAAATAAGTACTAAGAATTTTAATCTATACTTCAAGTCCACTGTGTATTATTCGTGGAAGTTGATACGGAATATTTATCAACAAGCTTTTTATAACCTTCCGATATTTTTTTAAGAAAAAAGACGAGACGTTGTTTGACATACCCCTTGTTCATGAACCTTCAGCTCAGAGACTGGTAACGTTTTACAAATTCCGGATAGGAGCTGCACTTTTAATATTGATGCTATTTATGAAAACATTATTTATTAGAATATTTCTCTGTTTGTAACATTACAAACATGATTGTTGACCAAATTACGTGACGGGAAATAAGAATTATGTGAGAAAAACTAAGATTTTATCATTTAATCTCCGAAAATAGGAAAACGGAAATTTGGTAAATTTAAAGCATGATTTTTTAAGGAAACTGACAGTTTCACTATCAGAAATAACTATTGAGAAAAAAGTATTTGGTGGGAAAAATTTAATTTTAATCATTAAATCTCTGAAAACAGGAAACCAAAAATTTATCAGTTATCAAATAAATATTCTATTTCAATATCCCCGAAGATGCGTACTGAATACATTGATATATTCAAGTACCAGTCAATGAAACATGGAAAATGTGATTCATGAGTGGGAAGCTCACAAAAGAAATTTATGATATTTTATATGGGATATAAAAGGATGTTGAAATTCATACATATTCTTGCAAGGTGAGATACAAATTCTATCAAATGCATTAAGAAACTTATTTTAAAGGAGATAACTCGACTAATATCTGATCAAACATATTGTAACATTTATGATAATTGTCTGTCCTGGTAATGAAGTCAATGGGAAATACTTCTTGTTACTTTAATCGACTTCCATATTGCTAAAACAGATTGATAAATATAAACATTTGAAGCCTTTCGTGGAATGTATCACAAAATTTGGCTTTTGCACAAAGGTACCTTCAAATATCTCTATTGATGACAAATACTATGTATGATATATATCTTAGTAAAAATCTTCCTTTAAATAAAAACCGCCCCAAAACTTGAAAAATATATCACATACACCCTTAGTTTCTACCGATATATTTTCATATCACTCGACTCCGCTGAGAACGGAAATTACCAATCAGAAAGACCAAGGGAACATTTCGTAAAACAGCCTAAAATATGTATATAATGATTCTGTCGATACCGCATATGCGTTTTAATGGTATGACCAGAACTGAAAAATCGTATAGCTGTGGAGAATTATTACAGATACTGAGTAGTAGCAGGGGCTGGGGGAGAGATTAGTGATACATATTAGGACGAGTTATCGTTAAGACAAATTATTACTTATGCTAGTTGGTAGATTCAGATACAAGGAGTGGGACAATACATCTGTATCAGAATCCAGTTACTGTCTCATTGTTAATGTGTACAACTAGTATGGCGTTCATTATCACTGAACTAGTATATATTTGTTAAGGGGCCAGCTGAAAAGGACGCCTCCGGGTGCGGGAATTTCACGCTACATTGAATACCTGTTGGTGACCTTCTGCTGTTGATTTTTTCTCTTGTCGGGTTGTTGTCTCTTTAACACATTCCCCATTTCCATTCTCAATTTTATTAAGTAAACGCCAGGATATAATGTTTACTGAAGATGCATACCAGGTATACAATATATGGATGAGTTGGCTGCAGTTTTTCAATGTAGATTTTCCCATCAGGTTGTCGAAATTCCAATTGGAACCAACTGCGCACTTTTTCTGGTCGACCTTTTAATAAAGGAGAAGGCTCGGTTAGGGCTGATTTGGGCCTCAAATTTCAGGTTCATCGAACAAAAGATTTTGGACACTTTATAAACACTTGAGTTTCTATCTAAATAGTCGACCTCATATCTTGACTTACATCTAGAAATTGACAATGAGGGTCGATTAAAAACAAAACTTTACGACAAAAGAGATGATTTTAGCTTTCTAATTGGAAACTTTTTCTAAGTCGCAACATTCCAGCAAGGGAACATTTCGTAAAACAGCCTAAAATATGTATATAATGATTCTGTCGATACCGCATATGCGTTTTAATGGTATGACCAGAACTGAAAAATCGTATAGCTGTGGAGAATTATTACAGATACTGAGTAGTAGCAGGGGCTGGGGGAGAGATTAGTGATACATATTAGGACGAGTTATCGTTAAGACAAATTATTTCTTATGCTAGTTGGTAGATTCAGATACAAGGAGTGGGACAATACATCTGCATCAGAATCCAGTTACTGTCTCATTATTCATCGAACAAAAGATTTTGGACACTTTATAAACACTTGAGTTTCTATCTAAATAGTCGACCTCATATCTTGACTTACATCTAGAAATTGACAATGAGGGTCGATTAAAAACAAAACTTTACGACAAAAGAGATGATTTTAGCTTTCTAATTGGAAACTTTTTCTAAGTCGCAACATTCCAGCAGCACCTGCATAGGGTGTAGACATCCCCGTGCTTGCATTTCCTATCATGATTTACTTGATAGAGGGTTGTTGCTCACAAGGAAGCTATTTAATCAAGAGTTCCAAATGGTATACTTGAAATCCTCTCTTCGTAAATTTTACGGACGCCATCACGAGTTGGTTGACCGTTATGAAATAACCGGTTCACAAATGATATCGGATATGTTCTATACGTCGTAACTACAATCCCCTTCCCTTTCATAAATGTGACCTACCGAATTAGACCATATACCGGATTTGATATCTCATAAGCAACACGACGAGTGTCACATGTGGAGGACGATCTGGTTACCCTTCCGGAGCACCTAAGATCACCCCTTGTTTGTGGTGGGTTCGTGTTGTTTATTCTTTACTTTTTAATGTTGTGTCATGTGTACTATTGTTTGTCTGTTTGCCCTTTTCATTTTTCCGACATAGTCGGTTTAGTTTCGGTGTGTGCCCTTTGAACTTAAGGACACTTAACTATGGCAACAGAATACGCATGCTCGAAAATCCTTTCTGTGATTGCACAAAATGCTGTCATCATTGTTGATTTGGTTGTGTTTGAAAAAACGTCTCGTTTATTATATCGTGATGGAAAGCAAGTGAAAAACTATAAATATTTGAACTTGATCTTACAAAGATTTATATTTTTATTAAAATAATTGTTTCTCCAATAGCTCTTTGCATCCATGACAGCTGTTTATTCGGGACAATTATATAATTTTTAATGTAAACTTTGTTGTACGAACGTACATGACTATTTAGATCGCACCTACACATGTGAGATTTCCGCGGGGTTTTGGTGAATATACTCAAATTTAAATACGTCGGATATCTTTTTTAAAGATAGTTCTTGTTAGCAATGGCGTTGTCAGTTTATTTTCCATTTATGATAAAATTGAGAATGGAAATGGGGAATGTGTTAAAGAGACAACAACCCGACCAAAATAAAAAAACACACAACAGCAGAAGGTCACCAACAGGTCTTCAATGTAGCGAGAAATTCCCGCACCCGGAGGCGTCCTTCAGCTGGCCCCTAAACAAATATATACTAGTTCAGTGATAATGAACGCCATACTAATTTCCAAATTGTACACAAGAAACTAAAATTTAAATAATACAAGACTAACAAAGGCCAGAGGCTCCTGACTTGGGACAGGCGCAAAAATGCGGCGGGGTTAAACATGTTTGTGAGATCTCAACCCTCCCCCTATACCTCTAACCAGTGTAGAAAAGTAAAAGCATAACAATACGCACATTAAAATTCAGTTCAAGAGAAGTCCGAGTCTGATGTCAGAAGATGTAACCAAAGAAAATAAACAAAATGACAATAATACATAAATAACAACAGACTACTAGCAGTTAACTGACATGCCAGCTCCAGACTTCAATTAAACTGACTGAAAGATTATGATTTCATCATATGAGTTTGACTGTCCCTCTAGTATCTTTCGTACCTCTTTTATCACGGGCAATGCGTATCAATATATTTTATTGGAGTAACATCTTGGGTCTCCTAACCCTTCCGGAGCACGTAACATAAGTTGGTTTTGTGTTGCTCAGTCTTAAGTGTTATGTCTTGTGTAGTGTGTTCTGATGTTTGGCTTTTTTTTCTTTTTTTTTTTTTATCCATGTTGTTGACAGTTTATTTTCGATCTATGCGTTTGACTGTCCCTTTAATATCTTTCGCCTTTCAGTTCGTACACCGACTCGAGTTTTGTCTGTACGAGTGTAACTAGTGGTGCTCGGATCAAAACAGATGGAAGTCACAATCATATAAGCATATTCCGATTGGAATTGTTTTCCAGGGGATTCTAGTTGTAATGTTTACCATTATGCGAAAAGAAATATGTATCACAAAAGAGAGGGGAAATATACCAAAGAAATATTACTCACATATAGTAAACAAGCTGACAATTACATGACAAAAAAAATGACCAAAAGACATACAAAAGTATTAAACCATAACATTGAAACCTTAATAGTTATCAAAGGTACCAAGCTTATCATCTAATACGTCAGATGCGCGTTTCGTCTTCATAAAACTCATCAGTGACGCTCAGATACAACTAGTTAGAAATCCAAAAAAGAACAAAGTTGTATAGCATTGAGGACCCAAAATGTCAAACAGTTGTGCCAAGTACGGCAAAGGTTATCTATGCCTGGGATATGAAAATCCTTCTAAAGACTGATTAACACGAATCCCACCCAAAATCGGTTGTGAACTTATGTGACATGAGCTGTTTTCCAATTACATGTGAATTATTTCCTGGATGTATGACATATATAATTGTAAGAGTATATTAACACAATGTGATTATTTTACAATTATATTAATTGTTTCGTTTCAGGTTCGATTGGTTGTAACAGTTTCTTAACACAAGGGTGTTTGCTTAACATATATATAGGATTTCGTGTGATACATAATGGCTATACTCTATTGATACACGTATTTGTTTTACAATCGTTTGTGATTTATATTGTATGATATATGAATGTAACAGTTTACTGACACAATGGTGGAGGCAATGAATGCAACAGCAGTTTTAAATAGTACCAATCTGACTGACATAGATGATTACTATGGCCCAGCTCTTACAAGTTTTTTCTCTGTTTGGTTGATCATCATATTGTTATGCTCCATTATAGGAAATATTCTCGTTATGTCAGTGATTTTGTTTAATAGAAAAATATGCAACATACACAGCAGCACGAATTTGTTTTTGTTTAGTCTTGCAATATCTGATATAATGACCGGAGTATTCATTGCTCCTGTGTCTCTATACACACTTATACAAGAGCATTGGGATTTGGGAGATTTTTTATGCAATGTTAATCTTTTTCTAAACGCAACATTTTTGTTCACATCTGTTCACAGTTTGATGTACATAAGCATTCATAAATACTTATCTGTTAAGCGTTTATCCGAATGTAATGTAATTCCAGTTAGTAAATCTGCATGTTATACGATGATTGTAGCGTCGTGGGGATGGGGAATTTTCTTTGCTCTCCTCACTACTTTGTACCTGAGCGGAGGCGAATACAAAGCTAAAACTATACAGTGTGGACCAAAGTATCCGTTTCTTAATATTAAGTCAGTTGTATTATCTTCAGGAAATTTAATGTTGAATTTCATGATGCCTCTCATTATTATGATAATAATGTATTCGAGGATATACTCTATAATAAAGGATGATGCAGTATTTCGACGCAAGTCATCAAAACAACAAAAAGATATTAGGAGCCGTTCGGATCGAAAGGATGTAAATGAAAAGGCCGTCATTCATACCTTAGTTATCATCTTAAGTTGTTTTATTATATGCTGGCTTCCATACATGATCTACACAAGCTTCATATTTTTCACAATTGACAGAAAGACAATTCCAGCTTTCATGAATCCTTTGGTAAGTAAAATAAAATTAACCTTTGATCATTTCTATAATGAGGAAATAATGAGTCATGACTTTATTATTTACCTATAAATTTTTAATCCGAATAATATCTGAAACAGCAAGAAAGAAAGACATGGGCTGTTGAATGAAAATGTCAAAATCAACATGCAGCGTACTATTAATTTATTGTAATATGTTATATTGTTGAAACAAAGTTATAGTATATGATATTAATTTGGGAAATGGAAACAAAGAATGTGTCAAAGAGATAACAGCCCGACCAAAGAGCAAAAAAAACCTGTTCTGCTTAAGGCGTGGGACGATATCCGTCAACAAGTACCAAGCTACAAAACTAGAGGACAAAACCAATAGATTCAAATATATCACTTTTCAATATTTAATACTATATGATCTCGCAAGTATAACAAACACATGAGAAATTGTCACTTTCTCTCTGTTTTTCTTACAAACACATATATGTCGTAGCTGTTAGCTGTTGATGGACTGACCTGTTGTTTTTGATTAAGGTTGCTTTTAATGGACTATCAGCTAGTACCCACTGTATTTATTGTTATTTACTGTGTTTTTGATTAGGGTTGCTTTTAATGGACTATCAGCTAGTACCCACTGTATGTATTGTTATTTACTGACCTCGTGTTGGTGAAACATTGGGATTATAAGTTGTCTTTTTATGAAGATTATATGTGTATTAAAACTAATGTTACAACTACATTAGTATAAGTTGTCGATTGATGATTTATCTGTTGCTTTAATGATCTTAAATATTTTATTATTGATCGTTTAATTGATTGATTGGTTGATTGATTGATTGAATAATTGATTAGTTGGTTGGTTGGTTGATTGATTGATTGGTTAATGTTGATGAAACTATACGCCAATACACAGTTGGCTGTGTCGCGACAAGAAGGAAAACCTGAAAATAAGACAGTTACTACTTTTATTATTAGTGGTGCAAAAAATCGCTTACACTGATAAAATCGTTGGTAAAAACTATTTCACTCCTTCGCACCATAGCATTAATTCATAGTGTTATTTGCGTCAAAACAAAAAAGAATGAACGCACACTTTTTGCTTTTTAAAACAAATGCAAACTAATTTTTAGGCTTATTGCTTTGGGTTTTCCAGTAGCGCATGTAATCCAGTCATATATGCATTCAGATTTCCAGATTTCAAGAACGGCTACTTGCAAATCTTTAAGAGGCTATCTTGTCGAATATCAAAAGGTAAGTTGCATGTACATCAGTGATGCGTTAGACATATAAGTATTTATTTTGATTAGCACGACAAATGTTTTACATGTAAGATTATACTACATGTATGAAATATAATATTTTTGTTTGGAGTATTGAATGTAAAATTTTGATTAAAGTTATGATAAAGATAAATATACATACCAGGCAAATTTTTGGGGAAATTTGGCAATTCACACTTTATTCCTCGTAAACTTAGTAATAACTGTAGTAGTATTGAAGTTTAAAATTTACTTCTAGTAGGAAGCTGGTAAAGGTAAAAAAAAGCTATATTACAAGACTCATCAGAGATGCTCAGAAGAAAGTATCTATAACTAAGGCTAAACCAGTACAAAAATGAAGAGCATTGACGGTGTCATATTTTTAAAACGGCATTCCAGTTTGTATGAATGAACATGCTTTTTTTTCTAGAACCCGTTTCGTATCATGCAAATGATCCTGATGACACAACAAAACAGATAGATATTGAGGAATGCAATGAAAACGAGGATCATGACACTGTTAAATGAGATAAACATAAACCTGGGATATCCAAATGAAATATAGAAACAGATTCAGTGCCATTTACTTTAAGGGGAAAGAAACAACGTTTTTCGTAATGTAAAAAGGAAGAAAAAAATCATCAGATTGAAAACCACAGGAGATTTATTCAAATTTACGGCAGTTTTTGTGGTTTTTATTGTAGCTTATAGAACATGTTCATACCTACGGTGCTTATAGGATCTTATAGTATTAACTGTATATTTATATTCTAAACAATAACACTGTACATTCAACACTGTATAATCAACCTACAATTACCTAACGTGACGATACTTAACTATTGATGTCTATTGGCTAAGTGATGTCAAAGGGAACACACGTATATTAAGTATAAAAGTATTAACAAAAAGATTGAACTCCATGTCACTTCACATAAATAGAACTATGGTATGATCGGTTACCAGGTGTAATTTTTAGAATTGAAAAGAAAATTGAAAAAAAAAGAAAAACGTAGAAGGGCGATTTACGTTATTGCTATGACTCATTAGAAAGGTATTTCACTTGACCATATATATCATTCTTAGTACTATAAATTTTTAATGTTATTTAATCAACCTGCAGTCTAAACATATAAACAGAGCAGCCGAAGCGAGGTGATGTATTAAATATTGTTATTTTATACGTTGTCAAGGACGAGTAGTCAACTCAAACACGCCTGAACATAAAAAGATACACTCGACTTATTCTTTTCGATGAAATTGTTTTCCATTTATCGGATTGTTTTCTCATAAAAACTGTTGCCGGTGATTAAACGATTATGCACAAAAAAGATCCACTTCGTATTTGCATCTACCTAAATCGCCTGGTTTATGAAAATTTTTCTATAATTCAAAAGTTAACAAATATTTCGGAACTCTGTACCCTACTTTAAGTACAAACACTTATAAAAGATGCACAAAATCCTCAATTATACACCATTAATAAACATTTTAAAGCCCATAGAAATAGATGTAAACAATTCAAATATACCAATTTGGCTTTTTTACCTTCTCTAACAAATAGTTTTAATTTCAACTGGGTGTCCGCGTGATACTATTCTAGTATATACATGACATATACAAGTACATCAGATATCAAGAACCTCAAATTATACACCTACATTAAACTTTTAATGGCCGTAAAATCAAAATATCCAAACGTGGTAATGGTTACCTTCTCTAATAAGGATATCAACATTTATCGTTCAAAGATCACCTGAATCGAAGGGCTTTGTGTACTATGAACTAGGCGTTCGTAATTCAAAATTAAATACTTTCTGACACTCCTGGAAACAGTTAAATCACAAAAATACTGAACTCCGAGGAAAATTCAAAACGGACACCTAATAAAGTTGCAAACTCAAAGGCTCAAACACTTCAAACAAATGGATACAAAATGTCATACTCCTGACTTGGTACAGTCATTTTCTTATGTAGAAAATGGTCGATTGAACCTGGTGTGATAGCTAGCTAAACCTCTGACATAAATGAAAGTTATTCATATTGCCTTCCAAAACTAATCGCTGCATCATATATCAGCCAATGGAATGAAACATATACGTTTTCAACAATTACTTCTACCAAATACTCGATCAGTCATCATAAAGTTATCACATGAACAACATACCTCTTGCTACATGTGCTATATAACATCCGTAGTATGCCCCATGTACGGTATGTATGCTAACAATATACAAAATAACAACAGTCTTGCTAGATTACACCTGGTTTTTTTATCTCTTGTTCTGTATGCATGCTAACAATATACATTTATAACAACGAAGTTATAACAGCTATTGTATAGGGTTGTCAAGTCTCCTGTCGAAGATCGACGGTTTTCTCCACACACACCGGCGCCCTTCGCAAATTAAAAAAACAACTGAACTCCTAAGTCAAGAGCCTGTCATGTTGGGCTGACTATTCAGTTTTGCTTATTGTTGACGGCCGTACGATGACATATACTTGTTAACTTCTATGTTGTTTGGTTTCTTGTGGGAATTGTCTCATTGGCAATCATACCACTTCGTTTTATTTCTATTTTTTCTGTGGAAATTTTTACCGAATGTCGGTCGGGAACATAACTTCATTTCTTCTACTGATAATGGTCATTAACATTCCAGCAGGTAATCAATTCTTGAAATGATTTGTATATGCCTTCCTGATTAGCTGTTCAAAGACAACCAAATGTATCGTGCATTTTAGTAGTCGCCAACTCATGTTGTCCACACTACTGTAACACACGAAATATCTTCACCAAAAGCAATGTATATCCGGATTTAAACCTGTCGTTAGCAACGCATTGAGTGCTTCTTATTAAACGTACCGAGTATTTTTTTGTGTTTATGTTGTTGTTATTTTTTTGCAGATGTTTTTTATTACCTATGAATATTTTCTTGCTTTATTGTGAATTGTTAACTCACCTTCGAGTTTACAATATTGGCTGTTTGCATTAATTTCTATATTCAAAATGGAACATAATAACACAAGTCAAAACAATAACAATATTTAATTACAACCATTCCCATTACCCCCAACAAGTCCTGATCTCCTTTTATTATTCAGTTTCTGACTCTGTGTCATTATAACTTGCACGATAAACTAATGGATCCTTCGTTTTAGTATGCCATACAAGAACCTACAATTACAAATTGAAAATACTTGATATCAGGACCTTAGAAAAGTATAGACAATGCTATGGTGTTAATATGTTTTCGTTGCTATATCTACAATATAGTGTTAACACATTACAAATTTTGTTATTACATGTAAAATGTTCCTTGTATTGATATGCTGTTGTATCTATTTAACATATATTCCCTGCAACGGGACGCCATCTTGACTCAAGGGACCGTTAGGGGACAAACATCCTTTAACTTTCTGTTGTGGATAAAGATTTCAAAAACGAACAAACTGACATTTGAAAGAATTGGAAATAATGATTGCTTACGACAAGCTAGAAATGAAATCTCTGCCCGACAAAATGTAGAATAAAGTGTGTAAATTTAAAAGAAATAATGTAACTATGAAGCAATTTAAAATTAAGGTCCCCCCTTAGAATGGAGTGATCGTCCTTTTACATGATACGTGCCTATAATATAATCAAGGATAAGTTCGCCTGGTTACAGTCCCTCTTTTCTTCATGAATGAGTTGTGTTACTAGTTAAACAGGAATCGCTTATACTTATATAATTCACATCGGTTTATAATTGGCTTCATGATCCTCAACTCTTAGTTTTCTGCGTAAAGATTTAAGGGCAAGTGACTGGATATAAGCTTTTTTAAGGCGTTGTTTTTCTATTGATGAGTATCATTGCCCTTTAGTTTATTTTAACTTTTTTCATTGAATACAAAACATCTTGCATTTTGATTAATCTATTTAATTCTGTTTTTACCTTTGTGCATCCATTGGCCTTTGGTTCCAGGTCATTTAATGTGCAACAAATTTCTAGAAATGATGACTCCTGGTAACCTTTTTGAAATGTTCTTCGAAAGTACAAATCATCATTGAAATAAAACGTCTTGGTATTTAATGCGAATCCAGCCATATCTATTGGAAACATTCGATGTTTCGTATTCCATGCATCAAATTTCACCACCTGCAATTATATTGTGATTTACAGTATAAGCTCATTTTGTCTTTTTATCTTGTTTTTTAATTGCAAGATGTCATGATTGAGTTCATTAAACACACAAACGAACAAACCGGTAAATAGATGATCCAAGAACGAACTCGATGCAATGTTTACCATATGTTAAATTAGTATTTTTCGTCCCTCTTTTTCTTTTTTCTTTTTTGCTTCTAGAAAGGATCAAAAGACAAATCCTATTACAAGCTGGACTGTGAATTAACATACCCATTTTACACCCAAAAGCACAAAAAAAAAAAGCGTAGTTCATGTCGTTGACGATCCGTAGTGTTTATTATAAGTTTTGCATAAAGCGGACACCCTTCAAATAAAAAAAACTCGTACACGCTCTCTTGTAAGAACAAAAGCTGCAAAGTTATGTATATGTTTTATTGCATACATAACTTGTATGTGTGTATATCTATATAAGCTCGTTTACTTAATCGCATGAGTGTTACTTTTTTGATATTCTAGAATTATCTGTTTCCCTGCATGTAAATCATTATCTGCATGGCTTATTAAATAAAAACACAAACCTTTCCATTGTCGAGGATCGGTGTCTGGTATTTCTTTTTAGAAACAAATCCCACGGGCCATACTGAAATCTTTTTTGTGTATCTCATCTAAAACAAAAGGTGTGTATAGCAATAGGTAGAGGTAAGGTGATTGACAATTTATGAAAAAACTTTCCATCAGAGATCAAATGTTGTCACAGTTAGAAACCATATATAGGTCACCATATGACTTTCAAAATCACTTACTTATTTCAGAAAAAGAAAAACAACAGCAAAAATGATAAACAGCAATAAAAGGCAATCATTGGACAGGCATATACAAAATTTGGCGGGATTGCACAAGTTTTAAGTATTAAATTGATACCTTTGATAAAAAGATTATCAAAAAACGATAACTTTACATGAATCGTATCTAAATTTAATTTGCGGGCTACATCACCATACAAATTTGCATGTGATATCCCACTGTTAATAAGTTTTCATTTTCGTGTAATGTTTTAATTTTAATGTTATAGTTACAATGCAATTAAAGCGTGAGGTTCGGCATGCCAAAAAACCAGGTTCAACCCACCTTTTTTTCAGAAAATGCCCTGTACCAAGTCAGTAAAATGGCCATTGTTACATAATAGTTCGTTTCTGTGTGTTTTACATTTTGGTGTTATGTCTGTTTTGTCGTAGTTCTTTTATATTTGTTTGTAACCCGGATTTGTTTTTTCTCTATCGATTTATGATTTGTTGGTACAGCGGTATACTGCTGTTGCCTTTATCTACAGATACAACCTAACTTCAGAACTTAATCTGTGTACAAATGAAAGATTGTAATTAAGGTTTTAGTATGTTGTGATAACAAACATCCCTGACTTAATGATTTACCATTGGTATATATAGATGATGTTAGCGAACGAGTTGGGATAAATAATCATGAAAAGATGAAACCAGGGTAATATCACCGTCAAAAACAAAGAAAAATAACATAATTGCATTTAGATTCCCTTTTGAAACTGAAGTATTTAAATATTAGAAAACAGTTATTACTGTTGATAATCATAATTATGATTTATTTGAAGTAAATTCCTTTAAATACATTTCGACAATATAGTGTACGGCCTGATTGGACAAAGCATTATAATATTCTTAACCAATGTGTTTATACTGCCAAAAAACCATATTTATATAACGATTCCTATCATAGTTAGCTTTACGAAAACATTGCTAACATTTTCCCTTCCATTCCAATAGTCGGCAACTTTCTTCTTTATCATTATGCCAATAGTCAGTAAAAAGGCAACAGTAGTATACTGCTGTTCATAAGTCATAAATGATTTGAGATCAAACAAAGCCGAGTTACGCATTAAAACAAAGTGAAACACATCAAATATAAGAAAACAAAGGACCAACAGAAACAGTGCAACAAAAGCAAATGCCAACAAACATAGAAACGGACTATTTGATAACAACTGTCATATTCCTTACTTGGTTACAGGCAAAGGACATTTTTAAGAGAAACAAATATGTGTTTAACCTGGTTTTATGGCTAGCCGAACTTCTTGCTTATACGGCACGATCGCAAAAATGACTACACGATGTGACAGGATTACAGTACAAACAAACTCATGAACACTCAGCACAGATGAACGCATTGAAAAATTATATAACATGTAAACCACAGATCAACAATCATCAGCTTCCTGTAACAACAGCACAGCAAATAACAAGTAGTAACGTATTTTTGTGACGTATAGATAATCTTGAAATTCAAACAATTATATGAAACGAGGTCCATAAACCTACAATTAAATTCACACTCGACAAAACAGTTATAAACTGGAATAGGTCATGTTCGGTACTAATTAGAACGACGACATAGACGTTAAGCCACATACTAGATTACTTCTTTGTGATTATACAAAAAGTCAGTAACTTAATATTCACACTCTGAGTATGCTATTAATCAGAATTAGTAACTTACTTCTGTGAAGATTTCCAAATCATATGTGTTATCATCGTCAGCGAAGTAAACCACTCCATCTTTAGACATATCGATATTGTTCCGCAACCAAAATATTGCTTTATTCCTTTGGTGAATTCCTTTGAGAGTGTTTGGTACGTGTTTATATGGTGTGGCAGATAAGTATGTAAATTGAATGTCTATCTTCGTTAACAGTTGTCTTACTTCCTCTAAGGTTCTGTTTCCTTCTTCTACTACGATCCAATGAACTGCTGGTACGTTCCTCAACGTGTTCCCGAGTCTTGTCAGTTCAGGAATTTGAGTCAATCGTTTGTATGTCGGAGTTATTACATAGATTACTGGTAAATGTTGATTTTGTTCTACTCCTTTTGTACATGACATTTGTCCGCCGTAATATAAAACACCTGCCAACGAAAAATAACTCATATATTGAATTGCATGAAACTACAAGGAAATGTGAGATCGCGACAAAAAAACCAAGAGACAATTATTGGCATCATGCAGTCTTATAAAATAGAGAGTGTTAATGTCAAGAAGAAAACAAGTATTGAATATATTAAACATCAAGTGAAATATAAACAAATCGAAGGAGAATATGGACTAGTTATTCCTAGTGCTGAAAATAACTGATATAAAACTTTGACATCTATAAACTTAAAACTTGATTATTTATATTGTCAAAACCAAGTGCATTAAATTCTCAAATCGTCATCCAGATCGACGAGACCAAATAAAATTTACAACTCTTCCGTACTTTCCCGTTTTCTAAGATATGAATTCGACGGTGCGTTCATTTCAGTTAACAACCAATTATTACTTATCGACCCACTACACTACATGGCGTATATACAAAATGTAGTCCTGGTATCTATGATGAGTTTATTTGCAACACATTCTAATCAAACAAAGGTGTTCTTATCTAATTAAATGGACTTATCGTAATCTTGATGATATTTGTATTTGCTTTACAAAATTCTAACAAAATTCTCTTACTATACTGCCTGATGCTTCGATGGTGGTATTCCTTTGACCCAATCTAGGTATTTCCGCACTCGTTCGTTATGTTCGTGTCTGTACTAAAGGTTCATACTTCTTTGAATGTTAAACATCTTTGTGTATTGTAAATAATATTAAATTGAGAATTATTTTTTTTCGCAGGCGAGAAAACAATATCAAGCGGTTGCTCGTTTTATATTACCCAATCTCTGTAAGCAAGAAATTAACGTGAGAATTTTTTTAATTACCTGAAGACAAAACGTTACTGTACAAGAAGTAACACCCGACACATATGATTAATACTGCTATAACTGATACCTGGGCGACTGATTTGGTTGCCATTTTTGTTTAACAGAATGAGTGTAATCCAAGTTAAGAAAACACATACCTGAAAAAGAAAATCCATGTCAATAACTAAATAGATGTTTGGTTTATAACTATTTCGATATGAGCGTCACTGATGAGTCTTATGTAGACGAAACGCGCGTCTGGCGTACTAAATTATAATCCCGGTACCTTTGATAACTATTTCCCTAAGTTTTAGTTTATAATCCGGATTTGGTTTTTCTCTATCGATTTGTGGGTTTCGAACAGCAGTATACTACTGTTGCCTCGGGGGGCCACTTCAATTTTTTTTGGGTAGGGGTGAGCAGCTGAGACATCAAGTACCCCACCCTTTTCATATATTTGGTTTATCAAAAATATCTACCTTGTCATATATTAATGAATAAAAAACAGACCTATAGATATATTTGGATATTTTTCATCTTCTTGTACATTAGAGTTTACAAAAAAATTGAGGTCCCGCTCATCTTACGTTTTTGTTTAGATGCAACGCAGTCGCAATAATCACACCTTGCTTTTCCAATACATTCTTCACTCCTCTATTTGCCCCTTTTATAACTTCAATGGCTTTAATTACGAAGAAATTTTAATTTGAAAAGACAATAAATATTGTTTTATCAGATAAATGTAGTAACACTTCAGATAGTACCACTTTTACTGAGTTTACATTAATTAAAAACTGATTTGTCGTTGCCTCTTGAAGGACGCTAACACTATGCTATGGAATTTCTTCAAAAGTTTCATGGACTTGTTTCATGTATGCAAACCTTTCAATGTTAATTAGGTGGAAATGTCAAAATGATTGGATTTATTGCATATATATCTAACCTCAGTGGAAATACCACATTGAATAAATAGAGTTTAATTAGTTTGACAAATAGCTGATGCATTTACGACTGAGGTTTAACCCATCAAAAATAAATACGAACATTTGATTAGTTTCAGATACTTATAATATAAATCCAGCAAGTGATATTATCAAGCTATTGATATAAACCTATTGATATATTTAATCTGAATTTCTCACCCTTTTCATATATCATGAAGCATGAAATAGTGACCTATTCCAGCGGCTCATCCCTACCAGTCATTACATAGGAAGTATAGGAAGCCCCCCCCGAGACTGTTGCCTTTATTTCTCTAAAAACTTTTTTTTTAACAGAAGTAAAGTAGCACGAGAAAGTAACACTAACTAATCAAACGTTGATCGTCAAATAAGGGGGATCCTCGCAACCTTCCCCACACTCAAACACTGAACATTCATATATTAAGAAAAAAAAACCAAAAAACTGTTCAATCATTACGAGATTGTGAGACACTTTCTCTTAAGAAGTATTTCATAAAAATAACAAGTAAGTTTACTGTTATTATAAGCTAATAACTATTTGAAAGCCATTTACTCTTGCTCACAACTAATAATGTGTTCTCAATATCATTGATTCATACTTTGAAAGAACAATTTATATGTTATTTTACAATATTGGTTTAGATCTTTAAACTTATTATTTTCCCTTCAGTTCTAGTTCTTGACTTCACGAAAACTAAATCTATTATCCAAAATAAAATTTGGTTAATTATGTCTACAATCAATCGTTATCGTGACCAAGTCCTTCCTACACACGCTAGACAAGTTTTACGGTTGTACATCTCCGTAAAGAGCTAAATTAGCGGTGTATCTACCAACACTTACCGTTCGTCGATTGAATTAAACTTTGCATAAAAAAGATGTAGTATGATTGCCAATGAGAAAAATCTCCACAAGACCCCCAGGAACAAAATAGTCAATATGCATGTTTCTGACGAGATCAAATGACACAGAAATTAACAGCCATTGGTCACCGTACGGTCTTCAAAAATGTACATCACATCATATTCCAACTATTAATAATCGCAATGCTCTTGAATCAATTAAATACTATTTTGAATGTATAAAAATAGTGGTAATAATAAGATAAACCTACATAGTTTCCATCATTTCACAGAAACATCTTACAAGTCTTATAAATGAATAATAATCTTGTTTGTCTAGTTGAAAATCTATACCGTTTCTGCTACTTTTGACCTTTAAAGGAAATATGTTAATGAAAAGTAAATGTACATTACAAACTTACGTGAAGTCCTTCTACTTCCACTAAATTTCGAAATTCACATTTTTACCCAAAATGTATCAATCAAGTCAAATCATAATACACATAGCTAGTATACAAACATGACCACATAATTGAACGTACATAACTGTCACTTTTTATAGTTTAAATTCATTTTTGTCTATTTATACTTTTCATTTAATCCATTATTATCAAAACCCTTTAAATGCCTTTAACAAATACACATATATAGATAGGTGAACAAAAACTAGAAAAGGTTTTATTTGTATGTGTTATTGTTAAATTTAAATGTTAAATCGAGCGAGTCGGGCTATATTCAAACATGTTTAATTATTTTCATGGCCATGGGCACTAGTTTTCGAAAAAGTCATAGGTTAGGACAATCTTTTGGTTTTCTTTAATAGGATTATCATATGGCAAGTCCAAGACTGTAAATCAAATCTCTCCTAAGATCGCTGTACATTAGATGCTATTATGACCATCATAAAATGAACTGTATTTAATTGGTAAAGAATAATTAAAGCTTATGATAATTTTCATTTCAATTTCATACATTTTATTTCAAGTTTTTAATAATTGGGCACTAATTCTTTACACGACAAGACTAAAATCTGCAACTTATTTGAAGTCTTCATTGAGAAAGGTAAATATGCTAGATATACTTACTTAAGAATGAAGAGATAAGTGAAGCTGTTAATTTTCTCTTTGCTAATATGTATGTTTGTTTCGTTAACAAAGATTATCGACAGGTTGTATGCATTCCTATGGGCACTAATTGCATCCCCTTTAATACTAGTAGCAGACTTGTATTTGTACTGTTATGAATCACAATTTATGACCAAACTCAGTAGAGCCCGTCTTAATTGCATTTAATTGATAAATTCAACAACACATTACGTTAACTTATCTTGATGATATATTTTCGTTAAATAATCCAGAATTTTCTGAATATGCTGCCGAAATTTACCCAAAGGAACCAACTTTAAAGAAATCAAATGTAAACCGTATTAAATGTCCTTTCTTAGATTTATATATTTCAGTTTTAAAAGGCAAACTCCACACTAAAATTTACGACAAAAGGGACGATTTTATAGATATAAATATTTGGTTTTGAAGTTTGGTTGTACCTGTAAAAAACTTATTTTCAAACGGGATATAACATCCTCATTTTTACAGAGATGTTGTTTACCGTGCCCAAAAAAAACGATTCTGGTAAAGTGATCGATTCTTTAAATAAACTTATTTTAAAGGGTACCAATTCAACACAGTAATGAGATCATTGAATATTGTGTTATTGGTATTAATATTGATTTTGTTATTAGTAAAATTACAAGCAAACTAAATTTAATTGTTATATACAATGTACATATACACATTCATGGATATACAATATTTCGATATCTGTATCTTGATATTGCACAAGGTCGTGTTTTTTCTCTGACTGTTCGTGACTCTTTGAGGTTCGTGACGTCTTTACGCTAAATCCATTGGATGTTGAATGTGTACTGATTGATAATTAAGTCTTCGATACATGATTTTTTTTCCTTGTTGTTAGTGGCTTTGAAATAGCTGTCAGTAACTGTGAGTACTCTCAGATCTGTATTTTGTGTCTTTTTGTTGTTGGGAATTACAAATACCACGACTGTCCCGGTAAGAAGGAGGATTGGGATCCCGCGAACATGTTAAACCCCCGCAACTGAAAAGAGAAGGGCATTGTAGTTACGACATAAGGAACATATCCAATATCATCTGTGAAACGATTATTCCATGACGGTCAACCAACTCGTGATGGCGTCCGTAAAATTTACGAAGGGACGAATATGGTCACTCGAATACTCACTGGGGAGTATTTTACATGTGAAATAAAATATACATAATATTTGTCATTTTCCAAGCAAGGTCTAATGAATCAGACAAGGTTCACCTGGCCCCGAACTTATTGCATGAATCAGTGATCAAGGGCCTTGGTCATTGATCTATGAAAGCCTTGATCACTGATCCATGAAATAAAGTCGAGGTCAGGGATTTAGATCTTTGATGCAAAGTCAGCGTCTCGGCATCCACATCTGATTCACACCACATCTTGAGAAGGTAGTCAAGATTTGATTGATTATAGACAATATGTTAGTAATATAATGAAATTTCATTTACTATTTGGTCGACAACGACCAAAAAAATAAGTTATTTTAAAAGGACACTTATTTGGGTATCTAGATAGGTCAATGGACGATTAAGGTGTTTACTTTCTTTTTGGTCTTTTGCAAAAACAATTTCAACATGACAATCAGTGTCCATAGACATGCTTAATTCTTATGTATTTATTCGAATTTTTACCAAAGACCTCAGGGCTTGAACTTCTGCAGAAACGGTATTTTAGTCTTTCTTTCCCTATCTTTCATGTGTTGTCTAGCATAATTTTTTTCAGAGTGATAAATCATTAAAATTTTAAAGTTATGTCTCTTTTTTTCAGATCGAGGTTCACAATTTTCGTAGAATTATGGTGTGATTATGTTAGGTCACTTGTGATAACAATGCCAACCGGAACTTCCACGTTATAGTTTAGGATAGAAAGACTTTGAGGTGACAATTAATGCTTAAATTCTTTAACAAGCGTCTGTGATTGTAATAGATGTCTGAGACGGGAGTTTCATTAAAATATGAAGGTATCTTTAATTTTACTGTTTTATGATGGGGATGATGCATTACTTAACGGTGTTTAGACCTTTTTGCAACCTACTAACACAAAATAACTCACTAAAAGACATCCATTTGTTAATACCAGTCTGTAATATGCAATACAAAACAAGCGTATGTGCTGATTAGAACAAAGATATTTGAAATTGCCTGTTCAAAATGAAAATTGAAACAGAAAGCACACGCTGAAATTTCTTGCCTACTTTAATGTACATGATTGAGATTATGTTGATAATCTTTAACATCAAGTTTAACTGAAAATATCAGTAACTGAAAACTTAACATTATCAATACTTTATTTAAATTAGGTCATTGTCAGAAAAATCAATCTAGAAAGAAATGTACGCCTTATTATCGTTCTGTACACCAAAAATAGTTGGCTATTTGCTAATGGCATCTTAAGAGATTTTAAAAGAGGACCTAACTACTAAAACGTTACATCTGGCCTTGCGAACATTAAACTTTCGAGCACGATTTGTGTACTCAGACTCAAGAATCAACCAATCAAAAACTGGATTTTGTGTTTCGAGCACTTATTCTGTACTCTGAGTACTGGGTTTAGTTTTATGACCGAGAGGCCTGAGCATGACATTGTCCAATGAATCGCGAAAATTTTTAAAAAAAAGTAACGGACTCCGGGTAAAATTCAAAACGTTCATTTCCTAATCAAATGGCAAAATCAAAATCTAAAACATACCAAACTAATGGATAACAACTGCCCGTTTATTATGAATTGGTACAGGCATTTTCTAAAGTATAAATTGGTGGATTTAACCAGATTTGAAAGCTATCTAAACCTTGTAAGACAGTCGTATGACATATGATATTGACAGCATTGTGGGAACAAAACATTCACAATAGGTAAAAATATCAAAACTAGTGGTACAGCAGTCAACATTGCGTTAATATTATCTTAATCACTATAAAACACACTTGTATGTAAATTCAGAAAAACAAAAAGACACACAGTAAAAGCACATAATCAAAAACGAAAAACTAGGATAAAACAATATACCAGGATGTATACGTTCTGAGACACGTCAAATAAATGTTACCAAAATATACTAAATAGTAAAAGTAATAATTTACAAAGACAAATATAAGATCGCTTTAACACGGAAATAAGATAATAAACAACGTCAGTACCTTTAATCTGTACTTCAAGACCATCATTCGAATATTATTTGTGAAGTTGATATGGAATAATTCTTAAAGTATTTGAGAAACAGACCAAATCAATAACTTTTTCAAGTACTATATAGTAACAGCTAAACCAAGAAAACGAGGTCAAGCTAGGATAGATGGAATCATTGTAACATAAGGCATCTGTATACTAGGCATGAAGTGTCTATGCACTCTGGTTTTCTATCCGCTAAATTATAAAGTTTAATGCAAAAAAGGTCGTGCCACCACAATTAAAATGTATTTCCTGTGTGTCGTATTCTGAATAAAGGCAACAGTAGTATATACCGCTTTTCGAAATTCATAAATCGATAGAGAAAAAAACAAATCCGGGTTACAATCTAAAATTAAGGGAAACGTACCAAATTTAAGAGAACTACGACACAACAGAAACACAACATCAAAATGTAACACACACAGAAACGAACTATAATGTAACAATGGCCATTTTCCTGACTTGGTACATGTACAGGGTATTTTATGAAAAAATGGTGGGTTTTACCTGGTTTTGTGGCATGCCAAACCCCCCGCTTTAATGGCAATGTTATTTATAACATTTAAATGACAACATTACACGTCAATGCTACAATTAATGAATTGGAGAAAATATAGGACAGAGAAACAAAAGAATAATAGCCATCAAAGGTACCAGGTTAAAAAATTTATACGCCCGACGTGCGTTACGTCCACACACAACTATGCTCAGATGAAAAAAGTTTGAAAGCCAAAACAAGTATAAAGTTGAAGTTCACCGAGGACCAAAAGTTTTTTGTGCAGGTGCGGCAAAATCAGTACGAGAGGACAGTCTAAAATACTGTCATTCTATATGTGCCTGTCCCAAGACAGAAGTCTCTAACTTATTGGTTGTCATCTATTGCTATTTCTCATATTTGTTTTCCGTTTATTGTTCTATAGTTTGTTCTTTTGTTGTACCTTTGCATCATTGTCCCATGTTCGGGGGAGTGTTAGGCACCTTAAAAATAATGTAAACCCTGACACATTTGTTTGCACTTGTTCTAAGTCAGGAACCTGTTGCTTAGTAATTTTCGTTTGTTTATGTGGTTCATGAGTATATTTACAACCACTGGGTCGATGCCACTGCGGCTGGGGTTTTAATTACCCCGAGGGTATCACCAGCCCAGTAGGCAGCACTTCTGTGCTGACATAAATTATCATTGATATGGTCATAATTATAATTCTGAAATACTAAGGCTTTTCTACCTCAGGAATAGATTACCGTAGCTTTATTTGGCAAAACTTTTAGGAAGATTGATCCTCAATGCTCTTCAGCTTCGTACTTTATTTGGCCTTTTTATTTTTATTTTTTATTCAAGCGTCACTGATGATCCAGTCTTTTGTAGACGAAGAGTGTCTGGCATAAATACAAAATATAATCCTGGTATCTATGATGAGTTTATTTACAACCACTGAGTCGATGTCACTGCTGGTGGAGTTCCCCGGGGTTTCACCAGCCCAGTAATCAGCAATTTTGTGCCGACATGAATTATCATTGATATGGTCAAATTATTAATTAACTGTTGACAATACTTTTTGATTTTTAATTACTAAGGTTTTTCTACCTTTAAGAATAGGTTACCTTAGCTGTATTTGGCAAAACTTGTAGGAATATTGGTCCTCAATGCTCTTCAACTTCGTACTTTATTTGGCTTTTTTATTTTTTTTGGATTAAAGCATCACTGATGATGAAGTCTTTTGTAGACAAAACGTGCATCTAGCGTAAATACAAATTCAATCCAGTAGCCCTTTTCACAAAAAATCTTTTAAAAGAGTAAAATGTATCGTAAGTCTAACAATATTCCTTCAAATAATTCTGTTCAACTAAATATTTTTATCGTAAGATTAATTTTACACTTAAGATTTTTTGTGACAAGGGCTACTGGTACCTATGATAAGTTTATCTTGTTATTATTCATTAGTGTTTCCTTTTCTTATATAGATTAGACTGTTGGTCTGCCTGTTTGAATTGTTTTACTCTCC
Source organism: Mytilus trossulus (assembly GCF_036588685.1). Lineage (NCBI taxonomy): Eukaryota > Metazoa > Mollusca > Bivalvia > Mytilida > Mytilidae > Mytilus > Mytilus trossulus. Next base: position 2,486,395 of record NC_086374.1, read on the forward strand.
TAGTCATTTTGGGACCATGTTAATATAGCTTGCTGTTTGGTATGAGCCGCTCGCTGTTGAAGGCCATACTTTGACCTATAATGGTTAACTTTATACACATTGTGATAATAATGGAGAGTGTCTCTTTTGCACTCATACCACATCTCCTTATATCTTATAAGTTGTATGCATAACCCAAATGTAAGCTTACAAATCCTTATAACATTTTTATTAGAATACAAATTTCAGTCATTAAAACATGACCAAGAATTAAGGCAAAACCTCAGATTGTGTTTGAATCTAAATAGAAATGACTGCCAATGCAAAACTGCCACTTATCAGTAGTCTATGGTACTTTCTTCGTTATAAGCACTTTCAATACAAATGCTAAATATGTGCCCAATAAGAAATATATTCTGATGTCACAAAAGCATATAACAATCATAAAAGAAATTTGTTATGGATATATTGTTGTCTGTTTTTGCAACTTTTACCATGTTTATAAAACAATGCAGCCAATTTTTTCTAAGCCTAATTTATCTAATGATTTCCTCCTGCACTATAAGCATTTTTATTTAATGCCTTCTTCGCTATTCCATTGTATTCTTGGTAAGATGGAAGGCATCTTTCAAATTCCCTAATAACTAATCCAGTAGCATTCCAAAATTCAGCCCTTCTTCTCCGTTGACCTACATTTTTTTAACTGTGAAATGATTCTTGTCCTGAATTTGCATTAACCATTTGACATTGGCACTCAGTAAGCCAACATTTAACAACCCATTGATTATAATTATGACAAAATTAAAAGAGCCATTTATATAACTAATCTTGCATGTTAATAAATGAAAGAAAATCATAAAAGCGAAGTTTTAATTTTTAAACATGATTTTTTTCTCTATAGGTTTAAATGTGACATAGTAACAATAGAAAATAAACATATATGTCTATAAGTATATACACACAACTCTCTCACACATAAAATGCATAAGTTATCACAGTGATTGCTTTAATTAAAACTGGACAATAAATAGTAAGATAATCATTGATAACATGGGAATAAAAACAATGTCAGATACATGAGAATTCATTGAAGCTTTATTTATCATATTCCCCAGTTTAGTAACTAAAGCACTAATACATAATAACTTCAACCTAAAACAAAATGACTGTACTTGTACATTATAAGTTTCTTGACCTTTGTTTAAATGTTTAGAATGTTGTTTTTTTTTAGAATAAGATGCATCCGTCTCTTCATTTCATCCATCTTTGATTTATACAAATTTTTATTTGTGTATAAAATCTGATAGTCAATAGTACAAAACATGATCTATTAATACATGTGTTCCCTTTTTAAAAACATTTAATGTATGAAATATTGTTAATCTGAACAAGACAACACTTGCTTCCATTTTAACAAATGACCAGAAGTGTTTTATAAAAGCCATTTATAAATAAAATGGCTACATTAATAACATGTCAATGAATTGTTCACAGTATTATTTTTCTACCATACAAATCCAAGCCTCTTTTTGGATGGAGCTTTTCCATAAATGTTATCCTTGGTCTCCTCTGTGGAATCTCTCTGATAATGAGGCATCTGTCTTCCAGTTTTATCTGACACCATGTAGCTTGGTCTTATTCCTCCTTTGCCCTCAAACTTAGGACCAACCCCTCCCCCTGCTCCAGTTTGAGCAGCCTTCCTCAGGGGGTACACATTACGACCACCTTTTTCACAATGGTCAATAACTTTGGTAGCATATTCCTGGAATTGTTCTTCTTCCATAGCTATTAATTCAAGGTTGGCTCTATCTAAGGCTAACTCTTTCTGTTTCTTACTTATTTCTTTACCTTTTCTATCATTCTGGAAAAAAGATGGAAATGTGAAAATAAGATGAAGAAAATACCAGAACACTAAGCAACCTTTGTAATAAGTATCCATGCTTTTTTTTTTTTTAAATAACATACAAATATTATGAACAATGTTTGTCTGTAAATATTTACTGTAAGCCAAATTTTATACAATTTCCAAAACCTCTGTGTTTGTGTGAATTATTGAAAAAAATTGAGGGGTGAAATAAAAATTTACCTGATCAACTGAGATGATACATATAATTTACTGTTTTTGAACTTGACAAAAATCATACACAAGATTTGAGAATTCTTGTAACTTGAAAAAAAAGTAACTATAAAGTACTGGCAAAACTCATATTCAGTTCTCATAAAACTTAACTTGTCAATAAAACCTAACACATATATTAGAGGATGTAAACATACCGTCTGGTCAAAGTGGAAATTTTTCAGGGTTTCATTATCTTCCCTTTTCCTGACACGTTTTTCTTCCTCATTTCTCCTGAAGATCTCATCAGCAGCTTGTCTGATTCTAATCGTTTCTAATTCTTGTCTTCTTAGTTCTTTTTTCCTGTCTTCTGCCTCTTTGAGCTTAAAATAGAGAAAAATTATATCTCATCAAAATACTTCTAGACACAACTGGTAATATGCTTTCTTTTCAACACATGCTTAGATAGGTCATGATAGATCAATCAGACAGCCATCTTCCATATAAATTGCTTTTATTAATATAAATTTGGTTTCATATTTTTAAAGTTCATTATTTTGTTGTGCTGCTACAACCCTGTCAAAGGTTAGGAGAATGTTTAGTGCTGACAAACAAGTTCAACTTGGTCACATTGTTTTTGTACCTGTCCAAGAGGATAGTAATGCCCTTAACCCTCAGTCGTCAAACGGTAAATTTACGCTACTGTTAGCGTCAAATTGGTTAGAATTTTAACGTGATTCATCAAAATATACTTATTGTGATTCGTCAGTGGTCTGAAATCATTATCGTTACCATTATTTGGGAAAAAATTTAACTTGATTCATCAAAATCAGTCAATTTTTTTATTGTCTAAAAGAAAGTGTACATTTAATCGTCATGCATCAAAAGTTACCATTAACATCATTTCGCAAGGTTTTTTTCCATTATTCATCATGAAGATAACCCCATTACTACCCTCGTCCATGTCAAGCAGATTTTAATGTTTGTTTTACATTTTTATTATAACTGGCATTTTATACCTTACTCTACAGTTTGAGTTTTATCTCATTATTGAAGGATGTAATCTGACCTATAATAACTAACATCTACATCATTTGGTTGTCTCACTGGCAATATTATTAAAAGGCTTTTTTATTATTAAAATAATTTGTGAATGAATCAATGATCACCTTTTTGTTAATACTATTTCTTAAAACCCATTATCTTGTTCCTTAATTTTAAGAATTATTAATAATATTAAGGAATTGTACAATCCATGATTTAGCCAAAAAAGTAACACTTGCAGAACTGTGTAAAATTCAGGGGAGATAACAATTGCAGAGCTGTGTTAAATTCAGGGGGAGATAATTAAACTTTATCTTTCTGTAAATCAACAAGCTTTTGAATTATTTTGTTAAACATATAAAGTACAAGAAAAGATAACAAAATTTCAATTTTTTAAAATTCTTAAATTAAATGCACTAAATACTTTTAAATTTAAAGTCAACAAAGAATTGGTCTAACCATTTTGATAATAATTGCACAAAGAAAGAAATCTATGTATTTTCTTCTTTCTAAAAAAATAAAAAATAGTCTTCTCACCTACATTCTTATATCAAATTTAATATGTTTATAACATTGAAATAATCATCATACATGGATTTTAGTGGCTGTATAGTAATACCAAATATGAAATAAAGAGAAAAAAACAAATTAGTCAGTGACCAGATATGGATTATGTTTGGTAATATCTGATCTTATTTGAGCTAAATACAATGCACAAGACATTAATGGCCAGATACAGATTTTCTGGCTTCCTCATCTTGGTTGATATTTTCCTTCCCATATCATCATTGCTAGGATCAATTACCTGTACATGTCTATGATCAGCTGACTCCTTCATGGCTTTTCTCATCTTAAATTCTTTTTCAGCTTCTTCTTTTTCTCTCTTCTCCTCAGCTTCTTGAACAGCTTTATGTATCCTATCATCTTCATCACTGACTTTCTGTGTCATTTGAGCAGCAAGTTTTGTTCTAATTCTGTCCAGATTCTTCTGTTTTTCACTAAAGTTAAATATAATTGATTAAAATAACTGTGAATTGTAGGAACATTGCCATAATTTATAAAAGTTCATTTAATTGAATGATATAAGACATCTTTCATTCACTACTTCTATTTATTTGTGATTTTGTAATGCTTTTATAAATCTACAAAGTATGTCATCCTTATCAATAATTTCAATAAAATTTACATCCTTTCATGTACATCACTATTTAAAATTAGGCATTCAAACATTTTACTTTTACATAAATTTTGTTATGTTTATGTTCTAAAAACAATCAGCATCAGCTATTTATTGTGTTCAGTAATATTGAGAGCAATCTAAGGTTGAAGATAAATTAAAAAAAAGTACTTTGTCATATTGATATATCTAATAGCCCCCAAAAAACAAACAATGAAAAGTTGAAATAAAGAAGACTTTCATATATCCTATTCAGATAGAAAGAACATTAAGTTTATTTAAAAGTTACATTTATTATAACTATTGTTTGTGGCATTTCATTCAAAGCTTTCATGATTGTCAAGATTGACATAAAAGGACATCAGAAAACAAACATTTGCTGTTGTTGAATTTACTTTGATAAAAAAATACCTACTTATGAATTTCCAGTTCTTTTTCAGCTCTTAGTTTCATCATTTTTCTCTTTGCAGCAGCAAATATTCTACACTCTTCATCTTCATCCTATTAAAAAAAACAAATGATTTATCTCCCTTTATTAAAATAGCACATCAACATTATAGGGTACTTAAAAAACATTCAGAAGCTTTCTAGTTCTAAGCAAAATAGTTAATATAAAGACAGTAGAGTCGCTAGACCAATGAAAGTGTGACAAGGGGATCTACATTTCCTTTACGCAACAATGCACAAAAATCATAAAAGTAGAAGGAAAAATTGATCAGTTCTTCTGATAAAAAAAATAACTAAGTAAAATTTGAAGTACATCATATGCATTTAAAAATAAATGTACACATATTTTATAATTGAAATAAATGTCTACTTAACTGTTTTCATCCAATTGTATTGGTTGATTTCTTGTGAAGATTCTTGTACAAATTAAATATCATTTTTCACTTGATGGTACAGCTAGACATTGAGATACATGTACAGCATTTGTGCATTAATAGGATAGCTTACTGTACAGCATGACAAAGTATATTAATTTAGAGTGAAGCTAATCTTACCTCTTCTTGTTGTTTCTGCATGTTTCTAATGGAGTCTCTGTCTCGGATCTGTTTCACGTTATCCACCTTTAATTGTTGTTTTTCATCTTTTTTGATATTTTCTAATCTTTCTTTCTCTTGATGATATTGAATTCCTAATTTCTGCAGTTCTTCTCCTTCTTTCCTGTCTTCTCTCCTTTCTACGTCTCTGGCTTTTAGGTGTTCATGAACTCTAAATATACACAATTAACACTCTTGCATTAACAAAGAAAACAAAAAGAAAGTAAAAAACTATTTTTCACTTTCTTTCAGATTTTTCTTTTTTTTTAAACAGATATAAACTAGTAACTTTGTATTGTTAAAAGTTAGATGCACAACAAGTAAACTAGCTAGTATAGACTAAGTTCCACCATCTTCAGACATAAAAATACATGTACAATGTAGCAGAAAAACAATTTTTAAAACAGGGATGCAAAAAGAATTCCTAGTGGTTTTTAAGTTATTTTTACACCCAATTTGACAATATAATAAAGAGAATACATCTAATTTCTAATGATTAAAATCAAGCTTTATCAGGAGAGACAACTCAGTCATATTATTAATTCATAAGGAATGATATGACAGTTATTTTTACTGGTCTTTTAAATTGATCTGTCTTGTTGGCTTGCTTTTGCGTTGTTGCATATATTTTTTAACATACATAGAAATAAGGTTTCATTTCAAATACACTAATTCAGCCTCATGTAATTATCAATACTTCAAATTAGTAGTTTAATATAAGAATGATGTAATAACATCTGAGACAGCCTATTATCATACTATACTTACTGTGCTACTTGGAATTGTCTTGTATTCTGTGCTGAGATTATTCTTTCCATGGCTTTAGCCTGGTCATCCTTTATTGACTGTTCATATTCTCGTCTCTCTAGCTCCAGGTACTCATTATCTTTTCCTATATTGGCCTTATCTTTTAATCTTTTAAGTTCAATCTGTGCTTCTCTTTCTTTGAGGACTTCAGTTAATTGTAATGCACTCTGTCAACAAATTTTTTTTTTTTTTTTAAAGAATGGGTTTGACAATTTTAAAGCACAAATATATTCAATTTTATGATACCATCCAAAAATGTGAACACCCTGAAATGACTATAGCAACTGACCTTTAATTTAACTTTATGAGTTCTTACAATTGAGTTTCTTTTTTTCTTGACCTTGGCTTTATATCAATTTTCAGCAACTGTTGAACCAATTTGAATAATACCAAAGTTAAAAACAGAGTTGCTTGTCAAATGAAATACTCATTAAAAAATTAACATAATTTATTTGTATATCAAATATTCAACCCTATTAGTAATTGATAAACATTTTTCCGTTTAATATGGTCTTTCCGCATGTATAAAGAAAAGTCAACCTTACAATAAAAAAATAAAGATATATCAGAAAAAGAAATCTCAGTTGACTAAGTACTGCCAGATACATAGAACAGCTATACACAATTTTACAGATCCCATCATGATTTTGATTTTTGAAATAAAAATAGAAAATGTGCTTTGTTACCAAGTTATATATACTTTTAGGTGAGAACAACCTATATATAATATGGAACATTTTAAAATGTGATGTTAAATTCTTGAATACCGAGAGAACTTACATGGAACTGTTTAACTCTGTCTGTTTGATAATACTGCTGTGTTTTAGCTTTCTCTATGGCCTCCCTTCTCTGCTGGGCCTGGTATTGGGCCTCTTCAAGGTCAACTAATTTCTTCTCTTCTTCCTCTTTTTGTTCACGAATGGTTCTTGCTTCTAACTTCCTCTGTCTTTGACCCTGTTAAGAGAACAATTTATCATTATTCTATGTAACAAACCCTATTTTAAGTGAGGTAAAAAAATCAATACAAATTATTTCTGCAAACACAATGTTTTTTTATTAAAGAAGCCTTTTTTCGTTCTTTCTTTTCTTTATCTGAATAAATTTCTATGACAGGAGATTATTTGTGTTGTAAAAAATCTTTAAAAGAAAACATGCAAGAGGATAGGCAGCATTTTAAAATATGGTAATGTAAGTAGGCTTAAGAAGAGGACACAAAATGAAGTCATGTTTTGTTATCAGGTCAGTAACATGGCCATGACAACCAAACGCAATACTCACTATGATTGTATTTCCCCAGGTATCAACCATTTCCTTTGATTTCTTTTTCTTCTCATCAATTTCAGCTTGCTTCCTCCTTACTCTATCTTCATCTATTTGTTTTCTGTGGAGCTGTGACTGGATTCTTTCCCAGTCCCCTTTAGACAGGACTGTCACCTGACGTAGATCTACACCTTCCCCCATTCTTATTCCAGGTTGTTCTGTTGGCATTTCTGGAGTGGCTACATTAAAAAAAATTATATTGAATTTTGAACACTTTCAATCTAAGATTAGTTTGTTATAATTTTTGTGGAATATTATAAACTTTGTCTTTAAAGTACATAAATAATAAAAATATATGAAATAAAATAAAGAGGCAATTATTTATTCCAACAACTGTTTTTTTTTAATTGACACCAAGATGATGCATATTATAAATATATGTAATGTTGGTTGATTTTTGTTTATCACAATAAATTATATCAGGATTATAAATTATAATCAACAACTTGTAATGGCATTATTGATGATCATGAGTGAAGAATGAAGTCAACTATGATATTCAGAAAATAAAGCGACCTTATTAACCTTTTCTGTATTAACAATATACTATGCATGTAGCTGAATTGTCTCCAAATGAACCAAGATCAGTCTCCTGATTACCCTTCTGACACCATGAACAATCACTTTTTTAAATAATAAAATTGTGATACAAAATTTTTGTGGAACTTATTTGGTTTTAAGAAATGGTAGATAACTTTATATACTACATGTACTTCTAGTCATGAAGTAATATCTTTATGTCACTACATATATGTATGTTCTATGATGTGTTTCCCAATTACCTCAGAGAAGACAGTGCAGTGCAGTTCATTCATAAAATTGAATTAGCATGTACATTGTAAATGTGTGAAAGGTGAACTCTCTCCTTCTCATGTATACCGCAGAACAGAAACAAGATCATGTTGATGGAGGCATGTTGTTGAGGCATAGAATTAAAGGATTTTTTGCAAATTTGTATATATCTGATTGCCAAGAGTAACAACGGCTTCACATTAAATCTTTTGTCTGACAAGAAATGGGTTTGGACATGAGATAAGGGTCATGAGTGACTGTTTCAACAAGGTTAATGTCATAGTCATGATTGATAGTTTGATAATTATGTTCAGGTTCATCTAAAGCTTTGAAAATATCTGGGTGTCACACTATGTGCACACCACAAAATGTAATTTTGAGTGCAGAAAAACTGATGCATCTTGGAAAGTTTTAAGGCCTGGTTTGACATTAGATATATATACATTCATACTCCTTATCAATGTGATGTCACATCATTGATATCACTTTATCAGTCTTGGTAGCAAAAGCTTTAGCCTCTATTAAACATATTCTAAAGTGTTATAAGCCTAATTTATCTATATTCCATCATGTCACATGTAAAACGACAACTGATTGAGTTATACAATGAAATTTTTTCCCCTGTTGAAGTACTTTACCGATGAATATATTTTCTATGTCCTGGTCATCGAGAGACCTGTGGTAACCTGCATAATGTATAATTAAGTTATATGATATATGTCTTTTTCAAAACACCTTATCGCTATTTGTCCACCATTAATGGGCATCACACAGGTTCTGGTAATTTTTTTATGTCATAAAAGTTAATACAAAATATCTGACGGCTGAATGGAAAAGTGAATGTTGTATGACCTCAAAAGTTCAAGGGGCACAGATTCTCGGGTCAGCAGGGATTAGCTACAAGGTGTATATCACCCACCCTGATCTTTGTATTGCTATATGTGAACTAGATCAAAATACAACTTTCGTATCATAATGTTATCATATGATATGCTGCATCATTTTGGAATAGGATGCCGATGGAGAAGAAGCGGCAGACATATATATTAATCTCTATTTATCAAGGTATGCTCTAAAACTTTTCAAGTCAAACAGAATTAGTTGTTATCAGGATGAAATTTGTGGTGTAAGTAAATATGGCCATAAAGGCATTTTTTATAAAGGTTTGTCATGATGAACCTTACTGATGATCAAGCTAAGCCATTCAAGGATTACATTACCCAAAAAGGACAAATTATTTATATTTGAAAATAACAAAAATTCTGCAATGTTATGAGTCAATTTTCATAAAACCCTCACCTCTATTTTGGCCTTTTCTGCGACCGTGCATTACACTTGCTGCCATTGTAAAAAAAATAATAATAGATCACCGCTCCAGAATGACGTTGTTAGGGAAAACAGCCATGTAACTAAATAGATAGACGTCACATCCACTTCCTGTAGGAAAAGACCTTGACCTCAAACAAAAACATTTAAACTTCCGGAGTATCTAGAAAGATTTGTAACTTAGGTATAAACAGATAAGTCAGATAAATAATCGACATACACACTAGGCAATTCATAAGACATAATGTCAGGGGAACAAGTACAATCAGCACCGACATAAGAAGTCAAATCGGCACTTGGTTAAATCGGCACCTACTGTAGTCAAATCGGTACCAATCAAAAGTCAGTTCGGCACGCAATAAATATTTTTATACAATAGTCAATACATTGAATACACATACAGTACCATACAGGAGCACCCAACATGTTAGGAGTTCAATATTTCTGGTCTAACTCTGCTTTAATTATTTTTAACTATGTCCTCATTCAAATGCATTGATTGTCCAAAAAAAGGGGGGTTCCAACCCCCCCCCCCCCCCCCCCCCCCCCCCCCCCCCGCAACCCTCCTCCTGGATCCGCCACTGGGATTCATACTTTTTCCTGATTCACTGTGTCATCATGGTCATGTGTGTATACAGTATAAATATTTGTCTGCGGAGTTCAAAAAAGTGTGGTGTTATAGACTCTCCTTTTATGTTCTATGTAGATATTGTCTGCCATTACTGGACATCACACAGGTTTCTTAAAATTTTGACTTCATAATACAAAATATCTAACCCCACAACGGAAAAGTTATTGTTGTATGACGTCAATTGTTCAAGCGGAACATATTCTCGTGTCAACCTGTAATAGCAATAAGGTGTATTTAACCAGGTGCCAATTTGACTAGAACCCCTAGTGTTCTATATAAAATAATTCTGGAATGATCTACAATGTATAATTTAAACCTCTGTAGTATTCCAGAAGGGGTGCGTCTAAACACTGCTAAGGAGTCCTTAGTGCACTAAGGACTTATAACATGCCACTAAGGACTAGATGGAGTGCTGTTAAATGTAATTTCTTTTCATATTATGGTAGAGAATGATATTTAATGCATAAATTTCAATTTTTGTAGAAAAATAATCATAGATAAATAAGATATTCAACATTATTTAGACACGTGCCCGTATTTCTTTGATGTGTCGAAAATCAATGAACCGTTTGACACGTGTCAAATTACATAACTGATTACACAGGAATCATGCTTTTTGTTGTGTTTAATGGACAAGATTGGTAAAGTTGGATACCAATAAATGAATTGTTGAAATACTGTTAATGGTTTTTTTCAGAATGAAGAAGTATTTTTTCTCAAGTGCATTTCGTAATTATTTTTTGTAAATAATAAATTTTACTACATGCAACCACCCTTATGCGTTTGCTATGGTACTTTTTCAAAATGTTATCTTTTTTTTTAAATTTACATATGTCAGAAGACGTTTGAGCAATGTAGTTGAGGCCCAAAAAAATTCCATCTGATGAAAAATATTTACTACATGTAACCAAACTTATTTAATGCAAGCTACCAGTAAACAGACGGATTTAGACCGAGATTATTTTTTTGCGTATGCTATGCATGGTTCATTTTCAAAATTTATTATCATATGAAGACAAGTTTGGTTCATTTTCAAAATTTATTATCATATGAAGAACACGTTTGAGCAATATATTTCTGGACAAAAACGAATTCAATATGATAATGATTTTTTTCTACATGCAACCAATAATATAAAAAAAAAATTGTAAGGGTTCCGCGGAACCCAGTGTCTCGCCTACTTTTGCTGTAAATCACAGGCTCAACAAAAATGAGGAAAAAAAATCAATAAAAATATTCCACTTGATACTATCTTATGATTGTAAGAACCTTCCGTCCAAGTTTGGTAAAAATCTAGGATAGTTAATGAATCTAATAAATGTTTCAAAAACTTTAACCACAGAGTGAATATTTGTGGACGCCGCCGCCGACGACGGAAAGTAGGATCGCTTAGTCTCGCTTTTTCGACTTAAGTCGAAGGCTCAACAAAAAGATGTGGTAGGGTTGACGATGAGACAACTATTCACAAGAGACAAAATAACACAGAAATTAATAACCATAAGTTACCCTACGGCCTTCAACAGTGAGTTAAGCACATACGAGATAAGCACATACCACATAGTCGTTATTTCATAAATTATTTCATACAATATGTTAAACAAATAATTTTGTAATAAAAAAGGGCAATAAAAAAGAATACAAAATGGATTCCCTTCTCACTAACAAGATCATATTAAAGAAAAATGAATTAAAGAAATAGTATTTGAAAATATTTCTGTTGGTCTTAGCTTTTTTTAATTCTCACATCATGTGGTTAAGGCATATTTTCAAGGCATTTGTACAAAGCTTTCTCCTTTTCAGTCAACATTATATCATTAACTCTAAATTAACAAATGCAGGAAATTATTCGTTAATAATGTACTAAACACTGTGGAACATTTTGAAAAACATTTACCTCTTTCAAATATATTTTTGAAATAAAACCTAATCTGAATAAAATTCGTTAAATGATTATTTTAAACTTCTTTTACTTTAAAAAAAGTCAAACAATTTCAAATAAATAAGTACCGTATGAAGCCTTTGTAAACTGATATCAAACTGGTTGGAAACTAGTGGTTTTGATAAACCCCAAGGACGCCTCATGATTGTTTTCAATTCAATGGTTATTCCTACTTAGTAGGTATAATGCAGTAATAGAAAGTGGAAAAATAAATATCATGATTTATAGGGTTTTTTTTCGGAATTTTCTCATGTTTTAGTGAAGCCATTTGTATATACATGCATTTTTGTCCAATCTGATTAAAATATTGATCTCTGATTACGTTATACCAGAGACATATAATACAATTGTATTATATGTCTCTGGTTATCTATAATACTAAAATTACGAGGTCCAATTTGTCAGCTGTCATCACGTAAAAACGACGAATCAAAGAATTCAACTTTATATATAACTGATATAGTACAAAGGTGTATATTGAAAATTACACCATTCCAGGCCCTTTCGTTTTCCACGTAATTAATATTGCCAATAATTAAGAAGTTCCGGGTCGAGTCCGATACCTATACCGATACCAATAGTATATTCACCTGATATCGATTACCTTATCTGTACGTTCCGCATCTGACAGGTGCACCAACAAACGGTGTATTCAGGATTATTATGCTATATAGTATTACACTGGTCATAATCACAGGGTTGACACTACTTAATTGTCAAATTGTTACCTATTGTAGTATTTTGATCAGTTAGACTTTCTAAGGTAACAATAAGAATACTAAAAATCTGGACTAAAAATAAGGCGTATATACATTGGTACAGTTTTCAATTTGTTAACAAACATGACGTAAAACAGCGAATCAAAGAATTCAACTTTATTTATAACTAATATCAGTCAGAGCTCAGACATAAATAAGTCTGAATCTGCTTTTGACTCATAAAGGTCTAAATTTGTAGGTTTTAGGATTTGTCTCCCTTTAATGTAAGACAAAATACGACTTGAATAAGTCCAATATTGTTAAACAAGAAATAATTGACCAGAATCAAAAAGTTGCAAATATCGACTCCTACAAGTCAATGAGTGATCAAAATTGGTTAACTTCAAGACCCATGCATATTTATAAGGAGGTCATGCATCTAAATCAAATAATGACAACATTGAAAGCCAATGCTTTGTCTTCTAAGGAAAAATATGAATGAGAGTCTAAAAAATCGGAGATAATGTTAATTAACCTTACAATGCAACCACCTGGAATCACACTTAATGAGGTAAAACATCTGTGTTTAATAAGGATGTTCAATTAGATAATTAAATATAGATAGCTCAAGTCCTTGTGAACTCTCATACAGGTTTTTGCTGTCATAGGTGGTGTAGTTTGGCCACAAAGTAACATTAAGTTTTTTCACCAACATAAATGGACCTAAACAAGTCTGTCATTTTCTGACTTAGATAAGTCTAAAATTGAAACTACATTTTGATAATATATACATGTTTCGACTTATTTAAGTCAAAAACAAAAATGGACTTGTTCATGTCCGAGCTCTGACTGAATATAGGACAATGCTGTTGTTTAAAAAATACTCCATTCCAGGACCTTTTGTTTTCCAAATAATTAATATATATTACCAATAATTGATAAGTTCCAGTTCGACGGGTTCAAACAGAAAGATTTGAAAGCAGAGAAAACTGTGTATACATCTTATAATCGGCATGACTTTATCAAAGACAATACTTTAGTTATATTCTTTAATTTAGTCACAGACCCGCGATATCACGGGTGTGTTCTAGTACTATATATTATTTGGCACGTGTCAATCGGTTCATTGATTTTCGGTATATCAAAAAAAAATGGGCACGTGTCTAGAAACTGTTGAATATCTTTTTTATTTATGATTATTTTTCTATAAAATTTGAAATTTATGCATTAAATATCAATCTCTAACATAATATGTAAAAATAACATGTATGACAGTAGTCCTTCTAGTCCTTAGTGGCATTGTATAGTCCTTAGCAGTGTTTAGACGTACTGTTCCAGAAGTATCCCTTCTTCAGTTTTCAAGGAGTTATCTTTTTTTACAGTGTTCTACAATGTAGCTATAGAAGTTTCTGTGACAACTATATATATAAGCTATATATGCAGACACTGAAATTAGTCTTATCAAACAGAAATTAATACATTTGCATTCTCAGAAGTTCTCTTGGAGTTGTTGGATTGACATTGGAATCTTTCATTAACCACATGCATTATGAACTTATTGGACATATTATGTTACATTTAAGTCATAAGAAATGAAATTGTTAAAAAGAAAAGACATGAACATGATGAAAGACAAGGGATTCAGACATATATTTTAACAGTTAAGTTGACATTTTAATTTGAATCATACTTCTAGTAAAATTGTATAATACATTATGTTCTTATTTCAAACAAGCATAGCATATTTATGTGCTTAACTTTGTATGACTCTACCCCTCATTTCTTTTTTAACAGACTCATATTGTTACATGTACATATATTAATATGACAAGACTATTTCTAATACTAACAAGCAGGTGACCATTTCCATTTATTCATCATAATTAACAATTAAATAGATCTCTATAAATGTCTTTTCATCAAACAATAATGTCCTAAACACTGCTGCTATAACACTTCACCATATCAAATATATATAGTAAACATTACAAATCCGTACTAAAAGTTAAAATACACATTCACTGCACATATATTTAAAATTATTAATTTAATTTACTTTTTCAGATGGAAAGTTCAAGAAAAATGTTGCTTGCAATTGACTTCGATCATACCCTTATAGATGAAAACAGTGATTTATGGGTGAAGAGATTAGCACCAGATGGGAAACTCCCTGATCACATTGAGGCTCTGTATAGTTCTACAGGATGGACAGAGTACATGGGATCTATTTTTCAATATTTATATGAAATTGGTATGTTCTTATATGATTTATATGGTAAACATAATTAATGCCAGTTATATATACACACATTTATTCCATCTCCATCAAGTGAGAATCAGTGCAGACTTTAAATGTAGAAATGTACTTATTGAAAGCTCTGTAGCTACAGATCTATAATACAGTTTCTCTGCACTAGGCCAAAGGATGGCATGGTGGTTATCTAGAAGAACCAATCATGAGCAGTGCCTTATCATAAAAAAAAATGCCCTGTCCTCCACTGGCACCCTGCCCCTTTTGATTTCCAGCTGGAGCACTGCAATGATAATAATGTTCCTATATGTATTTATTTAATCACATATAAATCAGAATTGTTTCCATGAATATATTATAGATAAGTATTTTTCTATTTGGTACTATGTATACTTGGGCATGTCATTTATAATGGTCCCTTAAACTTTGTACATTTGTACCTCTTGCGTTCTAGTCACCTTACAATAAATATATCAACCCCTCTGCCTCATACAAGAAGATGACATGCTAGGTTTGTGCATCTGATAATAGTACAACATGTGTAGCATAACAGTGAACAGTGGTGTAAAGTGTCAGTTTCTCAAAATATGGCCTCTGTACCGGATTATGATACTCTCATAGTACATACATTTGTAACTTGTCATAAGGCTTGCTATAAATGTAAAACATTTATGCATATATAAAAAATTATATAATGTCTTTACCTTTGGTTTACCCATGAAGTGATTTAGTGGTTACTCTTTTGATTTATTTATTTTCAGGGACAAAAGAAGAGGACATAAGAAAGTGTATGGAAGAAATTCCGTTAACAGAAGGCATGGCAGACTTATTAAAGTACTGTAACGACAAAAGTTATGAAATAATAATAATATCTGATTCTAACTCAGTTTTCATAGATATGATTCTAGAGCATACACAATTACAAAAAATGGTTACAAAAGTATTCACAAATCCTGCTCATTTTGATGATACTGGATGTCTAAAAATAGAATATTATCACCATCAAGACTGGTGTGACTTGAGTACCATAAATCTATGTAAAGGGAATATTTTACAAAGTTATTTAGAAAAGCGAGGAGAAGAAGGAATTAACTTTGATTATATATTCTACATAGGAGATGGAACTAATGATTTCTGTCCAGCTTTAACATTAAAGGAAACAGATTATGTGTGTCCAAGAATTAATTTCAGATTATGGAAGAAAATTCAAAAACTGAAGAATCCAGAATCCTCAGAATCTACAAAGGAAGAATTACCTCAACTGCATGCTCAAATACTGAACTGGAGTAGTGGATTAGACATACTTGAACAAATTAAACAACTTGAGTAATTCAATTCTGTCATGTTGCAATTCCACAGCCAGTTATCTAATAAAAAATTAACATCCTGTTATTCAGTATTTTACAAATATAAACAACTTATGTAATGGAAGGAAAAGACCAGATTTTAAGTTGATATGAAATAAAAATGTAGTATGATTGATAATGAGATCAAATAATACATAATTAACTAAATGGTATACTTATTTGTAGAATGAAAAAGTACTGCAGTAGCGGATCCAGAACTTTTCCTAAGGGGGCCTGTTGACTGACCTAAAAGGGGGGGGGGGGGGGGGTCCAGTCATGCTTCAATGATTCCCTTTATAATACTGTATGCAATAGGTCTTCTATATTTGGTGTATGGAATGATTATAAGGTGTAAATTTCTAGCTGGCAGGTGTGATCTGACCTTGACCTCATTTTCATGGTTCAGTGGTAAAGGTTAATTTTTAGAGTTTTGGTCTTTTTTTCTACTACTATATGCAATAGGTCAACTATACTTGGTGTATGGAAATATTTTATGATCCATATGAGTCAGGCAAGTTTTATTTGACCCTGACCTAATTTTCAGGGTTCATTACTGAGTGTTAAGTTTTTGTGTTTTGGTCTAGGTTTCCTAAATTATAAGCAATGTGTCAACTATATTTGTTGTAAGGAAGAATTGTTAGCTGTACATGTGTGTCTGGCATGGTTCATCTGACCTTGACCTCATTTTCTTGGTTCATTGGTCAATGTTTAGTTTTCTTGGTTAATGTTTAGTTTATGTGACAGTTGTAATAAAGCTTTATATTTAGGACTATCAACATAATATTAATAATTTAGTATTAGTATTGTTATTTTTATGTTTTTTTAAAAATACATGTAAAAGGCAATAATGCCCTAAAAAAATGTTAAAAAAATGATCTAACTCCAATAACGAGTAGACTGAAGATTTGCACCAGGATGGCTTATTTGTAGACCTTGTCTCTGATAATTTGTGCCTTTGAAAGTTTTATTTATCTATCATAGTTTCAAAGTAATATGGAAAATGCAAAAACATGGGAAAAATTGTAATGAAAGGGCAATAACTTCAATAAGAAATAGACTATGATCAGTTTTATACCCGCAAAAATATTTGTGGTTGTATATTGGTATCTGGTCGTCGTTGTCCAAAGACATTTGTAAATTCTCCAGACAATATAAACTTTAGTAAATGTAAATAGAAATCTAGACTGATTTTGGGGATTATGGACCAACAGTAAATAAATGAGGGGTAAAATTCCTTGTTAATCGATCATAATTAAAAACAATTCCATATTATATGTTTGGTTAAACTTCACAACACTGCTTTTAAAAATGTATAAAGAAATGTTGTATTGTCTATAGCTGTCAATCTATTCTAAAAAATGCTGATAAAGGAAAAGAAAATGTGAAACTTTTTTCCTAAAATTTCTTCAAATAAATAGTTGCAAATAAGGGGGGTCATTTTTTTAAGGGGGAGTGCAATTCACAAAAGCATAGTGTATTGTACAAAAGCAAATTAATGAATATAAATTTTTATACTATAACCAATTTTTAGTTCTTTGACTACAGTAATTCAGTGTCAGAAACTTATAATGTGTCAAATATTTAATTACAATCCAAATTCAGACCTGTATCAAGCGCGAATATTGTGCCGATTTCCCCCCGTATTGTTCAGGGTTGGACCTCTGCGGTCGTATCCAGCTGCGCTCAGCGAAACAATTCATTGCCATTTAAAGTTTCTATCAATTGTTAAAGATACTAGTAATAGGGAAAAAAGGGAAATAGAACTTCCTTTAAGCACAAGAACTACAATAATAAGTTGACTTACTATTTCAACAATGTTGTTTTATTGTTTTCTATCTCGTCTTGATCATCATTGTTTTACCATATTTTCAAAGGCAAAATCGGATAAGTGGGGATGAACGGCGGGTGTAACTGTTCGGACAGCTTCCTAACAGTGTCTGTTCATAAAAATGTACACGCGTGACGAATTAAGTTATGTTGTTTCCCAGTGGAGGAGCCAGAGGGGGCGTAGAGGGCGTATGCCCCCCTCCTTTTTGCTCTTTTTTTGGGGGGGGGGGGGGGGGGGTAAAATGAAAAATCAGACTAGACAGTCCTTTACTTATAAAGATATTTTTCGCTGGAATTTACTGATTGTCAAAGTCACGTGATTCGCTATGGTGGAGTTGATCATTCAGTGCGTCCAAAAAACGTCGCTTAGTCATTTTGAAATTCAAATTACAGTAACACATTGCTTAGGCTGATAATCATATGATAATCATGACACCTTCAAAGCGACACAGGATTTAGCAAGAACGTATTGACTTCTATTGACTTCTATTTCACTAGTCCAGCAAACGAAAAGACTCTCTATAGACTAGTACTATTACACTCTCATGAAGTTCCACGGGAAGATTATTTACCTACGAAAACATGTTTAACCCCAAACGCTCCAGCCTATTTCAAAATAACATAGCTGAATAATGATCCCTTTTCAGTATAAGCTCTAGACTTATTTAAAGTATAAGTTACGAACCATTTAATTTGAGGAGACAGTCTGGGATATTTGAGAGAGAAACATATCAACCAAACATTTGGATAAAAATTGCTTGTTTGTCTTTTTTAACTGGTGTCGGTCGCATTGTAAATTTCATTGAATAGCCCGGAGTATATCTTGTTTACAACAAGAAATATGCGAGGTTATGCAGTCCCGCATAAAATTTATCAGTACATATATAGGTTTAGATCCATACTATCATTTTATGATAGACAATTAATAGAGAAAACATCGAAAATGTCCAACCTTTACACTTTACAACAACTACATTATATACATGCCCCACGCCAGGAACCGTTAAAAAAGTGCATATTACACTAATTTTATGTTTTTATACCCAAAAAGGTCCCAAAATGTGTTTGCCCCGCTCCGCTCGGCGATCTTTAAAAACTTTGCTCCCTTTCTAAAAATCCTTGATCCGCCCCTGTTTCCTGTGACTTAATGAAGTTCAAGTTCAACTTTCACAACTTTAGCTGTTCTTGTTGTGTTCACAGTGGCGTAGCTATGCCGTTTTTAAGTGTACGCCCGAACCTCGGCAAGGGGTCTGAGTGGCCCAATCGGGTCCATGCCATAGCACATGTTGGTAGTGATTTCGAGGGACGAAGCCCTCTGAAGCTTGTGAGTTATCAAGAATGAGATGCCATTTCTTTCATTAAAAACACATCAATGGATCCATGGGGTAAAGCACTCAACAAGACCCCTTTTTATGTGCAAATTTCGTTAATGGACATGAAATAATAAATTTTGGTAGACTTTCAAATGTGTTATGAAAATTCGTAAAGGGAACCCTGGGTCTTGTCTGGGAATGGTTCCCGCAAAAAAAAATTCCATTTATCAGTCCATTACAGGATTAAAAAAAAAAGATTTTCTTTAGATTTATTTGTTGATCTTCTTTTACCAAAGTTTCATGAAAAACTCTTAAGGTTTACAAATTGATCATATAAAAAAAATTAATACCAGACCGTCTGTTAATTGCGAAAAGATAAGTCCGTCAACTTAAAAATGAAAACAAAATTGTTTTGAAATTTTGCTTCAGGCATTTATCATAAAAAAAGCTTCCGCAAAAGTTTCATAAAATTCAAAAACTACAGGCGCAAGTCCAGCCATTTTAAAAAGGGGGTTCCCATCCCAGGAAAAAAGGGGGGGGGGCAACTATATGTCTGCATTCAAATGCATTGATCGTAAAAAAAGGGACTGTTCCAAACCCTAGAACCCTCCCCTTGGATCCGCTATTGAACTAAAACCCCGGACTGTATCTATATATAAGAAAAAGTTAAGTAATGTCCGAATGTTGGTATATACATATAAAAATATACCGTTTCGATCCCTAACATCACTAAAGAGACATTTATTGTCGAAATCCGGATCTGGTGTACTAAAAAATATTGACACCGTATGTTTGTGACATAACATCGTGGCCACGAGTTAATTTGTTTTCTGTTTAGTATTAAAATTATATTAAGATCCATTTTGTTACATCTTGTGATCATTTTTTTTTGGCAATCGCCAATGGCAGTCAGCAGGGTTAAAGAACATCAGTTGTTCGACCTGTTAGTCAAATGCTTTTCGTTTAAATATACTTTTTCACTTTTTTGGTCTTTTGGAAAATGTTGTTTGTGCTGTTTTTAGACCCTTCTACAACAAAATTTGTTTTACTTGCACACGTATAAAAATTGCGGTTTTTATCCAACGCAATCATAGGTTTGAACGTAGTTTTTAATTTAGACTCGTTTATATATATAATATATATCATGTACTCTAGTACGCCGCTAGATTAAAACTGACAAGGAAACGTATAGCACACGGCCACCAAAAGCTTTATTTTTGTGAAGCCCAGGTGGGCGTGCGGTCTAGCGGGACGGCTGCAGTCCCGCTAGACCGCACGACCACCTGGGCTTACGTATAATATACGTGTTCGACTTAAAGCAATACATAGCTATATATATATTATATACAACTCAATCTAATTGAAATGTTGATCTCTGATTACGTTATACTGCATATACGCAGTATATCAGAGATCAACATTTCAATTAGATTGTATACAACTCGTCTAAACATCAACCCAACAATATTAGATCTGTAAATTTGCATTTGCTTTCGCAGATTTTTGTTCTTCCCTCGCCGGCGATTTGTTGTCACGATATCTCAGTAGCATGGGTTCGAATCCCGGCGAGGGAAGAACAAAAATCTGCGAAAGCAAATTTATAGATCTAACATTGCTGGGTTGATGTTTAGACGAGTTGTATATAATATATATATAGCTATGTATTGCTTTAAGTCGAACATTTCGTGTTGCTCAGTCTTTAGTTTTCTATGTTGTGTCTTGTGTACTATTAATACTTATTTGTCTATTTGTCTTCAGTTTCATTTTTAG
Organism: Mytilus trossulus; assembly: GCF_036588685.1. Classification (NCBI taxonomy): domain Eukaryota; kingdom Metazoa; phylum Mollusca; class Bivalvia; order Mytilida; family Mytilidae; genus Mytilus; species Mytilus trossulus. The sequence goes on from NC_086374.1 coordinate 2,507,711, forward strand.
CCATGGCGTTGTCAGTTTACTAGTATTTTGAATCTATGCGTTTGGCTGTCCTTCTGGTATCTTTCGCCCCTCTTTTTTTAACACAATATTTTTAATCATTCTTTATTGATTGCTTTTCTGTTACACCTTGTCCCATTAGATTTGTATATGAGTCTCTGATGACACCAAAATGGGTTTTGTGGATCTGAAATTAAGATGCTCTAGAATTTAGAATTAATACTATAACTTAAAGTCGGAAAAGCATTATTTTTAAAAGGAACAAAATAAGCGAAACATATTGATAGGACTAAGGTTATGGAGCTCCTTTTCGGGATATCATAGGCATCATACTGTTCTCAAAGCGAAAAAAAAAGAAGAAATATATAATCAGGCTGAATGTTGACATTCTTTTCCTTTTGATAACTGCAAACGCCTAATTCAGACGTTTAAACCAATCTCTACCTAAGGGGTTAAATTGAAAGTTACATGTATCAGGGGCTTTTTATACCAACAGTTTATGTATATTTTGATCAAATTGGACCTATAACTGGTTGCTTAAAGCGAATTATTATTTCACTATAGTATGTCATACGAGTCATTACTGATTTATCTTAAACAAAAATAATCATTTTGTATATGTTCTCTGTAACATTTTAATTGACACATGATGATGAAAGCTTAGACTTCTATAGATACTATAACACAGTATATCATGAGTAGACTCTACTGAAAGTCAGGTTAATAAAATTAAGAATGGAAAAATTTAATGGGGAATATGCCAAAGAGACAACAACCCGACCATAGAGCAGACAACAACAGAAGGTCACCAACACTGAAGTATTCAATGCAACGAGACTGAATTCCCGCACCAGTAGGCGTCCTTCAGTTGACCCCTAAACAAATATATATATATATTAGTTCAGTGATAATGGACGCCATACTAAACTCCAAATTGTACATATTAAAGAAACTAAAATTAAAAAACATACACGGTTAACAAAGGCCAGAGGTTCTTGACTTGGGACAGCTATGCGCAAAATTGCGGCGGGAACATGTTTAAGTTTGTTTTAACTCAATACATATTATCTTACAGTACAAAACTTATATTTCACTGTAATTTCACGTAGTGCAATTTTTTTATTATTATTGTCGCACATTTGATTCACATTTTAACTTTTTAAGACAGATTCCTCAGTTCATATTTATTTATAACATGTAACCCGGCCGGCTTCACCAACATGATTTATGATGATGCTTTCAGAGCGCCCTGTGATGAATCGCTTGCCATAACATTGTGAAACTAGGAATATGGTTGTCCTTGATTTAATTTTAATATTCAGTTGAAAAAAAACGCTTTTGGTCGGTTAGGGAAATTTTCCATCATGCTCATTTAGGGTTGACCTACTTTCAAGGAAAACTCCCAAAATATTCCGGATGACAGCAGAAGAAAGTTCCGATGACATTCACAACGGTGTACACCTAAATAATGTTTATATAAGTATTTATATCCGCTTACATTAATCCATTCAACTGACTCTTTATAGTTATAACTATTCTGACTAGACTAAGTGGTTCACATTTTAGAATTAACTTATATTGCAGTCCGCAGTACATAATTGCATAAACAATTTGATTATTTTAAAAGTCGGAACTTTTACGCCAACAGGTGCTTGCACGAAGTTGACTGTAGACCGTTTTGTACTGCTGACTGCTACAGAAACATCGATTACTGTAACGTGTTTGAAAGACAAGAACAATGTCCTTTCAGTTGCAATCAGTTTTAATCACAGATGAAATTGACACTCAGTGTGTCGAAATTTTACAGAAGAATGGAATTCAAGTGGTGAAAAATACAAAGCTAACGAAAGAACAACTTTTGACAGAAATTCCAGTAAGTATCAAGTTCAGCCTTCAGGTGCTTATGACTTTTATGCATGCATCAACTATGTGTCAAGTTTAAATGCTGACGCTTTGGGTTCTCTAAACCAGTGAGTTATAATTTTTGCTGCCTTTTGCAGAATTTTACAAAAATAGTGAGGTTGAAATTAAAAATATGTCTGATGATGTTAGGGATATATGTCATTATACTCATATGCATATGTACAGGATACTAGATAGGTTAAGTGTAACCAGTTATAACCAGTTTTCATGGCACTGTGTCTATGTACATGCATGTAGTCGGAGACATATTATTATATGTCTCTGATGTAGTCTACTACTTCATTTGTGCCCAGATGTAACCAGTTTTCATGGCATGTCTTTGCCTGTCATTGTTATAAAACTAGTATCCATGGCCAGAAAGAAGAATTCCCATGTTTTTACTGTCTATATCGTTGGTTATTGGATGATCTTTTTAATCAAGTATTAAAAAAACACAAAATATTATATAAAAATTTCTTTTTTAGTCACTAAAATCATGAGTGTTATACCTAGACCTGGTTTATATAATACAAACAAACAAAAAAAACTATATTGTATCCAAAGCAGATCCTTTTAAAATTGTTAGATTTTAATCTGGTTACCAATAGTCTGTGTCCTGTCTAGTAGTAGTATATTTGTTAAAATGTACAAATTATTTATTAATGATTAAAAGTAATATGTCTCATTCCAGTACACTAATCCTATAAACTGTTTACATCTTATGACTATTAAATCTGCCTTTTTACTTACAATGTAGAGGAGGATTAAATGTGGTCATTTTGAATTATTAAACATGTTAAAGATGGATTATGATGATGTAATTACAGAATAGTACATGTATCTGTTGTCATCAGTGATGTTCCGCATTCTTCATGGAATTTCTCGTTGCATTGAAGACCTGTTGGTGACTTTCTGCTGTTGTTTTTTCTATGGTCGGGTTGTCTCTTTGACACATTCCCCATTTCCATTCTCAATTTTATTCATCAAGTTACCTCTCCTTTTTCTCTTCCAAAACCCATTAATTCATTGTAATTATTTATACTTTAGGATTGATATTTTTTTGGGCCCTTTATAGCTTGCTGTTCTGTGTGAGCCAAGGCTCTGTGTTGGGAACATGTCTTTGATATTAAGTGTTGTCAGCTTTAGATTTCTATCGTATTATCACTTTTTTTTTGTTAATAACAAAGATTTTATTTAAACATTTTGGTCAAATACTATGAAAATTCATTTCTGATTGAGTTCAGCTGAATATGTTTTTTTATTAAATATTTATAGAAATATGATGGACTGGTAGTTAGATCTGCTACCAAGGTAACAGCAGATGTCATCAATGCTGGAACCAACCTGAAGATAATTGGTCGTGCTGGTACAGGGGTCGATAACATCGACTGTGATGCTGCCACAAAACGAGGAATTATTGTGATGAAGTAAGAATACTTTGTATATATAGATCTATGTACATCATTGTTTTATTAAGCAGTTATGTATTTGTTTTAAATTTCAGCTCATTCACAACCAAAAAAATTACTTCTTACTATGTTAAAAGCAATTCTAGATCCACAATTACTCTTGTTTTTCATCTTTCCCAAAATAGCTTCTTCACTGCTGATTGTGGTCATTTGAAACACTTAATCAAAGATGACACTACAATCTATATAATGCATATTTTAACAATAATTCTGATCTTTTTGTACTCTGAACAAAATTTCATACACCTTGTTATTGTTGTAACAAACACTTTAACCTACATAAAAGTTTTAACATATTTTACATGCACAGTATGTTTTATAATAAGAGGAAACTAAAGGAAGCCACAGATCATTGTTGAATAATGACTTCATGAAAAAAATGAGTAACATAACTTCTTATGTATGTTAACAATTTCCATGTTCCATTTCAGTACACCAGGTGGAAACACTCTTAGTGCTGCTGAACATACTTGTACATTGATATGTGCTTTATCAAGGTAAATACTGCTGATTCTGACATCACTCAACAACTTCTGTTCACCAAACACTTGCATAATTTTATACTTTTAAGATAATCCACCTTTTTTTTGGTGGTGGTGGTGGTGGTGGGGGGGGGGGTATCATCAGTGGCTCACAGTTTCACTTGTTTTGTCCTGGAACACATACTAGTTTATAAAGCAATTTTAAAAGCAATTTTAAAAGAGAATTGAAAAGATTGTGCAATGGTAAAAAAAAGTTATATGTCATCTTCAACGAAAATGTGCAGAATAAGATGCTATTTCCTCTTAGTATACAAAAAAAACATGCTGAGGTTTTACTAACCAAGTATCCTAAAACTTGACTCTAAAAACGTAAGACCATATTATAACAGATAGTCTGAGTTATTGAAAAGTGGTGGTCCTACGATTTTGTCCACCAAAATTTGCAAAGAACTGGCACAGTTTTAGTATTTTGCAACAGAAATATTTCCCTCGAAGACCACCAGGGGAAAAAGGTTTCAAGAACTGTCGATAGTTTATTTTTGTATTTAGATAATGTTAAATTCCATTGTGTTTTTTATTGATTTAGCTCTATCTATAACAATATGTTGTACCGATAAATGAAATATTTAAATTTTAAACATGTTAAATGTAAATATTTCAGACATATTCATCGAGGTGATAGAGCTATGAAAGAGGAAAAATGGAGTGAAAGAAAAGTTCTGATGGGTAATGAGCTTTATGGAAAAACCCTGGCTATTATAGGTTTAGGAAGAATTGGTAAAGAAGTGGCTCTAAGGATGCAGTCATTTGGAATGACAGTAAGTAACAATACTGCGTATAATTGTATAGATCAAGTGAAATCATATCTGTACAATATATACACAGGCTTCACATCTAAATGCTGTCCATTTTAGGCTTACCAAGAATTAACATTAAGAATTAAGATTTAAAATTTCAAGCAAAGAGTGATGGCATTTGCTACATGTGTAAAAGTGTTTTCCCAAGAATTCTCAAGGCATCAGAATACACACAAAATTATTTCATAAACTTGCTTTTTTATATTTTTTTCCATTTGACACTTTAAAATGACACATTTTATTTGATGTTTCTTGGGGAAATGTTGATTAAATAAATAATGTGACCATTGTGGACTAAAGAAAGATTTTAAGATTTGTGGATGCAGTCATTTTTATTGCCTGCCAAGTAAATTGTGGAAGGCAAGACACAGGTGTTGCTTTTCTGGCACATCAAAAAATATAAAAAAAAAGATTTGGTATGATTGCCAATGAGACAACTGTCCACAAGACACCAAAATGACACAGACATTAACAACTATAGGTCACGGTACGGCCCTCAACAATGGGCAAAGCCCATACCACATTTGTTTGAAGACTATGAAGTCTTTAAAAAATTAAATGAACATCTTACTGCCATAATTTTTTTTATCACAAACTTTGATTTTCCGTTTCTACTTTCAGACCATTGGTTATGATCCTATCATCCCAGCTGAGGTTAGTGCAGAGTTTAACACAGAATGGATGCCACTGGAGAAGATTTGGCCACTAGCTGATTATATTACAGTCCACACACCACTCATTCCACAGACCAGAAGTAAGTTGATGTGGTCGAGGATATATGTAGGTCTACTTTCTCTAATACTAGAAGTCAACTGACATCTTGGGATGTAAACAAATGAGTGCTTTTCCTCAAATATAAAGTCAAACCAACTGTTAAGATTTCCTTTTATTTTCCAAAGCTTTTTGTTTGGAATATACCTGTTGAAGAATATTATAGAAATGTATGCTCAATTTAAATTGTATCATTTTGAAATTATTCACAATTTTAAAGCTAGAACCTCATATAACATAGAACGGTTCTTAATAATCCTGATATTTAAATGTTTCAATATACACGATAGAGTTGACAAGACAGTATTTATCAAAATAAGCCAAGTATTGAGAAAAATATCCCCAAAAAAGACCAAAGGATTAAGAATTTACTATTTGGTTTTCACTAATACCGTAACTAAGTACTCATTCATTAAGATAGAAATATGTTGTGTCTATTTTTGTATTGACAAATGACCCACTATTCTGCATTTGTAATGAAAGGTTATTGTTATTTGTCTTTACAGATTTAATAAATGACCAAGTATTCTCAGTGTGTAAGAAAGGTTATTGTTATTTGTCTTTACAGATTTAATAAATGACCAAGTATTCTCAGTGTGTAAGAAAGGTTATTGTTATTTGTCTTTACAGATTTAATAAATGACCAAGTATTCTCAGTGTGTAAGAAAGGTTATTGTTTATTTGTCTTTACAGATTTAATAAATGACCAAGTATTCTCAGTGTGTAAGAAAGGTTATTGTTATTTGTCTTTACAGATTTGATAAATGACCAAGTATTCTCAGTGTGTAAGAAAGGTTATTGTTATTTGTCTTTACAGATTTGATAAATGACCAAGTATTCTCAGTGTGTAAGAAAGGTTATTGTTTATTTGTCTTTACAGATTTGATAAATGACCAAGTATTCTCAGTGTGTAAGAAAGGTTATTGTTATTTGTCTTTACAGATTTAATAAATGACCAAGTATTCTCAGTGTGTAAGAAAGGTTATTGTTTATTTGTCTTTACAGATTTGATAAATGACCAAGTATTCTCAGTGTGTAAGAAAGGTTATTGTTTATTTGTCTTTACAGATTTAATAAATGACCAAGTATTCTCAGTGTGTAAGAAAGGTTATTGTTTATTTGTCTTTACAGATTTAATAAATGACCAAGTATTCTCAGTGTGTAAGAAAGGTTATTGTTATTTGTCTTTACAGATTTGATAAATGACCAAGTATTCTCAGTGTGTAAGAAAGGTTATTGTTTATTTGTCTTTACAGATTTGATAAATGACCAAGTATTCTCAGTGTGTAAGAAAGGTTATTGTTTATTTGTCTTTACAGATTTAATAAATGACCAAGTATTCTCAGTGTGTAAGAAAGGTTATTGTTTATTTGTCTTTACAGATTTAATAAATGACCAAGTATTCTCAGTGTGTAAGAAAGGTTATTGTTATTTGTCTTTACAGATTTGATAAATGACCAAGTATTCTCAGTGTGTAAGAAAGGTTATTGTTATTTGTCTTTACAGATTTGATAAATGACCAAGTATTCTCAGTGTGTAAGAAAGGTTATTGTTATTTGTCTTTACAGATTTGATAAATGACCAAGTATTCTCAGTGTGTAAGAAAGGTTATTGTTATTTGTCTTTACAGATTTGATAAATGACCAAGTATTCTCAGTGTGTAAGAAAGGTTATTGTTATTTGTCTTTACAGATTTGATAAATGACCAAGTATTCTCAGTGTGTAAGAAAGGTTATTGTTTATTTGTCTTTACAGATTTAATAAATGACCAAGTATTCTCAGTGTGTAAGAAAGGTTATTGTTTATTTGTCTTTACAGATTTGATAAATGACCAAGTATTCTCAGTGTGTAAGAAAGGTTATTGTTATTTGTCTTTACAGATTTGATAAATGACCAAGTATTCTCAGTGTGTAAGAAAGGTTATTGTTATTTGTCTTTACAGATTTGATAAATGACCAAGTATTCTCAGTGTGTAAGAAAGGTTATTGTTATTTGTCTTTACAGATTTGATAAATGACCAAGTATTCTCAGTGTGTAAGAAAGGTTATTGTTTATTTGTCTTTACAGATTTAATAAATGACCAAGTATTCTCAGTGTGTAAGAAAGGTTATTGTTTATTTGTCTTTACAGATTTGATAAATGACCAAGTATTCTCAGTGTGTAAGAAAGGTTATTGTTTATTTGTCTTTACAGATTTAATAAATGACCAAGTATTCTCAGTGTGTAAGAAAGGTTATTGTTTATTTGTCTTTACAGATTTAATAAATGACCAAGTATTCTCAGTGTGTAAGAAAGGTTATTGTTTATTTGTCTTTACAGATTTAATAAATGACCAAGTATTCTCAGTGTGTAAGAAAGGTTATTGTTTATTTGTCTTTACAGATTTAATAAATGACCAAGTATTCTCAGTGTGTAAGAAAGGTTATTGTTTATTTGTCTTTACAGATTTGATAAATGACCAAGTATTCTCAGTGTGTAAGAAAGGTTATTGTTATTTGTCTTTACAGATTTGATAAATGACCAAGTATTCTCAGTGTGTAAGAAAGGTGTTAAAGTGGTTAATGTAGCGAGAGGTGGCATCATAGAAGAGGCGGCCATCAAGAGAGCTATAGAATCAGGTCAATGTGGAGGAGCAGGTCTAGATGTCTTTGAAAGTGAGCCACCTAAAGATTTCACCTTAGCAAAGATGCCACAAGTATTAGCCACTCCACATTTAGGAGCAAGTACCACTGAAGCACAGAAACGGGTGGCTGTTGAGATTGCAGAACAATTTGTTGATGTGGTGCGAGGAAAAAGTTTATTTGGTGCTGTAAGTTGATGGTTAAAATAAGTTTCTGCAGAATTACATTTGGTTTTGCAAATAAAAAAAAAAGATCTCATTTGGACTGCTTATACTCTTCAGGTCATCCAAACATTTCCTTTTAAATTTTCTGACATAACAGATCTTTTCATTTGTTGAATATCTACTTTTAACAAAGTTACACAATGTAAATAATTATCTATAATTATCCAAAACATTTTTAGCTTTAGATATTGGTAGGTTTAATGTTTACACAAACACTATCAAATACATTTGTACAACTATAATTGCCATTTAAACTGTTAGTATGCTATATCTAGCTGTTTAGAAAATGAGTTTGAAAACAGTCTTCAAGAACAAATAGAAAGATGGAAAGTGATTTGAAATAAGGGTGATGATGTTTGAGTTTTCAATATTATTGTATTATGTTGCAGATAAATGCTCATGCTATGACAAATGCATTGAGTCCAGAATCTCGACCATGGGTAGTACTTGGTAGGAAGTTGGGACAAGTGGCAGCAGGTTTAAACCCAGGAAACGTAGAAAATATGCAAGTCACAACTTATGGTATGAAAATCTTTTATGTACATGCACAGCTAAATAAACTCCTCTTACAACATTTAATTTATATATTTATCTCCCTTTATAACAGTAGATTTATAAAATTATCTCCCTTTATAACAGTAGATTTATAAAATTATCTCCCTTTATAACAGTAGATTTATAAAATTATCTCCCTTTATAACAGTAGATTTATATAATTATCTCCATTTATAACAGTAGATTTATAGAGGTATTGAGAATAAGTTATAATTTTACATGAATATAGACATACTAGAACATAAACTAGTCATGCTTGTAGTTTCCTTTTCTCACCACAGCTTTTGAATTTATCATTATTTTTTATGCCCCCCAACAATAGTAGATTGGCATTATGTTTTCTAGTCTGTTCGTCCATCCTTTTGTGAGTCTGTCCGGCTTCAGGTTAAAGTTTTTAGTCAAGGTAGTATTTGACAACCCTTTGATATGATCTTTCTAATTTAAATGCCAAATTGATTTTGACCCCAATTCACGGTCCACTGAACATAGAAAATGATAATGTTGAGGTCTTATCAACTTAAAACTTAGTACACATGTTCCCTATGATATGATCTTTCTTATTTGGCATTATTTTTTACAGCAATTTCAAGGTCAACTGAACATAGAAAATGATAGTGCAAATGAGGCATCAGAGTGCTATGGACACATTCTTGTTTAGGCTAATATATTAAATCTCCTGTCAAAAGAGATTGATAAATCTTAAATATATATCTTCATAAAGATAAAGAAGTGTGGTATAATTGCCATTGAGCATCAGAATTCAAATAAAGTGGGTGTTAGCAATTATAGTCATCTTTAAAAAGGCCTTTACATGAAAAATGTAAAACAAATCAAACGAGGAAACAAAGGTCTTATTGATAACAAAACAATTTAATATGAAAAACTTTTGACAGACATGAACCAATGACAACCTCAGAACTACACTGACTCACCTGACTTGGGATAGGCACAACAGGAATGTGGAAGCTTTAAACATGATTGTTAGTGCTCAATCCTGGCTTGTTTTTAATTAAAATATTTGGGAGTAAAATAAGAGGCATATCATCTCAGAAAAGTATTTAAATTGTGAAATCAATTTCAGTTTTATTAGTATATTTGTAATAAGTATGGATAATTGGATATTGAAATTAATAAAACATTACCTGTAATTGTGCAGCATTGGTGACATTTTTTATGAGTGTTATTTTTTTCTAGGACCATCATTGAAACAAGCTGGGTCCTACTTGAGTGCAGCTATACTCTCAGGATTACTACAGAACTCTCCTGCATTAGGAGGAGGGGATAGTCCTACTCTTAATCTAGTCAATTCTCCTGCCTTGGCAAAACAAATGGGATTAAATGTTAGTGCATTTTTATAATACCACTATTTGTTAAAAAGTGAGATAATGGCATTTTGTGAAATCTGTTTACAATCAGCATTTACCTTCAAGTTTGTCATTTTTGTTGTCTGCACCTATTTTATTAAACCCTAGCAATGCTTTATGAACTAGATGTACAAATTTAGTTTGAGTAGAATATACAATTAAGCAGGATTTGTAATTCAACTAATGTGATACCATGTGCTCTGTATTTTTAAACATATTTCTGAAGGAATGGCAATTATTTGAGTGATCGGGCAAACTTGAACTATTTGACAAAAACAAATAAATTTAGAAATATTTTTTTCCTTGACTCAATTTTCATGAAATTTTCTGTTATCATTGTTGAGTAACCAGGAGGAATATAAGAGCATTGTCCGGGCAATTATTGGAAAACTCTTTGAAGATATATTTTTGAATTAAGATATGTTTGTTTCTTGAAACGAAATGAAGGTCAAGTTAAATTTTTCAGATTTTGTCTTCCATTATTGTTAAAATTTGTAATCTATTATTCAGGTAAAGAACACCCATGAAGAAGCAGCTCCATCGCCATATACCAATGTAGTGTCAGTGATATTCAACAATGGATTCCGTCTGTCAGGAACAACTTCTGGTGGTAATGCCCTTCTCATTGAAGTCCAAGGTCAACAGTTCTCTGTACCTGCCTCACTAGTTGATGTAGCTTTACTCTTCAAAGGAACTGGTAACCCTCAGTTACTACCAACTGTAGCAGGTTAGTATAACTCTCAATGAACAACAGAAAGGAGAGTTCAATTTGTACAAGTAAACAAAGAATTTTAGAATGCGTCTTAGTTACTGGTTCTAATTAAATCAAGCTCACTGTACCTACTCTGGTGATGTAACAATCTTGGTAAAATTACCTGTTGTATTTTATAATAGATATCATACAGTAATTATCAATAGCAGACATGAAAAATACCTCTTGTGAAGTTCTCAATGTACATATGTGAAAAAAATTGATGAGGTCACCATACATAAGAAGGATTATAAAATTCCTTATCGCTATTTTAACAAATTTTTCCTTGATTTTACTGACTGATAAAAAAGTTTCTCAGTCAGTAGAGTGATATGAAAAATTAATGCTAGAAACTTAGGGTGCACATGCAGTTGTCAATGAAATTAACAACATCGTCATAGATAAAATAGCAATAAACAGATTATCATTGGTCATCTCAATGCCACTGCTTTTCTCACTTTCACTGTACCGCCTCAAGCAAGAAAATCAATTTCTTTAGATTACCAATCATAATCTATCAAAACTTGAAATAGTCAATATTCAATATAGGATATAAAAAAGACAACTTATTTGACATTATATATATGGAACCTGAATGACATATATGAAATATTTCTTTTTAGGAGCTTTGGCTAGTGCTGGAATGTGTGTATCAAGTTTGACAGTTTCCATTGAAAATGATGGACAGAAATGGGGTGTAGCCACTTTTGCCACACCTCCAACAGAAAAATGTCTGGAAGTTCTGAAGACAATTGTAAATGCTGCAGTCCTTGTAACACTATGAGAACAATATGTAGTTTATTTTAGTTATTTGTAAGAACCATGGATTGGTCTTAAGATTTATCCAAGTCTAAATGAAAGGAAAATTCAGGTTATTGGTTATTATTTACTTTTGAGACAATTATAAAAAGTATGAAAATAGGGCAATTAATCACACACACACACATATATTATTAGTGCATGTTTTGTTATTATATTAGTTATTAAAGATATAAGTGTTATGTTCGATCTCAATACTCATGATATTGAAATTTGTTTTTGTTTGTTTTCATTTTTTCCTATATTTGCAGTATCCTTATACTTGACAAATAATTATTAGGGCTAACTTTTGTTTGTGTAAGAATCCATTTTTCAGAAATCAAGATTTTTGTAATTTTTAAGATATTAAAATGTTAATTGTTAATATGGTTTTGTTTCATATATTATTTTTTATAAATCGTTTTGATTTTCATAAGCATCCCCTCATAAGGAAAGACCCTTAACAGTTTGATGTATGAGTCATATTTTCAAAAACCTAAGCCAAAATATTGTGATTGTCTGATTATGTCTTCCAATCATTGAATAATCAACCAATAATGTAGTAGTATAGTCATTACAAATAGGTAAATAACCGAACAATCTGTTGAGAAATAAATACTAAGTTAAGTAAGATGCCAGAACAAGCATTCTTATGAATTATTACTTTTTTGTATGAAAACAAATGCCATTAAAATTTAAAGTGGCTTAACTTTAGCATTTTAGAGACTTAATACAAAATTGGTTACATTTAATAAAAGAAATGTTTGAATGATTACTATTTTGTTAACATTGTGATAATTTGGTTACATTGTAATGATTTGGTAAAATTGTAATAATTTGGTTACATTGTTAATTAAGTTTGATAACATTGTGATATACTTTTAAATGTAGTTTGCTGTAAGTTTTGAAAACTTTTGATTCCTCTAAAACATTTCACATTGCATTGAGGTTTATATATTGTTCATCTAAATACAATTACCTCATTATTCAGACTTATGACAAATATAAGCTGCAACAGCTGTGAAGATTGGTTGTGTATTTTCATTAGAATCATTATTATTTTTAAAATCTAAGGACCAATTTATTAATCTTAGGATTTATTATGAAAATTCAATCATTAAATAAAAATAATTGTATATTAATAGTTCATAGTATATGTTATTTGGTAAAGAATTGTAGAGCCACATTCTGTTTTTGTTAGCAGTATTGAAGCTTGAAGGTGTTGGTATGTAAGGTCATTTGATCAGTATTAAAGCATTAAGGTGTGGGTTGAAAGGTCACATATCCAGTGTACTTAATATTATCATTTATTTCTGTTTGAATCTCACAAGTTATGCATACTCAAGATATATTTTTACATTGATGTTTTAATTCCATGAAGCATTAATTTCATTGAGGATTATGAAAACAGTTGTAAGATTATCATTTTTGTCCTCAAATTATTTTTTCTTTACACTAAATATGTACCATTAATTTTCAGCAAGTAAATCAAAACTGTTTTGTGTTAGAGTAGTGTACCTATCCTGGATTTCTGTAATCTGTATTGAGAAATTGGAAAACACTTTTAGGCAGTATATACAAATTAAAAAAATCTTAGTGGCAGTTAAAAAAAAATCATATAAAGCCTATAGAGGAAATCACCAGGAATTAAACATTTAGATAAAATTAAATAAATATACATTTTGCCTAGTTTGGATTGGAGACTTTTATTTTTATTTACCAAGTTTTTTACGAATCTGCTTCCCCAGTGTGTTGGTTTATATTTAGGTGCAATTGTTCCCTACTTTTTTTATATTTTGTTATTTTGTGAGAAAATGAAGAAAGTTGAGCAATTTTTCTTATCTAGTCTTTTAATTTCTATAGTGATTTGTTTGTAAACTGTATACATTATGATCTTCAATAAAACATTAATAAGAACAGTTTATTAATACAGCCACTACCAAAAGAGGACATGAGGCTTAAGGGCTGATATTAAAACACTTTAATTTAGGGTTACCTAATTGCTAACCAACTATAGTTGTTGGGTTTGATAAAGACAGATAATTACCACATATTGATTTGTACTGTTTAATCTCATAATAGTTTACATTATTAAAGCTGTTACACAAATTCGAATGTAAAATTGAAAATAAATATTTTATGTATGGCTGTGTTCACTTGTGTCTATATTTTGTAATTTCAAAAACTTTTGTTTTCATTATGGCCATTCTTCTTGATGTCTCTTTTTAAGCAATAAACACCGGGCTGAATATTTGAACCATCATTTGTTATGCTATTGATTAGGAAGATAATATATAAACAAAGGGGAATGCTATGTGTAATCAATGAAACCGCAAGCCAATGCAAAAAAAAACCCAAACCAACAAAATACAGGTGGTCTAAGAGATGAACATAAAAACTACAGACTTGAATACTGATATTTGCTGCTTCTCTGCTTAGTATGTGGCAGAAAGTGTTCAGAATCAGACTGTTTCCTGCAGACCTTGTGAACTAGCACTTCAGAAATATGGCTCAGTGTTTATGTAGCATGTTCTTGTCTTAAATGTGCTTTTAGTTAGACACTGGACATTGACAAACCATACATCAACACAAATAAATAAGTCTTATAATATCCGTACATGTACTTGTCTTAAATTTGCATTTAGTTAGACACTGGACATTGACAAATCATACATCAACACACATAAATAAGTCTTATAATATCAGTACATGTTCTTGTCTTAAATGTGCTTTTAGTTAGACACTGGACATTGACAAACCATACATCAACACAAATAAATAAGTCTTATAATATCCGTACATGTACTTGTCTTAAATGTGCTTTTAGTTAGACACTGGACATTGACAAACCATACATCAACACACATAAATAAGTCTTATAATATCAGTACATGTTCTTGTCTTAAATGTGCTTTTAGTTAGACACTGGACATTGACAAATCATACATCAACACACATAAATAAGTCTTATAATATCCATACATGTAGTTGTCTTAAATGTGCTTTTAGTTAGACACTGGACATTGACAAATCATACATCAACACACATAAATAAGTCTTATAATATCCGTACATGTACTTGTCTTAAATGTGCTTTTAGTTAGACACTGGACATTGACAAACCATACATCAACACACATAAATAAGTCTTATAATATCAGTACATGTTCTTGTCTTAAATGTGCTTTTAGTTAGACACTGGACATTGACAAACCATACATCAACACAAATAAATAAGTCTTATAATATCCGTACATGTACTTGTCTTAAATGTGCTTTTAGTTAGACACTGGACATTGACAAACCATACATCAACACAAATAAATAAGTCTTATAATATCAGTACATGTTCTTGTCTTAAATGTGCTTTTAGTTAGACACTGGACATTGACAAATCATACATCAACACACATAAATAAGTCTTATAATATCAGTACATGTTCTTGTCTTAAATGTGCTTTTAGTTAGACACTGGACATTGACAAATCATACATCAACACAAATAAATAAGTCTTATAATATCCGTACATGTACTTGTCTTAAATGTGCTTTTAGTTAGACACTGGACATTGACAAACCATACATCAACACACATAAATAAGTCTTATAATATCAGTACATGTTCTTGTCTTAAATGTGCATTTAGTTAGACACTGGACATTGACAAATCATACATCAACACACATAAATAAGTCTTATAATATCAGTACATGTTCTTGTCTTAAATGTGCTTTTAGTTAGACACTGGACATTGACAAACCATACATCAACACAAATAAATAAGTCTTATAATATCCGTACATGTACTTGTCTTAAATGTGCATTTAGTTAGACACTGGACATTGACAAATCATACATCAACACAAATAAATAAGTCTTATAATATCAGTACATGTTCTTGTCTTAAATGTGCTTTTAGTTAGACACTGGACATTGACAAACCATACATCAACACAAATAAATAAGTCTTATAATATCTGTACATGTACTTGCTTTCAGTACTTATTTTCCACCAATGACAGGGTAAACAAATATTAAATAATTGAAGCCTATTATCTGGAAAAATATTTTAGACAAAAAGTAGAACACTGACAAAGGCCAACAATACAACTTGAAACAAGATCCATAAAACATTAAATTTGACTGAATCTATGAGTTTAGTCCTTTTTATAAATGACAATTTGTAACTTGTAGCATTTCTTCCAATTATTTTAGAAATATTATAGATAGGACAGAAACTAAAGCAATTAACAAACACTATAACAATACATGTGCTACCAGTCACATTTGGACTTGATCTGTGATTGGTGATAATAAGCATTGTGTTTTATAAGTTGGAGTCACATTTGAACTTGATATGTGGTTGGTGATAATAAGCATTGTGTTGTATAAGTTGCAGTCTCAATTGCACTTGATCTGTGGGTTTGGTGATAATAAGCATTGTGTTTTATAAGTTACAGTCACATTTCCACTTGATCTGTGTTTGGTGATAATAAGCATTGTGTTTTATAAGTTACAGTCACAGTTGGACTTGATCTGTGATTGGTGATAATAAGCATTGTGTTGTATAAGTTGCAGTCTCAATTGCACTTGATCTGTGTTTGGTGATAATAAACATTGTGTTTTATAAGTTGCAGTCACATTTCCACTTGATCTGTGTTTGGTGATAATAAGCATTGTGTTTTATAAGTTACAGTCACATTTGGACTTGATCTGTGATTGGTGATAATAAGCATTGTGTTTTATAAGTTACAGTCACATTTGGACTTGATCTGTGTTTGTTGATAATAAGCATTGTGTTTTATAAGTTGCAGTCACATTTGGACTTGATCTGTGATTGGTGATAATAAGCATTGTGTTCTATAAGTTACAGTCACATTTGCACTTGATCTGTGATTGGTGATAATAAACATTTTGTTTTATAAGTTGCAGTCACATTTCCACTTGATCTGTGTTTGGTGATAATAAGCATTGTGTTTTATAAGTTGCAGTCACATTTGGACTTGATCTGTGTTTGGTGATAATAAGCTTTGTGTTTTATAAGTTGCAGTCACATTTGGACTTGATCTGTGATTGGTGATCATAAGCATTGTGTTTTATAAGTTACAGTCACATTTGCACTTGATCTGTGTTTGATGATAATAAGCATTGTGTTTTATAAGTTGCAGTCACATTTGGACTTGATCTGTGATTGGTGATCATAAGCATTGTGTTTTATAAGTTACAGTCACATTTTCACTTGATCTGTGTTTGGTGATAATAAGCATTGTGTTTTATAAGTTGAAGCCACATTTCCACTTGATCTGTGTTTGGTGATAATAAGCTTTGTGTTTTATAAGTTGCAGTCACATTTGGACTTGATCTGTGATTGGTGATCATAAGCATTGTGTTTTATAAGTTACAGTCACATTTGCACTTGATCTGTGTTTGATGATAATAAGCATTGTGTTTTATAAGTTGCAGTCACATTTGGACTTGATCTGTGATTGGTGATCATAAGCATTGTGTTTTATAAGTTACAGTCACATTTTCACTTGATCTGTGTTTGGTGATAATAAGCATTGTGTTTTATAAGTTGAAGCCACATTTCCACTTGATCTGTGTTTGGTGATAATAAGCATTGTGTTTTATAAGTTGCAGTCACATTTGGACTTGATCTGTGATTGGTGATAAAAAGCATTGTGTTTTATAAGTTACAGTCACATTTGCACTTGATCTGTATTTGTTGATAATAAGCATTGTGTTTTATAAGTTACAGTCACATTTGCACTTGATCTGTGTTTGGTGATAATAAGCATTGTGTTTTATAAGTTACAGTCACATTTGCACTTGATCTGTATTTGGTGATAATAAAACATTGTGTTTTATAAGTTGGAGTCACATTTGCACTAGATCTGTGTTTGGTGATTATAAGCATTGTGTTTTATAAGTTGCAGTCACATTTCCACTTGATCTGTGATTGGTGATAATAAACATTGTGTTTTATAAGTTGCAGTCACATTTGGACTTGATCTGTGTTTGGTGATAATAAGCATTGTGTTTTATAAGTTGCTGTCACATTTGGACTTGATCTGTGTTTGGTGATAATAAGCATTGTGTTTTATAAGTTGAAGCCACATTTCCACTTGATCTGTGTTTGGTGATAATAAGCATTGTGTTTTATAAGTTGCAGTCACATTTGGACTTGATCTGTGATTGGTGATAATAAGCATTGTGTTTTATAAGTTACAGTCACATTTGGACTTGATCTGTGTTTGGTGATAATAAGCATTGTGTTTTATAAGTTGCAGTCACATTTGGACTTGATCTGTGATTGGTGATAATAAGCATTGTGTTCTATAAGTTACAGTCACATTTGGACTTGATCTGTGTTTGGTGATAATAAGCATTGTGTTTTATAAGTTGCAGTCACATTTGGACTTGATCTGTGATTGGTGATAATAAGCATTGTGTTCTATAAGTTACAGTCACATTTGCACTTGATCTGTGATTGGTGATAATAAACATTGTGTTTAATAAGTTGCAGTCACATTTCCACTTGATCTGTGTTTGGTGATAATAAGCATTGTGTTTTATAAGTTGCAGTCACATTTGGACTTGATCTGTGTTTGGTGATAATAAGCATTGTGTTTTATAAGTTGCAGTCACATTTGGACTTGATCTGTGATTGGTGATCACAAGCATTGTGTTTTATAAGTTACAGTCACATTTGCACTTGATCTGTGTTTGGTGATAATAAGCTTTGTGTTTTATAAGTTGCAGTCACATTTGGACTTGATCTGTGATTGGTGATCATAAGCATTGTGTTTTATAAGTTACAGTCACATTTGCACTTGATCTGTGTTTGATGATAATAAGCATTGTGTTTTATAAGTTGCAGTCACATTTGGACTTGATCTGTGATTGGTGATCATAAGCATTGTGTTTTATAAGTTACAGTCACATTTTCACTTGATCTGTGTTTGGTGATAATAAGCATTGTGTTTTATAAGTTGCAGTCACATTTGCACTTGATCTGTGATTGGTGATAATAAGCATTGTGTTTTATAAGTTCCAGTCACATTTGGACTTGATCTGTGTTTGGTGATAATAAGCATTGTGTTTTATAAGTTACAGTCACAATTGAACTTGATATGTGTTTGGTGATAATAAGCATTGTGTTTTATAAGTTCCTGTCACATTTGCACTTGATCTGTGTTTGGTGATAATAAGCATTGTGTTTTATAAGTTGAAGCCACATTTGCACTTGATCTGTATTTGGTGATAATAAGCATTGTGTTTTATAAGTTGCAGTCACATTTGCACTTGATCTGTGATTGGTGATAATAAACATTGTGTTTTATAAGTTGCAGTCACAATTGCACTTGATCTGTGTTTGGTGATAATAAGCATTGTGTTTTATAAGTTGCAGTCACATTTGAACTTGACCTGTGTTTGGTGATAATAAGCATTGTGTTTTATAAGTTGTAGTCACAATTGCACTTGATCTGTGTTTGGTGATAATAAGCATTGTCTTTTATAAGTTGCAGTCTCATTTGCACTTGATCTGTGTTCGGTGATAATAAGCTTTGTGTTTTATAAGTTGCAGTCACATTTAAACTTGATCTGTGTTCGGTGATAATAAGCTTTGTGTTTTATAAGTTGCAGTCACATTTGCGCTAGATCTGTGTTTGGTGATAATAAGCTTTATGTTTTATAAGTTGCAATCTCATTTGCACTAGATCTGTGTTTGGTGATAATAAGCTTTGTGTTTTATAAGTTGCAGTCTCATTTGCACTAGATCTGTGTTTGGTGATAATAAGCTTTGTGTTTTATAAGTTGTAGTCACATTTGCACTAGATCTGTGTTTGGTGATAATAAGCATTGTGTATTATAAGTTGCTATCTCATTTGCACTAGATCTGTGTTTGGTGATAATAAGCATTGTGTTTTATAAGTTGCAGTCTCATTTGCACTTGATCTGTGTTTGGTGATAATAAGCATTGTGTTTTATAAGTTACAGCCACATTTGAACTTGATCTGTGTTTGGTGAAAATAAGCATTGTGTTTTATAAGTTGCAGTCATATTTGAACTTGATCTGTGTTTGGTGATAATAAGCATTGTGTTTTATAATTTGCAGTCACATTTGAACTTGATCTGTGTTTGATGATAATAAGCATTGTGTTTTATAAGTTGCAGTCACATTTGCACTAGATCTGTGTTTGGTGATTATAAGCATTGTGTTTTATAAGTTGCAGTCACATTTCCACTTGATCTATGATTGGTGATAATAAGCATTGTGTTTTATAAGTTGTAGTCACATTTGAACTTGATCTGTGTTTGGTGATAATAAACATTGTGTTTTATAAGTTGGAGTCACATTTGCACTAGATCTGTGTTTGGTGATTATAAGCATTGTGTTTTATAAGTTGCAGTCACATTTCCACTTGATCTATGATTGGTGATAATAAGCATTGTGTTTTATAAGTTGCAGTCACATTTGCACTTGATCTGTGTTTGGTGATAATAAGCATTGTGTTTTATAAGTTGCTGTCACATTTGGACTTGATCTGTGTTTGGTGATAATAAGCATTGTGTTTTATAAGTTGCAATCTCATTTGCACTAGATCTGTGTTTGGTGATAATAAGCATTGTGTTTTATAAGTTGCAATCTCATTTGCACTAGATCTGTGTTTGGTGATAATAAGCATTGTGTTTTATAAGTTGCTATCTCATTTGCACTAGATCTGTGTTTGGTGATAATGAGCATTGTGTTTTATAAGTTGAATAATAATATTAGGTAGATACAAAGTAAAGTAAGAGTGCCAAAACAGCAAGTTCACAAATTTCTGAAATTTGTAAAGGGACATTACTCATGAACTTTGTAAGTGCCACTCAAACTCCAACTAGATTTGTGTTTGGTAGTTATGAGCATTGTGTATTAGTTTCAAAACATTTGGTTGAGGCAAAGAAAAGTTTTGAGAACTGAAACACATTTTTGGATGAACACCAATACAGAGCCATGCCCATTCTGACAAGATGGCATAAAAATATGTCCTTGACCCTGTCGGCCAACCTACATGGCAGTCAATAGAATATAGAGGTTATGTGTTTGTCATGTATTTACTTCGAAAAACACTTGATCTACTTTACTATTCATAAATCAAAAGTGCATGACAACTTCTCATTTGAGTTGTTGCCCTTTTATGGCCAATTTGACAAAGCTATCAGATTTCAGGAAATATTGCATATAAATAATGCTATTAAAATTAAAATGTGAGTTTTTAATTTTGTTGAATCTATCCCATCAAATTTCTGAATCTTTAGTATTCAACTTATTACCAATGCGTTTGTTTCACATAATTCTATTACTGCATTTCAAGTGCTATGCCCAGTGAATTAAATAAACAAAAAAAGTTAAGTGAGAATCTAATTTTACTGCATGAAAATATACACATGAATAAGAAATAACAATTTGTAATAAAATAGATATGACAAAAATAATAACATGATCACAGTTTCCTCATAATAAACAATAATAAGTCCACAAAATATATACCCATCATAATATCTAACATTGTTAAACATGTTCTGGAATTAGAAACACTATATAGTATTAAATATTACATGATGGGCGTATTGAATTGATAGATGCAAAGTAATGAAAAAATATTTTTTTAATTTACATTTCAGACTTGTAACAAATGGTTAGAATTGATAACATATAACAATTCATCTGTTTGACAGTAATGTAATGAGACATTTGCTTTACTTTTATTATGCTCCCAATACAATATTCAGGAGCAAATAACAATTTGCTTTGTTCAATAGTTCCTCCCTCCATGCATCTAGAACAATGGTTTTCAATTTTAATCAGCTAATGATTTTGGAGTCAATATTTTAAGGTCACTGTTAGTAAGTATATAAAAAAATGAAAAATGGTTTCCCATGCTTGTTGGGATGACATTTATATAGATGAAAGATTTAGGGAAGGGGAAGACACTTATTGATCTTTCGAACAAGAGGTCACAGGTCAAGATCACTGTTACTTGAATAGATTTTAGTTTTGATTTCCTGATACTATCTCTCTATAAATTATTAAACATAAACACAGGTATTTATTCGAGCGACTCCAGGACATATTTATTTGTCCCTCCAACCATAGGATTGTTGACTTTTTGAAATAAATAATATTTTTTTATCTGTGTTCAGTTTGGGAAGCTTTAGTTGGCAGTGCCAGCTTTTTATTTGTTTAGGCTACTTAGCTTTGATTTATCCATCATACCTGGAATTAACATTAGATAAGCAATAGGAAGAAAAACATTGCCCAAGGTGAGCTATATAGAAATTATTATGTACAGGACAGATCTATATGATTTGGACTGTGACATTCAGTAGTCAATAAAAGTGGACCAAAACATTACAGTAGTCAATAAAAATATCAATCCATATGAGATTTCTTTACATAACATGGTTTCTATCATCTCATCATGGTCCTTTTTACCTACATAATTGTAAATCATTAGCACAGTACACTCCTCTTCTGATAGAACATTCCTATATGAGCGGGACTAAATGTATAAAGATCCTTTAAATTCTTACATATAGAGCACTATTATTTATACATTTTTTTTAACAAAGCTATAAAAATTGAACCATAATAAGAATGATTTAAAACATGCATTTTAATTCAGCTTATGCATATTTTTAAAACAGTTGAATTGTTCTTAATTATTGTGAAACTAACATTTATAAACTTACAAAACAATTTCCCAATTTATACATGTTTAAGAATGATAATATCCCTCACTGAAGCATTATTGAAACATACACATATTATTATATACAGCAAGTAGTTTACACTTTTCCACTGAAGCTGAAGTGAATGACCATTTTATATATAGTGAAATTAATTCTACAAACAAACAAAAAAATGTCATGCAAATTTACCAATGATAACAGACTAAAATAAATGAAGTGTGGTTCTAGCAAATCATTTAATTAATATTTTTTTTTAATTCAGAGGGCATAACTTTTTTTTCTCAGACAAATGATGGCACATCAATATTGATTCCTTTAAGAATGCATTTATTCATTCTATTATCTTCCTAAAGGCCAAAATTGTTGATGTTAATCTACAAAAGGCTAAATTTTCAAATTTTTCAGAGTATAAATCTTACACATTCATATAAAGATTGTATGGATAAACAATTTTAACAAAAATCTATATAAATGTTGAAATAATGATACATGACAAAACATTTGTGACACAAAAATAATTTAACAACTATCACTGGTTTAAATGGAGAGAACAACCATATATTATCCATGATCAAAATATAGAGAAATAAATGATTGTTTTTGCTCAATGTCCAGTGACAAACATTTCATACAAAGTTTGGACGATACTTTTCAAGTTTTTGTACATTGGATAAAGAAAATCTTTTAATAATTTTAGATATAATTTATCCTTTAAGCAATCACTTTGCTAACAGAATTTCAACCTTTTTTCTGTGTTATTCATTTAGGATATGAAAAACTTTAGAATAAGCATTAAACTGAGTACAAATTTAGGCAGATTTGTTACTGACTTCCAGAAAGGTTTATTGCCAAGACTATAAATTTCATACACTGTAGCACACATAACAACTTTAATAATAAAAACATGAATTCATAATTTTCACTTGTTATAAACTTATTTTGGAAAGAAACATCAGATTATTTATTATTTGTCCTGAAACAAATAAGCTGTCATACGTGCAAAACACATTTTTAAATGGCAGATTACATAGAAAATACATTTTAAGTTCCCGATATATATTTCTAATGTGTATATCTTTTTTAAGATAGAGACTATTATTTATGTTCACTGTTTCTTCCATTAAAATAATATCATTTTTAGTATTATTTTACATCAATAAATATATCTACATAGACAATGGTGTAAATATGATGGTGACAGCAATCCAACAACACCATGTTGATATATTGTTTATTACATGCTCAGCATTGACTATAACAGACTAGCATGTCTGTAAAAATTTAGTTTCATAGAAATCTCTATTAGAAACATATTTCATAAAATAATGAAATAATATCATAAGAATAAAACATATGATTTTCATACTTCTGAGACCATAATGAAATACCAGTCATTAAAAAATTCTCCAGAAAGTTTTCTCTTCACTAAATTATGTTGTACATAGCTTTTTCTGATAGTTAGAATTCTGTCAACAAAATAAAACAACAATTGTCCAGCATTATCACAAAGACAGACTCCATTAAGATTTGTATAAACACAAATGTAATAATAAAAACATTCATTACCTCAAAGTTCATATAACACATAATTTAACTTGGATGTGTACCAGTTTTGTATACAGATATTTGAGACAAAAAAATAAAACATTTGCATGTCTGTGACCTTTGACCTGAGATATGGTATATATTCGTCATTCAGATAGATATCCTAGAATCAGATATCGTCAAAGTTTTCAATTGCACTTTTGCCCTCTTTCAACGTTGGTAGGCTATTTCTTGTGATCTTCTTTGTAATTGTTGACGACATCTTCATAAGTAGGAGGGACTGTTTTGTTGTAACCATATACATCAGTAGGGGGCGGGGTTCTGTAATACTCTGCTTCTGTAATATCATCTCTATATCTTTCACCCTATAAAACACAATATAATTAGTATTAATAAAAGCATCATTTTTTATTTATATTATTTTGTAGTATCTTTAATATTGGATAAAATTGCTAATTCAAGTGAGCATGGAATGATTATGGTCAGTTTGTAGTAATGATTCTGCTGACATAAGTGATGCCCAAAATCTTTATGGAAATGCCAAAATCGGGTGAAATACCTTTGCAAATATTTTCAGTGCATCACTAATATTCACCATGAAATATCCCCTACTTAAGTGTTCTGTCGATAGAGGAAGTAAATCCATGGTACTGAATGCCTTTCTCCCAATTTGTTTCTAATAAATGAAACTCCACGATTGTAGTTTGAATCAACTCTACAAACTGGAATAATGAAACAGGAGTATATTTAAGCTATAAATAGTCACAATTGAGTTACATGTATGTCTTAGACTATTACAGGATTTCTAATGATAACTGTATAATTATTTCAAATAGAATTTAATATGATTTCTGTTTGATACTGTTTTAAAAATGTCTCACATGTGCTTCTCAGGAGTGGACCATACATAGTGTTACGAATCATTTTATATCCAATTGAGGGTTGTATGATTTTAGATTCGCAATGACTAACATGTGCTAAATGAATGACTTTTTGACAATGAATTATTATAGATAAGCATCTTAGACGCATATATGCCTCTTAATGAGAACCCTGGAATATAGGTTGGGTTTAACTTACATGTGTCAAAAATCTCTGTTTATTCAACAATTGACTGTACATGTATATAGGTTGAGTGTGACTTACATTTGCCAGGGATGGCTGTTTGCTTGACAATGGACTGTATATAGGTTGAGAAGTACCAATAAAGATTCGACTGTCTCTGTATCTTGTCTTCCATAAACATAAACACATGGACAGCAGTACAAGGAAGAAAATTATACCACACCTACAATGATAAATATATAGACATTGATAATAGACATTGATAACAAAACCGGCATGACAAGAGTAGTTTATCATGTCTATAGCATGTTTTTAAAGAGCCCAGGTGGTCGTGTGGTCTAGCCGGACGGCTGCAGTGCAGGCGATTTGGTGTCACGATATCACAGTAGCATGGGTTCGAATTCCGGCGAGGGAAGAACCAAAAATTTGTGAAAGCAAATTTACAGATCTAACATTGTTGGATTGATGTTTAGTCTAAATTGAAAACTACGTTCAAACCTATGATTGCATTGGATAAAAACTGCAATTTTTATACGTGTGCATATGATGTAAAACAAATTTCGTTGTAGAAGGCTCTAAAAACAGCACAAACAACATTTTCCAAAAGACCAAAAAAGTGAAAAAGTATATTTAAACCTAACGCATTTGACTAACAGGTCGAACAACTGATGTTCTTTAACCCTGTTGACTGCCATTGGCGATTGCCAATTTAAATTGATCACAAGATGAAACAAAATGGATCTTAATATAAATTTAATACTAAACTAATTTTTTTTTTAACTTGTGGCCACGATGTTATGCCACAAACATACAGTGTCAATATTTTTTTAGTACACCAGATCCGGATTATATATACTGTAAATTCAGAAATTAATGCGAGGTTTTTATTATTGCGAAAAATGCGACTGAGTTGTAAACGCAATAATTTAAACTTGCATTTTGAAATTTTTTATATGAATTTAACAGGATTTTTTTCAAAATCGTAAAAATTAAAATCGCATTTAAGCCTAAAATCGCAATAAAAAATGCACGCAATAATTTCTGAATTTACAGTAGATATATAGACACATGTCTTACCAGAAATACCACAGTTCCCAATTCCAAACTGTTTTATGCATATATTGTCTTACCAGAAGAGCCACAGTTCCCACACTGTACATGACACACAGCACACACTGTCTTACCAGAAATACTATAATTCCGAAACTGTTTATGACATGCCGTATAAAATGACTAACCAGAAATACAACAGTTTTCAAACTGACTGTATATGACACACAGCATATATTGTCCTAATAGAAATACCACAGTTCACAAACTGTAAATGACACACATCACATAATGTCTCTCCAGAAATACCACAGTTCCCAAACTGTATATGACACTCAGAATTATGAATATATTGTCTTACCAGAAATACCACAGTTCCTAGAGTATATGACACACAGCACACACTGTCATGACTGTCTTACTAGAAATACCACAATTCCCAATTTGTTTATGACATACAGCACAAAATATCTTACCAGAAATACCACAGTTCTCAAACTGTATATGCCACACAGCACAACATGACTTACCAGAAATGCCACAGTTCCCAAACTGTATTATATATGACACACAGCACAACATGACTTACCAGAAATACCA
Source organism: Mytilus trossulus (assembly GCF_036588685.1). Taxonomy (NCBI): domain Eukaryota; kingdom Metazoa; phylum Mollusca; class Bivalvia; order Mytilida; family Mytilidae; genus Mytilus; species Mytilus trossulus. Next base: position 2,534,502 of record NC_086374.1, read on the forward strand.
CAGTTCCCAAACTGTATATGACACACAGCATATATTATCTCCACAACAATACTCATTCTCCAAACATCTTTCACTGTCACAGTAATAGCCTTCTACCTGTAATGTTTTATTTTGAATTACTATAACATGTACATGTATAACAGATATCAGAACTTGTGTACCAAGAGAACACACAACAAGACTATTAATTATTAACTGCCAAACCATCTTAGGGTGAAACATTAATATTTGATTTTTGTTCTCTTTTACATGTATCTGAATCCAAATCAGTACAAAACAACGAATGTGTCCAAAGTACACGGATGCGCCACTCGCACTATCCTTTTCCATGGACCATGAAATTGGGTAATAATCTAATTTGGCATTAAAATTGGAAAGATTATACTATAGGGAACATATGTACTAAGTTTCAAGTTGATTGGACTTCAATTTCATCAAAAACTACCAGGACCAAAAACTTTAACCTGAACAGAAGCACAGACGAACGGATGGACGAACGGAGCCACAGACCAGAAAACATAATGCCCCTTTACTCATAAAAACCATGTATGTTGCTAGTTTATGGCTTCAATGGCAATGATGATTAAAATAATCAACTAATTTTGCCAAATCATTTTTCCAAAAATTAAGGTTACAATAATGAATATAAAAAATAGGACCTCTGACAAATCATGACAAGTTTATTTTGACTAGTCACAGAAAAATTTAAACCAATTTGATGCTAATGGTAGACTAAAACCGCTGTATGACACCTGAAAACAAAAGGCGTCCTTCCTCATAACTACATGAACTAAGAATGAAAAATCCTGTGTGCAATTACTTCGTTATAAGGTTAACACTAAACAGGTTAACTACTGATCCCTACAGATCAATAGGAGATCAGCACCTGGGATTCGTAGGGGGTCAGTATCAAACTATTATACTAACAGGACTGGAAACCATTACACCAATCAGTGTAATAATATCAAACTATTATACTAAAAGGACTGGAAACCATTACACCAATCAGTGTATTAGTCTACATCACAGTCATTTATAGAACTAGACTTCAACTGTGCTATTTATCCTTGCTATATTGTTTTGACAGTGACAGGATGCTGTGTTAGTATAATAGTCCCAGCTATAAACGTATTTACACTTTTGGTATTTAGCTGTATTTTGCCTCCGAATGACCCTATATCACCTCCGAAGTCAAGCAACAATCACTTTTTAGTTGTGATGTCATATGTTTTGAATTATGAAGTCAAAGTTTACGGGAACCTGTGTGATGTTATGTAATGGCGGACAAATTTGCATACAAGTGTAAATACGTTTATTATATATCACTTCTAGATTTTGTCACTTTTGCATTTTTTGATAGTTTGCCAAGATTTTTTTATAAATTTATCAAAAATTATTTTGCTATAATGTATTTATATCTTTCATTTCTTTCATTAGATATGAAACTATTTACAAACATATGAACGACTGAGTAATAACTTCTTATTTCACGATAAATATTATAGCAGAATCAGGCGATCGATCAGCTGTTCTTTGTTCCACGTATTCCATGAAAATTCCATTTGCAAGAGCATAGATTCAAATTATTCGCTTTTAACTAAAGAAATATGAAAAAAGAAGTTTTATTTTATTTGTTTTCACAAATCAGTTAACACTTTCGTTAAACAACTTACCAAATCTGTTAAAAAATGTGCAAAGAAAAAACAAAACATCAGATCCGACGCCATTTTTTCTCCTGACCTTTGACATTGAAAACATTTCGGGGTGCCATCTGCCGGAAAAAAAGTTTTATGGCGGGAGTTCCAAATATAAAACAGCATTGTCTCCCATTTCCTCACACATTTTAATGAATTCTTTCATAATATGATTCATAATATTTCTGTCTTCTATATTCATTTCGAATTATACTCATCAATTTGATTTTAATTTTTGATGGGGCGCTAGGTTGAAATTTAAAAAAAAAGCAGACAGGACAGGTACTACTTTGGAATCAGTAATTAACCCTTATAAAGTACAGGAAGAAAGTTTCTGCTTCTCCCAGATAATGGCCACAATCAACGAACTGATTATACTGCCATGGTTTGGTGCGTATATTAGACCACCCCTAAGGCTATTGCCATGATATCATGGATGGTTCTCTTTATAAAAAAAAATGCTGGCAAACCCTGAAAAATGCCAGGCCGGAATTACCCTAGGTATAAATTACTGTTGTCAGGTATAAAAACGCACACTTAAAATATGATCCTCAACCGCTAAATTGATCATTCAACATATTTAACTCAAATCAACCGTTGTAATACAGCCAGTATTGGTATCATCCATTTACTAAATTTTATCATCGGTACATAAGAACAGCATTCGTAAATATAGCTCAACATGCAGACTTCTTATACGTTCAGGGGACTTCAGGTATTTCACATCCGATATTTTATGGAAATAATATTTATAAAGCACAAAAATGTCAGCATTCACCTCAGGAGCTAACAAAACCTTTAAATAGACTTATTAAGAAGGGATATAGTTACGATACTGTTGTCAGGTTTTTAAAGATTGCATATTTTGGCGTTAATATTGATTCACTTTAAATATAGGATCTTTGCATCGGAACTAAACACATTTATTTAAAAACCAGTTGTTGGCATGACACGGGTTATGTTCTTCTCATATATGTTATGATGGTATGATACTAAACCCCTCACGGGAAGAATTGTGCCTGATATTCATATGATGAAGACATAATCTTTCAATCAGTTTAATTGAAGTCTGGAGCTGGCATGTCAGTTAAATGCTAGTAGTCTGATGTTATTTATGTATTATTGTCATTTTGTTTATTTTCTTCGGTTACATCTTTGGTTACATCTTCTGAATCGGACTTATCTTGAACTGAATTTTGATGTGCGTATTGTTAAGCGTTTACTTTTCTGCATTTTCTAGAGGTATAGGGGGAAGGTTGAGATATCATAAACATGTTTAACACCGCCGCATTTTTGCGCACGTCCCAATTCAGGAACTATTCAAACGAGAAAACTAACAGCCTTATTTATATAAAAAAATAATTAAAAAAAATTAAATTTTGCATCTGCTACTCGCATATAAATATTGTGTGCTACTATGTGCTGATTTTTGACATTTGTCTTCATATATATTTTGCATGTGGTATCTATGTCTTAATACATGTGTGTGCTGTCTGTCTGTATGTGTGTGTTGTATATCTGATGTTATTACATTTATGTTTTATAAAAAAAGAAGATGTGGTATGATTGCCAATGAGACAACTCTCCACAAGAGACCAAAATGACACAGAAATTAACAACTATAGGTCACCGTACGGCCTTCAACAATGAGTAAAGCCCATACCACATAGTCAGCTAAAGACCCCGAAATGACAATGTCAAACAATTCAAACGAGATAACTAACGGCCTTATTTATATACTTACATAAAATGAACGAAAAACAAATATGTAACGCATAAAAAACGACAACCACTGAATTACAAGTTCATGGCTTGAGACAGGCACATACATACAGAATCTGTCGGGGTTAAACATGTCAGCGGTATCCCAACCCGTTGTATAACAGTACAACATAAGAACGAACTATAAAAATCAGTCGAAAAAGGCTTAACTCATCAGATGGATACAAATACAATTGGAATGTATTGTTTATTAATATTATGTAGTTGGTTAAAAAGGTCATGTTCCTTGTTGTAATGTATATATGCAACCCGACTTCAAATAAAGATTGTCAATTTTTTGTAAAAATAAATCATGATAAACTATATAAAAAAGGCAGGACAGAGATTACAACTAAGAAAAAGGCAGGACAGAGATTACAACTAAGAAAAAGGCAGGACAGAGATTGCAACTAAGAAAAAAGCAGGACAGATATTGCAACTAAGAAAAGGCAGTACAGAGATTGCAACTAAGAAAAAGGCAGGACAGAGTTTGCAACTAAGAAAAATACCAGGACAGAGATTACAACTAAGAAAAAGGCAGGACAGAGAGTGCAATTCTTCTTCTTCTTCTTCTTCTTCTTCTTCTTCTTCTTCTTCTTCTTCTTCTTCTTCTTCTTCTTCTTCTTCTTCTTCTTCTTCTTCTTCTTCTTCTTCTTCTTCTTCTTCTTCTTCTTATTATTATTACCATACAACAAGGTAATATTTAGATATTTAGTTCCTCTTCATTTCTTATCTAAGCAGTTGTAATTGTAAACGAATTTATCGCATTTCACAAAATATTCTTCACAAAATATTCTTTTATGGAAAGTACAACCTTTTTCACTTTATAATTGTAATATTGGTAAGGGGATGGACCAAACTGTATTTTCGAATGAATTTTACAAAGGAAATTAGACTTCAGTTTTCTATAACGAATCAAACCGTTTTGCTTCCACGTGAAAAAAACCCAACATCATTTATTATCTGAGAGAATAGTTGAATGTCTAATACTAGTAATAACTTTTAATCTGTAGACGAACCGCAGACAGAAAAAGATCATTTCTATATTTGATTAAATTTCAAATGTGGATTATTAACGAATTTGGAGATAAGTGACTTTTATTCTAATTTTTACTAGCTGTCATTTGCAATGGAAGGTAAAATTAGTACTTGTTAGTTTTATATGTTAGTTTTGTAACAACACATACCATTATTTTTATGCCCCACCTAAGATAGTAGAGGGGCATTATGTTGTCTGGTCTGTGGGTCCGTTCGTCTGTCCGTCCGTTCGTTCATCCGCCCGTTTGTTCGTCCGTTCGTTTGTTCGTCCGTTCGTTTGTTCGTTCGTTCGTTCGTTCGTTCGGTCGTCCGTCCCGCTTCAGGTCAAAGTTTTTGGTTCAGGTAGTTTTTGATAGAGTTGAAGTCCAATCAACTTGAAACTTAGTACATATGCTCCTTATGATATGATATTTCTAATTAGAATTTTTACCCCAATTTCACGGTCCACTTTCTTTCTTTAAATAATAACGACGTATCTAAAGGGTGCTATTTGCATGTCTATAAACGTTTACATGCATATGAGCAGTGGTAAGAAAGAAACCAATTTAAATATCTAAAGTTTCTTAAAACAAGAATGTGTCCCCAGTACACGGATGCCCCACTCGCATTTTTATGTTTTAGAAGTATTTCTGAACAATCACAAAAACACTTGGCTCTGTATAACCTCGCGATAGAAAGGATACGGCATAAAGGCTGGTAATTATGCTTTTTGTATAGGCAGCATTAGTTGACCGATGTTCAAGCTTCATAAATAGAAACAAATTAAGGTAAAAAAAAACAAAAAAAACTGGGGATCGCATAATCTCCAAAAAGATGCAAAACCGATGGCGCCGGTCGGCATAAGCCTCTTCTGCTATTCATGCAACATCAGTAATGCGAATCCACCTTCACTCAAACTATCGTAATTATATTTATGATCATTTATGGCTGAATAGACACAATCGGCTAATTTTCCAATCAGTCGACTGTTATGGTATCTAAAGCTCTAAGACCGCTAACACATATGTGAATGGTTGATATCATATAAAACATGTATAACATTTGTATTTCCATATTAACAGCCAATAAAAAGTAGGAAATGTTGTAGAATTTGTAGGTCTTTAAATGCACAAAATGTACGAAGAAAGTGAAAACTATGATGTTCATTTTGCGCCTAAAATTGTAATTTCAAGATTTTTTAAACATTGGTTCAAAATACCTTTTGATATCAAGTCGATCATGTATAGCTAAAACATAAAATATGAAGTTGCATATAATTTTTGGTTTGGAATAAATTTTGAGAAGCTTTCAAATGTCAAAACCAAATTCATTTGGGGGATTTGAAATGTCCTTTGATACACTTGTTGGGGAAATAAGGTGTCTTCGGTTTTACCTTTCTGTAATTGTATTACTAATAGGTTATGTCTTTATCTCAAATCACTAGCGACATACCAGTTTTCTAAATTTTGAATACAATAAAATATCGAATGATTTCAAATATCTTTAGCATGTCAAGTACATGAATTAAATTAACAACTTGCACTGAAATCATCGTTGGAAATTTCCGTCCTCTATGAAGAGAATAATTGTAAAAATATTAGTCCCTAATTTACTTCCTTTGATCAAAAGGCTATTTACTGAAAACATTCATTTCACAGTCATTTTCTAAGTGATATTCTATTTCAATCTGAATCTATGTAACAATAAAACATTGATTGTAAAACTCATTCCGTGTTTCAGATCTGTTTTATAAGTAAGGGGATGGACCAAAGTGTCTTTGGCAAACTTCGATACACGAATGAAATAAAGCATTCTAATTTCATGTTAATAAAAAAATGTTTGTAATGACTGTTTTCAACTTTTTTATTCGTGTTTTATTGATACGTGGATTTCCGACTTTGAAGACTTGTGTTACCTGAAATGGGGTGTGTCATGCAAAGTGGAAACAAATTTATCAATCAAAGTGTTTGTATTCACTGGTTAATTATGACCTTTTTATGTTTTATCATATGCAATTCATTTTTATAAAATTTAGTATCATTACTTAAAAAATTGTATTTATATGGTAAATAAATAAAGAAATACTATAAGTTTCTAAAGAAAAAATATGTTCAAAGTGCACCGAATTAAACACTCCAAGCATCAACTTTTGATAGCATACTGACGTTCGACGAGACTACCTTTAAGTTAGAGTGATTTATAGGATGACTATATAATCGTATATTGATGCCAGTTGATGTGTAATAATTGTCTTTTAAGACCGTATTAAAGCCCAAAATCCTATTATCATGCGGGACAAAAAGCAGCATTAAAAATTCAATGCAAGTTGTCAGAAGAAAGAAAACGAAACTTATCACATCTACAACGTATTCATGGTATATAGATAATAAATGAAATATACAAATGTTTTATGTATTACGGCTGTCAAAAGAACATATATCGGAGATTTATTTCCTACGCTTCATCTATTCTGACTTTTCAATAGACCAGGCGAAGGGCTACGCTTTTTGTTAAGTTTTGTTATCCAAAATTGACATGAATATTAGGTACTTAAGGGGCAAATCATCTTCAAATCATCTACAAAATCTGATCTTTCGCGAAAATATTTTAACATAAGAATACATTTCAAATTTTGAAATGGAAATATAAAGAAAAAACTGCACTAAAATGCAAATAATGTAACACAGATTTAGAATTCCTAAATGGTCACAAGGAATGAGATATTTATATATATTATATATACCAATATATACCATATAAAGCTTAAGACTCTACTGCAAGATAAAGGGGCTTTGAAAATAAACTCATCAGGCATAACACATTATAGAAGTTAACCTGCGTACATCACAAACGTAACTAATCTCTGAAATCAACAAAATTCATTTAATTCAAGCTGGTTTCTTCAAAAGAAGAAGGGTTTATAAAGGATCTATATTTATAAACATTTGTTGTCGTAATAACAGCGAATGAAGTTAACAAATTTAGATTCGATATCAGTTATTCCATACACACACACGTTTACAATTTTAATTAACTTTCAAATTTAAATGGTGGAAAAACATATTAAGTGGTAAAGAAATGCTAGTATGCAATGTTAAGGTTTAATTTATCTTTTTCTACATGAACAGAACGTTTGGATAAGGTATATTTGGAAGAGGAAAAAATCTCAGCATGGAAGACCATATCCAACAATGTGAGACTCAGTCGGATGCATTGAATCAAAAGAGAAAAGTTAGACTTTTACATTCGGCGCCTTGTAACCATAAGGGAAACAGAAAACGCGAGACTAGATCAAATAGCATTATTAACAGAGATCCGAGAGTTGACAGATATCTGAGATCATACACCCCTACTGTAGCGCCGACGCTGAAAGAAACTAGAAAAGAAACCGCCCATAGCAGACCCCACAGTGTTATGTCGGGCAAAACTTCATCATCCGATGTTTGGTCGTCAAACAATGATTCCGTTTCTCTGTATATCAGTAAACCTGGATTGGCTAAACTTACAACTGTTCCAAATCATTACGGACTTTCTAGATCACTGACATGCAATTCAAAAGATTGTTGTCATTGGGGAAGTACTACAGTGACAGAACAACTGAGAGAAAAATATCATCAGAGAAAACTGAAGAAAAGAGATCAACCAGGATCAGAACGACAGAGATCCAAAGGCGGAGTTTTCACACCTCTGGAAGACGAGAAGGAGACAAAACAGATTGAAGTACCGGGGCAGGTGAATATACGTATAGAAAAACATTTAAGTTTAGAACATATTCCTGAATTCTTAAATCCTCATCCTATATACACAAAAACTTGATACGCAAAAAAATAACTAGAGATACACAATTCGAGACGAACATAAGACGTTTGATATATATCATCGAGACAGCAGCCCAACGGCGAAAGTAACATAATTATATCTTATGAGCAACATATTTATACAGCTTTCAAACATTGACAGGTTTCAAGATGAAAATCGCACAGATTCTGAAGAAATAATAAATGAATACATACATACAGGTTTTTTTCTGCCCTTTTTGTCGGGTTGTAGTCTCTTTGACACATTCCCCATTTCCATTCTCAATTTCACAGACGTAAAAGCGCTGCTCATTCACGATAGGTGAAGTTAATCTAAAAAATTATATTTTTAGGCTATAAAAAGTTACATTTTTAGGCTTTAAAAAAACGTTATATTTTTACGTTATATTTTTAGGCTATAAAACGTTTCCGAACGGCTGTGATTGTAGTTAAACTTGTAATAAGATGGTTTGAGGCGATTACAGAAAACAGCTATACAAAGACACCACGAACGGCAGCAGAACACCAATATTATACTTTATATACAAGTTTGGAGGCTCAAAAACTAGCATTTAACAAGAACTTGTTTGTTCGTGAACAAGTAAGTTGTTGCTTACATTAAATTAGAATTTCTCGTAAATTATCAAACAAACAGTAATACTCCCAAGCTTCAACCCTGCCTCTTACCCGGTACAGTGGATACCAGTACATTATAAGAACACACAGATCGATACAAAGCATAAAAAAAAACCTTAACAAAAACACAAAATACCTAGGGGTATAGAGTTTATTGTCTTTTAGACTACTATTTCATTTTTTGCCATTGCGTTGTCAGTTTATTTTTGACTAATAATAATGAATGCCCTCTTTGCATTGGTAATCTTTAAGAACAAGTTTCATTTAAGGGATAAGTTTACCCGGATCTTCTCATAAGTTAAGGACTCAATAAACAACATCGCCGTCCTTTACAATTTCCGTTTTTTAAGGGGGGGTAGGGACAAACCAATTTTCTTCTATTAAAAATCAATAAAGTTGAAATCAACAAATATAAGACAAGATCACCGTTAACCAGATCAAACCTTTTTATGTTCATTTGATAACACAGTCCTACCTACCGTAAACATTATTATCGTCTATAAGATTTCACTATTTAACAGGCATAACCGTGTATTTTCCCGCTACCATTTATGTATGGGTTAAGCTTCTACTTTTACTACATGAATGCAACTATGTTTCATTATAATTTATTGAAATATGTTAAAGGCGTTTGCGCGAGTACCAAAATGGGCGTCACACATCCTAGGAACAGAACCACAGGAGAGGTCAGATAGTGATTGTCGACGTATCCATGCTTTGCTTCGTGGATTAAAGAGCTTCGACAAATTCACAGAACAAATTCAACTGTCGATGTGCAAGAGCTTCAGCTACCAAAGGTAAGGTGGTCAAACAGAACAAATTCAACTGTCGATGTGCAAGAGCTTCAGCTACCAAAGGTAAGGTGGACAAACGGAACAAATTCAATTGTCGATGTGCAAGAGCTTCAGCTACCAAAGGTAATGTGATCAAACGGAACAAATTCAACTGTCTATGTGCAAGAGTTTCAGCTACCAAAGGTAAGGTGGTCAAACAGAACAAATCCAACTGTCTATGTGCAAGAGCTTCAGCTACCAAAGGTAAGGTGGTCAAACAGAACAAATCCAACTGTCTATGTGCAAGAGTTTCAGCTACCAAAGATAAGGTGGTCAAACGGAACAAATCCAACTGTCGATGTGCAAGAGTTTCAGCTACCAAAGGTAAGGTGGTCAAACGGAACAAATTCAACTGTCGATGTGCAAGAGTTTCAGTTACCAAAGGTAAGGTGGTCAAATAGAACAAATCCAACTGTCTATGTGCAAGAGTTTCAGCTACCAAAGGTAAGGTGGTCAAACGGAACAAATCCAACTGTCGATGTGCAAGAGTTTCAGCTACCAAAGGTAAGGTGGTCAAACGGAACAAATCCAACTGTCTATGTGCAAGAGTTTCAGCTACCAAAGGTAAGGTGGTCAAACGGAACAAATTCAACTGTCGATGTGCAAGAGTTTCAGCTACCAAAGGTAAGGTAGTCAAACAGAACAAATCCAACTGTCGATATGCAAGAGTTTCAGCTACCAAAGATAAGGTGGTCAAACGGAACAAATCCAACTGTCTATGTGCAAGAGCTTCAGCTACCAAAGGTAAGGTGGTCAAACAGAACAAATCAAACTGTCTATGTGCAAAAGTTTCAGCTACCAAAGGTAAGGTGATCAAACGGAACAAATCCAACTGTTTATGTGCAAGAGCTTCAGCTACCAAAGGTTAGGTGGTCAAACGGAACAAATCCAACTGTCGATGTGCAAGAGCTTCAGTTACCAAAGGTAAGGTGGTCAAATAGAACAAATCCAACTGTCTATGTGCAAGAGTTTCAGCTACCAAAGGTAAGGTGGTCAAACGGAACAAATCCAACTGTCGATGTGCAAGAGTTTCAGCTACCAAAGGTAAGGTGGTCAAACGGAACAAATCCAACTGTCTATGTGCAAGAGTTTCAGCTACCAAAGGTAAGGTGGTCAAACGGAACAAATTCAACTGTCGATGTGCAAGAGTTTCAGCTACCAAAGGTAAGGTGGTCAAACAGAACAAATCCAACTGTCGATATGCAAGAGTTTCAGCTACCAAAGATAAGGTGGTCAAACGGAACAAATCCAACTGTCTATGTGCAAGAGTTTCAGCTACCAAAGGTAAGGTGATCAAACGGAACAAATTCAACTGTCTATGTGCAAGAGTTTCAGCTACCAATGGTAAGGTGGTCAAACAGAACAAATCCAACTGTCTATGTGCAAGAGTTTCAGCTACCAAAGGTAAGGTGGTCAAACGGAACAAATTCAACTGTCTATGTGCAAGAGCTTCAGCTACCGAAGGTAAGGTAGTCAAACAAAACAAATTCAACTGTCTATGTGCAAGAGTTTCAGCTACCAAAGGTAAGGTGATCAAACGGAACAAATTCAACTGTCGATGTGCAAGAGTTTCAGTTACCAAAGGTAAGGTGGTCAAACGGAACAAATTCAACTGTCTATGTGCAAGAGTTTCAGCTACCAAAGGTAAGGTGATCAAACGGAACAAATTCAACTGTCTATGTGCAAGAGTTTCAGCTACCAATGGTAAGGTGGTCAAACAGAACAAATCCAACTGTCTATGTGCAAGAGTTTCAGCTACCAAAGGTAAGGTGGTCAAACGGAACAAATTCAACTGTCTATGTGCAAGAGTTTCAGCTACCGAAGGTAAGGTAGTCAAACAAAACAAATTCAACTGTCTATGTGCAAGAGTTTCAGCTACCAAAGGTAAGATGGTCAAACGGAACAAATCAAACTGTCTATGTGCAAAAGTTTCAGCTACCAAAGGTAAGGTGATCAAACGGAACAAATCCAACTGTTTATGTACAAGAGCTTCAGCTACAAAAGGTAAGGTGGTCAAACGGAACAAATCCAACTGTCGATATGCAAGAGTTTCAGCTACCAAAGATAAGGTGGTCAAACGGAACAAATCCAACTGTCTATGTGCAAGAGCTTCAGCTACCAAAGGTAAGGTGGTCAAACAGAACAAATCAAACTGTCTATGTGCAAAAGTTTCAGCTACCAAAGGTAAGGTGATCAAACGGAACAAATCCAACTGTTTATGTGCAAGAGCTTCAGCTACCAAAGGTTAGGTGGTCAAACGGAACAAATCCAACTGTCGATGTGCAAGAGCTTCAGTTACCAAAGGTAAGGTGGTCAAATAGAACAAATCCAACTGTCTATGTGCAAGAGTTTCAGCTACCAAAGGTAAGGTGGTCAAACGGAACAAATCCAACTGTCGATGTGCAAGAGTTTCAGCTACCAAAGGTAAGGTGGTCAAACGGAACAAATCCAACTGTCTATGTGCAAGAGTTTCAGCTACCAAAGGTAAGGTGGTCAAACGGAACAAATTCAACTGTCGATGTGCAAGAGTTTCAGCTACCAAAGGTAAGGTGGTCAAACAGAACAAATCCAACTGTCGATATGCAAGAGTTTCAGCTACCAAAGATAAGGTGGTCAAACGGAACAAATCCAACTGTCTATGTGCAAGAGTTTCAGCTACCAAAGGTAAGGTGATCAAACGGAACAAATTCAACTGTCTATGTGCAAGAGTTTCAGCTACCAATGGTAAGGTGGTCAAACAGAACAAATCCAACTGTCTATGTGCAAGAGTTTCAGCTACCAAAGGTAAGGTGGTCAAACGGAACAAATTCAACTGTCTATGTGCAAGAGTTTCAGCTACCGAAGGTAAGGTAGTCAAACAAAACAAATTCAACTGTCTATGTGCAAGAGTTTCAGCTACCAAAGGTAAGGTGATCAAACGGAACAAATTCAACTGTCTATGTGCAAGAGTTTCAGCTACCAAAGGTAAGGTGATCAAACGGAACAAATTCAACTGTCTATGTGCAAGAGTTTCAGCTACCAATGGTAAGGTGGTCAAACAGAACAAATCCAACTGTCTATGTGCAAGAGTTTCAGCTACCAAAGGTAAGGTGGTCAAACGGAACAAATTCAACTGTCTATGTGCAAGAGTTTCAGCTACCGAAGGTAAGGTAGTCAAACAAAACAAATTCAACTGTCTATGTGCAAGAGTTTCAGCTACCAAAGGTAAGATGGTCAAACGGAACAAATCAAACTGTCTATGTGCAAAAGTTTCAGCTACCAAAGGTAAGGTGATCAAACGGAACAAATCCAACTGTTTATGTACAAGAGCTTCAGCTACAAAAGGTAAGGTGGTCAAACGGAACAAATCCAACTGTCGATGTGCAAGAGTTTCAGCTACCAAAGGTAAGGTGGTCAAACGGAACAAATTCAACTGTCGATGTGCAAGAGTTTCAGTTACCAAAGGTAAGGTGGTCAAACGGAACAAATTCAACTGTCTATGTGCAAGAGTTTCAGCTACCAAAGGTAAGGTGGTCAAACGGAACAAATTCAACTTTCTATGTGCAAGAGTTTCAGCTACCAAAGGTAAGGTAGTCAAACGGAACAAATTCAACTGTCTATGTGCAAGAGTTTTAGCTACCAAAAGTAAGGTGGTCAAACGGAACAAATTAAACTGTCTATGTGCAAAAGTTTCAGCTACCAAAGGTAAGGTGATCAAACGGAACAAATCCAACTGTTTATGTGCAAGAGCTTCAGCTACCAAAGGTTAGGTGGTCAAACGGAACAAATCCAACTGTCGATGTGCAAGAGCTTCAGTTACCAAAGGTAAGGTGGTCAAATAGAACAAATCCAACTGTCTATGTGCAAGAGTTTCAGCTACCAAAGGTAAGGTGGTCAAACGGAACAAATCCAACTGTCGATGTGCAAGAGTTTCAGCTACCAAAGGTAAGGTGGTCAAACGGAACAAATCCAACTGTCTATGTGCAAGAGTTTCAGCTACCAAAGGTAAGGTGGTCAAACGGAACAAATTCAACTGTCGATGTGCAAGAGTTTCAGCTACCAAAGGTAAGGTGGTCAAACAGAACAAATCCAACTGTCGATATGCAAGAGTTTCAGCTACCAAAGATAAGGTGGTCAAACGGAACAAATCCAACTGTCTATGTGCAAGAGTTTCAGCTACCAAAGGTAAGGTGATCAAACGGAACAAATTCAACTGTCTATGTGCAAGAGTTTCAGCTACCAATGGTAAGGTGGTCAAACAGAACAAATCCAACTGTCTATGTGCAAGAGTTTCAGCTACCAAAGGTAGGGTGGTCAAACGGAACAAATTCAACTGTCTATGTGCAAGAGTTTCAGCTACCGAAGGTAAGGTAGTCAAACAAAACAAATTCAACTGTCTATGTGCAAGAGTTTCAGCTACCAAAGGTAAGGTGATCAAACGGAACAAATTCAACTGTCTATGTGCAAGAGTTTCAGCTACCAAAGGTAAGGTGATCAAACGGAACAAATTCAACTGTCTATGTGCAAGAGTTTCAGCTACCAATGGTAAGGTGGTCAAACAGAACAAATCCAACTGTCTATGTGCAAGAGTTTCAGCTACCAAAGGTAAGGTGGTCAAACGGAACAAATTCAACTGTCTATGTGCAAGAGTTTCAGCTACCGAAGGTAAGGTAGTCAAACAAAACAAATTCAACTGTCTATGTGCAAGAGTTTCAGCTACCAAAGGTAAGATGGTCAAACGGAACAAATCAAACTGTCTATGTGCAAAAGTTTCAGCTACCAAAGGTAAGGTGATCAAACGGAACAAATCCAACTGTTTATGTACAAGAGCTTCAGCTACAAAAGGTAAGTTGGTCAAACGGAACAAATCCAACTGTCGATGTGCAAGAGTTTCAGCTTCCAAAGGTAAGGTGGTCAAACGGAACAAATTCAATTGTCGATGTGCAAGAGTTTCAGTTACCAAAGGTAAGGTGGTCAAACGGAACAAATTCAACTGTCTATGTGCAAGAGTTTCAGCTACCAAAGGTAAGGTGGTCAAACGGAACAAATTCAACTGTCTATGTGCAAGAGTTTCAGCTACCAAAGGTAAGGTAGTCAAACGGAACAAATTCAACTGTCTATGTGCAAGAGTTTTAGCTACCAAAAGTAAGGTGGTCAAACGGAACAAATTAAACTGTCTATGTGCAAAAGTTTCAGCTACCAAAGGTAAGGTGATCAAACGGAACAAATCCAACTGTTTATGTGCAAGAGCTTCAGCTACCAAAGGTAAGGTGGTCAAACGGAACAAATCCAACTGTCGATGTGCAAGAGTTTCAGCTACCAAAGGTAAGGTGGTCAAACGGAACAAATCCAACTGTCTATGTGCAAGAGTTTCAGCTACCAAAGGTAAGGTGGTCAAACGGAACAAATCCAACTGTCGATTTGCAAGAGTTTCAGCTACCAAAGGTAGGGTGGTAAAACGGAACAAATTCAACTGTCAATGTGCACGAGCTTCAGCTACCAAAGGTAAGGTGGTCAAACGGAACAAATTCAACTGCCTATGTGCAAGAGTTTCAACTACCAAAGGTAAGGTGGTCAAACGGAACAAATCCAACTGTCGATGTGCAAGAGCTTCAGCTACCAAAGGTAAGGTGGTCAAACGGAACAAATCCAACTGTCTATGTGCAAGAGTTTCAGCTACCAAAGGTAAGGTGATCAAACGGAACAAATTCAACTGTCGATGTGCAAGAGCTTCAGCTACCAAAGGTAAGGTGGTCAAACGGAACAAATTCAACTGTCTATGTGCAAGAGTTTCATCTACCAAAGGTAAGGTGGTCAAACGGAACAAATCCAACTGTCGATGTGCAAGAGCTTTAGTTATCAAAGGTAAGGTGGTCAAACGGAACAAATCCAACTGTCTATGTGCAAGAGTTTCAGTTACCAAAGGTAAGGTGGTCAAACGGAACAAATCCAACTGTCTATGTGCAAGAGTTTCAGTTACCAAAGGTAAGGTGGTCAAACGGAACAAATCCAACTGTCGATGTGCAAGAGCTTCAGTTACCAAAGGTAAGGTGGTCAAACGGAACAAATCCAACTGTCGATGTGCAAGAGCTTCAGCTACCAAAGGTAAGGTGGTCAAACGGAACAAATTCAACTGTCAATGTGCAAGAGCTTCAGTTACCAAAGGTAAGGTGGTCAAACGGAACAAATTCAACTGTCTATGTGCAAGAGTTTCAGCTACCAAAAGTAAGGTGGTCAAACGGAACAAATTCAACTGTCTATGTGCAAGAGCTTCAGCTACCAAAGATAAGGTGGTCAAACGGAACAAATCCAACTGTCTATGTGCAAGAGCTTCAGCTACCAAAGGTAAGGTGGTCAAACAGAACAAATCAAACTGTCTATGTGCAAGAGCTTCAGCTACCAAAGGTAAGGTGGTCAAACGGAACAAATTCAACTGTCAATGTGCAAGAGCTTCAGTTACCAAAGGTAAGGTGGTCAAACGGAACAAATTCAACTGTCGATGTGCAAGAGTTTCAGCTACCAAAGGTAAGGTAGTCAAACAGAACAAATCCAACTGTCGATATGCAAGAGTTTCAGCTACCAAAGATAAGGTGGTCAAACGGAACAAATCCAACTGTCTATGTGCAAGAGCTTCAGCTACCAAAGGTAAGGTGGTCAAACAGAACAAATCAAACTGTCTATGTGCAAAAGTTTCAGCTACCAAAGGTAAGGTGATCAAACGGAACAAATCCAACTGTTTATGTGCAAGAGCTTCAGCTACCAAAGATTAGGTGGTCAAACGGAACAAATCCAACTGTCGATGTGCAAGAGCTTCAGTTACCAAAGGTAAGGTGGTCAAATAGAACAAATCCAACTGTCGATGTGCAAGAGTTTCAGCTACCAAAGGTAAGGTGGTCAAACGGAACAAATCCAACTGTCGATGTGCAAGAGTTTCAGCTACCAAAGGTAAGGTGGTCAAACGGAACAAATCCAACTGTCTATGTGCAAGAGTTTCAGCTACCAAAGGTAAGGTGGTCAAACGGAACAAATTCAACTGTCGATGTGCAAGAGTTTCAGCTACCAAAGGTAAGGTGGTCAAACAGAACAAATCCAACTGTCGATATGCAAGAGTTTCAGCTACCAAAGATAAGGTGGTCAAACGGAACAAATCCAACTGTCTATGTGCAAGAGTTTCAGCTACCAAAGGTAAGGTGGTCAAACGGAACAAATTCAACTGTCGATGTGCAAGAGTTTCAGCTACCAAAGGTAAGGTGGTCAAACGGAACAAATTCAACTGTCGATGTGCAAGAGTTTCAGTTACCAAAGGTAAGGTGGTCAAACGGAACAAATTCAACTGTCTATGTGCAAGAGTTTCAGCTACCAAAGGTAAGGTGATCAAACGGAACAAATTCAACTGTCTATGTGCAAGAGTTTCAGCTACCAATGGTAAGGTGGTCAAACAGAACAAATCCAACTGTCTATGTGCAAGAGTTTCAGCTACCAAAGGTAAGGTGGTCAAACGGAACAAATTCAAATGTCTATGTGCAAGAGTTTCAGCTACCGAAGGTAAGGTAGTCAAACAAAACAAATTCAACTGTCTATGTGCAAGAGTTTCAGCTACCAAAGGTAAGATGGTCAAACGGAACAAATCAAACTGTCTATGTGCAAAAGTTTCAGCTACCAAAGGTAAGGTGATCAAACGGAACAAATCCAACTGTTTATGTGCAAGAGCTTCAGCTACAAAAGGTAAGGTGGTCAAACGGAACAAATCCAACTGTCGATGTGCAAGAGTTTCAGCTACCAAAGGTAAGGTGGTCAAACGGAACAAATTCAACTGTCGATGTGCAAGAGTTTCAGTTACCAAAGGTAAGGTGGTCAAACGGAACAAATTCAACTGTCTATGTGCAAGAGTTTCAGCTACCAAAGGTAAGGTGGTCAAACGGAACAAATTCAACTGTCCATGTGCAAGAGTTTCAGCTACCAAAGGTAAGGTGGTCAAACGGAACAAATTCAACTGTCTATGTGCAAGAGTTTCAACTACCAAAGGTAGGGTGGTCAAACGGAACAAATTCAACTGTCAATGTGCACGAGCTTCAGCTACCAAAGGTAAGGTGGTCAAACGGAACAAATTCAACTGTCTATGTGCAAGAGTATCAACTACCAAAGGTAAGGTGGTCAAACGGAACAAATCCAACTGTCGATGTGCAAGAGCTTCAGCTACCAAAGGTAAGGTGGTCAAACGGAACAAATCCAACTGTCTATGTGCAAGAGTTTCAGCTACCAAAGGTAAGGTGATCAAACGGAACAAATTCAACTGTCGATGTGCAAGAGCTTCAGCTACCAAAGGTAAGGTGGTCAAACGGAACAAATTCAACTGTCTATGTGCAAGAGCTTCATCTACCAAAGGTAAGGTGGTCAAACGGAACAAATCCAACTGTCGATGTGCAAGAGCTTTAGTTATCAAAGGTAAGGTGGTCAAATGGATCAAATCCAACTGTCTATGTGCAAGAGTTTCAGTTACCAAAGGTAAGGTGGTCAAACGGAACAAATCCAACTGTCTATGTGCAAGAGTTTCAGTTACCAAAGGTAAGGTGGTCAAACGGAACAAATCCAACTGTCGATGTGCAAGAGCTTCAGTTACCAAAGGTAAGGTGGTCAAACGGAACAAATCCAACTGTCGATGTGCAAGAGCTTCAGCTACCAAAGGTAAGGTGGTCAAACGGAACAAATTCAACTGTCAATGTGCAAGAGCTTCAGTTACCAAAGGTAAGGTGGTCAAACGGAACAAATTCAACTGTCTATGTGCAAGAGTTTCAGCTACCAAAAGTAAGGTGGTCAAACGGAACAAATTCAACTGTCTATGTGCAAGAGCTTCAGCTACCAAAGATAAGGTGGTCAAACGGAACAAATTCAACTGCCGATGTGCAAGAGCTTCAGCTACCAAAGGTAAGGTGGTCAAACGGAACAAATCCAACTGTCTATGTGCAAGAGTTTCAGCTACCAAAAGTAAGGTGGTCAAACGGAACAAATTCAACTGTCGATGTGCAAGAGTTTCAGTTACCAAAGGTAAGGTGATCAAACGGAACAAATTCAACTGTCGATGTGCAAGAACTTCAGTTACCAAAGGTAAGGTGGTCAAACGGAACAAATTCAACTGTCTATGTGCAAGAGTTTCAGCTACCAACGGTAAGGTGGTCAAACGGAACAAATTCAACTGTCGATGTGCAAGAGTTTCAGCTACCAAAGGTAAGGTGGTCAAACGGAACAAATTCAACTGTCTATGTGCAAGAGTTTCAGCTACCAAAGGTAAGGTGATCAAACGGAACAAATCTAACTATCTATGTGCAAGAGCTTCAGCTACCAAAGGTAAGGTGGTCAAACGGAACAAATTCAACTGTCGATGTGCAAGAGTTTCAGCTACCAAAGGTAAGGTGGTCAAACGGAACAAATTCAACTGTCGATGTGCAAGAGCTTCAGCTACCAAAGGTAAGGTGGTCAAACAGAACAAATCCAACTGTCTATGTGCAAGAGTTTCAGTTACCAAAGGTAAGGTGGTCAAACGGAACAAATTCAACTGTCGATGTGGAAGAGCTTCAGTTACCAAAGGTAAGGTGATAAAACGGAACAAATTCAACTGTCGATGTGCAAGAGCTTCAGCTACCGAAGGTAAGGTGATAAAACGGAACAAATTCAACTGCCAATGTGCACGAGCTTCAGCTACCAAAGGTAAAGTGGTCAAACGGAACAAATTCAACTGTCAGTGTGCAAGAATTTCAGATACCAAAGGTAAGGTGATCAAGTGCAATCAAAATTCAGAAAAATATGCCACCAGTGGCTAAGGAAAAATAATAAGCATTTCAACTTCATATAATCGATGCGTTGTGAAATTAAAAATAATAGATTATTGCAAAACCATGTTGTTCACGAATGAAAATAAATTCTGTTCTCAAATAATATCTAGACTTTATCCATTTTATTTCCAGGGTAAAATCCGGTCGAGTGATACTTCGCCGAGGACATGTCGGGTTTAATTATTACTTTATCTATTCTGGATCTGTGTTTGTCAACATAGAAGACGTAAACATAGATGGAAATAAGTTTGACAGGACAGTATCGGTTCTTGTCAGAGGAGATGCTTTTGGTGTGAGTGTAATTACTTGTGTCAGTTATATTTGTATAATAAGTGAATATATGCAGATTAATTTAAAGTCTAAATATATAAATATAAACAAGTCCATATTGAAAACAAAGTACGATCAGACCTATGATTGTGTTAGATAAAACCGCAATTTTTATACGTGTGCTTATAAAACAAATGTTATTGTTTCCAAAAGACCAAAAACAGTTTAAAAAAAAGTATATTTTAACAATATGCATTTGACTAACAGGTCGAACAACTGGTGTTCTTAAAACCTGCTGACTGCTGACTGCCATTGACGATTGCCAAATAAAGTTGATCACACGATGTAACAAAATGAATCTTTATATTCATTTGATACCAAACAGAAAGCAATAAATTTGCGGCTCAAGTCTCAAGTCTATGATTAAGTTGGATAAGAACCGCAATTTTTATACGTGTGCATGTATTTTTTTTTTATTGTAGAGGGGTCTAATACAGCATATAAATGCAAAAATATATAGTAAAATGTGTTTCAAAAAATCTTAACTGGGATAAAGACAAGTATGGTTAATTTGTTGAATTTGGCGGTAGACTTTTGATCTAATTGTCGGCAGTCCTATTGAAACGAACAGTGCGCCTCTCATTGTCAATCTCTTCTTATTTTCATGTGAATCGGAGTTCCTCCATACACGTGCCAAAAAACAAGAAGATCCAAGAAGCCATTAAGAGATATTGATAATGTTCTTTACATTACAAACTTGAATATATTCTGATTTGGTTCTCTTGATATATCCTCCAGAACTAGAATTTAAAGAAACAACTGACTCGGCTTCATCCGCCTCATTTTAAGACATTTTTCTCGAATTCGACATGCGCGGTCATATCAGAATCTTTGACAAACGAGCCCATTTTTATTTTGAAATTATCAATGTCCCAGTCGTTGTAACAATAAACCAACTTCACCTGCATCTTCGATATACATTTCCCAACTCATTCGGTAGTCAAGAACTTGAAACTGCTACTCCGACTTTATAAAATGTCATCAGTTTCGAGCAGTAAGTTGACGAACCATAGTTATACCAAAGAACGTCTTTTTCTAAAACTCGACAGCACAAGGTATCGTGAATTCACAATTTGTAGAGGTTAACTGTTGAAATTTATATTACAGGAACTGGCTCTGTTGCAGAATATAAGGAGAACAGCATCAATAACATGTCGGGAAAACTGTGAATTGCTGTATGTTGACAAGGAAACATTTGCCAAAGTTTGTCCGCAAATATTTGAAAAAGAAATGGAAGAAAAAGAACAATTTCTGATGTATGCTATTGATATTTAGATTTTGATTTAGTAACTAAGTTTTGCCAGTTGATATAATATTTCAGAGCTTTCTTATTGAAAATTTGGTATTCTTGCCAAATTTTGTCAATATAACGATCCTATTCACTACTGTCAAACAAGGTTGAGCTAGCTATAAAACCACGCTCAACCCACCATTTCTTCTTGATTGCTAGCGTTTGATTTTGTCAATTATATTTCACAGATATATTCAAAATCCAATCATCTCCTCCACGAATGTGACCCACCGACGTAGATTAATCACCGGATTTGTACTTACATGAGCAACATAATGGGTAGAGCAGAATCTGCTTACCATTCTCAGAAGCACATGAAATCACCACGAGTTTTGGTTTTGATTGTGTTGCTCATAGTCTAGTTTTCTATGTTGTATTTTGTGTAATACTTTTTTCGTTTTTATCCATGATATTGTTAATTTGTTTTCAACTTATAAGTTTGAATATACATTTGAAAAATTTCGGCTATTTTTATACTGAGTAGTTAATATTTTTGGTATGTTTATATGCTTGTATGCATACTCTTAGTGTTCCATAAGACTTCTTGGCTGACTGATTTAGTATACTATTGCTGATGTATTGAAATGTAATTTTAATGATATATTATGTCATCACTGAGAAAGAAATTTTAGACCAGTTAAAAATTTTGAATGTTAATAAACCAGCTGGACGTGATGGTATCAGTCCTAGAATTTTAAAAGAGGTTGCTAGCTTTATTTCTAAACCATTGACTAAGTTATTTAATATGTCTCTATCAGTTAAACAGGTTCCACTGTTATGGAAAATTGCACATGTTAATCCTATCTTTAAAGGAAAAGGTAGTCCACATTCAGCTCTAAACTATCGTCCAATATCTGTTACTAGTATTGTTTGTAAGATTATGGAAAAAGTTTTATTTAAACATTTGTATAATTATATGAGGAGTAATAACCTTTTGTCAAAGTTTCAATCTGGTTTCCAACCAGGTGATTCTACTGTTAATCAGTTAATCGAAATATATCATAAGATTATTAGTAATATGGATAGTGGTAGGGATGTAAGGTTTGTATTTTGTGATGTATCTAGAGCTTTCGATAAAGTTTGGCATAAAGGACTTTTATTTAAACTGAAACAATCTGGCTTAAATGACCAGCTCTTATCTTGGATAGAAAGTTATCTTTCGGATCGTCAACAAAAGGTAGTTTCAGAAGGCTTTTCGTCAACTCTAAGAAGTGTACATGCAGGTGTCCTCCAGGGATCAGTTTTGGGACCCTTTCTGTTTCTTATTTATATAAATGATATAGTAAATGACATTGCTAATGATATTAGACTTTTTGCAGATGACACCTCTTTATTTGTCATAGTAGATGATGATCATGATGTAGCAGCCGCTTCTTTAACTAATGACTTAGATGTTATCTCAAATTGGGCAACATCATGGACTGTTCAATTTAACTCTAAGAAAACTAAAAATATTGTATTTACTAGAAGGGAAAGGGAGCATCCACCTGTATTTTTTGGGATAAATGGTGAAGAGGTTGAGAAAACAAATATTCACTGTCATCTTGGGATAACATTTCAGTCATCAGCTTCATGGCATACACATATTGATATTGTTTATAAAAAAGCATGCTCTCGTCTTTCTGTGCTTCGCCAAGTTAAGCACTTATTAGATAGGTGTTCACTTATCCGTATTTATTATGCTTTTATTAGACCTATATTAGAATATGGTGATGTTATTTGGGACAATTGTTCCCAGCATGAGACCGAGCTCCTTGAAAATATTCAGATAGAAGCTGCTAGAATTATTACAGGATTACGACGTAATTCCTCCAGACAAAAACTATATATTGAATTAGGTTTAGAAACTCTGGAGAATAGACGTAATAAACATAAGCTTATACTATTCTATAAAATATTAAATGGGATGACACCTGCATACTTATATGAGTTAATCCAGCCATATCTTCCCAGACAAACCCCTTATACTTTGAGAAATGAAAATAACACTCTTCACCCGCCTCTTGCTAGAACTAACTCTTATTTTAATAGTTTCATTCCTTCCACTATAAGACTTTGTAATAGTCTTCCTTTGAGTTTACAAAAGTCACCAAGTTTGGGTATATTTAGAAGTGGGCTGGATAAGTTTTATAGGACTGATGATATATTTAAACCTTTCAACTATGGGATAAGGAAACTTAATATAAGTCATTGTCAACTCAGAAATAATGCTAGCAACCTTAAATCTCATTTATTTAATCAGTTCTTAGGTGAGAACACTTTTTGCACAAACTGTTACCATCCTGTTGAGGATAACAAACATTTCTTTTTTATTTGCCCTAAGTATAATGATGTAAGACAGATCCTTCTTGATTCCATTTACTCCATTGTTGATAATGTTGACATAAATATTGAATTACTACTTTTTGGAAACAGATTATTATCATATGATATGAATATTGCTATTTTTAAATCTGTTCAGAAATATATTAGTGACACTCAACGTTTTGTTTGAAACTTACTTAATTTTTGTTTCATCTAGTTTTATTTTTCATTTTTTTTTCTACACTCCAACGTTAATTCATTTATTCCACTAAGCAAGCTTAGTATCTCATTCAAGCCATATATATATTTCTAATGACTTATAAAGGAATGTTTCAAGGTAATTTAAATAACTGATGATTAATTGCCTATATATTTATATATACTTTGCATTTATTAAGTAACACTGTTAACATATTTTGCTCGTGTGTGCTTACAAGTAGCATGCATGTTCCACTAAATTGCATTATTTTAAATACAGTTGTTGTAATTGAATCATACCTTGTACATGTATTATGGAGAGAGCTTTTATAGGCTGTGCCTGTTGCTCAATCCTTTCATATCTTAATGAATAAAGTATGTTTAAAATCAAAATATATTATGTATATTGTATCAGGATGAATTTAGATTTAATAAATGTTAATTGCCAGTTGATATAATTAAGTTTATATTTAATGCGTTTCCCTCGGTTTTAGTTAGTTACCCCGATTTTGTTTTTTGTCCATGGATTTATTTATGAGTTTTGAACAGCGGTATACTACTGTTGCCTTTGTTAAATCTAATCTGTATTTAAACAATTCTTGTAGGAGTTTACGTGTATTTAGGAACGAAATTTGGAATAAGGAAATGTTAAAAGGACTGTGTGCTGATGCTCAGATCCAACAAGTAAGTGCAGATAGTTTAAACAGTTTTATTTTGTATATATTAAACTGTGGGTTATTTCAAATTTTATCTAGTTACTAAGGTTTAAATTTAGTAAAAAAAAGTCTGAGTAAACCTCATCATTGATACAAGGTTTGAAATTTTGCATTTGCGCCAGACGTCCGTCGCGTCTACAAAGGACTCATCAATAACGCTCAAATCAAAATAAGTTAAAACGGCAAAATGAATACGAAGTTGAAGAGCATTGAGGACCCAAATGCTTTGCAAAATCCTGAAGTAGAAAAGCCTTAGTTTTAAAAAAAAAATCAAAGTTTTGTAAACAGTTAATTATTATTATGACCATATCATTGCTAGTTCATGTCAACACACAGAAGTACTAACTAATGTGCTAGTGATACACTCGCGGAATACAAATACTATAGTGATTACAGGTATGAATGACTAATTGTTTATATTTTATTCTGGTAACAGTACAAAACCAACAAAGTGGTATCAATAGACAGTGAAGATGAGGAATGGATTTACATCTGTATGGAGGTAGGATGTTTGAACATTACATTGGCCGTTAAGTGGCTGCGAACATCAAAACCACACATAACCAACCAGTTGTCCTTTTGGTTTAAAAAACAAACAAGAACGGGATACTTAAAAATTATTTTTAGTATCTTAATCATTGACGTCTTTTATTGAAGTTATTAAAGAATGACTGCAGAGTTGGGGAAACTATAAGCAGTATCATTTATGATGCTTGCGTATAAAGCTGAATAAAGGCAACAGTAGTATACCGCTGTTCAACAGTCTTAAATCAAATCCGGAAACACATCAACTATAAGAGGGAAACAACGAAACAACAGAAGCAATGAAGTGCAACAAAAAACAAATGAAAATGAAAATGAAAATGCAACATAAAAAGAAACGAACTATTAGATAACAACGGTCATATTCCTGATTTGGTACAGGACAGTTTACGAACAAAATAGTGGGTTATCAGTTCTTATCTGCACATGCAGCTACTGTACTCGTAAACACAAAAACAGATGTTTTTATCCTCATTGTTTTCGGCACTTAAAATAACCAAGTTTATAAATTTATGTGATTGACACCTTGTAATGGGTCCTCGACAACTCTTAACTGCAGCAAGATGGCAGATTATCAGCATGAGAGAAGCAGGGATTGCACTGTAACAACTGCACGTATTGTTGGTCATCACCATTCCACTATAAGTCGTTTTGAGAATACAAATCAGACAATAAACGATGTTAAAGACCTTTCGAGGCCAAGAAGACCCTCTATAACATCTGCTAGGGAAAACCAAGCATACTGAAGATTGGCTAGAAGGAAACCAATGGCAAACAATACAATCCTAAAAAGAGAGTGATAACCATACAGGAGCCTTTAAACAAGAACTGTTCGAGATCGGCTCATCGCTACTGGATATCGTGTGCGATAATACCATTTCGGTGACCTTTGCATACGAACAGAAACACATATGCCCGTATCCAATAGAGTGCAGTGCTCGCCAAAGAAGGAAATTAGCGTCGTGGAGGAAGATCCATTGTTCCCATGGACTTCGGTTTATCGTGCTTGGCCCAATTGTAGCCTGAATTTGAACCATATCGAGCATATATGGGACACTATTGGGAGTAAAAAGCCCGAAAGGACACCCAAGTTCAAACACGTCATGAAATAAACAATACTCTGCATCAAGAATGATTGCTGCTACCTTAGCAACAAATAAGTCGTCTTATGGCAGGATTCAAAAGACGTTAAGATGCGGTTATCCGTTTGAATGGAGGCTGCGCACAAATTACTTATTCTGTGGCGTATAACGATCAACCATGATGTGAACAATCATCTAAAGATTAAATTTTGAAATGACTGACATTGTTAAGTTCGACTACAGTGAAAGTTGTAAAATGCATTTTTTTTGTACAAAAAAGACTTCATTACCACTGTTATAAAATATCAAAAAATAACACAAAATGACAAATACCAAATAATATAGTAAGATACAGATATAAATGATAAAATAATGACAAGAATAAAAATACCATCTTATAGAAATAAGTATATATTATCATCATTTGATCAACAGGGTAAATGTTCAGTAATTAGACGATTGGAGTTAGATAAGACACATCATCACAGAAAGAAGGAAAGACATTCAACACCAGTTTTGTCAGATGAAATTATAAATATTATAACCAATATCAATAAAATCAACGAAGACGAAGGTTTGTATATGTCAAAAACTATGTGATGATATTTTTATTTGAAACTAAAGTAACGTGGGGGTGTATTTTGTAAGAGACAGCATCTTCTTTTATTCTTTTCAAAATGAACACTAGTACTCAAAATACGAGGACTTGTGATGGAAGTTTTTTTTATCCAAGATGGCGACTCCAACACCTTACTATCAGTTCAATAGAGTCTCACTTTGCCAAATGAACAGATGAAAATACCAAAAGCACAATAATAAGAATTTAAATGAAAAAAGACAAATATTAAACAACTCAGAAAATAACTCATCATAGATACCAGGATTAAAATTTTATATTTACGCCAGATGCGCGTTTCGTCTACAAAAGTCTCATCAGTGACGTTCGAATTAAAAAAAAACCTGTCAACATTGTACAAAGGTCTAATAATACTAAGAATTTAAACACAAATGACACAATGAAAAAGCTACCATTGAATATAAGGAGAGATGATTTTAAATGTGATAGATCAAATATTTGAATCTGAAATGACATATTTACTAAAAGATGCTTTTAAGTATTCCCCTTTTTATATTATACGGACTGATGATTCTGTATGTTTCATAAGAAGAAGAGGAAGAAGAGGAGGACTCATCTGATGAAGAGGCAACAAAAGAAAGAATGTTAGAATCAATGGCATTAGACTACAGGCGTGATGGAAAGGTGACTTATTATGTATATGCCAATTGTCTGACTTCGGGAATTTTAAACTACAAGTATAAGTAAACATTAATATACAAAAACGAAAAAAAAATGATGTGTCGTATAAAAATGTAAACTCTCCAAAATAGACTACAAAAATGAGCAAAACCCATATCGTATGAACTACAAAAAGCAAAGAAATGATAAATATGAAATAATTCTAACAAGAAAACTTGCTGCCTCATTGTTTATAAAACGACAAACGAAGAACAAAATGATATACAGCAGGAAATAAATCCAATGAATATCAGGCGTTTGAGTTTGTACTGTATTACTGTCACGTAATGTGGTCAATTTAGCGGTATTATTTTTACATTGCCATATTAGCAGGTGGTTTGGCTAGCCACAAAACCAGGTTTGATATTTTTTTTTATTTAAAAAAATGTCCTATACCAAGACAGAAAAACGGCAGTTTTATCAAATAGTCTGTTTCTCTATGTATATTGCATTGTTTGGTACAGGCACATGCATAATGCTGTTATGCTACATATTTAGTGATTTTTGTAATAGGTTATTATTCAATTTCAATAAATATATTAAAATAATATATCTATATTTCGTTTTTCATTTTGTAACACCATGTTTTGTCACTTCCAGCGTAAAAAAATGGAAGAAAAAGCTGACGACAATAAAGAAGTAGAAAAGAAGAAGTTGATGTCCTTGACAGGTCCTACAACTCTGACATCATTAATGACACAAGATAAGAAAAGCAAGGATGGAAAGGATTATATTTATGTTCATATAGGTGAACTAAAGAAAAAAGAAATATTTGTAAGTTATTCCATAAAGCTCATTTTCTTAGAAAACGACGTTATGAAAAACGCAATATTTGTAAGTTATCTGATGAAGCTCATTTTATAAGAACACGACGTTATGAAAATTATACAATCAATAATTTTGAAAGCAACAACAAATTGTGTCTTCAGTTTTCTTTATTGTGTTTTGTTTTCAATTGTTTGTCTGTTTTTTTTCTTTCTTCATTTTTATGAGTTTGAATGTCACTCTTGTATATTTCGCCTCCCTATTATACTAAGAAACAACAGATGTTTAGCTCATAATTTAATTTAAGAAGATATAAATCAAATTAAAAAAAACATCAAATGTGGAAATTGATATGTAAGCATCAAATGCTTTGCTAATCGACACTCAGTCAAAATGTCACAATGGACAATCCACACTCAGTCAAAATGTCACAATGGACAATCCACACTCAGTCAAAATGTCACAATGGATAATATGACATAATCGCTAATTTACAGATTATACAAGCAATTCGTAAAATGGACTGAAAATTATATGTAATGTCGGTTTCATTCGTTTTTCCCAATTACTCCTGTCGAAAGAGTGTGTTGTATCAGTAACACAACCCTATTATAAAGTCCGTATAGTACTTACAAGATCGAAACGTATTAATCATATCACCTTGCGATAGGGCAAGGATACTGATGCAAAAGGTGAGATCGTATGTCATAAATTCTGCTCACTGAAATGTCCATTTCTTATCATAAAATCCAAGAAGCTATTTTGTAGTTGAGGTTCTGTATGCATTCTACTTCATAAAAGTCGGACATTAGGAATGCACCATTGCATCTCTTGAAATACCAACTACATGTTGAAATATCAAATGAAAAATATTTTATCATTAAATATCTAGCAATTTTATGGTATCATCTTCTTTGTATAACATGTCGGAATCAGTGTGGTTCTCAACAATGCAAGATTGAAAGAATATATGTTTTACACTGTTGATAAAACATAAAAAATTCCCTTCATACGAATACTGGAAAAATCCAGATTTGAACGACATTCTTAATGGTCTCATTGCCTCGTTTTAGAATATTTCCAACTATTATCACCAATTCAAATTTGTGTCTACATTAAATACCCCCACAAAAACGGGCGATATCTTTTTGCGCCATAATGAACTCATTCGCGCTACAATTATTTGCACCAATGCTACTTTTGCGCATCTCCATGCTACTGTGATATCGTGACAACAAATCGCCTGCACTGCAGCCGTCCCGCTAGACCACACGACCACCTGGGCTCTCGTGGTCGTGTGGTCTAGCGGGACGGCTGCAGTGCAGGCGATTTGGTGTCACGATATCACAGTAGCATGGGTTCGAATTCCGACGAGGGAAGAACCAAAAATTTGCGAAAGCAAATTTACAGATCTAACATTGTTGGGTTGATGTTTAGACGAGTTGTATATTTATTTTTAATTATACAGTTATATATACCAACTAAATAATTGATTCCCCCCTCGATCGCTCCAACTCTTTCTGTTATTATTTTTTTTAATGTTCTCCATCAAGTTTGAAGAGCTCTGAATTAATTTGTTTAGAAGGTATCTCAGATAACATATCAGTTGCTTTTCATTTGCAAGCTGCTCTTTAAATCTGTCTTTCTATTTTCTGAGTATTCTAATGAAATTTAAATGCCTACAATGAAGTACAATGTGACTTATTGTGCATCTCTATCTAATTTCTCCATTTCTCTCAAACAAAAGCCTTACATTATTTGTGTACTTCGACAACGATGACATGTTTTGCTTGATCCAACTCTATTTCTCCAACGATACATCACACATCTTTACATGTAAATTACTATTCTGTTAATGATATTTTTCTTACTTTTGATGAGCAGGATTCAGTCTTATCTAAAGTTGATAGGTCAATTATAGTACATGTAACATGAATGGTAAAAAATATACAGGTAATTGTGGCGCAATTTGATTCCATTTATTGGTGCAATTAATACCATCAAAAAATAAAGAGTGGCGCAATTAATCAGTTAATACCTTTTCAAAGCTTTAATTGGCGCAAATTCATTCTGACGCAAAATTCTTAGTCTGTTCGTTTTTAAAGTGATAAAGATTATAACTCAATGTTTCAATTTTTGACATTTTTACCTAGTGTGTCTGTTTGCCATCTTCACATATAATTGTCAATATATTGTTGTGGTTTTTTTTTCCCATATCAAAATTGTTCGTAAGAGTTGTCTTTCATTAATATTCTCAAATATGTTGTATAATACTTTCAGATTTATGTTTTATTTATATTTATATTTAAAACAAAAAAAAAGCGTTTCTGTGTGAGCTGCATTTGAAAATCCCTGTACCAAGTCAGGAATATAGCAGTTGTTGTCCATTCGTTTGATGTGTTTTATCATCTGATTTTGCCAATTGATTATGGACTTTCCGTTTTGAATTTTTCTCGGAGCTCAGTATTTTTGTGATTTTACTTTTTACATTGTCGTTTTTTTGTGTTGCACTTTAGTATTTCTGTTGTTTCGTTGTTTTCTTCTTATAGTCGATGTATTTCCCTCGGATTGAGTTTGTAACCTGTATTTATTTTTCTCTCAACCGATTAAAATGACTTTCGAACAGCGGTAAAATACTGTTGCATTTTTTCTTCAACTGAGTCGGTTCATATACATCACTACCTTCAAAAATTGAGCTTTGAACGTTCCTGCTATTCCAGAAAAACGCGACAGATGCATGACGTTTATCAAATGATGTTTTCGTACGACTGTCATACAAGTGAGAGGTAAAGCAAGATATAAAACGTTTTATGCACCATCAAGAAAACAATGCATGTACCAAGTCAGGAATATGAATATTGCAGTTGGTATCCATTCGTTTGATGGGTTTGAACTTTGATTTTGCCGTTTAATTAGGGCGTTTTGAATTTTCCTTAGAGTTTGTTTTTTGTTGGGGGAATTTACTATTCGGATACATATCTCTTCAACTGTGTCGGTTCATATACATAATTTGCCTTCAAAAGTAAGGCTTTGAACGTTCCTGCTGAAGGTTATTCCAGAAAAGCGCTTCGGATGCATGAAGTTTATCAAATGTTGTTTTATTGTTTTTAGTCGTATTGCAGTTTTGGAAAGAAAACATGATGCAAACACAGATATGCGAATAAGATGACATTTGACATCTTTGTGGGATATAAGTTATTTGGTTTATATTTTATATATTTCAGAACTTTTACGCTATTTTATATCCATCGAGAGCCCCTCCTCACAGCTCGGTGATTTTAGTCAGCACCGGCTCAACGTTAATGCGGATTAGGAGAAAAGTGTTCTTTAAAATTGCCACAAGAGAAGCTAAAGCGTTAGCCAACAATGTTGCAAAACTTGAAAGGTATTTTATAATTTACTACCTCAAGTTAGTTTATAAGAAGTTTGAAAATTCATACAATGATTAAAAGAAATTACAAATCAAGGTAACAAAATTTGAGGGAATGCACGAATTTCATAAATGAGCAAGATTGAAAACGTCTAAAAAGATTTAAAACATGTCGTCATAAGCAAATGCCTTTACCAAGTGAGGAATATGTCAGTTGTTATCCATTCGTTTGATGCGTGAAGCTTTTGATTTTGCCATTTGATTAGGAACTTTCCGGGTTTTTTTCTCTGAGTTCAGTTTTTTTTTATGTTACTTTTTCAGAAAGTTTCAGTTAACATCATTCCAAATATAATATCTTTTCAGTAAAGATAAGGTTAAAACCTAATGTACAGGTACTTTTTAGCTGGTTATAATTTCTGGATATTGCCTCTTTTGCAAATTTCCTGTATTTTACATAGACATCGTGAAAAAATATAATCTTTTAAAAAATTCAAATTCATATGATGAAGACATTATCTTTCAATCAGTTTAATTGAAGTCTGGAGCTGGCATGTTAGTTTATAACTGCTAGTAGTCTGATGGTATGTAAGGTTCATTGTCATTTTGTTTATTTTCTTTGGTTACATCTTCTGACATCAGACTCGGACTTCTCTTGAACTGAATTTTAATGTGCGTATTGTTATGCGTTTACCTTTCTGCATTGGCTAGTGATATAGGGGGAGGATTGAGATCTCATAAACATGTTCAAACCCGCCTCATTTTTGAGTCTGTCGCAAGTCAGGAGTCTCTGGCCTTTGTTAGTCTTGTATTATTTTTAATTTTAGTTTCATGAGTACAATTTGGAGTTTAGTATGGCGTTCATTATCACTAAACTAGTATATATATTTGTTTAGGGGTCAGCTGAAGGACGCCTCCGGGTGCGGGAATTTCTCACTTAATTTGAGACCTGTTGGTGACATTCTGCTGTTGTCTTCTCTATGGTCGGGTTGTTGTCTCTTTGACACATTCCCCATTTCCATTCTCAATTTTCAATTAAGATATTTGTATCATCTAGCTCAGTTTAAAAAATCTTGGGATCAAGATAAAAAAAAAGATGATCCACCAAAGACAATGAACGTACATTTAATAATTAATCATCAATATAAGAAGAGTGTTCTAATTTCAGAAGTACCCGTGTCTATTGATCAGTCCTTACCACGAGACCCTATATTTCAATTCATAAGTTTAACATTATTTGAATTACTTGATTCCCTTCCTGATACATTTGTTCCGTGTCACTTTTCATAATGTTCAATCGTCGTAAGAATGACAGATATTAGAAAATTTAGCCTTACACCTATTTTAACTAGCTTGATTTAAATTTATAGATTTGTGACTGACGAACAGCTACTTGAAGCATATAAAGAGATGGCCAGCTGGGATGAATTCAAGTATCGAGTTGTACAAGAATCTGTTGGTCCAAACAAAGAAAACTTGAGAAAGAAGTTAACCCATCATCAAATACGTTTAGTTCATGATCGACGGGAAAGGTCACACAAATTGTTAAAGACACTAGAGAAAAATAACAAAATCGCTAAAAAGATTGAAGAAACAGAAGATAGCGAAGAAAGAGAAAAAAGAAACAAAATGTTGGAAAATTTGAGACTAAAACAGAAGTCTGTGAGTGAACAACAGTTCCAACTGTGTAAAATTGTAAGGAAGGATAGAAACGACACTGTAATAGGGAGACGCACAGTGACGTCATCGATGACATCAGCACAACCGGTTAATCCAGTGTTACAAGAAATCCGTGACGTTCGTGATGCACCTACATTAGATTGTTTACCGAAAAGGAGAATGTCAAGGAGATATTCACAAACAACATCTTTAGGTGCATGTTTACCGCTTCCATCCGACAAACCAATACCAAGCAACTTAGCATTAGACTATAAATGACAAAACTTCTCACAAATAAACACACACATTCAGATTTATTAAGTTTCAATACCAACTGCAGATAGTATTTCATATGTTAAACAAATTCAATGATTTGACAGTTGATTCAATGTTAATGTTAATATGTTCATAGTATTTTTAATATCTGTAACAAACTGTGTGTAAGTTATCTGAAATAAATGTCCACTACGTTTCGTGCAAGATTACTTCATCTGATCTAGCATTTTCAAGCCTTTGCGTTTTTCGTTTCTCATAATATTGGCTTTTTCTCTTATATTCGTTCACTTGTTCTCTCTTTTTCCGTTTGAAGAATCCAACCTTTAGGAAAGAAAAAAAACCTATTTTGTAGATATACTTTCGGTCAAATTTTTAGTTTGAATCATGTATACATATCCATCATTAAAATCATACAAAGAAGTATTGAATTATTCTTTGAAAGAGACAAAAAGATCAGAAATACAAACAAAACTAAATATATAAGAAGATACGGCAATGACAGAGCATCCCAATGACCTGCACAAATCACTTAAAGTCAGAAGAAGTTAATGTAGATTTATATTATTAGTGATAATATTATAATATATAAAAAAGAAGATGTGGTATGATTGCCAATGAGACAACTATCCACAAAAGACCAAAATGACACAAACATTAACAATTATAGGTCACCGTACGGCCTTCAACAATGAGCAAAGCCCATACCGCATATAGTCCGCTCTAAAAGGCCCCGATCAGACAATGTAGAACAATTCAAGCGAGAAAACTAACGGCCTTATCTATGTAAAAAATGAACGAAAAACAAAAATGTAACACATAAACAAACGACAACCACTGAATTACAGGCTCTTGACTTGGGACAGGCACATACATAAATAATGTGGCGGAGTTAAACATGTATATATAATCACAATTAGGATTTTCAAATAAATTATTAAGTTGAAATTACAACACAAGCAGTTGCATTATCATATTCACATACACAAATAAAGAACAATATTTGATTAACCTTTAAATTTGTATCAACAACAATCCTTAAAAATGCGTAAACCAAAAGGAGCATATAACCAGATTCAGAAACAAAGTATAAAACTTGGGAAAAAATTTTGAAAGATTTTTTTTTCTTTGTTTCTGGAATATCAGCGTGAACAGTGATGAATAAACATCACCTAGTTTAAGTGATCGTATCAACACGAATAAAAATGAATGTACAAACCTTCCACATAACTAAGCCAATGACGAGAAGTAAGATTATACCAGCTAAAATACCTCCGACAATAATCCACAAGTTAATAGATTGTACTTCACGCTCAGTTTGTGCAGGATATAATATACTACTGACCTATAAGATAAAATATATTATTTGATTCTGAATAAGAATGTACTTTTTAGTTGCAACCTAAGTTTTTCTTTTTACAAACAATGTCGCATATATTTCGTTACAAAATTCTGAAACTTATATCAAATTTAAGAATGTATCTCCCTCATGCAAAGCTCTGATTCCTTTCCTGGTAAGCTCTTCACATTTTTGATAAGCGTTCCATGCAGGGCTTTTATAAAGATGAGGCAGTAATCACAACATAAACACGATGTATTTTGAATACGTGATTGTTGTCTCATTGACGTATACCTAACATTTACTTACATAATAGACAATTTATGTATAGCATATTTATCATTTTCTTGGTAAAACAAATTCGTTATTGAGTAAGTAAGAGATTGACATAAAAAAGTGTTGTACAGCATTTTACTATATCATATCTAACATTCAAATCCACAAAAAGGTTATTCTTCCTCACTAAAAGTTTGTTTATTGAGTTTAATGTGAAGTTTATTTGAATGTTCATTCGTTTATTTTCGTCAGTCAAGTTGTTGTTTGTCCTTTTTTATGCCCCCTTTTTACTTTAGCTGTATTTTGGCAAATTGTTAAGGTTTTTATGGTCCTATGCTCTTTATTTTCGTATTTCGTATTTTATTTGGACTTTTTAACCTTTTTTGATTCCAGCGTCACTGATGAGTCTTTTGTAGAAGAAACGCGTGTCTGGTGCAAATACAAATTTTCAATCCTGGTGTCTATTATGAGTTTATATGTCTCTTTATACTATTCTATAAAGCACTGAAATAAAATAAAAACTTTATTCCTGTACCACTTAATTCTTTTATAGATACAGAATTTGGTTTGGAAGTTTTGATTTAGTTTCAGTTAGTCCAAAAGCTAATCAAATACCTTAAAATCTTTCATGTTTGTGTTGATCGGTGTAAGCATATATTTTCTAATCAATAAATTCTAATGTGTTCTAATTTTAAGTTTTAGTCTTAGATTCTTGTTTTTGTGTAAGTTGTTAAGGGTTTTAAACTATGTGTACTCTCAGATCTGAACATTAACATTGTGTCTCTAGATTTTTGTTTGTTTTTGTTCTCATGTTTTGCTGTTGAACTTCCTGTTCCATGTACGGGCAGGATTTTGCGCCCAAACGTGTTTGAATCCCACCACATTCTTGATGTGTCTGTCCTAATTTAGAAGTCTGTAATTCAATTCAATGGTTGTCGTTTGTTGATGTAAACCATATTTGTTTTATTCGTTTGTTGATATACACCATTTATTGTCGCTTATATCGTGTACATGAATCTGATTGTTAGTTTTCCCCTTTTAATTGTTTCACATTTGTTATATCAGGATCTTTGATAACTAGCTATGCAGTATTGGAATTGTTGAAGGACATACGGTGATCTACTGTTGCTTAATATATCATTTGTCATTCCATTTTCATAAACTTACATAGATATATACTGCACAGCTTTGATTGTTCCCTTTTAAATTTTCGTAGAACTAAAGACAAAACAATTAAAATAGATTCCATTTCGTCTCGCTATAAAACAAACCGTTCTGTCTATTAAAATGAATCACTTACCTTTGTTGTGTCATTACGGAGAAGTTCAAATGGAAAATCTGTTTCAGTCGGGAACACATATGCTGTTGTAGTGAAATACACAGATTTCTCCTTTAAAATTGTAATAAAAAAAATATACAGTAATAAATTTATTAAAAAAAAACTTCCAACATTCAACAGACTGAATTCTTTGTATTCTTTGTTCTATCTTCATTTCCGAACATTTTTTTTCTATTTCTGAAGGTTATATTATTAAAAGCTGAATATTAAAGCAACATTAAGCATATTGCAATGAATCAGAAAAAACACACAATGTTTGATACACATTATTTGCACAGTAAAACACGTTCCGTCTACACGACACATTAGTGGCACTGGATTCAAAACAGTTATAACATAAAATACAAAGTTAAACAGCATTGAAAACCAAAATATTCAAAAAAGTTTACCAGATAAAAGAGTTTGTATTTCTAATCATTAGTATACTTTGCTAATATGAAGATATTAAGATGAAAAACGCAAATAACCAATGAAGCCAGAAATCGGGAGCTGAGAGATTGGTTTTTGATTAGATTATTATTTGATTTACCTGTATAAAACTAAACTTAGTTGAATCTAATTCAAACGATACAGTTATTCTGGTAGATCTGTCTACAGCCAGCCGTTGTAAAAAACATCTGATAAGGAGACAACTCGTATCGTATATGTCATCACATACCTGTAGTGTAAATGATATCTCGTAAAAGTTGTGCTGACAATTAATATATACTATTATAGTGTGGTCTGATGTTGTTTATATCACACCAGTAGCATAATTTCTTTAACTTTACAAATGTGAAGTCAGCACAACTAAAGTGCCAATCTGCCAAAGAATCAGACAGCTGTGAAAAAATGGTAAGCAAAAAAATCGCTAAACTCTACAATGATTTAAATCCAGAATGTATACAGGTGCACGAATATGACATTTGTTTCTTGCCCCTTTTAGTATTTCAAGATGTTTTTGGTGAATTTGACAGTTTAGGGAAGTTAACTCCATAAAGTGTTCTTTAATTTTTTTTATGAAAGTTACCATTATCTGTCGAATTACCATATACGCACAAATCGTAGGTAGTCGTAACGCTTGGATATGATAGTAACGTATTGAGGTAATGCAATCATAACGATTCAACTTGAGCAAAAAATTGTGATACTAATGATCACAATCTGGAATATTACAATTTTCTTATAAAAACTATTAGTAGTGGAACTGCTTTTTAATGGACCTGGCAATTTTCATTGACTTATCGACCATTAAAAGTCATTCTATATGACCTAATAAGTTCATTTAATGAAAACAAATCAAATAATTTACTATATCCTTGACTGGTGTTACTGTAGAAGCTGTAGAACTAGGTGTTGTAATAACATTTCCACCATTCATATTTGGGTTTATTGTTGAGTTGTTTATCGACATAAGTGTACAGTCAGTGGTATTACTGCTAGTACCAACCTACAATATAACACAAGTTTAAAAAAAACTGGGAAATATAGAAAGAAAAAAGATTTGACCAATAACAACATATTTTGAAAAAATAACACCTTTTACTCCTCAAAATTTGCAGGTGTTAGAAATATTTTAATTTTTTGATTATTTTATCCAACAGCACAAAAACAAAATGTGTAACACATACCTTTAATATAAAAAAGAAGATGTGGTATGATTGCCAATGAGATAACTATCCACAAAAGACCAAAATGACACAAACATTAACAATTATAGGTCACCGTATGGCCTTCAACAATGAGCAAAGCCCATACCGGATATAGTCAGCTATAAAAGGCCCCGATAAGACAATGTAAAACAATTCAGGCGAGAAAACTAACGGCCTTATTTGTATAAAAAAAATGAACGAAAAACAAATATGTAACACATAAACAAACGAC
This sequence comes from Mytilus trossulus, assembly GCF_036588685.1. NCBI lineage: Eukaryota > Metazoa > Mollusca > Bivalvia > Mytilida > Mytilidae > Mytilus > Mytilus trossulus. Next base: position 2,572,691 of record NC_086374.1, read on the forward strand.
AACCACTGAATTACAGGCTCCTGACTTGGGACAGGCACATACATAAACAATGTGGAGGGGTTAAACATGTTAGCGGGATCACAAAACTCCCCCTAACCTGTGACAGTGGTATAACAGTACAACATAAGAACGAAGTTTACATGTTTAAGTTTACATGATTTTACAATGTTCATAAGTATATATTATTTTTACAATTTACCCTAGAAGATATGTTGTAAAACATGATATGGAGGATAATGAAAAATGATGAATTACAATGGCTATTTTGTAACTACTTCTCACTTTTATGGAGGATCCATACAAAACCCTCTCTTGGTTCTTGTATTGTGGTAGTGTTATAAAGACTTCTGATGAAATCATTGGGCTAGGTCCTGTATTATATACATCATAAGTATGAATGAACGGTAGATTTTTAGATGAAATGGAAACAAATCCTTGTTCTGGTTGACTTTTTCTGAAAATTTAAAAACAATATGAAGTTAAATTGTATAACATGCATAAAGGCAACTGTGGTATACCGCTGAGCAATAGTCACGAATCGATTACGCGAAATCGAATCAGAGTTACAAGTCAAAATAGTCATCAAAGGAAACAAGGTTTAAACCGAGGGAAACACATCAAATATAATAGAAAAACAACGGTACAACATAAACACTGAACTGCAACATAAACAAACACTAGTAAACATTGAAGCAGACTATTTTAAAATAACATCTGCTTTATTCCTGATTTGAACATTTTAAAAAACAAAATGGTGAGTTGAAGCAAGTTTTATGGCTTAGGACATAGAAGTACATAAATAGATAAAACAATTCACTACTTGACGTTAAAAATAAGGATATCAAAAGGAAGCAATTTAAACTTTACTTTTACGTAAAAGGACGGATGATAAAACTATCGTTACACGAGAAAAAAAATACCCAATCAAGTTTATATAGTTGGGCGTTTGGTTTTGTAATTTTGATTTATCTTTGCGTTCGATAATTATGTTTTTAAATCTAAGGGGTAATAATGTTTAGATATTTTTTAGGCCAATTTTTCCAATATTAATATAAAGATAAGATCGCAAATCAGACAACTTTCTACTGGAGACCAAATGACAAAGAAGTAAATAACTAAATTCAAAAGGGTACGTTATCCTTACCCTGTTACTTGTACTAATGAATGAAACTCGATGGGTACAATCAGCTGAGCTGCATTATTACCAATATTATTGTCCACGCCTGCAGGAACACGAGCTATAGCATTGAGTTCAACATTAAGAAGAATGTCTGTAGCATTTAAATCTCCTTGGTGCAAAGACTCAACCGAAACCTCAAATATGAGATGAAATATAGCTTTCTGTTGTTGAAATAAAACGTTTCCGCAGTCACAGCTGATAGTTGTATTATCCATGCCCTCCTCACAAACCACCGGCACAGATCCTCTTTGAAGTAGTGCTCGATGAGCAACATATTTAGTGTTATTACTATGTTTGACAACGACATTTGGAGCAAAAGCCGGTTCATCTCTGTTTTCTAATACAACTGTTATAACCAATTGTCTTGTTTGACCATGAACAATGTTATGCTGTTGTGTTTGTAGGTTGATAACCAAATCAGGATTACATTGCCCCTGGCAGCCAGTTTGAAAGTTTGCCTAAATCAAAGAAGATACCAGCGTAGTGTCACATGGAGAATTTAAAATACATTGCGTTAAATCTCTTATTATTATTCATGAGAAATAAATGCATGCTTGTATATTTGTCTGATGCGCATGCAATGTGTTTATCTAAATGATTTGACATTTCAAAGTATGTTGATGAGTACTTTTATGAATTATATCAGTTGAGCAGAACAGCGAAGGATAGAAAAACCTTAACCTAATATTTCGAAATAATAAAAGAAACCTTCAATAATAAATTGTTTTGAGTATTGAAATTATCAAATAAAAGATATATATACTGTTGAATTATTTATCCCTTCCACAAAAAAAAAAACCCAAAATTATTGTCATTTGAAACAATCATTAGAAATTTACCAACACAGATTTGTCCGAAAATTTTGTTTTCACTTGCCTTTTATTTGTGCACAAAGAATGTGCAAATTAATAATTTTAATAATTTTAAATTGTATAAACTGTACAATACAATTTTTAAACTGTATGTCTGAATCTGTTAGTAAAGAAGTCACGTTTAAACCAAATCATTTTTGATTTGTTTTTGAAGAGATGACTTAGATTTTATCGTTCAGACTAATTTTTCCAATAGTTTACCTTCTCATAAGCAGCCATAAATAATGAAAGAAATAACGCATCAAAAACGAAAACGCATAGAGTATCGCATCAACGATAGATATAAATGTGTTTAACAGTAAGATACCGTTACGTGTTTATACCTTGTCAGATACACTAGTTTTTGAAATAGGATTAAGGACTGGTAAAACTTGTCCAGATATTGAGTCTTCTTGTAAACTGTAGTTCATTTTGACCACCATGTCATCCTCTAAAGACGCAAAAAATTGTCTGTCAGCTGCCTACCAATCAGATGGAAAATAAACTATGTATAATTGGTTTAACATATAAAATAAATATAATTGACCGAAATGGTCATATTTATATAAATGTTCGAAAATATAAAGTCAGTGGATTTGTTTTTATCTTATTTCATTTTAGGTCATCGACTGAGAGTATTTTCTGATATAAACCATTTTGTTAACGTTAAAATGCGGTTCTATGCACATATTCTTTTATCAGCGATAACAATATTAACTTTAATATATTAACTTTTGCTTTTAGTTCGATTATTTTGATAAACGACTCAAAAATAAACTGTTCAATATAGATATGAGTACGTACTGTAACTCGAATATAAACTATATCACAAACTTGTCGACCTTTTGTGATGATTAATTTTTGTCTGTATAATTCTCTTACTGTCGTTGAGTTATAAACAATATGAACTCTGCTAGATTTCCTTTGTTTTGTTCTGTCTGTATCAGCATACAGATGGTAGTTTACTTCTGTAATTGTATATTAATAAATAACGATTAAATTAAGTATAAGCAGTCCATCTCCTCCAAGCACCTGCAACCATGACTACTGCGTATAATCCTTAATTTTCTTTATATAAAAGGCAATAGTTTACCTCATTCTTGAATTTTATCACCTAGCTTTAACTTGAACAAAATCTGTCTGACATAAATATATGTCTGTCATTTTTCATGATTTAATTAAATATTCTAGCACTGTGTCAATACTATTTTTATTGGATTAGAGGTCTCTAATGATGCCAATACTATTTCTACTGGACTATAAGTCTCTGATGATATCATCAGCCGAGTAGCCAGTGCTTTAGTACTGCCATGATTTGAACAATATTTCTTAGTTCTCCTGTGATATATTCAGAAATAATCTCAAACTTAAGGATCTAAATCCTGTATGTAAATTTGAATCATTTGACTATTATTTCAAGTCTCTTTCGGTACTTATTCATCTTTGGTTTATAATGTATTTGTTTTGAACGTTTCTGATTGAGGTACATCAAGAAAAATGCGCCGAACACCAAACATTTATAAATTATGACAATAGTACTTTGAGAATTTTTCAGAGCAAATAATGAGTTGTTCTTATTGCTTATATAATACGACAATTGAGGGTTAAATTTTTCGTTTTAGACCACACATATTCATCAATATACCTGTTTACTAAACAATTTATACCCTATGTATTAAGCTTACCTGTTAACTTCATAAATACATACATACCTATACTGTTAACCGAATCCAATTTATTTCCATTGAACGAAAAACATATGTTTACAGTTGTACACGGTTCCGTGCTACTCCCATCAGAACAATCGAGTGCACTAGAATTTAGAGGAATTGGAGAGGGTAATATCTGCATACGGGGCATGACCACTACAACTGGTCTAGACCGGAATAACATCATTTTATTGTCAATTGGTGAACCTATTGTAAAATCTGTTAATAAAATGACAAACAAAGTTACATTCGATAGTTACATCACCAAAATTGTAACCAGCCATAGGCAACACCACAGATGCCAGTAGTTAAGCATGAAATGCTTACCATTACTTCTATCCCCCCAAGTTTGGGTATTTTTGGAAGTATCAGCGCTGCTTAGTTTAACGTTTGTTTTCTATTCATTAATTTGTGAACTTGTTTGTCGGTTCTCGTTTTTTTTTTACCTGTCATAACTTTTGTATTCCGCCTTTTTTAAATTTTAATTTGATATTAATTTTAGATTGTCTGTCTGAAACTGTTTTACGTGTAAATTTGCAGTTAAGTTATTGAAACAGTTGGTTTCAACATATTTATTCATTATAGTGGATTGGGGAATAAGTTATTACAACTGCTACTAATCCCTTCCCACTTTGCAGTTGTTTCATTTATTTGTAAATATAATATAATAAGGTGTCAAGATATTATATCAAATATCACAACTTACCTGAATATAAATTTAAATCCATGTCATGAGATTGGCTTATAAACAAACCAAAATTCTTTATTCCGGAATCAATTTTTTGTCCATATATTTTCTGTGAATATTTCATGTTGACTTCACCAGATTTCCCGTTGTAAATGTAGACTACACCGGTACCCTCAAATGGAGCTGATATTGCTATGTCTGTTTAATACAAGAAAACAAATATACATAAAATATTCCTGTTTGAATTTTTAAAAGGCACTGCTTTCCTTCTATAAAGGTTTTTATTCTTTCAAGAGCGCTGTTTTTGAATTAAATTTTAATGAAGTTCACAATGCCCTTTTTTTTTGCTGGATTTCGTTGATTTGATTAGTTTCGGAATAGTAGTTTTCCAATGAATTATTGACAGGAAAAATTTCTTCTATTCAAGTCAAGTTTCATACGTTATACTCATCAATTGATTGCAGTAATCTTGTTGAATGTGATGTTTAAAACAGTAACCGAAGTAAAATGTTGTTTTTCAATCATAACCTACCATCCACACCATCTGCATTTATATCACCAAGATTGACCATGGAAGTTCCAAATCTACCACCAGGGCTATTGTCACCAGACAGTGTGGCATTTATTGGATTCAAAATGTCAATCTGAAAGTAATTCATTAAAATTTTCAATCATTTTGCATTTAGCTAATGCAGGTATTGACATTTACGGTATCAGCAAACAGCTAACATCTTAAATTCAGAAACAATCTTAACATTTCGATAGTCTTCTAAAAGAGAAGCCAACATTTAATCAAATAAAAACAATGATAGATTTAGGAACTTGGGACTAATGAAACCTCCTCTAAAATGACCATTTGTTCCTCCTGTTTAGTTTTAATATATGGCCATATCTAGGGTGTTCATATTATATCCTTGTAGTATTGTTTAAATCGCCTTCATTCTACTTCGTAATAATCGAAGATGTATGAAAGCAATTCCGTCTATATAATGAGTATACCCACTTACATTTCCAGTTCCAAGGAAGATATACACCGCTCCAGTGTCGGTAGTACCTACAGGATTCCGTTCTAAATACATGAATGGTGCTGCCACCATTATGTCATCCTTTCCATCTCCATTATAATCACAGACAATAACATTGTATCCAAACCCTGAACCAATCTGTCAATAAAAACCACATATAATAACATTGTATCCAAACCCTGAACCAATCTATCAATTATAATCACATATAATAACATTGTATCCAAACCCTGAACTAATTTGACAATTATAATCACAGACAATGACATTGTATCCAAACCCTGAACCAATCTGTCAATTATAATCACATATAATAACATTGCATCCAAAACCTGAACCAATATGTCAATCATAATCACAGGCAATAACATTGTATTCAAACCGACCTGTCAAATATAATCACACACAATAACTTTGTATCCAAACCCCGAACCAATCTGTGTATTATAATTACAGACAATAACATTGTATCCAAACCCTGAAGCGATCTGTCAATTATAAGCACAGACAATAACATTGTATCCAAACCAATCTGTTAATTATAATCACAGAAAATTATTCAAACCCAGATCAAAACTGTCAATAATAATCACCGAATGACCAATAAAAGAACAAAAATAGTGCAAATAGTTATCAAAGGTACCAGGATTATAAGTTAATAATATATTTATTAACTTATAATCCACTCATTACTTCGATTGTTTCATAACTTTTCTTATGGTTGATGTATTTATGAGATGGAAACCCCAAAGTTTACATATTTGTGAGTATGTGAGTATCTATATTCGTTTTATTTTTGGTCAGAAAAAGTCGCCACAACTAGCTGATTTACAAAGTAATTTAAACTAACAAAACTTCTTCTATATACAATGTATTGTTAAAACATATTTATTATAAAAATACAATAACAGCATGCACAAAAATAATTACGGTGTGCAATTATTTTGTTCAATCAGTACGTTGCACGGACATATATATTTTTTATGGCATTTAATACAATCTGCCCTCTATTTTTAACTTAAAGTTTACCTGGTTCCCAGAGAATTGCTTAGAAATGACCATGTTCTGGTTAAATCCACAAACTAACACTACCTGAAATGTTCAAACTTAATATTTGTAATTATCTTAATATTTTCCCTCTTTATTATTCTATTTGTGTTTGTTTGGTTTGTGTGCTTTGCGTTTATAATATTTTTGTGTTAATTTGTTGCATGTATGATTTTAGTTTTTCATTGATTAAGATTTTACCACAATGTTGACTTTTGTTCTCCTATTTTGACACTTTTACCTATTATGTGATGTTTTTTATGCAATTGTCATACAAATGAGAGGTTTAGCAAGCTTTGAAACCAGGTTTAATCGACCATTTTCTACGTAAGAAAACACCTGTAACAAGTCTAGAATATGACAGTTGGTATCGAATTGTTCGATGTGATAAAAAAATATCGTCATTTGATTAGGGATTTTCCGTTTTTTATTTTCCTCGGATTTCGTTATTAGGTGATTTTATTTGTTATATATGAGAAATTCCACATGTCTTTGAAACACCGAACTGTATAAAAAACATATTTTTTTTTATATGTAAATCATTTCGAGTTCTACAGTTGACGCAAACAGAGCAAACGTATTTTTTCACATGCTGATTGTTTTGCCGTAAACGATAAGTTTACATATAAAAGCAAACAATATAAAACAAATTCTTTCAGATCGTTGTCTTTTCAATTCGACATGTTGGAGTTGATATCTATCCGCTGATTGACAACATCATGTTTTCTGCTCTGTTTATGGTGAGTCTGTTATCATTTTCTTTTTCGGTATGGCATCTACTGGGACAGTTAACGATATTATAGTGTAGGTGGCATGGCTTCATTTCAGACTATCTACTTCTCTGTCTAGTGTAATGTCTATTCAATGCGTTGTAGGATTTGTTTATTTTTATGGTTTGTTGTAGCTGATTGACCTACCGTAATGTTACTGTAGTGGATGAGTTTAATTATGTCTATTTTAAAAAAAGGGAATTGTGATGTGCTAGTTTTACAATACATTTGAAACTATTTAAGTTATATCTGTAAGTGACTTTGTGGCCTTATATAAATATAAGAAGATGTGGTATAAGTGCAAATCAGACAACTATCCATCTAATTCACAATTTGTAAAAAAAAACCCGTATAGTCTTAAACACAGAGCATTGGCTCACATCGAACCATTCATACAGAAACCAACGGTTTAATCTCTATATAAAAAGAGAAACGAAAAACACTTAGGGACCACATTAACAAACGACAACCACAGAACATCAAGTTCCTGACTTAGGATAAAAGACACAAGATTAATGCGGAAGCTAGTTGTATTTATAATCATAACCTATCCTGGACAAGGCTTTCTAACAATTACCAACTCATCCTGCTCTTTGATATGATCAGCTTGTATCGACCGAACTCACATGACTATATGTACCACTGAAAAAACCTGGCATGATCATCAATAGATGCTACAATAATACCTACCGAGCCCACATGACCATCTCTACTTGCAAACCTTGGCATTCCCATCAATATGTGATCATTATTACAACTGAATCCAGAAAAATGACCTACAGCTATTGTATACCCTGAAATTATCATATTTATAATTGGACAAAAAAGCAATTTGTATTCACTTTAAAAAGAAACACAATTATTTTTCGTAAATACCATATTTAATTAACTATTAACCAATGAAACATAATAATGTATAACAGACTAAATTTTGGAACTTACGTTTTAAAAATAAGATTTTCATATTTAGAACTTTACTTTGTCTTGCAATTTAAATGCAAAAATACACAAAACTAACTTTGCCCATCATTGTCAATTGTGTAAAGCAGTTTACATAATAATGTTGTGTCATGTGTACTATTGTTTGTCAGTTTGTCTTATTCATATTTAGCCATGGTGTTGTCGGTTTATTTTCGATTTATGAATTTGACTATCCCTCTTGTATCTCTCGTACCTCTTTTACATTGATTGAAATAAGTTCGTTTATATATAAATACCCATATATGACTGGGGTTTGAAAAATTTGGTGTCTTCGCCATCCTCTGCTTTGTAGATGTGATACCCAAACTGGCTAACATTATAACTCACATATCCACCTTAAAAAAAAGTAACTGATAATACAAATATTTCATAGGATTTCATTTACCAAGATGAATTTTAAACAGAATTCAAATCAAAAGTATGTTAATTAGTAAGTTTAACAAAATGTCCGTTTGCCGCTTTAAACATGCAAATAGAAGACAAGGTTATATTTTTATAGAAATAACAAGAACACATGGTAACTCGAAATAAAAATTATAAATTTCACAGGATAATTTGTTTGTTTCAAGGAATTTCTTCTCTTATCTTCATTTTTTGTGCCCTAATGATAATTGTTTTAGTTATTTTTCTATAAAGGGTGTAACTGGAGTGGATGACATAAGAAGAAAATTATATTGTCTTCTTCGGAATATGGGTTTCAGTTTTCTGCGCTCTAACCGACTGAGTAATTGTAGTCCCTCCCTTTGCCAAATCGCTAACAGTTAGCCAGGTATTTAACACTGAAACAAGCAATCCCGTCACACTTCTCTCACATCAACAGTCATTATATCAGCATAACTCCAAAAACTATACATCCTAGTTAGAAATCCATTCTAAGTACCGTGGTTCTTTATGTTGGTTGTAGAATGTTATAGAAGAGGTTAGTAAACAATAAAATACCGAACTTCGAGAAATTCAAATTATCAAATGTCAAATCAAAAGCTCAAGCACATCAATCAAATGGAAAATAACTGTTCTAAGAGTTCCTTCGAAACCTGATGGATAGTTATCTTATGACAAGTATACCGCATCATATAAAGTTTATTTTTTACCCTTTTCACTTTTCTGTCAGTACAAAACTAACATTTAAATGAGCGCACGCATCTCATTTATAAAAGTGATTTTCAGATAGAGGATTCATTCAAAAAGAGCGGTCTGCTTCATATCTTTATGGTTCCACAATATCGAACAAATATGAACGACTTCAATCTCAATGTATAAATAATAAAGGCAACAGCAGTAAACCGGTGTTCAAAAGTCATAAATCGATTAAGAAAAAAAAATATGATAAGAGGAAAACAAAGAAACAACAGGGACAACAGGGACAGCGAAATTAAACAAAACCAAACGACAACACACATAGAAACGAGCTATTTGATAACATCTGCCATATCCCTGACATGATGCAGGACATTTTAAGAATAAATGATGGGTTGAACCTGGTTTATTGGAATGCCCAACCTCCAGCGCCATGTCAAGTTTGAAAAATATTGTTGAAACACTATTTAACAGAAATACAGTACAAACACACGCCAGAACATTTATAACAGAGAAAGTAAAACAAATAGTTTAATATTCGACATGCAAGCCGCAGAACAACGATGAACACATCAGAACAACGATGAACACCACAGAACAACGATGAACACCATAGAACAACGATGAACACATCAGAATTTCGAATACAGTGACGCGCTTATCGCAGGTATATATATATGTATTTTGCAGTTTTTGGCACATCTCTTTGAAATATTTGATTCTCAATGCTCTTCGACTTAGTATATGTTTGGAGATTTGATATTATTGAATTAAAATAGAAAGGTGATGATTAAGTGATAATCGGTTCGTAGCAACTAAATAATAGGAATTTCCCAAAAACCACAAGTTTATAAATATTCCAACATATAAGTGCCTATACTCTGGAAAGGTTTTATCAATAATGAAGCAATACATGTAATTGTTTTAATAAGGGTTCTTACCTTTTACATTCATTCCTGGAGCACCCAAGATAGCCACAGGACTATTCTGAAATATTCAATGAACTATGTTGTTTCATATCATTATTCACACTTGTGAGTATTAAATAGTTTCCTATATTATACAAGTATGTTATTTCTTGGCATATAATAACGCGTTCTTTCCATTTGAGCAATATACTGGAGTTTATCTAATTGCATTAAAAAATCGGAATGTTTATGATTGTACCAAGTAAAGAGCATGACGGTTTTTTTTCGTTTGATGTGTTTTTGCTTTTGATTTTCCCATTTCTTAAAGGACTTTCCGTTTTGAAGTTTTCATTGAGTTCGGTATTTTTGTTATTTTACTTTAGAGTAAACTCCTTGTATTACACGATTTTTGATTTTTTTTTACCGTAGTACGCCTTGCATTAGAAAAACCCTGCTTCAATGGTGAAACATTGATACAGACATACTAATTACTGTTATTTTTACAATTTCTGTCCTTATTACTAATAACTATGACTTGTCAAAAAGTCTATACATCGACTACACACGAGTTTTATTAACAATCGTTGAATACTTTTGCTCTGCTATCAATATAATAATGCATATGTATATATGATATAAAGTAATGTAAACTAACCTTAGATCTGGCAATACTGAATCCAATCATACCATATGCAGTTATAAAGCCATTTGAATCATATAAATCATCCGTAGTGAATGGGAATCTCCGATTGATATCCACGTTTGTTTTGGTGATCACGTGACAACGACCAACAGTATAATCGAAAAAGCCGGGAAATTTCCATAGATGAGCACATACCTGAAATATTGATTTTAAATATCAGTAATAATATCAATGTCTGTCGGATCGGGACGTCAAAACCGATGCACCGTGTTCAGAGAGTACAACCTTCTATGAATATTAAAGGTCATTCGCCATAAGCTTTTTTTTAGTGATCCATTACTGACCGGTTGTTTGGCAAAATAATTGCATACTGGTTTTGGCTTTGATATATTTTCTGTGGTTTATAATTTAACGATTTGGTGATTTAGTTTTCATGGTTTAAATTTTGTCTGTAAAAGAGGTACGAAAGATACCAAAGGGACAGTCAAACTGACAACTCCATGGCTAAAAAAGAAAAAGACAAACAGACAAACAAAAGTACACATGACACAACATAGAAAACCAAAGAATAAACAACACGAACCCCATCAAAAACTAGGGGTTATCTCAGGTGCTCCGGAAGGGTGAGTAGATCCTGTGGCACCTGTAAGTATTCATATTTTGGTGAGTTGAGAATTTAATTTTCATTCCCTTTTGGGGATTTTGGACCCTCAATGCTCTTCAACTTCGTACTTGTTTGGCTTTATAAATATTTTGATATGAGCGTCACTGATGAGTCTTATGTAGACGAAAAGCACGTCTGGTGTACTTAATTATAATCCTGGTACCTTTGATAACTATTTACACCACTGGGTCGATGCCACTGCTGGTGGACGTTTCGTCCCCGAGGGTATTACCACCCCAGTAGTCAGCACTTCGGTGTCACTGATGAGTCTTGTGTAGACGAAACGCGCGTCTGGCGTATAAAATTATAATCCTGGTACTTTTGATAACTTTTGACATGGATATCAATTATGTGGTCATTTTTATAAATTTCCTGTTTTCAAAACTTTTAATTTATCAAAAAACTAAGGATTTTCTTAACCCAGGAAAAATGACCTTAGCCGTATTGGCACAACTTTTTGGAATTGTGGACCCTCAGTACTCTTCAGCTTCGTCCTTGTTTGGCTTTATAAATATTTTCATATGAGCGTCACTGATGAGTCTTATGTAAACGAAACGCGCGTCTGGCGTACTAAATTATAATCCTGGTACCTTTGATAACTATTTAACAGTGTCTCCTTTAATTTTGTATTTTAACACAACTGTCTCAGGGTGCATGTTGGTGTCAGATAAAAAGTTCACATCAGCTGCATTTGTTTGCATCTGTCCTTAGTCAGGAAAGAGGGACGAAAGATACCAGAGGGACAGTCAAACTCATACATCGAAAATAAACTGACAAAGACATGGCTAAAAATGAAAAAGACAAACAAACAGGAACCTGATGTTCAGTGGTTGTCGTTTGCTGGTGTGGGTCGTAAGTGTTACTAGTTTCTTGTTTTCATATGTATTAGAGCTTTGGTTTTCCTGTTTGCATGGTTTTAAATTAGTAATTTTTGGGTCCCTTTATAGCTTGCTGTTCGGTGTGAGCAGGACTCCGTATTGAAGGCCGTATTTTGACCTTGTGAATTTGGTCGAGAGCTGTCTCATTGACACTCGCATCATATCTTCTTTATCTATGAAGAATTCATGCACATGTTTATCCTGGAATATTTTGTTAGGAAAGTATTTAAAATATCAAACAATGGGTTACTTTATAATAAGCTAAATAATTTGCCTGTAAAAATGATTTAAGTAAAAAAAAAATGTACATTATTATACGGTTTTAAAGTGAAGACTGTATCACTATGACACATGACTTATTTAGTTGATAACAACATCCAAGCAATTTCAAAAAAAATGTTCAATAGTCACCTCTTCAAATGATTGATATAGATACAGCATCAATTATCTAATTTAAATACCACTAACTACGCGTAACAAGTGTTCAATCTTAAATAAAACAGATATGACCGATGCTTTCACACATGTAATACAGTGGCGATGGTAGCAATCACAGCTGGTATTACCATCTGCGCATACAGATCGTACTTGATGCACTGCATGATGATATGGGCCATCCTGGCAAAGTTTAAACACAAAGTTTCCAGCCACAGAGTACATCCAATATCTTTGCGACGGATTTTCCTGTACCTGGCGCCAAAGAAAGTACAAGCAACACATGGGGCGAATTACGGTATGTTGCATCTGAAGTCATCCAAAAAATGATTCTTTTGGAGATGGAGTAAATCTGTATCTTTACTGTCATACCATCTTGATTTAACAGAATCTTCGAGTCTATTCCGTTGTTCGTCAGGAAAAAAAACCCGGGGAAGCTCTTCCATGATTTTTATTTATCGACCGTAGTAGATCACTCATACCATTCAAACCGATATAAAGTGCAATTTTCAATGCCATATGTCGCGTGGCTTGCACAAAAACAAAAATGTTTTACGGCAACACACTCTTGTTCTTTCATGATCGTTTGTCACTATATATATATCATCTATCGAACATGTATGGGATGAACTTGGAAAACTATCGCTAAAATCGTTTCTTTAGAAAAATGTAACAACATACCCAACTTTTATAATAAAATGAATAATTGGAACATGTAAAGCCGTAAATATAATGCGTCAAGAGGAGGTAATAAACACCCGATATCAGCTAGATACAACATAAGAAAATTACTTAATGGAAATTAATAAAATAAATAAACTCATCATTGATACCAGGATTAAATTATGTATTTACGCCAGACGGAACCGAAAGGTGCTTAGTACATCTTCAGATTTAAAACTTGTTTACATATGTTTTGGTTCTTACACGTCATTTGCTTTTAAAAATTTGGATTTGAGTGTTCTTGGTGAAGATAATTCCAGAAAGCGCTTCGTACGCCTCAAATGATATTTCAGTTCTCTTGTGTTTGTTAAATTGTTGGTGTTTATATTTTTTCTCAAGGTCGTTATATAGTTTGTTTTAACAAGTGTATATAAGGCAACTCGATTATGTCATTTCTGTTGATTTACAATGTTTTAAATGATAAAACTCACCACTATGTTTCCGTTAATATCAACCATACTTCCTCCGAGAAATTGATTGTCTTGAGAATGTGTTTCTGAATGAATAAAAACATCCTTAATAGCCTCTAATAGGCGAAAGATTGTATTTTTATGAAATTAGATGTGGTATGATTCCTTATTAGACGGTTATTCACCAGAAACCAAATGCCATATAGGTTATCAACTATAGGCCACCCTACGGCCTTCAACAATGATAAAGACTCATTGAAGATCAAATATGGACCTTAATCGCTGTCTGTGGTCTAGGAAAATGGTAACTATAAAATAGTTCAAACGAGAAGTCTATTAAAAGCCTAATTTATATACAAAACAACGAACAAAAAATAAATATGATACACAGCATCCAACGATAAAATCACAGAATTGCAGGCTACTGACATGAGACAGGAACATCCTGACTGTGGAGGGTTAAACGTGTTTGCGGACATCTAACCCTTCCCTAACATGTGACAGTAGTGTAACAGCACAACATATGAAAAACTTAAAAAATCAATTGAAAAGAGCTTTACTCGTTTGTCTTTACTCTTTGCATTTAATTGTGTGTTCAAATTAACCAACCAGATTGTGCAATGCATACATTTCAGTTTTTGGTGGGGTTCGTGTTGCTCAATCTTTAGTTTTCTATGTTGTGTCATGTGTACTATAATATTTCTGTTTGTCTATTTCTTTTTTAGACATGGTGTTTTCAGTTTATTTTCGAACTATGAGTTTTCATGTACCTCTGGTATCTTTCGACCCTCTTTTCAAAAATATATATGTTTCTCAAATTCAATTATCAGCAAACTATTTCCTTCTACTTCTTATCTTGGTTATATTATTTACATTTCAAAATGTCTGTTGTTATTTTTTGATGTTTTTGATGTTGTTTTTGTGGGTTTTTTTTAACCTGCTAGCATGATTATGTCTTTACCTTTTTAATGAAAAGTTGTTTTCTCAACCTTTTAGTTAAAATTGCCTGGTGAACTGGTAATAAGTACATTTGAAAACAGTGAGTACATTACCTGGTGTGCTAATGGGTAGTTGAGTACACTGTGGGACAGCGGATCCTTTAAAGTCGACAGGACATCTATACACGACTCCAGGAGAAACTAGGTTAGACGCACTGGTCAAATTATCTTTAGGGGCGCCAATTATCATCCTTCGACGAAAAAAAATGCTATATTACATTTTCATTTAATATAATTATGTTTTGGTATTAATTCATTTAAATGGTTGCACATGTTACTTTGAATCTTTGGATCGCGTGCATACAGAGTTCTCACAAGGTATTCAGACTGGAAGATATGAAGTTGGTTACATTGAGGGGTATTTGGGTTGTAGGTTATTTTTTTCTATTATTGTCTTTTGTCTTTTCTCAATGTTGTTATTCGACTTTATATACATATTTGTATATATTAGATAATTCATTTTGCATTTTTTGTTGTCCGTTCATCATATCATTTAAAAAAAAAAACATCTTTTTTAACAGAAAAATCATTTAGAAATTGGTTTCATATTTTTATGAATAATTAAGTAAGGGACAAAAGAAAAAAAAGTTGGTAATCATTAAATTGCATAAGGTATTTAACTTGATTTCAATTTTGTTTTTCCTTTAAAAACTATAGATTACCTTTCATCTTGATTTCTTAAAAACTGCACCTTTTTTTCTTTTGACGACTCACTTTATTTCAAAGTACACACATTGTTTAATCGAATTATATGTAATTTAGCCGTGTAGTATTTCTGACTATATAATTTTGAAAATTCCGACTTTGATCACCTATTATTCAAACATGTAAATGTACCCTTATATATCTTCTCTCTCGTGCTATCATTGCTATTATAACACTCAACACACGGTCAAGGAACAAAAGTAAAAAATGACAAAACTTTCCTCAATATTATCCTACAACTCACAAATTATCCTGTAATATTCCACTATATCCAAATAACTCACCAATTATCCTGTAATATTCCACTATATCCAAATAACTCACCAATTATCCTGTAATATTCCACTATATCCAAATAACTCACCAATTATCCTGTAATATTCCACTATATCCGAAATAAGACTTCTCAGGACCAGAAAATGTTAACGTATTTCGAACATCAACATTAAAACTATTTACAGCTGCAATTATAGAGAGCCAAAAGAGTCCTTCAATATTCATTTTTCTTCCCTGTTCTATGTAAGACGAGACGTTATAACCTTTTATGTATCACCATAAAACCTATCCGTGATGAAATCGTTTAGCACATATTGATTGATAGCACGATATATCGATTGGCAACTTGTCAAGTTGTGTCATTATTCATTGTTTTCTAATTTAATAATATGTTTTACTCATTTAAAAACTGCTTCCTTCAAAGTGACGATTTTCATCCGTAAAGAAATTCGTCCAAATCACGATAAAGGATATGGTTTTGCTCGTCCCAAACTTATACAATCTATATAATACAATATGTACATGGAGCATTTGCAATCTGCACACCATATGAGGATTATACCATCAATAGGGCAATACTCATACAAGTGTCTACGGTCCCCGTTAATCAGGGGTTTACATGATGGAAAAATAAACCAACTGTTATTCATATAGACAACTTATTTTATTTTATTTTATTTTGAATGCAAACATGTATTACTTGGTCAGGAATAAAATTGAAAGCTTTATTAAGAAATAGTACAAATTTTGAAAAATAATTATAAAAATCTATCAATATGTGGTAAGATAATCAAGCTGTTTTTTTTAATAAAAGAACAAACAATATCAAGATTTTACAACAAACTTGTAAAAATCGGACATGGTATCAAGTAAAAATTGGATTTAGTAGTGGTTTTATTATGAAAACCAAAATGGTAAATGTTATAAATTTGGTAAATTGCACCTCCTGTTGTTAGTGAAGCTCAAGAGTTTCATAATGGAATTCCTTTGATGAACATTATTCTATTATTTTGACCCGAAAAGCCTAATCGTGATATCAATAAAACTAATTTACAATAAGACATGACTAAAAATATTTTAGATCGATGACTTGATATGGTTATACTTTACGGAAATAAAATCTGATTCACTTGTTTTATGTTGACGTTTGTCATGTTTAACACCCGAATACTGTAATTTTATACACATTTGTCGTTTTAGTAAAGTGTATAAATTATATGGTCAAATCGATTTGATTGAACTGACTTCCCGTTCTGTACCTTTAATTTAATTATTCTCTAGAAACTGTCTGAAGGTTTTTGTCATTTTCGTGCTACACAATTCCAATATTTTTTTTTTTTTTAATTGATTGTTTGATTGCTGACTGCCATTCATAGCTTAAACTGTCATCTTATAATGGCGTTGTCAGTTTGTTTTAGATTTATGAGTTTGACTGTCCCTTTGGTATCTTTCGTCCCTCTCTTATAAATTAGTAGGTTCACTAACTAGAAAAAATGGCCCTACCCTTAAAATTGATTGTATAGTAAAATAATTGGTGTTCCTGATACCTGTGATACAAACACACATCATATTGCCTTATAAATCATCACATCTTCATTTGGGGTAACAAAATGAAGAAAAAACCAAGAAAAAAATACTGATTCCTGGAAAATATTTTTAATTGCTCTAAAAGAGGGGCGAAATATACCAGGCAGAGGGACAGTCAAACTCATAAATAAAGGCAACAGTAGTATACCGCTATTCAAAACTCATAAATCCATGGACAAAAAACAAAATCGGGGTAACAAACTAAAACCGAGGGAAACGCATTAAATATAAGAGGAGAACAACGACACAACACCGAAACGCAACACACACAGAAACGGAACAAGCAACAGACAAAACACCACGAGAATAACAAATATAACATCAAAACCAAATACATGAATTATGGATAGACAAGTACCGTGCCACGTCTTATCTCAATATCTCAAAAATAAGAGAAAACACAAACGACTCAAAAATCGGAAATAAACTGACAATGCAATGGCCAAACATGAAAAAGACCAACGGTAGTACACATAACATAACATAGAAAACTAGAGAATAAGCAATACGAACCCCACCAAAAACTGGGGTATTGAATCTATTGTTACTACTTTAAGTCAGCATTACCAAAATGTATCCTGCCCTCAGATAACAGTCTCACGAAAATGTTTTACATCTATTGTGTTGGATGTAAGGATTTTATGTTAAGTCAACATTACAACCAAATGCCAAACCTCAAGAAAAGAAGTATACATCACACATTTGGAAAATTGAAAATGAAAATGGAAAAATCAATAAAAATCCTTTAATTTTTTTTCAAATTTTTAATTTCTTTTGTATTGATAAAAACCTGAATAAATATAGTGGGTTTCCTTCAGTAAGACAAACAAGTGAAACTGCGAGCTACTGCTCACTGATGATACCCCCGCCGCAAGTGGATAATATTAATAGTGTAAAAATATGCAAGTGTTCGGTAAACAGGAAGTTGTCGAGTGAAGAATCTGAAAACGCATCACACGGTATAGCTGGCTTATATAAATCCTGAAACCAAATTTCAGAAATCCTTGTATTGTAGTTCCTGAGAAAAATGTGACGAAAATTTTCAACTTGGCTATCATGTGAAAAATCGTACAAGTGTTCGGTAAACAGGAAGTTGTCGAGTGAAGAATCTGAAAACGCATCACACGGTATAGCTGGCTTATATAAATCCTGAAACCAAATTTCAGAAGTCCTTGTATTGTAGTTCCTGAGAAAAATGTGACGAAAATTTTCAACTTGGCTATCATGTGTAAAATCATACAAGTGTTCGGTAAACAGGAAGTTGTCAAGTGATGAATCTGAAAACGCATCACACGTACGGTATGGCTGACATATATAAATGTTGATACCAAATTACAGAAAGGGTGGATGTGTAGTTCCTGAGAAAAATGTGACGAAAGTTTTGTGGGACGGACTGACTGACGGACGGACAGACAGAGGTAAAACAGTATACCCCCCTTTTTTAAAGCGGGGGTATAACAAAACAATAACACCATTGTGCTATTGAAACATGGTCTTATAAGCGTGAAGTTCAAACCCACCAATTCTTTTCTTAAAATTTCCTGTACCAAGTCTGAAATATGGTAGTTGTCTTCAAACTATCCGTTTCTATGAAGGTTGACGTTTGCCTTTGTCGCAGTTCAGTTTTTCTGTTGTTCCGTTGTTTTCACAGTTTATGTGTTTCTCTCAGTTTTTGGTTTTTGTCCCGAATGTTTTTAGTTATGATGTGTCTTTTGTAAGTTTGCTTGGACATTATATTATGTCGTTTGTAGTTTGTAGTTTGTATTCATTTTTTTTTATGAACATGAAATACCGACATGGTCAGAAAATAAATTACAAAAACACTTTCATTTTGATATATTTGTCATAGTTAGAAAAATACATAAAACAGTACCATTACAAATTTAATCCCAATTTGATATTCTATATTAAGAAAGGATATAATAAAACTTCACGTTTTGTGGCGTTGATACATTCGTGTGATGCACATTTTATAATTCTATTTTGGTAAAACGTTTTGATTCTGTGGTTTACATGTTGTAATGAACTATTTTATAATTCATTTATGTATTTCTCTATCCTGGGTTTTCTTTCGTTTATTTGTACGTTTGCGGTATTTTTATCATTGTCATATAAGCTCGATGTTTGGTTAGCGATAAAACAAGGTCCATCCCACCATATTTTTATAAAATTTCCTGTACCAATTCAGGAATATGGTAGATGTCATTAAATAAGCCGTTTCTATTCATATGTTGCCGTTTGTTTTTGTTGCCGTTCAGTTTTTCTGTTGTTTGTTTCACCCGGGTTTTGTGTGAGACTCGAATATTTTCGCTTAATCGATTTATGACTATTGAACAGCAGTATACTATTGTTGTCTTTATTTAAGGATTAAACCCTTTTAACTCATTTGAGTCTGCACAGAAAGTTGGTGAACGGGGTATGTCAAGGAACGTCTCGTTCTTTTTTTTTTAAAGAAATTCATTGGAAGATACCAGGACCTGTTGATAAATATTAAACTTCAAGCAAAGCAATGCATGTGCTTTTTAAAGTTGATAGATGATGTTTGTGCTTTTAGTTCTATATTTGTTTGATTTGTGACACAATGATGACTGCTGTGCCTATATTATGACTATTTTACCTATCATGTCTGTTTTGTTCACACATCGTTGTAAATATAATGGAATTTGATGCAACTGTCATACTAGGGGAGTTTTAGCGCTATAAATCAAGGTGTTGTTCACCATTTTCTACATTTGAAAATGCCTGTATTAGGTCGGGAACGTGAAAGTTGTTGTCAAGTTGTTTGATGTGTTTTATCGTTTGATTTTGGCGTTGATTAGGGACTTCCCGTTTTGAGTTTTCCTCGGAGTTTAGTATTTTAGTGATTTTACTTTTCACAAATAATACACGATGGTTTTGAAGTATAGCTTCTGGGTACTGATATTGTTAATCATCTTAATGACGTGTTATAGCATTATTTTACTACTCTTTATGAATATAACTTTCAACGATTAGATATAGGAAGATGTGGTGTGAGTGCCAATGAGACAACTCTCCATCCAAATAACAATTTAAAAAGTAAACCATTATAGGTTAAAGTACGGCCTTCAACACGGAGCCTTGGCTCACACCGAACAACAAGCTATAAAGGGCCCCAAAATTACTAGTGTAAAACCATTCAAACGGAAAACCAACGGTCTAATCTATATAAACAAAACGAGAAACGAGAAACACGTATATATTACACAAACAAACTACTGTACATCAGATTCCTGACTTAGGACAGAAGCAAACATTTGCAGCGGGATTAAACGTTTTAATGGATCCAAACCTTCTCCCTTTTTCTGAAACAATAGCAAAACATCACAACATAGAAAAACATACGATAAAATATCAATTGGCAGACTTAACTCAATAAAAAAACGTATGATTACACAATGAACGAATAAATTTGATCTGCGATATCTGAATACAAATGCACAGTTAATTAATTGATTGGTCTGTTTATGGTGGTATCCACTTGCCATAGCTCTGTTATTAAACATCATTTTTCAATAATTTTTGTATTCTTATCTTTCATTTTTGCTAATATGCTTTGTGTGAATGCCTTTTTGTGTTTCTTTGTTACATATGAAGTGGCACTTTACTTATGCATCGAGTCATCGTGTTTTGTTCTATTATATTTTTGTATTTTTGTATTTTTGTCTTTCATTTTTGCTACTAAATAATATTCTTTGTCACACATGACGTAACTCTGTTCTTATACGCCCCGACATTGTGTTATTGTACCAAGGTAAATGTGTGTTTACATGTTTGTTTATTTTATAGTGATTAAGATAATAACACAATATTGACTGCTGTATCCCTATTTAAGACATGTTTACGTATTATGCCTGTTTGTTTTGTACACACATTGTGTTCAATATAATGGAATTGTATGCGCCTGTCAAACAAGTGAGAGGTTAAGCCAGCTATAAAACCAGGTTTAACCCACCATTTACAAAAAAATCCTGTGCCAATTCCGTAATATGTCGGTTGTTTTCTTTTTGATTGATGTGTTTGGGCTTTTGAATTTGCCATTTGATTAGGAACTTTCCGTTTTTAATTTCTCTCGGAGATCTGTATAATGGTGATTTTACTTTTGGGGTTTGTTTTGTGGGATGAAAAGGTGATATCAGTCTTGTGCTGTAAGGGGTATATTTATACTGAGCAATGTCCAATCGGGAGTATATGTGTGCATTATTGTAAGTATTTCTTATAATAACAAAAAACACTGTTTGAGTGATTTATTCTTAAGCCTCGTATAACAAACACATACACATTCTTATGGTAAATAAGAATGACTTACAACATTGCACTACCCGGGTAATAGTTCAACAGCATATGTATTACATCACAACTCTTAATGGACATTTGAAAACTTAAAGCTTTAAAAGTCTGTGTTGTTTACTGGGTTCTTTGCACTACTACTTTGAATTAAAAAGATTCATATGTTCCAAACCATTGATAAGAAGGGTACATGTTAACATAATTGAACAGCAGCTATAGATTTAAAGAATGGTGCTTGTTTAATGCCCACCAATTATTATTTGGGGGATTTAAAAGAAATTACTAGTGATTTATTATTTTATGATAATTTAGAAGCTATTTGTTGGTTACTTTTATCAAAATTCAATTTGTTCATGTTGGTCAATTGGAAGGGTACATCATAAATATAAAGGAATGTAAATAAACATGTAATATAAGGTTACTTTGAAATTTCAGAGATTGATTGATTGTTGATCGCTTAACATCCAGTAGATTCAGGGAAGATGTTTGAATAAGTTTGCATAGAGAAACATAACATATGAACAACATATTACAAGGTATATATTAACACTGACTTTCTGAACGCTATTACATTCTACATTTTTCACCAGTTTTGTAGAATTAAAATTACATATATAAATTGCATGAAAGTTTACTAAGTTACAAATATGAATATACATTGGAATGTGAAAAAAAACTGGTTATATCCTATCAAATTATAAAACATCACAACAATACAGTCATCTATAGTTTGCCTATTTTTTGGCAACATAAGTTAAATCTCATTTCAAGTTCTAGTTTTGAATCATGTTATGTTTTATGTTAAATCTCTTATCAGCTAGAAAGGACAAAAACATAAGTATATTCTAATTTTTCTAGTAAAAGATATAAATTAATTACAAAAAAAATGTATACCAAAAACATTGATCATTACATAACATTCATTAATATTATAAAACATGATATTGTGAAATAATCATCAGCACGCTTAGAGCACATACACATTTATTGCAAGACATCATATAACATTTAAATATCTAAAAG
The DNA here is from genome assembly GCF_036588685.1 of Mytilus trossulus. Lineage (NCBI taxonomy): Eukaryota > Metazoa > Mollusca > Bivalvia > Mytilida > Mytilidae > Mytilus > Mytilus trossulus. The sequence goes on from NC_086374.1 coordinate 2,595,577, forward strand.
TTTCTACTTTATCTATCCAATCTTATAGAAATTCAGTTCAATATTACACATATGTTTGAATATTTGTGACACTTTCTTACAGCTATTTTCATCAAAGTTTTGTAAGATTTCCATCATATCCTCAACACATTTATCTTCTAATTCTTTTAGATTTTGTGAAATCATTAATCCCATAGGATTCTCTGTAGTCAACAACTTGACAAAGTTTTCATGTCCTTTGTAAAGGGCATGTCTCCTATCAACAGTTTTACTAAAACGAGGCTGCATAATTAATGGGTCATCGGCACCAAACTTAGGAGAAACCGTTAGATCACCAAGGTCAACATCAGGACAGAAGATAAAAGGTTTGTAGATGCTTACATTGGGATTGGGTGTGGCTGTAAACCAATGTAGCGGTGGGGAAAGGGATGCAGCGGTTGGGATAACCGATATTTGACTTCCTGTTGACAGACTCAAACCTCCGCCACCGAGACGACATATTTCATTTTTCTCATCACGTAGAATCTTCGCCATATCTCTCATTCCAAATTTACCTGTAATACGTGAAGATGAAGAAGTTGTAGGGTAAGACTGTAATAAAGTTGATTTTAGTTCTTTAATTGTAAAACTTCAACTATAATGTCATATTTTTTAAATTTTGCTAATGTGACACAATGAAAAGAGGTGACCATTCCTGACGCCGATGGAATGTAGAAACCCTATGTCTCGCTTTTCCGACTAAAGTCGAAGGCTCAACAAAAAGAGACTAGTTAATCTTCACCACATATCAAACAGCTTTTCAAATGCAAGAAAACTTGGCAGCATTTATCGTTTTTTCAATCTTTGAAATTTCTTATAGTCTTAATATTCTTATATGAGGCCACGTTAAACCACTCACCTTCTTTAGAATATTCCTCTAAAAGTCTTTTACCATTAACAAATCTGTTGACAGGGGTAGTATCTTTAGCAAACACGACAGAGAAGTTAAAATCTCCATCAGATTCCTTGTACAGTCCCGATGATTTAGCCTCCTCTATAAGATTAGGTGACATCATGTCTATTTTTGTACCAATGGTCAGCTGGTTGGAAATATTTCTAACTCCCTCTGAATTGGAAATAAAAATGCAAATAAAAATTTCTGCATTTTCTTTTATTTTTATTCCCATAACAGTATACACTGTGAACCAAGTGATTATTGTAATATTTGTAATTTATATTTAAAATTTATTCGAAATAATGTCTTTGCAAGGTCTCACTTTCAACCCGTTTCTTGGAGTGGATCCTCAATGCTCTTCAACTTTTTGAGAAATTGTAAAGTTATCTTATATAGATGTCAACTAGACAATATGGAATATTTCAACTCAGTTTGGTTACATTGGTATCCTCTAATCCTCATTTGTGTCTTCAGTATTGTTGTAACAACAAAAATTAACTTGTAATCAATTAAATTAAGTCAACAGCAAGTGCACCATACTGATTCTTGAAAAAGATCTAATTTATTCATATAGAATCAGTTCCATACCCTATATAATGCAGCTAAAGGCAGAACATAAAATAGAAATAGGAAGTATTAAAATCTCAACTTCTCACAAAAATAAACCAAACATTATCTCATAATCTTCAAAACTGCATAAGTGGTCTGGTGGTTATGTGTGTTCTCCTGGAGTTCTAGTTATAGAGAGTGTGAGTTTGCTCTCTGGATTGTTCTAATAAAAGATTGAAAATTGGAATTACTACTCTGCAAATTACACAGCATTTTGGGGTCAAGATTGGTAAGCTCAGAATTCAGAGAATGTGTCTGGATAGGGTGACATGTATTCCTGCAAACTATAACGTTGTGAACTATCATGTTAAAAATCAAGCTCATTTGTCAACATAATACATATCAAGGTTCTCAAGTTTAAATCTCATTAACATTTTCTTGTTCAGGAATGCATGCAATAATTGCCACTACATGTTTCATACACCTAAAAATTGGTCAACCTAGAAAGAAACTCACGTTGATTTTTCATCAATCATCATGGAATTGTGAACTAGATATCTTGAACATCTCAGTTTTTGTTTTTATTGCTCAGTCTTTAGTTTTTCTGTTTAGCAGTTTGTGACTGTTGTCTGCTTTCCTTTTTTTGTCTGTCATGTTGTCTACCTTTCTTAAATTAACACTTTTTATTGCTTCCTTTGCATTAGTTTACCAGTACCTTGCAAATTCACAAATGAAACAATGATGGGGTGATGTAAGGTTCCTATGCCTCACAATGAATCTCTTAACATCTAAAAAGACAGAACACTAAGCACGCTCAGAAGGGACTGGCAATTTCAATGTTATATATTGATCTCTCTCTGTCAACAGACGACCCAGGCAAATAAAAAAAACCCGGTTAAAAATGAGAGCCATCTAGGACTTATATATCTTATCAATATGGCAACAGCTTACAGTGTCCCCTGAGCCAGGTGAGGTTAAATGAAATCTGAGTCAATTACTATATTAGTAAAAACAATTTCTCGTTTTAAATTTTTAATGATGAATCAAAATATATTTCCAAAGAAAAATAAACAACTTTAACCATTAAATGGTAAACATAAATTATATTACAACTTAAACAATCAACATCAAGAACAATAGTATCATTTTCATATTGTAACAAATTACACTGAAATTTGATAAAAGTTTAATTTTGATGTATATTTCTTTACATCTGAAACAAAATTAATGCATCATATCATCAATCATATGCATATAAGAAAAATACCATGTCCACAGCATTGGGCTGGTCTACAGCATTCACAACTAACTAGTTGGCCGAATTAAAAGAGAAATTTTATAAAAAAAAAAAATAACAATAGGTTGTAATTTACTCATTTTGTCTTCTAAATATAAAATATTGTCTTACAGAAATGTTCTGGATTTTGCTAATTATATTTTCCATTTAAGTGTTGACATTGGATCAGGTCATAGAAGTATTGTTTAACACAATAAATCTTATAAGGACTTCATAACTTAAACATATTTTTAGACTAAATAGCTAGTATATATGTTTATGTAATTGTGTAAGTCAAGTTAGATAAAGTTCATATAAATAATATTCATGATTATGTCAGTAGGTTATTAGATAATACATCATGAATATGAATGATGGATGTTATATTATGCAGAAATATTTTTATACAATGTATGGTATTATATACAATTTGAAAAAAAAAATGCATTTGACTAAACTATATTGAACAAGAATGTGTCCCAAGTACATAGATGCCCCACTCAAACTATCTTTTTCTATGTTCAGTGGATCGTGAAATTGGGATAAAAACTCTAATTTGGCATTAAATTAGAAAGATCATATCATGGGGGACATGTGTACTAAGCTTCAAGTTGATTGGACTTCATCTTCTTTATAAACTACCTTGACCAAAAACTTTAACCTGAAGAGGGAATAAGGATGGACGGACGAACAAACAGACGGACAGACCCACAAACCAGAAAACATAATGCCCCTCTACTATCATAGGTGGGGCATAAAGATGTACATGTATACATAAACCACCATGACAAAATTTTGTGTAAAAAATGCACTTCTTAAAATTTCAATTAAATCCGTAGTACAGGTCACCAACACACCAAAGGTACAATCAACAAATTGGAAGTTCTCATAGAAAAGTCAAGCTTGATTTCAGTATTTACATCCATAGCCATTTTCTAACATGATTCCAAAACAGTGGACAATAACGTTTTGCTAAAAAAAACTATGATCAGCATAAAGTGAAAAAGAAAACAAAATTTTTGTGCACAACATATCTACCCAATTTCTCTGTAGAAATCTAATTCACAAGTACACATATGTTTAAAGATTTCTGAAGATTTTTTCTTTTTTTCGTCATTATAATTCTCCATTATTTCTGTCACATCCTGAATGAATTTCTTCTCCAGATCTTTCAATTTTGTTGCCACAGATTGTTTTCTAGAGGCCACAAAACTACCGTGTGCTTTATATAGTTTATGCCTTCTATCCACTTCTTTGCTGAATCTAGGTTTCATCTTAATTGGATCATCTGCACCATATTTTGGTGAGACAGTGAGGTCATCAATGTCTACCCCAGTACAGAAGAAAAATGGTTTATATATACTGAGCTTAGGGTTAGGTGTAGCAGTGAACCAGTGTACTGCTGGCTTGTTGGAGGCACCAGTGGGGATCACAGATATCTGACTTCCTGTTGATGTATAGCCACCAGTCATACATATGCCACTGCTTTCATCTCGTAAAATATTGGCCATATCCGTCATTCCAAATTTGCCTGAAAAAGTAAAATTTAAGTACAATTTAATCAATTTCAATAACTAGTTATATAGTTCCATCTTTTTCCATTGCTTTTACCTTATTATATCAATATCTGGTCTGTTTAAACAAATCTACAGTATATATCAATCTATAATCTTATGGATTCTAAATGCTGTAACTCCAAAGTTTTTTAAATTGTTTTATTTTCTTTCTAATTAACACTTTATGTACATAATAAAAACAATTATTGGTTGTTTTTCATAATAACAATTCATGTTCAATAAAATGTCAAAACAAAAGTAAAAGAAATGGTTAACCTCTTATCATGTACCATTCTAAAAGTATTAGTTATTATATAAATAGTCTTAAAAAAATATCCATGTGTAAATTTCTTATTGAATTGTAATTTCTTTGCTATATTATGTTTGCTTTTGTCACATTCTCATTATGTTTATATGACAATAACATTTTGATTCATAATTTTCAATTCATTGTTGATGTGTCAATGAATTAACTATCCAACAAAGTCCAAATGACATAAATTTATGAAATTTACAACCTTTAACAATGAGAAAATCACCATCCTATAGTCAGCTGTAAAAGTGTCCCAAACACAAAAAATTGAGAAACAGTTCTAACAAAAAACCAACTTCCTGACAGCTAAATTTGGGAATGTATAATCCATGGTCTTTTACTTCAAAAATTACCAGGCTGGAGTGCTGATTTACTGAAAGCAAGCTATAACAGGTCCCAAAAAATTAATAGTGTAAAACCATTCAAAAGAGAAAACCAATGGTCTAATCTTTATAAAAACAAGAATCTGTCCATAGTACACATATGCCCCACTCACACCATCATTTGCTATATTCAGTGGACTGCGAAATTGGGGTAATTTTTTTTATTTGGCATTGAAATTAGAAAATTCATATCAGAGGGAACATGTGTACTAAGTTTCAAGTTGATTGGACTTCAACCTCATTAAAAACTACCTTGATAAAAAAAAAATTAACCTGAAGGGGGACAGATGTACACGAACAAACAGACTAACAGATGCACAGACCAGAAAACATAATGCCCATAAATTTGGCATAAAAACAAGAATGAGAAACACTTATGAACCACACCAACAAAAGAAATCTACTGAACATCAGATTCCCGACTTAGGACAGGTGCAAACAATTGCAGCAGGTCTAAACAGTTTTATGGTACCAAACCTTCACCCTTATATGAAACAATAGTGTAACATCACAACATAGAAAGACACACTATTAAATATCAATTGGAATGACTTAACTCAAAAGACGTATGAATATACACATGTTTGTGAGTGCTGAACCATCCCTTAACCTGGGAAAGATCTGATGACTTAAATACCTTCTTTAGAATATTCTTGTAACATTCGTCTTCCATGTTTGTATCTCCCTTCAAGACAGTAGTCATCAGAGAAAACTTTACTAAAATGAAAGGCGCCTTTTTCTTTACTGTAAAACCCCAGCGCTGTTGCTTCCTGTATAAGATCAGGTGACATCATGTCTATTTGTGTACCAATAGTCAGCTGATTAGAAATATTTCTTACTCCTTCTGTAAATAAATAAATAAAAAATAGCATAATAGATTGTACTGTCATACAGTACAGGATAGTGCTCATGACATCATGGACATACTTATAACTATTGTCAAGAAAATATATAAAAGGTATGTAAGGTAATACATTATTTATCCAAGATAAAATGCCATAGAAATCTACTTCAAAGTACAACTATTGAAAATCACTTGCACGATAATAAGGAGATATGTGAATTGTTTATGCTGAAGTATTGTTTTCATATCTTTTACATTTGTATTACCAAATAACAATGTGTATAAACTTTTTTGTTGAACTCACCTTTCCTGAGTCTTTTGTGTGTTAGGATTCCAGAAATTCCATGATGTCTTTAAACACTGCCATACTATTTGTTTACTTCATGCTTCATTATTAATTCTTTTTATGAAGGAACCAGATGCTCCAAAGGGCACAGCTTTATACAACCGCAGATGTTGAACCCTGAACGTTTGGGGCTAGTATGGACACAACATTCAAGCTGGATAAAAATAGTTGACACAGCATAGGTTTCTGACACAGAATGAATTAACTATTTTAGTATAATACTAAAGTTATTATCCGGAAACCATCCATCTTCGGACAACTCTGACGATGACGCTGACGATGTGATACCAATATACAATGCAAAAATTTTTGTGGTCGTATAAAAATGTCAAGCACATATGAATCTACATAAAATGATTATTTTTGGGGAAAGAAGGCTAAGACATCTTTATACCCTGCCAAATGAATCTTTGTAATGACAAATACTAACTTATGTTTGAATGTCCAAGATCCATTTATTGAACACTAAATGATGGTGCGAAAGATTGTAAAAATTCATATACCTAAGGCCTATTAACAAATAAAGCATGTATTGTTTAATTTTCATGAATATGTACATAATTTTGACTACTGCTCCTGAGAGATTTCAACAAAAAGGGATATTTTTTTTTCAGGTTAAATGGTCAATAATGATTTCAATATATTGAAGAATTTTTTTGGTAAGCAGTGCAGTAAAATAACTATACATTATACTTGGGTTTCCAAAATCTAACCTTGTCTGTTATTATACCAAAACCTGGGCAACCATTCTAATATAAATATAAAGATGTGGTATGAGTGCCAATGAGACAACTCTCCATCCAAGTCACAATGTATACAAAGTTAACAATTATAGGTAAAAGTATGGCTTTCTACACAGAGCCTTCTATCAATTATTTTATTCAAAATAAAAAAATGGCTTACTAATTATGGAATAGGTTTTAGACTAAATTCGTGTAGATTGCCAAATGTCTTAAATTGAGCGGTTTCCAAATTTATTTATTTTTATTCTGTCTAAGCCTTTAATATTGTTCAATGCATTTCCCAAACAATGTGGAATGAGATGATGTTGTCAAACATGTAAATATAAGATTACCTTTAATTAGTTCAGCTGCCCAGAATTTGCCGGCTGTCTCTAGGACCCAGGCTTCCGTTCTATCTGCTAACAGAAAACTGTTGTGGTAAGCTGACCTTTGTGTGGACTCGTAACAGGATCCCCCTTGTCCATACTTGGCTAATAATTCTCCTATCAGTTCAACACCTTCTTTTGACGTCTTCACTCTTTCCAGAACAAGTCTAATAACAGAAAACAAAATAATTTATTAACAACAAGTATTTATCATAAATTCAATCAATATGTGACATAATCACTGCATGTGTAACGGTTTATTTCTTCCTCTGTGATATTTTATCCTGAGGATAATTTGTCTCGGTAATTTTTTTCCAGGCATGGTATTTCACAGGTAGAATTTTTCCAGAGGAGTGAAAATCTATCTGTGTTATGCTGATAGTATGTACCGGTTTATATTTGCCGTATCATATTTCACAGAACCTTGTGAAATATAGTCCCATTAATTAGTATGTTAGTAACTCAGAATCAATATATGCCTGACTTTAATTATAAAATGTTTCACAAAGGTAAAACAAATTTGCATAATTTATCAAAGGGAGGTAATCATGAGCAATTCATATTTTAAAGATATTACAATGTAATATAATATATTCTTGAATCTTTTACATAGTGAAATTTTTCCTTGAATCATATTTTTTATATATTTATTTATATAACAAGATGACTTACAACATGTTTAATAAGACAGACAAAATTTCACAGGTAAATACTATCCAGCTGTTAAAATTGCTTTAGTTCCATTATAATATTGTTATGCTGTAATTTATCTGATTTCCATATAATCAACAACAACATCTTTAACCCAGATTATTTTAAAAATAGTTAAAAAAATTCTCATAATCAAATTCTTCCATTACTGTTAACAGTATAGTAATGCAACTATATTTCTATCTTTACGTTTTAATTTATATTTGTACTGAGATCTGACAACAACTCACTTTTACATGTATTTCACTTATCTTATTTATTAATCATGATATTGTTTCACAATTACAATCTCTGAAATTATTTCTCACGGGTTTTCTTTCTTATGTTTAATGATAATTTTCTTTTTAAAAGAACGATATTTACTTGATTTTTTTCAGGATTTTTTTTCAATGATAATTGTGAAATAATTCCCATTATAGTACATTTTTTATGCAAAATAGGTTTAATTCAAGTACACTATTATTATTTAATAGTATTTGTAAAGGATAAGTTTTTTTCTAATAACTATTCAATAAGTTAACTACCCAGATAGAATTTCACGGCAAAGGAAAAAGTATCCCAGGGAAATATTTTCCTCCGGATAAAAAAATAACAACAACTTCTGTGACATTTTTTCCTCCGGATCAAATTTCACCCGGATATAATTTTGCTTTACACATGCCCATGTCTTCCTTACAACAGGAATTCAAATATAACAATGTAAATAAGGTCATGGACAGAAGAACCTTGTATAAAAATTGTACTATATAATTTTTATCCCACACACATTACCCATTAATATAATTGACCTTTTATCACCTGAGAAAGAGACCAAATCATGAAAACTTATCCTTTACCTATGTACCATGCAAATTAGGTCAGAATCAGATGAACTTGTTAGGAGGCCATGACACCCTAAAATCATTTTAAGATGATTGACCCTTGAAAATTATGTCAAGGAAAACAGCCATAAGCAGACAAAAACCTCACATCATCATCATGATATAAAAGAAATGATTTACTCAGCTGTTCTACCTTCTGAAAAGTGAAGATTTATACAAAGACATTGCAATGCATCCCATGGATTAGCTTCTCTGTCTCATATTATGTGACAGACAAGACAATATCATCAGACATGATAATTGATAAAACAAGTGTCTCAATTTCCTGATGGTTCAAGTACTTTATAATAATTACACTGTCTGAAATGACTATTAGTTTTATAAGTTCATGTTGTATACTATTGTTTATTGTTTAACTCAGGAAACCACAAAGATGAAGTAGAAGATTATCAAGGAAAAGTACATGTAGATTGTTAAAGGTCTATGTATATTTATTTATTAAAAAGTTATCTCATTTTGATAAAATTAAAAGATGCATGCACTGAAAAACATTTCCTGATTGTTGTATTAACTCTTAAAATAAAATATAATTGTGAATAATTTTATGAATCTTCTTGGAAAAAACTTGGATTATATATCAATCAAAATAAATCAGCAGAATGGGTTAAGCTTTATGATTCTATCAAAGCGAAAGCAAATTAAACTAGAGACTCTCAAGAGCCTGTATCGCTCACCTGATTCTACTTGGGTTTTTGAAATCATATAAAAAAATATAAAATTTGGCTAAAAGTAACAACACAACCTCATAAGGAAAGGAACATTCAGGCTATGTTTGATTTCATTCAATTCAGTGGTTCTCTAAAAGAAGACTTTTGTATGCATTTCCCATAGGGTCCTATGTTAAACTTAGTCCCCCCACTGGCAGCCATCTTGGATGATGGATCAGCTACAAAGTAACAACACTTGGTCAGCACCTTATAAGGAACATTCATGTCATGTCTGGTTTCATTCCATTCAGTGATTCTCTAAAAGAAGTCATTTGTATGCATTTCACATAGGGTCCTGTGTTAAACTAAGTCCCCCCTTGGCGGCCATCTTGGATGATGGATCGGCTACAAAGTAACAACACTTGGTCAGCACCTCATAAGAAACATTCATGCCATGTTTGGTTTCTTTCCATTCAGTGGTTCTCTAAAAGAAGTCATTTGTATGCATTTCCCATAGGGTCCTATGTTAAACTAAGTCCCCCGCTGGCGGCCATCTTGGATGATGGATTGGCTACAAAGTAACAACACTTGGTCAGCACCTCATAAGGAACATTCATGGTATGTTTGGTTTCATTCCATTCAGTGGTTCTCTAACAGAAGTCATTTGAGTGCATTTCCCAGAGGGTCCTATGTTAAACTAAGTCCCCCGCTGGCGTCCATCTTGGATGATGGATCAGCTACAAAGTAACAACAATTGGTCAGCACCTTATAAGGAACATTCATGTCATGTTTGGTTTCATTCCATTTAGTGGTTCTCTAAAAGAAGTCATTTGTATGCATTTCCCATAGGGTACTATGTTAAACTAAGTCCCCCGCTGGCGTCCATCTTGGATGATGGATCAGCTACAAAGTAACAACAATTGGTCAGCACCTCATAAGGAGTATTCATGCCATGTTTGGTTTCATTTCATTCAGTGATTCTCTAAAAGAAGTCATTTGTATGCATTTCCCATAGGGTCCTATGTTAAACTAAGTCCCCTGCTGGCGGCCATCTTGGATGACGGATCGGCTACAAAGTAACAACACTTGGTCAGCACCTCATAAGGAACATTCATGCCATGTTTTGTTTCAGTCCATTCAGTGGTTCTCTAAAAAAAGTTCAAAATGTAAAAAGTTAACGACGACGACGGACGACAACGACCATGACTATGGACGATGATGGACGACAGACGCCAAGTGGTGAGAAAAGCTCACTTGGCCCTTCAGGCCAGGTGAGCTAACAAAAATGTATATCCTCCAGAATCAATACTTTAAGATTACATGAAATTTTAACTCAAACTGTTCATCTTTATAAACCTTTTTAAGGGCAATCTTATCTAGATCTGCTTTACATTAAAAAATTAGAAGATTTGGTATAATTGTCAATGAAACAACTATCCACTAGAGTCCAATGATTTGGAAGTAAGCAATTGACTGTGTGGTCTTCAATAAGTTAGATTCAGCATATCAATTAACAAAATACGGATTGTTTGTGTTAAAATTTGCTGTTACAAAATATTAGAAATTATTTTAAATTAAGGAATGTATCTCCCTCATGCAAAGCTCTGATTCCTTTCACTGATTTGGCTATACTTTTTGGACCTTTTGGATTATAACTCTTCATCTTTTATATAAGCTTTGGATTTCAAATATTTTGGCCACGAGCATCACTGAAGAGACATGTATTGTGGAAATGCCCATCTGGTGCAAGAAAATTGGTACCGTTAATTTTATTAACTCCAAGAATCTTTTTTTTTTATGAAATCTAATAAATTTAATTTTGGACCAATTTTATTATGGGGCTCAAAATCCCAAATCTTGATACATGGTTAGATTCAGCATATCAAACATGTCAAAGAACCCCAAGAATTTAATTTTTGTTAAAATAAAGCAAAGCTTAGTTTTTGGAACCTTATTTATTATCCTAAAACAAGATAAAAGCTTTGTTTTTGGCCCTTAATTCCTAAAAGCTAGGACAATACCTACAAAATCAATCCAAATTTTGTGGTATGAAACCAATTTTATAGAAACCCATATACTTATACTCAAGTTAATGTCTGAAAACCAGTTGTCTTTGGACAATGACAATGACAACGACATAAAATTAACATATAAAAAGAAAAAGAAAAGTTCAAAAGTGTTATTAACCCCCAAAAATCTGATCACCTGTCTGATTATCAGACATACCTTACTATATCCATCCCAAGCAGCCTCTCTGTCAAATCATCATCACTATTTAACTTAGTCCACACTGCTTCATTTCCAATACAGACCCCATGTTCATTGGATCCCATCTCTGCTCCCCACATCCAGGAGGGTTTACTCAGGATTACAGCATTTGTCTTTGGTACTTGGTCTATCTCAATGTATGTACACTAGAAGCACAATGAAAATAAATAATTAGTAGTTATATTGTATATGGTTTCATTAAACAGGTCGAGAACTCTAGATTTTCTGACGTCAGAATATATTTGCATAGTAATTTCCAAAACACAAGACCAATATGGCCTTGAAAAACTGACCAATAGACTCAATGAACTACAATGCATTGTGGGCTACTACGACTAAACTACTACTTAATACACGTGGAATAAGTGGGAAAACAGTCAACTAATATATTGTCTAGGACTCTTATTACCAAAGTTTTTATTCTGCAAATATATTTAATGTAAAATATATATTGTAATCTTCAATTTGCATGCTCAGATTAAAAAAATATTGTTTATTGGCTTCACGATTCGATTTTCTTTTTCGCCTCGCAAAAGTAGTTGAACCGGTTTTGTGCATTGTTATGAATTGAACCTGCATTAATTTCACGACATGACGCAGTGAAATATCCAATGAAGTGACCACTGTCCAGTAAGAAAATCATTTGAGCTCTTTTAAACCTGTATAATGTCATTCCAAAATCCTTTCTGCCTAGAAAAACACGAAAACTTTCATTGAAACACTTCTTTCTGTACTGAATGTGTATTTTTCTTTATCCGGACCTGAACTAATAATAAGAACATCATAATATTCAGTATGCTAAAAAAAAGTGTTATGAAAGCGGCAGGGGCGGATCCTGCCATTTTAAAAAGGGGGATCCTTACCCTTGACAAAAGGAGAGGAGGTTCCAATTACATGTCCCCATCGAAATGCACCGATCGTCCAAAAAATGGGGGTCCATCCACCGGAACCCCCGCCCCCTGGATCCGCCACTGAGCGGGTACGGTATATAGCTCAATACATTTTTTTGTTTGTTTCATCCATCGATAATATCCGTTTGTTGCTAATTTTATCACAAAATATACATCAGAGGTTTTTTATCGTTTGGCTGCTGTCCTGTTGACATATGTAAAATATCTCCAATATTAAAAGTTTCTGGATCATAGTGGGTGCTATATTACCTATTTTTTTTCTTTCTAAAACCTGCTTTGCATATAGAAATAAGAAGATAAGGTATGCATGCCAAATGAGACATCTTTCCAACAAAAACATAATTTAGGAAAGTAAGCAGTCATAGGTTCAATGCTGAAAAGTAAGCTATTAATGACCCAAAATATTACTTTTGCAAAACAACCCAAGCAAAATAAAACAACAAAAAAAACCCGGCCAGATTAAATTTATAAAAGAACAAGAAATCTATCCCATCAAAAAAAAATGCATTGTATAGGAGCCTGTATTTCAGTGGTTGTCGTTTGTTTATGTGTTACATATTTGTTTTTCGTTCATTTTTTTTATATAAATAAGGCCGTTTGTTTTCTCGTTTGAATTGTTTTACATTGTCATATCGGGGCCATTTTTAGCTGACTATGCGGTATTGGCTTTGCTCATTGTTGAAGGCCATACGATGGTCTATAAATGTTAATTTCTGTGTCATTTTGGTCCCTTGTGGACAGATGTCTCATTGGAAATCATACCACATCTTTTTTATTATATATCCGACGCAGCAATTTTCACAAAACATATAAAATTTTCCACCTTGTCGCACATACATATGGATTAAATCATTACAGCTAATTATTTCCTAATGCATGTAGAGCAAAACTTTGGTTAGCTTGCTTGCTTTGTTTGTATATTGTACAAAATATAAAATATACAAGTTAAACTATGCCTATATATACATATATATACTGTTTAAAGATGTCAATCATATTTTCAAAGCTTGTATAAACAACTATACAAACAAAGCAAGCAAGCCAACCAAAGTTTTACTTTACAGGATTAAGAAATCAGCTGTAATGATTTTATTCAGTTTGGCAAATGTCCGAGCCCGTTAAAAAACGAACAAACTGAAACTACAGTTGCTGAATTCACTACTTTCAAAACAATGGGAACAGTTTGGAAGTCCCATATACTGAAATGTGACCAAAAAAAAATACTTATAGATTTTGTTAACACTGCCATGTATGTAAATACTTCTTCGCCTTTTTTACGAACACAAAATTCAAGGATCCCACATTTGCCTTTAATTATCTATACGAACATTGCTGTACTCGTGAATATCAGCACCGGCTGTTATCGACGGCTGATTTTACACTAGTAAGTTTGTCTCATAGGTAATTGTGTTTCCGCTTCGCTGTTGTTTCGTTGCTGTCTGGTGGATAAATACATGAAACCTCTGTACCCACATCAAACGGGTTAATGGCTATATATTGGGTAGTTAAAACCCTTTTTTCTTCGCATAGAAACAACTCTTCGTTAATCTGAGCATGGAAGTAATACTTTTTATCATGAACTATAATAGAGGATAGCCAAAATGAAAAACTAAGCGAAATTGTGAATCCCGCATTGCACGAAAAAATGTGTTATATTTCAGTAAATAACACGTGTTCTTGGTTGATTGTAAACGCGTAGTAGTCCATCATGCATTGTGACTCATTTAGTGGATTGGTCAAAAACCTAGGTAAAAATAAATTGCGTCACATGTAAATAAACAATTACATGTGCGAGAACATAAGTATGCTAATTTATGCATTTCCATATAAGGTAGTGGTCCTGACCTGTTAAAATAAAGAGAAGTGATATAATTGTCAATGTGAAAGCATGTACATCTGTATTCCTAAAGACTAAAGAACAATTGCAAAGATGCGAGCATTTACAGGTCACCATCGATTAGTAAAACCCATATTTTATAACTCTGTTAGCTACAATCTATAAAAGTTCTAAGTATGATAGAGTGTAAATGATAAAAACTTTTATAATGCAGCAAAGAATGAGAAAGTTATAGCAGACATCACAAACAACAATTGGATAACACATTCAACTGGCTTTGGACAGACACTGTCAAACTTGAGATGAAGATTGTTGCATGGTCTAATTATGTCTGTGCGTGCTCAACCCTCCCCTTATCTGGAACATTGGTGCAGCAACACATCATAAGAACACAGCTTTATTCAGTTGGAAAATGATTGACTCATCACATTTGTACTAAGCACAAAAAAATATAAACAAAAGACATGAAGTATCAACTCTACTCACAGTTACTGCTATCTTTAAGGTCAAAACAATCAATACAATTCATATTATCTAACTATCTCAGCATTTATAAATACCTACCATAACTTTAGATCCTGGCTGGTGTTCCTTACTAGAATAATATTCAACTTCCTGTACTTCTTCATCAGGTCTGTCTGAATTCTTTCCAAATATAACACACCCATCAGCAGTGGACGGTGGAAGAGCAACAAATGTGTCACAAGACTGAGGTTTAGCCATCTTCAATTCAAATTCTGAAAAAGAAATACATTTTTTTTAAATCAAATAGGCATATCAAGTGAGAATGACTTCATTTTATATATAACAAGAATGTGTCCATAGTACACGGATGCCCCACTCGCACTATCATTTTACATGTTCACTGGACCGTGAAATTGGGGTCAATATTTTAATTTGGCATTAAAATTAGAAAGATTATATCATAGATAACATGTGTACTAAGTTTCAAGTTGATTGGACTTCAACTTCATCAAAAACTACCTTGACCAAAAACTTTAACCTGAGCTTCACACTATCTTTTTCTTTGTTCAGTGGACCATGAAATTGGGGTCAACACTTTAATTTGACATTAAAATTAGAAAGATCATATCATAGAAAACATGTGTACTAAGTTTCAAATTGATTGGACTTCAACTTCATTAAAAACTACCTCGACCAAAAACTTTAACCTGAAGCGGGACGAACGAACGTACAAATGGACAAACAAACGAACGGACGAACGGAGGCACAGACCAGAAAACATAATGCCCCTCTACTATCGTAGGTGGGGCATTAAAACAAATGTAAATCCATTGCTTAAATTATAATTAACAATTACCATTAAATCAACTGTATGTAGCTATAGATCATACCATACATGTAGTAGTTCTCCAGTGACCTGTATGTAGCTATAGATCATACCATACATGTAGTAGTTCTCCAATGACCTGTATGTAGCTATAGATCATACCATACATGTAGTAGTTCTCCAGTGACCTGTATGTAGCTATAGATCATACCATACATGTAGTAGTTCTCCAGTGACCTGTATGTAGCTATAGATCATACCATACATGTAGTAGTTCTCCAATGACCTGTATGTAGCTTTAGATCATACCATACATGTAGTAGTTCTCCAATGACCTGTATGTAGCTTTAGATCATACCATACATGTAGTAGTTCTCCAATGACCTGTATGTAGCTATAGATCATACCATACATGTAGTAGTTCTCCAGTGACCTGTATGTAGCTATAGATCATACCATACATGTATGTAGTAGTTCTCCAATGACCTGTATGTAGCTATAGATCATACCATACATGTAGTAGTTCTCCAGTGACCTGTATGTAGCTTTAGATCATACCATACATGTAGTAGTTCTCCAATGACCTGTATGTAGCTTTAGATCATACCATACATGTAGTAGTTCTCCAATGACCTGTATGTAGCTTTAGATCATACCATACATGTAGTAGTTCTCCAATGACCTGTATGTAGCTATAGATCATACCATACATGTAGTAGTTCTCCAGTGACCTGTATGTAGCTATAGATCATACCATACATGTAGTAGTTCTCCAGTGACCTGTATGTAGCTATAGATCATACCATACATGTAGTAGTTCTCCAATGACCTGTATGTAGCTATAGATCATACCATACATGTAGTAGTTCTCCAATGACCTGTATGTAGCTATAGATCATACCATACATGTAGTAGTTCTCCAATGACCTGTATGTAGCTATAGATCATACCATACATGTAGTAGTTCTCCAATGACCTGTATGTAGCAATAGATCATACCATACATGTAGTAGTTCTCCAGTGACCTGTATGTAGCTATAGATCATACCATACATGTAGTAGTTCTCCAGTGACTGTTTAAATAGGAGTAAAATGTATTTGTCCTGGATAGAAATTGATAACTACATTCTGATTACACTTCACATTCTCCTAAACAATTACAAAACTATTGAACTGCATGATGTCATGGATAATAAAAGTTTGTGATAACACTTCATATACATATTGTCATGTATAATTACAATGTGATTACACTTCATAA
Organism: Mytilus trossulus; assembly: GCF_036588685.1. NCBI lineage: Eukaryota > Metazoa > Mollusca > Bivalvia > Mytilida > Mytilidae > Mytilus > Mytilus trossulus. The sequence continues at coordinate 2,612,672 of NC_086374.1, forward strand.
TGTCATGTATAATTACAATGTTATTACACTGCATAATGTCATGTATAATTACAATGTGATTACACTGCATAATGTCATGTATAATTACAATGTTATTACACTGCATAATGTCATGTATAATTACAATGTGATTACACTGCATAATGTCATGTATAATTACAATGTGATTACACTGCATAATGTCATGTATAATTACAATGTGATTACACTGCATAATGTCAATAATAATTACAATGTAATTACACTACACAAGTTCATGTATAATTACAATGTGATTACACTGCATAAAGTCATGTATAAATTACAATGTGATTACACTGCATAATGTCGTGTATAATTACAATGTGATTACACTGCATAATGTCATGTATAATTACAATGTGATTATACTACATAAGGTCATGTATAGTTACAATGTGATTACACTGCAAAATGTCATGTATAATTACATTGTGATTACACTGCATAATGTCATGTATAATTACAATGTAATTGCACTGCATAATGTTATGTATAATTACAAAGTTATTGAACAGCATAATGTCATGTATATTTACAATGTGATTACACTACAAAAGGTCAAGTTTAATTACAATGTGATAACACTGCACAATGTCATGTATAATTACAATGTGATTACACTGCATAATGTCATGTATAATTTCAATGTTATCACACTGCATAATGTCATATATAATTACAATGTGATTACACTGCATAAAGTCATGTATAATTACAATGTTATTACACTGCATAATGTCATGTATTATTTCAATGTGATTACACTGTATAATGTCATGTATAATTACAATGTGATTACACTACACAAGGTCATGTTTAATTACAATGTGATTACACTTCATAATGTCATGTATAATTACAATGTGATTACACTGCATAATGTCATGTAAAATTTCAATGTTATTACACTGCATAATGTCATGTTTAATTACAATGTTATTACACTGCATAATGTCATGTATCATTACAATGTGATTACACTGCATAATGTCATGTATAATTACAATGTGATTACACTGCATAATGTCATGTATAATTACAATGTGATTACACTTCATAATGTCATGTATAATTACAATGTGATTACACTACACAAGTTCATGTTTAATAACAATGTAATTGCACTGCATAATGTCATGTATAATTACAATGTTATTACACTGCATAATTTCATGTATAATTACAATATGGATACACTGCATAATGTCATGTATAATAACAATGTGATAACACTGCATAATGTCATGTATAATTACAATGTAATTGCACTGCATAATGTCATATATAATTACAATGTTATTACACTTCATAAAGTCATGTATATTCACCATAAGATTACACTGCATAATGTCATGTATAATTACAATGTTATTACACTTCATAAAGGCATGTATATTCACCATATTAAGATTACACTGAATAATGTCATCTATATATTCACAATGTGATTACACTGCTTAATGTTATGTACATTTGTATATTTACAATACAACTTATTGCTATTTGTCTGCCATTAATGGAAATCAGAAAAGTTCCTGTAAAATGTTGATGTCATATTACAAAATATCTGACACCACAATGGAAAAGTGATTTTTTTATGAAGTCAATAGTTCAAGCAGGACAGATTCTCTGGGCAACAGGGACAGATTTCTTTTGATAGCTATAAGGTGCATGTGTTAACACTGCATAATGTCATGTACATTTACAATGTGATTACACTTCATAATGTCTTGGGCAAAATTAATAACAAATTATGTGATAACTCAAGGTATATTGACAAAGATATAATTATTTTTTTCATAATGTTATTACAAGATGTAAGTTATTATGGATACCGGCTCGATCAGTATAAGCATCATACCCATAACATTGCAAAGAACCAGCACAGACATAGATCTGATATATTGAAACACATGCAAAGCACCACTAAAGAACACAGGCACTTGTTTCTATCCATTGGAAGAACCACTATCAACGTATATTGTAGTGGTTCTTCCAATGGATAGAAACAAGTGCCTGTGCTAAAGAAACTAAAACTGAGGCACTAACAGACTAATTCAAAGCACAACTTTTTTAAAACAGTAATATTGACTAAACAAATGGGGTTGGTGAACGATTTTGTATAACAATTAAATAACATACCTAAGGCCAATATCTCATTAAAAATTACAATGCACAGACAGTCATCTGATGAATTGATTCTGACATAAACTGATACAGATGCATATTAACCAACGGAAAGATGCGAAATATGAACTGGAACCCAGTCTAATACTAAATAGCAAAATTTACCGGTATAGCCTTGAACAATTTCCGAAAATATTAATTATACCCGCTTTTGTCAGATCAAGGATTTGTATAGTTACCTTCTAACTATACAAATCCTTGGTCAGATATTCAAATATTTTATTTTAGACACCTTCGATAACCATTTTCACTTTAACTTCATAGATAGTATTATTTATTTTATAAAAAAGAAAATGCAATTTATTTCGCAGACCGTTTATCCATTCGTTTGATGTGTTTCAGCTTCTGATTTTGCCATTTTATTAGAGAAACTTCTTTTTTGAATTTTTCTCGGAGTTAAGTGGTTTTTTTTTACGTCTTTACACTAATTCCGTTGAATTTTGGCTAGCTGAAAGACAATTACGAAGTTAAAACCTCTCTCAACAATCATAGTTTTTATATCAAAACTAAGGAATATATATATGCTTAAAATGTCACAGTACATAATATTTTTTATATACTTTGTGTAAATTTAGATGCGGAAATCATCGTTTGCCAGTGGAGACAGGAAGGTGGCAAACTATTCCGAGATCCGAAAGGTCTTGTAATCTCTGTAGCTCTAAAGATATTGGCGATGAATTTCACTACATTATGTCATGCAATTGTTTTAACATAGAAAGAGAAAAATATTTACCACACTATTGTAACAAAAATGCAAACATTATTAAATTTAAAAATGTATTCTCATCTGAAAATGTTGTAGAACTAGAAAAATTGTGTAGATTTATACGATATATATCATTGAAAGTCTGTCCTCCTGGTTAGAGGAACTGTAATATTATTATAATGTTATTATTTTCACACATGCGAAACAAAGATATGTATTATATATGAACTGTTATTATCTCTGTAGCTATGTACTAGTTTATGAGAATAAAATCATTCATTCATTCATAAACATTATCTAATTATTTGAACCGAACCCTATTTCAAAATTTCAATGGAAAAAGTTAGTTAAATCAAATTTTATACTTTTAAAACCAAACATTATTGATGAATCCAAATGACCCATACATATAACATTGGACCTGCACAAATTTAGAAATGGCAGTCAGTGCAAACCTAGAAAATGTTAGCATCTCAAATATTCCCCATTTTCCAACTCTCTCTAGGAGATATTGTCCATAAATGAACCTTCTTTTTGAATTCCTGTTTTTGTAATGAATTGTGAGTTTGGTCTTACTATATCTGGAATTATAATTTTGTTTCCAAACATTACTAACAAAAAATGTGAGGGAATCACATGAACTCATAAATAAGAAGATGCATCGACAAGGTAGACCGGCAGACCTTCTAATTTTGGTTGCATCCTAAATATCAAGTTCAACACTCAATGATTGTCGGTTGTTAAATGACAGGACATCATTAATATATATGAAAACTTTGCAAGTTTATTCATTTTCTTCGAGAAGGTTCTGTATGCCTTTGCTTCATATTAGTACAAAAACAATCAATATACATTGCAATACTGACTGTCTCTTGGAATATCAAATTAACCAAACCTAGCAAACATGATGTTGATCACAAGGTATAGATTATATCATCTACGGTGTATTTGTTTTTGGAGTCCTATACAAAGAAAGGATTTGTCCTGACAGAAAGTTTTTGTCTATAACAAATGTGTTGAATAAGACGATATAATCGAGGATTTTGAGGTAGAATGTAAATTTTGTGTAAACGCTGCAGTCTCACATAGTTTATAATTGTATTTCATATCAGCAAATTTTACAGTAATTTGTGATATACCCACACTTTTAAAAACGAAGAAGACGATTTAAAATGATTTTGTTGTACCGTTTATTTAATGATTGATTTGTTATCATTAAATACAAACATTTCGTTTTAAAACCAAAGTTTTCTAATGCATTTATAGCTTTACTTGGGACTCGAGTACAATGTAGTACTTGAAATATTCTTTGATGTTTTGTCGCTTTTTTCAAATAAGTGCATGCACGTGTTATCTATATACTTTAAAAAATGAACATATAATGGAATATTCATTTTTTTCTGTACAATATAATATCAAAGAACGTGTCGACCCGGCAGAACTGACCTACATTTGCCGCTAATCGGTCTGTTTAAAGACTTAGATAGGACACACAAATGCTTTTAGGTTTTCGTATTTAATTTATTGTTTGAAGAAAAAATGCAGTATCCAAAGAGTCTCTATCAATCACCTGGCATTTTTCAATCAAAATACTTGATCGAGTTTCCTATCATCTATCTTATGTTTTATAGTTTTTAATTTCTCTGTCATTTTGGTCTCTTGTGAAGAGTTTCCACATTTTCTTTTTTATAAAATAGAAGAAGCGTGTTGAAACTTTGATTAAATTTGCGGCATAAATTGATGAAAAGTCATTTTTAATATGGACAATAACTTCAATATGAATTTATCAAACAACCCGGAAGGACAAAATGGACAGAAGTTGATTTTGATGCTCTGAAAATTTCTGCCTAGTCAGATACCCACTATAAAGGGTTTCAAGAAACTGGACAATACTTTCATTTTATCTCGTTCCATTTTAAGCCTTGGTGCATGTTATTTATACCGGTTTTGTACTATAATGAGCAATACGACAGGTGCATCATGTGGAGCAGAATCTGCTTATTGTTCAGAAGCACATAAGATCCCTGCCATTATGTTGGTGGCTTTCGTGTTGCTCAGTCTTTGGTTTCCTATGTTGTGTTTTGTGTACTGTTGTTTGGCTGTTGATTTATGTTTTTCTTTTGGCATTGTCAGTTTATTTTCGACTTATGAGTTTGAATGTCCCTCTGGTATCTCTCGCCTCTCTTTTTTAAGAAATTAAAGCATTTATAACCTAGTTATATGTCCAGAAATACGATAAAATATTGTGGCTTTAACACCCCCACCTCCCCCCTTTCCCCCAAAATGAAAACAGAAAAAAAAACAGAAATAACATATATAGTCATCATGGGAACGTTAACAGGCAAAAGTTTAACAGAAAATATGAAATATACGCAATAAAAAAGATGACATTTATTTTATTTTTGTGATCTTTAAATTTCAGTTATATGTAAGGCAACATTACAGCAGAGCATAAAAATGGGACATTTGTAACCTAGACAAAGTATCGGTTTCATTCACAGAGGCAAAACCAGAAAGATTTTAAAAACCTTGTTAAAAACCTTTAGAAATTACAAAAAAGTAATATTGTTGTGCAATCATAATCTAAATCCTATGGTAATTAATAGCTTTTTTTTTGTTATCTATATTGGATTTAAAGTTTTCTTTTGATTAATAAATGCTTAAGATTTATTTATCCGTTTATGGTTTTATACATTTTATATTTAATATCTTCTAAATAGATCGAAAAAACATATCGTCATACGAAGTTAAAACCTTTAAAATGTAATTTCATACTTTTATTATTAACAAATTTTGAAGAAACTTGGAGGTTGTTATTTACATTATTAAAATTTTGAAGTTTTAAATTTGACGCTAGATTATAAAAAAAATACACATATTAAAAAAAACATGTTCATTTATCAGCGACTGATTTATCGGGGAAATGACTGATAATAAAGAGATAATGAATTTAAAACCCACAGACTTTAATTTCTTTACATGCCATTTTAACATATAAGCCAGTTCTAACGATCCATATGAATGGCTGGGCATTGTCAATGTTATATAAATAAAAGATTTTAGCCTGTAAGTACAAGTTCCAACTGATCACACCTTTTAACTAACGGTCTATTACAAGGAATTTAGGTACGACAGGTTTCTATTGACACGAACCTATTCAATATCGAATTTAAGAAAAACGAATGGAGACAAATTATTTTTATTGTTGATAAACTTATTACAACTCAGAATTTATTGATTTCTGACAAATAAACCGTTATCTGAGAGTTAGATTAGTCTAATATAACTCACGAGTTGTGATTTCTTACATGTGCAGATAATTGACAACTCTTTTACAGAACAAGTATTTGTTTAGAACGAAGGATTAAATAAGAGATGGATTAAGCACGTCTTATTTTATTGATAAACTTTCGTCGAAAACAAACATTCGCTAGTTATTGTAGTGTTTAAACTGGTAAATGAAAATGTAATAAAGAGTAATTGTGAATAGAATTTAGGATTTAAATACCACAACAAGATGCTGACCAACCAAGTATCTCATGATATAGACATGCTTCTCGAGGTAAGAAGTATAAATATATATATAACATTTACTGGCTCGACCAAAATTTACTGCTTAGTCTTTCAAATCGAATAATTTATATTTTAGCATATATTATGGTCGTGTGTTTGTCAGTTATTGTGCTTAGTGATCGTTGTTTACGGATGTCCAGTGGCAAATATATCATGCACGTTCTGGAATATCAAAATAAATTTGTATCGTGTACTCAAAAATAAATATTATATTAATGTTGGCATATAAAGGCTTATTTTATGTGAACAAAAGGAGATTGACGGGATACCTTAATGAAACAACAACCCAACTACAAAATAACAAAAAAGACACCTAAAGTAAAACATACAGTCTTCAACTAAAGACATGCACCGAGAATAATGTCAAGCTCAATACAAGTCAAGAGATACAGTAACAGGTTTGCCTTTCACAGATAATTTTCCAAATTACGAAAAACATTATGATATACATATGCCAGCTTCTGATGGCGGTTCCTGGTTTGGTAAACGCAAATAGACATAAGGCGGGTTATCCTAGTTTTATTGGCATTGTTGGGATGTAAACTTGTTGCTGTATGTCCTAATTAGTTTCATACATTTACGGTTCTGCTCTTTAACACTTTTTAATTATGATTTATGTTTTATGTTTCTTTACAAGAAAAAAATATACGATTCAATATGTGGACTTTATCTTTAGTATTCTTTGGAATTTAGCCCATTACTTTACTATATGTTTAACATGGCCTACATTGATATGTGTAAAGAATTTGAATAGAAAAAATGTAATATACAATACAATACATATGTCAATGTAAAAAAAAAATACCACTACTGATTTCTTCATATCTTTTTCTGGCTCTTCCTTCATATACGACACGTGCCAGTGGCTGATCAAAAAATTTCCATAAGTGGGGACACACTGATTGACCTAAGAGGGGGCCCGCTCCATTCACGCTTTCGTGATTCCCTATATAAGCAACCAATGTTTTTCCAAAAAAGGGGGGCCGCCCCCCCCCCCCTACATCCGCCTCTGCTTGCATTCACTTTTGAAATTCAATACAAACATCAGAACTATCTACTTAACACCCAATGACGTAGACGAATAGGTTGATAACGTACGGCCTTCAACTTAGTACAGTTTCCACATTATACTGTTTTTGTGGTTTTGTTTTATATCGTTAGAAATTTAATTACTTTACGTTAGCCCCTATTATAACCTTTTTCCATTGATTTTCCCCGTGCTGTTACATCATGTTAGACGAGATAGACCCGTTTAACCTTCTGTTTATTGGACTACATTGTTTTCTAATACTCTTATATAGATTCTTTTATTGAACATGAAAGAATAATAATAATTATGAAATCTAATTAACTCAAGCAGCACCTAAACTCTGCAAGTTTGATAATAAAATCACATCAATCTGATTATCAATTATTTATAAATGTTACTGTGACGCACAGACTTGCTTACATATATAAGTTTGCTATTCCTTTGTCGGGTTTATTGTTTATTCTAGACTCTGAAATTGTATTTGAAAAAGTTATAAGGCAAAATTTCGTCAAGGCTTTCAAAAAGTGTGACAGTTTGGTTAATTTAAAACCTTTTCACTTCGGCAAACAAAGTAATACGTTGATAAAAGTTTATGGTTGCATTTATTTAGATTAGATATTAATATACTGGGAAAACAAACTTTATTTAAGATATCAATATTTACTAACAATTAATAGGAGTTTCCTTTGAAAATAATTAAATTTATACCGTAAAACTCGGATCAAATTCTCTATGGTTTCAAGTAGAAATGTTAACGTCTAGGGATCGCTGAGATGGTTTTGTTGGTTGTAAGCGGTTAAGGGGGTGGGATGGGTGTGTGGGTGCACAATGCAAGATGTCAGCTTGTATATAGCAAAGATGTGTTAATATGAACCTTGGATAAAGTAAGAGGAACACTATTTCCCAATCACAAACACATTGACCGACGTAGGACTGTTATTCTTAAAAACCTTTTACCATGAATTTTAAAAACAAATATGATGAAGTGCAACCAACTGGAAAACAAGTTACAGACTTTGCAATATCATACACCATATGTTAGCGCTGTGGACAAAAAGTAAAATCACAAAAATACTGAACTTAGAGTAAAATCAATTCGGAAAGTCCATAATCACATGGCAAAATCAAATAACAAAACGTATCAAAAACGAATGTACAAGAACTGTCATATTCCTGACTTGGTACAGGCATTTTCAAATGTAGAAAATGGTGTATTAAACCTGGTTCAAAATAGAGTTTATTATATTTTGTAAATTTTAAACTCTAGGAATCAACAATATATAACATACACATTTTGGTGTGAAAATTCTCCTTAAAAAACGAGACATTTTTTTATTTGGATAACCCAATCGTGTATTCAAAGAGTCTGTGTTTCAATTGTCATGTCCAATTATATGAAGAAAATGAAAGAAAAATGAAATCACAATCAGTCTTTCATTGCAATATTTCTTTATGTTTACAAAATAGCTCCCCGTGTGGTTGAAGTAAGTTACACGTATTACAATTTAATACATCATGAAAATAAATGAAAAGATCGATTTGAAAAGCTGAGAACAAGTTTTAAATAGTATGTAATAATAATGATTGATATCTATATTATATTTGTATAATATTTTTGTATGAATAAAAGTGATATGCGGTATATGTCATTTTATATTATACTTTTGTAAAGAATACATGTAAACTGGTTTAATATGCTGTATCATAGTTCGTCTACTCACATATTGAGTCAACAATCTAGAAAACAGAATTGAGAATTGTTGTACAAGATAAAAAAAAAAGATAATACAACTGGGCTTTTCACATACTAAATGATTGTACTTTGATTCATAACTAGAAACAATCAAACTTGCATTGTTTCCTTCAAAACAACTTTTTAAAGAACAATTTGTTTAGGTAAAAAATACGATGTAGAACGATTTGAATTAACAATTGATAAATAAAACTTGATTACTCGATGGATAATTAAAATATGGCATAAATACATAAAAATGGAATAAGATCATTTTAGTAACTGAAAACAAACCTTTGTAAAACGATCTATAGCTATTGAAACAATCAGTCCTGCATTGTTGCTTTAAAACTATAACATTACAAACGAATTCGATTTATGTATTGAAAACTGCTTTAACGATTTTATTTAATAATTTACAAGAACAAAATGATACTGTACTCTTCAGTGAATACCAATGAAAAATTAATATAGTGTTCAAACGGAATATTCTGTTAACATCGTGGTAAGTGATAAAATAGCCACATGTTTCCGTCAGTGATAACCTAGCCTCGTGCATCCGTCAGTGATAACCTAGTCTCATGCATCCGTCAGTGATAACTTAACCCCATACATACGTCAGTGATAACCTAGCCACACGTATACGTCAGTGGTAAAACCTTGCGCCACGTATCCGTCAATGGTAAACCTTGCGCCACGTACGTATACGTCAGTGATGTACCTTGCGCCACGTATAAGTCAGTGGTAAACCTTGCGCCACGTTTCCGTCAGTGGTAAACATTGCGCCACGTATCCGTCAGTGATAAACCTTGCGCCACGTATCCGTCAGTGGTAAACCTTGTGCCACGTATCCGTCAATGGTAAACCTTGCGCCACGTACGTATACGTCAGTGATGTACCTTGCGCCACGTATAAGTCAGTGGTAAACCTTGCGCCACGTTTACGTCAGTGGTAAACCTTGCGCCACATATCCGTCAGTGATAAACCTTGTGCCACGTATCCGTCAGTGGTAAACCTTGCGCCACGTATCCGTCAGTGTACCTTGCTCCACGCATCCGTCAGTGGTAAACCTTGCGCCACCTTCTACAGTATAGCCTAGGCATTAAAACGAACTCAAGTTCGTTCTGTTGGTTTATACGAACCACACATAAGCATCAACAATAAATTCCATTTAATAAACGTCCAACATGTCAACGGAATTACAATAGATAATTGTTAAACAACGTGGTGTGATCTTACAGATATACAATATATATTCATAGTGGACAATGGCAGCTAAACGTTTTACGTAAATAGTGATTGAAATCTTAATAACAACATTTCGGTACAGTTTGACCTTCACAGGTCAAGAACACATCCAGAACTGCCAAATTTCTCACAATGCTAAAAATCATAATTAAAATGTAATAAAAAAAAATAATAATGTACGAGTGCGCAAAGGTTCTCTGAAAAAGAGAACTTGCATTTAACACTGGCTGTAGGGGGAAGCCAAATTGTTCATGTGGGAGTTCTATTAAAATTGTAAAATCTAGTATGACTGTATACATCATGTGGGGAAATTATATGTTTTGTTTGTTTCGTGTGATCCTCCAAGGGGACAGCACACTCCAAATTCAGTTGTAGTGTTGTATATAAATTAATTCCATTCAATGTAGCCGATTTTTACTGTTATGTGTGGAATGAATAAGACTGCGAATATCATCGTTTGAAATATATGGTTTTCTTGTTGTAAAGTAATAGAATGAAGTTTTACTTAACTATGAAAGAAGGTTATTTTCAGTGATAGCACCTGGGTTAAAGAAATTGTTCAACCTATTTTACTTATAAATTCACTTACTTGATATTTAGTTACTTATAAATTCACTTACTTGATATTTAGTTACTTATAAATTCACTTACTTGATATTTAGTTACACGTAGTTATAATAGTGGTTACTCTTTATCACACTTTCAATAACATTAAACATGGACAGAACATATTTTTTCATGATAAATTCAGGAAAAAAACAATTAAAGGAAAATTTATATTTTTTTTTCTTTTTTCCATTTTTTTTGTGGTTTATGTTGTTTTAAGATATCAATACATTTGTCAATAAATAGCATCTTGTTGGTGTATTTCAAGAATAAATTGATTAGTTGTTTTAGTTAACATTCAGATACAGTCATGGGTTTTTAGGTATAAAAAAAAACCATAAATATTTTTTTTCAAACCATCATAGAATTTCATGAAACTTTTTAATTTGGATTCTTACCTCCATTCACTCGTATTTAACCAATAAACTGTACGCGTTTTTTTTTTGTCATTGTTGAAGGTAATTGGTTGTACACTATTTGTTTACATCCTCGTACTTTGGTCTCTGTTTCATAGTTGTTTATTGTCATTTACACTTCATTTTCTTATTCTTAAATTAAAAGTCCTGAACGTGACGTCTAGTATATACATGTACTAGTATATTGATATGAAATTCATGGTGGTGTAGAAATAGAAGTTTTTATAATACAAAAATACTTATTTAATTATATATTTTCAGACACCAGGTCTTATTGGAGGGGACATGAGCTCCAGTATCGAGGGTCCTGACAGAATACCCAAACAATTAATGGCATTCGAGAAATTACTAAGACATGCCATTTCACGATTTTCTAAGGATAATCTCTATGACATGCTGCTGACTTTAAATTCTGAAATGGACACTCCAAGGTCACGGGGTGGTCAACGAGTTAACACAAGTGATCCAAACAGAAAAATTCAGTCTATGAGACAAGTCCGCCAGTTGATTAAATCTATAGAGGAAGCAGCTATTAAAGGAAGGGCTTCCGATCACGAGTTGAGATGTCTCAAAAGTTTTGAAACTTTCGACCGCGATGTTAGATATTTAAGAGATCTGAAAGCCTATTTTGATAGTAACATTTTGAAAAGTTTAAATGATGAGTATTACGATCCTGTTGATTTTCCGAATGCTTCGGCTGTACCTCAACTTAAAGGACTGGCCACTCCAGAGTCGTCTCGTTCGAGGAAACCCACTTCAAAAGCATCAAAGGAGACACGTGACCACGCGCGGCTACCTTCCGTCGTAGTAGAACTCAAGGAATTAAGTGGAGTATGGGGCGAACTACTCAGTGATGGCAATCTAGACATTTCTATTTTTGATCCAGATAGTCATCATGAACTTCTACAATTTGAAAACTACCATTCATTTGAACCCATTTTGCGTCTGGTTCCAGATGTATTTGTTAAATCTTACAAAGGAATCGATTTAGGAAGAGAATGGCTTGCTCTTGCTGTCAGAATCTACGGAGAACGTCTTCCACTTAGGAAAGCTAAGCCTAAAACACATTCACCTCCTCCTCCGCCACCGGAAGTGCTAAAAACACCGACTGCAAGAAGTAGAGTTCCATCTGCCGAGGTCGACAAGAGGGTAAGCGAAGTCAAACAGCATATAAGCATTATAAATAAAGATATAACAGAAAAACAGGAGATTATAGTCAGTCTAGCAAAAGATGAAAAGAAATTGTCAAAAAGAGAAAAGAGATCCGACGCGCTAACGAATAATTTTGAAAAAGTCGATAATAAAATGCAAAGAGCACAGCGAGATTTTCAAAGAGCGGTAGCAGATCTTGACCGAATGAATGATCAGATCAAATTCCTTCCAAACAATAGCCCTAAATACACAGAGTTATTCAAACGGTGTAAAAATATTGAAATTGATATTGAGAACAAACAGAACACCCTACAGATGTTGGAATACGAAAAATCAGTGGTTCAGGAAGATTACCTCTTAGAACTAGAAATGAGACCACATTTTATTCATTACATCGGAGACATACAGCATAAGATAGAAACGTTGAAAACGGAAGTAAAAGAAAAACAAAATGCAAAGAAAGAACTCGAAAAACAAATTGTTTTAATAAAAACATCGAAATCCGCTAGTGTTAATAAATCTATGCAGAAATATTTGAATGGTGAGCTAGCATATGATCTCGAGGCTGTTACTCATCGGTTGGAAATGGCTCAATCACAAGACGACGAAAGGAGTATAAAAAGTGCTGCGTCGGGAACGACGTATACCGACTCTGATGTTGATCTGGCTGAATACCTCGTCGACGAAGGTCGACAACAATCGGAATCAGACTTGCAATTTTTCTATGATGCTGATGGAGAAAAGGCAGGAATAACGAAACCACACATGCGCAAAGATATCATAGGAAAACCACGAATAGCTGAAAGTGTTTTAGCACCAACTCAGAACCGACAGAAACCTCGAGCAAAAGTTTCATAGCAAATTCAGTTTATACATGTGAATAATAGAGCTTAATCAAATCTTGTTGGTTTAATTGTTCAGTAGTTGCAATTTATTAGAGAATCACAATTTTCACTGCATACATAGTGCATATTATTAATATACAACTGCCGTTTCGGCCAGAAATTTACTAACCGAAAAAGTTAGAAATATGCACCGAGCAGAAATTAAGTCGGTTATGGTAACTTTTGCACATAGAATAGCATGTGGATTTTGCAATACAATCAATGTTTGTATTTGTACTGTTTAATATGAAACATGTGTGATGTTTATTCAAGAAATAGAGATTTTATTTATAAATGTTTGGTAGTTGTAATAGTTCTGCATGCAGTAATGCCAAGAGCACAATATTACGTCTGTTTACTATGAAAATTTGTATTGACACCGATGAACTGTAAAGTTCAAGGTAATAAAGAATTTGAATTGGTAATGGGAATGCAAATGACAATCAAGAGCAATTAAACTATATAGATACACGTCTCTTGTGTATTTCAAATAAAGTTTGAAGAAAGTATGCAAAAATGTTTAAGAAATTCAAAACCCAAACAGACACCTTAGTAAAACCTTTTTAATACATACTTGTCTAAATACGTTATCATACTGTCACATACAATGTTAACTTAACATTTTCAACAAATTAACTTTTAACGAGTGTTTTACTTGAAATGAGCAGGAGGACGAAACTTAATTCAGGAGGAATTCTTAATACTAATTCCTACCAACAGCAGTTTTTTTATAGAGAGACATGGCGTGTGTTCGTCCTATTTTATTAAAGGTTCATGTTGCTCAATCTTCAGGTGGCACACAGTGAGTTTATCATGGTTTTAACTTTTATAAGGTTCTTGCTGCTCAGTCTACTGGTTAACAACTTGTAAATTACAAGTTGAGTTTATCCGGGTTTTAAAAGGTTCTTGTTGCTCAGTCATCCTGGATTCTCGGCGTGTTTTCATCAAGGTTTTTATAGGGTTCTTGTAGCTCAGTCTATCGGGGTTATCGGTGTATTTTCGTCATTGTTTTTTATAGGATTACTGTAGTTCAGTCTATCGGGGTTATCGGTGTATTTTCGTCATTGTTTTTTTATAGGATTACTGTAGTTCAGTCTATCGGGGTTATCGGTGTATTTTCGTCATTGTTTTTTATAGGATTACTGTAGCTCAGTCTATCGGGGTTATCGGTGTATTTTCGTCATTGTTTTTTTTATAGGATTACTGTAGCTCAGTCTATCGGGGTTATCGGTGTATTTTCGTCATTGTTTTTTTTATAGGATTACTGTAGCTCAGTCTATCGGGGTTATCGGTGTATTTTTGTCATTGTTTTTATAGGATTACTGTAGTTCAGTCTATCGGGGTTATCGGTGTATTTTCGTCATTGTTTTTTATAGGATTACTGTAGCTCAGTCTATCGGGGTTATCGGTGTATTTTCGTCATTGTTTTTTTTATAGGATTACTGTAGCTCAGTCTATCGGGGTTATCGGTGTATTTTCGTCATTGTTTTTTTTATAGGATTACTGTAGTTCAGTCTATCGGGGTTATCGGTGTATTTTCGTCATTGTTTTTTATAGGATTACTGTAGCTCAGTCTATCGGGGTTATCGGTGTATTTTCGTCATTGTTTTTTATAGGATTACTGTAGCTCAGTCTATCGGGGTTATCGGTGTATTTTCGTCATTGTTTTTTTTATAGGATTACTGTAGCTCAGTCTATCGGGGTTATCGGTGTATTTTCGTCATTGTTTTTTTTATAGGATTACTGTAGCTCAGTCTATCGGGGTTATCGGTGTATTTTTGTCATTGTTTTTATAGGATTACTGTAGTTCAGTCTATCGGGGTTATCGGTGTATTTTCGTCATTTTTTTATAGGGTTATTGTAGCTTAGTCTATCGGGGTTATCGGTGTATTTTCGTCATTGTTTTTTATAGGGTTCTTGAAGCTCAGTCTATCGGGGTTATCGGTGTATTTTCGTCATTGTTTTTTTATAGGGTTACTGTAGCTCAGTCTATCGGGGTTATCGGTGTATTTTCGTCATTGTTTTTATAGGGTAAATGTAGCTCAGTCTATCGGGGTTATCGGTGTATTTTCGTCATTGTTTTTTATCGGGCTCTTGTAGCTCAGTCTATCGGGGCTATCGGTGTATTTTCGTCATTGTTTTTATAGGGTTACTGTAGCTCAGTCTATCGGAGTTATCGTTATATTTTCGTTATTGTTTTTTATAGGGTTATTGTAGCTTAGTTAAACGGGTTAAACGGTGAGTTTATCCTGGTTTTATAGGGTTCTGGTTGCTCAGTCATCCTGGGTTCTCGGCATGTTTTCATTATGGGTCTTATAGGGTTCTTGTTGTTCTTTCTTCCGGGTACACGGTGAGTTTATCATGGTTTCACAGGGTTCTTGTTGCTCAGTCTTCCTGGGTTCTTGGCGTGTTTTCATCATAATTTTTATAAGGTTCTTATTGCTAAGTCTACCGGGGTACACGATGAGTTTATCTTGATTTCATAAGGTTCTTGTTGATCAGTCCTCCTGGGTTCTTGGCGTGTTTTGATTATGGTTCCTATAGGATTTTGGTTGCTCAGTCGTCTGGTTGCACACCGTTAGTTTATCATGGTTTTATAGGGTTCTTGTTGGACGTTTTTGCTGGTCAGTTTTCCTGGGTTCTTGGCGTGTTTTCATTATGGTTCCTATATAATTCTTGTTGCTCAGTCTCCTGGTGTTCACGATGTGTGTTCATCATGGTTTTATAGGGTTCTTGTTGGTAAGTCACCTGGTTGCACACCGTTAATTTATCATGGTTTTATAGGGTTCTTGATGCTCAGTATCCTGGGGTTCACGATGAGTATATCACGGTTTTATAGGGTTCTTGATGCTCAATTTCCTGGGGTTCACGATGAGTTTATCATGGTGTTATAGGATTCATGTTGCTCAGTCTCCTGGGGCTCACGATGAGTTTATCCTGGTTTTATAGGATTCTTGTTGCTCAGTCTCCTGGGGTTCACGATAAGTTTATCATGGTTTTATAGGGTTATAGTTGCTCAGTCTCCTGGGGTTCACGATGAGTTTATCATGGTTTTATATCTAATGGTTCTTGATACGCAGTCTTCCTGGGTTCTCGATGTGTGTTCATCCTGGTTTTTATAGGGTTCTTGTTGCTCAGTCGCCTGGTTGCACAACGTTAGTTTATCATGGTTTTATAGGGTTCTTGTTGGTCAGTTTTCCTGGGTTCTTGGCGTGTTTTCATCATGGTTTTATAAGGTTCTTGTTGTGCAGTCTCCCGGAGTACGCGATAAGTTTATCATAGTTTCATAGGGTTTTTGTCGCATAGTCTTCCTGGGTTATTTCGTCATGGTTTTCAAAGGGTTCTTGTGCTTAGTCTTCCTGGTTTAACGGTGAGATTATCATGGTTTTAAAGGGTTCTTGTTGCTTAGTCATCCTGGATTCTCGACGTGTTTTCATCATGGTATTAATAGGGTTCTTGTAGCTAAGTCTATCGGGGTTATCGGTGTATTTTCGTCATTGTTTTTATAGGGTTCTTGTAGCTTAGTCTATCGGGGTTATCGGTGTATTTTCGTCATTGTTTTTTATAGGGTTACTCAGCGTAGCTTAGTCTATCGGGGTAATCGGTGTATTTTCGTCATTGTTTTTATAGGGTTCTTGTAGCTCAGTCTATCGGGGTTATCGGTGTATTTTCGTGATTGTTTTTTATAGGGTTCGTGTAGCTTAGTCTTTCGGGGTTATCGGTGTATTTTCGTCATTGTTTTTATAGGGTTCTTGTAGCTTAGGTAGCACTCCACAGTTAGGTGTGTAGTTGCGCATTTTAGCCCCTGAGGATTTTTCAAATATGAGAGCTAGTGTGCAATACAATTCATTTTTGGATAGCTGAGTATTAAAATAGCCTTTGTATTGGGTTTATATGAACATCAAGGTTATGTAATGTATGTAATATATGCTGTTTTCTGTATGACAGTCCGTATTTGCATGTCTATACCATACATTGGTCCGGCAATTATTGCAATGTTTTTTTCCAACTTTTTATCGCACGAACTTTGTGATTGGATTTTACGAAAAATGAGGCGAAAGACACCCAATTTTTATTTGATCATAAGGAAGATTTAAGAAAACAGTTTCTAAAAAGGTATCACTCAAAGGCATTGAAATTCTAGTTTGATCCAAATTTTGGGGGGATATATGACATGTTCACCCCCCTTTTTGCAATATTATATGGTAAATAAATGCAGAATGTTGCCATGGATACACATGAAAGGAATTAACTTTCATCCTTTTAACTTTTGAAAATTGAATCTATGGAAGATACTGATTACATACATATGCACATGTACAACACAAACAGTTAGGTTAATGTATTAGAAATCAAGGAATAGGAGATGATAAAACATTTTGCGGCTCATTTTTAACTTTATTTTCTAACTGTGGAGTGCTACCTTATGGCACATCAGAAAGCACAGAAATGCACTTTTTAAGATAAGATTGACCACAAATCTTTAGTCTTTTATGTTCTTGTTTTAGTTCTGAAGGTAAAAAAACTGCTAGGAATGCAATTTATGTTAATTTTATTGTTTACCGTCCTTAGCAACCAAGTATACACATTTTGACACTTAGACATGTTGCGGTCTTAAATTTTTACTCCGTAAGCTTTGCCCTTGTAACCAAAGATTGCGCTTTATATGATAATCTCAGAATGTATCGCTTTATATTTTTTAATGCGAATAAGTCAAATAAACATTTTTAGCAGGATTTTATATTATAATTTGGCATTAATTAAATTTAATGATGCCAGTACTGTTAGAAATTTATACCCTGCTTGAGAGCTTCTAAACCAAGGTTATGTATGCTATTCACAGCAAAAATTATCTATAAGTGCTTTCAAACACCTAAAATTTGTACAATTTGTCCTCTTATAAGGTAACTTTATAATTTCAAATAAAAAAAAGGGGAAAGTTTTAGAAATTTACCCCAAAAATGAGACAGACTTGGGGTTTTTCACTATGATCCAGCATTTATTTTTAAATCACTTTTTGTCGCGTTTCAACATCAACTGCTAACCTTCATAAAATCTTTATTACTGAACCAATTTTAAAAACTAAGGTACCACTTTCATCGTAACAGCTAGTAGAACACAGAAAATATAAAAAATGTTGATGCAGAAGGGGAAAAATTTCACCTTAAGGTAGCACTCCACAGTTAGGTGTGTAGTTTCGCATTTTGGCCCCTGAGGATTTTTCAAATATGAGAGCTAGTGTGCAATACAATTCATATTTGGATAGCTGAGTATTAAAATAGCCTTTGTATTGGGTTTATATGAACATCAAGGTTATGTAATGTATGTAATATAGGCTGTTTTCTGTATGACAGTCCGTATTTGCATGTCCATACCATACATTGGTCCGGCAATTATTGCAATGTTTTTTTCCAACTTTTTATCGCACGAACTTTGTGATTGGATTTAACGAAAAAATGAGGCGAAAGACACCCAATTTTTATTTGATCATAAGGAAGATTTAAGAAAACAGTTTCTAAAAAGGTATCACTCAAAGGCATTGAAATTCTAGTTTGATCCAAATTTTGGGGGGATATATGACATGTTCACCCCCCTTTTTGCAATATTCTATGGTAAATAAATGCAGAATGTTGCCATGGATACACATGAAAGGAATTAACTTTCATCCTTTTAACTTTTGAAAATTGAATCTATGGAAGATACTGATTACATACATATGCACATGTACAACACAAACAGTTAGGTTAATGTATTAGAAATCAAGGAATAGGAGATGATAAAACATTTTGCGGCTCATTTTTAACTTTATTTTCTAACTGTGGAGTGCTATCTTAGTTTATCGGGGTTATCGGTGTATTTTCGTCATTGTTTTTATAGGGTTACTGTAGCTCAGTCTATCGGGGTTATCGGTATATTTTCGTCATAGTTTTTTATAGGGTTACTGTGAGCTCAGTCTATCGGGGTTATCGGTGTATTTTCGTCATTGTTTTTATAGGGTTGTTGTAGCTTAGTTAAACGGGTTTAACGGTGAGTTTATCCTGGTTTTAAAGGGTTCAGGTTACTCAGTCATCCTGGGTTCTCGGCATGTTTTCATTATGGGTCTTATAGGGTTCTTGTTCTTTCTTCCGGGTACACGACGAGTTTATCATGGTGTTATAGGATTCATGTTGCTCAGTCTCCTGGGGCTCACGGTGAGTTCATCATGGTTTTATAGGATTCTTGTTGCTCAGTCTCCTGGGGTTCACGATAAGTTTATCATGGTTTTATAGGGTTATTGTTGCTCAGTCTCCTGGGGTTCACGATGAGTTTATCATGGTTTTATATCTAATGGTTCTTGACACGCAGTCTTCCTGGGTTCTCGATGTTTGTTCATCCTGGTTTTTATAGGTTTCTTGTTGCTCAGTCGCCTGGTTGCACACCGTTAGTTTATCATGGTTTTATAGGGTTCTTGTTGCTAAGTCATCCTGGATTCTCGGCGTGTTTTCATCATGGTATTAATAGGGTTCTTGTAGCTGAGTCTATCGGGTTTATCCGTGTATTTTCGTCATTGTTTTTTATCGGGCTCTTGTAGCTCAGTCTATCGGGGCTATCGGTGTATTTTCGTCATTGTTTTTATAGGGTTACTGTAGCTCAGTCTATCGGAGTTATCGTTATATTTTCGTTATTGTTTTTTATAGGGTTATTGTAGCTTAGTTAAACGGGTTAAACGGTGAGTTTATCCTGGTTTTATAGGGTTCTTGTTGCTCAGTCATCCTGGGTTTTCGGCATGTTTTCATTATGGGTCTTATAGGGTTCTTGTTGTTCTTTCTTCCGGGGTACACGGTGAGTTTATCATGGTTTCATAGGGTTCTTGTTGCTCAGTCTTCCTGGGTTCTTTGCGTGTTTCCATCATGATTTTTATAAGGTCCTTATTGCTAAGTCTACCGGGGTATACGATGAGTTTATCTTGATTTCATAGGGTTTGTTGCTCAGTCTTCCTGAGTTCTCTGCGTGTTTTCATTATGGTTTTAATGGTACTTTCTCCATCAGTCCAGATGTAGTAGGTAAACGTTAGATCTTTGTCTTTGCTACATATTAATGTATTGCTGGAATTGCATCCATCCAAAACGCCGAGAGTGAAGATTTTAATGGAAGACAAAAGTGGATAGATACATTTGAAAATAACCCAACACTTTATATTCAAATGGCTTCATCAATTTCCTTCTTATTACATAACAAAATAAGGCAGTCGAAACATATATACACAAATAATTGTCAACTACAAGGAAAAGGGAACTAACTCATCATTTCGACTAGAGACCAACAAAAAAGTTAAACATTGCGTTGACAAATAAATGTTTAGAGGATTTGAATTCAATGGATGCACTTGTTTTATTGATTTTAACTCGTCAGTTACCGGATTTTTTTTATTGCAAATGCACTAACCCGAAAACATGACCGTATATGAACGCTTTATACAGTTTTCCTGTGAGAAAGGAAAGACAAAGACGTTTCCGTTAATAAAAAAATACCAAGAAAAATAATTTAAAATAAAAAACCAAAGAGCAGAATAATCGTTTTTTGGAGCAGGATGTTCCGACTCATCTATGCAGACACTGATATCGTCCTCGATTTTTTTTATGAGGTCTGACTCAGTATTCTATGTTATATTTTGTAAAAAGGTGTTTGTCTTTTGGCCTTTTATGGGTTTTGTTTTTTGCCATGTCTTTGTCAGTTATTTTCGACCTATTAGTATGCATGCTCTTTAGGTATATATCGCCTTCTTTGATGTATTAATTCCTGTGTTATCCGTTGGCTTTGGTGTATTTGTTTGAGAGGATCATTTTGTTCCAATCAGATATTCTGTTAACTATTTTGCTTGCACTCTGTAAATACAGCTGATTCATCAACCACGCCTTTTTTGGGTGAGATTATATATTCATAGATATTTTGTTTTGTTAACCTCTATACTTGTTCCATGATATGATCTCAATGTTTCATCTCAAAGAGACACACTTTATGAATTTAACCAGCAAACATACTGTTGGATAGTGGACAAATTGAATTCCCGGGAAGACTCGAGGCAAAGAGGGGGTATAGAATTATAGTGAACGTTTAAACTCTAAGAAGGTCAAGGGGATCTCCTTTCTCAAGGCAAAGACATATATATTTATACTACATGGGTGCAATCTTTGTGATAAATTGAACCAACTACTATCGTCAAATGCAAATTAACTGACTGAAATATTTAAATGATTTATTTGTGCATGTTCTTCTATAAAATATATAATCTGTCTTATCTCCATATTTCTATCGGATTCCAAAATCATTATTATAGTCATTATATACCGATCTAATTACATAAATGCTTTTCTTTTACACCACAACAAACGGATATGCCATGATGTTATCCGATGTTGTTCTCGTCAGTTATTACACAAACATAATTCAGTTAACATTTTCATATCGAACGTGAGTGAAAGCAGACGTGTCTATGTACAATGAATGGCAAAATCAAACTAATGTCATAAATTCCTTTTTTGAAATCTGGCCATCTCCATCTTTGTCAATACTTTTAATCATGTCCTCTATTTCTGCGTCACTGCAACCACATTGCCGGCAGGCAGTGGTTACTTCAGCACGTGACAAAGTGCCATCTCCATTTTTATCCATTTCTTTGAACGCCTTATCAAATGCTTCACTGAAAAAGAAAAAGAAATTTCATGAAAACGTGATAACATTTTGAACATAACAATTAGCTATTTCATCTATAAAGAGTTACATTTCCTCTTTTATGGACATCTTAGTTTCCATTATCGAGTTTGATTCCGAAATAAAACACCTTTAAATATGTCGAAACCCCTTGGTATTTAGACCACGGCTGTAAGTAGACGACGATGCAGCTGGTCTCCAAGTGCAGTCAATGGCCCTTTCTGGATAAAACCTTTGAACTTGTATAAATCAGAACACTCTTTATGCATCTCTAGTTCACATCCAGATAGACGTTTTTTTTAAGAATATATTAGAAACAGATTTGAATCCGCTACCAACTTAGTAAACTCGTCATACCAGAATTGATAATTCGTATTTGCGCCAGATGCTCGTTATCTAAAAAGAAACATCCGTAACGCTCGAAAAAATATATGTAAAAAGGAAGTTGAATAGCATTGAGGCCCAAAAAGTTCCTTAAAATTTCCTCAGCTCAGAAAATTCGAAGTTTTTCCTTGTATTCAAGCATCTGGTTCATATGTCATACGCAATCAGTCTTTAACTTTTCAGAAAACATGAATACATTTGTGTCTTTGATTATTCGATATGTCTTTGATCATCCACTCTGGTTACATTGGCAGTAAAATTGGATCATCGTTAATTACAGGAAATCATTCCACGCAAATTGAAAGTATGATAATATTACTAAAAAGAGCACCTTTTTAAAAGTACAAACACTGCTGTTTTGATGGAATTTTTCCACGTTCATTTATCGCAATCAAAGAAATGAACACTTTCTATTTCATATACTGGAACTGGAAGTGAACTATATGTTTTTTTGCTGCATACATTTTTTTTCTCAACGATAGTAACGTTATTTCAAACAAATGTCGATCGAATTCAATGCTGGAAGTTTGATATATGCGTTGCTGTGAAGTATAAATCAATTCACTAAGAATTGAGTATGCCATATATAAAAATGTATATTATTCTGTAAGAAGATTAAACCATAAATCCATCAAATTAAGGCTACAGTTCGTAATAATACGCTTTGTTGGATAGTTGTCTCGTTGGCATTCATACCACATCTTAGTTTTATATTGTCTATCAATCCTTGGCTAGCGAAGATGATCAATACATGTATTTTGGGATTATAATTGGCATACTTTACTAAAATCCGGTATTAAAAAAGATACTTCGGGAGTGAATACATATCCTTGATAAGTCGCACATCTGTGAATGGTGTAGAAACCTTCTATTAACGAATTAAATTATTTGAGATTTTAAAAATGTAGGTCACAATAAAAAGGTAAAATATGGTGATTCAAATTTAAATTTCCTTTTTTTTAAGACCACAATCAATCATGGTACACATTTAATAATATTTGATAAAATCAGAGAAAAAACCCTCTTTAAAGTACATTAAAACACGACACTAAAAAAATCAATAAGCTGACTAAATTATTAGGTTGATAAATACCGTCTATTTAACTTCCTGCATAACTGGTTCAGAAATTCATCTCTAGTTATTTTATCATCTTTGTTGTCATCCAAACCCATAAAGATATCCTAAAAATCAAAAATTATAGATACAATCATATCATCCAAACCCATAAAGATATCCTAAACTCCAAAATTATTGACACAGTCATTTCATACTTTGAAACTTTATGGACATTACTGAAGGGCGTTAACCCTGGCTATTTTATTGAAACTACAATTTAAGTGTTACACTGGAAAGTGTAAAACATAAATGTCCATTTATAACTTTCGGTTAGCATATCGGGAATTAAAAGAGGTTCTGTCAACTTTTTAAATATTTATAATATAATATCATATCTTTTATTAATTGTACTTCGTGTGTTGATAGGGTAAGGGGAACAACTCGTCAATTCTAGAGTTTTTGTCAAACAAAATTAAAATGCTTTATTGCCAATTTGGATGTTAGGTTGAAACCTTACTGAATAACAGGACAATGGTCAACATATCGTAGCTGATTTAAGTGAAAAGTGAATAATAAATTGTATATGTAGTGAACGATTATCAGTGTAGAGATTTTGATAGTATCAATGACTCTGAAATCAACTGTCCTTGATGAACAAACTGTAAAAAGCGATTCAACAACTTTCAAGCAATAGTCAATAGTAAAATGAGTTACATGCTTATAAAATAATTAACATGTTTGTAAAATAAAACTTACAGTTGCAGTCTCCACTGAAATGCTTTTCTGGAAATAGCTTGTAAGTCCCTTCAACAACTCCAGTTTCGTTACGTTGCCATCTTTGTTGGCATCACAGACATCAAAGATCTTGTTGGCTTCAGACTCACTGATAGGCATTGTGTACTTTGGGGAAGGTTCAGCGAAAAATAGGACGACTTTCTTATTACGCGTTACAAACTTTTAAATGAATGAAATGTTTTTACCTGGTCGGTTTATTACCTGTGTTGACACATATTTGTACGATGAAACCGTTCATACGTATAATATTTTAAATGCCTTCTCGGAGGGTTTATAATGTTAGGATATATAACTCTTCCTTGAAAAAGTCATTGGTCATTAATGACTTAATACCAGGAAATTCAGCCCAAAATAATCTACGTTGAAATAAGTAAAATATTACGATGTAAAAATGCGTGTCATGTGACAAATAAAAATAACTATTGCTCTTATGAACCAACTATTTTACTGTATGTTTAGGTCAAGTACATTTGTCTGAACTGAACAATATTCCCCTAGAATGTATGTTTACTCTCCCTCAAGAAAATCAGGTGGCAACTCAATTCAAAGAGTATATTGCCTCGCTGCATTCCCCGAGTACCTGACTAATACCTACTAGCTGTTAGTTGGCATTCAGACAAGATCCCAAGATTTACTTTATTAAAAATAGACCACTTACTAACAGGAGATCTAGTTTATATGTCAATGATATTATAGCATTCAGTATGAGAGAAGTAAAAGCGACTATGAAGCCGTCAGACGATGCGATAGCCTTACATGCTAGACGTGCATGACATTGTACAGCCTTTAATGTTACGATAGCACATAATAAATGAGAGAACGACCAGCCTCATTACAGTCTCCAATGATGCTACTGTACAGCCTTTAATGTTACGATAGCACATAATAAATGAGAGAACGACCAACCTTATTACAGTCTCCAATGATGCTACTGTACAGCCTTTAATGTTACGATAGCCCATAATAAATGAGAGAACGACCAACCTCATTACAGTCTCCAATGATGCTACTGTACAGCCTTTAATGTTACGATAGCCCATAATAAATGAGAGAACGACCAACCTTATTACAGTCTCCAATGATGCTACTGTACAGCCTTTAATGTTACGATAGCCCATAATAAATGAGAGAACGACCAACCTCATTACAGTCTCCGATGATGCTACTGTACAGCCTTTAATGTTACGATAGCCCATAATAAATGAGAGAACGACCAACCTTATTACAGTCTCCAATGATGCTACTGTACAGCCTTTAATGTTACGATAGCCCATAATAAATGAGAGAACGACCAACCTTATTACAGTCTCCAATGATGCTACTGTACAGCCTTTAATGTTACGATAGGCCATAATAAATGAGAGAACGACCTGCCTCATTACAGTCTCCAATGATGCTACTGTACAGCCTTTAATGTTACGATAGGCCATAATAAATGAGAGAACGACCAACCTTATTACAGTCTCCAATGATGCTACTGTACAGCCTTTAATGTTACGATAGCCCATAATAAATGAGAGAACGACCAGCCTCATTACAGTCTCCAATGATGCTACTGTACAGCCTATAATGTTACGATAGCCCATAATAAATGAGAGAACGACCAGCCTCATTACAGTCTCCAATGATGCTACTGTACAGCCTTTAATTTTACGATAGCCCATAATAAATGAGAGAACGACCAACCTCATTAAAGTCTCCAATGATGCTACTGTACAGCCTTTAATGTCACGATAGGCCATAATAAATGAGAGAACGACCAACCTCATTACAGTCTCCAATGATGCTACTGTACAGCCTTTAAAGATGTACTAGTAAAGATCGAGAAAACACAAGCCACTGATACGATAGCATTTAAATGAGAATAGAAATAAAAGTCATGTTTATACGTATAGCCTGATACGATATTCAAAATTGAGGGAACTAAAAGCCAATGCACAGCCATCAATGATATGATAGTTTTCAAATGAAAAGAGACTTAAAAGCCGACCCAGGTTACAGCTTTCAATGATACGACAGCCTTCAAATGAGTAGAGTAGTAAAGCTATTATAGAGCCTTTGGTGATATCATAGTCTGTAAATGGAAGAGAAACAAAAGCATTGTCAGCCTTTAATAGAACCAACAGCCACTACATTGCCGTCACGTATAAGATTGCCTTTAAACAAGAGCAGTAAAAGCCACTATACAGCCTTCAATTATACGATAGCCTTCAAATGAGAGAAACAACAAGCCACTGTTCAGCCTTCGGATCTACATGGTGATCCATTGAATACAATTATCACGTCATGTCTAATCTGAATCATCATCACATGTTCATACCCAGAAGCTAAACAGATGACAAATATAACCCGATACACATGTATAGATACAAGATTAGTGTAGTGATGGGTAATGGGTAAACCATGTAAAATTAGTAGAAATTTATGTTGTAAGAAAGTTTACATGTGTCATAACATAAAAATATAAGTTTATATAACAGGTGCTTGAGGACAGGTACTGTCAGTTGGTCAAACGACTGAATCATTAGAATTATATGCTATATAAATGATCCAACGACAAAATCATGGGACATCGAAGCAAATGTGCTACAGGTTAATTCGTTAAAGAGACAATACAAAACCAGCATCTTTGTGTCTCACCACTAAAAGAATAAAATTGTATGCATAGGAGGCGAGCTAAAACCAAGTAATGTCTTCTCTTGACAAGGAACACTTAAACTGAAACTTAGGCAATAATATTCCCACAGAAATATATATGTTTGGTGTTTGCAATGTGCCAGTTAAAGACTCAACTGTTTAGGCAGCAATTCAATTGAAACTGAGGCAATTCATAATCCAAAAGGAAAAATTAAAGCAGACTTTGATTCCAATGTATTATTTCTACTGAGTCCATTAGATCTTAAATTTTCAATCTGTTCAGTAGTATATACGTGATGTCATTGTAATGCTAACGCCCGTTAAATACCCTATCAATGTAATGTTATGTTCTGTTATGAATTAAATATCTAATTATTGTACTAATACCTACTTTCGTCTTCTTATCAAAGAATTATCTATGTACTAATATGTAATACTTCTTTCTTATTTGATCTTTGACATAAAAGCGGATTAAGCGATTGATGCCCTTTGCTAAATCTCTTCAGACTGTTTATTATTATCGCTATATCAATACTAAAACTAAAATACTAGTAAGCTGATGATAACTATAAAATTGAGAAAGGAAATGGGTAATGTGTCAAAGCGACAATACCCCGACCATAGAGCAGACAACAGCCAAAGGCCACCAATAGGTCTTCAATGTAGCTAGAAACTCTCGCACCCGTAGGTGTTTTTCAGCTGAGCTCTTAAAAATATGTATACTAGTTCAGTGATAACAGACGTCATACTAAACTCCGAATTATACACAAGAAACTTAAATCAAAAAGCATACAAGACTAACAAAGGCCAGAGGCTCCTGACTTGGGACAAGCGCAAAATTGAGGCGGCGTTAAACATGTTTATGAGATCCCAACCCTCCCCCTATACCTCTAGCCAATGTAGAAAAGTAAACGTATAACAATACGTTCATTAAAATTCAGTTCGAGAGAAGTCAAAGTCTGATGTCATAAGATGTAACAAAAGAAAATAAATAAAATGACAATAATACATAAATAACAACAGTACACTCATATGGCCACGTTTGCCATACCTTACTACTTACTATCATATGTCTATTTTATCAGTCTTGCGTAGACATGTATATTGATTTGTTTTTAATAAGGTTTGGTTGCTGAAAACCTCAAATGGACATTTTCATCACTATAACATTTGTAATGTCCAAAAAATTCTTATGATTTAGAGACAAAATAAAAGACTAATGAAAAACTCCGCAGACAAAAAATTTTTTCCTTTTTTTCATATATTAAATGTATTTTTTTTTATGGAGTTTACGTTTTTACATCTTCGCTATCCAAGGTTACGATCGTAACCCTTGGCTAGCGAAGATGACGTTTTTAAGACATCAATAACTTTGACAAACCTTTAGATTTGAAAATTTGCCAGAAACTTCTGCAAAATCGAGAAGAAGAAAAAATCCCCGCATTTTCACACGTCTGTTAAATATATTTTTCTATAGAAGTCAACAACTAAACATTACATTTTTACCCTGACGGCAATAATAGCGGTTGATACGCAAGTTTCCGATAAACCTTTTAAGATATGTTTATTATTCATTTTAATATTATTTTCATGATTTAGTCTCATTTGTAAAACTCATTCTCAGTCTCGTGTTCATTATGTGTCATTAACTGTGCATGAACACTTAAACTGAAACTTAGGCAATAATATTCCCACAGAAATATATATGTTTGGTGTTTGCAATGTGCCAGTTAAAGACTCAACTGTTTAGGCAGCAATTCAATTGAAACTGAGGCAATTCATAATCCAAAAGGAAAAATTAAAGCAGACTTTGATTCCAATGTATTATTTCTACTGAGTCCATTAGATCTTAAATTTTCAATCTGTTCAGTAGTATATACGTGATGTCATTGTAATGCTAACGCCCGTTAAATACCCTATCAATGTAATGTTATGTTCTGTTATGAATTAAATATCTAATTATTGTACTAATACCTACTTTCGTCTTCTTATCAAAGAATTATCTATGTACTAATATGTAATACTTCTTTCTTATTTGATCTTTGACATAAAAGCGGATTAAGCGATTGATGCCCTTTGCTAAATCTCTTCAGACTGTTTATTATTATCGCTATATCAATACTAAAACTAAAATACTAGTAAGCTGATGATAACTCTAAAATTGAGAAAGGAAATGGGTAATGTGTCAAAGCGACAATACCCCGACCATAGAGCAGACAACAGCCAAAGGCCACCAATAGGTCTTCAATGTAGCGAGAAACTCGCTCCCGTAGGTGTTTTTCAGCTGGGCTCTTAAAAATATGTATACTAGTTCAGTGATAACGGAATTCATACTAAACTCCGAATTAAACACAAAAAACTAAAATTAAAAAGCATACAAGACTAACAAAGATCAGAGGCTCCTGACTTGGGACAAGCACAAAATTGCAGCGGCGTTAAACATGTTTATGAGATCCCAACCCTCCCCCTATACCTCTAGCCAATGTAGAAAAGTAAACGTATAACAATACGTTCATTAAAATTCAGTTCGAGAGAAGTCAAAGTCTGATGTCATAAGATGTAACAAAAGAAAATAAATAAAATGACAATAATACATAAATAACAACAGTACACTCATATGGCCACGTTTGCCATTCCTTACTACTTACTATCATATGTATGGCACGCCTGAACCACTTTTATTAATTAATCTAAGATTATCTCAGATAAACTAGGTTTATCTGAGATAATCCCGGTTTATCTCAGATAAACTAAGATTATCTCAGCTTAATTTAAATTTGAAAAAATCCTAGTTTATCTCAGAAAATACATAAAATTCATTATCTGGAGAAAATCCCGGTTTATTTTAAAGTATTAAGAAAAGCTAGGTTTATCTAAACGATTTTCAGATAATCCTAATTTATCTCCAGATAATTGATTATCTGAATTTCAGATAATTCATTATCTCATTTTCCAGATAATTCAGTTTTAAATATACCAAAGAACAATGCAACGAGTGTTCTGATTGGACGAAAATCGTTTGCCAGATTATATATAAAAATACCGTCAGATAATTCATTATCTCAGGGCGCAAGTTCCACAGCAGGAAAGTCGCCTCCCAAAACATCAATAATAATAATAATAATCATTATCTCATTTTCCAGATAATTAAGGTTTATTACGGATTCTAAATATACAAAAGAACAATGTAACGAGTGTTATAATTGGACGACAATCGTTTGCAAGATTCTATATGAAAAATAGTTTTTATACCGTCCTTTTTTAGAGGAGGGGCGACATTCTGCACACGGCACGCAATTAACAAACTACTCATGGTGTGGACATCACCTTTATTGACACCTGGACATGCGAAATTTGTTGAATAAAAAAAACAAAAAAACAGCTGATTAGATATAATATACATCATATACATTAAACATACTTAATAAACAAATTTGTTAGCTCTCTCTTTGACGCTAACTGACTGTTTATTACTGACGGATAATTTCGACATCGCCGATAATAATTGAACTCTCATATTCATTTAATCAGTCGATTTTAATCTTTTGATACTGACTACGGTTTTGTTAAATATTTTAATTTAACTATTTCGTCAGGTGTCAGCAAACAAAATAGAGATGAAAATCAAGTAATCTAATACACAAGTGATGCACGATTCAATTATGGAAAAACAATTATTTCATCAAGGTTATTGATAAGACATATTTTTCATTTTGCTTTCAAAATAATTAAAAACATAAGTCAGAGTTTACATACCTTAAACCTTAAAGAGCCAGCTTTAAATTTTAGGATATAAACAATACATGTACATTGTTGGAAATACTAAATGTTTGCTTATTCGCTAAGAAACAGGAGAAACCTCTCTTCATTCTGTTTTTATATCTGGATCCAAAAAGGGAATTTTTTACATGTAAATGTAATTACGGGTGACATGCAAGTGTGTCAAACCCCTGCCTGTTATATGGTTAATAAATATACAACTTCCCCCAATAAATGTTGACATAACAGGAAAAAAGTAATAAAAGTTTCTTTTAAGACTGCTCAAAACAAAACAAAAAATAACTCATGCACAAAAAAGATAGTTTGAAAGATTAATATTCCTAAGGTTTCTGTTTGTATGTCTATCAACACTGTGTATATCTATAAACCCTCTGAATATCTATCACCAATATTTACATCTATCACCACTCTGTATATATATCACCACTCTGTATGTCTATCACCACTCTGTATATCTATCATCCCTCTGTATGCCTATCACCACTGTGTATATCTATAACCCCTCTGACTGTCTATCACCACTGTGTATATCTATTACCCCTCTGAATGTCTATCTTCCCTCTGAATAACTATCTCTCCTCTTAATTTCTATCACCACTTTGTGTATCTATCACCACTCTGTACATTTATCACCACTATGTATATATATCACCTACTGTATGTATATCACCACCATGTACACATATCACCACTCTGTATATCTATCGACCCTCTGATTACCTAAAACCCCTTGGAATATCTTACAGCACTCTGTATATCTATCACCACTCTGTATATATCACCACTATGAATATTTATCGACCCTCTGAGTATCTATCACCACTCTGTATATCTATCACCAATCTGAATATCTAACACCACTCTGTATATCTATCACCATTCTGTATATCTATCACCACTCTGTATATCTATCATCCCTCTGTATGTCTATCACCACTGTGTATATCTATAACCCCTCTGACTGACTATCACCACATTGTATATATATCACCACTCTGTATATCTATCACCCCTAGGTGTGTCCATCACCACTGTGTATATCTATTACCCCTCTGAATGTCTATCACCCCTCTGAATAACTATCACCCCTCTGAATATCTATCACCACTTTGTATATCTATCACCACTCTGTACATGTATCACCACTATGAACACCTATCACCACTCTGTACATCTATCACCACTCTGTATATCTATCACAACTCTGTATGTCTATCCCCACTGTGTATATCTATCACCCCTCTGACTGTCTATCACCACTCTGTTTATATATCATTACTATGTGTGTCCATCACCACTGTGTATATATATTACCCCTCTGAATAACTATCACTCCTCTTAATTTATATCACCACTTTGTATATCTATCACCACTCTATACATATATCACCACTATGTATATATATCACCTACTGTATATATATATCACCACCATGTACACATATCTCCACTCTGTATATCTATCGACCCTCTGAATACCTATAACCCCTCGGAATATCTTACAACACTCTGTATATCTATCACCACTCTGTATATATCACCACTCTGTATATCTAACACCTTTCTGTTCATCTATCACCACTGTGTATATCTATCACCATATGTATGTCTATCAACACTGTGTATATCTATCAATCCTCTGAATATCTATCACCAATCTGTACATCTATCACCAATCTGTATATATATCACCACTCTGTATGTCTATCACCACTCTGTATATCTATCATCCCTCTGTATGTCTATCACCACTCTGTATATCTATAACCCCTCTGATTGTCTATCACCACTGTGTATATATATTACCCCTCTGAATGTTTATCTTCCCTCTGAATAACTATCACTTCTCTTAATTTCTATCACCACTTTGTGTATCTATCACCACTATGTACATATATCACCACTATGTATATATATCACCTCCTGTATATCTATCACCACCATGTACA
The DNA here is from genome assembly GCF_036588685.1 of Mytilus trossulus. Classification (NCBI taxonomy): domain Eukaryota; kingdom Metazoa; phylum Mollusca; class Bivalvia; order Mytilida; family Mytilidae; genus Mytilus; species Mytilus trossulus. The sequence goes on from NC_086374.1 coordinate 2,645,520, forward strand.
CATATCACAACACTGTATATCTATCGACCCTCTGAATACCTAGAACCCCTTGGAATATCTTACAGCACTCTGTATGTCTATCACCACTGTGTATATCTATCACCACTATGTATATATATCGACCCTCTGAGTATCTATCATCACTCTGTATATCTCTCACCAATCTGAATATCTATCACCACTCTGTACATCTATCACCACTCTGTATATCTATCGCCACTTTGTATGTCTATCACCACTCTGTATATCTATCATCCCTCTGTATGTCTATCACCACTCTGTATATCTATCACCACTCTGTATGTCTATCACCACTCTGTACATCTATCACCACTATGTATATCAATCGACCCTCTGAGTATATATCACTTCTCTGTATATATTTATCACCAAACTGAATATCTATCTTCAATCTGTACATCTATCACCACTCTGTATATCTATCACCATCTGTATGTCTATCACCACTGTGTATATTTATCACCCCTCTGTATATCTATCACCACTCTGTACATCTATCACCACTCTGTATGTCTATCACCATTCTGTATATCTATCATCACTCTGTATGTATATCACCACTGTGTATATCTATCACCCCTCTGATTGTCTATCACCACCCTGTATATCTATCATCACTATGTGTGTCCATCACCACTGTGTATATTACCCCTCTGAATGTCTATCACCCCTCTGAATAAATATCTACCCTCTGAATATCTATCACCACTTTGTATATCTATCACCACTCTGCAAATCTACCACCACTCTGTATATCTATCTCCACTCTGTATATTTATCACCACTATGAACACCTATCACCACTATGTATATATATCACCACTCTGAATATCTAACACCACTCTGTATATCTATCACCACTCTATACATCTATCATCACTCTGTACATCTATCACCACTATGTATATCAATCGACCCTCGGAGTATCTATCACTACTCTGTATATCTATCACCAAACTGAATATCTATCACCAATCTGTACATCTATCACCACTCTGTATATCTATCACCATCTGTATGTCTATCACCACTGTGTATATTTATCACCCCTCTGTATATCTATCACCACTCTGTACATCTATCACCACTCTGTATATCTATCACCACTCTGTATGTCTATCACCACTCTGTTTATCTATCATCACTCTGTATGTCTATAACCACTGTGTATATCTATCACCCCTCTGATTGTCTATCACCACCCTGTATATCTATCATCACTATGTGTGTCCATCACCACTGTGTATATATATTACCCCTCTGAATGTCTATCAACCCTGTGAATGTCTATCACCCCTCTGAATAACTATCACCACTCTGTATATCTATCACCACTCTGTATATTTATCACCACTATGAACACCTATCACCACTCTGTATATCTATCACCACTCTAAATATCTAACACCACTCTGTATATATATCACCGCTCTGTACATCTATCATCACTCTGTACATATATCACCACTATGTATACTCGAATTCGCATGAATTTATTATTTACGCCAAGTTATTAATCAGCCTTATTTTTTTGTCTGTTCAAATTCTGTAACATCTATGAATCTGTCATGTGTTGCAATGCAGCTGGTTAAATTTCATGCGTTTTCTTTTGAATACTAAGGCTTTTCTACCTCAGGAATAGAATACCTTATTCCGGCGTCACACATTAGCGGATAGACCGGCGTGCACCAAACGTACAGAGAAAACTGACAAAGTCGGTATACGTTAGTTGCACGCCATAAGAACGCTTAGCAATCGTTCAAAGCGCGTTGCATAAGTTTGAAGTACATCGAAATACAAAGGTAAAATTGAGAAAGGAAATGGGGAAAGTGTCAAAGCGACAACAACCCGACCATAGAACAGGCAACAGACAAAGGCCACCAATGGGTCTTCAATGTTGAGAAAAACTCAAGCACCCGTAGGCGTCCTTCAGCTGGCCCATTAAAAATATGTATACTAGTACAGTGATAATGGACGGCATAATAAACTCCGAATTATACACAAGAAACTAAAAATCATATAAGACTAACAAAGGCAAGAGGCTCCTGACTTGGGACAGGCGCAAAATTGCGGAGGGGATAAACATGTTTATAAGATATCAACCCTCCCCCTATACCTCTAGCCACTGAAGGAAAGTAAATACGCTTGATAAACGCTACAACCCGAGGAAATTTTTATGCAGCATAAAAAACACACAGCATACGCCAACATACGTTTCTTGAATGCCGGATAAACGCTTAGCCTTAGGTACGCTTCTCGTACGCCAATGAATGATTTTTAACACGCCGGAGCTATACGCCGATGTGTGACGCCGACATTAGTTGCATTTCCTCAATGCTTTTCAACTTTGTTTTTGGCCTTTTAAACATTTTTTTCGAGCGTCACTGATGATTTTTTCGTAGACGAAACGCGTGTCTGGCGTAAATATAAGGCGCACATATCAAATTTCAATCCTGGTATCTATGAGGAGTTTATTTCCGGTATGTATTTTCCTTTGTACCGAGTCATCATTCTCATTTTCTGCCGCCAAAGGAAATGTCTGTACCAATTAAGTTCTAAACCGTGGTTCTAAACAAGAAATAGACATTAGTAAGTTTTTTTTTTATATTAGTGTTGGGTGCCGATTTAATGTGTAACAACAAGACAATTTTACATTCCTGTAAATCACAATAAATGTATAAATTTATTTTTCGAGTAATGATGTATTCCTATGATATCGTAAGTCATTTAGCCGACTCGCAGTCCGCAAACGTGCTTGTTTTTCTATCGAGTGACATTCAATGTTGTGTAGAGAAAGGTTGATGTTGAACGGTTTGTTTATATTTGTTTGCATTATAAACATATTTCAGTTCATTTGATAAAAAAAAAATCAAAACATTACGAAATTTATCTCTGATTTATGTACTTGTCAACTATGTAAATGACAAATTAGTGCCATTCATATCAATGAAACAGAATCCACATGATATATGCGACCATTCTTTGATGAAATTAATATTACTTTGATTTTACACTTTTTAAAATCATTTCTATCAATTTTCAGATTCCATTGTCTAAACTTATGTTTCATTGTTCATGTTCTGTTTCCATATATTCTAGCCACTTATCTTGAGCCTATCCCTTTATTCAGAAAACACCCCATATAGCAATTAAATTATATTAGTAATGTCATTCATAACTCTTTACAGTCCAATTAACAGACCGAGTTTTATACATCCGACCCATTAACAGACTATATTTTCTATCAAAAATTGATTTATGTCACCAAAATACAGTTTTTCGTGTAGATTTTTCACATATTGTTTATTGAAGCTAGAAAAAAAAGAATTACACCACTGGATTCAGTACTCCAAATCATTTTGTCAGACATGAATAGTTTTTATGATATAAATATAATTAGAAAGTTATACAATGAAACATAATGACCTTGCACTGATTTTCACGATAACACCTGATTTTAGCCAACCCGATTAACAGACCCACCGCCGATATAGCCGCATACTCAATATAGATTAACCGATCTATCTCTCGGTTAGCCGAGTGTCGGCCATGAGTACAGTTTAAGAAAGTTATTAAAATTTCAAAAACTTTAACCACAGAGTGAATATTTGTGGACGCCGCCGCCGCCGACGACGACGACGGAATATAGGATCACTTAGTCTCGCTTTTTCGACAAAAGTCGAAGGCTCGACAAAAAGTAGTAAAGACAGTCCTCGTAAATATTTTTACAACCTAAACATATTAGTATATGTAACAAATAAAATATATTATTTTTTCTCTTTTAATGTATAACCGATGTTTGCAGGTTGCAATATCCATTTTTATGTAATTTATTTTAAAAGCTTATTAAAACAATGAAACGTGAAGAGATTGCTAATCGGACAGCTATACACCAGAGTTCAAATAAGGTGGATGTAAGCAATTATATAGTCCTTTACCTTTTACAGCTTGCTGTTCGGTGTGAGCCAATGCTCCGTATTAAAGACCGTATTTTGACCTATGGTGGGTTTCTTTTATGTGACTTGGATGGAGAATTGTCTCATTGGCACTCATTCCACATTTTCTTATATCTATAGGGAACTGTACGTCCTTCAACAAGGAATTATTGAGCAATTAAAGGTCACGACATGAAACATATCAAATAATTATTATTCAACCAAAAACTAACTTCAAAACAAAAAAATTCTGAACAACAAATATTCAAGACATAAATTAACGACAACCACTATACTACAGGCACATAAAATATTTGGCTGGGTTTAACATGTTTGTGAGCGCTTAATCTTCCTGTAATCTTAGACAGTGGTGTAACAGCACAACATAAAAACATAATGCCAATTTATTTTGTATATTTTTCACTCCAGGTGTAAAACAAATGAATTGTTGACAAACTTCTTACAGAGTCCAAATTATAATACTCTAACAGTTGGGATTTATACTTCTTTATTTTGTCTATTGTTGAAGACTGAGTGTTGCCCTAAATATACATGTATATGTCGTTTAGTTTTCTTTGTCGTTCGGTTCTTATTTAAGTATACTCGCATGCCATTTATCAATATGCATTTACATGTATAAGTGTAAGTGAAGCAATTTGTTATTCTATTATTCATTGATATTGGACATCGGTAAGAGAAGACTACTATAGATACTATAAAGGTAATCGGACGTCGTTTTGGCAATACATGACGGCACATTGTCATTGGGCGTGGATTTGAGTATTAAAACAATTGGACGTCGAATTAAGAATTTAATCACAACTCTGTATATCTACAATCACTCTGTTTATCTTTCACCACGCTATACCCCGTGACACCCCTAATTATTTTTCTGAAGAGGCTTTGAAAAAAAATTCCCTTTTCTCATTTTTTTTTTAACACAGTGCCACTCGATAACTTGCGCAAAAGATGCACCTGTTTCTCCTCTACAAGACCTATAGTTATACCCGGTGACTCCCCTCATTGTTTTTCCATAGAAGCCATCAAATATGCCAATCCTACTTTTTTCCGTTTTTTATTTTTATTTTTAGCCTTATAGTTTCAATTTTTTTAACATAGCGCCACTCGATTTCTTGTGCAAAAGTTTTGTTCAATAGTCTAATATGAAGTTGGGCTTCTATTGGAAGTATTCCGTTTATAGGATGATGATTGTTACATCTGCTACATAAGCCTAGAGGTAGTTTTTTCTAAAAAATTTCGATTTATTCTAGTGAATTTGTTTTTGGTAGTGTTAGCTCTTATCCATAGATAAGTGCTAGAGATACGTAACACGAATGATTGAATAACACATGAAATGACCCAAGGACACATGCAATTTTAATCTTTTTTTTACAAGATTAAGTATAATTTACAATGTTATATGAAGTTTTAATCTTAATTAGCATATATTGGTGACTTTTAAACACTGATTTATAAATAGTATTACATTAAAAGTGTATTAAAAATGATTTATTAAAGCAGGAAAGTTCATAAAATTTATTATAGTTTTGCGTATACATCTGGGGCCTGTTTATCGAAAATATCATAAGTTCCGTCCTAAGAATTTCTTAGGACAGGTTTTAGGATAAAGTTAGGACCGACTTAGGACACGTCTGAGCATGCACATCGAAGCTATCTTAGGAATATCTTAGCTAGGACGTTCTTACCGATGTCCTAAGTATTGGCGGAAAAGAAAAAAAATACAAATGAAAAATGAAAAAATAAGATATGATATCATATTTAATCAATATTTTGTGTTTGTTTAAATATGGTTAATTAGAAACTTATTATTAGTTTTAAATTAAAGGTAATATATATTTGTGTAAATTAATTGTACATTTAAACTGTATAAAACAAAACATAAGACACAAATAATATTGAACTACATATTATATAAAAATTTAACAAACTAACTGTAATCTAGATATAGTCGGTAAAAATCATTCCATGTTTTTGAGTGAGTTGAATTCGAAGTGTCACGGATCTATTCTTTCGAAGGCAAATCTCGTGCATTTTTCATATAAATACGGAGAATTTCAACTATATTACTACTGCTTGAAAAAAGTGTGAAAATGAATAAAATACGAAATTCGAATATATCCTAAAGTTAGGACCATCCTAAGACCATCTTAAGACACCTAATTTGATATCCTAAGAATAGGACAATTCCTAGGATTTTCCTAAATTGTGACATGTTTGATAAACCCACTTAGGACTAAGATGTATCCTAAGTTGGTCTTAGGACATGTCCTAATCCTAAGAGAGCTTCGATAAACAGGCCCCTAGCTGTTCCTTATTGCATATATACGATTGCCCAATGTGTTCAATTTGGACTACCAAAGTTGGGCTCTCATTTGTATAATAAATTAAAACTCACTGACACTCCATGAATTTACATGTATTTTATTTAACAGTCAAACAAATATTTTAAGTAATAATTTTCCAGAAAGTCTGAAAACCGTCCAGGACCTCCTGATTGCACTGAGTACGAAATGTTTTCTTAGAACAAAAATAAAGATACAAGTTGCAAAAAATTTAGATCTAATTCAATGCAAAATGTGGCGATCAAACACCCGTATTAAGGTAGCACAATACAAAGATTTTATAACTCCAACTCCTAAGTTTTAAAATGCTGTAACTTTCTCAATAATGCTTGAAAATTTATAAAAGTGGTAGCTTTGGATAGCTAACAGATAATTCTTTCAAATTAAGGCAATATTAGTATTATCAGAGACATATAATACAATAAATTAGTTAATTCATGCTCCAACTTTACCATTTCTTCGAGTACCTTTAATACTTTGATAAAGACTCTTCTAACCACAGAAATCTCGCGAGATTTAAATCTGGCCGAGTGAAATCCCGGGATTTCGCCGAGTTGCCAATCTCTTGTATTATATGTCTCTGGTATTATGCTACAATTATATAACCAATTATAATGTTAAATGTGTCTAAAATATTGTTCACCAAATTTCCACTTTCGAATGAAATTAGCTTCTGCATAGGTATCCCTAGAGGGTTGATTTTATTATATGTTGTTCCTATAGCCATTATCTTCAAAAGGGTGTCTCAGATTTCAGATAGAATGTATAGAACAAATTTTACACATAATTAACATTATCTTCTTGTATGTGGTTAGAATGTTTACACTAATTAGAGATGTAGGAGAGAATGGAATACCATAGAGACAATCTGAGACTCCCTTTTGAAGCCCATGATGTGTTGATTAAGATTTCGTTAAAATTTTCTGTATAGTTAAAGAGATGATAGAGCTAAATTCGTTCAAGTGAACTTACCCAGATTTTGCCACTAATTACATAATAATTGATTACATAATGATAGCATAATAAAAATATTGCATTCATTTAAAAGATTAATCTTTTATCTATCTGTATATACCTCTTTTGTTATTTTCTATGCATTCATAAGAAAGTTACAGCATTTCAAAGGTTAGTGATTGGAAGTAAAAAAATCTTTGTATTGTGCTACCTTAACAGCGTTTGTAATGGTTAACATTGCACTGGGCAGTCGCACGTGTCGTTAAATAACAAACCAATAAACAATATAATAAAGTTGTAAGGTAATAAATATTTCAGGTATTGGGCATTTGCCATCATCATGATTAGATTATTTAATTGACAAAAAACACTTAAAATTTTTAATTTCAATTTACTAAACACAAAATGTAAGTACTAAAATGTATATTTAAGCAATAAAATGTATGAAACCATATTTCACTGTTTTAATAGAGAAAATTACGGAAAGAAAAAAGAAAATGGAGCGTGGTATCTTTTTTAATAAAGATTATAACTTTCTAAAAGGAAACTCTTTATGACTTCTAAATGGTGTATTTCAACTGTGCTAAACTTATTTCAACATTAAAGTTATTTGTCCTAGTTAATTGATCTTAATTGTGCGGATGTCAGATTTATGTAATACATTTCACTATCTTCATAAAGAAAAAGAAAAAACGGATATTACATTCAAATTCTCTTAAAAGAAACTCTCAAGACAACTTCCCTCTGATCTTCATTAATATCGATACACTTATTTTAAAATACATGTACATCCTGAATAAATCATTTGTTATTTTTTATAAGATTTAGAAAAAATATACATTCTAAAACGTTTCCCGAAAGAGCCTTATCTTTCATTGTTCTGTCTGTATATATTATCCCTTATAACAATGAAATTTTCTTCAAATGTGTCGTGACTTTCTATTGGCTCATTTTTTTTTCAGATAATCAATTTTCTCAGAATTTTTAGATAATCAATTTTCTCAGAATTTTCAGATAATCCCGGATTTTCTCAGATAATCCCGGTTTATCTCAGATAAACTAAGATTATCTCAGCTTAATTCAAATTCGAAAAAATTCTAGTTTATCTGAGAAAATATAGAAAACTCATTATCTGGAGAAAATCCCGGTTTATCTGAAAATTCTGAGATAAACCGGCATTATCTGGGAAAAATCGAGATAATCCCGGTTTATCTGAGCTTAATGTAAAAAAATGAGATAATCCTAATTTATCTGAGAAAATCCTGGTTTATCTGAGATAATTTAGGATTATCTATAAAAGTGGTTCAGGCGTGCCATACATATGTCTATTTTATCAGTCTTGCGTAGACATGTATATTGATTTGTTTTTAATAAGGTTTGGTTGCTGAAAACCTCAAATGGACATTTTCATTACTATAACATTTGTAATGTCCAAAGATTTCTTATGATTTAGAGACAAAATAAAAGACTAATGAAAAACTCCGCAGACAAAAAATGTTATCCTTTTTTTCATATATTAAATGTAATTTTTTTTATGGAGTTTACGTTTTTACATCTTCGCTACCCAAGGTTACGATCGTAACCTTTGGCTAGCGAAGATGACGTTTTTAAAACATCAATAACTTTGACAAACCTTTAGATTTAAAAATTTGCCAGAAACTTCTGCAAAATCGAGAAGAAAAAAAAATCCCCGCATTTTCACACTGATAAATATATTTTTTCATAGAAGTCAACAACTTAACATTACATTTTTACCCTAACGGCATTAATAGCGGTTGATACGCAAGTTTCCGATAAACCTTTTAAGATATGTTTATTATTCATTTTAATATTATTTTCATGATTTAGTCTCATTTGTAATACTCATTCTCAGTCTGTGTTCATTATGTGTCATTAACTGTGCATGTGTATTATTATGTATTGACAGTGCAAATTCCTGTCCTCCCTTTAAGTTTGTAATTTAACTTTTCGTCTTTCTTCAAATATGACCTCGTTTTGCCTCGTCTTATATTCTTTTATTCTGTTTATAAATGTTAAATTCATTACAATATATTATACTCTTATTGCATTTCAGTTAAGAAAAATACTGATGAAAATTATAACAATAAACTTCAAAATCGTTCATGTAAAAAAAAATTGTGATTGTGTTTTAATTTACTGTAAAGATATGTCCCGTAAGCTACTATTATATTCTTCTAACTAACAAAAATAAAACAAAATGATTGTCTCCGTGAACTATTCCCTATTTGTCTTGGCCCCATATTGATTGGTATTCTCTTACAGCGTCTTTCAGTTTCTGAACGCCTCGTTTTAATTTCTCATCATCACAGAAGCTAATGGACAATCGGATACAGTTTTTATAACTTTCTGTTGGTGATGTGCTGAAACATAAAAGAAAAAAACAATTTTCTTCAAGTAAAGTTACTAGTACAATTAACATTTATGAGTATCTATGATGATTCCTGTCAATTATGAAAACAGTCTAGATAGTGTTTTAGTTTAAATCCGATATTAATACAATGACCTACAATGTACTTATAAAAAGAAGATTTGGTGTGAATACCAATGAGAAAACTCTTCACAAGAGACCAAATGACACAGAAATCAACAATTAGGTCACCGTAGGGCCTTCAACAGTGAGCAAAGTCCATACCGCATAGTCAGCTATAAAAGGCCCCAAAATTACAAGTGAAAGACAGTTTCAAAGGTGAAAACTAACAGCATAATCTGTGCACAAAAAATAAACGAAAATCAAATATGTAACTCATCAACAAACGACAACCACTGAATTTCAGGCTCCTGACTTGACTCAAGCATATACAGAATGTGGCGGGATTAACCATCTTAGCGGGATCCCAACCCTATCCCTTACATAGGACAGCGGTGTAACAGTAAAACATAAGAATAAACTATAAAAATCAGTTGGAAAGGGCTAGCTGATAAGATTGATACTAAATACATCTAACATAAACAAATCTAGTGAACATGGCTGGGTACTTGCACATCCCAACAAAAACAAAGACAACAAGTACAGATCTGAGAGCACATGTTGTTACTAACAGCTAGTTCAAAGCCACAAACAACTAATAAAAAATCCAAAAACAATACATGCATCTAAGACTAAATTATCAATCAGTAAACATCAAACATCCGGCAATGGATTTAGTGTTGAGGCGTCATAAACAGTCAAAGAAAAGCATGACCTTATACAATGGCAGGACAGAGGTATCGAATGATTGTAGATCCATAAATGTGATATAACTTTACAATGGTTGAACCGGTGATGCTCCATACGTTCACAATAGCTGAATTGGTGGTGCTCCATATGTCCACAATAGCTGAACTGGTGTTGCTCCATACGTCCACAATACTAGTAGCTGAACTGGAGGTGCTCACTACGTCCACAAGAGCTGAACTGACGAAGCTCTATACATCCACAATAACTGAACTGATGTTGCTCCATACGTCCACAATATAATTACTGGTAGTGCTCCACTTGGTCCATTTGGATGGTTGAACTTGTACTTCTCTTACAGTATCAATTAAATAAAACCCCAAGTGAAAAAAATATCAAAATTAAACAGATAAAAATAACCTTGATCTTATAATTAAAACTATACTACTTATGTTTACCTTGATCCAATAATAAAATTGACACCATGCTTTTCTATCCCAATCTGAAGAAGTAATTTGGAATCCAACGACGAGGGTAATTCTGCCCACAAGAAAAATCCTCCCTAAAATGCAATGAAACTGTTGAAGTCATTGATAAATAAAGAGTTAAAAAAAAGAAAATAAATATCAAAATGTCATCTTATTATACTAGTATTCCTCGATAAAAATAAGATATAATTGAACAATTGAAACGAAGATAGGTGTGTATTGGCATTACCCTGAAAACTAAAAAAAAGACAATGAAATTCTTATAAAGTTTGAAGTTTTAACGTGGGAATCGCCGCCCATTTTATTGTTTTGTATTGTTGTTGTTGGTTTTTTTTATTTGGGAGGATGCTTTCTCTATACCACCTCCAAATCCACTCTAAAGAATGGCTTTCTGACCAACAACGCATCACTCAGTATAAACAAGTTTCCATTAACAACATATATATTTTTACCTTTGGTTTTTCGCAAACAATAGGTACAGGGAAATCTTCACACAACAAATCATACAACAAATTCATTCTCCGCTGAAATTATACTTCATAATTAGCATTATATTTCTCGAAGTAATCAAAAGAGTAAACGAACAAAAATAACGTGTGTCGAATTAAAAAAAAAACAACAGCATATACAAGAAATTAAAATAAGGGTATTTTTCCTTGTCTACACGCACGATTCTTAATAAAAATGGTTGTGATTTCATAATCTATATTGGTTATATCGGAACAAGCAGTCTTCAAGAAAATGATACTTCATGATACAGGTTTTGTTTGAAGTTCTTTTTTCATTGGATAAATTAATGTTCAAAACACTATTAAATCCTATGCAAGTTAAGGTTATCTTGTGAAACTGATAGTGTTGTTATACATATCGCACGTATATATATATTCCTTATTGTATGTAAAAGTTCTGCATAATTTATAGTGTTTACCGCATGTATACTCCTAATTTCATATTGATATTTTATTTAATTTAAATAAGTGTTTTTAACCGCATATAGACTCCTTATTACTTTCATGCAGATGTGTTGAATAATTAATAGTGTTTTTATCGCATATATACTCCTGATTTTATGTAACTTATAGTGTTTCACCGCATATATACTCCTGATTTTATGTAATTAATAGTGTTTTTACCGCATATATACTAATTAATAGTGGGGTTTTTTTCCGCATATATACTCCGATTTTATGTAATTAATAGTGTTTTTACCGCATATATACTCCTGATTTTATGTTATTAACAGGGTGTTACCGCATATATACTCCTGATTTTATGTTATTAACAGGGTTTTACCGCATATATACTCCTGATTTTATGTAATTAATAGTGTTTTTACCGCATATATACTCCTGATTTTATTTAATTAATAGGGTTTTACCGCATATATACTCCTGATTTTATGTAATAAAAAGGGTTTTACCGCATATATACTCCTGATTTTATGTAGATGTTTAGTGAGCATCCCTTGTTGTAGTGCTGTTGTCATTAGTCTTGAAGCGTAGTGGTTAAAACATCCGCCGCTCCATGATGTGTTACTGTAAGCATAATCAAGTGCTAATTTTCTTTAAAATTATAGGAAACGAAAAAACAGCGAATTATGTTTATTACTATGTTTGGACACAACGCAAACATGCTCATTTCACATGTTGACACATTTAATTAATTTCTAGCACTCATGCAAGTTCGTAAGCGTTCCACAGAACCAGGTGATTCGCCTGCTTTACTGTTGTGTGTATCTAAAAATGTTACTAAAAACAAATATTACACAAAACTGTTCGACATGATGACGACGGAGGGACGTCCTGTGAACTAAAAACAATATATTGTCGTATTTTGTTTTCAATTTCCCCATTGTGTACCAGTTATATTTTTACCCGAATATTTGGAAAACTGCATTCAGCTGACCAAAATTATACAACTGAGAATTAACTTGCGGTAACTATTAATCCACTGAAAATCCTACAGTATGATTTACTTACCATTTAGCAACAAGGTCTAGAATTCTCTCTGAAGCTTCTATCCATCCTAGTCTAATTCCTGGTGCTAGGATTTTAGAGAAAGTTCCGTTTGATAATACATTACCTTTGAAATCGTCATCATTCCTAAATAGAAAATTCTACTTATAGAGTTTGGAAGTCTGAATCAGATCTGAATCAGCATTGATGAGGGAACACAATAATAAATCGTTGTCCTTTTCAGACCACTGAATATTATGTTTGAAAACTTATTCAATTTCAACTTCAGATTTTAAAATCATTTACAACTAACGTAGCACTTATTTAAAAATATTTCAATTCAAGTTTAAAACGAAAATTCATTTTTGAGAGGCTTCTCATGGAACACAAACATGTGTTTACAGACAGACTTCTCGCTTACTTGTCATCGTAGAACATGAGTCGAGGTGGAGGACATGTCCCTGTGTAGGACAATAAATTATACACATCTTCTGTGAACAATAACATATCATATTTCCTGGCAAGGTGTACTAGTCTACGACATCTTTCTGAAAAATATCAATAATAGTAATTCTCATTATTTCTCTTCTTTTTTCCAGATCCCATATTGTTACCTCCCACGCCCACTATACAACACTTAACCTTCTTTACCCTCTATATCTCTCAGCCCCACTTCCCCACTTTGGTAACCCCTATATTCCAAAAGGCGTGACATCCCCCTCGAATGTATATATATATATAGACATTACAACAATGTCAAACACTTAACAGTACGAGTTTTAAAGGTTAACATACATATTTAACTCGCATGCCCTCAGTTGCTTGGATGTCTTCTAGTCTTTTTTTTTTTTTATAAATTATAAAGGGATTATATATATTAGAAGTTGTGTAGATGTAAAATTTGTACTAGATTATGTAAAATTTGTTCTAGATTACAAAAAAAAATATGTTTTTAAAATTAGTGTTTTTCTTATTCAAAGACTTTTTTTTCTAAAAAAAAATGTATGTTGACCTTTTTGTCCTGCGACTTTTTGTCCTGTGACTTTCTACATTCGTTTTAAATACATTCAAACAGAGTCTCAGAGAATTATCAACTTCCTTAGTTTACTATTGTCATGTCAATTGACTGTCTGAAAAAAATGAATAATTAAAACTTGAAGAATGAAATTTAAAAAAACATGTTATTTATTTACCTTAAAAAGAAACAAAGTGAAAGTGAGATTTTTTCCTACAAGAATCTTGACTTTTAATCTTTAAATGAGTGCCTAAGTTGTTATAAATTATCTTGTCTTGTCGGTAAACTGACAGAAAGTCACAGAACAAAAAGTCACAGGACATAAAGTCACAAATTTGATAGGACAAAAAGCCACAGGACAAAAAGTCACAAGATGCTTTTTGTGCCTTTGTGTCTGAGGTTCATATGATGAAATCATAATCTTTCAGTCAGTTTAATTGAAGTCTGGAGCTGGCATGTCAGTTAACTGCTAGTAGTCTGTTGTTATTTATGTATTATTGTCATTTTGTTTATTTTCTTTGGTTACATCTTCTGACATCAGACTCGGACTTCTCTTGAACTGAATTTTAATGTGCGTATTGTTATGCGTTTATTTTTCTACATTGGTGAGAGGTATAGGGGGAGGGTTGAGATCTCACAAACATGTTTAACCCCGCCGCATTTTTGCGCCTGTCCCAAGTCAGGAGCCTCTTGCCTTTGTTAGTCTTGTATTATTTTTATATTAGTTTCTTGTGTACAATTTGGAAATTAGTATGGCGTTCACTGAACTAGTATATATTTGTTTAGGGGCCAGCTGAAGGACGCCTCCGGGTGCGGGAATTTCTCGCTACATTGAAGACCTGTTGGTGACCTTCTGCTGTTGTTTTTTATTTTGGTCGGGTTGTTGTCTCTTTGACATATTCCCCATTTCCATTCTCAAATTTACAAATATTTTTTTGACAATTGTTCAAATATATTTTGAAATATTTTCTTTCAATTTTTATTACATACAGCCCGTAACAGAGAAGTGATCGAACTCGCGTTTCTTTACAGTCAGAATAAGTTACGTTATCGACAAACTTATTTCCGAAGTGACATAATTTAATTTTCTTCATCGACAAAACATTTCGTGTCCAACGTGTAAGTTTTCATTGTTCAAGTCGAAGTTTTTTTAACACAGTAAAACATTTTTGATAATCTGAACCTCTGCCATTGGCATTTTCATTTTAACGGTAAAGTTAATGTTGCTCAATGTAGATATTATATACTGCTTGCACTGTGAATATTTATGGGATTCAACACTAATAGTTTTTCTTTCGTCTGATACAGAATACCCCATATCTTTTCTTTTTCTGTCTATCTGTTTATTATGTCCCCGGGATTATGTCAATCATACATTGTTGCAATACCGACATGCTTTTTAAGTTAAGAAAATAGCTCAAAAACTTGATAATTGAAGAGGTATCACATTTTAATCATGAAATATTTATATTGGCAAAATAAAGCCATTTAGGTTCCAAGTCACTTTGACATTTTATTTTCATAACAATTACTTGATCGTTATTGATGTTTAATGAGAAGATTTTTATAACAAAGTTGCTTGAAACATAAAACTTCAAGAAAAATGTGAAAAAAATATTTTCAAAATAAATGTGTTCTTGTTCAAACAAAAGTAATCTCAAAACTAAATTGTGACTTTTTGTTCTGTGACTTTTTGTCTGTGACTTTTTGTCCTGTGACTTTCTGTCATACATTCGCCTTGTCTTACCAGTTTGATGAATTTATCTTGCCTTGCCAATTTTATGAATTTATTTATTTTTACTTATAAATCGACTAAATAATTGAATTTGCTCCTCCATTATTCATGCTTAGGACCAGCATTTTACAACTTGGTAGAGTTATTTTAATTCTGTACAAAATATGCTGAAACACCTGTGTTTGTTACAACACCGAGACAATACCAATATCATCAAGAGGTATGTGAAATTCAGATGGATTTTTGGTTGAACTGGATGAAGTTCCCTTCTTTTTTTACACGGATTGACGAACACGTTTTAGATTTCTTTTCTTTCTTTTCAATTGACGAACACATTTTAGATTTCGTTTCTTTCTTTTCTATATGTTCTTCGTCAATTTTAAAGAGCTCTGAATTAATTATTATAGAAGGATATTTCCTGTGAGAAGGATCTAATTCAAGAAAAAAAAATCATATCACTGGATTGTGATTTTGTGTCTTGAGTGTTAAAATATGCTAGTTTTCGAGTCAGAAGTGATAATTTAATTTAGAATAAAAGATAAAAAAACCCATATAAAACAGAAACCTTAGGAATGTTAATCTTTCAAAATATATTTTTCGTGCATGAGTTATTTTTTGTTTTGTTTTGAGCAGTCTTAAAAGAAACCTTTATTACTTTTTCCTGTTATGTCAACATTTATGGGGGGAAATTGTATATTTATTACCCATATAACAGGCAGAGGTTTGACAATCAATGCATGTGTGTCACCCGTCATTACATTTACATGTAAAAATTTCCCTTTTTGGATCCAGATTTAAAAACAGAATGAAGAGGGTTTCTCCTGTTTCTTAGCGAGTAAGCAAACATTTAGTATTTCCGACAATGTACATGTATTGTTTATATCCTACAATTTAAATCTGGCTCTTTAAGGTTTAAGGTATTTAAACTCTGACTTATGTATTTAATTATTTTGAAAGCAAAATGAAAAGTATGTCTTATCAATAATCATGATGAAATAATTGTTTTTCCATAATTGAATCGTGCATTATTTGTGTATTGGATTACTCGATTTTCATCTCTATTTTGTTTACTGACACATGACGAAATAGTTAAATTTAAATATTTTACAAAACCGTTGTCATTATCAAAAGATTAAAATCGACTGATTAAATGAATATGAGAGTTCAATTATTATCGGCGATGTCGAAATTAGCCGTCAGTAATAAACAGTCAGTTAGCGTAAAAACAGCTAACAAATGTGTTTATTAAGTATGTTGTATATTGTATCTAATCAGCCCTTCTGTATTTCACTGTTGTTTTTTCTAATTTATTCAACAAATTTCGCTTGTCCAGGTGTCAATAACGGTGATGTCAACACCATAAGTAGTTTGTTAATTGCGTGCCGTGTGCAGAATGTCGCCCCTCCTCTAAAAAAGGACGGTATAAAAACTATTTTTCATATAAAAACTTGCAAACGATTGTCGTCCAATTATAAAACTAGTTACATTGTTCTTTGGTATATTTAGAATCCGTAATAAACCTTAATTATCTGGAAAATGAGATAATGAATTATCTGACGGTATTTTTTAAGGCAGTGTCTGCGCGTACCCGCATGCGGGTACGAATAGTCAAATTGCCGTTCTAGGCTGCACGTACCCACATCCGCTTTTCTAATAAAATGCCAACGAATCGGGAATGAAACGTGAAATATATACGAAAATTATCGATAATATGGAGATTTCGTGTAGAACGAGTGAAGAATCTGAAAAAAAATTAAATATTTTCAAACTGTTTTTATTAAATAATGATACATAATAAACATTGCAAAATTAAATGCACAATGATGGAAAATGAAACTGTACAGTCCCTGAAAACAAAAAGGTAAAATAAAACTACTAAAATTAAAGCTTGAAATTATAAAAATTAAAGAAGCAAGTAATAATATCAATTTAAACCAATTATAAAAGATTCATGTACCTTATTAAGATTTGGATCACATATTACATTGTTTTGACACGGATTTCAACCGGCTGCACATTTCAAATGTTGCCAGCCTACGTTCACGTTTCATTAATCATTATTACTTGCTTCTTTAAATTTTAATTTTTATAAACCCAAACTTTAATTTTAGTAGTTTAATATATTCTAAATTTTTAGTTTCTGTGTTTTACATTTTACTAAAAGATATCATATGGGTATACTTTTAATTTATAAAAATTGTATTCTTTAAATTTGCATTAAAGTTTTATAATAGTATTAATTTCTATCAAGTTTTTCTTTTATAGGGACTGAACAGTTTCATTTTCCATCATTGTGCATTTAATTTTGTAATGTTTTATGAATCATTATTTGATAAATACAATTTGAAAATAATCTTTTCTCATATTCTTCACTCGTTCCACACGAAATCCCCATATTATCAATAATTTTCGTATATATTTCACGTTTCATTCCCGATTCGATAGCATTTTATTAGAAAACCGGATGTGGGTACGCGCAGCCTAGAACGACAATTTGACTATTCGTACCCGCATGCGGGTACGCGCAGACACTGCCATTTTTTAAATATAATCTGGCAAACGATTGTCGTCCAATCAGAACACTCGTTACATTGTTCTTTGGTATATTTAAAACTAAATTATCTATAAAAATGAGATAATGAATTATCTGAAATTCAGATAATAAATTGTCTGGAGATAAATTAGGATTATCTGAAAATCGTTCAGATAAACCTAGCTTTTCTTAATATTTTCAAATAAACCGGGATTTTCTCCAGATAATGAATTTTCTGTATTATCTGAGATAAACTAGGATTTTTTCGAATTTTAATTAAGCTGAGATAATCTTAGTTTATCTGAGATAAACCGGGATTATCTCAAATAAACCTAATTTATCTGAGATAATCTAACATTAATTAATAAAAGTGGTTAGGGCGTGCCATACAGTACGTTTTTTTTTTCCTTTTTTTATATTTTTAGTCAAAATCAAATAAATACTTACCTGGAGACGTTGAAATTCCTCGAGGGTTTGAGAAAGTGGTCATTAGATACACCATTCCTTTAAAGGGTGTTTTCGTTTCAGAACCAGGTTTAACGTTTTCTTTTATAGCTGTTTCTAATGCTTCAGGAATTATACCATCCCCGTCAGTAGGCACTGAAAATGAAAATGTTCATATCAAGGATTGAAAGTACTTTAATCTAAAAACAGGCTGGTAATTTGTATGCTACATAATGGTTTTCAATTATTAAAACTCATAAAATAAAATGCTCAGCACAGCCTGATACGATTGCAGTGGTCGAATCCTGAACAGATAGTGCAAGTTTGGACACAACATTCAAGCTTGGTACTGTCTGAATTTGGATTGGGATCACATTTTTGACATAATATAGGTTTCTGACACAAAATAAATGTGGTGAAAGATCTTAAAAATTTGAAATGGGTAGAAATTTTTGTATTAATTTTTTGTTCAAGATTTCTTGATATTGCGCAATACTGTGCAATTAAAGATTTCTTGCTTTGATGCACAATACTGTAAAATTGAAGATTTCTTGCTGTTGCTCGATACTGTGCATTTGAAGATTTCTTGCTAATGCGCATTACTGTGCTATAGCACAATACTTTGCAACTGAAGGTTTCCTGCTATTGCACAATACTTTATATAATAATTTACACATCATATTTGGTGTGTATCTCCTGTCGTATCAGTATTTTTTGCTTCACTATACTAATAAGAATATATTAACCTGGTATGATATTCATTCCTAGATCTTCCCTCAGTATTTTTATGGCTATGAAATATGTTGGGTCTTCAACAAATACTGGAGTGCTCCTATCAAACATTACACTCGCTGTCAGATGGAGGCCTTGTGTGGCACCAGCTGTGGCCATCAAATTGTCGCTGGAATTAAATAAAGTTCCCATTGCAAAAAATATTCTTAAAAGAAACTTTAATCTGCAAAGTGGATACACATGATAGACGGTTGAAAATTTAAGCTGCCACTGGAAAATGTAAGGATAAGTATTTTCCCTTGCAATATGTCACCTACTGACCACTTTTAAATTACTAGTAGTTGTTGCAAATGTTATAACGTGCAGATAGGTTGGTTAGGCATCGAATGTTACGCCTATTTTGAATGTAAATGGCTGAATAATTATATATTGCTCTCATTCAAATGAAACTCTTCCTTTTTAATTCTGATAGATATGATAAGTTTACCGACAGATTGAAGTGACACTATTGCTATATGTCATCCAGTCCGTTTGTTTCACTATAAACTAAGTAATTTTATTGTTTCATTATTTTATTCTTGAGTGAACACCTGCTTGTTTACCTCATACGTGTATTCGAATAATAGAAACATCGTCTTTCGTTTTGTATTCGTGGCGTTTTTTAAGATTTTATTCGTGGTGTTTTTGAAGACTGTTGTGTTTTGTTTTTCATTCGTGGTGATTTTGAAGACTGTACATAGTGTTTCGTTTTTGTTCGTGGTATTTTAGAAGACTAGTACTTTTTATTCATTCGTGGTGTTTTTGAAGACTGTAGTGTTTTGTTTTCCAATAGTGGTGTTATGGAAGACTGCAGTGTTCTGTTTTTCATTCGTTGTGTTTTTGAAGACTATTGTTTTGTTTTTCATACGTGATGTTTTTAAAGACTTGTATAAATAGTGTTTTGTTTTTCATACGTGATGTTTTTGAAGACAGTAGTGTTTTGTTTTTCAATGGTGGTGTTTTTGAATACTAGTGGGTTTTTTTTTCAATTCGTGTTTTTTTAAGACTATAGTGTTACGTTTTTCATTCGTTGTTTTTTGGAGACTGTAATGTTTCGTTTTTTGCCATGATTTTGTAGTCTCACTTCGACTTAAGAGTTTATTCCTCTCATATGATATCATAATCTTCTTTTTATTGATTAAAACAGTTTTGATCGCTTTTCGTTGGACCGCACAATTCTACATGCAATTACCTGTCGACGTCATTCCCGTATTCTGATGATAGAAACCTAGCTAACTCGTCCAAAAAATCTGGATCCCCTTTCATAGGACCGTACTGGAATATGTATTTCTCCTCTTCATTTGTCTACAAATTATAAACATACTGATAAATTCAGAAAACATCCTATGTGAATTTACATATGACCAGTCTTTGCTCCTAATCTGAAATGATGAACAGTAGCAGGTATCGGTATTGCAATGAGTTAAAGTCAGCTAGTTACAGTTTTAAAAAATGTTGCATTCATTCTGTAAGAATGAATGTGGCATTCATTCTTACAGAATTCCAAATCTTAGTCTGTTCTGTCTATTTCGAAGTTTGTAAACTGATCTCTGTGTGTCTTTTGTTGTTGTTGTTGTTGTTGTTGTTGTTACTGTTGTAGGATGGTTGTTGCAATGATGTATCATGAATTATAAATACAGTAAACCCGTTATAAACTTGTGTCAGTTATACTAAAAATTAATGTAATCCTTTTAACGTTTAATTATGGTGGCCGGATGCGGCCATTTCGCCTTTTCGAGTTTTCGCGTTTTCTCCTTTCACTTTCAAGCGAAATCGAGAAATCGAGAATCGAAATATCGAGAAAGTGAAATCGGGAAATCGGGAAATTGAGAAATCGAGAAAGCGAAAACGCGAAATCGAGAAATTAAGAAAGCAAAAAACGCGAAAACGGGAAATGAAATAGATTCTCGATTTCGAGTTTCGCGTTTTCGCTTTCTCGATTTCCCGATTTCTCGATTTCTCGATTTCGCTTTCTCAATTTCTCGATTTCCCGATTTCCGAATTTCTCGATTTCGCGTGAAAGTGAAAGGAGAAAACGCGAAAAGGCGAAAAGGCGAAATGGCCGCATCCGGCCACCATAATTAAACGTTAAAAGGATTACATTAATTTTTAGTCAAATGATAACTGACACAAGTGGCCACCATATTTAATGCTACATCCATTGTCTTACAGAGTTAAAGGCAATACTAATTGTCTCATGTGTGGATATGCCTATAACACTAACTGATCTTCATTTAAGCTAGGTGATTTGGATTTTGAAGTAGTAGATAATTATAATTGGTCTAGGTCTTTAATGAAATGTGCAAATTTCGAGAGTAGTACGTAAGTCACGTGTAAGAATTTTCATGTTTATATAGAAAATTACATGTTTTATCTTATTTACAGCAGTCAGCTGTATATTTTCAACAACTAAAAAGCAATATTTTTTTGTTTGATTCGGGTGTTTTTCTTCAACTTTAAAATATAAGGTAAGATAACTCAGATTGAAGATAAGATGAGCAAATTTATTTTAAGTCGGGTTTAAACATGAAATACTACAAACATAAGCTCTGTAGAGCTTTTTGCCGACATTAATAACAATAACAATTAAAACACATTGCAGCGTTGTCGTTTGTGTATGTATGGAACGCCATAGCTGTCTTATGTGTCTTTTTTATTGCTTTTCTATTATAAGATGGTGCTTTTCTATTATAAGATGGTGGTTTTCTATTATAAGATGATGGTTTTCTATTATAAGATGGTGCTTTTCTATTATAAGATGATGGTTTTCTATTATAAGATGGTGCTTTTCTATTATAAGATGGTGGTTTTCTATTATAAGATGGTGCTTTTCTATTATAAGATGGTGCTTTTCTATTATAAGATGATGGTTTTCTATTATAAGATGGTGCTTTTCTATTATAAGATGGTGGTTTTCAATTATAAGGTGCTTTTCTATTATAAGGTGCTTTTCTATTATAAGGTGCTTTTTTATTATAAGGTGCTTTTCTATTATAAGGTGGTTTTCTATTATAAGGTGCTTTTCTATTATAAGGTGCTTTTCTATTATAAGGTGCTTTTCTATTATAAGGTGCTTTTTTATTATAAGGTGCTTTTCTATTATAAGGGGCTTTTTTATTATGTGATGGTGGTTCCCGTGATTAACCGGGAGTGTGGGGAACCACTAATGACAAGACGATTGTCCGGATAGTGACAAGACGGTTTACCGGACGAGATATAAATAGTCATAACTTTTTTGTTATTCGGTAGATTGGTTTAATATTTGTAGACCTTAAAGATATTAACATATATTTTATGAAAATCAAAAAAAATAAGTGAAAAAAAAATATTTTTGAGCAAATAAAG
Organism: Mytilus trossulus; assembly: GCF_036588685.1. NCBI lineage: Eukaryota > Metazoa > Mollusca > Bivalvia > Mytilida > Mytilidae > Mytilus > Mytilus trossulus. The sequence continues at coordinate 2,668,254 of NC_086374.1, forward strand.
TTGACCGGACGGTATTCACACTCGTCGTTATACGCTGTACATATATTCAACTTGTCGACAACAAGTGTTAATATCTTTGACAATAATTGTCCAAGTAATTCAGGAATCTGTGAGATTTAAAAACAAATTATACGAAAATATAAATTTATAGTAAAAACAAATATGTTTCTGCTAAAAAAGTTGACCGGACTGAATTCACATTCGCCGATGTGTTTAACAGAGACATATATGATACATGAAGAGATTCGCACATCTATAATTGTATTTTAGGTCTTTGGTTTTAAATATATTAACAGGATTTTCTTTCTTCACAGAAGGTTGACTGTCAGTTAGAAGTATCTGATGATCTTGACCGTCATTATCAGCATACCTCAATCTTAGTAGATTTCGGTGTTTATACAACCTTTCTGTGTTGACTGAGGTATTTTTTAACTTGGCTGGTGTTTTCAACTTGGCTGATGTCTTTAACCTGGCTGGTGTTTTGTTGTTTTTGGAGACTGAGGTTCCAAGGGAAAGGACACTCAAATAATGTGCCTCCTAAGAGTCCGAGAAGCTCTCGGGATGCACGATTTTGCGTATTTTTTTCAAGGCTTCTGGGGGTCTTGAGCGACCGCCAGACCCCTCACCGAATGGTGAATATATTTTGCCTCAATTTTAAATTTAAATATAGTGACAGACTAGTTAGTGACAGTGCAGTATTATACAAAAGTAACTTTGTGTTCGATGCCCGTCCTTTATTTTCTATTGTAAAGTGTCTGAACACGACTGAATGCAAGTTTACTTCTTCGATGTTAAAGGTCATATTGGAATACATTGTTGTTGTTTTTTCAAATGATTTGATACCGGCAGATTGGTTTTCTCACTTTAATTTAATCCATGTCAGCTATCTAGTTTTATCTTTAAAAAAAAAGAGAGAGCCAGTTTTGGCATTCTTTAATAAAAAGTTCAATTCACTGTAATCTTTGTTTGGATTCTGATTGCCATCTGATTATATAAGTTAATTCAATTAAATGTATTTGATGTCTCAGGTGTGAAAACTTAAATGACATGATTATTTGCTTGATTAGTGATTACGACAGGTGTCAAAATTAGATAGTAATCTAATTAAATACATGTAATAAATATTTTATATATCAGGTCTTCTAGTGTGCTGGTGAACTTACTCAAGTCAATATTTTGAGCTCAAAGTTTTTATTAATTTATTTTATTTATTTATTTATTAATGAAATGCACATTTATACCCCTGGGGGTTAATAAAAAAGCACCTTATAATAGAAAAGCACCTTATAATAAAAAAGCACCTTATAATAGAAAAGCACCTTATAATAGAAAAGCACCTTATAATAGAAAACCACCTTATAATAAAAAAGCACCTTATAATAGAAAAGCACCTTATAATAGAAAAGCACCATCTTATAATAGAAAAGCACCATCTTATAATAGAAAACCATCATCTTATAATAGAAAAGCACCATATTATAATAGAAAAGCACCATCTTATAATAGAAAACCATCATCTTATAATAGAAAAGCACCATCTTATAATAGAAAACCATCATCTTATAATAGAAAAGCACCATCTTATAATAGAAAAGCACCATCTTATAATAGAAAACCATCATCTTATAATAGAAAAGCACCATCTTATAATAGAAAACCATCATCTTATAACAGAAAACCACCATCTTATAATAGAAAAGCACCATCTTATAATAGAAAAGCAATAAAAAAGACACATAAGACAGCTATGGCGTTCCATATGTATGGATTCGCCACACATTGTAGCGTTGTCGTTTGTGTATGGATTCGCCAAATGGCTCAAAGAAAACAAACCACAACACAAAGTTTCAATTCATATCACTATGTAATCTGTTAAATGTACACGTATATTATCAGTTTAACATAATAAAACAGCTGAACAATAATCCTGTCTGATCTTACTAACACAATATAATCTCAATTCTTATTTAACCCGAATTTTATAATAAAAAGATTTGTTACATAATAATAAATTATGCTGTCAAACTAAAATCGCTACAACATATAATATTAAGACATATAGGACATATACAGCACACACAATAGACAATATTAAGACAGCTGTATTGCACAACTTAAGCAAAAGTTCATATAAAAGCAAGCACAAGCAAGCACAGAGGTTGAGATAACGCAGAATAAAGTATTCTTTATAATAACATAGAGTGTTTGTGAATTTACCTATTTCAATATGAACTTTCTTATCTGAAAGCATTTTATAAGAGCTTTTTATCTTAAAATCATATGGTGTAGTTTTCTTTTTATCGCCATGCATGATCATGCATAATCTATACAAAATCGGACAATTTTGCACAACCAATATAGCGTGAAAAAAAGTCTGGTGACCCATACTTTTTTTTATTATATTTTAGAAAAAAGATCAAGTATTATGCAAACTGGGTATTATGCAAACTGGGTCAGATACCTATAAGTAAATTATATGCTATTTTTCTTGAGTGTGATAAAATTTCTTTTTTTAGCCCATTTTATGAATACACCCGTATTATTACAGCCTTTTGTCATCACAGGCTTTTTCCTATTATTGATAAACCTGAAAATCGTAAACGACATTTTCTCAAATTAAAATATATAAATAGAGGTATTGATTTTATTAATTTATCTAGCATATTCAATGACTCTTCTGTCTATAGCTTAATACCTCCATATTTTGATAATATAGAACAACCCATTATTTCGTATTCTTATAAAAAACCGAGCAGAAATTTGATTTTCAATGATACGTCAATTACAACAGACGTCAATATAGAAAATAATGTTCCTTCCACTTGAGATTGCGAAACAACTAGTTTTAAATATGTTCCCTATGGTCATGTTATCACAGGAGACCTCAACATAGTCGATGACCGTGAAGTCATAACTTTTCTAAAGAAAGGACCGAAATACCGTCCTCCATCTACAATAGATTGGAAACAGTGTCGTCAGGTCATTAAAGACGCTCTGTCTGCCTATTGTAAAAATTGGTGCAAACGTGAAAAATCCGATAAAAAATCTTTAGACAGTTATTTGAATAAAATTATGAATACTGTTGATATTAGAATATCTCATTTAGAAAACAATTCTGAAATTAATAATAGGAACCATGATATACCCATTTCTAGAATAAAAAACAAACTCAAGGTACTCGCAGAGCGGTTTGTGTTCGTACCGGCAGACATTGCAGCAAATAATGTAGCGGTGGTGTGACGCATATACTACACGAAAGTTCGTCAAAACGAAATTATCAATTCCTCTACATTCAGGTCAGTGCGCACCACAGAGAGTCAAATCGTTAACAAGCATACCACTGCCACTGCCCAGCTTAAAGCATCTTCCGAACATTTGAAAGTCCCTACCATGTACTGGTTACCGAAATTACACAAAAAAACATTTAAATTCCGTTTCATCTCCGCTTCGAGTAAGTGTTCTACTACTAATCTATCAGTGCTTCTAACCACCTCCCTTACTACTATCAAAGAACTGGTTATTAACTTTTGTAATAAAGCTTATGAAAATAATGGTATTAATTATTTTTGGAGTGTTAAAAATTCTTTAGAGGTTTTAGATAAAATACATGCTTTCAATGGTCCTTACAATTCTGTTGACAGTTATGATTTTTCTACTCTGTACACTACACTTCCACACAATCTTATAAAGAAAAAGTTTTTGTATTTGATAAAATGGTCTTTCGAAAAATCTCATTGTAATTTTATTTGCTGTAACTCGTTTAAGGCCTTTTTCTGTAACGAAAAAGGAAAGTATGCTAGATACACTTACTGGAAATGTGAGGATACGATTGAAGCTTTAAACTTTCTGCTTGATAACATTTATGTACGTTTCGGCGATAAAGTGTATCGTCAGGTAGTAGGTATTCATATGGGCACCAACTGTGCCCCTTTAAAAGCAGATTTATTTCTATATTGATATGAATCTCAGTTTATGACCAAACTCAGTAAAGACCCATCATTGTTACATTTGGTTGATACATTCAAAAATACCTACCGTTATCTGGATGATATTTTTTCGTTGAATAATCCAGAGTTCTCTAAATATACTTCAGAAATTTACCCAAACGAACTTACTTTAACTAAATCTAACATAAACAGCAGCAGTTGTCCTTTTCTAGATTTAGACATTTCAATTTCAAACGGGAAACTTCACACTAAAATTTACGACAAAAGAGACGATTTTTCATTTCCTATTGTTAATTTTCCATTTTTAGACGGCGATGTGCCTTTGGCTCCATCATACGGTGTTTATATATCGCAACTCGTTCGGTTTGCCCGTGTGTGTTCTGATGTCATAGATTTTAACGAACGTAATCAATGCATCACCGGTAAATTGTTGTGTCAGGGATTTCGAAACCATAAATTACTTAAAACTTTTACTAAATTCTTTCATAGATACAAAGATTTGATTAGTAAATTTGGCTATACCTGTAGAAAGCTTATCAAAAATGGTATTTCTCATCCTAAATTTTATGGTAATATTGTACTTAAAGCGAGGAAATCACTATGTGATCCTTGTAAACTCATCGAACCTTTAAACAAACTTATAAGTAAGGGTTATCGTACCAATATTGTAATTAGATCTTTGAATATAGTTCGCATTGGCACTAATATTGATTTTGTCATTAGCAAATTAAAACATAACTAAATTTCATTATCTTTTGAGGCGAGATGTATAGGGGACACAGCCACGTTAACTTTTATTTCTATAGAAGTCGCTCTTCACTATACTTATACCTGTCGATACATTTATTTTTGGCATTGCACAAGTCACGTCTTCTTTGACTATAAATGACGTTAAAATACTAAATCCCTGTGATGTGTTTTAGTCGATTTTAGTCTCTGATGCATGATTTTTTACTATTAATTGGTTTTGGCTTTTAACTAGCTGTCAGTAACTGCGAGTACTCTCAAATCGTATTTTCTTGTTAATTCGACCTGTTGATACTGTTTATAATGCTTTTTTGTCATTTTTTATTTATATGGATCTTGTCTGTATACCAGCTTGGATTATTTGTAATATCTTCAATTTTTCACTTATTTTTACAACATTTGTATAAACTTCAAGATTATAAAAAAACGTTTTTTTTCTAAAGTGAACATTGATTGGTTAAATATTTCTCAGTGTGTTTGAATTTGTTTGTTAGCCTTTTGGTCATGAATGTTTGTCTCTAATATTTAATTAACTGTGCATTTGTATTCAGATATCGCAGATCAAATTTATTCTTTCATTGTGTAATCATACGTTTTTTGATTGAGTTAAGTCTGCCAATTGATATTTTATCGTATGTTTTTCTATGTTGTGATGTTATGCTATTGTTTCAGAAAAAGGGAGAAGGTTTGGGCCCATTAAAACGTTTAATCCCGCTGCAAATGTTTGCACCTGTCCTAAGTCAGGAATCTGATGTACAGTAGTTGTCGTTTGTTTATGTAATATATACGTGAATCTCGTTTCTCGTTTTGTTTATATAGATTAGACCGTTGGTTTTCCCGATTGAATGGTTTTACACTAGTGGCCCTTTATAGCTTGTTGTTCGGTATGAGCCAAGGCTCCGTGTTGAAGGCCGTACTTTAACCTATAATGGTTTAATTTTTAAATTGTTATTTGGATGGAGAGTTGTCTCATTGGCACTCACACCACATCTTCCTATATCTATGATGAGAACAACATTTGACAAATTATTAAAAATTCTATTGATTTGAATTCAGACACCCCATCCACCTTATTGTCTCGAAACAAAATCAACTTTAAATTATTCATGCAAAAATGCTTCTTGTAATCAAAAGAAACATCAACACTTCAATCCAATTTAACACATAAACAGGGAGATAACTCGTGCTATTTTTACATACCAGTGTTATCCTTGTCGATTCCAGTAAGATCTCTTTACAACCAGAGATTGTGTCTGTCCCTGGAGCACCCATGGCGAGTGGAATAACAGGATTATCTTCTTTCTCATTGTACAGTTCTAAGTCCTCAAATAAATCTCTTTTAGACTGTTTCGCCATCTCAATGTTTACCGGTAGAAAATATAATGTATGGAGAACAGTAAAGGACACATTGGTTTACTGATAAGTTTAACATTGAATAAAACATTACGTTAACTACTCAGATATAAAATTTACTGTAGGTGCTTTGTGATATTTTATGCCTGATTGCTTTGTGATATTTTATGCCTGCCTGATTACTTTGTGGTATTTTATGCCTGATTGCTTTGTGATATTTTATGCCTGATTGCTTTGTGATATTTTATGTCTGATAGCTTTGTGATATTTTATGTCTGGTAGCTTTGTGATATCGATTTTATGCCTGCATGATTACTTTGTGAAATTTTATGCCTGCATGATAATTTGTGATATTTAATGCCTGATTACTTTGTGATATTTTATGCCTGATTAAATTAACTTCAGGTTGTCTATTTTAAAAGAAAATTAAACTTTAAAAACGAAACAAATCAAGCAAACAAAAATAGAATGAACCACACACATTCTCAAAATAACATGGTGTTATACGTTACAGATATCGTTTAATGTCTTTTATCAAATCCTTGATAATAAGTTCTATTTCAAATTATCGATTTGCCGTTCATTCCGTTTTAGTTTGATCATGAAATTTCAGTGATTTCAACGATTTTCAGTACGATTTCTGTGTAAAATCAAGTAGATCTAGCAACAAATTATCTCCCCTGCAAAAAGTTGTCAAAGGTACCAGGATTATAATTTAGTACGCCAGACGCGCGTTTCGTCTACATAAGACTCATCAGTGACGCTCATATCAAAATATTTATAAAGCCAAACAAGTACAAAGTTGAAGAGCATTGAGGATCTAAAATTACAAAAACCTGTGCCAAATACGGCTAAGGAAATCTATGCCTGGGATAAGGAAATCCTTAGTTTTTCAAAAAAATCAAAATTTTGTAAACAGGAAATTTAAAAAAAAAATATTTGTTACGTTTGGAGGACGTTTTTTTAAGACTGTCGGAATTCCAATGGGAAACAATTGTTCCCGACTTGTTTCTTTATTATTATGAGGCTGACTTCATACAGGAACCTCTTAGGAAGAAAGACAAGACGTTAGCAATATCCTTCTACTTTACGTTCCGCTAAATAGATGATGTGCTCTCACTAAATAATTCATAAATTGGTGACTTAGCTGAAAGAATCTATCCCATCGAACTAGAGATACAAAAAAATACTACAGATACAGTTAAGTCTGCATCATATCTTGACTAAAATCTAGAAATTGACAATGTGGGTCGATTGAAAACAAAACTTTACGACAAAAGAGATATCAGCTTCCCAATTTTGAGCTTTCCATCTCTATGTAGCAACACTACAGCAGCGCCTGCATACGAAATATATATCTATTAATTGATACGATATTCCCGGGCTTGTATTTCCTATCATGATTTCATTGATAGCGGGTTGCTGCTCACAAGCAGACTATTAAACCAAGAGTTCCAAATGGTGAAGTTGAAATCACTCCTTCGTAATTTTACGGACACCATCACGAGTTGGTTGACCGTTATGGAATAACCGTTTCACAGATTATATCGGATATGTTTCTTATGTTGTAACTACAATATCCGACCCTTTTCACGAATGTGACCTATACCGAATTAGACTATTTACCGGATTTGTATTAATATGAGAAACACACACGACGGGTGCCACATGTGGAGCAGGGTGTGCTTTCCCTTTCAGAGCACCTGCGATCACCCATAGTTTTTGGTGGGATTCGCTTCGCTTCAGTTAAGTCTTTAGTTTTCGATGCTATGTATTGTGTACTTTTTTTTGTCTGTTAGTCTTTTAGTTTATTTTTTAGCCCTGGTCAGTTCATTTTTGAACTATGAGATTAGATATCCCTCTTGTATCTTTCGCCCCTCTTTTACAGTATCGCCAATATCATTCCATGTAGTTTTGCTCTTGATGAGTCCGTATTGCTATGCCCGTCCTACGATAGTAGAGGGGCGTTATGTTTTCTGGTCTGTGCGTTTGTTCTTTCGCCCGTCTGTCCCGCTTCAGTTTAAAGTTTATAGTCAAAGACGTTTTTGGTGAAGTGGAAGTCCAATCAACTTGAAACTGATGTCACATGTTCCCTATGATATCATCTTTCAAATGTTATTGCCAATTTAGATTTTGAGCCACTTTCACGGTCAGCAACACATAGAAAATGACAATGCAAGTGGGGCATGAGTGTAATATGGACACATTTTTGTTTATTCTGTAATGAGATTTAGAGGATATTCTTATTTGATTACAGTAAATGGTACAAATATACATGTATCACAACTTCGGGCTTGCAATTCCATTTTCTACTTCTTTTGTTAATTTAAGACAATATAGGTTCCTTTGTTCTGATTTTCTTTTTTTATTTGTTAATTTAAAACTGTAAAATTTATCAGGAAAGATTTGAAGTCACCTGTTTATAACCGCATAAAGCATTATGAACACGGCGACAAGGGGTTGGGAACTAAAGCGCCAAACTAAAGTGATAAACATGATGCAAAAACTGTGGAATACAACTTTTGCATTCACAAAATAATTGATAATACAACAAAAATGGTTATAATATAAGCTCCATCTTAAATAGATATAGGAAGATGTGATGTGAGTGCCAATGAGACAACTCTCCATCCAAATAAAAATTTATAAAGTAAACCATTATAGGTCAATATATGGCCTTCAACACAGAGCCTTGGCTCACACCGAACAAAAAGCTATAAAGGGCCCGAAAATAACTAATGTAAAACCTATATTCCAGACGAAGATGTATTGGGCCAGAAAACTAAATGCAACTGATTTGTTGTGATAATACAAGGTAGATTGCAAAATTGTTTTAAGTTAGACAATATGCAACTTTATTTCAAACAGAAAATGGTGGATCAAACCTGATTTTACAGCCAGCCAAATCTCCCGTAATGGGTCAAGGAACACCACCAAAAGTACGGGAACCTATAGAAAATGCTAGTATATAAAGATGAGTGGCGTAAAAACGTTAAAACGAAATCAAAGTCTTCTGAACAAGTTTTGTTTAAATAACCTCCAATAAAAATCAGTTGTGTTTACAACCATTGCAATATTAGGAAATGTATATCAAGTTAAAGATTTGTTTTATATTTGTTAGAGTATCGGGAAAATATTCGGTGGTGTATTTCTTTCGGAATAATTCTATATTTATCTGAAGATGTCAATAAAAAATGTAGCCAAGGACGTTTTGATTTGTCGGAAAACAGTTCATTTGCATACGATTTTTTTTTATCATAAATGCAGCAACAAATGCGCAGTAAAAGTGTTCTTTCAGAAGCAGATCCTGCTCTCTAGCACATTATTTAACTCTTGAAAAAAATATTTATTATGATGTTTTGGGGATTTACATCACAAACTAAGAATTTAAAAGCACAAACTTTAAATGTGTAGTCAAACAATCGGAAATGGGTACAAATATTGCCGTGAAGTTTGTATCAACATTTTGAAACAGTAATCAAAGGTACCAGGATTATAATTTAGTTCTCCAGACGCGCGTTTCGTCTACGTAAGACTCATTAGTGACGCTCATATCAAAATATTTATACAGCCAAACAATTACAAAGTTGAAGATCATTGCGGATCCAAAATTCCAAAAAAGTTGTGCCAAATAAGGTTAAGGTAATCTATTCCTGGGATAAGAAACCCTTAGATTTTGGGAAAATATAAAGTTTGGGAACAGAAAATTTGTAAAAATTACCACATTATTGATATTCATGACAACACCAAAATGTTGACTACTGTGCTGGTGAAACCCTCGAGGACAAAACGTCCACCAGCAGTGGCATCGACCCAGTGGTGTAAATAGTTATCAAAGGTACCAGGATTATAATTTAGTACGCCAGACGCGCGTTTCGTCTACATAAGACTCATTAGTGACGCTCATATCAAAATTGCCAAAAAGCCAAACAAGTACAAAGTTGAAGAGCATTGAGGATCCAACATTCCTAAAAGTTGTGCCAAATACGGTTAAGGTAACATATGCCTGGGATAAGAAAAAGAGATAATAAAAAAACAGAAGAAACGCTCTAGCTTAATATTTTGAAATATATATATATATATATTTGATCCCTAACATCACTGAAGAGACATATATTGTCGAAATCTAGATCTGGTGTACTAAAGAAATATTGACACCGAATGTTTGTGGCACAACATCGTAGCCACAAGTTAACAATTTTTTTTTCTGTGACGTATTAAATTTATATTCAGATCCATTTTGTTACATCTTGTGATCAATTTTATTTGGCAATCGTCAATGGCAGTCAGCAGGGTTAAAGAACATCAGTTGTTCGACCTGTTAGTCAAATGCGTTTTGTTTAAATATACTTTTTCACTTTTTTGGTCTTTTGGAAAATGTTGTTTGTGCTGTTTTAGACCCTTCTACAACGAAATTTGTTTGACATGCACACGTATAAAAATTGCGGTTTTTATCCAACGCAATCATAGGTTTGAACGTAGTTTTCAATTTAGACTCGTGTATATATATATATAAAAGTCTATAAAAAAGGACCAACCAGCAAATTTACTATGTACCGGATCGTCTAGAATAGGCAATACTATGCAGATAAGGAAAAAATATCAGTCTAAAGATTTGCACAACGGTAATGATATAAGGTGTTATTAAACGAAAATGTTGTTATTAAATCGTGTCAATATTAAACGAAAATGTTGTTATTAAATCGTGTTGACACGATTTAATAACAACATTTTCGTTTAATAACACCTTATACATGTTATATCAGTACCGTTGTGCAAATCTTCAGACTGATATTATATATTTTTCACAGGGATTTGAGTAAATCTTGTTCACTGAGAATCAGGAGCACAAACAAAATCCACTGAAATATCTAGGGGTAACCTAAAAAATATTACCAAAATACGCAACGGTAAAATTCTTACTATAGTCAAAATTGTGTACGAATAAAATATAGAATCGACTGTGACGATCCATTTCTTGCATTTGTAAACCTTTTTTTAAAAGTAAAAAACCTAAAGGAACTAAAATGAAATTGTTAACGACGGAAATTATCACCATCAGCGATTGCGAATCTCGTCCTGCTAATAAAATAAACCAAGAGTACTGCACAAAATTATAACATTTAAAACAGATTTTCTCTGAATAATCTAAGCCTTAATCAATAACATCGTGCAACAAAATTAGTACCGTTGATTTTATTACTACCACTGGGTCGATGCCTCTGCTGGTGGACTATTAGTACCCGAGGGTATCACCAGCCCAGTAGCCAGTACCGAAGTACTTCGGTACTGGCATGAAAATACAGATTTTTTGTGTAATTAAAATTTGCTGTTACAAAATATTAGAAATTATTATAAATTAAGGAATGTATCTCCCTCATGCAAAGCTCTGATTCCTTTCACGAATTTGGCTAGACTTTTTGGACCTTTTGGATTATAGCTCTTCATCTTTTATATAAGCTTTGGATTTCAAATATTTTGGCCACGAGCATCACTGAAGGGACATGTATTGTCGAAATGCGCATCTGGTGCAACAAAATTGGTACCGTTGATTTTATTATATCCGTTATCAAAATCGACAACAAAAAACTGCTTCCTGAATCTTTTTCGTCAACTTTAACTTGACGGCACATACTTCTTTACAAAGGAAACGGTTCAAAATAATCGAAATACGACTTAAAATACATGGATATTCAAATTTTGAACTAATGAAAACTTTTTTAATCCTGATTGACACAAACATCCAATCACGCTTTTTTTGATGAAAAATGTTTAGTTTTTTTTTAAATTTGAATGCTGTGTGTGTCACCCCTCAGATATGTGAGGTTCGTGTTGCCCAGTCTGTATTTTTATGTTACTTTTGTTGGTCTGTTTATCTGTTTGTCTGTTTATGTGTTTGTCTGTTTGTCTGTTTGTCTTTTTCTTTTTTATTCATTTCTTTAAGAAATAGTTCATGACAGCCATATATTATTGGAAAGGTACACATGGCGTGGGCCGTGATATATGCGAATTTTATCCTGAGCGAAAGGAAAGGGTTTGCAAATAGGTTCCAATACATGTGGATTTACGTGGGAAGTATATTGTAACAGCCATTAGTATGTATATCTCTGAGTATGAGCTAAATATAGATATTGTAACGTGATCAAGGGGAGGTCAACACCGACACAGACGGACGGACATATCCATATATGGCACAACAATATATCCTGTGGTAAATCCCCAGTAACTAAATAATAAGGTGAATGGATTCGCATTTTAAAGATTCTGATCCCTTTGAAATAAACTAATCATAGATACCAGGACCAAATTTTGTATAAACGGCAGACGCGAGTTTCGTCTGCAAAAGACTCATCAGTGACGCTCGAATCCAAAAAAGTTCAATAGGCCAAATAAAGTACGAAGTTGAAGAGCATTATTGACCAAAATCCCTAAAAGTTTTGCCAAGTACAGCTAAGTTAATCTGTGCCTGAGGTAAAAAAGCCTTAGATTTTCAAAAATTCAAAACTTTGTAAACAGTTAATTTATATATATAACCATATCAGTGATAATTCATGTCAGCACAAAAGGTGCTGACTACTGGGCTGGTGATACCCTCGGGGAAATATATCTCCACCAGCAGTGGCATCGACCCAGTGGTTGTAAATAAACTCATCATAGATACCAGGACCAAATTTTGAATATACACCTGACCAGACGCGCGTTTCGTCTACAAAAGACTCATCAGTGACGCTCGAATCCAAAAAAGTTCAAAAGGAAAAACTTCATGTTAAATTTATCAAAGACATAATAGGGGTTCACTGTAAGCTTAAGGCATCTAATGATGGATGTCGAGCCAAACTTAATAGAATTCCCTTGAAAAATAAAATATTATATTCAATATTCAACTACCTGAACCAATTAGTTTCTTCGGAAAATTCTTTGGCGAATGATATATTCGCTAAATCTGTAGATTCAAACCCTTGGGTCATAAAGGTCAAGAGTATTTTGAATGGACTTGGAATGTATTATATCATCAATAACTTTATTTAAGGTAATTTAAATTATATTAAACAAAGAATTAATTGCCATTGGTTGAAAGCTCAAAATGCAAATGTATATTTGAATAAAAAAAGTTAGACTTTTTCAAGAGTGTCTACATAATGGGTAGAAGACCACCCTATGTTGATATATTGAAAAACAGAAGTTTCAGAGCTGCAATATGTAAGATTCGTATAAGCGCTCATATACTGATGATTGAAAGAGCTAGACATCTAAATATTCCCAGAAATGAGAGATACTGCTCTGTATGCAATTCTGGTCAAATTGAAAATGAAAAACGTTTTCTTTTACATTGTGAAAAATACTCAAATAAAAGGGCCATATTTTACCAAAAAAGTTTCAAATATAATCGTTGATCCTAAAAAATTTCAAAAACATGAAAATAATATAATCTTTTTATTTAATAATAATTCATACACAATCCTAAATTTGACCTCCTCTTTCATTTCAGACAGTTGGAACCTGCGTAAAGCAGAACAAACTCTATAAAATTGTCAATATGTCTAATTCATAATCTTTTTTTGTAATACTTATTATGTTTGACCAACTATGTAATTGATATACCATGAGCCTTTACCATCTATTGTTGATGAGTTTGTGCTAAAACAATATTTGTATATTTGTATTGTATTTGTATTTGTATTTTGTATTATATACAAGTTTATTAACAAATGTACATTTCTGCAGGCATATTGACAAAGTCAGCTACAAAGTTTAAACATATCAACTTTAAATACAAGTCCCCCAGAATCGAGGTGATTCAAGACTTCAAGGAACACACATCCTTACAGTATCACAGCTGATACACCATATCCCAGTATCACAGCTGATACACCATCTCCCAGTATCACAGCTGATACACCATCTCCCAGTATCACAGCTGATACACCATCTCCCAGTATCACAGCTGATACACCATCTCCCAGTCTCTTGACCAACTGACCTTCTGGTAGAGTTAAATGACTTAATCTCTATACAAACAAATAGGCATAACTAACTGTATTACCCTACACACAAAGACATCGTTTCTGATCTTAATCACATCTGACATTTCAACTTTAACTGCAGATAATAAAACTAGCCACTTGTCAAATTAACCTTGCGTCATAAATTTTCTCTGTACACAAATAAACAGTTATAAAGCCAAACTAACTAGAGGTCAATATTTATAAAACATGAAAATATAAAAATATATCAATAATGTTATCACGGTGTGGTTTACAAAGCGAAAGAAGCACGTCATATTCAAATTGCTATAACTAAATAATTTGAAACCGAAATCATTAATCGCATGCTAAAACACATCTTTTTATCAAAGTTCCTTAATATTTATAAAAAAAAAATCAAATAACATATTTGTTAAAAAAACCAGGCATTAGCTTATGAAATAAGTTTGTGAACCGGAATTTTTTTAAGTAAAAATTTCTCTTAACTTGTTTCATTTCATTAATTTCTTTGGGGCTAATTTAGTTCACGTGTATTACCAAATCCTTCCAATATTTAAAGATTTACTCGTCATCAACATCATTTAAATCAACAGCATTGACATCTAGAGAAATTCCTGTTTTTGATTCCTGTTCCGTATCTTCGATTGTTTCCTCATCCTCGCATGCGTGTTCTTTTATAGTTTTTTTTTTAGATTCACATTTTTCATTATCTAAACTCCGCTTTCTTTTTTCCGATCTGATTCTATTCGCTTGTAAGGTTTTACTTTCCATCATATTACGTAAAAAATCTAAAAACCTACCGACCTCTCCAGATGATAATAACAGTTTCTTGGCTAACACAGCAATATCTCCGTCACTCTTTTCAACTAAATTATGTTTCCAGGTCTTGAAATTCTTTTTTAAAATCGGTATTTCAAGACTTTCCTTGATTGCTGAAGACATACCATTTGCAACTGTATTGATTACCTTTTCCAATGCCCCTTCTATCCAAATAAATGTACTAATCTCGTCACATGCGGATGTAAATCTTCGGACAGCGTCTGAATTCGTTATAAAAGCAGTATTGTCTTTGAATTCCTCATCGAACTTGCTGTATTGAACTCTTAGTTTATTTTTCTTGTCTGCTCCTTTCTTTGGTGACTTTTTAGCTTCGTCGAAATCATAGACAATGCAACATTCTCGTTTTAATTTATTACAGAAATCCATTTTTTTAGTTCCACTTCCTTTTCCGTCCACAAGTTCTGCGATATGAATAGTTGATAAGTATTTTCTAAACTCTTCATTATTGATTGTCTTGTTTTTACCAAGAATTTGATCGTTCATTTCACTATCATTTATCAGGACATCGAAAATTGCCTCCATGAAGATTTTATCGG
This sequence comes from Mytilus trossulus, assembly GCF_036588685.1. Lineage (NCBI taxonomy): Eukaryota > Metazoa > Mollusca > Bivalvia > Mytilida > Mytilidae > Mytilus > Mytilus trossulus. The sequence goes on from NC_086374.1 coordinate 2,683,662, forward strand.
TAAATCCTTCCACAAATAAAATGCGTTCACAAAATAAAAGGTTTTTCATTTCCTCCATTCTTCCGTATTTTCTATATCCAGCAGGGAATTTCAAGACAGAGTGAGAAATGTTTCCACTTTGGATACTTTTTGAGCATATATATGTTCTGTCAATGACTGCATGATCCAAAATGGACGGATTGTGGGAAATAACAAGAACGGTCTTATTCTTCACTTTCTTTAAAACCCAGTCTCGCATTTTTGTAATCATTTGTGGGTGCATTCCTCTGTCTGGCTCTTCTAGTGTAATCGTTAACAGATTGCTTTGTGATAGCAGAAGTATGAGCTGTTCAGCCTCTATAATGCCTTCTGGCGTTTTTAAGAGGGGTTTTTTAATTGTAGTTGCTCCTTCTTCGTTGTACATAAAAACAAGGCCTTCCTCTTTTTTAAATCTATATGGAGCAACTAGCCTCTTGTGATATTCCTTGAGTTGATCCTTGTCAGTTTGATCACTGTCGAGGAGATCATTTATGATTTCTGCATTTTTACTTGCGATTTCGTAGTTGTCCTTTCTCTTTATATGACAATTGTTTTTACTTCTGGTCCACTGTAAAGGACCTATGGACCGCATTGGCATTACGCCAACATATCCATCTTCAAGGCTTTTGAATATCTTGTCAACTATTTTTTTATTACAATGGTTTTCATCGGAGCAAGATTTTTGCTTAATTTCTTCGAACAGCGACTCGATACTGTTATTATAGGTATTATGGTTGTCTTCTCTCATCACATCTTTAATAGACCCTGATGTTCCATCTTTGCTTAAATACAAATAAATTGGGGATAGAAGTTCATCTGGATTACATGAATTCAACCCTTCAAATTTAGTTATTAATATGTCAACGTTATTTGATTCATTTATCAATACTAAAACTTTATAATAATAATAATAATAATAAGGACGTTGGAGTTCGTCGCTTTCGCTTGCTTTCTCCACAAAGAGACCAGAGATGATATCGATTGGATTGCAAAGAAAATGTTGCTTCTTATCATCTGGGATTTTGAAATGACAGACGGAATACGCAATACTTAAATCAACAGTGAAGGAGGATGAAGTTGTGTTGATATCATTTGACAAACTTCTACGTATCAGTTCAAAAATGGCTGATTTACCAGTCGAGTTTCCACCAACTACATAATTGGTACCATCTTTAAACTCCAACCTTTGTGGCTCGATGAAATGTATGAAATTGTGTGTGGATATCGATCGAAGCATTTTCCTGAAAAGAAATTGTCATCTTTAAATTGCTGCATATGGATAAGAAAATGAAACAATCATTTATCTGACCGAACAATAAATAGTCTAACAAATTGACAGTAAACCGTATTATCTTTATCTTTAAGTTGAAAGTGAGAAGGCAACTAGTATGAATGCAAGTTTGGCTTTACACGTTAGGTGTGAGCATGTCCAGACGTAGAGTGACAACGTCCAATCTATCAAGGACCGCATATCATGAACAGCTAAAGTTAAAATAGTCAATGCTAAACTTGACCTCCATTTTGTCATCAGTAACAAGATGTTAAAGTTTGAAACCCATTAGTTAAATGGTTCATAAGTTATTTTTATTTTTCAATATATCAAGAGCAATGGCCTCTGAATGCTAACAATAAAAATCGTTTCATAAGCATTGACTGCACGCTTAATTAATTATCGCACGGAATAAACAGCTATTGTATTTGTCCAATCTATCAAGGATAATGACTTATAAACAACTAAAGTTACATTGTCCCTATCGAGCTTGGTGAACGCTTCGTCCACGAGGGTATCACCAACCCAGTAGTTAGCACTTCGGTGTTGACATGAATAACAACTATATGGTATTTTTTATGATTTAACTGTTTGCATAAGTATGAAATATTCGAAATATAACGAATTTTCTTATCCCATGCATAGATTATTGTTCGTTTCTGTGTGTGTGTTGCATTTTAACGTTGAGTCGTTTCTGTTTTCTCTTATTTTTGAGATAAGACGTGGCACGGTACTTGTCTATCCCATATTCATGTATTTGGTTTTGATGTTATATTTGTTATTCTCGTGGTGTATTGTCTGTTGCTTGGTCCGTTTCTGTGTGCTGTTGCGTTTCGGTGTTGTGTCGTTGTTCTCCTCTTATATTTAATGCGTTTCCCTCGGTTTTGGTTTGTTGCCCCGATTTTGTTTTTTGTCCATGGATTTATGAGTTTTGAACAGCGGTATACTACTGTTGCCTTTATAGATTACCTAGGCCGCATTTGAAACATTTTAAAAAAAAATTAATTTTGGGTCCTCTATGCTCGCCAAAGTTAAACTTGATTGGCTTTCTAACTATTTTTATATCTTTAACAACATTTTCATTCTTGAAAAAGCATTGTTTTTGACATTTTATAGCGTAAAAAGTAAAATCACAAAAAATACTGAACTCCCGAGCAAAAATCAAAACGGAAAGTCCATAATAAAATGGCAAAACAGCTCAAAAACATCAAACAAATGGATAACAACTGTCATATTCCTGACTTGGAACAGGCATTTTCTTGTGTAAAAAATGGTGAATTGAACCTGGTTTTATAGCGATTTTCATTGAATAAGGTATAAGAAATATTTTAGCAGTTATTATTTTTCCGGATTCAATACTTTTTTCTATACCTCTGTATGTGCACTTTTAAATTAGCGGAATTTATTTTGGCGAGTTTGTTCTTTCCGCGAAAATAAGCGAAAATTTACATCCCACAAAAATAACCCGCTATGCAGTATATTGACAACGATGCGTGAACAAAACAAGCAGACATAATAGGTTAAAGTTTCAATAATACAGCAGTCAACATTGGGCTATAATCCTTATCATTAAAAAAAAACCCACACAAACGTGTAACAAAGAAGCACAAAACTGCATAAAGACCAAGTATACTAATAAGAAAAAATAAAGACAAGAATACACAAATTCACTATAATGCAATAACACAATGATGAGATGTATAAGTACAGAGCCGCGCCATATATGTAACGAAGAAACATAAAATAGCATATAGACAAAACATAAAAATGAAAGACGAGCAACAAACAAGTACCACAAGTATCTTAATACCAATAAAAACAAACAAATATATAACAAAGATGCACAAAAAGGCATATATCAATATCAAATCTATCAAATAAAGGCGGGAGGTTTGGCTAGCCACAAACTAGGTTCAACCAAGCATTTTTTCTTTTCTTAAAATGACATGTACAAAGTCAGGAAAATAGCCATTGTTATACATTTTGTATTATAGTTCGTTTCTGTGTGTGTTTCTGTTGTGTCGTTGTTCTCCTCTTATTTTTGATGTGGTTCCCTCAGTTTTAGTTTATAATCCGGATATGATTTTCTTAACTGATTAATGAATTTCGAACAGCGGTATACTACTGTTGCCTTTATTAAACAACCTCATTCATTGCTTTCTTATTTTGAATTTTATTTATGTATGTTGAATCCACCCAAGCACTGTTACCGATTGGCCAGATCAACAAGGCTCTAACGTTGAATCGCGCGAATGATATCAGAAGGTAAACGTCACACAGGTAGAATTATATATTCTATATATCGGGGATATAAAAAAAAATCAGGAATAAATTTCAAGTATGTTAAGCTGGGGTCACACATTCACGATTTTAACTGCCGTCCTTGACAGGACCATTCCCGATTAAAATTTGTCAAAAGTCTGATCAAGATCCTATAAATCGTGAATGGAAATTCAAACTTTAATTAAAATGTGTAAAACAAATAATATAATCATGACAACAATCAGATATTGTTCAGGAAGCGTCGATATTCAACCGTTTCAAAGCGAACTTATCCCGTTTTCAATCCGCTTCTAGTTCATTTTGTATCTTTCGCCAGGTAAAAATCGACCGAGTCTGTCACGACTGCGTTCCGATTCTTCTGAATGTTATCCGACAGAAATCAGACAGTTAACCGACGCTGACGGAAGTTATCCAATCGAAAACTGTCGACATACTCGAGATGATCAGGTATTGTCGGAACGTAATCCTATCACGGCCCGCTCTATCGCATTACAAACAGCTTTGTCTGGTCTCAGTCGTATTGTATTCTGTAATTGTCGGGGTATCTGACGTGGGTATCATTGACGAATTTCGTATTTATAACGGGACTGTTCCGGTACGGTTTCGGCAAAAAAAACGGTTCGCAATCGACAAGATCTAGATACAATCTGGACTCAATCAGCAGAAAAACAGCAATGATAAATTTCCCCAGATCATTCCCGTTCAACAGGACTCCGTCCAGAATACATATAACATTGTTATGATTTTGATCCGATACAACAGAATCTGTCACGAGTCTCACGATTCAGGCACGATTGTAATCCGACTAGACAAAATCGGCTGAGTTTCTCCGAATGTTATGGGACGCATCTAACTGTCGGGGTGCTTGGCCGAACTATTCGGACCCTTTCCGACTCGTAGGAATTTGTTACGAACTTAAACGACTGCGTTCAGACAATGATAGGACATAACAGACACTGTTTGTCTCGTATCGCTGTCTGATCCCAAGCGGGAGCAACAATCATCAATGTGTGAATCCCGCATTATGCTTACCCACCCGGAGCACATGATTTTATCGAAGATTTTTGGTGTGATTTGTTTTGCTTAGTCATTCGTTTCCGATGTTGTGTTATGTACACTGTTGTTTGTCTTTTGGTCTTTTTCGTATTTTGCCATGGCAGTGGCAGTTATTTTTCACTTCTATAAATGAGTTTGAACTCCCTTTGGTATCTTTCGCCTCCCCGGAAAATCATATGGGCATAACTGCTCGACTGTCCAATATATGCCATATTGCTACTCATTGGACAATATTTTGATTGTACCCTATCATTTGATTTAGTATTTTGGTTAGTAAAACAGGACTTTATACTAAATACCCGTATGATCATGCAAGCAAAATATGTTGAAATTGGTTTCAGACGAGCGACAACGGACAACTTGTAAAGGCATTATGTCAAATGTCAAAAATTAGCCCTTTAAGCTAAGAAGAAGAAAGAAATGAGACCAAGGCAAGAATATTAAGAGGAGCCGAGGTTACCAAAGAGATAGTCAAACTCATATCTAATATACATGAAAATAAACTCTGCTGTAATACTGAAATAATGCAATAAAAAATGCTTACCTCTCAAAGGTGACATTAATCTTAACTTTTCATTTCTCGCTGTACTGTACTCTATGTCATCTATCTACTTGGGACATTATTTTAGCACTACCTTTTTGGACTGTTGTCAAGGTATGCAGGAAATTTTAATACGAGGTAATATCTCTAGTGGGGTATTTTATGAATAGACATTATTGAATTCAAAAACCGAGTTGCATTGATCATTGCATTATAACAGTACAATTTTATTGTTTCATATCCTATGCTTTAAATACCACAATTACATAATGGTATGTATTTAAAATATACATACCTCATTATCTGAATTAGCATGCGAATATAGGCCAACGTATACATATTGTATTTAAATTATATCTTTTATTATTGCGTCGGTGATTATTTCCTTGTATAAATAACCGGTGTTTAAACTATATTTTGATTATCAATGATTAAAGATATATATTTGAGTTATAGATAATGCATATTTCAAGGTTTTTCTTGTAAAACAATCTAAAGGGTTCTTAACAATATCGATTATCTCAGTCAATTATGGTCCAAACAAATCCGAAAGATTTTTAGGAAAGTATATCCTCTTATAACGATATATTCTTTTTATAACGACGCACAACTACTCAATGATGAGGTGAAATAAAACTCACTAATCGAGATATTAACCGCTATCAATTAGATTAAAATTGTGTGTGCAAAGGTGTGCTTGCATGAAGCAAGAAACAAAGATCCATCTAATCGGTATATGAAAAAATAATTTATTGCGTCCGAAGCGCTTTTCTGGATTTACCTTCATCAGGAAAGCTCAAAGCCAAACATTTGAAATCCGAAAATGTATAAGTACCGAAACCATTGAAGGGTTATATGTCAAAAATACCTAAAAAGCCTAATCAATCTAAAGCCAACTTTGACGGAGGGAATTGAAACCTTAGTTATTTAATAATTTCAAAATTTATAAGCAGACAATTTAAGTAAAGATTGTTGAAACATGTCAGTACCGAAGTATTGAATACTGAGCTGATGATACCCTCAGGAACTGATCAAGACTTTCGAAACTTATCTGTTATCTTTATTTTCTGATTTCATGAATTTTACATCGGGTTTTTTGAATAGTTAAAAACAACACGTTTAATAATTTATTGCGTCCGAAGCGCTTTTCTGGATTTACCTTCATCAGGAAAGCTCAAAGCCAAACATTTGAAATCCGAAAATGTATAAGTACCGAAACCATTGAAGGGTTATATGTCAAAAATACCTAAAAAGCCTAATCAATCTAAAGCCAACTTTGACGGAGGGAGTTGAAACCTTATTTTTTTTTAATAATTTCAAAATTTATAAACAGACAATTTAAGTAAAGATTGTTAAAACATGTCAGTACCGAAGTATTGAATACTGAGCTGATGATACCCTCAGGAACTGATCAAGACTTTCGAAACTTATCTGTTATCTTTATTTTCTGATTGAACAGTTAAAAAGAAATTGTTTTCTCTCATTGTTTGGCAACAAAATTGTTCTGGTGAATATGGAAATTAGAATAGATTATTATGTAGTTTTATCTCAAATATTGTCTCTCTATTAAATAAATTCACAGAACTTCACATTATTTGTGTCGAAAGTAAAACTGTTTTTAAAACGTGTGCTGTACAACTTGAGTATTTCAATCAAATGAATAGAGAAAATTACTTGTTTCTGTCTAAAATTAATAACACATTGAAAAATATTCAAAATCAAAATTGCACAGAAATCACCAGTTGGGAACAATACAAGATTATTAAAGATTATTATCAAATTAATTAGAAGATTTTGCATTTACATCAGGTTAAATATTTACCTTACATATTTGATATGTCACAAACAATATCTAACTCGTCTGGTGGTAATGTGATGCCAACGGTCAAATTTGCACCATCACAGGACGCAAATCCATTTAGTATTATGTCTCATCATTATCCTTCACAGAATGCATTGCATACCAGAATGACCGGAATGGACGTGTATCCTCCTCCTCCTACATCGTTCAGCAGTCCACCCCATAGATTTCCGACCTGATAAATAAAATTGACAATCTTAATTTTAGAATGAATTCGGTTGATGTAATAAAGTCATCAGTCATAAGCATTGACTCTAAGTTAACAAAAATGGGATCAGTTGTTGATGGTCCTGTGAAGCGTGTTTTAGGACGTTGAAAATAGTCGGCAGTTTATATCTGCAGTATTCGAGCAAAATAAATCTGACATGGCTGTCATTGCCGATGATATAACTTCATTGTGTGTTGTTAACAGGAGTATGGTTGATCAGCTTGAACAACTACAATGTGAAAACTTGAGGGACAATTTGATGTTTTTTGGTATCGAGGAGGAGGAGGGCGAAGACTGTATTGATAGCAGTAGAAGCATATGTACTTTATCTCTGGCAATTCGAGAACCAATCGAAAAAGCATCTGCCTTTAAGATGGGAAAGAAATTCGTGAGGAAGTCCACTCGGAATGTGCGCCAGCCGCGCACCATAATTGTCAAGTTTATAAAACATCAACAAAGGGACACTGTACGTCAAAAATCTCGAAAATTAAAAGAGTCAACCATTTCAATATCTGAACACTTCAATTTCCGAAAGCTGTACATGAAAAACGTAAACTATTATTTCCTGTGTATAAAAGAGTTTCGTTTAATAAAGATAAACTTTTTATTGATGGTGAGCAGACTATGGTTAAATCAAACGAACTAGTCAAAATTACACATCGTGATCAGTCAGGTGATAGAATGTCGAATACATCGTCGGGTCCAGGGTTTTCAATGGTCGAAAATATGATGAGCGTTTCAAGTATAAAACCTAGTAAATCTTCAATAAGGGATGGATCGTCTAGTGGATACCGCTTTGAAGTGTTAGCAGATATGCACACAGGTCCAGATTAGGACACATCGAGAAGCATCTCCTTTATTAACTGTTTGTATTGGAATATTAATGGTGGTTTACATGATAAACTTAATGAGCCAATTTTTTTTATCTTACATTAAACATGTTAAAATATATGATATTGTTATTTTGTCTGAGTGTTGGATTGATAAGTCATTTGATGATATTGTAGATGGTTATATTTGTAACCCAGTCCTATTATTTAAACGTAAATATAAACAAGGCGGTGGACTATATTTGTTAATAAAACACTGTTTTGCAAAGTATGTTGAAGTAGTTGATATTCAGAACGATACAATTGCTCAAGGTTTCAAAGGATATATCAACTTGTTCGTTTGATTATTTTATTGGATGTGTATATTTGCTTCCTTTCTATTCAATATATAATAAAATGTAAAATTGTGATTATAATATGATTTGTTAAAAATCTGTTGAAAAATATTCATCAGAAACTTCAAGAGTATTTTTACTAGGTGATATGAATGCAAGAACTGCTATAGTTAATGATTTATAATAAATGACAATGTATGTGGCCCCATTTTTGATAGTTTTGACCATATGTTTGGGTATTTAAGTGACACAAATCTACAAGTAAGAAGAAATGTAGATCAAAGTACTAATGAGTTCGGGTTAAAATTCTTAAATCTGTGTAGAAGCACTGGTCTACTTATTTTGAACGGTCCGCATAAGGATGGCTTAGCTAATGACTATACATTTTGTGGTTCCCGGGGAATGAGTGTTGAGGACTACTTATTGGTTCCATATGATTTTTTACGCATATAAATGTCATTAAATAGTAATTATGTCTAAAAGACAATACAAGCGTTTAGAAAATAAACTAAAACGAAAATATAAGCGTCTAGAGGATGATATGATAGCTACATTACGTAAAAGCGACCCAAAGAAATATAATAAACATATGATGAACTTGATCAAATTATTACACAAGATGAAATTCTGAAGTGTATTTCTATCCTTAAACGTGGTAAAAGTCAAGGTATTGATGGTACATTTAACGAGTTATTCATTGAATTTAAGGATATTCTGCTACCATTCCTAGAGAAAATATTCAATAAGATATTAGCATCAGGACATTTTCCGAAATCTAAGGCACTCGCAGTGTTGATTCCCGTTTTTAAAAAAGGCGACTCGTGGAATCAGTTTAATCAGTCAAAATATTTATAAAACCAAACAAGTGCAGAGTTGAAGAGCATTGAGAATCCAAAATTCCAAAAAGTTTCGCCAAATACGGCTAAGGTAATCTATGCCTGGGATAAAAAAAAATCCTTAGTTTTTCGAAAAATTCAAAGTTCTGTAAACAGGAAATTTATAAAAACGACCACATTAGTGATATTCATGACAATACCGACATCGACCCAGTGGTGTTAATAGTTAAAAGTTAATAGTTAATAGCAGCACTGTTGATGCAATTTATTCTTTGTTGACACTCGTTCAGAGAGAACTTTTCAAGAAAAAAACGTTTATATTGCTGTTTCGTTGACTACAAGCAGGCATTTGACTCCGTAACCAGACTTTACGTTTGGTTGAAAAAATCAAGAGTTGGTATAACAGGCAAATTACTGTCTGTTTTAAAATCAATGTATTCAATAGTAAAAGTGTGTGTGGAAGTTGATTGGGTTTTTTCTGAGCAGTTTACAAGTTCAGTTGGTCTTATGCAAGGGGAAGTACTTTCTCCTATACTTTTTTCGTTATATGTAAATGACTTTGAAATGGAATTTCTACGTAATAGTAATATACCATATGTAGAGCGTGATCTTTTTATTAGTTATTCGTGGCTTTGAACTAGCTGTCAGAAAACTGCGAGTACTTTCAGATCTCAGTTCATTGTGTCTTTTTGTGTCGGGATGTATAAGTACCCGGCCACGTTCACTTGTATGTTTGTCCATCTGATGAGTTTAGCCTTTTTCAACTGATTTTTATAGTTAATTTATATCTGTTATTGTCTGTGTCATTTTGGTCTTTTGTGGATAGTTGTCTCATTTGCGTTATTACCGGTGACCTTAACATTGTTAATAACTCTTCTCTACGAAATGTGTTATCGAAAGGTCCGAAATATCGTGAGCCTAAATCCATCAATTGGAAATACAACTTTAAAATTTTGATGGATTCAGTCGAGGTTTATGCCAGGCAATGGGCTAAGCGCGAGAGGGAAGACGTAGACATTCTATCCGAATGTATTAAGGCAGTGAGGTCGTTAATACACATCAGAATCAAGAAACTGAATGGGTCCATCAATGCCCATGCTACGTCAATCTTTAAAGACCCAAATGTTGCATAACACCTATCCGACCTCCATGATAAATATGTTGTTGTCCCCGCAGACAAAGCCCCAAATAACATCGTTTTTGTCTGTAAAAGTCATTACATTAATTGCTTGATAAACGAATTAGGTATAGACAATTCACTATGAAACTCAACATATACCCTCACGACACTTACCAAAGAGGAAATCCTGGATAATCATAGGTCTGTTCTTTGTTCCTTTGGTATTTCAACCAAAGATGAAGAACTGGATCTTCCATCACTGTATTGGATACCTAAACTACATAAGTGTCCTTACAAACAACGGTATATTGCTGGGTCTTCCAGGTGCTCTACGAAACCCCTTTCTAAATTATTAACATCTATTTTATCAGCAATCAAAGACGGGCTTCAACGTTATTGTGAAACTGCCTATTCTAGAGGTGGCGTGAATCAGATGTGGATACTTAAAAATTCCAAAAATCTTTTAGAGTACATACAATCTAACTCTCTTTCATCTTGTAACAGTATTAAAACATTTGACTTTTCTACTCTTTACATAAGTATTCCACATTCCAAACTAAAAGACAAATTAAAAGAGTTGGTATTACTTTGCTTCATAAAAAAGAATGGCCAACGTAGATACAAGTATCTTGTCTTAGGGAGGGATAAATCCTACTTTATAAAGAATCACTCTGATTCAAACAAAAAATTCTCTGAAACCGATATTATCAAGATGCTTGATTTCTTGATTGACAACATATTTGTTACGTTCGTTGGACGTGTTTTTCAACAGACTGTCGGCATCCCAATGGGAACAAACTGTGCCCCTCTACTTGCTGACTTGTTTCTTTATTATTATGAGGCTGACTTCATGCAGGAACTTCTAAGGAAGAAAGATAAGAAGTTAGCAATATCCTTTAACTTTACTTTCCGCTATATAGATGACGTTCTTTCACTAAACAATTCAAAATTTGGTGACTATGTGGAACGCATCTATCCCATCGAATTGGAGATAAAGGATACTACAGATACAGTTAAGTCGGCTTCATATCTTGACTTACATCTAGAAATTGACAATGAAGGTCGGTTGAAGACAAAACTTTACGACAAAAGAGATGATTTCAGCTTTCCAATTGTGAACTTTCCATTTCTAAGTAGCAACATTCCAGCAGCACCTGCATACGGGGTATATATCTCCCAATTGATACGATATTCCCGTGCTTGCATTTCCTATCATGATTTTCTTGATAGAGGGTTACTTCTCACAAGGAAGCTATTAAACCAAGAGTTCCAAATGGTGAAGTTGAAATCATCCCTTCGTAAATTTTACGGACGCCATCACGAGTTGGTTGACCGTTATGGAATAACCCTTTCACAAATGATATCGGATATGTTCCTTACGTCGTAACTACAATCCCCTTCCCTTTCATGAATTTGACCGGATTTGTAATCACATAAGCAACACAACGGGTGCCGCATGTGGAGCAGGATCTGCTTACCCTTCCGGAGCACCTGAGATCGACCCTAGTTTTTGGTGGGGTTCGTGTTGTTTATTCTTTAGTTTTCTATGTTGTGTCATGTGTACTTTTGTTTTTTTGTTTGTCTTTTTCATTTTTAACCATGGCGTTGTCAGTTTGTTTTAGATTTATGAGTTTGACTGTCCCTTTGGTATCTTTCGTCCCTCTTTTGCAAGTATACCACACGTTTTTTTTTTTTTTTTTTTTATAGTAAAGTAATAAACTGAATTGAATTGAATTGAATAATCCGAATGTTTATATAACAAGCCTACATTGGAGTGTTTTCGTGGTGGGTTTCCAAATCTGATAATAAAAACTCGTTAAAACTATTCACAGTAAACTGGGTGATTATTAAAATATTTTTTGTTTAAGTAGCTTAAATCTTGTCAAATTAAATACTTTGCAATCTTTCCAATCTATAAAAGATGGCAAGTTCGCTATCAAACTGTCGATGTGTGCAAATATCAAAGGGAAGGAATTTGAAAATAATTCTTATCATATTTTTATTTTCATTTTTATTATCTTATTGAATGCATTTTTTAATATTTTATCTTTATCCAACCACTTCAGATTCTTTGTTGGTACACAGTCCTTGTGTAGAAATAAAAAGCCCTTGGTAATTCATTGCCTATACCAACACATGTGCAAATGTTACATCCGTCATCAGCCTCCCACAATGCTTTGAACTTGTACCATCTGCCATTGTCATTACAGTCTCCGTAGGGCGGCACACCACTTGGTTTAGCTAGGGAAGATACAAAGGTATTGAAATATTCACTTGTTCATTTTATCGTTATTCAGTTGTCAAATATATTATTTCAGATGTTAAATTGATCAATGCGAAATTGTGAGCATTTAGTTTTATGCGTCGAATCAAAGATGCAACAACGAGACCAACAAAGTTAGTCAATAGTATACAACTGCACGGAAAATCTTTATTGTATGGGTTTGGTATGCTACAAAACCAGGTTTAACCCACCATTTTTTTCTAAAACATGTCCTGTACAAGGTCAGGGAAATGACAATTTTTATCGTAAAGTTTGTTTCTGTGTGTGTTGCATTGTCGTTTGTTTTTTGTTTACTTCGGTTTTCTGTTGTTTCGTTGTCGAAATATTGTACTATATTGTATTGTTTTTTGCGTAGTTCTTTGGTAGATGTGTTCTTGCATTTAATTTACTGTATTCCTGTCGTGTAATGGTAAAATTTAGAATGGAAATGGGGAATGTGCCAAAGAGACAACAACGCGACCATAGAGCAGACAACAGCAGAAGGTAACCAACAGGTCTTCAATGCAACGAGAAATTCCCGCACCCGGAGGCATCCTTCAGCTGGCCCCTAAATAAAGACAACAGTAGTATACCGCTGTTCAAAACTCGTAAATCTATGGACAAAAAAACAAAATTGGGGTAACAAACTAAAACTAAGGGAAACGCATTAAATATAAGAGGAGAACAACGACACAACATTAAAATGCAACACACACAGAAATGGACTAGTCACTAAGCAGTAGACAAAATCCGATGAGAATAATAAATATATACTAGTTCAGTGATAATGAACGCCATACTAAATTCCCTATTGTACACAAGAAACTGAAAGTTAAAATCATACAAGACTAACCAAGGCCAGAGGCTCCTGACTTGGGACAGGCGCAAAAATGCGGCGGGGTTAAACATGCTTGTGAGATCTCAACCCTCCCCTTTACCTCTAGCCAATGAAGAAAAGTAAGCGCATAGCAATACGCACATTAAAATTCAATTCAAGAAGTTCGAGTCTGATGTCAGAAGATGTAGCCATAGAAAATAAACAAAATGACAATTATACATAAATAACATCAGACTACTAGCAGTTAACTGACATGCCAGCTCCAGACTTCAATTAAACTGATTGAAAAATTATGTCTTCATCATATGAATATCAGACACAATCCTCCCTGTGAGGGGTTTAGTATCATACCATCATAACATATATGAGAAGAACATAATCCGTGTCATGCCAACAACTGGCTTTAAAATTAATGTGTTTAGTTCCGATACAAAGACCCTATAACACGGCTGGTAATCTACACACGCAGAACATTTGGTTCTGCAATGAAAACCGTGAGAGGATTTTCCGGTTGTGCTTGAGTGGAGCAATTGTCACCGCTTCAAAAGATATGTCCATTTCTAAATCGCAATTTTCTTATTCGACAGATCAAAATATTGAAAATCTGAGAATGCTATGCTGTGGTGAATACTTTAACGAAGAGATACATGTATCATTTACTGTTGTACGTAGAGTTGAACTCCTACAAAATTAGTTGTCCCACGATAATTTGCCTAAAAAAGTGACATTTAGACTTTGAAATGGTTCTATTAACAGACCTACAAGTTCAAACTTACTTTTTATTCGGTCAATGGGTATGAATGTCGTTTTGGGCGGTGTTTACGCTGTCCGGTGTTGATAGACATCTTAATAAATCTCAAAACCTCATCTTTTCAATTTGTCATGCGTAAGGGGATCGGTTCTGATTGAGGACATCGTGAATGCGTGAGGGGATTTGGAATTATATCTTTATATATAAGCTATCTGTCGTTGAAACGTGCCTCAATATGGTTAGATTGTTTATGATAAAACAGATTTGTGTGCATAAATAAAAATTATGACATACAATTTTGAAATAACAATAAATTACCATGTTTTACTTTTTATGCATAAAAGCCTTACCAATAAATTTCAAATATGTGTCCAAATTAGTGGATTTGGGCAAATAATCGTTATAGTTTACTACCACAATTTGATATTAATTAATATTGTAATTTCCAGTGTTAACTTATTGATAAATGTTATATCAGTATTGCAAATCTAATCCTGAATTCTGTCTATCATATTTTGGGGATATTGTTTAAGAAATTCAAATATCACGTCACTTTGTGCGTTTATGGTTTTGGCTAACTCGGCTGTGAATTTTTATGTGCTGGTTTAGGTAGTTTTATGTATCCGTTTTTATTGTGTAGTTAGTTACCACTTCGATTTTATCATGCATATCTATTATTTAGTCATTTTATAAAACATCACTGGTTGCAAAATTATGAATTATTCGAAATAACAAGGATTTTCTTATTCGAGGCAGAAACCCTAGCCGTATTAGGCACTACTTTTTGGAATTTTTGGTCCTCAATGTACTTGTCTTGGCTTTCGAACTTTTTTCTTCTGAGCGTCACTGGTAAGCCTTGTGTGGACGAAAGATTCGTCTGACGTATAAGTGTTTTTTAAACCTGGTACCTTTTGTTAGCTATAATTGGAGTTTTTCTCTGTCCTATATGTTCTATGATTTATTTGTATTGTAGTCCTGTCATGTTATGTTGTCTTTAAATGCATGATATATTTACCATTGCCGTAAAAGTGGGAGGTTTGGCAAAGCCGCATGCCACAAAACCGGGTTCATCTCACCATTTTTTTCTTAAAATGTGCTGTGCCAAGTCAGGAAAATGGCCTTTGTTAAATTGTAATTCGTTTCTGTGTGTGTTAAAGATTAATTTTGTGTTGCTGTTGTGTCGTAGTTTTCCTCTTATATTTGATGTGTTTCCCTCAGTTTTAGTTAGTAGTCCGAATTTGTTTTTTCTCAATCAATTTATGAGTTTCGACAACGGTTTACTACTGTTGCCTTTATTGGTTAGACTGTTTATTCATATACAGAAAACTATGTGATGTATTGTATAAATCCAAATATTCCAACAAATACCAAAAGTTGTGTTTTCGCGATCCATTTTTTTTTAAATACGCAACACAAGGGGAGTTAACTCTTTTCGTAAAAATTATATATACTGGGCTGATATAAAAATTTTCAACTTTTATTTGAAGCTAGAAACAAATCGTTGACAAAATTTTTTCTTTCATTGTTCGTAAAACCTATCTAACCACAATGTATTTCAAAATTCGATCTCATTAATTTTTGTTTATGCACACACATGTGTTTTTCATGAACAATCTGACCACATTTAGGCAACTTTGAAAGACTCATAGTTTGGATATAATATTATGAGTTCACGTCCCCTCACGCATTCACGATGTCCTCAATCAGAACCGATCCCCTCACGCATGTCATAATGAAAATATTAGGTTTTTAGATTTATTAAGATGTCGATCAACACCGGGCAGCGTACACACCGCCCAAAACGACATGCATACCCATTGACCGAATAAAAAGTAAATTTGAACTTGTAGGTCTGTTAATAGAACCATTTCAAAATATAAATGTCACTTTTTTAGGCAAGTTATTGTGAGACAACTGATTTTGTAGGAGTTCAACTCCACGTACAACAGTAAAGGATACATGTATCTCTTCGTTAAAGTATCCACCACAGCATAGCATTCTGCGATTTTCAATATTTTGATCTGTCGAATAAGAAAATTGCGATTTAGAAATGGACATATCTTTTGAAGCGGTGACAATTGCTCCACTCAAGCACAACCGGAAAATCCTCTCACGGTTTTCATTGCAGAACCAAATGTTCTGCGTGTGTAGATTACCAGCCGTGTATAAGTGAATCAATATTAACGCCAAAATATGCAATCTTTAATGACCTGACAACAGTATCGTAACTATATCCTTTCTTAATAAGTCTATTTAAAGGTTTTGTTAGCTTCTGAGGTGAATACCGACATTTTTGTGCTTTACAAAGAATATTTCCATAAAATATTGGAGGTGAAATAGCTGAACGAATAAGAAGTCTGCATGTTGAGCTATATTTACGAATGATGTCCTTATACCGATGATAAATTTAGTAAATGTGTTGACTAGTTTGTGATATCGAAAACCCTGATGTAATATTTTTTCATTAATACATAAATTTCTCTGGTTAAAATCTAAAACAAGATAAATTTCTTTAGTATACATACTGAAGTCGTCATTATTCAGAGGCAAAATATCATCCAAATATCTAAAAGTATTGTTAAATTTGTGTATTAGATGTTGTTTCGATGGGTGTTTGCTGATTGTTGTCATAAATTGTAACTCATACTAATACAACAACAGGTCCGCAATAAGTGGTGCACAGTTAGTCCCCATTGGAATTCCGATAACCTGACTATATACGGAATCTCCAAAGCAAACAAAAATGTTATCTAGTAAAAAATAAAAGGCAGATATAGTACCAAAGCATGTCCAATTGACATAGTTTTTTGCTTGTTTAGGTGTCGTTTTAATGTTACATTCAACATTGCTATTTAAGCGGTAGGTTTGCCTAGCCACAAAACTAAGTTCAACCCATCATTTTTTTCTTAAAATGTCCTGTACCAAGTCCGAAATATGGCCATTGTTATATAATAGTTCGTTTCTGTGTGTGTTACATTTTAGTGTTGTGTTTCTGTTGTGTCGTAGTTCTCTTATATTTGATGTGGTTTCCTCAGTTTAGTTTGTAACCCGATTTTTTTCCCTTCTCAATCGATTGATGAATAAAGAACAGCGATATACTACTGTTGCCTCCAATTTAGTAAAAGAAAACAATTTACACAACCGAATATAGATTTAAAATAAAATGCTACCTTTAATTATCCTGATATAAGCATTACTATACCATAAGTGTATAAGTTTCCAGAAACTTACCAAAACAAGCATTATTGCATGCAACCTTTGTACAAAGAGCACCACGTGGTGTGCAAAGACAAGAGTTACATCCATCTGCTGTTGTTATGTTTTCGTTTACTAAATAGGTCTTATGTCTGAAATTGTAACCATACATACAGACAAAGTCGCCGTTGTGGAGAGTTTTTTCTTTAAAAAGATGAAACTTTGTATACATTTTTTTATGACATTGAAAATAGTTTTATATGATACGTTTATATAAAATTTAAAATGTTTAGTATGAGTGCCAATGTGACAACTATCCATTGGACGGTTATTTACTGATTTGTACATAAACTGTGATTCATAACAGTAAAGGAACGAGTCTGCTACTAAAGGGGTACAAATGGTGCCCATAAGTATATTTTTTTTTTTTTTTTTTTTTTTTTTTTTTAGTAGTCAGGCTTTTACAATCCCCATAAGAATACTTGCAATCTGACGATAAACCTAATTGCCGAAACGAACATAAATGTTGTAAAAGAGAAGAACAAGTGTTTTAATCATCTCATCAAATCTCCAGCTGGTATATATAGCATAAAAACAATTTTAAGAGAACGATGCTTATGCGTTGCAGCAAAAGAAATTGCTACCAGATTTATCAAGCGATCATTTTTTCGATAAGTTTGTGTCGAAGTGTTGTATAAAGAGGGAAAAAGTCAAAGTGTCAACCGAATTAAAAGGACCATCAAATGCACATTATTCATCTAAAACATCCAAAGACATTTCTACACTCCAAAATGGTTAGTTGAACTGTTTTCGTATGTTTTAATGAAAAAAATAACGATATACGATATATAGTAGCATGTATAGCAGGAGCAAAACAATTTCATTTAAAAATACTGGACACAGAAATTTGGTAAACCATCTCTATGTAGAGTGCATTCAGCATGCAAATTTGATGCTTTGTTTTTGTTTTTTTCTTTTTATCTAGTGTTTGGGGGAGCAAACTGAACAGTACTAGATATGAATAATAAAAAAACTCTCTGAATTATATCTCTTTATTACAAATGCGAAATATTTACCTGTGGTGTCGCATATTCCGGTCTTTTGAATGGGCAACTTAATAATTTCGTGGTTTTCATTCACTAATCAGACATGGCAGCCATCGTTACACACTTGTCCTACGCTTGGTGCTGACTCAGTATAGGCATTTCCATTATACGTAAGTACCAAAACTAGAAGCAGTAAGTGATAAAACAAACAAAAAGAACAAACCAAAAGAAGGTTGGGGACGGATGTCAGAAGTTATATCTATTAGATATGACAAACAACAGAATCGCCGAGAGAAAATAAGAAAAGCTAGGGCATAAATTCCATTGGAACACAGAAAAATGTTTATAGTGAAAAGCCATAAACAACGAGGAGGATAACGTCATCTTGCATGGGTACAAAACATGAGAGCCGTGGTGTAGTGGTTAGTGCTTCGGACTACTAACACAAAGGTTCCTGGTTCGATTCCCGTTCGGGATGAAAATTTCAGGAACTTGATTTTCGGCTCTACATTGACACCATTTGCGAGTATGGTCTTAAGGAAACG
Organism: Mytilus trossulus; assembly: GCF_036588685.1. Lineage (NCBI taxonomy): Eukaryota > Metazoa > Mollusca > Bivalvia > Mytilida > Mytilidae > Mytilus > Mytilus trossulus. The sequence continues at coordinate 2,702,658 of NC_086374.1, forward strand.
ATGATAGTCCGTCGGAAGGGGACGATAAATGGCTGACCCGTGTTAAGAGAGAGCCATATCCCTTGCACGTTAAAGACACCCTTGTAGATTTCGAAAAAGGATAGGCCATATAATGCCGTTACAAGGCAGCACTCGCACCCGCAAAGTGGAAAGGGATTAATATAAGTTGCAAAACTTGTTTCCCAATCCACTATAAATAAAAATGTTTAAAAATAAAAATACAAAACATGCATAATATCCGATACAAATATTCTGTAACAGTCAACTGTAAGTCTTTGGTGGCATTTCTAAAGAGTTCCAGGAGAGGACATCAACTTTAACTTCAAAATCCATAGATCAATAGCTTCCTTGTAAGCGGCAATCATTATATAAAGGATTTGAAGCACAATCTCTTGAACACAGTCAACTGATTAAAGTATATTAGTGATAAAGAATTAAAAAAAGGCAGTGGCTATTTGACCGGCACCGGCTAAATAGCAAATTTGCTATTTGACCGGCACCGGCAAAATAGCAAATTTGCTATTTAGCCGGCACTGAATAAAACTGTTCATTGATGTGATTAGTCATGTTAGTCATGTTAGTAGAGAATAAATAAGCTTATATTATTATAAATGATTTATCACAATATCAAGCATTAAAAATACACTGAGTACAGTCAAAATTTTCTTATTGAAGATGTTCATAAATAAATAATTTATAACTTTATAATATTAATTTGTATATATACATTTTCAAATATATTTTTTTTCTAAAAATATTTATAAAAAAGTTGATGCCAAGATCTGTGTAAAATCTATGGTTTAAATATCCTGCCATGCTATAAAAATAATGTTATGTGAAACTACATACATCTTAAAAAGGACAATATTAAAAGTAATTGTTTGCTTTGAATTTCAAAAGGACACATGTACATGTACATGATTAAACATCTGCAATTGTTACAAAACCAATTATTTGCCTTTGAAAGTTGTTTTAATCTAGCACAAGATAAATGTTGCCACTCCAAACAGGAACTACATATTACACTGGCTTCCTTTAGGTCTGCATCATATGTGCATAGGGTTCTTTTATTTCTCTTTATGAACGCTCTTTCATGTCTTTATAGATTCCACTGCATCTTTTTGACAATACTTTTTGATTAAATAAATGTTTACAATTGAGACCAAACAAGAGGCAGTTAAAAGTTCAGGTCTTGCTTCAACTTGTTCCTCGGTTATTAAAATGTTGTTATTAGCAGCATTTTTTTTCTAAATCGCTTCCAACAAACCAGTCTAATAAAAGAAATCCGATTTTTTTTGGAACTTTTCTTATGAAATGGTCCACAATTGCTTTTTCAGGTACTCTCTTTTGGAAGACTGATGACAGTTTGTTGTAGTTGTCCATATAATTTCTCTATCACCACTCTCTTTCTTCGCCAATTTTACTTCAGACCGTAGTGAAAACTGTTTCACGATACATGCCCAAGCATATGGTGTCATCAACTCTTGAAATTTATATTCAGGCATACCTGTCAACCTGTGACGATGTAAATGCAGGTCATGACCTGCATTGAAGAATCAAATCTCAGGTCATACCGCGTACGAAGTTTTTCGAGCTGAATTTCAGTATTTATGGTACATTTTCTTACAATGTATATCAAAGATACCAAAACATCAATGCATGTTCACTTGGTTCAGTCATTCTAAATCTGATTAATTTTTGTTTCATTGCACTCTTAGAGATTTTTATAAATTTGTGTAACTCTGTCTTGTATACCTTACTTTTTGTAGTAATCAACCACTTCCATTTAATATTTTATTGTAATCTTAGAAGGTGTAAGGTTTCTAGCTATGTTGCCTTTAAACAAATCATTTCCTTTGACAACAAATGTGGAAGTTTTTAACGACCTTGACTGGCTATACAGCCTTTGCACGGTCGGTTTTCCTTTGATACAGGGGAATTAGACACAGGCACTTGTCTCAGAAAAAAAATTCCTATATACCTTATTATAACACAAGGTACTTAACTTGCATTTTAGAAAAATGTTGGGTGGTGACGAAGTTCCGTTATATGCCGCTTAATAGGCTGTTAATCCCACTAAAGCTTGTTTTATCGTAAATTTAAATTGATTTATCTTTACAATGGTGTATAACATGCCTACATTTATTGTCGGAATCATCCGTAGCAATCCTACCAAAGTATGTCAATCGTTATAATTTTGCAAACCGCTGAAGAATTGGCAATAAACGCGTCATGCTCCTTGTATATCTCGGTTTCCCATTGGTCAATCCTATGGGAAAGTCTAAATGATTCTCGGAGTTATCTGATCTTGTTTCATTTCATACGTAAAGTCAAGAGAGAGACGTCATGGGAAAATTTGTAACTTATTAGACATACCACAAACAACACTTGTTAGATTTTTTTCACGGTCATACAATTTTACTAACTGTATGATAAGTTCTATTCATACGAAAACTAACAGGTTTTTTTAAAACGATTTGTATAATAAATCATTTACTGCGGCCGTTTATTGCCAATTCTTCAGCGGATTGCAAAATTATTACGATTGACATACTTTGGTAGGATTGCTACGGATGATTCCGACAACAAATGTAGGCATGTTTTACACCATTGTATAGATAAATCAATTTAGATTTACGATATAACAAGCTTTAGTGGGGTTGACAGCCTATAAATCGGCATATAACGGAACTTCGTCACCACCTAACATTTTTCTAAAATGCAAGTTTACGGTACCTTGTGTTATAATAAGGTATATAGGAAAAAAATTCTGAGACAACTGCCTGTGGAATTAGAGTATGATAAAATATAGTAGGTACAGTAAAAAGAAGTATAAATGTAAAAAATAATTTTCAACTTTTTTTAAAATATTGTATAAAGGTATAAAAATATTGAAAAGTTATTTTTCAATATGTATTTGAATTTTATATTTTTTATGATTTAATCTTTTTCACCCATAAAACGTAAATATAAGGAATAATTTTGAATGGTGACAAATAAGGGGAAGTAACTATTTGAAATATGTTTGTTTATGTTGATAGTGCAATTTATTTACGACCTAAAGCTTAGGTAATTGGTGTTAATGAACAGTGTGTTTGATACCAAAGCTGTCAAATGAAGCCATGCACTTAATGGGTCTACTTTGACAGTTTACATAGCTAGATGAACTTCCTGTTCATGGAAGAATTACGAATTTGCCGGTATTTCAAAGGAATATTACTTATGAAATCAATCTCAAGGCTAAGAAATACGGGTGAAATCGGGTAATTTTCGGAATTCCCGGGTTATTTCAATGACCCGGCGGGTGTCCCGGGTGATCCCACAGAATTGTGAAAATCTCGGGTCACACCCGCAGAAAACGGGTCAGTTGACAGGTATGATTCAGGTGAATCATTAGAGAATTCTGAAACAGTCCTCTTTTGAAATAAACCACTTGTTTTGAGGACTCGTTCTGTTCGCAAAGAATTTAAGGCAATCAGAAAATGTTCAGCCAAATCTGGTAATGTGGAGTAATGATGTATCACAGATTTATAAATATTTTAGAAAAACATACATTTAGTAATGTTTATACAAATGTGTTTTCATGCTTTTAATTAACATTATAAAGTTATAAATTATTTGTTTATGAACATCTTCAATACATTTTTTTTATCGTACTCCGTGTATTTTTAATGCTTGATATTGTGATAAAATGATTTTAAATTATCATAAAGCTTATTTATTCTTTACTAATCACATCAATAAACAGTTTTATTCAGTGCCGGCTAAATAGCAAATTTGCTATTTTGCCGGTGCCGGTCAAATAGCAAATTTGCTATTTAGCCGGTGCCGGTCAAATAGCCACTGCCATAAAAAAAAACATAGGTACCAGTTTCGTAACTTTTTAAACGTCGACTTGCTTTGTGTCAGTAATAGTAGTATACCGCTGTTCAAAAGTCATTAATCAGTTAAGGTAGCAATACACAGTTAGGAGTTTAGTTTCGCATTATGGCCCCTGTGGATTTTTCAAATAGGAAAGTTATTGTGTAATAAAATTCACTTTTAGACAGATGAGTGCTAATTTAGCCTTCAAAGATGGTTTATAAGAGCTTCAAGATGATTTTTTACATGTTTTATGGGCTGTTTTCTGTTTGACAGTCCGTATTTTCATAGCTAGATCGGCCATCGGTCCAGAAATTAATGTACTATTTACAAACACTCTTTTTCTACACGAAGTTTTTGACGCAATTTTACAAAAAAAATGAGACGAAAGACATATGATTTTCATTGGATTTGCTGAATGTTATATGTACACAGTTTCAGAAAAGGTATTACTTTAAGCGATTGAAATTCTACTTTTAGCCAAATTTTGGGGAAATATGTGACATCTTCCCCCCCCCCCCCTTTTTGCAATATTTTATAACTGAGACTACTATAACTGTTATAGTAGTCTCAGTTTATAACAAATAAATGCAGATTGTTGCCATGGATACACCAAAAAGAAATTATATTTTACCATTTTATATACTGGAAATAAAATCTATGAAAGATTCTGATTAAATGCATATGCCCATATATGACGCAAACAGTAAGCTTGATATTGCAAGAAAGCAATGAAAAGGGAATGGTAAAATGCATAAGGGCAAATTTTAGTATTTTTCCCAACTGTTTATTGCTACATAAGAGCTGAGACTACTATAACTGTGTTATAGTAGTCTCAGCTAAGAGAAAAACTAATCCGGGTTCCTTACTTGGGGTACAGTCACTCCCTATTGAAATCGGTTTAGCCGTTTGAATTATTTTACATTTAAGGTATGCACGGACGTACTGCAGGTATTATTCACTTAAATTTGAAATGTCAAAAAAGCCAATGGGGTGCAAATTTACTTAAACAATATATCAATTGGTAGAAAATTGGTCAATGGTTCATACATGATCATCTGTTTTGATCTATTTATCTCATAATATCAATCACGGATCCCATGTGGTTAACATCTCATTGAAATAAGATGTCATGATAGCTGAGAAATCAATATAAAAGGGGTTTTGATTTTTTTCATGAAATATATGAATGGGTATGGATTATCAAATAATTCAGTATATGAATGGGGGTGTTTTTAAATACTACCCTGACGTCTGTACTCATTCTTTATAGATTGAGATTCAATTCTCTGCACGTCACTTTCTTTTGTAGTTAGCAATGCGGCATGGGTTTTTTCTCATTGATGAAGGTTGTACGGTGACTTATAATTGATAACTTCTACTCAGTGTTCTCTGTTTGAAAGTTGTCTCATTTGCTATCATAGTTTACCTTATTTTAATATTGTTCCTTATTTTGAACGAAGCTTTGCAAACTCAGTTTTAAGTCATAAGTACCTTACACTGACTATAAAGTATGCAGCTTTCTTCATGATCGGTTATGCAGCATAAGTTTTACTGCCGCAAACCGCTGTACGTCCGTTCATAAATAATCCTATCAAAAACAAACGCACATCTGTCGATATGGTAAATACCGATCAGCTGCAAAGAAAAAGAAAAAGTATTCTCAAAAAATGTCCAAATTCAAAACCAGAAGATTTATAAAAATGATAAGCAAGTCTAAGATAAAATATGACTTTAGTTAGAACTCTAACTTCTGCAAAACATGAAAATACAACTTAACATCAACATGAACAATAACTTTTTTGTAAAAAAATCATGAAACATACCCTTGCTGCTTGCAAGTGTCCATGGAGTTACCGATTAAGAAAGCACTGATATTTAAAATTGGTCAATTTCAGATTATGTGTAAAGTCAAAATAATAGCATGAGTATCCAATATATGTGTTATCAAATTACGTCCACCTTATCCTAAGTTCCAAAGAAGTGAATTTTTCACTTTCATACACTAGGTAGAGGCATAGTAAAACAACTTTGTTATTTTTCTCTTAAATCTACTTTGCAGGATCAATTTCATTTGTTTAATATCCCATTGTGTAAATATTATTACTAATATCATTTGAGAATCTTCTTGAATAAGTTTATTTGCAATAAATTAAATATTTAAAAGTAAAAGAGGATGGTAACACAAAGGACAAAATATAACAACAATGACTTAAATAGTATCATCAATGACATTTTCAGCTAAAAAACTGTTATTTATCAAAAGGAAAGAAAAAGTGTTATAAAGAAGGTATCTGTCAAAGAGGATTTAAACATAAACTTGGTTATTCTATGATTGTCAGAAATTTCTTAAGATTACTCACTTTAAAACATCATATCAGTAGGACCGGTAACTCCAAGGACGTACCAAAAATAGATGATATACTTTTCTTGTAAAACGAAATTTGAAAAAAATGAAATATTAAGAATTGATAAATTTGCAATAAAGAAAATCAGTATGTCTTTTTGGTCCCTCATTTTATGCTTAATTTGAATAAATTAAGAATGCACAATACCAAGTCAAATGTTTAGTTTTCTGAGAGCACTTTCCCACAATTTATTGTCTACAAAATACTTTTGTCCTACAAGCCTTGGTTCAGGAATGACTCCTATGATCTTATCCATATCGTACCAACATTTATCTCGAACTGCGAGTGGCCAATAAAACGTACTCGTTCTTAAAGTCTTTCCTAATCTATGCATACAAGTGACATATACTTCAGCTTCATCACAATCTATTACTTTGCCAGGATATGGCTTATTGTCATATTCAACGAGAACATAACGATCGACTAGGTATTGGGGTGTTACATCATTTGGATCAAAATTCTCAATAGTATCCTTTCCCTCCATTTCAATATCTAAAATGTTCTGACTTTCTGCACCTGTTTTTATATTCCTGTCATGGACTTCATTTAGGTGTACATTACCCATTGATTTATCTGCCATCTGTTCGGGTTCTCTTATATTCTCTGATATTTCATTTTCTATTTTCAAAGCTGCTACTAAATGATTTGGAACCCAGTTTTTCTCATTCATATCTGTTCTTGTTGATGTCCACATTACATAAGCTGTTTCAAGGCCTATGTTTTGCCTAGGTAGGATTAACCTATGAAGATCATTGCGAACATTTGGATTGCCTAGCATAGGATACACAGAAAATAATGGTCTGCACAAAATACTTGAAAGTGAAAACAGTTGCCAGATTCCCATATTAGACCTGTTCTTTGTAATTTTCATTACTTCCTTTTGGTATACCATTTCCACTTTTCGCTAAGATAGTCTTTCATTTGGAATATATATACTCATCTGAGTACATGGCATAAGTCTTTGACAAAGCGTTGTTTGTATATGTATTATCTGTACCCCGTTTAAGGTAATCTTGGTCTAGGTAGCAATCCTTGAAAATAGTCTGTTCAATAATCATTCTGACCCGAATCTCTTCTGCTCTTTTCTGGTCACCAAAGGCAAATACACTGCCTGTATAAGGTAGACAATTACCATCCGCTCCAATCCTAACAGGAGTCAATTCAGGTAATTCTTTCTGAGAAATATCCCTTGGAAATATTTGAAGAGAATCCTCATCAACACTGATGCCTGTATTCAAAATAGATGGAAAATAGTTGTAATCTATGTTGAACTGTTGTCTTTCTATCTCGTTCTGTATCTTGGTGCACATTTTGTGTACATCAGTAAAAGTTGTACAACTTGCCAAATTATTTAAAGTCTTTAAGAAGAATGCTTCTCTGGTACTAGAATCTGAATCTTTAGGGACATATTCATCAGGTTCTTGATGATCATAGGTTTTTTTATATTTTGTTTTAGCTTCTTTATCTTCTTCACTCTTTTTCGAACCACTTTCTTCTGGAATTAGCCCTTTCAAATTGCTGTCTTCTTTATCTTTTTCTTGGACATGTTTGCTATATTTACTATTAATACTACTTTTTTCCAATTATGTCCATATTCCGAACAACTCTCAACACATGTGCAGCTGACATCTCTGTACCAAATTTCCCCACATATTGACGTTCTTATCTGATGTAATTTGAATGTTCCAGGTACAGCTTTTAGATTCTGAGATGCTAGTAGATGTGTTTTTTCTGCAAGATGTTCTTTTGCAACTTCATACAGCATCACCAAGGATTCTTGCTCTTGAATACTCTCCACAAAAGACTTTGCACTTGTGATGTCCTTTCCACGTAAAACTAAATCGTTTGCTGTTCTTTTTAGTGTGCCACCAACACCATCAGGGACCCCTTTCCCATGTCCACTCTCATGAAAATTCCAAGTAGCCTGTAATCCTCGTTTTGACATTTCCTTTGAAAACAGAAAAAAGTTACCTTTCTGACGGTACTGGCTGCATGGGCCATTACTGAAGAAATGTAGTGTGTCTACATTTTTGTTCTCATTTATAATTCTATCTAAAATCGGATCAAGAAATGCCCAGATAGCACTTGGATTGTGGTCTAGGCAATCCAAAACTCCGCAAAACGTTTGGGTTCTTCCTTTAGTGTAATACACACCTGTGTGCAAAGTGATCTGTTGCTTGGATGCACCGAAATGCATACTTTGAATTTCTGTTGAAAGCTTGCAAAGGAAGTTCTCAGCAAAATCAATGTGTATTAAAACTTCATTTTCTTTTAAGTTTTCTTTCATTTTCCTGTAGTGATTGAATTGGTTGGTGATATTGAAGGTGTGGACTTTGAATCTTTGCATTTCACTCGAAAATGTGTCTATCAAACAATCTATACTGTCAGTTACCTTTTCCTTAACTGTTAGTGTGACTTCTTTCTCTTGATTATTTATAAGTCTTGTTTCCTTCTTTGTTTTCCACTGGAACCATTCAGTATTTATAGTACTATCAGTTTCTGATTGAAGAATGACATCTTTGCATTCCATACATCTTCCGTAAATGCAATCCATTTTGTTAATGTCACAGGCAAACATCTTAACGATTTCTTGTAGTCTTTTCGATGGGAGACAGTTTAAACCGTGAAGAGAATTGACAAGAAATTGCATGTTTTCGTGGTATTTGCATGCGCATGTTTCTCTATCTGAATCCTTCGGTGGTTGAACCCAAAATGGGCGCATTCTGCAGAACGTTGGATAACTGATCTTTATATCTGTATTTTCAAGGATAAATCTTTCGTGAATAATCTCAATACTTTCGGTCATAACTCGTCTTTGCTTCTTTGTTCCATTCTTTGTTGCCGTATCCTTGATTCCTGGTGTGATTCTACTTATGTCATCTCTTTCATAGAATGAGCAGACTCTGTCTGTCAACCTTTTACTTAGTGAGCCTTTCTTTTGACGTTGTCTGCCTGCTGTAAATCTAAATTCATTCACTGCTCCTGTAATGATTTTGTATTTTCTCATTAGCTTGCCCCGTATAATCTGTGATAGTGCCTGCTTTCCTTTGTTCTTTGATCTGTACTTATTCATTAGTTCTACATTTAATGTGTATTGGAACTGTAGTGCTTTCTTTGCTTGATTTTTCATTAATCTCCTTTTAGCTCTGGATCCTTCACCTTTTTCAGTAGATTAATGTCTTAGAAGTTTTCTGGCTTTTGACCTTGGAGTGTCTTGACCTGTTGGTGTATTCATTTCAATCTTAACAGGCGCATCTGAAGCCTATGTGCAAGTCGTTTTTGCTTTGCAATTTCCAACCTTAGCTGGTCATTGTCCCTGTAGCACTTTGCCATCAATCTTTTCTTCCTGCGTGTACTGTGATGTTCTGGAGGGATTTGTTCTGGAGCTGGTTGTGGTGAAGAAGGCGGTGTAAGAATGGTGTGATTACTTTTCTTTCTTTTTCTTTGTTTTGATTTTATTTTCCTCCATTCTTTTCTCTGCTTCCTTTGTTCTCGTGGTGTCATTTCAATGATGCGTTTGCGCTTTCCAACACCTATGTCACTTTGATATTTTGATTTACATCTTGCAAGGAATTCTGCTCTTCTGTTGGGGTCACTGTCTCTCTTTTCTCTATAACGACGTTGTTTTCTGCGTTCGTCAATTACCCGATTTATAGCTATTAACATGTTTGATGATGGCACAAGATTTCATGTATTTGTCCACCAGACAGCAACGAAACAACAGCGAAAAAACACAATTACCCATGAGACAAACTTACTAGTGTAAAGTTAACCGTCGATAACAGCCGGTGTTGATATTCACGAGTACAGCAATGTTCGTATAGATAATTAAAGGCAAATGTGGGATCCTTGAATTTTGTGGTCGTAAAAAAGGCGAAGAAGTATTTACATACATGGCAGTGTTAACAAAATCTATAAGTATTTGTTTTTGTCACATTTCAGTATATGGGACTTCCAAACTGTTCCCTTTGTTTTGAAGGCAGTGAAGTCAGCAACTGTAGTTTCAGTTTGTTCGTTTTTTAACGGGCTCGGAATTTGCCAAACTGAATAAAATCATTACAGCTGATTTCTTATACCTGCAAAGTAAAACTTTGGTTGGCTTGCTTGCTTTGTTTGTATAGTTGTTTATACAAGCTTTGAAAATAAGATTGACATCTTTAAACAATATATATATAGTCATAGTTTAACGTGTATATTTTATATTTTGTACAATTTATAAACAAAGTAAGCAAGCTAACCACAGTTTTGCTCTATTTGCATTAGGACATAAGCTGTAATGATTTTATCCATATATGTATGTGCGACAAGGTGGAAAATTTAATATGTTTTATAAAAATTGCAGCGTTGGATCTATAATAAAAAAGAAGATGTGGTATGATTTCCAATGAGACAGCTGTCCACAAGAGACCAAAATGACACAGAAATTAACTTGTATAGACCACCGTACGGCCTTCAACAATGAGCAAAGCCCAAACCGCATAGTCAGCTATAAAATGCCCCGATATGACAATGTAAAACAATTCAAACGTGAAAACAAACGGCCTTAATTATATAAAAAAAAATGAATGAAAAAAATAAACATGTAACACATAAACAAACGACAACAACTGAAAGACGGGCTCCTATACAATATACTTTTTTTATGGGATATATCTCTTGTCCTTTTATACATTTATAGTTGGGCCGGGGTTTTTTGGGTTTTTTTTGTTTGGATTGTTTTGCACAAGTAATATGTTGGGTCATTAATAGCTTACTTTTCAGCTTTGAACCTATGACTGCTCACTTTCTTAAAGTATGTCTTTGTTGGAAAGATGTCTCATTTGGCACTAATACCTCATGTTCTTATTTCTATATACTAAGCACGTTTTAGAAAAAAAATAATAGGCAATATGGCGCCCACTATGATCCAGAGACTTTTAATATTGGAGATATTTTACATATGTCAACAGGACAGCAGCCGAACGATAAAAAACCTATGAGGTATATTTTGTGATAAAATTAGCAACAAACGGGATTATCGATGGATGAAACAATAAAAAAATGTATTGAGCTATATACCGTACCCGCTCAGTGGCGGATCTAGAGGGGGTCTGCTCTCCTTTTGTCCAGGGTTAGGACCCCCCTTTTTAAAATGGCTGGATCCGCCCCTGCCGCTTTCATAACACTTATTTTTAGCATACTGAATAGTATGATGTTCTTATTATTAGTTCAGGTCCTGATAAAAAAATACACATTCAGTACAGAAAGAAGTGTTTCAATGAAAGTTTTCGTGTTTTTCTAGGCAGAAATGATTTTGAAATGACATTATACAGGTTTAAAAGAGCTCAAATGATTTTCTTACTGGACAGTGGTCACTTCATTGGATATTTCACTGTGTCATGTCGTGAAATTAACGCAGGTTCAATTCATTACAATGCACAAAACCGGTTCAACTACTTTTGCAAGGCGAGAAAGAAAGTCGAATAGTGAAGCCAATAAACAATATTATTTTAATCTGAGCATGCAAATTAAAGATTACGTTATATATTTTACATTATATCAATTTGCAGAATAAAAACTTTGGTAATGAGAGTCCCAGACAATATATTAGTTGACTGTTTACCCACTTATTCCACGTGTTTTAAGTAGTATTTTACTCGTAGTAGCCCACAATGCATTGTAGTTCATTTAGTCGATTGGTCAGTTTTTCAAGGCCATGTTGGCCTTGTGTTTTGGAAATTAGTATTATGCAAATATATTCTGACGTCAGAAAATCTAGAGTTCTCGACCGGTTTAAATTTCTTCTAAGAGAAATCTATCCCTCATTGATTAATCTACCTGAGTAAAAAAACTGCTAAATTAGATAAATAATCTAAATAATCCTCTTACCATTGAAAGTGAAGTTCGTTTCTGAAGTTTCAATGTATGAAAACAACATTATTTCTGTTTTTGATGGGTTAAAGGACATCAGCCATTTCTTAGACCAATCGCTGAGCTCACTTAGGTCGTGACTGATCACTGATTGTATTTGTGTCGTGTCACGACTAGAGTAGCCAAGAGACGTATCATCTGCAAATAATCTACATAAAGAAACCAAGTGTTCAGCAATATCATTAATATAGATAATAAATAACAGCGGTCCCAAAACAGAACCCTGTGGGACACCAGCTGAAATACTGCAAAGTTCAGAGGAAGATTGTTTAATAACTACTTGTTGTTGTCTGTGGTTTAGGTAACTTTGAAACCAATTTAATAAATTCCCGTCCACACCGTATGACTTCATATTTTGTAGCAATCCTTTATGCCAAACTTTATCGAATGCTCTAGAAAAGTCACAAAAAAACCCAAACAGCTAATTTCTTTATTTTCTAACGAATTTAATATAGAGTTATAAATTTCTAAAAGCTGATGAACTGTCGAATTTTTTGGCAGAAAACCAGACTGGTATTCATATATTAACTTATTTCTATGTAGGTGATTGAAGACATGCTTAAAACCAACTCGCTCCATTATTTTTTCCTACAAAACTTATAAGCGATATTGGCCTATAATTAGATGGTAACGAACTATCTCTTCTTTTTTTAAAAAAAAACTATTACATTAGCAATCTTCCAGCTGGTGGGAATTTTGCAGTTGTTATAGGGATTTGTTAAATATCATTTTTTAGGGAATTGCTATTTTTTCAGGACACATTTCAGCATTTTATGGCTTATGACATCTGGACCAGATGCCTTATTGGGATCTTAAGGTTTAATTATATCGACTATTTCATCTATTTCAATTACCAACCAGCCACCGGCTCAGTAGTCAGCACTTCTGTGTTGACTTGAGTTATCATTGATATGTTCAACATTATAAATTAACTGTAAAAAAAACTTTGAATTTTCGAAAAACTACGGCTTTTCTACCTCAGGAATAGATAACCTTAACTGTATTTGGCCAAACTTTTAGGAATTTTTGATTCTCAATGCTCTTCAACTTCGTACTTTATTTGGCCTTTTATAACCTTTTTGATTCGAGCGTCACTGATGAGTCTTTTGTAGACGAAACGCGCGTCTGGCGTAAATATTAAATTTTATTCCTGGTATCTGTGATGAGTTTATTTCCATGCTTTCATCGTGAATAATATTATTAAGTGGGAGTAAATCACCAGCACCTTTATTTGATTTTATAAGCATTTTCATTATTTTCCAATAAGTTATAGGGGTAGCCACGTTATTTAAGATAAGATAATCCTAACTTCTTTCAATTTTTTCTTTTACAGCTTTTTTCATATTATTTACTTTGTTCCTCTGCTTTTTGTATTTATTGATATCACAATATTTTTTAGTTTTTAATATAAAAAAGAATATGTGGTATGATTGCCAATGAGACAACTATCCACAAAAGACCAAAATGACACAAACATTAACAATTATAGGTCACCGTACGGCCTTCAACAATGAGCAAAGCCCATACCGCATATAGTCAGCTATAAAAGGCCCCGATAAGACAATGTAAAACAATTCAAGCGAGAAAACTAACGGCCTTATTTATGTTTAAGGCTTTTTTAGACAAATTATAATGTGAACGAAAAAATTGTACACGTTATAGTTTGTATTTTGACTTTGTACAAAATTTAATTTGTGCAAAAAGTGCTTGTACATGCTTGTAAAAATTACAATTTGTACAAAAATGTTACTTAAATTCATTTATAATTTATAATATGTAGAGACAACAACATCTGGGTTACTGGTAAAATGTCACTTTTTTTATCAAGATTTACAATTCCCAAAATTGCGGCAATCATACACTTCACCCTTTACTACCTCAATGGAAGCAGTACCTCCCTCGGAGCGAAGCCAGTTGAATTGGTACGGGATGGCCGATGGGGTGTTGTCCTATTTGGAAATGAACTGACATTTTATTCACCACTATGAGGACCTCTACACAGACGTGCAAGAATAGCAGCTAACCACATCGTTAATAACTTTATTGACTAACTTTCACTTTTAACTATACTAGATTTTTAATTTCACTTTCACTTTCTATTTATATATGAACCTCAATCACAGTGACTACGGAACATACCAGTCAAGATAAACATTTGTTTTTATTTCTATTTTTAACTTTTATTCTTGCTACACTATGAACACTATTTTACATTTTCACTTTCACTTTTATTCTTTTACGTCATAATTAATACAACCGCATTATATACACTTTATGAACATGTAAACTATGTAATATTGTCCTGATGATGCCGCATTAGCGGCGAAACATTTCGACTCAATAAAACTATCACCTTGCGGTAACCCAGATGTTGTTGTCTCTACATATTATATTTCCATGAGGTTTTAAGACAACCGCAGCATACTTCGGTATCCATCTTGGTTACTCTACCAGCTTTTCCGTTAGAAGGTGTTGGTTCACTCGTCACAAATCATTTATAATTTGTACAATAATTATTATTCACAGTATGAATGTTGTTGTAAAAAGCTTTGAAACACACTCTATTAAAGAATTTGTATTCAATTACCACACAATAACCCTTATTTACAAAATACAAGAATAGTTCTGTATCATTGTTTGAACATGTTGTTGAATTAATTATGGCATCGGGAATTGTAAAAAATCCCCCCTTTGACATTTAAATGAAATAAATATTTGACCACCAGTGTTTGAAACCCGGCTTTTTACTGCTTTACGTAGCGGTAGTTGAAGCTCAGAAACCGTTGCTGCGAATACAGATGTGTCTTTAATGAATTTGAATCCTCGACAATTATCCTGTTAAAATTCCTACAACAAACATCTAAAGACAGTTATAAATACTCATTCGAGTTATCCACGAACAGTTATAAATTGGAATCTTTTTGTTGTGACAAATGAGTCAACAAATAGTGTCATACAGTACACAACAGTGCCAGTGCCACTGTGGTTCATTTGACAGACAGAGGTAGCAAATACAGGTTAGGTAAAGGTAAAGGTACAGTCCAGAGGGAATTCATCCCCATAGTATATCCCTAACTATATAGCTATTATCAAATGTATATAGTTTTATCTAAATTTATTTTCCAAATGTCACATACACTGATTATTTATTTTTTATTTTTTTTATTTTGTTACTTTTTATTTTTCTTGCAACAATGTAAATTATAAACTTTATAGTCGACGCCAGGCGAATAAGATAAGATAAGATAAGATAAGATCCTTCATTATGAAAGATTATTCGCCTGGTTACTTAAAGGCCTTAAAGAAGAAGAAGAAAACAAAGAAAAAATTGTAAAAATTGATAATAAAAATATAACAAATATATACAAAAATATGGAATACATATATGTTAAACTATATTTATAAATACATAAATTTGAAAAATTATACCAGGCATGCGCCGGAAAGTAAACATCAGTATGTTGATGGTTTTCTGAAACTAAAGAAGAAGAAGAAGAGTTGGCATTTTAACACGGGTACATTCGTGTTGATGATATCCGGATTTATAACGTGTCCTTTCCTGATAGAGTTGTAAATTTCATACAACACAAAAATGGTGTCATTGTTGGGAAGGTAAACAATTTTTAGGTGTATAAACTTCTTCGTGGAATGTACTGATTGAGTTTCAACTGCAGTGAGTTTTTGTTGAAAATTCCACATGCGTTTGGGTACAGGATTTCGATATTAGATTTTTTGTTTGCTCTGAATATTAAAATTATTTATTTTTATACCCCATTTTTTTTTAAAAATCAGATGCAAGTTCAGTCTATTTGTCTCAGCAATCATTTGTTTACTCTTGTATGTTGCATACCTGCCAATTTTTTAAAATGCCCATTGGGGTTTTGGGTGCAATATGACTCTCACAGTCCTACAAAACCTGTAAGGGGGCCTACAACTATATTTAAATGTTGTTTTTGGCTTCTTGAAGAAGAAAGAAGAAGAATTGCCCTTTCAAAATTTCCATTTGGGAGCCTCCATGTGGTAAATCCCCTGCAAATAAAAAATTAGATCCCACGCACACATGTGCGCCATAGTAAAATCAGTGCCCGACATGTTATCATCAGTATGTTGATGGAGTGCTGAATCATAAAGAAGAAGAAGTTGGCAGGTATGATGTTGGTATTTTGGACAATTTAATAAGAATTTGTTGGTAGATTGTTTTTCACACAAATCAAAATATGGCAGAGACTCGCCAGAAAGATTATCTTATTTGATTTTGGGAATTGTTCAATCTCTTTGATTCAGATCCCTTTGAACACTTGTAGTATAAATTTATTTAAAGAAATTCTAGAAATACATTGTAAAGCATCAAATGCTGCATGTTTAGCCGAGCTGAATAGATTGCCAGATTAGAATAAAGTTCCATTGACATTTGGACTGAACTTACGATATTTTGATTTGATATAGAATTGATCATAAAAGAGATAGGGGCTTGCTTTGCTACATCTTTAATTTGGCTATCTTAGTTCAATGCCCATAAGCTTACTTACAGCATTCTAGAAATAACTGTACAACTTGTACATGTATCTTACATGTATATTAGAGATTTTTTTGTAGTGGAAACATTCACATAATATTGATAATATAATGTATATGTATTTATATAACATTATTGTAAAGATATATCTAATTGATAAGAATAAGAATATTAATTATTCCAATTAAGGGCCCTTGATGGGCAGCATAACATGTACACATGAAACAATACATCATGATTTGTAACAGAAAAACATTTTATATACTAAAATGAAACATTAAAAAAAGTTCAGACAGATGTTATTATCTTCATTCTATAAAAATATCATATATTTAATTCCAGGTACATTGTAGGATCAGAAAAATAAAATCATTGCAATTATCATATTGTTATTACATACATTAATTAACATTTCGTCTAACATTTAGACATGTATTTTCATTAGTAAATTGATAATTACTACTTATTGAATTGTATAAGAATTATATTGTTATTATTTCAGGGTCATTTTTGTTAGAATATTACCATCAATTCTGATGAAATAAAGAACCTAAGACCTATCAACGTGTTTGTGTTATTTAAATACATGGGAAGCACGACTACATTTTGCCTCATTTGAAAGATATATAAAATTAGGATAGATACAGTTTATCTCCTTGAAAAATATCTCCCTATCAATTTTGTATGCTGGACAACTAGTTATAAAATACTGTTCATCTTCAACCAGATTTAGAGTACATTTCTTACAGAGCCTTTGGTCTCTTTTTATATATAATGTTTTATACCTATATCTTTCTATTTTGAGATCATATGCACTGATTCTAATTTTACATATGGCACTTCTCAATTGAAAATTATTTAAAGATAGATACATTTCTTTAGAAATTGATATTACAATGTTTTCTTTTTTCAGCTGGTTAATATATAATTGATTACAGACCTGGTCATACAAAATGACATCCAAGCAAGTGGATCCTTTTGTCATGCAGTACACTTCTCATGACACAGGTACATCTAGATCATATAACAATTCAATCTATGTCAAAAACAATTTGTTTCTTTCAAAATTAGCTTTACATATAGTAGCAGCTGAGGGTGAAACAAACAATTTTTTTTCTCAGGGTCAAAAACAAACTATTTTTTTCTCCAAAAACTAGAAACAAACTTTTTTTTCCAAAAAAATCCATAGCCAATCTTTGACACTAAATATTATCATTCAAAACAGCACCATACAACTTAGGTTAGAAATAGTTTTGGCCATGTAATTGCTATTTTAAAACATGTTTCTGCCTGAAATCATATCCAAAACAAGAATGTGTCCCCAGTACATGGATGCCCCATCTGTACTTTCATTTTCTATGTTCAGTGGACCTTGAAAATGGTGAAAAATCTCTAATTTGGCATTAAATAGAATGATCATAGCATTGGCAACATGTGTACTAAGTTTCAAGTTGATTGGACTTCAACTTCATCAAAAACGACCTCGACCAAAAACTTTAACCAAACTTTAACCTGAAGCGGGGCGAACAGACGGATGGACACACAGACCAGAAAACATAATGCCAATAAATGGGGCATAATTATTGTTTGATTAACCTTTTAGAAAAAAGCAAATCTCAAATGCTAAATGACTTTATATTGGTTTTTTTTAGACACACTTGTAAACAAAGCTACGAATGGGGTTAGAAGTAATAAATATAAAGCTGTTGATTATGACAAGTTACGACTACTTGCTGCAGAGAAAAAGTTTTCAGCTCATAAGTCTCTTCTAAAGGTGAAGAAAATAGAACAATTGTCTAAACAAACCAAGGAAAATACTCTCCTTAAACAACATAAACTTGTGTGGAATAAAGAACTGATACGACTTAACAATTTACGTAAACGACTACAATCAGACATAGATGTTCATAGAGGAGTTAACCTGACTCCAGGAAACCAATGTTGTTCATTATTTGAAGATTTTGAAGACTTTGAAGCATCTTTAGATATAGAGTTTGCTAAGTTTAAAGCAAGCACCACACAACCAGTATGGAATCTAAGGTAATGAGACATTTTCTTGTAGCAATAAATATTGTGTTATACTGTAGCAGTTTGAAAAAGATTCAGACAAAAATTAAAATGTTTAAAACTTAATTTTACCTATCCTCACTTAGTGGCAATTAAAATATATAAAAGAAGATGTGGTATGATTGCCAATGAGACAACTGTCCACAAGAGACCAAAATGACACAGACATTAACAACTATAGGTCATCGTACAGCCTTCAACAGTGAGCAAAGCCCATACTGTATAGTCAGCTATAAAAGGCCCTGATAAGACAATGTAAAACAATTCAAACAAGAAAAACAAACGGCCTTATTTATATAAAAAAATGAATAAAAGGCTATTTCAACACAAACATCCTTACATTTATCACCCTTACTAATTAGCTTGAGGGTCTCATGTTGTTCAAGGGTTAAGAAGGAATATAAAAGAAATATTTTGGGGTTTTCAAGTTTATGTTCTTAGAAAAAAAAGTTTAGTCAGCCTTTACTGATGTTATACTGTATGAGTTACAGAAACTCATTTCAGATTGATATTCTTATCATGCTTAAGTTTAATTATCATACTTGTAAATGTACTAATATTTTTTTACTACTTATTATGATAAATATAATTAACAGAGAAGATCTGCAGTATTGGTTACAAGAAAATATGGAAGATTTACGAATGGGCTCACCTGACACAGTGCAAAAACATAATGAAATTCAGTGTACCATTGATAATGTAAAGGGACAACAAAAAATGGTGCTGGAAAAATTACATCATCAACAGATTTGTCTAGAGCAGGAATTAGGAATGGGTAAAGCTTACTATGATAATGACTATACCAATTTTAGCTAAAGGAAGTCAAATTACAAAACAAATCAGAGTGCGAAATAACGACTTTAAAATTTATTTTTTTGCTTTTTTGCAAGAGAACAAAAATGTACTATTTTTGTTTTGTCATTTTGTCTGTCTCTCAAAAATTTCAAATACATGATGACGTTTTATAATTTAATCTTGCTTATTTTCATTATGAAGTTCTGGTGTGAACGTCCTAGTAGTTTCTTCAGATTACTTGAGTTATCTTGCAGGGGTGCCAATTTGTTGGATTTTGTGGTAATAGTACTTGTGAAACCACAATTTTAAATGTTTAACAAAAAACAAATTTCTATAAACTTGTTTGTAAAATGACAATACCAGGAAATCCAAACATGTGATAAAAATAAGTAGAAGATAAGCACTTAAGGTAGCTAATTGGCCTTTCGGAAGTTTCTGTCAGAAGTTCCTTTTTTTTTTGTTATTTTAATTTTTACAGAGAGTGAATCAAATTGGTTGAAATATTACTTTTAAAGTGGTATATAAAAGGGGCAGTTTTTCAATGAAATGATAGAGGTGTTGACCTATTTTTATTGGAATACCAAAAAACCTTCTGTGACACTTTGTTAAAACTGTAATATAAAAACCTGAAATATAGCTTCAAAGAATGAGCAAGTTAAAAACATAGGTCACTGATAAGGGAAAAAAATATTTTGCCTTAAAACCCAAAATTTTGGCAGAAAAATGGTGAAATTGGGTGAAATGTCAATTGGAGTCCTTCACTGATACATATAATAACAATAATAGTGTTTAAGTGACAAAATAATTTAACATTTTAATCAATCAAAATATTTAAAAAAAAAAATAATAGTGAATTTTAATACGACACCAACTTTTCGTATGCATGATAATTCATGTGTGAAATTATGTGCAGTTGAATAGTCCCAATCCACCTTAACTCAATAGTTGTACAATACATAGATAACAAAAAAATGATTACTGAAAAAAAGAAATCCAGTAATTATGTACAATTGAAAGTAAAATGTTCTTACACAGATTGCAAGTTCATAACCTTTTGATGTGAAATCATGCTGTCATTAACTCTTATATTGGTGATTGTACAATGTAGATTTTTTGATTGATTGATTGATTGTTGGTTGCTTAACGTCCAGTGGCAAATATTTCATGCATATTTAGGACGAGAACAAGTTCAAAATTAATACAATAGGTAGGTTGATACGATAGAGGCCATCTGGGATGATGGTCAGGTAAATTTGGACTGCCACTGGGAAATGAGGGTATCTTGGATAGGGACAGAAATTTTGCCTTGCAACAGGCCACCTACGGACCCCTCAAAGAGTTGTTGCAAGGGTTCTTAACGTGCAAAGAGAGTGGCACTCTCTTTACACGAGGCATTGGAATTTAACGTCCCCCTTCTGACTGGACGTGACTGTGAACTTGATACACCCCGCACAGCCAAACAGACGCCCCACTACGGCAAGCGTTTTACTGATGGTCGGGGGAAGACCAAGTGACCATATTTCTATACCCCAGTCACCCTTGGGGGATATAGATTTTTTGCAATGCAAATTACAAAGGTGTATAGAATTAAGATTTGAATGTTAACAGATGTAATGTTTGTTCTTGCTTACCAATTATGTATAATAGAAATATATTTACAGGATTTCTTGCTACAATAACTCCAAATGAAGACAGTCAGAAGGTTCATGTAGAAGGTGGTATTCCAGAGGAAGCTTATGATCTTGAGTGTTCAGACTTTGATCTCAAAGTCTCAGTCTTACAAGAGTTTATTCTTATGGATGAAAAGTTCAGAGAAAGGTTAAAATATCTTGAAGATGAACATTCTAAAATTTTAAAGTAAGTACTTCCATTAATGAAATCTTCTGTCGTTAGATTTGATTTAAAAAAAAATTGAATTTTCAAATTATCAACTATAACAAAATTTCACCTCGTCGTAATAGAAAACCCTTGATGTGTTTTATATTTCAAGATAATGTCAAACAGTGAATTTTCTTCACAGGAACCTTTTAAGAGGAATTTACGTTTTAGATTAGGAAGGAATTTGGACAACATGGTCAGATGATGGACACTATATATTTACTGTAATATTTGATGATTATGTTTTAGGTTAGGAAGGAATGGGGGCTGGTTAGATGATGACCACTATGTATTCACTGTGATTTATGAGCAGTATCCACATGAGATGAAAAATAGACGTAAAATGATCATGGACAGATTACAGCGACATCTACCAAAGAAACTTAGAGCTGATTTGGTAATGACATACTTAGTGTTGATATCATCTAGCAGTTAATATAAAAACATGATTTGTTATGATTGCCAATGAGACAACTCTCTACCAGATAACAAATGATGCAAAAGTTAACAACTATAGGTCACCATAAGTCCTTCAGCAATGAACAAAACCAATACCTAAAAGTGTGTTATTAAATACCATAAAATGACAAATTGAATGGTAAGTTATTATAGACCATGAAATGACAAATAGAATGGTAAGTTAAGATATTTTACATGAAGAAGCATGGTGATTAATAAAACTAAAATAACTGATTGAACAGTATGAAGATAATGGGATTTCATCACTAACAGGAATTTAGAGGAATGTCAAGTTATTTTTTAGGATTCACAAATAAGTATTGAAGAATTCATTATTGAATACAACATTAATTATATGTAAAGTAAGAATGACGGAAGCAAGAAATTGTTTTTGTATTAAAATAGATTTGTTCAATTGAATTATTCTTTTGAAACCTAGCTTATGGGTACATTCAATAGTTTTTTTCATGACGTCACTACGTAACAGGGCATGATATTTTGGACCGATCATATAGAAGTCAAGTATTTATAGTTATATAGGATATCTATACATCAACGGAAAGATAATTTCATGAATTTTTTGAATAAATAAAAATATATCCAACATTTTTGGGTTGAAAATGCATATTGGTACAAGTTATAAGCTGCAAATGAGGCATTTTTCCCATAAAATAACTTAAAAACATACCACCTTTGGGCCCATGGATCAATAACATTGGCACATATTTGAGTTTTCTAATAAGGTGCATTTCGAAGAGCTTGTCGGGCTGATTTTAGATAATGAAGTTTCAGGGTACGCTTTCCTGCTCCGAGAGACGCTATCTTACCTGACAAATAAAAGAGTTTTTTGCAACAGGTGAAAATCGGCTGTTTGTGGAGTTGTCTCCCATATAGTAGGAAGTCACAAAAACATATTTTTTTTGAAAATCTTTACAAAAGTGGCATTTTAATTGAACTTCAATATATGTTTTTCACATTGAACATAAAAAACAATCAAATTTTCCATTCAGTGGTATATAAATAGCAGGGTATTCCATCAATATGTAAATCTCACTGGGGAAAAAACCCTAGTTTTTTATACGAAACAAACTGTTTACAGCACCCTATAGCATGTTCAAGTCTTGTTATATGGGGCTCAAAAAATATGTGAAAACTTTTATTGACACAATATTTATATGCAGGTGTCACATGAAGAATGGTGTGATTCTAACAAATATTTTCGTGAAAGAAAGAAAGCTTTAATGGTGGCTTGGCAGAAAGGAAGATCAGCCTTGTATCACAAAGCGGAGTCAATTTTCACTGAGTCTGAGATGGCTGCTGAGTTAGATGAAGTTAAAGCTGAGTATAACTGTAAACAGAGACAAGTCAGAGAAGTCCTGCATCAAAAGGTAATTCACACAATGCTACAAAGTTTTATGTCATTGCTCATAACATAGGAAATCCATTGATTTTTTTACTTGATAATTTGGGTCTCAAGCTACGTAACTGAGATGATTTTTTTTCTGTTGAGAAAGATGAGAGTATCATAATTTAAGGTTGTTGATATTGCCTTGGAAATAGTGTTAAACAGATTATTTATGGTCTATCAAACCATGCATAAGGAGGGAGAAATACTTTGGGTGCATACGTTCTGGTCTTGTACACACTCACATTTTTGATAGATATTTATCAAACTTCTATCAAAAGATTATATCAGCAATTTCTCTGACAAGTTAAAAATCAAATGTGGATCAACAATATTTTTAAAGTAATGCCCCTTGGAGATGTTTGTTACATGGAAAAATACATTGTTATCCCTCTCACTTGTACAATTTGTGTCAGAAATTTATGAAACTTATATTTGAGGTTTATTTTAGCAATGTGACTTACAAATCAACTATTTTTACCAGAATTATGCCCCTTAAAAGAAAAGTTTTTTAGAACCCACAAAATTATTTTATTTTACTAATTGCCCTTGGATAAATAAAATCTATGCCAATAGAGGGATATTGGTACTCAGTTCTTTTATTATACCCATAAGGAGTCTATAATGATAGTGTATTGACAAAGTGTAAGTGACATGGCCTTTGAAAGTAATTTATCATTTTTATCATAAAACACAGATGTTTGAACACATTATTGTGGAAGTTATTCACAGAGAATTCCCTTTTTTAACTTGGAAAAATACTAAGCTTGAGATAGGGAATTATTGTCCTCAGATAGATTCTTTTTTTATTTTCTTTAAAGTTCCAGCTACTCAAAAATATCAAAAGTATTAAGATTATAAATTTTAATTTTTTACTCTTTTCAGATTCGCAATTTCAGAGAACAGCAAATGGAAGCTTTGATAATTCAACATAAAATGGAATCTGAAAAACTTCAAGCTGTTAGAGAAAGACTTAAAATGGAGGCAGAATTAGAGACAAAGAAAAGAGCTCATGAGAAAGAACAAGTATGAAAAAAAATATTTAATTTGTTCCATGCAATCATGTTTTACATCATAACAAGCACTACAAATTTATATTTATATGAACTTCATTTGGTAGTCTCACTTATAGTTTTATGTATGTAGATTTTGTTTTAATTAAAAGTACAATCTATTCAGTTATAAAGTTTTATATAATGTTCATATTTTTATAGGTAGCCAAATTCCATGAAGAAATTGAAAAGAAACAACAAAAACAAGCAGAGAAAGATCAAAAGAGATATGACGAGTTGCAGGCACAACTTGCTGAACAAGCCATATTTGATCAAGAAAGGTAATCATTTGTATATTTTGGCTGATTCAAAGTAATTTTTTTATTGTATAAGTACATGTAATTTTTTAATGTTCATTTTTGTTGAGCCTGTGACATAGGGATAGTGATCCGGTGGCGGCTGTGGCAGTGGTGGTAGGGGTGGCGGTGTCGTGTTAGCTAACTTATTAAAAACTTTATATTTTAGAAGGTGGAAAACCAGGAGGTTTCATACTTTGTATATGGATGCCGTCAGTCACATGTCCAATGTCCTTGACATAATTGACATGGTTCGGTTACTACTTAAAAAAAAAAGTAATGATTTTTTGTAATCTTAAATTCTATCTTAATATAAGTAATAGTATAAATATATGTGGTATGTGCGTACCTTGCAAAGTCCTCATCAGACAGTTTTCACTTGACCTTGACCTCATATCATGGATCAGTGAACAAGGTTAAGTTTTAGTGGTCAAGTCCATATCTCAGATACTATAAGCAATAGGTCTTGTATATTCGGTAAATGGAAGGACTGTAAGGTGTACATGTCCAACTGGCAGGTGTCATCTGACATTGACCTCATTTTCATGGTTCATTGATTATAGTTAAGTTTTTGTGTGTTGGTCTGTTTTTCCTACACTGTATGCAATAGGTCTATAGTATTTTGTGTATAGAATTATTGTAAGGTTTACATGTCTAGCTTGTAGGTGTCATCTGACCTTGACCTCATTTTCATGGTTCAGTGGTCAACTTAATTTTTTGAGTTTTAGTCTTTTTTTCTAATACTTTATGCAATAGGTCAACTATATTTGGTGTAAGGAAATATTCTATGATCTATTTGTCAGTTGTGCTGGTTTTATTTGACCTTGACCTCATTTTCACGGTTCATTGCTCAGTGTTAAGTTTTTTTTTGTTTTGGTCTGTTTTTCTTAAACTTAAGCAATAAGACAACTATATTTGTTGTATGGAAGAATTGTTAGCTGAACATGACTGCCTGGCATGGCTCATATGACCTTGGCCTCATTTTCATGGTTCATTGGTCAATGTTTAGTTTTCTTGGTTAATGTTAAGATTATGTGACAGTTGTAATAAAGCTTTATGTTTAGTACTATCAACATAATATCAATTATTAGTTAAGAAGGCGAGACATTTCAGCCTGTGCACTCTTGTTCATAGAATATATCAATCAAATAAATTTATTAGTTTCCACTTTACATGGTGGCATAACAGCATTATGATTGTTCTGGTAATTCCTCAGATAAATAACTTTTTCAACCCATTAGTGTAGAAGGGCTTTTTCCATGACGTTGGGACAAAATTGATGATGACCTCATGGATTGTACGCTTCTGTACCTGACACTACCTGATTTTTTATTTTGTGTTACCTTATATGTGGAAAAGAAAAAATGGAAGTCTATAATGAAATTTCACAAACTTTTGTGAAAAAGAAGACTGAATAATAGACCTGTACCTTATATACAACCCTATGCTTTACTTGGATAATGATTGTGAAAAAACCTTACCTCTAATCTCACCAACACTGCATTTTTTCCTGCAATAATCATACCTTGACTACAGTTTTGTACATAGTTCACACTGTTGATTCATTATTTGTTGGATACCAATTTCATGGATTTTGTGGTAACCTGGGAGCCAGAAATTTCAATGTCCATCAAATTACAAATTTTATATAGAAATGTATGCAGACTTTTGAAAAATCACAAAATCAAATATCATCGAAAATGAACAATTTCCTCAATCCACGAAAATTGGTACTCATGATATAAAAGTAATTTAGCAGAACTGACAAAATTTTCAAAATCATTCCCAGGTTTATACAAAAAATACTGTTCATGTAACATCAAAATGAAATAAAAATGTTTCAAATGCCTAGTTGTCTCAATAGTTAAATTACAAAAAATGTATTCCATTTAGGATTAAATATAGAGCCGAACAACTAGATGCAAAAATTGAGGAGAGAAAATATTTAGAAGAAGAAAAAAAGCAAGCAGAAATAGAAAAAGAAGAAAGACTTGAGGCATTAAGAGAGCAGGTGTGTTTTACTCAGTTATTCCACTTGAAAGACAAACAAGTTAGAAACTCCACAGATCATTATAATCTTGAAGTCAAAGAATGATCAGAAATCTACTATATAAAAAAGAAGATGTGGTATGATTGCCAATGAGACAACTATCCACAAAAGACCAAAATGACACAGACATTAACAACTATAGGTCACTGTACGGCCTTCAACAATCAAATTCATCATTGCAAAACATTGAAGGAAAATCTAGTACTAGTTACAATTGTTTTCCTATTCTTATTAAAAGGTGGCAATTTATTTTGTATTTAAACATATAAACTTCTGTAGTTTTGAAAGTTTCTTCATTTTACTGCATGACTAATTTGAAGTGATGTCTAGGATATCTTCCTATGATTCTTATAGACGCAATTCAAATTCTAGATTATATGAATTGGATGATTTCCAGAGAATAAAATTCCTGCAACAAAAATGAAATGATAAGAATATGATGCGGACAAAGTCCCCTATTACAGTAGAAAATTCAAAATTAAAAAAAAAAAAAAATTGGGAAAATTTCTGGAATTTTTCAATGTACAAAAAATGTACTAATGAACTCAAAATTGTTCATTATTTTTTTTCACGTTTTTGAATTTCCGGATCTGTGCAGAAATCAACTTTTGTTTCAGGTCTTGTTTGCATGAGACTTTGAATAAAATATATATATATCAGTCTAAAAAAAAACAACTTTATACTAATTCATTTTTAAAAATTGTTTGTTATAAAAAAAACGTTACCTGATGACAGCGTTTCTTTATTTACATTGAATATGACGTCATAACTTAAATAATGTCACAACTAAAATTCAGAACAACAGAACCTAAATCAGAAACATTTCGATATTTCCATTTCTCTTTTTAACATGTTTGATTAAATAAATCATCCCCATTCACAGGTAATGCCTGCCTCATATTAACAGGTATATTAAAATCTGTCATATACAACATAGTTTAAAATAAAGATATCTATACCATGTAGTGAACTTTTATTTATTCACAGGTACGAGTTGTAGCTGAAAGTGATCCACACAGAATATTACAACAAACTGAGGTAAGTTGTTTTGTTGTACAGCATGATGATTTTCTATGTTAAATGTTCCCAACGATAGCTTACAATACACTCAAGTAGTACTAAAAATAGTACCTTTTTGTTTCCAAAGGTGACATTAACTGTAGTAATACATGTTCTTGTTATTTTAAAATTATTGCTGTACATATAAACTATTTATTGCATGAGAGTAAGTGAACGTCATTCTCCACAAAATATAAACAGTGCATATGCAACAAACATATAACTTTGATGAAAACAATCTCAGACCAAGATCCCTCTTTTACACTAGTAATTTTGGGGCCCTTTATAGCTTGCTGTTTGGTGTGAGCCAAGGCTCCGTGTTGAAGGCCGTACATTGACCTAGAATGGTTTACCTTTTTAAATTGTCATTTGGATGGAGAGTTGTCTTATTGGCACTCACACCACATCTTCCTATATCTATCCATTTTATCTGTCTCTTTTATTTTAACACATATATAATAAACTATTGCAGGCATGGCAGAATAGGTATGCTGAAAA
This sequence comes from Mytilus trossulus, assembly GCF_036588685.1. Lineage (NCBI taxonomy): Eukaryota > Metazoa > Mollusca > Bivalvia > Mytilida > Mytilidae > Mytilus > Mytilus trossulus. Next base: position 2,730,912 of record NC_086374.1, read on the forward strand.
TGAAGACGACATTGACATACAGAAGCCGTTGTTCAATGTCATAGGGTTTACATCTAAACAGGTAAACAATTAGTTTTTAATGATTATTTATAGAATAACTAATCGAAGAATTTAAATAAAGAAAATATTCAACGAGTGACTGAACAATACATTAATTCACAAATGCACATAGGGAAAGAGTTAATAATCAGTTTGGTTTGTTCACAAGTTGAATATTTTTCTATATCTTAATTCTTTAATCATTTATTCACTTTATTTCATTAACAAATGGTTTCTTTTTTATTTATTTAATTAAAGTAGAAAATATTAGGAACTTTATCTTTTTCTACAGCTTCACAATTTGCTTTTATCCAATGTCATCCCCGTCTTGACAATGCCTATTGGTGTATGACATCAGAGGAGTGGAATAACATGTGAAATTATCATTTTTTATTCAACTGGGAAAACTATGTTATTCAACCAATGTATTAGATATAAATATTAGGCTTATTTAGATATTTATATTAATGTGAGCTTTTCTTATCACTTGGCATCTGTCAGCACCAATCTTGTCTGTCGTCTGCTCATTCTTAACCTCTTCAATTTTTTCTCCTCTTATTGACTCGCCTTGACAGAGTCAAAAAGCGAGACATAGGTTTGCTGTTTCTGGCGACGGTGACAGCATCAACAATGTATTAGTTTGTGATTAGCTCAGTTTTATGGGGAACCACTAGTGGTATGTCAATGATAATTGGTATGCAGATGTATTACCATTGCAACTTCTCATTGCCATGGAGATTATTTGGCTCCGCCCCCTCAGTCATGGTCTATTGACTTTGAATGGTTTGCTTACTTTACATGTATTAGTTTGTGATTAGGTCAGTTTATGGAGATTCACTTGTGGTACATCAAGGATAATTGGTATGCAGATGTATTACCATTGCCACATCTCATTGCCATGGAGATTGTTTGGCTCTGCCCCCTCAGTCATGGTCTATTGACTTTGAATGGTTTGCTTACTTTACATGTATTACTTTGTGATTAGGTTCATCTATGTCCACTTGTGGTACATCAATGATAATTGGTATGCAGATGTATTAGCATTGTCACATCTCATTGCCATGGAGATTATTTGGCTCTGCCCCCTCAGTCATGGTCTATTAACTTTGATTGGTTTGCTTACATTATATGTATTAGTTTGTGATTAGGTCAAACTGCTATATGGAACGGGACCTAATTATTTGCCCCATTGGAACGCATTGAAAATAATAGTAAATACATAGGATCCTGTTCAATAAATAATTTTGATAGCCACCTTGGGACTTCTGGTTCATGTTAGGCATTCATTTTGAAGTGTCTAAGTACAATCTCAGTGCCTCATGACCGGCATTCCGTTGCAAAATTTTGTTTTTATTGACAACAGGGTCAGTCTGTCTACTTCTGGGGAAGAATAAAGGCAATTTACTTTATGTACTGACGCCAGATTACATTTAAATCAATCAAAATTTTTACAGAAATTGAAACTAGAAAGCCTACCCTTTCAAATAAATCTACATTCAGTTACAGAACTAGTGAAATAATAACACAACACAATTTATAACAAAAGTTATATATTTTTTTTAAGAACTACATTCGTGGGTACCGGACTGGTTGCCCTAACTGGGATCCTATTCCATATAACCAGTGTAATTTTTCTGATAAAACGGTTGGTTCAAATTTTTTGAAATTTTTATATTTTTTTTAAAGGGTCAAAGTTTAAACTTTGTCAAAATTTTAGATCTAATAAAAAAGTCTTTATTGTATATTAACAGATAACATCAGATCCACGTATGAAGTTAGAAGCCAGATTAAGGGATGCTGGATTACACAACACAGATTATGCTCGGCAGATAATGTCTAAAGTTCCACCTCCCCAACCACCAAGGAGAGATATGGAATCTACAGTGTTTAAAAAAAACTTGAACAACACATGAAATTGGGAAATAATAGCATGAAAATTGAAATTGATGAAATTGTTTAGCTGTCAATTTTCTTTCTTTGAGGTGACAGTGATGTCACAAAACAGTTACAAACAATTACATTGTAAAGGATCAAACTAAATATGTATTTATAAAGCTATGCAATTCTTTAAAGCTTTTCAGACATATTGCTTTGAAGTTTTGTTGAAATACAACTTTCAAGAATACTTTTTCATGATACTGACATTTTGTGATTTATACCTTATAATTGTTGTAAGAAGAATTGTATGTTAATGTCTTGCCATTATTCATAGAACCATTAATGACATTTTATCAATGAATTGGTGCATTGTAGAACTCTGGAGAAGGAACTCTGATCTGGGATAACCAATATATGGTTATGATTATTAAACAAAATTTGAGTGTGAGCCAACTTGAATTTCATTATATATGTTGTTTTTAATCTAAACATAGTGTTGAAAATTTACATTGACAATTATTTGATATAAAAACTATTTTATTTTAAACAGAATGAGTGGTATGCTGCATTTTCATCCGTCCATATTTGTTACTTATTACTCTGTGCTAGGAACGATTTCATACTTGATGAATTGTAATGTGAAAGTAATTTTCAGATCTGTTTCAACGGTATTGCTGTTAAATTATACATTAAATTTAAGTAATATTATGAGTTTTGTCACTTGTTTCTCAGCCTCTTTTGAGGAACGAATTGATATTTGGTTAAGAATTGTATTGTAATGTGTTATACACTACAGTATTAGTTACTTTAAGACCTGCCCAGCAGTTAATAACTGTTGACCACTACATTGAGTTTTTATTGATGACCCATTGGTGGTCTTCAGCTGTTTTCTGCTCTTTGGTCGATTGATGTTTCTTTGATGCATTCCCCATTTCCATTCTAAATTCTATTTGGAAATAGACTAAATACTACATCCTTTGCATGTTTCATATAAGTAGAATATTAGGATGTCAATTTTTCTTGACAGTAGATGTTCATCAGTACTCTTATAGCGAACCCTATTGAACCTTTCCATAGATTCACCTGCAAGTTACCTGTCCATTTAAACTTTTGGCAGTTCTATTGTCCCATTTAACAAATACATTGTACAACAGGTATTGTTCCCTGTATAGTTTATTCACCAGGACCTTTAAATTTCTTCTAAGAGAAATCTATCACTCATTGATTAATCTACCTGAGTAAAAAAATTATCTGCTAAATTAAACGGAAATAACATGTGTACTATTTATAAAAAACTGTATATGAGTTTGAATGTTTTATATTTTCAATCTGTTGAATGTAAACACTGATTCAAACATTAATAAAAGTTGATTCCTAAAAAATTTTAACATTAATCCTATTTCCAAAAAAAAATTGATAAAAAAACCTTAAAAATGTTGATGTTTATATATTAAGGCCTTCTTAAAAGTATTCTATAACTAAACAAAAACTAAAAGATGCAAATTTTTATACGAACAATACTTTTTATTTTAAAAACAAACTGTTTATGATTAAATTATTATTTATTGTGAACAGATTGAAAAAAATATTATGAATGTTTAATAAACACGAAATTACAGGCATTTCTTTTTATGTGAAACATGTAATTTCTATCAATTTAGCAGATAATTTTTTACTCTGGTAGATTAATCAATGAGTGATATATTTCTCTTAGAAGAAATTTAAAGGTCTGAGTGAATAAACTATACAGAGAACAATACCTGTTGTATTTGTTAGATGGGACAATAGAACTGCCAAAAGTTTAAATGGACAGGTAACTTGCAGGTGAATCTATGGAAAGGTTCAATAGGGTTTGCAATAAAGTCAATCAACATTTGTGCACTTTTCAGAAAAGAAAGCATATAAATTCAGTGGACTTAATTTTTTTTATTTTAAAGACTTCAAAGAGCCTGCATCACTTATTTGTCATTTTTTCATATTGAATACAATGTTATTAGAATATTTTTTTGAATTTAAATTATGTGCGCCAAAAAAAATTTCCCCTATTGGAATTTTGAAAACAAGGGAAAAAAATGTCATCCTTAGTTTCTGTCTATCCATTAAAGGTTTAAAGATAAATGACAAAATAATGATAATAAACACAGAGATATGTCTTACCTATATATGATTTTGATATTTAAATACAAATATTGATATTAAAATGACAATGCTTCAACATGTAAAAAGTAAAATCACAAAAATACTGAACTTAGAGGAAAATCAATTTGGAAAGTCCATAATCACATGGCAAAATCAAATAACAAAACACATCAAAAATGAATGGACAAGAACTGTCATATTCCTGACTTGGTACAGGCATTTTTAAATGTAGAAAATAGGGCAAAATTATGCAAAACATTCAATGTCAATGCAGCAGGACTGCAGGATCAAATTCTATCTTCTGAACAGAGATGTGTGAATGCTGCTACAACTACATACTAAACATTATTGACATATAATACCATTAGTGGTTCCCTAAATCTTTCAGATTGCTGCCACAGTCAATGACCTCAGAAACAGCAAGTCTTGGTCTGTGACTTACCAGTATTAGTAACTTGTGATGATGATTGTTATTTAAAAATAAGCATATGTGGGATGATTTAAATAAGCATATGTGGGATGATTTTAGCTGAGGCAATAATTAACCAGTCCAAATGATATGGATTATAGACTGTAGATAACTATGGCTTTCAACAATGAGCAAAACACATACCATATATATATGGCTTTCAACAATGAGCAAAACACATACCATATATATATGGCTTTCACCAATGAGCAAAACCAAACCACAAAGTCTGCTATAAAAGGTCAAGAAAAGGTCAAATGTGCAACAATACTTAGGACAAATGAACATGTTGAAATATCTCACCTGCTATATACTGATCATGAATGAATTTATGTTGAAATTCTTAAAAAGCTTCATATGCAATTGATATTATCAATGATCAATGTAAAGGCCGTCAAGGTTAGATTACTCTATGAAACAAACATATATGCCTTACAATCATTACATACACCAAATATAAAATTGAGAATGGAAATGGGGAATGTGTCAAAGAGACAACAACCCGACCAAATAAAAAAAAAATCAACAGCAGAAGGTCACCAACAGGTCTTCAATGTAGCGAGAAATTCCTGCACCCGGAGGCGTCCTTCAGCTGGCCCCTAAACAAATATATACTAGTTCAGTGATAATGAACGCCATACTAATTTCCAAATTGTACACAAGAAACTAAAATTAAAATAATACAAGACTAACAAAGGCCAGAGGCTCCTGACTTGGGACAGGCGCAAAAATGCGGTGGGGTTAAACATGTTTGTGAGATCTCAACCCTCCCCCTATACCTCTAACCAATGTAGAAAAGTAAATGCATAACAATACACACATTAAAATTCAGTTCAAGAGAAGTCCGAGTCTGATGTCAGAAGATGTAACCAAAGAAAATAAACAAAATGACAATAATACATAAATAACAACAGACTACTAGCAGTTAGGGAGCTACCATTTGATTTTTATGGGGGGGCTAGGATGAAATTTGAAAAAAATAGGCAGGACAGGAGTTATGAGTAAAAAAAAAGGCAGGATGAGACACTTGCAAAAAAAAAAAAAGTCAGGATGACAATTTAGGTAAAAAAAATCAGGATAAACTAAAAAAAAAATGCAGGACCGAACAGAGTGAAAAATAAAAAGACAGGACAGAGATTACAGCTAAAAAAAAAGGCAGGACAACATTTTTCATCCCAGCCCTCCCATAAAAATCAAATGGTAGCTCCCTTAACTGACATGCCAGCTCCAGACTTCAATTAAACTGACTAAAAGATTATGATTTCATCATATGAACATCAGGCACAATCCTTCCCGTTAGGGGTTTAGTATCATACCATCATAACATATATGAGAAGAACATAACCCGTGTCATGCCAACAACTGTTTTTAGAACAAATGTGTTTAGTTCCGACGCAAAGACCTTATCAGTGACTCAATATTAACGCCAAAAATGCAATCTTTAATGACTTGACAACAGTATCGTAATTATATACCTTCTTAATAAGTCTTTTCAAAGGTTTTGTAAGTTTATGAGGTGAATACTGACACCTTTGTGCTTTATAAAGAATATTTCCTTAAAAAATTGGATGTGAAATACCTGAACGTATAAGAAGTCTGCATGTTGAGCTATATTTACGAATGATGTCTTTATACCGATGATAAAATTTAGTAAATGTTTTGACTAGTTTGTGATATCGAAAACCCTGGTGTAATAATTTTTCAGTAATACATAAATTTCTCTCGTTAAAATCTAAAACATTGTTACATACACGAGCGAATCGTACAAGTTGAGATGTATTAACACCGTAAGATGGTGACAAGGGAATTTACATATTGATTATAGTATCTGAGAAAGACATAACAATGACCTTTGATTCATGGAAATAAGGTTAATGTCAGATGAAAATGCCAGACAGACAAGTTACATGCATTTATACAACATTTCAGAAACCAAATGTAGTTGACCTGGCATGAATTGTGAAAATGAAAAGGAACATGCCAGACAGACATGTACCTTATACACCATATTTATTTTCCCTATTGCTCACATAACCTGAGAAGCTAACCTTACCATGAAAACTTAACATTGATACAACTAACTGAGAAAATGAGGACACATGTCAAGGTCAGATAAAACTTGCCAAACTGACACATACATTCTCTACACGAAACAAAGTTACCTACTGCCTATTGTATACGAAATAGAGTTGAGGTGACCAATTATAATCTTTTTATCCCTATTTTACCTATGATCACTTTGTTCATTTCAATGATAACAAGCATGTGCGCCCATTTTTGTCGAGCCTGCAACTTTTGTTGCAGAAGGCTCGACATAGGGATAGTGATCCGGTGGCGGCGTTAGCTAACTTCTTAAAAGCTTTATATTTTAGAAGGTAGAAGACCTGGATGCTTCATACTTTGAATATGGATGCCTCATGTTACAAACTTTCGTCAGTCACATGTCCAATGTCCTTGACCTCATTTTTTTATGGTTCAGTGACTACATGAAAAAAAAGTTAAGATTTTTTGTAATGTTAAATTCTCTCTTATTATAAGTAATTGGATAACCATATTTGGTATGTGTGTACCTTGCAAGGTCCTCATGCCCGTCAGACAGTTTTCACTTGACCTCAACCTCAATTCATGGATCAGTGAACAAGGTTAAGTTTTGGTGGTCAAGTCCATATCTCAGATACTATAAGCAATAGGTCTAGTTTATTCAGTGTATGAAAGGACTGTAAGGTGTACATGTCGAACTTGCAGGTGTCATCTGACCTTGACCTCATTTTCATGGTTCAGTGGTTATAGTTAAGTTTTTGTGTTTTGGTCTGTTTTTCTTATTCTATATGTAATAGGTCTACTATATTTGGTGTATGGAATGATTGTAAGGTGTACATGTCTAGCAGACAGGTGTCATCTGACCTTGACCTCATTTTCATGGTTCAGTGGTTATAGTTAAGTTTTTGTGTTTTGGTCTGTTTTTCTTATTCTATATGTAATAGGTCTTCTATATTTGGTGTATGGAATGATTGTAAGATGTTCATGTCTAATTGACAGGTGTCATCTGACCTTGACCTCATTTTTCAGGGTTCAGTGGTCAAAGTTAAGTTTTTGAGTTTTGGTCTATTTTTCTAATACTTTATGCATTAGGTCAACTATATTTGGTGTATGGAAATATTTTATGATTTATATGTCTGTTATGCAGGTTTTATTTTACCTTGACCTCATTTTCACAGCTTATTGCTCAGTGCTAAGTTCTGGTGTTTTGGTCTGTTTTTCTGAATTTATAAGCAATAAGTCAACTAAATTTGTTGTATTGAAGAATTGTTAGCTGTACATGTCAGGCTGGCATGGTTCATCTGATCTTGACCTCATTTTCATGGTTCATTAATCAATGTTTTGTTTTCTTGGTTAATGTTGAGTTTATGTGACAGTTGTAATAAAGCTTTATATTTGGTCTATCAATATAATATCTATGATTAGTAAAGAAGGCGACATTTCAGTGTGTGCACTCTTGTTATTTATATGAAGTGTTGGAGGAAACAGGAATGGACCAATATGCCTCAGTGATCAATAAGTAACCATTAACAGCTTGCTGTACAGTATGGTTTTTAGCTAATTGTTGAAAGCAATACATTATAAGTTGGTGGTGGAGATTTGTCTTGTTTGCAGTCATACCACATCTTCTTATTTTTATATTTTCTAACCACAACTCATAATTGCAAAGCTTTGTCTAGGTCAAGCAGAAATAACAAAGTCATTGTGTACTGAATATTTTATTTAATAACTAGATTGATAATTCATGTATATATTGGCACTAACACCGAGTTATCATTTAATTTCTAAGATCAACGATTTCAAAGTATGATAACCTTTATACTGCTTTAATTCAGGACATTTAAAAGTCGCAATGAAAAAAATAAATTATTGAAATATATCCTAAAATGCAAAATTCTACATTAAAAAATAACTTTTTTTTTTTTTTTTTGAAATTGACTTAAAGATTGATTCTTAAATTTATAACAGCTGTTCTGCAAAACAATCTATTATATGTCATGACTAGCTTATCACAATATACCAGGGTCATAGTTCATGCCAGGGTCATAGTTCAAGGTATAAACTATATCATCATTAGCTTATAAACTGGCAAGCTCTTCTTCCAGCAATAATTCCTGACAGAATCTCAAAAACATGTGTATTTTTAATGACTTGCAAATTAATCAAAACTCCTTTCTATCTTAGTAACAGTAAAAACTTTATATAGATTTTTCAATAAATCATTCAAACATATTAACATTTTTATAGCACAAAACCAGAGCAGATAATGAGACTTAGTATTTATCCATTCAATGAGCTATCCACCATATATCGTTTTCTGTGATGCTAATTATTGAAAATCTTTATCTACCAATGATCTTTCATAGACTTGAATACTTCCTCAATTACCTCTGTTATTCACTCAGAACAAACGAAAGTGACATAGAATTACGTTAAATTTAAGAATCCAAATGCTTACAAAGGAAGTTTGGTTTCAGGAGGTACAAAATTGTTCACTGAGTGCATGCCTTCAATTATGGAATGTAAAATATATTGTACTTGAGATCTTAAATGCAAATTTGCATATGAGACTAAGATTTTTCCTCTTTTAAAATATTTCCAAACCATGTTTTGAACTAGTAAGATTTGTATCAAGAACCAATTATTATTTTAATATTTCCTTTAGAAACATTTGAAACAACAGTATTTTATGATGTATATAAAGCTTTTCTTTTGATTTTGGTCTTTTAATATTCCTGACATTGTAGTCATGGATTGCATGTATAGTCATGGAACCTTATTCTTTTGGAAAGTTACAGCCCAATTTATTTATTTTTCTTTAATATGTTTTTAATTTAAAATAACATATTTGCATCAAATTTGAAAAGGAAAAACTATGAAAATTACCTTATTTTAATCTGGTCCTTTAAAAAGCAATAGTTTGCCAAAAGTGATCTAAAACATTGAAGTAGATATAAGTGGGTTTAATCTCTTTTAGGGGAGGCAGCTGTTCATTTTGAATTTTGCCAGAAATTTGTATATGCACACAGCTAATATTTCTGCACCAAAGTAACCAAACAACATCTGAAACACTACATCTGTTTATCAGTAACATCATTGAAATTAAAAAAATATTAAGACAGAATTTTTGATTTTTTTGTCAATATCAGGGAAAGATAATTGCTCTTATCAATCCTCCTTTCTCAAACTAAAAGACTCCTAGTGATCAGGTTGCACATTATATCACAGAAGCTTCTAGAAAAATGAAAGGATAACACACTTTTAAAAAGATTTTGATGTCTATAAGTGAGAAGGCTTTCACAGTTCTATCCAATCATTTCTAGGCTTTCATAAAAACAGTTCTATCCAATCATTTCTAGGCTTTCATAAGAACAGTTCTATCCAATCATTTCTAGGCTTACATCAGAAAGATTACTATCTATACTCAATAATATTTTGCATGATTGGTAAGAACACAATGTTATCACAGAAATTCTCTAAGTACACTGTATACGAGTTGTACTAACATACTGTATAATTCAGTTAGTACTAACAGACTTATCACAACTTAATTCTCATCTTTGGTCTATCATCTTACATCTTCCCTAGCCAAGGGTTATGATCCACTCCCGCTCTATCCACCCTTGGCGGATTGAGTTAAAATTTTGGAGACACAAGGTAAAGATTTTTATTGGTTGCAGTCGAAACTCGCTGCATCCAATCAAAAAGCGCCTATAACATGATCACTTGTAAATGTAGAAAGTGTTTGTAAACAATTGCCACATGTTTATTGTGCAACAAGTCTTCACATCCCTAAACATATGACCACATACAGTGAAAATTTTAATATTTTTAATCGACTAATAGAAGTTCCTTTGTATATTTCTTGCACAAATGCATGAATTTTGATGTATATTTTTGTTTCCTGCATTACCAAGTGTGTAGAATCTAGGCTCTACCGTGTTTTTATCTTCCAATTGAAGAGTTCAAGTGCTACCAATGGTCATGAACAATGTATTCAGAATGGGCGTGACTTTAATATTCTGATAGATGGCTCAATATTGTAATCACAAATGTTGGCTTAAACCACCAGGTGGAGAGAAACGGGAGTGGAACTTAACCCTTGGCTAGCGAAGATGATCATCTAAAAGCAAATAATTGTAAATATTGTGGTCAAATAAATCTCAATAGTATCTTCATACTAAAACTATTGTTTACATATAGATGACAAAAAAATCTACAAATTAAAATTACTTGGCCATTGCAAATAAATAGAGAGTGATGTAATAAATAATATCTATCTACCAACTCAGTTACATAATAAAATAAAACATTTAAAAATCTCATCAGCTAATAATTAACATTAATTTTTTGAACTTTTTTTAAATTTTACAATGTCATTACTGTTTCTTGGATAAAAGTAACCTAGAAACAAATCTCTAATAACAGTATTTTGAAACATGAAATTATTCTTTTATCATTTTAACCTGAATCGTCCAACTAGCTACCTGATATCTCAAACAATAATTAGTAACAAATAACAGCAGTACAATTTGAACCCTGTTCTTAAAAACCCTGAAGTTTGATTAATTCCCTAATTCTACATATCAAAGGTATTACAAATAAACAAAAATATACAACAGAAAAAGTCAAATGGCTAAACTGTTTAGCTAGTTTCATACCCGCCTGTCCCCAAACATATTTGATGGAATTGTGTGCCCAACTTTATGTGAATGTGTTGTGTGTAGTAATGATACATATAAAACAAATGGATAACTATTCTAGATATAGCACCTTAAAAGTAACAGATTAAAATGATGTAAACATGAATACATATACCATTAAAAATATGTAAATAAAATAACATCAACAAACATAAAAATATCAGTGTGCTGCAGTTTAAGAGAGGAATGTTTGACATAACTTTGAATTCTGGTAGGAATGTTTGATTTATGCTTGACAAGCTTTAAGTATCACTGAACCGTAATTTTGTACCAGTTTTTTAATGTTATTCTTCATAATCCAAATTTCACTAAATTATTGAACAATTTTGATTCCCAAATTAAAAAAACACAATAAACATGACAAAGGTCATAACAAGGTCAGATGACAAAGGTCATAACAAGGTCAGAGGACAAAGGTCATAACAAGATCAGATGACAAAGGTTATAACAGCTAGTGATGACATAGTGTGTTTATTCCAATACATTTCTTTCTTCAATAAAATATGAGATGAATACTTTTCCTCCAAACTAAAGCAGATTGCTCTCATTTGACCATTAAACGTTGTAACTAATCTCTAAACTATAGCTAAATTCTGCGTAAAGTTGTAAGGATGTCACATTACGTTAAACAGCAGTCCTTGCAATAATATTGTTTTAATTTGCCAATTTCATAAAGTAAATGTATTGAAACAAAACTGAGGTTCAGAAGTTTTTATATTACAAAAGTTATGCATTAAGTGATACTTTATAAACAATCAATTAGTAACAGCATGTTTGCAGTAAAATTCTTTTGAAAAGCACTTGGTCCCATTTCTGGTGTACAATCCATATTAAAACAGTAAAATATATGTACACAATATACATCAACTTTAACATGACCTTAGTCATTACTCTTCCTACTCTCTACAATCTACAATCCTTCTTTTATTCATATAATACATGTATTCTTCATATATTTCAAACATTCAATCATTCAGTCTCCATAGCATTCATGAACAGGATTTATTTACAAATAAATTATCATCTAAACATTTTTACATTTCCCATTTCAATAAAACACTTCTAAAAACTTTTATATCAGAGACATTTAATACGAGAGAAAGATCATATTCCTAAATCAGGTGACATCTCGGAGCTACACACCCATGAGATTCAAACTTATTACTATTGTAGGTGTGTCATAAAACAACCTTTTGTAGGCTATTATTCAAAAAATTTAAGGAGAAATTTTTGACTGCTCATGATTTAAACTTTCTGCTGAGAAACTTCACTATTTCCTGGAATGCAGTTTTTATCCAACTTTAAAAGAACGAAACTAAATTACTCTCTGTGCCATAAGTTGAGCAAACTTCTCTTATTAAATCTATGTTATATCGTAAAATTGAAATACAATTTGGAATGATAGCTTTTTAGTAAACCCTGAGAATATATATAAACATAATCAGTGTCATTCTAAGGCCATACCTATAAAATATGTTTAATACAGGACACTAAACTTTCATCTCTCATTCATACTGCACCAGATAGTTGTATTATTGTGTGCTGAGCATCACAATACATTATATACATTTAACACCGACATAATACTGTACTTAATGGGAAAAGACTTCACTTAGTCAAAACACTGTCAAATTATTCTTAGGAATCAATAGTTTTGCTGTTGAAATTATATAATAACCAAATGTAAGTAGTCTTCAGTTAAATGATTTTATTTTTTTTCTGAGATATGATCTTATCTTTGTTTTGCAATTTAGTCTGTCAAGAAATGAAGTTTGATCAATTATCTCCCTTGACAAGCTATCTTCTTACCTTGACCAGCAATATTAATTGAATAATCTGATTTTTTTTTCAAAGAAATAACTTATTTGAACAAATGAAAATTGCTTTTTCTGACTGAGGTTAAAATAAATCACATTTTTCATGATTACAGCCAGTGATTAGGACATAATTTAGTCTCATTTTCAATAACATCGTACTAGATGTAATAACATTGTTATATAAATGACACCTTAAAAGTGATTTAGTACTTACATGTTGGCCAATTTTTATAAAAATAGCATCTTCTTTAAAGACAATATTCATGTCAGCTTCACTATAGTTGTGTTTTACGGTTATATTGAAGATAAGCTGTTTATCCAATATTATTTTATTTAATATAGTATTTATTACAATGTTTTGATCTGTAAAGTCTTCTCTCATAACTCTACAACAGTAACTGGTGGGAGATAGTGGAATAAATAAATACACATAAAAAGGACAAACTAAAATGTGAACAATGACAAGGTCAATGACAAGGTCAACATGAGGTGTGAACAAGCCAACTGTTGTCTCTGATAGTCAATAGAAATAATCTTCAAATTTCTTAGCTTGAAATTTCCTTCCTTCTTTTCTAGTCTCGCTTGGGTCTACACTGCGAGCACCAGATTCAGTACTGCGAGAGACTGTAGTTGACTTGACTTGGCGCTGATAACGACGTGAGGTGAACATGGGCAAGCTTCCATTAAATATATCTTTAAGCGGGGGCAGGCGGACCGCCAGTCATCTTGGATTGACGGTCACTTTAGCGTTTGCGTAACTAGGCGCAGGTGACTGGGCATATGAGGGAGACGGGGTTGTGCTGAGTGACACAGAACCATTTTGTGATGTGTGACTGGATGCATGCACTGGTGCCTTGGGAGGCTTTTTAGAAACTTTTGGCAGCTGTGAGGATGAAGCACTGAAAATAATAATATACATTTAGTATAAATACAATAACAAGTGGACAATGAAATAATAATAAACATAAAAAGACAATAACAAGTGGAATAAACATAGTATAAAAACAATATCAAGTGGATAATAATAAACATATAGTTATGGTATAAAGACAATAATAAGTGGACAAGGTTTTACAACAGCTTGTTAGTGTGAATCAGAACATAGAACAGGTATACAACAAAATGTACTGTGGATTCATTTATTATCCTGGGAACCAATTTTCGGGGATTACTTGCATGTTTGTGGATATTTGATTTTGTGGTTTTGACGAAGTCTGCATACAAACCTTTGTCATTTGTTGAACATTTAATTTTCATGGTACACCTGATCCCACGAAAGCCACAAAGGTTGGTATCCAACAATTAAAATGAATCCACAGTAAGCTGAACAAACTTTTGACAAATATTCTTTTGATTTTGTGTTCAATTTTGGCCATTTTGGTTTTGTTTTTGGAAGAGTTGAATAATTTTTTCTGGAGTATTTGTTCACTATTTACATAAATAAAGGTGATATGTTTCTTTTGCTACAATACTTTTATCTCTTTGTTTTCTACTTGATCTTCAAACATGATAAGTACCTGTTATAAATTCAAGCACACATGTCCAGACGAGGCGAAAGAAAATAAAACTGTGAACTCTCTAAAAGATACCCCAACCCTACAATACTATTATTAATGTAAATCAGTAGTGCCGCCTCAAAACAACTTCTAAGATTTTTTTTCTGGAAAGTTTTGTAAAATGTTTGTGTACCAGATCAGCAGTCTTTGTTTTATTATATGTAACAGCTGTATCAAAGCATCATTGAATATCAAATTATGTTATATAATCATAATTCACTAAAATTGTCCTATAAAGACATCATAAAATCTCCTCCTCCTCATCCGTGTCTAATAAATAATCCTCCTCATCGGTATCAAATATCAATGGCCAGGATAGAGACCTAAGAACTCCGTACCTGTGTTTTACTGACTTTGGGTCCTTACTCTCTGCGTGTTTGGACAATGGAGCACTCTGCATTCTCAAATCTCTGTGACTGTTTAGACTATTGGGAGAACTCCACTACAATAACAGGTTTCTATAGTATAACATTTCGATTTTGCAACAGATAAGTCTACACTTAAATATAATTTGGTGCTATCATTAATTTATTAGGAAGCAAATGCATTTACTATATAGCCCAGTATATATGAACTAATTTCTGGAATCATGAATCATAATCTAAATTATAATTTTAAACAAGTTATTTCACTTATTTGGCCAGTAGAACTATTTGTTCATCTAAACAAACTTCAAACATTAGGGAATATTTTAAAATAATAAGTAGCTTTCAAAAACAGAATTTGAAAAATGAGAAAAATTGGGGGCCAAAAACAGGCCTTATTGTACCTTGTCCTTTGTATATGAATTAAACAGAATTTTTCTCAATATTGCAAAAATGAAAATTTCACTTTAGTCCAAAATGACAAAATCACAATAATAATTCTACACAATAATTTCAGAATATACATTTTACTGAATACTAATAACAAACTCAAAAATGTTACCCTTATCAGTTAACAATGTTTAACTGCCCATATTTACCTGATGATGAGGGCTAGATGATGGATTTTCTAAATGAACACCTTCTTCACAAAATGATTCCAGAATTAGTATACCTGAAATAATTATTGACAATATTTTAGGTGAAATCAAAAGTTTAAAAGGCATGTGTTCAAACAGGTTGCATTGTATCACATCTGCACCAATGAAAATTATATAAAACAGCACTGTATGAAGGAGATAAAATTTTGTTTCTTCTTTTCTTCACATTTAAAAATAAGATACTTTATTTACTCATGACAATATAACGTAAGAACTGATTTGAAATAAATTGTGTGTCTGAAAAACAAAATAAATAGACATATAATGATTTACTTTTATAAATGTGACCTATATGGAGAGTTGTTTCATTGGCACTCATACCACATCTTCCTATATCAATATACACTTGTAGGTTTAGTTCTTTGGATATGCTACATGACTTTTAGCCTGTTGACTATTTATTTCACTTTGGTCTTGTTGTCATATTGTCAATCTCACCACATTACTTTTTTGTCTGATCGTGAAATGTAACTTGGCCGTAATAATACCTTTCTGTTCCATTCTGTTAAATCTCTGCACCCACTGATCCAACAGTAAATTATAATACCTCGCTGATTCAAAGAATCGTAGGTATTTGTGAGTACTAGGTGTGGGGAATACCCTCTGGAAACCCCCTTTCCGACTGTCTTCGTCTATACTCTCAATCAAAACTCTCATGTCGTCTGGTGTTAAAACATCTAACATTGTTTGTAGAGTTTGCTGAAATGAAAATAGATTTCCCCACGGTTATTTTTACTTGTTTTCTATCTTTAACTAGGCTATGTACTTGATATTTCAAATATGCAAGAAATAACATATCTCTATTTCAGTCTAGTCATTACAATTCAACATTGGACCTTAAAAACCCATCATTTTGACTGCCTACAAAAGTAGATGGGCATTATGTTTCAGTTCTATGCTTGGGTTTTAGTTTTGGTTTAAGATAGATTAAAGCTTTGAGTTAAGGTAGGTTGAAGTTTAGATTTAAGGAAGTTTATGGTTACATCAACTAGAAACTTTTTAATCATGAAGTGGCCTGTTTAAAAAATATCTTCCAATTTTATAGGGTTTTGACCCAGATTTCACAGTTCTCTTGTTTATGAAAGAATGATAGTGTGGAGACATGGTGTCCTATATATGGTTACATATTCTTATCTAACAACTTACATCATCTTGGTGTCTTTGGCAGTAGAAGGCATGCTTGGCTCTCTCATCTGGCGCCATCTGTTGTGTAAATAGTCGTTTGTCCATACAGTAATCATTTGGGGGATGGTAAGAACTGGAATAAAATCAATATTTTATTATAATACGGTATATAATGAAAGAACCTAAGCTGACATCCTCAAATACACAACACCAGTGGAATGAAAGAAATTCAACCCCATACAAAATGGTTCCCCACTTGGAAATTCAAGTCATTACACTCCTTAAAAACAGTGTAAATCTTCTATACAACACACAGGGACAGGCAAGAAACAAGTATGTGCCCACATGACTTAAATACTAATGGAATATTTATTTTTACCACCTATTAAATTGTATTCTAGGTTTTAAGAGAAACATGAAATCAATTCTAATGTGGATTCAATAAAAAAGATGATGTTACATCATTCTCCAGAATATAAAGTGTTATTTTATAGCAGTGATGGTAAATGTCTTCTAAAAGGGTGTGCTTTGAGTATGTATTTCATTTCTTTGAGTTTCAGGGCAAATGTTGTATAATAAACTAAGAATATGTCCATGGGACAAACAGATATAAAGGGACATAACTCTAGAACATTTAAAAGGATACCACACATATCCAGATTAATGAAGTTTAGTAATGCCAAATATGTCCTGATGGGGGAATAATAAAACACTGGACTTTTGGTAGAAGTCTTCACAATCAAGCAAACAATTATGTCCTTCAAACTTCAAGTCGACAAGCCTGGTTTTTTTTTCTTTGAATGTTTAGTTCTAAAGGGATTATCAGCAAATGCTAATTTAAAGTCTTCATTATAATACAAAACATTCTTTTTTCATGATATGTAATAATCCCACAAATATAGATGTAAATAAAAAAAAAAACATGTGTAAATATCATTGAGTTGTGTGTATACCTAAATTCTGTAGCACTTGTTCCTGGAGCACTGCTGTGTGAGACATCTGTCTTGTCTGGTATTCGGAATCCAGCAATGTTAAATAGATCTCGGATCATGTGTCCCTTGATATTAATGTCAAGCTGAGAATTTGAATGAAGACTGAAAATCAAAAAAGCACAATTTTTTAATTTTCTTTAGTTAAAAGTCATTTTATTCATTCTTCTTGATGAGAGTCAATACAGGGGAGATAACTAATACTGGAAATTTTATCAATGTTTGAAATTTCACTTTTCAATGTTCAGTTAACAACACAAACTGGACTTAAACCCTATTTTACACATATTTTTTAGAACTTCACATCATAATAAACATATGCAACAAATTTCAGGTTGATGCGACAACTTCTTGATAAACTATTAAAACCTTACAGGACAGATACACAGACTGGAAAACATAATGCCCCCTACTTTTGTAGGAATGGCGTAATACAAGTGGAATGAAATATTTCTGTATTCATCAATCATGTTGCTCATCTAGATCTTGCTGGAAATGTCTACATAAAAAAAAATATGATCTAAGCCAATGAAAAAGCTTGAATTCTAATACTATGAATTCTTAAAATTAACAATGAATAAAGTATTACCTAGGTGAAATATTCACTTCTAGAATCCATGGTTTCAAACTTTCATCCAACATGACATCAAAACCAAACAGTTCATGGCAGCAGTATTTACTCTTACTATTAGACTTAATTAAACTGTTGATAGGAGATTCAGCACTGTAAACAGATACAATATACAAAAGATTAAGATATAAAAATTAAGACATTTTCATTGCAACATCAGTAAGGGATATAACTCATATTCAGTCAATACTTTAAGTTAATTTCAAATACAGCTATAGATTCAAATGGACCGATAACAAAGTGTTACTGGATAACAAAGTGTTACTTGATAACAAAGTGTTACTGGATAACAAAGTGTTACTGGATAACAAAGTGTTACTTGATAACAAAGTGTTACTTGATAACAAAGTGTTACTAGATAACAAAGTGTTACTGGATAACAAAGAGTTTCTGGATAACAAAGAGATAACAAAGTGTTACTAGATAACAAAGAGTTTCTGGATAACAAAGAGTTTCTGGATAACAAAGTGTTACTGGATAACAAAGTGTTACTGGATAACAAAGTGTTACTGGATAACAAAGTGTTACTGGATAACAAAGTGTTACTAGATAACAAAGAATTATAGTATATTTGTAAACTATATTACAAACACTTAGTCAACAACCCTCCATTCATAAATTGGAGAAAAAAGAGAGGATATAAAAAAGATATGAATGAAACATCTATTTCATAAAATACTAAGAAATAAAAGTATCTGAAAGATCTTGTATTCTCTAAATGATGGTTGCAACACATTACCCTGAACTATACAGTAAAAAGAACTTCAAATACATTTAACAGAAATATAAAATACATACCATATAATAGAACTTAAAAATACATTTAACAGAAATGTTTATACAGTAAACAGAAATGTAAAATACATTTAACAGAAATGTTTAATACATACCATATAATAGTTTTCACTACTAAATCCTTAATACTATCCCATATGGCATTTGTGTTGATCCCTTGTCTCTTCATGTAATTCCACAAAGCTTTTAATCCCCTGAAAAATTAAATTAAAAAAATTTTAAGTTCTTCTTCCGCTATGTAGAGATAGTATTTTTCTCAAATATATCATTTAAACATTGACAATTAAGAAAACAGAAGAAGAATTTGTCTCTCGTGTGTGTTTCTATCTTTCAAGTGAAATGTCCTATGAATGGACAGCAATGGTGCTTCTTCTAACAAAGCTACCACTTGCTACAACAAATTAGAAATAGTCTACTAGCACATCACATACACATTGGTTCTTCTTTCAATGGTTCTGAAATCTGATTTTTTCAGTAGCTGTCGTTTAATCATGTGGTTCCTCAGTGTGTCTCTTTTCTCATTTTTCTTATATATAGATTAGACCATTGGTTTTCCTGTTTGAATGGTTTTACACTAGTATTTTTTGGGGGCCCTTAATAGCTTCATGTTTAGTGTGAGCCATGGCTATGTTTTGAAGACCATACCTTGAACTATAATGGTTTACTTTTATAAATTGTGACTTGGATGGAGAGTTGTCTCATTGGCACTCATATCACATCTTCCTACATATTTTTAAGTCAATAGGGAGAATGACCTTTTATGGAATTTTGTTATCTTTTTGTGATCTTCTTACAGTCTTCTCCAAGGTTCAAAAGGTTAACAAGAGATTATTGTTAAAATGTATGCACTAGTTAAGAAATTAATTAAATTTGAATCTTTACCAACTTCATAACTATTTTTTTTCAATTTCTTATAAATGTTATGTCCATGAAACCGAAATTCCTTAAGTTGAGTAGTCAATAAATGTGTACTGCCTGGGTGAAAACAGTTTTTTTAAGCTTCTACCCCTTTTTGTTTGTCTTCCAGAATAATAATTATGTTTAAATGAACTAACAATATAAAATAATATCTATATAAATAATGTGGAATACCATTTATGTCCCTGACAAACTCCTTCATCCCCATTAGCCTGGTAATCAGCATTCTTCTTATTTACACTGTAGTTCGTTAAATGCATGAACTTGTTGTTCAAATTCTTCATGGAATTGGAGTACCTAAAATAAGGTATGACTAATTAAATTTCATTAAAATTGTTTTTAAAATAATTTTGAACTAACTTCTATGGCAAAGGAGTAGGTCCAGTAAGACCGCTTTTTGGCCCCAAAATATAGCAGTTTTACAAAATTGTTAAAATGTAAACTTTTAGTTATTTATTGGATAGTAGAAAGGTTCTGCTACATAAATATGGGCTGTTTTTGACAATACAGTGCACATATATTGTGTACTAGCACCATTAAGTCATGCTAAATTACTGAAATCTTAACAATTCCAGCATTTTACTTAAATTTTAGCCGGTTTTGGTGTAAAACGAAAGTGGCCGCATTCGTGTTCATCCAAAATATTGAAATGGAAGTTGTATTTGATAATAATACATAACATATATAAAGATTGAGGATGAACACGGATGCGGCTACTTTCGTTTTTGACAAAAACCATCTGAAAAGTGTCATTTTTTCGCATATTTCGTAGATTTTCCATATTTTAGCTTGAATCGTATCGTTTTTAATGACTGAATAAGTAAAAATCTTTCACATAAATTAATTGAATCATATGAAATAGACACTTAAGTGTTTAAAAAGTGGTCAAAATCTTTCGTCAGATGAAACTGAAATTTGAGGCCAAAATCGGTCCTTACCGGACCTACTCCTTTAAAGTATGCCTAAGTACAGTATATGTACCATGCTGTACTATAATTAACTATTCCAATGAAAATAGACATCTAATAGATCAATACACTTAAACTTA
The DNA here is from genome assembly GCF_036588685.1 of Mytilus trossulus. Taxonomy (NCBI): domain Eukaryota; kingdom Metazoa; phylum Mollusca; class Bivalvia; order Mytilida; family Mytilidae; genus Mytilus; species Mytilus trossulus. The sequence goes on from NC_086374.1 coordinate 2,752,083, forward strand.
AATATAGCCGGTTGTATTTTCATGTTTTCCTTTACTTTTAACTTTGATTAGATTTTTATTTATGATAGCTTTTTAAAGATTTTTCAATTTCTTGTAAGAATACTGTTTCTCATGTCAATTATGAATTACCACACCATTTTCTTCTTTTTAAACACCGTACAAAGAATTGTTATAATTAGATTTCCTTCATAAGTGCATGTTTGCTTGTTTCATTATATATTAGCAGATTTTAACTTCCTTAACTCCAGCTGACAATAAAATCAATGAAAGACTACTTATAAAACAGTTCTGATTAGACTGTTAACAACTTAAGCAAAATCAGTAATAAAGCACTGGGTCTAAGAAACATACTTACTTGCATGAAGCAAACCTAGCTAGACCATCTTCAAACACGTAGATCCTGAGTGGATCATAGCTGCTGACGTAAACATACACTCTCATGTCAAATTTACTTTCGTTGATGAGGTAGGGTCGGCCTAAATACCTAAAATAATAATTATAATTCTTTTTGAAGATTGCATTAATATATAAAAATAGCAAATTTGCATAAAAATTTTTGTTAATTGGATGAGGGAAAGGGAATAATTATTTTCAAACAAAAAGAGGACTTAATTTGGGTTAAACGGAAAAAACTATTTTTTCCATCAAACTTTAAAGTATTTTGGTACAATGAGAAATCATGTAAACTAACAAATATGGGTTTGGCTCGCTGTTGAAGGCTGTACTGTGACCTATAATTGTACATTTCGATCTCATTTGGTCTCTGGTCATGCTGGTAGATATTTGTCTCATTGTTTTTGTAGTTCAGTAGTTCTGTTGCAAGTTTGTCAGACTTTTTCTGTTCATATATTAAGTAAAGTGTCAAATAATCACAAATTTTAATATAGTTACAGGTATTTGATAGGAAACATGCATATAATTTCAATTGTTATAATAATAAATGAACCATAGAAATGAGTTCTTACATCATATCAACCCTGTCAGACATATATTATATATACATTTCCTAAAATCTTAAATAGTTAAGCATAGAACACTATCCCAACACAAAAGAGAAGAAAGAGATACAATGTTGAATAAGTAAAACTACAACATAGCACTATCGTTTACTCACTTCTGGACAATCACTGATTTCTTCCTGGGAATTTGGTTCCATTTGTGTATAACTTTAATTCCTATCCCTCTAGCAGAGGCAGGCTGTAATAAAACAATATATTTTTCTATATCAGTTTGTAATTTCATTTCTTTGTATTTTATTGTTATTTATCATATAATCTGACATGTTTACCCATGTGAACTGCAACACAGGAAAAACATCCAATGTTTTCTTCAGAGATAAGATAATTCAATTTTGATTTGATTTAGTATAACTACAACATAATAATCTCTAAAAAGAGCTTTTGACTGATGAAACTCTTAGTTACTTTCTGTTAATTTCACTATCAAATTATGTCCAGCATTTTGTCCAGTTAAAGAAGATAACTCTCCCACAGGGTTTTATATGTATAATTAAATGGTTAATTCAACAAAAGAGTTGTGTGACCATATGGTTGGTTCATTTTCCTAGAGTTAAAATAGTATTTAAACATGCATTAAAATGTATACTTTAAAAAAAGCAACAACAAAAAACATTTAGTTTATTTCATACTTGAAAATCAGTTCCTTAACTGTTTTCCTTTTATTGTTGACATTAAAGTATGTCTATGGTCATTGTAACTTCTTCAGGTTGTGCAACTGTAAAACATCATCAATCAAAAAAATAAATAAAAGTTTTCAGATGAACAATGAATTCACATTCTACTTTACATATTAAGACCTTATCAAGAATTAAAATGAAATGAGTACAAGGCAGTATTACACGTTATACATGTCTAATGCACGTACAGTTTTATACTTTTAGCAACAAATAAATATACCAGAGGCGGTTTTAGGCGGGAAGGGGCCAGGGGGTTGATTACATAGAGAATCACTGAAGCGTGACAGGAGTGGGCCCCCTCTTAGGCAGCCAGTGGGCCCCTACTTATAAAAATTGCTGGATCCGCCACTGTATACAAACACGTAGTAGACCAACTTACAGGTTTAATAATCCATTTCTGTTTGTTTCCTCCATCTTCCCAGGCACGTTTCAGTAATTTGTTATCATAAGGTAAACAGTAAGTTTGAGGGAAAAACCCAAACTCTTTCTTTCCAAAATGCAACTGCATTTTCGATAGATTCCTCCATAGTTTGTCTTTACGACCAATTTGGAATGTTCCTGGAAAATGGTTAAGCTTCTGCCATTCTTTTATTCCTTTAAATCCCTGAGATTTCATGTGTTTTCCCCAACATCCTAACCAGTCATGATTACCTGAAACAAAACATCTCTACTGTAAGTTTGTTAAGAGATCAAACGTTTAAACAATATTGTAATTTTATAGATTTCTCAAAAAGTTCTTATTTTCAATTGTATATTTTACAAAGGTATTTCATTACAGTTTCATAATGTTTGTCAGAACATTACAATAGGAATGGGTACACATCTTGGTCTGCTAACGTTGAGATGACCAATGATAGATAATCTGTTTATAGCTATTTTACCTATCACCATGTTGTTAATTTCTTTGACAACAGTATGTGCCCCCTTAGATTTTAGCAATAAAGTTTCAGATTACTCTACTGTGCTGGGAAAAGAAATAATCAGTCAGTAAGATTAAAGGTAAATTTAGTAAAATTGCTATCAGACTAAGCTTGTTTAAGCAAGAAGCAATTCTACTTAGGCAGTATTTAATGATTTATATGTTAAAATTGGTTAAATAGTTTGGAATACAATCTTTACAATTTTACTGTTACATTGTATATAAAATACTTTTACAGTAAAAAATCTAACACACCAAAATAAGACTAGCTTCAATATGTTTGATAATCAACTTACGTTTAGTAATTCTAAAACCAATCCTAGCTAGACTGTGTTTAACTATATTAGGTGTTATGGGACTCATTCTCCATTTCATAAGTCTTCGATATTCCCATGGTAGTTGTTCAACTGAAAAAGAAAAGACTTCTTTAGTTTCTTACATTAAACTAAGTAAACGACTTAAACTAAGTTGTTTCATATTTATCATGTCAGAGCCTTTTAGAGCCAACTTCAGAATATGGCATGATTTGTTTAAATTGTTGAAGTATGGTTGCCTACAGTATAATTGACTAGATAATGAAAACTATCAGAAATATGATTGATTTTTGTTGTTTTAAGGCCACTTTTAAGCACCGCACTTAGGCTATTTCGTGGCGGCCAGTTTTTAATGGTGGAGGAAGCCAGAGTGCCCGGAGAAAACCACCAACCTTCAATACGAAAACTGAAAATCCTAGTCAATTAAGATTAGAGTCGAGTGCACCTGCAATCTCACAACCTCAGTGTTGACTGGTTAGTAATTACAGTAGAAACTACTTAGACTACTCGGCCACCAAGGCCCCTATCAGAAATTTGATAAGGTCAGTAAAGTTTCATTACTTGTTTTATTAAAAGCTAGTTGGTGGTACATTTAATTACCTTTTTCCCCTTCCACAACAAAGTTAATAGTTGGTGGTACATTTCATTACCTTTTTCCCCTTCCACAACAAAGTTAATAGTTGGTGGTACATTTAATTACCTTTTTCCCCTTCCACAACAAAGTTAATAGTTGGTGGTACATTTCATTACCTTTTTCCCCTTCCACAACAAAGTTAATAGTTGGTGGTACATTTCATTACCTTTTTCCCCTTCCACAACAAAGTTAATAGTTGGTGGTACCCCTGGAAACAAACTTTTAGTCAGAGGTTGCTTTATCACAGTTTTAACAACAGCTGTTTGTGGACGGGTGGTGGACACTGGTCGGACGGACACTTCATCTGCACTGGTAGAACTGACAGATCTTACTGTTCCTATTTGTCTTGCTGACTTTGACCTTGACAATCCTGATGATGACCTTCTAGATAAACTACTTGTAATGGAGTAACCATCAGATTCACCTAAGGATATAAGATATTTCTTTGATTACCACAAGATAAATATAGTGTGAGACTTTTGAATCTAAAATAGGATCTTATTTGTTATGTAGATCAAGGTATTCATCATATCAAGAAACAGCTAGCGGGTTATTGGAGATTCAAGAAATAGTAACAGCTAGCGGGTTGTTGGAGATTTTACCAGAGTAGAGTCAATATCCACAATATTTGTAGACAAATATGTAACTCTTTAGTTGTAAACTTCCAAAGAAATACGGGTTTAACATGTTTAATATAATACAAAATAAACCTCATGATTTTATTATAGTGGAACTTACAGATCAAGACAGGATATGAAACTTACAATTTGACCAAATAGATGGAGAAAACAAATTTTGATGCTTAGATATCAAAATGTAAAGGGTTCTTAGGCTTATAAATCTAACGATGTCTGATTGCAGTTTAATTTATTATAAAAGGAGTAATATTGATTTTAACCTTAAAATATTTAGTCATCTATCTATTCCAGTCAGTTTCAATGAAGTTATCTATTTCATTTATTATTCTAAGATGGTACTCATATTTTCATTTATCATGTTCATTCATTACTTTTGAATTGATAATCAGGACATAAACAAATGTTTGTTTTGATTTAACAGAAATAAATGACATAAAACAAGGCATGATATGTGACAATTTCATTCTGATTATGTTGCATGATATTCCAATATAAATCAAAGATCCACAACAACTTTTCTATAATTAACATTAATAGCAAACACTTGTTCCAATCTGATCGATTCTTGATCAAAATCACTGCAAATAATAAGATCTGTCAAACTCTCATTCATTTGTCCTTCCAAAACAAAATCTGGAATTTTGATATTTTTGCAACAGTAAAGTACAGTAATCTAGCAAATTGATATTATTGCTAAAAGAATCTTGACTAATACCAGGTTTATACCAGCGTTGCTGCTTGACTAATACCAGGTTTATACCAGCCTTGCTGCATGACTAATACCAGGTTTATACCAGCGTTGCTGCTTGACTAATACCAGGTTTATACCAGCGTTGCTGCTTGACTAATACCAGGTTTATACCAGCGTTGCTGCTTGACTAATACCAGGTTTATACCAGCGTTGCTGCTTGACTAATACCAGGTTTATACCAGCGTTGCTGCTTGACTAATACCAGGTTTATACCAGCGTTGCTGCTTGACTAATACCAGGTTTATACCAGCGTTGCTGCTTGACTAATACCAGGTTTATACCAGCGTTGCTGCTTGACTAATACCAGGTTTATACCAGCGTTGCTGCTTGACTAATACCAGGTTTATACCAGCGTTGCTGCTTGACTAAAACCAGGTTTATACCAGCGTTGCTGCTTGACTAATACCAGGTTTATACCAGCCTTGCTGCTTGACTAATACCAGGTTTATACCAGCCTTGCTGCATGACTAATACCAGCGTTGCTGCTTGACTAATACCAGGTTTATACCAGCGTTGCTGCTTGACTAATACCAGGTTTATACCAGCGTTGCTGCTTGACTAATACCAGGTTTATACCAGCCTTGCTGCTTGACTAATACCAGGTTTATACCAGCCTTGCTGCATGACTAATACCAGGTTTATACCAGCCTTGCTGCTTGACTAATACCAGGTTTATACCAGCGTTGCTGCTTGACTAATACCAGGTTTATACCAGCGTTGCTGCTTGACTAATACCAGGTTTATACCAGCGTTGCTGCTTGACTAATACCAGGTTTATACCAGCCTTGCTGCATGACTAATACCAGGTTTATACCAGCGTTGCTGCTTGACTAATACCAGGTTTATACCAGCGTTGCTGCTTGACTAATACCAGGTTTATACCAGCGTTGCTGCTTGACTAATACCAGGTTTATACCAGCGTTGCTGCTTGACTAATACCAGGTTTATACCAGCGTTGCTGCTTGACTAATACCAGGTTTATACCAGCCTTGCTGCATGACTAATACCAGGTTTATACCAGCGTTGCTGCTTGACTAATACCAGGTTTATACCAGCGTTGCTGCTTGACTAATACCAGGTTTATACCAGCGTTGCTGCTTGACTAATACCAGGTTTATACCAGCGTTGCTGCTTGACTAATACCAGGTTTATACCAGCGTTGCTGCTTGACTAATACCAGGTTTATACCAGCCTTGCTGCATGACTAATACCAGGTTTATACCAGCGTTGCTGCTTGACTAATACCAGGTTTATACCAGCGTTGCTGCTTGACTAATACCAGGTTTATACCAGCGTTGCTGCTTGACTAATACCAGGTTTATACCAGCGTTGCTGCTTGACTAATACCAGGTTTATACCAGCGTTGCTGCATGACTAATACCAGGTTTATACCAGCGTTGCTGCTTGACTAATACCAGGTTTATACCAGCGTTGCTGCTTGACTAATACCAGGTTTATACCAGCGTTGCTGCTTGACTAATACCAGGTTTATACCAGCGTTGCTGCTTGACTAATACCAGGTTTATACCAGCGTTGCTGCTTGACTAATACCAGGTTTATACCAGCCTTGCTGCTTGACTAATACCAGGTTTATACCAGCGTTGCTGCTTGACCAATACCAGGTTTATACCAGCCTTGCTGCTTGACCAATACCAGGTTTATACCAGCCTTGCTGCATGACTAATACCAGGTTTATACCAGCGTTGCTGCTTGACTAATACCAGGTTTATACCAGCGTTGCTGCTTGACTAATACCAGGTTTATACCAGCGTTGCTGCTTGACTAATACCAGGTTTATACCAGCGTTGCTGCTTGACTAATACCAGGTTTATACCAGCGTTGCTGCTTGACTAATACCAGGTTTATACCAGCCTTGCTGCATGACTAATACCAGGTTTATACCAGCGTTGCTGCTTGACTAATACCAGGTTTATACCAGCGTTGCTGCTTGACTAATACCAGGTTTATACCAGTATTGCTGCATGCAATTGATTAAGGTTACAGTTATAGTGAAGCATAACTGCTTATTCCCTTTATTAATGAAGAAAAAAATATGACGTAAAAGTGCGAGTAGTGTTGTAAAATTTCAAACTATTGTCAAACAGGAAGTGGATGGATGTTGGATGTAATAATTCCTTATTCACTACAGCTCAACATTATGAAGCTGCAGACTAAATATTAAACCATTTTCCATGACAAAAAAGCCAAGAAATTGGCAACTTTTGTTAGAACCAAATTCATATTTTGCTTTAAACATTTGCCAGCTTAGATAACCTACCCTCCGATCCTCCTGCATTATCATCTTCTAAACAGTCAATTACATCATCGTCATCATCATCGTCCAAATCATCGCTGGCTTCTCCATCACCAGGAAATCTCTCTCTGTAATCAAAGAAAAAAATAAGTTATGACACATATAGTTTAAACATATTTATTTATAGTGGATTGGGAAACAAGTTATTACAACTTATATCAATTCCTTTCCACTTTGTTGGTGCAAGTGCTGTCTTGTAGCGGCATTAGCCTGCTCTTTTTGAAATCTACAAGGGTGTCTTTTACATGCAGGACACAAATACTGTAATAAATCAAAATTATTCATTTAGAATCTAAAATTTTAAATCTAATTTTATACGAATTATAAAAGATGTGGGATATGCTAATAGGAAAGTCTCCCCACAACAAAGAAAATGATCAAAGGGGTCAATTTATGGAATTTTAAGCTCTTTGACTATATAGTGACCTGACAAGTTGTGAGTTAACTTTACACTAAAAAACCTTCAAACAACACCAAATTCTGTAGACTAACACATTCTGAAATGATGCTTGAATACTGAAATAAAGGTTTGATCAATTGAATTGTTACCCTTTATATGCCCATTCTCCTAATTTAAGTTACACTTTTTACCAACTCGAAAAAAAAACACAATTATGTTATTCTAATAAAAATTCATTTACTACTAATAATTACGATTTCTATGTAGGTTTTAGTCATTATAACATATTGTTTCTGAATCCCTATAGTACGATCATTACCACTATGTTTTCTCAGATAACAACCATTCAACTAAATTACATAGCGACAATCCTCTTTCCCTAGATACACACTTGTCATTTACATTGCTATAGGAAACTCATTGTTTTCTCCATAAAAAGACATTAAAATATGGATTATGTTCCACACTAACACGGAGAAACATCAATGTAAATAGCAATGCATTGTATAACCCATGTCAACACAAAGCTTAACTACAATAACAAAATGAAACACTTTGATTACATGTAAAGATTTACATAAATATACAGAATGACAATTCTCATGTGTACAATTATTAGATCAATGACTACTTACTCAGAAATCAACAACAATTTCATTTGTCTTCAATGCTCTCTGATAATACTTGACAAATACTAAGATATTGTTCTTAAAGTGGACACAAGGATTTCAAGGTTATTGCCATTTATCATTTAGGAAAACAATGATCATTTTATTCATAATTCTTTGGAAACATGTATCATGCTTTAAATGATCAATGTAATGCATTTAAATAACCCCCAAGATCTTCAATCAATAGACAGGATATTTCATGTCATGGTCATGTAAAAAAATTGTGTCATCCAACTATTCAAGCAAGGGAATATGATACATTTCAAGGACAGATTCTTTTACTTAAATTTTAAAATGAAATATACCCCTATGTGTCTGACAATATATGCTCTAATTGCAGTCATATCTACACAATCGGTAAATCAGATTGTCATTTCTAAAATTTCCATAATTAAATTACTGTCAATGAACTAAAAATAAAGAACATATTATATGAGGGTCATAGAATAAGATATTTAGTTAGAAATTGTTTAATTCATGAAATGAGCAAATTCCTCACAACATTTAATTCAAACATATTTATCACAATTGAATTGAATTCATATTTTGATCAAAAGTTTTTATGTTGACATCACTTTAACAAGTTTCCAATAATCCATTCTAAAAACCTTCATGTTTGACTTATCAAAATGTCCAAGTTAATCATCAATTAAACTAGAGGCTCCAAAGAGTATGTTAATGAAACAGAAACCGAAAACATTCAGAATAGGCAGCTCAAAGCTTAAGGCAATGTGCTGTCTATACCATTCACGATTGTTTAGTCTATAGATGTCATCTTGAATTCAGACAAGTTGTAAATAAATCAAACAATATGTGACTACCCAGTACAAATGATTTTTCAAGAAGACCAAATTATTTCAAGGGGAAAAAAATACAAAAGTTTAATCATTGACAACAAACAGTGATGATATTTCTAAATATGTATTTGAATTTTCACACATATGTCAGGCATGGTAATTGGTAAACAAGTGTTTTATTACTCAACAACCCAATCTCTCTCCCCCCCCTTTTTTTTTTTAAATTCAGTCATCAGAATATCAAAAGGTTCACAAAAAGAACATACTAGAATGACAGACTTGTTAACCAGATTACCAATTACAGTATATGGTTTTTAGAGCTTTTCAGTAATCATGGGGTTCATGTATTAAAACATTTTATAAAACTACTGGTAAATAGAGTCATTGTGCCTGATAATACATTTATATTAGCAGCTGTACATTTTACTTTTTTTTATTTGAACATATGTATATTTTTTTCCCCGTAAAACAAAGTTCTGTTTTTTGTAGATACCACTAATGTACTACTCTACAAAAATGTTAGCTGGGGGTGCAGACCTACTTTGTCCAATGATTAGTAATATTCTACATTATCATTTGACATTAGCACAAGGTAGTAGTTAGTACTAATTATTAACTTTGTCCAATGATTAGTAATATTCTACATTATCATTTGACAGTAGCACAAGGTTGTAGTTAGTACTAATTATTAACTTTGTCCAATGATTAGTAATATTCTACATTATCATTTGACATTAGCACAAGGTTGTAAATAGTACTAATTATTAACTTTGTCCAATGATTAGTAATATTCTACATTATCATTTGACAGTAGCACAAGGTTGTAGTTAGTACTAATTATTAACTTTGTCCAATGATTAGTAATATTCTACATTATCATTTGACAGTAGCACAAGGTTGTAAATAGTACTAATTATTAACTTTGTCCAAAGATTAGTAATATTCTACATTATCATTTGACATTAGCACAAGGTTGTAAATAGTACTAATTATTAACTTTATCCAATGATTAGTAATATTCTACATTATCATTTGACAGTAGCACAAGGTTGTAGTTAGTACTAATTATTAACTTTGTCCAATGATTAGTAATATTCTACATTATCATTTGACAGTAGCACAAGGTTGTAAATAGTACTAATTATTAACTTTGTCCAAAGATTAGTAATATTCTACATTATCATTTGACATTAGCACAAGGTTGTAAATAGTACTAATTATTAACTTTATCCAATGATTAGTAATATTCTACATTATCATTTGACAGTAGCACAAGGTTGTAGTTAGTACTAATTATTAACTTTGTCCAATGATTAGTAATATTCTACATTATCATTTGACAGTAGCACAAGGTTGTAAATAGTACTAATTATTAACTTTGTCCAATGATTAGTAATATTCTACATTATCATTTGACAGTAGCACAAGGTTGTAAATAGTACTAATTATTAACTTTGTCCAATGATTAGTAATATTCTACATTATCATTTGACAGTAGCACAAGGTTGTAAATAGTACTAATTATTAACTTTGTCCAATGATTAGTAATATTCTACATTATCATTTGACAGTAGCACAAGGTTGTAAATAGTACTAATTATTAACTTTGTCCAAAGATTAGTAATATTCTACATTATCATTTGACAGTAGCACAAGGTTGTAAATAGTACTAATTATTAACTTTGTCCAATGATTAGTAATATTCTACATTATCATTTGACAGTAGCACAAGGTTGTAAATAGTACTAATTATTAACTTTGTCCAATGATTAGTAATATTCTACATTATCATTTGACAGTAGCACAAGGTTGTAGTTAGTACTAATTATTAACTTTGTCCAATGATTAGTAATATTCTACATTATCATTTGACAGTAGCACAAGGTTGTAAATAGTACTAATTATTAACTTTGTCCAATGATTAGTAATATTCTACATTATCATTTGACAGTAGCACAAGGTTGTAGTTAGTACTAATTATTAACTTTGTCCAATGATTAGTAATATTCTACATTATCATTTGACAGTAGCACAAGGTTGTAAATAGTACTAATTATTAACTTTGTCCAATGATTAGTAATATTCTACATTATCATTTGACAGTAGCACAAGGTTGTAAATAGTACTAATTATTAACTTTGTCCAATGATTAGTAATATTCTACATTATCATTTGACAGTAGCACAAGGTTGTAAATAGTACTAATTATTAACTTTGTCCAATGATTAGTAATATTCTACATTATCATTTGACAGTAGCACAAGGTTGTAGTTAGTACTAATTATTAACTTTGTCTAATGATTAGTAATATTCTACATTATCATTTGACAGTAGCACAAGGTTGTAGTTAGTACTAATTATTAACTTTGTCCAATGATTAGTAATATTCTACATTATCATTTGACAGTAGCACAAGGTTGTAAATAGTACTAATTATTAACTTTGTCCAATGATTAGTAATATTCTACATTATCATTTGACAGTAGCACAAGGTTGTAAATAGTACTAATTATTGAACCATTTACAGTTACTATTGTTTTTGACTTTTTGCATATATTTACATAATTAATTTAGCCTAACATAAATAAGCTGATTAAGCAGTTAATTTGATATAGTTACTACTGTTGACATTATCAAAGTACTGATGATCCAAATCAGGGGTTTAAAGCCTCATTTTATGCTATTTGAATAAATATTGGGAAATATTTCATATTCTTACTATCAATACTTTTGAAGTACTGGTATACTTAATGAACAATGATGACAGCTTTGTTATTCACAGATAATAAAACAGGAAGAAAAGAGAACTATATTTCCAACAAATCTTTTGTTTAGTTTATTAGTTATTAGTTTAAATAGTGGACAAAGGTAATTAAATCTTATTATACTATTTTAAGTAGCTAGTTTAATCAATACAAAACAATCTATAGGGATCAATGAATATAAACATGTATAAAAACATAACAGTTTAATTCTTTCTCTTTATTTAATTTCAAACCTATCAATTGTATTATTAATTTTTTTTTATTATAAACAAAATAGTACAAATACATGCTTTGTTATTACATGTGTATGTATGAATATATATGTCAAATGTTTATCTGTAAAAGACAAACTGTAGGTCAGTGGGACGTTTTATGAGGAGTATCATCACATCCTTGATTCATGTTGTGTTTTGACCTTGATTATGTCAAGATAACTAGTTATTGTCTTATTATTGTTGGCTAATGAACTGTACAATGCTGAATCATGATTTACTGTGTTGGCTTATTTTGAGGACAAGAAAAAAATGTCATTTGTTAGATGTGTCCTTTGATTTCACCTTCAGCTTATTATGCATCAAATCCTCTTTTATAATTTGGGGTTTGCAGGGGTGGGGTGGGGTCATTTATAAAAAAAAAATAGAATTTATATTAATAATGTATCATCCAAACACCTTCTTGTATTCAGTCATAGATATAGGAAGATGTGGCGTGAGTTCCAATGAGACAACTCTCCATCCCATACCCGTAGCCAGAAATGAAAACTAACAAGCACTGTTAAAGTCGATGTTCTGTTCGAATTGTGACCGTTAAAGTCGAGTTTGTGAGTCAAACGAACCCCCCTTTGGAAATTCCTGGCTACGGGCCTGCATCCAAATAACAATTTATAAAAGTAAACCATTATAGATCAATGTACGGCCTTTAACAGTGATCACAGAGCCTTGGCTCACACTGAACAACAAGCTTAAAAGGGCCCCAAAATTACTAGTGTAAAACCATTCAAAGGGGGAAACCAATGGTCTTTATCTATATAAACAAGAGGCTCTCAAGAGCCTGAATCGCTCACCTTAATTCTTTTGGTTAAATCTCTCATCAATGATTATTTTGGCTTTTCAATTTATTTAAATGTTTTTTGGATTGTCCTATTTTCTTCAAAAGCCAAAAAAAATAATCATTTTCTCCTATGTTCTATTTTAGCCATGTAGTGGCTATGTTTCTTGACATACAAGGAAATAAAATATAAAATTTATACTAAATACTCTGAAATTCATTTAGCCTAAGTTTGGCTGAAATTGATACAGCAGTTTCAAAGGAAAAAAGTCCTTAAAGGGCAATAACTCCTTAAGGGGTCAATTGACAATTTTGGTCAAATTGACTTAATTGAAGATCTTACTTTGCTGAACATCATTGCTGTTTACAATTTATTTCTATCTATAATTATATTCAAGATAATAAACAAAAACAGCAAAATTTCCTTAAAATTATCAATTCAGGGGCAGCAACCCAACAACAGGTTGTCTGATTCATCTGAAAATTTCAGGGCAGATACATTGTAGATCTTGACCTGATAAACAATATGACCCCAGGTCAGATTTGCTCTAAATGCTTTGGTTTTTGAGTTATAAGCCAAAAACTGCATTTGCCCCCTATGTTCTATTTTTAGCAATGGCGACCATGTTTGTTGATAGATCATAACTTCAGATACAATTTACAAACTAGATACCCTAAGGAACATTCAGTTAAAGTTTGGAAGTATTTTGCCCAGTAGTTTCAGAGGAGAAGAATTTTGTAAAAGATTTTTAAGATTTATGAAAAATGGTTAAAAATTGACTATAAAGGGCAATAACTCCTAAAGGGGTCAACTGACCATTTCCGTCATGTTGACTTATTTGTAAATCTTACTTTGCTGAACATTATTCCTGTTTACAGTTTATCTCTATCTATAATAATATTCAAGATAATAACCAAAAACAGCAAAATTTCCTAAAAAATTACCAATTCAGGGGCAGCAACCAGGGTTGGCAAAGTATTACCCGCCCGGGAATTCCCGGGTGGGAAAACCCGGGTTTTCCCAGGCTGGGCAATACTCCCAGAAATTGGTAATAGTGGGCAATACTGGGCAATATGATTTTCTATGCTTATTTTAACACTAAATATTAAAGACTTGGTACAGTTTCATAGTATAACAGCTAAATATATACTTTTTATACAGATAACCATTGACAGTCATTTCTAGAAGATTGAAATGTAAATTTCATTCTCTTCTCTATTAATTCTATATATGTAGGCAAAACAGAAGATTTGTACATTTAAAGATACCTTTTTAATTACCTAGCATTGTTTTAATAATCCAAACTTTGAAACATGCATTTTATTGTAGTGTTTCAGTGACTTGTTAATTTTATTTGTTATACATTCATTTTGCTAAATAAACACCCTAAGGGGTCATGCCAATAAAACTTATAGAATTATAAGGGCTGATTATTGTTACATAAACAAATGTGTTCTAATCTGAATAATTACTAATCAATTAGTGAAATTATTTAAATGTAATTCTTAAACAATGTTAAATTAGGAGTTATATTTATTTGGAGAAAAAAATAATTTTTGCTCTATATTTACCATGTTTACAGTTTGCCAATCTAGACAATTGCTAGACAAACAAAATAGGGTATACATATCTTATATGTTTAACATTTGTATTTATCACTGAATCCTCTTTAAATTTCAGACAAGTATTTTATATTACCCAGTATTGCCCAGTATTACCCACTAAAACCCAGTAAAACCCGGGTTTTCCCAGTATTTCCCACTGGGCTGGGCAATACTCATAAAACCCGGGTTTTTGCCAACCCTGCCAGCAACCCAACAACGGGTTGTCTGATTCATCTGAAAATTTCAGGGCAGATAGATCTTGACCTGATAAACAATAATACCCCATGTCAGATTTGCTCTAAATGCTTTGGTTTTTGAGTTATAAGCCAAAAACTGCATTTGACCCCTATGTTCTATTTTTAGCAATGGCGACCATGTTTGTTGATAGATCAAAACTTTGGATACAATTTATAAATAAGATACCCTAAGGAACATTCAGTTAAAGTTTGAAAGTATTTGGCCCAGTAGTTTCAGAGGAGAAGATTCTTGAAATAGTTTACGACGACAGACGACGGACGACGACGGACGCCAAGTGATGGCATAAGCTCACTTGTCCAAGGGACAGGTGAGCTAATAAAAGAGAAACACGGATAATTCATTTCAAGATGTTAAAATGTATGGCCCTCCGTTTCAAATGTTCCTCTCTTTCTTTGTTGTATTATACATAAGTTTTCCTTATGTTCATGAAATTACCGGTATATATAAGGAGAATAATTCTCCATGTCATAGTTAAAATGTCCTCTCTAAGTTTTTCAGATTGATAAGAATTTTCAGCTACTTACTGCTTAATTAATGTTATGGATAAATTCAATAAATTCAACAGAAATGAAGTAAGAGCACAATTAAACAATAATTTCTGAACAATATTTAATGATGGGAAAGTGAATGAAATATCTCAATCTGTATAAGTTATTGATACATTTTCTCTACACTTGATGATAAACCAGAAACCCATTTAAGATAACACTGCTTCACGATCACCTAGTGTACAAAGGGTAAATATGACTAAAAAAGAGCTATAAAACATCTAGTCTGACTTCTGTGTGAGTAGGTAAACATATAAATTGGCCTTTTGATCCCACAACTCAGGAATTTTGACTAAATAAGCACATCACAATGACTGGGCATTGATAAAGAATCTGTACAATCGATCATGAATGGAACAAACAAACGATCAATATTCAATCTAACCTACTATACAAATCACAAAGACAGGTCTTTCAATAAATTCTATATCTTTTGAGTGACATACTTACCATAATAAAATATTTTTGTGCAATTTCACAAAAGATTGAATCAAGATTGGTTTCAAAGAGATAAAAGACCCAAAGCCATCATTATCTATAGTGAAGCCTTGTATAGCTACAGCGTAAATGTAAACTATATACATATAAATCATAACAAAAAATTTAAGAGACAGACCAAAGAAAAGCGTGTGACTCTTGTTGCAATAAATGGTAATTAGACTTGAAAGGTGATATTTGGTTGCTATAGACAGACATATAAAAGGATCTAGATGATACCAGGGCTTCCTATATTTCATAAATAATAAAAATATTACAGTAACTTTTCTGTTAGCTTTCTTCTGTTGGAAAAGCAATTAGATTTAGACTTAACATGATCTGATTTCTACAAGCAAACTATTGAGTAAGCACAGTCTCAGCTAGTCAGTGATAAGAGATCTTATCGTATAACATCTATATCTACTATCTACTATCTGTCATAATATAATGAAAGGCTTAATTCCTCAACATTTAGAACTGCTAGCTATATACTATTAAGGTGAGCTAGTGATTTAAGAATTCAATCCAAAATGGTTTCCATGAAAAAATCAAATTGTTTGACTCTTCTGGGATTGTTATAGGGGAGTCTCATTGCGGGAGCTGATGCTGGATCATGCTTACTGTTTTTGTCAGATTCCTGTATCCCGCTTACACTATGTACTAAGCAATTCTCATTTTATTTGTAATTTCCAGTGTCATGCTAGACTTCATTTCCCATTTTCACGTCACAATAATTTGACTTTCACGCTTATAAAAAATCAACAATCCTGTGTCATGCTTAGACCCCAAATGAGACCCTCTTATAGGAGCACCTTACCCACCTTACCCCATCAAAATATCAATTCCTAAGTCAGATGGTCGCTTATTACCAAATGATTCAAAATTAATGTAAAACTAAATATACATCTGGTATCTATGAGGTTAATCCAATTATATGTTGTCTTGACAGGCTATTTTGTTTTATTGCTTTGACCCTTACTGTGATGTCCAAGATGTCATAATTGTTTGGACTACTGTAAAGGTATGTTAACAGACTTGTTTTCTACAATTTGTAGTATAATAATTCATTTGATTGTAATGCTTAAATTTTGGGCACCATGATTGGTCAATAAAAATATCTTATCTGTCAACCAGGTCCTGAATCCATCCTTTACCAGACAGAATAAATAACAGCATACACTTCATTGCCCTGTCTGTTAATAATTGGGAACAAATTAAATGAAAAGTTAATTGGCTATGTCTTTATACAACATTATAATTGAGTGGTTTATTGATGTATTCTATCTTTGTCTCACCAAAAACACATCAAAGACTAAAGGCAAAAATGGAACATGGGAAATTGTTTGATCAATGCAGTGGGAGTTTATCAATCCTAACCTGTTGTATTGCCATTACAAAGACACTGTTTATATAAACAACAGTCCATAAAATTCCACTCAGAGCAGTTCCATATAAGGAAGTACATAAATGAAAGATTACCAAGCGGAGGCTTACAGCTCACAAGAGGATTAGGGGTGCTTACTTTCCAATCAGCTGCTTGAATAATTAATGCAACTTTTTAATTGTAAAACGGTTACTTAAACTGTTAGAGTTAGCAACAATTTTTTCTTGTCACTTTGTGATGTATGGCTAAAATAGCTCAAGAACAATCAAAATGTTTTGAAGATAATCATTTCCTCATTCTATAATTTGAAATATATGTCAACTTCAACATTGACATATAAAATTAGTTCTATGATTTGATGGTTAACTTCCCTAACTAGAAACTTTAATCTGATAATGTACTGGTTTAACATTATCACATTTCCATGTTCAGTGAACCATGATATTGAGGTCATAACCATAATTCGGCAATTAAAGTTTAAATCTTACTTAGTTTGCAGTTGATGTAAGCACAGCTTTAGGGTCAAGTGTAATAACCTCAGCCAAAAAATATAACCCTGAAACAGGACAGAATATTGAACAAATGACAAACCAGAAAACAAAATTCCCCAACCCATGTAGATGGCCCATCTAAGATGGGACATAACAAATATTGGAAAAGTAACTCACTTGTTGTATGGACCTATACTATATATGGCTATAGTTAAATAATAAATAGATCTGGATTTTTACACAATACTAACAATTCAAAACACAAATAATTCATATGGTGGCACCTTCGAGAATGGCATATCCACATATATAAATACTACTACAACTGTGCAAAATGCAGTCAAATTTCCTTGGCTGTATTTTGTTTTGTGATATACTGTCACTATATATTGCCTTGTTTATAATACTGACAAAGCATTAATGAGCCTTTACAAAGATAACAGATTCTAAAAATGCACATGAAATACACTTGTTTTCTATGTAAAGTATAAATGACATTGATTTTTCCTTTTTGAATCCAAAATCATAAGGCTTTCTTAATTTATCTTTAATCTATTTTAGTTTTATTACAATCAAACAAGGGACACTCTTCAGGTTGAAATCCCCAAACCCCAAACCATTGGTTCTTAACACTCATTTATATATAATTAGGGACAGAGCAATAATTATACATGTTCCCAAAAGTTTTAGGGGAGCATTAAAAGTGCTTTTGTGACTCAACTGTCACTTGAATTTAAAGAATCATATATTAATATTTCTCATAAATACAACTTATAAAATTGAATTTTCAAATTTACTTTTGACCAATAATATCATTGACAAAATCATTGTGCTAAAGATTGTCATGCCAAAAAATGCTATGTTCTTTCAAAACCTTAAATGTTTCTCAACTGATATTGTGGATTCATTTATTTTTCATGGATATTTGATTTCATGGTTTTGCCAGTCTTTGCATGCAAAACCTATAGATAATTTGTAATTCGTTGAACATTTGAATTCATGGTTCAACGGTATACCCACAAATATTTGTATTCAACTAATAAAAATGAATTCACAGTACAAGCTGAAATAATACAAAACGTATCAATGAATGCTAGGAAATACTCTAGACATTTGTACAATCCAAAAAACAGCTCTTTCAATGAATTAAAAACAAGCTGAGTCCTATCATCAAATTATTCATTTCAATTTAAAATTGAACTGTGAATCACATTTCACTACATATCTTTAAAAATTCTTTTTTTTTTTAATTTTTTTTTTTTTTTTTTAAATCTGTACATTTGTTAAAAATAATTAATACTAATGAACTGAACAAAGACATATTTTGCACTATTAATTCTAAACATAAATTGACACTATTCAAGATACATGTCAATCGCTCCTAGGATGATATTGAAACATCATATTTCACTTGTATCGTTATTTCAAAATAAATCTAAGTTCAGTGTTCTTACCTTACACAAGACTTAAAGAACAGTAGGAATCCTTTGCAACTCATTTTACATGTCGTCTTCTCTCATGACAGAGCTAAGCAACATGTGCCTTCCATTGATGTATGGATCACTGAAAGCAGCTGTCTTCTTTAAGATTTAATGACAATCTTAATATGAAAACCAATGCCAACTCTAGATATACTAGCCAAACTCTTGGGAAGGAAATAATTGTAAACTCTTACACAATACATCTACTGCTAATTCAATAGACACAAATCAATTACGGCCAGGTTCAGAGGTTAGTAACTTATTCAATACTTGCACAATTTGCATGTAAATTTCTGAAGTTAAGGATCTATTGGTATATTAAGCACTAGTGTTTCCTTAATGACCAAAGCTGAAATGGGGGTCACAAAGAATCAATAAAAAGCCAACACAAACCATAATAACATCATAAAATAATTAAGTGACATCATGATATGATTGATCTACAAATATAGCAATTCTGAGTTTTCACAAACTATTATGTAAATGTCTATACATATGGTGGTAAAATGATTGGTATTTAATTAATTTTGTCAGAGGGTACCGATCAATTCTTCATTATTCCTTCATTATCCATATATATTTCCAAGAGGTTTATAAGTTGGTTTATCACAGCATGAACTTTTTTCATTACTGTCGTTTTTTGGATGTGGTTAATAAATTTATTCAGTGAGCGGTTATTTGATAAATTGTTTTCTGACATAGCTGCCTACTCAAAATCTTTTATTGTCCTAATGTGAAAATAATGTGGTTTTTTTTATTCAGATAGGCATGAAGACTAATACACATTTGGAGTCGATTTCACAAATCAACTTACGAGTAAAATTGGTCTTAAGTCATAAATAAATCAGTATAGTTATGATCAATCTTAGTAGTAAGATTTTTTGTGAAAGGCCTCTGATATTTACATTTCTCTATACCAAAAAAGAAAAGAAAATGCCTACCTACCTACACACTGTCTCAATGATGGGTAGGGTTTGGGCAAACCAAAATATTTTTAAGTGTTGCCTTACAGAGATGTGTCCAATTAGTCAAACCAATTTCAAATAAAGTACCATGGTAAATACTAAGTTCACTGAATCCCTGTGCAACTAACACAAAAATGACTCTAGGAACAGGATTAAAGGTTTGAATGGTAACACCAAAAATAGCGTGCCACTACCACAGACAGCAAGACATAAAATCCTTCTTACAGCTCAACAGTTGAGGCAATGTCAGAAACTAGACAACAGTGACCAAAATTGGGTGAGCATGAGGAAATGAGGTCTCAACTGCCTTGTGCTTTAGCTTGTTTCATTTAACGTAGCTGTAATACTGAAACAAAATAAGTCTGAAATTCTTCCATCTTCAGTACTGATTGTTACAAGAAAAAAGTTTTATATGACAACAAAGAGATTTGAAAGTACAATTAATGTAAATGGAAAGAAACATGTAAACCATACAATTCCAGAAGAATATTTGAAAAGAACATTTTTTTCTCTTTTGAAATTGATATTCTTTCTATTTGATCTATTACAGAACAGCTCCACACCAACACAATTTTTTCAACAATTTAATACTTCTGGTTACATTTCTTAAAATGTATTGAATTTAAAATTTCATAGAGAGGGAATTCAGCTTTTTATTTACATGTAACTCCAAAATCCTGAAATTTACACTTTTTCCCCATGTTGAGTCAAAAATCATAATTACACATCCAGTAATTCCACCATGAAAGATAGTTTAGTTGATTTTAATCATCAAACTACTGACTTTTTCACCTGTTTATGGTCAATTTGTCCAAATAATCCAGCAATTTTAGTAAATTTATGTAGAAAAAACAACACAAACAATACTTCATGAATTTTTTTTAGAAAGAGGATAAAAATCAACTTGAATAGAGTCAGCAACTAAATTTTAGTTGGTCAGGAGGCAAGGAATGGACATGTATACATTTGTTCTTAGGTCATATGAACACCACACAGGAGGTAGAGACAGAAAACAATTACTTTTAGTAGAAGCATCTTCAAGAGTAACTTTGTTACTTACAATTGAGAAGAGGTAGAATTAGTAGCTTGAACAAATTCTGATTGGTCATCGTCGTCCAACGATTCTATCTGAAGACAATCTCCATGGGCCTCACAGATGTCAAACACTGTTGTGATACTACATGTATAACGCAGATTATCTGACTTGGTTTTAGCTGGAACAACATTGCCTTCTGGGATAACAGGAAGTTTGAGACGAGTCTTGGATTTGACAAACAGTGGTACAACTGCATGAGGATGTGTGGAAAGTTTGGCTCCCATTTCTGGTCCAATACATTTTTACACTAATTAATTCCTTGGTTCGAATGAATATATATACATGTACCCATGCCACTTAAATAATAAATCCCAATATAGGCTTCAACATTGGTTGTTCAAAATAATGTTAAGATAGAAATATCTTTGATTATGGTTGAATAAACTGTATTACTCATTAATCCATTCATTTACTCCTAAATCTAACCTGTCATACATTCACATTGAAGATATAAAATCTCTTCACCTCTACAAAACCCTGAGAAGTTAATAATATCTATCAAACTTAATTAAAATTCATCTTTTCATTTGATTAGGATATAAATTTATAAGTGTAAACTTAAGTAAAAATAAACCATAGGAAGGTCTTTAAAAAGTAACAACAACTTAGCAACAATACAACTAATGTTCTGTTTCACTGCATGCCAGCTAATCTGATTTTAACACTACAACAGGCATAAAGAAATGGCCAGTTGAATTAATTCTTATATCATAATGATTAAATTGTTTTTTTTATTAATTATGGTTTCGATATGTTAAAATGAAATTAGAAGAGATTAAATCAGATTTTTTATTATTCATGCATATATTATATATATATTTATTTTAGAAATAATATTACAGAACTTTATTAATAGGCTAAATAGTATTTTGTATATGGGGAAAAGTTCAAAAGTTACACTCTAAATATCCAGTTGTTAATGAGAAGAAAAAAAAATAAAAAGGAAGTATGACCAGTAAGAAAATTAAATAAATAGAACTTGATAAACATGATGGGTGCAGTGTAAAAGCTAAGTTGCTATCTTATAGATTTGGAGTAGAGAACGTTTGGGCTGTCTTAGCTTATTTGTAGATATCTTCTTGCAGATCAACTTTCCAATTTTTTTTATCGTTTATAGTTTTCAGCCAAAACAGTCAGATTTTTATGCCCCACCTACAATAGAAGAGGAGCATTGTGTTTTCTGGTCTGTGCGTCCGTTCGTCCATCTGTTCGTCTGTCTGTCCCGCTTCAGGTTAAAGTTTTTGGTCAAGGTAGTTTTTGATGAAGTTGAAGTTGAAGTTCAATCGACTTGAAACTTGGTATACATGATATGATCTTTCTAATTTTAATGCCAAATCATAGTTTTGACCCCAACTTCATGGTCCACTAAACATAGAAAATGATAGTGCGAAGTTCAGGTTAAAGTTTTTGGTCAAGGTAGTTTTTGATGAAGTAGAAGTCAAATCAACTTGAAACTTAGTATACATGCATCCGTGTACTGTGGACACATTCTTGTTCATCATATTTTGGCTACCAACAGATTTTCTCAATCTATAACATTTTCAAGATAGTAGATGATAACTTGCATTTCCTTCCTCGTTTTAATTTTACCCAATTTATGGTGACACTGTCAGTTTGCACTATGGATCTTCTGACATACAAATGTAAATTTGAAGCCAACAACTAATGATTAATAATTAATTAATAGAAGCCAAGGGTTGTCAGAGGGTAAGTATGCCCTTTATCATCAAACATAATTTTTCGGCTACCCTTGGCATCAAATTGGTTAAAAAAATTCTGTACTTTGTCAAAGTATATTTATTGTAATTTGTCAAATGTCTCAAAAATTATTGTTACAGTCTTTTATGAAATCTGTTATGGTCTAGAAGAAAGTACATGATTTATTGTCATACACCAAAAATTAATGTTAACGTCATTTGGCAAAATTTTGTACTGTTATTCGTCATGTAGGTACCCCCTTTATGACTCTCAAAGCAGCATTTTACACTAGCACTCACAGATCTGGATAAAGTAAACTGGGGGAATCAAACCAGTGTTACAGATTGGCAAATATTTACTTTGATTAGGAAATAAAAAGTATCAATGTTTCTGGTTACCCTACCTACATGTACATGTACTCTGATTTTGAGTAACTACCCTATAGATTTTTTTGTCAATTTAATACAAGGATTGATTAATTCAGACTGTTTCTTCTTTTTGTACTAATCAAACACATTTTGATAAATAAAATGATTTGCCTACCGATCTCTTTCTACCCTATTTTTTAAGCATGTTAGGGGAAACATGAGTGCTATTTTATTAAGCCTTACACTGTATGCATGAAGCAGCACATTCTTTAAAGCCTTACACTGTATGCATGAAGCAGCACATTCTTTAAAGCCTTACACTGTATGCATGAAGCAGCACATTCTTTAAAGCCTTACACTGTATGCATGAAGCAGCACATTCTTTAAAGCCTTACACTGTATGCATGAAGCAGCACATTCTTTAAAGCCTTACACTGTATGCAGGAAGCAGCACATTCTTTAAAGCCTTACACTGTATGCAGGAAGCAGCACATTCTTTAAAGCCTTACACTGTATGCAGGAAGCAGCACATTCTTTAAAGCCTTACACTGTATGCAGGAAGCAGCACATTCTTTAAAGCCTTACACTGTATGCAGGAAGCAGCACATTCTTTAAAGCCTTACACTGTATGCATGAAGCAGCACATTCTTTAAAGCCTTACACTGTATGCATGAAGCAGCACATTCTTTAAAGCCTTACACTGTATGCATGAAGCAGCACATTCTTTAAAGCCTTACACTGTATGCATGAAGCAGCACATTCTTTAAAGCCTTACACTGTATGCATGAAGCAGCACATTCTTTAAAGCCTTACACTGTATGCATGAAGCAGCACATTCTTTAAAGGAAGACCATGAGAAGTTGTAAATTGCATGACATAATCTTAAGTAGTGTACAGATCAACTTGAAATGATTTATGTAAGATAGATAAGTCAGTTTATAAATCAAGGCCTTTTATGTCACCCAAAGTACTTTTCATATCTAATGTCAATATTGGCTTTCATTTCACATGTTTAAATGTTTGGTTAATTTTATCTTTAATGAAGAAAAAAATATTTACCTTAACTACTTTTGTAACAAACCTATATATACAGGTGTGAATAAAAACTGATAAATGTTTGATTTATACATTACTATTACATGTATTAGTTTATTGCAAATTTCACAAATATAAAATTTAAAATTTCAATTTTGCACCGAATTCATTTGAACATATATCAAGAAGTTGCTATGGATAAATGGTAATGTTTCACATAAAACGAAATGTTACATTATATATCAAGTTATTAATGAGACAACTACCAATTAAAGACACAATGATAAGGATGAACATAGGTAAACAACATCAGGTCATCATAAGGTCTTCAAAAAATGACCAATACCCATCATCATAATTATCACAGGATGACAAAATGTGAAAAAAAGTCAATACAGAATAAAAACAGCCTAATTACAAAGCAATGAGGGGTCGTCTTTGATTTTTTTCAAATAAATAAAATTACTAAATCAATAATAACTCATATCATTTCTTCCTTATTCAATAAAAGATGAGGTCAATAAGACAGCAAACAAATGACACAATAACATCAGAGACATCATATGTTTGTTGGTGTAGCTGCTGATCATGACAAAGCCATGGGTGGTTAATCAACAAGATGTTTAAGATCTCAATATGAATAAAAAAATAAGATGTGGTATGGTTGCCAATGAGACAAATCTCCACCAAAGACAAAATGTGGTAGAAGTAAAAAACTATTGGTCAATGACTGATAACCAATAGCAAGCTAAAACGGACCATTAAACGAAAAAATGTAGAACAGTTCAAAAGAGAAAACTAACAACTTGAGTAATATGCAAAAAACAAATATGACTACTGAATTACAGGCTCATAATTTGGGACAGGTATATATTCAAGGTTCTTTCTATTTAAACACTCATTAAAAGATATATAAAATTTCAATATTATGCAATCTCTTCTAAATGAATTGATTCAATCTTCAAACATGCTTTGCAACCCTTGACATCAATTATTCATCACACTCATTCTCAATGTAAATTAAAGCAACATTTTTGAGTCTATACAACAGGCCAATTGAATTTAAACTACCATGTAACAAATAGCTATTGAATAATTGTCATCAATGACAGGACATGGTGCCAGTAGCCTTTGTAAAAGGTTCCAATAGACACTTTCATATCACTATCTCAGTATAACAAATTATTTTGTAACAGAAGAACTCTATAGAAAGCATTGATTTTTCTCCTAAGCAATAGAAAAGGTCTTCTAAAGGAATCAATTTAATTTTCGAGTTGTTATCAATGGCAGAATTGATTTTCAAAATGGCATTTACTTGTAACTATAGCATGCACAATTTGTTACGTAATGAACTTTTCTGTCTTACAGTTCATTAGCTTTTACTTCTATAATGTCGATAGAATTAAGCTGAGATTTAATTATTACAATCATAAAAATTTATGTTCCATGATAGTTTATTCTGATTTCTCATTAAATATTCAAATAACGTTTGAATAAGTTATCTTCATTTCATATGGCATATTTTAATATTCAGAAAATCACTTTATTCTGAATAGCTGAGAACAAAACAATGGGAGGTAACTAGGTTTTATTAAACTGACTAACAGTTCTGTTGTGACAACAGTCTCATCTCAATAAGTAAATGTATCAAATGTAGTTATTTGATTGGAATGACAATGGCAGTTTCTTTTCTTCTATTTTGTACAGATAATTTTGCAGTAACAAGAATTCCTTAGGGTAAATCATCAATAAAACTCTATACATACATCATTTATTGAAAAAGCCACTCACTGTATTATTATTCCCTTTTACTATTAGATCCTTGTAGTTTGTAAACAATTAGTTTCAGTCACAAAATGTGTGATAAAAATCTGTGGGTTAGGCCATAATAAATAATAGGTTTGTTTGCCCAAACGCTACCTACCCAGAAAAAACCTGCCTACTCAAATTCTTTTATTGTCCTGATTTGAAGAAGGTTTTTTTAATCAAATAGGCATGAAGACTAATAAACATCTGATACTTCAATTTCTTTTTTTGAAAAAAAAGAAGAAAATGCCTACCTACCTATCTACCCATTGTCTCAACCTTAGGGTAGGGTTAGGGCAAACCAAAATATTTTTAAGTGTTGCCTTACAGATGCCCACGCCTGAAAAAATACAGGTACAGCTAATAAAAAAGAAGGTACAGAACTTCATGTCTTGTAGAAAAATATTATTACATGCAAATTATGTCGTTGTTTTCAAGGTAAAATGGCATAAAAAAAAGTGACGAGGAGGATTATACCAAACTAAATAGCCCCATATGGAGGCTGGTGCCATAATAACCTAACCTACTGTGGATTCATTAATATTCGTTGGATACCAATTTTCGTGGATTACATGGGTACAGGGAAATAGCAAATTTAAATGTTCAACGAAATGCAAATTTTCTAAAGAAAGGCATGTGAACTTTGTCAAAACCACAAATTTAAATACCCACGAATATGAAAGTTTTCCTCTATCCAGGAAAATTGGTATCCATGAAAATAAATGAATACACAGTAATACTAGGCTGTTGTTGGGTAGAATTGTCGATTGAAGACAACATGCTATGTACAATGTTTCTTTATATAGACATTTGAAATTTATTAAAGTAAAATTCCCTTTGAATTCTGTCAAATCTTTTTCATTTTAAAGAGTGCAACTTATTGTAATTCATTGCACAAAGTGCACTTCAGTGAGAACATGAAAGACTTTAGAATAAACTAAGATCAATACACATGTTTGTATATATATTTAAACATGGAAAACTTGTAACAATTTAACTTATTCTAAACATTATAAATCTTCAGATGTGATTTGAATACCAGGTTTATATCTATATACCTATCAATTCATTGAAATTTATGACAATTATCACTACTCAAAACCAAACATAGACACATGTATTTACTTGCTAAATCTAGGTACACTGACACTCTGCACATGCTTCATTTACATGACATAAA
The DNA here is from genome assembly GCF_036588685.1 of Mytilus trossulus. Classification (NCBI taxonomy): domain Eukaryota; kingdom Metazoa; phylum Mollusca; class Bivalvia; order Mytilida; family Mytilidae; genus Mytilus; species Mytilus trossulus. Next base: position 2,779,421 of record NC_086374.1, read on the forward strand.
ATCTGAACAGGAGATGCATAACATAGTAAATCATTGAACATCATAGACAAGTAACAAAACATTTGATCGGATGTTAAAAAACATTACAAATAAACTTAGTAAGACTGTTTAAACATGAATTGTTTTACTTTTATTTTCTTGAGATTCAGGGTAAACCTTTATACATTGTACATGTACATGTGAGATTCAGGGTAAACCTTTATACATTGTACATGTACATGTGAGATTCAGGGTAAACCTTTATACATTGTACATGTACCTGTGAGATTCAGGGTAAACCTTTATACATTGTACATGTACATGTGAGATTCAGGGTAAACCTTTATACATTGTACATGTACATGTGAGATTCAGGGTAAACCTTTATACATTGTACATGTACCTGTGAGATTCACGGTAAACCTTTATACATTGTACATGTACCTGTGAGATTCACGGTAAACCTTTATACATTGTACATGTACGTGTGAGATTCAGGGTAAACCTTTATACATTGTACTTGTGAGATTCAGGGTAAACCTTTATACATTGTATAAGTACATGTGAGATTCAGGGTAAACCTTTATACATTGTACATGTACATGTGAGATTCAGGGTAAACCTTTATACATTGTACATGTATATGTGAGATTCAGGGTAAACCTTTATACATTGTACATGCACGTGTGAGATTCAGGGTAAACCTTTATACATTGTACATGCACATGTGAGATTCAGGGTAAACCTTTATAGTTATACATTGTACATGTACGTGTGAGATTCAGGGTCAACCTTTATACATTGTACATGTACGTGTGAGATTCAGGGTCAACCTTTATACATTGCACAATGTACATGTACGTGTGAGAATCAGGGTCAACCTTTATACATTGTACATGTACGTGTGAGATTCAGGGTAAACCTTTATACATTGTACATGTACGTGTGAGATTCAGGGTCAACCTTTATACATTGTACATGTACCTGTGAGATTCAGGGTCAACCTTTATACATTGTACATGTACCTGTGAGATTCAGGGTAAACCTTTATACATTGTCTATGTACGTGTGAGATTCAGGGTAAACCTTTATACATTGTCTATGTACGTGTGAGATTCAGGGTCAACCTTTATACATTGTACATGTACATGTGAGATTCAGGGTCAACCTTTATACATTGTACATGTACATGTGAGATTCAGGGTAAACCTTTATACATTGTACATGTACGTGTGAGATTCAGGATAAACCTTTATACATTGTACATGCACATGTGAGATTCAGGGTAAACCTTTATACATTGTACATGTTCATGTGAGAATCAGGGTCAACCTTTATACATTGTACATGTACGTGTGAGATTCAGGGTAAACCTTTATACATTGTACATGTACATGTGAGAATCAGGGTCAACCTTTATACATTGTACAATGTACATGTACGTGTGAGAATCAGGGTCAACCTTTATACATTGTACATGTACGTGTGAGATTCAGGGTAAACCTTTATACATTGTACATGTACATGTGAGATTCAGGGTAAACCTTTATACATTGTACAATGTACATGTACATGTGAGATTGAGGGTAAACCTTTATACATTGTACATGTACGTGTGAGATTGAGGGTAAACCTTTATACATTGTACAATGTACATGTGAGATTCAGGGTAAACCTTTATACATTGTACATGTACATGTGAGATTCAGGGTAAACCTTTATACATTGTACATGTACATGTGAGATTCAGGGTAAACCTTTATACATTGTACATGTTCATGTTATAGTTTTGTGTATGTCATCTATTTATAAAAAATAATAAGATGGCTACATTGTGTGCATGTATAAGAAAGTGTAACTTAAGATGATATTTTGTTTTTTTTCTTTTTCTTGATCTCTTTTCTTCTTGGAAATCAATTGGACATTTTGTTGTCTAATTTTTCATTGGAGAAAAAAGTGAACATTCAACTGTAAACATGGTAAAAATCATTTCACAGGCGTGACAGGAGAGTGGAAAAGCAATTTTTAACTATCATTTTAGGCCTAATGCTAGCCCAGTATATGAGTATGATGGACATGTAAAATAGATACCGGATCATATTTTTAACTAAAATTAATACATGTAACTCAACTTCATATGCAGGAGATACATCCTGCACCAATGAAAGTCGTAAATAAAATGTTCATTTAAAATATTTTTATTTGTCTTACATGCACTAAGTATGTATTGAAGTTTAAACACATAGTTTATTTTAAAGATAATTTATGTATATATTTATATAAGACAAAAGATTTAAAAGAATCAGCAGATTAATTATTAAGCCTAAGAGGATTTGACAGGAACACAATATTCATTGTCACATTATTCTTGTCTGATTAATATGTGTGGGAAACGTAAGATTATCATGGAACATCTAACAACTTGGTTAATCATGTAGTTAAACTTCAACAACTTCAAAAAGGCATATATTGCAATATTAACTGAGATAAATTCCTGCACTATATATGTACATGTACATGTACATGTATAAAGTTATAAACATTTAATAAAACAAATATAAAAATATATATATTTCAATCACCAAAGAATGAATAATTAAATTTTTCTAATTTTTGTGCTATTTTCACATTTCTTGATCAGTGTAAGAAAAATAATGTTCCTCACTGATAATATCTGGTCTCGGCAAATGATGTAGCTGTCGAAATTAAATTATGAAGTCATATTTTCTTGGTTTCTTCTGAATTTTCCCATAGTGACTGACGTCATGAACAAAGGCAACCATGTCTGTTAACGTCACATACAGTGTATAAAGATTGCTTTCTGCAAATCTTTGAAAAGGAAGAATAAAAATCATTGAAGAAATAGATTCTCCCACAATTACTAACGTATTACGATATTCTCCACTCTCACCAGTTACATTTTGAAACTTGAGTATTTAAAAAGCTAGGCAAGACAAGCATTTCAAATATATATTAAATATGACTGTTGAGAGTGGAGAAGTATCTTAACACCCTTGTTGCATTGGTGGAATCTATATGTCTTTTAAAATCTTATTATCATATATACATACCCAGGCACTGAATCTTCATCTTCTTCTCCATCATCCTCAGCACCTTCTTCTGTCCTATCAACTTTCTCCAATTTTTCTCTCTGTTTTGCTTTTGTTGGACTCCCTACAGCTGGAGGTCGCTGTTCGTGCAACAATTCTTCAGATTTTGATCCCTTTCTATAAAACATTGTATTGCTTCCATTATTAGATTTATTTTCAATGGTATTGCTGCCACTAGTAGATTTATTTGCAATGGTATTACTGCCACCATTAGATTTAGTTTCAATGGTAGAAGTCTTGACATAAGTAGCAGAGACACTGTTTGTTATGCTTTTGGGTTTTGGTTCAGCTGGAGGTGTGACAGTTGTAGCAGTTGTCTGTAGTGGCTTATTGCCCTGTGTTTTATTTTGCACAACTTCTTCATCAAAGGGTGGGTTCATCACTTCATAATAAGGCTTTGTTGGTGTGTAATTCAGATTACGAACTTTTGAAGGCAATTCTGGGGTAGAGGATTTACTTGAGTTTGAATTGCTAGCACTTCCAGGCTTGGGTATAGAAGACACTTGTCTGACAACAGGTTTCGTTTGTCCATTTTGAATTATTTTTGGATTCTCCGTCACTTTAGTGATAATGTTGTTAATTTGAGCACTGAAGTTTGCAGGTGGTGTAACTTTCTGAATAACAGTTGTACCATTAGTCTCAATAGTTGTGACCTGTCCATTCATTAAGTTTAAATTTGAAGTGACAGTTTTAAGTACAGATGATGATTTGGAAGTTTCCGAGACTGGAGTTGACGTTTGACTAGTTCTAGATCCACTAGATGATGATGATTGCTCACGGTTGTTGTTCTCATTTAGTCTGTTCTCATTTAGTCTTGATACTATTTCTTTTGTTATAGGTGCCTCTTTCTTAATTGCACTTTGTGGTCGCATAAAAGAATTAACTGGAAAAGGCACTTGACTTTGGCCAGGATTAACTTGAAGGGCACTTTTATTTTTTTTAATTTTCTGTGAATGCTGATTCTGAAGATCATTTACAATATCTTTGGCACTCAATGGGCGAGCATAAGGATTAGTATTACTTTTAGCAGGTGGCACTGGCTTTCCAATGTTATTTGGTGAAACGTAAGTCTGACCTCCCTGTCTGTAACTAGAAACAGAGTGATTGGTCCGACTGATCCTAAAGGGTGCTGGTACCATTGGTTCAATGTCTGATGCCTGACTAAGATTGCTGTAGGAATGGTGGACATCATTAGGTGAATATACACTATCTGACTGATGGAAGGCATGTAACTGTTTAGCAACTGGCTGGTACTTAAGCATAGGTTTCTGTGCAGTTTGTCTTAAAGGCAACTGTTTCTTCAAGGAAACATCCTCCATACCAGCATATAACCTTGGGTCCCCCATGTTAACGTGTGGGGATTTTTGCTATCTTATTTCCATTTTCATCATCAGTTTTCTTTAAGGAACACCTGAAAAGAAAAAGAGGTTGGCTAATAAGAATATTTTCATACTCTAATGTTTTTCAATTTAATGCAATTTTAATGAAATGTTTATTGTTTTTGTTTATTGTTACAACAAATCCACAATCAAGAGTCAACAGTAAGTTAAGAACCAACTACTGATGTACCTCACTATACACACTCATTTCCATTAGAAATTATACAAATATGTACCATAAAACTAACAGAATAATCTTAAATGTGAAAGTTTTAAATCCCAATGTTTTGCCATGCAAAGATGTTAATTCAACAAAATAATTCATAATTATTCCTCAAATTTATCTCAATAGTCCATTTGACAATATTACCCGCTTTTTTTACAAGTTATAATTTCTTGTAACGGGAATCATCTTCCACATGCATATTTATATAGATCAAGCTCATAAGTTTGAACGTTGTTTTCAATTTATACTTGTTTAGATAGAGCTGCATATATATACAAACCTTAAGGTTTAATGTATGCAAGCTTTTAATTTCATTGCCTTATCTGACATATATATATATTTTTTTATTAAGTGTTGACATGAAGTCACAAGACTGTTGACTAGTGCAAATAAGAAATCTAGGTTTATATATAAGTTTGGACATGAACTGATGTTACATAGTACCATATAGATGTGTTAACAATCAGTTTATAAATCTTACTTTTGACAAATTGAAATCGTTAAACAGAATGGAATTCTGTTAAAGCAACAAATATTGAAAGTGTTTGGGCAGGTTTTTACCTAATATTTCAAATTTTATAGTAAAATATGTATGCTGTTTACAGTGCAAAAGTTATTTGATGATATACGAGTCAAAATTTCAACCTTACCTGCTATTGAAAAGAAAGTCAACATTGTCAAGTAATTCCAATAAAACTGTTTCTTTGTATGTGAAAATTCAATTTATTTCTAATTCAAATCGATTTCATTTTAAATGTAAATATCTCATACAAAATTTATCTCCTATTAGGTAAATGGGTCTTTAAATATCAAATTTCCATATACATATTACATATATATAGATATAACTTCTTCTTAGTTGAATACATGTACCATTGACAACAATTTAAGAATTTGGTTCTTTTATATAAAAACTTGTTTAAATGTGTTTACTTATTACTAAAATGAAAGTCCATTTAAACCTGACATATATATATGGGTAACCATTTAATAATGGAAAATTGCTTATGTCAATTCCAACACTGAGTTCTGTATACAGTCTCAGTCCAATAGATTTAAGTATATTTTTAAGACATACATATTAATTCATTTATTCCTAAGGTAACATCAAATTATTTTTTTCAATTTTCTCAGCATGTTTCAACATGTAACATGAACGTTCAAAAGAACATTTAGTTTTACCTATTAAGATTTTTGAGTTGACAACATACTAATTCAACTCAAAATAATTTTGTAAACTTGACAAAACTGAAAGTGGGAAAACTAAACACCATACTTTTTATGCAGACTACAGTTCAAATTAGTATGTTGTACGAAAAAATAAGCAATTCATGTAACTATGTCATGTTGTTGAAAGTTGAGATTTAATCTTTAGTTTCAAACTAAAAATGTGGAGACAGAATCAGCATTAGCATGATTAGCATGTCCAATTATTGCCTGATTCAATAAATGATACAGAGTTCTAATTTGAACATCCTTAATGGATATTTTTTAAACTCATTTGAAACCTTCCTTTTTTAAATAAAAGATTCAAAATACAAAACAATATATACATGTACAAGATTTTTTTTTAAAACTATCCCAACTAAGGAAGGTTAGCCATACTAAAGTGAAATGTCACTAAATCTAGCTAGGGCACGACTAACTCTTCATTGGGTTAGTTTAAATCATACATTTTGAACTACATTGTATGCATGTCTTATTGATTTTCAAGAATGACAAGAACATGATAAGACCTTATGATAACGAATGGTTTTAATGGACAGACACACTGAGCTGGATTTTCAACGTGCTTATTCACAGGAAAACACATCACCTTACAAAATGTACCTTGAAAAATAATTCTAACTCTTAGCTAACCATGTTTTATTTTTATCTTATATGTACTTCTAGATGCCTTATGCAGAGAACTACATGTAAGTTTGGACTCCAAGGTAAACTTGAAAACTGGGCTCAAAGTAAAAAATCTTATAATATACATTTTTTGTACATTGTATAAAAAAGATGTGGTATGATTGCTAATGAGACAACTATCCACAAAAGACCAAAATGACACAGACATTAACAACTGTAGGTCATCATACAGCCTTCAACAATGAGCAAAGCCCATACTGCATAGTCAGAGCTCTATAAAAGGCCCTGATAAGACAATGCAAAACAATTCAAACGAGAAAACTAATGGCCTTATTTATGTAAAAATAAATGTGTAAGGGTTCCGCGGAACCCAGTGTCTCACCTACTTTTGCTGTAAATTGCAGGCTCAACAAAAATGAGGAAAAAAATCAATGAAAATATTCCTCTTGATGATTGTAAGAAGCTTCAGTCCAAGTTTGGTAAAAATCTAGGATAGTTGATGAATCTAATAAATGTTTTGAAAACTTTAACTGCAGACTGGGCCAAAAATAAATAATTGTTTGTTTCCCCAAACCCGACCCTATCAAGTCAGGAGAGGGTAGGTAGGTAGGTAAATTATTTTATTTTTTTGGTAATTTTTTTTTTGTACTTTTAAACAGGAAATTGCAAACCTTCATTATAGGGCTGTATTTTAAATTCTAGGGTTGATTAAGCTATCAGTTTCCTCATGTCAGATTTATTAAATAAAACTCTATGTATAATTTGAAATAGTTTATTTAATTGGGTTTCTTTTGGGTGGTAATTTTCCAAAAATGACAGAGTCTTTGTTGCCCCCACAGCTGCACGGAAGGCACATATATCGGGCTGTGCCACAGTAGAGTAATAATACGTGAATTCAACATGTGTTCGTCACAGTCTATCTGTAGGTGAACATTCAACACGCCTTCAACAGCATCACCTGAAATAAAGAACAACAGAGATCTTTAATAAATAAAAAAAAAATATCCTAGAGTACTTTGTATATATATATATATTGGGAATTTTCAATGAAGAAAATGTCCAAAATATTGAGCCTTCTGTTTATTATATTAAGCAGTATAATCTGTCAGAAATCTGTCCAAGTTCAACGTCAGAGTGTACTAGTAGAATGAAGTTTATACCGTTCATTGAAGTATGCAGTTTTCCACTGAAAAAGGATTTGAACATTGAACCCATATCAAACACTGAATAACTCAATGGAACATGCATATAACATATAATCAACTGAGAGTGTATGTTAGATGTTGAAATTTCATTCAATGTTGGGTAACAAAATCATGCTATGCAAGACCATGTTATTATATATTAAAAATGATAAGAAAATCTTTTGGGAATACTATAAAAGCATTCCTTCAGGTGTGATAACATATCAACAACAGTAGTCATACTTGGTTAGCAGTCTGTCAAATGCTCTGGATTCTCGAACAGTTACCATTGTGGCAGCCTTCTAGTTAGAGAAGTATGCATGGGCTGTCTGCTTTAACAAGACTAGTGTGGAGTGAGCTGCTTTTATTAGGGACCAAATGATGAATTTAAATCAATTGCTTTCAGGCCTCAGGTTAAATTAGTAAGGGCATAAGGAAATCATTAGGGAATTTAGGTAAAGGGTTTGAAAATTTGCAAGAAAAAGAATGCAAACAAAGGTGGGGAGACTCTCCTTATCCTAAAAAAGTCTACCTTTGCTTGCAAGAAATAGATGTAGGGACGGTCACTTATTATGCATACCTGTTAACTTGTTAATAGCTTCTTCTTTTCCCTTAGAAAGTTTGTTGACACTGAGCTTGACTGGCTCCCATCATTTTGCCAAAGGTGTTGACAACATTTGAGGAGGATCGAGGCTTCTTTTTCTTTAGAGGTCCCATCAATATTAATGTCAATGCAAAATTTCAAAAACTTAAATATGTATAGGAAGATGTGGTATGAGTGCCAATGAGGCAACTCTCTATCCAAATAACAATTTATAAAGGTAAACAATTATAGGTCGAGGTACGGTCTTCAACACGGAGCCTTGGTTCACACCTAGCAAGCTATATATATAAAGGCTTGTATAAAAAGTAAAAACACAAAAATACTGAACTCCGAGGAAAATTCATAAAGGAAAATCCAAAAATAACGGCAAAATCAAAAGTCCAAACACATCAAACGAATGTTGAATTGTTGAATAAAGGGCCCCAAAATTACAAGTGTAAAACTATTCAAAGGGGAAAACCAACGGTCTAATCTATATAAAAAAACGAGAAACGAGAAACATGTATAAATTACATAAACAAAAAGTCTTTATTAAAGTCTAGTGCCTGTTTCATGTCATCATCGTAGTGTGGACTAAATATTTCTGTAGAACCACTTTTTTAGATACACGGATGTGTTTTTTGTCACGAGCATTCTCCTCCTCTTCAGTCAATTTTAAATCGGCTATCACGTCCTCGCATATGTCTTCGAACATTTTCGTAATACATTTGTTACCAAGTCTTTCTTAAAGTTTCCAGACGAATAAACGGCAACAAAAACTGACAGAACGGCGTCCATGTAAATATATGAACAGTCTAGAGAATATTGTTCTGAATATCGTAAAGACCCGAGACCACGTGGAAGAAGAAAGCCAAGTCGCGTCATCAAGGCGTTTTCAACAATGCCGATTTCAAAGGCGCTTTGAAAAACAGCGTCTCCTTCTTATGTCTTATGTTTTGATTTTTCCATTTCATAGGAGCACCGCACCACCACATGAATTTCGATAAAAAAAAATTCTACCCAAAATCGGCAATAAAATTATTCCGGTCGCGGCGATTTTTCCGGGTCGGTCGCGATTGGGGAAACAAACAATATTTTATTTTAGGCCCTGTATGTAATGTTAACTGGAAGAAAATCTAAGTCCATTTAAAAGTAAAATACAGAAAAAATGGAGTTATCTTTTTACAAAATTTACTTCTGTATACTATCTTATGATCATAAATAAGCTTCTGTCCAAGTTTGGTGCAAACCCAGGATAGTTTAAGAAAGTTATTAAAATTTTAAAAGCTTTAACCACAGAGTGAATGTAATGTTTCCCAGCAGAAAAACTAAGTCCATTTAAAAGTAAAATACGGAAAAAATCAATTAATTTTTTTACAAAATTTACTTCTGGATAGTTTAAGAAAGTTATTAAAATACTAAAAACTTTAACCACAGAGTGAATGTTATGTTTCCCCACAGAAAAACTAAGTTCATTTATAAGTAAAATACGGAAAAAAATGGAATTTTATTTTTACAAAATTTACTTCTGGATACTATCTTATGATCATAAACAAGCTTCTGTCCAGGTTTGGCAGAAATCCAGTATAGTCAAATAGTTTAAGAAAGTTATTAAAATTTCAAAAACTTAAACCACAGAGTGAATATTTGTGGACGCCGCCGCCGCCGACGGAATATAGGATCGCTTAGTCTCGCTTTTTCGACTAAAGTCGAAGGCTCGACAAAAATGAATGAAAAACAAATACCGGTATGTAACACATAAACAAACGACAAACACTGAATTACAGGCTCCTGACTTGGGACAGGCACATAAATGTGGTGGGGTTAAACATGTAAGTGGGATCCCATTGTACATGTTTTCAGAATCAGCATATAAAAAAAGTAAATTAGTGAAATGCATTCATAAGACCCAGGTAAGATTATAAAATTGCTTTCAGCTACAATTGATCATCCAAGCACAATCCCAGAGACAAGAAAGCACCAACTATCATGCTAAATGTACATTAGTATCCTTATCTTGTGTCACTTGAAAAGCAATGTTTCTATCAAAAAGATCCATAAAGCACTCTTCACACATTACAACTCATAGATATCACTGCTACTGACCAATCATCATAATAAATCATTCTGTTCAGTACTACATGTAATTGCAATCAACATACATGTACTGAAAAATTCAAAGAATTTGTAAACAGAAAGTTGATGTCAGAGTGACAAAGTCCTCACACATTACAACACATCTGACACTACAACGCTATTTTATCAAATATCAATTCATTCTGTTCAATTGATATTTTTGTCATCACTACATGTACATGTACATAAAATTGAGAAATAAATGGTGAATGAGTCAAAGAGACAACAACCCGACCAAAGAGCAGAAAACAGCTGAAAGCCACCAAAGGGTCTACATTCAATGATTGTAAATGTTTGTCCATATATTCATTCCCATGGATGTCAAACTTGTCTTACATTTGAACTTGACAGTAACAAACAGACATGCTTATTAAATCCATTATAGGCAAGTGCTCCCATTTCCCTTAAAACTTGAATGTTTATCAAACAATTTAGACATCACGGACAGACCAGGATCCTATTTTTTTATATTAACAAGATAAAAACAGATTGAACAAAACATGCACACATCTGGAGATAAGGGGTCAGTTGAAAATAATTACCATAAAGTCATGATCATATGTAGCAAAGTCTAGTAATAATAATAAAAAATAATTAGAATAGATTAATTAATTTAATTTTCACATATTTTGATATATCATCCTAATGATCTTACTTTATATTAACTTATAAAGACATTAAAATAGGTACTGCATGAATTTATAGAGAAGAATATATGGAGCAGGTGCAAAATGTTAATTAATTTTGCCATAGTTTATAGTGAAATGTACAGCCAGTACATTCTGTGGCTATGTCTTGTAACAAGGCCATCATTTTACCCAATGGTTTTACAAGAGACAATAAACAAAATAGGACATGCCATTCTGTATTGAAATATTTATTCAAAGATTTCATAGTTTTTGTCTAAGTGAAGAGTTCAAACTTGATTAAACTTTAACAAGATAGTTTCTATCTAAAAATAAAATTTATATACGTATGCATATTTGACCCTGCAAATATTTAAATAAGGTGGAAACAGAATAAGATTTGGTATTAAAATTATTGCACAGAAGTAATTATATCCAAACTTCATCCATTCAAACGGGTACAAACGTACTGAAATAAAAACAATTAACTTTCCCCAAGAATGCAAGATTGAAGTGAAAATAAGAAGAAAAATATTTTTATATCGAAAATTATACGTTGAAACTGAATACATCAGGATTTGTCTAAGTGTCCTAAGAATATGCTAATTATTAAAGATAAACAAGTTTCATTAATGAAAATGTAAACATTGATGAAAACATACCCATCACAAACGTGTTACCGCTTGATGATACTAGGCAACATGCCGCTGTAAGTGTCCAATCAATTTCCTTCGTTAATGGTAATTTCAACCAATCATTAACAGGCTAAGAACGAAAAATCGTTTCCGGCAAGGGAAGCAACTCTATTTTTGAAAATGAAAGTAGAATGTAAACAAGGGACAGATTGACGAAATGTGTTGATTTTCAGATTGTACCAGCAGTGATAACATTTTCGAAGGCAACTCCACTTTATTAGAAATAGAAAAGTTCGATAAAACCGTCTAATGATATAGTTTTAAATAAGTTTACTTTTATTTCATTGTTCATATAAATGTCAAACTCCTAGATAAAAAATCATTAAATTCTGTATCTGTGGTATCAGGTCCGTTCGCGCCCAATACACGTTCGTACCCAAATTTAATAAATAAAATTCCAGTTGAATAATTAGAACATCAAGATAGGTGTTTTTAATTGATTTGATGTAAATACTGCATGTATTTAGCTTGGTATGAGTTAAAACATTGAAGATTTTAAAAGAAAAACACAAAAAAAATTAACAGCTTGGCCCCTTTGATCTGAAACAATGAAACAAAAAATCATAGCAATGCACTAACCAAAACATGACTAAAATTTAATCAACACAAAAAAAAAATGTTTTCAGTCTCACTTTATTTGTAAACAATGAAATAAAAGTTAGCAATACACTTAACTAGTCCTATAATATAAAACTCTGAAAGTTCATATCATTTACATTCAACGTTTTTTATCAGATATTTTTTTTTTACTACCAATGTTGTTCAACTATCCAAAAAACGTTGAATGTAAATGATATGAACCTTCAGAGTCTTATATTATAGGACTATACACCTAACCAAAACAAATTCTAGTTTCCTTGGCAACAGGAAATATTATAAGGATGGGATATAAAACTGATATTTAAACAAATAGTTGTGCAATTTAAGGGACTCACTATCATTGATTCACATAAAGCTCATTTTATCTACCAAAAACGTGCTTATCCTTCTAAAGACCTGCAGGTATAAATGCAATTGCCAGCAATAGTGCTATGTTATTTTTCATTTTTGTCTAGACCATATCTTTTAGAAGCAGTTGCAGATATAAAAGTGGTGTACATGCATAAGAATGAACAAACATACAGACGTAATCCTCCATCACTATATACCCCCTTGTTTCTATTATCTGTGATATAAAAAGATTTATAAGGTATACAGGTCTTAGGTCTGAATATTCCTCATTTCATTTCATTGAATTTATGTCTTGTTTCATGTAAACAAGGATTTGTATAGTTAGACTTTACAAATCCTTGATGTAAATATTGTTTATTTTTTTTAGGTAAAAATGTTTAATCCTGGTGAAGTTACAATCAGATCATGGTCTGTTTCTTTCTATGACAATGAGAGTAGAAAATGGAAGTATGGTGTGCTGAAACTGACCCCGGAGTATATAGAGTTCCTGGAAGAGGTGACAGAAACAGCACACCCATACATCAAATTACTACATCACTATGCTGTTACAGACATAAAGAAGTCTCTCACAGGATTGGTCTATAGAGCCTTAGTGATAACTTTGGTAGACAAAACAAAATACTGGGTCTCTTCATTAGCAGATCAAACATCTCTTTATAATGTTCTCCAGTATTTCCAACATCAAAATCTCTTCTCAGAAGCAAAGAAAAAATCACAAACTGACACTCAAAAATCATTTGTCCAAACAGAAATGGGTAGGAAACTTCTGCATAGTGTGCATGATTCAGAGAAGGTATTAAATAATGCTGTTACTGTATTGCATGAACAAGGCACACAAATTGAATCATCTTTTGCAACCATGCATGATATTAACAATGATCTTGACATTGCAGACAGTATAGTTTCTGGTCTAGATAGCTGGCTAGGGAAGTGGAAAATACCACAACAGTACAAAAGAGAAAGCTTAGAAATAATTCAAAGCAAAGATTTGCCTACTGAGTTAGACTATGAGATTTTATATACAAAACTTGAAATGGGAAAGATGAATTATCAACACTTGGGAATTTTAAGAGTCTGTATCCAAGGTCTGTTCATTATGACTGAAAAACAGAAGGTTGTGCATAATTTTGATTGGAGAGCTATATCTTTGGTGAAAGTTTTGTCACTTTGTGAAATCACAGTAACACAATATCGGATAGGTCAACAAGATTTGACTTATGACTTTGTGTGTACAAATTTTCTACCTGTGCTTAGACTTCTTGATGCAAAACTGAAAAGTAAAGTAGAGTTTATGGAAGATGTCTTCAAAGAAGAAAAAATGAAGAAAATGAGAAAACAGAAGCCACTTATTGATTCTACAGACATGGCAAAAGGTGAAACAATTTTGGGTTATCTAACTTGATTGGTGTAATACATTATAAATTTTATAATTTGAGAATCTAAGACTAATTATCAGCTTTAATGACTAGAATTAAACATTTCAACTTCCGTTACATCAAAGAGAAAAAAATCATATTTGAATAATTAAAGAAAAATTAGGAAATTTTGGAAATAAATATGACAACCTATACACGTATAGATAGGTTTCAAATGAAGTACATGTAATTTAAGCTTGATTGAGTTATTTCCCTTGGTGTCCATGTTTGAGGGATAAAATGATGGATACATTTCTACTTGTATTCATTCTACCAATATGCAATGCATACAAGTGACTTTAATCTGATAAGAGATCCTTTCTTCGTGGTAGTGATAAATTAAGTAAAGCGAAAAGAATTAAAAAAATATTCAGAAAACCCTCTTTATAAAGTCTAGCAGTCAGTATAACAAGTTGACTTTGTCAGGATTATGAATGAATTCGCACACTTCTGACATGAAAAAAGGGGAAGTTGCTCCTGCTCAAATTTTGTTAAATAAAAACTAACTTTCGTCAAGAATGATCTTAAAAATAGCCAGTAGACATACATGTACAATGTACAGTAGTATACTAAATGAAAAAAAAATAGCTGTATACTTTTCCATTAGTCACAAAAGAGCAACTCACACTTTTACATATAAAAAACCAACACCATCAGGGGATTTCTTAGATTTCTTGGCGTCGTTGTTAACTTTACCAAAATCTTCTCCTCTGAAACTACCAGGCCAAATTTAACCAAACTTGGCCACAATCATCATTGGAGTATCTAGTTTATAAAATCTGTACGGTGACCCGGCCAACCAACCAAAATGGCCACCATGGCTAAAAATAGAACATAGGGGTAAAATGTAGATTTTGGCTTATAACTCAAAAACCAAAGCATTTAGAGCAAATCTGACGTGGTGTAGAATTGTTTATGAGATAATGATGTATCTGCCCTGAAATTTTTTAGATAAATCAGATTGTTGGGTTGCTGCCCATGAATTGGTAGTTTTAAAGAATTATTTCCGTTTTTGGTTATTATCTTGAATACTGTTAAAGAAAGAGAATAAGAGATAAATTGTAAACAGCAATAATGTTCAGCAAAATAAGAACTACAAATAAGTCAACATGACCAAAATGGTCAGTTGACCCCTCAAGGAGTTATTGCCCTTTATAGACAATTTTTAACAATTTTCATTTATTTGGTAAATTTTTACAAAATATTTTCCTCTGTGTAACTGAAGGGCCAACTTTATTATGATAGAAAAAATTGTAAGTAGCAAGAATGTTCAGTAAAGTAAGATCTACAAACACATCACCATCATCAAAACACAATCTGCTGAATGAGTTGCTTAACCTATAATTTTTTTTTCATAGGTGAATTGTTTTCTAAAGTAGACGATGAGAAAACAATTTGTTATAACACAGTCCCTGCATACCTAGCTCAACCATCATCTGTTTACCAGGAAGGTGCTGAAGTTCTCTGTCAGAAACAGATTGTTACAGATGAAGAAGTAGCAGAAATAAGTCAGACTCTACAGAATATTAAATCAGTGGCTTTGTCTACACAACAAGAATTAGACATCCAAATGGACAACATTGAGAAGTTATCAGATAATGTTGACAAAGCTAACCAAAGAGTAAAGGAAACTGTTAGACATATCAATAAACTTACATGAAATGACAACATTGAGAAGTTATCAGATAATGTAGACAAAGCTAACCAAAGAGTAAAGGAAACTGTTAGACATATCAATAAACTTACATGAAATGACAATTTACTGGGTATCTTTTAAACTATTGAAAGGATGGTTCTTTTAACGACAACCTTAATTTAAACTGATCTTCTTCAATTAAAACTGAAAACTGAATCCGAATTGACATAAATAATATTAAGAAAAGCAAAAATAAACTCTCTGGAATAAATGGAAGTTTTTAACGATCTTGATCAGCTATACAATTCTCTGGAGGCAAAATATACTAAAGGGACATTCAAACTCGTAAGTAAAAACCCTGATGAAGCCAGGGTTAAAAAACAATTAAGAACACCAAACAAAACACAACAGAGAAAACCATAGACTGAGCAACACAAAAAGACCAGCAAAAACTGGGGTTAAGTCAGGTGCTCTTGAAGGGTCAGCAGATCCTGCTCCACATGTGGCACCCTTCTTGTTGTTCATTTTAGTACAAACCTGGTAAATTAAGTCTTATTTGTAGATCATGATCATACTTGGGGAAAAGGGAAAGGGGGGTTGTATTGAAGTTACAACATTTGGAACATATCCACCATCATCTGTGAAATGGGTATACCATAATGGTCAATCAACATGTGATGGCATAATTATAGGTAAAACAAGCCCCAGAATAACGTTTTAACTGAGATATTCTGTATGCAGGCACTGCTGGAATGTTGCTACATATACATTTTTTTGTGGAAATGGATAAATTACAATTAGGAAGCTGAATTCATCTCTTTTAACCACAACATATATATCCTGTTGAGTGTTCTGTGTCAAATCTGAAATTAACTTTGCAGTTATAATTGAAGGAAGGTTAGGACTGATGTTGAATATCTCACTTTATTGTCTTGACAATGATGGTAGATAATTATTGTAAAAAACGTAGTTGATAACTTTTAAAAGTTGCTAACAATACATTTGTCTCACTTTGTCTCTAGTCACTAGTGGAGAGTTCTCATTGGTCATCATATTTGTACATATATTATGAGTAACATCATAATAGGACATTTATAATTGCTTTAAAATTTTTGCAAGAATTTAGATATACACATCTGTCAGATAGGATTCAGCTGACAATGGCATCATTCTCACGGTTTATTGGTCAATGTTAAAGTTTTTGTGATTATTTTCTTTAATGCATATCAGTGTAATTTTTGGTTATCATGACTTATATTTTATGCTGCACAATTCCAGAAATGTGTATAAAGCATATATAATAAAAATCTATACGTTTTTACTAGGATATAGTAAGTTTCTTTGTTGAACCCTTCATTTAAGTTCATATCTTAAGAAACCTATTCAAGATGGTAGTTTTATATCATTTCCAAATATTTTGCACTGCATTATTGTCGAAATATGTTAAACCTAACAATATCATAAACAGGTTGAGCTTCCTGTCTTTCCTTAGTCGTGTTTGATAATATTGAAGTTAATCTAGGTAATCGTATGAATGAAATATAAAGATCACCATGACATATAAAAAATAGGAGATTTGGTTACACGCCATTATTCCGACAGCTCATTAGTCCGACAGCCCAAGTGGTCCGACAACCCATTAGTCCGACAACCCATTGCTCCGACAGCCCAAAACTCCGACAACCCATAAGTCCGACACTGATGGTATCAGGGGGAAATAAAATGGGTCTGTCTGTATTATTACGTTTAGATATGTAATAACATATTTTAAGAAATAATCCCGTATATATGTGTTAACTGTTGATATTTATAGCCTTTTTTCTTCTTTGCTGTGAATACCACTGTCACTCTAATATAATTGTAATCAATTTAACTATTGTAAGTTTATTGTCTTAATTTTGTATGCCATAACCATTTAATGTAAATGTGTTTGTGCGAATAAAATATTATATTGTCTATAACATGAGTCTAAGGTAGTTCGAATACTTTCTATATATACTCAATTCGAAATCTGTATATATATAGAATAAAACAGAAAAGAATATGTCATTTTCCAAATTAAAGGATCTTAAAGAGCATACATTTATAAATCAAGAACAACCATTGGTGATACGAGCTACTGAAGACAACCCGAGGATGACAACCCCGCCCAAACATTTCGGTAGACAGGAAGTGTTTGAGTTGTGAATCTGAAAAAGCATCACACAGTATAACTGACTTATATAAATATTGTAATCAAATTTCAGAAATAATTTCTTGTAGTTCCTGAGTAAAATGTGACGACAGTTTTCAACTTGGCTGTCACATGTTATGCGTAATGAATTTGAAAAAGTATCACACGCCACAGCCGACTTCAATTAACCTTTCAGAAATCCTTGTAATGTAGTTCATGAAAAAAGATAGAACGAAAATATTTATGGGACGGATGGACAAACTGACGGATGGACGGTTATACAGAGGACAGCTACAGTGTGCAAAAAAATAAGTTGTGGGGTTATGGAATGAAAAATCAGACATACTGGGGTTTGCATATTTTTTCTTATGAAAGGTCATTATGGGGTTGTTGCCATACCATATGGGGTTGTTGCCAGGCAACCATATGGGGTTGTTGCCATGCAACCATATGGGGTTTGGTGTTGACTGATAATGGCAAAGCTTTTAATGTGTAAACCGTTCTAAATCAATGGACAATAACCGATTTTTACCTTTATTTTATTAACACTTATTAACAAGGTAAATAATTTTCAAAATAAGCGCATATATTTTTAATATTGTGACCCTGCAAATAAGATAGATATCCAATGGAAGAAGATTGGCCAAATAACTATCATGAAAGATATTGATGTTATGCTAACACAACTGCATACCAAATATTTAGTTACTAAAGTGGTTCTCCCTCAATTGATCTAATCGAGAACTAATTAAGTTTCAATAAACAAAGTACAGACAGAACCAACTTAGCTCCATAGAAAAGAATCATGTCTATACAACTGCAAGCCAAATAACGTTTGAGTATCAGAGGGCATCCGGAAAGATTTCTATTGTACAAAATGATTCTACCCTCTTTAAATACAGTATTTTATATATTATTATTATAGTCGTCAGATAAGTTGTCCCACTTAAGCTGGTGTAATCGAAAACTTTGGCATGTCAAGTACTATAAGAGCAAACATTATAGCAATTGTTTTATTTTTGTGACTCGCATGTTAAAATTTCAATTCACCATTTCCTGAAATCATAATTTAATTTGATAATAAAGAAGAGGTATGATTGCCAATGAAACAAATATCCATCAGTTGAAATGAGATGCATATTAGAAATTAGTGGTCACTGTACGACCTTCAACAATGAGAAAAACCAATACCATATAAGCTATAAAAGGCCTCAACATGAGCAATGCAAGACGATTCAAACAAAAAACAAGAGTGGACACACTGAAATGTCTCGCCTGTTCTAGTGTTGATAATATAATTTATGTTGAAAGTATAAAAAGCATTGTTTCCCTTCCACAATTTTGTTCCATGCAAGACAAAATAACTGTCTCACTATGTAATGGCAAAATTTATAAAAATCCAAGAAAGATTAATAATAAATTCATGTTACTAATATCTGCAAAACTGAAAAAAAATAACAAAAAAAATCAATTCAAGACCTTCAAAACTATTGCTATGGCATCTGCCCATCTAATATCATTGACTATTGTATTGTTCCATAAAAATTAACCTCATCAGGAACAAAGATGCAAAATGATCTGTGGGATAATTCAATCTCCATAGAAATAAAACAAACTGGTGTTAATGCGATTATATACCACATATCAATGAACCACGACTGAGTGGAAGGAGCTACAATGTAAATGACATCCATGTAATCGTAATGCAACTGCATACCAAATATCTATGACTTATCATACATACATGGTTCCTGTTAAATTGAGCTTAGCAGAAAAATTGTTGATTACGAAAGAAAAGAAACACTATGTTTCTACTAGGACAATAAGAACCCTTTAGGTCTGAAATTGGCTGAAAATATCAAATTAAAATGTTCACTGAAATTTGTCTGGCTCTACAGCTTTTTATTCCATCAAATTTGTGAATAGGACAACTTTATTAACCGAAAATCTGTCTTGTCAGGTCACCCTCATTTTAATCATTTGTTGTTATACCTAATGTTATGTATTTTGAACCTAATTCAAAGGTCTTCTTTCTGATATGGTCAGGTTTCTTTGTTCCCCTATTGGGCCAGTACAGGGACAGTATTTAGACATGTATGTATACCCATTAAGTATGCATATAAGAAAAAATTGCAGAAATTACTTAATAAATCATGCATAAACTTTCTCAACTTTATTAACAACAGACATTATCACATGATACACATTATACAATACACAAACAAGAGTCTCCTAGGAGCCCGAAATTGCTCACCCTGCCTTCATCACTAATTTATCAAAAATTAACATTTCAAATCATTTTCCTTAAGAGCTTCTATGTTAACTTGCAACCATTTTGAATTTCTGATGGAAACAAAATCTAAATACTTATACCAATAAAGACAATAGGGGAACCTAACCTGTAACCTAATAAGATTAGATGTAATAACCTTGGAATTTAAGAACAAGAGGCTCTCAAGAGCCTGAATCGCTCACCTTAAATTTTTTACTTAAATCTTTCATCAATGATTATTTGGCGTTAAAATTTAAATAAATGTTCTTCGAATCTGTCATATCTTCTTTAACAAAAAAAAATGCATTTTCCCCTATGCTCTATTTTAGCCATAGGGGCCATGTTTCTTGTCATACAAGGAAATAAAATATAAAATGTATGCTAGATATGTACTCTGAAACTCATTATGCCTAAGTTTGGCTGAAATGGATTAAGCAGTTTCAAAGGAGAAGATTTTTGAAGTAAGCCACCATGATTAATAAATTGTGAAAAATGTCTTTAAAGGGCAATAACTCCTTCAGGGGTCAATTGACAATTTTGTTCAATTGGACTTATTTGTAGATCTTACTTTGCTGTCTACAGTTTATCGTTATTTATAAAAATATTCAAGATAATAACCAAAAACTGCAAAATTTCATTAAAATCATCAAATCAGGGGCAATAACTGAAAAACCAGTTACCCCATTCGGCTGAAAATTTCAGGGCATGTAGACCTTGACCTAATTATAACTTTAACTTCTTGTCTGATTTGCTCTAAATGCTGGTGTTTTTGAGATACAAGCCAAAAACTGCATTTTACCCTGTGTTCTATTTTTAGCCATGACAGCCATGTTTTTTTACCAAATAAAAAATAAAACACAAACTTTATTCTAGACACCTTAATGATCATTAAGTGTAAGTTTGATTGAATTTGGTTCAGTAGTTTCAGAGGAGAAGATTTTTTAAAGTTAGCAAATATGATGAACAAATTGTGTAAATTTGTCATTAAAGGACAATAACTCCTTAAGGGGTCAATTGACAATTTTGGTCATATTAACTTATTTGTAGATCTTACTTTGCTGATCATTTTTGCTGTTTACAGTTTATCTTTATCTATAATCATATTCAAGATAATGACCAAAAACTGCAAAATTTCCTTAAAATTACAAATTAAGTGGCAGCAACCCAACAATGGGTTGTTCGATTTATCTGAAAATTTTCAGGCTGATAGATCTTGACCTAATGAACAATTTTACCCCTTGTCAGATTTGCTCTAAATGCTTTAGTTTTTGAGATATAAGCCAAAACCTGCATTTTACCCCTATGTTCTATTTTTAGCCATGGCGGCCATGTTTTTTGACGAAATGGAAAATAAAACACAAACTTTAATCTAGATACCCTAAGGATCATTCAGCTAAAGTTTGGTTGGAATTGGTTCAGTAGTTTCAGAGAAGATCTTTGAAATAGTTTACGACGACGACGGACGCCAAGTGATGGCAAAAGCTCACATTTCCTTTTAGGAAAGGTGAGCTAAAAACACAATATTCATTCTATCAAATTTTCAATGAATTTTAACTTTTAATAACAATACAAAAATGCAATATTTTCTAAGTTCACTGTACCAACTGCATAAACTTCTTATGGATCTGAACATATATTGTGTTTAAGTAAAACTTCTCACACTGGGACCAGTTGTTCAAAGTGATCTATTTTTTTTAAATTAAATACTGTCTTGTACACAGAACAAGACTGAAAATGTGTACACAATTTCTTTAAACAATTAATGACAGTGCATTCTATAATTTGGTGTTGCAATGAAAACAAATTACACAGAAATAATTAGTGCAAATTTTAAACAACTGGTCCCTACTTGCTATAGAAATCATTAGATCATTTTTTATTTTGAGACAAGATATTATGTGGGATTGTTACTGTGATGAAAATTGGCAATGTCACAGTGAATAAACATATTACAGGCAAACATATTTATTATTTTCATACCAAAATACTCAGATATTATAGTTTGAGACAAGTAAACTGGGAAATAAAAATAATCCCATACAGTATTTTAGACATTTAACACCATTAGGACAACAGGAGTAACTTATTTGTAACATTATAAGCTTGAACAAGTCACCTTAGAATTTCAAATAACCTCAATTATTTCAGTCAAATTTTCAAAGATTTTTTTTAGTTGTGGTATAAATCTAATTTTGACAAGTTTACCAAAAACAATAACTGTACCTCCTGTCTATTTGATCTATGGATCTGAAAATTAATTGTGGTAACTTCTCACACTAGGCCCAGTTGTTCAAAGGGAACCATTATTTTTCATAATTGAATACTTTCTTGTTTACAGGGTAATATTGAAAATGAGTACACATATCCATTCTATAGTTTTGTTTTTCAATTAAAAAAAATCAAAAATATGTCGGTACCATGAATGTCCAAATTGCAAATATTAGTTTCTCAAATTAGTAACAGTAGTTTCCATAAAGTTACTTTGGCATAAGGTCCTTGATAAAAGATGCAGTAATTTTACATCATGTGGCATCTGTCCCAAATGGATGAATAAATTTCACACATAAACAAGTTTGAAAAACATTTCTACTACCATAACTGTACACACTAATGCCCTGTCTTCAGCAATTACGTGTAGCAGATATTATAAAACAAAATATACATATAATGTCAATCTCAGTAGACAAGACAAAAAAAATACATGTATAATAAATCTTCACTTTATGACAAATTCTTTTGAGTTTTTTCTCAGAGTAGTAAAATAAACAATAATTTTAACTGTTGCCAAGTCTCACAAAAAAAAATGCCTGTACAAATTTAATCCCAGAAAGCCCATCATCAAATAAAAATAAATCTATACATAAACACAAAAATAACTAAGAGTGCACATGCTGAAATGTTTGGTCTGCTAAACTGATTTAAGGATGATCAGAATTAGCTCCTATGTCTCAAAATAACAAGATTTTATTAAAAGACTATAAACTGATAGAATATAAATAACGGATCTTGAAAAGCATAAAAAATGAAATGTCTTTGTCCTTGTTTAGAGAAATAACCAAAAGGACATTTGTAGGGAAATTTAAGATTTTTCATGCATTTAACATTGTGAACCTTTTCTTAAAAACAAATAAAAAATAACAAGGATTGTATAAGATTTTCAAAAATGGCTTTTAAAACCAAATGTAATAAAATAAATCAAGAAGTGGCACTATATGGATAAAACTAGAGGATTCAAATATCAGACAAAAAGTCAAAACAAGTGTAGCGAAGATCTTTAACTGAATTATATATATAAAGTTTTGCTTCAAGTAAAACAGAAAATTTAATATTATCAATTATCCATGAAAATAAGGTTAATGTCAAGATCAACCCTGTCAGATAAGAGATGTATTCTTAACAATCATTCTATACACCTACTACAGTTGACCTATTGCTTAAAATACATGAGAAATGGATCTAGCAGGGATAAAACTTGGGAAATTCAAGCTGGTAGCACAGACAAAATTGTTCCTAATTGACGTTTGTATTTTTAACCAAATTTTATCAAAATTTAAGTAGCCCAGCACAAAATCTAGGGCCATGGGCGACTGGGCCCCTGCTAAGTTTTATTCCTCTCTAGTCATATTAACTCACTTAATCACTGATTCCTGAAATGTGGTAAAGGTCAGGTTAACCTAGTCTGACAGACACATATATTAAGCAATTAATTTATTACCAAATAGCTGTCCTATTACCAATTTTAACTCAGAATTTTTAAATTGTCATTAAACCATGAAAATGAGGTCAAGTTCACATGTACCAAATATGGATTATCCAGCTCGAAAAACCTTCTAAAATATGAAGCTTTATTCAAAGAGATTTTCTTGTTGCTTCCAGGTTTACAATATTGTTTAAATAAACAGTAAATGTATTCATAATTATATCTTAGGAATTTTATTTCCTTCTCAGACAAAATTACAAAATTTCATATTAAAATATGCAACCAACAAATAATAAAAAAAAACAGCCTTACCTACCCTATGTCAGCGATAAAAAAGACAAGTTTATTAACCTCAGGTGAGCCAATATTTATTTTTATTTATATTTGTCCTGTAAAATAATTTTCAATATTAACCATTATCAACGGTTTTGAGTTTTTGAATCATATTGCTGACTTTCTTCTTGATGTTATCACGCTTTCTTTTGTGGATAAGACCACCATTTTTTTTGCTAATTGAAATTTTTTTTTCAATTTTGGCTTGTTTTGGACATTTCAGTTTTTTAAGATTAACTGAAAACAGGTCCTCTAGTTCCTGGACATCATCCTCTGACCATTTTTGGCGTTGAACTTTGTCTTTTCTAGATTTCTTTTTATCTGAAAGTATGAATATGAATTCCATAAAAGTATTACTTTAACATTCAATTGACTATCACCTGATTTGTTTTCTATGTAGAGCATGATACGGTTAAGAGAACCAAATACGTTCACAAGTTATATAAGCATCTATAAAAACTGGGCTACAAAATTTTCCTTATATTTGAAAAGACAAACAAAAATCAATAGGCTTATTAAGTTAATAGGAAATTTTAATTTGGAGAGTTATTATATAATTTAACTTTTGGTTTAAACATATTGTGAGCTTTTGATTGCTTAATTTTCTAACCCCCCAAAAAGGCCATTTGTTTTTCAATATTGATACATTCAAGGGAAAGAAGATCTACTCAATTCACCTTTCTAAAACAGTTACACAAAATTATTAAACTATAGGTTTAACCATAAAGCGTATAATACAGAATTTTCTGACAAACACAATGAATAACATCCTTTGAAATCAGATAACAAATAAGGGTTTTACATAAAATTATCAATCAGTTCATATGAAAACTTTTACATTCATACCAGGTCTATGTTCTTGAATTGGAATGCTGAAATCAGCATCAACTTCATCGTCATGCAATTCTGGAATAAAGTCCTCTGCTATATTATCAATTCCTGTGTTTGGTGTATCTATATCTGCATCATCTTCACTTACTGCTGATATGTCTTTTTTTTGCGGTACAATATCTGCAGAAAAAAAGTTTCATTATTATCATTTCCATTGGTACAGCATTGATATGACATTACAGCTTTTCAAAATTGATGGCCAAAATATTGGGTGTAATGAACACATACTTGCTCACATTTTGACAGAATTGATGTACTGACCATTTTACCTATTACATAAATGTCACAAGTTTTTTGAGATTGGCACTTTTCAATCTTAAAAGATCAGACCATATACATATAGATTCTACCACTGATTCGATATTTATCCATTCAAGACATTTAAATTTTCTGTCGAGAGTGGATAAATATTATATTACACGAGATTTGGTGGTGGAATCTGTTTCTCTAATGATTTTTGCAGACAATCTTAATTCTTCTTTTCGAACGACTTGCAAAAAGATGTTTTCTTTCTACATGAAGTCATGAGGCATGGTCACCTTTTTTCATAACGTCACAATAAGAATTTTAGAGAAAAGCAAGAAAATTTGACGTCATAAACAAATTTAACCAATGAAGAACTGAGATCATAAATGTCATAAGTTTTTTTAGATTGGCACTTTTCAATCTTAAAAGATCAGACCATATACATATAGATTCTACCACTGATTTGATATTTATCCATTCAAGACATTTAAATTTTCTGTCGAGAGTGGATAAATATTATATTACACGAGATTTGGTGGTGGAATCTGTTTCTCTAATGATTTTTGCAGACAATCTTAATTCTTCTTTTCGAACGACTTGCAAACAGATGTTTTCTTTCTACGTGAAGTCATGAGGCATGGTCACCTTTTTTCATAACGTCACAATAGGAATTTCAGAGAAAAGCAAGAAAATTTGACGTCATAAAACAAATTTAACCAATGAAGAACTGAGATCAAACGAAGCACACGTTGATTAAATAAAAATAATCAACAGGCCAGGATCGATATAAATCAAGTAAGAATTAGAGGAGATGATATATTTAAAAAATTTCAGCAACAAAACATTATTACTTTTTCAAACATAGTTTTTAGAATATACTTCTAAATATCACTTCAAGCCACTGCAAAATTTGAAACCTTTGTAATAACCGTACATGTACTTTTTTTCGTGTGTACTTATTATCACAAACTTGGTATTGCTGATGAATTTGCGATTACTTTATTTCACAGAATTTCCAAAAGTGATTTATATGGTAACTGTATAAATTGTGTACTTATTATCACAAACTTGGTAACTGTATAAATTCATGTTCCCATGTATCTATTTTCGGGAAAATATACCTACCGCAAAATCTGTGAAAATAAATACACCGTGAAAATAAGTACAAATACAGTAAATGAGAGGTGAATAATCAAAATAATATTATCTTAATTTTCTTTAACACTAACTCTTGTTTAGAATATCAAAATAGACGGCTAAATTTAGAAACTTATTTTACAGGAGCACCCAAGATTAACGGATAACCCCTGTTTCTGGGTGAGATTTCTGTTCCTCAATCTTTATTTTTTTATCAGTGTTTTGTGGAACTTTTGGCCTTTTCGTTGTTTTACATTTTTTGCAATTGCTAGGTCAGTTTTTATTCAACTTGTGAGTTTTGAATGACCCATTGGTGTCTTTTGCCCTCTATTTTACAAAATGAATAAAGTTGGTTCACTCTCATTCTTAAAATGAATAAAAGTTATCAATTTCAACGTCACACTATTTGCTGCATTACTGAAATCTTGCCCATATACATATAACGTCCATCTTTAATCTTAAAGACCAGACAAAACCAAGTGTCTACATATACAATCTTAATTTCTAGCACTTGTATCTAATTATAGTAAGAATCAGGAGATGGGTTTCTTTGATGCATTAAAAAGGCCTTGTGTCAGACTTTTCATTATTTTATTTCAAATGATTTACAGCGATACATGAATGTTGATATTCTTATGGAAATTTACTAAATACAGATATATTGACAGTCATTTTGACAGTAGTGAGGGAACTTACTCCCTTTGGTCTACTAAAATTGCATAGAGTTTATCTGAAAATTACCTTCTAGTTGAATATCCTCCAATTTTTTGCCAACAAAATCTTTCACCATACCAAAGTCTTGGATTAACAAAAGTTTTGATACATGAACCCTTTCTATTAAATCACTTGTTTGCCTATAATGGACCCTATGGACATCCATAGTATGTCCTAGGTGATCTAGGATCCATTGACGTTGGTTTTCTGTTATGTCCAATGACTGAAACAAAACAGAAATATATTTTAACACACACCTTTACATTTCTCTACAATCATGACAATGCAGACATCAGAATTTGGCCGAAATTTGCCAGTGGCCCTCAACTTAATATTGTCTATTTTAAACTAATATTGTTTGCATTATTAGTGTCCAAGCACAATTTTTCCACTTAGCAAGTTTTCTTTATACATTTAAGATCTTGTGGCAGTATTTTGCCACATTTACATTTTGTTTTTGATTAGGTATTGATGGAG
Organism: Mytilus trossulus; assembly: GCF_036588685.1. Classification (NCBI taxonomy): domain Eukaryota; kingdom Metazoa; phylum Mollusca; class Bivalvia; order Mytilida; family Mytilidae; genus Mytilus; species Mytilus trossulus. The sequence goes on from NC_086374.1 coordinate 2,807,138, forward strand.
AGAATTGAAACTTAAACTTTAATCTTTCAAAGAATTGGCCAAATATAGTATAAAAGGTATCCAAAATATTATCATAAATAAGCTAAGATTACAACTTAAATTAAAATAGGATTCAAACATTTTAAAGAAAATTTTTAAAATAAGATTTTGTTCTGTTTTCATGGTTTTGTCAATATAAGCTTAAAATGTATTATTAGTTGGCAAGTTGCTAATTCAACTCATTTAAATCATATTTGTGCAACCTTAAAATTAACCCCTGTTTACACATGTGCTTAACGTGTTCAGTTATTAAAAAAAAAAGAATTGTCAACATTTAAAAAGTGAAACAAGGGTGCTGCCATTAAAAACCATTTCATCAACTGATTTGACCCATAAAAATGTATTTGTATACATGTAAAACATTGATTTACAACTTTTAATCTATCACACCTAGAAAATCGGTATTACACATTAGTATGTGCTTGTCTGTTTATTTGTATTTACATTTATATCAGGTCGTAAGATTGTTGGCAGTCATGCATTGCTATTTTTTCTTTTTGGACTTTACGTAATTTGGATATATTTCTAGCATGTTATAAATCAAATATGAGAATTTTAGTCAAATTGGTGATCATTGTTAAAATTTTTATGATGTGTGCAAATTTTATGAAACTAGGCAAGTAACCATGATATACTACTTGTCCGAAACTTAAAACCACATGTCAAAAATTTGTTCTTGCTTAAGAAAGGAGCATGGTCGAAAAGGTCACACTATGACCCCTATTTCTGAAGTTTCCATCAAATTCCAAGAAAAACATGCAAATTTTAAAATTTGTTATTTTCAAATCAGTAAGAAAAACCGGGGGAAAAAATCAAACTAGTTCAGTTTTGCATCGATATATCCATCAAAATGAAAAACTTTCCATTTTAGAATAATAAACTTTTTATTTATGGCCAAAGAGGGCCCTTAAACATACAATCATTCAAATACAATTCCAAATATAATGAAATGTAGCTGATTTCTGAAAGTGTTGCTCCATGGACTGTGCTCTTTTATTTTTTTACCCACAAAAACTTAAAAAAACATGGAAAAGGATGATAAATAAATATATTAGGTTTAAAGTTTATTTATACAGTTACAGTATGTGGCCAAAAGTTTCGTCACTTGTTATTTTGCACTATATATTCATACAAAACTACAATTTTTCAAAAAAATATTGTTGGGTCATTTGCGGTTGGAATTTAATAAACTTGGCACCAAAAGAAGCGGAACTGCACATGCATATTTGTTTATTTAGTTATAATTTTGTTAACAAACTTGCTATATATTACCTAAATAAAATTATTAAAAAATATAACACATGTTCATATCAAGAGAAAAGAAATGCAATTAACAGCAATATCATTACCAAATAACTTTTTGTGCCAAGTTCATTAAAATCTAACAATGAATGCCTTCAAAATATTTTTTTGAAAAAATGCGTTTATATATATATGAAATATATAGCAAAAAAGAAAAGTGACGAATACTTTTGACCACATACTGTATTTTTTATTTTCCCTAATTTCATTTTTGTTCAATGTTTTAAAATTGATGAGATTAAGGTAAACTAAAATATATATTGTGTCCTGGATAGTTTTCTTACAACTGCTACTAAGGTCGTATCCGACTGATTCAACTGAATAAATAATCTGATTGGCAAATATTTTTTAAATGTCTATAGTTAGAAAGGGAAAATACTTAAAGTGTGTAAATTTGTTAATAATGTCAGGGCTGATTGACATGATTTATTTATAAAAAGAGAATTTACTGAAATCAGATCTTTATATTTTAACTTTTATTTTTTCATGCCCATCAGACAAGTACACTGAAGCTTTTACTCGCCAGATGATGATATTTGCTAGTCCCGAGCAATTGGACAGCCCTTAATGTCAAACCAAACCCTGCATTCATCCAGGGTTTTAATTGGCTGTCCCAATTTGGAAAAAAGCTTAATTGTGTGGATGGAAACATATGAGTTTGACTACTACCATCTTGGGCCATAATAAATAATAGGTTTGTTTGCCCAAACGCTACCTACCCAGAAAAAAGCTGCCTACTCAAACTCTTTTATTGTCCTGATTTGAATAAGTTTTTTTTTAATCAAATAGGCATGAAGACTAATAAACATCTGATACTTCAATTTCTTTTTTTGAAAAAGAAAAAAGAAAATGCCTACCTACCTACCCACTGTCTCAACCTTTGGGTAGGGTTTGGGCAAACCAAAATATTTTTAAGTGTGGCCTTGTTTATTATTTTTTTTAAAGTTTCCTTTGTCCCTGATCAGACAGCTCAGATTTTATCTTGATCTAGTCACATGTTATGATTCTGACAGAAAATCAATAATTAGCTGATAGCATTATTTGGGCGTATTGCTTTTGCGCCAATTCTTAAGATTCGTAGTATTTCATTTGCGCCACAATGTTGTATTTCATTTGCGCCAAAATATAAATATTTCTTTTGCGCCAATTTACAGGGAAATTATTTGAAAAGTTAAAATTACAGGCATGACAGGTAAATTATAAAATGAAAATTGAAATATAAATTGAATTTTGAATGTGAGGCTGGTATATTTTTTTTAAAAATAATATCCCCTGGTTAATTATTATGTGAGTGTATTTTCATTCTTATACAAAACTAAGTCAGTTTGTTAAATATTTGTGGGATGTTCATATGTTTTATTTGAAAAATGGATATCATACAGTCGAAAAGGAATAGAGGAAAAAAATAGTTACTATTATATTTGATGACCACACATAGCTGTCGTTTGGAGATTGGAGAAAGAAATAAAATGCTATCTTTTAGAAAAATATGGAATGTACCTTGGATGCGAATTTTCCCCGTCTAGATTATATAAGGACAGTTGCAAGCCTATAAATTTTGAGCTAGATCAGACCTGTTATTTTTACTTTGAAAATTGAGTTTTTATTGTGGTTTTAAGCTTTAAAGGAACGGACCATTTTTTATAGTGCTTTGATTAATATGAATAATATTTAACATTTTGCAAACCCCTTTTATCATAATTTAAACCAGTGTTTATTGCCTTGCTTTTTATGAAGATGTTTTAATATTTTGCAAATACGTTTAAAAATATTAATGAAACTGAATTGTGATGAATTAATGCAATACAAATCTTATTCGATTCTACTTAGTCTATGTTTCATATATTTAATATATTACTATTTACCTGTAAAATTGGTGCAAATGAGAGATTTTATTTTGGCGCAAATGAAATGTCAATTGGCGCAAAAGCAAAACACCTCATTATTTAGCTATCAGCAACAATTGACTAATAAATAAGCTGTTGTATTCTATAATGAAATTGTGTGGTAAAATGGTGTCACTTGTCACCTTAGAATATAGCAAAGCACACTCGCCCAATGAAATGGTAGGATTTGATTTGAGTTGTGAAGCATGAATGTTATTCGTGTTCTAAGAAAGGGATTGTCCTATTGTTTGGGTCTATACTTAATTCAAAATAAAAAAAATCTATAAATGGGTTACAACTGCCCGAAGCACATTTGTCAGATTGATAGGATTAAATTTTAAAAAATTCGTAAGGGTTCCGCGGAACCCAGTGTCTCGCCTACATTTGCTGTAACTCCCAGGCTAAAAAAAATGAGGAAAACAATCAATAAAAATATTCCTCTTGATAGTATCTTTTGATTGTAAGAAGCTTCTGTCCAAGTTTGGTAAAAATTTCAGGATAGTTTATGAATCGAATAAATGTTTTAAAAAATGCAGACTGTATGTAATGTTAACTGGAAGAAAAACTAAGTCCATTTATAAGTAAAATACAGATACACAGGTACCAACTGTTAACAAAATTTCCTTTCTAGATACTAGCTTTTGATCATAAACAAGCTTCTGTTCAAATTTGGTACAAATTTAAAATAGTATAAGAAAGTCATTAAATTTTTTTAAAATTTAACCACAGAGTGAATGTGTTGTTTCCTGGCAGAAAAACTAAGTTCATTTAAAAGTATAATACGGAAAAAAAAAAATTTACTACTGGATACTATTTTATGATCATAAACAAGCTTCTGTCCAAGTTTGGTACAAACCCAGGATAGTTAAAGAAAGTTATTAAAATTTTAAAAACTTTAACCACAGAGTGAATGTAATGTTTCCCCGCAGAAAAACTAAGTCCATTTATAAGTAAAAAACAGAAAAAATGGAATTTTATTTTTTGCGATCTTTACTTCTGGATACTATCTTATGATCATAAACAAGCTTCTGTCCAAGTTTGGTAGAAATCCAGTATAGTTTAAGAAAGATATTCAAATTTTAAAAACTTTAACCACAGAGTGAATGTAATGTTTCCCCGCAGACAAACGAAGTCCATTTATAAATAAAAAACAGAAAAAATGGAATTTTATTTTTACAAAATTTACTTCTGGATACTATCTTATGATCATAAACAAGCTTCTGTCCAAGTTTGGTAGAAATCCAGTATAGTTTAAAGAAACATATTCATATTTTAAAAACTTTAACCACAGAGTGAATGTAATGTTTCCCCGCAGAAAAACTAAGTCCATTTATAAATAAAATGCAGAAAAAATGGAATTTTATTTTTACAAAATTTACTTCTGGATACTATCTTATGATCACAAACAAGCTTCTGTCCAAGTTTGGTAGAAATCCAGTATTGTTTAAGAAAGTTATTAAATTTTCAAAAACTTTAACCACAGAGTGAATATTTGTTGACGCCGCCGCCGACGCCGACGGAATGTAGGATCGCTTAGTCTCGCTTTTTCGACTAAAGTCGAAGGCTCGACAAAAAGAAACTAAATAATCAATTTTTTTATAATCATGTTTTAATACCTGCATCATTGTTGCCATATACTTCCTCATGTTAGACGTTTTAACAAGGTTTGGCAACTTTAATCCTGCTTCCTTTTTTACAGCACCAATGGCATCATAGCCCCTAAAAACACCTGCATCTGCAAAAAAGCTGTATTCAATAGCAAATAATTCCAATATTAATGGTAACAATTTTTGTTTCATTATTCAATATCAACCAAAATGGTTTAAATTATCATCCATGGAGATCCCTGAATTGCTTCAAGCTATTCAGTTTAGGAGTTGTCCAAATTTTGCTGGAAGAGTCTAAAAAACAGGACAAAATACCAAAAACTTTTTTTTATTAAAAAAATTTCAAGATATTATATTGTGGGTGGAATAGACAACAATTTTTCAATTTCGTTAATCTATACATATTTTGAAAGGATGGTTTTGATATTGATAATGCAATAAAATATTATTTTTTCAATAATGTGAATATTTCTTACAACTGTGAAATTCTTTTTTTAATGGTTTACTGTGACCTCAACTTGACATTTTCAGGTATTTAATAGCAACATACATGTATTTTTAATATACATGTACATGATCTGTTTGTGTACATGTATTCATTTGGGCAGTATAATGTCCAATTGTTGGTACATTGTATAACAAGGTTTAATGGCTTGATAATTGTTAACTTTAACACCTCTGTGTACCCACTCAGAATTTTATGAATTATGTTGATATTTATAAAATCTGTCAGTTGAACTATTTTCATTATAAATAATTAGTTACTAGTAACATTGATGATTTTATGGGTGAAAAATGATTTTCAATTATGTTAACATCACAATTATGACCGAATCACATGCTCATTGGCTTCTAGGATGACTTTTGTGTATTTGATAGTACATGATAAATGATAGACCGCCCCTTATCAATCAGACTTTGCCCAAATTTGAATAGCAATAACAACAGGAGTAATACAGATGCACATTGTGGATTATCCCTGGTAGTGTTTGTAACTAGGCAATAATTTCCTTTATCGATTTAATTTAAAGACTTTTCATAATGGATTTAAATTTAACCATTCAGTTAATCCTTTCTCCTTTCCAGACGCAAATGTTGAAAAACAGTAAAGAAAAAAAATATCTTACAAGACATGAAAAATAAATATACATTTCGGCTTACTAAAAATATTTCCATAATGTTTAATATAAGTCCCAAACATTATTGCTCAGTTGTTATGCCATCCTCGGGATTGTCCATTTCATTACACTACTTTGCGTAAATTTGCTTGACAGGACTGTACATATGTATATACACAAATTAGAAACAAACAATTATTAAGCAGGTATTGTTTATTATGAAATAAACAAAATATGCTACTTGGTGCAACATAAATAGTATACTTACTGGAATTAGCAAACAAATATTTCGAAGGAGGTATTCCAACTTTGAGTCTAATAGAGTCATTTGACAGGTATTCCAACACATTTACAGCATCCTTTGGGATAATAACCGGAACCGCCTTGCCACCCTTTAAAATAAGAAGACAAGACTTCACCACAAAATAATATTTTTTTTTCCTATTTAATCAAATGGAATTGATCTGATGAGTTAAGCCCTTTTCAACTGATTTTAATAGTTTGTTCTGATATCTTACTGTTACACCACTGTCCCAAGTTGGGAGTCTGTAACTCAGTGGTTGTTATTTGTTGCTGTATAACATATTTGTTTTTCGTTTATTGTTTTGTACATAAATCAAGTTGTTAGTAAAATATTAGTTTTTTTAAATTATTTTACATTTGTGATTTTGTTCATAGCTTACTTTGCTGTATAGTGTCTCATTAGCAATCATACCAATGTATCTTCTTATTTTTATATATGATTAATTTTGTTTTAACAGCATACCTTCCCTCGAATCATTACCACCTCCTGCGTGTTAAGAAGCTCCTTTTCAAACTCTGTGAGCTCATGGCTCATTTGCAAAGCCACTTCATCTGGGGTACTTTTTCTCCTCCTGTAATCCGATAAACTGAAATTTAAGAACAATTTCTATTAGCTGGATATTCAGTTGTATAAAGTTACCAACTAGGCATTTGTAAGTTTTAAGACCTATATTATATTAGGCTATTACATTGTACATGTTGTAAGCAGGAAATATTTGGAAGAAAGTTATATATTTCATAGATAGTCCAGGCTATGAAAACCTTAAAATATTTATATCAGTTCTACCTACATGTATCTACCAAAAATTAAGGGGACAAGCCCAAACATCAGGGATTGAAACATTTAAACTCCAGCTATTTTTTCTACTCTGAATGGTAGTGACAGAAATTTGATAATGAAATCATAAAATAATTTTACTAAATGAAGTCCCAGTAGACAATGGTAGAGTATTAAGAAAATCCATACATTTACAATAGAACAGGAATGCACAGGCTAAAATGTCTCGCCTTTTTAACTTATCATTGAATTTATATTGAAAGTCTGTAACATGAAGGTTTTACAATAAGTATCACATAAACATAACATTATCATTAACTAAATATAGTTGACCTTTAACTTATAGTACTTGAAAAAACTGAACGAAACACAAAAACTTAACATTGACCATGTTGACCAATGTACAATGAAAATGAGGTCAAGGTCAGATAATACCTGCCAGACAGACATGTATACCTTACAATCATTCCATATGCCAAATATAGTTGACCTACTGCTGAAAAACAGATCAAAATACAAAAACTTAACATTAGCCAATGAACCATGAAAATGAGGTCAAGGTCTGATGAAACCTGCCCAACAGACATGTTATTAGATTACAGTCATTCCAAACACCGCATATAGAATAAGTTATCCTACTGTTTATAGTATTTGAGAAATGGACCTAATTATGTAACTTTAACCTTGATCACTGATCCATGAAATTAGGTGGAGGCGTTGCAAAGAACTCATACACCAAATATTACTCATAAAAAGTGAGAAATTCCCATTACAAAAAAAAATTTTGTTCAAGCAGTTGCTGAACCATGAAAATGAGGTCAAGGACTTTGTAAATATTACAGGCCAAAACTTTGTAACATAAGGTATCTGCAGACAAGATATGAAGCATCCAGGTCTTCTACCTTCTGTAATATGCTTTATATAAATACATGTAGTTTATGACACCACTGGATAGTTATACCTGTCTTGCATACTGCGTCGGGGGCAAGACAAAAATGATGAATTATTTCTATTTAGATTGTCTAATCAAAAAAGTTATGCCTACCTTCTAGGAGCACCCTAGGTTTTGTTGTATTATTTCTGATGTTTAAAGTGCTTGTCATACATGTGTCATAGGTAACTGTCTGTTGAATAGTTTTACTTTAATAACTTTTTTTTTTAAATAAATCAGGCCATTTTCTTTTTAGAATGGATCAACATTTTGTTTTCATATGGATTTTTGGCAGACTACAAGGTACATGTGCATAGGTTAGTTTAACTCATTGTTGAAGGTCATATGGTTATAAATATAATCTGTTGTTTTCATCCATATGCCATTTGGTCTTTATTGGATAGTCGTCTCACATTGGCAATAAACCACATCTCCTTATCTTATTTATTTCTATGGTTACAGCTGTTCAAGTGATAGATTTTACGGAGAGGAGGGAGCTAGATGGCACTTTTTATTATTTAACCCTGTAATGCATTAAATTTTTATTTCATTATTTCCTATAACTGTCCTATTCCTATTTTACCAGGCTATCTTTCTAAAATAATTGGACTGATCAAATTTTATAAGAAAAGCCTTTGAACAGACCCCTTCCCATTTTACAACCAATTTTGGAATAGTCTGAACTATATTATATACTCACTTTAAAGCTTGAACTTCATGACATCTTCTTCTATTATACAATGTAATCCTAGCTAAAGCAAGAACAGCAGCCTTTCTAAATATCTTGTATGCAACATCCTGCAAGTCCAATTTATTAAGCTCTTCCACCATAAAAGAAACCATTTTTTGAATGTCTTCAGGTAGAGGAAGTTGCTTAATAATATTAAAATTTCTTTCTGCTAGAACCATTCTTGCTAGTTTTGTCACTTTCAAGCTCCAACTCATATTCACTAGTGTTAAAAAGTTTTCTGCTTGGGATTTCTTTAGATCATCACCTTCCACTAAAGCTTCACCAAGTTTTGCAGAAGCCATACGTTTTATGTCATATCCAAGTTTTATTGCATTGCTTGGGCTATTCAAATCTTCTTCATCATTTACAACTTGTTTACTACAAATCAATGCAGCTTTGGCAAAATATTCATAATATTTTGCTTCTATGAACTGCTCCATTGAATGTTCCTTCAAACCTGTGATGCTTCTTAAAGAAGTCAGAAGCTTGGCTGCCAATCTCATCACAGAAGATGTATAGTATTTCCTCATTATACGATTGCCCATGTTAGACAGCATCCATTGATTTCCTAATGATATAATTAGTTTGTCATTTTTTGCAACCTTTGAGACTTCATCTATGGTCATTATACTAAAAACCTCTCTGACTAAAGCAGGACTAGCCTCATCTGAAATTCTTCTAGATATTATCTGAGACTGGGTTATCAAACTAGCCTTACTTTGTTTCGTTCTACTATAATTACCAGGACAATTTGATTGATGCCTTTGAAAATTTGATATTAAAAACCACCCAAGACATGATGGACACGCTCCATACTTTTCAATGTCAAAAGATCCGGACGTTAAAATTCTACGGGCCAATATGATTTCTCCGGTTTTACTTTGATTGACTTTCATGTTATGTTGATGACATCCTTTTAATCTTAACAGATCAATCATTCTTTTTCTATCTTTCATAATTTTCTTTTTTTCCTCAGAACTACTGTTTGAAAGATCTAGTTTTATAATTTCTTTAACTTCTTGTTCTTCCATATGTTTAGTAGACAATATATGGTGGGAAAAATTAGTCTGCATTATGCCACAAAATGGACAGGGGTGGTGGGAATTATATACCCTCTCTGTTTTCTTCATTTTACCCGTTTTAGTAAATTCATTTTTTTTCACACCCGTAATGTATAGTTCCTTGTGTTTAACATCTCTTATAATGATATCTTCATCTATTAAGTCGTCATCTTCAGAATCCTCAGAACTCAACTCAATTTTGCCAACTGAGCACTGCAGCTTTGGGAGTACAGGATATTGTTCACTTGTCTCACTGTTGTTATCACTGTTGTTATCACTGTTGTTATCACTGTTGTTATCACTGTTGTTATCACTGTTGTTATCACTGTTGTTATCACTGTTGTTATCAATATCATAAACCAACTCACATGTCTCATTACTGACTTTCGTTCTTTTGATACTACATGTACCTTCAGCTGGAGGATCAACTTCCATATCAGAATCTGTGTACCTTCAAAACAAATTAAGTGTTATAAAAAAAAATGTGAATATAAATTTCATACAATACTGGACTTTTAAAATTTTGTCACTCAAAATACAGACTGGAATATACTATTTCGCAAGAATTTTTCATATGACTGGTTGAATGGCCTTTTAATAATAATTTACTCAAATCAAACATGTTTAAATCCCTTATCTATCCTGTGTGCCATCATGGTCATATATATATATATGTGAAATTTCCAGGCTTATGGTGTAAAATGTCGTAATCAGAAAAATATCAATGTTAAGTTTCGTCGCGTGATCTGTCACCAGTTAATGAATGTACAATTCTTTCATGCGGTAAATGCTTTTTTTTAAACTGTAATAGTAAATTTGATTATATTGAGATATATACAAATATTATCAAGTCAGGGATTTCGTTTATACCATAAATTACTAAAACTTTTACTAAATTCTGTCATAGATACAAAAATTTGATTAGTAAATTTGGTTGTACCTGTAGAAAACTAACTAAAAACTTTTAATGTGTACCACTTTTGATAAGTATTTAGTATTGCGATAAATTTTCACTTCCGCCATCTTACTCTGAACAACAAAATCATTATATGACTTCCACAGATATATAGACAATACATTTTCACCTCTAAATCTGTACTCCAAACAACAAAATTATTATATTTTAATTTAAGCTTGTTGGAGGTGGTTCATACATGTTTTTTCATTTCTCTTTTTTTATATAGATGAGACCATTGGTTTTCCTGTTTGAATTGTTTTACACTGGTCATTTTGGGAGCCTTCATAGCTTGCTCTTCGGTGCGAGCCAAGGATCCATGTTGAAGGTTGTACTTTGACCTATAATTGTTAACTTAAAATATACTGTTACTTGGATGGAAAGTTGTCTCATTGGCACTCATACCACATCTTCTTATTTATATGAAAAAAGTAGATTTTTTGCGTAAAAATTAATAATTTATGATAAAATAAAGTTTAGAATCAAATTCTTATTTACACCATTTATCTTTTAGATTTCTTTGCATTGATCTGAATTAGAAATAATTCACAAAAAGGCCTAAAAACATTGTGGTAATTTTTCAATGCCTTAGTTTCCAGATCGCTAAAGGGGTTAACTGATTCGAAAAATAAAGATAATTTAAAGTGTTTCACTGCCTTGTTGTTTAGATCCACAAAAAAAATCGTTTGACATTTAAATTCGTTCACACATGTGTATATATTTATGCATAATGTACCTAATTCTCTTCCATCTTCTCTTTTTACATTTTTTCCCATCATCTACATCCATGACATCATGTCCAATGATTTCCTACAAAAGCAGAGTCTGTAAATAATATGTCCAAAAAAAAATAGTCATCAAACTGATATGTACTGATAGTAATGCAACTTGATAGAAAACATCATTGATCTATCACAAAAAGTTCATATTAAACCGACTTGAAATTTTAATCAAAGACATTACAGATTAAAACTTGTGCTTTCCTGCAAGTTCTAGGAAATATCAAAATTTGAAAGAATGACGAAGTTTCTATGTCTGGATGAATGAGAAAAGTCCACAAACAAGTCAATCACGTCAATACACGATGGTAATAGAAGGGAGCACCATTACAATATGTGTATAATTTTGTATAAATTTTAAGGGATTTAAGTTGAAAAAACTTAGTTTACACAAAATCTTGAATGTCTATGTTTACAGTCTTGAAAAAAGGAGGGGAGGGATCCTGTTATAGTTCCAAAAGCATGATAATGACAGGTGCACAATTCCAATATATGTACAATATTTTTGAAATATAAGGATAAAGATGGAAAACTAATGATGGGGAAGTTTACTGTATGGCTTATAACTCAAGTTTGTTTAATTTCATACTTGTAGTCATTAAGTTTCATTAGAGGAACCATAACTGCATAAACATTTTTGATCTTATATTTTACCTGTATCTCATCCTTTGGAAAATTCAAAGTATCATCTGCCAAAGTTTCTGTTTCTATCACAGCTTCTGCCTCATAAACCACTTCATGATTATCATCTGTTGGTCCTTTGGTTTCACCTTTAAACATTGATATTTGTTTGATTTCTGTAAACTTAAAAATACCATGTTCTTGTTCCTCAATAAAAACAACAGTAGAAGAAGGAGTATCAGATTCTTCATCTTCTGTCTGCTTTGTCCACTGCTGGGCTAAATTTTGCATTTCTCCAAGAGAAAAGGTATATACATTTCCCCCTTTAGGAAGCTCAGTGTTGTGTTCAGATCTCTGTTCTTGAATATCCCTAACATGTGTATCTTCTCCAACTGTTATAGGAAGCACAGTGTTGTGTACAGATCTCTGTTCTTGAATATCCCTAACATGTGTATCTTCTCCAACTGTTATAGGAAGCTCAGTGTTGTGTACAGATATCTGTTCTTGAATATCCCTAACATGTGTATCTTCTCCACTTGTTATAGGAAGCTCAGTGTTGTGTACAGATCTCTGTTCTTGAATATCCCTAACATGTGTATCTTCTCCACTTGTTATAGGAAGCTCAGTGTTGTGTACAGATCTCTGTTCTTGAATATCCCTAACATGTGTATCTTCTCCAACTGTTATAGGAAGCTCAGTGTTGTGTACAGATCTCTGTTCTTGAATATCCCTAACATGTGTATCTTCTCCAACTGTTATAGGAAGCTCAGTGTTGTGTACAGATCTCTGTTCTTGAATATCCCTAACATGTGTATCTTCTCCAACTGTTATAGGAAGCTCAGTGTTGTGTACAGATCTCTGTTCTTGAATATCCCTAACATGTGTATCTTCTCCAACTGTTATAGGAAGCTCAGTGTTGTGTACAGATCTCTGTTCTTGAATATCCCTAACATGTGTATCTTCTCCAACTGTTATAGGAAGCTCAGTGTTGTGTACAGATCTCTGTTCTTGAATATCCCTTGTATCTTCTCCACTTGTTATAGGAAGCTCAGTGTTGTGTACAGATCTCTGTTCTTGAATATCCCTAACATGTGTATCTTCTCCACTTGTTATAGGAAGCTCAGTGTTGTGTACAGATATCTGTTCTTGAATATCCCTAACATGTGTATCTTCTCCACTTGTTATAGGAAGCTCAGTGTTGTGTACAGATCTCTGTTCTTGAATATCCCTAACATGTGTATCTTCTCCACTTGTTATAGGAAGCTCAGTGTTGTGTACAGATCTCTGTTCTTGAATATCCCTAACATGTGTATCTTCTCCACTTGTTATAGGAAGCTCAGTGTTGTGTACAGATCTCTGTTCTTGAATATCCCTAACATGTGTATCTTCTCCAACTGTTATAGGAAGCTCAGTGTTGTGTACAGATCTCTGTTCTTGAATATCCCTAACATGTGTATCTTCTCCACTTGTTATAGGAAGCTCAGTGTTGTGTACAGATCTCTGTTCTTGAATATCCCTAACATGTGTATCTTCTCCAACTGTTATAGGAAGCTCAGTGTTGTGTACAGATCTCTGTTCTTGAATATCCCTAACATGTGTATCTTCTCCACTTGTTATAGGAAGCTCAGTGTTGTGTACAGATCTCTGTTCTTGAATATCCCTAACATGTGTATCTTCTCCAACTGTTATAGGAAGCTCAGTGTTGTGTACAGATCTCTGTTCTTGAATATCCCTAACATGTGTATCTTCTCCACTTGTTATAGGAAGCTCAGTGTTGTGTACAGATCTCTGTTCTTGAATATCCCTAACATGTGTATCTTCTCCACTTGTTATAGGAAGCACAGTGTTGTGTACAGATCTCTGTTCTTGAATATCCCTAACATGTGTATCTTCTCCAACTGTTATAGGAAGCTCAGTGTTGTGTACAGATCTCTGTTCTTGAATATCCCTAACATGTGTATCTTCTCCACTTGTTATAGGAAGCTCAGTGTTGTGTACAGATCTCTGTTCTTGAATATCCCTAACATGTGTATCTTCTCCACTTGTTATAGGAAGCTCAGTGTTGTGTACAGATCTCTGTTCTTGAATATCCCTAACATGTGTATCTTCTCCACTTGTTATAGGAAGCTCAGTGTTGTGTACAGATCTCTGTTCTTGAATATCCCTAACATGTGTATCTTCTCCAACTGTTATAGGAAGCTCAGTGTTGTGTACAGATCTCTGTTCTTGAATATCCCTTGTATCTTCTCCACTTGTTATAGGAAGCTCAGTGTTGTGTACAGATCTCTGTTCTTGAATATCCCTAACATGTGTATCTTCTCCAACTGTTATAGGAAGCTCAGTGTTGTGTACAGATCTCTGTTCTTGAATATCCCTAACATGTGTATCTTCTCCACTTGTTATAGGAAGCTCAGTGTTGTGTACAGATCTCTGTTCTTGAATATCCCTAACATGTGTATCTTCTCCAACTGTTATAGGAAGCTCAGTGTTGTGTACAGATCTCTGTTCTTGAATATCCCTAACATGTGTATCTTCTCCACTTGTTATAGGAAGCTCAGTGTTGTGTACAGATCTCTGTTCTTGAATATCCCTAACATGTGTATCTTCTCCAACTGTTATAGGAAGCTCAGTGTTGTGTACAGATCTCTGTTCTTGAATATCCCTAACATGTGTATCTTCTCCACTTGTTATAGGAAGCTCAGTGTTGTGTACAGATCTCTGTTCTTGAATATCCCTAACATGTGTATCTTCTCCAACTGTTATAGGAAGCTCAGTGCTAATTTCATGCTTTTTATTGCAGGCCCAATTTATATCTGTGATAAAATCAAAAGTGCTTTTTGGTCTTTTTTTCAATGCACCTGCAAAAGAAAGCAATGTATATGACATGTTTATAAATACGAAGTTGTGGTATGAGTGCCAATGAGAAAACTCTATGTATGAAAAGTTAACAATTATAGGTTAAAGTACAGCCTTCAATACGGAGTCTAGGCTCAAACCAAACAGCCCCTAAATGACTAGTTTTAACAATTCAAACCTGAAAAACATTGAAAATATCTACTCTTCCCATGAAATTTTTTCACAATAATAAGTATTATAGTATTGAAACTATTTTGTATACTCTCTTTTACAAGAGTGGAGACACTGAAATGTGTCGCTGTTCTTGTGTTCATAATAGAATCAAATTCAAAACAGCTTGGACTAGGCCATATCTTGGCACGCCCATTTCATCAATTGACTTGGTCAGATTAGGTGAGCGGTTGTCTGTAACGCCCACTTATCACGTTGTAGACTTTTAACTGGGGGTCGCCAAAGGTTTTAACGCCTAAATCAAATAGTTGATTATAATTCGAAAACTAGTACAGGAATAAACCTTGTTGTTTGATTTATATTTGGTACTATAGTCCCAGTTTATATTGAATAATTAAACATTCTCTAATTGGGGCTTTAGTTATATTTCGAAAAACATTTTTCGCCCGTTCGATCCTTGTAAGCAAAGTATGGAAACAGTTGCTGTATTATAATCATTTTTAACAAATAAAATGCTCAGCTGGACACAGCTTGATACAACACTGGGGTGTTGAACCCTTAGGTAGCAATAAACAGTTAGCACTTGATGATAAAATTGAGCCTCTAAGTGCTGAACCATGTACATGTATTTTGAAATGGATATATGCAATCTTACATCAATGCCCCAACATGTATATATATTCAGAATGCTATTTCCCAACAGATTTCAAATCATGCAATAAAAGGTTAAAAATAAATTACATAAGTTCAGTACCCTTGGAAACATTTGGTGTTTGTTTTGTTTTTTCTTCTTCAAAATTTGCTGTCACAACAACTCGTTTGGGCGTAAAAAAATATATATACTAGAATTTCAATGAACCTCAGACATACATGTTTTCAAGCAAAAAGTTTAGACCTTTAAGAAAATGAAATAAAAATTGGGGGTCAATCACCTCTTTTTCCCGCAATTGAACTTTCAAGTTCGTGTCAAATTCTCACCCCTCAAAAACTGTCAACAAATGCGGATATAATTTCAGTCATTGCTGGACTAGACATGTGTGTACATGAATATGAACCCGAAATTTACACTTCTACTGAACAAAATATGGCTCAATCTCTTCCCTGGAACCATACCTTTCCATTAAAACCACTTTCATAGCAATATATAACAGCCTTCTTAATTTTTAAGTTCTTTTACCCCAGTATTTTATTTTATAAAAAAAATCCACCGTGGCCATAATGCGAAACTAACTGTGCTAACTGTTTATTGCTACCTTATTAGTTGAGGCAAGTGTGAAAACTACTTTTAAACTTGATACAGCTCTGAATTTGGATTGTGATTAAATATTTGACACAGAATCGGTTTCTGACACAGAATGAATATTGTCAAAGAACTGAAAATTTTGAAATATGACTTTTACCTATTACGGTCTAAAGTAATATCCAAAATTTAATTTCTAAATACTTGGTGAGTGGTGAGATTTAGTATTTCCAAGTATATCAAGAATTTAATTTTTTTTTTTAATTTATTGATGGACAAAATTTTTAAAAGGGTTCGCTTCATAATAATTTTTTCTTATAAAGAAGTCTTAATTGAAAACATATATATAATTTTCATTGAACATTTGAGGTTAAGGACAACAGAAAAATGTGCCATGCAAGAAGGAAACCAGCATCTGTATCAAAATATCTAATATCCACTACTAAGTCTTCTTCCTTCTAAAATATAATGCATAATACAAAAAGTTAACACTGTACAACTGGATAAGATTCTTATGTCTTGTAAAGTAAGACAAAAATTATCACACAAGGACAGAAATAAGCACTTATAAGCACTGAGGCTATGGAGGCCATTGACAAATATTTGAATTTTTTTCCTGGAATTCTTTTGAATGTTCCAAATATTATGATATTGTTTTGGAAATGTTTTCCACAATTTTGCTTTAGTGTTTTTACAATAATTGCAAGTCTTATTTCTATCCCTGTAACATGCAAATTCAATAGAAACAAAATATCAACTTCTTTTGAACAATAATAATTACTAATTCCTGTGTTTTTCCACTGACTCATGTCCCCAGGGAATGGACAGACATCCTCTAAGTTTACTATAAAACTGTAAATATGAATATATTCTGTCAAATTTGTATATAAATTTAAAATCTCTCACTATATATATATAATTCCATTAGATGTATGTTTTATTATAATACGTTATTCTGATTGGCAAACTGCAATCTCGCGTTATTTCTTAATCACCTTCATTACACAATAAAATTCATCATTCATTATAACATGAGGTCCCACAATTAAGTGCATAGGTAAATTAAATAAAAATTGTCCCTCTTAATCATTACCTCCAGCTCCAAAAACCAGCAAATAGAACCGAGGTCCTATTCCATTATTCCATGCAATCATGTTTTCATGATCCTAACTTCATTGGGGTGTAAAAGCTTTGATCGTGCACACATTTTTAGAATGAAGCGCTTTCACGCTTCATACAAAATGTACTTTGGTCAACGCTTTTATACCCCAATGAACTTACAAAAAGAGGCATTCAATTCTTAAAATATGTATGGCACTTAAAACCAAGAGTTTTATGAATATTCCTCTCAATCAAGGTTGGGCCCTCAATACTCCATGACTGGTCAATTGAACATTTCAAGATGAATTTCACTATAATGATTGTATTAATATTAATGAAATGAAAGAACAGAGTTCCAATATTCCCAGCATATAAAAGTGCAAAGACTAGAAACTAAATTTCATTTTGGGTTCTTTTTGTTTTAAACTTCTTATAAATATCTTAGTCTTACATGAAATATAGGCAAGAGATCACTAATTAGTATCCTGTATATTTTCTTTTTCCAAGGAGCACAACTTAAGGTGAGAAAACTAAAATAGTCTATATATATACTGCTAGTCAAATGTTCGGACTCCTTGTTTTTTACCCCTACGATACAGTGTAAAATATTTTGCTCTGTAACAGATCATTTCCAATATTTAAGCAGAATCTAGATTTCTTTTCTTATGATTTGAGACCTAAATAATACCAATGCAAATATAAGGTAAAAGTCTGAGTCAGCCTGTTCTGTTTTTTTTTTTTTTTAAATCAAATACTTCATAAAGGACTTCCATAACCAATCAATATTTTAACTTGTTTTGTTCCTTTATAAATGCTCTTTTTACTTATATCAATTTAGAATTATAGATTTTTTTTTAATTTCATGCTAGTACATCCTTTAGACCAAAAAATCTGCTTAAATTTTTATAACTGATGATTACATTGGATCAACATATTTTTTAAAAAGATTTAAATATTAAAATGAAATCCATGAGGGTCTGCCATTGATAACAACAGCACCATGCCTTTTACATCCTGATCATCTATCATGTCTATTCATGCTATTGTTGTCATTTAAAATACCTCATTTCACCAGTGACTGTACCATTGATCAACAAGATTTTTGTTTTAGCAGGTGACTAACTTGAATAACACACCTAGCAGTCTGCACAGTTAGCCACTAGTCCAATGCCCCCGACTAGTAAAATTTTATTCTGACTAGTAAGTTTTTGCAAAACTTTGTTAGGACCAATAAGAAAAATGTCAGAATATTGGTCTTCAGACTAGTAGTTGAAAAAGTTTTTGGTGCAGACTGGCATAGTGGATGTTTTAACAAAGATGTTGTACCATATTCATGATATTGGTGCTTACCATGAATTGTCTGAGTGACAAAACACCTCCACTTTCCCGTCGCTAGATCTAATAATCTCGCCGGGCCACTTCATTTTCTTAGGTATTCCTGCCAATGATGTCCAGACAAGGCAACCAGGCATGAAGATGTCCTTCTTATTCTTTTTCTTTCTTCCCATTTTGGTTTTAATCTGTTAATACATAAGAAATAAAGGAGAGTCAGACATTTTTTTGTTGTTGAACCGAATAATCCATACCATATATTTAAAGATATAGCATATATATATATATGTACATGTAGCTAAGTATTATTGTGGCCTTCTTTGCACCTTTTGCATTCAGTTGATTCAGATAGGAAGACTTCTGACAACAGTTTTCAAAGACAGACAATGTTCCAAGTTTTGACAGTTTTTAGGTGTCATACCAACAAATCATAGTACATGTCATCACATCTGGTTGCATACAAAAATAGGTAAAAAAAAAATATTCCCTTGAACGTGATACCAATATACGACCAAAAAATTAAAATTTTTGAGGTCGTATAAAAAACAATTTATAATTCTGGGGTTACTTGTCTGTGATTGTGAGGTTTTTATCTAATTCATCATATTAAATAATAATCTATATTTCTGGGGTTACTTGTCTGTGATTGTGAGGTTTATATCTAATTCATCATATTAAACAACAATCTATATTTCTGGGGTTACTTGTCTGTGATTGTGAGGTTTTTATCTAATTCATCATATTAAATAATAATCTATATTTCTGGGGTTACTTGTCTGTGATTGTGAGGTTTATATCTAATTCATCATATTAAACAACAATCTATATTTCTGGGGTTACTTGTCTGTGATTGTGAGGTTTATATCTAATTCATCATATTAAATAATAATCTATATTTCTGGGGTTACTTGTCTGTGATTGTGAGGTTTATATCTAATTCATCATATTAAACAACAATCTATATTTCTGGGGTTACTTGTCTGTGATTGTGAGGTTTATATCTAATTCATCATATTAAATAATAATCTATATTTCTGGGGTTACTTGTCTGTGATTGTGAGGTTTATATCTAATTCATCATATTAAATAATAATCTATATTTCTGGGGTTACTTGTCTGTGATTGTGAGGTTTATATCTAATTCATCATATTAAATAATAATCTATATTTCTTGGGACACTTGTCTAAGATTGTGAGGTTAATACATGTATCTAATTTCAAAATCTTATCCTGGAGACTTTTTATCATAAAAAAATTGTAATGGGTTCTGTGAGAAATCAAATGGCATTATATTTTAACTGTTAGAGAAAATGTGCTTCACAGAGCGCAGCATGATATGACCGCAGAGGTCCAATCCTGAACAGTTTGGGCAAAAATGGACACAACATTCAAGCTTGATACAGGTCTGAATTTGGATTTTAATTAAATATTTGACACATTATAGGTTTCTGTCACAGAATAAATGTAGTCAAAGAACGTGAAATTGGTTAAATAATTTGAATTTATTTTCAATTGCAGATTTCGTTCTGTTGTGCAATACTTGTACCGATTATCAGGTTATCTGCATGTTGATATCGTAAAATATCAGCTGCGAGACATAATATGAAGCTTTTTGTCGAGTGAGCGTAGCGAACGAGATCAAAAAGCCTTCATATAATGTCAAGCAGCTGATATTTTACAATATCAATATGCAGATAATCTGATAATCGATTTATCGGGCTATATTTGTGCGTTTCAGAAGTGTTTTCTTTGTTTCACCAGCACACAAAAGATGACTTGATAAGTTCGGGTCAAAGTTATTAACGTCGGTTAAAATATTATGACGTCGCTGATATGTCCGGGTCAACGTATTTGACGTCACAAAGACATGATACGGAATAATATTAAGTGATATAGACAGTGAGTGGGACGACCGATAAAGTGAATCTATTTGTAGACTATATACAAAGAAATAGCAAAATAAATTTTTGAGAAAAACCTAAAAATAATAAAATGCGGTTTTATGTGCAAAAACAATTGGAATGGACATCGTTCAGTGTAAGGAATTTGTACAACTTTGTTAAAATTTTCAAACTTTTGCCATTTTGGGTTTAAATATTATGATGTCAGATGGGTCAAAAGTTTCAGGGATCCGGGCTGAAAACTTTAAGAGGAGTTGATTACACAAACTATGTACCCATTTTTGCCACCAGCCCGCTCAATTATTAAGTGTTTTTTACTGAAGCATTTTATAAAAAAGTGCTTCTATGAAGAAGAGAAATTTAAAAGCAAACAATATGGTGTTCCCCTCCCCTACACTAACATTCACCATACATTTTGTCTCTGCCCATGACAATGACAACAAATGAGCTATTAATAAAATTAACAAAACAAGCATCTGGAATATGCATTACGAACAAGTATGTATACCTAGATAGAACTGATAGTCATTTAATTACCTTCCTTTCTTAAATGTTACTTAAGGTTAGATGATAGTAGTAGGCAAGAATGCCCAAATCTGAACAAATCCTTCTAGCAGCACAAAGTTGCATTTCACTTCCAAAAATCATGAAATATTTGCCTTGACAGTACATGTTATAAAAGTCAAATCCACATGAGACACAATAATTGTACAATTTGAAAAATTCATCATCAAAAATTAAAACTAAAATTCCAGAAGGAAATTCCCAGCAAAGCTGTGCCATTTTCATCTGATTAAGAATCCTTTCTCCATTTTGACTGTTGAAATATGGGACACTGGATAAAATACATGTGGTCTTTGTCCAAACTTTATGGGGCATAAATTTTTACTGGGTTCTGGCTTATGTAAGAATTCTTTTCCTTCCACTGCAACAACTGTACCTTAAATTCTTCTGAGGCATTCAAATTGTAATCCATATAAGCGACAAAAGAATAAACAAACTCTCAACTCTTCACTTGTGTAGAAAATTAATATAGGAAACCCCAAAAAATTATACATCTCATGGACATCAATGTCAAAATCAGAGCAAAAACTTATTGCTTGAGAATATTCATAGTCATCAAAAAAAATTATAATTCCAAATGGCAAATTTTCTTCATGAATAAAGCTGTCCATTTCAGAAGCAAAATTAAAAGGAAAGCACTGTATTCCACATGTATGTTAATTCCAAAAAGAGGCTACATGGTCGTCATGGCAAAATAACCCCACAAACTTAGGACAAAAACCTTTAAAGATCTGAATTTTAGCTTTAAAAAAATACTTTCTTGAAAAGTTATATTTTTTCCTAACCTCCTCTGACCCAAATTTTCCAAAGTAGCTATCCTGGAATAAATTAATAAAGATGTCTTAAGTATGAACATGAAAGCTCACAATTGATGGACACCCAACCCCATAAAACATGGATACTCTAATCAGCTACATTTCTGTGCAAAACTTTTTACAGCTAAAAGCCTAAATATTGACAATCTCAAGTGTCTCAAATTATTGCTAAAATTTCACACCTCTTGACGAAAAAAATATTTCTAGACTCTAGAGAATATTGAGTTCTCACTAGATGATTGGTCGAGATTTATTGGGATTTTGGAAAGAGTAAACCAACAATATTTAATTTAGACTCCGTTATAAAACAAGACAGAGCCTCCATTGCAGAGAAACATTTCAATAGGCTCAATTTCAAAATTGAATTAATAAGAATTGATTTAGCACACTATAACATGTCTCCCCTTCCATCTCTATGGAAGCACCTTGATTCTCAAAGAGGTGTATGCTTTAATAATGAAGGACACATGGTTGTTACTAATTTCAACAACCATCGGTTACTTGTTATACACCCTGACTTTCAAACAGCAAGATTCCTAAGAAAAATGCATAAAAAAATCTGTCATTTGACATTTTAGGATGTCAATTCGGTGAAGAATTAATACTCGAGAACTCGTTGGTTTTACCAAGTCATACTCCAGTACTCGCTCGGTTAAATATAGATCTATAAAATTAAACATGTACACATTTTACGCTTAGGCGGTTGTGTGTAATGGCCGTTAGATCCCATAATTGGTTATGTATGACCAGCATTGCAGCAATTAAAAGCTAATTAAATTACTATATATATAGTAATTAAGTTAACAATAATTATCTTATAAAAAATTTAATAAATAAAAATTGAACATCAATGATTACAAAATTAGACTGGATTATCAAGAATAACAATAACATTCCTTAATCTAAATAAAACACAATTTACAAAGGTAGACGAGTATGCAGAACAAAATATTAATATATTGCCAAAAAGTTTACATAAAGTATTCCAATTATAGGAAGATAACTCTGCAAATGGGAGATAATTCATGCTTAAAGCATTATTGATTTGATACAGGGAATTATTGATTATACATAGGTTTTAACACAACATGACACATCTCAGATCAAAACATGTCTCTTCTCAAAGGCTTCAGTATAAATGGGAAATGTTTGAAATACCAAGGCCATTTCTCAGAATAGAGTCATATCAAGTTTGTACATTGCTAAATTTCCTGTTTGTCATGTTTGCTCTTTCACTTAGATATGACAGTATTGATCTAAAGTCACTGTTAATCAGTCCAGAACTTAAGCAGACTCTTGTGTTATTTTGTTTGTTTGTTATAAAAAAACAGACACAGCCTAAAAAGAAAACAATAAAAAGGATGCAAAAACAAACCTTTAATATGGGTATAACCATAGTATAAAAAAAACACCATAAAAAATCGACGCAGCGCGTCACAAAAGTCCACACGTTTATCCAACTTGTCACACGCTACCATGGTGATATCCAAAAATCCTGGGGAGAACACTGTGTCATATTAAATAACAATCTATATTTCTGGGGTTACTTGTCTGTGATTGTGAGGTTTATATCTTATTCATCATACATGTATTAAATAACAATCTAATTATTTCTGGGGTTACTTGTCTATGATTGTGAGGTTTATATCTAATTCATCATATTAAATAACAATCTATATTTCTGGGGTTACTTGTCTATGATTGTGAAGTTAATATCTAATTCATCATACATGTATTAAATAACAATCTAATTATTTCTGGGGTTACTTGTCTATGATTGTGAGGTTTATATCTAATTCATCATATTAAATAATAATCTATATTTTTGGGGTTATTTGTCTCACAGTGATTGTGAGGTTTATATCTAATTCATCATACTAAATAATAATCTATATTTCTAGGGTTTCTTGTCTATGATTGTGAAGTTTATATCTAATTCGTCATATTAAATAACAATCTAATTATTTCTGGGGTTACTTGTCTATGATTGTGAGGTTTATATCTAATTCATCATATTAAATAATAACCTATATTTCTGGGGTTACTTGTCTAAGATTGTGAGGTTAATATCTAATTACAAAATCTTATCCTGGAGACCTAATTCCAAATCTTATCCTGGAAACTTTTTATCATAAAAAATTGTATAGAGTTCTGTGAGAAATCAAACGGTATATCTTAATTGTTAAAGAAAATTAATTTTCTCATTTTAAATGTTTTAATTTGACACTCCCTACATAACTTGCTGCTTGCTACATGACATGTATGTGGGATGGGTTTTGTTCATTGTTGAAGGTAGTACTACAGAGACCTATAGTTGCTAACCTTCTATGTCCTTTGGTCTTTGGTGGAAGAGTAATTTTCAAAATTGTGATGCGAAGGGCAAATGAAAGGCTTTTGTCCTATTTCCACTATATATACTTGAAGGTATCTATCTACTGATGAAAATAAGTGACGAAAGAGCAAATTTATACAACAGGTATAAATTAGTATCAAAGCAAGGACTATCATCATATTTTAGAAACAAATAAACATCATGTACATTTAATGAAAATAGCCATCCCATCTTGTCATCAAATTGCTGGTCCTTCTTATAAACACAGCTGCTATGATACCTATATGCAACAATATAAGTAATATAATACACAAAAGGATACATATCAAAAAGAGAAGTAGATGTAAAACATCCATTTTTTGTCTGCAGGTCAAAGTGAGGTCTGCCAACTGACCACATGGTTGAGAACCTCTTAGCGAATTAGTCACCTTTTAACCCCATAATATCAGGACTTTTATACTGTCCACGAACATAAAAATCTTGAGAAGTAACGCTCCTGTACAATGTACAATGTAGTGTACACCACAAGGGCATTAGCCCGAGAAGATGTATCTAATTTGCACCCCAAGATATTATTATCTATAATTCATGAGGATGGTCGTTCAGCGAGTTTAATGTCGGGGTACCCAATCGCACTGTTCTGAGGGTGGTTTCTGACATTTGCTGAGAAACTGTTGCAACAACATAGTTGATTTTTATGTTCTAACAAGAAGACTTCATGTGATTTTGGAGGGGAACCCAAATTTCCTAGTTAGTGAAAAGTCCCAACGAGACATCAGTGCACAAAATTATGTTCACTAAATTATTTGTCCAATACATGAACATGCACTAAACTAAGACATTTGTAACATATTTTAACTTTTTATATTGAACCGGTAACGTGTAATTTACAAACAAAATAATGCGTTCGTTGATTTTATATGGAAACCATCTTTGCTTATTAAAGTCCGAGAAAACCTTCCGATGTTCTCAGACACGTTAATATTGACAAACAATTGACAAAAGCGTGCTCAAAAATCACATGCTTTATTAGTGTGACAATTGAGCTGTGTTGATTTATCTACTTTCACTTTCAATTTTACTTGCGCAGCTACGGCTTTCACATTGTTTAGGAGAGAAATCATGCATACGGAAAAGCATTCAGTGAATCTCGGAACAATTACTCACTGGAAGTAAATAATTCAGAAGCTGTACATTTCATGAAGTTTTACATTGAAACATAAGAGTTTTCACAAAAACAAGTATATGAATAAAAGTTTTATACTATAAACTTACAATTTAGTGAAAAAAAAACATGTTCAACTTTTTTTTCTACAACTCGTTTCATATGACTTTAAAGCTTCAAAATGATTCTCTCATTTGCACAAGAAAAAATTTCATCAGCATTTACAATGACAAAATAAAATGGGGTGGGCGATCTGGGTACACTGGGCGATTTGGGTACCATGACGTTCCCTTATATTGTATGGAAAAGCATGTGCACTTAGGTATCCAATTACATAACAACATTCTGATGTAAATATAAATGAAATATATTTAAAAAAACTACAATTTCTCAGGAAGTACATTATTTGTAATAGCTTAAAAAAGAATTTTTACTTTCATTTTGTTTTTCATCCTCGGTATTGACCATTTTACTTACAAATACACCAATGAGACACTGTTGATATAAATATAATACTTACATATTCATAAGCAAGCGTAAATGGTCACAGGAATCCCATGAAAATCACAGAACTTGATGATGTCATCAAGCACACAATTATTTTTTACTTCAAACCCAAATTCCTCCATGAAACCTCGTCCTAAATGCAACTTACAAGGTATGTCATTATAAAGAATGTATGACATAGTAAATTTGAAGTCAAATTTAGATACTTGTGAGGAGAAGATTATAAGATACATTTTAGGTACAAATGTACTTCATATGAAACACTTGAAATTTTTCCATGCCTCCATTTAATGATTGACAAGAGCACATTGCCTGTTTCACAAGGAAAGACAACTAACCTTATAATGAATAGTCTATTTGCCAATTACTGACTTCGATTCCGTTCTTTCAAATTTCAACTTTAAGGGAAGTAATTCAATCAAAAAGTAGATCACGCGGCACCGGACATGATGCCTGATTTACTGAACAAACCTTTATAAAAACGGCATCTTTGTTGAAATCTAATTATATATTTTAAACAAAACAAATTTACAGATAAAATGTCCCTATCATTTCAACAAGTTACACCAAAGATGAAGTTTTGAAACCGTACAGGTCAAGAGAAAATGATTTTTACATTTGGTTAGTTAACGTTAGAAATTGCAGAATTCGTCCAGGGCTAGAGTTGCTCCCCTTTGCATGAAGTGTAAAATTCAAAGTCAAAATTGGGAATTCTGTGCTGATTGGCAAGTGGCCTATTGATATTATACAGTCAGACACCCAGTTGAAATCAAACAAAAGAAATGGAATCTTGACTGCAGAAAGTAAAAATGGTCACCTAGAAAAAACAGGGTCGGTTGATACCAATTTTTTTTTTTTTGAAAATCCAATAAAAAAATTAGGGTATGGGCTAAAAAACAGGGTCGGTCTGGTTACCTGAAACACAGATTTTTTTTCTCAGCCTGAGATAAAAGCAGCCAAGCTGTGAAAATACAGTTCCCTTTATTGTTTTACAATCTTACATTCATTGTTTAAACTCATATCAAGCCGACTTCTTTTATTTTATTTTTATTAATAATCCATCAAAAGCAATCACCAGCTGGCAATCACTGAGATCAAAGACATTAAAAATATACCTAATCAGTATTCCAAAATGCAAACGAACCTAGGGCCAACAGAAGCCATGGGCGAACGAACCCACCGCGAACGGACCTAGGGCCAACATGTTACTAGAGCGAACAAACCCGTTACCACCCAAAATCCCACGTTGAGACCAACCCCCCACCCCCCACACACACTTGTCTTCAAGGGTCCAAGTTGAAGTTCATAAACATAAAAAATCAAATCTCTGCGCTCCCTCATTTTTTTAAAGACTGGTCGCTTCGAAAGCACTCTGTTTGTTTTAAGGTTCATCTTTACACTTTGTCAAAAATGGCTGTGTTTTCACCATGAAATTACATCTGAGTACAGACAAAACTGTATAATTTAAAGTTTTAAAGCCTGGCAGCACCTAGATATACAAAAGTTACATTAATTTTTTGTTTTAGAAAAACTGAAACTATTGTGGATTTTGCTAAACATTTTCTTTCCTTACCACAGGTATCCTAAATGATTACAATTTAATGTTAAAACTTTGAGATTGTCTCCTCAGGTAACGATTGTACATTGGTAAAACGGTCCTACTAAAAGAGCCTGGGAAACAGAAAAAGCGCCCGGGAAAAGAAAATAATATTATTTTATAACAGTAAATGTTTTCCTGAATAATAAAAAAAAAAAAATATTGCTTATTTTGTCCTTAATATAAATGGGGATATGTACGATTCTACATCTAAAGTGTGTAGATATGTTGATGCAATTTTACATTTTAGGTTTCAAAATTGTAAATGATTATATATATATAAGTAAATATAAATAAGAGTATATAGAAGAATCATGAATCATGAACGATATGGTCCCCGATTAAAACGTATTATTTTCGTTTTTATTAAAAAAAAAAAAAAAAAAATGCTGATGCTGATATACATGTGTGTGTAACTTTTATCGTTCTTAAATCATGTGTAACTCTTTTTATCTTTTTTAAATTAATCATTATCTGTGAAATTAAAGTTGTTTTTGCATTTTTCATTTTGATATCGTTTTTAAAAAACATATATATGTCTTTTGATGTCGAACATTTTATAAATCTTTAGCATAAGGCAGATTTTACAATAAGAAGGAATTATTGTTTTTTTGTATCCATCAAAAAAGCAATTGCTGAAACTGTGAAACAGACTGTGTAATGGAGTAATGCATTATGTTATTGAATAAAATGTGTCTTTCTGAGTAAATAAAAATTAAAATTACTCTGTGCTTGTGTTTTTTGTTAGAATTAGAGGGTTTTCAATTTCAAAATATTGGACATGGAATAGACATCATGACCTACTTTACTGACATCCAGCTTATTTGGAGTGGAATTTTGAAGTATTATTTATAAGTTGAGCCTTATCACATGGACTTATATTTTAATAAAAAGTCTTCTTTTGTGTTTTAATCATAACTTTAAGGCAGATTTTTATTGGTAAAGGCTAAAAAAGGTAATTTAATAATATTGTTGCTAACGTCACGTCTTTTCCGTCCATTGTGGTATGTCACGATCGCAATTTTCTTGTTGGTTCTCAGACAGGCAATTGTAGTTATTTTTATCCCGGTTTTATAAATAATTGAAAATAGCAATCATATTAAATTTGGATGACGTAAGGGGGTCAAAGGACTTGAGGAATCAATATCATTGGCTGTTTTATTTTTTGCGAACGTTACTACTTGAGGTTTCCGTCCAAATCAGTGTCACGTGAGCAACATATATTTAGATCTGTAACTCTCCTGTATAGGAGTTACGATATCGCCCTTTGCAGGATTAGATTCGGAGTCAGTTCCTTCACATGATGGGGTAGCAAAGAAGGTTAGTTGTATGTAATATCGTTACAAGAGGACCTTAAATGTATTCCGTCCATCAAAAAGACGTTCGCAACAAAACGTAATGTCATGATAGTAGATGTTGCTAATGTTACTATTACGAATTGGTTTCATGTGTATTCATTTGATATAAAGTACACCTGCAAATGACATTCTGTATATTTAGAAATTCTAAACCAGACTGTACAATTTTATTACTTCAGGCATATATTAAACATCACTGTGTGCATACATTTGAACTTTTAAAGATGTTGTTGCTCATGTTACATGTCCAAATGTCGCTAACGTTACTTATTTTTGTCTCCGTCACGTTAGCAACATGAAAGTAGGAGACAGAACACAATACTGTAAAATCTGCCATAAACTGTTTTAAATTATTATCTGTCTTTCGAAATAGTATTCATAAATTATTGTTAAAATTAAAACATTCATACTTGTTTTTGTGCTTTATTACAAGTGTCTATTATCTGAATTTGCAAAATACTTGTATAAATTAAAAATGAAGAAATGTGCATAACTTATTTCATTGACACAAAGTTGCCTCATGGGGGGGGGGGGGGGGGGGGGCCACTTGCTATATAATTAGTGGTAGGGATGAGCCGCTGGAATAGGTCACTTTTTCATGCTCTATGATATATGAAAAGGGTGAGAAATTCAGATTAAATATATCACTTGCTTGATTATATCATAAGTATCTGTATTTATTCTTGATGCTGTTAAACCACAGTCGTAAATGCAGCAGTTATTTGTCAAACCAATTAAACTCTATTTATTCTGATGTGGTATTTCCACTGATGCCAGTGATAGATGCAATAAATCCAACTATTTTGACATTTGCACCTAATTAACATTCAAGGGTTTGTACACATAAAACATGATAACAATTATTTAAAGAAATTCCATTGTGACAGCGTCCTTTAAGAGGGAACGGCAATGAAACTTTTTATCAGTTTTTAATTAATTTTCAAATATGTTAAAATTAGTGAAGGTGTTACACTCTGGGGTGATATTACATTTATCTGACCATAAGATGTAATACCATCTTTGATCTGACCAAACATCTTTTAAATGAAAATTGTATTTTGGAATCGAAATATCTTCATAATGAAAGATAAGGCAGTAAGAAAAGTGTTTAAATTGAGGAATTTATTGGAAAAGAAGGTGATATTATTGCGACTATTTTGCTTCGTAAAAAGAACGTGATGATGAGCGGGAAAAATATTGAAATATATCTATAGGTCTGTTTTTTGTTAATTAATATATGAAAAGGTATATATTTTTGATTAACAAAATATATGAAAAGGGTGGGGTACTTGATGTCTCAGCTGCTCACCCCATCCAAAATAAATTTGAAGTGGCCCCCCCGGGCCTCATGCCAATACAATATCTATATATATTTCCCTGTGCCCCTTTTCTTTACTGTGGGCGGTATTTTTTCTTCCCCAGGCGCTTATTTTTCTTCCCCTGACGCTTTTTCTTTTCCCCGGGCGCTTTTTAGTAGGACCCCAACAAAGTTAGTGGACTGTATCATTTAAATCTCAGGTGATTTTTTATTTTTCCATCTTCTGTGGCAAGGAAAGAAAATGTTCAGCAAAATTCATAAAAGTTTTAAACATTTTAAATCACAAAATGGATGTATGAAATATATATCTAGGTGCTGCCAGGCTTTAAAACTTTTTAAAATGGACAGTTTTCTCTGTACTCAGAGGTAATTTTATGATGTTAACACAGCCATTTTTGACAAAGTGTAAAGATGAACCTTAAGATGATACTATTCGTAACTTGCGATCAACTTGGTACTAATGGTAGTCCTTTACGATGCCTTAGTGAAACACACGTAACGGGAACGTAGCGCGCAGTGACCAAGATAAAAGGTTAGCGAGTGCAGGGATTTAATTTAAGTATATTGCATTGTATTGTATTGTAAATTATCTTCTTGGATCCATGATATTAAGGAAACCCGGCAAAAAGTGGTAATTCGCAAAAAGAAACTGCCAAAGGCAAAGTCTACAAAATCTCAAGTTGTTATCTAATATATTATCTACAGGCCTAACGAAACATAAACAAAAGAATTTTAAATGGATCTCACCTTTCGTCTTGTCTTTTATCTGTTACCATGCCATGATGATGATGACGACTTCTCTCAGACTCATGTATCCGGCCATTTTATATTTGAACTGGTTCCTTTATATTTCGTCTGAACAGAGCAGATTTAAGGGAACCAGTTTTACGCGCATGCGTGTTTCTTGTAAATACATGTATATGCAGTTGTTGTTTCTTTTAACACTTTCCTACACCCTAGCACATATAAATTATTATATATTTTTTAAAAACTTTATGATGACAATCCTATGAATTAATTATGATATCTATTATTTAGTGATCATTATAACCTAATTCAGTCATCTGTATATAATTTAATTTATTGTTTCCCTATGTTTTAAGGTGTAAATAGTTGCTCAAACTATACCCTCTGGGTAGTGCTCCACATTTAATGGAGGAATATACAAGAAACTGAACTGCTAATTAACTTCGCGCGGTAAAGACAACTCCACTTACTGTGTTTAGTCCATTACAATACTTATACGTGGACGTCTATCATTGGACAACACATTGTGGGGTCAAAATAAAATTTATGGACAATAACCTTAGAAGGATTAAAAAATGAATTTCAGACGATATATTGTGGGGTTAACCTCACTATACAGATAAACCCCACAACTCCATGTTCTACATACAAATAACCCCATAACACCCTTCTCCTAAAAACGGTTAGACGATACGACAGACAGAGGTAAAACAGTCTACCCCCCACTTTTTCGAAGCGGCGGTCTAATGATTGGGTCAACATTCATGACATTAAAACATTACAATACTAATATGATATAATTATCTTTATAGCCCTATAAGCCTCGGTCACAATCGGAGCCAAGACAAAATAGAAAAAAAAACAACTAACACATGGATATCAAATAACAGTCAGTATCAAGACATGTAATCCATAATTCAAAAGAACTAACAAATTGAATGTAATCATCATTTCCCCCATAATAGTAAAGTTTTCTTGTGTTAACAAAATTTATCTTATTTATCTTACTTTTTAAAGTTCTTACATGTGCTAGAAATATGGTGAAAGAGTTCCACCCTCAAATTATTATGAAGTGAGCATTCGATTGAAAAATAACTCCCATCCTCAACTTTATCAGCTGTACAAAACGATTTTTTTAGTATCGAGCATTTCCAATTCTTAATGTAATGGAAGAGCACCGATTGTGAATTAACATATGACCTACCTTTCTTCTTGAAAAATGCTTTAAATGAAAAACAAATGTCAAGTTTCCAACAAAACACATAATGTACTAAGTTTTTAAAAGTAGACAATTTGAAAAAGACACAAGCAGGACAAGAATGTCACACATTGTCTTAGATTTTTTACTAGTTTGTTATTGACTTTCATACTGCACTCATTCTATTTGAGCATTAAAATGCGTTGACTGTATATTTCTGCAACAAAATTAATTTAAATAAAACTCAGATGAGTGATACAAGGAGAGAAAGTGTTGCGAACAAAAACGGCGGGTAGTGTCATCAAACTCCGATATATTTATTTTATATGCAGTTTATAGTGGGGAAAACATCACTCCCCTGATACGCGAAAAGGGGGAGCCGAAGATCTAGTTTAAAAGTCTTAGATGCATGATTTTTTTTATTAGTTGTTAGTGGCTATGAACTACAGTGCTTTCAGATAACTCCGAATACTCTCAGATATGTTCCTAGTGTCTTTTTGTTGTCGGGATGTACATGTTCCCAGCCACATTCACTTGTTTTATTGTCCATCTGATGAGTTAAGCCTTTTCAACTGATTTTTATAGTTCGTTCTTTTGTTGAACTGTTATACCACTGTCCCAGGTTAGGGGAGGGTTGGGATCCCGCTATCATGTTTAATACCGCCACATTATTTATGTATCTGCCTGTCCCAAGTCAGGAGCCTGTTATTCAGTGGTTGTCGTTTGTTTATGTGTTACATATTTGTTTTTCGTTCATTTTTTTATACAAATAAGGCCTTTAGTTTTCTCGTTTGAATTGTTTTACATTGTCATATCGGGGCCTTTTTTAGTGGACTATGCGGTATGGGCTTTGCTCATTTTTGAAGGCGTACGGTGACCTATAGTTGTTAATGTCTGTGTCATGTTGGTCTCTTGTGGATGGTTGTGTTATTTGCAATCATACCTCATCTTCTTTTTTATAAAGAAGGTAGATCGAGACACACATGCGAAAAAATAGCGAACTAGAACAGCACAGACTGATAGTGGACACACAAACAACAATATTAAGTATATAAAGTACCTTTACACTTCAAACGAATATGGGACGTGGGTAAAGACTGAGCAGTTGCCATTAGCATGTGTATTAACTCCAATATACTGAGACAAATATCCCGCATGGAAAAAGTAATTGTAATCAAGACGGACAAACACACATATCATAAAGAACGGAGTTGGTCTTTTTAAAGAAAATTTACCAATATACATAAGAAAAATGCATTGTCGGAATAATGGGCTGTCGGAATAATGGGCTGTCGGAGTAATGGGCTGTCGGAATAGTGGGCTGTCGGAATAGTGGGCTGTCGGAGTAATGGGCTGTCGGACTAATGGGATGTCACCGGAGATTTGATATGATAATCTTGCCAATAACCTAGAACTACTATGATATCTACCAAAGTGCATTACATAAAATTGAAAATGTGTCAAAGAGACAACAAACCGATCAAAGAGCAAAAAACAGCCGAAGGTCATCAATGTGTCTTCAACAAAGCGTGTGAGAAAATCCTGCACCCGGTGGTGGTATTCAGCTTGCCCCAAACAAAATGTGCACTAGTCAAGGAATGGACATCACTCTCAAAACTACAAAACATATACATGAACTGATTAAATTAAAAACATACAAAACTAATAAATGCCAGAGGATCCTGACTTGGAACAGGAAAAAAATACGTGTTTAGTACAAGATAGGTTTCAAACAATCTCTTTACAGAAGTGTTATATTAATTGATTGTTTAAATCCAGTGGCTAATATTTCATGCATTTTCAGGACGAGAACAAATTAACAAAGAATACAGTATTATGTTTGATATTGAGGACTATGGGGTAAAGTCGGTGAATTTCGACTGCCACTGAAAACGAGGTTACATTGGATAAGTAGGGACAGAAATTTGGCATTGCAACGGACCTGTCACCTATATGCCTCCCCTAATATGTACGGACCCCTCAAAGATTTGTTGCAACGGTTCTTGACGTACATAAAGCGGACACTCTCTCTATATGAGGCATTGACATCTTGAAATCATGGGCTTTTTTTTATGGTGAATTCATATAGGGAAGGATTTTTGACAGAAGGCAAATGATCACTAAGAAATAAGTAACTTTGAGTTTAATCGTAAGTGTCATTAGAAAATTCAAAGAAAGGTCTTTCTTGATCTGCAAGACTCGATTGTCGATAATCCCATTGTATTTTCTCTGCTAGTTCAGCATATCGCTCCATACGTTTTGTGTTTTCTTCTTTTAATCGTTGTAGTTTGGCATGACCAATACGTATCTGTAAAATCATATTTTCTGTGTCCAGAGCCAAGGCTGTTGTTTTACATTTAACACCAGAGAACAGTTTGGTTTTGTTTTCC
Source organism: Mytilus trossulus (assembly GCF_036588685.1). Classification (NCBI taxonomy): domain Eukaryota; kingdom Metazoa; phylum Mollusca; class Bivalvia; order Mytilida; family Mytilidae; genus Mytilus; species Mytilus trossulus. Next base: position 2,841,840 of record NC_086374.1, read on the forward strand.
AGTTCAGTTTTCAAACTATCACCTGCAAAACATTGATAACCAAAAGGCATTTTAATGGCAATTGAACAATAAAATTGAGCATAGAATATGGGGAATAGGAGAACAACTCGACCAAAGGGCAGATAACCGCCGAAGGCCACCAATGGGTCTTCAATGCAGCAAGAAGTCTATAATAGACTCTATCCAATAGCGGAGTTTCGACGAACACTATGATGAATGTCGTCCTGATAGTCAGGACGTCAGCATTTCTATTTCTAGACAAAATCTTTAAGGACAATTAAAATATATTTACAAAAGTAGGTTTGATTATAAAGGACCCCACTTCTTTTAAGGTCATTCGATTATTAAAGGTTAGATGATCTTAGATCGATTGAAATTTTTACAATTGGTTTTGGGATGCTAACTTTTGAACCACATGTCCAACTGTTACCAGACTTTTTTCAATAATTCCCAACCTGATGGGAAATACTTTTACTCGAAACTTTTATTGAGGAAAATGGTCAAAACTCCTGTTCACTTTAGCTTTTGATAGAATTATTCAACCATTTGGGCAAAGGAGTAGGTCCGGTAAGGACCGATTTTGGCCTCAAATTTCAGTTTCATCTGACGATAGATTTTGACCACTTTTTAAACACTTAAGTGTCTATTTTATATGTTTCGATTAATTTATGTGAAAGTTTTTAACTTATTTCGTCATTAAAAACGATCCAATTCAAGCTCAAATATGAAAAATCTACCAAATATGCGAAAAAATGTCACTTTTCAGATGGTTTTTGTCAAAAACGAAATTGGCCGCATCCGTGTTCATTCTCAACCTTTATATATGTTATGTATTATCATCAAATACAACTTCCATTTCAATATTTTGGATGAACACGAATGCGGCCACTTTCGTTTTACACGGAAACCGTCTAAAATTTAAGTTAAATGCCGGAATTATTAAGATTTCGGTAATTTAGCATGACTTTATGGTGCTAGTACCCAATATATGTGCATTGTATTGTCAAAAACAGCCCATATTTATGTAGCAGAACCATTTTACTATTCAATAAATAACTTAAAGTTTACATTTTAACAATTTTGTAAAACTGCCATATTTTGGGGCCAAAAAAGGGTCTTACCGGACCTACTCCTTTACATGCCTTTTGAACATATGTTCAGAATTTTACCAACATTTGATTTGTAAAGATCCATGAGGTGACAATCACCTCTTTTGATTTTTACGTTAAAACTTAAAAGGTAATTGTTTCAGCAGTTGATAACTTAAATTGGGCCAACATTTTGTATTTTGGTGTTATTGTTTCCTACCATCTGTCCAACCGATATCTATTGAGCTATAAATATGATCCAGGGGCGGATCCAGCCAGTTTGAAAGGTCCCAACCCAGGATAAAAAAATGGGTGTCTAACCATATGTCATTGCCATTCAAATGCATTGATCGTTCAAAATCATTGGAGGTTCCAACCCCCGGAAACCTCCCCCTGAATCCGCCATTGTGAACATGTTCTATCTTAATGAAAAATGCCTTATCGGGCGAAAAGTCTTTATTGAGTTAAATGTTAAATTTAAGGTCAGCAAAATAATATACAGTTATTTTCATAAATGCTTTGTTTCCAATTTTTTGACATAACTTGTCGGCAGACAATACAGCCATAATTGAAGTTGATGTAAAAATGTTCTCTTAGTCTACATAATGATAAAGTTTGAAACTCGTGTTGGGGGCCTCTGTAATTTTAATGCTTCAACCGTTGAAAATTTGCTCCTTAAATGATATTTGCGAATACAACCGAAACGTGAGTATCTAAGTCTAACAGTAAAGAAAGTTTGTTGTCTGGACATCTTTTGACAGACAAAACAGTTAGAGACTTTTTAAAACTGATCCAGTCCATTCACGTTTATCTGTGCGCTATGCCAACAATGATCACTCCCAAAATCTATATAATTTAGTAGTCATTCAACTTCGTCAAAATAATCTCTAACTATTGCAATAGTATCTTTTTTTCCCCTTCTGAATGGAATATATATTTTTTTTAAATGGCATTATTTCTACCAATAAAAAAAAGAGGATAAGAGGTATCTTTCCATGATTCCATAAAAAGTACATGCAAAGTAAAACACAAAAAAAAAAAGAAGAAAAAAGGAACAGCTTTTATTGCTTTTCTAAATTGCATCTCAAAGTCACAGCGTGACCTTCAATACGGAGCACAAAAAAAAAAAACATCAATGCAAAATTGAAATGGCCCGTAGCACTGGTTGAAGAGGAATTCTTTGCAAAACATAATTCGGTTAGACTTAGTACGATTTAACACCACCCAATCGCACCAAGTCCAGTATACACTAGCAGTTTCTACAAAATGTCTTTATGGGTAAACTACGTCAATTAAAACCTAGTATGTGGCTTTACCGTTGTCATGTAGCGGATACAACCACTCCACATACCGTCGTATTTGTCGCCAGATTAGTACGGGAATGAAGAATGTTTGTAATCGAGAGTTCTGATGAGAATTGGCAAAATTTGATGGATTAAAATCAATCGCTCTGGTAGTCGTTAAAATGTTATCCTTTTAAAAAAATGGATTTCGTAAGCATTTTGCCGGTCAAAAGAGAAAACTAAAATATAAAATGCATGTGGACGGACGACGGACGCCAAACGATCCATATAGCTTACAATGGCCCTAGAAAAGGATTTCTTACGTTTTCTTTTGAATTTTGATATTATATCATGTCGTCTCTTTTGTTGGCGTGTAAAAATGACCTTCAACTGCTTTTTCAAATCGCCGTACTCTTTATCTTCCAACTCATATTTCAGTTTCCATTCTGACGATGTCTGACTTATTTTGCTGTTTTCCATTAGTCTGTTCTGTTCTTCTTCAAACGTATGACCTTTGGTTATCTTGTGGCCTTCTTCACATGCCCTTAACACTGAAAGCAATTTACTAATATATCAATTCATATAATTTTCTGACATTTAACACCTGTCCCCAGTTAAAATGATGCTGACACACTTGATTTGCAACTTGAACACAACTTTCCACCAGAGAAATAGGGTTGAAGTAGAAAAATCAGTCAAAATTATTATTCGATATACCAAAAATAACCTTACATTTTATCCTGGATGGTTAACTCAAAAAGTGTAAACTGAAGAATTAAGGTTCAACAGTATATTTATTAAGGAGCTACCATTTGGTTTTGTAATTTGAGGGGGAGGGGGGACTAGGATTAAAAATATTGTCCTGAATTTTTATTTTTCACTTAATTCTGTTCTGGCTTTTTTTTACATAAATTTACATACTGTCTTTTTTTTGCCAAATTGCTCACCCTGCCTTTTTTGTATACTCAAAACTTCTGGCCTGTCTAGTTTTTTCAATTTTCATCCTAGGCCCCACCCCACCCCGTCATACAAATCAAATGGTAGTTACCTTATGCGACAAAAACCCTGCAATCTGATTTTTTAGGGTAGGGTGTAGTCACAAGGGGATAAATAAAATGTTGGCAAAAATAACGATAGAAATGTATAATATACCGGTATGCCTCAATTTATTTACCTGCTTTCACCAGTTCTAGCGACAAATTAATGGAAAGTTCAATCAATATGAAGGATACTAGTCGACACCATACACTGCACTGCATAAAATAAACAAAATATACATTAGACCGTTGGTTTTCCCGTTTGAATGGTTTTACACTAGTAATTTTGGGGCCCTTTATAGCTTGTTGTTCGGTGTGAGCCAAGGCTCCGTGTTGAAGGCCGTACTTTAACCTATAATGGTTTAATTTTTAAATTGTTGTTTGGATGGAGAGTTGTCTCATTGGCACTCACACCACATCTTCCTATATCTATGAACAAAAAAGTGCCTGTAATTCTAAATTTTTTAAGTAGATGACATGTATATGTCTGTGTTTATGAAATGAATATGAAGCAATGAACAGCCATGTGTCAAAAAACAATACTATTTCCCAAAGGAACAGTCATTTATCTATCAATTACATGTTTGTGGGTTGGGGACAACACTGTACAGATCTCGGATGTAATTTTACAAAATCGCAATTTTGCATGTAGTGAAATTTAAGAAAAAAAACAGGACTGCATACCATACCAATATCGAAAAATGATAGAAATGTATTTTATATTTTTCAATATAAAGCATATTTGATGTTGTTTGGGTAAGTGTACAGAATTTAAGTTATTTTCGTACAAACAGATGAATATTTTCACTTATATATCGGTTAAAACTTGAAATTGTGTGCTCATATGGACTGCACTGCATGATGCAGTAAACAGTGAATTGTTCGCATTTTTATAATAGGGACATATTCAAAATTATTGAATAACTGACAAACCTCGTTACTGAATCCTATTTGTAGACAGTAAATTGACAGCTTCAGGATGGCATACGGTATGCCAATCACAATATACAGAAAACCAGCCAGGAACCAGTATATAAAACATGCTAGCGTGTACATATCACATGGATGAAAATCTTTACGTATTCAAACTGGTAACATCTGTGAAAAGATACAACGAAGACGCTTTAGATGCTAAAGATTGCTATATGTTATCATTGGACAAAGATTGCTATATGGTAACATTGGACTAAAGATTGCTATATGTTAACATTGAACTAGAGATGGCTATATGTTAACATTGAACTAAAGATTGCTATATGTTTACATTGGACTTGATAAGTTTTTTTATTACATTCTATTCGTTTTCAGTTATTTTGACAGAATATTAAAGTGTCCTTTGCACGAAACCTTTTCATTTATCTTTTTCAATTGTTTTATAGGTTAAATTGTCAGTCACTGTGTCGTCTTTGTTAATAATCACGGACTTCAAACCTAAAATAAGGCAAATTTCTTTTTAAAAATGTTCATTACATTTTCTGACCATTTCAACTTATATCATGTAATCTTGCTCTTACTATTAGGATATTATAAGTAAATGTATGGACTGACTTTTCTTGTAGTAAGATTATATGGATAAGACATGTTTATGCAGCTTTGCTGAAGCTTACATCCTGAACTGGTATAATGCAGTCATAATTTGTATGTAATGAAATGTATTCATAATTTCCGAGTACAAACCGTGTCCAGCTGATCAAGGCTCCTTAAATTTCAATATAATCGAAGGCTAAATTTTTCACATTGCTTAAACCAAACGATAAATTTTCTTAGTACAGAGGTAGGATAAACATTTCCTTAATTTTCTATCACTCAGCTGTTTTACGTTTGTTCCAGTCGACAAAAATTTTGGGCAAGAACGAGTCACATATTTGTCAGTTGGTGAATGCTGGATTTTGACTATTTTCTTTTTATGCGAGGTTGTCTTTCAACAATGTTTGACGATAAACAATCTCAAAACTGTGTTGGCGTTATTTATTCAAATAAGTTGTTTAGCGAAAATAGCTGTACTTACCACAAGACAGTCTTACACTTGATGATTCCTGCATTGTTAGATCTTGCTAGTAACCATGGAGTACTTACAACGTATTACAATAAAGATTGTGACGTTGTGACTTTAGCTCTATACAAATCATATCGAGTCTCCTCGGAAGTGACCGTTTAAAATAAGCTTTTTTTGAGACGAAGATTTAAAATAAATAAAGTGAATGTCCCATAGTAAGTCAGAAGTCGATACACAAACAAACTGCTTTATCTATCAAAAGAACAAAAACAGAATGCCATAGTTCTAATGCAGACACAAAGGCGGATTTAGGGGGGGGGCCCCTTTTTTGGGAAAAAATTTGGTTGCTTATATAGGGAATCACTGAAGCGTGACTGGAGCGGGCCCCCTCTTAGGTCAGTCAGTGGGCCCCCACTTATGAAAATTTCTAGATCCGCCACTGAGACACGATAAGGTTGTACGAGACGGTGCATTATTAATGAGTATTGTTTGATGTTTGATGTTTGATGTCTGAGGGAACATGACTTATTCATTAGTTGTTATTAGATTTGAGGTATAGCCCTCAGTATCTGCGAGTATTGAAAGGTCGAAAGTTTGTGTGTGTCTTTTATTATTATAATAGTTGTGTTTTGTGCTTTGAGCAGATCTGTTTGTTCACCTAAAACAAATGTCAACTGCTTTTCAAATTTTTTTCTGAAGGTTTTTTGTTATATCACTGTCCAAAGTTAGTGCAGCGACTAGGGCTATCGCAGACATGTAAACCCACCAATCCGTGGTTGTCGTTCGTTGCTGTCTGTTATACTCGTTTCTTCGTTTATTGTTTTACAAAAAAGTATAATCACAAAAATTCTTAACTAAGGGGAAAATCAATTTGGAAAGTCCATAATCACATGGCAAAATCAAATAACAAAACACATCAAAAACGAAGGGACAAGAACTGTCATATTCCTGACTTGGTACAGGCATTTTCAAATGTAGAAAATTGTGGGTTAAACCTGGTTTTATAGCGATAACCCTCTCACTTTGATGACAGCCTCGTCAAATCCGTTATATTTACAATGATGTGTTGACTAAACAGACACAATAAAAAAAAAGTCAAAAATAGATACAGCAGTCATCATCGTGTAAAAATTTTACAATGCATCAATTCGTTTGTATTCCCGTCTGAATTATTTCACAAATTTACTTCATTTGAACTCTGTTGGATAATTGGTCCGTGTAACACTTATCAAATCAAAGTTTTAAAAAGTTTTGAAATTTTAGATTTTTGGAATTTTGATCCAAGTTTTAAAATATCAAAATTTCAAATTGTGTTAAAGTTTTGAAATTTTGAAATTTTAACCAAATTATTAAAATATCAAAATTCTTAATATCGTTTATAAATTTGATAGTTTAGAAATTTGATCAAACTTCTAAAATACTAAATCTAACGCGCAGTTTTAATTATTTCACTTTTTGAAAGTTTGATTTTTCAAATGTTTGCTTAAAATATCAAAATAGAAAAGGGGCAATAAGAGGGATACCTGTAAAACGCGAAAGGAAATAAAAGCGGAACGATAAGAAACAATATGAATTAAAAACATACTGATACTTAAAAGTTTATGTATGAAATAAAACGGACAGTTGTAAGCGGTGAAAAATAATGACAAAATTAATATTTCTTCAAAGAAGATACCAGACGTACGGCTCTGATATTGACCATTTTACCTGCTGGTTTTTCTAGCACCCATATTTTTGGAGAAACAGGAGTAACAGTAAAAACTGAACAACTCGCAGTAGTTCATATAGTATGGTTATGTTGAGCATGTATATATACATTTTCTACTAAACTCTTAAGCAATAAAAAAGCCCAATACACGATGTATTACTTCTTTTGATTTCATTTTTTTTTCTGTTTTGCTTTACGACTTCTTACTTTCTGCAATCATGTTGGCTAAAGAATATGTTATTTCATGTACAGAATGAACGATCATCTTAAACGTTTTTATCTATTCTTTGTAAGTTGTTTGCCCTAAATATTCAGCTTTAAGCGTTCCGTAAGAAGGTTGGTCAAGAAAAGCGCTTCATGATACTGAATGCACGGTGTCCTAATTAAGGTTGTGCTAGTCCACAACGTGGGAGGTTTTTAATATAATCTTATTTACGCTGAAATTAAGACGGTACTAAGATCCAATATCACAAAATTGGAGCCAAGATATTGTTACAAGGTATCTACAACAACTCATCATAGATTGATACCAGGTTATAAATTTTGCCGCTTTTTGCGCCAGACGCGCGTTTCGTCTACAAAAGACTTATCATTGACACTCGAACCAAATTAAGTTAAAAAGGCAAATAAAGTCAAATGAAATTGAAAAGGCCAAATAAAGTAAACTTTTAAATCCAACGTATAGCTCTGGTTTGTAAAAGTTGAAACCTTTCATATCATATATAAATGTATACCATAAACATTATTTTCACGAGCATTTATATTTATGTAATAGTTACCGCTGTACTACATTTAGCACCCAACTTTCATTCATGTTTATGTAATATTTGCCGCTGTACTACATTAAGCACCCATCTATCCAGTTGTAGGTGTTGGCATTTTGAAAGTTGAAAATTGTTTTCAAAAGTTTTTATCAGCGATAAATAGTAATCTTCTGGGAAACCAATATTTAGATAGTCACTATTTTTTTACTTGATACTACCACTAGGGGCTTCGATAATGGTACATTAAAATTATTATGATCCTCAATTTGATGATATAATATTCTGTGCCAGCAGAGGACATAAGAAAAATTCTCCATGCCTTTAATGTTAGATATGAACCAGATAAGTTGATTAATAGCGATGAAAAACTTAAAAAAAAGTTAGCGCTTCGACAAAACAACCTCACCCCACTTTTAAATTTAAATGGTTGCTCCCTTAAAGACAACGTTTGGACTGGTTATCACACACGTAGCTCCATTATAGGTTCTAAATCAACCACTGTTTTATAATAGTAAACAAAAGCAATAGATTTTTTTGTATTAAAGGATATTGTTGTCCCGTATTTGAATTTTGTTATTTGGGTATTTTTAAGTTATCGTACGACAATCGACTTTGAGCAAACTAAAAGTTCACATGTACACCCAGTCATAATGGAGTGTGCAAAGAGAAGCCGCACTGTCAGCTGCATGATGATTTTTTTTCCATTTTTGGCCGTACACCAATGTTGCTCTCGAAAAACCAGTCCAATGTAAAACGCTGAATTTTAAGTAAAGAATTCACCTACGGAACGCTGAAACTGAAATTTGAAATTCAAGAAAAATAAGAACGAAACAATTAAAGAGGTTTTTGACCAAAGTGAAGTTAAAACATATCTACTAGTAGTTTAATTGAGGTATCGAGCTGGCGTATGACAGTAACTGCTAGACTTATATATAGAAGTCCTTTGTTAGTTTATTATCATTGTCATATTGATTAGTTTCTTTTGTTTCATATTCTGACACATTAAAGTGCGTTTTACTGTTCGTATTACTGTGTGTTTTTCATTCTTTATTGGCTAGAGGTATAGGGGGAGGGTTGTGACCTCACGAAACATATTAAACCCCGCTGCATTTGTGCGCCTGTCCCAATCCAGGAGCCTCTGTCCTTCTAAGTCTTGTATGATTTTGATTTTAGTTCATTGTTATATTTCGGAGTTTAGTATTACGTCTATAATCACTGAACCAGTACACTTTTTGTCTAGGGGCCAGCTGAAACACGCATAGCACAACTTTCATTGCGACGCTTAATATTAAGTATTCCTTCCGTATCATTTCTGGGAACTGAAATAAATCTTAAAAGGCAATATATGTTCATCAGGCAATCGATAAACATGAAGGAAAACGTTTTAAGTTGTATATGCGACCGAAGCGCTTTTTCTGAATCTACCTTCATCAGGAACGTCAAAAAGGCGAATAATGCTATTTGGTTAACTGCATGCGAGTTGGTAATTTTTCACTGGTACTTCTAAATGTTGGGCACTGGGAACACAAGATAGCTTTGAATTATTTATCTCAAACACTAACCTTATACATGTATAAGAGATTTAAATCAACGTAGTTGATTCCGGATTAAATAGGTTTAATTATATTTTTTTTTGATAGATGCACAACCTTAAAATTTCAGGATACTGTTATCCCATGTGATGTCTAATATGTTTCATAAAAGAAAAAAACGACTTCATCTTTTCATTATTTATTTTGTTATTAAGAATGTTTTGATATATTTCATGCTATTTATTTATAACTAAGAATAGTTCTTATCAGAGCCGTGTTTACATCAGTGTTTACAGGTACCCCTCTTGTCGCCCCTTTATATTTTTGATATTTTAAGCAAACATTTAAAAAATCAAACTTTCAAAAAGTGAAATTATCAAAATTGCACGTTATGTTTAGTATTTTAAAAGTTTGATCAAGTTTCTTAACTATCAAATTTATAAACGATATTTAGAATTTTGATATTTTAATAATTTGGTTAAAATTTCAAAATTTCAAAACTTTAACACAATTTGAAATTTTGATATTTTAAAACTTGGATCAAAATTCCAAAAATCTAAAATTTCAAAACTTTTTAAAACTTTGATTTGATAAGTGTTACACGGACCATAATTGCCTCAATGTCAATCATATTACTAAGCTGGTTCTCGACTGACTACTACACTTTGCTTGAGTGTAGCGTTATACAAGCGGATTCCAGTTAATCATAACACATCTCCTTATTTTTAAGATCCCTTTCAATCGTGTGTGTCGAAAATAATTGCTTTATGAAGGCGGATACCCATTGGTTATATAACCCTGTTGTCATGGAAACAAACCTGTCACATCATGATAGGCTTTTTATTCAAATATAAGTTCTCCTGAAAAGTTTTATCTATGTAATGTATATGTATTTTTATGTCGGATAGAGTCTGTCTGATTGTCTTATAGAAAATTGTGAAATTCAATCAAAAGAATCCATTGTAAGTGAAAAATAATAAGGGATTCCAATGGAAGCGCCACATCGCACATCCACAGCTAATGACATCATTGAGGAAATCTGTTAAGGCTATTAGAAAAAAGCAGACGTGGTGTAATTTCTAATGACACAATTACCAACCATGAGACCACAGAACGTGGATGTAAGCAGCTATATGTCATCGTATAACGACCTTCAAAAGGAGTAAATCCCATAACGTATAAAAGAACTGTGTGAGCCACAACGTGTCCAAAGTAATCCAAACGAGAACAATTTTACTATTACCAAGGCTCCGTGTTGAAGGCCGTACATTGACCTATAATGGTTTACTTTTTTAAATTGTTATTTGAATGGAGAGTTGTCTCATTGGCACTCACACCACATCTTCCTATATCTAACTACTAGCCGATTAAACAACAAACGAAAATCAAACGTTTTTTATATATGTAGGACTCAAATCTATGGCGGGTTCCAAATCTATGGCAGATTCATAATCTATGGTAAATGTGACGTTACAAACGCCAAACAACTCAAATCTATATATACATACTAGAACACACCCGTGATTGAATTAAAGTATATAACTATGTGCAAGCCTTATTTTATTATTAGTAGCGTCATCTGATAAAGTTATAAGATACACAGTTTTCTCTGCTTTCAAATCTTTCTGTTTGAACCCGTCGAACTGGAACTTATCAATTATTGGTAAATTAAAAATATTAATTATTTGGAAAACAAAAGGTCCTGGAATAGAGTATAGTTTTTAATCAAAAGCATTGTCCTATATTGGTTATAGATAAAGTTGAATTCTTTGATTCTCTGTTTTACATCATGCCCGCTAACAAATTGAAAACTGCACCCAGTATACTGCTTATTTTTAGTCCAGATTTTTAGTATTCGTATTGTTATCTTAGAAAGTCTTACTGATTAAAATACTACAATAGGTTACAATTTGACAATTTAGTAGTGTCAACCCTGTGATTATGACCCGTGTATATAGCATATTAATCCTGAATACACCGTTTGGTGGTGCGCCTGTCAGATGCGGAACGTACATATAAGGTAATAGGTAACAGGTGAATATACTATTGGTATCGGTATCGGACTCGACCCAGAACTTCTTAATTATTGGCAATATTAATTACGTGGAAAACAAAAGGGCCTGGAGTGGTGTAATTTTTAATCTACACTTTTGTACTATATTAGTTATATATATAGTTGAATTCTTTGATTCGTCGTTTTTACGTGATGACGGCTGACAAATTGGACCTCGTAATTTTAGTATTATAGATTAGACCGTTGGATTTCCCGTTTTAATGGTTCACTAGTAGTTTTTTTTGCGAAAAGCATTTGGTACATAGGGGATGAAAAAATACTGATTCACTATTGAGTCTAATATTACAGAATGTTTGCTCCGTTGGTATATGCTTGTATCATTATTTGTTATTATAAGCACCAAAACAATTCTCGCTTTCTGGAAATATAATTGGAATCTGAAATAAAATTACAATCTCAGAGGACTCAGGTTGTAATTTCCCCAAAAGTTCGTCACTAAATCTTTTGTTTTTTATCTGTTTACATGTATATAATACTTTTTAGATTCGGTTCATCGAGTACCCGCTTAACGAAATGTCCGTGCATATACGTTAAGATAACTTATACTTACTAAATTTCCTCCATAATGACGCTTTTTGACGCCACCCCCTTTACTCCATAATGACGCCTTTTGAGGCCTAGGTAGTAACTCAGTTGAAACGCTTCGACTACGAAGTGTCTGTAGTAGACTCAATCAAATTTGTATCCAATATGAAAAGGAATATCATAGGAATGTCTGACTTTAATTTATTTGATGAACTATTTGTTTTTCGCAATGCATTAATACTTTAAAGCATATTTTCAGCATTTTACTAAAAAAAATCCTATGTGAATCAAGTATGCAAATAAAAAATTTCAATGGAGGAAAGGGTTAAATAAACTAGTAACGAAAATCAATAATGACGTATATTCATTATACAAAACCATGAGTGAGAAAAGAATTCCAGATTGTACTGTATGGCGCAAATGATTAGGTAGGTAATGCACTGTATGTCGCAGATGATTATGTAATGTTAAAGTAAAACACAGATTGTCAAGATCAGGACAGTAACAGAGCTTGATAAACTACTGGCAGAGTTACCGTTCTTGTTTTCAGTAGATTGGTACACTCCTCCGTGACTGTATGACGGACATACCAGCGTTGGCATTTTCATAACTTTTTGTGTCCTACATTTGGTTAGAGTCTCTTTATTTTTATGGTCACAAGGCAATGAACCACGTAATGCTTCGCTTACAATTCTTTGAGAACTGATAACTCCATCGTCGAGGCAATACATATTATTCAAAAGTTCTTTCTGTTTTTCATCCTGAATTTTATGTATATAGCTAATTCCACAATCACACATTATAGCGTTCCCTGTAATAAGAGGGTTGTTACCGACAGCTGCCTCCAGTAAATTGTCAACAGTTCCACAAGGTAACATTTCAAACGTGTTATTCAGTATTTCTACTTGAGAAAATCTACCAAAAACAAATGGCATATAATGTACATATTTGAAAATACTACCAATAATGCTCAATTTTTTTCCTGATACGTTCACGATTGACATTGTGTCCAAGTTATAAATTGTGGTATCTTCAAGGCTGAATGATTTCATGTTGTCAAGCGTTGCTATAGCAAACGGACTAACCATTGTTATTTTGGACTTAAGTATTTCAATAGTTGAAAGACCCGTGTTGTTGAAAATTGCAAATTTATCAAGATGACCAATTACACTTTTAAAAAATATTAACTTCTCAAGGGATTGTATTGACTTAAAAGCACAAGTAGAAATTGAGCCAAAGTTACTTCGCTGGAATTCAATTGTATTTAAAAATTCAAGTCCAAGAAATGAGTTTGGTGGAATGGTTTGTATGTTCATTTCGTCCATGAAAATATAAGTTGTGAGCGGAGGAAATCTAACAGGAAAGTCCGTTAATGCGTAACATTTCACATCTCTTTTTCTACATACACATCCGGGAGGACATTTTTCTTTAGAAAGGTCAGCAGCTGCGAAAGTTATCCCAGAAAAAATCAGCAAAATAAATACTTGGATTTCCATGAATATAAATTGTACCTAAAATAGAAAAATCAAAAATTAGTTTAAGGTGAGGAATACTTAATATAATGGTATTTCGGATTTTAAGGACTTTCTATGACATTTGGAACTGGTTCAACTTGCATCGGTGAATAAATTGCAATTTACAATTGGTGATTAACCCGTGCGTAGATATTTGTTAAACGCTACGTATCGCTTTAATAATGTAGATTTTCTAATATAGTCACCTAGTTGATATTTTCTGATCATGGTATTGACCATTCTTTTTTATGTTGAAAGTCTTTTAAGTATTTAATTAAAGAAAGGTTTTATTTCATGTAGCATAAACTTGACATGTTTAAAGACACAGTGGTGGATCCAGGGGGAGGGTTCCTGGGGGGTTGGAAGCCCCCTTTTTTTGGACGATCAATGCATTTGAATGGGGACATATAGTTGGAACCCCCTTTTAAAATGACTGGATCCGCCCCTGAGACACATTAACACGAGGCAAGTGTCAGATAAAAATTAGACATGAACGTACACCTTACAATTATTCCATATACCAATCAAAGGACATCATAGTTGACCTATTGCAAATGTAATTTAAAAAAACCAGACCAACACAAAAACTGAACATTTACCAAATGGACTATGAAATGAGGTCAAAGTCAAATCATACCTGCCAGACAGACATTAACGCCTTGTAATTATTCCATACACCAAATATAATTGACACATCTATTGTTATTAGCACCTGAGATCACCCCTAGTTTTTGGTGGGGTTCGTGTTGTTTATTCTTTGGTTTTCTAATCTATGTTGTGTCATGTGTACTATTGTTTGTCTGTTTGTCTTTTTCATGTTTAGCCATGGCGTTGTCAGTTTGTTTTACTGATTAATGAGTTTGACTGTCCCTTTGGTATCTTTCGTCCCTCTTTTATAACATTTGAAAGAAAGAAAAAAAAACACAAACACTTTCCGCGTTAACAACAGGAATAAACACATTACAATTTCTATTATTCCAAATAGAGTTGATCTATTGCTTAGAGTTCTTGAAAACTAGATTAAAACCAAAATCTTTTAAGAGGAACCATGAAAATCAGGTCAAGGTCAGACGAAACCTGCCAGATATGCATTTATATTGTGTCGTAGATCAAACCTATTCGTTCGGTGTATGTTTACCTGTCTTGGTTTAAATGTCTTTGGTCGAGATATAAAAAAGAAGATGTGGTATGATTATCAATGAGAAAACTCTTCTCAAGAGACCACTTGACTGATATATAAATTAACAAAAAACGACAACTACTGAATTGTAGGCTCCTGACTTGGCCGGGACATGCACATACAGAATGTGGCTTTTAATGTTGGAATGTTGCACACTACTGTCCCAGGTTAGAGTGGAGGGGTGACGACTGTTTAAACGTTTACACACACTGCAAATATAGCTATCTCTTTTACTCATAACAGGTTAGAAATTCACCTGACCAAAAAAATGTATTTCTTTTCCTCAAGCAGTCACTGAACCATGAAATTCATGAAGATCAAGGACAACGAACATATGACAGAAGAAAACTTCGTAACATAAGGTATCTGCATACAAAATGCACAGCATCTAGGTCTACCTTTTAAAACGTACAGTTTTTATAGAAATAGTTAACACCCATAGGCGGATCCAGGCCCCCCTTTCGTGGGAAAAATTTGGTTGATTATATAGGGAATCATTGAAGCATGACTGGAGCGGCCCCCCTTAGGTCAATCAGCGGGCCCCCTCTTAGGAAAAGTTCTGAATCCGCCACTGAATGACTGAGTCACCGTCGACTGATAGAAACACCGGCTGGCGGAACAAAAGTCAATGTGATAATGTAGATTGAAATAAAAGTTCACAGGGACAAAATAAGCGTTATATTGTAACCAGAGACATATATATGTTCCGGACCATATGAGTATTTGGACCATACGCGTATGGTCATGGCCATATGCGTATACTCATATGGTCCGACCATATGAGTATTATACTCGTTTGGTTATTAACGGGCCGGACCATATGAGTATTTGGACCATATAGGTATTTTTTTCAAATATACAATAGAAATAATACGTATTAATTTTACATTTCAAAAGCTACATAAACATTAAATATTAATGGTTCAGTCAGGTGATCTTAGTTTTCATCGCTAATTGTATTCGTGTATGCTTTTGAATACTTAGAATGACATTCACACGGTACCATACATGTAGCTTGTTTTTGGCTGCGTGCAGTGATATCGACTCGGACAATTCCGATGTGTCTACGGTGTTTTTAAGAAACTCTAGATCAGTCAGGTGATCTTAGTTTTCATCGCTAATTGTATTCGTGTATGCTTTTGAATACTTAGAATGACATTCACACGGTACCATACATGTAGCTTGTTTTTGGCTGCGTGCAGTGATGTCGACTCGGACAATTCCGATGTGTCTACGGTGTTTTTAAGAAACTCTAGATCGTGTAGATCTCCAATATTGTAAAATGAATATCACAGATCAAATTAAATAAAGGCAGTAGCTATTTCATGGCTCTTAAATGCTATTTTACCGGTCTTATAATTGAGTTTTAAATAGAAGTACAGAAATAAAGAATAGAAAAAAATAAGGAAACATAGTACATACACTTTTAATATTTTACTGTTTAATAAATATCATGATCTTTAAAAAAACACAATGACCCTTGCCGGTGATGTCACCTACTTTAAACAATAAAATTTCCTTTTTACAATATGTTCATTTGATTTTAACATCTTATAATTGTACTTACAAATAGTAAGCAATATTTACTGTGTGAAACTGGGTTTTTTTAAAAAGTTTTCAAATATATAATAAAATGACATTTTAGTGACGTAACAACCAGAAGGGTCACACCTAATGAAGAGTTTAAAAATATACGTGTTGATTACCCCGACCATACGCGTACGGTCCGACCATACGCGTACGGTCCGACCATACGCATATGGTCGGACCATATGAGTATATACCCATATGGCCATGACCATACGCGTATGGTCCAGATACTCATATGGTCCGGAACATATACATATGTCTCTGTTGTAACAATGTCAGGTGGCATGACTCAACTTTGAAGGATTTGGACAGGAAAGACAAACGCTATTATTTTCAAACAAGTAAAATGTAAATGGCAGCCACAGCAAATATTACAAATATAAATCTAAGAAAGTCCTTTTATTCATCCCATATGATTTTAGATATTAGAATACGGCGATGATGCACGATTGTCAACTTGAGACAAGGTTCAGAGTTAGCTTAACACTTTCAAAATTCAAATGTCTCCGAAATACAACCAAATTTGAAATAAAACAGAAGGTGGACATGTTTTAATTCTTGTGGTTTTCAGTATTTTTATGAAAAATGATAAATTGACATGGAAGGTGCAAAATTAAATAAGCACGATAGGAACTAAACAAAAACATAATTATTTTACGTTTAAAAAGTAGAATAAAAATACACCATTTTGTTTCTATAAAAGAAGTTATTGTTTTGTCCTTCGGTAAATACCTTATCCCAACTCTTCATGAATGTTAGTTCATTAATGGGCAATCAAATTAACACACCTATATCTAACCAGCTTGTTACAAATACAGTTTTTTCTTTGGAAATACAAATTTTGGTAAGACCTTACCTTAAAGATGTACATTATAGTCACACGTATAAAACACAAAAAACATGTCAATTTACAACATTGTCACATTAACAATAAAATACTAATTACCAGATTACAAGAAACATTTATTTTTTTGTGGAAATAGACATGACATTAAGAATTTGAGGTGCGCAACAGGTCTCTTTCTTGTTCTATCTCGACCAGTTTCTTAAAACAATATTTTCGTTTTTAAGGCATACTTCTAACACTTAACCACGGGCTTTTAAATAAAATTTGCAAATATTTTCCGACTGAATAAAAGAAAATTTCAGGAAATACTTTTATCTATTTCAATTTTCAAGGAGAAAGTAAATCATCGTTCACACTATAAGAACAGCATCTCCTTCTATTGTTTACCGATGTTTGACTGCAGTGTGGTATAAAAGATGCAAACATAAAGTAATGTTTTATGAGACAACCATCCACCACAGACTAATGCAAGTCGGTATATGCATCTCTAGGTCACCCACCGAAAGGCCTTCAACAAAGAGCACGGGAAACACACAAATATGATGTGCCAGGTTAAACACGTCGTAAAAGCTTATTTCAATCCTTCCCTAACCTAGGACAGTTATGTAACGAACGTCATAAGAACAAACTATGAAAATCCGCTGGAAAGGGCGTGGATTGTCTAATTGCAGACACATAGTATTACATGTCTCTATTGGAACGAAACACCTTTAATTGAAAATTCTTCCGAAGTACAGAAAAGACACAACGTAATATGAACAGTCCAAAAATTCTTGCATTTACTGTAAGCCATTTGAATGCCATCTTCGCTAGCCAAGGGTTACGATCCACTCCCGCTCTCTTCACCCTTGGCGGATTGAGATAACATTTCGGAGACACAAGGTCAGGATTTTTATTGGTTGCAGTCAAAACTCGCTGCATCCAATCAAAAAGCACCCATAACATGATCACGTGTAAATGTAGAAAGTGTTTGTAAACAATTACCACGTGTTTTTTGTGCAGAAAGTCTGTACATCCCTAAACACACGACGATATTTAGTGACAACTAGAATGTTTATAATCAACCAATAAAAGTTCGTGAGTATGTTTCATGCACAAATTCATGAATGTTGACGTAAATTTTCATTTCCGGATTTACCAAGTGTGTAGATTCTAGACGCTACCGTATGTTTACCTCCAAATTGAAGAGTTCAAGTGCTACCATTGGTCAAGAATAATGTATTCGGAATGGGTGTGGTTTTTATCTTCCGATAGATGGCGCAACATTGTTATCACAAATGTTGGCTCAATCCGCCAAGGGTGAAGAGAGCGGGAGTGGATCGTAACCCTTGGCTAGCGAAGATGTTTGAATGCCAATTGTAATAATAAATATTTTTTTTTTTTAGTAAAAACTCAATTAGGTAGTACAAAAAAAATGTAAATGTCACTGATCTACTGTAATATGTCATTTTAACATTGTCTTCGTATAACCATCGAAACATTTGTGGCCCAGTGGTCAAAATAGTCAAAAACTGTACCAATAGCCTGTCAACAAATTTTGAAATTCATTTATTTTCAACTTCAGACGAATATATGCTTATTTTTACATGCATATAGCTGCTGCGATTAGAGTGTAGAAAATGATTTCTTTTATTCCATTATGATCTGATTCAGTATCATTTAGTTTGTCTTATTCCATTATGATCTGATTCAGTATCATTTAGTTTAACTTATTCCATTATGATCTGATTCAGTATCATTTAAAATTGAGAAAGGAAATGGTGAATATGTAAAAGCGACAACCACCCGACCATAGAGCAAACAACAGCCGAAGGCAACCAATGGGTCTTCAATGCAGCGAGAATTCCCGTGTCCTTCAGCTGGCCCCTAAAATATGTAGTTTGTCTTATTCAATTATGATCTGATTCAGTATCATGTAGTTTGTCTTATTCCATTATGATCTGATTCAGTATCATTTAGTTTGTCTTATTCCATTATGATCTGATTCAGTATCATTTAGTTTGTCTTATTCCATTATGATCCGATTCAGCATCATTTAGTTTTTCTTATTCCATTATGATCTGATTCAGTATCATTCAGTTTGTCTTATTTCATTATGATCTGATTCAGTATCATTAAGTTTGTCTTATTCCATTATGATCTGATTCAGTATCATTAAGTTTGTCTTATTCCATTATGATCTGATTCAGTATCATTAAGTTTGTCTTATTCCATTATGATCTGATTCAGTATCATTCAGTTTGTCTTATTCCATTATGATCTGATTCAGTATCATGTAGTTTGTCTTATTCCATTATGATCTGATTCAGTATCATGTAGTTTGTCTTATTATATTATGATCTGATTCAGTATCATTCAGTTTGTCTTATTCCATTATGATCTGATTCAGTATCATTCAGTTTGTCTTATTCCATTATGATCTGATTCAGTATCATTTAGTTTGTCTTATTCCATTATGATCTGATTCAGTATCATTTAGTTTGTCTTATTCCATTATGATCTGATTCAGTATCATTTAGTTTAACTTATTCCATTATGATCTGATTCAGTATCATTTAAAATTGAGAAAGGAAATGGTGAATATGTCAAAGCGACAACCACCCGACCATAGAGCAAACAACAGCCGAAGGCAACCAATGGGTCTTCAATGCAGCGAGAATTCCCGTGTCCTTCAGCTGGCCCCTAAAATATGTAGTTTGTCTTATTCAATTATGATCTGATTCAGTATCATGTAGTTTGTCTTATTCCATTATGATCTGATTCAGTATCATTTAGTTTGTCTTATTCCATTATGATCCGATTCAGTATCATTTAGTTTTCTTATTCCATTATGATCTGATTCAGTATCATTCAGTTTGTCTTATTCTATTATGATCTGATTCAGTATCATTTAGTTTGTCTTATTTCATTATGATCTGATTCAGTATCATTAAGTTTGTCTTATTCCATTATGATCTGATTCAGTATCATTAAGTTTGTCTTATTCCATTATGATCTGATTCAGTATCATTCAGTTTGTCTTATTCCATTATGATCTGATTCAGTATCATTCAGTTTGTCTTATTCCATTATGATCTGATTCAGTATCATGTAGTTTGTCTTATTCCATTATGATCTGATTCAGTATCATGTAGTTTGTCTTATTCCATTATGATCTGATTCAGTATCATTCAGTTTGTCTTATTCCATTATGATCTGATTCAGTATCATTCAGTTTGTCTTATTCCATTATGATCTGATTCAGTATCATTTAGTTTGTCTTATTCCATTATGATCTGATTCAGTATCATTTAGTTTGTCTTATTCCATTATGATCTGATTCAGTATCATTTAGTTTGTCTTATTCCATTATGATCTGATTCAGTATCATTTAGTTTGTCTTATTCCATTATGATCTGATTCAGTATCATTTAGTTTGTCTTATTCCATTATGATCTGATTCAGTATCATTTAGTTTGTCTTATTCCATTATGATCTGATTCAGTATCATTTAGTTTGTCTTATTCCATTATGATCCGATTCAGTATCATTTAGTTTGTCTTATTCCATTTTGATCCGATTCAGTATCATTTAGTTTGTCTTATTCCATTATGATCTGATTCAGTATCATTCAGTTTGTCTTATTCCATTATGATCTGATTCAGTATCATTCAGTTTGTCTTATTCCATTATGATCTGATTCAGTATCATTCAGTTTGTCTTATTCTATGATGATCTGATTCAGTATCATTTAGTTTGTCTTATTCCATGATGATCTGATTCAGTATCATTCAGTTTGTTTTATTCCATTATGATCTGATTCAGTATCATTTAGTTTGTCTTATTCCATTATGATCTGATTCAGTATAATTTAGTTTTTCTTATTCCATTATGATCCGATTCAGTATCATTTAGTTTGTCTTATTCTATTATGATCTGATTCAGTATCATTTAGTTTGTCTTATTTCATTATGATCTGATTCAGTATCATTAAGTTTGTCTTATTCCATTATGATCTGATTCAGTATCATTAAGTTTGTCTTATTCCATTATGATCTGATTCAGTATCATTAAGTTTGTCTTATTCCATTATGATCTGATTCAGTATCATTCAGTTTGTCTTATTCCATTATGATCTGATTCAGTATCATGTAGTTTGTCTTATTCCATTATGATCTGATTCAGTATCATGTAGTTTGTCTTATTATATTATGATCTGATTCAGTATCATTCAGTTTGTCTTATTCCATTATGATCTGATTCAGTATCATTCAGTTTGTCTTATTCCATTATGATCTGATTCAGTATCATTTAGTTTGTCTTATTCCATTATGATCTGATTCAGTATCATTTAGTTTGTCTTATTCCATTATGATCTGATTCAGTATCATTTAGTTTAACTTATTCCATTATGATCTGATTCAGTATCATTTAAAATTGAGAAAGGAAATGGTGAATATGTCAAAGCGACAACCACCCGACCATAGAGCAAACAACAGCCGAAGGCAACCAATGGGTCTTCAATGCAGCGAGAATTCCCGTGTCCTTCAGCTGGCCCCTAAAATATGTAGTTTGTCTTATTCAATTATGATCTGATTCAGTATCATGTAGTTTGTCTTATTCCATTATGATCTGATTCAGTATCATTTAGTTTGTCTTATTCCATTATGATCCGATTCAGTATCATTTAGTTTTCTTATTCCATTATGATCTGATTCAGTATCATTCAGTTTGTCTTATTCTATTATGATCTGATTCAGTATCATTTAGTTTGTCTTATTTCATTATGATCTGATTCAGTATCATTAAGTTTGTCTTATTCCATTATGATCTGATTCAGTATCATTAAGTTTGTCTTATTCCATTATGATCTGATTCAGTATCATTCAGTTTGTCTTATTCCATTATGATCTGATTCAGTATCATTTAGTTTGTCTTATTCCATTATGATCTGATTCAGTATCATTTAGTTTGTCTTATTCCATTATGATCTGATTCAGTATCATTTAGTTTGTCTTATTCCATTATGATCCGATTCAGTATCATTTAGTTTGTCTTATTCCATTTTGATCCGATTCAGTATCATTTAGTTTGTCTTATTCCATTATGATCTGATTCAGTATCATTCAGTTTGTCTTATTCCATTATGATCTGATTCAGTATCATTCAGTTTGTCTTATTCCATTATGATCTGATTCAGTATCATTCAGTTTGTCTTATTCTATGATGATCTGATTCAGTATCATTTAGTTTGTCTTATTCCATGATGATCTGATTCAGTATCATTCAGTTTGTTTTATTCCATTATGATCTGATTCAGTATCATTTAGTTTGTCTTATTCCATTATGATCTGATTCAGTATAATTTAGTTTTTCTTATTCCATTATGATCCGATTCAGTATCATTTAGTTTGTCTTATTCTATTATGATCTGATTCAGTATCATTTAGTTTGTCTTATTTCATTATGATCTGATTCAGTATCATTAAGTTTGTCTTATTCCATTATGATCTGATTCAGTATCATTCAGTTTATCTTATTCCATTATGATCCGATTCAGTATCATTCAGTTTGTCTTATTCCATTATGATCCGATTCAGTATCATTCAGTTTGTCTTATTCCATTATGATCCGATTCAGTATCATTCAGTTTGTCTTATTCCATTATGATCTGATTCAGTATCATTCAGTTTGTCTTATTCCATTATGATCTGATTCAGTATCATGTAGTTTGTCTTATTCCATTATGATCTGATTCAGTATCATGTAGTTTGTCTTATTCCATTATGATCTGATTCAGTATCATTCAGTTTGTCTTATTCCATTATGATCTGATTCAGTATCATTCAGTTTGTCTTATTCCATTATGATCTGATTCAGTATCATTCAGTTTGTCTTATTCCATTATGATCTGATTCAGTATCATTTAGTTTGTCTTATTCCATTATGATCTGATTCAGTATCATTTAGTTTGTCTTATTCCATTATGATCTGATTCAGTATCATTTAGTTTGTCTTATTCCATTATGATCTGATTCAGTATCATTTAGTTTGTCTTATTCCATTATGATCTGATTCAGTATCATTCAGTTTGTCTTATTCCATTATGATCTGATTCAGTATCATTTAGTTTGTCTTATTCCATTATGATCTGATTCAGTATCATTTAGTTTGTCTTATTCCATTATGATCTGATTCAGTATCATTTAGTTTGTCTTATTCCATTATGATCCGATTCAGTATCATTCAGTTTGTCTTATTCCATTATGATCCGATTCAGTATCATTTAGTTTGTCTTATTCCATTATGATCTGATTCAGTATCATTTAGTTTGTCTTATCTGATTATTATCATTTTTATCTGGGGTTTTTAAGGTTTGAATGCTTAACAAACTTATGAGGATGTCCAACATGTCCTGGGTTTGTGTGTAAATCCTTGGTTAGACATGTTAGTGGGTTTTTTTTTCTTCCCATGAAGCATATTGTGTTTGGGGAAGTTGATGTTTAGATGGTAGATATTTGGCAGTCTTTATTGCATTTATCTACAACTCTCTAACACTCAGACAATTAGAGGTTGACATATGGAATGGACAAGTTCACTTCTAGATGTTTAATATAAAAAAAATTGTAAGGGTTCCGCGGAACCCAGTGTCTCGCCTACTCTTGCTGTAAATCGCAGGCTCAACAAAAATAAAGAAAAAAATCAATAAAAATATTCCTCTTGATACTATCTTATGATTGTAAGAAGCTTCTGTCCAAGTTTTATAAAATCAAGGATAGTTAATGAATCTAATAAATGTTTTGAAAACTTTAACTGCAGAATTATGTTATGTTAACTGGCAGCAAGTCCATTTAAAAGTAAAATACAGAAAAAAAATGGAGTTATCTTTTTACAAAATTTACTTCTGGATACTATCTTATGATCATAAATAAGCTTCTGCCCAAGTTTGGTACAAACCCAGGATAGTTTAAGAAATTTTATTAAAATTTAAAAAACTTTAACCACAGAGTGAATCACAGAAAAACTAAGTCCATTTATAAGTAAAATACAGAAAAAATGGAATTTTATTTTTACAAAATTTACTTCTGGATACTATCGTATGATCATAAATAAGCTTCTGTCCAAGTTTGGTACAAACCCAGGATAGTTTAAGAAAGTTATTAAAACCACAGAGTGAATATTTGTGGACGCCTCCGACGACGACGACGGAATGTAGGATCGCTTAGTCTCGCTTTTTCGACTAAAGTCGAAGGCTCGACAAAAAGAAGATGTGATATTATTGCAATGAGACAACTATCCACAAAAGACCAAAATGACACAAACATTAACAACTATAAGTTTTTTTATGGGTTAAGTTGCTGTCTCAGTAACAATAGTAAATCAAAAATCTTTTTTGTTCATTCTACATGTATACTGAAATTTTACAAATATCTGGAATTATCAAAGGAAAGCTAAGTATCTTCTTTATCTTATCAATTGTAAAAAATCACATTATATTCAAATCATCAAAATATTGTACAGCATTTTCAGTTAATAAATATAATAAAAAAAATCTGTTTATAATGAAAATTACAAATATTCAATCATTTTCAAAATTCACAGAAATAAGTAAGATGACATTCACCAATGCTTACTTGATCCGTAATAGTTTATATAGATTACAACATTGAACCTATATCTACTTCATTTGATTGATATATTATAGACACAATTATTATTACTGATTTTTTCTTTCAAATGTTGACTAGAATAGATGTAAAAAACAAATAAATATGTTAATCCACTTCTTGAATATTATATTTTTTTCTAGATATTTCAAAGACCAAATTCAAAAACCCATAAAAAAGATATCATTCCAAATCCTCTTGTTTATGAATATCTTAGTTGAGAAAATAATCAGCAAAAGTCAACAAATCTGTGCTTTGCTTATTGTGCTAATTGACATTTCATATGCACAATTTTTTTTTTTCAATTGTACCTTAATAAAATATTTGATGAGTGCCAATAATACAGGTAAAATATATATATATAATTATTTTATTTTATTTTCACTTATAAAAATCTGCAATATGTACATTGGCTTTATTTTCCAGTAAAATATATAAAAGTAGAATTATCTCTGATGGTCTTCAAGAAATATCACCAGATGTTTTCTGATTCTTAATTATTGAGATATAAACATTTGCTGGTGTACACTATGGTTGTGTTCAGTCTTTAATTTATAATGATTTTGCTGTCCACTCTTGATGTTATACATGTCTTCTGATGAGGTAAATATGTGATATTCACTGGGGCAATGGCTGAATTGAATATAATTTTTTCTCAAAAGTCAATTACGGTAAACTACATATTCAGCGTAACAAGAGACAGTAATGGTTTTATTCCATATTCCCATATAGAACCATGAGATTTGTCTGTTATGACAGTTATTTATCAAAATTTATTGTACATCAAACAATCTTAAAGTATTTATACAAGTAAAAGCATGTGACGTTTTGCACGGTGAATATACTTTTTTCCACGGGTGTATATGCTTATTTATTCAAAATCCCATTCATATAGAAAAAAAACCTACTAAAGTTCTATCAATATGGAATAAATTCAAAAACTGCATTCTTTAAAAATTAACACAATGTAATGTGCCCTCAAAAATACCAAATCTTTATATGCTATATAAATTTTGATATTAATTTATTTTATAAAAATTGAATACAATTGTCTATCATATTACTTAAGAATTGAATGCTTCTTTTTGTAAATTTATTGGGGTGTAAAAGCGTTGACCGAAGTACATTTTGTAACTAAAAATGTGTGCACGGTCAACGCTTTTACACCCCTATAAAGTTACAAAAAGAAGCATTCAATACTTATAATTACATTTTTTAGCTATGATCATGAAAACAGGAATTTTACAATTTTTGTAATTTATTCACCTGTGCACTTTATTTTGGGACCATGTGTTATCATGAATGAAAAGTTTTATTGAGTGATGCAATTGCTTACTGAATAACACGTTTGATAGCCAATCAAAATAAAGTATTATAATGAAACATACATCTTATGTAATTATTTCTGTGTAAAGCCTCTAGTAATATTCTAACAAGTTTGGCACAGTTCCAGAAATAAATGTTTATCCAGCA
Organism: Mytilus trossulus; assembly: GCF_036588685.1. Taxonomy (NCBI): domain Eukaryota; kingdom Metazoa; phylum Mollusca; class Bivalvia; order Mytilida; family Mytilidae; genus Mytilus; species Mytilus trossulus. Next base: position 2,868,097 of record NC_086374.1, read on the forward strand.
CACTAATGTATCAGTACCAGCTTTGTGAGGTTAACCTAGATTTACGGACATGAACTTTAAAATGACTCCTAGATTTCTGTCAAACATTTTCATAAATATATTTTACAAACCACCACATGTCTAAATTGGTATCAAATAAATACTTCAAACTAATTATATTACCAACCAAAGGTGATTAGGGAGTTATTTCACACAGATCCAACCCCTAAAATTAGGAGATAACTGTATTGTATTTTAAGCTCCGACAGCATCAATTGGGGATTTGATGGTCGCAAATTAAGTTAACTGGCGACGCGTTAGCGGAGACAGTAAACGGGTATTTGTGACCATCAAATCCCCAATTGATGCCGTCGGAGCTTAAAATACAATATTGTTATCTCCATTCTAATGAAACCGACAGAAAACAACGTTAAAACATGTATTTAAAATCTGTCATATGCCGTCTGCGCTTGCGCGTACGTCCCATAGCATCAACTGTCAATTGATGCCATGTAAATAAGTGACGTTATCCAATCAAAATGAACGTGACAAACGTTGTTGCATTAGAATATATAATTGCTTAAATTCCCATGCTAATGCTTATGCTTACCATGCATACATGTGATGGACTGTGAAAATCAGATCAGCAGATTTGGAAATTTTGGTCAGGAGATTAGGACTCAGATCAGAAAGTTTTCTATCGACATAAATTCTGTCGTAAATACAGGGGTGTTTTTTCTCCTAAACAGGAGGACGGGAGGAGACCCCTGAAAACACGATTATTGTACTCCCGTCGGGAGGTTCACATGTATGACTATGTAAAGTTGCACCTGTAATAATCCTTTGATTCATAATTACATGTATCATCTAGTTTACTTTGCCTTTCTTTAACATTTAAAAAAAAAAAAAAAAATGGAAATATAAAAATAATGCATAATATGTCCTTTTGATAAATATAAATAAACATTGGTATTTGGTTTCTAGCTGTAGTGGAAGATATTATTGTATAACTTTTTTATCTCTCAAACTTTTAATGTCATTCTCTGATAAATTAAGCATGCTCTGTAATATTTCATTAGTATGTTGTCCAAGCGTTGGTGGTGGTAGTGTAGGTTTCATCTGTCTTTCACTGTACTTCACTGCCTTACCTATAAAATAAGTGAACAAAATGTCACAGCCTTTTAAACTCTTACAATCGTACAATTCGCTTTTTCAGAATGTAAAGGACTATGGGTAATCTCATTGTTCGTACACCAAAATGAAATATAACGTTAGGTCATTGGTTGTATTTCTATAGTTTATCATATTTCAAACCAATCACTACATTTTATTGTACGCTTTTCAAAATATTACCAACAATGCATTATATTCTGAAATGGTGAATTTCTATCGATAAATAAATAAGTTTTATTGTGTAAATTATAGTTTTGTCATTTATTAATAGGTGTAGTTATGTCATTTTTGACAATGAAAACATGTCATGCAGCCTCAGACAAGTTGGGCACCTCTATCTCAATCAATCATTTTCAGTAAATTTTTAGATTTCCCACAGCCAAATATGGATTTTGCAACAAATTCAAAACTAGGTAAGCATCATGTATTTGAAGTTTTAGCCTGAGATTGCTAGATCTGATGGCCTTAAATCACAATGGCTGGGGTTGTGGAGCGCCCAAGCCAGTCCATAACAAAATCTGTCAATTGTCAGAACTACTTTGGACAACTGCAACTACTGCTAAACTACTAACTGACAAAAACAAACAATTTTCATGATCAGTTTGTTTAAGAGTCTTGGGGTTTTCTGCCACATTGGATAATTACTATTTGCAATGTTCACATGTAAATGAAGAATGTTATGTGATTTTTAAACTACTAACTGACAAAAACAAACAATTTTTATGATCAGTTTGTTTAAGAGTCTTGGGGTTTTCTGCCACATTGGATAATTACTATTTGCAATGTTCACATGTAAATGAAGAAAGTTATGTGATTTTATCTTATTTTTTAAGACTGTTTTTCAACTATAGAATGTTTTTATCAATTATCATTGGTCAACCATTTTTCCATTAATATATCTTGCTCATATTTCCTAGTTGGATTCACAGGACCTCATCCAATGGTAGTCGGAATATTAAGATACAAACTTAATGACCTACCTGGTACTCTAACTTTTCCTGCTATAGAATGTTCCATCTCTAGGATCATATCATTGTGTAAAGTCTGAAATAAAGATCAAACAATGTAGACTTTAGAAAATTCAAAAATTGCTGAAAGTAATCAATGACAGCCACTGGATTACATGCACATAAAGAATGTACCATAGTTTAACATGTGTGGAGGTGCTAACCTCCCCTTGCCCGAGATTGTGTTGTTAAAACATAACTATCAATTCTAATCAACAAGGAAAGTCAATTGATCAGATAGACTTAAAGCAAGGGAAAACCAGATGCTCTGCAGGGCGCAGATTTATACGATTACAGAGTTTGAACCCTGAACAGTTGGGGCAAGTATGGACACAACATTCAAGCTTGATACAGCTCTGAATTTGGATTGTGATTAAGTAGTTGACATAGGTTTCTGACACAGAATGAATGTGGTCTTAGAAATTAAACTTAAAAACGACCATTACAAACTGTTACACCCCAGAGATTTGAAAGCTAATATAGTTTTACTGTGGTCTCCGTTCTACACTTGATACAAGCAGATGTCCTTTGTTGTGTTGTGATTCTTATGTTACAGAAGAAATAGCATAATTTGACCTTATATTATGACTTCTTTAAATCTATATATCTACTTTATTTATATGTGTAATTGTTCTTTTTGTATTTGTTTATTCTTAGTTTCAGTATAACGCGCCAAATGTAACGTTTCATGTTCTTATTTATGAAGAACTTGTGTATTACCTCACACGTAGTATAAAATAAGGAATGCATGTTCCTACGTTGAGCTTCTCTCCAAAAACCTCCATGCAGTTAGCAGTCTCTCTTAAAGTAGATTTGCTGCACCAAGTAAAGTTGCTTGGTGAAAGTATATAAATACAGTGCACCAAGTAGATTTTCCTGCACCAAGTAGATTTGCTGCACCGAGTAGGCTGAGTATTTGAATGCTGTGCACCAAGTAGATCTATTATTATTAAAGTTGGTGCAAGTAATGCACTTTGCCATATGACTTATTGTATATAATTAGTAACATGTTTTCTTTCTTGAACAGCTGTATTTGATGTATTGTTTAAATGGAAATAATACAATTTATGATGTTCCATTATGATTCTTATTATTACTTTCTTCTCCGGAGGCCCACAAAAGTAACTACGGGTGTATATCCTGACAAGAAAACCCCGGAACATTACAATACATATGTGTTCATAACTGCATAGCAAACCATAATTTTATAGTCCTTCCCTACGCCTATATCACCCTTCTCTGTCGCTCAGTAATTCTCGTATCAAGACTTCAAAATAAAACCAGGCATTATCAGTGACATCACAATGTGAGAGGAGAAGTTATCAGTGACGTCACAGTGGGAGAGGAGATGTTATCAAGCTTGCTTTCGTCAAGTGTAAAACTGTTTTAGGGAGAGGAAAAAAAGACCACTAATAGAATGATAAACAGATAGTTGGGTTTTCTACGTAAAGATATTGTAAAATATCAGCCACTCCGAACAATATGAAACTTTTTAGCTCGTTCTCTACCCTCACTCGCCATAAAAGGTTCACATTGCGGCTCACAGCTGATATTTTATGATATGAATGTGTAGACAACCCGATAATCTATACATATCTGTTTAATTTATTGCAGGAACCAATCTGTTATACCATACCTGTGGATCACTAAAGACGTTTTCCATATCATTCAGAGGACCATAGGGTATTCCACAACCATCAAACACATCTAACCAGGCTTTGGTCTTCTTTGTTATAAATCTGAAATTTAATAAAGACAAGTATTTGGCATACGTTCGGTCATCATTCAAATCTTTATTTCTGTTCAGAATGGGAGTCTCATGAAAAGACTATGGCATGTTGTATATCTATGACATATGTTATCAACTAACTGTCAGACAGAGAGCAAAAAAAAATCTTAAATTTTATTTTTGTTTTATGTTTTTTTATTGGTAATTTTCAGTACAAGTAAGATTTTTTTTTCAAATCCCATCTGAAATTTAGAATAAAAACAGTAAGAAGAAAGGTTCTAACTCTTGCCCCTAATAATGGTTTGTGAATAATGTGAATAAAACAGTAAGTAGAAAGGTTCTAACTCTTGCCCCTAATAATGGTTTGTGAATAATGTGAATAAAACAGTAAGTAGAAAGGTTCTAACCCTTGTCCCTAATAATGGTTTGTGAATAATGTGAATAAAACAGTAAGTAGAAAGGTTCTAACCCTTGTCCCTAATAATGGTTTGTGAATAATGTGAATAAAACAGTAAGTAGAAAGGTTCTAACCCCCTGCCCCTAATAATGGTTTGTGAATAATGTGAATAAAACAGTAAGTAGAAAGGTTATAACCCTTGCCCTTACTAATGGTTTGTGAATAATGTGAATAAAACAGTAAGTAGAAAGGTTCTAACCCTTGCCCTTAATAATGGTTTGTGAATAAAGTGAATAAAACAGTAAGTAGAAAGGTTCTAACCCTTGCCCTTAATAATGGTTTGTGAATAATGTGAATAAAACAGTAAGTAGAAAGGTTCTAACCCTTGCCCTTAATAATGGTTTGTGAATAAAGTGTATCAAACTGATTATTTAAAAGGAATACTATAATCAATACTGAGAAAATAGGATTAGAAATATTTTAGATAACCAGGCTGATGAAATCATTAAAAATAAACTAGAATTCAGGAACAATTACTCAGCAATTAGAAAACTAAGAAGAAATTTAATCAAGTTGAAACACTTACAAGTTGTCCAATATTGAGAGTAAACTCTTCCTATTATCCACACGAAGTTTGTTTGTTGTGTATTTGCTATCCTCCAACAAAGAATCCAGTCGTAACACCTAAAATGTATACATACAAGTCTTACAGTAACACCTAAAATGTATACATACAAGTCCTACAGTAACACCTAAAATGTATACATACAAGTCCTACAGTAACACCTAAAATGTATACATACAAGTTCTACAGTAACACCTAAAATGTATACATACAAGTCCTACAGTAACACCTAAAATGTATACATACAAGTCCTACAGTAACACCTAAAATGTATACATACAAGTCCTACAGTAACACCTAAAATGTATACATACACAGTAACACCTAAAATGTATACATACAAGTCCTACAGTAACACTTAAAATGTATACATACAAGTCCTACAGTAACACCTAAAATGTATACATACAAGTCCTACAGTAACACCTAAAATGTATACATACAAGTCCTACAGTAACACCTAAAATGTATACATACAAGTCCTACAGTAACACCTAAAATGTATACATACAAGTTCTACAGTAACACCTAAAATGTATACATACAAGTCCTACAGTAACACCTAAAATGTATACATACAAGTCCTACAGTAACACCTAAAATGTATACATACACAGTAACACCTAAAATGTATACATACAAGTCCTACAGTAACACCTAAAATGTATACATACACAGTAACACCTAAAATGTATACATACAAGTCCTACAGTAACACCTAAAATGTATACATACAAGTCCTACAGTAACACTTAAAATGTATACATACAAGTCCTACAGTAACACCTAAAATGTATACATACAAGTTCTACAGTAACACCTAAAATGTATACATACAAGTCCTACAGTAACACCTAAAATGTATACATACAAGTCCTACAGTAACACCTAAAATGTATACATACACAGTAACACCTAAAATGTATACATACAAGTCCTACAGTAACACTTAAAATGTATACATACAAGTCGTACAGTAACACCTAAAATGTATACATACAAGTCCTACAGTAACACCTAAAATGTATACATACAAGTCCTACAGTAACACCTAAAATGTATACATACAAGTCCTACAGTAACACCTAAAATGTATACATACACAGTAACACCTAAAATGTATACATACAAGTCCTACAGTAACACCTAAAATGTATACATACACAGTAACACCTAAAATGTATACATACAAGTCCTACAGTAACACCTAAAATGTATACATACAAGTCCTACAGTAACACTTAAAATGTATACATACAAGTCCTACAGTAACACCTAAAATGTATACATACAAGTTCTACAGTAACACCTAAAATGTATACATACAAGTCCTACAGTAACACCTAAAATGTATACATACAAGTCCTACAGTAACACCTAAAATGTATACATACAAGTCCTACAGTAACACCTAAAATGTATACATACACAGTAACACCTAAAATGTATACATACAAGTCCTACAGTAACACTTAAAATGTATACATACAAGTCGTACAGTAACACCTAAAATGTATACATACAAGTTCTACAGTAACACCTAAAATGTATACATAAAAGTCCTACAGTAACACCTAAAATGTATACATACAAGTCCTACAGTAACACCTAAAATGTATACATACACAGTAACACCTAAAATGTATACATACAAGTCCTACAGTAACACCTAAAATGTATACATACACAGTAACACCTAAAATGTATACATACAAGTCCTACAGTAACACCTAAAATGTATACATACAAGTCCTACAGTAACACTTAAAATGTATACATACAAGTCCTACAGTAACACCTAAAATGTATACATACAAGTTCTACAGTAACACCTAAAATGTATACATACAAGTCCTACAGTAACACCTAAAATGTATACATACAAGTCCTACAGTAACACCTAAAATGTATACATACACAGTAACACCTAAAATGTATACATACAAGTCCTACAGTAACACTTAAAATGTATACATACAAGTCCTACAGTAACACCTAAAATGTATACATACAAGTCCTACAGTAACACCTAAAATGTATACATACAAGTCCTACAGTAACACCTAAAATGTATACATACAAGTCCTACAGTAACACCTAAAATGTATACATACAAGTCCTACAGTAACACCTAAAATGTATACATACAAGTCCTACAGTAACACCTAAAATGTATACATACAAGTCCTACAGTAACACCTAAAATGTATACATACAAGTCCTACAGTAACAACTAAAATGTATACATACAAGTCCTACAGTTACACCTAAAATGTATACATACACAGTAACACCTAAAATGTATACATACAAGTCCTACAGTAACACCTAAAATGTATACATACAAGTCCTACAGTAACACCTAAAATGTATACATACAAGTCCTACAGTAACACCTAAAATGTATACATACAAGTCCTACAGTAACACTTAAAATGTATACATACAAGTCCTACAGTAACACTTAAAATGTATACATACAAGTCCTACAGTAACACCTAAAATGTATACATACAAGTCCTACAGTAACACCTAAAATGTATACATACACAGTAACACCTAAAATGTATACATACAAGTCCTACAGTAACACCTAAAATGTATACATACAAGTCCTACAGTAACACCTAAAATGTATACATACACAGTAACACCTAAAATGTATACATACAAGTCCTACAGTAACACCTAAAATGTATACATACAAGTTCTACAGTAACACCTAAAATGTATACATACAAGTCCTACAGTAACACCTAAAATGTATACATACAAGTTCTACAGTAACACCTAAAATGTATACATACAAGTCCTACAGTAACACCTAAAATGTATACATACAAGTCCTACAGTAACACCTAAAATGTATACATACAAGTCCTACAGTAACACCTAAAATGTATACATACAAGTTCTACAGTAACACCTAAAATGTATACATACAAGTCCTACAGTAACACCTAAAATGTATACATACACAGTAACACCTAAAATGTATACATACAAGTCCTACAGTAACACCTAAAATGTATACATACAAGTCCTACAGTAACACCTAAAATGTATACATACAAGTCCTACAGTAACACCTAAAATGTATACATACAAGTCCTACAGTAACACCTAAAATGTATACATACAAGTTCTACAGTAACACCTAAAATGTATACATACAAGTCCTACAGTAACACCTAAAATGTATACATACAAGTCCTACAGTAACAACTATAATTAATAGTAAAATGAAATGGTTAAAGGTTGAACGTTACAAACATGAATGGTAGATTACATTAATCACACTGAGAAAAAACAATCACATTTTCTCTGAACCTGAATAAAGGAAAGTCCAATAAATTTAAGTTCTTCTGTTAGAACTTTGATCCTTATTTAAGGCAGAATCCACAGTAATTACACTGAACCTTTCAAAAATTCTACTAATGAACTCATTTCCCATATGTACCATAAGGGTTAATTAAAAGTGGGTCTCATTGGGGTCTAAACGTGACACAGGATTGATGTTTTTGTGTAAGCGTGACACATGAAAGTCAAATTATTGTGTTGTGAAAATGGGAAATGAGGTCTAGTGGGATACGAGAATCTGACAAAACAGTAAGTGGGATCCTGGTTCGGAACCTCCCAATGAGAACCCCTTAAAACAAATCTGATTATAACTTTCATTAGCATGATTAAGTATGATATATCTAAACAGCAATGTCAAGAAGCAATAACTCTCACAAAGATCATAAAATATATAGGAGTTGTGGTTAAAATGAGTACAGATGGATGGACCAATTAGCTGTTAAAACACTCACCTTACATAAAGTCTGAAATTGTTTATCATTGCCTGCTCCAACAAGAATGTAGCTGTCCTTTGTCTTAAATGCCTAAAAAGTAAGTTTCTAAATCACTCAAGAGAGTTGCTAAAAATACAATGATATTGAACTCTTAAGAGTGCATGGATTGAAATGTCTTCATTGATTATAAGTGAATAATGAATTGACAGTCTTAGCAATAAAGTTTAAGAATACACATAAATCAATAGACTATGATAGTGAATTCTTTTAGACGATCTGTAAAAATTTTGAAGATTTAGATTTAACCTTAAACTAATTGCAACAGAAAATGTTTTAGTTCTAATCTATAGAATTATGCCCTTTATATACACAGACAAAAGTCCCATAAAATCTAACTTGAGTAAAACTCAAAATCAGCTTTTTTAATTTCTACGGAAATTAACATTTGAAGGGGAGATAACTCTTGCAAAAATGAGTCTTTTTTTTTAGTCAGTTTTTGGTTGTTTTCTTGAAATTTATGTTATGTATGATACTTTGATGGGGTTATAAAATTTGTATTTGACTAGTTTATTTAATCTTCTGCTCATGACACGTACAAAACCAAAGTGTTATGGGTAGTTTTATTTTTTTCATGCATTTTTCATTAAAGAAATTGCAATTTGAAGCTTTGTAACCATTTTGAAAAAATAATGTGAACATTTGGTCTTGTTTATATCTGTATATTGTATTTTTTCAGCAACTTACTTATCTAAAGAAACTTTAAACCACGAAAAGAAGAATACATGCTTAATTATTTTTTATTAAATTTGAGATTATTTACCCTGACATGTTGAAAAATTCAATAAAGGGTCAACAAATGAATTACCAAATTTAGATTATAGCTTGATAAAATATATGAAAACACCTTTAGAGTTGTTTGTTATACTGCTAAAAAAATCAAGAATCAAGACATTCTGTTGAGTAGAAGCAGTAGAGTTATAATTTTGTATCAATTGTTATTGATATTTCTGCCTTTTTTGCAAGAGTTATCTCCCTTTTCAATGCAAATCTTCATAGGAATTTTAAATGGTGATTTTTTTAGTCTTCCTCAAGAAAGATTCTATGGAACTTTTTTCTGTGTATATTAGTGTTATAATGCTAAAGATAAAAACTTTAAAAAATTCTGTTGCAATTACTTTCGGGTTAGAGTCAAATTTATGCTAGATTGACTGGGCTAATTCTACTGATAATCTGACAAAAACATGAACATCCATAACATTCAACTTTTTGACAGTCAAATTCAATAGGAAATACAAATGAAGGTATGGACTTCACTCATATCAATAACAACTCTTAAAGGTTATCTTCTGTGTTTTCACTTTTTATAAAACTTACGGTTAAAAATTTGTTTATTTATCATATAGAATTGACCTAATCCTGAAGCTTGATCTTTGATCATTAAATTTTGAAAGAGATCTAGTAGGTCAAGTAACTCCTGTATTATTAATAGGTCAATCTTATGACTAACTAGTAGACACAAATTAAAATAACTGATGCTTTATAAATTGCATCACAATGCATAGCATGCTTACATGAATCTTACCTCAAAATTTCAGGAAGCACTAAATGTAGATAGAGAAAATTGACATAAAATATGTAATGGGATAGACAAATACAACATAGTTTGACTGAACGGATGTAAACAACTATCCCCCTTCAGCAAGGGTACAATGCCTATATGGAATCCAGTTCTACTCAGCTACTTTTTCATAGGTACTATTTCTGTAATAAAACCAGATGCTCCGCAGGGCGTAGCTTTATACGACCGCAGAGGTAGAACCCTGAACGGTTGGGGCAAGTATGGACACAACATTCAAGCTGGATTCAGCTCTAAATTTGGATTGTGATTAAATAGTTGACACAGCATAGGTTTCTAACACAGAATGAATGTGTTCTAATGAACTTATTTTTTTTTGTTTTCTCTAAGAGCAATTCACTATGCTGTTGAATAGTAATCCTCTCAAAAAAATGTTTGAAGAAATTTTCTTTTTATTTATGAAATTTCAAATGAGAAAAATTGAACCCAATTTTTTTAATCACATCCCCCTTTCCATTATTCCAAAACTAATCTCAATTAAAATATTCTAATGGAGTTTGCAACAATAACTACTCATTTCAATACATCATAAAATATTAAGATTTAAGATGTAAAAAAACTGCTTGTTATCACTGAATGGTAAAGATTATTTTAATTTATCAGTTGGTAGTAAAAAGTGAATATACATTGTATATTGTATATAACAAAGATTTAAGTTGACTCTGGACAAAGAAAGATAACTCCAATAAAAAAAATTATTGCTATTGCACAATAAGATATTTCTTGCTTACTATTCTGGACAAAGAAAGATAACTCTAATTACAAAAAAAAATTGCTATTTCACAATATTGTGCAATTAGATATTTCTTGCCATTGCGCAATACTGTGCAATTGAAAAGACTTGCTATTGCACAATACTTAATATAATAATTTTAGATCCTGATTTGGACCAACTTGAAAACTGGACCCATAATCAAGAATCTAAGTACATGTTTAGATTCAGCATATCAAAGAGTCCCAAGAATTCAATTTTTGTTAAAATCAAACTTAGTTTAATATTGGACCCTTTGGACTTTAATGTAGACCAATTTGAAAACAGGACCAAAAATGAAGAATCTACATACACAGTTAGATTTGGCATATCAAAGAACCCCATTTATTCAATTTTTTATGAAATCAAACAAAGTTTAATTTTGGACCCCGATTTGGACCAACTTGAAAACTGGGCCAATAATCAAGAATCTAAGTACATTTTTAGATTCAACATATCAAAGAACCCAACCGATTCATTTTTTGTCAAAAGCAAACTTAGTTTAATTTTGGACCCTTTGGACCTTAATGTAGACCAATTTGAAAACGGGACCAAAAGTTAAGAATCTACATAAACAGTTAGATTCGGCATATCAAAGAACCCCAATTATTCAATTTTGATGAAATCAAACAAAGTTTAATTTTGGACCCTTTGGGCCCCTTATTCCTAAACTGTTGGGACCAAAACTCCCAAAAACAATACCAACCTTCCTTTTATGGTCATAAACCTTGTGTTTAAATTTCATAGATTTCTATTTACTTATACTAACGTTATGGTGCGAAAACCAAGATAAATGCTTATTTGGGTCCCTTTTTGGCCCCTAATTCCTAAACTGTTGGGACCTAAACTCCCAAAATCAATACCAACCTTCCTTTTGTGGTTATAAACATTGTGTTTAAATTTCATTGATTTCTATATACTTAAACTAAAGTTATTGTGCGAAAACCAAGAATAATGCTTATTTGGGCCCTTTTTGGCCCCTAATTCCTAAACTGTTGAAACCAAAACTCCCAAAATCAATCCCAACCTTTCTTTTGTGGTCATAAACCTTGTGTCAAAATTTCATAGATTTCTATTAACTTAAACTACAGTTATAGTGCGAAAACCAAGAAAATGCTTATTTGGGCCCTTTTTGGCCCCTAATTCCTAAAATGTTGGGACCAAAACTCCCATAATCAATACCAACCTTCCTTTTATGGTCATAAACCTTGTGTTAAAATTTCATAGATTTCTATTCACTTTTACTTAAGTTAGAGTGCGAAAACTAAAAGTATTCGGACGACGAAGACGACGACGCCAACGTGATAGCAATATACGACAAAATTTTTTTCAAAATTTGCGGTCGTATAAAAAATGCAGTACTGGAAATTTACTTTTAATATTTAGTACTATTTCTTTACTTTAAAACTATTGTAATATTTAGGTACTTGTAATTTACAGTACAATGTACTTGATTTGTACTAAATATTTTGGTACAGAAATACATTGTAATACAATATTCTTGAAAATCATAACTTAAATTTGAAATAGAAAAAACTTTCAAAATGCTGAAAATGTAACAGTAGTACCCAAAAATTTTTAGTACCTAAATTTCAAGTACAAATAAAGTACTGTAAAATACAGGTACCTTAATATTACAATAATTTTAGAGTAACAAAATAGTACTGAATTTTAAAAGTAGATTTCCAGTACTACACATTTTTAGTACAGAAATAGTACCTATGCAAAAGTAGCTGTGTAGTAAATATATATACCTGATAAGGAACAATACTTTGATGGGCTGTACCATGTCTTTTAGCTTCCATTCCAGCATTCAGATAATTTGATCCAATATTAATTAACGATGCAACCTAAATAGAACCAAACACGCTTCAGAAAGTTTGTTCATTATATTTGTCAAGGCCATCAAAAAAAAAACATAAAGGGAGTTAATTTCAAATTATCAGATTTATAAGTTTTTCTTAACTTTATTTTTGTCTAAAATGTTTTTTGGAGAAATAAATATAAACCTTCTTTTTTCTTATCTCTGAGAATCATAATGTAGAAGACATCAACATGTCAACATATTAATTTTAGATGTTTTTTACCCTTCCAAAAACAATTAACTATAAATTTAGCCCAGAGTTTCAAAAACAAATTGTTTTACATATATAAAATCGAACAGGAATAAAGCTTACAATATAAAAAGCAAAGTTTAAAACGACCTAAATCATTTTAACAGTGTACATGTATGATGAATGATCATTATGAAATATCTTCAAATTATATGTTGAGTTCACACGTAATTCGAATTTCAATTTGCATTAACTAATTCGAAACGTTTATTTCTGAATGTAAGTTCTAAATCAAATTGCAATGCGCATGAAATTTTCTTTACTGTCTGAATGAGTTAATTTTTAATTTGTATTAACAAAACACATTTCTTATGCCAATTGGATAATGCAAATTAGCCAATTTGAATCAATTTGAATTAAAAAAAGAAGAGTGTGTGAACAGGATTAGCGAATTCAATCGAATTTACTTCAGATTAAATGAAGATTCATTACAAGCACACTTTACTTTGAAATTGTGACCTAGAAATATAAGTTCTTTTTCACCTTTAAAAAAACCATCATCCTTTCAAAACTGGTCAAATTGATGAACTGTTAAAAATGTATTATCCTGCAATGTGTGCCTTTGATAGACAAACCTAAATACGTAAAATTATTAAAATGAAATAAAGATAATTTAACTTGTAATCAGCACATATCTTTGTGCATACATAAATATGAGTTTATGGTTTTGTGCATGCTATAAATATGTGTGTTTGCATGTCTGACTAATTACCTGCGTTGAGAATAAGTTACAGTCTATATGTTGTCCTCTCCCCGTAATCTGTCTCTGTAAAACTGCTGCTAAGATAGCCCCATGGGCATAAAGTCCCGTGGATAGATCAGTCATAGCCACACCTACTTTACAAGGGTCTCCATCCTATAGATGAACCAGTATGTTGAATAAATAGAATATTAGAAAATACAATTGTGATAAAACAGAACATAAATATATAGAAGAGGAATATAAATCTTGAAAGTAGAACTATGCTTTCATTGACAGACAATATTTTAAAAACTGGAAACTTAATTTAAATATTAAAACTTAAACAAAATTCTGTGAAATTTTCACTTACAATGCTTTTCATATATATGACTAAAAAGGTACAATTGACTATTTTGGGTGTTCATACCTCACCTCTGGTCCAGTGATCTGCATTAATCCACCCACTCCTGATACAATTACATCATATCCTGCTCGTTGTGAGTAAGGGCCTGTTTGACCATATCCTGACAATCAAGAATCATTTTTTAACAATTAAATCAAAGCATGGCCAAGTGCATGACTGCATATAAACCCCACTTTTTTGCATCTGCACAATGTGCCAGCCCTGTATCAATAATTCTCAAAAACCCTTTTTCACAAACAAAAAACTAAGACAATTCAAATACTTCTGGGGTATTGGTGAAAGTTTTTCTGTTGAAAACGTTCATTTTAACACTTTAATAGGTCAATGTCATAAAATATAAACTGTTTTGTACTCAGTGCAAAACTGGGTATGGGCGAGGTTCTTCCCCAGTTTCTCAGCCTCATACAAAACAGTTTATATTTTCCTGACGTTGACCAAATATTGTATAACTATAAATCTGTAGCCTACCTGTTATAGAACAGTAAATTAACTGAGGAGCTATCTCACTAAGATGTTTGTACCCAAGGCTGTACTGGTCAAGTTTACCAGGGATATAATTCTCAACCATAACATCACATTGCTTGGCCAACTGTAAAAATAAAAAGAACATTAATTTAGAGAAACATATACATGTAAAGGCTCTACAGACCTTCATTCATGAAAATGTTTTAACTGAGGTAGATATTTGTACAATTTGGAAATTAGTATGGCGTTCATTATCACTGAACTAGTGTATATTTGTTTAGGGGCCAGCTGAAGGACGCCTCCTTGAAGACCTGTTGGTGACCTTCTGCTGTTGTTTTTTCTATGGTAGGGTTGTTGTCTCTTTGATACATTCCCAATTTTCATTCTCAATTTTATGTTTACTTTAAAGGGTCTGAATATTCAACTAAATAATTTTAAACAAATTAGAATGTGGTCGTTTTCTATATTTTTTAGTTTTCTAGAATCAAACACTATGTGGAATAAAAATAAATAGAAGAAAACCTGTATATGCATACAAAATATAGTTGAGGTTTTTCAGAAACTTATTAGAAAATAATTTCACTCTTTAATTTTATACTGCATATATAAGGTAAATTTATTTCACATCAATTTCACGTGAATTTGAATTCATGTAAATCTCATGTAAAATTCACATGAATTAATTTTACCTCAAACGAGCTTATACGTGAAACTCACATGAAATCTGTTTATGTGAGTTTCACATGAATCTCATATGAAACTCATGCAAATTTAATGTGAATTTCACGTTAAAATTCACATGAATTTTACGATGAAATTAACATGAATTTTACATGGAAATTAACATGAACTTCATATAAATAAATTTTACATGAACTTCACACAAATGTTAAAAATAAAGTAATTCAAACTACTTTTAAATTTTCAAATTCAATTAAATCGTTTGAGGTGAATCTCATGTGAAATTTTTTATGTGAATTTCACGTGAGCAAATTTTGCCTATAGATAAATAGGTACAAAATGTAAATACTTAAAAAAAAAAAAAAAAATCCTGATAAAACTTACCTTTTGTATAAGATCTTGGCCATCTTTAGTTCTGATGTCAATAGCAATACTCTGAAATATAACAGGAAATATGGAGGAATCTTAATGCATATTGAGCTATTGTTGTTAAGGACAGACAGTTTACAAATTATAACTATAATTGTGTTGCATCAAAGTAAAATGTAAACTGAATCTTAGTAAAACTTGTGTCTGATCCTTTTGTCATTTTGAACAATAAAATATGTTTAAACTAACTGAATCTTGCAGTTTTGGAACTTGCAGAATAATACAACTAAAATAATAAGTAAAATAGCATGAATGCAAATGGAAACATCAACTTTCACTCTAAGATATGATTTCGTCAATGAAAATACAAATTGCAGGTCTCTGAATTTTCTATTCATTTCCATTCAATTGTCACATGTTTAAAAGAGATAACTAGCAAAGATATTTGTACATATGAATTAAAATCAGAGCTGACATGGGTAATATCTCAAAGAGACAGTAACTAAATAACACACAAAAACAAAAGACATCTGCAGGAAAATACAAATACTTGAACAATTAGCAAGTTTTTACACAATATATCAATATGTCAAACACTTCATTGCCCTGTTTGTATCAAAGTTGTGAATAGAATATAGAGACAATCAAAGATCTGCCGTGAGTACAAAATTCCTAAAATGAAAACATGAAGACAATGAATTGACAAAGTTCCAGACTTCCAAAAGGCACATGCCTAGTTGATGAGATTTTTTTAAAATCTCAACTCAACTTTAGGGGAGTAGCTGGACACATAAAAGGTACATTATAGTCATTATAGTAAACAAACATAAATCTATAATACATAGTTAGATAAAAGAAGATGACAACTCTCCATCCAAGTCACAATTTGTAAAAAGTAAACAATTATAGTCAAAGAACAACCTTCGACACAAAGGCTTGACTAACAATCAACATCAAGCTATAAAGAGCCTCAAAATGAAAAATTTCAGAAAGGAAAACAAATAGTCTAATATAAACAAGAATGTGTCCAAAGCGCACGGATGCCCCATCCAAACTATCATTTTCTATGTACAATGGATAGTGAAAATGTGAAAAAATCTAATTTGGCACTTAAATTAGAAAGATCATATCATAAGGAACATGTGTACTAAGTTTCAAGTAGATTGGTTTTCAACTTCATCAAAAACTACTTCAACCAAAAACATTAACCTGAAGCGGGACAAACGGACAGAATAACGAACAGACAAACAGACAGAGGCACAGACCAGAAAACATAATGCCCATAAATGGGGCATAAAAATAAAATACAGGTTCATACCGTTTTCATGTCAGGCTATAGTGCAATATTTACTTTAAAGCATTGTATGTATATGTGATGCATTAAACAGCTAGAGACTTTGTCTCTTTGTTGTTGGGTTTAACTAATAAATAGTATTAAGTCATAACCTTTTTGTTTCTATTCACAGTCAAAAAATAAACACTTTCCTTGCCACAAAATGGAGGTCCCCATGACCTTGTATCATCCCCTGCTCCTAATAAAAAAATAAAGATAGTGTTTACAGTAATCCCATCAACCACACATTACAAAATTCATTCTATATGTTTTGTGAAAAGAAACAACTGTATCTTGTTTTATGTCTCTCATTTACTTGTTATGCTTGTTTTATTTTTATCATGTTATGAGTTTCAAAGTCTAGATGTTTAATTTTAATTGGCTAAACTATAACATTTGTCTTATTTTATGACACTAAAGTGTAAAAGAAGATTATTTAACATAAGTTTATAAACTTTAATTAAAATATATTTACTATTTTCAATATCAAAAAATCTTGACATACAACATGAACCATGAAAATTGTTTTATTGGTAGATTACTTGTTGTTTACTTCAATATTATCTGCACAATCAGGAAAACCTTTCTCTAATAAATGAAGAATGTGTCCATGGGACACTGATAATGCCCCCTTGCATATAACATTATGAAGGGACATAAGTCATGTTAGTCCAGAAAGGTAAAAGTGATGCAACCTGAATTAGAACTTAATCTCAGTTTTGTGGGTAATAAGCATTGTGTATAAGTTTCATTATATTTGGTTGAGGCAAACTACTTATTTTGGATGTACGTATGTACAGACAAGGGCAAAAGACACATTGTATTCATTTAACATTATCATAATGAATATTAATGAAATAAATCAATGTTACCAGGCTTTTCGACCTTGATGATTTCAGCACCCAGATCTCCTAGAATCATGGTACAATATGGACCAGCTAAAATCCTGCAAAAAAAATGATTTGGCTATTAAGTAGTACACAACATTTACAAAGTGGTGCAATCTCAATACTGTTAATCAATTCATTAGTGTAAATTTTTCCCCTTTTTTTTTTTTTTTTTGCTTTCTTGCCGATTTAAAGAGCTTGTGCTGTATTGTTTTTTTATTTATAACTTTTTTTATGAATGTTCTCACGATAAGAATGATTGAAATTCAGGATATTTGTGACAATCCAATTTCATTATTGACTCAAAAATAAAAGCTTGCAAAAATAAGTTTGTTTTCAGAATAAGGCGAAGATACCTTGTTAAAGCCATACTTTAACCATTTTAACATTGATTATTTATAAACAATGTGTTATCCCTCTCACTACTACCTTCTCTATTTTTCTTTATAAATGGGTTCAATTTTTAAATAAATACAAAACTCTTAATTTTCCTACTCTTTCTCTATGCTGTTAAACTAAAAAGTATAGAACCTGCTGATATCTAAAATCTTGAGTCCATCTAAAGGTAGCTTACATTTCTCAGCCTTTGTACCTATAGTGAAATAAGAAATAAATGCATCAATCATAAATGTAACAGTATTCATCAATACAAATTTTAATCAAATAAAGTTATCTAGCAGGCCTTCAGATTTTAAAAGAAAATAATTCAAAAACTTTTCAGCCAGGAAATAAAAGCTAAGTCTTCATTGATTACTAGTAGTCATCTGATGGAAGTGTATGGTCCTGACATTCAGAAGATATCAGAAGACTAACCAAAGGCTTTTGAAGCTACCATGAGGTGTTAATATGGTGGAGACTATTCTATGTGCAGTACCTATAAGGCCAAAAAAATATTAAAATACGTCTGTTTAAGGTTACATCATCAAAATAAACAGGGTAGGTAGGTACGTATTTTTATTTTATTTTCTGCAGTCTGTCTTGCCGTGGTCAGAGTTGTACATGGGCTGAAGTTACCTGTATTTTTAATGATTGGATTATTTCCCTTTGTTATTGATTGGAAAAAAATGGCGGGGAAATGTTTAAAACTTAAAACAGCTATCATATTCATGATTTATATGAAATGTATCAGGCAACACGATCTTCACTTTTAAAGCGAGTTCAGTTTATTTTTCACTTTACAATGGAATTAAAATGGCTTAGGGTTGACGCTCAAAATAGGGTCGGTCTGGTAACCGTAAACAGACATATATTTTTTTTGGGCATTTGTCCCATAGACTGCATAGTCTGTGCTGGTGCAGAGACCAACACTTAGACCAAGAACCTGTTGGGCAAGTTCCCATAGTTTAGGACTTTATTCATTATAGGTTGAAAAATACAGGCAAAGTTTAGATGTACAGTTTATGAAATGTCCTATATTTTGACTTTAGTGGAACTTTAATAAAAATTTGTGATAAATAAACCTACAATATGGACAGTGATTTTTCTTTAAATGCTTCAATGAAGTCCTTGAGGTCAGAAAACTTTTGAATATTCGTTGCATCTTTATTAGAGCCTTGACGTTGAGGAGACTAGTCCTATATCAAATATTTTAATCTCAGATGTCGGATACCAACAGTATAGGAGAAAGAAGCGGCAATTTCTGTATCTATATCTGTATCGATTTAAATTTTGCCAATGTAGGCACACCTCCAATGGAGTTGAGTATGTTATCCTTCACCACACAATATTATAATACACAATGAATGTCTTATCCATGAATACACGGTAATATATCGATAAAAATGATTTCTATAATGAAACTGTTATGCACATAATATAATATATATAATTTGACAATAAAAAGATAAAATGTATCTTTAATTTTGATTTGTATCAGTGTATGTAAAGTGCGGATCCTAAAATATCATTTTTACTGTATATGCCATAAATGTCTAATGTAGAATGATAAATAAACAGACGACCTTTTTTTAATTTTTGAAGAAAATGAAGAAAATTAGTTAAAATGTATATGTTCAGAAATACATAATACTAATAAAACAAAGTAAGAGGTGCGAGCGGGGTTTTATCGCGCCTAAAGCCATCCAGCTGTGAAATATATACTAAAATAGGTGAATATTTAGGATATTTCACGAACAGATCGTGCAGGTGCTTTATAACTAACAGGTACTGAGATGTTGTTGCAGTAAAAAATATTCATTTTAATACAATTATTAAAGTTGTATAACGTAGAATATGTTTTGTCATTCAGTTTCTTCATATTTAACTAAATTCCACTATGATGATTTCGTAATGCTAGTCATGTTTACTGTCGAATAATGATAATATTCTTTCATTTTCACTGTGGAGCGAATCATTAGTATTGTATATATGCGGTGCATTTTCACTGTATAATTATTTTTTTTTTTATCTTTTACAGCTCATTTCTTTAAGCATGTAGAGCAAGACTTTAGTTGATTTGCTTGCTTTTTTTTATTGGATAATCATTATGATAACACCCAATTTAATTCAAATATTAAAAATACAGGTTAAACTATGCCTATTCATATTGTTTAAAAATGCCAATCGTATTTACAAAGTTTGTATAGACAATTATACAAACAAAGCAAGCAAGCCAACCAAAGTTTTGCTTTACATGCATTAGGAAATTAGCTGTAAAGCCTTAATTTAGGCGACTTGCTCAAACAATAGTTAAAGTAAGAGAAAGATTTGATAAAATTTAACTTACGGAGGAAAGTTTGGTTTTAAAACACTCTAATAAATTCAATAGAAATAACATTTATTTCAAATGTATTCCATTTAGTTTCTTATAAAGCGTATAAGGATCTTTATCCTTATTTTTTTTTTATCCATTTCCATGACACTTCACCACTAATTACGTACATCTTGATATAGATTGCACCTTTGTTTTCCCGTTAAAAAAGGTTTTACACTGGAGCCCTTTATAACTTGCTGTTCGGTGTGAGCCAAGACTCCATGTTGAAGACCGTATATTGACGTATAATGGTCTACTTTTATAAATTGTGACTCGGATGGAGAGTTGTCTCATTGTCACGTACGACATCTATAAATGGATCAAAAACTAAACGAGACGGGATAAAAAGGGATAAAAAAAAATCCACGCTACTTTTTTAATATATTTGTAGGACTCTAAAGTGTGATGGGGACGCTAAAGTACGATGGTCACGCTAAAGTGCGATGGTCTACGCTAAAGTACGATGCCTACACACGCTAAAGTGCGATGGTCCGCGAAAATATAGAAGCAATAAACGTACTATGGATTATGACGTGAACAGTCTTTAATACAAACAAAAAATGAACATGCCGTAAGATAAATGTCGAATATTTGATTTACAACTTCAAAGCAAATGTCATGACTTACACAATTGAAACATGATAACCGTGTTTTGTCGGCTGAAGCAAATGTGGATTTTTCGGTGCTAGAAGAAGGGCTTTTGTCCTACAGTCGACCATCTTACTATACAGATACAAAAGTATACGCATAAGTATCCTTTGTCCTGTTTCTATTTGAAGCCAACGGCTACATTGAAATCATTGTGTATGTTGGGGAACTTGCAGTTTACTTTGCCGTTCCCGTTTAAATATTGTCGATTTTAATGAAAAGTAAAGTCAGTAAAATAAAGGTACTTTATATTTCCATGCGTAAATCATAAATTGTCTGCTAAAAAAATAGAACGAATTTTGTATTTGTAATTTACAATGACGACTTTGAGAGAAGATTGCTCACATTAATGATAGACTGTGTGAACGGCAAGCTACACTAATTATCCAAATATGTGATACCGGTATGACATAAAAAAAAAAAACCATATACAGGATATTAAGATTTTTGTCACACCTAAACTACAATTTAGCAATTATTACGTGGTCGTTCTTCTTAATTTAAAACAATGATCACTTAAGCCTACGGGTAATTATAAAGCCTTTCAAATATGTCATAAAACCTTGTCCTAGCTTTCGCGAGAAGACTATTTTTTAAATCCGTGATCTTTAATATTTTAAGCCCTTAATCATTACCCTTTTAGTCCATCGCACTTTAGCGTGATAACCATCGTACTTTAGCGAACAAACAGCCATCGCACTTTAGCGTGATGCACCATCATACTTTAGCGTAGACCATCGCACTTTAGCGTGGCCATCGCACTTTAGAGTACCATCGTACTTTAGAGTCCTACATATTTATAATGGGCTTAATATGAGTCAAAATAGAGTAAAATAGTGGGTCGCATTTGGGTATAAGCGTCACGCCGGATTGCCGATTTTTTGCAAGCGTGACAGGTGAAATTTCAAATGAGACCCCAGAATAAGATATTTTTGTATATTCATCCTATTGTTACAGTCATGCCTTCAAAAACAAATGTATCCGATGCATGCATTTTTTTTTTATATTTTTGGTCCCTTTTTCAATTTTGTGGGGTCCAAATTTATAGACAAAAGTCCTTTAATATAGATATTTGGAATTCGTTGACATGCTGAATCTAACCGTGTATCTAGTTTGGGGATTTTTTGCCTAGTTGCTGAAATAGCCAACATAGAGTTCCAAAGGGTCTAAAATCAACAAAAATGAATTGTAGCATGCATTTTGTGTACAATAACCCAAATGTGCATGGTTTTACCTCTGCGGTAGTATCCATTCGCGCAAGTAGGGGCCCACTGACTGCCTAACAGGGCTCACTGCTGTCACGCTCCAGTGATTCCCTATATAAGTTAAAATCAAGGAGAAACGTAATCTGAAGAATACAATATGACATTTTGAGAATCGCTTTTGTTACAAGTTTGAAAAGCTATATATTTGATGAAGAATGAATGAGGAGTTTGTATTTCAATTTGAAAATACATGTATCATAAATCCTAAAGTCATCAACTAAGTTTTTTTTCATTTGTTGCAAGTGCATTTATCACATAATTCTACAATAAAAATTCCTCGCATCTTTGAAAATTCTACATTAATAATGACTGCACTAACAGTGATAATTCATCGCATCTATAGTTAAAATGGATCGCTTTCAATAATCGATATGCTATATTATGATGCTTTTTATAACACTTATTTGAACTTTAATGCTATGTTTGTATATTATAAAGACATATCACAATGAAAATATGTTAAAACTTAACTTAAAATCCTTTAACTTGATATTTTCAAAACGTAAACAAATACAGTTTTCCCATGATCCTAAAATTCTACAATAGACATACCCGCATATAACAGTAAAAATGAACTAGCTGGATTCGCACTTTATATACACTGATATTTACTCTTCATGAATATTTTTTTTTCTTTTCACATTTTTGTTGTCATATAGCTTCATATGCAGATTGTTACTTAGCTGTCTACACACACTTTCTAGTTGTCCAGCAATATTTTGATCAATTTCATTGTTACGTTTATCTTTATTGTCTATGAATGATTTCCATTTTGGTAAGTGGATTGTCCAGATAGTTTTCTATATTTTCTAGTATATAACAAGTAGTTTTTTTTATATCAATGAACCAACTGTCTTTCTGCTTTTCTCCACACATTTGAAGTTTCAGTTGGTACAATGCCAGTCTAGAGAGTATATAAATGGCTGGGTCTGCTGTATTGGTAGATAATGATAATAGCTGTTTAAATAATTTCTTGTGGTATAGTTTTAAAGTTGTTAGTGATTTTCCTTTTTGGATCAAAATTTCTAGTCCATTAGTTAGAATTGGTGGTACAAAAGTTTTAACTAGTGTGATAATTGTTTCTGGGTCTAAACCGTTGGTTCCATGTAGACCTGATCCCATTAAACTATATAAATAAACTCATCATAGATACCAGGACTAAATTTTGTATATACGCCAGACGCCCGTTTCGTCTACAAAAGACTCATCAGTGAGGCTCGAATCAAAAAAAAGGTAAAAATGCCAAAAAAAGTACTAAGTTGAAGAGCATTGAGGACCAAAATTCATAAAATATATGCCAAATACAGCTAAGGTATTCTATGCCCGAGATAGAAAAGCCTTTGTATTTCAAAAATTCAAAATTTTGTTAGCAGTTAATTCATAAATATAACCATATCAATGATAATTCATGTCAGCACAATGCGTCTTGCTTTTTTGGTGTTTTCTTCGACTGAGTTTTTTTTCCTGATTTATGTATTCCAATGCATTTTGCTGTTTTAACTACTGGCATTGGCGTATCATCCATATTCCAGAATCCTTCTTCAGTTTCTATTATTTTTGTGGTTGTTCTTACTGGCAGTATTACACTTTTAGTTGGTTGTAACAAATATCCGTCTCTTCTACTGAAGTCAACAGCAATATCAACCAAGGACTCCTACTGAAGTCAAACAAGGACTGTATCTCCAGTGGATTAGTTGCTATAATAGCGACATCATCAGCACAGGTATGTGTACAACAGTTTATGTTACAAATTTTTCCACCTTGTACTGTTTCACACAAGAAGTTCAATAAAGGGTTGACATATACTTTATACAAGTCAGCAGATACAGTACCACCTTGACGTACTCCTTGTTCTACTAGAAAAGGTTCCGAAAGGTGACCATTCCATTTAATACATGAAGCAGCATTTTGGTAAAGATTTTTTATCCTTAGTAGAGATTGGTCCGATATTCCAATTTGAAATAGTCTTCTAATGAGGTTTGCATGTACTACGACATCACAGGCTGATTTCCCATCAGGCATAGCTAAGCAAGTTGATCTTTTTAGGTCTTTATTTTCTCTCTCAAACTCCTCTATGATGAGTTCACACATTATGGGGTGGTATCCTTTGTGAATCCACTTTGTAACAGGTTTTTAGATTCTATAATTTTTACATTTTTTCTTAGTTTCAAAATCTTTTCTATTATTTTCGATAAGGT
Organism: Mytilus trossulus; assembly: GCF_036588685.1. Classification (NCBI taxonomy): domain Eukaryota; kingdom Metazoa; phylum Mollusca; class Bivalvia; order Mytilida; family Mytilidae; genus Mytilus; species Mytilus trossulus. The sequence continues at coordinate 2,893,006 of NC_086374.1, forward strand.
TGGAGTGACCGTAATTCCACGATAGTTAATAGCATCTTCAAAATTTCCTTTGTTTTTAGATATTGGAGATAATGTGCCTATTTTTAGTAGGTCTGGAACATAGCAGTATTTGAATGACATATTTATGAGTTCACGTATATAAACTTTGAGGTCTTCACCACCATATATAATATTTTCTACTGTGATTCCATAAATATCTGCTGCTTTGTTATTGTTAAAGCTTAATATTATTTGCTTTTTCTACTTCTTCATCAGTCACTTGCATGTGGATATATCTTTCTTGGCAAATATCAGATATAACTTTAATAGATATACGAAGATGTGGTGTGAGTGCCAATGAGACAACTCTCCATCCAAATATCAATTTAAAAAATAAACCATTATAGGTTAAAGTACGGCCTTCAACACGGAGCCTTGGCTCACACCGAACAACAAGCTATAAAGGGCCCCAAAATTACTAGTGTAAAACCATTCAAACAGGAAAACCAACGGTCTAATCTATATAAACAAAACGAGAAACGAGAAACACGTATATATTACATAAACAAACGACAACTACTGTACATCAGATTCCTGACTTAGGACAGGTGCAAACATTTGCAGCGGGATTAAACGTTTTAATGGATCCAAACCTCCCTTTTTCTGAAACAATAGCATAACATCACAACATAGAAAAACACACGATAAAATATCAATTGGCAGACTTAACTCAATAAAAAAACGTATGATTACACAATGAACGAATAAATTTGATCTGCGATATCTGAATACAAATGCACAGTTAATTAAATATTAGAGACAAACATTCATGACCAAAAAGCTAACAAACAAATTCAAACAAAGCCATGGCAGGACACCACTGAGAAATATTTAACCCTTCGAAAATATTGATCAATATTCACTTTAGAAAAAAACCGGTTTTAATGTTACTCTTGAAGTTTATACAAATGTAGTAAGAATAAGTGATATTACAAATAATCAAAGCTGGTGTACAGACAAGATCCATACAAATAAAAAATAACAAAAAAGCATTATAAACAGTATCAACAGGTCGAATTAACAAGAAAATACGATTTAACTTCCTTTTCAACATTTCCAAACGTTATAATCAAACTTTGCATTGACAGACTTTTTAGCTTGTTCTCCAAAATGTATATGCCAGCCGTTAATTATTTTATTGTTACTGTTATAAATTTGATGATCAACATTGAGCTCGTCTATATGTTTGTACTTTTTTCCTCTTTGATTTCTGATCATTCTAAAAAAATGTTTTGGTATCGGAAACTTTATATTCAATTAGCTTTTGCCGTCCATTTATTCTTCTAAATGCTATTTCTAAACGACATTACTTCATCGGTTCGTAGGTTGTTCGTTTCTTTTGCCTCAGATATAATTTGTGGTGATCATTATTGCTTCTGTTACTTTTCCATTTATATTATAGAACGCAACTTTCTTGTTACTGATAGCTTTTCGGATTTCCTCATTCATCAATTGTAATTTTTGCATTTTATTTTCCTTTTTTTTTTATTTAGGAGCAATGACTTTTGTATGTTTTATTATGATGTTATTTAAAGTGCTAAAATCACTCACAATGTCTTCACGGTTTTGTATTTCGCATCTTGTTGAGCCAATTTCTGTAGAAATGAGACTTGGATATTTTCCTGTATCAATTTTGTCCCTGTTTTATTCTTCTTTTGTTAAATGTTTTTGTTGAAATTTGTGAGTTTTCCGAAGTATTGAGCTTTTTCTGATGATGTAAAACAGACAATAATAAAGGGAAATGGTCCGAGACATTTGAAATTACATTTAGTTTCTTTATACCTATTATTTTCTCTGAGTAATTGTTTTGATAAAGAATAAAGTCAATGGCAGTGGCATCTTTTCCATTTGAATGTATAAAGGTATGTCCAGTTTCTTTTGAAGATAGCTCATAATCTTGCATAAAGTCATTGATATACTTCTTTCGTTGAGAGGGAGCACCATTAGTTATGGCTTCATTAAAATCTCCTCCTATAATAATCTGATGAGTATTGGAATATGTACATACAATTTCATTTAGTTTGTCTATAATTCTTGTGTACTATTAGTGGGTCCTTTGCATGGTAGATATAAGGAAACAATGATGATGTTAGGATCACCTTCTATTTCAATGCATTGAATTCTACTATTTCCTGCTTTCACAGTCGATATTAGTTGGTCTAGTTCTTTTCGCCACAATATTGCCACTCCGCCGTATCTTCTCGACATTTGTATTGGCGGCAGAGGGTCATCAGTGTCAACCGACTTTCCTATTCCTATATATTTATAGTGAATTTCATTCAACATGTTGAGTTGACAGTCAAACAACCAGTGTTCCTGAATTAAATAAATATCTACATCTTCCTTTATCTCTCTGAAGAATGTTTTTACAATCAAAACTCAGAATTTTCATATTCTTCTGCTCACAATCGTTAAAATCTAAATCATTATTTAGATATAGGAAGATGTGGTGTGAGTGCCAATGAGACAACTCTCCATCCAAATAACAATTTAAAAAGTAAACCATTATAGGTTAAAGTACGGCCTTCAACACGGAGCCTTGGCTCACACCGAACAACAAGCTATAAAGGGCCCCAAAATTACTAGTGTAAAACCATTCAAACGGGAAAACCAACGGTCTAATCTATATAAACAAAACGAGAAACGAGAAACACGTATATATTACATAAACAAACGACAACTACTGTACATCAGATTCCTTGTACAGTTACTATTTACATTTGTGAGCAAATTGTCATCTAGTGCGGTGTCTAGTTGAGGCGTGGGTGGTATACAACATGATATGTGTGTCATGAAGGTTGGTAGTACAACGGCTGTCCTGTTTGTCTATACAGATTGTCTGTTATTTGCTGATTGTTATGCCACAGTTGGTATGTATCTTGATCATTTATTCTTGAATGTTGTGTTGTATTGATTTGAACAGAAATGTGATTTTGGACATCATCTTTGTTTGTCCAATTTGGAACAACTTCTATTAGGTTATTCTTGCAAATGTTTCGAGTCTCTAGTTCTATTTGATATGAGTATTGACTAGGTATTCTTGATCATGATTCTGATATTATCTATCTTCATTTTCTGAGCTGTAACAGTATTGATTGGGTTCACTATACTGAATAGTTGCTGATGTTTCACCATAGTTCTGTCTATAGTATATAGTTGTTGGTTTGAAGGATACGTTTGATGGTAATCATATGTTTGATTTTGTGTATTGAGAGTATCATTGTTGGTAGTTTTATTTTCATTTTGAAGTTTATTTATTTCAACTTTACTAAGTACATATTTTGTTACTTTTTCTCGTATACCAATTACAAGGTCATCAGTTGCCATGCTAGCAGAGCATTGGTGTTGAGGAAGATGTTGATTTGGCTTGTTCTGAAGAGACTCTATTTTGGTGTAGTTGGTTAGTTTTAATTGTATTTTTCAGTTCTATATTTCGAAATTCTGCTTTATGTAATCTAAGATGTTTGTTTTTTCCTTCATTATTTCATCAATGATGGCTTCTTTCATTTTAATTTGTTCCTCTCTTTTTTGCAACTTTTGTTTTTATTGTTTTAACTCCTTCATACGAGTTTTGGGATTTTCATCAAGCTTGTTTTTATCAGCTATAACGGTATATGTTGAATCATCAGTAATCAGATTTTTATTATTTGGAAATTCAGTTTGTGTTTGTTGGCGTATTTCAGCTGTTTGAACAATACCGACAGTAGGTCTAGATACAGGTTGTATATATTTTGGATTTTTTTTTCATAGGGATATGTTAATCTGTCCTGGTTTATTTAAGTAAGTTGTCTCTATTTCTACAGATTTTGGAATTGTTCATTTGTGCAAGTTTTACACACATAAATATGTTCACTTTGTTCTATTCCTTCAATTTCATTTTCATCTTCTTTGTCACATTTATGGTGAACTATTAGTCCCCGAGGGTATCACCAGCCCAGTAGCATGGCCAGTACTTCGGTACTGGCATGAAAATACGGATTTTTTGTGTTTACTTATTAAAATTTGCTGTTACAAAATATTAGAAATTATTATAAATTAAGGAATGTATCTCCCTCATGCAAAGCTCTGATTCCTTTCACGAATTTGGCTATACTTTTCGGACCTTTTGGATTATAGCTCTTCATCTTTTATACAAGCTTTGGATTTCAAATATTTTGGCTACGAGCATCACTGAAGAGACACGTATTGTCGAAATGCGCATCTGGCGCAACAAAATAGGTACCGTTGATTTTATTACTACCACTGGGTCGATGCCTCTGCTGGTGGACTATTAGTCCCCGAGGGTATCACCAGCCCAGTAGCCAGTACTTCGGTACTGGCATGAAAATACGGATTTTTTGTGTTTACTTATTAAAATTTGCTGTTACAAAATATTAGAAATTATTATAAATTAAGGAATGTATCTCCCTCATGCAAAACTCTGATTCCTTTCACGAATTTGGCTATACTTTTCGGACCTTTTGGATTATAGCTCTTCATCTTTTATATAAGCTTTGGATTTCAAATATTTTGGCTACGAGCATCACTGAAGAGACATGTATTGTCGAAATGCGCATCTGGTGCAACAAAATTGGTACCGTTGATTTTATTATAATGGACCCATTGATTTTTTTAACACATGACAGATCTTGTTCGACAATGACGTCTACATTTAAAGCATTTTTCATCTTGCTGGAGCTCATTGTGCTTCTCTTGTTCTTTATCTAGATTTTTCTCAATGACATTATTCTGTTGTAAAGAGTTTAGTGCTTTTTTAAGTTTTATTGCCTGATTTTGATTTAACATTACTCTATTGATTTTTGCTCCATTTATCTGTGTGTTGCTCATAATTTTGTGAATTTCTTGAGCATGCTGATATATGAAAGATTTTATTGACAAAGATATTAAATGGGATTGTAAAAATATGTTAATAGTACGAATTTTACTACAACCGAAGCGCATTTCGAAAATTAATTCTCTTCAATGAAGATCGAGGACAAAGTATTTCAAAAACCAAAACTTATTGAACAATATTGAACAACTGATGAAACAAAAACAAAAAGATTCAAAGAATATAGCTAAATTCCGGAATCAGAACCTTGCATGAGTGAGATATAATCCTGAATCTAAAAAGATTTTCAAGATAGTAAAACAGCACACCTCTATCAAACTGTATGCGTATATCAAAGTCGGCACAAAGGCTTCCGGACTGCTGATGTCATCGGGATACTGGGTTTTCGATGTACTCTGGGACTAACAAATAACCAGCAGAGGTATCAACCTCATAACAGTAATACCATTATACAAATGATCACATACTTTCAGACAACATGAGAGTTGAAAAAAAATGAAAATCATTTACCATTATTTGATGAGACTGTTATTAAAGAGAGAGGGTTAGCGCTATAGAACCAGGTTTAATCCACCATTTTCTACATTTGAAAATGCCTGTACCAAGTCAGGAATATGACAGTTCTTGTCTATTCGTTTTTGATGCGTTTTGTTATTTGATTTTGCCATGTGATTATGGACTTTCCGTATTGATTTTCCTCTGAGTTCAGTATTTTTGTGATTTTACTTTTTACCAGTAATCAGCACTTTTGGTGCTGAAATGAATTATCATTGATATTGTTACATTTATAAATTAACTGTTTACAAAATATAGAAGTTTTGAAAAACTAAGGCTTTTCTACCTCAAACATAGATTACCTTAGCTGTATTTGTCATAACTTTTAGGAATTTTGGTCTTTAATGCTCTTCAACTTCGTACTTATTTGGCCTTTTTAACTTTTTTGGATTTGAGCGTCACTGATGAGTCTTTTGTAGAAGAAACGCTCGTCTGGCGTATACACAAAATTTAGTCCTGATATCTATGATGAGTTTATTTACTGAAGACAGAGTGAAATTATTAAAGTGGATGGAATATCTATACCCTTCTATTCACATGATTCATGCGTTATTCGTATCACTCACTGCGACGTCATGACTATATATGTCTTTATCAAAACCAGAAACAAGACAAAATTGAGACACTGTAACATGCAGAATCACACAGTGTTTACAATGCACCAGTTGGAATAACAACCGTCTGTGAGAATGTCACTCACCAAACTCAAACATATATTTTTTTATATACTCCGGCATTTCATAAATCTTTCTTTCGAGTTTCTTTACTGGAATTCGGTTTGAACTTAAAAAGTAGAAGATTCAGAATTAATTCAGAAAAAGAAAAAAAAATATTTCACTTCCTTGCGTTTCTATTGTATTACAGTATCCCTTTTGCAATCCTCAATGGTAATCTGCAGGTCATTTTCAAAATGAAGGGCCTGCATGGGCATAAACAAACTCATCATAGTTACCAGGATTCAAATTTTATAATTTGTGCCATACGCGTGTTTCGTCCACAGAAGACTCATCCGTGACACTTTAATGCATTTGTGACTATTTGACCAACACACCACGAAAATTCAAGGTTACATTTGAGAGATATATTTGAAATATCAATTTTTTAAATGTGTCCGTGTTTATGTTTTATTCGGAGATTGTGGTAATTGGCTTTACCTGCTCTATTTTTGTCACAGGGAAACTCCTTCCTTATGTGTTGTTAATCGAAGTTTATTGTCAGTATTTTGTAAGTTTTTATTTATTATACATTTGAGAGTAATTTAGACATCAGTGATTTGTTAACCTCTTTGTATGTTGTCAACTTTTTGCAGTACAACTCGTTTTGGTATATTTTACTTTCGATTTCATGACTCGGCCTGTTTAATATGTAAAAAACTATATATTTATGTATACAGTTTATATAATTTATATATAATCAACTTATATGTTGACGGTTTAGTTTCGTTTAGTGTAATTTCTAACATTTAAATGAATTCTAAATAACTGTTCATTGTGGTATTCATTTTTTTTAATTATATTTTACAGTAATTTATAAATTATCAAATTCAATGTATATATATGTTTTGAATAACGTGAATTTTGTGGTTTAAAAAAAGGATAATAAGAGACTTACTAAGCAAAGTCTCTTGTTATACTTTTTTTAAACCACAACATTCACGTTATTCAAAACATATATATACTGATCATGCTGATGTGACAATGTAATTTATAATGATTTCCGTGCGAACATGCTTCTGAAATAGTTTGCATTGGTCGCTCTTGAGACCTCCGATCTACCTTTAGTTAATGTGATGTTAGCTTTTCAACCAAGGTCGAACGAAGTATTGCTACTGAACCGAAAAAGTATCACCAGGCGGCCTGTATCCGACTTGAAGTGTTTTTTTTCAACGCCAATTAAACGGTTTTACAGCATATTAAGGCAAATAGGTTTGTAAAAATCTGCCAAAAACAAAAGGCTAAGCAAATGAATCTGAAAATACTAGTAGATCAAAATGAATTATGTAACAATCAGTTTGATTCACAGCACTGAGTTTCTCCTACAAGTATTATCCTTATTATTTATATCATGCATGCTAATACACATCAAACAAAATGAATCATAAAACTTAATCAATTTGGACTCTAAAAGCCTGAGTTCCTAATCGTTATCTTCCCACCATGAAATACTAATAGTCATCAAAGGTAACAAACTTATAATTTGATACGCCAGACCCGCGTTTCGTCTTCATATGACTCATTAGTAACGCTCAGATCAAAACAGTTAGAAAACCAAACTGGTATAATGTTGAAGAGCATTTAGGACTCAAAATTTAAAAAAAGTTATGATGAGTTATGCCAAATAAGCATAAAATAACATATGCCTGGGATAGGAAAATCTTTAGAGCTTCGAATAACTCATACGTTTGCATACATTAAAAATATATAAAAATTACCATAAAATCGATATTCATGTTCATTTGTCTGGTAATTCCTTCGGGACGAAACTTCCACAAGCAGTGGCATCGACCCAGTGGTTTAAATAGGACATCAAAGGAACCAGACTTATAATTTGATACTCCAGACGCGCGTTTCGTCTTCAAAAGACTCACCAGTGACGCTCAGATGAAAATAGTAAGAAAGCCATACAGTTGAAGAGCATTTAGGACCCAAAATTCCAAAAAGTGATGCCAAAAAACGGCTATGTTAATCGTTGACCTGGATAACAAAATCTTTATTATTACGAATAATTTATACTTTTGCAAACGGTTAATTTATAAAAACCCTATGAATCATAAAATCATCAATCTGGACTTTATAGGCTTTGTATCATGTATTTCCTATAAAAGCACTCATACTTTTTTTCAGTCAAAATGTCTAGCAGAGAAGAAACAAACTTTGTGAGACTATTGATGTTTTCAGTTGACTTATCAGCAGACGTTATAAGAGCTTTTACGGAATCAAAAATTTTATGTAACTATGAAAACAGTTTTACACACTTTTTAGATGCACACAAACATGATTTGTTTCATTCATGGATACCAAATACTCATTGTTGTCAATGTTCATCAGTCACTATGGGAACAGCTCTAACCAAGAAAATGGCTGAGATAGATGAAGCAATTTTCAATAAAATGTTTGACAAGAGCGGATCAACAAATTTAGGTCATTTCAAAAAAGGTATTCATGGGTCTGTCACCCAACACTGTTTGTGTCGTATAACTCCAAGGTTAGGCTTACGTTTGGAAGACGTAGATGTAAGTCTTCTTTGTAGTATCATCTTCACTTGTGTTAAACTTCACAAGCAGGACCTTGACCGGATGAGAAGCATTCGACAGCAGAGATGGAACGTTTTCCGTGCAGCTATAACCAGACGCTATTCAGATGAGGATTTCACAATGGTGTGGAACAATCTAGAAAAGGCAGTTATTGGAATAGTTCAGGAACATTTTATTCCATCTTATGGACGAATTGTAGAACACCAGATCAAACTGATGAAAATAGCAGACGTTGCAAAAGTAGATATGAATGACCTGTTAGAAAAACTTTCTAAAGATAAGGTATCGTATATGTATTTTGCTTCTCTTTCATTGTCTCAATGTTTACATTTAATTTAAACAATTTAAACACATTTCAATCTGACACGTTGTCTTTCCTGTAATGTAAATTTAAACAAGTAATAATATTTAAATATATTTTATGAAAACCTATATACTTTGTCTATGCAGTACCGTTATAATCAGTTAGATAGAAAACTAGTCATATTTATTCGTTATAATATCATAAATGAAAACGGAAACACATGACTGTAAATGTGTACCACAGTACGGATTATGGTAAAACTATCACATTTTGTTTTGTTTCAACTAAAGATAATGGGATTAACATTATAATAAAAAGCTTGCGTTTCTTTTTCTTTTAGAAAATTGGTCAAGTGTTGACGACAAGAATGAACGGCTTCACCAATGCCTTAATGGGATTAACATTCAGATAAAACGCTAGTGTTTCTTTTTCTTTTAGAAAATTGGTCAAGTGTTGACGATAAGAATGAACGGCATCACCAATGCCTTAATGGGAATAACATTCAGATAAAACGCTAGTGTTTCTTTTTCTTTTAGAAAATTGGTCAAGTGTTGACGACAAGAATGAACTGCTTCACCAATGCCTTAATGGGATTAACATTTAGATAAAACGCTAGTGTTTCTTTTTCTTTTAGAAAATTGGTCAAGTGTTGACGACAAGAATGAACGGCATCACCAATGCCTTGAGAGATGAAACGATGTTGAGACAGTCAGAAAGTCAGTATAATAGAGAGCAGCATATCGAACTAGAACTGGATAGATTAGAGGATAAAGAAAACTCGCAGAGACGTAATTCATCTTAAAATTAGCTATTTATTAAATTATCGCGAAGAGATTGAAAACAATAAACATTATACTTTGATGAATAATCGACATATATTTTGCTAACAGATTTTCAGATGTTGGGTAAAATACAAAATGAAAAAAAAAACGAACTCCAGTGAAAACCCCAAAGTGAAAAGTGGCAAAATCAAAGCTCAATCACACCAAAAGAATGTCAACCAATTTTAACAAAGGAAAAATCTTTTGAAATCGACTTAATTGCTTTGTTTAACGTATAAGAGGAAATATTATTATGGTAAGCATTACTTAATACTAATAATATTCATTCCCAAGGATTCGAAATTGGAAACGTGTCGTCTGTAAGTTGTAACTATAAATCGGAAATGTGGTTGCATTTTTTTTATAGTTTTAACGCGTATGCATTTATGTTATCAGTTAAAAGATAAAATAACTTCTGCAGTTTACGAATATTCAATGTAATTCACTGTAACTTAACCAAAATAACGATCAGAATTACAGATACATGTAAAACCAGATGTACATTATTACGATTGACTTTGGTAAGACCAACAATACCATGTGGATTTTCGGCGATTCATTCTAATACTTGGCCTATTCTCGATTTACAACTACTGAACAGCGGTTTACTTATTTTGCCTTTATGACTACTGAACAGCGGTTTACTAATGTTGTGGATAGTTGTCTCATTGGCAATCATACCACATCTTCTTTTTTATATTGCCTTTATTTGAACAAAAACTAATAAAGCCCTTTAAAGATAGGAGCATATCTATATAAATATTTGTTTGTATCACATCAGAGTCGATTGTCTCTTTTCCTAATACATAACACCAACATCTGAATATCTTTTCCTCACTTTTTCGCTTCCTTTAGTCATGTTCTACAACATCAGTAAGACCAGTGGCATGATAATGGTTGCTAACCTGTACATGTTTTGTAGAAATAAGCAATGCGTAAACCTTATTTCGACATTTTTAGTAAAGAACAGGATATTTTGTAATTTCAGAATTTTTCTCTGAAAAAGTGAATCATATACGTTTTGACGTAGACCACACGGCATTGAGGTGTCCAGTTGTAATTGAAGGTATGTATTTTAACGTGGAGTCTTACTTTCTTTAATATTTTAGGTAACATTCAAATTCAAAAGCAGACATCTATAGATAAATCAGCTTATAATAGTAGTTTAAGGGTTTAGTGTAAACAACACTTTATTATGAAAAAATACAAATATAAATTATAAACACATTCACAACAAGGATGCAGAAACAAGCAACTATTGCTTATATTAATCTGTCTCCTTAGAGTTTAAGGGTTTATAAAAGTGTGTTAGAATTATTATTTTTTATTCAGACCATATACACATAAATGCAATATAAACAATTGTACTTATAATGGTTAGCTTATCTTCCTTCCTTTCACTATTAAAAGAGAATAATATAATTTATACATAAGTAACTTTGATCTGTTTCATAGGAAGGAAACATTTTCACTTCAAGCTTGAAACTCCATCATCATGGGATAACGGTAGAATGGTTGCTAGCCTAGAAAAAGTTATACCAACATGGAATGAAGATGACAATGACTTCCAAATACTGTCAGCAAGGATAGGATCATTGGTTATCAAAACCACTGCAAATCTTGATATGATGAAAGACAGAGAAACATTTCAAAATGCTGTCAAATCATTCCTAAAGAAGTTGGTTGAAGTGTGTGAAATAGATACTAGTGTTCCGGTAACAGTTCCTGTGGAGATAAATATCTCTGGAACTCCATTTACAGGTAAGTTTGTTGACATTAAAATGATTGGTATGACATACTGTTTATTTGTTTCACACAAGAGAGTATGATAAGTGGATTTGTTTCTGTTAAGTAAATTTATTTGATACCTGTTCACTTTCAATTTTTTCATTTTACGATGAACTTTTCAACTTGCAGATTTCAACCTTGAACACTTATATTTTTGAATGAACTTTTTGTTTGTTGCCAGTCTCTTTTTATATTTTCTGTTTTAAATATATGATTGTACTGGAATTCATAGAAAGATTGAATTTCTAATGCAATTGAACCTACATGCGGTTTGTGGCACTGTGAATCTTTAAATTGATATAAAGGAAAGACGGCGTGCACAAAGCTGAGTCCACAACGTAACGTCTTCAAATAGATAAAATCATTTACGACGTCGGCATTTTCCCCCAGAAAACGTAAGCGTAACAAAAACACTGGACACGTAGTTTATCACATAATTTTGAAAATAAACGTTCAACATATGTCATTTTTTCGAACAACAAAATACAGCAAATGCACATTCTGAAGATCTAAGAAAATACATACTAACAACAGTGTAAAGAAAATAATTAGCGACTATATCGTAGACCCTATTCAGAAAATAGCGTTAAAACGTCATTTCTTTAAACTGTAACATAATAGCTGGACATTTAAAAAATTCCGGTGTTAAGCCTGGACTATCGAATCATTCATATTTTACAGATTGTTTTTAACCTCTTGTTTTGCACATTTTGAATATCGAGTCATTTCGAAATAAGAAAATAGCAATTACATATTTTTTTCACCAATTCTTCCCTTTTCTGATATTAATCCTTTTAAATTACCACTTGTTACACATAACGAACTACATTCCAAACTCATCCACAATGTCCGATTTTGATTTTTTTTCAGGTGAAGTTCGTATAACGTCCGATCCGATTCCGAAAAAAATATATTGTACGAAAATGCAGGAATATGTTGAATTTGTACAAATTTTAGGCCAAAAACTATATTTTATGCTTATTTAATGTTACAAGTTACACATGTTTAGGCCGTATTTTCCATGTTCGTTTCATTCTTTATAGATATAAGTTTGATAACCCTTTTAATCATGTGGATTTCAATAGCTGGCTCTAATCAATTTATCATTAAAAAAACTTCCTTTTTAAAATATATGTTTGACACGGTTGTATAAAGATACTTTTAAAAGCGCATTTTAAATGGGCCGTCAACTTTGTGCACGCCGTCAGAGCAATAACATATCTTTCAAACTCCAACGTATATTAACCAGTTAAATTTTAGATACTAAAACGCGCTTTAACTGCGATTTTTTTCACTTTACAACTATTTGTACGAATTAAAGTATAACAATGAAATATAAAAACTTATAATTGAGTTACTTCAGAGAATATTTTTTGTAGACAATGAAGGTAGTGCTGCCACATCCGCTGGAGCTGTAGATGAAGCAAGTGGTAGTATAAGTGTACAGTTAAATAGTGCAATGCCATCTCAGGAATGTCTACATTGTAAAGACAAAGATGATATAATAGAAAGACTGAAGAGAGAACTGTCAGAGAAGAATGCATACATAGCTGAACTGGAAAATAGTAAGTATTGTTATGGTGTATTAAATCTTGTAAATAACTATATAATAGTATTCGACAGATTATGTTGTAAAACGGCGTATGAAAATGCAGTCATTCTATGGTACAGGTTTGTTGTTAGTAAATTATTGTATGGAAAACTTCGAAAAAAAATACGAAGGAAGAGGACATTTGTCTTATAGCAAATGACAGAAAAGAAAAACTTAAGTAGATAGACAATAATGGTTCATGTTTAACATGAATATGACTACTATTTTGACTTTGTTTTCAAAATGTTGTTTTAAGAACATCGTTATTAAACTTGTTTCTCTTGTCAACGAAACCGTTGAACTCATTGACTACTGATATGTAATTCATCTTACCTTCAAATGATGCACTAACATGCATTGTATTTGTACCGAAAGTTATATAGAAAGATTTTTATTGATTGACATATGTGAATATTTTACAGAGCTGACCAAAAAATCCGACGAAACTGGCAAATCGGGTATGTATGCCTTTTCAATTGTATTTTAAGACATCGTAAATCAAGTAATCAGCTTATTCTAGTCGGAATTACCTTAAAATTCTACGTTTCTAAAATATATGCAGTGATTTGTTTGAATAAGTACACACAATTATTTAAAAAGATTTTCACTGATAGAACTACAGAATATCTGCTATATAGTTAAAAAATATGCTTAAAAATAATTTTAAGATATAAAATCTTTTTCAATCATTAAAGGAATATACAGGGGCTAAATTATTTTTAATCGTAAGATTATATCTTAGTACAAGTCAATTAACTTTTGAATGAATTGATCATCCGTCACACGATAATACAGCCATCAAGAACTGATAATCCAAGACCCTGTACAATCATCTGTCCCAAGAACACAATAAATCATATTCCTTACTGTTGAGAAGACTATTTCATTTCATATATCAGCTGATATGATGGGCATAAGGTTTTACACTAATTATGCATCTCTTATAATTCTTGTATACAGATAAGAAAATCTTTTTCCCTGCAAAAAAAAATTCACATTGTTCTCCAAGCAATATTCGTGCACTTTTTTATGTCATTGAGCTGTTTTATGCTCTTTGAACCGTCGGATGGTTCTCACTTTGACATATTCGACCCCCTTTCTATTTCCAAAAAAAAAACAAATATTGTATTCTCAATTTTTATTGGTTTGAATAAAATTAACTTAAATTTCAAACACTCGATATTTCGACTCAAAACATTAACACAAACGAGGTGTTATCATAATTTTGAATTTCTTTGCAAACTTTTTAAAACTAAATTCTTATCATCGATATAGATTGTCGATTTTTGTCGTAATTTTCTGCAAAGTGAATTTGATCGCTTTGTGCACGGTATCTTACATCTTTCCGAACTGATACAGTTTTTTTTAAGATAATGCACTCTCTTGCAACTAAATTCTCTTCATTTGACAAAGGACCTTCCGTTTTTAAATTTCCTTGTAGTTCAGTACTTTATGTTATTTACTTTTCTTTCGATTTTTCAACATTTTTTTTCTATTTATTACTTTACAACAAGTTTTTCTTCAAACGTTTATAAGACTTTACTTTAGTGACTAATATGTTTATGTGAAGCCAGGATTTGTTAAGTCTTAGAACAAAAATACTTGTTTTATTAGTAATTTACATATACATTTTTTTTTTCAGATATTATCATGTCTTCAACCAATCAATAGATTTCATGTACAATTAGTAGACAACAGATATGTGAATGCGTGATAGTGAAAATGATTACATAAATAAAAAAAAAGTTTTATTTCATTTATCTGTTGATACACTTTTTGTACCATTTTTCATTACATCCAATTACATTCTGTAATTGTGAAGGCTTCAACATTCTTAGTAACTCTGATGTACCTTTTGAATGTCAAACAAAGATAAAAACCTACATAAGCTTTCACTATACTGAATACTCATATTACATATGTCAATACAAACACCATAAATGGATTGATCTATCAGATGTTTTATGATTATTTTAATTCACAATAACTAACATCTGTTTTCAAAGTAAATTTCCACTATATATATTTTGTCCGTCCAAAGCGCTTTTATAGAAATGATCTTTCCTAGAAATGATCAAACCCAAACACTTGAAAACCAAAAATGCATCAATACCCAAACAAATTTTAAAAGCATTATAACGGTAGGAAACCATTTCGGTATCACATTACTGAGTACTGAGCTAGTGTTACCCTTCAGTGCTTACAGTCCACCACCAGCAGTATTTGATCCAATATTCGAAAACGAAAAGTAAATATTTAATAAACTTTTGTGCATTCTAACTGTCATCCTAATTGAACAAACGACTGTCTAAACCAGACTTGTTTCGGAGTTACTTTGAAAGTTCAAACATCCCTTGCTAGTGGCGTTGTGAATGTTTGTAAATGTTGTAAAATGAATAATATTGAAGATGAATATCATTTTGTGTTGATTTGTCCTGCATATAGATCACTAAGATGTAATTTTTTGCCAAAGTATTATTGTTCATGGCCAAATACACGAAAGCTAATTTTTCTGTTACAAGCTGGGTCAAAAAGCTTAACAAAAAATCTATGTAATTATCTTAAAGCTGCATGGAAACTAAGATTGCAAATTATCAGTTAATATATGATTATTTATATTATTATAAGTTATCTCTGCATTATTTAACCTATTTAATTGTTCTCTGTATTCTGTCATATTTGTCATATTTGTATATACCTTGTTTTATGCTAAAGCAATGTTGTTGCTAATGCAATAAAGATTCATTCAATAACAAGAATATCTTAGAGTGTATATACTATAATACAAGTTTCACATCGTATAACATTAGGTTATACTAGAATACAACCGTGAAATCGTGGGTCCGTAACTGAATAAAGTATATGACTATGCGCAAGCCTTATTTTAGTATTGGTATTGTCATCTGATAAAGTCAAGCCGATTATAAGATGTACAGTTTGCTCTGCTTTCAAAATGTTTCTGTTTGAACCCGCCGACCTGGAACTTATTGATTATTGGATATATCAATTATTTGGAAAACAAAAGGTCCTGGAAATAAACTCATCATAGATACCAGGACTGAATTTTGTAAATACGCCAGACGCGCGTTTCGTCTACAAAAAACTCATCAGTGACGATCGAATCCAAAAAAGTTAAAAAGGCCAAATAAAGTACGAAGTTGAAGAGCATTAAAAACCAAAATTCTAAAAGTTTTGCCGAATACAGCTAAGATAATCTATGCCTGAGGAAGAAAAACCTTAGTATTTCCGAAAATTCAAAATTTTGTAAACAGTTAATTCATAAATATAACAATATCAATGATAATTTATGTCAGCACAAAAAAAAGGCTGACTACTGGGCTTGTGATACCCTCGGGGAAATAAATCTCCACCAGCAGTGGCATTAACCCAGTGGTTGTAAATAAACTCATCATAGATACCAGGACTAAATTTAGTATACGCCAGACGCGCTTTTCGTCTACAAAAGACTCATCAGTGACGTTCGGATCCAAAAAAATTAAAAAGGCCAACTATTTCATAATAAATATCTTTATTTGCAAAACATACAAAAACCAATTTTGGTTGTGGCAAAAACATTGACAAACAAACATAATGAAACACAATGAAAACTCGACAATATTATAAGAAATATGATAAAACAGTTACTGTTCTCCTTTCCTCAGTTCGAATGACTCTTTAATAAAAGAAACAACTGCTTTTACATCATTTGGTGTTGATGGATTAAGTATTATCACGAGTTTATCAGTAAAATTAAGTGTATTAAAATTTACATATTTTTGTATATAATATTTTAGAAAGATTTCTCTTTTATTTTTATTTAATTTTACAGTTGAAGAAAAATGAAATTCATCGTCTAAGATATTACATATTTTACATTTTCTTTCATTTCGTGGTATTTTGGTATATCGTCCAGTTTCAATGAAGAGACAATGATCGTTTATTCTAAATTTGGTTAACATTTTTCTTGTCTCTTTACTTGGGTGTGATAGGTAGTATTTCATTTGGTTATTTATATTAGATTTAAGAAATTTATATAGATATATTTTATTATTTTCATTTAAGTTATTTATTTTATCATCAATAAGAGTTTGATAATAGTTGATATAACTTTTTTTTAATTGGGGTTTTAACATTTTAGTTTTATAGATCTTCCATGACAGAAAAAATGTACGATCTGTGACCGGGGCTTTGTAACAAGAAGATCTTATAGTGTACATTAGTCTAAAGTATTACATCGTACAATAGTCCTAGTAACGAAAATGTATTTGGCTAGCAATAAAACCAGATTCAACTCAGTATTGTTCTTAAAATGTCCTGTACCTTGTCAGGAATGTGTCAGTTGCTATCAAGTTATTAGTTTCTGTATATATTGACGTTTGTGTTTCTGTTGTTCCGTTGTTTTCTTCTTATGGTTAACGTGTTTCTCTCGGTTTTAGTTTGTAACCCTGATTCGTTTTCGCTTAATTGACTTATTACTATTGAACAGCGGTATACTACTGTTGCCTCTATGTATGTGCAGTAGGAAGAGTGTAGAAGCCTCAATGTTCTGTTGTTCTTCTTATACGGTAGTTGATGTGTTACCCTCGTGTTAAATTTGTAAACAAGATTTGTTTTCTCTCAGTCGATTAATGACTTTTAAACAGCGCTATACTACTGGTGCCTTTTTTTCTAACCGGACTTATAAATCTTAAAGCTAGATTAAAAACAAAAGTCCAATATTTTGTCAACTTATATTGAAGGGACAAATCAAACTTCGTTAAATATCACTCTCATTGATAAAAGTTCTCCAAAAAATGACGTCCTCATGACGTTTTTTTTTTTTTTTACATTGTATATTAACACTGTTTTTGTTACCTAACGAAGGTACGTATTTTCAACCACGTACTTTGTATTCTTTTTAGAACCAGCTCTACTCCTCTTTTCGATATTTTTAATCTTTTATCCCTTGAGACAAGTTTCAGGAAGACCGTGATATGGTATAAACTTTCCTTTTGACTTGAATACTAGTTAAAGATAACAAGATACTTCTTGCTTCATACATAAATGCATCTAAAAATCATGAAAATAATTGAGAACTTGAATGAACTACAAAAAGATCAATTATTCTATTGTGTGTTTTCCATTTCGAAGAAGGAGCTTTCTATCAGAACCATCAAATTATTTATACTTCTCTAAGATGACACGATAATTCATGGTTTACGTTCCCTATCATGGTTAATGCTTAAAATGTGACCATTTTATGAAATTACATTTATTACTTTTATATTACTTACAGCAATCTATTACCCTTCTCGATTACACGAGTGCACTCCGAGGTTTAAGTTGGATTTCTTTGTATAAAATTGACACGTTTGATTTGGATTTCGATTTTGAACCTCTGTTTTTTGAAGTCCCACATTTGTCTCTGCAAGCGCTCCTGAACCGGGAGACAGATTTTCTTAAATCTTTTAAGAATGTTAACGGAGTGATCTACTTTTACACCTTCAATGTATATTCGCCATAGATTTATCTAATGTTTGACTATGACATTATAATGACTTTTTTATATCCGAATCCTTCAATCTAGATTGATGTCCACTTCTTTTCATTTACCAAAAAATCAGATTAAAATAATACTCATTTCAGAATCACAATTTTATAATGTTTTTTCTACTTTAATTTGTTTTGGATCCGAATTGTTAAAAAGTGATTGCCTTCCAATTCCATTAATTTATGGCACCCATTCTATATCCGCAAATTATTCTAAACTAGTATACCTTATAGAAATTAATGGAAGTTAAAAGGATGCAACAGTTTTTTTTAAAGCTACATTGATGTATTTTCAATTTGTTTAGAAAAGAGGAAGAAGATGCCATTGGAAAACACAAAATGTTTTTATGTGATGACAATGATAGCTGATACCATATGTACTTTTCTTTTTGTTTAAGCTGTTGATTCGTATCACTTTCTTATTGCATCTTGTAATACCAAAAATACGTGTAAACAGCTAAGTAATATTAAGTATGAACTTGTTTGTCTTTCAATAATTTCAATTTTTTGGAAGTCGGGAGCCTAGAGCCTGTGTCTGTTCCTTTTAAGCAAATCAATTATTATCCCTCTTAAATGATTTGTTTTTATGTAAACATGGAGATACATTACATAGTTATAAGCGGTCTTGATAAAGAGAATACAAGAATTTTAAATTATATGCTAATAAAATGCAATAAAAGATAACACCTCCTTAAATACTGTATTATTTCACATGAAATAAGGTCAACTTTGGCTGCAGGAGCAAACTATATTTGATTAAGATATAATATCAACACTAATCAAAACTTGATTGATAGCTTCTATATTGAATATATTTTTTATTTGACCCATAGGTTCAATGCATTTCGAATACGGTTAAGAGAAATTATAAGTTTATCAACTATAAGGCACTTGTGAACCGACAAATCAATCCCCAAAAATATGTACGAGTTCGAGTCTTGATCCCTGACAGTTTACGTACAACATATTACATCAGGGATATGTACCCTGTGACGGTTGCTAGTCTTTACAAAAGAACCTTATTGTAAAAATCAATTTCAGTGTGTACATTACCATTAAGTTTATATATTTTGAGAAATAAAACTAAATCTACTTCAGATAAAGATATATAAAATCACAACGTCAAACTATTTTTATTTCTGTAATAAAATAGAATATATTGCACATCAACACATTTTTATAAATATTTGTAACATAAATTTTTCCTTCAAGCAAAAATTAGGATATTTATATTGCAAAAGTATGAATTAAGATGATGTAAGTTTATATACAAATTGTTTTTTTATATAAAACTGTTTGATGTTAACCAGTTATCATACAATGATAAGGTAATGATGTAGTCTGTGTATTGCTATCATAGGTTAATATCAAACGAAAGGTTCCTTGTAATATCAGTTTATTTTTTATAAGACTCCATAGACATTCCTTTTACAATGCATCCACCGATCCAGTGATAGAATGTCATAAATGCTGTCTTATCTTCTTCGGTAAAGGTGTCACCAAGAGCTACGGTAATTGCATGGATAAGGCATTCGCCAAATACCTAGATTATAAAACAGTTGCAGGTTCATTGAAAAGTACACTTTCAATTGTTCAACAGTATCACATAACTAATTTAACATAGAACTGAATAAACACAGATGCTACAAATCTTAAATTTTTTTACTCTTATAATGTTATATATCATACATAGCATACTAGTATAATAATATAATACAGTCCTTAATATAACAAAAGATCTTCCAAGATAGATACTCCTCAAGTAGTTCCAGTTTAAAGAAGCTGGATTTC
This sequence comes from Mytilus trossulus, assembly GCF_036588685.1. Classification (NCBI taxonomy): domain Eukaryota; kingdom Metazoa; phylum Mollusca; class Bivalvia; order Mytilida; family Mytilidae; genus Mytilus; species Mytilus trossulus. Next base: position 2,913,508 of record NC_086374.1, read on the forward strand.
AGGTTCTGAAAAGGTACATATCTAAGGATATTTGACTATTAGGTTTCTAACGTTTCCAGAATATTTCTATTCTATAATAATAAGTTTCGGATGAGAGAAAAAAGTATTACATTTTGAAATTTGGTTACATCATTTTATACAATCCAATATTAATGGATTCCCATATTTTCATATAAATGTTTATGCAAAGATTTCGTTATCTGGCCAACAATTCTAATTTTTTAGGTGTTTGTATCTCAAATTTATCTCAATAGTTTCGTTATTTTGATATATTCTTTTAGATTCAATGAGATATTATTGGTCAGTTTTGATTTTATCTGTTATCATCTTTAATATCAATCGTTATTGGTTAAAGAAAATGTCTCTTTTTATAATGTAAGTGAAATGCAACAGTGATTATATTCTTGAATTTTCTAGTAATCTCAAACGGTTTATTCATTGTAACATCTATCATGCTATTTTAAGCTAAACTTACGAGGTAGAAATTCTGGTTTACTCCATAATAAAAATGTCTGGTACCTAGGTCTACAATGATAGGCGTCACTGCTGCCTGATCGTCAATCATACTGATGGAATAACCCATTGTATCAAATAACAGTTTAACATGAGCCTTTACTTTTGCCCATCTCTCTGGGTTAGTCTCGTCAAAATGAAAAAGTTTCTTAGTTTCAGGTTTCAGTTCAAATAACCTAAAATATATATATTGTAATGCACCATGATAAATTCCTTTTGTTCCTAATTTGAAATGAAACATTGACATACAACTGCTGTGTCTTTTATTAGAATTTTATTATAATTTGAAAATATTGTAATATAAAAAAGAAGATGTGGTATGATTGCCAATGAGACAACTATCCACAAAAGACCAAAATGACACAAACATTAACAACTATATAGGTCACCGTACGGCCTTCAACAATAAGAAAAGCCCATACCGCATAGTCAGCTATAAAAGGCCCCGATAACACAATGTAAAACAATTCAAACGAGAAAACTAACGGTCTTATGTATGTAAACATAGTTGATAACCAAATGTGTAAACATAGTTGATACCCAAATGTGGATTAAAGTTTAAGTTATTTATATTTATGGCTATAGAGTCAAAGTTTTGAGCTATCGTGGTCGTATCTACATATACATATACACATGTATATGTAAAATGTATTATATTTTTCGTGGTGTTCATCTTAATATGCTTATTTCGAGAACTTTATGATAAACGCCAGTCCACGACACTAAAACTCATTTTGAACACACGGCCTCCTCTTATTTAATTATAAATGTCGATTCAATAATTTGCATATTACATTTTATCATCATGTAGCATTACTAACTAGTAGATGAATGGTTTTAGTCATAATGTATACAATGACCTTATAAAAAACTCGTATAATGGAATGTTTACTTTTCGAACATTGGAATCCCAAGCTCATACATGTCTTCTTGTTTTTCTGAAAATTTGGTCCATGTTTTCTTTATCCTGGACTTAGTATCATCGGTCATACCAAGAAAACCTACAAAACAAACGGAAATGGTACAATTATAATTAATTTTTACATTTAATTTTTCGCACTTTTTGTTTATATTTGGGCTATAATTTACTCTGCAAACCAATGCTAAATTATTTCAATGGTTTAAAGTCATATGAAACGAGTGAGTGGTGAAAAATAATGTTTGTCCAATTCTTGAACCAATGCATGTATACATCATAAACTTAGTCCTCTGTGCACGATTTTATCATTATTTTCGCAAATATATCATATAATCGTCATTTTTTTTCTCTCTGTTTGTTATGATTTAACAAATATGGTTGCTCATTAAATGCTGTGTTTTGAAGCCGAGTTTTACCGATTGTCACCTTATAGTAAACAAATCACAAAAAAACAAGGGTATTGAGCACGTGTTTAACATGTATAATCAGATATTTGTTTATTTCAATGACAAATCCATGCGTATTGTGGTCACCGGATTTTTAGGAGGGTTACGCTCGGGTCACTATGCATACGGAAAATATGTCGGCGAATTGCTTGCTGGAAGCAAGCAATTAAAAAAAAGTAAACTTCTTCTAAATGTGGACATATTAAAGAATTTTCCTCAGAAAAAGTATATGTACATAAGTTGTATAATGAAAACTATCCATTTAGTTATAAAAAAAACCATATGCATATTTTTTTTTAATTTGAGGTTTCTTATGACTTTAAATGATAAATTATATATGTAACTCTCGAGTTAATAAATCAGCAGTTTGATGATAATTAATCCTGTAATCCCCTCATACCTAATTTACCTTAGAAATAAAAGTTAGATGGTTTGGCATTCTTAGAGGCCCTTTTTAGTTTGTATGCTTCATGCTTCGAGAACTTTTTACATTTCCATTTTTTATTGTCTCGAGCGTACTGGATGAACATTAAGAAAGCAATGAATTTATTTCTTTTTATTGGATTTGGAACTTTCAGTTTTACACGTAAAACTCTTAAATATTAAAGAGACTGAAGGCGATTTGTTCGTTCCCTATCTGGTGACGTACAATTGCTTACATCTATATTATTTAGAATTTGTTGGAAAAGTTATATCAATGGCATTCATGCACTATATATCTTAAGTTTAATGTTTACTATTGAAATACGTGGCGTGTGCAGTGAAGTCTTCAGAGCTGCTGTTTGACTATCAACTTCGATATATACAATCATCCATTGTTTAAGGCTTCAACTTCCTGACGGCTCAGTCATCTGTCTTTGCTCTGTGTAATTGGTTTTCCAAACGTTCATATCTGATTGTTATTGTGTTAAAAATCAAAGGTACCAGGATTATAATTTAGTACGCCATATTAAAATATTTATAAAGCCAAACAAGTACAAAGTTGAAGAGTATTGAGGATCCAAAATTCCAAAAAAGTTGTGCCAAATACGGCTAACAAAGTATTGTCCTTTGCAATACATGTACTCCATTCATATAGGATTCAGACAGAATTTTTCAAAACCGCAAAGAACTTTTATGATGAAGGAACTTTTTCAAAACAATCATGATGTAGATATAGGAAGATGTGGTGTGAGTGCCATGATGATTCACTTAACTCTTCAATTGATACAATGACTAGAAATGAGTCATAGTTTATTGGAAAACAAGCTGCAAAATCAGAACACTGCTCTTTTTATCTACACATTATCAATAAATGTTGACAATGTACAAAAAACTTCAGAGCATCGTTTAAGTTCTGAAACATTGTTTTTATCACAACAGTGTTATAACATTTAGAATGGATGTTGAATGTGTGTTTATGTTAACGAGATAGTTAAACCAACACATACCAAGTATTAAAAAGAGTATACGGTTTCATCAATAGAAGATGCTAGTTATTTGTATAGAGAAGATCTGTCATCGATACCTTTTTTTTAACTCTATAAAAACACTAAGATATAAACAAAAACAACCCTTTTATATGTTCGTTATTTTCGACAGGCTAATGAACGAAGGTCTAGATTTTGGGGAGATCTTTATTTTTATATTCTATATTCTTTAATTTCTTATGCCATTTTTCGATTCTGTATTTGTTTTTTGGTTGTTTTTTTTTTTTGTTTTTTTTTTTGGGAGGGGGGTGCATGATTCTGTGTTCTGTAAACCCTACACCCCGCCCACACCACCATCGAAAAGGATCGTTTAAATAGCTAATCGCTGATCATTTATATCGATCAACAGAATAGTAAAAATCAGTGCAAAAAAGTTACTTGACTCTATAATACTTCTAAATCTTAAAACATTGTCCTTTTAAATAAATTGAATATATATTTACCGTCCGACATTGCTTGAAGTAGTCCTCGCTGTTTATTAATGTTCCATTGTCCCTTAAATTGGAAGAGAATATGTTGAATTAATACTACCACATACTAATGGGTTTTTTTCACCTAGTCGACCTTGTCAATGGTTCATTAGTTGAAGTTGATTTTAAATGTTTTCCTCTTTTCGTCTTAGTAAATATTTAAAGAACTGATGTCAAAGATTCAATGATCACATGGATTTGTAGGTTCAGTGGGATTCGGAACTTTACAAACTGTATGGGCGATTGCGTATACTTCTTTATTGATGTGTCTATAAACTTTTCACATGATCTATTTTATTTTTTGTTTTTTATTATTTGAGAGAACTAATAATCGTTATCTAAACATTGTTTGACTGTCTGTTTTATTAAGGCTCCTGGAGTTGAATGTCTAGCTTAAATATGACCATTGATAAAAAATGAACGAACGACCGAGCGAACGAAAGAATAAATGAAGGAAAGACAGACGGAAGGAATGACAAATAATAAAAAGAAAATGAGAAATGAATGAATGTATGATAAAATATAAATAATAACATCATCGATCTTGTTGGGCAAAAGGAGTAGGCCCGGTCTTCTTTTGCCGCTACAATATAGCATTTTTCAAATTTGTAAAAAAAATAATTTTTTTTTTTAGATATTTATTGAAAAGTAAGAATAAAGGATAGCTTTGTTTCTTCGCTTTCACACCATACTGACTTAACTGACCCCATGTATACCGCTTTAGTTTAATAGCAAACTGTGCAAATAATTAGTTTTATTTGTATTGTCAGATACTGAATTATCATAGTTAAGCAAATAACTTAAGATTATTATGTGTTACTACATGTTTTCTTTGCTTATTTTCATCCATCTAGCATGGAAAGAAAGATGTTGAATTACAAGCGTATATAGGTGGTATATAAACACTGTACAAGATCTGAATACACAATATAATATAGATTCCTAATCTTAACTACCTAACCTTTATCAAAACACTATGAATGCATGTCAAACAAATCAAACAAAATTAATCACCTAGAAAACTTCTCAAAAAAGATATGCAATCAGGCTTATTTTTAAACAGTAGTATTGTTTGTCAACCTACATTCAAGTATCTGACATTAATATCTTTAAACTGGCATGTTTTATTTATTCTGTTTTAGGATTGATAGAATAAAAATATAGACATGAAATGGAGTATATTAGCTGAATTCTTAAGTCATGAACAGTGTACCCATAGACCTGGGATGATTAAGAGATTTATGTATGGTAGATAGATATTTTTAGGACATCAATGGGTAGAAAACCCAATAATCTATAAAATTTAGTCATATATGCATGATTTTTTATTATTTTTTGTTATTGGATTTGAACTAGCTGTCAGTTACTGCGAGTTCTGGTAAATATGTACTTAGTGTCTTTTTGTTGTTGGGCTGTACTAGTACCTTACCACGTCCACTCTGTGTTAAATGCATTTCTATTCAGATCCATTTGATGAGTTAAGACTTTTCCAGCTAATTTTTATAGTTCGTTCTTATGTTGTATTGTAACACCACTGTTCCAGGTAAAGGGGAGAATTGGGATTCCGCAAACATGTTCAACCCCGCCATGTTCCAGGTTAGGGGGTGTTGGGATCCCGCTTACATGTTTAACTCCGCCACATTTTGTTTGTATCCTATTAAGTCAGAAGTCTATAATTACGTTGTTGTCATTTGTTGATATGTAACATATGCGTTACCGACATGACACATATGAAACAATTCAACTGAGAACAAAATAATGACCTATTTATAACAAAATAATTTACGAAAATAAATTATGACAGATATGAACACACGACTACTGCTCACTCTTTCAGAGCCACCACAAATGACGTTAGTAAGCGGACTCATTCGGTTCGGAGCACATGAGTTTAAAACACTCATCCAACAAATCTTTATAAAAAATCATTTTCCTTATTCGGGCATTGCCTAACATCGTCGGCCTAATCTAGATTTGTAACACAGTAAATGCATTGTCAAATTGTATTGTGTGTTACAGATTTACCCATATTTGTCAAACAATTTATAAAAGTAAACCATTATACTAGGTCAATGTACGGCCTTCAACACGGAGTATTGGCTCATACCTAACAACAAGCTATAAAGGGCCCCAAAATTACAAGTGTAAAACCATTCAAACGCTGATATAAGTTAGAGGTTTAGCTAGCTATAAAACCAGGTTCAATTCAATATTTTCTACATTAGAAAATGCCTGTACCAAGTCAGGAATATGACAGTTATTATCCATTCGTTTGATGTATTACGACTTTTGATTTTGCCTTTTGATTTTTGATTTTCCTTTTTGAATTTTCCTCGGAGTTCAGTATTTTTGTTTTTTCACTTTTTTCTATATAAAAAACGAGAAACGAGAAACATGTATAAATTACATAAACCAACGACAACTACTGTACATCAGATTCCTGACTTAGTACAGGTGCAAACATAATGCACACAAAAACTATACCATATTAAGTTATCTCTAAGATACTTGTATAAAACGGACCAGCTCGAAACCAAATACATGTAAACAAGGATTCAAAATCATGTTTTTCAATGTTAACACCAACAATTCAATTACTTGTGTATTGTAAAATGTATGCTGTAAATGTACAGTACAGATGCTGTAATTTGTTGGAGACACTTTCCAAATATCTTAATATAATGTAAATATGCAATTGTTCACCATGCAGTAGAATAAAACCCATTTTATAAATTTTGATCGATACATTTATTAAGGTATCATGAATTATGTTTAACTACTGTGAAGAAACTCGAGCCATTTTTGCATTTAAAAGTCAATTATACCAACAATCAACTAAAATCCATTTAAGGGTCGTTTAGGTAATCGTTCAGTTTTCTGTTACTATTACAATTCAATTCATTTTACCATTGGAAAAAAATACTTAATTATCGTATAGTATAACAAATGTATAATGACTTAGCATTTATCAGATAAAAAATAGTTCAAAGAAACTGCATGAGGTAATTGAAAAATTCTGTATAGAATATAAGTTTACTCAACTGAACTCGGATCTTAATGTTTTTTACTATAAGGATGAACTAACAAGTAACGACTCGTAAACACAATACTATTTTTATTTTTGTATTGATTTACTGTTAAAACGAATATTCAATTTAACAGGTGTAAACATATTTTAACTTTTTATCTGTTTTTTTCTCAATGCATATATTGTGTTGGACATTTAACTTTTAAATTACTTTTTTTCCGCAGCTATCCAAATTACATTATTTTCAGTTTTGAAAACATCACAGGAAGTATTTGTAATATGTTTGTCATTTGCCTTCTTTAAATGCAAAACACCTATATTTATGAGAATCAAGTTTTAGATCAAACGAAAGGAAATTCAACGATAAAATACTTTCCATTGTGAAATGCTTTATTGACCAAATTCGACCCATAAATAGTCTTAGTTCACTTTAAAAGACATCAAGGTCACTTTAAAAGACATCAAGGTCGGTATACATGGTCTGTCATTGACACATAAGAATTAAAGAATATATGTCGAATTTAACAATGGTCATTGTCATAATACAAATACAAAGCACAAACTGTATGGTTAATTGAACCTCTACAGCTTATGACATAGGCTACAACACCTATTGTCATTTGGCTGTGAAATCATTTTGTGCAGAATGGAATAGAATTATGATTTGTTTATCAAATTTTGTAAAACATATAATTTATTTAGATATAGAATTTTTGATATTTTTTATTCCAATTTTTTTTATAAGACCAATAAAATCTTTTACAATAAAACCAGAATAAATTATTTGGAATTGTTAACAATTAAACATAATCTTATATATCCTTTACAATGAACCAAATATCTTTAAAAGTTATCCTTCACAGAAGATTAAATCGAGTCAATATCATTTCCAAAAATTGTAACATTGATTCAACATCAACATCAACATCAACGAACTTAACCATTCTTTACCAAATAACAAGTATCATCGAATATTCATTTACAACAGAACAAATATCATCCTGTCAACCTTCACAGACGACAAAATATCAACGAAATTAGCATTCACAAAAGACCAAATAATATCGAACATATCTCTTTCTCTATCAAAGATAATAAAAACAAAACTATGCTTCTTAGACTTCAATCGAATTATATACAACGTTTATATTATGTCACTTATAACCTCTCTCTGTTAGTGGGAAAGAGAAAGCATATTATGCAATGAAGTTACTCCCTTGTTATAGCGGTAACATCGCCTGACATTATAGTTTGAAAATTGCTCGGCTACCTTTCTATACCTTAAAGGGTTTGTATGTATACATGAATGACGAAACAATCAAATGAATGAAGAAGAAAAAAAAAAAAGAAAAACGTATAAAACAAATAAACTCACCGAAGAAGTCAACTGTTAGGTTTCAAATACAATATGTTTTCCTTAATTAAAATTAAATGACAGTTCATTTTTATTCACGTTAAAATATTATATTTCACGTTTTAAATATCCTATCAAAATCATAATGTAATTGCTGTGATATAAGTTTTAACTATCTTAACGGTAAATTTGATACTTACCAGACAAGTCAATATCTGTGTAGTTAATGAGAAAATTTTAAATCAAATTAGATTTATAGTCGCCTATCTATACATTGATCCACTAATATCTAGGATGTAACCAATATTTTACGGAAAGAAATGACTTTCCTTGACGTTGAATAGAGAAAGAAATGGGATGTACCAAGCAATAGAAGATCGCTCGGATTCTAATCTTACGCACCTTTGGATGAACCGTGCAACGAATCTCTGAAATAAATGTGAAATCAATCACACTCACTGGAACGTTAATTTTAAAGAGTGATCAATATAAATATCCATAAAAAGACAATATAGTGCATTTCTTTAGCTTCAATCCAATATTTTATTTAAGTCTTATCTCTCAATAACATAAAATACAACATTGTATTTATTATAAGAATAATAGAAAAAAGAGAGTCGTTCTGTACAGAATTATAAAAGACTATACCATTGAAATATTTTAAACATTATATCTTTTATCCGTATTGACTTCTACTACAAATGAAAGAAATAAATACCGTATGTGTGTGTTTTCGTTAGATGACAAATTGTTCTGAAAACTATCGGCCAAAAAATACAAAACAGAATGAAATACGATTGATCTTTTATATCCATAGGTTGCCACATATTTGATGTGTTGTTGATAATGGAGCTTAATCGGTCTTACAAGTATTGACAGTTCATCGTACAAAATTCAGAAAATACATTATTAAAAAATAAAGATAACCAACAGGTTAGAACTATCCAATAACTTAAAAAGACATTCATCAAGCATTTACTTAAAAAGTTAAAGCTAAAGACCTTGTATAAAGGCAATAAAGCTAAACTGTAAATAGTTATCAAAAGTACCAGGATTATAATTTTATACGCCAGACGCGCGTTTCGTCTACATAAGACTCATCAGTGACGCTCAGATCAAAATAGTTAAAAAGCCAAACAAATACAAAGTTGAAGAGCATTGAGGACCCAAAATTCCAAAAAGTTGTGCCAAATACGGCTAAGGTAATCTACTCCTGGGGTAAGAAAATCCTTAGTTTTTCGAATAATTCAAAGTTTTGTAAACAGAAAATTTATAAAAATGACCATATAATTGATATTCATGTCAACACCGAAGTGTAAAAACATAACAGAAACTAGTCAGGAAAATAATTTTAAAAAAACAACAGAACTTATGTTTGATTGAAAAAATGAGGCACTTGGAGTTTCATTAAGAAAAATATTAAATAAATTCCGAATTCTTTCAATAGGTCAAACTGTTTGACAAAAATAACTCCATGTACCAAGGTGAAATTTTGATAATTTTAATAAAATTGATCAAATTTAAAAAAAAAATTAAAAAAAAATGAAAACTTTTGAATTGATAAAGAGTTACACGAACCAACCTGCTATCAAGTCTTTTAAAGGCATGTTGAGTATACAATAAAAGTTACATAAAATTAACATCCGACTCTGTAAAATAAGCCTTTTTAGATGAAATAGACACATGATATAATGATCGAACAGGTCTCGATGATCGAATTACTAAATTGTCAAGGAGAAATGAAATAGTGAGTACCCATTATTTTATTAATCATCATAAAACAGAAATAAAATGGACCGTTGACAATACAGATCTTTAATCATTTTGACTAATCTTATTGGAATTGTATGCGCATATCTTATTACTAGAGATACAATTTGAAATATTCCACAGATACGTTGTTTCCTAGACCAGAATAGTTTTAAAGTTCCTAGTTTTGAAACGTATACATGTATTGTGTTTCAAGTCATATCTCAGGGGGGGGGGGCAGCAACGAAGATACATATATTGTGTTTCAAGTCACGTCTGAGGGAGCCAGCCACGATGATACATATATTGTCTTTCGAGTTATGTCTGAGGGAGTCGGCCACGAAGATACATATATTGTCTTTCGAATCATGTCTGCGGGCGTCAGCCACGAAGATACATATATTGTCTTTAAAGTCATATTTGAGGGGACCAGCCACGAAGATACATATATTGTGTTTCAAGTCATATCTGAGGGAGCCAGCCACGAAGATACATATATTGTCTTTCAAGTCATATCTGAAGGGACCAGCCACGAAGATACATATATTGTGTTTCAAGTCATATCTGAGGGAGACAGCCACGAAGATACATATATTGCCTTTCAAGTCATATCTGAAGGGACCAGCCACGAAGATACATATATTGTGTTTCAAGTCATATCTGAGGGAGTCAGCCACGAAGATACATGTATTGTCTTTCAAGTCATGTCTTAGGGGGGGGGGGGGCAGCAACGAAGATACATATATTGTCTTTCAAGTCATATCTGAGGGGGCCAGCCACGAATATACGTATATTGTCTTTCAAGTCATATCTGAGGGGGCCAGCCACGAAGATAGATATATTGTCTTTCAAGACATGTCTTAGGGGGGGCACCAACGAAGATACATATATTTTCTTTCAAGTCATATCTGAGGGGGGCAGCCACGAATATACGTATTTTGTCTTTCAAGTCATATCTGAGGGGGGCCAGCCAAGAAGATACATGTATTGTCTTTCAAGTCATGTCTGAGGGGGACCAGCCACGAAGATACATATATTGTCTTTCAAGTCATATCTAAAGGGACCATCCACGAAGATACATATATTGTCTTTCAAGTCATATCTTAGGGGGGCAGCAATGAAGATACATATATTGTCTTTGAAGTCATATCTGAGGGAGTCAGCCACGAAGATACATGTATTGTCTTTCAAGTCATATCTGAAGGGGCCAGCCACGAAGATACATATACTGTCTTTCAAGTCATGTCTTAGGGAGGGCAACAACGAAGATACATATACTGTCTTTCGAGTCATATTCTGAGGGGGCAGCAAAGTTTATACATATATTGTCTTTCAAGTCGTATCTGAAGGGGCCAGCCACGACTGAGATACATATATTGTCTTTCAAGTCATATCTGAGGGGGCAGCAACGAAGATACATATATTGTTTTCAAGTAATATTTGAGGGGGCCAGCCACGAATATACATATATTGTCTTTCAAGTCATTTCTGAGGGGGGCAGCCACGAAGATACATTTATGGTTTTTCAAGTCATATCTGAGGGGGTCAGCCACGAAGATACGTATATTGCCTTTCAAGTCATATTTGAGGGGGTCAGCCCAGAAGATACATATATTGCCTTTCAAGTCATATTCGAGGGGGTCAGCCACGAAGATACATTTATTGTCTTTCAAGTCATATCTGAGGGGGCCAGCCACGAAGATGCGTACATTATATATTGTCTTTCAAGTCATATTTGAGGGGGTCAGCCCAGAAGATACATATATTGTCTTTGAAGTCATATTTGAGGGGGGCAGCCACGAAGATACATTTATTGTCTTTCAAGTCATATCTGAGGGGGCCAGCCACGAAGATACGTATATTGTCTATCAAGTCATATTTGAGGGGGTCAGCCCAGAAGATACATATATCGTCTTTCAAGTCATATTTGAGGGGGGCAGCCACGAAGATACATTTATTGTCTTTCAAGAGACAACAACCCGACCATAGAAAAAACAACAGCGGAAGGTCACCAACTGGTCTTCAATGTAAAAAGCATTTATTCTTTTATTTTTTGGTGCGAACAAAAATGGAAGGGTACGCTCTTTACGCTACTTGATACCGCCACTACTTTCAGACAGAGGTTTTACATTCATGAATGGGTTTGGATTGACATAATAGCGTCGATTTTTCTGTCGATTTTTCTGTCGTCAAATTGATATATCTTATCAGTGCTATTGGATTGACATATGAATCGCTGTGCAATCTTGTCATTTTCTGGTTCAATTACCAGAAACCTGAACATTTTTCTGATAAAGGATAACACTTCTACGCAAGAATAATTCCTCCTTAGGGTGTTACACTAATACAAAAAAAAAAAGAAGTTCGACATTAAAAGGACAATAAGAATCCATTTGTCCAACTATTCGATTTATAGTGCAGCAGTTGGTTTTTTTTTTTAACAAATATCAATAAATCTATTGAAAACGGGTTATTCAGTCATGCATAAACAAGGTTAAAGGTTTTTTTCTTCAGAGTTGTCTTCTATAGTTTACATTCACATGATTGTTTACATGGTTAACTACATGTAAAACTATAATGCTTCTCAGTTTTCCATTTAGTTTTACTTTTTAAAGTTTATTACACAAAAGCTTTGCTGATAATAATCCACAACTAATAACTTGATTGATATAAATGCATATACGATTTATTTCACTTTTACATGAATACAAGTAGCTGATTTATTTGTAAATAAAGATAGATATACTTAAAAAGTTATTATCGAGATAAATTTTAGTTAAAGAAAACCTTTTGTCATGTTTTCTTTTTATTTCTTTAGACCATAGATTATGTAAGTCTACAATATAAGTTATTCCCTCCGTCAATAATGTATTCTGTTTTTGCGATAACTGAATTATTGATTATCGAACTATGCATAACAAGTTATAGCTTTGATTAACAATCAGAACACTACAATGTTCACATTGAATACATTACTGGTAGACTTACGAAACCTTTGTAAATTCTTTCTATGTTTCGTGTCTTTCCTGTAAGGTCCAATAGTTAAGGAGAAGGGTGTCTATAATCAAATATGTTGCCTGTGATCTAAATCCCACTGATCATTAATACTAATAAAACATAAAAAAGAGTAAAGAAAGAGGTAGTTATTAAAGCAATTCGGAGGCTATGGTCAACAATGCATGTGTTACAAGCTAAGACAATTTCAGCATCTGCATGTATTTAGATTTTTATAAATTGAGTATGAACTTTTTAGTATTGTTCATGCTATTGAAATGTTTTTTTTCTATACAGCATTAAACATTAAACTTATAAATACCTTAATGGAAAGTTAACTGGTCAGACTTGCATTTAGATATACACAAAGAACAAAGATATTACTAGTAAGATACAATTGTTACTTTACCTGTCGCCTCTCGTCAGTCTTACGCCAAGTTCCACTTTTGAAAGAATTACATGACTTATATTTATAACTAACATAAATTAAGTTAAAGGGACAAAATCTATCATTCTATGGAGAAACCAATTGTAAAAATATATTAGAAATATATTACATGTTTACGTACTGTCATTGGCCATAATCTAGCTTAAGATAGCGTTTTGCTTTAATTAATGAATCACCTTCTTTAGAAGTAGTTGAATACATTTCCTTTAGAGTTAAGTTATTTATAAAGTCATGCAAGAGGTGATTCATTGTGAAACCCCAGCCTTGAACAAACATATACAATCAAGCATATATGTCTGGACATGAGAAATTTAGTTTGTTTCAATGGAACGCATTAAAAAAAGGGAGATAACCTTTATAAAGTTTAACAAATCATAAACTGCTTTCTTTTTTCCCAGCGCGACCATCGACATAATATATTGATAATTATAAAAAAAAAAAGGGTAGCTCTTAGTTTCAGATCGCCGGGCAAGCCGTAGATCAATGTAAAGCGGTACATTTTAAAAGTATTTGAAATCAATCCTTGCGCAAATATTTAAAAAAAAAAAGAAAAAAAAAGAAACGGCTGATGCTGATAAGTTGTTGTTGGTTTTTTTTTTGCTAGAGAGGTACTTAATTGTGCAGCAGTGTCAAACTTCCTTCATGAACACTCACCTATCCAACATTGGATACAAAAATCAGTGGGAAAAGTACAATTTTTTTTTTAACATTTTTCGCCCCCTCAACAAAAGTAAACCGAAAACAAAACAAAAAACCACAATACAAGATACTCACAGTTACTGGATGATAATTAGAAGTTTTTGTGTATAAACACATGCCAAACAGGGGGCCATACATTCTTAGTTTCTTTCAAAGAAAAGGGACGAATATAATCAATGATTTTAAACTAGAATTTTGTAGAATGTTAGGTGATAAATATCAAAATAAATTATTGTAAAGAAAGGAAATCTCATTTAGACCAATTTATATAAATAAATGTGTGTTACCAATATTACTATCGCTAAGAATTCGTGTAAAGGGTAGTTTTACTATATATATTTAAAAAATGTGAAAAATCTGTTACAATGTTATTTATTTGTGATATATTTAGTGAAGACATGGGATGCAGACATTTCAAAGACATGTTTTAACTTCTTCTATATAACAAAAAGATGTCAAGAGATAGAAATCTGGAATCTTTGTCGAGTTTTTGTCGAGCCTGCGAATTATACCACAGAAAGCTCCACATAGGGATAATGATCCCGCGACGGCGGCTTTAACTAAAACTCTTAAAAGCTTGATATTTTAGAAGGTGGAAGGCCTGTATGCTTTATACTTTGCACATATACAGAGGAAGGCCTGTGTGCTTTATTCTTTGCACATATATAGAGGAAGGCCTGTGTGCTTTATACTTTGTATATATATAGAGGAAGGCCGGTGTGCTTTATACTTTGCACATATATAGAGGAATGCCTGTGTGCTTTATACTTTGCACATATATAGAGGAAGGCCTGTGTGCTTTATACTTTTGTATATATATATATAGAGAGAGATGCCTTATATTGCGAAGTTTCCGTCTGTCGCAAGTCCATTGTCTTGGACCTCATTTTCATGGTTCTATTTATGAGAAATAGGATAGTTCTATTTGGTATGTGCGTAAAAATCAGATAGTCACATTGCTGAATCTTCGTTTCACGACTGAAAACCAAAACTCAGTACAACATGCTTCATACTTCATCCAAACTATCTACAAATGTAACTGTTAAATCAGTTTACTACTGCAGTATACTATACTTTTTACCTTTGAGATGTCGAAGTAGGCTGTGGTCAAATTACTGATTTTGTATGACAAACCCATTTGCAATAGGTATAACATATCTGTTTAAACATTATATATAAAGGAAATGGGTATAACGGGTTTTGTATAAAATGGTAATTTAAAGTAAAATTATTCTACATTTTATGTAGTGATTTATCTCCCGAAGCGTTACAGATATACTTACATATTGTTTATATTCAAACGTTGAAACACATTATTTTAAGTTCCTTTACAAAGTGTCATAAAAAAAATCCACGAGATCGCTTTACTTACAAAATGTACCTCTCACCTTAAGCTTGGTGGAATAACAAGCAATAAAGAGGACGAAGTCACATAATTAATTTTATGCAAATTATATATTTATATTTGTAAGAAGAATTTTCGATATAGATTTTTACAATCTCTACAAGTGACTTTTTCGAGTTAGTAAAAAGATGTAAATATATTAACATTAATTTCTTTAAAAAAATGATTAAAAGAAAAACATAAATGATATATTGTATGCATAACACTTAGAATTTATGATAAAAATGATAGGTCAACGAACAATTTACCAAGCCACAGTTTGTGACAAAATGACATATTTGGTAAGGATTATACAGGAAAAAAAACTTTATTGTGTGATTAGAAGCTAAACTAAACAATAGAATTTTAAAATAAAATACGAGAAGATAGCTCTTAGAAAATGCTTTAAGAGTATCAAAAGAAATGATAGGGTCACCGTGCACTTTTTTCTCGGAAATACTAGCTAGAATGTGAAATGTTTTTGTAGCCGATTTTGAGAAATTCCCTCAATTTTATAACTTTTGTAAAATCACTATACATAGTAGGGTGTTGTCTTTTTACATGTAAACTGCAAAGATAAAGACATTTCTAACAAAAAAAACATTAAAAGTATTGCAATTTTAGACGTGAATTTTAATCCGTATCGTTCAGTGATTTTATAAAATTCCTATGAGAACTTCAGGTGTTTTAGAAAATTACTAAAACTGCTAGTGGTTTTACAAAATCTCTCAATGTTTCAGGGTTTTTACAATTTGCTATTACGAATACTTTATGAAAAGAACTTTTGTGTAAAATATAATACAAAATTATGAGAACTGGTGTAGTTTGCATGTATACACGACTTTGTACATTCTAGACCAGAGGTATCATTTTTAGTGTGTAATACTCGAAAACAAAATTAAAACAAATCACATTATATGACTCTAGACAATACTTGCGTCACCTTTTCAAAGCCTCAAGACATTTAGTACATGTAATGATTTTAATCAGTTACTACATGTATTAACATCTGCTTTAATGGCAACCGAAAGGCACGGTGTTGCAGTGCTGGTTATCACAATTGGCAATGTTCCCTTATCAGATAGTTAACATAGACGAGATGTTTTGGTCATTATATAATTTTATAGTGGTTGGTGTGTTCATTCCTTCCAGCTTTCTGTTCTTGACATTTTTAATTGCAAGGTGTCGAATTATCAGGGATCTGAATGTAGCCATATGTTACATAAATACTTTCACTGTTCCCACAATCAAATATATTGAGTTATGCCTGTTAGCTTCTGGCAGTGGAAGATATGTATAAAATGGGGGTGGTATATTGTCTCAAAGTATATCTGACTTCAGAATTGTAAAGACCATACCGGGGAAAATGAAAGGAGCCTTTAACCTTGCTGTTTGTCTTAGTGTTTGCTTTTTATTTCTTGATGGAGCCACTGCACGCACCCGTAGTTACAATGAAGGTATAATATTAAATACACTAATATGTATAGTGAAAACTGCATTTATTCAGTAAAGTCAAAAAATAGTATTTTGATGTTACAACGTTATACTTACCCTGTACCTTTGAGGGAAGAGAATATGCGTTTCTAATTTTTTAGGATAATTTTTTGAAATTTCGATAGGTTTTGAGCTTTGATTTTTTTCCACATTACATAAGCATTGGTTTCAGTATTTTCATCACATAAGCATTGGTTTCAGTATTTTCATCACATAAGCATTGGTTTCAGTGTTTTCATCACATAAGCATTGGTTTCAGTGTTTTCATCACATAAGCATTGGTTTCAGTGTTTTCATCAAATAAGCATTGGTTTCAGTATTTTCATCACATAAGCATTGGTTTCAGTGTTTTCATCACATAAGCATTGGTTTCAGTGTTTTCATCACATAAGCGGTGGTTTCAGTGTTTTCATCACATAAGCATTAGTTTCAGTGTATTTCATCTCATAAGCATTGGTTTCAGTATTTTCATCACATAAGCATTGGTTTCAGTATTTTCATCACATAAGCATTGGTTTCAGTGTTTTCATCACATAAGCATTGGTTTCAGTGTTCTCATCGCATAAGCGGTGGTTTCAGGGTTTTATCACATAAACATTGGTTTCAGTATTTTCATCACATAAGCATTGGTTTCAGTATTTTCATCACATATGCATTGGTTTCAGTGTTTTCATCACATAAGCATTGGTTTCAGTATTTTCATCACATAAGCAATTTTCAGTATTTTCATCGCATAAGCATTAGTTTCAGTATTTTCATCGCATAAGCATTGGTTTCAGTGTTTTCATCACATAAGCATTGGTTTCAGTGTTTTCATCACATAAGCATTGGTTTCAGTGTTTTCATCACATAAGCATTGGTTTCAGTGCTTTCATCATATAAGCATTGGTTTCAGTATTTTCATCACATAAGCATTGGTTTCAGTGTTTTCATCACATAAGCATTGGTTTCAGTATTTCATCACATAAGAATTGGTTTCAGTGTTTTCATCACATAAGCATTGGTTTCAGTCTTTTCATCACATAAGCATTGGTTTCAGTGTTTTCATCGCATAAGCATTGGTTTCAGTGTTTTCATCACATAAGCATTGGTTTCAGTGTTTTCATCACATAAGCGGTGGTTTCAGTGTAGTTCATAGGTACTATTCTGAATCCATTACATGGTTTTAAACAGACATTTTATCCAAAAGACAACAAGTTTGTCATACTTTTGTGTCGATGAAAACTTTGGACATTTTAATAAAAGAATCAAAGTGTTGCATTATTTCATTTTTCATATGTTTTGATTGAGCATTTTCTTGTCTTTTATTTAGTGGTCAGAGTTTTGTTGAACTGTTTTTAGAAGGACGATAGTAAACTTTTGTCCTATTTAAGTTATACTATAATGATTACATATTAAGATTCAGCATAGCTCTTTAAACGCATTTCATTCTTTCAGAAACACATTGTCTACATGAGTTGAAAGAGTTTCATACAAACTCTGAGCTGGGTATGGTTGGAGGAAGGAAGCCGGTTTGTGATAACGAGGGGAAATACGCCCCAAAGCAGTGCTCAGGATCCCAGTAAGTAGCGTGATACAAACCAATTAAATATAATAGATTTCCATTGAAACACTGATATTAAGGGTCTCTTGATGGGAAGATGCATGTTAGTTCGCCAATGACTGAATATAATTAATCATACCTACATTATGAAGAGGGCAAACTTACATTAGAAGAAGCGTTTAAAAAACATTGTGATACAAAGTTTATAAAACTGCTAGCAATGCCCATTTGTACAGAAACCAAATATATATACGAGATGTGCAGTTTATGTTAAATCAAACAGCACCGCTATGCATATTCTTTACAAATTATGACTTGGATGGAGAGTGAACTTGTCTCATTGGCACTTATACCATGTAGCCAAGAGACATCTAAAGAACATCAAACAATAACT
The DNA here is from genome assembly GCF_036588685.1 of Mytilus trossulus. Lineage (NCBI taxonomy): Eukaryota > Metazoa > Mollusca > Bivalvia > Mytilida > Mytilidae > Mytilus > Mytilus trossulus. Next base: position 2,932,412 of record NC_086374.1, read on the forward strand.
AAAGAATATATATACTCCAGGGATATACTTTGATATAAGATGTGCCTGATCAGATTTCCTTATTATTTAAAGTACTGTAAATTCAGAAATTATTGCGTGCATTTATTATTGCGATTTTGTCATTTAACACTTAAATGCGATTTTAATTTTTACGATTTTGAGAAAAGTCATGCTTAATTCAGTTAAAATATTTCAAAATGCGAGTTTTAATTATTGCGTTTACAACTCAGTCGCAATATTCGCAATAATAAAAACCTCGCAATAATTTCTGAATTTACAGTAAATATTAATTGTGCGACTTAAATGACCTTTATCTTCCTTGTCTCAAATCGTGATAAGAATAGGAGAGATATAATATATAGCAGAGTTAGCAAAATAATCGTAAAACACATAAAGAGAGTTCAAATACTGTAGAACGGATGTGATAAAATTAAGAACAAAATCTGAAATCTTGTAAGATGTTTAATTTTAAGTTATCAGTGTAATTTTCAATTTCAGATGTTACTGTGTAAAGGATGACGGTAAACAAATTGAAGATTTTAGTGTTAACCGTTGGGAGGCCGAACAACAGACTTGCAGTAAGTATATGTCATCTTTATTGAAAAATCATGATTGCGTTGTAATACTTCTTGCTTATTGCTTTCTGTCTATATCAGTCGGAATCTGGGTCCCTTATATATTATCTGATTCAACAATGAATGCTCATATATAAATCAAGTAATTTTCTTTACTTTAATGGTTATCACATCATTTTGTAACTTGCGTAGCTCTTCTGAGTATATATTCTGGTGATAATTATCTTGGAATGTTCATAGATATCTAGTTATCATGAGAGATGTGCTTAATGCATTATATATTTTTTTTTTATCCCAAAAGCAGTGACTGTCTCTATATAAAAAAAGAAGATGTGGTATGATTGCCAATGAGACAACTGTCCACAAGACACCAAAATGACACAAACATTAACAACCATAGGTCACCGTACGGCCTTCAATAATAAGCAAAGCCCATACCGCATAGTCAGTTATAAAAAGGCCCCGATAAGACAATGTAAAACAATTCAAACGAGAAAACTAACGGCCTTATTTAGGTAAAAAAATGAACGAAAACAAATATGTAACACATAAACAAACGACAACCACTGAATTACAGGCTCCTGACTTGGGACAGGCACATACATAAATAATGTGGCGGGGTTAAACATGTTAGCGGGATCCCAACCCTCCCCTAACCTGGGACAGTCACAGAAGGGCTATGATTGAATGATTGAATGATCTTCAATGCGATCTTTACCCCAATACAAATATTTGTTTTCCTATGCTTAAAACGTATTAATAAAAACAGCATTTAATTCTAATCTTCATCCATCTAATTACAGAATGCGCACGTTCTCAAGCCGAGTATCAGGAAACTGGTATGGTGGGGAAATCATTCCGTTGTACAGCCGATGGTAGCTATGACGAGATTCAGTGTACAGGGTCACAGTGTTACTGTGCTGACGAAGACGGACAACAAGCCGGAAGTGACAGTGTCCATATTGTTTATCTAGACAGACTCAATTGTTAATTATCTCAAGTTTATTTCGTTTTGTTTTGTTCTACTTTGTAAACTGAAATTAAAAAAATAATTTTATTTTAAATGAGATTTGTTTTTATTACAATGAAGTTATACTGGTTCCGAAGACGGGAAGATCCTGGGAGGGATGTAAGGTCCTCGCTTCTGCATTAGAGGGAGGAATGCATGTTTCTTTACATACCAACCATGTTTTTTTTAAAAAGGTCTCGCTTTTTAAAGAGGAAACTTTTTGCTTCTTTCTTTCGGGTTTTATAAAAATCTCGATCCGCCACAAAACAAGTAATGCCATTAATAGATGAGCAGAAAAGTCATTATTTACATAAAAAAAATCACACAACAAATATGGTTCCATGTAACAAAGTACACTTGATAATGCATGTTTAACATGAGGCAACACCAGATTTTATTTATACGATTCCATTGCTATTCCTTTCACTATACAGCCACCAACCCAGTCGTACAGTGTCATAAATGCTGTCTGATCTTCTTCGGTAAAGCTATCACCCAGAGCTTCCTCAACTGCATGTAGTAAACATTCACCAAACACCTAGGACAAAAATGACAGTAACCCTTTTTTGAAATCTAGCATAATCATTTCTTTATTTCAGAAAGTGTATGGATTTTTTTTTCAAGTTCTCGGCAGATGACTGGTTGAAAATCCGCTTACTTTGTTGTTGTTTGTTCCTTTTTCGGGTCAGTAAAATACTTAGAATTGGGTGCTCCTATCATTATATATATAAAACTCATATCACACTTTTAAGACCAACCATACGATATGGGTTTTTCTCATTGTTGAAGAATATACAGTTGTCAATAATTGTTAACATTCTCTCTATTTGGACTTTGGGGGATAGTTGTCTCATTGGCAGACAATCATACCAAAGTAAAATAACTTATGTAAAGAGTTGCATGCGGTTTGTAGTAGTGCAAGAAGGAAAGGCGTGGAAAAGCTGACGCTCGGCTAAAAAAAATCATGAATTTTATCTCTGATTTTAAAAGATAATAAAACAATGCATTAAAACAATAAATAATGCCTTACCAAAATAACTCCGCCCACCAGTGACTGTTGTGTAGACCATGGTAAACGGTACCGTGTCTTTATATAAAAATTTGGTAATGCAAATTTGAAAGTTGTCCGAGGCTATATGGAAGTGTTAGTATATAAGTTTGACATAAAATTACAAAGACCATCTATCAATCAGAATACCAACATAAAACGAAATATAACTTTGATACACTAGTCCTTTTTTGGACCCGTTTAGCTTGTTGTGTGGTATGAGCCAAGGCTTCGTGTCTTCGAACTTTGACCTAAAATGCCTTATGGTTTACTTTTACACATTGTGACTTGGACGGAGATTTGTCTCATTGGCACTTAAACCAAGTTCTTATACCACATCTTCTCATACAAGTATCTTTTTGTCTTATCTATCTAATGTGGTAACAGTTTTAATACTTCTTTATATGGAATACTATGTCGTGTATCATGCATGGTTATACATACCAGGTAAAAATCTTGTTTGACTCCATAATGAAAGTGTCTATTCCCTAAGTTTTCAAGAACAGGTGTCATAGATGCTTGATCGTCTAACGAACCAACTGCTTCACCAATCATATCAAACAATAGTCGTATATGACTTTTTACCAGCCTCCATCTATCAGGATTATTTTCATCAAAAGAAAACAATTTCTTTGTTTCAGGTTTCCTTTTGAATAACCTGGCAATGTAAAATAACCCAGCTTAAATTTCAAATTACAATTTTAAATCAAAATACAATCAAGTAAATTTTACGGACGTCATCACGAGTTGGTTGACCGTTATGGAATAACCGTTTCACAAATGATATCGAATATGTTCCTTATACTGGTCATTCTCGGTTTCTGTGTATTTTTGGGTTATGGGAACTGATTTTTCTCATTTCAATGAACGATGGCATCCAAGAGGTGTTTACGATGCTAACTGATTCATGTTTTTGGACAGTTATCAAATGATTCTGATAGAACAGTCATGCAACAGGAAAACACTATCGTATGAACGGGCAACCATGAAGCCCCGGCCAGAAATTATACTTGTTCCATTTGAAAATCTTTAAAATGACACAATTTTTAAGTTGTCAAATGGGACAAATTTTAACAATACAAAAGACTAAACTTTTTCCTTTGTTTTTTAGATCCCCGGTCAAGTCGAAGAAAAAAAGAATAAAGTTTAAGGACTTTTTTGTTTGACCTCTGGATGTCTTATGACCTTGTTGACTCGTTAGGTATTGTGTAATTGAATACGCAGTAGATTTTATTTTAATGTACATTTTTATAATCTATTCAATTATCTTACTGTTCAAACATTGCAATACCCAGTTCATACATGTCTTCCTGTTTATTTGAGAATTTTTTCCATACTTTTTGAACTCGGATCCTGGTGTCCTCTGTCATTAAAATCAAACCTGAGTGATAGATAATAATAGACATATAATATATATACAACAATAATGAAATGCTTTTTTTAAGATTCTGAAGTATTTAGTATATATATTGTGACGTAGACGCGAGTGATTTCCAAAACTTACAGACTGAAGTAAAAGTTATACAATATAATTCCGTTTGATATGTTCTGATGATATGCAAAGGTTGACAATAATCATAAATTTGCCTTTTTATAGATATACAGCCTATTTTGTCTATAAGTTTGGTCACATAGCTATAGATGTTCTGTAATTATATCTATAAATTAAAAAAAATCAAAGTTTCCTTCCCTCGATAGTGTTCAGCTAGCCCGGCACGACGTGTTTGAAAGCCTATAATGGTCGTATGTTGTAGATGACTTTTTGGTTAGGGGTTTCCACATTATTGAAGGCTGTACGGTGTCCTATGTATAGTATCGAAACAATCATGTCATTCGGACTGTGAAGATGAGTTGTATCAGACAATCGCAATCGTACCACATCTTATTTTTTCATTTACTTGTAGTTTGTTTATGTCGATATATATTTCCCTATTGGAAATTATACCATAGACAGAAAACATATGAAATACATGGTTAACCATCAGAAAGTTATCATTTCAAATACTAAATGATGCGGAACAATATTTTACATATTAGCAAACTTGATGATTCAGTATTAACCTCACATACCGTCAGTCATAGCTTTATGTTATACTCGCGAAGAAATGCAAACTTTGCTCATTTTATAATCCTTTCTGAAAATATAAAGAAATAGTAATGTTAAAATGTTTTACAAACGTAAATATACAACATGATCTGTTAGTTAGTGGTCAGTGGTTGTCCTGTGTCATCTGTTTTGTTAATATTTATTTGGAAATTAAGTTTTGATATGTATCTGGTTTTTTGGTTTTGAATCGTTTCACAATTTGTTTTGCAGGAGAATTTCATAGCTTGCTCTATTTACGTTATGGTTTTGGTCCATTCTTGAATGATGATATATAACTGCCGTGCTTACGTCCTATAGGTAGTCTATGGTGGATAATAGCAGTAGTATCACTTGCAATTACATTACTTCATATATATTTATTCATGTTTTAAACATTTGGGTCGATATAACTTGAAAAGATACATGAGCAGATTCAAAAAGACGCAGAACGTCTGAATGAAAAAAATACCAGCTGTAGACTATTTAAAATCATAAAAGACAATACACTTTCTATCCCTATGCGTTCTCAAAACTTGTCCAATTTAAAACATCGGATGGGTACACCAAGGCATATCCATCGTTTCTCTGTTGATAGGTTAAGATTTCCATGAAAGATGTGTATGCTTACTTGAAATATTTGCGATTGAACGTTTTATAGCAAAAACCAATGAATCTATGAATTTATCCAAAATCAACTTAAAAATATTTCGAAGATGTGGTGTTTGGTTTCACTCGGAACGCCAAGAAATATGATTTTTATGTGTAAATTACTAAGGAACGAATGTTATAAGAAAAATGAAAACTATACAAAAACTAATTCAAAAATATAAATGTACGCAATATACTTTACCGAAACACTATCTTGTATTTATTTTTCTGTGTAAGGAATTTGTTCTAGAAAAAAAACTCTTAATCTAATTCCACATATCAAGTCCCTTCATATATATAGACAAATATGAGTATTTTACAATCCTTTCATTTTCAGAATAATTAATTATTGAATCAAAACATTTTTAGATATTAGAAGTCATGTGTCAAGCAATATTCTGCAAACAGGGTTTATATGTTTTGTATTTATTGACAAGTTTCTGGATGATTTATTCTTATTACTTGTTTATTTGTTATCTGTTTTGATATATATAACGATATCAAATTCACGAATTTAAAGTTAAACAAAGGAGATTTGACAAGTATTGTAGATTTTTATGATTATATTTCAAAATGAGATTATTTGAGTTAACAAATAAGTGCGAAGTACAAACTGCGTTTATAAGAAATCTCTGACGTTCATCATACGGAATTTTTAATTTTTAATTCGTCAATTGCTACAAATGAAGAATGTATCTAATACATATAATACAGACATTACCATTATTGTTTTGCTAATGGAACAAGCGAATCTCCTTTCGAAATTTTCTCAGAATTTGTCGTTTCAACGAGGTATTTTAAAAATAACGACACAAATAAACAAAATACACCTAGAGGTCATCATTCCAACTACAACAATAGACCGATGCCTTTACACTATTTCGAGCTCTAATCTATCATAATTAATCATAGATTTAACAGAGAATATGAAAGAAGTGCCATCAACACCAACAACAAAAATGTAATGTAAACGATGTAAATGTCGGTCATTTTTTTTTGCTGCTGACAGATATGAAAGACACAATCTTATAGCTTTCATATTTGGGAGATAATCTAAAGATGTTATGCATAAAATTCAAAAGATTATTTAAAGAAAATGTTCTAGTTGAAAATATCACTCTTAAATACAATGCATGCTGCAAGACAACTACTACCTAGTCTCTTTAAAATGCTTAATTTTATTTAAGAAAAAAATACAACCGTTGAACACTCAAAAACACATATCTTTTCCAAAGATTTCACACTTGACGTATTTTTTAAAAATCTGAATGTATATTTTTCAGAATTTGATGAGTTACAAAAAATTGCGATTAGCTTACGTAAGCAACAGCCAGTCGATAATAACGCACGAAGCTGAAAAGTTAAGGGAGGGCCGGGGTTATTATCGTAAGCAGTAAGTTAATAAGTATGACATTTACGTAAATGTAATATCACAATCATATTATAAAATGAACCATCATAGCATATCAATTAATAACCACAATCAACATGTCATATGATGTCGATTTTACGATTATTGAGTTTGATATAGCGATAAATGATGTCGATTTTACAATTATTCAGTTCGATATTACGACAAATGGTGTCGATTTTACGATTATTCAGTTCGATATTACGACAAATGATGTCGATTTTACGATTATTCAGTTCGATATTGCGATAGATGATGTCCATCTTACGACATTGGTCGTCGTTAATGTGACAAAATATACTGTTACTAGATTTAACCGCGTCTGATATTGTAATTCCGACACAGTTTCCACCTAACTATGACTCGTACCGGCTACCGTAATTTTCCATGTAAACAGTTCCTTTAAAAATCAAAATCCAATTAAATTTTTTAAACAACTCCAAAAGTATTAAATGTGTTACTGTAAGATGAAAGTTTTTTTTAATTTTTTTTATTTTAAAGCAATTTTAATATTCAAAATTTACATACACAAACACATAAAAAATCATTAAGATATGACAAATGAAAAACATTAGTCATGGTAAACTAGACTTTCTAAGTGAGCAATATATTTTTAAAAGAATAAACACTTTGATTATTAATGTGTGAAGAATATTACATGAATAGAATCTGACGGTATGCATGGTATGCATATACAATTAGAAATATTTTACTGAACATAAGTTTCCGTATGGGATTAGTTTGGGGTCAATGTAAGTAATAGAAATAAAAATAATAGTTCCATTAATGAACAAGCGAAATACATCATATTTATAAGAATTGAACATTGTATGACAAAGGGAAAGTACATAGAAACCCATAGAAACACACAGTTAAACTAGAAACTGATAAAAGCCTGTATCGCTCACTAGAGGAGAACAACATTAATGAATGACAAAAGTCGGTTTTATTGATCTTGTATTACTGATTATTTATACTATATTTAGTTTCTCTCTATCTTCTTTACGTTTTGCTCAAAACATAAAATAGGGTAAAAAAAAAATACCGCATCTAAGGGCTATCACTCCTATAAAGTATAAAGAGCGGCGGTCTACTTATTATATTTGCAAAATTTGATCTGTTAGTTGATCTTGTTTACTTACAGATATTTTTTTTGTAATTGAAGTGTTTGTTATGTTTTATCATCAATGCCAAAACGCACAAAGCTTTATTGAATGTTGAAAAAATACCATTAAAGGGCAATAACTCCAATAAGGAGTCTTTGGGCAATTTCCTCCATATTGTTTTAATTGTAGATCTTAGAAATAAGAAGGTGTGCAATTGAAACAACTCCCCATCCAATTCACAATGTATAAAAAGTTAACCATTATAGGCCAAAGTGACTAGTGCAAAACAATTCAAACAGGAAAACCAGTTATTATCTATATTAAAAAAAAAACAAAAAAAAAACAGAAAGGAGTAACACTTATGAACCACAAACGAAAACAACCAGTGAACAAAAAGTTCTTGGCTAAGGAGAGCAGTAAAAAAATGCGGCGGGTTGAAACGCTTTGATAGGCGCCAACCTTCACCCTTACCTGAAAAAAAAGTAAAAAAAATGCAAAAACTGTATACAAATCACCATCAATGGGCAATAACTGTAATGAAGAGTCGACACCTGATCATTATTGCTATTCAAAGGTTCTTCTTATACATTATAGTTTTCAAGTTAATAGACAAACTAAATAAATAGATCATATCAAATGGATAAAGATAGATGTATAAAACATACAATACTGAAATTACTGAAAATGATGATACTGGTAAAGATTATCTTTCGGTAAATATTAATAATATTCATTCACACATTTATTACGTTTAAAACAAACAATTTAATCCTAGTCTGAAATTTGTAAGAATTTGTAATAATTTCAACAAGAAAATTTGATACTTACCAGTATTTTCAAAAGCTTTATATCTAATGAGACGCACATACTCAATCAAAGTCCGCATTTAAATTAAAATTGCACATTAATAATATATTAAATGAAAAGGATGTAAACTAAATAAATATTCTCTCAAGCGCAGTAAACCAAATTAATTTCTATACGTAGCAATATAATGTTAGTACTAATAAGTCGATTTTGGTAAGTCCCTGAAACAACAACAAAAGACGTGTTGTAAACGTCAGCTACATAGCTATTCTTTAAAATAAGTCAATGAGTCGTTAATAAAAATGCATACCAAACACTGGATATTTTAAAGTTTTATTAAACAGAGTTTTTCGGGGTTTATTGGTTTGTAAACTGTATAAATAAATCTATTCTTAAAAAGGAATTAAACGTCCGCGACAGATGAGTTTTTTTTTCGAAAAATATTTAATCATTAACGATTTCATTTACAATTGCGATGTTTTTTCTATCATCGATTTTTAAATTTTCATGTTTTGAATTAGTGACGTTTTATTCAATGCACATACTCTTCAATGCTACGTGCTTTGCATTGGTTTACCGCATTTCAAGTCGGCTTTCGAATTGGTTTGCGGCGGTCGGGGAATGAGCCCATGCCCCAGCCGTTTCGTTAACATGACAAAGTGTGAAATATGATTATTCATACAAGAAATATAACAGCCAGATTTATAACAAAAACAAAACAATTACCGAAAATTGAATGTGACAGACATGAACCAATGACAAACACTAAAGGACATACTCCTAACCTGAGACAGACGCATACAGAATGTTGAGAGGTTTAAAATGTTCATATATAAGTTGCTTTGAATGCTTCTACTTATTATTGATAAAGACGTTTTTTACTCAACGTATTAATATAATTACATAAGTAGCTGCGAATTTTACAAATGGTCTTACTGGTGGATGGGAGAAGCATAGGGATTGCAGCATTTTATACCCTAGCACACTGTCAACAATGCTGATCCTTGTAGGAAAATTCATTGAGATAGTTCATTTATATATATACACACAAATATATCATTAACAATTTAAAGGGGGGACAGGAATACCGATATAATATACCTTTTTATAATTTATAGCACTTTTTCCTTGTTAAAAAAAGAAATTGTAATGAAAAAGTAATACATTACCTTTATTTACTTTTGTTAATCGTACTTTCAGTCCAGTGTTGAAGGAAGGCGACCATACATTGACTTCTATGCCACATGACATTTGATCTATCAAAATATGAACAATATTATGTTACATTTAAAGGGATATGGTAAATATTTTTATTATTTAGGTGAAATACATAGTCTCAAATTTAACTATTGTGAAAGAATGATTTGACAAATGTTTTGAAAGAAATCATATTGCTTTTTAGTTATATCAGTCGTTAAACTTGTTTGGATTAATTGAATTGTTTAATAGTGTTTTGACGTAAACCATATTAGTGACTTGTAAGTTACACTGTAGTATATTCAGATGTCATCGTCAACTTATATTCTTAAAAAAAAGCAATTTCAATTACTATATTGTTAAAATAAAAATAAAACATTATTTATACTGAAAAAAAGAGGACTTTTTAAATGTTTCGTTTAACAATTTAATGAATTATTTGAGATTTTTTTTTAGACGATTATGCAATTCCGAATTTTAATTTCATGAAAGGTGTCATGATTCATAAAAAAACATCATGTTGAATAATTGAACTTAATGTAAATTTTTGGAAGGCATGACAAATGCAATGTCAAACATGTTGCTAAATAATTGTCGAAATTTTACATATTAAAAAAGTATTTTTGAACTTACCTTAAAAAACCTTCATGGTGACCGGGTGGCTTTAAAACAATTATCCTTCACGAACCGCACTGCTGTCAAAATGATGATTTTTCATTTTAAATTGTTCCATAGTTCAAAATGTTCCCATACCACAGTTCGGTCACTTTAAAGCCCTTACTGCCTCTTCATATATGCAGACACATTGAATCATATATTTGATCATACATTCGTCATTCATATTCTAATGCATGTTTCAAACATAGTCGAATATTTTTAGATATTACACAAATATACCATTTCTAAGGAAAATACCATGACAGAACACACACTTAGAGCAAACTTAAATGAAAACTAGAATTATTCAGATGGTGTACAGAACTGGTACATGTGCCGTGGTCTATTTGAAAGTTGAGAAAAACGTCTGTATCATCAATGAAGACTAATTATTCAAACGCATAAATGCAACGGTGAGACAACTTCGACACAAATAAATAGCACGACTGCATACAGTTCCCGTTTCGATGGCTCGGGACATACAACTTTACAGATAACGCCAACGTCCCTTTAGCCTTGATAAGAAACGAATTTGATAAACTACTCAGTGATCTTAAAGCCTGAACTTTTAAAACATCATTCAACTGATACACCAGACAAGTATGCAATGTGGTTGACATTCCAAGATAAGACCCCCTTTACAATAAGTAAGGTAGAACGATTCATTGACGACGATATCACACTCCTCAAACAAACTGTTAACATTAACAATAACTCAAAATTTTACTGACTTTCAAATTATTTACATTATCTATACACAACAGTAAATGAGTAGTAAAATCTCGTTATCAGGAAGGCTTACACACAAGTCTTCTTTTTTTTTTATCTCATGAGAAGTGGTGTTATGCGCTCACGAGAAATGTTGCTAGCTTTGAATGCAATGATAATAGAAGGTAGAAATACAAAGGTATGAGAACTGACTTATTATATTTGCAATAACTCTCAAGCTAAGCATGTGCCTTGTTCGAATGCAAAGTTTATAGACATGATTCCAACAATAGACTCTAATGAAGATATGAAATAAATAAGAGATCATAGCGTTGCATATTTAGAACTTCGAGATTGATGTATAGTTTAAGTTATCTGTATGCAAATTATGACTTCCACTTAGACATGGTGAAAGTGATGGGGTAATTGTCCTCCTTTCAGTGACGAGTGCAACACTAGCCGTTACTAACAATCTACTTGTTTGTGAATCAACCAAGTCACAAAATGCTACAGATTGTATTATACTAACACACCACCCAGTAGATTCTGTAAGACAATACAGTCCATCCATATGTGACTTTTTCAATAATTTGAACTCCCACAGGACTATAATGCTACTATGTGTCGATGTCAGAGAGAAGAAAGGATTGATTTTAGACAATTTATCATTGGACACTTTACAATCAAAGGACTTTATTTCAACACAAGACAGTGGCAATATCTAAAGAGACTAATACCACACATTGACAATTCTATCAATAAAGCACTGATTTAAAACAATCCATCATATTTGTGATTTTTTTATATCAATAAAGCTGTGTTGAATAAACATTGTATATCATGTGTGCTTATTGCCCATTTATAAAAATGGATTGTATGTTGAATTTATCAGTAATGTGAATAATCACTGGGTTTCAAATGGTCAGTCCAGCAAACTCTCATGATTTATCAGTTAGGTGAATAATCACTAGGTTTTAAATGTTCAATCCAGCAAACCTTATCTGATTTTCAATGACTGGTCAAAGGTTACAATTGATCCATTCAATATGACAAAACCAAAGTGTGAAATTTTTTCTCATGATGTTTAAACAGAAACAAACTTATAAACAATTTATTTCTAGATTTTTAAGACAAAAAAAGACTCTTTTCAAATAACAATTTTAATATCATCATATCAAATCAGCTAACTGCTATATATATATATATACATACAAACAAATTATTCAACATCATCATTGTAAAAATGTGTAAAAGTTATCTGATACAACCAAAGTATTTAAGTGGTGAATTGAAATCATATTCCAAAATAATGTTTACTGAGACATTTTAAATAACTAAGATTTTAGAAATATTGGTTAGCCATGTATAACATTTGGTGGAAACAACTCACTGATAATAAGAACAAACGTTGTTGATTCAAAAAGGATACAAAATGCAAAAAAAAAGTGCTAAAACTTGCATATACATATCAATTGAGAAAATTGACATTAAATTTCTCATAAAAATATGAAACAACAAAAGAATTAATCAAAAACAATTTAACACAAAAGTAAAAAATCAGCTAACAGCTGAATATATATATACATATATATATATATATATATCACCATCACAACCATAAGAAAATATTTATTGTTAAAACATATAAAACTCATCCAAACAATACCGATTTTAAATGAGGATTTAAGTTAAAAGTTGTAAAACGAAGGACAAAAAAAAACCACAAAACAAATGTGTGTTGTTTTAAGGCATATAACTTTATTTAAAATGACAGGAATAAACTCACAAAATGCACCAGTATATGGGAAAAAAACCCAGATGTTGTTATCAAAATTATAATACTGAATTAAAAAAAAAAAAAAAGGAATGCAGATATCAATCAAGAAAAAAAAAAGAAATGAAAAAAGAAATGCATATATCAATCAATAAGATGGACTTTACATTCCTCATAAAAAATAACACAACCAACAACAGCATTGACCAAAAACACTCCAAACTTTGATAAGAAGCATGTCTATAGGTACTCATTGAGCATACTGATAAAATCTGGAAAAAAGCACCACAAACCTGGATCATATTTTCTCAAATTTCAAATAGTCAAAGCGTGATTAACTGATAATTAGAAGCATCTAACGTACACTCGGTTGATAAAACTGACCAATCTTTTGGTTTTCAGAGAGCACTTTGTCTCGCAAGAGGTGATAAAATCAGAGAAAGAAAATTCATCACATGCATTGATACCATTTACTAAAATTTCAAAGCATAGTGATTAAATGATAATCAAAAGCATCTACCATTAACTCGGTTGATAAAACTAACCTATCTTTGGTTTTAATCAAACATTTTGTCTCTCAAGTATTGATAAAATCAAAGAAAGCAAACTCGCCACACACCTCGACTATATTTTTTAAAATCTCAAAATCATCTGAACTCAAATTGATCTATAAAACTACATTATCGTTTGGTTTTCATCGATCACTTTGTCCTGCATGTGGTGATACGATCGGAAATATCAAACCCATCGCACAAATTGATTGCATTTTCTAAAATAAAAACCAGATCAAGTGATAATCAAAAGCAGCTAAGCTCATATTGATTAACAAAACGGGCATATCTTTTTTTCAATCGAGCACTTTGTCCAGACCCACTAGAAGGTGGTCTTCTTTTCTATATAATCAGCTAGCGAATCAAAGAAAGGATATAAATATGACAGTGTTTGAAACACTTTACCAAAACAATTTGCACCAAAAGAACAAATTATGGACCAATACGCCAGCATGAAGGGGAATTAGGAGATGAGAACCATGTTTGGGAGAAACAAAAGTCAACGGATATTATTATGTCAACTTATACAATAATAACCCGAGCAACCCAGGCAGATGTTCCCTAGGGTGGGAAGAATTTATCGAGATGGCCGCAATGCGTAATGTGTAGGAGTAGCTACATTCCTCATAACTTTTTAGTTATTTTTTTCTAACAACTGGTGTGATGTTTTTTTTTTAATTTTTAAGGACCCACACCAACAACCAAAGGAACAGACGTGCACACAACCAACACCACCACCATCCTACATTGCCACACCAATATCATCACAAGGGGGAAAAAGACAGCACGACACGGTCAAGAACGAACCTCAACCGAAGAAACAGATTGTGTCAACAGAGGGAAATTTTAACCCCCTAGAATTTTTTCAACATCTATAGCAGTTTGAGGGAATATAGTTGTTTTATATGCAGTATCTAGACAACACAAAGACGAATAGACAATATACTCTTATATTTATAAATGTTTTAACAATAGATCGAACAACATGTTTTTACATTTGATATTCTAAAATGTCCATATGAATAACTGTTAATTGAGTTTTTCCAAAACCTTTTATCGTCAAAGTTACATAAACCAACTTTTCGAACATTATTTATGTATGAAGTATGATTTTCACTTTGTATTAAATCCATAACATTTATTTTCATCTTGTTATCAACTAAGCATTGTTTATAATGAAAATGTCGTATTTGTTTATCAATAGCGCATTTGGCAACCCCTTTGCAGTCCGCTTTTCCCTTTCAAATAACTCTTCACCATTCTTTATGTCATATATTAGACTATACATCTTTGGACGCAAACCTATACATTCTTTGATTGGAACTCCTAAAATTACAAAATCGTTCATATTAATAACATAGTAACAAGTAATACACTGTTCTTAGAATTTTTTATATGAAATCAAAGGAGTTGCAAATGTTTAAGGAAATGATGAATATGAATTAATTGTACAATAGATTACTTAGTGTAAACAATATTTTTATTATGAAAAATACAGGTATAAATTATAAACACATTCACAATGAGGATCCAGAAACAAGCAACAATAATTATTGCTTATATTAATCTGTCTCCTTGGTAAATTAATTTCATTATAATACACAAATAAATCAAATCTACATGCTCTGTTACATAATAAAAATATTGATATTGTCAGTTGAGTTACATAATGAACTGAAAAGTAAAGAAAAAAAATGTAACTGATAAGACGAAATGCTTACAGGTTTATTGTTTGAGTCATTAATTTGTAAACCTTTTAGTTTTGATAACGAACCTTGTTACCATGAGAAATAAACTAATGTTTTCTTCATTCGAAATTGTATCTGAGCCATTTAATAGAAATTCGGTGTCCATTGGTGCCGTTAATTTTAGGCTTCCAAATGATATTATCAGTTCTTGTCTTATGTCCGAGTATAATGGGCTAAATAATAGAAAATGTGAGCTAGCTTCTAAGTCACCACAGCGACAATTAGGGGAAGAAACTAAGCTACTTGGAAACAAGTGACAGTTTAAAGAACTACTACTCATTCAAAGTCGGGCGTGAAGAATTTGGCCTTTTCGACATCCAGCATAAAAGTATAAAGGGACGCGATCGTTCTGATTACAAAAAAAAATGTAGGGTGGTGGTTGTGTTGGTGGGGTGCACGTCTGTTCCTTTGGTGGTTGTTGTGGGTCCTTAAAAATAATAATAAAAAAAACATCATACCAGTTGTTAGAAATCAAAGCGCTGTAAGCACTGTAGGCAGTTAACCAAAAACCATGGCAAACATAATTACCGGTATGAAAACTGTGGCAATATTGCTTCAACTTTTTTTTTTAAAGATTTAAGGCATTTTTGCGCCAGTCCCAAGTCAGGAGTCTCTGACCTTTGTTAGTCTTGTATCATTTTAATTTTAGTTTCTTGTGTACAATTTGGAAATTAGTATGGCGCTCATTATCACTGAACTAGTATATATTTTTGTAGGGGTCAGCTGAAGGACGCCTCCGGGTGCGGGAATTTCTCGCTTCATTGAAGACCTTTTGGTGACCTTCTGCTGTTGTTTTTATCTATGGTCGGATTGTTGTCTCTTTGACACATTCCCCATTTCCATTATCAATTTTATTAAAAGAACAAACATTTAACATTCATATATAATTGTGCATTTATGTTCATTTAATGAATTAAACATTAAGGCAAATAATTATATTTTTATTTATCAAGGTTTTTAATAGTAACTCACATGACCACGAATGGTCATGAGTCTTTCATGAGTCAGCAGTGGTACAAATTTGCAATGATTGCAGTTCTTCTAGTTGTGCGTAATTGTTCGTATTAGTTGACTGTTAGTATTTCAAGTTGACTTTAGTACGAGCTTGTAAAAGTATGAAAGGACTTGCTTCCCTGGAAAGAAAATTGAGTTTGTGTTTTACAGTACAAAAGTTATGAAACACAAATCAAACAAATGTTTACTACTACAGGGATCAATGGTGAGGTCTGACTGACCTGTCCATAGTAAATGTAAATATCTCCCACCTTCACCTCAAGTCCATGAAGTCTCAGTTTGGAATAAAATAACAAGTGTTAGTGTCTAGCAAAGTGATATGCATATGTGTCGCCTATGAGATTGACCTTGTATGTCATTCAATCTGTTTGAAATGAAAAATAGGAGTGAATACGGTTTAGGCGTTAGTATCTAAATCTTTTACAAGTTCTCAAAACACACACAAGAGGGTGTGGGGTGACCCTAGGGACTACCCCTATTTTTCATTTGATTTTTTATATTGTCCCATACATGAATATATATGGTTTATGGGTGGGGATCTAGACCCCTATATTTCATTTGATTTGTTATATTGTCCAATACATGAATATATATGGTTGAGGGGTGGGTATCTCATCTGTTTCTAAGTATCAAACAGGAGTGGATAGGGTGACCATAAGGACTCTCCCTATATTTCATTTGATTAGTTCTCATACATGATTATATATGGTTTAATTTAAAGGTGGAGATCTCGACTGTTTCCAATTTCTCAATCAGATGACTGCAGGGACTCCCCCTATATTTCATTTAATTTAGAGCTGGGGATCCCAACTGTTTCAAAGTTCTTAAACATGAGGGGTAGGGTGACCACAGGGACTTCCCCTATATTTCATTTGATTTGTTATATAGTCTTATACATGAGTATATATGGTCACGGGGTGATAATCTCGAATTTTTCCAAGTTCTCAAACATGAAGGTGTAAAGTGACCATAGGGACCCCCTTATAATTTATTTGATTTGTAATATTGTCCCATACATAAATATATGTTGTTTAAGATTGTGGATCTCAACCGTTATAAATTCTCAAACAGAAAGGGGTAGAGTGGCCCCACGAACTCCACCTATATTTCATATGATTTGTTATATTGTCCCATACATGAATATATATGGTTTAGTGGTGGGGATCTTGACCGTTACCAAGTTTTGGTCATTTTGGTTTCTTGTGGATAGTTGTCTCAATGGCAATCATACCACATTTTTTATATATATAAGAAACTTCCAGCTATTTTAACTGACCTTTCAAAATTGAGAAGAAAAAAATACCTCTTGAAATTGAAGTAATATGTTAAACTTGAAAAGCATTTAACATGCATTACCAGGAACATATATGACATATATATTGTTAGATAAACTGTTCCCAGCTGTCACTTGTATTAGATTTTGACATTAAAATTGGTGTACAAAATATTTTCTGCTTTTTCTTTCTTTTAAACAATTTTGGTTTTCAATTCTAGTGTTTATATTTATTTACCATGCATAGCTGTATTTTGTCAACTGTCTGGATTATTTTAGTTGATAGCCCCAAAACCCGGGATTACCCTTATCCGCTTCCGGAATCGGATCCGATATTGTAATCTCGCGGCAGCCATTTTGTTTACAATGTTGTTTTTGACAGAAAGTGAGATACGATTTTACTCGGATTTACACATTATTTATCGGTGATTTTCTGTATAAAGCTAGCGGTTGAACAAATTGAACATCGCTGTCATGAATAGTAAAGATGAAAATAAGTTTGAGATCGTTTTTTAGGAAACTTTGATAATTTTTTTTAAATTTTCTTTAAAGGTCCGTCGGGCGTAGCTAGTAATAAAGTAGAAAGTCCGACTGCAAAAGTGGAAGGTCACAGACCCCAGACCACCGCTAATCTGAACCCCTGCGTCCAAATTAAAAAGATACGAAAACTTCGTCTTCTAATTCAAAATTGCCACCAACAGCGTGATCAGTTGAACTTATATACGAAATATGGGGGATGTTTAATTCTCTTTCCTCTAAATGTAAGAAGGAAGATATATCTTTTGAAAAATTATATTCAGGTTTACCCTGTGAGAAACTTCATATAAAATTTTGTAAATTTATACTTGAGGTACACAAGAAAACAACAAATGCTGCAGTGTTATCTGAACTTGGAAGATTTCCAATATATTTTAATATTATAAAAGGAATGTTATTGTACTGGTATAGATTAGAGAATTTAGGTAATAATTTTCCTATATTAAAAGAGGCGTATACACAATCAAAGACACTACATCACATGAATATAACATCATGGTATGGTTCAATAAATGTTGTTTTTAAAATACTTGGTATTGACTATACAAATGCCATAAATGCTCCATTTTGTGAATCCTTATACAAATTTAAGAAATATATACAAACCAAGCTATCAATATTGTTTATTAGCTGTTGGAAAAAACAAATAGATAAATTTTCAGACAGTAAACTGAAAACCTACCTTTTATATAAAACAAATTTTGGTTTTGAAAAATATCTAACATTGATCAAGAATTTTGAACTTAGAAGAAGTTTTACTAAATTACGTGTATCTTCTCATAGATTACAAATAGAATTAGGTAGATATCAGGGTATTCCCCGAATTAACAGAATATGTAATAAATGTTCTTCCAATACTGTCGAAGATGAGGCTCATTTTCTATTTGATTGTAACAAATTTGAGGATGATAGAAATTGTATGTTAGCTAGTATTGCACAATATAATTCTTATTTTAATCATATGAACAGTCAAAGCAAAATTATCTGGTTATTTAGTGTAGAAAATGTTGAGTTACTTAAAATAATATGTAATTTTATATACAAACATCTTCCTTATTGAAGATTAGTTAAAGGAAATCTATGTGTGTATATATATTTGATTGGACATAGAAAATTATATTTATCTGAATATCACAAACATACTAGCCGATTAAAAAAAAAAATAATTGTTAAGATATATTATTTATTCAAATGTTCTCTTATATCCTTGAGGCATCGTCCCCTGGTATCAACTGCATTCAAGTTACCTATGATGCTTCCTTGTTTGCTTTTGATACAGGTAGGAAAGAGACATTTACACACATTTTACATGCCTATGGCCCATAAGGTATCGCCCCCTGGTGTCAGCTGCCTTTAGGAAACCATAAGGCTTTCCTATTTGCTGCTGACACAGGATGAGTCATGGACACGTTTAATTTCTACTTTCTTTTTGGCTAATTATTATATATTTAATTGATCCAACTTTTTGTGTACTATACATATGTGGATATCTATTTTTCTTTTTTTCTTTTTGGGCTACTTGTTTGTTATCTATATCAACCACACTTGCAATAAAATGCATTATTATTAAAAAAAACAGCATACTATAGATTCTTTATCTACGTATGCTTTAAGAACTTAAATAGTTCTCGTTTAACTTCTTTTTTTTTTTTATCTCATTGTTTGTATTGTATTATGAAAAAATTATTGATGTTGTAATGTTTATGCCCTTTGGGCCCATAATTGGAAAATAAAATATCTTATCTTATCTTATCGTAGTTGACTACAATATTCCTACGAGTTTTGCAATTTAGGAAATCTTAACTACTTGTCTTTAGAGATTTTCGGCGATTGAATATTTCATACATTTGTTCTTTGACACCTTAGCCAAAAGCTCAGGGGATAATAAACTACATAAGGATTCCTAATGTGCTCTACTTCCCATGTACAACTTCAAAACTTTTGGGAAAATCGACGATCATTTAAGGTTTTTCTGGTCATATTTTTTGTAATCCAGAATGAAAAGTATGAAAAAACTGTCCAATAAGTTATAAATAATATAGTAGCCCGCTAGATGATAACAATGGCACGTATTACAGCATTTATTGGATAGCACACAAATCCAGGGTGCTCGCAAAAGGCAGATTAACTGCCTAAAAAATAACTAAAAAGTTGAAGAGATGAAAAAAAGTACCTTCGAGCAGTACCATAATAAACCTTAACAAAATACACAACTTACCTCAAATTGAGAATGTAGCTACTCCAACACATTACGCATTGCGGCCATCTCGATAAATTCATCCCACCCTAGGGAACACCTGCCTGGGTTGCGCGGGTTATTATTGTATACGTTGACATAATAATATCCGTTGACTTTTGTCAAAACAAGAGCCATGTTTCTACCAAACATGGTGCTCATCTCCTAATTTCCCTTCATGTTGTTTTTTTGTTGTTGCAGTATGCGTATTGGTCCATAATTTGTTCTTTTGGTTCAAATTGTTTTGGTAAAGTGTTTCAAACACTGTCGTATTTATATCCCTTCTTTGATTCGCTAGCTGATTATATAGAAAAGAAGACCACCTTCTAGTGGGTCTGGACAAAGTGATCGATTGAAAAACAGATATGCCCGTTTTGTTAATCAATATGAGCTTAGCTGCTTTTGATTATCATTTGATCTGGTTTTATTTTTTTTTAAATGCAATCAATTTGCGTGATGGGTTTGATTTTTCCGATTGTATCACCACTTGCAGGACAAAGTGCTCGATGAAAACCAAAAATGATGTAGTTTTATAGATCAATTTGAGTTCAGATGATTTTGAGATTTTAAAAAATATAGTCGAGGTGTGTGGCGAGTTTGCTTTCTTTGATTTTATCAATACTTGAGAGACAAAATGTTTGATTAAAACCAAAGATAAGTTAGTTTTATCAACCGAGTTAATGGTAGATGCTTTTGATGAATCATTTAATCACTTTGCTTTGAAATTTTAGTAAATGGTATCAATGAATGTGATGAATTTTCTTTTTCTGATTTTATCACCTCTTGCGAGACAAAGTGTTCAACGAAAACAAAAGATTGGTCAGTTTTACCAACCGAGTGTACGTTAGATGCTTCTAATTATCAGTTAATCACGCTTTGAAATTTGAGAAAATATGATCGAGGTTTGTGGTGCTTTTTTCCAGATTTTATCAGAATGCTCAATGAATACCTATAGACATGCTTCTTATCAAAGTTTGGAATGTTTTGGTCAATGCTGTGGTTGGTTGTGGTTTTTTTTTATGAGAAATGTAATGTCAATTTTATTGATTGCTATATGCATTTCTTTTTTATTTCTTTTTTTTTCTTGATTGATATATGCATTTCTTTTTTTATTTCTTTTTTTTTTAATTCAGTATTATAATTTTGATAACAACATCTGAGTTTTTCCCCTTACAATACTGGTGCATTTTGTGAGTTTATTTCTGTCATTTTAGATAAAGTTATATGCCTTTAAACGTCACACATTTGGTTCGTATTTTTCTTCCTTCGTTTTACAAATTTTACTTAAATCATCATTCTAATCTTGGCTGCAGTTTCTAGTCAATGTTATTTAAAATCGGTATTGGTAGAAAGAGTTTTATATATTTTTACAATAACTTTTTTCTTATGGTTGTGATGGTGGTATATATATATTCAGCAGTTAGCTGATTTGTGTAAAATTGTTTTTGATTATTGCTGTTGTTGTTTCGCATTTTTAAGAGAAATTTAATGTCTTTTTTCTCATTTGATATGTATATGCAAGTTTTAACACTTTTTATGAATCCAAAAAGTTAAGTTGTTTCCACCATAACCAGTATTTATAAAATCTTAGTAATTTAAAATGTCTCAGTAAACATTATTTTGGAATATGATTTCAATTCACCACTTAAATACTTTGGTTGTATCAGATAACTTTTACACATTTTTACAATGAATATTTTCTACTGATGATGTTGAATAATTTGTTTGTATGTATATGTATATAGCAGTTAGCTGATTTGATAGTATGATATTAAAATTGATATTTGAAAAGAGTCTTTTTTGTCTTAAACATCTAGAAATAATTTGTTTATTAGTTTATTTCTGTTTAAACATCATGAGAAAAATTTCACACCTTGGTTTTGTCATATTGAATGGATAAATTGTAACCTTTGACCAGTCAAAAATCAGATAAGGTTTGCTGGATTGACCATTTTAAACCCAGTGATTATTCACCTAACTGATAAAATCATGAGAGTTTGCTGGACTGACCATATAAAACCCAGTGATTATTCACATTACTGATAAATTCAACAAACAATTCATTTGTATAAATGAGCAATAACTTGATATACAATGCTAATTCAACACAGCTTTATTGATAAAAAAAACCCCCACAAATATGATTGATTTTTTTACATCAGTGCTTTAGTGTTAAAATTGTCAATTTGAGGTATTAGTCACTTTAGATATTGCCACTGTCTTGTATTGAAATAAAGTCCTTTGATTGTTGGGTGTCCACTAAAAAATTGTCTAAAATAAATCCTTTCTTCTCTCTGATATCGACACACAGTAGCCTTATAGTCCTGTGGGAGTTCAAATTGTTGAAAAAAGTCAAATATAGATGAATTATATTGTCTTATAGTTTCTACTGGGTGGTGTGTTAATTTAATACAATATGTAGCCTTCGAAACTTGTTTAATTCACAAACAAGTAGATTGTTAGTAACGGCTAGTGTTGCACTCGTCAAAGGAGGACAATTACCCCCATCACTTTCACCATGTCTAAGTGAAAGTCATAATTTGCATACAGAGAACTTAAACTAGACCTCGATCTCAAAGTTCTAAAGGTGATGCCGGCAACGCTATGATCTCTTATTGAATTCATATCTTCATTAGAGTCTATTGTTGTAATCATTACTATAAACTTTGCATTCGAACACACCATATGCTTAGCTTGGGAGTTGTTGCAAATATAATAAGTGTAAAATCAGTTCTCATACTTTTGTAACTACGTTAGATTTTTCAATTTTTAAAGTTTAGAAATGTGTATACTTTTTGTAAGGAAAGATAAATCAATTTATTGTAGATTTTAACAGATCTTTCAGTTCCCCAATCTGACCAATATCGCCACTAGAATAGGTATTTTTACTGTAAGTAGTTATCAAAGGTACCAGGATTATAATTTAGTACGCCAGACGCGCGTTTCGTCTACATAAGACTCATCAGTGACGATCATATCGAAATATTTATAAAGCCAAATAAGTACAAAGTTGAAGAGCATTGAGGATCCAAAATTCCACAAAGTTGTGCCAAATACGGCTAAGGTAATCTATGTCTTGGATAAGAAAATCCTTTGTAAGAAGATATCACTCGAGATGAAAATCAACTTGATCAAATCGCAATGAACTCCAACAGGACCGAGACTGGTTGCGTCGATATTGAAAACGAACTATTTTAAATCACTCAGCAATTGGTAAAACTGTTTGAAATGTTAGTAAAAATAGAAAACAGCAAGTGTTTTGAACAGAAAAGAATATGTAAAAATAGGGTAGGTCGACTTTTCTTCCATTAATTTTCAATCTTTGAATTTTGTTGTTAAATATGAGAATGGTATGCTATATACTACTAAATTATGACTTGTCTCATCTATTACTTGGAACAATGATATATAAAATGAGCTCGGAATAACTTTTCTTCCGTAGGTGTGTAGGGGTCAGCATAGTCAGTTATTGACAAAATGACAGTGAGGTAATCAATAAAGCTAACATATATATCAGAATATTGGCATTTTTCTTACTAAATATAAACGTATGATAACAGTCTTTTCTATGTCTTTACTTATATAATTTATCAAGCTAAATATGTATTAAGTATGTCAGTTTGAGATTATGTGGTATCGGTTGTGATATTCTGGAACAAGGTCGAGGTCTTCTGTTTTATGTAACTTTTAAACTAGTTAAATGTCAATCGGATACGACGGTCAAAATGCATTTACCTTCTGTTAAGTGGTTGTCATGTTTACTTGTTTTAGTTTCGACATTAGTTTTGTATGAAGCCCTGTGGTTTTTGAAGTTCGAACGAAATGTCAAGTTAAGAGCTGAAGATGTATAGTCCTGTACTTGATTTAACATCCACAACCTTAAACTTTTCATCTCCAGCATAAGCAACCAAGTCTATAAATTATTTGAATCTCTAGTGCTGGACCAAAAGAGCTCCATACAGAACTAATTTATAAACTAGAAAAAACTAAAAAGCCAACCGCTATACAAAAAATTCATGGATTTTGACGATTGTATCCGATTGACACTGAGTAAGCTAGTTAAAATTTTTATTCGACAGAAGATCTATTTAGTTATCAAAGGTACCAGGCTTATAATTTAATACGCCGTAATATACCAAAATTCCAAAATGTTGTGCCTAATACGGCTGAGGTTATCTATCCCTGGGATAAGAAAATCCATAGTATTTCGAAAAGTTCATACATTTGTAAATAGACCATTTATTAAAAAATGATTAAACCTTATTCCAAAATATCACAACCAATACAAGATATTCTAAACATGACAAACTTTATTACATTTTGAGGTTTATAAAATTGAATTCGAAAAGGAATTAAAAAACAATGTTATTATACATCTATATTGTTTAAGAAAAATATCGTTATACTGATTTAGCAAGCGGTTTATTGTATTATGTATGAAACTACCCATTTATTAATAAAAACAAAACTGGACCATTACAGACATTCAGGGCATTAATGCAGGACTATCGTGATTTACATGGTTATAACAGATTTTCATTTTTTTCTATTTAAATGCATTTCTTCGGCAAAGAAACACAAGAGACATATATGTACAAACACACCTGGAAATGAAAAACTCCTTAAAATCATGACTTTTATGACCTAGTTGTTACGATATTAGTAAAATATTCCATGATGTGTATCACTTTATTTAATTTTGATTTATCAAACACCAGAATGAAATCTTGTGGTTTGTATGTCATAAACAGCTTTGAATTATGACAACAATGAAACTTCTCCGCTGCATGTCCCATCAGTAAAAGAGATTTAAAAAAAACCAACCGCATGACAGATCTTCCAGAAAATATCCAAACAACGAACAAATCATCATTACTAATACAGACATCAAACCATTGATTCTGAAAGAACAAGCCAGTGAAAATACTCAGATCTTAATCATCATATACAAACTTTCAATGGAGAAAAGATAACCGATATTAGAAAGGGCAGAAATACATAGAAGCTAACTATAGGCCAATATTCCTAACATGTATATGCTGCAAATTAAAGAACAAAGATAATATTATGAAATTAATCTTGAAAAGGTAAGTAACACCCTTTACCCACTACTACTTACGACATGGCTTCAGAAGTAAAAAATCATGCCGAACACAACTTTTTGAATGTATCGATGACCTCACAAAATAATGTGGAAACTAATCAGATCTGATAATACTGGAAAATTTGTTTAACAAACAAATGGATACAGAACCTAAGTAGTTGTTGTTGAAGGCGAATCATCCGACAAACTGAAAGAAGAATCTGGAGTACCGCAAGCACCAGTATAAGGGCTCAGTCCCTTTTCTTTTATAAATTTACGACCTGCTAGAAGGCCTACAATCCACAGTGAGACTTTGCGAACGATACTGTGTTCTATTTGACCATTGCATATCTAGTCTGCGCCATTGCAAATGATTTAGATTGGCGAAAACACATTAACATAAATAACAACATCACAGGAAAAGCATTGGTTTCTTAAATCCACATTATCTCAAAATTCACAAAAGAGCATGCTTATAAAATATTAGGGAGACCAAAAACGGAATACTCTGTGATAGTATGAGACCCGTACCACCACATTGATAACATAGAAAAGGTAAAAAGACGATGTGATTGATATGTTACCAGCAGACGTTGAAAAAGATCAAGTGTCAGCAACATGACAACTAAATTAGGGTGGAAAAGCTCCTTTGTAGTATGGAACCTTGTAGCACAATGTTAGAGATATCCATACATTTAAACATAAGTTATTGTTGGAAAACTTTATAAATCCTTTTTTTGGCTTTTTTTTGTCCCCAATTCCTGCATGTTTGGGGCAATTACTTTAGCATACAATGTCAAATTTCCAATAAACTTGCAACTATAAAGGCCAAATTAATATATCCTAAAAAAAATAAATAGAAAATTACATCATTATAATCATTGCTACAATTAAAAACCCATCATCAGCAACATTTAAGAGTAATATTTGAAAATAAATTCCTTCATCAGCATTTAAAAGCTACTCACCTCAAGACAATACAACATTTCGTTATACATAATTTAAAAGCTGTGTAAAGGAGGTAATTCAAACCATGTCTTGTACTTGTCCATTTCTTGTCCAAGTAATTGTCAATTAACCAGGACATGCTTGTTTTCCCCCTAACCCCAAAAGGTTGGAGCCATGACCCCCCAAAGCCAATTCTTATTATCCCTTTGTGGAAAGGAAACTTGTGGTATAATTTCAGAGATATCCATACACCATTCCACAAGTTATTGTCTATAAACTAGAAAAACATCTTATTTGGGCCCCTTTTTGGACCCTTATTCCTAATCTGTTGAGACCGTATCCCTTAAAGGGAAACTTCGCAAAAAAATCAAAAATTGATATTATGTTCATTCTGTATAAAAATGCTCAAATTCATAGATATTAAAGTTTTATTCCGCTAGATAAGCGATCACCATCGATTTTAAATTTAGAGTACCATTTCTCTGCGTTCAGCCATTTTGTTTTCTTTCCCGGTTAATAAAATCGATATGTCTATAAACCCAAAAGGAACAAAACTACAGTAACCAATGTAGTCGTCATTGCGTGTCGATATCTTGTCAATCGTACGGTTGTTTTATCCGACTTACTAATTGATACGAAAAATATTCTTATTTTTTTTAAATTACCATGGTCTGTTGTTTTTAAACTTGATATTGGAATTAGGTAAAAAGTCAAAGTTGAAATCATAAATAAGTGTTCCGTGAAAATTGTTTTGAAAATCTAATTTGTTCATAATTCTTTAAAGTAATAAACTTTTTTCAAATAACTTTTAATCGTCCCTCATCTGATCACCAGCATGGCTAAAGGTATTACTTTCAAAGGTATTGTGAGGGGTGTGAGGTGACACGTCAAGGTATTCAAGCGATTTCCTGTCGGGCTTGCAAGTTCATGCATCGTTTCACTTCTGCAGGTATTGATCAGTGTACACGGCTGATAACTTATAACTTTCCATTTTGAACTATCAGATGTATAATATACAACTCTGTCTTACTTGTCATTACTAAACTCATACGCTTGTTTATAAATTTACATTTCTGGTGTAAAGAATAGTATTCATAAAAATATAAATAAAACCCAAAAAATCAGATTTGATGAAATTAAAATCTATTTTTAAAAATATTTTTTCCAAGGGTGAATTTGAGAAAATGTAATATATACTCATTGTCAATGGTGAAGGACATATTGGAACATACCAGAAATATTGATTTAAAAAAATGTACGCACTTGCCGACGATTCGTTTATACGACTGGGTAGAAAGTTATGAAACTAAAGCGCAATTTAAAATATATACATGTATACATTAAACATAAGAAAAAAAAACATATATTTTGAATAAATTGGGGTAAAAGTTTTGTAAATAGACTAGTCCACGTATGCCAACAGTATGTAATCATTGAATGTCGATAGACCATTGTATACCAGAAGAAGAAGAGAACCAATTTGATTTAAATACAGGTCGATGTATAACTTTTGCTTTGGTTCATTGAAGTTGTCACGGGAAATAGTAAAATCACAGATTTATATTTCAATAAAATTGTTCTCGAACAAAGGAAGTAATTCGTCATCACAATTGTTATATATGCCACTGGACGAACACTAATTGTTCCCAAGGGATGTGAATATTTTGCTGGGAAACTTTTGATTATCAAAGTTTCTAATTAATTTCGGGATTTATTTTCTTTCTTGGTATTCAATAACAGAAAAAAGATTAAATTACTTGTCCGCTAAATAGGGGTATTCTTGTCAGATAAAAGACTTTTAGTTATATTTTAAAAAAAAATTGGGAATATGACATAAAATTGGTTCTGTCGTTTTTTAAACATCGTTAAAAAGATGTGTGTCTAAGGTGAACGCCACAAGAACCCTGTAATACTTATACGAGAGTATAGCATGTAAACCTTGCTTCTCAATAATATGGTTGTATTGGAAATCTTTTCATACAGATTGACAACTCATGGTCCGATATGCATGTAATATTTGCCACATAACGCCCATAGTTCAAGTCTACCATCATCATCTTATTCTTTGATATTGCTGTAAACATCGATGGTTCACACCCAAACAAAATGGGAGTAATGGACCCTCAGAGCTTCTCCGTGTTATACACTTGTGGAACTTAATATATAGACTTAATTTCTGTATTGAAATGAATCTACATCTCACAAACAAGATTTTCAAATAACGATTTTGAGTAATCACCTTACAAACCAATATAAACGTATGGCAAATTATAACCATGAAGGAATTTAGTTGTTGTCAGACGCATGAACTCATCACTTTCATAAACGTATACGTATATATATATGCATGCAGTTTCAAATATCAAGAACAAGCGGTCGATGTCGATAGTCCGTTTTCTAACTGTTCAGAGTTAGAAATGCCACTTGTTCATTCTTGGAAGCCTTCATATTCCCTGTCCAACGATGGGAACTCTTTCTGATTGTATTGACTATGAATGCTTGTATGGTAATTCTGTCGTTTATCTGTACAAGTGGTTGCATTTCCACTCCTTTCCCAACAAACAAACGAACGAAACGCTACTAGTCTGCTTTCTCTGGATCTCATCCTCAATGGCGCTTATACGTCAGGAAACTTACATGTATGTATACTAATAATGATTGTTTCAAGAACAGCGATGTATGGACGAACTATTCTAAATTCGTCAATATCAGTTATGCATGACTAAGATATAAGTTTTATTACAACTACTGTATTACTTATTTGGATTAATGATGGCTATCATATTCAACATTGCATAAATATTATCATAGAATTTTAAAAAAAAAAATCCTCAAAAAAATTAATGCCTTAGCTTAGATAATTGGTATTCTTTTCACAAAAAGTTCGTGTAAATGATTGTCAAATGAATTTAATTATGTAAGAATAAAATGTTAAAAAAAACTAAAAAACAAATCATGCATGTTGTATTTTGTATTTTAATTTAGAACTTTAAAATTGCTATAGTTTTATAAGCATTTAAACACAGCCAGATTTGAATACAAGTTAAAAAATTCCGGTAAAGTCAATGATATCAAACAAATTTGCAAAGGTATATCAAATTGGGTAATATTGCATTTAGTTTTTATTAAAGATTAAAACTACTATTTTTTCTTCATTTACGCCTGCCCAATTGCCGCTAAGAAAGTAATCAAAAATTGTTTCCTTTTATTTTTATACACTTTCGGAATTACGAATCTGAATTTTATTTTCAATTAATTTACACAATTTAATTATTGTATCTTTATTCTCATCGTGTATTAAATCTTAGTGTATTAAAATCGTGACAGCATACTCTTTCTAATCCTTTCTGTTTATCCTTTCCAAATAACAACATTTATACCTGTGTTCGCTTGAACTCACACCTGCGGCTAAATAGCTACAAGGTAAACAAATTGACCTCAAGCCGAGAAATATACAGTGACCTTTACAAAATAATATACACACTCTGCTCACACTTTAGTTGCATTGAAATGATTATCAAAACAATAACGGTAAATAGAACTGAAATATTTTCAGTTCAATATCAGTAAAAATGTTCAATAAATATTTTATGAAAAAAATCTCAACAATAATTAATGAATTTTTTTCGAAAACATTTATTAGAGATTATTTTATAGGAGTTTAATTCATCTATACAAAACGGTATATGCATATTCATTTTCGTTCATTCTTATATTGTGGTTAATGACTACGACCATTCGTCAGCTGTGCGCTTTTAATTACGTGTATTGTCGATAAGCTATAAGAGTTAAACAGATTTTATTTTTTCCCCAGAATTCAATAAATCGGGCTAATACGTCACGACCCACTCGAGAATTCAACCAAAAAAATTACAAATACTTGATTTTCTCCATTATAAGAAGGAATATAAATTTAAAACTTTGCAAATGTGATTTTTATGTTAAGGGCATACGATACAGTTACAGGGAAGGTAATGACGTTGCTAACGTAATTTGTTATTTTCGCGACGTCAAACTGTGACATATCGGGAAAAGATGCATTTTTCGACTGATATTTATCATTCAAACTGATTTAATTTGAAAACGAGTTCATGGACCCCTATTTTTCAAAACGGCATTTGGTTTCATTTTGCAGGGAGAGTATGTGACCCAAATTTTATAAAACTGTAAATAGAGGATTTTTTTTAATTGTGATAAACTTGCAGTAAAAAATTACGTTTTTTCCTCAATTCATGAACATTTGATAAATATGAGTTATTTCTGAATAAAAAATTGCATATTTTTTAAAGATATTTATAAAATACAGACATTACCGATTGTTTAACAAAAAACAATATGTTTTTATCTTTTATATCAAAAAAGTTATGTATTTCTTTCGAAAAAGAAATTACGGCCACAAATCTGAATTTCGAGCAAATATACAAAATTTCGACCTCATTTTATTCAAAAAGTAGCACATGAAGTATATTTTTTATTACATATTTGATTTAATCAGGTAAAAAATAGCCTATATGCAAATTTTCATGAACTTGTAAATACAGGATCAAAACTGTATCGTATGCCCTTAAGATGAACATAACTAGAGGATAAGTAAAAAATCGCGGAATTTCCCTTTAATCAATCCCAACCTTCCTTATGTGGTCTTCAGCCTTGTGTTTAAATTTCATAGACTTCTATTTACTTATACTAAAGTTTTGTGCGAAAACTAACTGTCGTTGGACGGCAACATAATACATGTAACAATATACGACCGCAATTTAAGTTTTACTGGAATATCATTCCTCAAAATAAATTGATCTGGATAAACATATCTTCATAACTATTTTTTTTTTAATTAATCAACTTTAGAAATATCAGGAAACAGCCAGGAATAATCAAACATAAATTATAGTTTTGGAATACCATACAGGGGTTGTTTTGGTCCTCTTTGATTCCTATTGTATGGTAATTTTCTATGTCTTAACTTGGATAATATTATGTCTGGTTTTCACAGACACACACACTTCGTGATTCTATTAAGCTGTTTTGGTGTACTGTCCTAAATTAATTTTAGTTATTCTGTGGTTGACATGTCGAAATGTACTATTATATTTATTCATGTCTTTGGTGTGTTTGCATTTATTTTTACTGTATTCCCATCATGTAATGTTGTCATTCTACTGGTACATTTAACAGTGCCATAAAGAGCGGAGCTTTGGCTTGTCACAAAACCAGGTTCAACCAACCATTTATTTCTTCAAAAGTCAGGAATATGGCAGTTGTTATCTTATAAAATGTTATCTATAAATGTTGAATTGTTGTTTGTATTTTGGTTAACTTCTATGTTCTATTATTTCTTTGTTTTCTCTCAATCGATTTACGACTTTCACATACCGGGATACTACTGTTGCCACTATTGAATGCAAAATATGAAACTGTTCAATACTTTTCCTGGCCAGTGAAGACACGAAATATATTAGTGTCTGGGGTCAAGATTATTCAATGGTTATCAGTAGATTTACAATTAAATCAAAATCTATCTAAGTGTGACTTAGTAAGAAACAAACATTGAATTGCAATCTGGTGCAATCCTGGTACCTTTGATAACTATTTACACAACTAGGTCGATGCCACTGCTGGTAGATGTTTCGTCCCCGAGGGTATCACCAGCCCAGTAGTCAGCACTTCGATGTTGACAAGAATATCAATTATGTGGTCATTTTTATGGAACTGCGACACCATATGGTTGCAAGGACAAAACTGTTGGTAAAGATATTCTATCTTGTCCTTCGTGTAGCTTGGTGAATGTGATGAATATGTTCAACTCTACTCCTCGAAGTAGACGCAGTCATGGTCATCGTCATTATACATCACCTACTCTGCATGATGTCTCTTTTAATGAATTGCTGCCATTTATACAGAAGCCGTTAGGTACTCATCACATTCGCACGATACTTTATTCATTACCCCTTTCAAAACTTCATTCTGTGTTCAATTTATGTTTGGAAAGCAATTATACAAACCCTCATTCAAACGTACAGCTATAATTTCGGATATTGCAAGCCAACAAAGGTATCGATGGCGTCAACATAGGCAATATCCTTCATCATAAATTAGTTCATTCGAAAAAACCTCCATATTTCAAAGACCAGTCTGTACCAATCATTTCTTACACCTATATCAAATTAAAAATTTTAATTACAAACACGTTTTGTCTTATGTAGACGAAACGCGCGTCTGGCGTACTACATTAAATTCCTGGTACTTTTGATAACTATTTAAACCACTAAGGTCGATGCCACTGCTGGTGGACTTTTCGTCCCTTAGGGTATCACCAGCCCAGTAGTCAACATTTCGGTACTGACACGAATATCAATCATGTGGTCATTTTTATAAATTTCCTGTTTACAAAACTTAGAATTTTTCGAAAAACTAAGGATTTTCTTATTCCAGGCATAGATTACCTTAGCCGTATTTGACACCACTTTTTAGAATTTTAGATCATCAGTGCTCTCCAACTTTGTACTTGTTTGGCTTTATAAATATTGCGATTTGAGCGTCAGTGATGAGTCTTATGTAGACGAAACGCGCGTCTGGTGTACTAATTAAATTCCTGGTACTTTTAATAACTATTTGCAGGATCTCAGTATTGACGACTTCAAGTCTAAAGTAAAATATCCTGATTGCACTTGTGCTTGTTCTCAATTCACATATAATCCGACTGGCCACGTTATTACCGGTGACCTAAACATTGTTATTAACACTTCCTACGAAATGTGTTATCGAAAGGTCCAAAATATTGTGAGCCAAAATCCATCAATTGGAAATACTTTAAAATTTTGATGGATTCAGTCGAGGATTATGCCAAGCAATGGGCTAAGCGTGAGACGGATGACGTAGACACTCTGTCCGAATTGATTAAGGCTGTGAGGTCGTTCATACAAATCAGAATTAAGAAACTGAATTGGTCTAACAATGCCCATGCTATGTCAATCTTTAAAGACCCTAATGTTGCAAAACACTTATCCTACCTTCATGAAAATATGTTGTTGTCCCCGCAGATACAGCCCCAAACAACATCGTTTTTGTGTGTAAAACTCATTACATTAACTGCTTGATAAACGAATTAGGTATTGACAATTCACTTGGAAACCCAACATATACCCTCACGACACTTACCAAAGAGGAAATCCTGGATAATCATAGGTCTGTTCTATGTTCCTTTCGAATTTCAACCAAAGATAATGAACTGGATCTTCCATCACTGTATTGGATACCTAAACTGTATAAGTGTCCTTACAAACAACGGTATATTGCTGGGTCTTCCAAGTGCTCCACGAAACCTCTTTCTAAAATATTAACATCTATTTTATCAGCAATCAAAGACGGGCTTCAAAGTTATTGTGAAACTGCCTATTCTAGAGGTTGCGTGAATCAGATGTGGATACTTAAAAATTCAAAAGATCTTTTAGAGTACATATAATCTAACAATCTAACTCTATTTCATCTTGTAATAGAATAAAACATTTGACTTTTCTACACTTTATACAAGTAGCCTACATTCCAAACTAAAAGACAAATTGAAAGAGTTGGTATTGCTTTGTTTCACAAAAAAAGAATGGCCAACGAAGATACGAGTATCTTGTCTTAGGAAGGGATAAATCCTACTTTGTAAAGGATCACTCTGATTCAAACAAAAAAGTCTCTGAAACTGACATTATCAAGATGCTTGATTTTCTTATATTTTTTTCTATATTTTTCAACAGACTATCGGCATTCCAATGGGAACGAATTGTACCCTTCTTCTTGCCGACTTGCTTCTGTATTATTATGAGGCTGACTTCAAGCAGGAATTTCTTAGGAAGAAAGATAAGAAGTTAGCAACATCCTTTAACTCTAATTTCCGCTATATAGATGATGTTCTGTCACCAAATAATTCAAAATTTGGTGACTGTCGAATGCATCTATCCCATGAACCCTAACCCATAAAGGACACAACAGATACAGTTAAGTTGGCCTCATATCTTGACTTACATCTAGAAATTGATAATGAGGGTCTATTGAAAACAAAACTTCACAACAAAAGAGATGATTTCAGCTTTCCAATTGTGAACTTTCCTATTTTTAGCATCATTCCAGCAGCACCTGAATATGGTGTGTATATCTCCCAATTGATACGATATTCCCGTGCTTGCATTTCCTATCATGATTTTCTTAATAGAGGGTTGTTGCTCACAAAGAAGCTATTAAATCAAGAGTTGAAATAATCTCTTCGTACTTTTTACAAACGCCATCACAAGTTGGTTGACCGTTATGGACTAACTGTTTCACAAATGATATTGGATATGTTCCTTACGTCGTAACTGCAGTCCCCTTTTCTTTCATAAATGTGACCTACCGAATTAAACTTCTTACCGGATTTGTTGTCTCATAAGTACGAGGGGTGCCACATGTGAGGCAGGATCTGCTTACCCTTCCTGAGCACCTAAGATCACCCCTAGTTTTTGGTGGGGTTCATGTTGTTTATTCTTTAATTTTCTATTTTGTGTTATGTGTACTATTGTTTGTCTGTTTGTCCTTTTCATTTTTGGCCATGGCGTTGTCAGTTTATTGTTGATTTATGAGTTTGACTGTCCCTCTCTTATCTTTCGTCCCTCTTATAAATTTCCGGTTTACAAAAATTTGTTTAATTTTTCGAAAAACTAAGATTTTTTCATCCCAGGCATAGATTAATTTGCAGAAGTTGGCACAACTTTTTGTGAAATTTGGATCCTCATGCTCTTATACTTTTAACTTGTTTGGCTTTATAACTATTTTGATATGAGCGTCACTGATGAGTCTTATAAAGACGAAACACACGCCTGGTGTATTTAAGTATAATCCTGGTACCTATTTACATTACTGGGTCGATGCCCCTGCTGGTGGACGATTCGTCCTCAAGGGTATTACCAGCCCAGTAGTCATCACTTCCGTGTTGACATGAATAACAAGTATGTGGTTATTTTTAAATTTCCTGTTTACAAAAATTTCTTCAATTTTTCAAAAAAATAAAGGATTTCCTTATCCCAGGCATAGATTACCTTTTTGCACAACTTTTTGGAATTTTGGATCCTCATGCTCTTCAACTTTTTACTTGTTTTGCTCTATAACTATTTTGATATGAGTGTTACTGATGAGTCTTATGCAGATGAAATATGCATCCGACGTACTTAATTATAATCCTTGTACTTTTGATAACTAGTAATAATGAATGAGTGTTCAAAATCATAATTACTCTATCCTTAACATTTGTTATTTGTTTAAGAACGTAGACAATATGGTGTCATAATTTGATCCAGAACTATGTGTGCTTTTGTGAACAGAATGCTTAATTTTGTACAATACAAATATTGGTAATATTTTAGCACTTTATCATTGATAACTGATAAGTGGAGAGAATCAATGGACTATTATATTGAATATATATTTCAATTACAAAGTTGATTATTGATTAAATATTAATTATAAATTGTAAATGAAAATAAATTTATGAATTTTTTGCTTCCAAAGCACTTTTCTCTATTTATCTTGATCTGGAACACTTAAGACGGTCAGGTATATACAAATATGTAAACACATAAGAAACTACATAATCAAAACGAACTTAAGAATAGTTAAATTCATTTGAGATCAACTAACACTGAAAGATCTTAAACCTTATGCGTTTTTAAAAATAATTTCTTATTGTTCAATAATTTGAAGTTAGATTAGAATTTCAAGGCAGCAGTTGTTTTGTCTACATTTTTATTTTCAACATGTTTCATTTAGATTAATATTATGTACTTTCATTGATATGAGAGTTAAATCATCTTATTGTATGAGGTCCACAGGGAAGATTGGCTATATGTTGCAGATTGAAACTAAGTATTAACCTACTAACTTAAAAGAAAATTACTGTGCATTCATTATTATTTGTTGGACACCAATCAAATATCCATGAAAATGCAAGTTATCATCAATCCTTGAAAATTGAATCTGATAGCAACTAAAATAAATGAATCCACAGTAATTAGTTTCCAGACCTACTGAAACTGAGCTCAAATGGAAGTTATTCATCCCAAAGGAGATATATTTTTTTTACATTTATGCAACATAACAGCAAAACAATACAACTTTAGCCACTGTTATATCTTTTAAAAAATATTACATTTAGTTTTATTGCTGTCACAGTGTCATTTGTGGCAATTGCCTCTCATCTCTGTTATTCATATTTGAACAAATTGCACATCTTTAAAAAAAAAAAAAAGTAACAAGTTAATATAAAAACAATATTTAATAGTCAACATCTTTCAAATACTTTATACAAATCAGGTAGATTGGCTAACTGTAGTATACTAGAGTCTTCTGCAAAAGATTTTGGGGGGAATAAAAAAGTTCTAAAAGCTGGGTATAACACATGTTCTATTGTCCATTTCCAACTTTTATCCATATCTTCTTCCTGAAAGCAACACACACAATATATCAACAGAGTATATCAACAGAGTATATCAACAATTTCATAAGATAGTTCATATATCTAATATAATCATATAATCACTTTACAAACATGTTTTATTAAATCCCTTAATTTGATTTGCAGACAAGAAATCCTATAACTAGCATGTCAATTTGGCAGTTCTGATTTACATGACAATATAAAGTTTCTACTTAACTCCTATAGCTTTTAACAATCAAAGAGCTGAAAGCTCTGAAGAAAAATGACGCCACTGTCTCTAATATTGGGATAGTTTTTATGCAAGTCTTGATTTTCACATACCGTAATTAATTTAACAATGCAACATGTATCGTAAGCATATAATTGATATTCGTATATGTGTGTGTGTGTGAAGTGAAGGTGACAACTGGCTGGTTTTTTAAG
Organism: Mytilus trossulus; assembly: GCF_036588685.1. Lineage (NCBI taxonomy): Eukaryota > Metazoa > Mollusca > Bivalvia > Mytilida > Mytilidae > Mytilus > Mytilus trossulus. The sequence goes on from NC_086374.1 coordinate 2,969,704, forward strand.
ACAAATGAATAGGTCAAGACTAGCTGAATTGTACAAATAAATACCGTAGAAAGGCTTGTATATTTCTCACTGGTACATAGTCTGAATCTGAGTCCGTTCGCTTCCATTCAAGTTTGCGCCCACTCATTTTCACCCCTTTCACTTTCACACCCTACATGTTCGCAACCAATCTTAATTGGTTTTGTGTTTAATAACTATGTAAGCAAGTGTTTTCTTATAAGTATAATTGTTGTCATTGTCTCAAAATAAAGTGAGACAGCAATTTTTTTTTTGTGTTGAATAAATCTTAATTATGTTTTGGATAAGGTATTGCTAAAAATAATAATAATCCTTTCTAAATAAAGTGGTATTTTGTCAACGTTTTATTTTGTGTTGAATAACTCTTAATCATGTTTTGGTTAGTGTATTGCTATAACTTGTTTCATTGACTTGTTTCAAAATGAAGTGAGATTCTGACTATGTTTGTTTCTGCGTGTTGAATAAATTTTATCATGTTTTATTTATATTAGTGGATTGCTATATTTTGGTTTCTATGTTTTATTGTTTCGTTGTTTCAGATCAATGGGACCAAGCTGTTAAAAACAATTATCTTTTGTGTTTTTTCCTTTAAAATCTTCAATGTTTTACTCATACCAAGCTATAAATACATTCAGTATTTACACCAAAGCAATTTAAAACAACAACCATAATTTTCCAATTATTCAACTTGAATTTGAATTAAAATTGGGCGTGAATGAGTAGAGTGTGAATGTGCGAACGTGTAGGGTGCGAAAATGTATTGGGCACAAACAGACCTGATGCCACACAGTCTGAACCCCCTTCTCCCACAAAATATTAAGTAAATAATCTTTTTGTTACTGCTATCAAAGGTCTAATGAAACTCAGATAGTTTCAAACCTTTGTCAAAGAATTCTAGTCAAACTGGCACCTAGTTAAATTGGCACCTGAACGTTGTAGGAAGGCGTCCCAGAAAAATAATAAAATAGCCTTGCCAGACGTCATAATTATTTGGACTAATACATGAGATATTGTGTATTTTTCTGCATTATTTTAACCAGTTGAGCATTTTACAGGATTGTTGGTTTAATGCTGTTTAAACTTTACTGAAAAACAAACATCTTAAATTTGCTAATTATTTGGCATGAAAGTTTGATTTATTAAAAGGGACTCATAGTTTTCCATTTTATTTTAATAATTGACTTGTTTTTACAATTACACAAATTGTCTAATTGTTAAAACAACAGCTTTGGTAAGGGCTTCGTTGTTTACCTTTATACACTACATATTCACTTTCGTTTCGTGGTTTACCAAAATACACAACAACATATTCACTATGTACTTGGTAACAGTAATTAATTAATTGAATAGAAAATATTATATCAAATATTATTGGATGCCGCATTGACGTCGAATAGGTGCCGATTTGACTAGATGCCAATTTAACCAGGTGCCGACTTGACTTGTACGTTTCAATTCCTCTGCGATCGTTTGCGGTATTTTCTTGAGAAAACCTATTTTCCATCATCAAAGAGAAGAAGAAACTGCTTTAAAATGATTCTGGAACGCTTCATGATTGTTAAAATAAGTTTAATTCACTCAAAAACAATTTTAAAACTTGCGATTAAACAGGAAGTTTCCAAAGCACGTGTAAAAGAAGAAATTAACCGGTGAGAGTGGAAATCCGTATATAACAGATATCCCTATAGTACGACTTTGAAAGTAAAACAGTTCAATCCTTTTGTAAAACAATCTTTAATATACCTATCACATTAATGTTTGAATGGTCTTAAGCTTATTCAAACCATATAAGTCGGTATGAAACACCAAAACGGAATGAACAATAACCGATTACGTTTTGTAGTTTACAAATTCTAAAACTGGTTCCCGTCAAACTACAACACTTTGTTCGAGTGTAGTGGAATACAAGCAAAAACCAGTGTAAACTGGGTCCTGGCTGGTTTAATACTACACAATGATGCATAATGATAACACAAGCAGATTCCAGTTTGTTTGGAAAATAGGAAATACGAAACCAAGCGCGGTAGGCAGAGCAATGTAATGAAGTTCAGGTCGGCAGTTATGGAACAATGACTGCGTCATTTTCCAAAAAATAGATATTTATCAAATTTTAGAAAAAATAAATTCTACAAGAAGTTGTTTCACATTTTGGGCCACGTTGACTGATTATTAAATCTTATTGTGCTGAAGATTTTTTTGTTTTTTTCTGTTTCTGTTTGTGAAAAAACTGCAAAAATGGTAAACAAACATCTTTTAAGGGTAATAACTCCTCTCAGTAGCCAATGAAAAATTCTTAAATGAATGTTAATTTGGCTCATTTGAAAAGATCTTAAAGTTAGCTGAAAATTCTTGCTGTATATTAATGTTTCTTTTACAATTCATGAATTCATAAAAATGGTAATTCATGTGCAATAACTACCAAATTTCTTCAATATTGATTTATCCAAATCAAATATCTTATTAAAATTGCACAAATTTTCAAATTTAATTCTATTTATTGAGGAGAAAAATCTATTGAAAATATAAATTGATCATCTAACAGTTTTCTAAGGTCAAGGTAGAATAAATGATTTTGCCCCTTAAAATACTGATACCAAATTATTTTTTTATCATAATTTCCAAAAGCTTCATGAAGCCTGTTGTTCAGTGGTTGTTGATTGTTGAAGTTGTCTTTAGCGTTTCTCCTTTCTTGTTCTTTTTTTCTTGTTTCTTGTTTTTAATATAGATTAGACTGCTGGCTTTTCTGTTTGAAATGTTTTTTACTAATTTTTTGTGCCCTTTAAAGCTTGCTGTTCGGTGTGATCCAAGGCTCTGTGTTGAAGGCCTTTCTTTGATCTATAATTGTTTAATTTTTACACATTGTGACTTAGATGGAGAATTGTCTTATTGGCACTCATACCACATCTTCTTATTTCTATGGATATTATTAACACTCATGATTAATAAACCAACTAAAACATGAAGAAGAGTGTGAGGTCAGATTGGTTTGTTGGGAAAGAATGGTTTTCTAATATAATTCTAGTTGTGTTTAACTTACCTGAGAATCTGTATTTTTATCCTGGAACATACTTTTCTTCATACTATAAAAATCACTAGTCTCTCTAGCAAAAGTGTCAAAACATTCTTTTTCTGCGTCCCAATTAACCTGCCAAAGAAATAACTCTCTTTTATAGATGCTATGGTTCCTTTCTATGATAACATATCTTTGAATTTAACTTTGTGTGAGTAAATCAAATGCTTTTTAAATAAATTACAAATTTCCTGAACGCTACAGCCATTTGTTTGAATGGAACTTTGTAAGTAAACAAAATGTTTTTAAAATAAATTACAAATTTTTTGAATGCTATAGCCAAATTTAAAAAATAAAATGCCAAGATAATATTATGGTGTTTATCATAACCTTATGATACTATAACAAAGAACAAGTGATCTTCAAATAAGTAATTATAAGAGTATGCTTGAACAGCTCCTGCACATTGATAGAGAACATGAATGTTTATCACAATGAATGTTGTAAAAATTTGTATATGGATGCTGCCAATAGAAGAGGAATATGATGTGTCCTGATGAATATCAGTATATGTACCACCAAATATTCTTCCTTAACCCCACTTTCGGTTCATTAATAAATCAATTTTTCTGTCAATATTGGCATGGTTCACCTTTTTGATTGTTCATTCATCTGAAAACTGGGCCTCAAAATTCCTTATGCCATATATTTAGAAAGATAGAAGCTTCCACCATAAAAATCTTTTTGTAAAAAACCTGTGGTAACTACTTTCCGTTATATTTTCACTGAATACACTTTCAATATAAGATGTCAGCTTAGTTTTACCTCTGTTGCTAGTCTAAGTATATACATTGGTAAACCTTCCATATTGGGTACAAAGTCATCTATCAGCATTGGTAGAGTTAACAAGTTACCACACTGAAAAGAGTAAGAAATTAAAACAATGTTTAAAGGAAGAAAAAAAAAGAAGACTTCTTCATGTCCCTTTCAAAAATAACCTTATAAAACAGGCATGATACTCATGGAAGACATTCCCAAAACAAAATTTAAATGCATCTTCAAATGAAAACTAATTGTCTGAACTGTATAATAAATAACTTAGAATATTAAAGTGCTTCTCCTTTTCGGCTACAATGAGTTATATATTTGCTTACTCACTAAACTGTACATTTACACAATGTCCCAATACAAATGACCATGAGACAGCAATTTTTAAACACTTAGTATCAATGCTATTCAACTCATTCTTACATTTCCTGTGGGAATGGCTTTTAGTGTTGGACATTGTTTTGCTTTATATTATTTTTTTTACCATCTGCCAGATAAATAGTCCTGATTTTTAGGTAAGTTTGTTGTTTACCTGAATTATTAAACAGTCTTTCAATGATTGTTATACCCGTCAAATGCAAATGTAATAAACAAATCCATATAACCATAAATCCCAAAATTAAAATCAATTCTGGGTTTATTTAGGTTCATCCTACTTCACTGCATTTGAAACTAAAGACTGATTTAAGGTAAATCCTCTATCATATAATATAACATACACTATCCAGTTCTATTGAGAAATAATCCAGTAACATCTCTGCTTTACTGGTGAGAAATTCTACAATATACTTGGCTAAATCTTCCTTAGGTCCATCAGCCTCTGTCCATCCACTCTCCTCGAGGTCTAATGCTAACATGGCTAACTCGTTTATTGGAGCAGGTTCCTAATAAAAACAATACATGCGTTTCAGAAAGAAAAACATTTCTTACCAGCTTCATTGATTACCATGTAATGATATTATCAATGTCTAATTACATATAGCAAACTTGCAAGGGACCATTGAAATTCTTTAACCAACTATAAATATAGGAGCTCTTTTTTAGTTGCCCTTAGAATTTTTTCTAGTTCTTTTATACAGATGGTTTTCCCATTTGAATGGTTTTACACTTGTCATTTTTGGGGCCCTTTATAGCTTGCTGTTCAGTGTAAGCCGAGGACAGGTGTTGGAGATGGTACTTTGACCTGTAATGGTTTACTTTTATAATTAAAGCCTTGGATGAGAGATTTGTCTCATTGGCATTAATACAAAAACATGTACAATTCATTATCCTTTAAACAAAGTAAAAGTTATGATGATATGATAATACTTACTGAAAGACGAAGAAGTCCAAAATTTCCAAAATCAAAAACGGTTAACTGATAAAACAGCTCTGCACTGAAAATTTAAATCAATTTACGTTCCAATTCTCACAAAAATATTTTCATCAATCAATATGCAGGAAAACTAGTAATATAATTCAAAAGGCAAAACAATTATACATTACCAATAGACTTACTGTAAATTATGGCCTTAAAGTTTCAATTTTCATTTTTTTCTGAGTATGAACACACAGTCAAACAAAATCATCTAAAGCCCTACTGATATTCAATTCTATTTTCTTTGCTGGTAATATAAAGCCCCCAAAAATATTCAATTCTTTTTATTTTGTGGTTCTACAATATCTTAGAGACAAGTCACATTCAATTCTTTTGGTTTTTGTTACAAATTTTGTTAAAAACTACTACTAGTAGAGTGCATTTCCATACTTATTCTTAATATATTGTTTTGATTAACAGCATTCACTATGACGGAATGACCTTGACTATCCATGGATACATTTATTTTGATCATTTTATTGATCCAAACTTTTTTGTAATTAATATGATATAGTCCATATTCTGTACCCTTTTTTCCCATTGGTTAATATCATCAGTCTTTGCTCATTGTTGAAGGCCGTACGGTGACCTGTAGTTGTTAATGTCTGTCATTTTGGTCTTTTGTGGATAGTTGTCTCATTGGCAATCATACCACATCTTCTTTTTTTATATTTGGCCAGCTTTTGCAGATATTAACTGCCATTTCTATCATTAAGTTAAGTCATAAGCATACCTTAACTTTGTAGTATCAGTCTTTGATCAGCTTTTGCAGATATTAACTGCCATTTCTATCATTAAGTTAAGTCATAAGCATACCTTAACTTTGTAGTATCAGTCTTTGATCAGCTTTTGCAGATATTAACTGCCATTTCTATCATTAAGTTAAGTCATAAGCATACCTTAACTTTGTAGTATCAGTCTTTGATCAGCTTTTGCAGATATTAACTGCCATTTCTATCATTAAGTTAAGTCATAAGCATACCTTAACTTTGTAGTATCAGTCTTTGATCAGCTTTTGCAGATATTAACTGCCATTTCTATCATTAAGTTAAGTCATAAGCATACCTTAACTTTGTAGTATCAGTCTTTGATCAGCTTTTACAGATATTAACTGCCATTTCTATCATTAAGTTAAGTCATAAGCATACCTTAACTTTGTAGTATCAGTCTTTGATCAGCTTTTACAGATATTAACTGTCATTTCTATCATTAAGTTAAGTCATAAGCATACCTTAACTTTGTGGTATTAACTAGATATAATTTAGTCTGGTGTTGCATTAAAGAGAATTCTTCATCCACACAGCCAACAAATGTATTATTCTGAAACATATCCCGCACTCCTGTAACATAATATTTGTTATTATTCACATTATCACACCAAAACATATCAGAGTTATTTACCTTTGTATGTGACACTATTATAGGTTACAATACACCATTAGATTTTATGGGCGCAGCCATTTTATGAGCATAACATGGTATTCAGAATTAAGAGTATGGCGAATCCTGATTGGTCGATATGTGCGCCCGTTATTTTTTATTATTAGAGACTTCGTGCACTCTGCTTTATACAAAAGGCAAAATAAAAATTATTCCGTAGCCCTAAAGGCACTGAGATGACTTTTCAACGCTACGACAAGACACGTATTTTTAAGGGTAAAATTGATAGGCATGGGAGATAAGTACAAAATACGCTAAGAAAAGCAACGCGAACCTATATTTTTTGGACCAAAAAATACTGTCCTAATAACTTTTCTTTGATTCTAGCAAGGTTTCGTTAAGAAAATCAACTTTCTAAAGTCTGTATCTCGAAAAAGGCTACCATTGTCGCCTATGGGGAAATCAATTGTTTATTTTAACCTATACAGCATCGACATTTCTTTATCATAGTGCTCAAAAAGTGTCAAAAACAGTCATTTTACTTGACATTTGATGTGAAACCGTATTTTTTGGTGACAAATGAAATATTGATTACCTTGTTTTTAAGCTATAGTCTGTTTCATATTGGTATTGCGTTTTACCTTAGAAACAAGGGTGGGCTCGACTTTTGACTTACTGTGGAACGAATATGTCATTTTCTGAAGTTCTGCTGATTTGTTCGAAAAGAGCAAGTACACGTCTAGAGTTTGTGAATATAAATCGATTTTTAAACATAACAATCTCGACCCAAGTGCTGTTATCGAGATTACCAAATTCAGCGAAAATGTACGGAATTGATCTCCTTCGAACATTGAAATGTTCACACGAATAACAAACTAAAAGAATAAAAAAAGCACGCCATTTTGTAGTTAACAAACAGTTATCGATGCCAAAACACAAATATTAACACATAATCTATATTTTGAAATGCTATAGTCTGTTTCAAAAATGTACTTTTATACGAAAATGGTTTCATTTAAAACTGTTATTCAAAATTCACCGTAGTAGTAATATATTGGATTGGTTTTGTTATCAATATAATCAGTACTTAATGATATATAAAGAATCATCGGAGAAAGTGGGCATAATCTTCAGTCCTTTTTTAACAGAACCGCATTTACTAAAAAAAACAGATTTTTTTTCTTCACATTTTTCGACTGGGGTCACCTCCGATAAAAAATTGTGAAAATTCAGAGAGTAAAGCCAGAACGGTTTGAAGATGATTTATTTGTGGCATATATATTTGTGCATCTAACGCACTATGAATTGCACGATACAAGAAAGTATTAAATACCGTATAGGTTACAATACACCATTAGATTTTATGGGCGCAGCCATTTTATGAGCATAACATGGTATTCAGAATTAAGAGTATGGCGAATCCTGATTGGTCGATATGTGCGCCCGTTATTTTTTATTATAAGAGACTTCGTGCACTCTGCTTTATACAAAAGGCAAAATAAAAATTATTCCGTAGCCCTAAAGGCACTGAGATGACTTTTCAACGCTACGACAAGACACGTATTTTTAAGGGTAAAATTGATAGGCATGGGAGATAAGTACAAAATACGCTAAGAAAAGCAACGCGAACCTATATTTTTTGGACCAAAAAATACTGTCCTAATAACTTTTCTTTGATTCTAGCAAGGTTTCGTTAAGAAAATCAACTTTCTAAAGTCTGTATCTCGAAAAAGGCTACCATTGTCGCCTATGGGGAAATCAATTGTTTATTTTAACCTATAGCTTACTTGAGAAAAATCTTTATATAAAACAAAAAGCAAAATACATGTATTTGATTGGCTATTTTGCATTAACATATTCTTTGGCACAAAACAGGCATAAACTGTCATATTTTTTTTTATCAATGAGAAGCAGCTTTTGTTAATGAGAGCCTCAGCGGTCAAATTGTCTGAGTCGAAATACTTTATCACTAGCCTGTCAATGCTGAGATTGTGATTTTGCATCTTGCATGCTGCTTTCATTTCCAGGCTAAATTGACTTTGTCTGTGAAATGAAAAAGTAAAGTCTTCCAGGAGCCTGATTTAATTTCAATTTATCATTCGTTGTGGTCAAGTTTACAGATTTCAGTCATATACTATCTTATTAATAGATCTTGTATTTTTTCTAGTAAAAATGTCTTTATATCTATAATATTTGTCAAAATAATTGACAAAAAAACTATCTATTTTTAATTTTGACATAAGGGCAATAACTCCTATAAGAAGCCATGACAGTTTTGACATAAATGGACAGTAGGTAGATCTCAACATTCTGAACATTTCTAATTCAGTCAGATTTACTCTTTTTATAATGTTTTTCAAGAAAAAAAAAAAAATGTTTCTGAGTTATCTCATCCCTTTGTTTGGAAGACAGGGGCATCAGACACATATAAAACTTAATACCACGAGTATGATTATGGCCAAGTTTTATTCAATTTTTGTTTCTGAGAAGAAGGTTTTTTAAAAGTGAATGATGACAAAAACAGAAGACAGATGCAAAGTGATGAGTAAAGCTCGCTTGGTCTTAAGGCCAGGTGAGCTATGAATTGAAAATAAAACAAGTCTTTCAAAATTGTATTAATTTCATTGATAAATTACCTGGTTAATTATCTGAAAGTTGTGGTGCAGGAAGGTCACCTAATATGATGTCAACTTTAGTGCAGAAAGTTTACCAGTGATGTCACGTCAAACATGTCACAATAACGTAATTGACCCAAAAATGTAAATATAATGGTTTGTTTTTGGACAAAATAATGATGAGCCAAAAGTTATTTCATACACATTATCATCTCTGTCTAATACATCTTGTAGAAAAAGATCTTTAAAGGTAAGCTTTGACAAGTAAGTGACAAGGTATCACAATCAGAATGTTTGGGCAGGTGTGCATTCAAGAAGCTTGCAGTTTTAATGCCAATAGGTTAGACAATAATACAGAAATAGGGTTATTTGATATATTTAAATGTTTTTTTTTAATTTTCTATTTGAAATGTCAAAAAATTGTTCGATGAAACCCTGTGTCCCATCTGCAATTGCATCCAGTGTAAAAATGTAACATTGACTGCAAAAAGTGTGTCAACATATAAGTAAAGTACAGATTTAAAAAGAAATGTATTTTTTTTTAATCTTGAATATCAATATATGTCTAAGTTACATAACAACCCATGGAAGTTTTTCAAACTTATAATGTTAACAGAATTTAATCCCAGTGTCTGTAAGTTTTGCACTAGCTTCTTTCTTTTGTTTATAAAAAGCTTTATAAAATTCAATAAAGGTTTGACAAAGATATTGATAACTGTAAAACAAAATAAAGTCTGTAAACAATGGAAAATGAAAACTAATATTTTAAAATATTTGCTCTATTTTGGTCATAAGAAAGCTTCAGTCCAAATTTCATAAATCCAATAAAAATTTGTCAAATTTATTGACATTTAAAAACTTTAACCACAGAGTGAACATAAATGTGAATATCATCCTGACCTACTCTAGGATCGTGTCTCGCTTTTCCCACATAAATGTCTGAGGCTTGACAAAATGTAGCCATGTCTAGCTTTTGCCACATAAATGTCCAAGCCTAGACAAAAAGTGTCCTTATCATATTTTCTCAGGAAAACATTTGTATATTTTGTCTTTTTCTTGTAATTATGGAGGTCATTTCATTTCTGGTTTTGTGTCATCAGCATTAATCAGAAAGAGAATGATGAATTAATCACTTACCACTTGAGGTGTGGTTAAATCAGAGCCACAGTTTAGCAACCATGCTTGATCTCTGTAGGGGGTCATTTACCTCAATTCCAAAGGGAGATCATAATTATTTATATTATCCGTCATTATTATAATTTTTTTAAGAATATTTGATCTTTTGATAAGTTTTACATTTCAGGAATGGCGGCTAACTTGTTTGATTTTTGTGGGAGATCAGCTGCTAGATAATCCTTATTTAATGTTTATCGTATTATTTCCTAAAGTTTGAAATTACAATTGAGCTTTCAATGATTTCTACATTTTCTAAGACTTGAAAAGTATGTTCAATTTTCAGTAACTGTCACCATATTTGTAGAGGAAACTAAAACTAAAACATAATCTATAAGTAAAAGGTCAAAAGGAACATTCTATAAAAAATGGTTCAAATTGACTAATCAGTTTTAGGAGAAAGGATTGTAAAATTTATATGACGAAGGATATGTAAATGGTTCATTCCGCCAAAAATAGCCAGGTGTTTTAAAAATATTATGCAAGGGTTAGTCAAGTATATAATTTCATTTGTACCTGAGTGTATATTTTTCTTTAATTCCTCTTGCAGACTAAGCACACTTGTCAGTTTTATTTCTCTACGTTTAGGGTTTGTTCCACATTTAGGAGGGTCAATTCCAGATGAACCTTTACTGAAAAAAGAAAGAAAAAGAAAACATAAACAAGAAATGTTAGTTATTCAAATACAAATAGGGATCATCATCATTAACTATAAAATTGAAACATGCCAGAGTGTTAATTTTATTAGTTTACAAGAAGACACAAGTTAAAAACCTGCATTTCAAGTCTTCAACCTGACATGCGGGACACAACATGGTTATCAAGGATATTTATATATTAAGTGTCTTACAAGGACATTTAGTATACAGGGTCTATAAAAAATGGAAACAGTTTCAGTTTTAATGTTTATTTACTGTAGACTTTTACATATGGTAAAAATGAAGAACAAAAAAAAGCTTTAACTGTTTTCATCAGACAAAGTAAGCAGTAACAAATAAAAAAAAAAGCAATAAAGATGAATCCTTTTCATTAGTCAAAGGAAGCAGTAACAAAGCTACCCGGAATATGTTGTTCAGTGGTTGTCATTTGTTGATGTGGTTCATAAGTGTTTCTGATTTCTTGTTTTTAATATAGATCAGCCTTTTGGTTAGCCAGTTTAATTGGTTTTACACTAGTCATTATTTGAGACCCTTTATAGTTTTCTGTTCATTGTGAGCCAAGGCTCTGTGTTGAAATTGCACTTTGACCTATAATGGATTACTTTTTAAAAATTGTTACTTGGATGGAGAGTTGTCTCATTGGCACTCATACCACATCTTCTTATATGTACTTAAATCATTTTTCATTCGTCAAAGAAAGCATAAACAAAGCCTAACTCTTTTCAGTAGCCAAAGACAGAAGTTAACAAGAATGTGTCCCAAGTACATGGATGGCCCATCCACACTATCATTTTCCATGTTAAGTGGACCGTGAAAATGGGATAAAATCTCTAATTTGTAGTGTTGTCAAATCGTACACTTTAGCCTAACCGGTTACTCGGATAATCGTTCGACCGATTAACCGGTTAACCGGTAGTTTTAAGTTGTTGTTTGAAAGCCTTTTCAATAGTACCATACACGTACACATAGTTATAATATGTGGTATAAGTGTCAATTTGACAACCTTTCATTTAATCATAATACTACGATTAAAGAATTGAAGTTTTTCCTTTGGCATTATATGGCTTGTCTGTGAAGATTCCTGGAGAAGTTTGGTTTTTAATAAACAAATACACCGTATCAACTATAGCCTTTGAACCAACTTCAGATTGAAAAATAAAAAAAATTAAACCGTCTTGATCTCGTAGAATTGAATTTAATTTTCTCTTGTTGTCTTCGAAAATAATGTTGAGTGTTTCTATTTGAAATGATTATAATAATAATAAAAAAAGAAGATATGGTATGATTGCCAATGAAACAATTCTCCACAAGAGACTTAAATGACACAGAAATTAATAACATAGCTCGATCAACATACGACCTGTTCCTTTACTTTGTTTTGCTTGTTTCTTTAAGCATGTTACTCGTACTATCACGTATACCTTGAGTACATTCACATTAGTTTGCATTTCACAATTTTTAAGGTAGCATTTCGTTTAAAGAAAGACTAACCCTTGCACTACTGAGCAGAGGTTACACATTTAGATGTTGGTTTACACAACATTAGATCAAAAACGAAATAATGAACTAGCTAATTAGTAAAATTTATTCGCATCTCTGATTTAAAGTTATTGTTAAAAAAACATGTTTACCAATCATGTTTCTTTAAGGTCCTGCCCTGAGCTCTAATTAATTTTATGTATTTAGGATCAACAATAGCAATCAATATATTATTGAATACTTCAATCAATCAATATACTGGACAATTGATCTGTCAAATAAATAACCACGACGACAATTTTTAAATAAAACATAACTATTTCATGATTTCCATGCTAATTTATATCAAAACTATCAAAATTGAAAAAAAGTCCGGTTAACCGGTTAGCGTTTTTGGTATTCGGTATTCGGTCGTTCGACCGGTTAACCGGTTAATCGTTGACAACACTACTAATTTGGCATTAAAATTAGAAAAATCATATCATAGGGAACATGTTTAAAACTATTAACTTTCAAGTTGATCAGACTTCAACTCCATCAAAAACTATCTCAACCAAATTTTTTAACCTAAAGCGGGACAGACGAACGGATAGAGAAAGGATGGACGAAAGGATGCACAGACCAGAAAACATAATGCCAATAAATGGGGCATAAAAATCTATAAGACAAAAATACACCATTTGACTTTAAACTGAACTAATGCCAATGTTTACATGTAAAAATAACTTTGTTTAATATAATGATGAGACACCTCCTGGTGAACTTAAGCATTGGTCATCTAAAGCCTGTAGCAATAAGACCGAATTAGAAGACTATATATGTAAACAGGTAAATATATTTACAAGATATCAGTGTTTACAAGAGCATGTCATACTTCTGATGTTTATATGTTTATTATCTTCCAAGGTTGGGAAAAAAAACTGTTAATACTAGTACATGTATTGACTATACTGGCAGTAAATACCTGTAAATACAAGGAAATCTGTCAAAATTTAAACTTTGATACAACAAATGCTGAAATGTCTTGCCGTCTAAACTTACAATTGATATTATGATGATAGTCCTAAATACAAAGATTTACTACAACTATCACATAAACTTAACATGATCCATGAAAATGAGGTCAAGGTCATATAAACCAAACGAGAAGTACATGAACACCTTACAATCATTCAATACATAAAATATAGTTGGCTTATTGCTTTAAGATTCTAAGAAACAGACTTAACCAAGAAAACTAAACATTGACCAATGAACCATAAAAATTAGGTCAAGGTCAGATGAACTATACCAGGTAGTCATGTACAGTTAACATTCATTCCATACAACAAATATAGTTGACCTATGGGTATTGCTTATAGTTTAAGAAACACAGACCAAAGGACGAAAACTTAACAATGAGCAATAAACCATGGAAATAAGGTCAATTTTAAATAAAACCTGTGAGACTAACATATAAATCATCAAATATTTCCAAAAATCAAATATAGTTGACCTATTGCATATTGCATATAGTATAGGAAAAAAATGACCAAAAACTCAAAAACTTAACTTTGACCACTGAACCATGAAAATAGGGTCAAGGTCAGATGACACCTACAGTTGAACATTTACACCTTACAATCATTCCATACACCAAATATAGTAGGCCTATAACATACAGTATAAAAAAAGCACAGACCAAAACACAAAAACTTAATTATAAATAACCACTGAACCATGAAAATGATGTCAAGGTCAGATGACACCTGTCAGTTGGACACCTAACAATCCTTCCATACACCAAATATGATAAACATATTGCTTATAGTATCTAAGATATGAATATGACCACTAAAACTTAATCTTGTTCACTGATCCATGCAAGGAGGTCAAGGTTAAATGCAAACTATATGACAGGCATGAGGACTTTGCAAGGTATGCATATACCAAATATAATTATCCTAGGACTCATACTAAGAGAGAAATTAACATTACATAAAATGTTTCTTTCAAGTAGTCACTGAACCATGAAAATGAGGTCAAGGACAATGGACATGTGACAGATGGAAACTTTGTAACGTAATGCATCTATATACAAAGTATTTGGCATCCAGGTCTCCCACCTTTTATATTATAAAGCTTTTAAAAAGTTAGCCGCCACTGGATCACTATTCCTATGTTCAGCTTTCTGCTACAAAAGTCGCAGTCTTGACAAAAACCAGTGCCTACATGGTCAGTAACTGAGTAAATGGACAGATATAGTCATTGGACAGAATTCAGGTAAACATTGTACTAAAACAAAAAGTCACTATGAACAAATTAATAATAAAATCTGTAAATAATGCCTTATGTAAACCAATGAAATTGCTAGTTCTTGTAGTTATTACCATATTTTTAACTTCTCCACCTAAATATCAAAATCTGTACTGTAGAGTAATTTTTAAAAAGCCCCTGCCTGACATAATGTGAAAACAATTCAAAACAGAAAATAATGGCAAAATCATGGGCAATAATAAAAAAATTATGAAAAGAAACTAACAAAAAAATAAGGGAAGAGTTCAATGTGTTGAATTACTATAAATTCATAAATTTAATGTGATGATTCTATAAAAATAAAATTTGTAAGGGTTCCGCGGAACCCAGTGTCTCGCCTATTTTTGCTGTAAATCGCAGGCTCAACAATAATGAGGAAAAAAATCAATAAAAATATTCCTCTTGTTACTATTTTATGATTGTAAGAAAATCTAAGTCCATTTAAAAGTAAATTACAGAAAAAACGGAGTAATCTTTTTACAAACTTTACTTCTGGATACAATCTTATGATCATAAATAAGCTTCTGTCCAAGTTTGGTACAAACCCAGGATAGTTTAAGAAAGTTATTAAAATTTTAAAAACTTTATAACCACAGAGTGAATGTAATGGTTCCCAGCAGAAAAACTAAGTCCATTTAAAAGTAAAATATGGAAAAAATGGATTTATTTATTTACAAAATTTACTTCTGGATACTATCTTATGATCATAAACAAGCTTCTGTCCAAGTTTGGTACAAACCCAGGATAGTTTAAGAAAGTTATTAAAATTCTAAAAACTTTAACCATAGAGTGAATGTAATGTTTCCCAGCAGAAAAAACTAAGTCCATTTATAGTAAAATACGGAAAAAATGGAATTTTATTTTTACAAAATTTACTTCTGGATACTATCTTATGATCATAAACAAGCTTCTGTCAAAGTTTGGTAGAAATCCAGTATAGTTTACGAAAGTTATTAAACTTTTAAAAACTTTAACCACAGAGTGAATATTTGTTGACGCCGCCGACGACGACGGAATGTAGGATCGCTTAGTCTCGCTTTTTCGACTAAAGTCGAAGGCTCGACAATAAAAATATGACTAGTGAATATATCAATAACAAGAGGCTCTCAAGAGCCTGAATCACTCACCTTAATTCTTTTGGTTAAATCTCTCATCAATGATTATTTTGGCTTTTCAATTTATTTAAATGTTTTTTGGATCGTCCTATTTTCTTCAAAAGCAAAAAAAAATCATTTTCTCTGATGTTCTATTTTAGCCATAGAAGCTATGTTTCTTGACATACAAGGAAATAAAATATAAAATTTATACTAGATACTATGAAACTCATTTAGCCTAAGTTATTTAATATGTCTCTATCAGTTAAACAGGTTCCACTGTTATGGAAAATTGCACATGTTAATCCTATCTTTAAAGGAAAAGGTAGTCCACATTCAGCTCTAAACTATCGTCCAATATCTGTTACTAGTATTGTTTGTAAGATTATGGAAAAAGTTTTATTTAAACATTTGTATAATTATATGAGGAGTAATAACCTTTTGTCAAAGTTTCAATCTGGATTCCAACCAGGTGAAAGTTATCTTTCGGATCGTCAACAAAAGGTAGTTTCAGAAGGCTTTTCGTCAACTCTAAGAAGTGTACATGCAGGTGTCCCCCAGGGATCAGTTTTGGAAACCTTTTCTGTTTCTTGTTTATATAAATGATATAGTAAATGACATTGCTAATGATATTAGACTTTTTGCAGATGACACCTCTTTATTTGTCATAGTAGATGATGATCATGATGTAGCAGCCGCTTCTTTAACTAATGACTTAGATGTTATCTCAAATTGGGCAAAATCATCAATTTAACTCTAAGAAAACTAAAAATATTGTATTTACTAGAAGGGAAAGGGAGCATCCACCTGTATTTTTTGGGATAAATGGTGAAGAGGTTGAGAAAATAAATATTCACTGTCATCTTGGGATAACATTTCAGTCATCAGCTTCATGGCATACACATATTGATATTATTTATAAAAAAGCATGCTCTCGTCTTTCTGTGCTTCGCCAAGTTAAGCACTTATTAGATAGGGGTTCACTTATCCGTATTTATTATGCTTTCATTAGACCTATATTAGAATATGTTGATGTTATTTGGGGCAATTGTTCCCAGCATGAGACTGAGCTCCTTGAAAATATTCAGATAGAAGCTGCTAGAATTATTACAGGATTACGACGTAATTCCTCCAGACAAAAACTTTATATTGAATTAGGTTTAGAAACTCTGGAGAATAGACGTAATAAACATAAGCTTATACTATTCTATAAAATATTAAATGGGATGACACCTGCATACTTATATGAGTTAATCCAGCCATATCTTCCCAGACAAACCCCTTATACTTTGAGGAATGAAAATAACACTTTTCACCCGCCTCTTGCTAGAACTAGCTCTTATTTTAATAGTTTCATTCCTTCCACTATAAGACTTTGGAATAGTCTTCCTTTGAGCTTACAAAAGTCACCAAGTTTGGGTATATTTAGAAGTGGACTGGATAAGTTTTATAGGACTGGTGATATATTTAAACCTTTCAACTATGGGATAAGGAAACTTAATATAAGTCATTGTCAACTCAGAAATAATACTAGCAACCTTAAATCTCATTTATTTAATCAGTTCTTATCTGAGAACACTTTTTGCACAAACTGTAACCATCCTGTTGAGGATAACAAACATTTCTTTTTTATTTGCCCTAAGTATAATGATGTAAGACAGATCCTTCTTGATTCCATTTACTCCAGTGTTGATAATGTTGACATAAATATTGAATTACTACTTTTTGGAAACAGATTATTATCATATGATAGGAATATTGCTATTTTTAAATCTGTTCAGAAATATATCAGTGACACTCAACGTTTTGTTTGAAACTTACTTAATTTTTGTTTCATCTAGTTTTATTTTTTATTTTTTTTATTTTTTTTCTACACTCCAACGTTAATTCATTTATTCCACTAAGCAAGCTTAGTTTAGTGTCTCCTTCAAGCCATATATATATATTTCTAATGACTTATAAAGGATATTTGCATGTTTCAATGTAATTTAAATAACTGATGATTAATTGCCTATATATTTATTTATACTTTGCATTTATTAAGTAACACTGTTAACATATTTTGCTCGTGTGTGCTCACAAGTAGCATGCATGTTCCACTAAATTGCATTATTTTAAAAACAGTTGTTGTATAAATTGAATCATACCTTGTACATGTATTATGGAGAGAGCTTTTATAGGCTGTGCCTGTTGCTCAATCCTTTTCATATCTTAATGAATAAAATATGTTTAAAATCAAATCATTTAGCCTAAGTTTGGCTGAAATTGATACAGCAGTTTCAAAGGAGAAGATTTTTGCTCACTTTAAAGTTTATCTCTATCTATAATAATATTCAAGATAATAACCAAAAACAGCAAAATTTCCTTAAAATTATCAATTCAGGGGCAGCAACCCAACAACAGGTTGTCTGATTCATCTGCAAATTTCAGGGCAGATAGATCTTGACCTGATAAACAATATTACCCCATGTCAGATTTGCTCTAAATGCTTTCGTTTTTGAGTTATAAGCCAAAAACTGCATTTGACCCCTATGTTCTATTTTTAGCAATTGCGACCATGTTTGTTGACAGATCAAAACCTCGGATACAATTTATAAACTAGATACCCTAAGGAACATTCAGTTAAAGTTTGGAAGTATTTGGCCCAGTAGTTTCAGAGGAGAAGATTTTTGTAAAAGATAACTAAGATTTACAAAAATGGTTAAAAATTGACTATAAAGGGCAATTACTCCTAAAGGGGTCAACTGACCATTTTGGTCATGTTGACTTATTTGTAAATCTTACTTTGCTGAACATTATTGCTGATTACAGTTTATCTCTATTTATAATAATATTCAAGATAATAACCAAAAACAGCAAAATTTCCTTAAAATTACCAATTCAGGGGCAGCAACCCAAAAAACGGGTTGTCTGATTCATCTGAAAATTTCAGGGCAGATAGATCTTGACCTGATAAACAATATTACCCCCATGTCAGTTTTGCTCTAAATGCTTTGGTTTTTGAGTTATAAGCCAAAAACTGCATTTGACCCCTATGTTCTATTTTTAGCAATTGCGACCATGTTTGTTGACAGATCAAAACCTCGGATACAATTTATAAACTAGATACCCTAAGGAACATTCAGTTAAAGTTTGGAAGTATTTGGCCCAGTAGTTTCAGAGGAGAAGATTCTTGAAATAGTTTACGACGACAGAAGAAGACAGACTACGACAGACGACGACGACAGACGACGGACGACGGACTACGACGGACGACGGACTACGACGGACGCCAAGTGATGGCATAAGCTCACTTGGCCCTTCGGGCCAGGTGAGCTAATAAGAAATGTATTCTGATATCTGTTACATATAGATCTTTTTCCCTAAAATCACAATTATTAAACTAACATTTTTGTTCATTCTTTAAAAATCGTAATTACAAAGACACACAATAATTTTTGAATTTACAATTATTTTTTTTGTGAAATACTTAATTTCCTAGATATAATTTAAACACCAACACTGAAGTTTTCCACAACCAATGAAATTAGTCCATATGAAAATAAATGAATTCACAGTAAACGAGGCAATTGGTCTTTTATTTTTCAAATTATGATGCACATTTTGTCATTCCCTTTACACTATATAGTATGGGTTTTCCAACTTGTTGAAGCTGTACAATGACCTACAGTTATTAACATTCTTGTTCTTTGGTCTCTGGACATTTTCAATTACATATCATCTTTTTATAGTCATATAGGTCAGGGGCGTAGCTACCCGGAGGCACGACAGCACGTGCATCCACGTCGTTTTCACAACAACAAAAAAATGAAGAGAGAGAGAAATGAGTTGTCAATCGGAATCGGACAGCGACGCGTGATGCATGTATTATCTTAGATTATTATGATTATAATATTTGTTTAACGTCGGAGAATGTTGGTGTCCCGGATATTAGTTTGACAACCTATAGTTACAAGTGTTGATGAAGCTGTTCGAGTCATGCAGAAAAAGATCGTGGCTCCATATACACTTACACGCAACTGCGTGTACATTGATTCGGCATGCAAAAAAGAAATGGCAAAATCAAAATTTATAAATCGTGAATGTTAAAGGAAACAACTATGTTGTCACCTTTTTAATTAATGAAATATCCTTAAATAACAACATTTGGTTTCAAAATAAAAAAAAATGACAAGATCAGGAGGTAACTTGTATCTTTTACAAGATTTGAATTTATATTCAGTCTAAGACATGTAGTTTTGGAGAATATTTCACAGTGTACAGTTCATTAGTTTGAAATGAGATGTACCAATCGGCATTAGAATTATAGATATCGTTGAAAATATGCCGAGGTGAAGTGGTCGACAGACTACCGGAGCCAATCACCCTGCAACCACGCCAAAACAGTATTGGAAATTCTTCTTATTTTTTGCGTTTTTAGACCATATGATAAGGGAACTGGAGAGTGGAGTCGCTTCAAGTATTATCTTCTTTGCGCTGTATCTGCTTCATCATAATGAAGGAAATATCACTGTATATCACAAATCTCAATATTGTCTGAGACATACGAAACTGACCTGTCATGTAATTTTGACGAATTCGATTGGGAAGGTCGCTCGATGCCGGACACGTACGCTGGTTTATAACATCTCGCGAGTGCTACCATACCATGATGGAGATCTTTCAGTCACGGTACTACATATGTAATTCAAAACAAATGTACGATCAACAATGATCAACGACAGTTACATAGCATTACTGCATATTCATCGGGATTTCAGTGTGAATATTGACAAAGTAATAGAAAAGTTTCTTTCTTCCAAGACCCAAAGAGCAGATTTTGGACAATTTTGAGTAAATTCTTATCAAAAATATGAGTTGTTTATTTGTAACTCTATTCAGAAGATTTATTTATAGTTTTTCATTCATAAATTTTTATCTATACATATACATGTAGCTCCTCTTTTAGCCGTCCTATGACCAAAAACCGAAAAAAAAACATTTTTCTGCAAAAAAGGGTCCAAATTTTTTTTAGCCTCGCTCCCCTCGGCGCTACTTGCTTCCACGTCGTTTCTTTCTAGCTACGCCCCTGTAGGTCAAAACAATGACAATTTTGTCATACAACATGCCACTGACCGGTGAACACATGTTATATGAACAGAAACTAAAAACACGGTAGAATTTTCTTAAATTTAGAACAGTCCGACCTTCCCTTTCCAGTGCTAACTATAGAGTTGTTACGTATATAGGTAGGACTCAAATCTATCGTGGGTTCCAAATCTGTGGCAGATTCCTAATCTATGGCAAAATCAACGTCATGCCATCCCAAATATATGGCCTATTTTGTACAATCATTTTATAATCAAAATTTATTGCTGATTTTTTACAATCCTAATTGATGGCAAGTTTTGTAATTTCCTAATCTATTGCAGATTATTGTTGTTTCCAAATCTATGGCAACATTTGTGCAAATGGAAAACATTCCATGATGGTCAAACAAATCATGATTGCAACTAAAAAAAATTGTAAATGATGAAATTGGTATCTTTCACTTTACAAACTTTGACAGTACAACATTTACATTAACTACTTTTCTAATATATGTGGTGCTGAAAATAGAAGTGTCCTAATTTATTGAGGGATTCTGCTGATGCAGCATTTTTTGTTCCTCTTCCAGATATTAGGTCATATCTTCCTATCTGAAAATTGTTGTCAAGGGAAATACCTTCATCTGGAAGGGTGTTCAAATCTATGAGTTTGCAACGTCACATTAGCCATAGATTAGGAATCTGCCATAGATTTGGAACCTGCCATAGATTTGAGTCCTACATATATGTGTTCAATAAAACAGACCTTCTGAAAGTTTGTGTGTTGATCAGAAAACATAATCAGAAAATTCTGCCAACAGTAGTATCTAGTCAATATACAATATAAGGTCAATGTCAGAAAATATAAACTATTTTGAATGAGGGTGAGAAACATGGGCATGGCAAGATTTTACTGAGCCCTTCTCCAGTTTTGTGCCAAATACAAAAAGTTTATATTTTTCTGACATTGACCTAATATTGTTTTTATACTGCAACTTACCACTACTCATAAATTGTAGAAAAGGTAATCCAAGATGAAATTGACATTGCACAAAATATAGCTGTGTTATTATATTTAGGAAATAAACACAAATAGTTGCAGTATGATATGTTTTATAACAAATAAAACAAACAAATTGCCATGTAAAATAGAAAATGAACAAAAAAGATGTGTGAACGGTTTTCTCAAACTTTACCTTGTTTCATTTACATCCATACTAGTACTGCTGGTTAGACTTTGTACTTGTTTAGGTTTTACAAAGGCATCTAACTTCTGATCTCTACTGTCGGTTCGGACCATTTGATGAGCATATGGTTTGTCTAAAAATAAAAACACAATGTGACTATGCGACACAGATGTTCATACCTAAAAAATTACAATTGATGAGTATGTGATGTCTGAAAATTAAAAAAACATAAAATGTGCATGAGACACAGATGCCAACATCTATTTCATGTAGACAAATTTCTTGATTTTTTATTATCTAACAGCATAATCAGCTGATCATGTGATATCAACAGATTAACCAGTTATATTTCTTAAAATAGTTGAATTAGTTCAGTATTTAAAATTGTCAACTCGTTAAATTTTAAGTATATTTTTTTGATATCAACAGATTAACCAGTTATATTTCATAAAATAGTTGAATTAGTTCAGTATTTAAAATTGTCAACTCGTTAAATTTTAAGTATATTTTTTTTATATCAACAGATTAACCAGTTATATTTCATAAAATAGTTGAATTAGTTCAGTATTTAAAATTGTCAACTCGTTAAATTTTAAGTATATTTTTATACTTTTTCTTATTCTTATAAATAACAACTAAGATTACCTCACCTTTACCACTTGAGCTAGAATTATCTCCCTTGTCATCTGGTAAAGTGACAGATGCTCCAGGAAGTAGTGCCTACAAAATAAATGTAACTTATAAACCTTTACCACTTGAGCTAGAATTATCTCCCTTGTCATCTGGTAAAGTGACAGATGCTCCAGGAAGTAGTGCCTATAAAATTAATGTAACTTAAACTCCTTTACCACCTGAGCTAGAATTATCTCCCTTGTCATCTGGTAAAGTGACAGAAGCTCCAGGAAGTAGTGCCTACAAAATAAATGTAACTTATAAACCTTTACCACCTGAGCTAGAATTATCTCCCTTGTCATCTGGTAAAGTGACAGATGCTCCAGGAAGTAGTGCCTACAAAATAAATGTAACTTAAAAACCTTTACCACCTGATCTAGAATTATCTCCCTTGTCATCTGGTAAAGTGACAGATGTTCCAGGAAGTAGGGCCTACAAAATAAATGTAACTTAAAAACCTTTACCACCTGATCTAGAATTATCTCCCTTGTCATCTGGTAAAGTGACAGATGCTCCAGGAAGTAGTGCCTACAAAATAAATGTAACTTGAAAACCTTTACCACCTGATCTAGAATTATCTCCCTTGTCATCTGGTAAAGTGACAGATGCTCCAGGAAGTAGTGCCTACAAAATAAATGTAACTTAAAAACCTTTACCACTTGAGCTAGAATTATCTCCCTTGTCATCTGGTAAAGTTACAGATGCTCCAGGAAGTACTGCCTACAAAAAGCAAAGTCAGATATGCATATATAACATACAAATCCTCTCACAAAATCAACCAGATGCTTCGCAGGGCGTAGCTTTATACGACCGCAGAGGTTGAACCCTGAACGGTTGGGGCAAGTATGGACACAACATTCAAGCTGGATTCAGCTCTAAATTTGGATTGTGATTAAATAGTTGACACAGCATAGGTTTCTGACACAGAATGAATGTGTTCTAATGAACTTAAAATTTTTGTTTTCTACTAGAGCAATTCACTATGCTGTTCAATATTAATCCTCTCAAAAAAATGTTTGAAGAAATTTTCTATTTATTTATGAAATTTCAAATGAGAATTAAATAGTTGACACAGCATAGGTTTCTGACACAGAATGAATGTATTCAAATGAACTTAAAATTTTTGTTTCTCTTAGAGCAATTCACTATGCTGTTGAATATTAATCCTCTCAAAAAAATGTTTGAAGAAATTTTCTTTTTATTTATGAAATTTCAAATGAGAAAAATTGAACCCAATTTTTTAATCACATCCCCCTTTCCTTTATTCCAAAACTAATTTCAATTAAAATATTCTAATGGAGTTTGCAACAATTACTACTCATTTAAATACATCATAAAATATTAAGATGTAAAAAAACTGCTTGTTATCACTGAATGGTAAAGATTATTTAAATTTATCAGTTGGTAGTAAAAAGTGAATATACATTGTATATTGTATATAACAAAGATTTAAGTTGATTCTGGAAAAAGAAAGATAACTCCAATTAAAAAAAATTATTGCAGATATTTCTTGCTTACTATACTGGACAAAGAAAGATAACTCTTAATTAAAAAAAATTTTGCTATTTCACAATATTGTGAAATTAGATATTTCTTGCCATTGCACAATACTGTGCAATTGAAAAGACTTGCTATTGCACAATACTTAATATAATAATTTTAGATCCTGATTTGGACCAACATGAAAACTGGGCCCATAATCAAAAATCTAAGTACATGTTTAGATTCAGCATATCAAAGAGGCCCAAGAATTTAATTTTTGTTAAAATCAAACTTAGTTTAATTTTGGACCCTTTGCACTTTAATTTAGACCAATTTTAAAACTGGACCAAAAATTAAGAATCTACATACACAGTTAGATTTGGCATATCAAAGAACCCCAATTATTCAATTTTTGATGAAATCAAGCAATGTTTAATTTTGGACCTCGATTTGGGCCAACTTGAAAACTGGGCCAATAATCAAAAATCTAAGTACATTTTAAGATTCAGCATATCAAAGAACCCAAAAGTTTCAATTTTTGTTAAAATCAAACTAAGTTTAATTTTGGACCCTTTGGACCTTAATGTAGACCAATTTGAAAACGGGACCAAAAATTAAGAATCTACATACACAGTTAAATTCGGCATATTAAAGAACCCCAATTATTCAATTTTGATGAAATCAAACAAAATTTAATTTTGGACCCTTTGGGCCCCTTTTTCCTTAACTGTTGGGACCAAAACTCCCAAAATCAATACCAACCTTCCTTTAATAGTCATAAAGCTTGTGTTTAAATTTCATAGATTTCTATTAACTTATACTAACGCTATGGTGCGAAAACCAAGAAAAATGCTTATTTGGGTCCCTTTTTGGCCCCTAATTCCTAAACTGTTGGGACCGAAACTCCCAAAATCAATACCAACCTTCCTTTTGTGGTCATAAACATTGTGTTTAAATTTCATTGATTTCTATTTACTTTAACTAAAGTTATTGTGCGAAAACCAAGTATAATGCTTATTTGGGCCCTTTTTTGGCCCCTAATTCCTAAACTGTTGAAACCAAAACTCCCAAAATCAATCCCAACCTTTCTTTTGTGGTCATAAACCTTGTGTCAAAATTTCATAGATTTCTATTAACTTAAACTAAAGTTATAGTGCGAAAACCAAGAAAATGCTTATTTGGGCCCTTTTTGGCCCCTCATTCCTAAAATGTTGGGACCAAAACTCCCAAAATCAATACCAGCCTTCCTCTTATGGTCATAAACCTTGTGTTAAAATTTCATAGATTTCTATTCACTTTTACTAAAGTTAGAGTGCGAAAACTAAAAGTATTCGGACGACGACGACGACGACGACGACGACGACGACGCCAACGTGATAGCAATATACGACGAAAATTTTTTCAAAATTTGCGGTCGTATAAAAATTGAACCCAATTTTTTAATCACAACCCCCTTTCCCTTATTCCAAAACTAATCTCAATTAAAATATTCTAATGGAGTTTGCAACAATAACTACTCATTTAAATACATCATAAAATATTAAGATGTAAAAAAACTGCTTGTTATCACTGAATGGTAAAGATTATTTACATTTATCAGTTGGTAGTAAAAAGTGAATATACATTGTATATTGTATATAACAAAGATTTAAGTTGATTCTGGACAAAGAAAGATAACTCCAATTAAAAAAAATCTTGCAATAAGATATTTCTTGCTTACTATTTTGGACAAAGAAAGATAACTCTAATTAAAAAAAAAATGCTATTTCACAATATTGTGAAATTAGATATTTCTTGCCATTGCACAATACTGTGCAATTGAAAAGACTTGCTATTGCACAATACTTAATATAATAATTTTAGATCCTGATTTGGACCAAATTGAAAACTGGGCCCATAATCAAAAATCTAAGTACATGTTTAGATTCAGCATATCAAAGAGGCCCAAGAATTTAATTTTTGTTAAAATCAAACTTAGTTTAATTTTGGACTCTTTGGACCTTAATGTAGGCCAATTTGAAAACGGGACCAAAAATGAAGAATCTACATACACAGTTAGATTTGGCATATCAAAGAACCCCATTTATTCAATTTTTGACGAAATCAAAAAAGTTTAATTTTGGACCCCGATTTGGGCCAACTTGAAAACTGGGCCAAGAATAAAAAATCTAAGTTCATTTTTAGATTCAGCATATCAAAGAACCCCAAGGATTCAATTTTTGTTAAAATCAAACTAAGTTTAATTTTGGACCCTTTGGACCTTAATGTAGACCAATTTGAAAACGGGACCAAAAGTTAAGAATCTACATACACAGTTAGATTCGGCATATCAAAGAACCCCAATTAATCAATTTTTGATGAAATCAAACAAAGTTTAATTTTGGACCCTTTGGGCCCCTTTTTCCTAAACTGTTTGGACCAAAACTCCCAAAATCAATACCAACTTTCCTTTTATGGTCATTAACCTTGTGTTTAAATTTCATAGATTTCTATTTACTTATACTAACGTTATGGTGCCAAAACCAAGAAAAATGCTTATTTGGGTCCCTTTTTAGCCCCTAATTCCTAAACTGTTGGGACCTAAACTCCCAAAATCAATACCAATCTTCCTTTTGTGGTCATAAACATTATGTTTAAATTTCATTGATTTCTATTTACTTAAACTAAAGTTATTGTGCGAAAACCAAGAATAATGCTTATTTGGGCCCTTTTTTGGCCCCTAATTCCTAAACTGTTAAAACCAAAACTCTCAAAATCAATCCCAACCTTTCTTTAGTGGTCATCAACCTTGTGTCAAAATTTCATAGATTTCTATTAACTTAAACTAAAGTTATAGTGCGAAAACCAAGAAAATGCTTATTTGGGCCCTTTTTGGCCCCTAATTCCTAAAATGTTGGGACCAAAACTCCCAAAATCAATACCAACCTTCCTTTTATGGTCATAAACCTTGTGTTAAAATTTCATAGATTTCTATTCACTTTTACTAAAGTAAGAGTGCGAAAACTAAAAGTATTCGGACGACGACGACGATGACGACGCCAACGTGATAGCAATATACGACGAAAAATTTTTCAAAATTTGCGGTCGTATAAAAAGGCCTTTAAACAAAGGTTTTTAGGCTGAAAATTGCTTTATACCAATATTCATAATAATTTCAACTTGTCAACAAGCATTGCACTAAAATTAAGGAAATACCAGATGGAAAATACTTGCAAATCATTTTGTAAAGAATATAATAACAAGACAAATACCATGTCTGTACCTTATCACTTTGGTTTTGGGTTTGTAACCAATCTATAAACATGATAAGTACACAGATATTAAGTAGTGTAAACTAACATTCCTTACTGTTTGTTATAAATACATATCTTCAATAAATACTGATAAAAATGTCTTTGTTATGAACATAAATTAAAATAAAAATGTTTTGTCGTTAGATATAAGTAAAAAATCATTGATAATATCTATGCGCACGTATTAAAAAATTGTGTTAAAGCATGCAAAAGAATATCTCAAGAACATTTTGCGACAATCCTGGCAAGGACCAGTAACTCTGTAATTGTTTTTGAAGGAAAATATGAATGCCTACTCATATCCAATCTTTTAGAAGATAATTTTTTACAGAAGTGTGTCAGCCATGCACTTGCAATGCACTATTATTAGAATAGAAGAACAGAATGTGTTACAATTTGGATGAAAATTATATATACATTTCTCTAATTCTACGGAAATTTATCCCTTTCCGAACCCATTGTATAAAAAAATTTAATCAACGTGTGGTTGCTGGTGATCTCAAAAGATCATTGGATGATTTTAAGGGTCATGACCTTTTTAGCCAACTGGATGAATCAAAATATGCCAACAGGTGTGGATGAAATTGACAACTTCGTGCAATGTAAAAGGCACTCCAAGGGGATTTTCGGTTAACAAAAAAAGAAAATGTATTGTTTAATCATTAGAGAAACAGATTCTTACATAGTTACTCGTGGATTATCGGATTTATCCAATCTCGATAGTTAAATTATAAATTTTAAAGTCCTCGCCGAGGCGGCTTGGACTTTAAAATTGATAATTTAACTATCTCGATTGGATAAATCCGATAATCCACTGGTATCAATGTAAGAATCTATATGTAACTGTTTTATTAATATAATATATCACTACAATATAAAAGTTATTATAGTGAGGTTGAATTTCCTGTCATTTATTCATCAGCCACACACGAACCTGTCTCAGAAAAAAATATCTCTGTACATTAACCTCAGTTTCAGGTAAAGAGATGTGATTTTTTTCTGTGACAAGTGCTTTTGCAGTCATCAGATGATCAGTACTTCAGTACTTTGATTACACCATGTGAGGAAGGGCAAAACTGTAATAACATTATTGATATAAAATTAGTTGTTTTGCAGAAAGCACAACATTTCTTTATAATAAAAACCATGTTTCTGCAGCACAAATAATGTGGTTGTGTATAAAAACAAGTTATTTATGAATCCAATCACCTTAATCCATCATCAAAATAACTATATAAGGAAGATATTAGCACAAAAATAACTATAATGGTTTAACCATGGCAGTAAATGTCATTTCACTTGATGAGCTCTCTAGATCTTATATTTTAATTACATACGATAAAATGGCCAAATAAATATATTTTATTCAGCAGTAATTGTCAGGACGAGCCCTTTACATTGTAAATCCAAGTCTAATTATCATAGTATGACATCATGCTCTTTTCTATCTTGTATTATTTACTGCTCTTTCTGTTAAAGGGGAATAATATAATGTAATTATTAAAAGTTGAATGAACCTGCACCAGAAGTCATGAGTGATATCAAGATTTAGTGCACAAGTTAACCACTAAACAGTGTTTAAAATATCTAAGGCTCCTTAATCTTCAGGTTATTTTTTTCCGCCCAATTTTTTTTTCCACTGTTTTTTTGTTTTAAAAAGATTTTTAAATATGATATTAAGGAGCCTCCTTAAGAGAGTTATTTCCCCTTCTGTATCTAAAATAAGTAACATGTAAATGGTAAACCATAGATGATAGAGACATAGGTTCTTTTGATTGCACCTTAGTCCACTAAAGGAAAAATAAGGCCAAGGTCATGTTCTAAATTTTTATCCTGACTTAAACCTGAAAACATGACATATTAACAAAATTGTTTTACTAAATGGTTAGTTTAGACATGTCATTACACATACATTTTTGTTGAAAGGGTACATTGAAATTTAATGGGATTTTTTTCCCAACTTTTATCTAAAACTAGCTGTATGGTGTTATAACTTATAAAACCATATGCAGTAAGATAGGTCTTTTGATTTGAGGTGCTTGCTCTATGACCTTGAAATTGAGGTCAAGGTCAAGGTCAAATTTAAATTTAACTTCATAGATTTTGACCTTTACTGTTACTTATTATTGGTACATGATGGTTTTTTGCATTGGTTTGCAAATATATGTTCTAAAAGGAGGTAAACGGTAAGTGATATTTGTAAACTGAAAGTAGCCATTTTTGCATTATTTTCATGTCAAAGATATTATGAAACAAAAAGTGAAATTTTGTAAACTGGAAGTTCCTTATCATCTGCTTTATTTTTAAGCAAAAGTCTATATAAACCTTTCATTTTTGGAATCCATGTGATCTTGGCTTTAATCTGACACCAGAATTGACATTTTAAATCAAAAACTTATATCTTTCCATCAAATATATGCTTTTGGGGTGGAAAGACCTTTAATTGTTCAGAGGGTTTTTAATTTATGTTTTGTTTATGTCATTTAATTAAATGTAAATGTATGAACTAGCCAGATCCAATAAATCTCATTCCTCTTACCTGTGAGTAATAAACATTAAAGTTTCAAGATTTTAACAAATTGGTTACTACTTCAGATTTATATTTAAGTGTTGCTTTCATTATTCATCTGTTTATAGCATGGCAAAATGAAATCTCCAAATATTCCAAATATGAAGTCTTTTTTTCTCTCTTAAATTTCTATGATTAGGAAGTGTGTGTATGATTTCATATATCAAACTCTAATGTAGATAAGTTCCTTACAACTAAAGCTATCATATTTGTTACCTGTACCAAGTCAAGCTAACTGGACAATGTGTTCGTCTTTGTTACCTGTACTGTCAAGCTAACTGGACCATGTGTTCCTCTTTGTTACCTGTACTAAATCAAGCTAACTGGACAATGTGTTCGTCTTTGTTACCTGTACTAAGTCAAGCTAACTGGACAATGTGTTTGTCTTTGTTGATTTTATTTGTTAGTCTCAGTTTTTTAAGGTGTCTGTCACACTTCCTATTGTATATTTTTAAGAATTATTCTTATAATTTACCTGTGTGTAGTATGTCCTTGACTGGTTTGACCCCAATAATTTTGTTTCTATAACTTCTTGTATATTTTCTATGATAGCATCTTCATGCAGGAAATGAACCTCATGCTTAGTTGGATGGACATTTACATCAACATTCTGTGGTGCAATCTCTAGGCTGAAAGACATAATGCATGCTATCATGAAATTTTGTTTGTTTAAGTTTTAATAATAATTTTCAATAGCAATTAGCTGTTCAGATACAGGTATCATGTTTCATCATTTGTGACCTTGAAGACCTATTGGTGACCTTCTGTTATTGTCTGTTTTATGGTCTGGTTGTTGTCTCTTTGACACATTCCCCATTTCCATTCTCAATTTTATCATACAGCACAGTTAAATGAACAGTTCTGTGGAAATTTATCATAAAGTACAGCTGAAAGAACAGTTCTATGGATTATCATATTGCACAACTAAAAGAACAGTTCAGAGGTCATTTATCATATAGCAAAGTTAAAAGAACAGTTCTATGGATATTTATCATATATAACTGTTGAAAGAACAGTTCTGTGGGCATTTATTATATAGCACAGCTGAAGGAACAGTTCTGTAAACATTTATCATATAGCACTGCTGAAAGAACAGATCTGTGTACTTTAGTAATATAGCTCAGCTGAAAGAACAGTTCTAATGACATTTATCATATAGTACAGCTGAAAGAACACTTCTGTAGACATTTATCATATAGCACAGTTAAAAGGACAGTTCTGTGAACATTTATCATATAGCACAGTTAAAAGAACAGTTCTGTGGACATTTATCATA
Organism: Mytilus trossulus; assembly: GCF_036588685.1. Classification (NCBI taxonomy): domain Eukaryota; kingdom Metazoa; phylum Mollusca; class Bivalvia; order Mytilida; family Mytilidae; genus Mytilus; species Mytilus trossulus. The sequence goes on from NC_086374.1 coordinate 3,001,157, forward strand.
TAGCAGTTAAAAGAACAGTTATGTGGACATTTATCATATAGCACAGCTAAAAGAACAGTTCTGTGGACATTTATCATATAGCAAAGTTAAAAGAACAGTTCTAATGACATTTATCATATAGTACAGCTGAAAGAACACTTCTGTGGACATTTATCATATAGCACAGTTAAAAGGACAGTTCTGTGAACATTTATCATATAGCACAGTTAAAAGAACAGTTCTATGGACATTTATCATATAGCACAGTTAAAAGAACAGTTCTGTGGACATTTATCATATAGCACAGCTAAAAGAACAGTTCTGTGGACATTTGTCAAATAGCACATTTGAAAGAACATTTCTGTGGATATTTGTCATATTGAACAGCTGAAAGAACATTTCTGAGGATATTTATCATAGAGCTCAGTTAAAAAAACAGTTCTGTGGACATTTATCATTTAGCACGGCTGAAGAACAGGTCTGAGGACATTTGTCATAGAGCACTGCAGAAAGAACAGTTCTGAGGACATTTGTCATATAGCACATTTGAAAGAACATTTCTGAGGACATTTATCATATAGCACATTTGAAAGAACATTTCTGAGGACATTTATCATATAGCACATTTGAAAGAACATTACTGAGGATATTTGTCATATAGCACATTTGAAAGAACATTTCTGAGGGTATTTGTCATATAGTACTGCTAAATTAACTGATCTGTGGCCATTAGTATTTTAGTACTGCTGAAATAACAGTTCTGTGGACATTTATCATATAGTACAGCTGATTATACCATTGAAAATACAGTTCTGTGAAAATTATCATATAGTACTGCTGAAAGAACAGTTATGAGTACATCTATCATATAGCACAGCTAAATAAACAGTTCTGTGGACATTTATCAATCCGTACTGCTGACACAACAAAGATTGTTTATTTCATAATACTTTTTTTCTTATTTTCATCTTCCTATTTTTATTTACCTTACCAAATATATGTGTCTCATGTGCTTTTACCCTCATTCTCTATACTTCAATGGAATTAATATGTTATTTACACATCAAATCCTCTGAAATGCAGACACAGTCAAACAGACAATACGAAAGATGATTTATTACACAAATTTGGACTGGTTGACAGACAGAATTGTAATTCTAAATGTGCCAAAACTAGATGCAATACTAATATAAAATACAGCTTAAAAGTAGTCACTCAAAGTCAAGTATTCTTATGGCAGTACATTTGAACTAAAGTTGCAAACATATTTATGTAATTTGATCTCTTGTGTCTCATTAACAAACATATCACACGTCCTTATTTTCATATTATACATTGATACTGCAGTTTCCTTCTCCTTCCTTACCTACTAATACTGCTGAAAACAGAAATGCTTCAAGGTTGCACTTTGTAAATACAACTACTTCTCAAACCATGACTCTTTTTGGGAGATATATATAAAATGAATATTGAACTAGGCAAAAAATAGAGATAGGGGTTGTACACAATTTTAGTATAGGTTTAAACTCTAACAAGTTCAGATTTTGTTTAAATATATACATATTGTGTTCTATTTATCTTTTAAAATTAGCTGTAATACCCGAGATAAAGAAATGGATGCATGTTTTTGGGAAGATAGGCTTGGTATACATTATCTATTGCTTTCTTTAGTGATCCTGAATCAACAAGTCGATCTGAAAAAGAAAAAAAAAACAACATTAAAATTTATTTTGCCTCTTAGACCCCGTTCACACTAGGACATTCAGATCGATTTAAAATATATCGGTTCACTTTAGATCTGTTTAAGGGCTATAATGTGAACGCTTTGAAATGATCTTCAATCAGTCTAAAGTCAAACACCAAAAGAGGAAGTTTAGTTTGAATCGATCTAAAGTGAACCAATCTTAAATAATTGATTTAATAGTTTAAACATATTTATTTATAGTGGATTGGGAAACAAGTTTTACAACTTATATTAATCCCTTTCCACTTTGCGGGTGCGAGTGCTGCCTTGTAGCGGCATTAGCCTACTCTTTTTTCGAAATCTACAAGGGATGTGCATGTATAGCAACAAAACTACATGTGTAATGACATAATATCCCTATACATTGGTGGTTTGTTGTTTAACCAATATTTTATCTGTTTAATAACAGACCTTTGTGTAAAGCCATTATAGATACTGAGTGCCAATGAAAACGCAACACTTTTGTTTTTCAAAAAAATCTTATAATATTTTTTTTTATATATCAGTTGGTTGCAAATGACTTTTAACACATTTGTCAACGATTTTACAGTTGAGTGATTTTTGAAACAAATGCCAAGTAAGGGTTATTTTGAACAGACATAAACCGAGTTCAACGCTTTTCAACATATGCACCATTTTCACGATTTTGTCTTTCAAAGCTTGGCTAATGCGGGGTTCACACATTGCCGATTATTGCTCCCGTTTGAGATCAGACAGCAATACGACACGAAAAGTGAAAAAGTCGGATTAGTATCCTCAATTATCTGGAATGTCCTATCATTGTCTGAACGCATTCGTTTTAGTTCGTAACAGATTCCTACGGATCGGGAAGGATCCGAATAGTTCGGCAAAGCATCCCGACAGTTAGGTGCGTCCCGTAACAATCGGGGCAACTCAGCCGATTTTGTCTAGTCGGATTACATTCGTGGCTATGTCGTGACAGATTCTGCTGTATCGGATCGAATTCCGAACAATGTCTTGTGTATTCTGGACGGTGTCCTGTGGAACGGGAATGATCTAGAGTAATTTTTTCATAGCTGTTTTTCTGCCGATTGAGTCCAGATTGCATCCAGATCTTGTCGATTGCGAACCGTCGTTTGCCGAAACCGTTCCGAAACAGTCCTGTTATTAATACGAAATTCGTCAATGATACCCACGTCAGAGTCCCAACAACTACAGAATACAATACGACTGAGACCAGACAAAGCCGTTTGCAATGCGATAGAGCAGACCGTGATAGGATTACGTTCCAACAGTACCTGATCATCCCGAATATGCCGACAGTTTTCGAACGGATAACTTCCGTCAGCGTCGGTTCACTGTCTGGTCACTGTCTGATCTCAGTCGGATTGCAATCGGTAGAGTCGGGACGCAGTCGTGACAGACTCGGTCGAATTTTACCTGGCGAAAAATACAAATCGGATTAGAAGCGGATTTAGAACGGGATTATCGGGACTAATTCCCTTAGAAACGGTTGAATATCGGTGCTTCCTGAACACTATCTGATTGTTGTCGTGATCAAATTATTTTTTTTACAGATTTTAATTTAAGTTTGAATTTCCATCCACGATTCACAGGATCTTGATCAGACTTTTAATAAATTTTAATCGGGAATGGTCCGGTCAAGAACGGTAGTAAAAATCGTGAATGTGTGACCCCAGCTTAATACCATGAATTTTCCCGCCCTTTTTGTCAAGAAACTGCAATAAAAAAATGAGTTAATGTCAGGACTTTTTGATAACCAGCGACATTTAGTTTTGAGCATGATCCAATGAAGCGTTTCACAGCACACAATTACGAGGAGACTGCAGTTGTAGCATCTAGAATAACCCAAATCATAAACACATTCTACCAAAATTGCTCATTTAGTGATAAGCCACATCCCGGGGTACAAAAAGCATGAAATGCTCAATAAGACCGATACCTTTAGCTTTTAACATATCCGATATCGACTTTGATGGATGTCCAAAAGTCACGAGAGTTCAATGGTGGTCACGGTAGAACCTTTGGAGCAATTTCAGTAAAGCACCATTTGCATAGAAATTGTTGAAGAGTACCACAGTCTTTCCTTAGTGACATCTTAACGGCCATCTGGCGTAAACATCAAATTCTTTAGGCCAAAGATCATTCATTATTTACCAAAAACTGTTAGTGGTGGTAACATGGACATTTGGTACCCGCCTTGACCAAAATTCATGCTTTTCGCCGGATTTTGGTCTGATCGAGCGAATTTTGCATCAGATTTGACATGGTTTAGACGATGAAAACCATCACCAATATCATAAAGTCAGCTTGAGTTTTCTTTGCGTGACAATTCGAATAACATTCCTCGGGATCAAATAAAACGTCCGGGATGATCAATTTCACGGCGCTGTTGAGATTGTGCTGCAACACGGGGTTGTAACATCTTTTGTTAGGACTGTGAGTTGTTGATTCGACATTGGTTGTTTCGTTCACCTATTGCGCCCAAAAGATGTCAATGAAACATTTTTGTTTAATATCGATCTATTGTTAAAATTGTTTATTTTCAAGATCAGTTTATTTTGAAAGATTATTATTTCTAATATAAATTTTATTTTTGAAAAACCAAGTGTTGCGTTTTCATTGGCACTCAGTATATATAAGCCAAGCAAAAACAAAACAGAAAAAACTTGTCTTGGCTGTACCATGAATTTGTGTGTCTTCTTTTCTTCTGTCTTTTTCCCCTTCTCTTCCTGAACCACAGCATTTCCTTGGTGTTGTAACTTTCTTGCTGCAGTTTTTTTAATTTCAAAATGATCAAAAACAACAAGAACACCCATATCAAAATTTGAACTTGTGATTCAAGAGTAACAATAACTTCATTCATATTGTAAGTGTGTGTATCAGTGTACCACCACATAAATTTTATGAATCTTCTAATGTTTGCAGTTTTACGGGTAATTAGGTCATATCGATTGCATTTTTAATTTTAGTGTGAACGCAGTGTTCCAGATTAGACCAATAGAGATCGTTATGATTGAAGATAATTTGAATGGTAACTGGTTTTATTTAGAAGATTCAAATTAGATCGATAAAATAAAATGCTAGTGAGAACATGTTCTTATAATATTTTTGTTTTCTGAGAATTTAATGTTGGTGTCAAAAAGTTTGTGCATAATTAATTTATAACTGGTCTGCCTTCAGTAATGAAACTATGTTTATAAAGATAATACTGGGACCTCATGATTTTTTTTGGTTGCCAATACCTTTTTCCTAAAAACTTTCAGTAAGAAGACAGACAAAAGAAACAAATGAAAATAAAAAAAAACAAATCTTATAAAGGGAAATAATCACTGAAATTATAAAGTAAGAAAGCGTTATTGTATTCTGGTTCCCTGAGGTGTTTACTGAAGTAAGTTAAGTAATTGCTTTTGCATCCCGTTTCTTCCTTATTACAATAAAATGTCAGAAGAAATCCTGGAGTGTTGGGTCAAGAATTACAAATATGTCATTAGTGTGACCTCAAAAATGTTTAGTGGTACAAAATATCAATTAAACAAATAAATGTCTTTAATTTTGTTGAGGAAAAAGAAAAATTACTAGAAAACAAATTAGTCACCATTTTTTTCTCCAGTTCAAATTAAAAAAAAAGAGACTCCCACCTACATTTTATAACTTGTATACCAAAATAAACTCTATGATGTCAAATGGACAAAAATTACGTTTATTGTTTAAGACATAAAGCTGTCAGTCTCATGTCAACAAGACAGTGTGAGATGTGGAAATAATATTAAACATCACTGAACACCTATAATTAGACCAATTATGACGTCAAACAAGAAAAACATTCATGATGGCCTTTTGTACTTAATATATTCTTATAACTTTATCAAGATACAAGTAATTCATCATAAATCCTTGTTGTTCTCTTAGTATTTTACTGTGTAGTGCACAACATATTATAGACTCAAATTTTGTTTATCTCTACTGAACTGATTCACAAAATCAAAATAATAAATTTTTGTGAAAAAAAAAAGAAAAGGATTTGTTGTTTCAATCACAAATTGTGTACTGAGAGTACTGAGTAAAGGTTTATAACCAAGAGCCCCGTCTCATAATAATCCAAGATAAAATCCTAGGCATTTCTCCATTTCAATGAAATCTCTAAGTTTCTGGTGTTAATAATACTCGCAAAAACTAACTTATGTATAGTTTATGTTTGCCTCATTACAATTATCTAGGCAATCAAAAAAATTCAGTACATGTTGTCACATTACATCATAATTTACTTATGTAAATACATGTACATTTGTATCAGTAAAATTTTCAGCTTTTATTTTTTAAATTCATATACAATCTTTTCTTGAAATTTAAAAGTATCCATCTCTGGTAATGTTGGCTCTTTTCCCCTGGCTTTTCAGATTTAAAAAAAAAAGATTTGAATATTTTGTATGCATATCTAATTATGGAAAGGGCAGCGGCAATATTTGTGTGACAGGAAATAAAATCATTAACTAAATTTTCAGAAGAGGATCCTTAATATATCATTATCTCAAAGTTTACAAAAGACAAAAGTGTATGACCATAGTTCACACTTTTCATCTAGGTGAGATAAAACCATTTACTGTTGGATTTAATCTAATACTGCAGATGACTAAAGTGAAGCAGTCACTGTTTACCCTCCAGAGCACATGAGTTCACCCCCCTTTTTTTGATAAGTTTTGTTTCTCAATCTGTTTGAGTAATGTATTGTGGACTGTTGTTCGCCTCTTCTTTTGTTGGTAATGGTGCTGTTTATTTGTATTCCACTTTGTGATCGCCCCTTTAAGATCTCCCACTTATTTTCTCAGTGTTATTTTCAGGACATTTGACTTGTTAATGTATTACTTAGCTAACTAACACTAGGCATCTTCTATTATAATTGTTAGCTAAATGTAATATTGATGAGCAAAGCCTTACCAGTAACCTTCACTGTTCAAGAGCAGATTCCACACAGTGACCTATAGTTGTTAATATCTGTGTCATTTTGGTCTCTTGTGGACAATTGTCTCATTGGCAATCATACCACATATTTTTTTTATAATAACTAAGCCTACTAAACTATTACCCACACTTAAATAACCTTAGCTATATAAGGCTGTTCAAGAGATAACTAAGCCCACTTAAAACTGTTACCCACACTTAGATAACCTTAGCTATATAGGGCTATAATACATAATATTTTAGAAGTGTTGGCATTCATAATAATGTGTCATCCACCTTTATAAAGGTGTAGAAAGTACTTACGATTAATGAATAATAAAAATGTGCATTTCTTCATTGAATAATTAGCATTAGTAATATATCCATTTAATTTAAATGACATCTGCTGGTTCTCATGGCTTATATTCAGAAGTTCCCTGAAACACAAAATATTGCATGCTTATAATTATTTCTAGAAATAACATTTTATGTATTGGCAAACAAGAATTTTTCTTCTATAAACTATTTCAATACTGGTAAAATAAAAAAAATAAAGTTAATGCACTGTCTTTGGCAATTCAGCTGTGGTTTTGAACCTCAATTGCTATAGAAACTAGATTGAAAATTAAAAAGATACATGCATTGATAACACATATTATAAATTAAAATTAAACCAGATGCTCCGCAGGGCGTAGCTTTATACGACCGCAGAGGTTGAACCCTGAACGGTTGGGGCAAGTATGGACACAACATTCAAGCTGGATTCCGCTCTAAATTTGGATTGTGATTAAATAGTTGACACAGCATAGGTTTCTGACACAGAATGAATGTATTCAAATGAACTTAAAATTTTTGTTTTCTCTTAGAGCAATTCACTATGCTGTTGAATATTAATCCTCTCAAAAAAATGTTTGAAGAAATTTTCTTTTGATTTATGAAATTTCAAATGAGAAAAATTGAACCCAATTTTTTAATCACATCCCCCTTTCCCTTATTCCAAAACTAATTTCAATTAAATTATTCTAATGGAGTTTGCAACAATTACTACTCATTTAAATACATCATAAAATATTAAGATGTAAAAAAACTGCTTGTTATCACTGAATGGTAAAGATTATTTAAATTTATCAGTTGGTAGTAATAAGTGAATATACATTGTATATTGTATATAACAAAGATTTAAGTTGATTCTGGACAAAGAAAGATAACTCCAATTAAAAAAAATTCTTGCAGATATTTCTTGCTTACTATACTGGACAAAGAAAGATAACTCCTAATTAAAAAACAATTTTCTATTTCACAATATTGTGAAATTAGATATTTCTTGCCATTGCACAATACTGTGCAATTGAAAAGACTTGCTATTGCACAATACTTAATATAATAATTTTAGATCCTGATTTGGACCAACTTGAAAACTGGGCCCATAATCAAAAATCTAAGTACATGTTTAGATTCAGCATATCAAAGAGGCCCAAGAATTTAATTTTTGTTAAAATCAAATTTAGTTTAATTTTGGACCCTTTGCACTTTAATTTAGACCAATTTTAAAACTGGACCAAAAATTAAGAATCTACATACACAGTTAGATTTGGCATATCAAAGAACCCCAATTATTCAATTTTTGATGAAATCAAACAATGTTTAATTTTGGACCTCGATTTGGGCAAACTTGAAAACTGGGCCAATAATAAAAAATCTAAGTATATTTTTAGATTCAGCATATCAAAGAACCCAAAGGTTTCAATTTTTGTTAAAATCAAACTAAGTTTAATTTTGGACCCTTTGGACCTTAATGTAGACCAATTTGAAAACGGGACCAAAAATTAAGAATCTACATACACAGTTAGATTCGGCATATTAAAGAACCCCAATTATTCAATTTTGATGAAATCAAACAAAATTTAATTTTGGACCCTTTGGGCCCCTTTTTCCTTAACTGTTGGGACCAAAACTCCCAAAATCAATACCAACCTTCCTTTAATAGTCATAAACCTTGTGTTTAAATTTCATAGATTTCTATTTACTTATACTAACGCTATGGTGCGAAAACCAAGAAAAATGCTTATTTGGGTCCCTTTTTGGCCCCTAATTCCTAAACTGTTGGGACCGCAACTCCCAAAATCAATACCAACCTTCCTTTTGTGGTCATAAACATTGTGTTTAAATTTCATTGATTTCTATTTACTTTAACTAAAGTTATTGTGCGAAAACCAAGAATATTGCTTATTTGGGCCCTTTTTTGGCCCCTAATTCCTAAACTGTTGAAACCAAAACTCCCAAAATCAATCCCAACCTTTCTTTTGTGGTCATAAACCTTGTGTCAAAATTTCATAGATTTCTATTAATTTAAACTAAAGTTATAGTGCGAAAACCAAGAACATGCTTATTTGGGCCCTTTTTGGCCCCTAATTCCTAAAATGTTGGGACCAAAACTCCCAAAATCAATACCAGCCTTCCTTTTATGGTCATAAACCTTGTGTTAAAATTTCATAGATTTCTATTCACTTTTACTAAAGTTAGAGTGCGAAAAACTAAAAGTATTCGGACGACGACGACGACGACAACGTGATAGCAATATACGACGAAATTTTTTTCAAAATTTGCGGTCGTATAAAAAGCAATCAAAATGCATAATTATGTAATGACATCAAATTATGTCCCATTTTTATATATCAGTATTTATATTCTTTATTGAATATAAATGTCATGGCATTGGATAATGACAAACAAAAGTTGCAAGGCACAAACTAACTATTTTAAAAAAAATACAGAATAAAGGTTCTCTTTCCTGAATATTTTGTATCTATATATTTTTGGTATCATAAGATTACTTTTGCATGGTTTGAATCTGGTCCCATTATTTTTTTAATTTATTAATGTCAAGAATGCAGATTTGAGCAAAAGACAAGAAAAAATTTAAACCAATCAAGAAGTCAAACATCACATGGCATTGTTATCCAAATAAAAATAATCAAATCCAAATAAATAAAATTAAGGGAGGGAACAATCAATTGAATAAAAACCAAAATGATTTTTTTTAGTACCAGTGAAAGCCATCATACCTTTTAGGTAGGGTTGTCACACGTAATGTAATTAGAAGACCTAATGAACTATAAATCAAGAAAAGTTTAGTCACAATAACACTAGTGCTTTCATACTAATGACTGATTTACATTATGCATCAGTAGGTCTAAGTAAAGGAAGGTACTAGTTTAATACTATAATACACTCATGAATTATGAGCCCTATATTGGAAAAATATGTTTTTGTTTTTGTCATCTTTTCTATTTTTGCCGTTGTCTTGACTATAGAGGTCATTATAAAGGACAACTGAAGGTGTAATTTTAAACTACAGTCAAAAATATACCAAAGGTTTATAAATCATCTGAAGAATAAGGAATGTGACAAGCTGATACTCATCAAACATTACATTGTCATGGTCCCACTGGACATAATAATAAGTATCAGGTCATAAACAGAGAGATTATCAGTTTTCTCTTCAGATTGATATTTTAATATATCGGCTATAGAAAACAACTGTTTAAGTAAATTATCACAGCTAATAACTTCAAAAAGCTTCATAATGAGGCAAGCTGGTAGTTGTTTTACAAGAAATTACAGGTGATTCTTAAAGCATGTCCTTAGTAACTGCTATTTCAAAGTATATAAAACGAGGGAGTATAATTGTTTGACAGATTCCTAAAGCATGTTACAAGTCACCAGTATTCAGCTGCGATCCTAATATTAAGTAGTTCTATTCAATAGTATATATATATACTAGTATGAGAAGTTCATTTAACATATTGAAACTTTCAAACCCAAAGAAATTTTGACAGATCCAAAAAAGTGTTTGCATGTAACAACTCATCATTGTCAATCTTCTGACACACTACAAAGTCAATCTGTTCTGTAATACATGAGAAAAGTGTAAACACTTGTTGCACAAATAGACAGAAACAACAAGGTGAATGCTATATACCGGAAGTTCCCACTCCACCAACTTTAAAAGTAGATGAAATGTAAACAGAGGCAATAAAGATAACTACTGTCATCACCATATTCCAACAATACCAATAACATTAAAATATGACCAAAGACAACCACTGCTTATGTTCCAGATATGGGACAGACACATGTACTTGTAAGGGGATCAACCTAGTTTTAAAAAATCTGGACTCTCTCTCTGCTTTAAATAATACATTAGGAAGGATAATGGGAATACCCTAACATACATACAGACAGTACAATGTATCTTCTGGGCAGAAACCCTTAAATACAGATAGTACAATGTATCTCCCTAGTGGAATACCTTAAGATAGAGACAGTAAAATGTATCTCCTGAGTGGAATCCCTTAAATACAGACAGTATAATGTATCTCCTGGGTGGAATCCCTTAAATACAGACAGTATAATGTATCTCCTGGGTGGAATCCCTTAAAATACAGACAGTATAATGTATCTCCATGGTGGAATCCCTTAATATAAAGACAGTACAATGTATCTCCTGAGTGGAATCCCCTTAAATACAGACAGTACAATTTATCTCTTTGGTGGAATCCCTTAAAATACAGACAGTACAATGTATCTCCTGGGTGGAATCCCCTTAAATACAGACAGTACAATTTATCTCTTTGGTGGAATCCCTTAAATACAGACAGCATTATGTATCTCCTGAGTGGAATCCCCTTAAATACAGACAGTACAATTTATCTCTTTGGTGGAATCCCTTAAAATACAGGCAGTACAATTTATCTCTTTGGTGGAATCCCTTTAAAAAAACCAGTACAATGTATCTCCCTTAAGATAGAGACAGTAAAATGTATCTCCATGATGGAATCCCTTAAATACAGACAGTACTATTTATCTCTTTGGTGGAATCCCTTAAAATACAGACAGTACAATGTATCTCTTTGGTGGAATCCCTTAAAATAAAGACAGTACAATTTATCTCTTTGGTGGAATGCCTTAAAATACAGACAGTACAATTTATCTCTTTGGTGGAATCCCTTAAATTACAGACAGTACAATGTATCTCTTTTATGGAATCCATTAAAATACAGACAGTACAATTTATCTCTTTGGTGGAATCCCGTAAAATACAGACAGTACAATTTATCTCTTTGGTGGAATCCCGTAAAATACAGACAGTACAATTTATCTCTTTGGTGGAATCCCGTAAAATACAGACAGTACAATTTATCTCTTTGGTGGAATCCCTTAAAATACAGACAGTACAATGTATCTCTTGAGTGGAATCCCTTAAAGTACAGACAGTACAATGTATCTCCGTAGTGGAATCCCTTAACATGCAGATAGTTCATGACAGTAAAATGTATCTCTGGACGATATCCCTTAAAATATAGATAGTACATTACAATGCAATGTATCTCCTTAGTAGAATCCTCGAAAATACAGACATGACAACCAATTTCATAGGTGGAGTCATCTTGCCACCCCCTAAAATACAGGACAGTTCAATGTATCTCCTGGATGAATATTTTTGTGTGGTAAGTACTATATGTAAATTCATATCATATTTTTCATCAAATTTTACCTTCTCTCTCAAGTGCATATATGATTTTTTTTTTAGCAAACTGTCTTATTACAATTTTTATCCAAAATCAAAACAATTGCTTCCCATTTGTCATGTCAGGACATTTTATAGCTGCATGACTATACAGTTCTTAAATCTCCCCATTGAAGAAGGCCATATTGTGGTATATAATTGCTTACATCAACTTCATTTGAAATCTAGTGGATAGTTGACTCATTGGCAATCATACCACATCTCTTTCTTTTTTTAATTTCATCTCTGTAAGGCTGAAAGTGCACATCACATTTTGAAAAAAATGTATATATTAAACTACATTGTACCATGTAAGGATATTGTTCAGCAAAACAAGTCATAAAGGGAAGTAAAGATGTTATCCTTGATTGTATTTCTAATTGACATTATTTGTATAAAAAATAAAATAAATAAAAAACAATCATTGTATAAGGAAGTAGACTTAGCAATAAATACTTATATAAAATGTATATGTATAAACATCAATTAATAAAAAAAAAAGATTTTTAAGGTATAAAAATAACCTCTAGCTATCAACAACTTCAAAAGAAAATTCATGCTTAATCAAATGTAAAAAAGGTTGAATGTTTCCAAATCGAGGAACACTATGTCAAGAAAGTTTGGAGGAAACCTTGACATTAAGGGTTAAGGATATGACAATGATTTATGTGATTAAATCATTGTACAGCACACATGTTGTACCTAATGACATATTGCTCAAAATTTCATTGTGAATACTTAATTAAAATGTTTGGTAGGAAGGCAATTTATGAGAGTGTGCATGGATAATGCATTGCTTAGAGGATAAAATTTATTAATCAGAGGCTCAGTTCAGTCTACATCAAAGTTTGATGATGTCTTATAAAATGAAAAACATATTTGACAATTGACCTATCAGAAGCATTGATTGATTGTAAGTTCTAACATTTGATTGCTTACTGTCCAGTAGCAAATACTTCATGTATGTTTCAGACGAAAAACAAATTTTTAAATAATTAAACAAAATAGGTTAAAGAAGACTTCTTCGCTGAAGGATTGGGAAATTTGGACTGCTACTGGAAAATGAAGGTACATTGAATAGAGAAAGAAGTTTTGCCTTCCAATAGGCCACCGGCCAACCACAGAGAGTTGTTGCAATAGTTTTTAAAATGCAAAGAGTGTGACACTCTCTCTCTCCAAAAGAGGCATCTGACAGAAAAATAAGTACCTACTTAAAATATTTTCCATAATCAGAACAAAGGAGATTTTTTGTAGAGGTCTTTCATATTTCATTATTTAGGCCTAATTATTTAGGAAGCTCAATGCAGCAGACACTAATCTCTTTTATTTTTTGTTGAGCTTCTACGTACGGTGCAAGCTATTAAATGGGGGTTTAGTTTCTTCTTCATTGAAGACTTCATTAATACAAATAAAAAGAGGCACAGGGTAGATAATAATGATAAAACAACCAAATAACATACCTTAATTGAGAAAAGTCATCTAGAGGTCAACATATAATGATTTAAAAAAAAATACAATTTCAATAAGCTTACTTTTGTTTAAAGACTAAAAAAAACCTGTAAATGGGCTCAAACATGAGAAACCCCATTCTGATTCTGATATATATGTGCGTGTGTTTAAGCACATACTACACCGTTAGTAGGGGGAGGTAATGGTATGTTTTATAACATTGTCATAATGCTGACAGAAAATAATCACTTAAATCTAGGAAGAGGTTGTCTTTATCTCAAAAACTAACACAATGACACATTTACTCTAGTTGAATATGCAATGACTAAAGAAAAATTAAATAAATTTTCTATTCTTTTAAGAAATATATAAATAATTGCATAATTAGGAACCGTTTAAATTTGACATAATATGCTAGCTAGCATGAATACCTACATACTAAGGAATGTTAAATAGGATGTCCTTAGGCCAAACACTTCAGCAACAATCTCTCTAACTTAATCTGTAACTTGATATTATATTAATTTATACACCAATTGTTCTATTGTTTATTGTATTCTGTATATAGTCAACTGTATGTGTATACAAGTTACAACTGTTTATGATTGCAGTATCAAGATCATCCTCATTATTTCAAAAGCTTGTATTGCATGGATATTACATACCTAAACATTAGAACATGTGTTTTAAAATATGTGACTTATTAAAGGATACAACCTTATATTAGTCATAAAAGTGCCATGCTATAGAAAATTTCAACACAAGAATGTCTGAAGTCAATGAACTAAAATGTACAGTCTTCAGATTGAGTACATTTTTGAGAGAAGAGACTAATTTTTAAAAGTCTATTCTGGTTCATAAACTTGATAAAAACTAAATTTTCAGTTAAAATTGAAATGCTACAAGTTCTTATATAACAAATACAATAAATAAAATGCCTTGTGGTAACTCCTCTCTATGATATATCTATTGTACTAGAACAACTTACATGTTTTTCCTTAATATCTTATATATAACTGATGGTTTATGTTCAAAATGGGTCAAATCTTCACTCTACTTTGTGTAAATATCACAGTTGCATAATGTTAACTTGACACATGGCGTGTTTTAAAAAACTGAGGCAATTAAATAAAAAAACAAAAAATTAACATGAGACCTATGTAAAACCAGCACTCTGAAGGTGTTACAATACAATGTCCCTTCACAGCTTTAGTGTTAAGAGCTTTAGTGTTAAGACACATGTAACAGCAATGATTTTCAAGATCTTATTTTTCTTCCTCAGGTAGAGGCTAAATTCAGATGACACAGACAACTCAGCTTCCACAACTTTCATCACTGACTTAAAAAAATATAATTACATGCTTTAGATATTTCAGAGAAAAGTGTGGAAAACTGAGAAGTTCTAGCAATATGCCTATTTCTAAGGGCAACAACTTCATAAAAAAAATGTTAAAGGTTCTGCTTCTAACCTGTGATTGCTGCTGTGAATATAAAAGTGTAATGCTGACCTAAAAGTGAGTCCATATATCAGTAAACTGAATATTTTCAAAATTTTGCTATATGGATACTGTTTTTAATGATTCAAACATGCTTCTATTCAAATCATAAAAAATCCATGAAGGTTTGACAAAGTTATTGATGTCTTAAAAAAAATTCTCACCACGAACTGAACCTAAATATTAACCCTGATAATGAATCAAGGATCGCTAAACAAAAATAGCTCAAACCAAACTCAATTTATAACTTCTTGTATGACAGTTTACCACATAATAACTGATTCAGCCAGTTCAGAAAGAAGGGTGAGAATGATAGAGACTTTTAAGCAATTTCCTGTTTCAATCGACAAAATATTCAGCAAAAATCACTTAACATAACAAAATACAACTCAATTAATTTTTAACTTCATATCATATGACTATACTACAATTATTTTATGAAGTGATATGAAAAAAGTGTGGAAAACTTAGATTTCAAAGCAGTTCTCGCGTTTCCAAGGGTTTTGACTCATGACAAAAATGCTTGACCCAATTGAAACTGTAGTAATTTCTTATAATATCCAAATAAAAACAAATGTGCAATATAAAGAACAGATAGATGGACAGGTAAGGATATATTAACTATGTAACTGTTGTTATATCTTATTTAGTTATGACCAAGCCCATTAACATGTGACAAATCATAATAAATTGATATGTAAATATCATATCAAAAGGTGATTAGTTTTTTTTATATAGGTGGTCCTTTGCCTTTAAACTTTGGAAAACCTCTGAAACTGTAGTTTAAAAAGCAAATTAAAACACAACCTGCATTGCTTAACACAAGTTTTACTGTAATTTTTGGCCTAAAATATCATCTCATCATTCTATGATGAAAGCTACTTCTTTAAAAAAAAATCTGATGCCCTGATATTTTAAAAATATATATCAGAAATATGTATTCTTAGTTGAACAAATTTCAATTTAAGAAATACCTTTTTTTACATGTTCTTTCTCTAGAATATACATTGGAGCAATCGAATAAGATTTGAAATGGCAAATTTTAACATTAAGGAACTCAAATTCATGTCAGTCACCAAAAAGGAAATTATTATGACTGACAAACTTAAATCCATCATTTGGTTAAACTACCTAGAGGCTGTGCTGCTCATCTCGGTCTATGTTCATTGTCAACTATGAACACTCTCCAACATTGTAAACTATGAAGTTCACACTCTCTACCATTGTAAACTAGAACTTTGTTTTAAATGGTCTTGTATTGCTAATTTCAGCAAAATTTGAGCTATTCATTATTTGTAGATATTGTCTTGTTGACCTATTGCATATAGTATTAGAAAAAGAGACCGAATTTCTCTATCAAAAGAAGTGTACAAGAAAATAGATAAAACTGGCATTTTACCACAATGTTCAGTTTTTCCACCGTTTTGGTTGAAAGGCCAGGTATAAAGTTTTGATAAGATTTCCTTTGCATTTTTATCTTTGATAATAAGATACAGAATGTTTGCTCAAGCAAAAGTTTTCAATTAGGTATAATCTATAAGAAACTGCTGAAATGTGGATATGTATATCCTGTTTATAATGTTGATTTTGAAATAAAAATAAATACAATATGAAGGAGTTTTTCCTGGTATCTTACATTTATATTTCAGTGGTATAAATGCACTGGTATAGTGACAGTGGCTTGGATTTCTCTGATTATGAAAATAAAGTAAATTTTCCTATTTGATTTTTTTCATATTTTTCCTATGTTATAAAGGGTCTTCATGGTCTTCGTACTATATGTTATGGAATGTTTTAATTATTGAAGGTTGAACAGTTACCTACAATTGCTTACATCCGTTTCATTCGAACTTTGGTGGATAGTTGTCTTATTGACATTGCGACCTACAAGGCATATGTTTTACTTATTAACCAAAAAAAATTGAATAAATTCCTAATATGCAAGTAGTGATATCTGACAACTTTGTGTTTTATGACTATATAATGGTCTGTAAATTGACAGGTTTTATAATCCTTTGTCACTTATACACTCTAGGACCAAAAAATGTAGGATAAATCACCAATAGATGTAAAAGAAAGAAAAAATATGCTAGATTAGGAAAAACTATGACAAGTTACATGACCAAGGATAAACAATAACAAAATTCCTTGACCTGGAATAGGAATAAACACCATGACAAGATTCCATGACCAAGACTATCAATGACAGGATTCCTTGACCTCGAATAGGAATAAACACCATGACAAGATTCCATGACCTGGAATAGGAATAAACACGATGACAAGATTCCATGACCAAGGATAAACAATGACAGGATTCCTTGACCTGGAATAGGAATAAACACCATAACAAGATTCCATGACCAAGGATAAACAATGACAGGATTCCTGGACCTGGAATAGGAATAAACACCATGACAAGATTCCATGACCAAGGATAAACAATGACAGGATTCCTTGACCTGGAATAGGAATAAACACCATGACAAGATTCCATGACCAAGGATAAACAATGACAGGATTCCTTGACCTGGAATAGGAATAAACACCAAGACAAGATTCCATGACCAAGGATAAACAATGACAGGATTCCTTGACCTGGAATAGGAATAAACACCATGACAAGATTCCATGACCAAGGATAAACAATGACAAAATTCCTTGATCTGGAATAGGAATAAACACCATGACAAGATTCCATGACTAAGGATAAACAATGACAGGATTCCTTGACCTGGAATAGGAATAAACACCATGACAAGATTCCATGACCTGGAATAGGAATTAACACCATGACAAGATTCCATGACCTGGAATAGGAATAAACACCATGACAAGATTCCATGACCTGGAATAGGAATAAACACCATGACAAGATTCCATGATCAAGGATAAACAATGACAGGATTCCATGACCTGGAATAAGAATAAACACCATGGAAAGATTACATGACCTGGAATAGGAATACACACCATGACAAGATTCCATGACCAAGGATAAACAATGACAGGATTCCTTGACCTGTAATAGGAATAAACACCATGACAAGATTCCATGACCAAGGATAAACAATGACAGGATTCCTTGACCTGGAATAGGAATAAACACCATGACAAGATTCCATGACCAAGGATAAACAATGACAAAATTCCTTGACCTGGAATAGGAATAAACACCATGACAAGATTCCATGACCAAGGATAAACAATGACAGGATTACTTGACCTGGAATAGGAATAAACACCATGACAAGATTCCATGACCAAGGATAAACAATGACAGGATTCCTTGACCTGGAATAGGAATAAACACCATGACAAGATTCCATGACCTGGAATAGGAATAAACACCATGACAAGATTCCATGACCTGGAATAGGAATAAACACCATGACAAGATTCCATGACCTGGAATAGGAATAAACACCATGACAAGATTCCATGACCTGGAATAGGAATAAACACCATGACAAGATTCCATGACCAAGGATAAACAATGACAGGATTCCTTGACCTGGAATAGGAATAAACACCATGACAAGATTCCATGACCAAGGATAAACAATGACAAAATTCCTTGACCTGGAATAGGAATAAACACCATGACAAGATTCCATGACCAAGGATAAACAATGACAAAATTCCTTGACCTGGAATAGGAATAAACACCATGACAAGATTCCATGACCAAGGATAAACAATGACAGGATTCCTTGACCTGGAATAGGAATAAACACAATGACAAGATTCCATGACCAAGGATAAACAATGACAGGATTCCTTGACCTGGAATAGGAATAAACACCATGACAAGTTACATGACCAAGGATAATCAATGACAGGATTCCATGACCTGGAATAGGAATAAACACAATGACAAGTTACATGACCAAGGATAAACAATGACAGGATTCCTTGACCTGGAATAGGAATAAACACCATGACAAGTTGCATGACCAAGGATAAACAATGACAGGATTCCTTGAACTGGAATAGGAATAAACACCATGACAAGATTCCATGACCAAGGAAAAAAAATGACAAAATTCCTTGACCTGGAATAGGAATAAACACCATGACAAGATTCCATGACCAAGGATAAACAATGACAGGATTCCTTGACCTGGAATAGGAATAAACACCATGACAAGATTCCATGACCAAGGATAAACAATGACAAGATTCCATGACCTGGAATAGGAATAAACACCATGACAAGATTCCATGACCAAAGATAAACAATGACAAAATTCCTTGACCTGGAATAGGAATAAACACCATGACAAGATTCCATGACCAAGGATAAACAATGACAGGATTCCTTGACCTGGAATAGGAATAAACACCATGACAAGATTCCATGACCAAGGATAATCAATGACAGGATTCCATGACCTGGAATAGGAATAAACACAATGACAAGTTACATGACCAAGGATAAACAATGACAGGATTCCTTGACCTGGAATAGGAATAAACACCATGACAAGTTACATGACCAAGGATAAACAATGACAGGATTCCTTGACCTGGAATAGGAATAAACACCATGACAAGATTCCATGACCAAGGATAAACAATGACAGGATTCCTTGACCTGGAATAGGAATAAACACCATGACCAGATTACATGACCAAGGAAAAACAATGACAAAATTCCATGACCTGGAACAGGAATAAACACCATGACAAGATTCCATGACCAAGGAAAAACAATGACAAAATTCCTTGATCTGGAATAGGAATAAACACCATGACAAGATTCCATGACCAAGGATAAATAATGACAGGATTCCTTGACCTGGAATAGGAATAAACACCATGACAAGATTCCATGACCAAGGATAAACAATGACAAAATTCCTTGACCTGGAATAGGAATAAACACCATGACAAGATTCCATGACCAAGGATAAACAATGACAGGATTCCTTGACCTGGAATAGGAATAAACACCATGACAAGATTCCATGACCAAGGATAATCAATGACAGGATTCCATGACCTGGAATAGGAATAAACACAATGACAAGTTACATGACCAAGGATAAACAATGACAGGATTCCATGACCTGGAATAGGAATAAACACCATGACAAGTTACATGACCAAGGATAAACAATGACATGATTCCTTGACCTGGAATAGGAATAAACACCATGACAAGATTCCATGACCAAGGATAAACAATGACAGGATTCCTTGACCTGGAATAGGAATATACACCAAGACAAGATTCCATGACCAAGGATAAAAAATGACAGGATTCCTTGACCTGGAATAGGAATAAACACCATGACAAGATTCCATGACCAAGGAAAAACAATGACAAAATTCCTTGACCTGGAATAGGAATAAACACCATGACAAGATTCCATGACCAAGGATAAACAATGACAGGATTCCTTGACCTGGAATAGGAATAAACACCATGACAAGATTCCATGACCAAGGATAAACAATGACAGGATTCCATGACCTGGAATAGGAATAAACACCATGACAAGATTCTATGACCAAGGATAAACAATGACAAAATTCCTTGACCTGGAATAGGAATAAACACCATGACAAGTTACATGACCAAGGCTAAACAATGACAGGATTCCTTGACCTGGAATAGGAATAAACACCATGACAAGATTCCATGACCAAGGATAAACAATGACAGGATTCCATGACCTGGAATAGGAATAAACACCATGACAAGATTCTATGACCAAGGATAAACAATGACAAAATTCCTTGACCTGGAATAGGAATAAACACCATGACAAGTTACATGACCAAGGCTAAACAAGAGTGCACACACTGAAATGCCTTCTTTTCTTATCATTGATATTTTGTTGTTAGTCTTAAGTATAAAGGTTTATTAAATACTGTCACATAAACTTAACATTAACCAAGATAACTAAACAAAGACCAATGAACGATGAAAATGAGGTCAAGGTCAGATGAATCATGCCAGACAGACATGTACAGCTAACAATGCTTCCATACAACACATATAGTTGACCTATTACTTATAGTTTAAGAAAATAGACCAAAAACAAAAACTTAACACTGAGCAATGAACTGTGAAAATGAGGTCAAGGTCAAATAAAACCTGTGCAACTGACATATAGATCATAAAATATTTCTATACACCAAATATAGTTGACCTATGGCATATAGTATTAGATAAAAAGACCAAAACTCAAAAACCTTAACTTTGACCACTCAACCATGAAAATGAGGTCAAGGTCAGATGACATCTGCCCACTAGACATGTACACTTTACAATCATTCCATACAACAAATATAGTAGATCTATTGCATAAAGTATGAGAAAAACAGACCAAAACACAAAAACTGAACTATAACCACTGAATCATGAAAATAAGGTCAAGGTCAGATGACATCTGCCAGTTGGACATGTACGCTTTACAGTCCTTCCATACACCGAATATACTAGCCCTTATTCTTATAGTATCTGAGATATGGACTTGACCACCAAATTTTAACCTTGTTCACTGATCCATAAAATGAGGTGGCGGTCAAGAGAAAATTGTCTGACAGGCATGAGGACCTTGCAAGGTACGCACATACCAAATATAATTATCCTATTACTTATAATTAGAGAGAATTCAGCATTACAAAAAATCTGAACTTTTTTTTCAAGTAATCACTAAACCATGAAAATGAGGAAAAGGACATTTGACATGTGACTGATGGAAACTTCGTAACATGAGGCATCTATATACATGTACAAAGTATGAAGCATCCAGGTCTTCCACCACTAAAATATAAACCTTTTAAAAAGTTAGCTAACACAGCCTCTGTGGCTGGATCACTATCCATGTCCAGCTTTCTGCAACTTTTTTGCTCGACAAACATCACTTACATAGTCTTACATAGTCTGTAACTGAGCGCTGGATCACTCCACTATGCTCAGATCTTCCGTTATTTGCTGACTTGTTTCGGTTCCGGTTCCTGTGTCAGCTTTTGCTCTATAGTTATATTTCATTTCACTATTTGTCCAAAATTTATCTAGGCGACTTTCAAATGTCTGAATAGTTGGTGCATTTACAACACTGCTGGGTAAGCTGTTCCATATTGGTGCAATTCGTTGTGTGAAGAAGTTGGATCTTATATTTTTATTGCATCTTTGGATGGTCAGTTTTTTGTTGTGTCCTCTAGTTGCAGATGTGGTGTTGTATGTGAGTAGGTTAGGTAGACTAACAAAGGCCAGAGGCTCCTTCCTGATTTGGGACAGGCCCAAAAATGAGACAGGTTAAACATATTTTTTGAGATCTCAACCTTCCCCATATACCTCTAGACAATGTAGAAAAACAAATGCACAACAATACGCACAGTAAAACTCAGTTTAAGAAAATAAACAAAATGACAATAAAACATAAATAACAACAGACTACTAGCAGTTACTGACATGCCTACTCCAGACCTAAATTAAACTGAGTGAAAGATTATGTCTTCATCATATTAATATCAGGCACAATCCCTCCTGTTAGGGGTTTAGTATTATACCGTCATGATATATTGCAAAGAGGTAGTGCAGAATAAAACACTGTTCCATTTGTAATTCACCATAATGCACATAATAACCATCAAGAGTGCACACAGTGCACACACTAAAACATCCTGCTTTATGTACCATTGATTTTGTGTTAAATATAAAGATAGAACACATTGCAATTACTTTGTCACATTGACCTGCATAGTGAATTTAAGGAAAAACAGACCAAACCACAAAAACTTAAAATTAACCAATGAACCATATAAATGATGTCAAGGTCAGATGAACCCTGCCAGACAGAGATGTGTACCTTAAAATCGTTCCATACACCAAATCTAGTTGAAAAATTGCTTTAAGTATTTAAGAAACAGGTTTAATTATATAACTCTAACCTTGATAACTTATCCAAGGTCAGGTGAATCTAGTCTGACAGACATGTAGACCTTTCAAAGAAATAGAGAGAAATTCAAAAAACTGATTTATTTTTTTCCCTCTAAAATATACAGCTTTATACAAATAGTTTACACCACAAGATTTAATTTCCTATATCTCTCATTCTATAACTTTTGTTACAGACAAGACAAAAACATTTCCTGGAAATCTCTCATCTACAATCAGATAACTTTAACCTTGATAACATATCCAAGGTCAGGTGAATCTAGTCTGACGAACATATAGACCTTTCAAGGAAGATGTATACCAAACATTGTTAATAAGGGAAAAATTCACAAAACTTCATTTTTTTTCAAATATACAGCTTTATACAAATAGTTTATATCGCCAGATTGTATTTCCTTTGTGTCTCATTCTACAATTTTTGTTACAGACAAGACAAAAATATTTCCTGGAAATCTCTCATCTACATTTCCTTTTAAATGTGTATAAGGATTTTCTAGACCCTTTCAAAGATTCTTCATTACTAGTAGGCATTGCTTTCTTTTCTTTTAAATTATTCATCTGATTGATTCCAGATGTTTTCACCAGCATAACATTGACTTCGCTGTTTTCATATTGCATCATTGATCTTTCTAGGCCAGTAAATTAAAGCTAACTAAAGAAATTATTTTCAATCCATGAGAATTGAATGCCAACTTTTAGAATTTTTTTACATTTCATTATTATTTTTTCATTTTATTTACTTTTAGCTAATAAGGTGTACATAAAGTATACCACATATAGGATAAAAAAATATTTTGTCCAGGTGTGAAAACTAAAATATTACATTTTATTCCAAGAATCATAAAAACTCAATTGTGAAATAATAATTTCCAGTTTCAAAATAAAAAGTATGAATAAATTAAAACAAAAGAAACAAATAAAAAATAACATACAGAAAAGTAAGAAATTTTGTAAAACCTTGTAATGATTGTCCCGATTTAGCTCATTATAGGACATGACCGTGCGGAAACTATTTATGGTAACCAATATTGTACTGGAGTGTAAGAACAACTTTGCCTTAAGCAGAATACAAAAATAGAAGTCATAAATATATTTACGACTTGTCCCAATCAGAATTCATATATGTATTTGTATATTACATTTACTGATGATAATAGTAAGAAGTGTGAAAATGGGTGGATACTGAACAACTTTTTATATATCTTACATGTGCTAGGGAATTATACAAATATATCTTATAGGGAATTAAGTTATCTTACATGTGCTAGGGAATTATACAAATATATCTTACTAGATAATAAGTGTCAACACTTCTCAACACGTTTGGTAATATAGCATTTCTTAAGGACTTTATAAAACTGGACATATAAAACTTTTTATATGGATTTCTACATTTTTTTTTAATTTTTGGAAAATTAATTTGAGTAAAAATAAATAATTTCTTTTTGAGAAATATGACTGCTTAGAGTTTCAGTGAAAGATGACTGCTTATCTTATTTTTTTATACTTTTTTATAATTTTCCATTATTTTTTTTTACAGCTTTTGATGTGGAGCAATCATAAAGCCGTACTGTTATACCACTTGTTAAAAGGATAAAATGTTTCTAAGATATAACAATATCACAGAAATTTCTATTCTTTGAAATAAAAATCATGATGACTGTATTTCCTCGAGATGGATGACTTGTTCAAGTCAATTGATTTTGGAAATTTTGTGGATAGAACTGCTGGAACGGATAATACAGAGGAAAGCTCTTTCACATCTTTCAACTACACAACATTTCACCAAGTAGAAAATGTAACACAGTTTAATATTGGAGATTTTATTAACTTTTTGAACAATTTGACTGCTAATAATACAATAGACCCTTTCCGGAGATCAGCAGAAATTCTGTCAAAACCAGATACAATTATTACTCTGATTCTGTGCTCTTTGGCATTTTGCATAAACACAGTGTCAATTTGTGCAACATACAATATTCCCAATGGATTAACGACCCATTCTAAACTGATTATAAGTTTAGCGTCTTCAGATATACTAGTGACGATTAGTGTTTTTGCTCATTTGATGATTAAAATGTTTAATCCTCTCCAGAATCCACTGTTAACTTCTTCAGCGGAGAGACTTCCATCATCGTGTCAATTTGCTTTTGTGAGTTCTCTAAATATCATGGCACATCTAATATCTCTATTGAATCTACTATTGATGGCCATTGACCACTATGTGGCCATAATGAGACCGCTGCATTATATCTACATAATGAACAAACGTAATGGATGTATTACTATCATAGTTGTGTGGCTGTTGGCGATTATCGGTGGATTTTTAAATTTCTTTACCGGAATTGCTTCATTTTCTAATCGCTCCAGTAAATATCTAAACTACTGTGAATATATCATGTATAATGATTTCTATGGAGATTACTTAGTAATAGCTTGTACTTTTTTGTGTTTAATATCAATCATTTTTATATACCTCAGAATTTATTGTGAAGTTAAAAGAATTACGAATAGAATCCAGATATTACGATATGATGAAGAACACAATTCTAAGACCCTTATAACAACACTTTTAATCATCGGAACCTTCGCTATCTGCTGGATTCCTATCATTTCTTTCAATCTTGTGATAATCATTCAAATCCATCTAGATATTGAGTCGGTGAAAAAGACGTTCAAATTTTTATTGTTAGCGAACAAATATTTATATGCATTACTTCTAGTCAATTCAATATGTGACCCTGTTATTTATGCAGTGAGACTGAGAGAAGTTCAATTAGGATATTTTAAATTCCTTAAAAAAACTAGAGAACTTTTGAAGAAAAAGAAACATACAAGACGATTTTCTAGATGTGTTACACAAATTGAAACTGATAGAACGATAGGAATTGAGGAAAATCCCTCTGATAGTGCATTTTCTTTTCGTGTAGTAAATAATGTTGAAGACTTTGCCGAGGACACAAGTAAAAGTGAAGAAAATGAAACTTCACATTTTAGTCAAAATGAAGATAATGAAACTTCACTTTTAAACATCAATCATTGTGAGTCTGTTATTTAGTATTTATTTGTTTTTTTATTAAAAAATTACAAATCTTTATAGTTTTCATTACAACTAGATGTGTTGGAATTTGGAAATTAAAAATAAACCAGGAATTTCATGATGTCGGGAAATATCAACACCAATAAGGAAAAACAAAAAAGTAAAACATTTATAACCATTTCAAAAAACTTATTTAATTCTATTTCTAAATCTTTGTTTTATCATTCAAATAATCTTGCTTTTATTCATTTCCTCCTTATATTTGGAGAAATCTTTGATATATCATGGCCGCATATCAATTTGTTTTCAAATTATGCAAAACCAAACAAATTAAATAAAATTTAAGTAGAACACATTAAAGAGAGCAACTATTTTTTTTATGATAAATGGTTACTTCCCAATAAAGTTACCAAGTATAAATTTTGGAATCAGAAACAACTCTTTTACACCAGAATTTATTTTAAAATCATTATTATTAAATTATTTAAATGTGATTTTCTTAGTTTAATTTTTAAAAAACTGACAGTATAAAGAATAAAGCCAGATCAGTATGGAGAGGGAATTAAAATTCAGTTTTGATCAAACAGGGAAGCACTTTGTCAGGTCTTAAAAGTTTGTTGCAACTTCTTATTGCATTTTGTAAAATAATATAGACCCTTTTAGGAATTAAAAATAAGATAAAAAGGTTAAAATAATTTTGAAGTTTAATTTTCCGATATTTTGGTTATGTTTTTCTATGTTAACGTAATATGAGAGTAGATAAATGGCCTTTCAAAGGTGACAAGTTATTGGTCTTGATTACTCTTCTATTTATCTTATTACTATCCATCAATACTGTTTAATGGCATGTTTTTATTTCACGTTCACTGGTAAACAAGAACTTAGGTGTGATGGGAACTATTTCTAAGGCGTAATAGAAATCTATATAAGAAAGATTAAAATTTCTTTTTATGTTTTCTTATAATTATGTTGTATAAATTTATTTTCAAAATCGGTTTAAATTGCTCCATTCTTTAAAATATATATATAAAATATTAGAATGCTGTTTTAATAGATATCTCAATTAATAATTTTGACTTCCTAATCTTGATGTTTTTGGAAAAATAATGGGAAACAATACATTAGTAAGTCCATTGAAAAGGTTTTTTTTCCATTGAAATCACACATATAGATATGATTTTTAACTTAAAGATAGCAGTCATATAATATTTTAATAATAAACAAAATATATACACCATAAATTAAAATTACAGTTTCTCAATTACAAGTAATTTAGAGTACAAATATAAAGAGATGATCCATATCTTGAAAGGAGATAATTAAAAAAAAGCAAATGTTGCAAAAAGCAGCTAGTTGGATTTGGTTATGGATAGAGGTTGTACATTTAAGACAAACAATTGCTTAAATTAATGTTATTAAGACTCTGAAGCAAGTCCTTTCATTGGCAATTGTACAGCATGGGTTTGTCTCATTGTTTTAGCCCTGTAACGGTTGCCTAAAATTGTTCACTTCATTTGAACTCTATTGGTGAATAGTTGTTTATTGGCAATCATACCACATCTCCTTATTTTTATTAGCATATCTCATAATTCTATATTGTGAAAGGGGAAAAGGGTATATGTACAGAATGATGCTTTCCTCATGAAAATTGTTTTGAATACATGTTTGCAATGGTTGTGCCATATCTTTCCAACGAATTTTCTTTATTTTCTTTATCTTAATGTTAAAATAATTGCTAGAAATAAATTTAAATCTGATTGAGGAAACAAACACCAACTTAAAAAATAAACAGGTAATAGAACGATGTCTCATTATGCCTCTTGGGTAGAATTATCAGTAATATGAGACTACAGAAAATAAAATAAAAATAGTTCCTTCTCTTCTCATGTAAAATTTTACAAATGCAAATCTATTTCTCACTGTAATATTTCTTCAAGTCACATATCTAAGGTCCTAAAAATACATATCAGTAATTAATGGATGTTTTTTTCTAAACCTCCAAGTTATTCTAATTTTGTTTTTTGATTGCAAGATTAAGTACTTGGTTTCATTTTTTTATTTACACAAGTTCCACCTAAGTTGAATGTTCTAATTTATTATCTGATGAAAATTTTCACTAAGGAGAGAACGGGATAATATTCATTAACAAAGTTGACAAGTAAGGTTAATTGGAATGAACCGTTTAAGCAGCATAAAAGCCATTGAGTACTACTTGGATTCAAATGATTGTTTCTCCATGTCTACTATAGAAAATGTTTCCTCTCCTAAGGCAAGATGGTTACCACTGAATACACTATTTGCTATATATATTTAAATCAGAATTATAATATAATCAAATTTTACTTGCAGACATTATATTTTTACCCTACTGTCTGACCAGACTGTTGACTTGAACTAAATTAGTCAGAAAAAATCAAGTTCTTTTCTCTCAAACTGAAAACGAATTATTGACAAAAAAAAGTATTTGAATTGAATGAATGAAAATAACTTAATCAAGATAATTTTTATTCCAATTATATAAATAAACATAAAAGAAAAAGTTATTTAATTTTCATTTTCAAAAAAATTATTTCATGATATGTTTATCTTCGCTCAAAATTAGACAGCAATGTAAAAAGTCTTCAATCATTATAACATGCATGACAATGTTATAGGAATATAATTGCTCTATGTACACATATATGTCCTTCAAACTAGTCTATTTTGTCTTTGTCGGAAAATTAATTAAACATCTTATTTAACAGTTAAATAATCATTACGCTCTCTAATGTTTTTTTGGTTGTTTTCTTTCACATTTCTTTATTTTTTTCCTAACAGATGTTTATTTTCTTCAAACTTTTTCCGTTTCATTTAGTCTCATTAACTAATTAAAGAAGTAATCAAACTGACATATACAAGGAACAAATGTATTTTATTTGCTTGTTTTTGTTTACAAAATATCTTATTTATATTCAATTCCAGAAAAAAATTAGTGACTATAATAGGAAAGTTAGAGTACATTTTTGAAATTGAAAAGCATTTTAAAGAAAAATGAAAAGATTCATAGTCCTTTTACAAAAAATAGAAAGTCCTATTTGTTTTCTTTTCTTGTGCAGCATAATTTTATCATCACAGCAAATAATATATCAGATAAATAAAAAAGAAAAGATATTCAAATGTGTAGATATTAACCACTTCAGAAATGCATTAGTTAAATTTCAGAATGTAGTTAATATTTTCTTAAATGTGTATTTTTAATATCAATTTTGCATACATTAAAATCAATCTTACAAAGTTTGTTTTAGTTGACAGAGAACATCTTATTTAACTTCATCAGTGGTACCAAAATTCATTAAATACCAGAGAGACAAACTATAATGCATGAAATGAGAATGAAAATTATACAAGACAAGCAGGTTTAAATCAACAATTTGCACATGATTTATAAATACAGATAAAACAAATTTGATAGAGTCAACTCTCTCAAATTGGAAAATCCCCAGACTTACATCAACATATTTTTTTTTAATTTGTAAGTTGTAATTTTCATTTTTTATCTATTACTATTAGTCAGTTGACTTTTTTTTTAAAACATAAGAAATATTTAAATGTGGATATTATCAGAGACCTTTATACAATCATTTCTCAGATGTTATATACATACTGGTATATAAAATAATATAGATGCAATTAGCCTACTGCAATGATATTCATATACATGCACATTGACCTATATTACATTATTTATAGGTATTACAAAGGTGACCTTGATATTATATATTTCTTTTAAAAGATATGTCCTTCAAAATATTTATAGTCTTATTTATAAATGATTAATTTTCAAAATTTCAAATAAGACAACAAATTAAATTCACTTAGAAATGCCCATTGAAATTATTTATATATTTATCTTACTATAATTAAAATTTGAACATGTATCTCTATGGAATTAAATGTACCCTAAAAGTCCTTTTGTTAATTTCAGTTATTAAAAATTCATTATCAGTCACCACTTATTTTAAAAAACGCAGGAGTCATTAGATTCTACGGAAGTTTTATAACTTGGTTTTATTAATATCCCTTAACATGCTTTAATTTGCAGTCAAGTTAAAAATCTAAAAATTTTAAACTTCTGAAGTGACATTGCCAAACATTACATTATATTTGTCTAGATCTATACACAAATTTTAAATTGCAAACTTATTTGTTCAAAAATCAATATTTCTAAATTTTGTGAAAATCCAGTTCTTTTTATTGCTGACTTTTTTTTTGTATCATTACCTTCCATGAGCTGCATACAGTCATACGTACAAAAAAACTACTACATGTATAAGGCAAGTATGCATTTAATTTCAAACTCTATATGAAACACAAATGAAAACTACTTTACGAAGATTTCTGATTTTCCCCTTTTTTATGAAATAATCCATCCCATAACTCTGACACGTAAAATCTAAAATTTATAAAAATCAAAAGAGAGCTCATGTCAATATTAAAACAATTGAAGAAAGTTTCTTGCAAATAGGAGAAAGCATTTTTGAGCAATTGTTTGAAAACTTTTTTTTACATGAATAAAATCCTATTTCTCAGAATCATAAAATCCACAATTTATTCAAAAGAAAGGGAACAATCCATATATACAATTCACCAAAGTTTCATACAAATTAGGTAAAGCATTATTGAGGTAATGTCCTACATGTTGACTACGGACAGACAGACGGGCAGCGGTATACCATAATACATCCTGTAAACGGGCGTATGAAAAAAACGAGAAGATAAAGCACTTGTGAACCAAATCAGTGAACCACAACCACAGAACATCAGGTTCCTGACTGTAGACAAATGCAGTGGGTTTAAACGTTTTAATAGGTGCCAAGCTTCACCCTTACTACATACAAAAACTAGAGGCTCTCAAGAGCCTGTGTTGCTTACCTAATTCTACTTGGGATTTTGAAATAATATTAAAAAATGAAAGAAATAGTAACAGATACTTATAATGATGTTTTAAGCCTAATGTTTAGTTTCATTTCATTCAGTATTTCTATTAAAGAAGACATTTGTATGTATTTCCCATAGTGTCCCATGTTAAACCAAGTCCCAGGCTGGTGGCCATCTTTGATAATGGATCAGCTACAAAGTAACAACACTTGGTCAGCACCTCATAAGGAACAGTCATGATACATTTGGTTTCATTTCATTCAGTGGTTCTTCAAAAGAAGAAATTTGTATGTATTTCCCATAGGGTACTATGTTAAACTAAGTTCCCCACTAGCAGCCATCTTGGATAAAGGAAGGGTTACAAAGTAACAACACTTGGCCAGCAACTCATAAGGAACATTCATGCTATGTTTGGTTTCATTCCATTCCATTGTTCTTTAAAAGAAGATTTTTGTATGTTTTTCCCATAGTGTCCCATGTTAAACAAATTCCACTGCTGGCAGCCATCTTGGATAAATGAAGGGTTACAAAGTAACAACACTTGGCCAGCAACTCTTAAGGAACATTCATGCTATGTTTGGTTTCATTCCATTCCATTGTTCTTTAAAAGAAGACATTTGTATGTATTTCCCATAGTGTCCCATGTTAAACCAAGTCCCAGGCTGGTGGCCATCTTTGATAATGGATCAGCTACAAAGTAACAACACTTGGTCAACAACTCATAAGGAACAGTTATGATACATTTGGTTTCATTTCATTCAGTGGTTCTTCAAAAGAAGAAATTTGTATGTATTTCCCATAGGGTACTATGTTAAACTAAGTTCCCCACTAGCAGCCATCTTGGATAAATGAAGGGTTACAAAGTAACAACACTTGGTTAGCAACTCATAAGGAACATTCATGCTATGTTTGGTTTCATTCAATTCCGTGGTTCTTTAAAAGAAGATTTTTGTATGTTTTTCCCATAGGGTCCTATGTTAAACTAAGTTCCCCGCTGGCAGCCATCTTGGATAAGTGAGGGGTTACAAATTAACAACACTTGGCCAGCAACTCATAAGGAACATACATGCTATGTTTGGTTTCATTCCATTCCATTGTTCTTTAAAAGAAGATTTTTGTATGTTTTTCCCATAGTGTCCCATGTTAAACAAATTCCCCTGCTGGCAGCCATCTTGGATAAGTGAAGGGTTACAAAGTAACAACACTTGGCCAGCAACTCTTAAGGAACATTCATGCTATGTTTGGTTTCATTCCATTCCATTGTTCTTTAAAAGAAGATTTTTGTATGTTTTTCCCATAGTGTCCAATGTTAAACTAAGTCCTCTGCTGGCGGCCATCTTAGAAGATGGATTGGCTACAAAGTAACAACACTTGGTCAGCACCTCATAAAGAACATTCATGCCATGTTTGGTTTCATTCCATCCAGTGGTTCTCTAAAAGAAGACATGTGTATGTAATTCCCATAGGGTTCTATGTTACTAAGTCCCCTGCTGGCAGCCATCTTAGATGATGGATCAGCTACAAAGTAACAACACTTGGTCAGCACCTCATAAGGAACATTCATGCTATGTTTGGTTTCATTCCGTTCAGTGGTTCTCTAGAAGAAGTTCAAAATGTAAAAACTTTATGCCAACGACTAATGCTGGAAGCCAAGTGATGAGAGAAGCTCACTTGGCCCTTCCAACCAGGTGAGCTAAAAAGTGTATTATCAAAACATAGAAAAAGACACACTATATATAATATGAATTCAGTGGTAATGTACAAGGTGGCTGTGTCATCACATAGATCCACTTTGAATGTGTGGGATTTTTATACCAAACTTGTCCTGAGAATCATCCATATAATAACGAAATAACTATGCCAAAGTGAAATGTCAACTGTTTGTCAACTGTCTCTGGGTATAAACTGTGGAATATGACCACAATGTGGGGGTATGCCATAATACAATAATTTATTTAAGAATTGTCAATGTTAACTGGAAGAAAAACTAAGTCCATTTATAAGTAAAATACAGAAACACCGTAACAAAGTATTAACAAAATCTCTATTCTGATATTCTTTAAAATCATAGATGTCACTGACATACTGCATTATGTCCATACTGTATATTCCAATAAGAGTTATAATTCATCAGTTAATATCAAAACTAGAGGCTCTAAAGAGCCTGTGTCGCTCACCTTGGTATAAGTGAATATTAAACAAAGGAAGCAGATGGATTCATGACAAAATTGTGTTTTGTTGATGTGTTTTTAAATCTTACTTTACTAAACAGTCTTGCTGCTTACAATTATCCCTATCTTTAATGAACTTGGCCAATAGTATCAGTGGAAATGTTAATAAAAATTTACAAATTTTATGAAAATTGTTAAAAATTGACTATAAAGGACAATAACTCCTTAAGGGGTCAACTGACCATTTCGGTCATGTTGACTTATTTGTTAATCTTACTTTGCTGAACATTATTGCCGATTCACGGGCAGCAACACAACAACGGGTTGTCCGATTCATCTGAAAATTGCAGGGCAGATAGATCTTGACCCGATAAACAATTATACCCCATGTAAGATTTGCTCTAAATGCTTGCATTTTTGAGTTATAAGCCAAAAACTGCATTTTCCCCCTATGTTCTATTTTTAGCCACGGTGGCCATCTTGATTGGTTGACCGGGTCACGCCACACATTTTTTAAACTAGATACCCCAAATGATGATTGTGGTCAAGTTTGGTTTAATTTGGCCAAGTAGTTTCAGAGGAGAAGATTTGTGTAAAAGCTAACGACGACGCCGGACGACGCCACCGGACGCCAAGTGATGGGATAAGCTCACTTGGCCCTTTGGGCCAGGTGAGCTAAAAAGCAACTTGACAATTAAAAACTTTCCTTTATATGGTATTTAATGATCATGCAGAAGATTCTATCCCAGATAAGTAAATTTATTACAGTTAGCAAAAATGTTTGATACTTTAAAAGGTTTAACCCCAGAGTCAATGTAAATGTTGACTGCAAGAAACACTGCTATAAAGGTCATCTGTTAAAAGGGGAAAAGAAAAAAAAATAACTTTGCTTTAGACAACAGCACATAAATACATGTAATTAAGAAGTGTAGATCTAAATTAATTTTATGTGTATGAAGGTTTAACAAAGTCAATGATGTCACACAGAAACAATTAATCCCCTGACTTTATAAACACCATCCTGGTGATAATACAATGAGAATTTACTGCATCAAGTACTTAATTAATCCCCTGACTTTATAAACACCATCCTGGTGATATATACAATGAGAATTTACTGCATCAAGTACTTCATTAATAGATGCCACATAAAGACATCATACTGTGGTTTCATTATTATTGGTGTGGTACAAATGGTCATGTATTTCATAGGTATAGGTTAACCACAAATTCAATTGTACGAATTTCCTATAGATTTGTATGCAGAGATTGTAGAAACCATGCAGTCATAAACTAGTATCCTTGAAAATATAACTTTTCCTTATTCCATTAAAATAGATAACCACTATAATTTATAATGGTTTCTTAAGGATAGTAAATTATGTCAACGAGTGTAATTTTTTTTTTTATAAAATTCATTTTTTTTTATGATCTGGCCAATGCACAATAAAAAAGAGGTAAAGTACAACAGACACTAGATGGGAACTTCAGACCATATGACATATGTATAACAAACAAAAAATTAAGATCACAATATCCCATGCCATTGTCATCAGGCTACGTAATTATTATTATTATTATATTGATGTTTTGGGAGGTGACTTTCCTGATATGGAACTTGCGCTACGTAATTAGTGAAAGAGACCCATATTTAATGAGCTGCAACTCCTCTAAACCATATAAAATTAGGTACTGAACAGAGATGCCATGGGGTTAGGGGGTTCTAGTGTCCCTTATGTAAAAAATTTAAATTGATTTCTAATAATTGTGATCTTGACCTTAGGTTTATTGAGCTAACCAATCAATATCTCCCCACCCCCCTTTTTTCTTCTCCTAAAATATCATCATGTCTAAGTTTGGTCCTGGAGTAATCATCATCTTACTGCATGTTATAATCTATCCAAGTAAAGTGATAATTTAAAATAAAGTATTTGATTTATCATCTGGAACCAAGATTACAGATATAGTGGAGAGTAAAAAATTATACTCCATCTTCTACCAGTACTGAATAATCTATTACAACATGTAGTAGGTTTTTAATTTATAACCAATTTTTTTTCTCAAAGGGAAACTTTGTCAACAGGTATATCTATTGAGGAAGTAATATGCTAAGATTTCACGTGATTTCAATATAAGGAGATGCGGTTTGATTGCCAATAAGACAACTATCAACATACACGGATGTAAGCAATTAAAGACAACCATATAGCCACTTACAATCACAAAAATCCATACTGTATAGTCAGCTATACCAGGCCCTGGCAGAAAATCAATTGAGAAAACTTACTGCCTTATTGATAACAAACAAGTCACAAAAAAACAAATATGACAGTTATAAACCAACGACAACCCCTGAACTACAGGCTCCTTAAGAAAATAGTGGGGTTCAACATGTTTGTGAGCACTCAACCCTCCACTTACATGGAACAGTGGTGTAATAGAACAACATAAGAACAAACTTTAATATTTCAACATTTACAAATCAATTGAAAAAGGCTTAACTCATCAAATAGGTACAAAGAAAACCATGAAACAAAAACACAGACATGATGTGACAGGTTATATATCCATCCGTGATCTTTAACAACAAAATAGACACTAAGTACAGATCTGAGACTGAGAGAACTAGCAGTTACTGACAGCTAGATCAAAGCCAATTACAACTAATTTCCAAAAATCATGTATCTAAGACAAAATTATCAGTCAGTAAACATCCAACAGGTTGATTTTACAAAGTAAAGTTTCCTCTATCTATAAAAAAAAACATGGATTTGTGTTTATTTGCATATATTTTGAATGATTACAAACTTCTCCAAACATTTTGAGTATTTTGAATCCTGTGATGTCATAAATATTCATTCTAAGTTTTATGATGCAAAGATGTATCCAATTGTGTATGAAATTGCAGTGAATAAAATACAAAATTACTCAATTCAAAAATGAAAATATAATATGGTCAACTACACATGATGGAAAACATAGGTACCATGTATGAGAGCTTTATTAGCTATTTTTAAGGTATCAGATTGGTTGCATTCACAAGTTGTTATTGTCACAATACTAAACTAGAGGCTCTAAAGAGCCTGTGTCGCTCACCTTGGTATATGTGAATTAAACAAAGGAAGCAGACAGCTCATGACAAAATTGTGTTTAGGTGATTGTGATGTGTTTGTACATCTTACTTTACTGAACATTTTTGCTGCTTACAATTATTTCTATCTATAATGAACTTGTCCGTGTAGTTTCAGTGGAAAATGTTAGTAAAAATTTACAAATTTTATGAAAATTGTTAAAATTTGATTATAAAGGACAATACTTCTTAGGGGGTCAATTGACCATTTTGGTCATTTTGACTTATTTTTGAGTCTTAAATTGCTGTTCATTATTGCTGTTTACAGTTTATCTCTATCTATAATAATATTCAAGATAATAACCAAAAACAGCAAAATATCCTTAAAATTACCAATATAGGGGCAGCAACCTAACAACGAGTTGTCCGAATCATCTAAAAATTTCAGGGCAGATAGATCTTGACCAGAAAAACAATTACACCCCTTGTCAGATTTGCTCTAAATGCTTTGGTTTTTGAGTTATAAGCCAAAAACTGCATTTTACCTCTATGTTTTAATTTTAGCTGTAGCCACCATCTTGGTTGGTTTGCCCAGTCACAAAACACAATTTTCAAACTAGATACCCTAATGATGATTCTGGCTATGTTTGGTAAAATTTGGCCCAGTAGTTTCAGAGGAGAAGATTTTTGTAAAGGTTAACTAAGATTTACGAAAAATGGTCAAAAATTGACTATAAAGGGCAATTACTCCTAAAGGGGTCAACTGACCATTTTTGTCCTGTTGACTTATTTGTAAATCATACTTTGCTGAACATTTTTGCAGTTTACATTTTATCTCTATCCATAATATTATTCAAGAATATATCCAAAAACAGCAAAATTTCCTTAAAGTTACCAATTCAGTGGCAGCAACCCAACATCGGGTTTTCCCATTCATCTTAAAATTTCAGGGCAGGTAGATCTTGACCTGAAAAACAATTTTGACTAGTCAGATTTGCTCTAAATGCTTTGGTTTTTGAGTTATAAGCCAAAAACTGCATTTTACCCCTATGTTCTATTTTTAGCCATGGCGGCCATCTTGGTTGGTTGGCCAGGGTCAAAAAACACAAATTTTAATTTAGATACATCAATGATGATTGTGGCCAAGTTTTGTTTAATTTGACGCAGTAGTTTCAGAGAAGAAGATTTTTGTAAAAGATCATGGAGATTTAAGAAAAATGGTTAAAAATTGACTATAAAGGGCAATAACTCCTAAAGGGGTCAACTGACCATTTTGGTTATGTTGACTTATTTGTTAATCTTACTTTACTGAACATTATTGCTGTTTACAGTTTATCTCCATCTATAATAATATTCAAGATAATAACCAAAAACAGTAAAATTTCCTTAAAATTACCAATTTAGGGGCAGCAACCCAACAATGGGTTGTCTGATTCATCTGAAAATTTCAGGGCAGATAGATCTCGACCTGATAAACAATTTTATCGCAGGTCAGATTTGCTCTAAATGCTTTGGTTTTTGAGTTATAAGCCAAAAACTGCATTTTACCCCTATGTTCTATTTTGAGCCATGGCGGCCATCTTGGTTGGTTGGCCAGGTCAAAAAACACAAATTTTAAACTAGATACATCAATGATGATTGTGGCCAAGTTTGGTTTAATTTGGCCCAGTAGTTTCAGAGGAGAAGATTTTTGTAAAAGTTAACAACGACGGACGACGACAGACGCCGGACGCCAAGTGATGTCAGAGAAAAGCTCACTTGGCCTTTTAGGCCAGGTGAGCTAAAACTAGAGGCTCTAAAGAGCCTGTGACGCTCACCTTGGTCTATGTTAATATCAAACATTGTACACATATGGATTCATGACAAAATTGTGTTTTGGTGATGGTGATGTGTTTGTAGATATTACTTTACTAAACTTGTTTGCTGCTTACAATTACCACTATCTATAACAGTAGTCGCTCTGTGGAAAATGTTAGTGAAAATCTACAAATTTTGTGAAATTGTTAAAAATTTACTATGAAGCGCAATAACTCCTTAGGGGGTCAATTGACTATTTTGGTCATGTTGACTTATTTTTAGTTCCTACTTTGCTGTACATTATTGCTGTTTACAGTTTATCTCTGTCTATAATAATATTCAAGATAATAACAAAAAAACAGCAAAATTACCAATTCAGGGGCAGCAACCTAACAACTGATGATCCAATTCATCTGAAAATTCCAGGGCAGATAGATTTTGACCTGATCAACAATTTCACTTCCTGTCATATTTGCTCTAAATGCTTTGGTTTTTGAGTTATAAGCCAAAAACTGCATTTTACCCCTATGTTCTATTTTTAGCCATGGCGGTCATCTTGGGTGGTTGGCCGGGCCACTGGACACAATTTTTAAACTAGTAACCCCAATGATAATTGTGGCCAAGTTTGATTAAATTTGGCCCAGTAGTTTCAGAGGAGAAGATTTTTGTAAAAGTTTACGCCGTACGCAGGACGACGACGACGGACGCCAAGTGATGAGAAAAGCTCACTTGGCCCTTTGGGCCAGGTGTGCTAAAACTAGTCAAAGTACCATAAAAATTATCAAACAAGGAAGATATTGATTGGTTATTTGTTGCATAACATCCAGTGGCAACTATTTCATGTCTGTTCATGACCATCCAGTAAAAGACAAAGCAACATGCCTACTCTATCAATTCCTTCCTATATTCATGGTAGAATCTGAGAAATAGAGGAGAAAAAAATCCAATAGACTTTATAGACAACAAAGGTAATCTAGTCTGATAAAAACTAGCCTAAAGAATAACATATAGGTTATAATGAAGTCATAAATAGTCAGTCAGTGAAGGCATGGTCCACGTCACTCCAGTAATTTTAGATACTTACAATTTCCCCAGATAAAGGTCAAGGCTTTTGCTACAACTTCATTCTGTAATATAATCCAAGGTCAAAGGACAAAAAGTCAGTAGATGTGTTGGGTAAAAGTAGATATTTTGCCAGATCCCTCCTAAAGCTACTCAATGTTACTTTAACAGGCAAATAGTGTGGCACTTTTCAAATACAATGGATTTAATTTTTTAGTCTCCATTCTGACTGCATTTAATTATACATCCCCTTCAATACCCACTGGCCATCGGGTTCTAAATTCCCTGTATATCATATACATCCCCTTCAATACCCACTGGCCATCGGGTTCTAAATTCCCTGTATATCATATACATCCCCTTCAATACCCACTGGCCATCGGGTTCTAAATTCCCTGTATATCATATACATCCCCTTCAATACCCACTGGCCATCGGGTTCTAAATTCCCTGTATATCATATACATCCCCTTCAATACCCACTGGCCATCGGGTTCTAAATTCCCTGTATATCATATACATCCCCTTCAATACCCACTGGCCATCGGGTTCTAAATTCCCTGTATATCATATACATCCCCTTCAATACCCACTGGCCATCGGGTTCTAAATTCCCTGTATATCATATACATAACTTAGTAATGATTGGTTAAATATTGTAGCTGATGACAACAGACCTTTTCTAATCCTAAAACATTTAAATTGGCTGACTTTAAGGGCATACGATACATCGGATACAGTTACAGGGGAGGTAATGACGTTGCTAACGTAAATTGATATTTTTGCGAAGTCAAACTATGACTTATCGCAAAGAGATTCAGTTTTCAACTGATTTTTATCATTCAAACTTATCTAATTTGAAAATGAGTTCATGAATCCCTCTTTTTTAAAATGCCATCTGGTTTTATTATGCAAGAAGATTATGTGTGCCAATTTTCATGACAACGTAAATAGCGCAATTTTTTAAAATTTGATAAATATACAGAAAAACATTATGTTTTTTCTACGTTCATGAACATTTGATAGATTTGACTTATTTCTGAATAAAAAATGTATAAATTTTGAAGATACTTATAAAATACAGAAATAACAAATTGTTTAAAAAAAACAATTTGTGTTTTTCCTTTAAAACAAAAAAGTTATGTCTTTCTTTTGAAAATGATAATACGGCCACAAATCTGAATTTTGAACAAATATACAAAATTTTGACCTCATTTTACTCAAAAAGGGCTATTGGTACTTTACGGAACGGAACGGAACGGAACGGAACAGAATTTCATTTAAGGTATCCAAAGGGGGCATTTATCAAAATTTCGAAAAATCTTTAAAACAAAACAAACTTTAAAATTTCTATGTTTTACGGTTTTCCATATACAAATAACACAAATGTATACTTAAGCTCATCTTCACAGGTGAAATGTGCAATAATGTATAATATCGGGAACTATTCTGTAAATGAATATGTCGGATTGTCCTGATAAATTATCATGAAATTAACGCATTTGCAAGTCATGCA
Source organism: Mytilus trossulus (assembly GCF_036588685.1). Lineage (NCBI taxonomy): Eukaryota > Metazoa > Mollusca > Bivalvia > Mytilida > Mytilidae > Mytilus > Mytilus trossulus. The sequence goes on from NC_086374.1 coordinate 3,041,805, forward strand.
TTATGATATCTAGACTGACCTCACGTTGTCCTTTCCGACGATGATTAGAAACATTGGTTCTGATTTTAACTTTTTAAATTTATTATTCCGTTCCGTTCCGTTCCGCAAAGTACCAATTGCTCTGAGGAATTGGTATTTAACGGAATCGAACGGAAACAGACATCTTTAATGTAATTAAATCAGTATGATAAAAAAAATTGTCTGACACCCCTTTTTGCACGAGAAATAAGTGTTTTAGATAGCATTCCCGACCAGATAAATAATTAAGAATTTAAAACAAAGGCAGCTTAGACAAAAAGTCTTACTCCTTCCATTGGTAATTATATTTTTTAAAAGAGGCCTTCCACCTCTCGTGCCGACAAGAATTAGAAACAGTAATCAAGTTGAATCTGATTTAAACTTTTTAATTTATTATTCCGTTCCGTTCCGTTCCGCAAAGTACCAATTGCTCTGAGGAATTGGTATTTAACGGAATCGAACGGAACCAGACATTTATAATGTAATAAAAGCAGTATGATGAAAAAAATGTGTCTGACACCCCTTTTTGCAGAAGAAATAAGTGTTTTAGATAGCATTCCCGACCTGATAAATAATTAAGAATTTAAAACAAAGGCAGCTTAGACAAAAACAAAAAATCTTACTCCTTCCATTGGTAATTATATTTTTTAAAAGAGGCCTTCCACCTCTCGTGCCGACGAGGGTTAGAAACAGTAATCAAGTTGAATCTGATTTAAACTTTTTAATTTATTATTCCGTTCCGTTCCGTTCCGCAAAGTACCAATTGCTCTGAGGAATTGGTATTTAACGGAATCGAACGGAACCAGACATTTATAATGTAATAAAAGCAGTATGATAAAAAAAATGTGTCTGACACCCCTTTTTGCAGAAGAAATAAGTGTTTTAGATAGCATTCCCGACCAGATAAATAATTAAGAATTTAAAACAAAGGCAGCTTAGACAAAAACAAAAAATCTTACTCCTTCCATTGGTAATTATATTTTTTAAAAGAGGCCTTCCACCTCTCGTGCCGACGAGAATTAGAAACAGTAATCAAGTTGAATCTGATTTAAACTTTTTAATTTATTATTCCGTTCCGTTCCGTTCCGCAAAGAACCAATTGCTCTGAGGGATTGGTATTTAACGGAATTGAACGGAAACAGACATCTATAATGTAATAAAAGCAGTATGATAAAAAAATTGTCTGACACCTCTTTTTGCATGAGTGGTATGTGTTTTAGATAGCATTTTCGACTTGATCAATAATAAAAAATTTAACACAAAGGCAGGTTACACAAAAAGTCTTTCTCCTTCCATCGGTAATTATATTTTTTAAAAGAGGCCTTCCACCTCTCGTTCCGACGATGATTAGAAACAGTAATCAAGTTGAATCTGATTTAAACTTTTTAATTTATTATTCCGTTCCGTTCCGTTCCGCAAAGTACCAATTGCTCTGAGGAATTGGTATTTAACGGAATCGAACGGAAACAGACATTTACAAATGTAATAAAATCAGTATGATAAAAAAAGGCTGACACTTCTTTTTTTGAATGAGTGGTAATTGTTTTATATAGCATTCTCGACCTGATCATTAATAAATAATTTAACACAAATGCAGGTTACCCAAAATCCATCCATTCCTTATTATATTTTAAAATTTTCGGGAAAAAAAATGATGAAATGGGCAAAAAAATGTTGTCGTTAATTATTAAAGTTCGGAATGAGTTGCTACATTTGTATGTCTAAAGTAATGTTGATCATCTTGGAATTCATTTGAATGTAAGTTTTAAATTGTGCTAATGAATATCATGCATGTGTATTTAAGTTAAAAAAAAAATGAAAAAAAATGTCTTGAATAAAAACAAAGCTCTCGTCAATTATACCCGGCGTCATTACAGTGGTTACAAATGAAAATATCAAAATCAACCTTTTATTAAATTAGAAGTAACCAACTTTGACAATATACAGTGCGAATGACATAAGCTTTTGATGTAGAAATACAAGTGTACTTAAACTATGACAGTGTCAATTTTTTAATTACTTTAACGGTTATTGGGTTCGGGATTGTGTACTTGTTTTTATGTTGTTCGTTCTATAAATAAAGTTTGAGTACTGCAGACGTCTTTTTGTCACAGCCAAGCTTTTTGTAGATCTCTGCTATTTGTGGTGCCAAATAGGAGCCACGTTGCTTGAGAAATGTTTCAGGCATCACACTGGTGTCAGAAGTGTCGACTATTGTGAATTTATTCGACTGAGAAGTTTGGAAATTCATCGGAAAGTTGCCAGTTTTGAAAACCACGTGAGTCGACGATTGGGCGATCCAGAAGCGGATCCCCGTCAATCACAACCCAAACATAATTATTCCGGTGAGATCGTATGATTTTTATACTTTAAATACTGAAAATTGTTTTAATTTTACAAAAAATTTAGCTGACGAAAATTTGCATTTGAAAAAAAATAATTCCGGTGGCTCCGACCTCGTCACCAAATTACCGGACATACAAAAACATTTTTATTTTTTATTTCTTATTTTATTTTAGTCAAGATATGCATTTTGTATCATAATAATTTGCATATTTTTAGACTGTTTCATGTAATACGTGTTTTTTAAGTATTACAGATCGAATTTAGAAAATAAAGGACTTATGAGTAAAACTGTTCTACACAACTATCTCAGGTCTATTCCACTCGTCATCACACAACAGACAAAATATTAATTTTCACCTGCTAAGAGACGGGCTTCATCATAAAAGAATATGGGCACAAAAGTGGTTTAGAAGATTACCACTTGACATATGCCAAGAGTATTGGTTAGATAGGGAATCATTTTCAGTACACGTCGATCCACAGGATTGAAAATAACAATCTTTTATAAATTGCAATTTAATAATAAACATGACTGACGATACAGTAGTAGAGACGGGTTCTGATCGAAAAGTCAGCGAAGATTCCCCGCCAAATGGTGATCAGTTGGGCATAAAAATGCTTAACGTGTTAGAAAGAATGGGGAACGACATGGGAACCTTGGCTGACACCATGACATATGTTTAGAAAACAGGATGAGGTTTCTGCCAATACAATGCAGCTACTCTACCAACAAAGTAGAAGTATAGAAGAATTGAACAATACGTTTTTGCAGAACCGGGAGACATCGAAATCCGACATTAAGAGCACAGGAACTAATACTTCCGGTTACACAGTTGACGATTTTTCTGGGTCTTCTATTTGTCCAAAGTATGGATTATATGATGGAAATAATGAACACCTAGACCCTAAGTTAGGCGAAAACAAACCAGTTGACAGTTTTCAGGCTGGCCAAGAGAACAGTCACAGACAATCTCTGTTCGGTCAAGATAGCAAGCCGAAATCGGTTTTACGGTTCGGTCGTGGGAACAGTCCCAGACCACCTTCATTTAGTTTAGATAATCAACCAATAGGATATTTGCAGTTCGGTCGAGGGAACAGTCCCAGGCCATCGTCCCAGAATACAGATGATGACATACAGACCGGAAGTTTGCAGTTTGGTCGCGGGAACAGTCCCAGACCAAATGCAAATTCACACACACCATTGTCATCAACACAAAGGGATACAACACAGAATTTAGATGATGACAGACAGAACGGGAGTTTGCAGTTTGGTCGCGGGAACAGTCCCAGACTAAATGCTAATTCACACACACCATTGTCATCAACACCAAGGGATACCACAACACTCCCCCGTTTAAACCGTTGTTAAGCACTATAGAAAGATGGGAGTCTAGGTCGAGTTCTATGAACACAAATAATAGACAAGATTTGATTAGAAACATACAACCTTCGTTTTCTAGTGATATTGAAGCTATGCACAGTAGTAACAATACACAGCAGACAAGACAAAAAGTACCAAATAGTGACGTTCCCCACCAAAAACTTCCAACATTCGACGGGAAGGATGATTATGAGGGGTTTATTATCCCATTCAACAGGGAAGCTAGGAGAAACGAATGGAAAGAGGAGGAAAATTTAGATAGGTTCATTGAATGCCTGCGAGGACAGGCGAGTAAATTTATGACCGCAATTCCTCGACAGGAAAGAGATACTTTTGAATCCAATTCGCGTCACATGGAAAACAGGTTCAACCGAAAAGAGCGGAACACTTTTTGAAGGGCCACAAGAACGCCAAAATAGCATATGAAGCTTTAAACCACCAACCTAAGACTGTATCTTCAGCACTAGATATTGTTGTACAACTACAACACAATTATCATGCTACGTTGGGCAGGGATGTTGATTATAATACAAAACAAAGGACCAGACGCGTTACGTGGAAAGATGAAGAGGAAAAGAGAACTGACCAATATGAAGGGATGGACAGCGTTAGGCAGTTGGTAAATTCATTTCGGAAACTAGATAATCAAACATTACAGAATGAAATCAAAGCACTAAGAGATCTTTTAGAAAGGGCCATGCTGCATGATTCAAAACCAGCTACCTTGACAGCACAGTCAACGGGATGTTATTTTTGTGGCGATAAAAGCCATTTCAAACGTGATTGTCCAAAAAGATCACGATCCTCCAGCCCTATGAGAAGACAAGATACTGGTGCTGATTGTGAAAGGAGATATATTATCAAATTGGCAGAGGACAAGATTTACTCATTCCAATTCAAGCCAATGGCAATAAGGTCGATGCTATTGTTGATACAGGAGCAGATGTAACGGTACTTTCAAGATCCTTTGCAAATTGTATTGGTTTGAGCGGTACTACCGGTATAAAAGCTTGCTTATTGAATGCAGAAAATGGGAAAGAAATGGAGGCTGACATAAATATTGTTGCAAAGCTTCAACTGGGTAAAAAGGAGATAATTTGGAAAGTATGCATTGCCCCCATAAGAGATGATATTTTGATTGGAATTTGAAAGAAGTAGATGGTATCATAATGGCCAAATAAGGTGATCTGCTGATAAATAATGAGCTGATACCAGGACGGTATCGAACAGAAAATGATTGCCAAATATCAAGAGTGACGGCTGAAATGGAACCCACTTTAGATACTTTAAAGCCCATGGACGAGACAGATGTATATGGAGGAGTTGAAAGTCTAAAAGAAAGTATTGTTGATGTTTTAGACCCAGCTTCCTTACAAGACAATAACAACACTGGGTCGGTTTTAGTGGAAACTCGCCTACAGGATAATCTTGAAAAAGATAATGTTTCAGACATGGACGAGGTAAGTGCGATTGGTTCAAATGTGCCACATGAGCCGAGGACACAGGCTTCAGACTCAGGTGGGTTTGAGAACAAGAATATTAAGCTATCGCAAGAATTTGTTGTCGAAATTTCAGATGCTTATGATGTGGCTAACGACGATAAATCTGATAGTTCAAAGAAAGAGAATTCACTATTTGAAGACTATATCATATGTTCATTAGAACAGACGATACAAAGTTTAGATTCGGGCAAGAATTCAACCAAACAAGATGATGAATCAGAACAGAAGGAGATTATATCACGTGATTCGGGGACACTGAGTCCAGTCTCAAGTGGTAGTAAGACCCATGCAAACGTAACCAAGAAGATAGGGTCTCTCAATGATGCCTTAAATCCAAAGATTTCACCCAAGATGGATGACAGTTCAGATTCCAGTGAGTCGAGGACACAGGCTCCAGACTTACCTGGGAATCATCAGATGACAAAAGTAAAGCACCCACCTAAAATCAGTCGATATGGACGCAAAATAAACCAACCCTTACGTTTCTCAGATTGACAAAAACATTTGTGCCAAAAAATAAGAGATATTCCAATTGAGAACTGTCTGTTTATAAAGAAAAGGGGGGATAGTGTAACGGTTATTAGGTTCGGGATTGTGTACTTGTTTTTATGTTGTTCGTTCTATAAATAAAGTTTGAGTACTGCAGACGTCTCTTTGTCACAGCCAAGCTTTTTGTAGATCTCTGCTATTTGTGGTGCCAAATAGGACCCACGTTGCTTGAGAAGTGTTTCAGGCATCACATTACATTGTGTTAAACTCGCACGTCAATCTTTTGTCTGTCAAGTTTTGATCACTGTTTCTAATCATCTTCGGAAGGCCCCTTTTTTAATTTATAATTACCAATGGAAGTAGAAAGACCTTTTGTATAACCTGTCTTTGTGTTATTTTTTTATACGTCCGTCAATTTTGACGGGAAGTATTATGGTATACAAATGTCCAGTGTCCGTCCGTCCGCCCGTCTGTCCGTCTGTCCGGTGTAAACATGTCGCACCGTAACTTGAGAACGACTTATCCAAATTTCATGAAACTTAACATAGTTGTTTCTTATGATAGTCAAATGATCTGTATACTCTTTTGTGAAAATAAGATTACAACTTTTTGAGTTACGGCACTTTGTAACTAAAACAGGGGTGTGTGTTTTTCACATGTCGCACCGTATCTCAAAAACAATTCTTGATTATGGCTTTAAACTTTAAATACTTCTTAGTTATATTAATCTTAATATCTGTATATTTTTTGGTGATGATTCAAAATTTAATTTTTGAGTTATTGAGTATTTTGTAAAAAAGGGGGAGGGTTTTTTGTGAAAATAAGATTACAACTTTTTGAGTTACGGCACTTTGTAACTAAAACAGGGGTGTGTTTTTTTCACATGTCGCACCATATCTCAAAAACGATTTATGATTATTACTTAAAACTTTACACATGTCTTTGTTATATTAATCTTAAGATCTGTATACGTTTTGGTGATGATTCAAAATTTCATTTTTGAGTTATTGAGTATTTTGTAAAAAAAAAGGGGGGGTTTACATGTCGCACCATATCAAAAAAACGATTTATGATTATTGCTTAAAACTTTACACATGTCTTTGTTATATAAATCTTAAGATCTGTATACGTTTTGGTGATGATTCAAAATTTCATTTTTGAGTTATTGAGTGTAAAAAAAAAGGGGGGGGGGGGGGGGGTACATGTCGCACCATATCTCAAAAACGATTTATGATTATTGCTTAAAACTTTACACACTTCTTTATATTAATCTAAAGATCTGTATACTTTTTGGTGATGATTCATTTTTATATTTTCGAGTTATTGAGTTTTTTGTAAAAAAAGAGGTTTTTTTTCACATGTTGCTTAAAACTTAACAGGCTAATGTTGCGTCGGGTTTCCAAATACATCTTGTACAATGATGAATCTTCCTATTGAGCGGGAATAAGGAAGGAGTCAGGATATACTAAGCATGACATCCTGTACAACCCTGTGTTATTCAAAAAAGATTTATGTTTTTTCACAAGACGACGGGCGTATCATGTGCTCATGGCGCAGCTGTTTATTTAAATATTGATCAAGTCGAAATGCTATCTAAAACACTTACCACTCATTCAAAAAAGAAGGGTCTGACTTGTTTTTATCATACTGCTTTTATTACATTATAGATGTCTGTTTCCGTTCAATTCCGTTAAATACCAATCCCTCAGAGCAATTGGTACTTTGCGGAACGGAACGGAACGGAATAATAAATTAAAAAGTTTAAATCAGATTCAACTTGATCACTGTTTCTAATCCTCGTCGGAACGAGAGGTGGAAGGCCTCTTTTAAAAAATATAATTACCAATGGAAGAAGTAAGACTTTTTGTCTATCCGGCCTTTATGTTAAATTCTTAATTATTTATCTGGTCGGGAATGCTATCTAAAACACTTATTTCTTCTGCAAAAAGGGGTGTCAGACACATTATTTTTATCATACTGCTTTTATTACATTATAAATGTCTGGTTCCGTTCGATTCCGTTAAATACCAATTCCTCAGAGCAATTGGTACTTTGCGGAACGGAACGGAATAATAAATTAAAAAGTTTAAATCAGATTCAACTTGATTACTGTTTCTAATCCTCGTTGGCACGAGAGGTGGAAGGCCTCTTTTGAAAAATATAATTACCAATGGAAGGAGTAAGATTTTTTGTTTTTGTCTAAGCTACCTTTGTTTTAAATTCTTAATTATTTATCTGGTCGGGAATGCTATCTAAAACACTTATTTCTTCTGCAAAAAGGGGTGTCAGACACATTTTTTTTTTATCATACTGCTTTTATTACATTATAAATGTCTGGTTCCGTTCGATTCCGTTAAATACCAATTCCTCAGAGCAATTGGTACTTTGCGGAACGGAACGGAACGGAATAATAAATTAAAAAGTTTAAATCAGATTCAACTTGATCACTGTTTCTAATCCTCGTCGGAACGAAAGGTGGAAGGCCTCTTTTAAAAAATATAATTACCAATGGAAGAAGTAAGACTTTTTGTCTATCCGGCCTTAGTGTTAAATTCTTAATTATTTATCTGGTCGGGAATGCTATCTAAAACACTTATTTCTTCTGCAAAAAGGGGTGTCAGACACATTATTTTTATCATACTGCTTTTATTACATTATAAATGTCTGGTTCCGTTGGATTCCGTTAAATACCAATTCCTCAGAGTAATTGGTACTTTGCGGAACGGAACGGAACGGAATAATAAATTAAAAAGTTTAAATCAGATTCAACTTGATTACTGTTTCTAATCCTCGTTGGCACGAGAGGTGGAAGGCCTCTTTTGAAAAATATAATTACCAATGGAAGGAGTAAGATTTTTTGTTTTTGTCTAAGCTACCTTTGTTTTAAATTCTTAATTATTTATCTGGTCGGGAATGCTATCTAAAACACTTATTTCTTCTGCAAAAAGGGGTGTCAGACACATTTTTTTTTTATCATACTGCTTTTATTACATTATAAATGTCTGGTTCCGTTCGATTCCGTTAAATACCAATTCCTCAGAGCAATTGGTACTTTGCGGAACGGAACGGAACGGAATAATAAATTAAAAAGTTTAAATCAGATTCAACTTGATCACTGTTTCTAATCCTCGTCGGAACGAAAGGTGGAAGGCCTCTTTTAAAAAATATAATTACCAATGGAAGAAGTAAGACTTTTTGTCTATCCGGCCTTTGTGTTAAATTCTTAATTATTTATCTGGTCGGGAATGCTATCTAAAACACTTATTTCTTCTGCAAAAAGGGGTGTCAGACACATTTTTTTTATCATACTGCTTTTATTACATTATAAATGTCTGGTTCCGTTCGATTCCGTTAAATACCAATTCCTCAGAGCAATTGGTACTTTGCGGAACGGAACGGAACGGAATAATAAATTAAAAAGTTTAAATCAGATTCAACTTGATTACTGTTTCTAACCCTCGTCGGCACGAGAGGTGGAAGGCCTCTTTTAAAAAATATAATTACCAATGGAAGGAGTAAGATTTTTTGTTTTTGTCTAAGCTGCCTTTGTTTTAAATTCTTAATTATTTATCTGGTCGGGAATGCTATCTAAAACACTTATTTCTTCTGCAAAAAGGGGTGTCAGACACATTTTTTTCATCATACTGCTTTTATTACATTATAAATGTCTGGTTCCGTTCGATTCCGTTAAATACCAATTCCTCAGAGCAATTGGTACTTTGCGGAACGGAACGGAACGGAATAATAAATTAAAAAGTTTAAATCATATTCAACTTGATCACTGTTTCTAATCCTCGTCGGAACGAAAGGTGGAAGGCCTCTTTTAAAAAATATAATTACCAATGGAAGAAGTAAGACTTTTTGTCTATCCGGCCTTTCTGTTAAATTCTTAATTATTTATCTGGTCGGGAATGCTATCTAAAACACGTATTTCTTCTGCAAAAAGGGGTGTCAGACACATTTTTTTTTATCATACTGCTTTTATTACATTATAAATGTCTGGATCCGTTCGATTCCGTTAAATACCAATTCCTCAGAGCAATTGGTACTTTGCGGAACAGAACGGAACGGAATAATAAATTAAAAAGTTTAAATCAGATTCAACTTGATTACTGTTTCTAATCCTCGTCGGCACGAGAGGTGGAAGGCCTCTTTTGAAAAATACAATTACCAATGGAAGGAGTAAGATTTTTTGTTTTTGTCTAAGCTGCCTTTGTTTTAAATTCTTAATTATTTATCTGGTCGGGAATGCCATCTAAAACACTTATTTCTTCTGCAAAAAGGGGTGTCAGACACATTTTTTTCATCATACTGCTTTTATTACATTATAAATGTCTGGTTCCGTTCGATTCCGTTAAATACCAATTCCTCAGAGCAATTGGTACTTTGCGGAACGGAACGGAACGGAATAATAAATTAAAAAGTTTAAATCAGATTCAACTTGATTACTGTTTCTAACCCTCGTCGGCACGAGAGGTGGAAGGCCTCTTTTAAAAAATATAATTACCAATGGAAGGAGTAAGACTTTTTGTCTAAGCTGCCTTTGTTTTAAATTCTTAATTATTTATCAGGTCGGGAATGCTATCTAAAACACTTATTTCTCGTGCAAAAAGGGGTGTCAGACACATTTTTTTTCATCATACTGCTTTTATTACTTTTTATATGTCTGTTTTCGTTCGATTCCGTTAAATACCAATTCCTCAGAGCAATTGGTACTTTGCGGAACGGAACGGAACGGAATAATAAATTAAAAAAATTAAATCAGATTCAACTTGATCACTGTTTCTAATCCTCGTCGGAACGAAAGGTGGAAGGCCTCTTTTAAAAAATATAATTACCAATGGAAGAAGTAAGACTTTTTGTCTATCCGGCCTTTGTGTTAAATTCTTAATTATTTATCTGGTCGGGAATGCTATCTAAAACACTTATTTCTTCTGCAAAAAGGGGTGTCAGACACATTTTTTTCATCATACTGCTTTTATTACATTATAAATGTCTGGTTCCGTTCGATTCCGTTAAATACCAATTCCTCAGAGCAATTGGTACTTTGCGGAACGGAACGGAACGGAATAATAAATTAAAAAGTTTAAATCAGATTCAACTTGATTACTGTTTCTAATCCTCGTCGGCACGAGAGGTGGAAGGCCTCTTTTGAAAAATACAATTACCAATGGAAGGAGTAAGATTTTTTGTTTTTGTCTAAGCTGCCTTTGTTTTAAATTCTTAATTATTTATCTGGTCGGGAATGCCATCTAAAACACTTATTTCTTCTGCAAAAAGGGGTGTCAGACACATTTTTTTCATCATACTGCTTTTATTACATTATAAATGTCTGGTTCCGTTCGATTCCGTTAAATACCAATTCCTCAGAGCAATTGGTACTTTGCGGAACGGAACGGAATAATAAATTAAAAAGTTTAAATCAGATTCAACTTGATTACTGTTTCTAACCCTCGTCGGCACGAGAGGTGGAAGGCCTCTTTTAAAAAATATAATTACCAATGGAAGGAGTAAGACTTTTTGTCTAAGCTGCCTTTGTTTTAAATTCTTAATTATTTATCAGGTCGGGAATGCTATCTAAAACACTTATTTCTCGTGCAAAAAGGGGTGTCAGACACATTTTTTTTCATCATACTGCTTTTATTACTTTATATATGTCTGTTTCCGTTCGATTCCGTTAAATACCAATTCCTCAGAGCAATTGGTACTTTGCGGAACGGAACGGAACGGAATAATAAATTAAAAAAATTAAATCAGATTCAACTTGATCACTGTCTCTAATCATCGTCGGAACGGGCTGTTGTAGGCCTCTTTTTTAAAATATAATTACCGATGGAAGGAGAAAGACTTTTTGTGTAACCTGCCTTTGTGTTAAAATTTTTATTGATCAAGTCGAAAATGCTATCTAAAACACATACCACTTATGCAAAAAGAGGTGTCAGACAATTTTTTTTTATCATACTGCTTTAATTACATTAAAGATGTCTGTTTCCGTTCGATTCCGTTAAATACCAATTCCTCAGAGCAATTGGTACTTTGCGGAACGGAACGGAACGGAATAATAAATTTAAAAAGTTAAAATCAGAACCAATGTTTCTAATCATTGTCGGAAAGGACGACGTGAGGTCAGTCTAGATATCATAATGCATGACTTGCAAATGCGTTAATTTCATGATAATTTATCAGGACAATCCGACATATTCATTTACAGAATAGTTCCCGATGTTATACATTATTGCACATTTCACCTGTGAAGATGAGATTAAGTATACATTTGTGTTATTTGTATATGGAAAACCGTAAAACACAGAAATTTTAAAGTTTGTTTTGTTTTAAAGATTTTTCGAAATTTTGATAAATGCCCCCTTTGGATACCTTAAATGAAATTCTGTTCCGTTCCGTTCCGTTCCGTTCCGTTCCGTTCCGTTCCGTTCCGTAAAGTACCAATAGCCCTCAAAAAGCAGGATATGAAGGTATATTTTTTATTATATATTTAATTTAATCAGGTAAAAAATAGTCTATATGGAAATTTTTATCAAACTGTAAATATGGGATCAAAACTGTATTGTATGCCCTTAAGGAGGCTCGCGGGTATAAGATTTTCAGAAACAAAATAAACATTTATTTTTCAATATAAATTTTATAAATTACCTTTAGTAGTTTTGACTTTAACACTTGGTACAAAAATTATTCCGAAAAATCTATTCGTTTTGGCCCCAGGTGACTTTTAAAATGTAGATATCATTGAAAAAGCTCCAAATTATCTCCCTTTGGTGTAAAAATGCCGTTTTTTGGCCTCAAAATTGAAATAACTTTTTTAACTCATCGGTGACCTATACTTTTTATTGTCGTTTTCGAATACGCTGTACAAAAACTAAATAATTGTACAATTTAAGCGATTTCTGTAATTTAGTTCCTTTTTAATTTCGATATTACTGCTTTTTCTCCTATTAGTTCAACAGAAAAAAAGGACATTAACAAAAATGTATGTTTCTTTCAAAGGCAGATTGTGAGCGTAAATGAACGGTGACCCCATTTTTTTATTTCATTTTTCTACTAAGCATAAGATAAAGTTCATTTATAGAAAAATATATCAAAATCTTATATTAAATTAAAAAAATGATTTAGACCCTAGAGCCCCCTTAAGGACTATACTGTACGGATTTTGCTCATTTTTGAAGGGTGTATAGTGAACTCTAATAGCTGTTTACAACCATATCTTTTGGTTGCTATTAAATAATTGTCTCTGTGCATTCATACTGCATTTCTCTACTTCCATATTAAGCTTGTTTTGACCTCTGGAATGCGAACAAGAGATAAAGGTCTTAGATGACAAGGTCTCACCAAAACAATCTCCATATATTCAAATTTGGTTATTTTAGGCAATAGATATGTATACAGCTAGTAGAAAATTATTCCAAAAAAAATCCTGGCAGACCAAAGATTTGTCTTTCATGACATCTTGTAGCAAAAATAAAAGTTGGAGTTGGAGGAGTTTGTCAGTGATCGCATTGTTATAGACAGATTTAAATAAAGTTTAAATGTCATTCTATATGCATTTTCATTCATAATGAATTTATAATTTAATAGATATACAAACAATAAACTAACGTTTACAAACAAAATTTCTTTGTCTTTGTATAGTAGATGTATAATATATTAGTTTTAATGAGATGTCCTAAAGAGATGAAAATAGTTCTTTTTGACAAATGAGCCCAATCAAATGTCTGTATAAGGTTTTATGGTCCTATGAAATACTAATGAAACCATAATGATAATTATTCATTAATGATTTTACAAACCAGAATACTTTTGCACTGGTGAACCTCTATCTAATGTGATGTTAATGTGATTGACATTTAGTTAAGGTGGGGTGACATTTTTTTTTTCAATCTACATAATTCAAAGCTATAAAATTGTTTGTATTTGTAATTAGGCTTTTGATAGTATCAGATACCATCGTTTAGTTTTGAAGTATTCTTCAAGCAATACAAAATGTATAATGATTAAGACTGATATTATTGTAAAACTGCAGAAACTGAGTAAAAAGTATCTTTTTAAAATTGTGTCTTTTACATTTAGATATATCTGCAACTCAAAATTATATTTGCCCATCATATGGTCCATTTCAGCATGTTTATGAAATCAGAACTGGATTCTTTCTGCACTACATACTTACTCCAGATTGTATTTTCTTAATTATTTGTTTATCAGAACCATAATGACACAACCTAGCTTCAACCGCTTAAATAATATTACTTTTTATGCAATTTCAGAAGCCTTATATTGTCTCTTATACTAATTTCTCCATTTAGTATGTTATACACGTAAATAATTGTACATTTTTTTGGAGAAGAATATGAAAGGATTGGAATTGTGAAATATACTTATAACCAGGGCATACTAATGTTTTCAGTAAATTAAGTTTACAATGAGAAATTGTTTATCAATGGCATTACATGTTTCAATATCATTTAATGGAGATGTAAATTGCCAAATCTAAATTGTAAAAAATTCAAATTTAAATTAATATACTAAGCCCAAATGTGGTCTATTATTAGATTAAGCAAAGTCATGTGAGGTTTTCTTAAATCACACAATAGCTACAGGCTTTACTTTTGTGGCAGAATAAATTTGCTTTTACATCTTAGAAAAAATTGCAATATTTTACACCTGTATGAACTTAATTCATGCACTGTGATGAAAAATGAGGTCCATTATCTCCTGAGAACAGTAATATAGATAATGTGGATGTATCGTGTTGACATTAATAACAACAATATCACAAACACATCCCGGAATAGACCTTTTAATGGGGGAAGGTTATGTTAACTACTGTAAATAACAAATTAAGGCAATGTTTTTATTATTGTGAAAAAAACAACAGGGCTATAATCACCATTATTTTAACTCACATTTAGAAATTTTTTTATATGAACTAAACAGGATATTTCTCAATATCGCAAAAAAAAAATGCATTTTAGTCTTAAACAAAATTGCAATAAGAAATGCAGACAATAATTTAGAGTATGTGTATTTACATTTGTTGGGTTTTTTTTCAAATGAATATGTGCTGGAATTGTTTCAACATTGATTTAACTGGATACCCTACATTTATCATGCTTTTCAATAAATAAGTATGGTCAAATCGCTAAAGGAAAGCCCTCTGACATTATTGAAAACAATCTTCTGTATTGACATTAATATCTTATTGTAAATTAGATATTTGTAATACTAATAATCAAATGTTATGATAATATGTTATATTTCATTAGTGAAATCTTGAATAATGTTATATAAACTGATACTGATAACTATTATAGCATTGATCATCTTTATAATCTTACATGTCATTGATGTCTATTGACTTTTTGATGACTTCAATTGTATTTTTCATTGATATCTTTTTTAATTAATTTCAACTTCGTACAACTCTGTAATTTTACAAAACAGAAGTTGTAAGACTGCTAAACTAAGCCCTATATGTTAAGATTGCAGGCATAACCAGTGCTCTGTGTTGGCTAATATCAAAGTCAAACATAAATCATTTTATTCAAAACAAAAAGATTGAGGTTTTATTATTCTTGTATGATTTTTAAGATTGATAACTGTCTTCTAATGTGACTATGTTTAAAATAGGCACAGACCAGGGAGCTTGGGTGTTTTTTTATAGATTAATTATAATTAAAAATTTTAAAAGAAAAAAAATTGTTTCAATAGGAAGTTGAAGAAAATAGTTTGTTTCTATAGAAGTTAATGAACATATATCATACCACATCTTCTTATATCTATGCACATGATGAAATTGTTCACCTACTGTACTGACAATGAAAGATTTTGTTGAAAGTCTTTTAAGGTACAGATTGTAATACAAGTATCACATAAACTTAAATTTTCTTAATCATCATGGAGGTCAAGGTTTGATAAATCTGGCTAGACAAGTACACCTTACAATAATTCATTATATTTAAAATAAAGTTCACCTATTGCTTATAGTATCCAAGAAAAAAAACGAAGCAAGATTCTGAACATTGACCAATGAACCATGAAAATGAGGTCAAGGTCAGGTGATACCAGCCAAACATGTACACTATACAATCATTCTATACACCATATATAGTTGACCTATTGCTAAAAGTATCTTAGAAACAGACCTAATAATGTAACTTTGATCACAGATCAAGGATATAAGGTTGAGCTTCAGAGGTCAGTTGAAAATTTTTAGGTACCCATATACCAAATATAGTAATCCTTTTACTCATACGTAACAAATACACATGACAAAAAAATCTTTTCTAGCAGTAACTGAACCATGAAAATGAGATCAAGGACAATGGACATATAAAAGATGGAAATTTTGTAATATATCTCTGCAACTTTTGTCGCAGCCAATACAAAAATGATTGGAAAATTTGGTAAAGATTTCATAAAAAAAAAAATCTAACAAAAATGTAGGTTTGACAACAGAATTGCACTCACAATACAATTTTCCATTAAATTAAAAAAATGACATATCTTTGGTAAAAATATTTCATCACATCTGATTTTGAGATGTTAGATGTATCATATGTTTAAAAGACAATACCTGAACAACACAAAAAAAATAAATAATAAAAGACTGGAGTAATGAACATACATGAAGTTTAGCTATATGTCTTATATCAAATATGAACAAAGGAAAATAACTCAATTTATTTTTCTTGTAACTAAATAAAACTAATTTATTATGTCCATAGCTAATTACAAGACTCCTGTAGAACAAGCAACAGTTCTGAATATAAAATCATTGTTAGTATTAAATAATTAAGTAGATAAATCATTAATCTGGTTTCAGATACATGTACTACTAGCTAAAATATGTGTACCTAGCTATATTTGATAGTTAACTTTCATAACATACTTAAATAAAACAATAAATAGGTCAATTTTCTTTTTTGTGTTTATAACAGGTGTATTAGTCATAAAAACTTACTTTACAATTTGCTATTTCAACTGCCCTTACCAGAAATACTGTGTACTTTGCTACTAAATAATCAAACTATTGTGTCTGTTTCAATAATTGATATAAACACTCAACTTCTAAACTTTCTTTTCTGATGGCCTTTTCAGGATCTGATTCTTATTGTAAAAAGTCATAATTTAAGTGAACTTTTGGCAGTTAGGAGTGAAAATGATTCTCAGTTTACTTAGTGAAGGACTTAATATAAAGCTTAGGAATTCACCGAATGGTACCATATATAATGTACAGCTAAAATGTAACCTCCCTCAATATCTCTCAAGTGAAATTTAATTATAACTACTTTTACAAATTTTCAAATGATCAATATCAATCTGTTAAAGTCATCAACTTGGTCTATTGGGCTCTTCAGTCTTTGGTTGGGTTATTGTTTCTCATATCCATTCTCAATTTTATTTTCAAAGTTTAAAAATTGGAACTATTCTAGTTATTCATTGCTACAAGTCTGAAGGATTATTTTATAACCATATTGTCATGATTTTAGCAAATTTTGGCCCGAGAACACAGTTATTTCGTAGTGCATTTCTTTTAGACAATAAATTCAAATTAAAAAAATCGCACCTGCTCTTTCTCAAAAAGATTTTTACAGTGTAGTGTACTACCAGTGAGATAAATAATATCAAAATTATAGAAACTTCTACCAGCTCTAACTCAAAATATTGACAATTCTGTGTTAAGGGGGTGTAAAATTCAGTTTGACAGCTTCAGATGTGATAAAATTTGACCTTTTAGAACTGGACTAATTCACTACTTAACATAAAGATTCAGCACCAAAATTTTTTTGACATGTAATTACATACCCCTACTTAATATTTCATGCATTTAATAGCAAGAACTGAATTGGGAAAGTGTATCAAATAAAACATGCAAGTTATACACTGTTTACACTAGGGACTATATTCGTAGACAACGAAAACCAGAGGACGATAACTGTGTCCTTGGGCCTTATGTATAATGCTCTCATTGATAGTTTCTGTTATTTGCAAATATTTAGTAAGGACAAATCATATACTGTCATATAACATGTTGTATAAAGAGAAGTATGGCCAGCTGTTTTACTATTAATCTAAATTTCAAGATATCTCATATAATATATAAGATATCTTTAAATTATACATAAGAAGGTGTGGTATAAGTGTCAATGAGACAACATTTCATCCAAGTCAAAATTTATAAAAGTAAACTATTATAGATCAAAGTACGGTCTTTAACATGGAGCATTGACTTACACGGACCAGCAAACTAATAAGGGCCCAAAAATGACTAGTGTAAAACAATTCAAACAGGGAAAACCAATGGTCTAATCGATATAAAAAAACAAAAAAATAGAAACTCTTATGAAACACATTAACAAAAAACAACTACTGAACATCAGATTCCTGACTAAGAACAGTTGCAAACTATTGCAGCTGGTTTAAACTTTTTAATAGGTACTAACCTTCACTCTTATCTGAAACAATAGTGTAACATCACAACATAGAATGACACACTATAGTAGTATAGTATAAAATATCAAACTAGAGGCTCTCAAGAGCCTGTATCGCTCACCTGACTCTATTTGGGTTTTTGAAATCATATAAAAAAAGATCAAATTTGACTACAAAGTAACAACACTTGGCCAGCACCTCATAAAGGAAAGGAACATTCATGCTATGTTTGGTTTTATTCAATTCAGTGGTTCTCTAGAAGAAGACTTTTATATGCATTTCCAATAGGGTCCTATGTTAAACTAAGTCCCCTGCTGGCAGCCATCTTGGATGATGGATTGGTTACAAAGTAACAACACTTGGTCAGCACCTCATAAGGAACATTCATGCTATATTTGGCTGCATTCCATTCGGTGGTTCTCTAAAAAGAAGTCATTTGTATGTATTTCCCATAGGGTCCTATGGTAAACTAAGTACCCTGCTGGAGGCCATCTTGGATAATGGATAGGTTACAAAGTAACAACACTTGGTCAGCACCTCATAAGGAACATTCATGCTATGTTTGGCTGTATTCCATTTTGTGGTTCTCGAAAAAGATGTCATTTGTATGTATTTCCCATAGGGTCCTATGGTAAACCAAGTCCCCTACTGGCGGCCATCTTGGATGATGGATCGGTTACAAAGTAACAACACTTGGTCAGCACCTCATAAGGAACATTCATGCTATGTTTGGCTGTATTCCATTCGGAGGTTCTCTAAAAAGAATTCATTTGTATGCATTTCGATTTCCCATAGGGTCCTATGTTAAACTAAGCCCCCCCTTGGCAGCCATCTTGGATGATGGATCAGCTACAAAGTAACAACACTTGGTCAGCACCTCATAAGGAACATTCATACTATGTTTGGTTTCTTTCCATTTGATGGTTCTCTAAAAGAAGCCATTTGTATGCATTTCCCCTAGGGTCCTATGTTAAACTAAGTCCCCCCCTGGCGGCCATCTTGGATGATGGATCAGCTACAAAGTAACAAAACTTGGTCAGCACCTCATAAGGAACATTCATGCTATGTTATGTTTGATTCCATTCAGTGGTTCTCTAATAGAAGACATTTGTATGCATTTCCCATTGGGTCCTATGTTAAACTAAGTCCCCCGCTGGCGGCCATCTTGGATGATGGATCAGCTACAAAGTAACAACACTTGGTCAGCACCTCATAAGGAACATTTATACTATGTTTGGTTTCATTCCATTCAGTGGTTCTCTAAAAGAAGACATTTGTATGCATTTCCCATAGGGTCCTATGTTAAACTAAGTCCCCCGCTGGCGGCCATTCTGGCTGATGGATCGGCTACAAAGTAACAACACTTGGTCAGCACCTCATAAGGAACATTTATGCTATGTTTAGTTTCATTCCATTCAGTGGTTCTCTAGAAGAAGCACAAAATGTAAAATGTTAATGACGACGACGAGGACAACGGACGATGACGAACGCCATGTGATGAGAAAAGCTCACTTGGCTCTTCGGGCCAGGTGAGCTAAAAAAGACATACATGAACCAAAAAGATCTTTTGAAATAATGTTGGTAAAGACATGAAAAACATGTTAGTTCATTATTTGGTTTGTCGACGCCTAAACTCTATTTAATGTTTCCTGGTTCTAAAGTTGGTTGAAAACCGGCAGATTTTTTTTGTCAAATTTCATCAAAATCTTTTATCCTGACCTATTTGGGATGTAAAAATGAATGCTTTAGAATAAAATTTGAGACAAAGAGATCTATTAGATTTCTCACATGTCTTTAAGTCAAGTTCAATTTTTTTTCCCTGTTGTAACATTGAACTTTATAATCGGAGTCAAAAATAAATACCGAATTTTCTCCTTTGTAACATTATTCACACTGGACATGTACAATGAAGGGTCAGGGGCAACAAAAAAGTCAAGATATTATTATTATATAATTCCTGTAAGTCCTACATAGGTGTTAAAATATTACCCACTTTTTGATTATCTAATAATCGAATATGTAATTTTAAGTTTGATAAATACATATAAAACCTCTATAATACCATATTGGCATGGACATTAAATAATGCAGACCAGTACAGTGTTTTTATTATGTCATATCCAGCAATATATATTTATATATAGTATAATCTTCATCAAGACTTATCAAATGTACAATTAGACTGTCCCTGAACTCTTCACATATCTACACTGACCATTGTAGTAATGTACTGATAGTATAGTTTGAGGCCATTTATTTCAAAACTTATATTGACAAAAATTTGAATAGTTTTACATATGATATGGTTATAGAAAAACAAGTTGACTGTAACCTTTTCAACCATAGATATTTTTAGGGATATTTGTGATGGTTCAGCAGAAATCATCTATACAGCATGCAAACACAGCTTACACAGATAAGAGCAGGTAGATTATTATATTATAATTATTATTTATCTTGATGTTAATATTATTATTATTTATCTTAATGGAATAGACATAAACTGATAACTAATTATTGTGTCCAAAGTCATCCGTTTTAGACATACACATGTCTTATATTTGTCTTTTTTTTTAGATAATAAAATTGAGAATGGAAATGGGGAATGTGTCAAAGCGACAACAACCCGACCATAGAGCAGACAAACTATCCATTTCAATAATTAATGTATATGAGTACCACTGTCCCTGATAAGATCATAAATTGTCTGCTTGTAACATGCTGTCACATTTACTGTTGGTTTTTGTGTTTTTTTACATTTTCCAATTGACTTGTACATGACAATGATAGTGCTTTATCTATAAAAGGTAACACTAGAAGTGCAATAGTGGCCTGGGTCATTATTTTCTGTCATGTATTAATAAAACAATATAACTCTATAATACATTTATATCATACAAATAAATAATTTACAGCAGGATTCCTTCAGCAAAGTAACAAGTCATCAATTGTTGAATCCATGTTTAGATATCATTATATTTAATAAAATTCAGAAAGCCAACTCCATTTTATGCTTTAAGATAGATAAATCATTTTTTTTATAATACATTTTAATTCTTTTGTAATGCATACAGTACATGCTAATACAGCCTTAGGTTGTAGATTTTAAATACATTTCATATCTTTCTGTGCAATTGTATATTTCATTTGATATACGGTAGTTTGCTATCACGGGAAATAACCCCACTATGTATATTAGGTTTTAACATTACTTTGTACCTCATACAGTCAACATCCAAAAAAAGCTGATTTTAATAACGCTTTTTAATTTGGTATTTTAAAAGTCCATCCTTACCCTTATAAATTAATCTTGGATGATTATATTCTACATTTTTTTATTCTGTCTAGCATTTAAAGAAATGACATTTCAATTTACACTAAATCAATTTCAAGAAAGAAAAAAAAAATAGTAAATAATTGTTTAATTTCTTGAATTCCTATCTTTTACAAATGATCTTGTTGAAAAACTAAGCAGCAGTTATGTTGGACTGTCATTTAACACATTTAGACTATTCTTCCAGGAATTGGTTTATGTCATGTGATTTCCTCTCCCTAACTCTCTTAATCAATCATATTTTTTAACTAACATACAGCATATTACTCCACACAATACCTGTCAACCAATGAAAATAAAGAATTAGTGATGAAGTCATGGAACCATTGAAATATGTAGCTAAGAATGGTATACTCAAATCAAATATAACACCAATGACTACAAAATACTGTCTTATATATCAAGGTTTGGGCTTAGCGTTATTTTGAGGAACCCAGACTCTCTATATGTGAACTAGAACGTCTAGGTTTCCAAAATAAAATAAAATTTCAGATGGAAATAGTTTAAGAATACTTAATCCTTCAAGTAGTCAATAAGTCGCATCATATCATTAGATTATGGGCTGAATTCCAAGATATATGAAAATAAGAAGATGTGGTATGATTGCCAAAAGTTTTCAGAAATGGAGTGACTAAACAAGTGATGTGTCTCGTACATGTGACAATCCTTAAACAGCTAAAAGTAAGATACATTTTTATTTCAAAAGTGCAAGTCAGTGACAAAAGCTAAAATTAAGATTGTCTATAAAATAGAGTACATTTAATAAAATTTGTTTGTCTTTAAAATAAAATGAAAACTTCCGGAAGACAAAAATTAAAAAAAAAATCAAATATCAATCTATCTTGGTTTTCAAATCATATATAAAAACTATTTAAAATTGAGACCTCTTTTCAAGCAAAAATGAAAAATGTTCACTTTAAAATTCTCTCCAATTGGTATTTTCTTATAATGATGCACTCAGTATTGTTCTTGCTGAAATGAATCAATATGACTATACATGACGATGTTTTCAGGTAAATATTTGTTACTCTGATGATTTTATTCCTATCCTAATTAATTGTTTAAAATCTTTTAATAGTACCCCCTTCAACAAATGGCCAGAATCAATTCACACAAACTACAGTTTTGAAAACGTATCAATATGCACCACTCTCTACTTTTCAGGTGGTTTTTATTGTGCCTAGAAATGAAATCAAATTGCACCACATTTACTCGAATATTTTTTTAACCATTATCATGCATGTAAATGCAACATTTACTAACTAAGAACTTATTATTTACTAACTAAGAACTTATTATTTACTAACTAAGAACTTATTATTTACTAACTAAGAACTTATTATTTACTAACTAAGAACTTATTATGCATGTAAATGCAACATTTACTAACTAAGAACTTATTATGCATGTAAATGCAACATTTACTAACTAAGAACTTATTATTTACTAACTAAGAACTTATTATGCATGTAAATGCAACATTTACTAACTAAGAACTTATTATTTACTAACTAAGAACTTATTATTTACTAACTAAGAACTTATTATGCATGTAAATGCAACATTTACTAACCTATTGACTTCAGATAAAACAGATCACTCATCAAAATAAAAAAAACCTCACCAATAAATAAATTGTTCAATAATAGAATAGTTTTTCACACAAAGATATCTGATATATTGTTTAAGACAATAGGGTCTGATAGAGGGTAGAAGATCACAAATTACATCAAGCATTTATAAAGACAAGAGGCTTTCAAGAGCCTGAATTGCTCAGCTGTTATTCTTTGCTTAAATCTAAATTTATCAATGAATTCTTTTGCAGTTTTTTGTTTTTATCTTGAATGTCATGATAGATAAAGATGAACTGTAAACAGTAAAAATGTTCAGCAATGTAAGAACTACAGATAAATTTATATGACCAAAATTGTTAATTGATCCCTTCAGGAGTTGTTGCTCTTTAAAGAATTTTGTTCACTATTTCTTCATCTAGTTTGCTTACTTAAAAAAAACTTCTCCTTCCCCTGCTGTATCAATTTCAGCCAAACTGTCAGAGTATCTAGTATAAATGTATAGTAACCTAGGCACATTCCCACTAACCCTCTTCTCTATATATAACACCTGCTTCAAAAATCAAGGGGTATAATAATAATAAATGGTTTAATGTCCATAGTGTCACTTTAAACACAATGTAGTAAATACTGAATATCCAGATTAATAAATATTCTTCATCACTTGGACATAATGTATACATATATATGAATAAATAATGAAGTCCAACTAAAAAACTGGTTGCCTGATTAATCAGTCTCTTTTCTCAGGTACAAAGTTTGGTAATTCAAATCAGTACTGCAGTGAGATACTGATGTATTAACTTTCTATTTTTTACACAGTTCTCAAAATCCTTTTTTGCTATGTGGTTAGTGGACCACCCCAATGATCACTGGACCACCACAACTACATATTTGTTGGTCCTGTATTTGCAGTTTAATTTGATCCATCAATTGTTTCCATAAGTTTATTATATACTTTATATTAATAAACCTTTGTGATCAGTGGAGCTAAATAAAATACCAGAAAGCGTAGAAAAGAACAAAAACCACCACAAACTGATTAAAAGAGACAGGTCGTCAGGGCCTGACAGGAAAGCCAGTTTTCAAGAACATTGTTTTCTATTAATATCTAACTAATGTGAGCAAAGAAAGTAAAATTTCGTTATATAGTATTTTATATCACTCAAAACTTTTCCAGAAGATCTCTCATGTCCTTTAAAAAAAAACCAGCTTAAACATAGTACACAGCAAGGTTAATGTTTCCGTACATCAGTTACTTTAAACCAACTTATTTTCCTGGATACTTTATTTTGTTTTATTCCTTGCCGAGTCCACTTTGCTTCGGTTAAATTTTGCGATTTTCTAATTTATATTTGTGTTATTTTTCTACTCGTGAAGGTTGCAGATTAAATCACTCACGAAAATAAGTTGGTTTACAGTATTTATGAAAGCAAGGTCCAATATATACAAATAATCTCATAGTCTGTTTTTCATGGTGTCATTTTAAACATAATATAGTACACATTTAATGTCCAGATTTATCCCTCAGGAAATAAATATTCTTCATCACTTGGACATAATGTATACATATATATGAATAAATAATGAAGTCCAACTAAAAAACTGGTTGACTGATTAATCAGTCTCTTTTCTCAGGTACAAAGTTTGGTAAGGGATGAAAATTATAACTGCTGTGTAATAATTCTACATTATAAGGAAAAAACGTAAGTATGTTTGTCTAAATTTAATTATTTTATAATTACTCCAGATTTTCAGATGTAAAGACAAAGGAGTAATTTCATTAACAGTTAAAAGGTTAAAATCTGCTATAAATTTTTGATGTTTTTAAAATTGGGCTAAAAAATGACAAATTTCACTTAGAAATACTTATATGATAAAACTAGTAAGACAAAGATATATTTTGTTTCGCACCTTCCTTTAAAATTTATAATGCTTAGACCCCTACAATAAACATTTTAGATCATAGGTGGTGGCCAAGGTTTTCCTGAAGCTTTTATGTCTCAGTCTGGAAATTGCACAAAATTATTGTATTTTGACAAAATGTCCAAAATACTCCTACTTTGGAGAATATAATGTAGTTTTATGAAAAAAACTGAGGCTTTTAAAATTGACCCATTTATGAACCAAATTGTGACTTTTTTGGTGTTTTATAATAAAGTTAGGCAGTTTTGTGCCAATAGTGAACCTTGACCTTTATCAAATAGAAGATATTAAAGCTTTCAATATAACAATATTCAATTATCATAAAATATGTTCACCTTGGCCATCATTTATAATCTGCACATCTCGGTTGAAAACCTTTTTTCGAAAGAAAAAAAGTGTAAACTTTCTATTTTTTTAGTAGAAGTTAACTTGCGACCAAATTAACAAAAAATTTGAAAGACTCAAAACATCTCTTTCAGCAGATTCCAAACAAGCTGCAAAAAGATATCTCAAAGAACAGCTTTGTGATGCTTATATCCCTCGATATGACTCAGACTTAGTTCCAAATGAAAGGCTCTTGTGCCAATGCAAGGTTATATATTTTTACCATTCTCAGTTTGGGTTCCAAAAAATAATTAGATAAGGACAAATATTCTTTTATATAGTCAGTGTAAAATTCTTTAGTGAAATCTCATAAAATCAGATAAGAACAATAGTAATTTCCCTCTAATCGGAAAACTCCAGTACTATGGCGTTCCTAAATATTATTTAGAGTTAAAATGATTTCAAAGAAATTTAGAATTTGTCATACAGGAAATAAGTCTTGTATGATTTTTTATTTTAGTTTCTTGTGTATAATTTCGGAGTTTAGTATGAAGTCCATTATCACTGAACTAGTAAATATATTTTTTAAAAGGGGCCAGCTGAAGGATGCCTCCGGGTGTGGGAGTTTCTTGCTACATTGAAGACCCATTGGTGGATTTCGGCTGTTGTCTGCTCTATGGTTGGGTTGTTGTCGCTTTGACACATTCCCTATTTCCTTTCTCAATTCTATAGTATGATTGCCAATGAGACAACTCTCTGCAGGAGACCAAATGACACAGAAATTAACAACTAAATGTCACTGTACAGCCTTCAACAATGAGCAAAGCCAATAGCATAAAGTGAATATTCCCCAAAACTGTATGCCCTGAAATAGATTATATATGTTTTCTTTTTTCTTTACAACTTCTTGAAAATTCATGTAACAAATTTGATGAAGTGTATTTTTGTGAAATTCATGCATAACTATCGGCAATGTCTTGTGGAACTAAAACAGCAACTTCTGTTGTACCAATATATAAGTTTCTGCACTGCTTATAACAGTTTTAGGAAACAGAACACTGTCTGAAGCTTTTTATTATCTTATATATAGATTATTTTTGATTGAAAGTTTAATAGTTATTTTATATCTTATTAAAAGTTTTAATGATTATTTCCTGAATACATCATTAGGATGATTTAAAGTTTTTATGATTATAAGACCTGAATCAGAATATAATATTATGTAACATATATCTGTGACAAATTTGGCTTTTATATTGGGTGATTGAATCCCAAGAGATTTCTATCTGAGAGACCATTTTCATTTAAAAGGTATATTTTCTATCCACTTCAATCTTCAAAGTCAAATTCCAAGTTCATCAACAGGTAAGACATAATTAATGTGGTACTAACTTTAAAGTAAAATTACCTGCTTCTGAAATAAACAAGTTTACTTGTGTTCGACACAGAAAGAGGTAATTAAGCTAAAGTTTGACAGAGAGCAACATTGGCATCACACAGAAAGAGGTAATTGAGCTAAAGTTTGACAGAGAGCAACATTGGCATCATGTCAACGTATAGATATTGGAGGATTAGGACTGAAACTTTCTGCACTGTCTTCAACTTCATATAATTTCTATAATATGCAGACACTCTAATTTACTCTAATTTTGTTTATGATCTTACATGTAATTATAAAGATCTAAAATTTGCTGCCAAATCTTGTCCAACCAGAATGTAAAATATTATATAAGTCTTTTTATAACTTTTACTTTTCAAGCAATACACATACGTATGATGTTTCCGTAAGTCTGAAGAATTATACAGGAAAACTAACGGAAAGTGCACACAGACAAAGGAAAAATTATCTACTGCCAATCAAAATGACAACTTTAAAATCCTCCACCTAAACATCAGCTTATAAATAGAGTTTTATCGTGTGAAGATTTTGTAATTAATTAATTTGTGTCGTAATAAATTAATATTTACGAGAGAATACTATGAAATAAATAACAAATGTCAATATCAATTAGGACAGGAGATCTATATTGCTAATCAACTTGTTTTGCTGAGGGAAGAATAAATTATGGAATATTAACCAAAAATGTTTTGTGTCTGGGACAACAAGCCTATCAAAAATTGTGAAGTTTCCGCATTAAAAAAAAATTCTGGATGCCACATTTTACTCAAGAACTTGATTGCCCATAAAATATGAATATATATTGAAAATGTTGATTGCAGTGAAATGATATTTCATTATTGCAAACGCATTGGTGAACAGTGGTTGTGTCGTTGTGATTGGAATAAATAAAAGATATTGGAATGATTTGGAATACAAATAAAAAGTAGGTTTTATTTGTCAAAAATATTTATTGAGAATTCTTAAAGTAATTTTATGAATAGCACTTTTTTTTTAAATTGCAATGTGAGCAAAGTATTTGTAATTCAGAAAAAATCTGGACTTTGACAAACTTGTATGTGCTTTTACAACTTGCTGAAATTATTCTAGTGCTGTGAACATTTCAGCCTTACTAATTTACAGGCTATCTGTCTGTGATTTTAACTTGGAATTATTTTAAATTATGTAATTTCCATAATTTCTTGTGCTTGATTTTTTTTAAATATAAATTCCATGTTAATTCGGTATTTTAATGTTTCGAGTGGCTGTACACAATTATTTGAGAAATCACAATTTCAAGTGAAAAATTGCTTCTGTTTTTTCTCTGGCCTTAAACAGAAATTTTATACATATGATGACATTTTTCACTATTTTTTTTTTTTATAGTTAATAGATGTAAAAAAAATGAGTTTTATATGAATACAAAACTTCATAAAATCTGAAATACATCACAATTCCATAAACTTTGCCTTAAAAAGAAAATAACTGGTATCAATTAGTAAGGGGAAAAAAATTACAAAATTATATTTTTGGTTTTTTTTAAAGAACGCTTACTAATTAAGACTTTGTTAATCTTGTATGAATTTTAATTTTAGTTTCTTTCAAATATTTTGGAGTTTAGTACGACGTTCATTATCACTGAACTACTAAACATTTTTGTTAGGAGCCAGCTAAAGCACACCTTCTGATACCAGACATTCTCGCTGTATTCACTATTGAAGACCCATCAGTGTCACCTTCAGCTGTTTTCTGCTTTTTGGTCGGGTTGTTGTCTCCTTGAATTATTCCCCATTTCCATTCTCAATTTAATTACTATTCTTCTTTTATTGTTTAAAAAGATCTTATAAGGTTATACAAATAAAGTAATCATTTGTCATATTCTAATTTCAGAAACTTCAAAGAAACTTGAGAAGAACTGTCATAAATCGTAGTTAAGTGAAGTCAACAACTATCTCACTAATTAATATGTAGTATTTCGGATGAAGCATTTAATGAAGAAGGAATTCACAAAGTGGATTTCTAGAGAGAGACATATACTATAAACCAGAAAATAAAAAGAGGAGTTAAAAGGAACTAAATCGTTGTCTAGTTATGATAACATATCTGTAAAAAAATAAAACATCAACTTGGGCCAGAGGAATCAATTAACTTTTAAGCAATTGAAATCCACAATACCATAGACATGGAATTCAATATCTCATTTTTGGAAAAGATTCTTGAAAGGGAAAAATTAACAGGATTTGAAGAATTTTTGTCATCAATGAATTTTACTTTTGAAACCAACCAAACAACAGAATCGTCTTCTACCGAACCAGAAACTATTATCACTATAACTCTAAGTATGGTGGCTCTGATTCTTAATTTCTTTGCTGTGTGTGGAACATATAATATACCAAATGGATTAACGACTCATTCTAAACTAATTATAAGTCTAGCCATCTCAGATATTCTCATTGTTATCAGTGTTTTAGCTCACCAAATTTCGAATATTGTCCATGAACCTCTGAATCCATTAACAGCTACTGCCAATGAAAGAATCTCAATTGCCTGTTCATTTGCGGTTATCAGTTCTCTGAACATAATGGCCCATCTGATATCACTGTTGAACCTGCTGATGATGGCTGTAGATCATTACTTGGCCATTATAAGACCATACCAGTATGCTTTTCTCCTTAATAAGCGTAATGGCGTTATTATCATCATTTCAATGTGGAGTGTGGCATTTATTGGTGCCTTTGTTAACTTTTTCACTGGGATAGGAAGTTTTGAAGAGGGTAAATTGAACTACTGTGAATACATAATGTACAATGATTTCCATGGAGATTATCTGGTTATAGCTTTTACTTTTGTCTGTCTTCTTAGTATTGTTTTCATGTACCTAAGGATATATTGTGAAGTTCGTAAGATGAACAAACGTCTGACCTTATTGACCTTCAATAAAGAACACAATTCTAAAACTTTGATAACAACACTTTTGATAATTGGAACTTTTACTGTGTGCTGGATGCCATTATTCACGCTTCAAACTGTACTTCTTATTAAAATCCATGTGGATCCTCAAGCTTTGTTGAAGGACATTACTTTGATCAAAGCTTTGATTTTAGCTAACAAGTACTTGTATTCTCTACTATTACTGAACTCAATTTGTGATCCAATCATCTATGCAGTAAGAATTAAAGAAGTTCAGTTAGGCTACAAAAAGTTCTGGAAATCACTATGTGGGGAATACAAACTATTACAAAATATAAGTGTAAGGAAGTCATCCAAGATAGTTTCATTACTGGAAAGACGTAAAACGAGAGTTGTCTCTGAACAGGAAACAGGAGAAAGAACCATTTGTTTGATGATGAGTGAAAATGGCTGTGACAAAGATAAAGACAAATCCAATATTGAATGTGACAACGAATGATATGATTGACAGAACATAACTAATATTGAGAGAAGGAAATGATTAAAAACTTTAATATGTGTATTGTGTAAGGGAAACATAGAAAAACTTATCATGGAGCCAGTAGGATACAATTGTTTTAGTTTATTCATTTAACTGTACTTAGGCATTTGACATTGTAGTGAAGACATTACCCATTAGATTTACAAACTGAATTTCAACTTACATATATTAATTTAACATTACAGAATGCATTTATCATTTTATAATTTTAAAATATTTGTTGTTACATGTATTTATATATAATTTAATTTCAAAATATTTTGTGTGCACAATTATCTATTTTTTCATATGGCCTTCATCGTAAAAATACTCTTTTAATTAAGGAGTAACAGAAGGGATATGTAACCACTCTTACAAATTCCTCACTACAAGCCTAATTGGATAACTTTTCTTTAAAAAAATACCATGCTTGGGTAAGTTACAACACTGGAATTAAACTGAGATACTACCAAACATTTAAAACAATAAGGAGATGTGGTATGATTGCCAATTAGACCAACTAAAAGTTTCCAAAAAACAGACTTCAACAAGAAAAATAAACATTGACCAATGAACAGGGGTCAAATTTAAGCTTTTTCGTTTACTGACCAGTTGGACCAGTAGACTGAAAAATCTACAGGTCTTACAAAAATGACATTCATTTGACAAACACTAAATTAAATAAATGAAAGATGTTTGGTTTTATTTTCATGTCTTCTTTGACATATGTTAAACAAGAAAAGTGATTTCCTCTCCTTTATTCTCGTAGATTTGTTGGGCTATTCTGATTGTTCAATTAAGCAAGTACTGAATCTAACTTAAAATTTGAATATCCCTTTACAAAAAAATTCTTATCTTCATGTAGGTCTGTCACTGCACATTTTTCACATGTTATGCAATTCCTTTCATTGCGATCAACTATATAATTTAACCATTCAAGATGATTTTCCCAGGATTTTTTATAATTATGTTTCCTTTTATCAATTTCATAAACTTTATTTTTGCATTTAATTTTTTTGTCTGGCGGTTTAACTCCTTCCAAAAATTTCCACCTTTTGTGTTGTTGTGAAGGACCAGATATTAATTAACTCAATTCATTGCTTTCGCAGGTAATTTTTTTGTTTTAAACAAGATTGCAATGCAAACATCAATTTCCATCAAACAAGTATCTACTGGTCTGCCGGACCAACAGCTGTCAAAATCTACCGATTCGACACAAATTCTACTGGTCTCGGACCACCAAACCAGCTTTAATATTGACCCCTGTCAATTATCCATATAAATATGGTCAAGGTCAGATTAACCATGGCAGGCACACATGTACAGCTTACAATCATTCCATACAACAAGTATTGTTGACCTATTGCTTATATCCTTAGAAAAACAGACCTAAACACAACAACTTAACACTGAGCACTGAACCCTGAGGTCAAGGTCAAACAAAACTTGCGAGACTGACATGTACATCATAAAGAAAATTCCATACACCAAATATAGTTGACCTTTTGCATATCAAAAAAGACCAAAACTCAAAAACTTGACATGCCAGCTGGGCACTTACAATTATTCCATACACCAAATTTAGTAGACCTATTGAATACTGTTAAAGAAAAACCAAGACCAAAAAAAAAAAAAATCTTTGATCACTGAACCATGAAAATGAGGTCAAGGTCAGATGACACCTGCCAATTGGACATGTTCACCTAACAATCTTGATTCCACCTTCTACATTAACATATACAGCATTTAAGAAGTTAGTTAATGCCGCTGCAGACGGAAAACTATCCCTATGTCAAATTTTCTGCAACAAAAGTTGCAGGCTTGACAAAAACTGGAAAGGGCTTAACTCATCAGATCGATACAAGCATAAAAAAATAATGACAAGAAATGAGCTGTCAAATTGACAGCAAACTGTGTTTTCTGTATT
Organism: Mytilus trossulus; assembly: GCF_036588685.1. Lineage (NCBI taxonomy): Eukaryota > Metazoa > Mollusca > Bivalvia > Mytilida > Mytilidae > Mytilus > Mytilus trossulus. The sequence goes on from NC_086374.1 coordinate 3,073,875, forward strand.
TTAAATGTTGCTTTCAGGCTTATTAACCTGCCCTGTATGTATAGTCCAATATACCAGAAACTGTAACTCTTAAACAGAAAAATAAAAATTGTCAATATCAAATAGGGCTAGCATTTTGTCATCAGTAACAGCATTTTTAAATTTGAAAAGGATTGTCTGGAAGGTTCATAAATTATTGCACTGAAACAGCATGAAGTGCAAATTTCCAATACAATGTATTAACCATTAACTCCTGAATGGCAAAATTGAAAATCATCAATATCAAACTTGACCACAATTTTGTCATTAGTAACAATGTTATATAATTTGAAAACAATAGATAAAAGGATTCATAAATAGTTGAATGGAACCCATATAAAGGACCATAACTCCTAAATGGTAATAGTGAAAATGGTTAAAATATTACATGGACTCCATTTTGTTTTTTGTAAGAATATATTATAATTTGAAAACTACAGGTGAGAGGATTCATAAATTATTAAACAGAAACAGCAAAATGTGCTATTTTGTAATCTATCAAGGACCATAACTCCTGAATGGTAAAAAAGAAAATTGTCAATATCAAACTTGACCTTCATTTTTGTCATCTCTCTGAAAACTCAGGTTAAAACCCAGTCAGGACCTGGTAAGGTATTTCTACATTCCTCAACAACAGCAAAAAGTACAGATCTAAGTTTCAATTTTTACTTTATAATGAAAGAGCATCTTTATGACATGAAAACACGCTTTCCAATTTATTTTTGTGGGTGGACAATATTTTGGTCCTTTTTCAGTAAGTTTATAACCTCTCTGTCTTGAAGTATAATGAGGTCCCCTGTAATTAATGGCCAAAGGGATCATATCTAAACTTCAATGTTTTACAGACTCATGGTGAATGAGCATTTGTTTATTCTGCATTGGAATTTTACATTGTCATTATTCAATACTATTTAGTATACAAATAGATTTTATTCTATAATGATGTTGTAGATACTAAATTGTAGTATTCATTTTAATTGGTAGGGAACCAAACAGCCTGGTCTTATTCCATTTAAAAGGTTTCTTACAAAACATGCTTTCCATTTATTATTATAGGAACCTTTACTAAGGCTATTAATTCTCTTTAAAAATCTTTCCCAATTTTTTACTGTATGATCTTTTGTAAATCATAAGATATCGGGGTTTCTCATTGTTCAAGGTCATATTGTAACTGTTAATGTTCCGAGGCCTCTCAAGGATTATTGAGCAAGACTACCATTTGCACCCCATTTTATTGTGTGATTTGCTTATTCTGTCAACCAGGAGGTTCAAGTGAAAGTCATTGAAATAAGTGTTGTAATGGCAATCATACTTACTTCCAAGACAAGACAATCCAATTCAACAATTTTATTTCTCAATTACGATGCCTCAAAGGAGCAGAGCAATTACAATCATAATCACTGTATACCAATGAATATGATCATTTTTGTTGATTGAAAGCATTAAACTAAAACTAATTAAAAGATACGAAAAGGGAGACAACAATCATAGTTTGAATGGTGCAGTTGGAATTTTTCTGCAAGTGTTGGAAGAGCAAGAGGGTCAATGACCCTCAGTCACATCTTAAGATATTTAACCATTTTATTACCATATTGTTAAAATCTCCATTTGACATCCACCATATTGATTTTGAGAGGTTATTTGAAGATTTAAAATTGGTTAATTTAGACAATATATCAGCAATAACACACCTTCCAAATCTAAGTGATGGACATTGAAGTAGAAAATGAACTTTATCTTCAATGTCATCTTTACATGGCTTACAAAATCCTTGGTCTGAGGGTGTACCTTTGTGTCTTCCCATTTTTAGGTTAGGGGCCGGGCATATTCTAGATTTTGTTAACTCATGTATTGTCTTACAATTTTATAGGTTGTATTTCTGTAAATACACATTGCAATTTTTTTCTGAGGTTAAAACAGTGCCACTTTTACTATAAAGTCTCATAAAAAATTATATCCTAGATTGGAAAGTTTATATGCACTACTAATGTACTCGAAGGTCAAAATACAGGACTGTGCGGCATATTTTCAACACTTATATGCCCCGACCATTCCACCATAAACTACTAACTGACATATACAATATTAATAAAGAGACATCTGACTGCCGATTGACAATTTAAAGACCATTCCACAATAAAACTAATAAGCTTCTGACTGCCCAAGGACAGGTAACAAACCATTCCACAGTTAACAAAAAAGTTTCTGACTACTCAAGGTCAATTTACAGACCATGGACAGTAAACAAATAATTTACATATTGAATATTTATAACAAAATCTTCTTACTGCTCAAGGACAATTTACAGACCATTTCACAGTTAACAGATAACTAACATACAACAATGCATTGGAGATATATATCAAAGCCTGCTTACGACCAAGGACATTCAACAGACCATTCCACGGTAAACAGTTGACATACTGGAGATTTAAAACAAAGTCTGGTGTCTTTACAAGGACAATTTACAAACCACTCCACAGTAAACAGATAACTACAAACAACAAGTTGACATATTGGATAGTTATAATAAAGACTTCTGACTGCCCAAGGACATTTTCAAAAGACCATTCCACAGTATAAAAAAACACCATAAAACAATGCTGTTTACAGTTTATCTCTATTTAAAATAGTATTCAAGATAATAACCAATAACAGCAAAATTTATTTAAAAATTACAAATAGGGGGGAGGCAACCCAACAACCTGATGTCCGATTCATCTGAAAATTTCAGGACAGATAGATATTGACTTAAAAAAAAAATTAAATACTAATTATATTTGCTCTGAAAGCTTTGGTTTCAGAGCTATAAGCCAAATTTACATTTTACCCCTATGTTCTATTTTTAGCCATGGCGGCCATCTTGGTTGGTATGTTTGGTCAACACACATACTTTAAATCTAGATACCCTAATAATGATGGTGGCTAAGTTTGGTGAAAATTGGCCCAGTAGTTTCAGAGGAGAAGATTTTTGTAAAAGATTAGAAAAATTTACAAAAAGTTGGTAAAAAATGACTATAAAGGGCAATAACTCATTAAGGGGTCAACTGACCATTTTGGTCATGTTGAATTATTTGAAGATCTTACTTTGCTGAACATTATCGCTGCTTACAGTTTATCTCTATCTATACGACGACGGATGCCGATGGACAACAGAGGGCCAGGTGAGCTAAAAAGGAAATTGGCACATAATTGAAAGAATGAAAATTTTTAAAAATCGGTGCAAATGTCATACACCCTCAATGTATTGGATATCTAAAACAAAGCCTTGTGACTGCCCATGGCTTTACCACCCTCAACAATGTATTGGATATTTAGAACAAAGCCTTGTGACTGCCCATGGCTTTACCACCGTAAACAATGTATTGGATATTTAGAACAAAGCCTTGTGACTGCCCATGGCTTTACCACCGCAAACAATGTATTGGATATTTAGAACAAAGCCTTGTGACTGCCCATGGCTTTACCACCCTAAACAATGTATTGGATATTTAGAACAAAGCCTTGTGACTGCCCATGGCTTTACCACCGTAAACAATGTATTGGATATTTAGAACAAAGCCTTGTGACTGCCCATGGCTTAACCACCCTAAACAATGTATTGGATATTTAGAACAAAGCCTTGTGATTGCCCATGGCTTTACCACCCTAAACAATGTATTGGATATTTAGAACAAAGCCTTGTGACTGCCCAAGGACAATTTACACCTGTGAACAAGGAAGAGAATGACATAACAAGTCTTCCGTCTCCATTGATGTAAACAACTCCAAAACAATAATAACAATACAAGACACGAAAAAAGTATAATCATTTCACTTTTTATATGTTTCATAATATATTTTTATACATTTTGCTCGTAAAATACCTAAAAAGAGCTTAAAATTCACTGTACGTTTATGTACATGTTAATGGTGATGACTACATTTTTTTTTTAATATTTTTTTTTCCATTTCTTCCTTTGCAAGTAAAATGCATAAAATTCTAGCAATGTTAAGACTAGAAACATGTCTTCTTTTAAAAGTTTTGACTTTTATATGTAATATTCCAGGAAAAATAACAAATATGATGAATCCTCCTATTAAGTTATAGTTTTGTTACTTGCAAAAGAAAAACAAAAAATACATGATGCTATGATAGTCATGCAGGGATTAAATAAAAACATTTACCAAAAAGTCCTTTCCTGTTAATATTCTCAACAAACAGGGGAATATTGAGAAATGACTTTGAATGTCAGATCTTTGATTATTTTCTATTCAATTTATTCCCAACTTTAATGGACACAGTTAGAGATAGACATAAGGTATAGACTGATTTCTTAAAACTGTAACGTAGATATAAACGATAAACATTCTGATGACAGTCAAAAATTATCTGATTGTTGTTACAGTTAATGGAAATCAAATCAATTGTCTGTATCAAAATAAAAAGATGTAAACAAAGGTCACCATAAGGCCTTCAACAATTAAAGAACCTTTGTGAGAACGCTAACATACCCTACGCCTCCGCCACTATAGGTCACCATGAGGCCTTCAACAATTAAAGAACCTATGTGAGTACGCTAACATAGTACCCTACGCCTCCGCCACTATAGGTCACCATAAGGCCTTCAACAGTTAAAGAACCTTTGTGAGAACGCTAACATACCCTACGCCTCCGCCACTATAGGTCACCATGAGGCCTTCAACAATTAAAGAACCTATGTGAGTACGCTATCATAGTACCCTACGCCTCCGCCACTATAGGTCACCATAAGGCCTTCAACAGTTAAAGAACCTTTGTGAGAACGCTAACATACCCTACGCCTCTGCCACTATAGGTCACCATAAGGCCTTCAACAGTTAAAGAACCTTTGTGAGTACGCTAAAATAGTACCCTATGCCTCCGCCACTATAGGTCACCATAAGGCCTTCAACAAGTAAAGAACCTATGTGAGTATGCTAACATACCCTACGCCTCCGCCACTATAGGTCACCATAAGGCCTTCAACAAGTAAAGAACCTTTGTGAGAACGCTAACATACCCTACGCCTCCGCCACTATAGGTCACCATAAGGCCTTCAACAATTAAAGAACCTATGTGAGTATGCTAACATAGTACCCTATGCCTCCGCCACTATAGGTCACCATAAGGCCTTCGACAATTAAAGAACCTATGTGAGTATGCTAACATACCCTACGCCTCCGCCACTATAGGTCACCATAAGGCCTTCAACAAGTAAAGAACCTTTGTGAGAATGCTAACATACCCTACGCCTCCGCCACTATAGGTCACCATAAGGCCTTCAACAATTAAAGAACCTATGTGAGTACACTAACATACCCCATGCCTCCGCCACTATAGGTCACCATGAGGCCTTCAACAATTAAAGAACCTATGTGAGTACGCTAACATACCCCATGCCTCCGCCACTATAGGTCACCATAAGGCCTTCGACAATTAAAGAACCTATGTGAGTATGCTAACATATCCCATGCCTCCGCCACTATACAAACAAAATCTCACCAGTTTCAAAGTTCAAAGACTGATAACTCTACAAAAGTCAAATGATGAAAATTTTCTTGTGGACATGCACATTAACATAGTATGTCCTCATTTACTACAAAGTTTCATGAAATTCTGTTTTGTGGTTTCAGAGGAGTTGCAGTGACAAACTGTTGCTGTAGTATATTGAGGCTTATAAGTTTAAAGGGGTGTAAATCATAGGGGAAAAATTAATCATAATTTCCTGTTGATATGCACATAATTTGTCCTTTATAATCTACAAAGTTTCATGAAATTCTTTTGTATGCTTTTAAAGGAGTTGTGATGACAAACTGTTGCACTAGTATATTGAGGCTAATAAGTTTAAAAGGGGCATAGCTCCTAGAAAAAAAAATAACAGCAAATTTCCCCTGTATGCAAAATCAAATTGCGAAATATTAAAAAAAAATTGTATTTAAAAAAAGAATGCTTGATCAAAATACTTAATTTTTTGTTTTAATCATCAGAGAAATGGCACTACAGTCTTGACGTAATCTTTAGGATTAGATAATAAATAAGTTGTTTGTGCTTTCCCTTTTTTCTTTGAATAAACAATGTTGACAATTTAAGAAAGTGAAGGATTAAGATATACCCGTAAGGAACAACCCATCACCTTAATCTATTGCTGTATCTATCAAGGTCATTATCTATCAAGGTCATTAATCACTGTCCATTTAACAATACAATACAAACATAAGTAACCTACTGTTGTAAGCATGGACATCGTACCAGGACAATTATAGGTAGATCACACACCAACATAAAATTGTAGGTTTCTCATCATTTTAATTTCTTATCCACAATCTCAAAACAAATCATGGGTTTAAAACATCCTACCAGTACATGATTTGAGGATGAAGGTAACTCAACTGTAGTAAAAAATTTTACATAGCATGTAGTCATAAATTATTATTAACTTATGGCTTAATTAACATGCTTATAAAATCATAAATTACAGGTGACAGAGTTGATTAAAAACTTTTTTCTAGCACATCATTAAATCACATTGAATCATTCATGGATGTAAGCCTAAAACTAATATTTTTCAAATACTGTGGATTCATGTATTTTTGTATAAATCAGTTTTCATGAGGAAAAATCATATTTTCATAAATATTTGATTTTATGATTTTCCAAAATTCTCCCTTCAAGCCTATATATAAATATGTACTTCTTGTAACCTTTACTCACAAAATCCATGTAAATTTGTACCCCACTAATAATAATGATAGTATTGTATTGATCATAAAAAAAAACTGTTTTGTTGTCATATATCATAGAAGACGAGATAGAATTGGGGAATGTGACAACATCCTGACGAAAGAGCAGGAGTCAGTCCAAAAATCTCACATCTGGAGGCAGTGCTTCAGCTGGACCCTAAACAATAATGTACAATACTAGTTGGGTGCTTGAGATATTTGTTTATTTACTTTGTTAGCTTTCTATTTGACCTTCAATGAAGTATCTATTGTCCAATAGCTAAAAAAACAGAATCTCACATGAGCAAAGAGAACCAATTGTTTATTACAAATATCAAAGCATTCAACATTGAATGTGTTCAATTTATAACATTTTATTAGAATCTAATTGGGTAAAAGTAATGAAGTTTACTTTCAGTCTTAAAGGCTTAGGAATCCAGTTTTTGAATTTTAAATTTGAAGAAAAATAAAAATGTTTAGCTTAAATTTAACCTTGACATGATTTTGAATGAGAAAGCATACAAGTCTAGAGTCTAGACTAGGGAAATAGGAAAATTGGACCAACACAACATGATAAATGAGACAATATAACAAGTAAAAGTATTGACACTTGAAGCTATAAAATACACAAAACAATGTTATACAACTTTAGTATTAGAAAACAGCTGAAGTTATTTATAATTATAGTGCAAAAAGAACAGAGAGAGCTGAAAGTTAACTTTACATTATTATCATATTAAACTTTACATTATTATCATATAGAGCTTTACATTATTATCATATAGAACTTTACATTATTATTATATAGAACTTTAAATTATTATATAGAACTTTAAATAATTATTAGAACTTTACATTTTTATCATATAGAAATTTACATTATTATTATAAAGAACAATCATTATTATCATATAGAACTTTACATTATTATCATATAGAACTTTACATTATTATCATATAGAACTTTACATTATTATCATATATAACTTTACATTATTATTAGAACTTTACATTATTACTAAATAGAACTTTACATTATTATCATATAGAACTTTACATTATTATTATCTAGAACTTTACATTATTATTAGAACTTTACATTATTATTATATAAAACTTTACATTATTATCATATAGAACTTTACATAATAATCATATAGAACTTTACATTATTATCATATAGAACTTTACATTATTATTATCTAGAACTTTACATTATTATAAGAACTTTACATTATTATTATATAAAACTTAACATTATTATCATATAGAACTTTACATAATAATCATATAGAACTTTACATTATTATCATATAGAACTTTACATTATTATCATAAAGAAATTTACATTATTATCATATAGAACTTCACATTATTATCATATAGAACTTTACATTATTATCAAATGTATATAGAACTTTACATTATTATCATATAGAACTTTACATTATTATCATGTAGAACTTTACATTATTAAAATAGAGAACTTTACTATATTATTAGAACTTTACATTATTATCATATAGAACTTTACATTATTATCATATAGAACTTTACATTATTCTCATATAGAACTTTACATTATTATCATATAGAACTTTACATTATTATCATATAGCACTTTACATAATTAACATATAGAACTTTACTATATTATTAGAACTTTACATTATTATCATATAGAACTTTACATTATTATCATATAGAACTTTACTATAGTATTAATGTATGCACTTTTTAATGGTGAAGACTACATATTTTTTGGAATATTTTTTTTTCCATTTCTTCCTTTGCAAGTAAAATGCATAAAATTGTAGCAATGTTAGGACTAGAAACATGTCCTCTTTAAAAAGTTTTGACTTTTTCATGTAATCAATATTCCAGGAAAAATAACAAATATGATGAATCCTCCTATTAAGTTATAGTTTTGTTACTTGCAAAAGAAAAACAAAAAATACATGATGCTATGATAGTCATGCAGGGATTAAATAAAAACATTTACCAAAAAGTCCTTTCCTGTTAATATTCTCAACAAACAGGGGAATATTGAGAAATGACTTTGAATGTCAGATCTTTGATTATTTTCTATTCAATTTATTCCCAACTTTAATGGACACAGTTAGAGATAGACATAAGGTATAGACTGATTTCTTAAAACTGTAACGTAGATATAAACGATAAACATTCTGATGACAGTCAAAAATTATCTGATTGTTTTCATATTGCCCTGTAACATGCCCTTGATATTAATAATGGCCTCGGACAGTTGTAATGGCCCTCGACGTTGCCTCAGGGCCATATCAACCATCCTTGGCCATTATTAACACCACAGGCATGTTACAGGGCCAATATGAAAAAGTCCATATATTGATACTTTTATTAACCAACTATAAAGGCAACTTTATTCAAGAACAGTCTTCGAGTCTCAGATACAAAATTATACAGCTATCCACACACTACAACAGGACAAGTACAGAAAAGCCCGTTTCATAACATTTCTTTTTTAAAAATGGTTTTAATTCTTCGATTAAACAAAGAGTAAGAAACTTACCGTGAAGAAGATACAGGAATTTCATAGCTGAACTTCAACTTGTCTTTTCGCATGGAATTTTAGTCAACATTGTCATTGTGACTGTCAGATGTAAATTCTGATTTCTCATCCAAGTACTTATTTTATGCTATTTAATATCATTTCATCTAGCAAAAAGAAAGTAGCTGGGAAGAATAAATCAGACAGTTTAACTATTTAAAGTCTGCATTCTGAGGATTGAACAACGGAAATGAAACAGTGATAATAATCGGAAGTCGTACTCGAAAAATGCTGTGAAATATTTCCGTTTTAAGTCGTTACAAAACAATGTCAATGAACATCATTTAAACTTGTTTTTATGATATTAAGTTTAAAAAAGAATAAAAAAATGTCACACTTATTTAAAGAAATAAAACGACATTTTGATTTAATCGATGTCCCGTTTCATCTGTTCATAATGAATGACTGTGATTTCGTAATGCATGACTGAGATTTCTTAATGCATGACTGAGATCTCGTAATGACTGGCTGCAGCAATTTCTCCGTTCATAATGACCAGATGTCGAAATTTTCCTTTTATAAAGCATGGGCATTTCTATACATATTGTAGTAAGTTGGTTAATAAATTATTATTATATAGAACTTTACATTATTAACATAAAGAACTTTACATTATTATCATATAGAACTTTACATTATTATTAGAACTTTACATTATTATCATATAGAAATTTACATTATTATTAGAACTTTACATTATTATTATATAGAACTTTACATTATCATCATATAGAACTTTACATAATTCTCATATAGAACTTTACATTATTATCATATAGAACTTTACATTATTATCATATAGAACTTTATATTATTATTATATAGAACTTTAAATTTTTATTAGTACTTTACATTATTATCATATAGAACTTTACATTATTATCATATAGAACTTTAAATTATTATTAGAACTTAACATTATTATTAAATAGAACTTTATACTATTATCATATAGAACTTTACATTATTATTATCTAGAACTTTACATTATTATTAGAACTTTATATTATTATCATATAGAATTTTTTTACATTATTATTATTTATTAACCAACTTACTACAATATGTATAGAAATGCCCATGCTTTATAAAAGGAAAATTTCGACATCTGGTCATTATGAACGGAGAAATTGCTACAGCCAGTCATTACGAGATCTCAGTCATGCTTTACGAAATCATACCGGTGCATTACGAAATCACAGTCATGCATTATGAATAGATGAAACGGGACATCGATTAAATCAAAATGTCGTTTTATTTCATTAAATAAGTATGACATTTTTTTATTCTTTTTTAAACTAATATCATAACCAGATGCTCCGAAGGGCGTAGCTTTATACGACCGCAGAGGTTGAACCCTGAACGGTTGGGGCAAGTATGGACACAACATTCAAGCTGGATTCAGCTCTAAATTTGGATTGTGATTAAATAGTTGACACAGCATAGGTTTCTGACACAGAATGAATGTGTTCTAATGAACTTAAAATTTTTGTTTTCTCTTAGAGCAATTCACTATGCTGTTGAATATTAATCCTCTCTAAAAAATGTTTGAAGAAATTTTCATTTTATTTATGAAATTTCAAATGAGAAAATTGAACCCAATTTTTTTAATCACATCCCCCTTTCCCTTATTCCAAATTAATCTCAATTAAATTTCTAATGGAGTTTGCAACAATAACTACTCATTTAAATACATCATAAAATATTAAGATGTAAAAAAACTGCTTGTTATCACTGAATGGTAAAGATTATTTTAATTTATCAGTTGGTAGTAAAAAGTGAATATAACAAAGATTTGAGTTGATTCTGGACAAAGAAAGATAACTCCAATTAAAAACAAATATTGCTATTTCACAATATTGTGCAATTAGATATTTCTTGCTTACTATTCTGGACAAAGAAAGATAACTCTAATTAAAAAAAAATATTGCTATTTCACAATACTGTGCAATTAGATATTTCTTGCCATTGTGCAATACTGTGCAATTGAAAAGACTTGCTATTGCACAATACTTAATATAATATTTTAGATCCTGATTTGGACCAACTTGAAAACTGGGCCCATAATCAAAAATCTAAGTACATGTTTGGATTCAGCATATCAAAGAACCCCAAGATTTCAATTTTTGTTAAAATCAAACTTAGTTTAATTTTGGACCCTTTGGACTTTAATGTAGACCAATTTGAAAACAGGACCAAAAAATGAAGAATCTACATACACAGTTAGATTTGGCATATCAAAGAACCCCATTTATTCAATTTTTAATGAAATCAAACAAAGTTTAATTTTGGACCCCGATTTGGACCAACTTGAAAACTGGGCCAATAATCAAGAATCTAAATACATTTTTAGATTCAGCATATCAAAGAAACCAACTGATTAATTTTTTGTCAAAATCAAACTAAGTTTAATTTTGGACCCTTTGGACCTTAATGTAGACCAATTTGAAAATGGGACCAAAAATTAAGAATCTACATACACAGTTAGATTCAGCATATCAAAGAACCCCATTTATTCAATTCTTGATGAAATCAAACAAAGTTTAATTTTGGACCCTTTGGGCCCCTTTTTCCTAAACTGTTAGGACCAAAACTCCCAAAATCAATACCAACCTTCCTTTTATGGTCATAAACCTTGTGTTTAAATTTCATAGATTTCTATTTACTTATACTAAAGTTATGGTGCGAAAACCAAGAAAAATGCTTATTTGGGTCCCTTTTTGGCCCCTAATTCCTAAACTGTTGGGACCTCAACTCCCAAAATCAATACCAATCTTCCTTTTGTGGTCATAAACATTGTGTATAAATTTCGTTGATTTCTATTAACTTAAACTAAAGTTATTGTGCGAAAACCAAGAATAATGCTTATTTGGGCCCTTTTTTGGCCCCTAATTCCTAAACTGTTTAAACCAAAACTCCCAAAATCAATCCCAACCTTTCTTTTGTGGTCATAAACCTTGTGTCAAAATTTCATAGATTTCTATTAACTTAAACTAAAGTTATAGCGCGAAAACCAAGAAAATGCTTATTTGGGCCCTTTTTGGCCCCTAATTCCTAAAATGTTGGGACCAAAACTCCCAAAATCAATACCACCCTTCATTTTGTGGTCATAAACCTTGTGTTAAAATTTCATAGATTTCTATTCACTTTTACTAAAGTTAGAGTGCGAAAACTAAAAGTATTCGGACGACGACGACGACGACGACGACGACGACGACGACGCCAACGTGATAGCAATATACGACGAAAATTTTTTCAAAATTTGCGGTCGTATAAAAACAAGTTTAAATGATGTTCATTGACATTGTTTTGTAACGACTTGAAACGGAAATATTTCACAGCATTTTTCGCGTACGACTTTCGATTATTATCACTGTTTCATTTACGTTGTACTATCCTCAGAATGCAGACTTTAGAATAGTTAAACTGTCTGATTTATTCTTCCCAGCTACTTTTTATTTGCTAGATGAAATGAAATTTAATAGCATAAAATTAAGTACTTGGATGAGAAATCAGAAATTACATCTGACAGTCATAATGTTGACTAAAGTTCCATGCGAAATTGAATGTGAAAAGACAAGTTGAAGCTCAGCTATGAAATTCCTGTATCTTCTTCACGGTAAGTTTCTTACTCTTTGTTTAATCGAAGAATTAAAACCATTTTTTAGAATAGAAATGTTATGAAACAGGTTTTTCTGTATTGGTCCTGTTGTAGTATGTGGATAGCTGTATAATTTTGGATCCGAGACTCGAAGACTGTTCTTGAATGAAGTTGCCTTTAAAGTTGGTTAATAAAAGTATCAATATATGGACTTTTTCATATTGGCCCTGTAACATGCCCTTGATATTAATTAATGGCCTCGGACAGTTGTAATGGCCCTCGGCGTTGCCTCAGGGCCATTACAACCATCCTTGGCCATTATTAACACCTCAGGCATGTTACATGGCCAATATTAAAAAGTTCATACATTAATACTATAATAGAACTATACATTATTATCATATAGAACTTTACATTATTATCATATAGAACTATACATTATTAACATAAAGAACTTTACATTATTATTAGAACTTTACATTATTACTAGAACTTTACATTATTATTAGAACTTTACATTATTATCATATAGAACTTTACATTATTATTAGAACTTTACATTATTATTATACAGAACTTTACATTATTATTAGAACTTTACATTATTATTATATAGAACCTAACATTATTATCATATAGAACTTTACATTATTATCATATAGAACTTTACATTATTATTAGAACTTTACATTATTATTGCATAGAACTTTACATTATTATCATATAGAACTTTACATTATTATCATATAGAACTTTACATTATTATTAGAACTTTACATTATTATTAGACTTTACATTATTATTAGAACTTTACATTATTATCATATAGAACTTTACATTATTATTAAAACTTTTCATTATTATCATATAAAACATAACATCATTACCTTTACATTATTATCATAAAATTATGGCCAATGGAAACTTTTATTTCATTGTTATCAATCAATTAAGCCAGTGGTTAACCATCAAAATATTTTTGTCATAACGTTATGATCAGTGGGTCACCTTCCTAACATTTTAATCATATAATTATGGCAAGTGGTTAACCTTCATTGCATTATAATCATATAAGTATAGCAACTGGTCAACTCAACTTTACATTGTATGATTATAATTACACTACACAAATATTTCATTAGGATTCTACTAAACTGATTGGTCTAATACACCTCTAATACACCTCTCTTTTAAATTGATACTAGTAGTTAATTTCTCAGTAAAATGTAACTCCTTGATAACATTGCATATACAACCTATGTATGTTTCTGCTTTTAGCATTAAAATGTTATCACAAGAATTAAATACATCTTTTTTCTGTAGTTTCAAAGGACTGCACACATTTTATTTATGGAGCACTACTACGATCCTTAAAAAAGTGCTTTGATCAATGCTTTTACTACCAATCGAATCTACCAAAAATACAGCATCCGATACTTAAAAATAGTGGAAGCTTTATAAATCAAATGGTCAAGACATCCAAATGCTACCTTCATTGTATGCCTAATTAACATAGAAAGTCTTTCATCAAATCTAGTGACGATTTTAAAATTTCAATTGACGTAAATAGAATTAATATTGAGACCTGTACGATACATATTCATACTTCCTTCCTTATTTCCGTCAAGTTTGAATACTTATATGGCCACCTATAGATTGTACCTAGGTTTAAAACATTTCTTATGATGATGTTATTATCGGCGTATGTAACATCAAAGTGACATACAATGTCAACAACATGTTTATCAGGCATATTCTATGTCTAAATCTAGATACGACAAGGATATGTTAAGAGTACAGTATTTAAAATACATATCATTTAATTATTGTTGTTTTTAATAATTGGCTAAATGAGTAAATTACTCCTATGCCTCTTGAGGCTCTTGTCAGTGGCTAAACAGTGGCAGCAGCATAACTTCAGGTTTGAATTATCAGCAAATTGTCTGGACAAAACAAAACTCCTTGTTCCACGGTAAATTTTTGGTCATGCAAAATTTTAAGGAAAAATCACAATGTTACTTAACATTTTTTATGTTAAATGACCTAAATGAACTCAAAATACTTTAAAAACATAAAAAGTAAATATAGATTCAGGTAACACAGGTCTAAATAATACTTTTATCGCCATTGTTATCAATCAGATGCAGACAATTAAACATAGGTCTTACATTAAATTTTTCTGTAAATTTTATAAATGAAGACAAATGATTTGAACTTACTACATTACTTCCTGAATTCCAGAATGATTATTGCCTAAACATAAGGGATTGGTTGTATAAGAATATTTCACATGATATATATAACCCTTACTTTGATTCCTCTTTCATCTTCAAAAAGAAGATATTTTAGTGAACTTCCTTTAGTCTATCCATCAGATTTCTTACAATAATTAAACATTTCTCTTATTGCTTAAGTGACAAATTTTAGCAGGTTTCTATTTTCCATCAATTTCAATGGGTTTTCTACAATGATTTGATAGTTAGGAAGACTCATTACCGATTCTAGTTTTGTATAGTCTCAATCCGTCAGTTTTTTTACTTCTAGTTTTGTATAGTCTTAATCTGTCGAGTTTTTTACTTTTAGTTTTGTCAATATTAATACTAGAGAGTTAAAGTTGATTTTCCAGGAAATATAAAAAAGAAGATGTGGTATGATTGCCAATGAGAAAACTCTCCACAAAAGACCAAAATGACACAAACATTAACAACTATAGGTAACCATATATCCTTCAACAAGCATACCTGCCAACTTTTCAAAATACCAATGGGGGTTTTATATGCAAAATGGCCATTTGGAAGCCTCCATCGAACATAGTGACAGTGGCAGGTAAGGTGGATTGATTGATCGACTGTTTGTTGATTAAAATCCAGTGGCAAATATTTCATGTATGTTCTGGTTGGGAGGAAAAGTGAATAATAAGAGCTTCAAGTTTAAAAGATATGTAAAATTAAGTTAACAATTAAATGACTATTGTAATCATTTAATTCTGCATTGAAGTATCCTTAGGCTTTTACAGCTGATTTTGGCAATATCTAAAACAAACAATGCTATTGCAATTCCACCTAAATTCTTCAAAATAATCCAGTACAAAGTAAGAATTTAGGATGCAATGTAAAGATAATTGTCCTATTATAAAATTGGGCTTCTGGCTGCCATATTTCAAATTCATTACTCTACATAAAAGAAACTTAACACTTGTATTTCAGTGCAAATGCTTTAAGCAGATTGTGCAACAGATCAGTTCAACAATTTGAAAATATATATTTTCTTTGCAAAATGCACAATTAATACTCTAGTTGCCTTCAAGATAAGTGTTTATGCATAAATGCACCAGTAGTACATGTATATGACTGTTCAAAACAGAATAAAAAAAGATTAAAGATAGAAATCCAAACAGGTGTCAGTATTCACCTCAGAAACTTACAAAACCTTTGAATAGACTTATTAAAAAGGGATATAATTACAATAGTAAGTCTGGAGCTGGCATGTCAGTTAACTGCTAGTAGTCTGTTGTTATTTATGTATTATTGTCATTTTGTTTATTTTCTTTGGTTACATCTTCTGACATCAGACTCAGACTTCTCTTAAACTGAATTTTAATGTGCGTATTGCTATACGTTTACTTTTCTACATTGGTTAGAGGTAAAGGGGGAGGGTTGAGATCTCACATACATGTTTAACCCCGCCGCATTTATTTGTTTAGGGGCCAGCTGAAGGACGCCTCCGGGTGCGGGAATTTCTCGCTTCATTGAAGACCTGTTGGTGACCTTCTGCTGTTGTTTTTGTTTTCATTTAGTCGGGTTGTTGTCTCTTTGACACATTCCCCATTTCCATTCTCAATTTTATTCTAGAAATCAGAAGACAATGACATAAATCAACAATATAGAGGGGTCAATACAAAATAACAAACTCTAAATCAACAATATAGAGGGGTCAATACAAAATAACAAACTCTAAATCATCAATATAGAGGGGTCAATACAAAATAACAAACTCTAAATCAACAATATAGAGGGGTCAATACAAAATAAAAACTCTAAATCAACAATATAGAGGGGTCAATACAAAATAACAAACTCTAAATCAACAATATAGAGGGGTCAATACAAAATAACAGACTCTAAATCAACAATATAGAGGGGTCAATACAAAATAACAAACTCTAAATCAACAATATAGAGGGGTCAATACAAAATAACAAACTCTAAATCATCAATATAGAGGGGTCAATACAAAATAACAAACTCTAAATCAACAATATAGAGGGGTCAATACAAAATAAAAACTCTAAATCAACAATATAGAGGGGTCAATACAAAATAACAAACTCTAAATCATCAATATAGAGGGGTCAATACAAAATAACAAACTCTAAATCAACAATATAGAGAGGTCAATACAAAATAACAAACTCTAAATCATCAATATAGAGAGGTCAATACAAAATAACAAACTCTAAATCAACAATATAGAGGGGTCAATACAAAATAACAAACTCTAAATCATCAATATAGAGGGGTCAATACAAAATAACAAACTCTAAATCAACAATATAGAGGGGTCAATACAAAATAAAAACTCTAAATCAACAATATAGAGGGGTCAATACAAAATAACAAACTCTAAATCAACAATATAGAGGGGTCAATACAAAATAACAAACTCTAAATCAACAATATAGAGGGGTCAATACAAAATAACAAACTCTAAATCAACAATATAGAGGGGTCAATACAAAATAACAAACTCTAAATCATCAATATAGAGGGGTCAATACAAAATAACAAACTCTAAATCAACAATATAGAGGGGTCAATACAAAATAAAAACTCTAAATCAACAATATAGAGGGGTCAATACAAAATAACAAACTCTAAATCATCAATATAGAGGGGTCAATACAAAATAACAAACTCTAAATCAACAATATAGAGAGGTCAATACAAAATAACAAACTCTAAATCATCAATATAGAGAGGTCAATACAAAATAACAAACTCTAAATCAACAATATAGAGGGGTCAATACAAAATAACAAACTCTAAATCTTCTAAAACAGGAACCACTGGCATAGTAATCCATTGCTTTACTATAACTTAGGTAAATTAATACACATGAACAATGGAATCTTGTAATATGGGTTTGGGAAGAAAATCATGCCTTACTGTTAATATTTGGAACCCAACTGAATAACATAAATAAAGATTTAGTGAGTAAAGCTATGGTTTGATGTTGGATATTTACGTCATGGTATTCTGACTAGTTTATGCTTCCCTTGACAAAGTAGACAAATAACTGTCCCTCATTGGCTGTATTAGTTTAAGTACTCCTTAAGTTTACTGTGTTAATTTGTACATATAAGCCAAAGCTTAAAAACCAGCTCTATCATTGCATTATCAAATATCCCCAACAACAATGAATTCTCAAAAATAAAAACCAGCAAAACATTACCATATGACATAAAGACAACCACAAATTAATCCTCAATCAATGAAAATTGAAACCCATGTCCAAAAACGAATCCACGGTAGCAATAAGGCATCTATTTGAAACAAGACAACAACCTAAAATATTTCTTTTACTACTTAATTGAGATAATCAAAAATAATTTGAAAAACAGACCATAATAATTGGGGCATAATTCTTCTAAACTGATTTTCTTAATTTTGTTACACATTTATGAGGTAAACAAGTACATCAAAATAACCACACATTTTTCATCCTGCCATTTGCCAAAAAATATACCGAGATCAATAACCACATTTATCATTTTCTGTTTCATATTATCCAATCAATAACCAATAAAATAAAATCATAATTGTTTCCCCCTAGTTATATATCAACCTTACAAGCTAGTAGTCAAATTGATATAAATGTCCAAAACTTGGCAATAATTGACAAATTGTCACTACTATATGACAAGACATGTGGTTGGATGTTACTATACTTAGCATTAGAAATATAAGTTATGACTAGTTGACATTATTTAACAGATGTTCAGTAAGGTTTAATCAGTTAATCAAGCATTTTGTACAACAAATTGATAAAAAAAAAATATATATACTTGAGAACTATTTTCCTTGCATCTTTCAAATTACAAAAAAAAATCATATCTAGCATTTTTTCTTTTTAAATAAGACTACAATAGTTCATAAAAAATCATTTACCAAAATTAAGGTAGATTCAAGATTTTTTTTCTTATGATATTATTCCCAAATAGATATTATACCCAAATAATACCAACGCAAGTATAAGGTAAAAGTCCATTGAATTCACACATTTCATGCCATTTAAAAAACATCATTATCTCATAAAAGAGCTGTATATGAAAAAGAAGATGTGGTATGATTGCCAATGAGACAACTGTCCACAAGAGACCAAAACAACTATAGGTCACCATTCGGCCTTCAACATAACCTATCAATATTTTGTGCTTATTTTGTTCCTTAACTAATGCTCTTCTGACTTGTAGCATCAATTTTAAGTTCTAGAATTTTTTTAATTTCACCTTTGTACATCCTTAAGTTATAGTTAATTACGATATTTTTGTTGTAAAATTTTGAGGCTTTTTGGCACCCTAGGTGAAAGTGCAAAAATCTAATCACTACAAAACAGAACATTCACCAAAAGATCAAGGCAATAATTTTAAATTATCATACATAAATTATTCTCTGTTAAGATCATAATGAAATAATAAAATTAGCCTATACACAATTTAATTTGATTAGTTAGCGTCACAGTACCCAAATTGCACCTACACAACAAAAATCTCTTCAGAATTTTACAAGTTTTCTTTGAGACTCAACCATTGGAATTTTTATGATTAAACATTATACACATCTTTCAGCATAGCTGAATATATTTAAATGTACACAAAAAGTTCACAGTAAATATCAACAGATGAAGCTTTTACTGGAAAAAGTAAATCTATCAAAATTCCAAACTGGTGTCCATAATGGACTTAAACATAAGACTAAACAGACCCACAACATTTAAAACATGCCAAAACAGCTGACTTATTGGAAAGCAGTCCATGAATTCTAAGCCTTTTCAGATGTCTTTTTTGTGCATTATATTATAGTCAGTGATAATATACAGAGCACACAATATATAACAACATAACATTTCAACTGCGGTAGTTTAGCGATCTGCAAAAGACAGTTTAACTTTTATTATTATAAAAATAGTGGTGATTTATCAACAAATTCTATAATGGCCATGTTATGTAATAACCTACTACTGCAGGCTCTCTTATTTAGGTTACACCAGTTAAACTATTGAGAGTATCACCTTGGCTTAATTCATCATTTAAATGTCTGATCCACTGGCTCAAAAATAATAAATAAACAATTCTAAAACATCTTAAAGGTCAAGATTACTCAAATGTTGCTGACAATATTTAACAAGGTAGATAGATTGTAGTGATAAAATATTGTTTTCCATGAAATCGACTTGAAATAGTTGTCATTGGTTGTCTTAATTATCTATGATTGTCTATGGTAATAAATTTAAACAGGCGGTATCTTGTACCTTTTTATGTATAAAATGCATTTCATATTTCACTATACAGTACAGATTTTGCAGGTTCTTTTCATAATTTACTATACGTTTTGTCGAGTCTTTTCATAATATACTATACAGTATGGGTTTTGCAGGGTCTTCTCATATTTTACTATATACAGTATGGGTTTTCCAGGCTCTTGCCATATTTTACTAAGGTACTGTATACAGTATGGGTTTTGCAGGGCCCTTTTTATATCTTATTGTACAGTATGGGTTTTGCAGGGTCTTGACATATTTATCTATATAGTATGGGTTTTGCAGGGCCCTTTTCCATATTTACTAGAGTATAAGTTTTGCAGGCTCTTTTCATATTTATTAGAGTATAAGTTTTGCAGGGTCTTTTCATATTTATCTATATAGTATGGGTTTTGCAGGGCCCTTTTTCATATTTATTAGAGTATAAGTTTTGCAGGGTCTTTTCATATTTATCTATATAGTATGGGTTTTGCAGGGCCCTTTTTCATATTTACTAGAGTATAAGTTTTGCAGGCTCTTTTCATATTTACTAGAGTATAAGTTTTGCAGGCTCTTTTCATATTTACTAGAGTATAAGTTTTGTAGGCCCTTTTTCATATTTACTAGAGTATAAGTTTTGTAGGCTCTTTTCATATTTACTATAGTATAAGTTTTGCAGGCTCTTTTCATATTTACTAGAGTATAAGTTTTGCAGGCTCTTTTCATATTTACTATAGTATAAGTTTTGCAGGCTCTTTTCATATTTACTAGAGTATAAGTTTTGCAGGCTCTTTTCATATTTACTATAGTATAAGTTTTGCAGGCTCTTTTCATATTTACTAGAGTATAAGTTTTGCAGGCTCTTTTCATATTTACTAGAGTACAAGTTTTGCAGGCTCTTTTCATATTTACTATAGTATAAGTTTTGCAGGCTCTTTTCATATTTACTAGAGTATAAGTTTTGCAGGCTCTTTTCATATTTACTAGAGTATAAGTTTTGTAGGCTCTTTTCATATTTACTAGAGTATAAGTTTTGCAGGCTCTTTTCATATTTACTAGAGAATAAGTTTTGCAGGCTCTTTTCATATTTACTATAGTATAAGTTTTGCAGGCTCTTTTCATATTTACTAGAGTATAAGTTTTGCAGGCTCTTTTCATATTTACTATAGTATAAGTTTTGCAGGCTCTTTTCATATTTACTAGAGTATAAGTTTTGTAGGGTCTTTTCATATTTACTACAGTAGAGTATGAGTTTTGCAGGGTCTTTAAATATTTGACTTTACAGTATACAGTATAGGTATGGCATGTTGAAGGCAGTAGTTAATATCCTTTTCTCTGTTCTATCAACAAGTTGTCTCACTTGTAATCATACAACATATTCCTTTCCACAAGTCTACGTAAACAAGTGTTCCCGTAAGCCATATGCTAGCAGCAGGTAAATTGTTGTGTAGGTTATAACAATTGGAACTTATCTTAATGTGAGAATAATTCATTGTGAAGACATATATTAACATTCAACTTTGACAAGTACTCCCACATAAACTGGTTGGACCAGGTACATAAAAAATAATATGTAATTAATATATATTAGGAGTATAATCAGATAACCCTGCATGTGAATATTCAGAATATTTATTAATTACTACTATATTTTAATATATTACACCTACATTTAAGAATACAGCCATCACTTATTTAGTATTGGCACAGGTTTGTTCAACATTAAAATTTTATATGACAAGAATTTTTTATTATTACATTAAATCATCAAGAATTAAAACCTAATGGCACACTTTATAGAATAATATATTCTATGTTTTACTTACTGTGTTTGTGAGGTCACATGAAAACAGATACACATGACCTGTTGAGAATCACGAAAGTCCCCCCCCCCCCCAAAAAAAAAAATACAGCAATTTCTGAATAATAATAGTTATCAAAGGTACCAGGATTATAATTCAGTACGCCAGACGCGTTTCGTCTACATAAGACTCATTAGTGACGCTCAAATCAAAAATATTAATAAAACCAAACAAGTACAAGGTTGAAGAGCATTTGAGCATCTAAAATTCCAAAAAGTTATGCCAAATACGGCTAAGGTAATCTATGCCTGGGATAAGAAAATCCTTAGTTTTGCAAAAAGTTCAAAGTTTTGTATACAGGAAATTTATAAAAATGACCACATTATTGATATTCATGTCAACACCGAAGTGTTGACTACTGGGCTGGTGATACCCTCAGGACGAAACGTCCACCAGCAGTGGCATCGAACCCAGTGGTGTAAATAGTTATCAAAGGTACCAGGATCATACCACATCTTCCTATATCTATAAAGGTACAGTCAGGTGATAAACAATCCAACACAAGGTCTTAAGAGTAAGAGGCTGTAATAAAAAGATGGCAGCAAGATTATTACATGTCCTCTGCTGTGGTGCTGTGGGGCTTAAGTTAATCTATGAACATACATGTATTTCAACAACTGCTGAACTATAGGAGAGCAGTTATGATGATGATAAATATACACCAAAACTTTAAGAAATGACAGCTTGTATTCAAACTGTTGTACAATAAAACTTTCTTCCTTTTACAAACCAGTAACCATAATGAAAATATTCCCTTTTTACATAATAAAATAAAGTATTCCCTTTCAAATGATCATAAGTAAACACAGAAATAAATCAATCAAGACAAACACATGTTTAAAAGTCCTGAGTTTCTAAAATCCTAAATTTCCATTAAATATAATATTCCAACCATGCAAAGTATTAGAAAAATATTCATTTAGTCAATGATTTATGTTAAAAGAGGTATTTTTATTTTAAAAATCA
Source organism: Mytilus trossulus (assembly GCF_036588685.1). NCBI lineage: Eukaryota > Metazoa > Mollusca > Bivalvia > Mytilida > Mytilidae > Mytilus > Mytilus trossulus. Next base: position 3,097,150 of record NC_086374.1, read on the forward strand.
AGGATAAATAACTATTATTATCTTTCTGGAAAAGGAAAAACCGCTCATACATCAAAATTTTGTTTCTTGAATGAAAATCACATATTACTGTTGATAAAAGAATTATTGTAAATGATGCATCACCATCTGTCATTAGCTATAAATACACCATACACATACAAAAGATATGTATAAGATCACCTTCTATTTAAAACTGTCAAGACTGATTGTCAGCACAGTATGACATTCAAATTTCTTAGAATATTCTTCTTTAAAAATGAATCAAAAGGCTTACCGTAACTAAGGAGTCTTCAACAAAGGACATTTTACAACATTGTAGATTAGAAAAGAATAAATATCTAAAATATCTTTTTTGCTGATCTTATATTTCTGATCATTTTTCAGTATACAATTTCTCTCTTTCTCACTTTAAATTTTGCAAAAAAACTAAAATAAATCATTATATAAGGGCAATCACTCCTAAACATCTTGTCTTGTAGATTATTTTTGCTATTCATAGTATCTATTTAACTCCTACAATTTTCGATATAATAAGTAAAATCGCATAAATGCCTAGTTTTCAATCTATCAAGGACCATAACTCTTCACAGCAAAAAAGACAAGAGTGCACACACTGAAATGTCTTGCCCTCTTTACTAATCATTGATATTATGTTGATAGTCCTTAGTACATGTATAAACCTTTATTACAAATGTCACATTAACTTAACATTAACCAAGATAGCTAAACAAAGACCATTGAACCATGAAAATGAGGTCAAGGTCAGATGAACCATGCCAGGCAGACATGTAAAGCTAACAATGCATATAGTTGACATATTACTTATAGTTTAAAACTAGGGCCTCTAAAGAGCCTGTGTCGCTCACCTTGGTCTATGTGAATATTAAACAAAGGAAGCAGATGGATTCATGACCAATTGTGTTTTGGTGATGGTGATGTGTTTGTACATCTTACTTTACTGAACATTGCTTACAATTATCTCTATCTATAATGAACTTGGCCCAGTAGTTTCAGTGGAAAATGTAAGTAAATATTTACAAATTTTATGAAAATTGTTAAAAATTGACTATAAAGGACAATAACTCCTTAGAGGTCAATTGACCATTTCGGTCATGTTGACTTATTTGTAAATCTTACTTTGCTGAACATTATTGTTGTTTACAGTTTATCTCTATCTATAATAGCATTCAAGATAATAACCAAAAACAGCAAAATTTCCTTAAAATTACCAATTCAGGGGTAGCAACCCAACAATGGTTTTCCAATTCATCTGAAAATTTCAGGGCAGATAGGTCTTGACCTGATAAACAATTTTACCCCCATGTCAGATTTGCTCTTAATACTTTGGTTTTTGAGTTATAAAGCCAAAAACTACATTTTTTTTCCCTATGTTCTATTTTAGCCATGGCAGCCATCTTGGTTGGTTGGCCGGGTCATCGGACCCATTTTTTAAACTAGATACTTCAATTATGATTGTGGCCAAGTTTGGTTTAATTTGGCCCAGTAGTTTCAGAGGAGAAGATTTTTGTAAAAGTTAACGACGGCTGACGACGGACTACGGACGAAAGTGATGGGAAAAGCTCACTTGGCCCTTTGGGCCAGGTGAGCTAAAAAAATAGACCAAAACACAAAAACTTAACACTGTGCAATGAACCGTGAAATTGACCTGTGGGATTTACATATAGATCATAAAATATTTCTTTATAATATTAGATTAATGACCAAAACTCAAAAACTTAACTTTGACCACTGAACCATGAAAATGAGGTCAAGGTTAGATGACATCTGCCAGCTAGACATGTACACCTTACAACCATTCCATACACTAAATATAGAAGACCTATTGCATAAAGTATGAGAAAAACAGACCAAAACACAAAAACTTAACTATAACCACTAAACCATGAAAATGAGGTCAAGGTCAGATGACACCTGCCAGTTGGATATGTACACCTTACAGTCCTTTCATACACCGAATATACTAGACCTATTGCTTATAGAATCTGAGATATGGACTTGACCACCAAACTTAACCTTGCTCACTAATCCATGAAATGAGGACAATGTCAAGTGAAAAATGTCTGACGGGCATAATGATCTTGTAAGATACGCACATACCAAATATAATTATCCTATCACTTATAATAAGAGATAATTCAGCATTACAAAAATTCTTAACCTTTTTTTCAAGTGGTCACTGAACCATGAAAATGAGGTCAAGGACATTGGACATGTGACTGACGGAAACTTCATAACATGAGGCATCTATATACAAAGTATGAAACATCTAGGTCTTCCATCCACTAAAATATAAACCTTTTAAGAGGTTAGCTAACACCGCCGGCGGATCACTATCCCTATGTCAAGCTTTCTGCAACAAAAGTTGCAGGCACGACAAAAATCCTGAATATCAACCTTAACCATCATCTTGTCATTAGGTACAGCATATTGAAATCTGAACGTTTCATAAGTTATTAAACAGACAACACATAAAGTGCCATATTTCGATATATCAAGGACCATAACTCTTGAACGGTTTAGGCAAAAATCATCAATGTTGAACTTGACCTCCATTTTGACATTAATATCGACATATCAAAAATTGATAAGCATTAGTTGAACAGTTCATATATTATAGCAAGGAAACAGCTGGCAGCCACCTGTGTGTTCGCTGTACTTCATCAATTTGATAACATGTAATTATACTGGGAAGTGCAATGGAATTGAAATCTTGTCATGTGAATAAAAACAATGATAAAAAAAAATAAGAGAAATTCATGATGACATGATAAAAGCTCCTTTAAAAAGTCATGTAACAGTTTTAATTTAAATGGCGAGTTGGCAGATTTGAACATTTCTGCCCATGTCAGATGTTCTCTATTTATAACAGCTTTCAAGATAATCATAACAGACAAAACTAGCATTTTACCCCTATGTTCTATTTTCAACCATTTTTTAATCCCTGATTATGATTAAGGCCTAGTTTTTTTAAGAGGAGAATATTTTATTAAGAAGAATGAGGACAAACTCCAAGGGATAAAAAAAAGCTTATTTGGCCCTATAGGTCAGATAAGCTAAAAAAAATAATGTAAATGGGAAATGTGTCATTGGGACACAGATGATGCCCTCGCTTGCATGTAACTTTATTAAGGAACATAACTTAAGAACTATAAAAGTGATGCTACCCAAATTTGAACTTGATTTAAGTTTTATGGTAATAAGTATTATTTATAAGTTTCATAACATTTGGTTTAGGCAAACTTAAGTTCGAGAACAGAAACCAATTTTGGGACCTACAGACGGAAGGACGGACAGATATACCGAAGGACGGACTAATGGAAAGTTTGAGCATATTGATGTTAATTATTCTGCTCTAATAATAACTCACAAAGAGCCAACAAACCAACCTCAAATAAGACAAATCTTTCACTTAAAAAAGTGAACGACATGCAACTTATCAAACTATAAATTATAATTCATTTCCCTATTAATCATGTAAATCATCATAAATTTCACTTAATTAAAATGTTTTCATATATCATTGTTTTTATTCACTTGACAAGATTTCAATACTATCTGACTTCCGAGTATAAATGTAATTTACACTAACTAATTAATTACTCCTCTTTAGACCAAGGTTACAGGTTACTTATATGTCAGTAAAACACATTGCTTTATAAACAACACATATTTTAGATGACTGTGGTCACAGTAGCTATCTTATAATAAAACATAAGAATGTTATATTTTTGCAATTATCTTGTTTTTGTAGTGACCCTCAATAGTTTTAATTAATAAACAAATTTATCATCACTATGGAATTCGTAAATATTTATATTAATTCTGACACCAAATCAAAGTTAAACAGATTATTGAAGGCATCATTAGGTTACATAAAATTACCAGGCCACAGAGTCATTTTACTATGATCTGCATGAAACAGTTAATGTCATTATTATGTAGACATTTGTTTATTAAAAAGCATGATTGATTGATTCAAATTTGGTGTTTAAGGCCACCTTCAGCTCACTTGGCTTTATCATGGCTGTCAGTATTTATTGGCATAGGAAGAGGAGTACCTGGAGAAAAACAAGAGTTATGGCAGAAAAACTAGCAATCCTTATAAAGTAAGACCAGAGTCAACCCCTTCTATGTTTGTTTGTTTTAAGATTGTGACACAGTGATGATTGTTGTACACATATTTTAAAAAAATTACCTATTATGTCTGTTTTGTTTTACACATCATTGTAAATATAATGGAATTTGATGGGACTGTCATACAAGTGAGAGGTTTAGCGCTATAAAACCAGGTTCAATCCACCATTTTCTACATTTGAAAATGCCTGTACCAAGTCAGGAATACGACAGTTTTTGTCCATTCGTTTTTGATGTGTTTTGTCATTTGATTTTGCCATTTGAATAGGGTCTTTCTGTTTTGAATTTTCCTCTGAGTTCAGTATTTTTGTGATTTTACTTTTTCCATAAACAGGGTTTGAATTCACAAACTCAGTGTTGACACTAATCACTATAGATGAACTACTTAGTATCAACAGCCACACAGACTTAGTTGCAGGAGTAGGTTTCACAAAAAAACTTACCACTTAGATCATAAGTCATTAACAATTCAGTACACTAACGATCAAACTTAGTCGTAAATTTTTTTATGAAACCAACTCCTGAATGGCTTCTTAAGTGTTACGAAAGGCGCTTTATAAAAGACTTACATACCGAGTCAAATTTTCGACATTATAAATCAAATTAAACAGTATTGATGTTTATCGTGACTTCCTTGTCTAGTTCATTCTATTCAAGATCATGTCTGTATATAACTAGTATGAAAGTATGCATGCATGTGTATCGCACATGAATAGATCACCGTGAATGTTACGAAAGTAGTTTTGGAATTCAAGTTTTTAATGATATACTTTGTAACTTTCACAATTTTTGAATCCGTATTTCATTTGAAATATGATCAAGCCTTGGATGTCGATGACCATTTTACATTTACATCAACATTATATTAAGTTACAGTGAAATAAAGAACGAAATCATAATCTTTGATTAGCTTGCTATTGTACAATTTATATTTATTTTACACATCTATACCATGTAAATTATGTGTACTTTAGATTTTGCACTATATGCCTTTGTAATAATTCTGAAAAATTTGATAGTTTTCAGTGTCAGTATACTTGACAATTGATTTATTGAATACCGCTGTAATTCTTTTAAAATTTAACATTGCTATTTATGATTTCAGTACACATTTGTATAAATATTATCAAAATTGAATATTGAAAATTGAAATCAATAATGTTGGACAAAAAAACTTATAGAGATCATGTATGAATAAGAAATCTCAATTGGAAGGACCTTGTTTAGAAAGAAAAGGAAGAGCTATCCAATTTTTCCTCAAAATAACAATAGAATTCGCTGTAAGATTGTGAGTGTTCCACACCAAAGTTTACTCATAGCTAATACAGTCACAAAAGTTATAACTACATGTACTTTTATTTTTGACCTATTTTAAAAATAATCATAGTTTAATTCATATGCCCTCATTATTCTAGTTTTTTATACAACACTATGAGGACAAAATAAATGCCACATTTGTGTCATGTATGTGCATTTTTGCATGTTTAGAAAAAAAATCATCAATGTAAGAAGTTAACAGGTGTATGGAATTTTCCTCTAATATTGTTGCACTAAAACAATTAGCTAAAAGTAAACAAATAAATAGAGGCGAGATGACCTTTTGTCAGCCTAAATTAACTTAATATGTGTATTGAGAACAATCAAATGTCTCAGTGATTTAAATAGCATGATAACAACCGTAATGATGATTTGACACTTGACAGGTTTGTTTAAGTATGTAAAGGGAGATAACTAGGATATGTTTAATGGAAATCATTCTATACAAGTTAAAACTAAAATAATTGTACCAAATAATCAATTCATTATTTCTCCATTGGTTTAAAATCGATAATGGGAAGCCGCTTAGTTCTACTCATAAAACCAGATGCTCCGCAGGGCGTAGCTTTATACGACCGCAGAGGTTGAACCCTGAACCGTTGGGGCAAGTATGGACATAACATTCAAGCTGGATTCAGCTCTAAATTTGGATTGTGATTAAATAGTTGACACAGCATAGGTTTCTGACACAGAATGAATGTGTTCTAATGAAATTATTTTTTTTGTTTTCTCTTAGAGCAATTCACTATGCTGTTGAATATTATTCCTCTCAAAAAAATGTTTGAAGAAATTTTCTTTTTATTTATGAAATTTCAAATGAGAAAATTGAACCCAATTTTTTTAATCACATCCCCCTTTCCCTTATTCCAAAACTAATCTCAATTAAAATTTCTGATGGAGTTTGCAACAATTACTACTCATTTAAATACATCATAAAATATTAAGATGTAAAAAAAATGCTTGTTATCACTGAATGGTAAAGATTATTTTAATTTATCAGTTGGTAGTAAAAAGTGAATATATACATTGTATATTGTATATATAACAAAGATTTAAGTTGATTCTGGACAAAGAAAGATAACTCCAAATAAAAAAAAATCTTACAATTAGATATTTCTTGCTTACTATTCTGGACAAAGAAAGATAACTCTAATTAAAAACAAAATTGCTATTTCACAATATTTTGCAATAAGATATTTCTTGCCATTGCGCAATACTGTGCAATTGAAAAGACTTGCTATTGCACAAAACTTAATATAATAATTTTAGATCCTGATTTGGACCAACTTGAAAACTGGGCCCATAATCAAAAATCTAAGTACATGTTTGGATTCAGCATATCAAAGAACCCCAAGATTTCAATTTTTGTTAAAATCAAACTAAGTTTAATTTTGGACCCTTTGGACTTTAATGTAGACCAATTTGAAAACAAGACCAAAAATGAGGAATCTACATACACAGTTAGAATTGGGATATCAAAGAACCCCATTTATTCAATTTTTGATGAAATCAAACAAAGTTTAATTTTGGACCCCGATTTGGACCAACTTGAAAACTGGGCAGATAATCAAGAATCTAAGTACATTTTTAGATTCAGCATATCAAAGAACCCAACCGATTAATTTTTTGTCAAAATCAAACGAAGTTTAATTTTGGACCCTTTGGACCTTAATGTAGACCAATTTGAAAACGGGACCAAAAGTTAAAAATCTACATACACAGTTAGATTCGGCATATCAAAGAACCCCAATTATTCAATTTTGATGAAATCAAACAAAGTTTAATTTTGGACCCTTTAGGCCCCTTATTCCTAAACTGTTGGGACCAAAACTCCCAAAATCATTACCAACCTTCCTTTTATGGTCATAAACCTTGTGTTTAAATTTCATAGATTTCTATTTACTTATACTAACGTTATGGTGCCAAAACCAAGAAAAATGCTTATTTGGGTCCCTTTTTGGCCCCTAATTCCTAAACTGTTGGGACCTTAACTCCCAAAATCAATACCAACCTTCCTTTTGTGGTCATAAACATTATGTTTAAATTTCATTATTTTCTATTTACTTAAACTAAAGTTATTGTGCGAAAACCAAGAATAATGCTTATTTGGGCCCTTTTTTGGCCCCTAATTCCTACACTGTTGAAACCAAAACTCCCAAAATCAATCCCAACCTTTCTTTTGTGGTCATAAACCTTGTGTCAAAATTTCATAGATTTCTATTAACTTAAACTAAAGTTATAGTGCGAAAACCAAGAAAATGCTTATTTGGGCCCTTTTTTGCCCCTTATTCCTAAAATGTTGGGACCAAAACTTCCAAAATCAATACCAACCTTCCTGACAAGATATGAAATTTGAGATACTGTAAATTTAGATATTATTGTGTGCATTTATTATTGCAATTATGTAACTTTAGACTAAAATGTGATTTAAATTTGTGCAATATTGAGAAAAATCCTGTTTAATTCATATAAAGAATTTCATAACGCAAGTTTAAATCATTGCAATTATAACCCTGTCACATTTTTTGGAATAATAAAAACATCGCAATAATTTCTGAATTTACAGTACATAGAGTTGACATTAATACAGTAAAGTGACTTACTTGGCAATAGATGGACCAAATATTGTCCTGATGTTGTCCACAGGTGAAGAATTAACTGGTGTTCTTACATCTGCTGTACTGTCTCCATGCTAGAATAGGCATTTCAACTTTGTTAATATTATCTATACAAAATTGTCTTCGCCTAATCAAGTCAAAAAATTTGTGAGTGACCGTTTTAAGAATATGGTAGGCTGATAAATATTTGTGTAGTTTCTGTTCCATGTTTTGAATAGACTTGAAATGATTCAGTGCTTCACATACCGTTCATTACCAATAGATGTCATGTTTGTTTTTTTGTTGGTTGGGTTTCTACCGTTCATTAACAATAGATGTCATGTTTGTTTTTTTGTTGGTGGGTTTCTACCGTTCATTACCAATAGATGTCATGTTTGTTTTTTTGTTGGTTGGGTTTCTACCGTTCATTAACAATAGATGTCATGTTTGTTTTTTTGTTGGTTGGGTTTCTACCGTTCATTACCAATAGATGTCATGTTTGTTTTTTTGTTGGTTGGGTTTCTACCGTTCATTAACAATAGATGTCATGTTTGTTTTTTTGTTGGTTGGTTTCTACAGTTCATTACCAATAGATGTCATGTTTGTTTTTTTGTTGGTTGGGTTTCTACCGTTCATTAACAATAGATGTCATATTTGTTTTTTGTTGGTTGGGTTTCTACCGTTCATTACCAATAGATGTCATGTTTGTTTTTTTGTTGGTTGGGTTTCTACCGTTCATTACCAATAGATGTCATGTTTGTTTTTTTGTTGGTTGGGTTTCTACCATTCATTACCAATAGATGTCATGTTTGTTTTTTTGTTGGTGGGTTTCTACCGTTCATTACCAATAGATGTCATGTTTGTTTTTTTGTTGGTTGGGTTTCTACCATTCATTACCAATAGATGTCATGTTTGTTTTTTTGTTGGTGGGTTTCTACCATTCATTACCAATAGATGTCATGTTTGTTTTTTTGTTGGTTGGGTTTCTACTATTCATTACCAATAGATGTCATGTTTGTTTTTTTTGTTGGTTGGGTTTCTACCATTCATTACCAATAGATGTCATATTTGTTTTTTTGTTGGTGGGTTTCTACCATTCATTACCAATAGATGTCATGTTTGGTTTTTTGTTGGTTGGGTTTCTACCGTTCATTAACAATAGATGTCATATTTGTTTTTTGTTGGTGGGTTTCTACCATTCATTACCAATAGATGTCATGTTTGTTTTTTGTTGGTGGGTTTCTACCATTCATTACCAATAGATGTCATGTTTGTTTTTTTGTTGGTTGGGTTTCTACCATTCATTACCAATAGATGTCATGTTTGTTTTTTGTTGGTGGGTTTCTACCATTCATTACCAATAGATGTCATGTTTGTTTTTTGTTGGTGGGTTTCTACCATTCATTACCAATAGATGTCATGTTTGTTTTTTGTTGGTGGGTTTCTACCATTCATTACCAATAGATGTCATGTTTGTTTTTTGTTGGTGGGTTTCTACCATTCATTACCAAAAGATGTCATGTTTGTTTTTTGTTGGTGGGTTTCTACCATTCATTACCAATAGATGTCATGTTTGTTTTTTGTTGGTGGGTTTCTACCATTCATTACCAATAGATGTCATGTTTGTTTTTTGTTGGTTGGGTTTCTACCATTCATTACCAATAGATGTCATGTTTGTTTTTTGTTGGTGGGTTTCTACCATTCATTACCAATAGATGTCATGTTTGTTTTTTGTTGGTTGGGTTTCTACCATTCATTACCAATAGATGTCATGTTTGTTTTTTGTTGGTGGGTTTCTACCATTCATTACCAATAGATGTCATGTTTGTTTTTTGTTGGTTGGGTTTCTACCGTTCATTACCAATAGATGTCATGTTTGTTTTTTGTTGGTTGGGTTTCTACCGTTCATTACCAATAGATGTCATGTTTGTTTTTTGTTGGTGGGTTTCTACCATTCATTACCAATAGATGTCATGTTTGTTTTTTGTTGGTTGGGTTTCTACCGTTCATTACCAATAGATGTCATGTTTGTTTTTTGTTGGTGGGTTTCTACCATTCATTACCAATAGATGTCATGTTTGTTTTTTGTTGGTTGGGTTTCTACCATTCATTACCAATAGATGTCATGTTTGTTTTTTGTTGGTTGGGTTTCTACCGTTCATTACCAATAGATGTCATGTTTGTTTTTTGTTGGTGGGTTTCTACCATTCATTACCAATAGATGTCATGTTTGTTTTTTGTTGGTTGGGTTTCTACCATTCATTACCAATAGATGTCATGTTTGTTTTTTGTTGGTTGGGTTTCTACCGTTCATTACCAATAGATGTCATGTTTGTTTTTTGTTGGTTGGGTTTCTACCGTTCATTACCAATAGATGTCATGTTTGTTTTTTGTTGGTTGGGTTTCTACCGTTCATTACCAATAGATGTCATGTTTGTTTTTTGTTGGTTGGGTTTCTACCGTTCATTACCAATAGATGTCATGTTTTGTTTTTTGTTGGTGGGTTTCTACCATTCATTACCAATAGATGTCATGTTTGTTTTTTGTTGGTTGGGTTTCTACCGTTCATTACCAATAGATGTCATGTTTGTTTTTTGTTGGTTGGGTTTCTACCGTTCATTACCAATAGATGTCATGTTTGTTTTTTGTTGGTTGGGTTTCTACCGTTCATTACCAATAGATGTCATGTTTGTTTTTTGTTGGTTGGGTTTCTACCGTTCATTACCAATAGATGTCATGTTGGTTTTTTGTTGGTGGGTTTCCTTCTCACAGATGTATACCATTGAATCGCCTTACATTAATATACAATAGCAGTTCTATCAATTTATAAATTTTTCTGATCAGTTAACTTAGAACCTATCATATTCTTTATTCTGTGAGTTAACTTAGAACCTATCATATTCTTTATTCTGTGAGTTAACTTAGAACCTATCATATTCTTTATTCTGTGAGTTAACTTAGAACCTATCATATTCTTTATTCTGTGAGTTAACTTAGAACCTATCATATTCTTTATTCTGTGAGTTAACTTAGAACCTATCATATTCTTTATTCTGTGAGTTAACTTAGAACCTATCATATTCTTTATTCTGTGAGTTAACTTAGAACCTATCATATTCTTTATTCAGTTAACTTAGAACCTATCATATTCTTTATTCAGTTAATTCAATATCTAAATCGAATCATATGACCCATAATTAATCAAAACCCTGCTTTTTTTAAAGAAAGATAGGCTAACATATTGACTTAATCTGTAATCTTTACAGCCCATTAAGGGTAAGTGAAAGAACTTAATAATAAGTGACTACATTTCATTCCTTGCTGATGGTTAGTAACATCTACTACCTTTTTGACTGTAAATCCTACACCACTATTGTGAACTGCATATCTGTAAAAAAAAAATTAAAACAAGTGAAAGTGTGAGCTACTGCTCACTGATGATACCCCCGCCGCAAGTGGATAATATTAATAGTGTAAAAATATGCAAGTGTTCGGTAAACAGGAAGTTGTCGAGTGATGAATCTGAAAACGCATCACACGGTATAGCTGACTTATATAAATCCTGAAACCAAATTTCAGAAAGCCTTGTATTGTAGTTCCTGAGAAAAATGTGACGAAAATTTTCAACTTGGCTATCATGTGTAAAATCATACAAGTGTTCGGTAAACAGGAAGTCGATAAATGATGAATCTGAAAACACATCACACGGTATGGCTGACATATATAAATGTTGATACCAAATCACAGAAAGGGTGGATGTGTAGTTCCTGAGAAAAATGTGACGAAAGTTTCATGGGACGGACTGACTGACGGACGGACTGACGGACGGACTGAAGGACTGACGGACGGACTGACAGACAGAGGTAAAACAGTATACCCCCCTTTTTTTAAAGCGGGGGTATAAAAATACATTACATGTCACAACTATATATATCCTTTATAAAATAATCTTAAAACTTTATTTTACTTTTTAAACATGATTAGCTCATATTCATAGCAGTGTGGTGAGTATTTGCGCAATCCATGGCCTGCCCTATGATGACTCGACATAAATTCAGAGTTTACGGTATACATAGTTTTACCTAAAGCTTTGTATGCAAAGTAAATTCATATGTTATTTGAATTGTAAAGAAGTCATTGAAACTCAAAGATGTGATGAATGTTGTTATTGGGTGTTTTCATACGGTCAAAAACCCAAATTTAAGCAGTATGTAAAAAAAAAACTGCTTCTCAAAACACACCTTTTTTGGGAGATATTTAATATTCATAGATAGTTTGTTTTGCTTACATACTGGTTCCCAGATATGATCACTATGTATCCTCTTATAGAGACATAACTTGGGAATGTTTCCAAGCTAGATAAACATAATTAGCGGCAACTTAAATTCTAAAGTGGACCAAATCTGAAGGTAGTGGTAGTACAGAGATTTAGTATAAGTTTATAAAATCTTTGAAAGTTTGAGGTTTATAAATGTTGGAAAAATGCTGCACAACCCTATATTTTCAGCTTTCAAAAAAATAGCAGTGGTTCATATGAGCTTTCCATTCTAATTGGAAAAATTTTGGAACTTCTTAGTAAAAGAGGTACAGTTTTAGTCGTGAAAGAAGTTCCTATAAAACATTGCATTGTCCAACGCAGGGTGCACATGTATGACATTTTGTTTTTTATCATACCCTTATCTTTTATTAAGATTAAGTTATAAGAAACCATTCAAAAACGGTTTATTACTACAATGATGTTATATATGTTCCCTATAGGAATTTTTGAAACAAGGCATTAAGAGTTAAGAGATTTTCCTTGCTGGTTTCTATTCAAATTCTTCCGAACATTTTGTTAATTTATACTTGGTAATTTAATGATCGAGATTAAAAAAGCAGCAAAGGTTAAAATCTAAAGAAACGAGTTTAAGGATTAACATTTTTATGTCTGTAATATATATCAACTAAGATAATAAAATAAAAATTACCTGCTGACAACTTCTACCACCTTAGCATGCTCATCTGAAGGACTCTTTAATGCTTTCCTCCTTGTTGTGATATTGTAAAATAAATCTTCTACCTACATATTCAAAATATACAATATAATATACAAGATCTTGGCTAATAATGATAAAACATAAACATATGTCACTCATGAGTTTTTCAACATTAGCACTTGCCATAATAATATCTGTATGATAAAGAGGAAACCAGGAAACAAAATCACAGGACAGGTGCATTGAAAAACCCAAAACAAGCATTAGCACTGTTGTAGCATCATTATTATCCTATACAATATATATAGAAATGTCTGTGTAACTGATGATAATATAAAAAGATTGTGTTTAATACAACTAGAACCATGAGTGAACTTAGTAAAATTGTGTTTTCATATCTTTTATTAAGCTTCAATCTAGATTTTGTAATTTATTAGTTGACCATTTATTATATTTTTCAACATGTCAAGGTAAAGAATCTAAAATTTAATAAAAATAATTAAGCATATATTCTTCTTTTTGTGTTTTAAAGTGTTTTTTTAAACAAGGTAGATGAAGAAAAAATATAAATTACAGATACAAACAATATCAAATTTTCACATTATTTTTTCAAAATGGTCACAAAGCAATTTCTTCACTGAAAAATGTGCAAAAAAAATCAAAATACCCATAACATTTTTTTTTTTGTTTTCCTCAAGCTATATTTTAAGAAATATTTTACTGTGTATATTTGGGGCTTAATGCTATAGATTAGAACCACGAAAAAAAATCTGTTGCAATTAGTTTGAGGTTTGATTGGACTTATATTGTAAAATGGGAGTAAGAACATTTGATTATCTCCCCTTTATCATCTTAGATCAGGATTATTTTTTTTTTTCAACTAAGACATGGTTTTACTGACATATCCCTTCCAACTTAACAAAATTTAGTTTGCAAGTATACAATGGGGACGATGCTGTTTTATAAGGGCCACTCATGAGTTTTCACATATTTATAAGGTAGTTTAGAAATGGGTCTAATCACCAAATGCAACGTAAATCAATGGGCCATAAAAATGAGTTTAAGAATAAATGACACATTATTTGAAGTATACTCCGTAAATGGCCTTTTATATATCAGAAAATTAGAAAAAAAATATCATGAAAACATCACTTCAATCTAGAACATCAGAAAAATGAAACCTTTCATCAAATACCAAACTGTATTTCAAAAGATGTACAAGCATTTTCAACAGAAAACTTACTGTTATTTGTGTTCCAACATTTCCAGCACAAGGCTTCACTGGTTCCTTTAACTTTCCATCTGAATACATGCCCCTAAAGAAAAGATCAACATATCAATAATACCAATGTTAATAAAATCATCATTGAGTATAACTGTCCACTAATCTAGATGAATATCCCCACATTGTGAATTAAAGTTTAAATATAAAGATGAGTTACTTAACCTCATATGGTGCTTTAATGTCCAATTCAATGTTTATCTTATATCGAGGGATTCTGCATGGAGAATGACTGTGACAGACAGAACAAAAGCAGGTTGTTTCACCAAAATTGAGGGGGGGGGGAAATAAAAAGTTGTCATACATATGATAATGCCTATTGAAGATATGCAGTAATAACATACTTATAAGCACATTTTGAATCAGCTGTTCTAGTTGTTATTGTCACATGGGCAACATGGCTGATACTAGCTAGAGCTTCACCACGGAAACCATATGTTGCTATGGAATTCAAATCTTCAAATTTCTGTAATTTACTTGTAGTAAATCTCTCACATACAATTTCCATATCTTCCTTCTACAAAAATGAAAAACAGTCTTTCACATTTATAAATAAGAACTTATCAGCAGGTACCCTAACACCTGGTCCATTATCTTATATCTGTAGGAGTTTTAATCCTCCTTGTTTTACTGTTATACATACCCTAACACCTGGTCCATTATCCTGTATCTGTAGGAGTTTTAATCCTCCTTGTTTTACTGTTATACATACCCTAACACCTGGTCCATTATCCTGTATCTGTAGGAGTTTTAATCCTCCTTGTTTTACTGTTATACATACCCTTACACCTGATCCATTATCTTGTATCTGTAGCAGTTTTAATCCTCCTTGCTTAACTGTTACTTGAATGGATGTAGACTTGGCATCCAAACTGAAAAGAATAGAAGCTGATGTTCCAAATTGGTGTGAATACTTTTACATTTAGCATGTAAAAGAAAAATAATCTATCAAACATTTTTAAAATATCAGAAAATTTGGATATTAAGACAACTGTCAGTTCAACTTGTTCTCTTTTGTTTCCTTATTCAAATTAACTCTAATAAATGATGTAACCAGGTGTACTGCCATCTATTTTTCATTTAGTTTACCCTTACATATACTAGACACAACAGGTTTTTTGCTAAGATTACAATACATGAGTATAAGTGTTTGCTGTCTCAAGTGTGAAATTTAATTTTGAACCTGAAACCTTTCAAAATGAAAAAAAATAAGTTATGTTGTTCTTTTAATTAGTACTTTTCTGAACAAATAACATGGAAATAACCATTCAAAATTTGGATTGTTTGACAAAAAATTTACACTTCTAAGATTTAGAGGGTTGGATCTGAAATATGGCTCCTACCTCTCCTTCCCTAAAATCCCTCACAATGAATCAGAAGGCATTTGAGGTCCACTGAGTTTATAAGATACATTGTTTGTATATTGGTATATATGCCGTAGTTATCAGATAATACATACCGATGCATCAATAGTTTATATATATATTCAAAACAATTGCAAATTATATTTTGAAAGAAATTTGCCATGCCCTTACCATGCTTACAGATGATCAAAGTAGTTTTGCAATTTTTTAGTAGGAAAATGTTTGAAGGGAATCACAGCCTATTTTCATTGGAAATAAGGCTGAACAGGCAGTAAATCATGGATAGATAAGCCCTGCAGGAACATTTAAATTTGCACCTTGAAACAAATATTAGTTATCATGTTAATTGTGTGCATTAAATATTTTTTGCGGGATTCCCAAGTCAGGAGCCTCTGGCCTTTGATAGTCTTGTATGGTTTTTTAATTCAAGTTCATTTGTATGTTTTGGAGTTAAGTGTGACCTCTTTTTTTCACTGAACTATAGAACACTAGGTCATTGCCAGCCCCCTTTCTGAAATCCTAGATCCACCACTGAGTTCTAAAACTGACAGGACCATTTCTACTCTGTGATTGTGAAAGATTTTTTAAAAGATAATTGTTGAAGGCCGTACATAGACCTAGGCCTATAATTGTAAATTTCCATTTGGTCTCTGATGGAGAGTTTTCTTATTGGCAACCATACCACATCTTCTTACTTTTCACCTACCTATTTTCTATCATTTCTTTTAATGCATTTGCAGGTCTCTGAATAACTTCCCCTGCTGCTATTCTATTAACAACTACTTCATCTAATTTTCTTATAACTCCAGGGGCAGGTTTACTTACTGCCATCTTATGATTTCTTCCAGTCTGTAAAAAGTAAATACAGAATGTCATGTGATACCTTAGTCATTGTCAGTGGTATAAATAATTTAAAAAATAAAAATCATATTTCATATATACAAATCATGCATATAGACTCTTTTAAGAACAAAGTTGCTACTGTTGCAAATTGTACCATAGGCTGCATAAATAAGGAATTAAATAGTTGGTCACCATATGTCATTGTGGTACATTAGTCAGAATTTGTTAATTGACCCTTTACTCCTATATAAATGGCCAAGTAAAAAATTATGGTACACTGTGGTTAACTAAA
Organism: Mytilus trossulus; assembly: GCF_036588685.1. Classification (NCBI taxonomy): domain Eukaryota; kingdom Metazoa; phylum Mollusca; class Bivalvia; order Mytilida; family Mytilidae; genus Mytilus; species Mytilus trossulus. The sequence goes on from NC_086374.1 coordinate 3,113,976, forward strand.
CATGGAGGCAAACAATCCTAACAAGTATGAGAGCATTTTGTAAAATGATTTCAGAGAAGTTGCATTCATTAGCAGATAGTACGGTGATTTTATTACAATACTCGAAAAATTAGTTAAAGTCACATAGCTCCTTTCCAAAATGGTAAGATAGAAATGACAGTTCTTTATGGGTAAACATTGATAAAGAACAAAACTACCAAGTATGAGAGCATTTTGTCAAATGGTTTTAAAGGAGTTTTATTTACAAAGTGCAGTAACATTAAAATTTTCAAATCAAAAGGGTGGTACATTGTTACTCAAGAGACCATTTAGCAAACAGCCTTCAAACTTTGTAATATTCTTTGTCATTATATTTTCTTAACCATGCTTGCTCTTAAATTTGATTTTGAAATAACTAAAGGAGAAATGGTACATTATCCATTGTTTTGTAGAATGCCAAAAATATCACCTTGAGAACATAACTCCTATGAGACTAGAAAGCTCCATTACTTGGTAGCATTGTTTTCCATCATATTTAGTTAACCATATGATATTGTTCCATGATTTCCATTTGACAATTTTTACAGGGATTCTGTTTTGTGACAACAACACTTTGTGATTTACAAAAAGTGAAAGCAGATAAATTCAGACTGTTTTACAAAAAGCTCTCATTTTCAACTTGAATATCTGAGCATAAATTTCATTGATAGATTTCTGGATATGTTCATGAATAGATTTCTGGAAATGTTCATGAACAGAATTCTGGAAATGTTTATGAACAAATTTCTGGAAATGATCAATTTAAAAAACATTAAAAATTTAGGGCCAATTTTAACCCTTTCTGATTCTTTCTGAACCTTCTCCTTTGCCTTTTAAAGGTAAATTTTAAATTGTTAATAAAAACAAATTTAGTATAAACAAATATTCCAATACTAAAAATAAATTGGAAATAGTGATTCTTTGTATGTTTGTTGTTAAATTGAAAATGACTTAAATTAAAAATCCTATAAACAACAGGGTTTTTTCTATACACCTTATCGCTATTTAGTCCAATCTGGGGAAAAACAGTGTACTGTTATACCAGTCCCAGGTTAGGGGAGGGTTGGGATCCCGCTAACATGTTTAACCCCGCCACATTATTTATGTATGTGCCTGTCCCAAGTCAGGAGCCTTTAATTCAGTGGTTGTCGTTTGTTTATGTGTTACATATGGACCATAATTTGGTATTCGGCCTTTGGTTTCTTTTTGTATCCTTTTTTATAAGTTCTAAAATTTTAACTTTTATTTTGTGGGTTGTGTTGGTGTTAGAATAGTATGAATGGAACAATTGAGTTTTTCGAGAAAAAATTAATACATTTTGATTCACCGTTTACGTGACATGAAACCAAACAGGAAACCAATCTTTATTTTCTTTATTTTGCACAATATAATTCAATAGGCAAAAATAAACACCATTACTAGTGTTACTTGCTTCATGTTAATATTTAAAATCTATTTTCAATGTTATATTAAAAAAAATTTTAAACCTGACAGGAAACCATAAGAAACCGAAAGCATTTTTTTAGTTTTATTTTATTGCAAAATCTGCTTAAAATAATCTGAACAGTATACTTTTTCTTAAAATCCATCTTAAATGTAACAGTAATATAAAACTCCTCAATATGTGCTTGTTTTGAAAACAATTAGTACAATTTATTCAGAATTTTCCATATTTTCTTCATTGATACAGGATACCATAATCGTTGTATCTTGATGTTTAAGCCAAAAAAATGTATTTATATTTGGTTTTGATATTCCAGTTATATACAATTTATTCCAAATCATTGGCAATGTAACATTCTTTAAATCCAGTAAAGAAAAAAACTTTTAACTTGGAATTAAAATCTTTAAAATAGGCACAATGTGATACTTGTGACCTGTACACCATCTACATGGTTTCCACATTTTAACCTACTTTAGTGGGCTAAAATCAATAAAGTACTTCCTTTCAAGTCATGCATGGTAAAAGTTTACTTCTCCTTTGACAAGTTTATTGCGTTTCTGATAAGTGTTTGCAGAACATGAATAAAAAATATTAATTAAAAACTGTGACAAAGATTCCAACTTTGTACATTCCAAGTGTAACGGTATATTAACATGTATTTTTTATTAAATTATATTTATTCACCTAAAATATCCAGTAATATTTACTGCTGAAGTTAAATCAATCCAACGAGCATTGGTACAATGATAAGAGACGTAATTTTGATTAATTTTTCCAAGGACTCTTCACGTCATTATCGGAAAACGAAGTGTGCTCTCACGTCTGTCAAATATGAAATCGATTTTGTCAAGTCATTGGGCATTTATTTTCACACAGGATCGTATGTAACATTATGCACATAGGAAAAATAATAGACCACCGGCACAATCGCTTTGACAATTGTATTTTCCTCTTTTAAACAAGACGAAACAAGTCTACAGATTATGTTTGCTAACATCCCGTTGGAAACAAAAACAATGTTTAGACCCAGTATTTCGTACATCCGGCCGTAATGGCGTTATCACATGTTAGTCACATGTTTCACGTATGACCGGAAATGATTAGAACTTAAGGACAAAAACAATTTTAATAAATAACTGGACTTCTGTTTCGTGTGAAATGTAACGCATAACGATAACGTCATTTTCTTACTTAATTATTACGAAGATCAAAACAAGAATGTAAATCATCTCGGATTTACCTGTTTGAACATCTCGGGAGAGTTTATATTTGCATATTGTTTTTAAGAATTCTATTACAACAAAGCAGATTACATCATCCAAAAATTGCGTTACGAAATCGGACACAAAAATCATGCCACTGTTCTTACATCTGCTACATAAATACTAATAGTTCTCGGCATTTTCTTCTCACTATTCTTATTGGTCGATGTTCTTTGTTATTTGAAAGCAAAAGTTACAAATTTGCCGGTGACGATTATCTATAAATCAGTCAGCGTTATGCTCTTCGGAAGCAAAAAGTAACGCGAGAAACGACACTAAAATACGGTTGTAGAATCTTTGAAATTCGTTTATTTTAATTTTTTTTCTAGGGAAGAGTAGCATACACTTGTATGTTGATAAAAATAATGGCATCTTTAGATGTAGTTGCAACTTTTCTTACAGTAATTCACATTTTATCACTTTTCTATAGTTATAGGAAACGGAGCCCAATAGCAAATTATGGTCCATATTTGTTTTTCGTTCATTTTTTAACTTAAATGAGGCCGTTAGTTTTCTCATTTGAATTGTTTTACATTGTCTTATGAGGGCCTTTTATAGCTGACTGCGGGATGGGCTTTGCTCATTGTTGAAGTCCGTACGGTGACCTATAGTTGTTAATTTTGTGTCATTTTGGTCTTTTGTGGATAGTTGTCTCATTGGCAATCATACCACATCTTCTTTTTTAAATCATCAGTAATGAGATGAGGGAGAAAAAACTTTAGAAAGCGTTAATCAAATACTTTGATAGAGTATGATCCACTTTAGTCCAAATAATTATGAAGTCTTGAAAGGCTATTATAATATTTTTTTTGACGGGTCGAAGAAAGGAGTAAAAAAAAAATATAACAGCCTTTCAAGGCATCATATAATTATTTGGACTATATATATAGATCCACTTTTTCAAAATTAAAATTGAAGTAAAAAAATATTTTGTTTGAAGTATTTACAGTTGTTTAAACAGGTCTCCTTATAAAAGTTTATCAGGAATGAAATAAATAGTGATTAGGTGTATACACCCTTTCACTAATCTCGGCTGAACGGCCGCTTGAACTTCTGACGTCAACAACAATCACTTTTCCACTGTGGTGTCAGATATTATGTTTTATGATGTCCAAATTTTACGGGAACCTGCGTGATATCCAGTAATGGCGGACAAATAGCGATAAGGTGTATAGAAGTATCGATACTGACAATTCTTCATTTTTCACAATTTTCAGTCAGTCTTGGCATGAATCGAAAGGTGATGAAATACAAAATTTAAAACCGTTTGTTTTTTATATTTTCACTGTTGCAAAATTAGGTATTTAAATAGTTTAAAAACTTTTGATTTATGTATCAAAATTCGTCTGCTACAAGTGCTCTGATTTTATTTTTGCCTTTTTATTTGTGCAATTATTTGTGTAATGAGGAAATGGCAACCATGAGAAGGTTTTAAAATAAACGAATCATACATGTGTTTGTTTAAAAATCGACTCCCAAGTAGAAGGCAATCTTCCAGCTTAGAGTTAGGTAGTTTTCATATAAAATAGTGAATTGCACCACCATATAACCCGCCGTTCAAGGTAGACAACCCAATATCGGACTTCCGCTTTGCGAAATAATCTCCTTAGAAACGGAAATAGTGCATCATACCTAATTAAACAACTGTTTTGTAAAAATAAGCAAATTTCTTGTGTATTACTTGTTTTTACGAAAGGAAATGAAGTATTTTTTATTTGAAATCACAAAAGATTGATCTATTTTTGCATTACTTTTGAACTATTTTCTGTGTATAATTTAAAACCTAACTACATATCAACAATATGGCGGACACCAGTACACTACATACAACTAACTTTTGACAAGATGTGAAAATTATCTGCAGATGCGCGACTGACTGTTAAATTCAGAATGCCATCAGTGAGCTCAATGACGAGGGCCGTTTCCGGTCCTTTAAAAGGGTTCCAAAATGATGGTTCAGATGGTCTTTTGATAGACACTATGGAACTGGTGGAACCCAAACGCTCCAAGACAGTCCCAAATCATCTTCTTGAGACAAGTATGAGTTTTCGTCGTATTTGCTGCACTCTATAAGCACACATCTTAAACACAGATTGGTTGCATTGTAACATCATATGCTAAGAAATCAACAACTTGCACATATTTTATTTATATAGTCCAAATATTAAGATGTCATGAAAGTTTTTAATAAATTTCAACTCTGTGATCTTCTTTCAACATCATAAGTGGATCTCATTCATTGGGGTCTAAGCGTGACGTGGGATAGCTGATTTTTTTGCAAGCGTTACACGTGAAAGTGAAATATTGTGTTATGAAAACAGGAAATGAGGTCTCGCAGGACCCGGGAAATGACCAAAAAAAGATAATTGCTTACTTTTAAAGTGTTTGTGGGATACATGAACCTGACAAAACAGTAAGCGGGATGTGGAATCGGAACCCCCAATTGAGACCCCTTCATAATGCTCAAAGATTGGTTGAAATTTCTCTCTTATTCCAGGCAGAAATCAACGGCTTCCACGTCATCTTTCTCATTGTTGACATAATTGTAGGCTGTACAGTTGAGGGGGATATATGATCTTTATTGATTCCCGAACCCCCCCCCCTTACAGTTGCCTTTAACTGCTGATATATATTTATTTATACTTGGATGGATAGTTCTCTCTTTGGCAATCATTACACATCTCCTTATTTTCATGTTCAAGACATTATTATAAGTTGGACTTGTACATTGTACATATTCTCTACACATATGTCTTAGCAGGTAGCTGGGTTAAAAAAGTATGATGGAAACTTATTGTTAGGTATAACAATACACCTTTATATTGCTGTTATGAAAATTGTACTAAAAAACACACAAAAAATGTACAAATTTAGGTAATGGAATTAATAAGAAAAAGAATGCCTATTAAATTAGTCTCTCTCATAAAGGTAATTCACAATCAATGAACATTTTGATCGCTATAGATCTGTTATTGTCCTTCGTTTAACTGTTGTACGTATTACACATGTTTTTGGTATAACTTAAAAAAAGCATTCAGAATTTCAAATTTTAAGGAGAACACCAAATTTATCAATATCTCCTGATAGTTCAAGTTCATTTTTGAAACATTTTTATATTCATTGAATTGGCACTCACACCACATCTTCCTATATCTATTTACTTTTCTATTTTAGAGATATATTCAAAGGTTGCTCAAAATGCTATGGTTATTGCTAAACCAGCTGTGGTTCATTTTGGTGGATTTGAAGCTGACAAAAAACATGTTCAGAAACTTAGCATTGTAAATGCATCAACAGATGTCATAAGGATGCATATAATACCACCACAAACTAAATACTTCTACATTAAATATAAGAAAAGTGTGAGTAAATATTTCAAATGTGATAGGCTCTACTTAATAGAAAAACAAGGGATACAGAGTATCTATCCATGACACAAAATCAGTATATGCACAACAACAACAAATGTACTCACAGCAAAGAATTAACTTTTATTGCTGTTCTTCAATCATCTCAACTCAACAGTGAGGTCCTAAACTTGGAGCGAGAAAAAAACTCATGTTCATCTGGTACATCATTTGTACAATGTAACTTGAAATGAAACTTTTTTTCTTTATTTTGTTTTAACAAGTATGTTTCATCATTTAGGTTTAATACTGCTTTTATTTCACTATTCAAAGTACAAATAACGGCAAATAAATTCAGAATTTACAGAAATGCCATAAAAATTCAAATACATGCATTCATTATACATGTATTACATTTAATAATAATCCAAAAATTAATTAATGTGATTCCTGTACATGTTGTACAATGTAGTACAAGTGTATAGTAAAATATTACCAGCTAATATTTAGAAGGTAAAATTTGTGATATATTATATACTTCTTTATAATCTACCTATCATATTGTACTATAATTTTGTTTATTTGCTTGTAGGAAAGATTAGTTCCTGGTTTAACAATAGACTGCACAATAGAGTTTACACCAGATGAATGGAGATATTATTATGACTGCATTAGAATTAATTGTCCGGTAGGTATCATGGAGATATTAATATGACTGTATTAGAATTAATTAATAAGGTATCAATATAAATGCTCAATTGTAAAAATTGGAATCATCTTAAAAAACATTGCAACCAGCTTTTTCATGTATACATGTATCATCAAGGGAAGGCACTTTGAATACTCAATCACACAATCGATCATTTGGATGTATTTATGTACAACCTCAGCAGAACTTGCTTGCTTGTGGTAAAACTGGATGATAATTTCATGAATTTATTTCCAAATATTGGTGTAAAACTATGTTTAACTTTAGATAAAAGCATGAATAATTTTACAAACATTGAACCATCATATGATAGAATCAGTTTCATGCACTCTGATTTATTTAGTAAAATCTAGTTAATATGTGTAATATTTGATTTCAGGGAGAACAGAATTTGGTTATTCCAATACATGCCTACCCTGTTATGAGTACCAAGGAATTTCCAACCAACTTTACGTTTCCAAACGTACCAGTAGGTCATAGAATGACACAAATTTTTCCATTAAGATGTGATGCACCAATAGATTTTGAATTTCAGTTAGCTTATTTACAACCTCATCCAGCTTTCACTGTTGATCCAATGAATGGTAGGTAGTCCTACCCACAAATCAGGAAATTATTCTACATTATAATTTTAAGTTGAATATCTTCACTTCTTGGAAGTGAACCTGCAATGTAGCCTACAGGCTCAATGAAGAGTAAAAAATGAACATTTTTTTTTATCCCTGCAGTGTTGATTTAAAGTGTTAATATTTGGTTTATATAAATTAAAAAATATTAATGGTATTCTGTCTTCCTACATACTCTTAATCAAACTAGATTTTTTAACATGTTTAAGGTTGAAAGTTCATAAATTAGAATTCAATATTTTTCTTTAATGTTACTTCATCAAGATCATGCATAGGAAACAGTATTTACATCTGTATGAAACAATCATACATCTCAATTTTATTAAAGGAGAATTAGCTGTTAAATCCATGCCCTCTGAATTGTTTCAAACTGTCAAATTTCATTTATTGGTCAAAAACATCAATCTGATAAGCGTATAAAAATCTCTGAAATAAAAGCATTTTTGTAACCATACTTGATAGTTATCTGTCAAAAAGAATCATCCTAATTGTTATATATTCAAAGAATTCAATACAAATATACTAAAACGGTTTTACATGTTTAGTTCTTCATATTTTTCTAAGAAATTCATATTCATGTTTAATGCATAATTTCCTTGACATTTTGCTTATGTATGAAAATAGATCCATTTTTAGCTCACCTGGCCCGAAGGGCCAAGTGAGCTTTTCTCATCACTTTGCGTCCGGCGTCTGTCGTCGTCCGTCGTCGTCCGTCGTCCGTCGTCGTCCTGCGTTAACTTTTACAAAAATCTTCTCCTCTGAAACTACCAGGCCAAATTAAACCAAACTTGGCCACAATCATCATTGGGGTATCTAGTTTAAAAATTGTGTTGGCCGCCATGGCTAAAAATAGAACATAGGGGTAAAATGCAGTTTTTGGCTTATAACTCAAAAACCAAAGCATTTAGAGCAATTCTGACATGGGGGTTAAATTGTTTATCAGGTCAAGATCTATCTGCCCTGAAAATTTCAGATGAATCGAACAACCTGTTGTTGGGTTGCTACCCCTAAATTGGTAATTTTAAGGAAATTTTGCTGTTTTTGGTTATTATCTTGAAAAATATTATAGATAGAGATAAACTGTAAACAGCAATAATGTTCAGCAAAATAAGATTTACAAATAAGTCAACATTACCGAAATGGTCAAATGACCCCTTTAGGAGTTATTGCCCTTTATAGTCAATTTTTAACCATTTTTTGTAAATCTTAATTATCTTTTACAAAAATCTTCTCCTCTGAAACTACTGCGCCATATTAAACCAAACTTGGCCACAATCATCATTGGGGTATCTAGTTTAAAAATTGTGTCCGGTGACCCGGTCAACCTACCAAGATGGCCACCATGGCTAAAAATAGAACATAGGGGTAAAATGCATTTTTTGGCTTATAACTCAAAAACCAAAGCATTTAGAGCAATTCTGACATGGGGTTAAATTGTTTATCAGGTCAAGATCTATCTGCCCTGAAAATTTCAGATGAATCGAACAACCTGTTGTTGGGTTGCTACCCCTAAATTGGTAATTTTAAGGAAATTTTGCTGTTTTTGGTTATTATCTTGAAAAATATTATAGATAGAGAAAAACTGTAAACAGCAATAATGTTCAGCAAAATAAGATTTACAAATAAGTCAACATTACCGAAATGGTCAAATGACCCCTTTAGGAGTTATTGCCCTTTATAGTCAATTTTTAACCATTTTTCGTAAATCTTAGTTATCTTTTACAAAAATCTTCTCCTCTGAAACTACTGCGCCATATTAAACCAAACTTGGCCACAATCATCATTGGGGTATCTATTTTAAAAATTGTGTCTGTTGACCTGGTCAACCTACCAAGATGGCTGCCATGGCTAAAAATAGAACATGGGATAAAATGCAGTTTTTGGCTTATAACTCAAAAACAAAAACATTAAGAGGAAAACTGGCATGGGTTAAATTGTTTATCAGGTCAAGATCTATCTGCCCTGAAAATTTCAGACGAATCGATAGTCAATTTTTAACAATTTTCATAAAATTTGTACATTTTTACTAACACTTTTAACTGAAACTACTGGGCCAATCATTATAGATGGGGATATATGTACGCAGCGAGAATGTTCAGTAAAGTTAGATCTACAAACATATCACCATCACCAAAACACAATTTTGTCACGAATCCATCTGTGTCCTTTGTTGAATATTCACATATACAAATGTACCAAGGTGAGCGACACAGGCTCTTTAGAGCCTCTAGTATATATAGTTGAAAGATTTATTTATTCATAATAGCAAGAGAGAAAAAAACACCTGAAAGGTAGGAAAGATAATATTGATATTTATGTTACAGGTATTATACCAGCACAAGGAGAAGCAGATGTTGCAGTCACATTTGCCCCATTTGAGTTTCAGACTGCACTTATGAAGATACAGCTAACTATTTCACAGTTCAACTCCAAACCAATAGTATGTCAGTTCACAGGCTCATCTGTACCAGGGTTACTCAGGTATAATCTCAAATATAATATGACCTTCCAAATATTACCGCTGTAGACTTTGTCTTTCCTCTTGAGTGATTTTCTCATGTCATATTTTCCAGATTTTTCTTCCTATTTGGAGATTTGGGTGAGACATTAGATATTTTTCATTCAATTAATGAACAAATTTGATAATTAAGGGACAGTTTTGTGTTTGACATACTATAAAGACAATAGAATGGCAACCATTGAACCTTTGTTTAGAAATGAGCGAAAATAGCAAAATGACCATAAAAAAATCATAAGTAGGAGACAATAGGATTGCAAGGGAGAGATTTAAAAGATCCAACACCACAAAAATTATACTGTACTTGATGAAGTCTGGTGATTAGGCCAAATTCAATTAACAGATTAACAGGAGGGGGCTTAGTAGTCTTATAGTGTGCTAGATCGTGTTATCAATTAGGAAGAAAAAAAATCAGTTAGATAGATTAATGTTTATATGGATTTCCACATCAAAGTCAAATGAAAAGTCATAATTTGAATGAGACATCTTTGCCAAATAATGAGTACATTGAATGCTATATTTTATTTATCTCATGGATGAATTCAGGGTTAAAATATTAATTTACAAATTTTAAAATATTTTTTCTGATTTTGTTTCAATGCTTCAATATATATACTTGAAATGTAACTTCAGAAATAAGTTTATATGTCTTTTCTAGCCTAGAATATATTTTTCTTTTCAGGGACCTGTCTTTGAGGGATTATGACCATGAAGTATCAGAACAGAATATATTAGATCCTAGATGTGTAACCCCTTTAGAGAGATCAAGATCAAAGAAAAAACTCAGGGAATCAAAAGACGAACAACCTTTCAAATCACAAGTAAATTTTTATTATAAATATAGACTATTTTAGAAAATTATACTGTTTTCCATACACTGATGCAATGTTTTGGATATATATTGTGTAAATTGTATAGAATTTGAAAGTTGTGCCAGAAAAACTGAATAATCAGAAACAAGATTTGGATATTGTGTAAATTGTTAAGAATTTGAAAGCTGTGCCAGAAACATGAATAATCAGAAAAAATAACCAAGTTTTACATGTTCAAATTAAGGTGGTATCAAATATTTTGAATAAAATTAGTTTGGATCTTTTAATTTAATTCTCAAAATTTTGACAAAATATTTACTTTACCCTTTGCAAAAATGTGAAAATTGCAAAAAAAAATTGAACCACACATTTTATTGGAAAAATTGAACTGGATATAGCAGTTTGTCAAGCACCCTTATTTTTGATCATTTAGAAGCTTGATATTTCCTTTACAATAGAACTTGATTTAATCATTCTGTTGATTTTTACATATTTATTATTTATCTTTTTCTAGTGTTATGTACGACCTTATGTCACATTCATCTTTATATTCAGGTCTCAATATCTCAAAAAAATGGTCATTCTCTTTAAATTAACTAGTTTGCCTATTTGAACATAGCAGTTTTCAATTTGATTAAAATCCTCTTTTTGATACATGTATATGTAAATTACAGTGAAACCAGATCTAAAAAATTTGTGGTAAAATTAAGGGGGTTTGTATTTGCTCATTTTGTGATTAAGATAAAATTGAAAATGTCGTTTGAAATAATTGAAAATAAGTTACAGTTATGTTTTTTATACTTTGGATTTTTTATAAATTTTTCTTCTTCAGGAAATTGAATATGGAGGTGTGCGGTTTCCCCCAAACTTAGAAACACCATATGCAGTTGCACAAGTATTAAATCAAGAACCAGGCAAACTGAGAGCAAAAGATCTCAGAGAAAGTAGGTATTAATGATAAAAAGGTTTTTTGTTCTGTACAACATATTTGGATGACTTATGTTCAAGGAGAAAATATTTGTTTAAAATAATCTTTAAATACAAATTTGGAACACCAACTAGTCTAAATGTTCCCTACAAATGGTGTTTTAATTTTTTGATAATTGTAAATATTTATAATCTATATAATATGTGAGATTAAGAGATGTAAAAGTTACATTACACATTGACTCAGACATGATAAAACTTTGAATCTGAAAAACAGATTCAAATTATTGCAAGGTCTAAACACCACAATAAAATTATCCTGAATGCCTTCTTCAAAACCAGTTATTAGTTATACATGTGAAGAAAGTTGATGATTAAAACCGGTTCCCTTTTTTTCCAGCTGTATTAGCCAAAAGTAAACCAGACAAATCAAAGAAAGCCACAAGACAGATGAAGGTAAAGTAACAATTAGTTCAGGACACTCTTTGTACAAGTCAGAATACCAATTAAAGGAGATGTGTGGTTACCATTATTAAGACAGAAACCCACAACAAACAAAAGAAACCAAACAACACCACAAACAAAAGAAACCAAACAACACCACAAACAAAAGAAACCGAACAACACCACAAACAAAAGAAACCAAACAACACCACAAACAAAAGAAACCAAACAACACCACAAACAAAAGAAACCAAACAACACCACAAACAAAACAATTATAAACAAAAAAGACATCTTCACATTATGATTTCTGCTATATTATTAATTGAAATATAATTCTTTCATTAAAGCATTATTTGTAAATTGAGTAATAAAGCACAGAATTTTATAACCTTTTACATTTGTTTTGTAAAGTGGTCAAATTATTCTTGGCCTTTCAACTCTGTGAAGATGTAATTTAATTTTTTCACATATTATAATTTATATTTATGTGGTTGGTCTTGCCTTAAGTAAACTTTTTTTCGCTTATTGAATCATAAAGTTAAACATCTATTACAATGTACAATAATTACTTTGTATTTTATTGATATCGTCTAATGTTTTAGGAAGCATTGTTTGAGCATAATGTACGGCAAAATGTTTATGAAGAAAGACAGAACCAGTTACGATGGCAGGTGAAGTTAGGTGATGATCAAATTACAAATGATGCTCGTGCAAGTGTCTTAGCTGCCAGAGGGGAAGCTTGGGACGAATATGTGGTAGGTTTTAGTTATGTTCTCAATGTTTACTGGTCAATTGTTGCAGCCGGGTTCAACTTGTGCTTTTGGCACACTTTTATAAATATATCTTAAAGAATTAAAGAGGTAAAAAAAACGCACCAATCAAATTATAATGATTGTTTGGTCTTGTTAGATTCAAAATTACAGAAAAAATAGAGGACATTGTTTCTATTAAATTGAAGAGATTTTTGAACACCATTGTAAATATACATTGAATATTGATTGAGTTTCTATATTTTAGTACAAGAGGAGAGGTGACCCTGTTGAGGAGGATGAATTTGTAAGAACTGGAACTAAGTGTACATTACGAAGGACTTTTAGAGATTCTTCAGAGGTAAATATAATATAGGGTTATTGCATGAATATTGGGGAATATTGTCCCGAGTAGAATTTTATATTGAACGAGCTTGCGAGTGCAATATATGTTTTACGAGGGACAATATTCCCCAATATTCATGCAATAACCCTTTTATTGTATAGCAATCTAATATTTGAAAGTTAAAATTGGTATAAACTGACGTTTTGTCGTTGATGACGTCATGACTTTTGAAGATTTATTGCACTAGTGCAATAATAGAATTTATTGCACGCTAACTTTTGGTTACTTTCTGTGGGAAATATTATATTGCTATACAATAATAACAGTTATTTTTGTGATACTGGTAGTTCAAATTTATTGAAACGTCTGATGCACAATGTCAGAATTGATTGAAAATTTATGAATTCTAAAGTATAGATTCAATTTTGTCTTATAATATGTTTTACTTAAATAAGTGAAATTTTGTTCAGTGCTAGCTGTATTTTATCAACCAGACATTGTGACACCACCTTATCATAATTTTATGCTGTAAGTTACCATTAAAATGTGGTTTAGAACGTCTGCTTCTTGACTACTGCATAAACCTTTTTAAGAAGTCATATTCTAATGGTTAATGTTTATACAAATCTTCATGTTTATTTTACAGTTGGCACCAGAGGAGGCTTTATTTGATACATACACCAATGATTTATGGGCTGTCAGACATAGAGCTTTAAGTAAATTTGCACAAGCAGCTAGAAAGGTAAGTTGTTTATCACAAGCTGTTGGTTATCAGACGTATTTGTCTGGAACATTTATATGGTGTAAATTCAGAAATCATTGTGTGGATTTTAGTTATGCAAGTAATGTGACTGGGCGATGATAAGAACTCATCTTTCTGGTATATGTATACAGATTTTCCTGATATTATAATAATTAATCTAACCTTTTAAAGTCAAATTAATTTCTGAATATAAATTCTTGATATAATATAGTGGTATTTACTGTAGATAGATACAGACCTTAACATTATAAAATTTTGATTTTTTTTTTATCAAGAAACATGTCAAAACACTGCCAAAAATAAATGCTGCAGAACTAAATCAATAACCTTAAATATGTATGTTGGGCTTAGTTTTACAAAACAATTCAACAAAACTAATTAGTTTCTTTTGATTCATAATTCATCATGTATTTTGAAATTGTTTTGTTGCCACTTAACAAATTTTTTATTTTTGTAAGAAAGGGTCAATTTGAATAAATAAAATGAATTGTACTGCTGTGAATTGTTTTTTGAAAATGTACAAATACACATGCAAAATATATAAAAGGAAGGGAACTTAATTCATTTATTGTCCAGCCTTCGACTTTAGTTGAAAAAGCAAGACATAGTGATCCTACATTTGGTTGGTGGTGTCGTTGGCAGAGTCCACAAACATTCACTCTATGGTTTAAGTTTTTTAAATTTTAATAACTTTCTTGAACTATCCTGGATTTCTGCCAAACTTGGTCAGAAGCTTGTTTTTAATCATAAGATAGTATCAAGAATTTTTTTTGTTGTAAAAATAAAATTTCAATTTTTCTGTATTTTACTTATAAATGAACTTAGTTTTTCTTTTAGTTAACATTACATCAAGTATGCAGTTAAAGTTTTTAAACATTTTTAAGATCCTTAAACTATCCTGTGATTAACAGCTAAAGTAGGCGGGACACTTGGTTCTGTGGAACCCTTACAAATTTTATAATTGTCTCTCTTCTTTTTCTTTTTAAGGTTATAATTAGGTCAAGAGCAGATGTGAAATTGAAGTCTTTAGCTATGCTTGTTACAGAATGGAAAGATAAAAAGTTTATAAATAGTGCTGTGTCAAGTAAGTACTGTTTAATATTTTAAAGTAAAGTTATGATGTGTGTTATCTTAAAAGTGTTAAAAGCTTGAAGTAATTTTTATGCATTCCTCTTATAGTTACTAACATACCATCATCAAAATTAAAAAGAGAGAGAGACTATTTAAAAGATTGAGTTCTCACATTTTTCTTAGTTTTGTGTCAAACCATCTCTTGAAGTCTATTGATAGGTATGATGGGAAAAGCAAATTATGTTTTTTTGTAAATAACCAATAAAACAATCTCATTTTGACATGATGGAATAAATTTTTCATAACTTTGCAGATGACCAACAAGATAAAATGGAAGAAGATGCTAAAAAAGAATTAATACCAACCACATTAACAATGGCTTATGAGAAGATTCATAAATTTACATTTCCTACTTATGTACCACCTAATGTCAAGGATGATATGGTAAGAATTATCTCCCTTTAGATGTACCACCTAATGTCAAGGATGATATGGTAAGAATTATCTCCCTTTAGATGTACCACCTAATGTCAAGGATGATATGGTAAGAATTATCTCCCTTTAGATGTACCACCTAATGTCAAGGATGATATGATAAGAATTATCTCCCTTTAGATGTACCAACTAATGTCAAGAATGATATGGTAAGAATTACCTCCCTTTAGATGTACCACCTAATGTCAAGGATGATATGGTAAGAATTATCTCCCTTTAGATGTACCACCTAATGTCAAGGATGATATGGTAAGAATTATCTCCCTTTAGATACCAGCATGTTGAAACAAATCAACAGATTGGTTTATGTTGTCGGATAGAGTTTAGTTTCGCTAGCAAACATAGGGATCACTTCTGTCACCTTGATACACTGAATGATAATCCACAAATGTTTTTAAATGACTGGACAGAATTCAACTGCACTTGCGAAGGTTCTCTTTCAGGACTTTTTTTATCAAATATATTGGTGGGTGTTTTGATTGCGAAAGAATTTGACAAGATTGTTTCAGGTATTTTATACCAGGCTAGAGAATGATTAAGTTTTGCATATATTTTTTTTACAAATCTTACATTTCGATTTCATGGTTAGCAGCTATATTTTAGACCTTTTGATCTTGATGTGTTTCTTTACTACTACCGGTATACAGTCATGGGCTTGAAAAAACCCAGGAGATTTAAAGTGATAGATTTTAAATTTTCACGTTGATTGTCATATTTTTCATTATGCTATAATGATATAGGTAAATCAGCATGTATCAGTAGCATTGGACATGCAAGAAACGAAACTTATCCTAAGGAACAGAGGATTTGCTTTTAAAATAATGTTAATGTTAAAGTTTTTATACATAAGAACAACACTCATATGTAGTAGAAGGTAAAGATGTTACTTCTCAAGAATAAAATGGTACATATTTACATATTACATGTGCAGTAGTAAGCGTTTTAATCATTTTCTTTTTTATGATTTACAGGCACCAGATGCACTTGGAAAGGTACCCTTTAAACCTACAGAAGTTGTGGTCAAAACTAAAGTTCCTTATTTTGGATTAAAGGTATGATCCTCTATTTAGTTGATTATTTTTTTACAGTTGTCAATGCTACAACATGTTTTTACAAACAACAACAAATAATCTGTATGTCGTTCTTATGACCTCTATGTGATATATGGTTTATTGTTGTCCATTCATTTGCCGTTCACAATTCAAACTATAAAACTAATATTCTGTACCATTATTGTACAAGATTTTTTTACCTTTTTGGGTGTTAACTTTGCTCATTTGATTTTATAGTACTTTGTGGATAACACCTTGTTTTTAGCTAGCAATATCACAAAGTTCCACCCCAGATTTAAGCATGCATAATTTTAAAAAGCAATGTATATTTATATATGATTAAGAAAACAAATTGTGATATGTATTTCAGGTACCCCAGACCTACAGACTTATGGGATATGATATACACGAGAGTCATACATCAGCTAGTGGATATGTAGCACCCAAACTTGCCAGGCCATTAAAGACAGGGGCTGAGGTTAGTAATGTATCTACACAGGGGTGTAGGAAAGGTATGACATAAGAGGTATCTAAACACATTAGCTCCAAATGGAGCTTTCATTAGCAGAAGCCATATTAATTATGTGTAAAATGTGAAAGCATATAGATACAGCATATATGGCAATGCACATAGTTAACAGCACCTGGTGATGTTTCTAAGCCTGTTGGCAATAGTTGTTTAAGAGTACATTGCACTGTCAGACATATTGTTCTACCTTATGAAATTTTGGATAAAACTGTACCTAAGCAGAAATTTAGGTACTTATACAGCTTGTTATTAAATTTTATCTGTATAGTTTTGATTCTTATTTTGGTTTTACTTCATGTTTCCAAAACTGTTATGTTTATACCAAACAAAGAAATTGTTTTTGTTGATAATCTGATATATAATTTTCATCTCACAAGTAAATCATCTCATATGAATTAATCTCTATTTTAATTTGAAATTGATGTGTGTTTAATGTAAAATAATAGACCACAAAATAATAGAATCCATAATTATAATAGGAGGTGTTAAATGCAAAAGTTTTCTTTAAGCAATTGAAAATAAATAATAGGATTTGATAATATAAGTATGTTTTATCGTACTAACTTAAAATGAATTCCATGCTACTTTTAATGGAAAAATACTTTGATTTGAATGAACTTGATAATAATGGCAACTTGTCTGTTATCAGGATGAAGTGATAACTTTGTCAGCTTACCAGGCTGATACAGCGGCTCCTCGAGTGGTAGATGTAACTGAGGACGGACCAATTACTCTGCCTGAAGGCACAGAGGACTTCACCAAACCTGATGTTGTTATACAGTCTCATCCACAGCCTGTAGCTTTAACTCCACCTAAAGCATTATTTCATCCAATTGAATATCCACCCCTACATATATTTGTAAGTTTTATAATATTGCGTTAACATCTATTCAATGCATTACAATCAAAATGACATGGTTTTAACATTGAAATTATAAGTATTTTTGATAATTTTAATGTTATTAGACCTCAATAATTCCAACCAATATGATCAACGAAGGAATTTCTGTTCATTACTTGGTCTATACTTAATTCATGGCATCAAAGTTTTACCATCTTTCTATATATATAGAGTTTGTTTATTATGGTTAAATTGAAGAACTACTAGCATAAAATTAAAGCCTTAAAAGCATTAAATGCATAAAAAATCTTACAATAAGTTTTCATAAAAAATTTACACAGAGTCAACTTTTTATCCACCCTTTTTGTAATGAGCATTACCACATCTCATTTCATGGAAACTATAGTACCCCATTCCTCAGTCATTTGTTTGTTGGTTGAATGTTTTGCTTATTTTACATGATAAAGTAATGTCCTTTTAAAATCTACATTATTAATTAACTATCAAATCTTGTTGTCTACAGATTATTTTCAATAGGCTACAAACTAGGTATTATATCAGTTATAAACTAGATATTAGAGGTAAAACAAATTACGATAAAGAAAATTATTTGATTTTTTTTTTTATTTAGAACCCAGCTCCAGGTTTACAAGTATTCCAAGCTCCAGCTCCATATGCTGAGGTAGACCCTGATTTCCATTTATGTCCATTACCACGCTACATCAGGAAAGACTATGCTACAAATCAGCATGCAGCCACACAAAGGAAGTACCTAGATAGAGAGGTAGGTTTACCTTTACAGGGTTACAATCAAAATATACCTAGACTTAGTCCTGGTATCTATGATGAGTTTATTTACTTGCATTTTAAAATGTTTAAAAATAACTCTGTGAAATTTAGCATTGGCATTATAAAAGAAGTTCTGATTGCTTAAATTGCAACTAAAACTAATACAGTATAAGAATGAGATAAAATATAGGTGGGCTAGGTTGATTTCAGGATTTATTGATATAACAGACTTTTACAAAAAAACATTATGAAAATAATTCTGTGTCAAGATCTTTCTATAATATAAAGAAAAGTACACAAATGTAATATCATAATCAGAAGAAATAATTGTTTTTATGTTATTAGTATTAGCCATTTCTATAAAACATCTACAATATAAAACTTTTTAGTAAATAATTTGCTACTTTTGACTTGATGAATAAGTCTTGTATTGTCAAAAATTTGTACAAGTATACAATATTTATACTGGCTCTCTCTGGGTGTTAATACTATATCTTACTTATGCTATGCTAGAAATACTTTAAAAAACAGTGTTCTATTTCCAGGATGTAGTCAGAGGTGTTATGACATGGAAAAAGTTCCCATCCCAAGGCCTGACATCATTATCCAACACACCTACATTAACTAATGTGTGGGTTCCAAGATGGTATGTTGACATATCTTTACCTCTAATATATATTTACTTTACATCATAGCTTAGACATTTTGTATTTTTATTCCTAAAAAAATATCTTTAAATTATAATAGACTTGAAAATGAAATATTACTCATATCATTCTGAAGGAAAAGAGATAAAAATTGTACAACATTTGTTATAAGAGGACCAGAACTTGAGAAGCATTTAAAATAAAATTAAAAGTAATTTGGATTTATTGAAGTTCATTAAAATTAGACTGTTTTCTGAAAAGAGTCTCTTAGTCAGTAGACTGACTCCCGAAAATACCTTGAGGTAAAAGTGACAATATAACTGATTGAGTATTGTTTATTATTAAAGGGATGATCAATTTGATGATGATTTATTACCTAGAGATGTTCCAGATTTATTGGACTCCCTACCAGATGATGACAAACAAAATATTCTAGATGAGTAAGTCTTGTATAGGCTCATTCGGATATACTTTAAAATTACACAAATATAAACAGACATTCTCTAGGGACAGACATTATATAACAACTGTGTGTGTGTCCAGCAAGTTCTTCCATCACACTTTTATCTTGAATTTATAAACAGAATCATGTCCTAATAATCTGCTTCTCGACAGTGATGAGTTGTAACATGTGACTTTTTTCAGTTCTGTCAGACACTTACATGTTCTTCCTGGTTGTCAAAATTTAATTACTTCCTGTTTGGCCAGCAGCTTCAGTGATGTTGTTACATGTGAACACTTTCATATTTTACATTCATGATACTTTGAATTACAAGTTGGGTTATGCTCTTAAAATCAAACACAAGAAAATTCTATCAAAAGTATGTTGTTTGAAATATATATTTGATGATAAAATTCAATGTAAAAAATCATCCCTTTGATATTAAATTTATTTGAAGCTGAATGTCTTCCTTGCCTTTACATCAAATAAATGCATGACACTCTCCAAGATTTTTGATAGCACATCTTAGGTGGTAAACAAGCTTGTAAATATACCCCAAAAAAATTGATAACACAGTTATAACATTTTCATTATAGTCTGATTTTAAGTTGATGCTAAAAAATGAAAAAATCCTATATTTTTTTAAATATTTATTTTGTGATTGCTATTTTCAGAGAGGAAGAGGAAGGCAGGACGACATCCCGACAGGAAGTAACATTAACACCTGAAATGGTGACAGCACAATTCTCTCTCATTGATACGTCTACTCCAACAGACGAGAAAACATCACAGTAAGTATATGTAAACTAATCTTTTCTGTTTAATTATTTAAAATAAAGCTATATGGGTATAGGTAAACTGTAAAACTTTTTACAGAAATTAGCATGCAAATACATCATTTAGTCCTTTAAAAAAAATCATTTTTTTATGGATGGAAGAAATTTGACAAATGGTAAATTCTACCATATTAAATCAGTATGAATTTCTATCAGTTTTTGAATAATTTCATGTTTATAGATAAACTTGTGCATAAAAATAAGAAGATAAGGTTGGATAGCCAAAACAAAGATTTTTTATCAGAGATCAAGGGTTCAATGACTAAATTGCATTGTCTTGAATAATGAGCAATAATACATGCCAAATAATAAACTGAAAAAGACCATAGAATGACTATGTGAAACATTTCAAAATGGACCACCGATGGCTAATTAATGTACTTTTTTCTTTTTTCAGAGATGTATTCCCTTATGGCAATAAACTTCCAACAACAAACATTCCAGTATCAGCATATGGACCAGTTCCAAGGTAAATACAGTAATCATTGGTACCTGATAAATGGTCAAGAAAATCACAAAAGATTATATAAAGTCTGCATCCACAGTGTTAAATGCTTTAAAGTCCATTACTATTCACCTACCTTGTTACTCAATACTGTGTCATTTGAAATGAACAATAGCTTATAGTACAACTTGGGTTTTTTTATGGCTAAGAGCACTTTACAATCATATTTTCAAATAATGATTCAAATAAGTCATATAAATAATGGTTTGCTTTTAATCTTAGCTATATTGTTAGACAAGACTGTATTTGCAAGCAAAAGAAACTTAAAAGAAGGATTTTTTCTTAATATTTCTATTTTAGCTAATTGAGAGTTGTCTATGTAAACTTAATGCCAACACTAGTTGTTTTGGTTTTAACTCTTTTCATGAGTAGACAGTTAGACCACTTAACTTTATCTATGGTTTTTATGTGGAAGGTTTAGCTATGCACTGAAAAAAACATGAACCATTCCATTTTAAAATCCCAAAGTTAATGCAAACTTTAAGAGGTGGATTTATAAGAAAAGGTCCAAAGTAAAACCAACTAGGACAAAAAAATCAGGGCTGTGCATGTTGGTTTAATCACTGCATATTTCATAAAAACATCTTTACAAAATAACTTCTAAACATCAATGTAGTTGCCTTGCATCTACGGGGAAATAACTCTAATACATTCTAATTTGTTACTTGTGACACAGCAATTTAAGGTAACCATACTTTCTTACCATGTGAGTACATAAATTTGTGATGATAAAGTTATAAAAATGAGAACAATAATGATTATAGTCAATGTTAAATTATATGTGTACATCACAGATTTATGCTTTGCGGTTTGAACAAGTTGGCATGCATTTACTTAAATGTTCTGTTAATTTTTAATTTTTTTTGGTTTTATTATATGTTTTGATTATTATTTTGAACTTATGTATTTTGTTTGAAATATGTGTCAAGAGTAACTGCCCATTATACCAAGGAATTTACTATTGCAGTGAAAATAGGCACTCAATAAAATTTGATTTGAATTGCCTCCCTTTACAAATAGTTTGAGTTGCCTTTTTCATAGAATAACAGTTTTATAACAAAAATCCCAGTTAAAAACATCAATTTTTTTAGAAATAACAAACTGTTTATGCAATTATATTTACTGAAATAGGGAATAATTGGATATAGGTGATAAGGCTACACATGATGAGGGCTCATAAAAAAATGAATTTATGGTTTTTCCATATTTTGGATTAATTTGCATTATGTTACACTCTTTGTGAATTCAATTCTTTATACTTATATATAGACTTACTTCACCTTTTTTCAGATTTATTAATTATCCTAACACTTGTTAAATAATAAAATTGAAATAAGTGTTAGATTTTTTTAAAGATTAATATATTTTTTATGAGCTCCATATGAAAAAAAAAAAAAATATGTGTCACAAATAATAATTTCCTAACTTTCACTTATTGTTTTCTTTTTGTAGAGAAAAGAGAGAAGAAGAAATAGAATTTTTCATGATGAAAAAATATAACAAATTAGGAGGAAAAATACAGACAAAAACAACTCAACTAGACAATCTCATTACAGATCCTAAACTTGTGTTAAAGTGATGTGATAAAAGGATTGTGGATCATAGAGTATAAATGCTATGGTGTGAATTTTTCCATCTAATGTGAAAAAAGAAGAGGAATAATCTTAAGCATGGGGAAAGCAGGACAGTATTAATGTCATGAATTCAATATAGTCTTTCAGGTTTATCAGCACAAGATAATACTGTATTCTCACTGTCCACCCACCAATAGTTCTGCCTTTGAATGCTTTATATTTCCTTATGACCACACAGAAGTAGTAGGTTGATTCAATTAAGTAGGCACTGCTGAAGTACCCAATTTATCACTTCTGTAGAGTATAACTTATAAGGTAGATGTTTCAAATTTTAAGATGGAACTGTATGTTTCCTTTGTGTTATTCAAGGGAGATAATTTTAAAATGTTTATTCTTTTGTTTTACAAATTGACCGAATGATGTATCATGCTTTCATATATTCTCTATCACTGCCCTTTTCTATTAACTTAATGCATAGTTAAGTGAAGACTTCTGTAACGAGATAAAAAAAAGACTTACTAAACATTTATATGATTTAAAACTAAGTGCTTCTGAATCTTATAGTATACATTGCGAAAAATTTCCATTATTTCAATACACATTCAAGCAATTTTCCCTTCTTTGGAACGTACTGGGTTAAAACTCTAGCAGGAGATTTCAAAATATATTCATAGGGTGCTTTATATGTGTGAGTTTACAAACAGCCTAAGATAAGTACAAATAGCCCAAAAAATCTAAGAAAAAAATAGAATAACCTTTATGAATTTTAATAGTATTTATATCATGTTTTTCTAGAAACAGATTGAATGAAAAATAATCCGTCCATTTTAATTGATTTATTATACACTAAAAGCAAACTATGTGATATTGCATAATTTTTGTATGCTTTCAATATAAAAACAAAACTTAAAATTGAATACTACACATGTATCCCATTTATCTAATATATAAATGTGACTATTATGTATTGTTTTATATAAACACAAACTGGAGGATTCAGAAATATGCAAATGAATTTTGTGTATCTCTAGGAAATTGGTGTGCAACAAATCTATTGTTGCATTATGCTGTATTCGGCAAAATTAGTAATAATATGCCTGTATCTGAGTTCTTTACTGTTGTAGAGTAATCCTATATTATTCTACAACTAATTATGAACTATTTATTCCGATTCTATTTTAAGACTGTGATATGAAAATTGTTTACATATTTAAATGTTATGGATTATATGTGCAGAAGATTGTTTTTGTATTTTATGATTTATTTTTATGTGAAGAAGAACTATTTATATTATTAAAATGCATTTTTAATGAATGCAAATTAAACTGATTTACACATTAACAGGTTGGTAATTTTTATGAGATCTCTTAAAGCCATACTGTGTCAATAGATATAGGAAGATGTGGGTTGAGTGCCAATGAGACAACTCTCCATCCAAATAACAATTTTAAAAAAGTAAATGATTATAGGTCAATGTACAGCCTTCAACACGGAGCCTTGGCTAACACCGAACAACAAGCTATAATGGGCCCCAAAATGTGTAAAACTATTCAAACGGGAAAACCAACGGTCTCATCTATATAAAAAACAAGAAACCAGAAACATGTGTAAATTACATAAACTTGTTTTCATAAAGTTTGTTTAAACATCTTTATATGATCTTATATAGATATAAGAACACTGAGTGCTAATGACCCAACTCTTCATCCAAGTCATAATTTGTAAAAGTAAACCATAATAGGTCAAAGTACTGTCTTCAACACAGAGTTTTGACTTGTTTGGTGAAAGATTCCTCAGGTATATCTGAGTCTGAGTACAAACATTTTGCTTGAAATTTTTATGACTGCAAGGTTGTATAGTGTTATATGAACTAGAAATATATGGTGTATTAAATGACTCAGAATCTTTATATGTTCTTTATGAAACTTTTTAAGACAGCTCCAAGCATGAGTTTCAGATGAATATTTTATTAGTTAACAAAGTGTGTGTAATGAATAACTGCAGATTCTAATAAGTGAAGAAATCTAACAAATGCTCGTATAATTTATATTTATTGTCGAGCCTGCAACTTTTGGTGCAGAAAGCTCGACATAGGGATAGTGATCTGGCGGCAGCGGTGTTAGCTCACTTCTTAAAAGCTTTATATTTTAGAAGGTGGAAGACCTGGATGATTCATACTTTGTATATAGATGCCTCATGTTACGAAGATTCTGTCAGTCACATGTCCAATGTCCTTGACCTCATTTTCATGGTTCAGTGACCACTTAAAAAAAAAGTTAAGATTTTTTGAAATGTTGAATTCTCTCTTATTATAGGTAATAGGATAACTATATTTGGTATGTGCGTACCTTGCAAGGTCCTCATACCCGTCAGACAGTTTTCACATGACCTCGACCTCATTTCATGACTCAGTAAACAAGGTTAAGTTTTGGTGGTCAAGTCCATATCTCAGATACTATAAGCAATAGGGCTAGTATATTTGGTGTATGGAAATACTGTAAGGTGGACATGTCCAACTGGCAGGGGTCATCTGACCTTGACCTCATTTTCATGGTTCAGTGGTTATAGTTAAGTTTTTGTATTTTGGTCTGTTTTTCTCATACTTCATGCAATAGGTCTACTATATTTGTTGTTTGGAATGATTGTAAGGTGAACATGTCTAATGAACAGATGTCATCTGACCTTGACCTCATTTTTATGGTTCAGTGGTCAAAGATCAGTTTTTCAGTTTTGGTCTTTTAATCTAATAATATATGCCATAGGTCAACTATATTCAGTGTATGGAATATTTTATGATCTATATATTATTCGTGCAGGTTTTATTTGACTTTGACCTCATTTTCACAGTTCATTGCTCAGTGTTAAGTTTTTGTGTTTTGGTCTTTTTTTTTTATTAAACTATAAGTATTAGGTCAACTATATTTGTTTTATGGAAGCATTGATAGCTGTACATGTCAGCCTGGCATGGTTCATAATCATCTGACCTTGACCTCATTATTATGGTTCATTGGTCTTTGTTTAGTTATCTTGGTTAATGTAACGTTTATGTGACAGTTGTAATAAAGCTTTATACTTAGGACTTTCAACATAATATCAATGATTAGTAAAGATGGCAAGACATTTCAGTGTGTGCACTCTTGTTATAATACAGAGGCATTGCAACCATTTAAACAACCAGAGACAATATAAAACTATAATTAAACAATTGTGTGAATTGGATAAACAATTCAGGTGGACTGCATAACAATAACAATTTAAGCATACTAACTGGAACAGAAAAGGGGAATTAGTACTCTTAAAAGAAGTACAAAATGTATTATAAAAAAACACATACCAGTAACTGAAAAAATAGTCAGCAATGCACAACAAAAACATAAAACTTAAAGCCAACAACCACAGGCTCCTGACTTGGAATAGGCACATACATACATAAATAATATACATAACACCATTTATCATATAAGTGACTGTAAAAGTTTGGAAAAACAAAAACTTTCATTCACAATTTCACCAGTGACTTCATTAAAATTAAACCTCATATTTTTGCAAGAGTTCAACAATTCACAAAAAATGATACACACATTAATTCCTGAATTTACAGTATCAAGGAATCAAGTCATCAACTTTAATACTTTGAATGTGCTGATAACATGATTTTTGTTGAGCCTGCAACTTTTGTTGCAGAAAGCTCGACATAGGGATAGTGATCCAGCGGCGGTGGTGTTAGCTCACTTCTTAAAAGCTTTATATTTTAGAAGGAAGAAGACCTGGATACTTAATACTTTGTACATAGATGCCTCACGTACGAACTTTCCATCAGTCACATGTCCAATGTCCTTGACCTCATTTTCATGGTTCAGTGACTACTTGAAAAAAAAGTTAAGATTTTTTGTAATGTTAAATTCTCTCTTATTATAAGTAATTGGATAACTATATTTGGTATGTGCGTACCTTGCAAGGTCCTCAT
This sequence comes from Mytilus trossulus, assembly GCF_036588685.1. NCBI lineage: Eukaryota > Metazoa > Mollusca > Bivalvia > Mytilida > Mytilidae > Mytilus > Mytilus trossulus. The sequence continues at coordinate 3,140,692 of NC_086374.1, forward strand.
GCCTGTCAGACAGTTTTCACTTGACCTCGACCTCATTTCATGGATCAGTGAACAAGGTTAAGTTTTCGTGGTCAAGTCCATATCTCAGATACTATAAGCAATAGGTCTAGTATATTTGGTGTATGGAAGGACTGTAAGGTGTACATGTCCAACTGGCAGGTGTCATCTGACCTTGACCTCATTTTCATGGTTCAGTGGTTATAGTTAAGTTTTTGTATTTTGGTCTGTTTTTCTCATACTTCATGCAATAGGTCTACTATATTTGTTGTTTGAAATGATTGTAAGGTGAACATGTCTAATGAACAGATGTCATCTGACCTTGACCTCATTTTCATGGTTCAGTGGTTATAGTTAAGTTTTTGTGTTTTGGTCTGTTTTTCTCATACTATATGCAATAGGTCTACTATAATTGGTGTATGTAATGATTGTAAGGTGTACATGTCTAGCTGACAGGTGTCATCTGACCTTGACCTCATTTTCATGGTTCAGTGGTCAAAGTTTAGTTTTTTAGTTTTGGTCTATTTTTCTAATACTTTATGCATTAGGTCAACTATATTTGGTGTATGGAAATATTTGATGATCTATATGTCGGTTACACAGGTTTATTTGACCTTGACCTCATTTTCACGGTCTATTGCTAAGTTTTAAGTGTTTGTGTTTTGGTCTATTTTTCTTTATTTATAAGCAATAAGTCAACTATATTTGTTGTATTGAAGAATTGTTTGCTGTACATGTCTGCCTGGCATGGTTCATCTGACCGTGACCTTATTTTCATGGATCATTGATCAATGTTTCATTTTCTTGGTTAATGTTGAGTTTATGTGACAGTTGTAATAAAGCTTTATATTTAGGTCTATCATGAAAGTATCAAGGATTAGTAAAGAAGGCGACACATTTCAGTGAGTGCAATCTTGTCTTACTGCATCAACAGTGTCAATATCATGGATTGATCAAATAAACTACAAATTGTATTATCTCCCTGTCAAGACAGGTTCCTGCATTATTAGGGTCCATAATTTACTATATTTCTGACAAGGATCATTGGAATGCATTGTTCTGTTGAAAAGGTCACTATAGAAAGGTCCGCCAGATTAGATCAAGTTTCTTTCATATTATAGAGGGGTATATTGTACACACAATTTGTTTGCTCTATTCAAAATATATTTGCTGTTAATAGTTTCAAGGAAATCTGTATGACAGGTCAGAACAGCACTTATGATCATTGACAGAATGACAGAGAATGATTCCTTATAATCATTCAAACTTTCTGTGTAGGGATACAGCTGGTCCTAGCTTTGGAAATCATTGGGACAAACATAGTCAAATTGAATATACTAAATACTGTTAACAAAAAACACATGATAAAGTATGTAATATTACTAATTATAAAAATAACACTGTTGATATAATTATAAGGCTTTGACCTTTGGTACTACCTTTTGATACGACCGCAAAATTTTTAATTTGTTGGTCGGATATTGGTTTCACGTTGGCGTTGTCATCGTCGTCCGAATATCATAAATATAGTTGTGAAAATGAATAATCAGTCCCTTGCTTTAATGAAAATGAAAAATCTTGCTTCAATAGTGCAGAAAATGAATAATCTGTCACCTCAGTTTACAAAAATAAATAACCGATCAAAAACAAATCCTCTGAACCAAATTTGACTGAAAATACGTTTCTTTAATTTATCCGTAATTTAAAAGATGGATGGACTTATTTGTTTGATGTTGCACTTTTAAACGTTATATTGATAGTCTGGAATTTTTTTTCTAAAGAAAATTCTTTAATTTATTCATATTTAGAAGAAGTTTACTTTATTTGAATTGCTTCCTTCCAGCAAGCAATTCCCCCGATATATTTTCCGTATGCAAGGTGACCTCAGTGTGACCCATCTCGTAAAAATCCGGTGACCACAATACGCATGGATGTCCTTAAAATAAACTATTATCTGAATTTACATGTTAAACACGTGCTCAATTTCCATGCTTTTTTGTTTATTTTTCGTCAATTGTTGACAAACAGGTGACAATCGTTAAACTTCGGCTTCAAAACACGAACTTTAATTACCTGCCATATTTTCACAACAACACTGACCGATTGAAAAAAAATTGACGATTATACGAAATTTACACGAAAAAAATGATAAATTCGAGCACAGAAGACTAAGTTTATAATGTTTGTTTGCATTGGTTGAAGAATTGGAAGAACATTATTTTTCACCGGTCACTCGTTTCTTATGACTTTAATTTGTGTATCTTCGTGATCTTTTATGATACTCATCTATAGCTAATATTCAAGATCAAGGAATAACATTTATATATTTTTTTAAATCGTACAAGTGTGGATACCGTGAGATCCGTGTTAATAATCTGTTTTGACGTTTAACATTGTTTTCTGAAAAAAATTGAGTTCTCTTTTTTGTTTTCAGAGGGTTCTATGTTAAACTGTGTTGCATGTAAACAGCCGACTTATGTTAATTCCTATAACTAGCAGTGTCCTGTATCCAATGTTTACTTTTGATGTTAAAGACTGTCTTGGAGGAGGCACTATCAAGTGTCATTGATAACCAAATGATTCTCATAAAATGTGTTTCATAACTTTGATTTGGGATAGCAGCAAAAACTCCAAATTTGGAAAGGAAGGCATTATATAAACTTCTGCACGTTGCGATGTGCAAGATTGTATCTGAGCATCTGAATGCATATGTACTTGTTGTATGGTTCTATCTATATATGTGCCTTTCTTGTCGTCGTTTCTTACAAGTGTTTGTCCACAAAAACTGCATATTTGTTAAGTATCTTCCTAGTATTATTAGTAAAAGATTTCGTTGAAATGTCCAAATTGTTCCTTAGAAGATGTACTATCATTTTAAGTAATGACAATATGCCAGATACCAATTTAGATGTCTATATTAACTCATGCAACGTCAACTGAGAAAGATTCTTATGGATAAGAATAGAATATAAGAATAAAAAATATTTTTATTATTCCAATCAAGGGCCCTTAATGGGCAGCATAACAAGAATATGGATATGAACATCTGCTTGAAATGTTCCAATTGTCTACAAAGTTTCCTACAAATTCTGTTGTTTGATTTCATGAGTTGCGACAAAAAGAACAAGATTTGTCGGAAAACGGACTGACTTGTCAAAAACATTATTAAATTGAGAATGAAAATCGTGAATGTGTTAGACAGCAACCCGACTAAAGAGCAGAAAACAGACGAAGGCCACTGTTGGGTCTTCAACACAGAGAGAAAATCATGAACCCGGAGGTGGATTACAGCTAGCCCCTAAAAAAGTATACTAGTTCAGTGAAAATGGATGTCTTACTCCATGTACGGTGACTTGTAGCTGTTTATTTCTGTCTTATTTAGTCTCTTTAAGAGAGTTGTTTCGTTGGCAATCATATCACATCTTCTTTTTTTTTTTTTTATCCAAAACATATAAATAAACTAAAATTAAAAATCATACAAGACAATCAGAGGCCAGTATACAAAAGTTCGAGTCCGATGTCGGAATAGGTAACAAATGAAACAAAACAAAATCACAATGATACATTTACATAAATTAACAAAGGACTACCAGCAGTCACTGACATGCCAGCTCCAGACCTCATAATGACATTAATACTGATTGAAAGGTTATGTCTTCCCAGGAATATATATATATAGATTTACTGTTCCAAGGTCTTCCGCACGGCATGAAAATTTGGTACAATACCTCCAATAACAATGAGTAAAACCCCTACCTTTAAGTCGGTTATGAAAGGTCATGAAAAAATATGAAACAATTGCATTTAAAAAAACTAGTCAAATTTAAAAACAAAATTTAAGATAAGAAATATGACAGACATGAACCAACGACAACCACTAAACTATAAACTCTTGGCATAGGAAAGGCAAAGCACACTTTTGTCAGTTTAGAAGGCAAAAAGAACTATAGATGAAACATTTTATTTGCTTTGTGTTGAAGGCCTCAATGTTACTTTGATATGACGAACAGCATTAAAAACGCTTCACCTTTGCGTTGTCGATTTGTTTGCTTTGCAAGTATTGATGGTGTGACATGGATGGTAGCCCATTTCCCTTATGCTACTATTATAGTCACACCCGAAGGTGTTCTTCGGATGATATCAAAAGTGCTTGAAAAAGATCTAAGTAAAATTAAAAAAAAAGGACTTTTTAAAAATAACTGAAAACCTTTTATGATCTTTTATATGCTATTCGAATAGGACAAGGTAGTCAAACAACGCCTTCAATGCTTTTCGAGATCTTGGAAATGACATCGGATTAAAAGTTGCCTCAATTTGAATGGATCGATTAAAAGCATTTGATTCTCTTCCTCATTTAGCTAAATTATCTGATTTTTATCTGAATATTTGGCTCCGTCTCAATATAGTCATTAGAACATTAGAGAGAGATGATGATATCCCAATGGCTATTTCTTTGGCCTCTCCTGCTCTTTTTTTTTTTATAAAAGTTTGTTCACTTTATAATTATGATGTGACTTATAAACATCATTTTGTGATGTTTTGAATATAAATATATAAAACAAATGTTATTTCTAAAATGTCTAAAATGAACAATATACCGAGCATATGCTGGATAATATCACGGTAGCGTTTCGTGTGTATTTTAGTCTAGACGCAATCAAATTAACTGTCGAGTTGACCCCCAAAAAACATTCCGGATTGCCATGTAAGCAATGGATATAAATATACTTACAGATATAAAATGTCAGACTCGTGTATTTGGATTTTTCTATGTCTGTTCGTTTGCATTATTTTAGATTAAAAATATATGTTAGTCATCGTTTTAACCTGTATAAGAAGGATTTTTGTGTGGATCGAATTAGTTTGATTTTTGTTGTTTCATTATTTTTTTATTAAACCAGAGACATATATACACATATGTGTATATATGTCTCTGATTAAACAAAAACAAAATATATCTCGTACTAGGCTAGTGCCCTTTTAAGAAATGGAGTTTTTCTTTTTTGATACCGTATTAAAACTTCATTTTTCAATAGATTCGAAAATGATGTCTTAATGATATGAAAAAATAAATTCTTATTATTAAAAAATGAATTCATTATAAAATTAAAAAATCAGTATAAAAAAATTGGCCTTTCCCCCCACTTTTGCTTGCCATAAAAGTCATACAAAAGGTCCAGGTGGACGAAAATACAAATGTATATGATATTGATCAAAAGCCTATCCAAAACATAATGAATAAAACAAAAATAAAGGTGAGTGATATCTTTGAACAATTATTTTAGGAATATTTTTGTATTTCAAAAAGGAGACAGCCGACAAAGGTGATCGCCTCGCAATCTATCAAAAATAAATAAATAGTTACATCCCTTAGGAAACTCCAAAGCGGAAACGAGGCAAGTAAATATATCTCAACATGATATGTGTCATCAAAGTTAATTGAAACAGTTTACCTTGATTGTTTTCTGCCAGATAAATGATTAAGATTGCTGTAAAACTATACCAAGTAATTCAATTTTGTATGGGATTATCGAAAACTTCGTAAAAAGTGTGATATTGTGTCTAAAAACTGCGCAGACGATCGTGTTTTACCAGGTGTTTACAAATATTTTACTTCGGGTATGTCACCCGACCCCCGCGTCTTTTAATTTCCTGGAGTATCAATTCATTTCTTCTGACACTGGATTATCATTGCAGAAAATTAGGTACGTTTTCGTATTCAGAATCTGTATCCAATTTCTTGACAAAAATGGCATCACAGTCACAGAATTTAATTTTGAAGAGCCACATAGTCTAGGATACAGATGGCAAAATAAAATCGAAAGTGTAATAGATCTTAAAGAAGTCTCATAAAAGTAAAGCAATATCGAACTTATTATTCATTGTACATTTATATCAGGTTGCTGTTGTAGCCATAAATACAACATTTACACCACCATTTGTTATAGATATGTTGTGCTTTTCATGTATACATGTATGTTTGTACAACTACGGGTGGGCTGTAAGATCCTAAGGGTATTGTATACATTACATGTACAAATGTACATGTGAAATATATATTTGAACTAGGTCACTTCTGTCTGAGGAGATCATGTCTGATGCAGTGAAATCACTCAAAGTAACGAATAATTTACAATGTGATGTTTTGCTAATTTTTAATTTTTAAATGATATTTTCTGGACCAATGACTTTATATTATTTCTGTCGCCTGTCATACAAAATTACAAGTAGTTTTATTGCATTTTGATGTATTATTTTTCTTCTGAGATCACATGCTGTCTAAAAGTCTGGTCCAGATTTATATGACAATTCAGGGGTGGATCAAGACATTTTCAAAAGGCGGGGTTCTCAACCCAGGAGGTTGTATGTGTGTTCCATTAAGAGGTTCCAATTCAATGCATTGATCATCCAAAAAAAAAGTAGGGGTTCCAACTACAAAACCAGGGACCCCCCTCTGGATCTGCCACTGCAATTCATGTGTTTAATCAACTATGAATCAAGTGCATGTACTTGGTCATGCACAATTGATTGTTTGAAATATTTAAAGCTGTTATATTTGTATATATTATTCAATTGTTTTTCATCTTATTAATTTTTTGACTAAATTAAATAAGTGACTAGTAACTAAGAGAAAATACATGGAGGATTGGTCATCTCCTCTAATAACACTAAACTGTATTTCTTCGATTTTATTTTTGCATTACAATAAACATTTGAAGGGTGATTACACATAGAATTGGACAGGAGGCAGGAAATACATGTAGACATGTTTTTGTTTACCTCACTTATAAAAAAACAAATGCGAAACAATGCATACAATGGCCACCCATGCAACATGTTCAACATAGACACATATAGTGTATAATTAAATTTTAGGACATTTTTTAAAGGATTAACTAGAATTTTAAAATTTATTCAGGAAATAGTCATTTACAGACTGAGAGAAAGGTGTAACAATGAGTGTGCTAAGTAAAATGTAGCTGAATCAATGCTCCTTTTTTGAAAGCCTGGACCTGACACAAGCTCTGTATATAAATCTAAATCTACAAAGTACATGCACAAATTACATCTTCCTTTGCTAAGCAATGGTTATTACATTGCAAACCTTAAAATGTGCATTAATTATATAAAAAATGACAACATTTAATAAAATTTTGTTAATTTCAGGTTGATTATACTTTTCGTTGATGATGTAGAGATATAGATTTGAATGATCTGAAATGCATAGGTCATGTACATGTGTAGACTGTTACAATTGGTTTCATGAAGAATGCCAATGAAAGTGACTGTCTGTTTTGATAGAGTCAGAGTTATTGTTCCATGTGGAGATGGTGAGATTCCAGTGCACAGTTTAATAGAAAAGGCCATCACAAGGTTTAAAAAAGCAACAGTTAAGGTAACTACAATGTCTGAGTGTACAAGAAACCATTATCCTGCAGGATCATTTTCTAGTTTTAAAAAATAAATGTACACCTGTACATATACAAAAAGTGAAAAAAAATCAAAAAGAGTATTTAAATTCCTGGTCAATATATATACAATTACTTCTTTCAAGATGTAGTTATAGTTTTGTTCATGTAGTTTATTATTTTGTATGTGCATTATATATATATTAAACCCAACTTATGTAATGAAATAGACATCAAGAACACTCAAATCTAAACATTTAAAATCCAGGGATGTGTTTATATATGTAGGGGTCTATGACAAAGAATAACCATACAATAAGATAGGTATAGATGATCAACAACATTGTACATGTGCCTTCGGCTGTTGTCTACTCTATGGTTGGGTGTTTGTTGCTTTGACACATACACCATTTCCTTTCTCAATTTTATAGTCTAGATGAGGTATCATCAATATAATACAAAGTACATGTATGAATTATAAAGATACACAATGCAAGTACCAATAAACGTTTCGGTTCAAAATGTAAATTTCCATGTACATTTTACATGTATGATGCATTTTAAGGTATACATTCTTAATTCTAAAGGTTTGTTTGAAAATTGGCAAAATAGATATCTGTATCCATTCAGTAAATTTTTTTTTAATGATCTTATTATAATTACTACTTCAGTGTTTTAAGCAGGGTGGTTGAATACTGCTATATTTTGTCAATTGACCTAGCCTCACTTTTGACCAAAGGCTTGTTGACCTAGGACAATTTACATGAAATGAACATGAGTTAGATACTATTGATTTCTGGTTTAATGTGATGGAATATCTAAGGTAAAGATATAGTTTTGTAGTGGAGATTTAAAATCTCTGTTTACAAAGTCCTGATTTGGTCAGTGTATTAAATAAGTGAGTGAGTCAAAATGCTACAATCTATTCTGTTATTTCTTTATTGTGTAAAATTGTATTTGCTTACACAATTTATCAAGAAGAAAAAAATTGGTAAAAAAGTACACATGTAAATACAAAAAAATATGCAGGCAATTTTTCTATAAACTGATATAGAAGTGTAAATCACCTCTGTATTAAGGTGAATCACAAAGAATATATAAACCTTTAATGAACTGGAATTCGTATCATGGTAAAGTTGATAAAATAATTTATTCTACAATGGATCATATATTAATAAATGGATTTATCAGATTGTGATATTGTCATCATAATGTCTAGGTTTAAGGTTGTCTCAGATGGTTGACTCCAGTCCTGTTAAGATATTTGAGTTATGTAAGATTATCAACAAAATTTACACCTTTATCTGACATTTATTTGTTCAAATATTACCCCATCTTATTGAATTATAAGTAGGTCAGTATCTGTTTACCTGAGGTTGTTAAGAAGGGGTGTGTCTTAGATTTGTTGTGCACTGAAGGAGATAACTGATAAAGGAAGTGAAATTGGTTTACACTTTGTCATTTTCAGATATTGATTGTCTGAATTCATTTGAATACACCACATTAAGCATTGACAATAGAATGACCATCATGATCCTTTAATGTTATTAATTAATCCATTTTAGTTATCTGTTTAATTCCCTGTGGATTTGACTTGCATATCATATGTCCTTACATGGTGGGTAATTGAATTTTACTAAATTTGGTAAAACATTGAAACATGTACATCATGTACAATGTATGGTTGTATCTGCAAGGTTTATAATTAACTCTAAAACCCACATGTATGTAAACATTGACTTCATTTTGTTAAATAATAAGCATGTTATAAATGTGCTAGTTATAATTATGTCCAATTTGATTACCGGTAAGTTAAGTATGGACTTTTAGTCTCTTTTTTTTGGTGAAAAAGGGTATAGTAGTGTACAATTTGTTATAAATGTATTAACACTGACAAAGTGTTTCATACAGAAATGTGCTCATTGTCAATTACAAGGCTGTTATGAGCCCTAAAATATAATAAAAGGGAGACTGACATGTACACTTCTCATGTTAACATATTATTGCTAGAACTATGATATTACAAGTTAAAACAAGCTTTTTCCCCATATGATTTGTTTTACACATTCTTAGGCATTGTTGTAGTATTATCAGGAAGAGTACAAATGTACATGCACAAATATTTTACATTTAATTTAGATATAAACTTAACATTTGAACACCACATGCTTGTTGTCAGCTCATCAAACATGATGAAATTCAATTATATTATGTGATTTGATTATGGAGAATATTTTTATTTGTCTTAAAACTTTTTGGTGGTAGTGTGCTCCCTTTGAGTGGGCAAGGTAAAGCCCTATCCTGGTCAAATCAACAAATTTTAAGTTGATGCTTGTTCATTGTTGTTTCTCAGCTAAGCATGCTTTAATAATGATTGAAAGCACAGACTGGTCTGCCCAGAGTTAAAATAATGTGGCAGGCTATGACTTAGCCTGTTAAAAAATTAGGCTCAGAGTGTTGGTAATGTTAGTACATGTATAAGAAAGGTTGATATTCATATCACTTTTAATATGTTTACTTCCCTAATTTGAACTTGCATTTACACCACATCTTCCTATATCTATTTAATTTGCCACTGGATTCTAAACAATCAGCCATTAATTATCATCATCATCATCTTTTCAAAGGAAATTAGTCATGTTAATAGAGAATAAATTCTTTTTCAAAATTTTAGAGAAAAATGTGATAAAAGTTATTAGCCCTATATATTTCACTAGATATATGTACGCTGCTTTGAATTGATTGAATTATGTACATGATGTAAGAGTTATTTTATTGATATAATCCTGTATTTTTTTACTTAAAAATGGGTCATTAATTTTGAAGGACTTTATTGGTATTCTTTACATTCTTTATATTTATTCACATAATATAAGTTAATAATTTTGAAAAGTTAAAACAGGATCCTGCAATGTAATAAAACAAGAAAAGCAGTGAAGAGACTTCAAGAGAGCATCATACATTTTTGCACATGTACCTGCCTTTTATAATTTAATTACATGTAATTGAAGGTCTGTGTTTTATGGCAAATTCTAAACTTTGAAAACTTTCAATCTTGGTAAACACAATACAAAAATAAAGTAATATGCAATGCAAATACAAAAATGTACAACATTTAACAGGTTTCTTGTCTTCAGACATGCACATGATTACCTTAATATTTCAGCACTAATTGTCAACCTGACTTTTTGTCTTTATCTCTGTCAGTTGAATAAGAAATATAGGGTAAATATAAAGTGAGATATCAACTTTATAAATTTGGTATAATCATATAACTATGACAAAGACAGATAGAGGTAAAACAATGTATCAGTTGTACAGTAATCTCATTGAAGGTTTAGATAAATATAAACGAATTGTTCATTGTACAAAAAGTGTAAACATATACAATGATTTTGTACTTTGGCCTGTAAATTTATCTACATGTATGTTGACAAATAAAACCTAACATTCGACCTGCTAATACAAACCTGGGAGAGCTTTGATTACTATTAGTCAAACCAGAACTGATCATGTGGGTATTAAAATGGTAAGTTACAGAACTGATCATGTGGGTATTAGAATGGTAAGTTAGGTTTTTATCATTACTAGATTTGTACAACATGTACAAAGAAAGTGTATGAAGATATATGGAAAATATTTTATCATGTGGAAAACTAGAAATTGGTGGATAGAGTAAGCTACTCAAGTTATTTTTTGATGTTCCAAATACCTTTTATATCTGAACAGAATCATGGAATTTTGTTTATACAAAATGTATGTTGTGTAAACTTTAAACTTTGGCTGTATTTGTATTGTAGTCTGGTGATTATTGGGTATCAGTAAACAACCTAAGAACAACTGATGGTGGAATACTAGACCCTGATGATTTACTGGTTGATGTGGTTGACGACAAAGAACAGGTATTTATCTCACATTTTCTCATTTGTTTAGCCTGTGTAATTCAGTATTATAGTTACAAATGTATGTGTTACTTTGTTTGCTAGTACCAGCTGCAAAGTCATCTCTTCGAAGCTCATGTCTTTATTGCAGAACCCCCAAAAATATCTTCATCAGACAGGTATCAAACAAATGTTTTAATTAGATAGAATACTTTGCTAGTATAGTTTTAAGTGCTATAAATATACTCAATCATGGAAGTATTATATTGTTCAACATTGGTTAACCTAAAGTACACTTACAGGTTCTTGATAACTTCTCTGAATAAAAAATGTGGCATATGCATCAATGAGACAGCAAGCAAACAACACACACAAAAAAAAAAAACTCACTTTTTTGAGGTTATTCAGTATCTTTTTCATTAAATCCATTAAATCAAGGGGGAAAAAGTTAACTTTATTGTTAAATAAGATTGGGGGAAAAGTTTTTTATTTATGTAATATTTAGTAAACATATGACTGTTTTCCAACATGGCTGTCATAACTATAAATAGAACTTTGGGTGAAACATATTTATCATCTGGTACAATACCCTCCATAGTAGTTGTCATTAATCCAAATTAGAATATTTATTAATATGGTTTTGATTAGAGCAAATTGGTACTGTTATACTCACAGCGAACACCCATTTGATATTTGTAGCTTGTAGCCGATTATGAGGAGCAGGGAGCCAATAACTACCAGCCACACAATGGAGATGGTGCTAGTGCCTCGTCAACAGGAACAGCTAGTCCAGAACCTGTAGAGAGACCTCCTAAAACATATCACACTGTAAATGAGGATGACACAGTGGTTGTCACACCTAAAGATCTCTCAGCTGGTAGGTATCTTTTAGAATAGAAACCATATATTGTCAGTAAAGAACACATATGTTTGGTAATACTAAAATAATCAGATAAAAGCTTGCATTTGATCTTCATTTTTTGGGAACAGCAAACTGATTGAGGATGTATCTTTAAAAAGGAATGTGTGAAGAAATTAATTATTTTGTACAGTTTGTACAGTTGATGAAAAAATTAAGTCAAAATAAACTTAGAACTATACATATACAAAACATTCTGACATAACTAAATAACATCCACTGTACATTTATTTTCAGGTTCGAGGTTAAGAGTGCGAAGAGGTAGTGAACCCACACTTCATACGCTAAATGACAATGTTACACCTCCTGCTACATGTGAAGTCAAAAATGTAAGTTAAGTATATATTTTATGTGAATTAAAAAAAAACGAATATTTGAATATTTGAAAATATAATAAATAGATAAATTATCTTCCTTCACTTACATTCTACAATCTACAACATGTTCTTTTGAAGTGTAAGTTTTAGGATCTATAATTAGTGGTGGAGTGTAATTTTGTCCACATTTCACCTGCTTTTCATATTTGGATGCAAGGCTGAATTTAGACATTTTAGACAGTTTGATATTTTCTTAGTACCGGTAAATATTCAGAAAACTTTGTAACAAAATATTAAAGTTGATGGCTACAGAAATATAAATTTTGTGAACACAAAGAAATGAGATAGTTTTTTTGGGGGGATGATTTTAACAGTATTCATGGTTATCATGGTTATAATAATGTATAATAATGGAATTTACATCGGGTGGCAATGGCACTCTAGTTATTATAACTAAGGTGTCCTGTACAATTACTTATATTAACACTTTTAATTTTAACACAGTTTGACCCCAGTAGCAGTACATGTAACAATTTTAGTGTAAAGATTGATAAGTTAAATTTATATTTGTTAAGTAGTTCACTAAATTTAAGTTTTACAAATACATGTTTGACAGTCCTGGTGTTGCAGTTTTATCTGAGTAGACCCTGTTAATTGTAGATACAATCCATCAATTAGCAAGTATCAATTACATGCACATATCATGAACATTTAAACTGGAAGGAATTTAGATATAAACAGGAATGCTAGAATATTTAATATATGTGACTGTAACTCTGTAGAGGATAATTTATCATTTTAATATGGAATTTATAAAATATTAAGAAATTCATATGAACTCATGTGAATCTTATTAGTAGAGAAATCCATCTGCATTTAACCCTATACAAATTTTATCTGTGTGTTAAATAAAAGATTATGGTGTATTTATACAATGCTCAAAGAGTTTGTAACTTTTTAATGTGTATTATGCTCCGGAATTGTATAAATCTATTGTATCATATAAAGTTTCTACAAATTACTATGTGATGTAAACTATAACATTTATTGTAATGTTAACTTTTAAACTATAACTGTATTGTTTTTGGAATAAAGAATACATGTAATCATAAAAAAAAAGAAATGCCTATATATGAAATACACAAATTTATAGAAAATTAATAAAAATGTTTAAACATTTGTGATATTGTTTGAAGTGAAAAGAAAATTGGCATTAAAAAAATTAAGATAAAATATAATTGTAACACAAAAGGATAACTTCTATCAGCTAAAAACGAAAAAGAAATAAAAGTGTAATGTAAACATAAGAAAAAGCTTTACCTACAAGAGAAGGAAAAAAATAATGTCAAATTGAAACCTAAATATTGCATAAATATATTTTGTATAGCAGAAAATATTATCTTGAGAAAATGGTGAAATCATACCCTCAGTTATTCAGTCATTTCTTCCTAATATTTTATGTGTTCTTAGCTCAAATTGATGTGAAGGGAAAACATAATGAAAAATTGTTGCATATGTATTCCCTTGAAACAATTCCTCTTCAAGAACAAAATTATTTTACTATGATTTGTTGGTGTTAAGTGTGTGTGTGTGGGCAAAAACTGTTATTGCATTTTAATTACACTATAATTGCTAAACGTACTGCAACTATATTATTTGCCAATACCTATCATGTTAGCCTTATATGTGACATAAATAATGTTTTTTGTACAATTTTATCTATGGCGTCATGAAATAATACCAAATTTTGATGTTGTCTGGTTCATATTCATTATTGTTGATTTCACACAAAAAAATAGTCATTTGGAAGTTTTAATAGTTGCAGTATAATAAGAGAAACCATACTTGAACATGAAATGTGACTGATATGTTATTCGAAGTATCACATTCTACCTGGTATTAAGCCTTGGCAAAATCAAACTAATATCTTGAGACAACGTATGGTTATTCTATAGGTATATATATATATATTGGTTTACTTGTCTAGATCTTAAACATTGTACAAATTTGTCAACTTATTACAAGTCTCTTTCACCTTTAAATCAGTAAATGTTTGTGGTATTATCAGGGTAAACTGCTTTCCTGCTGAAGTGTTCACTTATGTAAATTTATTCAATTTATTGGTCTGTTTAATATTTCTATTATTGGGTACTTCAAATAGAAGGTTAGACTGGATACAGTTAATTGGGGCTTCATGTGTAGATAAATAGAATAACAATCTGTGAGTGTGCATGTCAGGCAATAATTAGCAGGTATTCTCACCTGTTCAAATTTATTTTAAATTTACAAGTAAACTGTAATTTAAGTGATAAAGAATATTAAAACATCAGTCATTATAAATTATGTTTTATTTATTATTTACTAGGTACTACCTTTTACATATGCAGAAGTGAAATTTTAACAACTGATTGATCAATATGATTTACTATTTGATTATTTGAATCTCTGCAAGCTGTATTATGCATAACCATTTGCTATTCCTTTATTTGAAATAAAAGGAACAGAGATTTGCCATTTGAATTATTGTTATTTTATTGACTTTTAGAGTACTTCAGGTACAATGTTCTTTTCAATATATCTATTGTGGATTGTAGACAACATTTTTCAATGTTGTTAATTAACATATCTTTGGCAATTATTATTTAAACAACTTTAGAATTATCTAAATTAACAGCAAATTATCCTTTTGTATGTTAAACACCTTTTCACTTTTTAAATACCACGTTTCCTTAGACTAACTTTATGAAAGGCCATATTGTATCCTGATTTCATTGTGTCAATCTAGGTTAAAGTTTATCTTGGGTAGTATCATAACACTAAATATTTTCACAGTCAGGCATGAATTAACCTCTTTTTGAATTTATTTAAGGTCTTTTATTAGATTACACTCAAGATTGTCCATAGATCAGTTGGTTTCAGTATCTTTTATATGAGAGAAATGACATTAAAATGGTTTTTTTAAATTATTTAGGGCATAATTAGTCCCATCTAGAAAATGTCAATGGAAGTAATATTATTAATGTGTTTTGATTTTATAATTTAAAGCAGTTGTCCCAATTTTCATTTCATTAGACGGGGACAGAGTAAGCTGTGATGTTAAGTTCATTCTGCTTAAACCTTTGTGAAAGTAGCAGAAAATGATATGAAAAAAAACATTTTCTAAAACAATAAAGATTCAATGTCATGATACAGTCTTATACATGACTAATTTTTAAATGATGAAGATAATAAACCTATATTAGCAGTGTAATATGATAGATTTGGAAAGTTACTGCCCAAATACCTGTGTCAAATTTATCTAGTCAACCTTTGTATCTTTTATGTTATAGCTAGTTTCTAAAAAATTAAAGAGGTAGATATAGATATACCAGCCAAGCAAAGAAAAGTGAAATCTTTCACTGATATGTAAAGCACTAGTACACACATTTCCGCTTGAATTTCAAACAATAAAGATGCTTCCAAAAGATAGTACCAAATGCTAATTGATGAGGCGGATAGGTGTGTTTTTACGATTGTCTGTATTTAATGATTAAACATCTAGATTTCATTAAGGAAATGAGTATGAAGTTAAGCAACAGTCGTACATCAGACATTGAGATAATTAGATGATTGAATTAGCCTTACCAGACTACTCATCAAACTATCAGATGTGCTACTAATTTTCTAATGTATATACTGAAGTATCTTCTATCATGAGTTTTATGTCAGACTGTTCCTACTGAAGCTTTCGTTTTTAAATAATTAACCCTTTCCTCCATGGATTTTTTTTCTCTCACATACTTGATTCGCATAGGATTTTTTCAATAAAAAAAAATCATCTGAGACCCAGGGTAATGTGCTGACTGCCTTTAATTATAGAGGGTATAGTTGAATACTGTTTTAAATATTGTGTGAATTTCTACAGAGGAAGATTAGCACAAATAAAAACTGGCATTTTATATTTTGATAATTTTATTAATACTAGTATGCAGCATTTTCTGAATTCTTACTTCTTTTGGTCTTTGATTGAACAATCTCAAAAGAATTGTACAAAATTTCTGAATTTGCAGTATTTATAATTCTAGAATGCAGATGTAGAAATAATTATTTTGTCTGATACTTTGTTACTCAATGGGAATAGATAAAGCTGTGATAGAAATTCTCTGTGTTTCAATTGACTTCACATCCTTATATATCATTTGGGTATTGTCCAAGAGAATAACTGATGTATAGAACACATAAATAGGGAACTTCATTGATTAATTTACCAGATTTATACATTAATTCAATTATTGGTAGATAAGTAATGTACACACAAACAGTAACACTTAATACATCAGAAGTTTATTCTCTCAAGAACTATGAATGACAGCAGTTTAGCCTGTTGAGTACTGTAAATTCAGAAATAATGGCGTTGTTTTAATTATTGAGAAAAATGTGACTGGGTTATAATCTGAATTATTTAAACTTGCATTTTTGTCGAGCCTTCCACTTTAGTCGAAAAAAGCGAAACTAAGTGACCCTACATTGCGGCGTTGGCGACATCCACAAATATTCACTCTGATTAAAAGTTTTTGTAATTTTTAATAACTTTCTTAAACTATTCTGGATTGATACCAAACTTGGTCAGAAGCTTGTTTATGATCAGGAGACAGTATCCAGAACAAATTTTGTAAAACTATAAATCCGTTTTTCTGTATTTTACTTTTAAATGGACTTAGATTTTCTGCCAGGAAACAACACATTCACTGTGTGGTTAAACTTTTTGAAATTTTAATAACTTTCTTATACTATTTTGGATATGTAGCAAACTTTGACAGAAGCCTGTTTATGATCAAAAGCTAGTATATAGAAGGAAGTTTTGTTTTGTTCCAGTTAAGATTACATTCAGTCTGTAGTTAAAGTTTTAAAAAATTTATTAGATTCATAAACTATTCTGGATTTTTACCCAACTTGGACAGAAGCTTCTTAGGCCACACCAATTTAATTTCTTGTTCTACGGATTTTTGGACTCCAAAAATTGGGGCGAGCGAGCGATTTGAAAATTTTAATAAAAAAATATTTAATTTGCAAATTTTTGAGGCGAAGCTTAAAAAGTAAAGACGAGCGATTATATTTTTTTTTTGTAAACATAAAATAGTAGGTTTTGACTATATTAAAACTTGATTTATCTCTTGTACCTTGACATTTCTTTAATTTATGAAGTATGTTTTCCCTGTTCAACAAGAAATAATTGAATAATTAAATCTGGTCTATGTATGTGTGACTGACAATGAGACAATTCTCCATCCAAGTCATAATCAGGTTCAGAACAACCCCTTAATGTTATGAATATCCCTTTTATGAGGGGTCAAAATATTCAAGTTATAATATATTTTTTTTGTAAAAACACTTTAATACAAAAGGGCTTATATTTTCCCAAAGAACTATAATATTTGGTATTAAATGTTCAAAACATGTCCAAGAATTTTGTAATATTCCTGGACTTTAACCATGTTAACACATTTACTTCAATCATGTTAACAGTTTAATATTATTCAAAATAAGTGGACCCATCCCTCTTTTAGAAAAGTTGTTTAAAATACAATGTATTTCTCCTCTTTTTGAGTAAAAAATTCTAAGTTGTCAAAGGTTTTGTATAGTAGCACTGTACAAATCCTTAGTATTTCTATTTTCTTTTCTACAACAGACTGAACAGTAAACATGGTAAAATTTCCCCTTCAAGGCCCTTGTCTGAGGGAGGGTTGGTCCCAACCTGATAATAACAAACATAGGTCAGAGTACGGCCTTTTACACAGTGCTTTGATCAAGACCAACCAGCAAGCTATAAGGGACCACAACTTAGTATTGTACACAATTCGAACAGGAAAACCAACGATCTAGTCGCCGTCAGCTGAAATTCGTAGCGGTTATCAATTGAAATAATCTAAACTATCAACCACGTTCACTCGAGATATAGTTTTTCACATTCCATTCATAAATCGCAAAAAGAAAAACCACTACTGACCTACCTTTTAAGTGATTGCACTGTGATAATCCTGACCTTCACATTTTCCAAGACTATTTTCAATGGTGGAATCCGCCATTGTTTTTTCCGGAAGTGTTCTCCTGGAGTTCAATTTCATAACATTTGCATAAAGCGCGGGAAACCGTATCACATCAATGAAAAGAACATTTCAGGAAACTGCGTAAATGACGAATTTCACATGTAAACAAATGATCCTCATAGAAACGAAGATGGCGGAATTACAATGGAAAACATTCTGGAAAATGTGAAGGTCAGGACTATTACAGTGCGATCACTTAAAAGGTAGGTCAGTAGTGGTTTTTCTTTTTGCGATTTATGAATGGATTGAGAAAAACTATATCTCGAGAGAACGCGGTTGATAGTTTAGATTATTTTTACCGATAACCGCTACGAATTTTAGCTGACGGCGACTATAAATTATACGAAAAATTTCCAAACGGGAAAATACCAATGAACCACATCAACAAACGATAACTGCTGAACGACAGGTCTCTGAATCAACGAGGACTAGTGTACAAACCTGCAGCGGGTATCACCGTCACCATACATTACAATTGCAGTTGAAGGCAAATCCTTCAGAAGTTCTTTGTACTTTATTTTAACAACGAACATTTTTTTTATAGGGAAAATAAGTTAGGGGGAAAGAAACCAACGTTTTGTTCTGTACTGGTATTTCTATTTATATCGGAGCACTCCAGCTTGGAATACATGCTGATGCTGAAACAAATATTCTCGCAGATATTTACAGTGTTATGGGGTGTTGATAGGTTAAAAATCGTTATATAAAGGCTAGACTGTGATTTTAAAAAACAAATGTTGAGATCTTTATATAATATTTACAAAAAACGGTGCGGGAAATGGACATGATTTCATTTCCGGATGCGGGAAGCGGGAATATAATAAAAATAAAAAAAATCTGTTTTGAAAAAAATAGGTGCGGGCGGGTCCGTCGAACAAGGAATCAAATTGGTGTGGCCTTACAATCAAAAGATACCATAGTATCAAGAGGAATAAATTTAATGGTTTCTTCCTCATTTTTGTTGAGTGTGTGTTTAACAGAAAGAGTAGGCAAGAAGACACTGGATTCAGCGGAACCCTTACAAAATTTTTATGTGTGTGAATTAAACAGAAAGTTTCTCAATATTGCAAAAATATCGCAAAAATTAAAATCGCAATAATAAATGCACACAATAATTTCTGAATTTACAGTATTTAAGGCCTCTTTAGGAAGATGCCATTGAACTCTTTATTTTACAGCAAATTAAAATATAAATTTGAAATATACTTGAAGTTGATTGTAAGAGATTTGAGTGTATTTTTTTTTTTATTGAAGGACAGTTTTGATTATTGTAATTAAACATTGACCAAAATGAATTTACAATTGTTATGTTATAATTTAAAAAAAAATTGTGACCTTATGATATTTTTCATCTAGTTAAGATTCATTTATAATACAAAACATTTCTCAATGACAAGAAGATTACATAATTAATTTGTTATAAATCAAAGTTGTTATAAAATAATATAATCACTTTGTTATACTGTGGTTGCATTGTATATAATTAATCCATTTTGTATCACAGCAGTAAAGAGATACATGTATTTGTTATTGAGGCTGGAAAAGGTGTGATTGTGAATGTCTTTATATGTAAACCTAAGTGGGAAAATGACTGTCTTTAAACAATTTGATGGAGAGGCCTATCCATTTCTAGAATCGACAATCGTTAGTCCTAATTGATTTATAAGAGCCAAGATGACAATGGTATAATTGTCAGATTATTATTCATATGTACATTAGGAAACAGACTATAAGTGATGTGTATTGGGTTATTTTACCTATGATATTTGACATGTATTAAGATATGTATTTATTGTTTACCTTTCATATGTTATGTTCTTACAGGTGATCGAGGAACATTCCTCTGACGGAACTTCTTCACCCAGAAATGGAACTCAGAATCCTGCCACCACTAATCCATTTAACAGATTCGCGAGGGACTCATGGCGGCAGTCCCTTGGGAACAGGCCAGACATGTACAAATGGTTGGTGGCTCAGGAAAAACAACAGGACCGAGTACAGGTAATTAGTTAGAACTATACATAATGAAGTAAATAAACAAATATCTATATGTGAGAAGAATATATGTTAATTAGCATTATTGAAATATACCTGGAAATGAAATTGAGGTACATGTATAAGTGTTCATACGGGTTAGAATTCACAGCAAATGAATTCAGTTTTAGTTAAAGGGGAACTTTTATTTCATTACAAGTTTAAGGATTATTGAAAAATACAACTTTATTAAAATATATACATGTACATTCATATATAAGGTAAGAGTTTCCAGTTAATTCCTATCACTTATTATTATACATGGAGTGTGGCTATATTGCAATCAGGAAATACTGTTGTCACTGGTAGTTTGGTAAAGAATCATATTAAATCAGCTTGACAGTGATGGTGCGAACACATTTCACATCTGTCAGACACCTGATGAACCTATTATTAGTATTACATGTACTGAACAGAATCACTTCATGTATTGCTTTATTTAATTACAAAGATGTATTAACTATAAGTCCAGTGTGTTCATGTTCTTCAGTCCACATTAATTATTATCACATCTATACCTTTGAAAAAGAGAGATGAACCCTAAAAAGTAAGCCAAACTCTTTCCTTGTTTTGATACTTTGAATTTTTGTATATGTTGAATTAACTTTAATCATTTTTTTTTGGTCGTACAAATAAAAGAGGTAAACAATCCCCTATTAGCATGTGTACAGTGGTACATATTTGTTATAACTATATTTTACTAGTCTCACAACATATACCTTGGCAAAAACTCAGATCCTAGTGTCAACCTATAAAATTAAATGTGATGGATATACACATACAGGTGAAAACAGTTAAATACATGTCGAAAATAGAAGTTTTGTGGGGGTTCTTTATATAGATATAGGAAGATGTGGTGTGAGTGCCAATGAGACAACTCTCCATCCAAGTAACAATTTATACCCATTACAAACTGTATCAGGAGAGAGTAAGCATGGTAAGCCAGAATGGAAAACTTTTCAAAAGCTATTAACCTTTGAAAAAGAAAATATTTTGTCACCCAGAAATATAATTGATAAATTGTTCATTTGTTGACACAGTTTATAAACAGGTAATAATAGGTACAACAGGATGATAGACATTTATATCTTTATTACATTACAAATGATTTATTTACTATTAGTCCAGTGTGTTCAAGCTCTCCAGTCCACACCAATTATCATTATATACACTGATCTTATGTAAGAGAGGTGTCAACTAGAGAACTAAGTATCATGAGTAACTTGTTCATTTATATATATATATTTGATAAGGCTATGTATGTAGGTAAACAGTTGTTTTTATTTTGATGATTGACAAAACGTATTGTTATCATTATTAAACTTAAAATACTGTTTTAAGATAATATTGAAACAAGGATAATGGTCAAGGAAAGGAGGTAAAATGAAATAAGGACAGAGGTCAAGTGAAGAATGTAAAATAAAACAAGTAAAAAATATAGAACATAAATGTAAAATTTGGGATAGAAATAAAACAAGGGCAAAATGTGGGATAGAAATAAAACAAGGGCAAAATGTGGGATAGAAATAAAACAAGGGCAAAATGTGGGATGGAAATAAAACAAGGGCAAAATGTGGGATGGAAACAAAACAAGGGCAAAATGTAGGATGGAAATAAAACAAGGGCAAAATGTGGGATAGAAATAAAACAAGGGCAAAATGTGGGATAGAAATAAAACAAGGGCAAAATGTGGGATAGAAATAAAACAAGGGCAAAATGTGGGATAGAAATAAAACAAGGGCAAAATGTGGGATGGAAATAAAACAAGGGCAAAATGTGGGATAGAAATAAAACAAGGGCAAAATGTGGGATAGAAATAAAACAAGGGCAAAATGTGGGATAGAAATAAAACAAGGGCAAAATGTGGGATGGAAATAAAACAAGGGCAAAATGTGGGATAGAAATAAAACAAGGGCAAGGGGTTAATTAGAGGTTTTACAGAACACTTAGGGCACAAAAGAAGGGGCAAGGTATGACATGTATATTGGTGTCATTTTGGTAAGAGACCTCTAAGATGCAACAGCGACATGTAGAATTTTGAATTCTTACCTCTAAGAAAGTCTCTTACAAAATGAATGGTTTTGTATTCAATAGGCTATAATGTTAACTTGACATTATGTCATTTTTTTGTTTGGTTTAAGAATGCACAGCTTCTAAATTTTGTTTCTAGGATGGATTCATAAAATTGGCTAGAATTGGTCAAAATTGTAGTTTTTAGCAGTTTTGGGGCATTCATGATTTTGTTATCTGCTAAGAAAATAAGTATTAAAAAGTAAAAAATCTCAAAGTGCACACATGGAGATATGATAGTTTGAATTTAACATATGAGAAAAAATTGAATACTATGAAAATGGCACTGGTCATACTGGTGTAAAATAAATAAAGGGGAGGAAGACTTTAGCATTTGAATTTATCTATAGAATCTGAATTTCATCAGTCCTAGGGAACCAGCAATTCCCTGTACAGATTAAGTCTAGGCTCAGTCCCTGAAATGAATCCCTTCTTAACATAATCAGATTCAGAATGCTCCATGTGTCATGTTGGCCAGAATGGCACATAGTAGGCTTGGTTGGTATGGTCTGCTTTCATTGTTATTGTATAATTGGAGTTATTCATTAACTTTTCCTCATTCCCATCAGAGCTTACAGGCTCTTTAATTCTTTATTTTTTCTTTCTCTGTTTGATTTTTTATTTAATTTTAATTCATAATCCAATGATTATATGTTTTGATTCAGATGGAAAGGAAAGAGCCCTTGGGTGGAGTCAGTTCTGATGTGAAGAAAGATATCCCAGATGTTATCAGCAGAGTTCACCAACCACATATACAAGGGTAAGATTATTATACTGGATTATTTATATTATTTTTCATAATTTTATGTTCAAACATTTATGTGATATGATAATTACTCAGTTTATAAAAAAGTCAAATAAGATTAAGTTTCGTAGACCACTAATCGGAAATGATATGGCGGTATATTTTCTTATGAGGAGTCTTTGATGAACATAAGGATTAATATATCAATTACACATAAAGTCTGACAGAGCGCAGTAGTTCTATACAAAGTCCTGAAGGCAATGAAATTGGAAATATAAAGATGTCATATATATTTATAAGACCTTATTTTCTCTCCCTCATTGAAAGTAGTCTGAAGCATTGACATAGGTTTTACTTTTTCTGTTGCGGACACATTCACAATAATGAGACCTTTTAATTCAGGTTTAATATGGTCAACTGACCTAAATCTCATGACAAACCCAAATGGTGAGGTCAAATATTAGGATGACACAAATTCTCTGTAATTACACAAGACACCTCTAAATAATAAGATTAGATTGGTTATTTGGTTATAAGGATTATATCACTATATGTCTGACAGGAAATTTATGTCATATGCCCTCAACCTCAATTTCATGTTTCAGTGCACAGGTTAATCTTTCAGAATTTAGTCTGTAAACATGATTGCTCAATGATATTCTATATTTAGTTATTGGAGTGGATGCAAGGACTACATTTCTGTCATATTTTTTATGATCATTCAGTGACCTTACAAGGTGATCGTTTCAGTGAAACTTGTAAACTGAAAATTACTTTGACTTTTTGCTATTTTGTACTTATTGGAAAAAACTTAACATTTGGTTAGAAAAATAATTTGGTCTACATCAGATCTGTTTCTATATAGTTATCCAGTCTCTACAATAAATATGTTGTTCTTTATTTTTTCCAGAAGTATATTAATAAATCTACCAACAGAAGGAGGTCCTCTTGGTATACATGTGGTTCCCGATTACAATGAAGAAGGGAAGTAAGTATCTGATCGGTCAAAGCAAATGACCCTTCTCAAAATTAGTAATTTTATATATGAGCATAAGATATAAACAAATAAAAGTAGCTAAATTACATAATCAATGTAAAACAAAATAGAAGGTAGCAATTATATAGGTAGAAATACTGTTTTAAAGAATTTAAACATGCACACAAGTTTGAAAAATAAAAATTGAAACATGGAAAATCTTATTACGCGAACAACCACCACCAAAAAAAAATCCTTCTGTCTTTTTAATAATTTATAAAAAAAAAATGTTTAATTTTTCCTAAGCAACGCATATGTTGAATAACGTTGAATTACATTGACCAAGACATGTTTGTAAACTGTTGTCTGTAATTTACAGAGAAAATGGATTACTGGTACATGGAGTTGAACCTGGAGGGAGGGTTGACAAAGATGGTCGTCTGCGAGAAAACGATAGAATTGTAGAAATCAATGGAATCAGTTTAGTTAATGTCAGCTTTATAAGGTAAAATCAGAGTCACATCTTGTCAACAAAAATACAGCACATTATTATTTATTTATTTTCAACTGACAAGTGTAACCTTTTGCAAAAAAAATAATTCTATGTCGTTCATTTCCTGGTGTGTGTCTTATATTGTCAGAAGATATTTATCATGAGCACTGATAAAGTTAACAATTGTCTTTCTTAACATTAAGCTTTAATTGGCAAGTTCTTCTTCTTCCAATAATTTGCATACCATCTCTGTTGTATTATCGTAAATGACAACAGAAAACAAGATTACATTATTCATATTATGTGTAGTGACTCATTTTCAACCTGAAAGTTAATATTACACAAATTTTGTTTTTTCAGTGCCAGACAAACATTTAG
The DNA here is from genome assembly GCF_036588685.1 of Mytilus trossulus. NCBI lineage: Eukaryota > Metazoa > Mollusca > Bivalvia > Mytilida > Mytilidae > Mytilus > Mytilus trossulus. The sequence goes on from NC_086374.1 coordinate 3,165,997, forward strand.
TGAATCTATGAAAGGAGATGAAATCAAAATACGAATTGTTAAAAAGAAACCAGCACCAGCCTTACCCAAACAACCACCACCGACCCTACCAAAACCAAGGGGATATTCTCCAACAAAACCTTCTCCATTGTCCTTGCCACCACCAAAACTAGACAGTTCTAATTGTTTATCTCCAACTGGTCCTGATAAAACTAGTACACCTACTGATTCTGGTCCCAGTTCTAGCAATAGTCCATTAGGCTCAGACTCAACAGATGGGAGACCAGTCGCCAGAGATCCACAACCAATAAAACCAGGACCACCTATTAGACCTGGTTTACCAAGCAAACCACAGTCCCCAACAAAGAAAACTCCACCAGCAGTGCCAGTTCGAGATCCCAAGACTTCACTGTCATCTCAAGAGAATGCAATTATAGCTCCAACTAATACCAAGAAAATTGGAACAAAAATTTCGCTCCAGTTGAAAAAAGGTATTTACTACGAAAACTTTCTGAAATTTTATCAATAGTTGATATAATCTAGCTTTTATTCTTGTTCATTGAAACTGAAAAGATTTGTACAGTTGCATTTATGACATAACTTTAAATGCTGTATGCTTTGAGTCTAATGGTATTTAAACATGTGGTTATGATTGAAAGATAGCTTAATTGTAGCATACATTTAAGTAAAATGTCATACTAAAAAAATACTGTACTCTTATGATAAATGGAAATAGAAAGAAGATTTTAGAAACACACTTTTACTAACTTTATTATATGAGTTTTTTGTTGATACAGGTCCATCTGGTCTGGGATTCAGTGTGACTACAAGAGACAATCCGGCTGGAGGTTTTACTCCTATTTATATAAAAAATATTCTCCAGAAAGGTGCAGCCATTGAAGAAGGCACATTGAAGGCTGGTGATAGGCTTCTCATGGTAATATATAATATTTCAATCAACATGAACTTGTAATTACCCAAACAGTGTCATTAAATTTGAAGTAAACAAAGCAAAAAGTTACAAAGTTAATAATGCATTTTACTGGACATTGTAATGGAATGAAGGTCCTGTTTTGGTAAATGTTTTATAAATCTGCATATTTATGTATTTATTGTATAACCTCTCCATGAATCATATAATATTGAATATTTACTTTAAGCCTTATAATTTTTACCTTCTAATCAGTTCACCTAAAAATATCTTCATCATCAAACATATATTAAAAAAACACCATTTGCAGTTTATATATATAAAAAATTCTGCGGAACCCATTGTCTCACCTACTTTATTAATCTAATAAATGTTTTAAGAACTTAAACTGAAGACTGCATGTTAAGTTAACTGGAAGAAAAACTAAGTTCATATATAAGTAATATACCTAAAAAAAAAAGGAAACATATTTTGCCAAAATTTTATTCTAGATACTAGTTTTTGATCATAATCAAGCTTCTGTCAAATATTGGTAGAAATCTAGCATAATTAAGGAAGTTATTAAAATTTCAAAAAACTTTTAACCACTGAGTGAATATTTGAAAAAAATGCAGGCTCGACAAAAAGAAGATGTGGTATGATTGCCAATTTGGCAATGAGACAATTCTCCACAAGAGACCAAAATGAGATAGACATTAAAAACTACAGGTCACTGTACAACTTTCAACAATGAGCAAAGATCATATATATGTTACAGTAAATAGGTGAAATTAGGAATTACTCGTAATTACTAAACATTTCAGTAAATACCTGTAATTACTAGCCAATTTAGTAATTACATGTATTTACTAGTTGTTTCAGTGATTACTGGTAATTACTGATTTTTTCTGTCATTTTTACAGCTATTTACTAACTTAATGTTTTTGTTTTAAAATTAAAAACATAATTCAAGATACCAAAAAAGAAAGTGTAGGGGTAGGGATTTTAAGGGAGCTTACTTAAGGATGTAGGAATATAAGGCACATCAAAAGTGCTCACTCTTTAGTGTTTGGGAATTGAAACAGGAAAATGTTTGTTTTTTAGGTCTTAAAACTCCGTAAATATATGCATGCAAGACAATGATATCAATCCGAAATTGATTTCATAATTTTGTTAAACTAAAATCTTAATCATGCACTGTGTTTTAAAACTTTAAAATAACTTTCTCCAAATATCCTTGATTTCTACCAAACTTGGACAGAAGCTAAATGTTTATGATCATAAAATAATATCCGAAAGTAAAGTTTGTAAAAGAAATCCTTTTTATCCTATATTACTTATAAACAGGATAAACGGACTAGTTTTTTCCCCAGTTAACATTACATACACTCTGCAGTTAAAGTTTTTAAAACATTATACTTTATAAACCATCCTGGATTTTACCCAATTTTGACAGAAGCTTCTTATAGTACTAGTAAAAAATAGTATCAAGAGGAAAATTTTATAATATTTTTTTTTTTTTTTTTTTTTTCCTCATTTTTGTTGAGCCTGCGATTAACAGAAAAAGTAGGCGAGACGATTTGTTCTGTAAAACCCTTACAATTTTAATAACTTAATACATCGATAACCGATCTCCAGCTAGGGGTTGAATTGAAGGTCACATGAATACGTATTCAATAAGGTCCAAATATTAACTCGCAAGTGCACAACCTATCAACCTTGTTTCTCAGCTAATTTAACAAAATAGAACCAGATTGGCTGCTGAGTTATAATTGTACTATATCATATTTATGATTTAACAAACAAAAAAAATATATTTATTTATTTTTATATCTCGAAGCTAATACATAACAGTTCATTCCAGTTCCCAACCTACATAACGTTATCTTATCTTTATAAGGTACTAAGTCTAAATATTCTTCAAACAGTTTTTTTAAAGTTAAAACAAAATGCTTTGGGAGAATTTTCCATTTTTTATGTCTGCTGAAATTGCTAAAAAATATATGTATAATGCTCAACTTTAACCAATTTGGATTAAAACTTAAGTTACTCTGATTTAACCATATATTTAAAAGTCCATATTTATTCAAGATATTTTTAATACAAATCAACCATTCAATATTTTAAGAGTACTAACTGATCTTCTATATATATAGCTAGTTAGTATTACTATAACTTTTGATCATCTGACCATAATACAACATTGCTTTAGCAGTCAGTAAATAGGTGTAAAAATGCATTTTAAAATTAGTAATTACTGGTAATAACTGGGCCGTTTCAGGAATTACTTGTATTAACTAAGTGCATCGGGAATTACCTGTAATTCCTAAATTTTAGTAATTACATGTAATTCCTAATTTCACCTATTTACTGTAACATATACACATAATAAAAGGTAGTTGAAAAAAAATAGAAAGAAAAAGACATTACTTATGTAAAAAGTGATCATTTTATACAATCTTTCAAACAGTATTGATGCAACTTGAAAACATACATAGAATATATATAATGTAACAATATTATGATCTCATATAGGTTAATGGTGTGGATATGGATGGGAAGTCCCAGTCAGAAGTTGTTGCATTGCTACGTAACGTTAAACTTAACGAGACTGTCAGTTTAGAGATATCTCGACAGGTTACTGAGGAAGATCGATTTAAAGTCCCTAGACAATTGGTAACATACATGATTATTTAAAACAAAATGTCATTTCTTTAAAATGATATTCTTGCTTCACATTTCATAGAAATTAATTTGTCTTAAGTTGTTCGGGAAGTTTCAAGACAGGTAAAATTCTATGTAGTAAATGATTCAGTAAAACATGTTAACTATTTGATATATTAATAATTTAAATCTTAACAAATATAAGAAGATGTGGTATGAGTGCCAATGTCGAATGAGACAACTCTCCATCCAAGTCACAATTTGTTAAAGTAAACCATTATAGGTCAAGGTACAGTCTTCAACACAGAACCTTAGCTCACACCAAACCGCAAGCTAGTAAGGACTCCCCAAAAATGACTAAATTAAAACCATTCAAACAGGAAAACCAAGGGTCTAATCTATATAAAAAACAAGAAATGAGAAACATTTATGAACCACATCAACAAATGAAAACCACTAAATGTATAAATGTATAAAAGTTCTGTAAAGTTGAAAACCACAAACAGATTTAGATTTATTACTAAATTATTTGCCAAAATTGAATTACACTTTTGAATGCAGGTTCATTCTTTGAATGATGTATCTTCTTGCTCAGATATTTGTAATTACTATACATTTGTACTATTTAATCACAATCTGTTGAAAAATTAGAAAAGAATGCTTTATTTATTTTCTTTATCATATGCCTCTGAAAGCTTTCAGAGTCAAGTCCATTATTTCCACCAAAAGTTCTATTGCTTTTAGCTTTTAGTGCAACCTATTATTCAATATCTTAATGTTTTGTCTTATATCAAATTCTTATCTTATTGGTTTTCAAAGTTTTTCAGATGACAAAATTGTTTGGAGTCCAGAAAGCACCATTGTTTAATTTTGTAGTCCTGGATGCTAATTTAACTTTAGTTTTAACCATTATATATTCTGTTCTAGTGACATGCTCTGTGTGCTGTAGTCCTTGTATTTTAGCTAACCTTTTGTTTAACTGAGCTAAGTTTAGGGATGAGCAAATCTATGAAGCTCAAACTACTTCAATTTTAAATCCTTTGAAGAATATGTTTTTCAGATATTTTTTCAAATCAGGCCTTTCTTTTATAGAAATCTATCTGTATAAGGGCATCATTTCTCAAAATCCTCTGTTTACTCTAGGATTTTCAGGAAAACTTTTTTTTTTCAATTTACACTTTTTTGTTTAATTTAAATATATTTGTTTTGAATTTGAAATTTTGAAATCTGTTTTAAAAATCGTAAATTAAATTCACAATTTTTATCAGGCAATATTTAAATTATGCATTTCCTTTCTCCACCTCATAGCAATTTTGTTTTAAATAGGAGAGCAGCCTGTCAAATTAAAACCTGTTTGAATATTAAGAAATTTAAAAAGCATGAAATTTTTATTAACAGTTTGAGCTCAGTTAAACATTGATAATTATTGGAACTGGTTTATATATTCTGTTTTATGTAAGCTGTTTCTTCTGTTTTGATGAAATGTTTCTTCTTTTTCTTTTTAATTTTGTGTGTTTCTTGCAACAAAAGTCATTTAATGTTAGACATAAATATTCTTATCCCATTGCATTGACCTTGACTTATTGAGTGAAGTTTAAGTCCATAATTTGAATATCTGTATGTTATTTTTTGAAATTTCCATCCTACATATGTCAGCTGTCCTTCACCCTATGAATGACTTACTAAAAACTTCAGGAACTCTGATACACATGTAATCCACAAACAATTATAACTGAACTGATAATAATAAATTCACAGTAGCTTCACATATTAGCAATACATTATATTGTCTTTGATGGAAGTGAATCTGTTTAATAATAAAAGGGGTGGGGGGGTGGGGGTGGAGACTTTTAGGAAAATGAATGATGACATTGATTTAGTCCTTAATATTTCTGACTGACTTCTGTGCTTTATGTACTGAAACTTTATATGCATGGAATGATAAAACTAATACATAACTTGGTGTTAACAATATCTTATCTACATCTATATGATTAACTTACAGTTAATAAAGTTAGAAAAAGCCTGTAATAGCAGCATGTTTGTTTAAGTGTATATGAATGGATTTGTTGTCTTGTAATTCAGTAATCATAGTATATATTAAGATAACTATTGGAATATAATTCTTTGACCTGTGGATTTGATTGCTCCTTGGGACATTGGTATTTTCTCATTCTTTTTAATATTTAATTGAGAAAAGTCTTTTAATAAGCTATAATTTTCCATAAGTAGCTGCTGTTCTACATATGAGACAGAATTAACACTGACTATGTGTTGTGTATCCTGTGTGGTTTGTGACATGCCTGTAGATATAACACAGCTAACTGTTGTAACATGTTTAGTTTATTATTATTTGGTGCACATGTCCTGGACTCCTCTGATTTTGTTACAGAACATAGAAAAACAAAATGTCTTGCAGCCTACAGAGAAATCTGGAGATGATGGCTCACTCGCTTTATTGAAAAATAAAGAAATATTATCTCTGGACATTCCATTGAATGACACAGGATCAGCAGGTCTGGGTGTTAGTGTGAAGGGAAAAACAATAACTATTCCAGAACAGGGGACCAGAGACTTAGGAATATTTATAAAGGCAGTAATAAGTGGAGGAGCAGCATCAAGGGTAAGAATAAACCAGGATGTTAAATAAAGAAATCAGGACTGGATTTCTCAAAAAAACTTATGACTAAGATTAGTCAGTATACTGATTTGTTCAAGACTAACGACCGATCTTAAACTCGTAAGTTTTTTTTATGAAATCGACTCCAGATCTGTGCTACATGGGGCAATAGTTAATAAAGATGATGTCATAAATTGTCCTTCCCATGGCCTATATCAACCTGGTCAGTTGCTCAGTCATTATAGTATCATGGCTTTTAGACTTTAGTAGACATTATCATTTAAGTCACAATTTCCGTGGAGAAGTTATCTGCGATGGAAGAATGTGTGAGGAGATGTTATCCAGAGCTAACTTTTGTCTTGAAGGATACAGATATCACTTGATGTTATTGTTCCCACTAGATTGTGTCAACAGTAAGGTTTATATATATCTATCTGCCAGGTCATGGTTACAAACGTTATATCTTTTAAGGCTTATGCTGCAGCTTTTGATCACTTTAGCTAAGAACTTACACAACCACATGCAATGATTTCATTACACATTCTTATTTACAATGTAGAAAGTCTTATAACAGTTTATCCTGATGAGGGTGCCCTAGGCATTGAAACATAATTTTCTCCAGCAGTCCCTAAAGTGTTGTTGTTTTAAGACTTTCTACATTAAATGTGCTTTATCATAATGACCCTGTATACCTGAGGTTTCCACTTTAATAGGTGAATTTACGGTAATACTGATTCACTAGAGGATGATTCATTTTCAATTGTAATTTAAAATACTTATTTACAGATGAATATGGGCATAAGATTTGAGTGAGATTATGTTTATGAATTTACAGTTTATCATTTATGTAAAGCTTCATTAGTATGATAATATTTAGAATACCATTAAAACAATACCATTATAACATGATTACATTTATTTCAGGATGGTAGATTAGCAATAAATGACCAATTATTAGAAGTCAATGATGAAAGTCTCAGAAATCTTTCCAACTCTGAATCTATGGAAACATTAAGAAAAGCTATGCAAAAAGAAGGTGTTATCCAAGGACACATACATTTAACTATAGCACGTAAAATAGGTGCACCTTCTCCCTCTCCATTCCAGGAGAGTTCTACGGACTATTTCCTTTATAATGGTCTAAACAAATCCAGTGATTATTCAGAATCTAATGACTCAAAAGAGATTGTTTCTGTACCACCTGATATAACTCAAAATATACATCCTGTAGAACTGAAGGATTATGGGGTAGATAAATCTCGGAACTTTTTAATTGAGAGATTAATGGGAGCAAGCAATGGACTAAGAAATGAGTCATATACACGTGCTACTCATGATAGTTTTAATGACAGTGGTAATGTTTCGTCACCAGAAGTGTCACCTATAAAACCTTTAAAAAGTGCTCCAACTGTTCATGAACTGTTAGAGAGAAATACAAGGAATTCTATATTGATTGAGGAGGATTCTCAGGAACCACAGGTGGGTTTTAATTCAGAAAGTGACATTTTTTATAACAGAATCTTTGATTGGTTCTGGTACATCTCATATCATTCATTTCTGATATATATATGAATAATGTTTCATAAAATAAAATGTAAAATATATATTTAAAATAAGGAATGCATTAATGAAAAGAAGACAAACTACAAAATGTAATGTTCATAACATTTTCTCTTGAATTCATCTTGTTATTACATGAATCTGTCAGTAAAACAAAATGACATTTATAATGATTAAAATTCCTATAGAGAAACAAAAACATATCCATGCAATCAACAGTAAATATCAAAAAGTACTATCCAAGTAATGTGGAATAAGAAGACCTGAATATATGATTGCCAATGAGACAACTATCCACCACAGAACAAATGGTGTAGATTTGAACAACTATAGGTCCCTGCGTGACTTTTAACAATTCACAAAATCTCTTACGTCATAGTAAGCTTTGAAATACCACTATATAACAAAATGTAAAACAATTGTAATAAGAAAATTGACAGACAGGTTTATGTACAAAATCACAATGAAAGACAAATATGATATATATACAGCAACATACGACAACCTCTGAATTACAGGGTCCTGACTTAAAACATGCACATATATCAATGATAATGATATCATGGAATGTGGTCTAATTCACATTATTTGTCTATTTATCAATTTTGAAACTTAACACTATTGATGCATTTATTTTAGACAAGAATGCGACCCCATTCTACACTTGGAATTCTTCGTCACAATTCTACAAACAGTTCCAGTTCAGAGGAGGGGAACCAGCAGCCTCCTTGGTTACAAAGTCAGGACTGGGATAGGCATCCTAGCACTACTAGTGAAGAATTGTAATTAAATAATTTGTACCAATTGTCACTTTTTCCTTGCATGTTTATTTGAGATGACTTACTTATTCCCATATTTCAGCTTAAATTTTTGTCTACTTTTTAATTAATTCAAGGTTATAAAAAAAAATATTGTTTAAAGATCTCTTTTTAGTTGATGACACATGCACTACATGTAAAAAACCATTCTGTAATTTGAAAATAACTTGCATACATATGTCCTCTTCATAAATACTCACTTCTGAAGCTAACAGATATAACTATTGAATTACTGTGGTGAACTATAACTGTTATGAATGATTTGGATTTCAAAGCCTTATATTGCATTTTTATGGTAGCATATTGTTGTATTGTAGAGTAAGTCCTATGGGTGATGCAGCAACGTTCAGTCGTGAAGGATTTGGTAGACAGAGTATGTCAGAGAAACGCAAGGGCCATATTGATCCTAATCAGAGTGAGGTCTATCAGAAAATCAAAACTATTAGGGATAGTAATAGAGGTAAGAGTACTAATAAAATGAACTATCGGATATTTTGAAGTGTGCATACTATCGTGCAAATTAATTCATTAAAGTGTACATGTTTTTTTCAATGTTATACCGCTTCCATAGTGGAGGTTTTCACTTGTCTGTTATGGTCATTTATCGTTTAATTTGAATTATTTTTCTTTTAATTAGTTGAAAGCTATAATAATTACTGTATATTAAACTATTATTACAAAACTGTTTTTTAGCGACCATAAAGTATAACTACATATAAGATAGCTATGAGGACATATTCTATTACATTTTTAAAAATTACCAGTGATAATTTCAGGTGTTGCTACAAGGAAAACCCTTTCTTTTCACATACCAGGTACACAATCCCATGATTTGTTAGTAGACAGTCATTGGGGATCAAATCTTTGTTGCTTCTTTTGTATTGCATAACTTTTGTAACCTAGAAATTTTGTTGTTGAAAATGCTGATTCATAGGTTTTTTTTGTTTCTAGTAAAGACAAATTGTAACTGATTTTGTTTTTGTTATTTACCAAATTTCACGCCATATAGAGAGAAATATAATATTATTTTGGATGTTTTATATACCAGTAGTGCTAATCTACAATTGAAATAATTTCTTTACTTATACATATTTACATATAATGATGGTAAAATAATTTAAAACAATTATTTTTTATGCATTTCTATTTTTCATGAAATTAAGTAAAAGCGAGTCCTCAAAGTTGCGTCTAAACGATTTCATATAAATTGTAAATAGTTCTGTGGACTATTTGATTTATTATTTAAAGCCATATTAAAATTGTTGGGAATTTAATGATGTGATTTTATTAGTCATAACCATTTATCTGCAAAATTGTGGTGTTAAAGAGGAAATAGTTTTTTTATGACCAGCATTTTCAAAGTTCTTTTTTAATTTCTGTAATTCTATTACTTTCTTATTTAAGACCCTTGTTTCTAGAATATTAATATAAAAATAGGTTTCACTATGTGTCTGTAGGGTAGTGATTGGTTATTGATTTTTAGCAGTTTTCAGTAAACTACATTATAATTTTTTAACGAGTCTAGGATTTGAAGTTTAATTCACCAGTAAAACTAAAACATATTATGTATCCCTCAACATATTGAGGAAGCATGAATGGTTTGCTAAAAATCAACCTTTTCCAAACTGTGCAAAGATATATTGCTTCAAAAAATATATTGAATTTTCAGATGTTTTTTTTTTGGACTATCTTAAAAGAATGCATATATGCTCCAAATTTATTTGCAACTAACAAGATCAAGTTGTGGTGTGATTATTTGTCTTTGATGTATTATATCTATTTGGTCAAATGTCCATTCAAATGTGCACATACATGTAGCAATTGAATCAAGCTTTATGTCCTGTTCATAGTTATTTTTGCCATTTAACCTAATATCAGAAAGAGGGAGGGGCCAATAAGGGGTGTATCCTGATTATCCAGAAAAATGGAACTCTGAATTCTGTATTCCATACATATATTGCATTTTTTCTGGAATCCAAAAATAATGATTAATTGCAGAGTTCCAATAAGTGTAAATCCTTAACAATGCTTAATTACTGCCAAATATTAAGGCCTTCAATAACATCTAGAGAAAAAGGTCATTAACCACCTTCAGAAACCTAGTTAAACCTGTATGGTGCAAATAACTTCGACTTTTGAACTCTGCTATTCTTAAGAAATGTGTCTCCATCTTGAAACTACTTAAGCTTTTAAAGTCAGGTTTGTTTTTAAATTTTTAAATGCCAATAACATGTACTTAATCAAGAATTTTCAAAAAGCTGACTTAATGCACAATATATTATTATTTATATTTAATTTGCAGATAGTTTACGTCACAATATATATCAAAGATATTTTAATTTTAATACTTTCATTTTGAGTTGTAGCCATGTAGAAATTCATTGTTGTATTTATTTATTATTATACCCCCGCTTTAAAAAAGGGGGGGCATACTGTTTTACCTCTGTCTGTCCGTCCGTCCGTCAGTCAGTCCGTCCCATGAATATTTTTGTCGCATTTTTCTCAGGAACTACAATTCAAGGATTTCTGAAATTTGGTTTCAGGTTTATCTAAGTCAGCTATACCGTGTGATGCGTTTTCAGATTGATCACTTGACAACTTCCTGTTTACCGAACACTTGTATGATTTCACACATGATAGCCAAGTTGAAAATTTTCGTCACATTTTTCTCAGGAACTACAATACAAGGATTTCTGAAATTTGGTTTCAGGATTTATATAAGTCAGCTATACCGTGTGATGTGTTTTCAGATTCATCACTCAACAACTTCCAGTTACCGAACACTTGCATATTTTTACACTATTAATATTATCCACTTGCGGCGGGGGTATCATCAGTGAGCAGCAGCTCGCAGTTTCACTTGTTTTTCATAAATCTAATATTCAATTATTGATGCTGTAAATTTGCCAGAATTTAGCTAATAAGAATTATATATTCTGGTTTACAATTTTTATTATTACAATGAGCTTAATTGGAAAGTTAATTTATATCCATTAGTTACAACCACAGCAGATTACTCATAATTTTTTTCAAAATTAAAAATTCTTTTTAACACATATTTCCTTATAAATGACACATTTTATAAAAAGATACTTATAAAGCTCTTTCCCCATTATAACAATGCAGCTCTTTGCTTTATTTCTGTCTTTTCATTATATACAATTACTAAGGTTGTCTTTTCAATAACTTTCGGCAGTCTCTTTTCTTATCACTTTTTAATTTGAATCAAACTTGATATCAATTTAATAAAAACAAATTGTGGCAAAGTATTCATCTTTCATAAATTTTCAGGTTTATAGACAATAACTTTATAGAACTTAATTTAATGTGTGCACTAAATGTGTGGACTTTTATTGACCTAATATTTTAAATATTTTAGTTTGTTCTGCCTATTAAAGCATGCATGTTGAGACCTGAAAAAAGTGGGAGAAAAAAATTAAAAAAATTAAGAATGATTTTAGATCGCAAATTGAATTTCTTTTCTATGTAAAGAGAAATATATGATTTAAAGTGTATATTGACTAATGGTATTTTACAGCTCAAAGTGGCCAGAAGAGAGTGTCATCAAACTTTGTTAGAGTAGGCTCTATGGAATCATTAATGAGTAATGGAAACAGATCCAGGTTACCTCCCCTTCCATTGAAGAATGTTCACTATCCAGCCAATGGTAAATGTCGTTTAAGTTAACTACTGAATGAAGTAGCTTGAATGATCAAACAGTATTCTTCTATACTATCTAGGAATATGGTCATGCAGTTAGGGAATTATTTTAGTTGAAATGTAATTGAGATGTAATTGAACTTTGATGAGTCTTGTGTTCAGATCTTTATTTCACCAAGGCTGCTATGTTCATATGATAGATTTGAGAATTGTGTTTCATTAAGATACTTATTTTAGATCTAACAATCAACAATAAAATTAATTTCATCACATTAAATAATCAACATGCAAACATGTAATTTAGTGCTTTGTCAGTAGTTCTTTTTGGTCTTACATTATATGTCTTTCACCAAGATTATCTTTTTATTTTCCAGGGTTAGTTTTCAACTTTAATATAGTTTATCCTTTTCCTAACGTCTGTTTCTAACATTTTGAAATAAATCTTTTAAATCTAAGAAATATTTATGTGCCATATATTGCATTTATAAATAGATTTATGCTTTTTCTCATCAGGTCAAAAATCACAGCAGCCTGTGGTATCAAATCTCAAAAGATTTGGATCATTGGAAAACCTTGCAACAACAGGAACAAGTTCTGATAATGAAGACAAGAGGGAAAGTCCAGAAATAATAGAAAGTTCTCCTAGTCCTGAGCTACCACACATGGCACGGGGAAGGAAATGTAATGATAGTTTTCGAGCGGCGGTGGATAGATCATATGACCCTCCTACCCCACATAGTACTATGGATACATGTAGGTTTAATGCTAGTGTAGTTGTATTGTTGCATGATTAGGAAACATAAAGCAAAGCAAATGAGGTTCTGAAAAGGATTTATTACATAGAGAAATTATATGAATAGTCATCCAAGAGAAAATTAAAAGAAAATTATGTTTTACATTTTTTTCTGAGATACTTCTTTTTGAAACAAACATGAAAATCTAATTAATTTCAAGGAAACAACAATTGTATAATTTATTTTAATGTGTATAAGAGCTGTAAATGTTGTGGTTTTCCTCTTAAACATCCCACTTATTCCAAATCTGAATAAGATTTTGCCAAGTAGTATTTTACCTTTAAATCATTGTCCCTGCAGATACTATAAAGATATAATATTCAGTCAGACATGTATATTTAGGTCTTTTAAAAGAATATTTCAATGCTGTAGAAAATATCATGACTGACCAATTATATTTTGAAAATTATATGAAATAAGTGTATAACATATGGCAACCATTTTTTTTTTATATGATAACTATATTTCTCTCTGGCATTTTGGGGCTTCAATGGCTCTTGGATTTCTTAAAGTTTATACTTTATCTAAGAATAATGCTTTTTACTAGTTCTATCTTTTGGTACAGTTTAACACATTGGTTGTGGAGCTAATGATATTTTGGACTGGTTTATTTTGCTCTTTAGGTAATCGTAACAATGACTCTGAACCAGAGGAGGAAGATGATCCATTAAATTCAAGCGGTGGTTTTGCCGTACAAGGCGAGGGTACTAAAAGAATTATTTAAGTGCATGAATAGCTCATGTTTTCTAACAGCACGATTGTTAAGTTTTAATGCAGACTGTGTCTATATATAGAAACTAATTTGATTTAATATCAGGTCCAATAATTTGTATTATAGAGAGTGAATATATATATGGAGTTGAATTTAATCCAAAATATAATCAAGTGCAAAATTAATGAAGCGTTTTCTTTGTATACTTAATATTTATTTGACATTTTAAAAAGTAATTGAGAAATGAAGTTTTACTCTGACAGTGATATTTTACATCACAATTCATCCACATTTTAAACCAGTACATACATAGAAAATTGATTTTTTATAAGATTTTAAGCAAATGAATTTTCACAAGAGAAAACCCTAAAATTTTCTAGACTAGCAGATTATATAGACACAATCTTGTTGAAGCATGGTAGCTGGATATTGGTGGTAGCAGTTGTCTTCCCTTGGGATGATGTTTTATGTTGTTTATATACTTTTGTTATGTAATAATAACTATAGTTTTATTTCCAGATTATTTGTTTGTTTTCTTCCTTGTTTATGTAATTATTTATCATTATTTGACATGTTAAAATGATCCTTTTGGTTTATAGCCTAATTTATTTGTAAAAGGAAATGTATAATCTTAATACTTATGGGAGATTTTTAAGTTCACCTGCCCCATGGTGCCAGTGTGAGTTTTTCTAATCACTTTGTCTGTCATCATATGTTAACCTATAAAAAAATCTGTCCCTCTGAAACTATTGGGCTATTTGGAACCAACCCTTGCCACACTCATCTTTTGGGTATACGTTTAAGATACATAAATGTATAAATATATATGATATTAGGCCCATCAAACTGGGCCATATATAGAACTGGAATAAAATCCAAGTATGGTCTTTACATCTTGAAAACTGTTCTAAATAGAGGGTGTCTAATTTTAACTTCTACCCATTTTGACCACAATTATCAGCTGATTCCTAATTGGAGTTACTGACAATAAATGATGATTCTATTTTTTACCACTTATATCTGGGTCAAACTAAATCATAAACAAGTTTAAAATGAAATGCCATAGCAATCATTTTAGGTAAACTCTTTTAAATTTAAACTTCAAGTATGAGGTCAACTAGATCACAAACTAATATCACGATGGTTGTGTATAGAGTTACTTCACACATCACTGGTTATATTTTGTTTATTCCATACACAGTGGTAACTGTAAACTGAATTAGTAGATAAAAATAATGGTACATGTTTTCAGAAAAAAAATCAGTTCAGTTTGCTCAAAGGGTCAACAAATATTTATAAAAAAAGATTGATTAAATAGTTCAATTGGTTTATTTAAACTAGTTTTGACAGAAGTTGTGAAATGATGCAAAGTAACCAACACATGTAATATATCTTTTGAACTTCCAGTGTTAAAATTCAAATGGAAAAAAAGTAGACAACATTATCTAGAAATTAAAATAGACCTTATTAAAATGTCTTTATTACATATTTTAGATAAGAGAGTTAATGGTTCACAATGATAATTATATTCAGGGTAATAAGAGAGACTCCAGCAGGTAGTTGTTTGCTAACGCATTAGCATGATCATTTATATAGATTATAAAGTGTAAACAATGTCTTGTTATGTCACATGTTCAGTGTTGATGACTATATTTCAGTGGAAGAAGAAAGCAGTGAGAGTAACTTACCTAACTCAGCCAGGTCATCTGTCAGCAGTGATCATACAGATGATAATAAAAAGACCAAGAAGAAAAATCCTAAAGATAAAAAAGGAGGCATTCTTAAGGGAATTTTCAGGTGAGTTGTCAGTTTATTGTCAGTTATGACAAACAGGAGACAAGATATTTTTTTAATATATCCTTAAACTATGGATTCCTGAAATATATAACTTATTTATGCTCTATGGTATATGTATGAATTTCACAATAGGTATTTGCAATTTCTATATGTTATGGACATGCATAATGTCAGATTAGAATCTTATAGTAAATGACAAATTCAGAATTGAGATTGTTGTACATGTAATAGACTAGTGCAGATGTATTTTTCATAGTATATTTTATATTGAGTAGTATTCTCTTCCACGTTGCAAATAAGAGTCATCTTTGTTATAGAATTGGTAAGCACAAGAAAACAGAGGAACCTGCTCAAACGTTGGAGGATGATCAGGATAGTCTGAAAGAGGCTGAGCTACAGTTCAAGGTCAGAGAGGAGACTATCAGGGCACACCAAAAGGAACAAGAAAGGTATTTTATAAAAGATTGGGTAACTTATATAAGATTGGGTAACATTATATTTGACATTTTACTAAGGAAAAAAATCTTGTAAGGATAAGTGTTTTATATTTAGTCTCAATTCACCAATAACATCCATCATTGCAAAACTTATTTACATGTAGATTATATGCCTTCATTGCATTGTCAAATCTTTTCTTGGGAATGGCTGAGTTCCAATAGATTGACACTGAACATGACAGAAGTCTCTAGTTATCTTCTAGATTACCTGCTGATATTTTTATGCACCACCTAGAGGTATTATGTTTTTGGGTCTATGCATTTGTTTGTCTGTCCTTCTGTTAGTTCGTCTTTCCTGCTTCAGGTTAAAGTTTTTGGTCGAGGTAGTTTTTGATGAAGTTGAAGTCCAATCGACTTAAAACTTAGTACACATGTTCCCTATGATATGAGCTTTCTAATATAATTCCTTATTATAGTTTTGACCCCAATTTCGCAGTCCACTGAACATAGAAAATGATAGTGAAAGTGGCCCATCCTTGTCTTATGAAGACATTCTTGTTTATTTTTTTGCTAATCACTCAGTCTGGGAATTTTCATTTTACTAGAGAATTCAGAAATTCTACTCGATATGAAATTAATTTTGTCAGAAAGCCCTTTATAATGTACCTTCTTATTACCTGTACCATGGTGAACATGGCCAACTGTTATGAAAAAAAATAAAATTGTAAGGAGCCTTTTGCATTTTCCTTGAAAACAGTTCTCCCAATTAGATGCAGATATGGCTCTATGGAGAAAATATTACTTCGTTACTCACCTGTTTAAAAGTATGACAGCTTTTTGCATAGGTTTGCATTTTATTCATGTGGTAAGTATGTATATGATTGTTATAGAGAATTCTGTACCATTTGATATACTATTATTGTCATTGATTGTAGTAACCACTGTTGCCTCAGCTCATGTGACCTCTAGATTTATATCTGACCATTCAAAATTTATATTTTTTATCACAACATATTATAATGTAACAATAACTGGGGCATGTTACATGTTTTTTCAATATTTCTCAGGGCACAAGAGCAATTTCGTCGTCTCCAAGAATCCAATCAACCTTCCGAGCAGTACCGTTTACTACAGCATTATCATGGATCTAATAGGAGCTTTGACAGCGACCAATCTCCACCAAGCAATATGTCTCGTGCTGACTGGATACAGTATTTAAGAATGGAGCATCAGCGTAAACATCGTGAGAGACAAGGGCATTACCCTCATGAGGATAGGGAGGAGTATCATGAGAAGGAAATACAGCAATCATTAGAAAAACCTCAGGTAGTCATATAATTATTCTTTGGCTGCATTATTAGGGCCCCGACTAAAAGTCGGGTCGCCCTTTAGTGATCAGTCTGTCCGTCCGTCTGTCCGTCCGTCCGTAACACTTTCGTGTCCGCTCCATATCTAGAGAACCATTATGATTTCATACTTAATACTTAATATGATTATCAACAAACACCAGAGGGTGTGTCATGTTGTATGTACAACTTTCTAGGTCAAAGGTCAAGGTCAAAAACTTTGGTTTTAGTTGACAACCCCGTGTCCTGTGGTGAAGATCGTGTCCGCTCCATATCTAGATAACCATTATGATTCAAAGTTTATACTTGATAGATTGTGTCTGCTCTATATCTTGAGAACCATTATGATTTCAAATATTATACTTGACATCCATTTTAACCAACACCAGAGGGTGTGTCATGATGTATGTACCACTTCCTAGGTCAAAGGTCTGTCTGTCTGTTGGTCTGTCCATCGCTAACAAATTTGATCCACACTATATTTTGAGAGGACAGCTGTTATTATGTCATACTTTATACCTTACAAACATTTTCAACTTAACATATATATAAACCAACACCAGAGAATGTATCATAATGTATGCATCCTAGGTCTAAGGTCAGTCTGTCTGTCTGTCCATCCGTTCGTTGTTCTTAACAAATTGTGTCCGCTCTACCTCTCGAACCGTTAATATTTCATACTTTATACTTGGTGGGTCATAATATATTGAAGGCATAATTCTAAAAATATGTGACAAATATCAATTGGGCAGCACCTTTAAACATATTGTTCAAACATCAATCCATATATCCAGAAGTCACCTTAGAGAAGTCAACAATTAGTTCACATCATGCAGTCATATCACTATTATACTATGAAAGTAAGATGAGAATAATTATCAGTTTTAACTTAAAATCTTAGATTGAAATCACACATGAGTATTTACACTCATTTACACACTTATTTACCCCAAGTTATTGACAGCGGGGCCCACAGAGATGGCTTCCATCTCAATGATATCTAGTTTTGGTCAGTTATTATCCTCAACATTATACAATTATCAGTTGCTTGTTATGCCTTTTTCAAGGAGGATACATATCACCAATTGTAAAATGTTAAATATTTCCTGCTGCTGTAGAACTCTGTCTTATTTTTGGTGCTAACTTAAAACGTTTTGGGTCAAAGTTCAGATATCCATTGTTAATGGTCAGTGGTTTCAATCAAAATAGTATGAATGCATTACAGACTAAACCATGCTAGCACACTTTAAAAAAAATGGTATCAATAATCACCATAAAAATTACATGAACTGTATCGATTTTCAAGGTCAGATCATAAAAGGTTAAGGGTCTAGTAGAAACATGAAATCAAAACATTTGACTACAAAGCAATAGTGAAAAAGTACAATGAATTGATATGTGCTGACAGCTTATTTTATTCATAATTTCGGATAAGTAAGTTCCCATTATCGACCAATTGGACAATATTTGCAGTGCATCTTCATCATTAGGCTAAGTAATAAAACTGGGAATGGAAATAAGCATTGTTTTACAGGAAAACGAAATTGTACAGAGATAGTTAACTTAAGTTGATCTAACTTTGATACTCCCTTTTTTCAAGTCTTTCAAATTCAAACAATGAATCTGATCAACTTCATACATTTTATTTCTTTTATATTTACAGTTTCATGGGGACAGTGCAATACACCACAATATGTATCATCAGAAACCTAGATCATTAAGTCGACAGCAATTTGACAGGTAACTACTTACTGATTGAAAAAAATCTTTTGAATGAATATTTGATAGCTACACTATGGAGAAGCAAGCTAGCTTATTATTTTGTAGTAAACTCTAGATTTATGTTTAGGAAAAAACCCTTATTATTCATCGTTAAGAAAAATTACAATTTACAACATGTACCTAAATGCTTATGTAAACAGAGAAAATATGAAGCTTTAGCTTAGCTTATTTGTAAAGCTTGGGATTTGGTGAGCCAGTTTAATATCTGACTTTAAATGGAATCAGGAAAAAGTAACTTTTTGAAAGATTCTGTTCCAAACTTTTGATCATAAAATAAGTATGAGTTTAACCCGTAATAGCTAAGGTTTTTGACTTAATTGTCAAATAAGACAGCTCCTATATATGTGATGTTTTCCTGCATGTTATAGTGGAAAAAAAGAAATGGTGTGTCATGTTTATTATTGACATTGTTGATACTTTTATTAAGCTTACAAAAGGAAATTAGACTTCCGGTAATCGTGGGAAAAACATGTATATACTCCAATTTAATACACAGGCTTTCTTTATTTCCGTATATCAATGATATGGAACTCCCTAAAAATTAGACAAGATTTGACTATGATATAGATATGAAATAAACTAGTTATTACAGTAGGTAACACAATCCAAGGTAAGTACAAACATCAGAACAACAACATACTCGCTTGTAATGTATAAACTAACTTAAAATGTATCATTTATATAAACAATTAGTGTGAATAGTTTGAATAGTCAAAGTTTTTAAGGCTTTTATTAGAGAAGATGTAATTATTTAATTGTTCCAAACCTTAATTTCCCTGTTAAAATGTCCTACACGATAAAGTAGTATCAGCAGTATATTCACATCCTTTTAACTTACTAATTGATTTATAAAAATGTATTTTAATAGTTTAATTCCCCTTTATCCTAGAAATGAACATTGATCGAGTCCTATTTTAATATTTAACAGAACTCTTGTAGAAAAAAAAAAGTTTTTGTAGGCACAGTAATCTTTATTGTATTGTACAATGTATTATGGAAATTTCTGAATCCTGCTATTAATACATGATGTATATGTGTTTAAAAAAATCTTGGATCATTTGATTTCATATGTAAAATGCATTTATAGATTTTAATATCTTACACTTGATGGTCTCAGCCATACGGCATAGTAAAATTATTGTGTTATGTATATATAGTTACAGCTGACAGATTAACATCCCTTTGTAAGTTATAATACTAAGCTTTATTTAGGTGCTTTTTAAATGCTTTTCAAGAATCATCAACAATCATAATATCACCATGTTTTCTAGGGCAGAGGTTTTATGAATTTGGTTTTTTCTTAAGCATCACAAACAGGAAGGGTTATGGAGGTTATTGCACACATGTTTTAAACTACATGAACACAAGCTCTTAAAGCACATGGTTATTGAAAACAAATGTTCATTTCAGAGAAGAGATAACCTGGTGTACTGTAATACAAGGTCTTAAAACAAAATTGGTTGTTCATCTTTGTTATTGTATAGAATTAGATACTAGGTGCAAGTTACTATGTGTTTTGGAATCGTTATGTCTTACATTTAAGGCTTAGCCAACATTTTTCATTAGCTCTTTCTCATATTGCTTGACATGAAGTAAGCAATCATCAACCAATCTTTCTCTGATTCAAAGACTGAACAATTATATGTGCAGATACATTTTTATATCAAGGACAAATTTTTGTTGAGTGAAATTGACTGCCTTCAATATGGTTATTTTCATAGAGTTAAGGCCTAGTTTGGTTCATCTTGCATGTTTTATCTTTATATTTTGATTTATCACAAAAGTTTCCTACAAATGTATGAAAAGTGAAATTTAGAGGTCAACATAGGCTTAGTTATAGATGAATGGATCTATTGCTAATACTTGGTATCTGTTTTGTATAGAAAAAAAAGAAGATGTGGTATAAGTTCCAATGCAACAACTCTCCATTATGCCTACAACATCTCAGTTGGGTTTTTTTTCTATTTTATTTTTTTTATTTTTCACATATTTTTTTTTTAATGAGAAAGGACAGAGCTAGTTACTTAGTGGTATTTTTTTTTTTATTAAACTGAAAGATCAGTAATTTTATTCGTCAGTTAAAAAAGGTTATTTTCATAAAAGCATCATTTTATCATTTCTGCTAACATGTGTCTGAAGCAATAGTAGATTTTAACAAAACACAGTCAAACAGAGTATACAATATATCAGCACAAGTGTGAAATGCACAATTCAAACTGTCAATTTAAGCAATGTTATTTTATCATTTGTGGTTTTGAAACATTTTGCACAAGTGGATTAAATGTATGATTTCTGTACTATTTTGTGAAATGGATTGCAAAAAAAGCATAGTAGCTGATTAATCCAACCCAGCAGATTAGTATATATAACATATCTTTTGATAAACTAAAATTATTACTTGACGCCAACTGAAGATGGTAAAAAAAGTTAATGAAGTAATTTGAGTCTAATATATTTATTAATGTTTAATTTAATCATGTTAAACATCAGTAAGTACATTTTTTACAACTGCCAGAAGAATTAGTTTCTATATAGTTTTGACACTTTATTCTAGAAATCTACAGTAAATTCTGAAATTTTTGCAATGTTTATATGGATTAAAAAAAAGGCAATGGGATAGGTTTTTGCAAAAATGATAGCATTATTTTTTTGTACAATGTTAAATGCATTCCAAAAAAACAGTATGAGTTCTTATCATTGAGATACTCACCCAGCATAATTTTTTCAAAGATGAAAGCCTCTCAATGATTTCTGCATTTACAGCATTGTGATTTTGGTTTAGAATTTTCATATTACACACGAGGACATATTAAATGAATGAGCCATGTTGAAAAAGACAGTTGTCTTGGAGTCTTTGGTTGAACTATGTGAACTATATAAAACAAAGAGATTAGGCATGAATGCCAATGAGACAACTATCCAACAGAATCCATATGAAGCAGACTTAAGCAACTATAGGTATCTATACAGCCTTCAGCAATGAGAAAATGCATACATACTAGTAGTCTATGAAAGGCCTCAGATGACAAGATTTTAACATTTCAAACCAAAAAAAAAACTGACAGCAAGATTTTTTTACAAAACATTAAATAAAGAACACATATAACCGACAGCAACCAATGACAACAACTGAATAACAGGCTCCTGACTTGGAGCAGGCATACATTCTGCATAACAGATAAAATGTATCATGTCAAAACTACAAACAAGATGTTTTCAACACAGTGG
Organism: Mytilus trossulus; assembly: GCF_036588685.1. Lineage (NCBI taxonomy): Eukaryota > Metazoa > Mollusca > Bivalvia > Mytilida > Mytilidae > Mytilus > Mytilus trossulus. The sequence continues at coordinate 3,188,304 of NC_086374.1, forward strand.
TTTTCAATTAACCATTTGTTTTCTTTTTTAGACCAGAACATTACCAAGTACATCCATCTCATCATCATTATGAGCAAAGAGAACAACCACGATACCAACGGCAGCCTGCTGCAGAAATCTTTCATCAGAGACAAAGTAGTGATACTCTAGACAATACACATTCATATAGAGACAATTTTGTTCCTCGTATGCCATCCAGAAGCCATACTCCTATTGAGAGATACTTTGATGGAGAACTCAGTTATCATGAAAAACCAGTACGATATGAACATTCATCTGGATATTATAGAGACCCAATATTTGCATACAGGGACCCAGTATATCCTTCAGTGGCAGGAAAAAGACCTGTTCAAACTATATCACAATCAGGATCAGCAAAAGTTTGACAAATGATAAAAAATAATTATAACCATGAAATAGGTATTACGTTGAATGAAAAGAAAACTATTCACAACTAAACTGGTCATCATTACACAACATTCATACTTCAGTATCTTATCTATCTTTTTGACATATATAACAATAGTAAGAATTCAAATTCATTCATTTCAAATGTTGATTTAATTTGATAGTAAAAATGTACCAAATAAGATGAGAGAGAATGTTTTCCTGACTGATAAAAATTACCATTACATTGTAATAAACTGATGTTTTATTTACCTTTTGATTTAACATTGATTAAAGTTCAATTCCCTTCAATTGTGAGAAATTTTGGCAACTATTTTTAAAAAGATTTTGCTCTCTCAACCCAAGATGTCAACATATCTATTACAAGGTTAAATATATATAAGTAGAGAATGTTATTGCATTTCTTGCCTCCCTTTGTCTTCTCAGCAACATAAAAAAGAACAAAAGGAATGAATTTTGCAAAATGCCACTTTTGTTCTCCCCTGTTAGCATAGCAATAGTAAGTTGTGATAGAATGTCACTATTTGACAGAGGGTATATAATATATCATTGTAATGATTTATAGTGGACAAAATTGTACTTCTGGACTTTTATTTAAGATTTTATTGATTTAACTTTTTTTATGAGTTTATATTCTTTATTTCTACTTGTAACCTGTATGAAATTATAGATTTTAAGTTCTACTTCATTTTTGTCAGTAAAGTTCGTTAAAAAGATGCATGAACAGAAACAAGTTCAATGATTAATAATAATCATATTTTATACAAGTTTTATCTGTTTCATGTTGAAAACCAAGTTAAACAGTTCCTGTACTTAAAATTGTCTTTAAAAATGTATTTTTTCTTGAATACAAAAACACGAGTTTGAACAAATGGTTGTGAATCAGCAGTTACAAAACTGTTTATATCAAATATGCCTCATTTATATTGATGTGTTGTTTTATTTATTGCACTTTTAATATCTTTAGTTAGTGCTATGCAGTATTTGTTATTTTTGCTGCAAATGGTTGTAATATTTTTATTTTACACATGTGCCTTTTTAAATTTCTTTTAAATTTTATAGCATCTAGTCTTTTAAATATCTGTGTGCAACACTTTTTTCTTGAATCTAGGGTCAGTAAGGCTAATATTTGTCTTTAAATGTTTGAAGGAAGATGAGAAAAACTACATGATTTACCAAACTTGTTTGATAATGATAGACATTAACATTGCTCAGAATAGAACAGAAATTTTAACCAATTGATTCATTTTTGTGCTCCTTTAAATTGCATGTAGTGATATGGTTAATCTATCACACATTTGAAAGGTCACTGGTTAAAGGTGAAAGTTTATAAAAAGATTAATAAGATGCTGAATGTTTTACCCATATAAAAGTATATAAACCGAGTTGCATTTTTCAAGCAAACATTCCTCTGAAGATTATTGTATGGACAAAAACAAAATACAAGATAAATAAGGCTGTATGAAATTATAAATATAACCTAATAAGAAGACTATTTACACATTTGTTAAACAAGACAAAAGAAAAGAGTTGAATATTGATTATTATTTTTATTATTTTACCTTATATATTTCCTAAAAAATCTTCTATAGAGGGCCAGAGAGATCATAGTATTTCAGTATTGTATTTTATGTATTGCACTGGACATTAATTGAAAAATATAAAATTGATGAATATACAAATAGAATCAGAAAGCAGGACTATCTATGTCTTTAATTTGTTTTAAAAATAACTTCTACCTCTATTCAAGATTTCTGGAATATTAGTCACATTTATGTTAGGAGTAAATCCAGTCATATATTGTACCTTTTTAAAAAATTACATTCAACAAATTATTTGATTAAATGATAATGCTGAATAAAAGTAGTATGCTGGTAAAAAGGTTTTTGCATCATAAACATAAAATAATCAATCATTATTAAAGGTATATGCATGATAAATATGCCTGGATTTGCTCTGATTATATTCAAGACATTCCATTTAAATTATGACCAATATTTTAACAAAGATCACAGAGTTAATAAATATATCCAATATGTTTTTAAAGAGTTTGTGTATTTCCAACATATCAGTTACCTATTCAACCTATACTGAAAACATGTATTATTTACATAGGCAGCTACAAATCCTATATGTAAACAGAAAAACATCAGATATTTGTGTATTGTTTTGTTTTATACATTTTATATGTAACAACTGTGTGATAACAGTTCATTAAATTTATGAAGGTCAGCTGTTTTATAAGAAATATCTAAATATGATTGAGGAAAAATATATTCAAAGATTTAGTTTTATTTGGACATACGATATCAACAAATGTTTACTTTTATTATGGTAATGAATATTTTTTCTTTCTAACTTAATTTCAGTATTATGACATATTTAGACTTTTAAGAAGACAACAAATCCCATTTACTGTCTATTGATATAATATTATCATATTTAGCATGACTTTAATTACAAATGGAAACAAATTGAAATGCTAAATGAATTGCTTAAAAGGTTCACTCCTTTTATAATTGGGATTTTTATATAAAAAAAAAAGTAATGTAAAATTTGTATAGTTCAATCTCATATTTCATATTTCATAGTGCTTCAGAAATCATAGCTCTAAAATATTTCACTATAAAAAGGTTCTTTACAGAATATATGGATAACTGACTATAATCCAGGATGGTTGTTTTTACTGCCAATATTTATGCCATATATGTATTGTATATTGTGTAATAAATGTAATTAGATGTAAATAATGTGTACAATATTTCATTTGTTGTATAGTTTAACTATATGGCAACTTCATTATTTCATCATAATCATAATGCCAGGTAAAATATGAAGCTTAATTACTCTTCACATTTAGTTGTTTTAAACTTGTTAATGGGATACCATAATGATTGAAAGGATTTCAAGATAAAGTCATTGACACATCTAACAAACAATTGTGATTTAGTGTTGCCAACTTGTTGAATTCTGATCACCTATAAAATCACAAATTTGGCAGACCACAGGAATATTATGCTTTATCTCAAATCATTTCTGACAATAAAACGGTAAAACTCCTCATTTGACCTGCATTCAGGGGTAGAGTTTGATAGGTACACCAATTTAAATTGTTAAGAACGGAAAGGTTATGTTCTGTGAGGATCTATCTAACCAATTGGGTTTTTTTTGGAAGAAATATTGAAATACATGTACAAATAGTTCTCAGACAACCAAATGAAGAAAAATATAAATTATATTTGTGATACTGAATCTGATAATAATACTCATTTTTTGCATTTTTAAATTAGTACATATTGAGTTTTATTTCACTGATGTCTTCACAAGTTTGTTATACAAAAAGTTAAATGACAAATATATCAATTTCCCATTTCTTGAAGTCATGAAGAAAATAATGTAATAGACAGGAAAGGTTTTACTTTTGTTTCAGTTCCATGAAATTAAAAAAGGTTGTTCAAATTCTCTTGTGATTAAACATAGTTATTGTGGAAAGTTTCATTATTAATGTTAAATTTGTAATCGCTTTGTATTTATCATTAATGCATATTTTATTCATTAAATATTCTTTGTTGATATTGTTTATGTTGAAGCATTGTAGTATTACAAAGTTGCCATACATTTCATCATTTATATTTGACCACAGTTTTATTTTCCTACATGTTACTTATTCTGTATTTCCAGAATAAAATTGTAATTCCTGATATAGTTGTTTATTTAAGTGTGTGAGGCTTCAAAATGTCAATTTGGAATAGTTATATTGAAAATAATGATTTTTATATGACTGCCGAAAAAATTTGTGGGCATATATTGGTATCACATTGTCTGCGCTATCAGAAGACAGTTGGTTTCTGGACAATAACTTTGGTATAAGTAATTAGAAATCGATGAAATTTAAATACAAGGTTTATAACCACAAAAGGAAGGTTGGGATTGATTTTTTTTTTGGAGGGGGGGGGGGGGGGGTATGGTCCTAATATCCTAATAGCTTAGGAATTAGGGGACAAAAAAAGGCCCTAAAAAGCATTTTTCTAGTTTTTCAGACAATAACACATTTCTGTACCACAAAGGGATGGTTAGAATTGGCTTTGTGGGGTTTATAATGGCTCAAACTGTTGAGGAATTATGGGCAAACAAGTGTGGAAAACAAGGATTTCTTGGTTAATGGACATTTAGACCATTTTTATTACATTAAATACCTCACCTTCATAAATTTAAATATCAGTCCACTCGCTGCTTTATTCAACCAGAAACCAACCAGAAAAAAACCATGACTCCGTGACCACCTCTCTCATCTGACACCTGCACATCCTAAACCTTCATAATTTTTTCCGGTTCATCATTACATTCTGCACACTTTCGTTGAGGAGAATGAAAAAGTTGTTTTTGGCAAACAAGTTGTTTATTTATATATAGAAATGTAATTTGAAATTTTTTGTTAGTTATATGTGGATAAATTTATTCATTTTATCTGAATATTATGGATAAAATTCAAGCTTCAGCTACGTAACAGTCAAATACACACTTTCAATAGTAATTTATGGTCCCCTTGGTGTTCAGCCACCAATTCGGATGAATTTTGGAATTGGAGTTTGGAGTTTATCCCAGGTGTTTTGGGTGTTAGTTTGGAACAAGAACCTGCTCCTGTCAGTACTTTGCCTTTCACTCCTGGTGCTAGTCTGTTGAGGCCTAGCAGGGTACCACATAACCTAACTAGGCCTGCAGAGTATCACATACCCTAACTAGGGCTACAGAGATACCAACGTCTCCTGTTTCTTGCACAACATGTAGTCAAGAGACTCTTCCAGCTGACATCAGGAGTGACCCCTTTTCTAGTACTAGGTGGCCCATGAATTTTGCCTACGATCCCATGCCTATTGGTATGCACAACTTGCCACCTTATCCTCAGCCCTTTGATCCGTATTCGGCTCAATCAGTTTGGTATGGTTAGGGGTCTGGTGATAGACCCTCTTCAGAGTCATCCTCTTTTAAAGAGGAGAAGGGGAGTCTTACCACCTCTATACATAAGATTCCTAGACAGTTGGTGGAAGATGACTCTGTTTCTTTGGCTCCTAGAAGTCAGGAAGGTACCTTTTTGGATGACCAAGGTGGTATTTCAGATGTTGACATTGTAGTTAGCACATAGAGACATGCTTTCATTCCTAAGTAGCCTTCTTCAGACAACTCGGATAGTCTTAGGAGTCTGGTCTACTCTATTCGCAGGGATATGTCAGATATGCCCATGTCGTATCCACCTAGGGTCTCTTCTTCTACTTCGGATTTTATGTCTTGCTTCTAATGGTATAATTCCTTCCCAGAGTCTGGGCACTTTACAACTGCTTTGTCTTTTGTAAACTCTTCTCTGGCTGAGAATCTTTCTAACACTAGAAAAACTGTTGGTAGTAAATTCTCTGGTTTCGGACCTGCTTCTTACCAGGAAGGTGCAGATCTAAGGAGTTTGAGATCCATGGATCTTCCTTAGATATGTCGGTAGAATTTTCAAACTTGAGGTCTATGCTGCTCCGCGTAGACAATATTCTCGGAATGTCTCATTTCCTTCTTCTTAGTACGGTGTCCAACTTTATGCTTGCTAAGAGACAGGGGATTCTTGATAAATCGACTATCTCTGAAGCTCTTCAGCAGAGACTTGTCAGTTCTCCTTTGTCTATGGACAAGTTGTTCTCTGGTTCCTTATAGCAGTTACAAGAGGAGGTGAATAAGGCCCCTCCTGTAGTCAAGGTGGATGTGAAGGTCACCGATGGGGAAAATATTTGTCAAGACTACTCAGGTTAACAATCCTTCCGCTCATTAGCCCAATGCTTCTACCTCTTCTTCACAGCCTACGAAGAGATCACCCTTTTCTCGTCCCAACTACTCAAGTGGGAAGAAAGCTAAAGTGGTTAAAGGAAAGAAGCAGGGTAAGTGATGTGTTGTCCCCTCTGTTGAATCGTACCCCACTGGAAGAGGAAAACTATACTTCTCTTCCTCATCTTCCAGTTGGGGGAGGCTGTACCACTCTGTAGATCAATGGGCTCTGATAACTTCAGACAAGTGGGTACTTTCGATTTTACGGAGGGAATTGGATCTTCAGTTTCTGAAACAGTCTCCTCTTTCTCAATCTGTCTGACAAAGGATTCTCAAAAGAATCAGTTGTTACAAGACGAAGTGAACATTCTTATTCAGAAGGGTGTTTTGGGGGAGGTAAATCCTCCTTTTCATCTAGGGTTTTATTCCCGGCTGTTCTTGGTTCTCAATTAATATCTGGTGGTCAAACATTTCAAAATGGAGACCAACAGGTCTATCAGGTCCACAATTCATTTAGGAATTTGGACAATCTCTCAAGATTTGATTGACGTCTATTTTCACATCCCAATTTCTCACAAGTTTTCACCACCAGATATTGATTGAGAACCAAGAACAGCCGGGAATAAAACCCTAGATGAAAAAGTTTCGTCACTTCCTGCGACTGGTTTGGGCAGACAAGGTTTACAGTTTCAATGCTACTAGTATGCCTTTTGGCCTAGTTATTAGCACCCTAGTTCTTTACCAGGATTTTTTCAGAAGGTGGTGTCTTATATCCATACTCAGGCAATACTCATTCACTTCTACCTAGACGATTCTCTTATCAAGAATCATTGCCGATCTCTTTTAGAGGAACACACCAATTTGGACATCCTTTTACTCCTGAGACTGTTTTTTTTATTTCATGGGGAAAATCGGAGATAATTTCCAGTCAGAGTTTCAATTTCCTGGGAGAAAATTTTCGGACAGATTTGGGTCTAGTGCTTCCTCCAGAAGAGAAGGTAATCTTCAGTTAGTCAATGCTCTGACTCAGTTTTCATCTGTCCCAGCTCGTCGTAGTAGACCTCGTCAAATGCGTTTGGTTCCTTCTTGTGACTTAGTTTTAGTCTTGAAAGTTCTTCAGTTTCCCCCTTTTGAACCTTTACATTCAGCCTCCTTCAAATTTTTATCTAATAAATGTTGTTTTCTGATAACTTTGGCTACTTGTCGTAGAAGGAGTGAGATTCATGCCTTGTCAATATCTAAGTCGTGTCTCCGCTTTACGGCTGATAAGTCCTCAATTACTCTTCTCGCTGATCCATCTTTTTAGCACCTGATAAAGGTTCTGGTTTTATAACTATTCCTGCTTCACCTGCTACGGCATATAATCAGGTTTTGTGACAGTGTTCAGTGAGAGTTTTGCTTGTTTAAATTAGCTAGCCTCTTCAAGTAAATTAAGATCTGCTGGTTCTGTTAGGTTGTTCATTCTTATTAAAAAAGGAATTCTGACATTTCTGCTAAAACTACCTGGATTTGCAATATTGTCATTTTGGCTTATAAGTCTACTTCTTCTGAAGTTTTAATTAAACATCAAGTTAAAGCACATGAAGTAGGAGCCCTACCCTCTTCTTGGAATATTTTTAATTCCTCCTCTATGTCGAAATCAGATCAGTCAGATAGTGCCTTTTATAACCATTATTTACGGTCCATGCCTCTTCATTATGACAACCTCCATTCTTTAGGGCCTTTAGTTGCTGCTCAACAGGTTGTTTTTCCTCCTCCTAGTGGGGGGATTCAGCGCATCGTTAAATTCTGTTATCTAAACTTATGAAGGAATTAAATGTTAAAACATCCAATTTTTTTAATTAAAATTTAGTTTTGTAATTTAAAATCTCACCTTCATAAATCAGGGGTCCTTCCCCTCCCCTGCATCCCCCTTAGTGCCTGGCATTTCAAGGAACAAATGATGAAGTCTTAGAACGGGTGTCAGGTGTCAGGTGGGAGAGGTTGTCACGGTTTCACGGTTCTTTTTCTGGCTGGTTTCCGGTTGAATAATGCATTGAGTGGACTGAGATCTAAATTTATGAAGGTGAGTATTTAATTTACAATATAAAAAAAGAAGATGTGGTATGATTGCCAATGAGACAACTATCCACAAAAGACCAAAATGACACAGACATTAACAACTATAGGTCACCGTACGGCATTCAACAATGAGCAAAGCCCATACCGCATAGTCAGCTATAAAAGGCCCCGATAAGACAATGTAAAACAATTCAAACGAGAAACTAACGGCCTTATCTATGTAAAAAAAAATGAACCAACTAGTATCTCAATTGTTTGTAAAACAATTGAAAGGTCTTTCCTGTAAAAGTGATGTTTTTGTAATGTACTTTGTATGACCTTTCGTTTGATATACGACAAGCATACCTTCTGAAACTTTTCGCTTTTTACACTTAATGACCTCATCCGCCGACATTTTTGAGATCGGAAGTATGATATATGTAACACAGGGTAGATGAGATTTAATTTGATATGCGACAACGCCATGTCCTAGAAAGTTTGATTTTTGCACTCAATAACCCCATCCAACTAATTTTTGGAGGTCGGGAATTTGATATTTCAAATGTACACATAATGACCTTTCATTTGATATACAACAACCATATCGTAAAAAAAAAATATTTTTTGCACTCAATGACCCCATCCAACCAATTTTCGGGGGACGTGAATTTGAAATTTGAAATGTACGCTTTATGTTCTTTCATTTGATATGCGACAACCTTACCATCTGAAAAATTTGAATGTTTGCACTAAATGACCCCACCCTTCCCCCTGGGATGAAAAGAGGTTTAAAATTTTCATTTTTAAGCAGAGTTTATTGAGACCTTCAATTTGATATATCAGTTGACCCCATTTGGCAAAGTGTCAAAAATGATGCAATATCAACGATATAAATAGAAGTTATGAAACTTACAAAGTTAATGCAAAACATGAAAATTTCAAAATGATTTTTTTGGTGTTTTTTCCCATGGAATGTTTTTGGTATTTGGTCAAACATATAACTATGCCAACCTCTTCAATTTCTTAAACATTTTAAGTGGTAAGCTGTTGTTGATTTAGAAATACATGCCGCCGCTCGCAAAATTTCAAACTGCATTATCTCTAAAACGACAGCAGATATCTCAAATCTGTTAAATGGTAAATGATCTACAGTTAAAGGACAACATCATAGAAAAAGAATTGGGACAATTTCAATGTTCACCAAGGTCACAATTAATCATCAAATATATGATGCAATACCAAACTTGAGAACCGGAAGGCGTAGAGACATCGGACTATCACCCTTCAACTCAAGACCACTTGACCTTTCAAATATCACAAGGTCAAGGTCATAGTATAATGTGAAGGTCAAGGTGAAATTTCATCATGACCTGACATTGACCTCAAATTGAAGGTCTTGAATTACTGATCATCTTTTCAGTTTATAGTAGGTTGATATCTGTTACCTTTAAAAAGATATACACAAAATACTATACTTTTAATAATCATCCCGTTGTAACTTTTGAACAGACAATCGGACATTTTTGGGCTTATTATATAAAATGTAGAGTTCGTCGAGAGGAACATTTTATACGCTGTATGTAGGCAGCAAAGTCTTATCGTTTTCCTAATATGTAAGCTTGAAATTGCAGCGTAATTTTTCTTTGCACTCTGTGACCTTTGACCTTGGGTGCATATTGAAGGTCACATGAATTAAAGATTATTGGTGAAGGTCCCAAGTCTCTACGACTTCCAGTTCTTGAAATAGATTTTTTCTAAAATTGTATACAATTTTTCAAGGGGAATAACTCCTTATAAGGGTTAATAACAAAATGATTGTATATGTTCATTAACATTGCCATCTGTTCCTGTACATGTTGCCGTTTTCAAATCGATTCTATCTCTAACATTTTTTGAGAAATGAGCAAAGGAAAGAAATTGCTTCAATGGGACATAACTCTCATAGGGAATGATGAAATCCTTAGCAGCCTCATATGGTAACACATCATGATGAGATCTAACTTTTGTCCAAATAAGGTCATGATATCTTTAAAAACAACGAGGGGGAGCCATGTCGAAAAAACCCAATAAAAGGGAGATGACTTCTAAAGGGGATGATGAAATCCTACACAGCCTCATCTGGTAGTACTTCATGATGAGGTCTACCGATGATCCATATTTGGTCTTGATAACTCCAATGGGAACGAGGGGAGGCCATGTCAAACAAATGCTGGATGAAAAAAAAAAAAAAAAAAAAAAAACAGGAGAAAAACAATAAGGTCTTTCCTCGCGGAGAGGAAAGACCTTAAAAAACAAATATGTAACACATAAACCAACGACAACCACTGAATTTACAGGCTCCTGACTTGGGACAGGCACATACATAAGTAATGTGGCGGGGTTAAACATGTTAGCGGGATCCCAACTCTCCCCTAACCTGGGACAGTGGTATAACAGTACAATGTACAATATAAGAATGAATTATAAAAATCAGTTTTCAAAAAACTGAATTTTAATTTTAATTTTTTATTTCATTTTAAAGCAGTGTAAGAGAGGTAATATGTTGGATAACCTCCCTTGTACTGCTTTAATTTATGTTGTATTTTCTTTGAGCTGATTTACATTAAGAAATTGCTAAAAAAAAATGGGGGAGGGTAAAAAATAAAGTGTGGTGGGGTGGGGCAATTTTTTCTCATTTTAGTTTTTAAAAGAAAGTTACTTTATAAATATAATTTGTTTGGGGGGATACAATTTTTTTCTGGGTTGGGTTGAATTCGCAACAGCATAGTGTATTGCCCAAAAGCAAAACAAAAGTGAGTATAAATTCAAATCATATAACCTATTCTAAGTTCTTTGACAACAGTTATTCTGTGTCAGAAACCTATAACTGAGTATGTGTCAAATATTTCATCACAATCCAAATTCAGACCTGTATAAAGTGTGAATATTGTGTCCTTTTTTGTCCCAATGGTTCAGGATTGGACCTCTGCGGTTGTATACAGCTGCGCTTGGCGAAGTAATTTATTGATATATTTGGTATGCCATCCATTAAAGGTTTAAGCATGATCTTTACATAACCAAACTTATGAAATGCTCCACTAGGCAAAGCTTGGTACGACAACAGAGGTTGAAACATGAACAATTGGGCAAAGTATGGACACTACATTCAAGCTTAATACAGCTCTGGATTTGGCATGTGATAAAATATTTGACACTTTTTCTGACAAAGAATTAATGTGGCCAAGGAGCTAAAAAAAACTGAAATTAGAATGATCTATTATGATTCAATAACCAAAATCTACTGAGATACATGCTTAGGTTCAGCATATCAAAGAATCCCATATATTCAATCTCTGTTGAAATCAACCAAGTTTTAAATTTTGGACCCCAATTTAGACCAATTCAGATTCGGTATACACTGTATATATAACTCGTCTAAACATCAACCCAACAATGTTAGATCTGTTACCTTTCCACGTCAGTTTTAATCTAGCGGCGTACTACAGTACATGATATATAAGGCATGAAGATTTTATATATATAAGTACGTCTGAGCCAGTGACAACTCTACAGCAGATTTATCCATCGGATCACCAGCAGTGATGGTGATGCATGGCTGTGTACATTAATGTGTATATACAACTCGTCTAATCATCAACCCAACAATGTTAGATCTGTAAATTTGCTTTAGCAAATTTTTTGTTCTTTCCTCGCATGGATTCGAACCCATGCTATTGAGATATCGTGACACCAAATCGCCTGCACTGTAGCCGTCCCGCTAGACCACACGATCACCTGGGCTTCATAAAAATGAAGTTTTCGGTGGCCGGGTGTTACCTTTCCATGTGTAATCTAGCATCTTACTACAGTACATGAAATATAAGGTATATATGGAGATGTTATTTTTACAGATCAGCTAAATCATCTATAGTAAAGGATCCTACAAATTAATGTAAGATACAGATGCATTAACATTATTCTCTAATTTTTTTAAAAACTTTTTTCATTTCGTTTTAGTCCATTAGTCACTTTACTGAAAAAAACAACCAGACCCTTGTAAGATATCTAGATCAAAACTTACAAATACTATCTGATTATACGACCGTAAAATTCAAAATTGTTTGGTCGTATATTGGTATTACGTTGTCGTCGTCGTCGTCGTCGTCGTTGTCGTCGTCGGCATCGTCCGAAGACAGATGGTTTCCGGATGATAACTTCGGTATTAGTAAATCGAAATCGATAAAATTTTAACACAATGTTTATTACCACAAAATAAAGGTTGGGAGTGGTTTTGGGGTTATGGTCACAAAGGTTTAAGAATTAGGGGCCCAAAGGGGTCCAAAACAAGCAATTGCACTCACACCACATCTTCCTATATCCAATTATCTAGATTCAGGACAATAATTTGTGTATAAGTAGTTCAATTGCTCTGAAATCGTACCACAATGTTTAATACCACAAGTAGAAGGTTGGGATTGGTTTTAAGGGTTATGCAGCAAACAGTCTTGGAATTAAGGACCAAAAATAGGCCAAAAACAAGCATTATCTAGTTTCATGACAATAACTTGTGTGTAACTGTATGGATCTCTCTGACATTGTACCACAAGATTCCATATAACAAAGGGAGGGCTGGGATTGAGTTTGTGGGTTAGTTTCCCCGAACATGTAGGAATAAGGGGCCAAAAAGAAGCATTTTTTCTAGTTTACCAACAATTACTTGTGTTTAGGGTATGCATGGATCTCTCTGAAATTATCCTAAAATGTACAAGATTTCTTACCACAAGGGAAAGGTTGGACTTTAGTTTTGGTGTTCTTGCTCCAATGTGGGTTTCAATAAGTTGGGGACAAAAAAAGGGGTCTAATAAAATTGAGAATGGAAATGGGGAATGTGTCAAAGAGACAACAACCCGACCAAAATAAAAAACAAAAAACAACAGCAGAAGGTCACCAACAGGTCTTCAATGTAGCGAGAAATTCCCGCACCCGGAGGCGTCCTTCAGCTGGCCCCTAAACAAATATATACTAGTTCAGTGATAATGAACGCCATACTAATTTCCAAATTGTACACAATAAACTAATATAAAAATAATACAAGACTAACAAAGGCCAGAGGCTCCTGACTTGGGACAGGCGCAAAAATGCGGCGGGGTTAAACATGTTTGTGAGATCTCAACCCTCCCCCTATACCTCTAACCAATGTAGAAAAATAAACGCATAACAATACGCACATTAAAATTCAGTTCAAGAGAAGTCCGAGTCTGATGTCAGAAGATGTAACCAAAGAAAATAAACAAAATGACAATAATACATAAATAACAACAGACTACTAGCAGTTAACTGACATGCCAGCTCCAGACTTCAATTAAACTGACTGAAAGATTATGATTTCATCATATGAACCTCAGGCACAATCCTTCCCGTTAGGGGTTTAGTATCATACCATCATAACATATATGAGAAGAACATAACCCGTGTCATGCCAACAACTGTTTTTGCTTAAGTAAGCGTTTTTGTAGTTTCCAGTCAATAACTTGTGTTTAAGTATGTAAATCTCTCCGAAATTATACCACAAGTTTCCATACTACAAATGGATGGTTAAGGGGTGTTATTGCTCAAATCATTTCGCAAATAGGGGCAACAAAGAGGGTTAAAGGACAATTCAGACAATTTAAAAGCAGTGTAAGGGAGGTAATCCAATTCAATTTAAAGAATACTGTTATATATATATGTTTAATTAAATGAGTAGTTATTGTTACAAACCCCATTAGAAATTTGATTGAGATTAATTTTTGAATACAGGAAAGAGGGAGGGGGGGGGAACATTTTTGTTTTGGGGAAAGGAGTAAAAAAAAGTAAGGGGTACAATTTTTCTCATTTCAGAAATTAAAAAGAAAATATCTTCATTTTTTTAGGGGATTAATAATCAACAGCATAGTGAATTGCTCAAAAGCAAAATAAGTTTTTAAGTTCATTAGACCTTATTCATTCTGTGTCAGAAACCTATGCTGTTTCAACTATTTATTCACACTCCTTCAGAGCTGTATCCAGCTTGAATGGTGTGTTCATACTTGCCCTAACTCTTCAGGGTTCGACCTCTGCGGTCGTATAAAGCTGCGCCCCGCGGAGCATCTGATTACGTTTGAAAGAATTTACTAACTTGTAGAAATGAAATCTCAAATTTAAAAATCACAAGTGTAAAATGGGTTGTTCAATCCCCGAACAAAATATTTGAATCTTCATAAGATATAATATCTCCTGAATTTATGTAACAAGCACAGGCACTTGTCTCAGAATTTTTTTCCCCTATATATACCTTATTATAACATAAGGTATATAGGAAAAAATATTTTCTGAGACAAGTGCCTGTGGTAACAAGGCTAATCCGCGAAATTGGAAAGAAATCGAAAACCTTATAAACTATCCAAGATATTTCACGAACCACTCGTTTCGTTATTTAAGGTAGTCATTGCCTTTTAATGATATGTTTTGCATTTCAAGTTTGAAAATCCATTAATTATCTTCAAAACTAAAATACTAGATAACTTGATAGAAACTTTAAAATGAAATAAATTTCAGCAGTACTATAGTAATTTCTTCAAATGTGATCAAATATTTTTCGGACTTTAAATTAGAATTTACACTTCCGTAATACTACATATTTCAGATAAATTAACTTGATTATAAAAATTTTATCTCGATTTTATATAGTAACTCCCAGAAGTTCATCATTTTCGTATTACCGTTGAATAGGCTCTAATGATTTATATGTAATTTGACAGAATTAACCCTAATTAGTAATTTACGATGCAGGCTGGTAAATCTGCTTTACTTAGACATTTCAAATTTAAGGTAAACTGTGCCTAGGATATGACTCAGCTTTACCAATTTCGGTACATAGATACCGATAAGAACTACGTGTACATAATACATGTATAATCCGCAGGCTGTACTATTCTTTCCGAACTTGATGTCATATTATATGTCCTTGACAATATCCGGCTTCCGTGTGTGTGGACTTTGGTAACGAAAACGCGTGCCTATTGATTATAAATCCAACCCTGATAACCTTAACTGAAAAACGTACAGAAATATTCAGCCAAGAAAATGTCTGCGGTGAGTATCAATTAATTTCTATTGTACTGTGCTTAGCGAAATAATGGTACACTTCTTGAAAAAAGGTGTCTTGTGGTTGAAACCGCGCCCAGCAACTTCTGAATGTCGGTGTTAATTATGCAGGGTTCTCACTATTGAAGAAATTGAAGAAATTTTAATGTGTGTAGGGGGGATACACCATTTGACAGGATTGATTGATTGTTAGTTGCTTATTGTCCATATTGTCATTGACAAGAAAAGAGGAGGGTGGCATTTATCAAAACCAAGGCCCGTGTCTACATGAGGATTGAAATTCCCATTAGACTGTACCCTCTTCTTCTTCTTCCAAGTAAGGAACCATATTCATACTGAATGTTTTTTGGTCCCGCGAAAACTTAGCGCATTGCCGGGCAAGGCAGCAAGTCCTCTCAAAGTTATATACCAGTGATTTAGCTAGCGCTCGTCACTTTCGTATTTTACGAAAAGGTTTTCGAAATGACAAAAATATTTCATATCAATTTCGTCACTTAAATTTGGAAAGTGTAAAAATATTTACACATCAAATTACTTGAATTCTACCTGTCTTTATGTTTCTGACAAGTTTATGACCCTCAGGTAATTAACGTTTACCAAAGGTGTTAAAAGTTGTGATGACAAGTAATCCGCCTATCGCCAATCAGATGGGTCGCTAATCCCTTAATTATCATTATAAAACCTCATAAATGACCATCATAATAATCTATTTAGGTTAAATCAGTCAGTCAGCATTTCATTTTAATCATTTCTCACAGTTCAGTCGTATTTTCGTCATTTGAACAAAATTGATAAACTTCCCAGACATTTCAACTTTATTTTAATTTCAATATTTCCCTTACGATCATAATTTGCAGTTTGCTTGTCGTAGTTTCGTCATTTCAACGTATTTTCGTCATACTTTATATAAATATTCATCAAAAACTTTCGACAACTTCGATTAAAAAGAATGAACTTTATTCAAAACGTAAATATTTTCACTTGCAAACAGGTGCTTCCTGTTCTATGTATTGCGCATGCGTAAAAGATCGTAGATGAATCCGGTTTTATTCTGAAATTATAATTCAATTGTCACTTCCCGTTTTCATTTCTTTCGTTTAAAAATCGAAAGTAAACATGATCTACAGTCTACAGTCATTAGAATCGTCACATTAAGTACGGATGCAGATCCTTCTATCCAATATTAAAGAAATTGATTCCAAATAGATATTAAAACGTATTTTCAAGGATATACATGATTGTGAAGTGAAAAAGTCGTTACAAGTTCATTTGTGCAGTGGTTAAAAAATAGAGGCACCCAACTTTTGTTGATAAGGGGTGTGCCCTGAAAATAACTGAAGTGATGTTTTGACCATATTACCAGATCCCTGTTCTTATCTTCATATCTTAGCATCACATCAGTCAATTCATTCAAAATTGTCAATAACTGCCTACATTAGTAATCCTAAAGTCTTCAAAGATCCTAGACTAGTCCTTGAAGGACTTGGACATATATGTATAGCTAGTTTGATAAACATCCTAGATCCCTTGCTTTATAAAAAATTAAGGCTGATTTTTATCACGCGCAAAAGTGACTAAAGCCCTCAAAATCCTAGCTAAAACCCTGTATATACATTTAAAACATTCGCCAATTTACAATTAAAATTATGTACACTCTATGCTGTTCACTTCCTTCCAGAGCCTGCTTTCAGAGCAGCTCTGAAACCCTCTATCGAATCAGCTGATGTTGTATTAGCTGGCAGTTGATTCCAGTCCCTGAAGGTCTTTGGGAAGAATGACTGTCCATAGGTTTCAGATTTTGTTCTTTCTTGGTAAAAGCGGCCTATACCTCTGGTCCGGCTGTCATTGGGTATTAGATATTGTTGTCTATCTATAGCAATAAGCCCATGCTGGATTTTAAATAGCATACATAGTCTGTTGGTTTTTCTACGTTCTTCCAGGCTTTCCCACTGTAGTTGTTTAACCATGTGTGTTACACAGCCAGGTGTTCGGTCTGAGTAGTTATTATTAACGAATCTTGCTGCTCTTTTTTGAACTTGTTCTAGTGATTTTATCTTCTTTTGGCTCGATGGATCCCAAACTGTGCAGGCATATTCCACTGAAGGTCTTACCATGGCTGTACAATGTATATGCTGCTGCTTTTACTGGTTTTGTGCAGTCTTTTAGGTTTCTTCTGATAAATCCCAGTGTTTTATTTCCTTTGCCTACAATACTGTCAATGTGTCTATCCCAAGATAGGTTGTTGCTGATTGTTACGCCTAAGTATTTGCTTGCATCAACGTTGTCTAGTGTATGTCCATGGAGTTTATATGATGTGTCTCTCACTTCTTTGTTCTTCTGAGTTATTCTTATAACTATGCATTTTTTGGCGTTAAAACTCATTTGCCATTTATTCTCCCATTCTTCCAATGATGTAAGGTCTTTTTGTAAAAGTTCGCTGTCTGCCTGGTTGTTTACTGTTCTAAAAAGTAGGCTATCGTCTGCAAATAGTTTTGTTTCAGATGATGTTGATGTTTCTGGCATGTTATTTATGTAGGTCAGAAACAATAGCGGTCCAAGAACTGTGCCTTGGGGGGCGCCTGTAAGTACCGGGACTTGAGAAGAGACAGCTCCTTCTAATATAAAGCTCTGCATTCTGTTTTCAAGGAATGATTGAATCCATTTTCTAGCTTTAGGTTTACTCCATAAAATTCCAGTTTATGTAAAAGGCGGTGGTGCGGTACTTTGTCAAATGCCTCTGCAAAGTCAAGAAGGATGATGTCGACTTGTTGTCCTTTTCCCAGTTTTTTTAGCAATGTCGTTGATTGTTATTATGAGTTGCGATTTGCAAGTTCATTTTTTGGGAAATCCATGCTGTGCGTTGGTAAGTATGTTGTATTTGTCGAAATGGTCCATAATACTGCTGTGGACTATGTGTTCCAAGACCTTGCATGTGATGGAGGTTAAGGATACTGGTCTATAGTTGGAAGCTAGATGTCTTTCATCTTTCTTGAATAGAGGTACCACGTTAGCATCTCTCCAATCTTTTGGGACTTCTCCGGTGTTAAGGGATGTTAGGTACAGATCTGTTAGAAAAGGAGCGAGTTGGTCTGCTGCTGTTTTCAGGATGAAAGATGGAATTGAGTCTGCACCAGTAGCTTTGTGTGGTTTAAGGTTTTTAAGTAGTTTGTGTACTCCCTTAGTGCTGATTTTGATGTCATCCATGGTGGAATATGGGCTCTTTCCTTTGTTGGGAAAGTTATTTAGATTTTCCTTTGTGAATACTGACTGGAATTGATCATTGAGTATCTCAGCTTTACTTTTATTGTCGCTTTGCAGAAATCCCATTTTATTCTTCAATGGTGCTACACCTGTCCATCCTTGACCTTTGCTCTTTATATAAGACCAGAATTTCTTCGAGTTGTCTTTATAATTGGTGCTTACTTCTTCCATATATTTTTTGTTGGCTTGTCTGACTTCCCATTGTGTTTCTTATTTGAGTCTCTTATATCTTTCCATGACCCTCAGGTGTCAAACTGTCAATTTTGGCTCTGTAGCTTAATTATGTTATATGTGAATGAATGACCTTTATTCTCACAAATCTACATGTTAACAGTCAGGGGACTTACTTAAACAAGTGATTTTCTAAATCACTGATTCAAGTAACATTATTTCCATAAAGGTTGGAAGTTAGAGTTGTCTTTCTTTAATAATCACCTATTTAAGTAGTACAAATTAATCACTAGAAGAAGAAATTTAATATTAGTGTAGCTTTAAATATAGAATACTAATGATCCAGGGATTAATTATGTTTCTAAACTTATCAGAACCAACATCTGTGTTGTCTAGGTTAGGATGACCAGGTCATTTCAGGTGATGACTTTGTACTGAAATTAGGATAATGACATAAAAATTACTAGTTTAAGTATCAGACCTTAGTTTCCTTCCCAAAAATCACTTCTTTAAGTATCATTCTTTTAATAATCCCCACTAATTTTAACACCCCTGAACAGTGAAATTTTTATCGGGAACAGTATAATTTTATTACATAATCTGAAAGATGAAACCTTGAACTTTACAGGAAAAATAATCCCACTGCTGTGAAAAATCTTTTAAGAAAGTATCAGTTCATTTAAATGTAAAGCCATTATTATAGCATTTTTTTTCAACTAAAATAGAATTTTCAGGTAAATGATAGCATCAAAGGCATAAACCTTGCTACTTAAAAGAAGCAAAAAGTTCATATATTTTTTAATTTTACTAATTAAAAGATATTATTTAAACCCATGTGTTTAAAATTTTGAAAAAAACTAAAAAATCCCAATTTGTGACAAAACCTCGAATTTGCTACTCAAATAAGTGAATTTAAAAATCACTTATTTCAGTAAGTCCCCTGACTGGTTAAAGTAACAGAGAAAATATATATTTGTTTTACAATTACCATGATTTAAACAATGTACATACAGACTCAGTCACTGATATATTTAATTTCTATATGCTGAATTTGTTTTCTTGTCACTTATCAGAGCTTGCTTCTTGTAGCTTCTTGATGCTACCTGTTGCTAATTAGTGAGACCCATGACTGTCTAATCATTATTTGGTGAATTAATTGTTATCTACTTATTGTCTAGTAAGATCCAGGATGAGATTAACAATTTTGCTCTGAATGATGTTCTTAAAGTTTGATGTGTTTTGAATTTTCCCTCAAGCATACATGTACATGATTTTTTTTCTTATTGTGTTGTCTTCAGACTTTTCCCTCTAGCTTATCTTATGAATATTATTCCAGACATATTTTAGTCTACAAATATTCCCTGTAAGCGTACATTATGAATGTTGTTCCATAAATTTGATGTCTAAATAGTTTATTTTGTGATGTCTTCACAGAAATGTGATTTCAGTTTTTTAACCTCTAAGATTATTTGTTCATTTGTTCATTTATTCATTGCATTTATTGCATTTACATTAAAAATAATCCGAGTGATCAAATGACACAGAAATTAACTGCTATCATGACTATAGCCACTTTCTCTGCTTTCACACATATTCTGGTACATGTGTACAATGTGACTAGTTGCAAAATGCATATTTGCTTAGTCATACTCTCCCTCCAACTAATAACTGCCATAAACTGGGGCCAGTAAAGGTTTCAAATGCAATTTCCATAGGAAAGTCATTTGATTAAAATCTATTTTATAAACTTCAATCTGTGGCTTCAAGCTTACACTCCTGAAAAAAAGTATTTAAATACAGTTTTTATACGACCGCAAATTTTGAAAAAATTTTCGTCGTATATTGCTATCACGTTGGCGTCGTCGTCGTCGTCCGAATACTTTTAGTTTTCGCACTCTAACTTTAGTAAAAGTGAATAGAAATCTATGAAATTTTAACACAAGGTTTATGACCATAAAAGGAAGGTTGGTATTGATTTTGGGAGTTTTGGTCCCAACATTTTAGGAATTAGGGTCCAAAAAGGGCCCAAATAAGCATTTTCTTGGTTTTCGCACTATAACTTTAGTTTAAGTTAATAGAAATCTATGAAATTTTGACACAAGGTTGATGACCACAAAAGAAAGGTTGGGATTGATTTTGGGAGTTTTGGACCAAACAGTTTAGGAATTAGGGGCCAAAAAAGGGCCCAAATAAGCATTATTCTTGGTTTTCGCACAATAACTTTAGTTTAAGTAAATAGAAATCAATGAAATTTAAACATAATGTTTATGACCACAAAAGGAAGATTGGTATTGATTTTGGGAGTTTAGGACCAAACAGTTTAGGAATTAGGGGCCAAAAAGGGACCCAAATAAGCATTTTTCTTGGTTTTCGCACCATAACGTTAGTATAAGTAAATAGAAATCTATGAAATTTAAACACAAGGTTAATGACCATAAAAGGAAGGTTGGTATTGATTTTGGGAGTTTTGGTCCCAACAGTTTAGGAAAAAGGGGCCCAAAGGGTCCAAAATTAAACTTTGTTTGATTTCATCAAAATTGAATAATTGGGGTTCTTTGATATGCCGAATCTAACTGTGTATGTAGATTCTTAACTTTTGGTCATGTTTTCAAATTGGTCTACATTAATGATTAAGGTCCAAAGGGTCCAAAATTAAACTTAGTTTGATTTTGACAAAAAATGAATCGGTTGGGTTCTTTGATATGTTGAATCTAAAAATGTACTTAGATTCTTGATTATTGGCCCAGTTTTCAAGTTGGTCCAAATCTGGGTCCAAAATTAAACTTTTTTGATTTCATCAAAAATTGAATAAATGGGGTTCTTTGATATGCCAAATCTAACTGTGTATGTAGATTCTTCATTTTTGGTCCCGTTTTCAAATTGGCCTACATTAAGGTCCAAAGGGTCCAAAATTAAACTAAGTTTGATTTTAATAAAAATTAAATTCTTGGGCCTCTTTGATATGCTGAATCTAAACATGTACTTAGATTTTTGATTATGGGCCCAGTTTTCAAGTTGGTCCAAATCAGGATCTAAAATTATTATATTAAGTATTGTGCAATAGCAAGTCTTTTCAATTGCACAGTATTGTGCAATGGCAAGAAATATCCAATTTCACAATATTGTGAAATAGCAAATTTTTTTTTAATTAGAGTTATCTTTCTTTGTCCAAAATAGTAAGCAAGAATTTTTTTAATTGGAGTTATCTTTCTTTGTCCAGAATCAACTTAAATCTTTGTTATATACAATATACAATGTATATTCACTTTTTACTACCAACTGATAAATTTATATAATCTTTACCATTCAGTGATAACAAGCAGTTTTTTACATCTCAATATTTTATGATGTATTTGAATGAGTAGTTATTGTTGCAAACTCCATTAGAATATTTTAATTGAGATTAGTTTTGGAATAAGGGAAAGAGGGATGTGATTAAAAAATTGGGTTCGATTTTTCTCATTTGAAATTTCATAAATAAAAAGAAAATTTCTTCAAACATTTTTTTGAGAGGATTAATATTGAACAGCATAGTGAATTGCTCTAAGAGAAAACACAAATTTTAAGTTCATTAGAACACATTCATTCTGTGTCAGAAACCTATGCTGTGTCAACTATTTAATCACAATCCAAATTTAGAGCTGAATCCAGCTTGAATGTTGTGTCCAAACTTGCCCCAACCGTTCAGGGTTCAACCTCTGCGGTCGTATAAAGCTACGCCCTGCGAAGCATCTGGTTAACTTCTATTTTTTTTCTTTATTCAGGAATTCAATAAAGCAGCAGAGGAAGTGAAGAATTTGAAAACCAAACCAAGCAATGATGACATGTTAATAATATACGGCTTATTTAAACAGGCAAATGTAGGCGACGTTAACACAGGTAATATACATTGAATGTTAATAATATACGGCTTATTTAAACAGGCAAATGTAGGCGATGTAAACACAGGTAATAAACAATGTTAATAATATACGGCTTATTTAAACAGGCAAATGTAGGCGATGTTAACACAGGTAATATACAATGTTAATAATATACGGCTTATTTAAACGGGCAAATGTAGGCAATGTTTATACAGGTAATGTACAATGTATTACAATTTATAACTCATAAACATATTTTTGTAATTCAAGTTTACTTGATATATTCTAAGTTTATGAAAGAACCTCAGAGTTGACCTGCTAGTGATACATGTAGATGATGTACTTGGACCACCTTGCTGTAATGTCACACCAAATGTACCC
This sequence comes from Mytilus trossulus, assembly GCF_036588685.1. Taxonomy (NCBI): domain Eukaryota; kingdom Metazoa; phylum Mollusca; class Bivalvia; order Mytilida; family Mytilidae; genus Mytilus; species Mytilus trossulus. The sequence continues at coordinate 3,211,334 of NC_086374.1, forward strand.
TGCAACCAAACAAAGTGTTTTGTTTCATGAATACATCATAAGTGACATTTTAATTGGAACTGTCAATTGACTACATGCAAATTAGTTCCTCTGATAGATCAGTTTTATTTCCTTATATTTCATAGTGAAATTGTCCCATGTTCATTCAAGCTTCATTTATTAGCAATCAAAATTCATACCAAGATAAAAAAGTAAATGTTAGGAAATCTTATTATGTATATGATAAAGCTCTTTCATTATATATGTAACATTTATCAATTACAGCACGACCAGGAATGCTAGATCTTACAGGAAAGGCTAAATGGGACGCTTGGGAGAAACAAAAAGGTATTTGATGTTTATATTGATAGTAAAATGATATTATAGTTACTCCAATCATTAATAGCCCAAATTTGTATCTTAAAGTTCGGACAGGGTAAGTATTTGTTCCAATGCAATAACAAGTAAAACATTCAACCAATGCTTCAATTTTCATGTTTTTTTATGGTACAAAATGAAAGTAAAATTAATACGATATTGAAAAATTCACTTGATTAATGTTGTTTTTGAGTTATGGTCCTTGATTGATTGGAAAGTGGCATTTTAAGTGTTTTTTAAATATGATATATAATGGCAGATTGAGAAAAATATGTAACCATTTTAGACACTTACTTTCCCTTTCTTGGTACCCTGGACCTATCTATGTTAACAGTTGAAATTCCAAAGTTTTAAAGCTGGCATCTGTTACAATTCAAATGAAAGAAATAGTACCATCCCAGCAGTCCAATGGAGCAATCATTTAATGACTTGGTTAATGATGAAAGAAAAATGGGTTTTAAATTAGGTTAAAGCTATATGTATTGTCTTAACCCATGCACAAAGGGATAATGTTTAAAATGTTATTTAGAAATTGAAGATATATACTGTATATACCTTTTTGGTGCTAGATTTTTTAGTTCATTGTGTATATAGTGTACTGTAATATTTCAGGTAAATCCAAGGAGGATGCAGAGAAGGAGTACATTAGCAAAGTATCAGAAATGAAAGGCACCTATGGATTTTAACCTATACTGTATATGTAAGCATATAATAAATCACATTTGTACTTCAAAATAAATAATGCTGAATACCAGGTTCCTAGTAAGATGATTAAAAAAATTATATAAAACAAACATACATTTTACAGGTGCCAAGTCTTCTGCTTCAGTAGTGTACAGAGCTATTACATAAACAAATCATTTTTGTTTTTAAATTTTCATTTCTGGTATCCTGGAGTTGATTTTGGATATATAATGTGATAGGATTGTTTTTGCCACAGTCAAATATTAAGTAGCAACTGCGACTGTTAATGTCATATTTCTTTACTTGCCCTTATTCTTTAACCTTAAATATGTCAAATAAACTAATGATTAAAGTGATATTAAAAATCATGATATTAATATCTTTTATTTATTTGAGGATTTTAGTAATTTGTATTTCTATATTACTTTAGTAATTCATTCCAGTTTTTAAACTGAGAGATTTTGCTATTTAAAATTCTAAACTGTAATGGTGAAAATTGTTTTGTAAACAAAAATCAGTCTTGAGTGATTTCTGTAACCAAGATACATGTACATTTTGTAAAGTATGTTTTCTGCATACAAACTCCAGAAAATTAATCTGTTGATTTCTTCTGTTGTTTTAAAAGTATATAAAATAGATTTGAAACATAAGTATTAAAGGTTATATATGTTTTGAATTAATTTTGGTCATTTAAAAAAAAAGGATAGTGAAATGTTTTGTTTTATATGTTTATACATTGAATGAACTTATTGATTTAATAGAGCAACTTTATTTATTTTCAGGTAGATTGTTAAACCATGAGTTGGATGGATATGACAGTTCCAGTATTGTGAAATAGAACAAATATTTTTTAATTTTTTGACTGGCATTTTTATATGATTAATGTGATTCTACATGATTTTCTTTGATACTTTTTTGTTTACTAAATATACATTTTTTATTTATTAATCTATTCAAAATGTGTGTAGACCTTACATATGTATCATTAAATATAATACTTTAGTGATAGCTATTTTAGTTTTTGAATTCTTAAATGCTTTCAGGGTATATAGATACTTTTTAGTTTCTTAAATGTTGCAATAAAAAGATGTGTTCTGTAAATCATTTAATGAAAATACAAGTCGTATTCTACTAATCAATATTTGAAAGATCTACATGTGTTTCATTTGTGAATGTTTTTTGGATTAAGATGTTGATCTCAAAAAGATATCTTCTATTGCATAGTTAAAAACTGAAATGCTTCTATCCAATACAGTTAAAATGTTATACATAAAAATATGGACCATAGCTTTGAGGAATACTGTATTTAATATCATAAACAATAAAAAATCAAATGGATTAAAATCTACCCATCAAAAACTACATTTAGACTTAATATTAGTCGGATATTTCTACATTGTTGAGAAATCAAATGTATCTGTTGATCAATACAAGCTTTTAAATTCTTCAAATTATATACAAATATTTTTTTTATGAATAAAAATGCTTTATATTATATTTATAACTTTTGATATTTCTTCTTAGCCCATCATGTCTTGTTCGCTTGGCTACACCATTTATTACTCTTACTCCATTTACATGATGCTTTTACATGTATATTGTAATTTTTGTTGAACTTTGTGACAGAAAGCTCAACATTTGAATAGTGATCCAGCAGCATTGACGTTAGCTAAATTCTTTAAAGCTTTATTTTTAAGAAGCTGGAAGACCTTGAGTGGATGCTTCATATTTTTAGCTCACCTGTCCCGAAGGGACAAGTGAGCTTATGCCATCACTTGGCGTCCGTCGTCGTCCGTCGTCTGTCGTCGTCCTCTGTCGTCGTAAACTATTTCAAGAATCTTCTCCTCTGAAACTACTGGGCCAAATACTTTCAAACTTTAACTGTATGTTCCTTAGGGTATCTAATTTATAAATTGTATCTAAAGTTTTGATCTATCAACAAACATGGTCGCCATTGCTAAAAATAGAACATAGGGGTCAAATGCAGTTTTTGGCTTATAACTCAAAAACCAAAGCATTTAGAGCAAATCTGACATAGGGTGATATTGTTTATCAGGTCAAGATCTATCTGCCCTGAAATTTTCAGATGAATCAGAAAACCCGTTGTTGGGTTGCTGCCCTTGAATTGGTAATTTTAAGGAAATTTTGCTGTTTTTGGTTATTATCTTGAATATTATTATAGATAGAGATAAACTGTAAACAGGAATAATGTTCAGCAAAGTAAGATTTACAATTAAGTCAACATGACGGAAATGGTCAGTTGACCCCTTTAGGAGTTATTGCCCTTTATAGTCAATTTTTAACCATTTTTCGTAAATCTTCGTAATCTTTTACAAAAAATCTTCTCCTCTGAAACTACTGGGCCAAATACTTCCAAACTTTAACTGAATGTTCCTTAGGGTATCTAGTTTGTAAATTGTATCCGAAGTTGTGATCTATCAACAAACATGGTCGCCATTGCTAAAAATAGAACATAGGGGTCAAATGCAGTTTTTGGCTTATACCTCAAAACCAAAGCATTTAGAGCAAATCTGACATAGGGTAATATTGTTTATCAGGTCAAGATCTATCTGCCCTGAAATTTTCAGATGAATCAGACAACCTGTTGTTGGGTTACTGCCCCTGAATTGGTAATTTTAAGGAAATTTTGCTGTTTTTGGTTATTATCTTGAATATTATTATAGATGGAGATAAACTGTAAACAGGAATAATGTTTAGCAAAGTAAGATTTACAAATAAGTCAACATGACGGAAATGGTCAGTTGACCCCTTTAGGAGTTACTGCCCTTTATAGTCAATTTTTAACCATTTTTCGTAAATCTTAGTAATCTTTTACAAAAATCTTCTCCTCTGCAACTACTGGGCCAAATACTTCCAAACTTTAACTGAATGTTCCTTAGGGTATCTAGTTTGTAAATTGTATCCGAAGTTATGATCTATCAACAAACATGGTCGCCATTGCTAAAAAAAGAACATAGGGGTCAAATGCAGTTTTTGGCTTATAACTCAAAAACCAAAGCATTTAGAGCAAATCTGACCTTGGGTAATATTGTTTATCAGGTCAAGATCTATCTGCCCTGAAATTTTCAGATGAATCAGACAACCTGTTGTTGGGTTGCTGCCCCTGAATTGACAATTTTAAGTACATTTGCTGTTTTTGTTTATTATCTTGAATATAATTATAGATAGAAATAAACTGTAAACAGCAATAATGTTCAGCAAAGTAAGATCTTCAATTAAGTCAATTTGACCAAAATTGTCAATTGACCCCTTAAGGAGTTATTGCCCTTTAAAGACTTTTTTCACAATTTGTTCATCATGTTGACTTACTTTAAAAAATCTTCTCCTTTGAAACTGCTGTATCAATTTCAGCCAAACTTAGGCTAAATGAGTTTCAGAGTATCTAGTATAAATTTTATATTTTATTTCCTTGTATGTCAAGAAACATAGCTCCTATGGCTAAAATAGAACATAGGAGAAAATGATTATTTTTTTTGGCTTTTGAAGAAAATAGGACGATCCAAAAAACATTTAAATAAATTGAAAAGCCAAAATAATCATTGATGAGAGGTTTAACCAAAAGAATTAAGGTGAGCGATTCAGGCTCTTGAGAGCCTCTTGTTTATATAGATGCTTGTGTTATGAAGTTACTCTGTGTCATATTTGCATTGTCCTTGACCTCATTTTCATGGTTCAGTGACTATTTGAAAAAATAATTTTTTTACTAGATTCAATTGAGAAGATTTTTAATGTTAAAAAACATACACAACTTTTGTAAAATTGTTCTTAAAGGGCAATAACTCCTTAAGGGGTCAATTGACTATTTTGGTCATATAAACTTTTTTTGTAATCTTATTTTGCTGAACATTTTTGCTGCTTTATCTTTAAATGAAATAAAACTCAAGATAATAACCAAAAACTGCAAAGTTTTCTTAAAATATCCAATTTAGTGTCAACAATGGGTTCTATTTCTACCCAATGCTAGTGGAGTTGCTCCCCTAAAAAAAGAGGGACAACTAATAACTGATACAAAACAAAAAGCCAACATTTTAAATGAAGAATTCCAACCATTCTGTACCACCGAAACAGCAAGTAATATGCCTGAAAAAGGGCCAAGTCCCCATCCTGTCATACCATCACTCACAATTACCACACCTGGCATACTATAACTCTTATCCAACATCAATCCGCACAAAGCCACTGGCCCAGATAACATCAGTGGCAGAGTTCTAAAACAACTTCAAAACATAACGGTACCTATTCCCACCATTATTTTCCAGAAATCAATAGACAACTTTCGAGTTCGATGCATTTCCGTCAAAAACTCTGACCACCGTTTAGTGAACGTCATTTGTGCGTTAAGGGACGTCGTCACTTCCATTCCAATGTTGAGCGAGTGGTTGGTAAACTATAATTCTATATTGTACGAATTATTCGGCAAATTTAATTCTCAAAATTGACAATCAGCATTGCTGTCATTAGGGAATTGTCATTAAGTACCTGCAGAAGAACCATTATTTCTAGTTTATCCTGCATAATGACGATCACAGGCGACCCCCTCTATCTGGTAAATGACGTAATAAAGGCGCGTATAATTGACGAGTTTTTGCCGGTGACGGATGAACTCGAAAGTGATTTTACATCTGGTTGTATACCATCGGACTGGAAATATGCAAATGTCGCACCAGCATACAAAAAAGGTGAAAAATACAACACAGTTAACTACAGACCAATCTCTCTCACTTGTATCAGTTGCAAACTAATGGAACATGTCATAACAAAACATTTAATTAATCACTTAGAAAAAAACTACTTTATATACAACCTCCAGCACGGCTTCAGACAGTCTAGATCATCTGAAACAATTATTTTTCATACAAAAACTGGCTTCAAATTCAGACAATAACACCCAAACAGACCTTATAACTATGGACTTTGCCAAAGCCTTTCACAAAGTCCCTCACCAAAGACTCTTATACAAAAAAAAAAAAAAAGAAAAAAAGTAAAATCACAAAAATACTGAACTCAGAGGAAAATCAATTAGGAAAGTCTATAATACATGGCAAAATCAAATAACAAAACGCATCAAAAACGAATGGACAAGAACTGTCATATTCCTGACTTGGTACAGGCATTTTAAAATTTTCAAATACAAACTACACTTCTATGGAATACAAAATGAAACACTTAACTGGATCTCTGCCTTTTTATCAAACCGCACACAAGCAGTTGTCCTGGATGGAGATTCATCAGATGTTGCTGCTAGTCCAGTTACTTCTGGTGTCCCACAGAGCAGTTCTGTCTCCAGTTCTATTTCTGGTTTACAGAAACGACCTGACCAGAATATTTATAAGGCCCTCCTGTGGTCAATGTGGATGTGAAAGTCACCGACGGGGATTGTGAGTGATGGTATGACTGGATGGGGACTTGGCCCTTTTTCAGGCATATTACATGCTGTTTCGGTGGTACAGAATGATTGGAATTGCTCATTTAAAATGTTGGCTGTTTGTTTTGTATCAGTTATTAATTTCCCTCTTTTTTTAGGGGAGCAACTCCACTAGCATTCGGTAGAAATAGAACCCATTGTTGACACTAAATTGGATATTTTAAGAAAACTTCGCAGTTTTTGGTTATTATCTTGAGTTTTATTTCATTTAAAGATAAAGCAGCAAAAATGTTCAGCAAAATAAAATTACAAAAAAAGTTTATATGACCAAAATAGTCAATTGACCCCTTAAGGAGTTATGGCCCTTTAAGAACAATTTTACAAAAGTTGTGTATGTTTTGTAACATTAAAAATCTTCTCAATTGAATCTAGTAAAAAAAATAATATTTTACTTCCTTGTACGTCAAGAAACGTATACAATATGGCTAAAATGAAACATATGGGGGAAATGCATTTATTTGCTTTTGAAGAAAATATGACAAGATACAATGAACTTGTAAATGGCATTTTCAAGCTACTCATTAATATAATTATATTGAAAAGCAAAAAATTACAGGTGAGCGATTCAGACTCTATGAGAGCACCTTGTTAAGTTAGTTTCATGTTCAATCTTATTAAAATAAGTTCTCATCATAATTGTCTTGTGAAAGTATGCTATCTATTGCAAAAATCAGAAAAATCATTGTTAATGGGCAAAAATCAACTCCAGTTCTGTCTCCAGTTCTATTTCTGGTTTACAGAAACGACCTGACCAGAATATTTGAAATCCATAAAAAGCATAAAATCTAAAGAAGATTGTGATAGCCGTCAACTTGAAGAAGATCTTGATGCTGCTGCAAAGTTGGAAGAAGTCTGGCTGATGGCTTTCCATCCAGACAAATGTACAGTTCTCACTGCCTCAAATAAGAAAAATACAATTAAACACGACTAGATCCTTCACAGCCATACCCTAGAATCTGTCTCCTCCGCTAAATATCTTTGTATAACACTGCAATCTGACTTAAAATGGAACCAGCATACAAACAACATCATTGACAATGCAAATAAAAGTCTAGATTTCTAAAAAGAAATCTAAAAACATCAATCACAAACATTAAGTCCCAGGCATACCTACCACTTGTTCGACCAAAACTAGATATGCTTGTTCGGTTTGGAACCCTCATACTACTGAACAATGCAATAAACTTTTAAGATGGTTCAACATCGGGCAGCTATGTATGCCTGCAATCGTTAGATCACAACATCAGTAGCGTTACAGGCATGCTCAATACTTTAAATCGGCCTACCTAACAACAACGCAAAATTAAAACTAGACTCATACTGTTTTATAAAATTGTTCACCATATTGTCGCCGTACCATCAGATTTTCTCATACCAACAGACAATAGAACCCGACAATTTCATCCATAAACTTACAGACACATACTTACATTTAAAGACTGTTACAAATATTCATTTTTTCCGTTTACTATTACACAATGGAATGTACTACATCCAAAGGTAGTACTTTCTCCGACCTTAAATATTTTTAGTGAACAGCTGACACACTAGACATCTACAATATAGAACAGTAAACCTAGTAGTTATGTAAATAGTTTTAACCACATGTCATGTAAGTATTCGTTTATTTTTGGCACTATTTTTTTGTAAATATTCATTTATTATTATCCTACGTATGCGCAGCAGTTAGTAATCATCAAAAATCTGATGGGTAACTGGATACCATAAGAAAAAGAAGAAGGATGTAGCTTAACTTTGGTTTGTCTGAAAATTTCAGTGCTGATAAATCTGGACCAATTGACCAATTTTATCCCATGTCAGATTTGCGTTAAAAGCTTTAGTTTTTGGTGGACGAAGACTTCAAGTCTTCTAAAGGCTTATGGTGTCGAATTTAAAATCATCGAACCTCCGTATGTCGCATTCGTTTCTGTGTATTACAATTTCATAACAACTTCTGATTAATTACTTTTTGGCATCATAAAAAACTGTAATAATAATATAAATTTATTTAGCCGAACACATAAATCTTTACATACATGTTTTTACAATAATATACAGAACCATTACCAAGACATATACAAATGCTAATACTTATTCAGTTAAACTAGAACAATACACATAATGGCGGGCCGCAAAAATTAAATATCCGCCAAACAAGCCCGCCAAACAAAACCATACAAGTTTCAGATGCGGTTAAACCCAAGAGATACAGTGGGCGTTTTTCAATAAAAACGTATTTTCTTGTCCCAGGCACTTTAAAAAAAATGAGTTTGATCTTTGCAAGTAATTTTTTGTGCAGTCAGTACATTGAATTAGATTTAACATTGTTAAGCAAAGAAACAGTTTATTATTAGAGGTATTGATAAGATATTGACTCCTGAATGGTCCAAAACAACCAAAATGGCATGTCCCTAGACCGCCTGTTCAACATTCATACTCTAAAATATCGTAAAAAATGAAGAAATAAATGTTATTTTTACTTTACATAAGTTCTTTAATAATTCAAAAGTATGTTCAGAGCCAACATATTTTAATTAACAGCTTTCAATATATTATTTTTAATTTCAGAAGGTACGTCCTCACAAAATGTCCACTACGAAACGAAGTCATTAAAATTTGCCAATAAACAGTTTTAAAAAATCAATGTAATTTTTGTTTGCAAGAGATATAAACATTAGGGTCTTACAAAAGAAGTGATGCTTTAATAACGAAATAATGAAACACTCCCTTGAAAATCCAAAAACCTAAGGAATGAAACACTTCCTTTAGTCTAGCCTATAAAAACTAAATAATAATAGTGACATACATGAAGACAAAATACACTAAATTATTTACATACGATTAATAGCATGCTGAAAACACTTGCGCAATTAATATTGCCCAGCTTCATTAAGGTGAAGCCTTCCATCTTTAAAGGCAAATAATGACCTTACTAGAATGCCTTTATGAAAAAATCTCTTAAAAGACCTTTTGAAACTTACATTACTCTTAGAGCACATCCTGCTCAATTCTAAATTAAGTAAATAATAATATGAGAATAGTTTGCTAAACATATATCTCTACTCTTTATCATGTTTCTTAAATAATTCATCCTGGCTCCTCTGACCGCGACCAAATCCATGCAAATTATGTCATCCAAATATATCCCTATAGAGTCTGTAAAAACCAAAACCTTCTTACTGGTCACAACTTCTGAAAGCAATTAAACAAATTTTGCCATTTTTCTAACTAAAGAAATTTTATTCTTCATAGAAATTTCGAAATATACTTTATAGGCATCGCTTGCCCAGTTGCTGTTAACTAATTGACCCAATACTTAACCTGATGAAGATGTCTTTATATATTCCAAGTCAGGAATAAGACAGTTGTTTACCATTCGTTTGATGCGTTTGAACTTTTGATTTTGCCATTTGATTTGGGACTTCCTTTTTGAATTTTCCTCGGAGTTCAGTATTTTTGTGTTTTTACTTTTTATTGACATACTACTTGTTGTAACATATTTTATTTTTGTATTCAATTAAATCATTTAAAGGACAATGTACTATTCTTTTTTCACAAAGACCAACAAACAGGTTGGGACCCCCCTCCCCCATTATGAGTGGTGTCCCTTAAATGAGGGACTGTCCCTAAAACAAGGGGTCATTTTACTGTTGAAAAAAAAGAAAGACATTTTTTTAAGGTTTTATATTCAAAGGTGGAAAAATTCATTATATTTGGAACAACTTTTTCTAAATGAGGGGTCAAATTAATAAAGAAGATATAAGTTTAGAAACATCACAAAATTCTTTTGACATGTTTTGAACATTTAATACTTGATGGATGCATAGTTCTAGGGGAAAAGTTTCATCAAATAATATGACTATAAAGGTGCTCATTTTTTTTTACAGTGGGTTGTAATATTCTTCCAATCAGGGTTACCCCTCATTTGGAGTGTTGTTCCCAACCTGTAAAAGGTCCATCTTTGTGTGCATAATTGAAAATTCGAAATTTCAACAAGCATCTAATATTCTTACACAAGAAAATAAACCCTGGTCTACATGTTCATCTTTTCTATCGATTTAATAACTAGAATCATGCAAACAGACTTAAGAAAAAGGCATGTAAATTCATAATACAAATATGACACTTTTTCTAGACAATTCAGATCGTGCAAAATACTTCGCTAAAAATTGTAACCTTTAACATTGTTGTCGCGCACTAAAAACCTCCATGGGAACTTTCAAAATTTGGCGGGAATGTAACAAGTCTTACTATTTTTATGCTCGATTTATAGCCATTATGTTTTCCGGTCTGTCCGTCCGTCCGGCTTCAGGTTAAAGTTTATGGTCGAGGTAGTTTTTGATGAAGTTGAAATCCAATCAACTTGAACTAAGTACACATGTGTTCCTTATGATATGATCTTTATAATTTTAGTGCCAAATTAAAGATTTTACCTAATTTTCACAGTCCACTGAACATAGAAAATGATTGTAAGGATGGGAAATCTATGTACTTATGACACATTCTTGTTTGAAGAAAAAAAATACGTCATAACAAAAATGGAACAAAGCAGGCTGGGTAAGTGGGGCTGCTTTTATGGTTATTCAAGTTAATTCTATTCACCTTCTTCTCCCTCAGAGCTATCAGCTCTTTGATTCAGATATAAGCCTTAAAATTTGACCCCAATGTTCTATTTTTAACCATGACGGCTATATTCGTCGATGGATCAAAACTTCGAAAAAAGTTTATAAACAAGAAACCCTAAGGAACATTCAGTTACAGTTTAAAGGTAATTAGCCCAGTAGTTCCAGAGGAAAATATTTTTGAAATAGTTTACGACGACAGACGACGACGGACGCCAAGTGATGGAATAAGCTAAAAACAGTGGACACGAGGTACCAAAATTAGAGTCCTGATAGTTACTGAAAACCAAGGAAATTAAAACAAATAAATTAACAATGACCAGACATGCACTTTATCGTAAACGATTTAATCCTTTAAAACCATTTAGGAGGAGAATGCATTTTTATCTTACCTTTTCAAAGGAAGATTAAGGAAATGTGAGCTTTTGGTAACACTTGGCGTCCGTTGTCATCCGTCTGGTGTAATAGTTATCAAAAGTACAAGGATTACACCAGACGATGCACATTTTGTATATGTTACAGTGAATTTGTATTATCAGTGATTATGTAGAATCCCTGAAATTTTCAGGGATTATGTAGAACCACTGGCCAGTTTAGGGATTATATATAATCACTAAAATTTTCAGGGATTATGTATAATCACTAGAAAAAACGTCAGGGATTAAACATAATAACTGAAATAGTGAAATAGTTTTATTTATGAAGAAAATGAATAAAAGTCAAATAATCTATACTATAAAATCATATTAAAACAGCATTACACTGTAAACATAAATTGTAAAATGTTAAGCACAAAATATCAAAATGATAACCCTATTTAATTAACTGTTAAACACAATATATTAAAATATGAAACACATTATATTAAAATAATATGCTTCACATCTGTTTTAACCACACTATTCACATTTAAAAAAATGTTTCCTTTACATATCGAATCAGATTGTAAGACCCACCTAAGAGAAATAAAGTGTTCAGTAAAACATCTGTAGGTTCCATACCCCCCCCCCCCCCCAAAAAAAAATAATAAAAAAAATAAGGGGAATTAGCAACCTCGAACTAGTTCGAACAAGATACCATTTTTTTAGGCCAGGCGACCTCCCTTTTCAGACTTTTGGTAATTATTGTTTTTTGTGATTCCCTTTCCTTTTTTACCCTGTGTTTTTATTTACATGTACCACAAACAACATGTTCTGTAGATTTACAAATAGAACATGACTATACATTTGACGCTGGCTTTTTAAAATAAACAAACGATACATGTAAAGTTCTCGCAATAATCGGAATCTTGATATTATTGATTTTGAAGTCTTCCAATCTATCTGAAACCCCTGTGTTTAAAAGCAAAATTATTTCATCTGGCAAGGAATTTGAAAGTAAAATGATAATTTGTCTATATTTTTTTTTATCAAACAAAGGATCCTTAAATTATTCATAATCCCTGAAATCATATTAGGGAATAGGTAGAATAATTATTAAAATGTTCAGTGATTATGTAAAATCACTGGTCATTTTCAGGGATTGTATATAATTACTATAATTTTAGTGATTCTACATATTCCCTGAAAAATCAGGGATTCTACATATTAATCCCTGACTATACAAATTCACTGTAACATATACATAAGATTCATCAGGGACGCTCATTTCAAAATAGTTTTAAATCTGAACAAGTACAAAGATGAAGAGTATTGAGGACCCAAAATTCCAAAAAATTGTGCCAAATACGGCTAGGTAATTTATTCCTTGGATAAGAAAATCCTTAGTTTTTCGAAAAATTCAAAGTTTTGTAACAGGAAATTTATTAAAATGACCATATAATTGATATTCATGTCAACACCGAAAATGTGTGACTACTTGGCTGGTGATACCCTCGGGACGAAACGTCCACCAGCAGTGGTATCGAACCAATGGTGTTAATATTTATCGAAGGTACCAGAATAATAGTAAACTATTTCAAACATCTCTGAAACTATATAATACTTAAACAATATTGAAAATCTAGAATAAACTGTGTTTTTTTTCCTGTTTCGTCACAAGATGGCCACCATGGCTAAGAATGAACATACCTAATGTGAGGTTTAGATACAAAGATATATTTTTTCTGAGACAAAACCGTGCGCGGATGATGAATGATTAACAACAGTTTATTCGATGGATGACGTCTGTCGTAAAGTGGTCTCATACACGTAATTAGAAGAATTAAATAAAATCAAAATTTGTTGTGACAATAAGATAAGTAAAATATGTATCATTGTAACAAACAAAAATATTGGACCTTTTAGGTAAACCACCCACTTGTCGCTATACACAGTTGGTCGAGTAGAAAAGACCAACGAAAATAATTATCATTGATATGGTCATAAATTATAAATTAACTGTTTACAAAACTTTGAATTATTGAAATACTAGGACTTTTCTACCTCATAAATAGATGACCTAAGATTTATTTGGAAAAACTTTCTGCGATTTGTTTGTTTCTTTAATATTGCTCTTCAACTTCGTTCTTTATTTTGGCCTTTTAACATTTTTTATTCGAGCGTCACTGATGAGTTTTTTGTACATGAAACGCGAGTCTGGCGCAAACACTAAATTTTAATCCTGGTATCTATGAGAAGTTTATTTTCATAAACTAGTCAACAAAAGAAACGAAACAAGACTTTTTTTTCAAATTAAAGATAAAGTTTTTCGTTCATTGGACCAACATTGAAGGTAGAAATAGTTAATTATTATGGAAATATAAATCCGTTTAAAAAAAATATTATTATGGCACCCTAAACGGAGTTTGGGTGACATATTGTTATTCTACGTTTCTTTTTGTTTTTTTTATTTTTATTATTATTTTTAGGTTCCAAATTTATTGTGTGTTGTTTTCATATCTAAAGCATTGATTTCAGACGAAATAAAAAAAAGTTGTTTTTGCATTTTTTGAGAAAACACTTTTTTCCAAAAAATTTGAAAAAAAAACAATATTTCAACCCATTAGTTACAACATGAACATTACTTGATAAGCATATTGAATATTTTTAAACAAATTTGAAATTTTATTTAGAACTTTAAAATAGTGTATCTCATTTTGTGTTATATTTAATACTGTTTGATAAATTTTATTTCAAAGTCGTGTATCGTTTCTTTTGTTGAATAGTATATAAATAACATACTTTTACATATACATTATGGTGTTTGATCTGAATAACTTTGGTGACTCCAATTGAGAACGTCGGTGTTAAAGTTGGCACAAACACCTTTACAAACATTTGTATCGTATGAGGGAAGAACGAAAAATTGCTAAGGCAAATTTGAGGATCTAACATTTTTGGTGATAAATTTTGAGACATGTATTGTGACAGATATTTGGACTACATTTTGGACATAGCTGACGTTAAAATTATTAATCAAATTTTATTTAAATAAGAAAGGTATTGATTATCTTAATCAATATGTATACCGTTAGATGATGCAAACAATTCTCTGGTCATTTAAAGATTATTTGTTATCACCAAAGTCAAATTGACCTCTCTATCATATATGTAATATCTACTTATGCAACATTTTGACCTTATTTCGGACAGTAAACTTAGAGATAATTTCTAATCAAATCGTGACAAAGAAAGCCACGTTGGCATAACATCAATTAAATGATTGCTATATAAGTAGGAATTCTGCTTTGAGACGTCAAAGTTTGAATTTTGAAACTTATAGGTAAGTCATGATTTTAAAAGTATTAAGATTTAAAATAAATTATTTTGAAATAATTTTAACTAAAATAAAGATAATTAATAGTGATCATAAATAAAGTTTTATCAAAATATTTATTGTTTTCTGTTAGGGAAATAATTTAAAGTATTTGTTTTACTTTATTGTTGTTTGTAACTGTTTTGTATTATTTTTGTTTTTATTTATTTTATTAAAAAGTTTGAATTTTGAAACTTATAGGTGTCAGTCGATCCCGGCCTGCCTTTACATCGGCAACAACGCCCGGACGGCTTGCCAGCGGCAATGCCAAATACCATCCAAGGCATTGTCCACGACTAGTTCCCCCATCCAGATGTCCACGGCTAGTACCCCATCAAGATTGATCAAAGCTAGTTCCCACCACAAAATGTAAGATTCCAGAACCCACCCTCACACATGTAGTTCATATGTCGAGAGTCCGAAGATCAAAGAACATCAAACAGACCATGCTTCACTCCCCGAATATTCAACCATATTTTGATATAATACATATATATAAGTCTAAAAATTTGCACATATGGTACCAATAAAAGATGGTAATATATGAAGATGATGTTACAAAATCGTGTTGACAATAATATACGTATTCATATATATATATATCTGATCCAGAATCAATGATCGGAACAAATATGAGAATTTAATTGCAGCGGTTCAAAAAAAAAGGTAAATTTATATCCCGAAGGAAAACAAAACAAAGGAAGTTGATCAGCGTTGTGAAACGGGTGATTTTCTAAATGACCTTAACTACGTACGGGAGTTCTTATTGAAATCATAATTTGGCATTTATACAAGCGGCTTAACAGCCTTTATATTAAAGAGAAATGACAACGAATACTTCCTATTTCAATTCCCCGAACTCTTGTTTATGCATTGTCCAATAGAAATGCTGTATTTAAACATATATAATAATGTGTGAAATAAGCGCACATATCATACATTAGAGCCATGGCTTCATGTTATACAGAGGAAGTTACAAAAAAAGTAAGTTTACTCTAACCTTCATATCGGTACATTGGATTTTTAGAATATGTTTTAAGGCTACAGTGAAAAGCATTGCATTTTTTTCTTAAAAAAGATGTATCCTGTCAAAAAGTCAGGATACTCAATCTGTATTAATAGATGAAAGAAAAAAAATGTTGTCTAATAATTGTGAAATGGTATTAATCTATATTAATAATTGTCTAGTAGTTTCAGGTACGGAATGGTCTATTTTATTAGATATATTTTTAAGAAGTAGAAAAGTTTAAACAATATTTACGAGCACTTTTTTTTTCAATTTAAGCATAACTAATTAAATTGATAAAATTGAGAATGGAAATGGGGAAAATGTCAAAGAGACAACAACGTGACCAAAGAGCAGAAAACAGCCGAAGGCCATCAATTGGCCTTCAACGAAGTGAGAAAAACCCGACAAGAGGTAGTCCTCAGCTGGCCTCTAAATAAAATTGTATACTATTCAGTGAAAATTGACGTCACACTAAACTCCAAAACATAAAAGATAACCAATACTAATAAACATACAAAACTAACAAAGACCAGATGCACCTTATATATGCATTCATATAAAAGCCAGTATATACAACTACGATGTATCCATACAGAAATGGCATTGTACAAAATTTTATAGTTTACTATACCGTACCGTATTTTTGCTGAAGGCAAAACGAACCAAGTTGTCTCTATTGACACCCCAGCTCAATATTTTGTCTTCAATAGATATAGGAAGATGTGGAGCGAGTGCAAATGAGTTTCAAATCCATTTTAAAATTACCTTCCATGATCTGTTTGACAACCCGAGTTGTCTTTTTCTAATTGACGTTTCAAGTTGATTGTCTTCATGCCGAGCTGCATTTACTGTACACGGCACGGGCATTGTCAATGTAACAGGAGTTCCCATTGGAAACTTTTTTAGATAAACATTTGCCTCTATATTTGTTCCTGTTGGCACAAATATTCTGTTATCTTTATTTTTGTTAGGAACACATACTGTAATATTTTTTTTAAGGAAAAACATTGAATTTTTTACATAATTTCATAATGATTTGGTGTTATTTCTTGTGCATATGCAAATAATCCCCATATAATTTGAAAACAAAAATATATTTTTTATAACACAAAACCAACTGAAACAAAGCGCAACGCACGTTATAGTGAAAAACTTTAATGCAACTTGACTTAACCACACTATTTGAAGCAGGGTTCAAATTCAAATAATATTTATATGTTTTGTTTGAAAGAAAACTCATAGATAGGAAAAGGACTCTAGTCATTTATCCCTCATTCATCATTTTTGTTTTACATTTTAAGTGTCATTGCGTGAAAAAGAAAAAAAATAACTGAGACATGAGTATAGTTCTAAAAATGATTCACTTTTTTTTAGATGACTTCAATCAATTTTTAAATTAATTACATTCTTTTTTATGGTAATATTCTTTACAAAGCACAAACATGTCAGATCGGGCGATATCTTTTTGCGCCAAAAAGTAACTCATTTGCGCCACAACTTTATTGCGCCAATACCTCTTTTGCGCCACCTAATTTTCAAAACTATAGGTATCATTTGCGCCAATAAAAAAATCATCTAATTGCGCCAATTTTATATATTTTTATTTATATATAACAACTAAATGATTAACTAGGTACCAACAGCAAAACAATTCTCTGACATTGTACACTGAAATTTCAAATTAGCCTCGCATCCTAATAAAATTTTCAAGTAAGTCGGACGCAGTTTTCTTCTCTCTCTATACATAGACTAACACATATATTTTAAATCTTTCTTTTCTAAATAGTTGACTTGTATTTGCATTATAATTTTAAGAAAACAATGTTTTATAGTCTCTCAAAACTCTTTATAGAGTGGCTCTTGTTGATAACTAGTGTTTCAAAAAGCTGTATAATAATATTTTATATGTAACAAGTAACGAGACTTTAATAAAGTATTTGTCTTGTCTTGTCTTGATATAGGTGAAACATGTACAGGTATGATATAGCTAAAAAATATTAACAGGTAAATGTGGCGCAATTTCATTTCATTTATTGGCGCAATTAATACCATCATAATAAAAGAGAGTGGCGCAATTAATACCTTTTCAAAACTGCAATTGGCGCAAATTGATTCTGCCCGTCAGATCAACAAAGATTGCATATTTTGGCGTTAATATGGATTCACTTATAGGGTCTTTGCATCGGAACTAAACACATTTATTTAAAAAAAAACAGTAGTTGGCATGACACGGGTTATGTTCTTCTCATATATGTTATGATGGTATGATACTAAACCCCTTACGGGAAGGATTGTGCCTGATGTTCATATGATGAAGTCTTAAACTTTCAGTCAGTTTTATTGAAGTCTGGAGCTGGCATGTCAGTTAACTGCTAGTAGTCTGTTGTTATTTATGTATTATTGTCAGTTTGTTTATTTTCTTTGGTTACATCTTCTGACATCAGACTCAGACTTCTCTTGAACTGAATTTTGATGTGCGTATTATTATGCGTTTACTTTTCTACATTGGCTAGAGGTATAGGAGGAGGGTTGAGATCTCACAAACATGTTTAACCCCGCCGCATTTTTGCGCCTGTCCCAAGTCAGGAGCCTCTGGCCTTTGCTAGTCTTGTATTATTTTAATTTTGGTTTCTTGTGTACAATTTGGAAATTAGTATGGCGTTCATTATCACTGAACTAGTATATATTTGTTTAGGAGCCAGCTGAAGGACGCCTCCGGGTGCGGGAATTTCTCGCTTTATTGAAGACCTGTTGGTGACCTGCTGCTGTTTTTTTTTCTTTGGTCGGGTTGTTGTCTCTTTGACACATTTCCCATTTCCATTCTCACCGAAGTGTTGACTACTGGGCTGGTGATACCCTCGGGGACGAAACGTCCACCAGCAGTGGCATCGACCAAGTGGTTACCTTTCCATACCAGAAAAAACGTCTAATCTTTGATTTTATTGGATATATATGTCCTATCCAATAGAGATATTTTGACTGAGTGTTGATGTGACTGTCATATAAGTAGGAGGTTTATCTAGCTATAAAAACCAGGTTTAATCCTCCATTTTATACACCAGAAATGCCTGTATCAGGAATATGACAGTTGTTTTCCATTTGGTTGGTATTTCGGGCTTATGATCTTGCAATGTTAAAATAAGGGACTTTCAGTTTTAAATTTTGCTCGGAGTTCAGTATTTTTGTGATTTAACTTTTTAACATTGCAAGTGATGAATGCTTAGCAGGAGAGGCTTGTACGGTGGGGGCAGTTTGTGTTTATTAGGTCTTTCCACCTTTCCGTGGAAAGACCTATTGAATTTGTTCTGATGATCAGGTCTTTCAACCTTTTTGGTTGAAAAACCGATAGGTTTTGTTCTGATTATTAGGTTTTTCAACCTTTTCGGTTCTGATTATTATTTTTTTAGTCTTCCGCCAAATTATTTTCGTGCTAAGTATGGTTGTTATATAAGTTGTCGCTTAGATATTTGGAAGATGATATCATATAGTTTATACACTTCATTCAAAAACTGACAACCGCGTAACCAAATACTTTACATTGTAGGAGTTATCTCCCCAAACACTGTTTTTCTTGTGGCCACTACTCCTTGGCAACCATAAAACATTACGACAAATTTATTTTACCAAATTGCTCGTTACATCTTCAGAATTAGATTGGCTGTTTGGACCAAAGCTATACGGAGACTCCATATGAGAGTTATCCCCCCGTTTGTATATGATATAAGTGATATGCATTTCTAACTGGTAAACCATAAATGATAGAGACCTAGGGTATTTTAATTTAAGATCCTTGGTCCAAAAAAGTGAAAATAAGGTCAAGGTCAAAGGTCAAGGTCAAATTCTAAATTTTGATTTTGACTTATTTTCACTTATTTTCATTAACCTTCATTAACCTAAAAATCAACAAATTAATTTTACTAAATTGTTAGTTGCGACATGTCGTAACTTATAAATTTTGGTTGAATGGGTGCGTAAACAATAAATGGGAGTTTTCGCCCATCTTATATTTAGAATTATGCATAAAGTGATATAACTCATTATTCATACATATTAAGGAACTAGTGTCTTTTGATTTGAGATGTTTAGTCTATGACCTTTAAATTGAGGTCAAGATGATAGGTTAATTGGATGTTCTAGATTTTGACCTTTGCTGGAAATACATATTTATGCATCATAAAGCCATAGGAACTGACAATTTTAACTGAATTTTAAAATTTTCATTTCAAAATAGATCCTTATTGGTTGAAAGACATTCAATTATTCTCTGAACAATTGGTTTTTAATTATTATTATTTTTTTTCATTTTTTTTTCTTGGGTAGTATTGATGTTTCAAAAGACGCGCTTAGATATTTGAAATAAAGTATTGTATAGTTTATTCGCTTTAAAAATGTTGTAAGAGTTATCTCCCCAAACACTGTTTTTCTTGTGGCCACTACTCCATAGCAACCATAAAAGATTACGACAGATTTATTTTACCAAATTGTTCGTTACATCTCCAGGATAAGACTATTCATTTGGATTGAAGCTATAAGAAAACTTCATAAGAAAATTATATAAAAAAGAAGATGTGGTATTATTGCCAATGAGACAACTATCCACAAAAGAACAAAATGGTACAAACATTAACAATTATAGGTCACCGTACGGCCTTCAACAATGAGCAAAGCCCTTACCGCATATACTCAGCTGTAAAAGGCCCCGATAAGACAATGTAAAACAATTCAAGCGAGAAAACTAACGGCCTTATTTATGTAAAAAAATGAACGAAAAACAAATATGTAACACATAAACAAACTACAACCACCGAATTACAGGCTCCTGACTTTGGACAGGCACATACATAAGTAATGTGGCGGGGTTAAACATGTTAGCGGGATCCCAAATTCCCAACCCTCCCCCTAACGGGAGAGATCCGTTTGCGCCAAAAATGCGTCCTTTTGCGCCACAACTTTTTTTCTCCAATGCTACGTTTGCGCCACCTGTTTTAAAAATTACATGGTATCATTTGCGCCAAATATAAAATATACGATTGCGCCAATTTAAAGAAAAATTACTTCTATTTTCTTGTATTTTAGCATTATCCTGTATTAAATACTCAGCAAAGCAATCACCTACTTCATCTGGGAGCTAATAAAAAAATGGTGTAACCACTTGCTAACATCACTGCCAACTTTTTTTATACTCTTTTGCTTGTCCAAGATTTTGTATTTCCCGACCCAATGGCTGGCCAAGGCGAAAACGACATGCCTTGATGTTAATTCTTGGGAAACACTCTTTAACGACAACGTGCATTCTCTCCTCAAAATCTACATGCATGGATGTAAAATTCATTTGAAGATTAAATCTTTCACAACATTCCTTAAACAAAGAAAACATTTTTCTATAACATTCTCCTGATTTGGAAGGCAAAGGCAATATAAAAGTGGAATATAATGTCCATTCCTGAATCCATGTATTGTATACAATTGCTGGAAATACTTCGGACAACACTTATATGTTCAATCAGCAAAAACATCTTTTATATTATTTATTTATATTATTTACAAGATTGATCGTTTATATAAATATACAGTGTTAATTTCCATTGTTAAACCCAAGCGTACATTTTAGATAAATACATTGAATGAAAACTACGGTTCCTAACTGATCCTAATTTGTTCATTGGGATTAAAAATTCGATATGTATCATTACTTTCTTCTGTTTACAACTCTGTCTTGTATTGTTCTGGTCGTACTATTTCAAATATTCAATTTCATGACTGTATCATGTGTTTTCATAAGTTTACAATAGTACTATCATATAGTTGGGTTAAAAATTAATGGTAAACCCTAGTTTTTAGTGTTTTAATGTCTAATCTTACCGTTTTAATAATATAATCGTTGCAAAGAATCCTGCTCAAACTTAAGTGAAAGACGGGTTTAACTTTGCATTGTTGAGAGTTTATATTCTTTGTTGAAGGCAATTGTAGTGATCTGGAATACAATTACTTTTCAATTGAGTTTAGTTATATGTCTTGTGTTTCTGTCTCTGCCCTAGATTTTCTATATTTT
The DNA here is from genome assembly GCF_036588685.1 of Mytilus trossulus. Taxonomy (NCBI): domain Eukaryota; kingdom Metazoa; phylum Mollusca; class Bivalvia; order Mytilida; family Mytilidae; genus Mytilus; species Mytilus trossulus. The sequence goes on from NC_086374.1 coordinate 3,233,239, forward strand.
GCATGTGTAGTGCATCATAACATAAGACATTGTTACATGTACCATGATGAGCTTTCGTGCATGACTGCTGTGTACATATTTTTTACATGGAACATTTGATCAGACTTTGACTTTTTGACTCCTGACCTACATGTATGCACGTTGGGTATGTCATCATGTTGCAGCGTGTTCCTCGGTATATTACCTCGACCTCAAAATATAATTTTAAATTGACCTTGCTTCTGAATATGTGGCATGTAGATGTGTTGTCATAAGATGATGAGTCTATTGGCACAAGAAACTTCGTATGAGCTTGACCTTTGCCCTCAATGTAAAACTTGTATATTTTGTTTGAATTAAATGGAGAATTAACTGTATGATTGGCACTCGTACCACATCTTCTAAGATATATTATATATATTGATATATTGTTAGGTTTGTGTACCACGATGACCCTTTTCTCAAAATCCGCTTTGTGTCTTTTTTTACAAGGGTCTCTTGTCAAGACTATGACTTTTTGACTTTTGACCTTTGCATATTGGATGTGTCTCCTGGTATGATTACCTTGACGGCAAGTGGGATGTCTCTGGTGTTTGTTAGTCTTGTATGTTTTTAATTGTAAGTTTATTTTATTATTTGGAGTTTGAACTGGATCACATTTTGTTAAGCGCCATCTAAAGCCCGCCTCTTGGGGAGGGATTTTCTCGCTTTGTTGAAGATACAAAAAAGGAGATGTGGTATGATTGCCAATGAGACAACTATCCACAAAAGACCAAAATGACACAGACATTAACAAATATAGGTCACCGTACGACCTTCAACAATGAGCAAAGCCCATACTGCATAGTCAGCTATGAGGACAAAACAGTGGCCTTTGAGTGCTTTCTGCTCTTTTGACATGGTAACTGTCTCTTTTACACATTCCACATTTCCATTCTCAATTTGTAAGAATGTTTGGTTCAGATGAAACTAGATCCTTTGATTTCCGTGAATATCAAGTAAGAAAATTTACTGCTTCAGTAGCATTGTGTGCTGCCACTTGTGATAGATAATGCAAAATGTTTCAATCATTTTACTTTAGATTTAATTTCATGGACATGTACATGTAGGTATCATGGATAGTCTGCTTTTACATCATAAAAATTCACACAGACGATATACGCATATCAATTAACTCAATGCTAAGAACCTTTAAAGTACATTTAGACAGAGAGCTCAATCTAGTGAAACACTTTGTTAAGTTGGTCACATTTAACTTGAAATATCACTGTCTGTTACCTAACTGCACCGAGATCCTGAAAAAAATGTGCAAGTTAAGTCTATTTAAAGAAGAATCAATGGAAATAAATACGCTGATTACTGAAATAAATGTAAAATATGTCTATTAACTACAGATGCCCCTGCTTGTGAAAAAAATTAATAAACTTACACATATAGATACAGGATTCGCGTAATTTTGACCGTTTTGTGACCATACGCATTGTAAATAAGTTTCAAAACATTTGGTTGAGGCAAATTAAAGTTAAAAAAACACCAGAAACAATAGATTTAGCAGTTTTCCTATCTCAAGGCTCCGGGTTGACATTTGTATCATTGGTACTCGGACCACAACTTTTAACATCTAAAAACTCATGAACAACAGTGACGCCATCGGGACCCAATATCGAACTTAATAGATCTGTGTTATGGGGTAATGTGAATCGCGTACATGTATTAGGTTCCTAACATTTTATTGAGTCAGACTTATTTAAGAGAAAGGAAACGAAAAAGTCAGCACGTTTTTAAAGGGACATGATAACTCTTGAACGGTAAAAGTGACACTTAAAAAGTTCAAATTTGATTTTGTGTAGAGGTGGGGATCCCGCTTTCATGTTCAACCCCGCCTTATTCGGTATGTATGTGCTTGTGGTAAGTTAGGAGCCTGTAATTCAATGAATGTCTTTTTTTGTGTGTTACATACTTGTTTTTCGTAATTTTTTTAGTACATAAATTTGTTCGTTTATTTTCTCGTTTGAATATTGTTTTACAATGTCATTTTAGTGCCTTTTATTGCTGACTATATGCAGTATTGACTTTGCTTATTGTTGAAAGCTGTATATGACCTATATTTGTTAGTGTTTGTGTCATCTGGTCTTTTTTGGCGAGTTCTCATTCGCACTCATACCACATAAGGGGGAGGGTTGTGATCTCGCTTACATGTTTAACCCCGCCTTATTATATATGCACGTGCCTATCTTGTTTTTCGTTTATTTTTTGTACATAAATCAGTCAGTTTGTTTTCTCGTTTGAATTGTTTTATATTGTCATGTCGGTGCCTTCAATAGCTGACTTGGCGGTATGAATCTTGCTCATTGTTGAAGACCGTGTTGTGACCTAGGCTACATTGTATAATTGTTAATTTCTGTGTCATTTAGTCTCTTGTGGAGAGTTTTCATTGACACTCATGCACCAGCTTCTTTTATTTATTGTGTAAAAGTTTTGTAGTATTTGGTTGAGGCAAGCTAAAGTTGGGAGAGCGGAACCCGTGTTTATACGACGTTCGGGACAGACGTACTAGTGTAACTCTTTATGCCCCTAAATCATGGCGCTAACGCAGAAGTTCTGACTATTGTGTTGGTGATACACACCCCATAGCACTGTCATTAACACATGTACATATAATTTAATTATAAAAATATTCAATCTTAATTTTGATTTCTTTATTTTTGGGCGAATGATCATATGCATGCCCTTCACAATGACTGAATGAGTATCAAATTTGACAAATTTATTGTACACAATTATACATTTTATTATATTTTATAACTTTTTTTCCAACTAATTGAAGCTTACCAACTTATTGATCATCACCATCCGTTATATGTCTTTTATCATTCTGTTTTGAACAAAAAGATTTGTTTAACAGTTAATAAATGTGCTATCGAAGCTATATGCAAGCCGTCAACTGGTCAAGTGGCTAGATGCACATATCGTTAGCCATATAAACAACATGTCCTACTTGGGTGGTTTTAAAACTTCTAGCAAAGGTGGATCCAGAGGGGAGTCCCCCCTTTCGTGGGACAAAATTGGTTGATTATAAATGGAATCATTGCAGCATGACTGGAGCCCCCCTTCCCCCCTTTAGGAAAAGTTCTGAATCCACCGCTGTCTAGACATATTTACGTAAATAAGGGATGAGTAAAGGAAAAAAACAAAACAAAACGACTGAATTAAATAAAAGGATGTTCGATGTACTGTATACTTCGGTTTGTTTTTAAAAATCTATACGATGCTTTATTTTTATCTTGTTTCCTCATCAAAATAATTAAAATGAGACGATAAATACCTTATAGCTAATTCCTTTACCGTCGATGCTTAAATGTTTAATGTTACAAAATAACTATAGCGTCTTTGACCTAGTTTACCTTTTTATTCGGAGACTTGTGGTTATCTTCTGTTATGTTCAACGGGAACATTAGAATGATCTAGAATAGAACCCAGATGGAACCAAGAAGTCGGGTTGCCCTAACCAAACAACCCGGATGTTGAACCAGTTACCATGGTTTCGAACCAGAGAACCAAGGTTCAGAACCAGAAAACCCAGATCGAACCAAGGTTTAGAACCAGAGTGCCCGGATATAACCTTATTGCATTCGGAATTCTCATGACTTTCTATATCTTCAATGTATTTTCCAAATCATTTATTTATTTAGTATATTTATATATAATATAATATAACAAGATTGATCGTTTATATAAATGTACTGTGTTAATTTCCATTGTTTAACGCACGCGTACATTTTAGATAAATAAATTGAATGAAAACTACGGTTCCTTATTTGTACAAATGTGATTAAAAATTCGTATGTATCATTACTTTCATTTGTATACAACTCTGCCTTGTAGTGTTCTGGTCAAACTATTGTAAATATTAAATTTCATGACTGTATCATGTGTTTCCATCAGTTTACCATAGAACTATCACATAGTTAGGTTTGGAATTAATGGTAAACCCTAGTTTTAGTGCGTTTTAACTTATTGACATAACTGCACGACTCTATTCTCAATTGATAGTGGTAAGATAATCGTTGCAAAGAATCCTGCTAAACTTTTATGAAAGACGGTTTTAATTTTGCAGTGTTGCGAGAGTTTATGTTCTATTTTGAAGGCAATTGTAGTGACCTGCAATACAAGGACCATTCAATTGAGTTTAGTTATATGTCTTGTGTTTCTGTCTTTGACGGCTACGTTTTCTGCATTTGGCATGTGTAGTGCATCATGCCATAAGACATTGTTACGTGTACCATGATGAAATTTCGTGCATGACAGCTGTGTATAATATTTTTTACATGGAACTATTGACCAGAATATGACTTTTTGACTCTTGACCTATACACGTCGGGATACAGTGACTGTGTATATTACCTTGACCTAAAAAGCGGGATCCGGGATCAGAACCCCCAACAAGACCCCCATTAGAGAAAACATTTACTGCTTTAGTAGTATCATGTGCTGCCAGTTGTGATAGGTAATGCAAAATATTTTAATCATTTTACCTTTGATTTCATTTCATGGACATGCAGATATGGATAGTCTGTTTTTACATCTTAAAAATTCACACAGAAGGTATACACATATCAATAAACTGAACTCAATGCAAAGAACCTTTAAAGTACACTTAGACAGAGAGCTCAATCTAGTGAAACACTTTGTTATGCTGGTCACATGTAATTTGAAATATCGTTGTCTGTTTCCAAACTGCACCGAGATCCTGAAAAAAATATGCAAGTTAATTCTAGAAGTAGAATTCAATGGAAGTAATTACGCTGTTAAAAATAAATGTAAAATATGTCAATGGACCACAGATGCCCCTGCTTGTGAAAAAATAGGAGTAAACTTCCACATATAGGTGCAGGATTCACGTTATTTTGACCGTTTTGTGACTATAAGCATTATGTATAAGTTTCAAAATATATTATTATGGCAAACTGAAGTTGAAGAACGGTAACAACAGATTTAGCATATTTCCTATCTTAGGGCTCCGTGTTGACATTTGTATCATTGGTACTCGTACCACATCATCTAATGACTCATGAACAGTAAAAGTGACGCCACCCAATATCGAACTTCATAGATCTGTGTCATTGGGTAATAAGCATTACGTGTAAGGTTTATAACGTTTGATTGACACAAACTTATTTTAGAGAACGGAATCGAAAAATTCAACATTTTCTATGTTTTTATAGGGACACGAATTCTCATAAACGGTAAAAGTGACGCTACCAAATTTCAAATTTTATTTTGTGTTGTGTGGTAATAAGCATTGTCCCAGGTTAGGGGGATGGTCGGGATCCCGCCTTATTCGGTAGGTATGTATGTGATTGTTGCATGTCAGGAACCTGTAATTCAGTGTTTGTCGTTTGTTTATGTGTTACATATTTGTTTTTCTTTCATTTTTTTGTCCGTTTCTGTTCTCGTTTGAATTCTTTTACATTGTCATTTCGGTGCCTTTTATAGGTGACTATGAGATATGACCTTTGCTCATTGTTGAACACAGTATTGTGCTATAGTTGTTAATTCCTGTGTCATCTGATCCCTTGTGGAGGGTTCTCATTGGCACTCAAGCCATATTAGGTAAAGGATGGGGATCCCGTTAACAAATTTAACCCCGCCTTATTTTGTATGTATGTGCTTGTAGGAGCCTGTAATTCAGTGATTGTCGTTTGTTTATGTGTTACATATTTGTTATTTGAACATAAATTAGGCTGTTAGTTCTCTCGTTTTAATTGTTTTACATCGTCATTTCGTAGCCTTTTATAGCTGACTATTGTGTATGGACTTTGCTCATTGTTGAAGGTCGTATGGTGACCTATAGTTGTTAATTTCTGAGTCATTTGAATTGGTCTCTTGTGGAGAGTTCTCATTGACACTCATGCCACATTTTGTTTTTTATATTGTGTATAAGTTTTGCAGTATTTCCCAATATTGGTTGAGGCAAACTAAAGTTAGGAGAACGGGACTCCTTATTTGGGATGTTCGGGAAGGAGGGACTAGGGTAACAACTTATGCCTCTGTACTATGGCACCAACACAGAAGTTCTAACTATTGTGCTGGTAATACCCATCCCACTAGCACTGTCATTAACACACAAACACAATTTAATCATAAAAATATTTTATCTTAATTTTGATTTCTTTTTTGGGGGGTCGAATGATTATATGCATACCCTTCACAAGGAGTCTCAACTTCGACAAATGTATTGTACATATACATTTTTGTAATATTTTATAGTTTATTTTCCAAATAATTAAATCTTACAAACTTAAATTGATCATCTCTTTCTTTTTATATGTCTTTTAACATTTTGTTTTGAACAAAACGATTTGTTACATATACTTCACATGTATTTCTATCAAATCTGGCATTACTACAAAGCCAATTAAATAAAATTCAGTCGAACTTGAAATAAATATGCAATCATTCAAATATATATGCAAGTCGTTAACTGGTCAAGTGGCTAGATGCACATATCGTCGGCCAATTGAACATGTCGTTTTAAAACTTCTAGAAATATTAACGGAAATAAGGAATGAGTAAAGAAAAATAAAAGAAAACAGAACGACTGAATTAAATAAAAGGATGTTCGATATACTGTATATTTCGGTTTATTTTTTAAATCTATACGATAATTTATTTTTATCTACAATGTAGTTTCCTAATGAAAATAATGAAAAGAGAAGATAAATACCTTACAGCTTCCTTTACCGCCGATGCTGAAATGTTTATTGTTATAAAACAATTTTAGCGTCTTCGACCTACTTTATCTTTTTATTCGGATACTTGCGGTTATCTTCTCCAAGTTCAACGGGAACATTAGAATGATCTAGAATAGAACCCAGAAGTCGGGTTGCTATAACCAAACAACCCGGATGTTGAATCAGTTACCATGGTTTCGAACCAAAGAACCAAGGTTCAGAACCAAAAAAAAAACAGATGGAACCAAGGTTTAGAACCAGAGTGCCCGGATAGAACCTAATTGCATTCAGAATTCTCTTGACTTTTTATACCTTCAATGTATTTTCCAAATCATTTATTTATTTAGTATATTTATATATAAATGCCTTGTTGAAACAAATATATGATGACAATAAAGATGTTCTACTTGTTGATCATGGCAATATGTTGCGAAATGGAAACCCAATTGCAGAGCTACTAAGTGAAGATAAATTTCATCTCTCTGACTCTGGCGTGTCTCAGCTATCGGCAAACTTAAAGCGTGGAATACACACTGCCTTAAACATTCCCATGCCAAATTCAAGAGGTAGATCCAAATCGCGCAACACAAGAGGACGTGGACGTGGACGTGGACGTGGCAGAGGTCAACATGAATAACTTGCTTTTTAATATTATACATATTACCATATCATTATGTTGACTTCCTTTAACATGTTTAAAGTCATTTACATATAATTTATATATACATGTACAACTTTATATATTTCTTCTTTTTTTTTTTGGGCTGATAAATTCATATTCTCATTTGAATAGATTTTTCAAATGAAACAGCCATTATGTGAAGAAGTCACACTATTACATGGTCATATATATGTAACCTCTGCTAGGTATAAAAGTTCGCCTTTTTTATTTTATTTCATTCATTTTTATTTTTATTTTTCACATTTGAATCATACTTTTGATCTTGAATTAACCCAGGATATCAGGTTATTCAACCCAAATCAGTTTAATAGTTATTCAGTTAAAAGAGGATACATAGAAAAGAAATTATCTGTCATTATATCATAGACTATTTGTATTTAGAAAACCATTGTAAAAACTATCCTCTAAATAAATCTACTTATTTCAAATATTTACATTTCTGAATATTTTCCTTGTTGTCTCTTCCTTCTATTTAGAGACAAATTTTTATTATTTTTTTTTTATAGATAGAAAATCTATTCTATTATTTATACCAGATTTAATTGTATCAACCAAAATGCCAAAATCAAACCAATCATCTGTAAAATTTGGTTATTGGAATATAGGTGGCTTATTTTCAAAGGGCATGAATAAAGCAGAGGATCCCCTTTTTCTGAAACATATAGAGAATTACGACATTGTTTTTTTAGTCGAAACTCATGTGGGATATAATTCCCAAATACACAATATTGGTAAATTTCATTATCATCCAATATGTAGAAAATTATCAAATAATAACCGTCATTTTGGGGGTATAGCAATTCTACAGAAAAGTCACGTTAAACCTCATGTCAAAATATTGATTAACAGTAATCCAGATTATCAATGGATTAAATTAGAAAAATCCTTTTTTGGATTTAAAAGTGACCTATTTATTTGTGTACTGTACAACCCCCCTGTTACGTCTAAATATACCCAAGAACTCTCTTCTGATGTTTTTGAATGCATAGAAAAAGATATCTTTCAGTATAAAAAAATGGGTGAAATTTTGTTATGTGGAGATTTTAATGCCAGAATAGGCTCTGAAAATGACTTTATAGTAAACGATGATTCAAAATTTACTCCAATTTTTGATACATACCCTACTGACAAAAACATTATGACAAGAAAAAGTCGAGACCAAAAAATTGATCAAAGAGGCAAAGAAGTTTTGGATTTTTGCATTAGTAAACAAATAAGAATTTTAAATGGCAGAGTTCTTGGTGATACATTTGGTAATTTTACTTGCTATACCCCCAACGGTGCAAGTGTGGTTGATTATGTTGCTGTGTCGGAAGAAATTCTTAAAAAAGTACTGTATTTTAAAGTATCCAGATTTATTCCCACATTATCTGATTGTCATTGTAAACTTGAGTGGGAATTATCTGCAAAATATTGTGTTCCTGGAGAAAATGATATTCCAATCCAGTTGAAAAATATGACACCTAATTATATCTGGACTGACTGTTCAGCAATAAAATTTCAAGAAACACTTTCTTCAGATACACTACAAAACTACATACTAGAATTCAACAACAGCACAATTCAATTTACTCAGACATCAGTAGATGAAGCATCATCAAAACTTTCAAACATCTTTTTATCAGCAGCAAATCTATCACTTAAACGACCTTTAAAAAAACACACAAACAAACAAAAAAAAACAAAAAGTGGTTTGATGCAAGTTTACAACAAGCTCGAACTAACTTGCTTAATTATGGAAAAATTTATTCAAGATTTCCATATGATCCAATTAACAAAAATCACTTTTATAAACTGAATCGTGAATACTCCAAACTAAGGAAATATAAATACAAACAATACAAACAATCATTGATTAGTCAGCTGGACTCCTTGCACGAAGAGAATCCAAAACTGTATTGGAACTTAATTAATGAACTACAGGAAAAAAATGAAACTAAAAAAAAATGTGGAGTACAACCATCAACTTTGACATCACATTTCCAAAAGTTGTCACAACTGAAAGGTGAATTTCAAAGTAGATATACAGAGCTATGTGAAAAACTGAAACAGTTAGAAAACTCAAAATGTTTCAACGAGTTGGACTCCGTTATCACTGAGTCCGAAATATCCAAAGCCATTTCACACTTAAAATGCAATAAATCATCAGGCTTGGATAACATTAGTAATAATATGATAAAGAATGGACAGACTTTCCTTTTAAAAAGTTTTCAACAGATGTTTAATACTTGTCTGTCTTCAGGTATATACCCAACATCTTGGGCTGAAGGTTATATTACACCAATTTTTAAAAGCAACGATACAAGTGACCCTAACAATTATAGAGGAATAACAATAACAAGTGCAATTGGAAAGCTTTTTAATAGAATATTAAGTCTAAGACTGGACAAATTTCTTCAGGAACATAATATTATACATGATAGTCAAATTGGATTCACAAGGAAAGCCAGAACTGCAGATCATATGTTTATTTTAAACTGTCTTATTAACAAATACTGTAATTCAAAAGAAGGTAGACTGTTTGCCTGTTTTGTTGATTTTCAGAAGGCTTTTGATACTGTTATACATACAGGGATCAAGATTAAATTACTAGATATTGGGGCTGGGTCTTATTTTTATAACATTATTAAAAGTATGTATGAAATTAGCAAATCATGTGTCAAAATTCAAAATCAAGTAAGTGATTTTTTCCCATTAGATATTGGAGTCAAACAAGGTGACAACCTCAGTCCGAATTTATTCAAGATATTCATAAATGATTTGCCCAGATATTTGTCAGATACTAGAGACCCAGTTAATGTCAATGACAAAGATCTACATTGTTTAATGTATGCTGATGATATTGTTTTATTATCTACATCAGCTGAAGGACTACGAGAAAAGCTGGGAATGCTTGATAAATTTTGCAAAGATTGGTGTCTCAATGTGAATACTAATAAGACAAAGGTGCTGATTTTCAACAAGGCAGGCAGACATGTAAAACAGATATTCACATTTCAGAATATAAATCTGGAATGTGTTTCAAAATACAAATACCTAGGTTTATATTTAAGCTCATCTGGTTCATTCAGTTATGCTCAAAATGAACTATACAAAAAATCCCTGAAAGCTCATTTCAAATTAAGGAAAGATCTTTTATCACTTAATCCTGATGTAAAAACAAGTATTCATGTTTTTGACCACACTGTAAAACCTATTTTATTATATGGTAGCGAAATATGGGGGATTTTTAATTCTCTTTCCTCTAAATGTAAGAAGGAAGATATATCTTTTGAAAAATTATATTCAGGTTTACCCTGTGAGAAACTTCATATAAAATTTTGTAAATTTATACTTGGGGTACACAAGAAAACAACAAATGCTGCAGTGTTATCTGAACTTGGAAGATTTCCAATATATTTTAATATTATAAAAGGAATGTTATTGTACTGGTATAGATTAGAGAATTTAGGTGATAATTTTCCTCTATTAAAAGAGGCATATACACAATCAAAGACACTACATCACATGAATATAACATCATGGTATGGTTCAATAAATGTTGTTTTTAAAATACTTGGTATTGACTATACAAATGCCATAAATGCTCCATTTTGTGAATCCTTATACAAATTTAAGAAATATATACAAACCAAGCTAACAATATTGTTTATTAGCTGTTGGAAAAAACAAATAGATAAATTTTCAGACAGTAAACTGAAAACCTACCTTTTATATAAAACAAATTTTGGTTTTGAAAAATATCTAACATTGATCAAGAATTTTGAACTTAGAAGAAGTTTTACTAAATTACGTGTATCTTCTCATAGATTACAAATAGAATTAGGTAGATATCAGGGTATTCCCCGAATTAACAGAATATGTAATAAATGTTCTTCCAATACTGTCGAAGATGAGGCTCATTTTTTATTTGATTGTAACAAATTTGAGGATGATAGAAATTGTATGTTAGCTAGTATTGCACAATATAATTCTTATTTTAATCATATGAACAGTCAAAGCAAAATTATCTGGTTATTTAGTGTAGAAAATGTTGAGTTACTTAAAATAATATGTAATTTTATATACAAACATCTTCCTTAGTGAAGATTAGTTAAAGGAGATCTATGTGTGTATATACATTTGATTGGACATAGAAAATTATATTCATCTGAATATCACAAACATACTAGCCGATTAAAAAAAAAAAAATTGTTAAGATATATTATTTATTCAAATGTTCTCTTATATCCTTGAGGCATCGTCCCCTGGTATCAACTGCATTCAAGTTACCTATGATGCTTCCTTGTTTGCTTTTGATACAGGTAGGAAAGAGACATTTACACACATTTTACATGCCTATGGCCCATAAGGTATCGCCCCCTGGTGTCAGCTGCCTTTAGGAAACCATAATGCTTTCCTATTTGCTGCTGACACAGGATGAGTCATGGACATGTTTAATTTCTACTTTCTTTTTGGCTAATTATTATATATTTAATTGATCCAACTTTTTGTGTACTATACATATGTGGATATCTATTTTTCTTCTTTTTTTCTTTTTGGGCTACTTGTTTGTTATCTATATCAACCACGCTTGCAATAAAATGCATTAGTATTAAAAAAAAAAAACATACTATAGATTCTTTATCTACGTATTCTTTAAGAACTTAAATAGTTCTCGTTTAACTTTTTTTTTTTTATCTCATTGTTTGTATTGTATTATGAAAAAAATTATTGATGTTGTAATGTTTATGCCCTTTGGGGCCCATAATTGGAAAATAAAATATCTTATCTTATCTTATCTTATCTTATAATTTATATATAATATATTTATATATAATATAATTATATATAATTATATATAATTTATTTTTATTCGTCACTGAACACTTTTTATAATTAGTGTTTACCTGTTTGTTTATATGCATACCTTTAGTTTAATGGTAATCCTATTATTTATACTCACCTTTCACCAACAACAGTAACAATTATTTAATGAATAAAAAATTATTAGAAAAAAAATGATAACAAATATTATTCTTTAGTATGTACGATCAATATGTGTTCAGGTATCTTGGCGCAAATTAGTTCCGAAAACTGGCGCAATTGATACATTTGAGAAAAAAAATATTGGCGCAAATGATACCCATGAAAAACAGTAATTGGCGCAAAAGGAGTGCTGCCCCCTAACCTGGGACAGTGGTATAACAGTACAACATAAGAACGAACTATAAAAATCAGTTGAAAAAGGCTTAACTCATCAGATAGACAAAAAATAATCCTTTTCAATTGATTCAAGTGATATGCATTTCTACCTGGTAAACCATAAATGATAGAGACCTAGGATCTTCAGATTTGAGGTCCTTGGAAAAAATGAAAAATAAGCCGAGGTCAAACGTCAAGGTCATATTCTAAATTTTGATCTTGGCTTACTTTCACTTATTTTCAAATACTGTATGACATATCGACAAACATTTTTTTATAAATTGTTGTTTGCGACATGTCCTTACTTTGTTTTGATTGAAATGGTGCGCAGACAATAAATGGGAGTTTTTGCCCATCTTACATTTAGAATTACGCGTAAAGTGATATTACTCATTAACCAAACATATCAAAGACCTAGGGTCTTTTGATTTAAGGTCCTTGGTTTGTGACCTTGAAATTGAGGTCAAGGTCATAGGTTAATAGGTCGTTCTAGATTTTGACCTTTGGTTTAATTCAAATTAATACATCATAAAGCCATAGGAACTAACATTTTAAACTGATTTTTCATATTTCAATATCAAAATAGAACTTTACTGGTGTAAAGACCTTCAATTGTTCTTGTTTTTAAGTACTGTTGTCTTCATTTTACAGAGCGATACAGAAGAAAATAGAAATAATGAAACGGATGAATGGTGAGAATTATTTGTTTTATAGATTTGTGGGTTTCTGATAAAACGTTAGAAGCTAGTAATTGTGAAAAAGATTTCAACCTTCTATTGTTGTCAAAACAAGTTCAATTTTAATGGTTGGGATCGGATCGCCTATTAAACTCTCTTTGAATTGATTAATTAAATAGTGAAATCATGAAAAATTACCCTTGAATTTAAAGCTAGAAAAAAGACACAAGTAGAGCTTTGTAACACATGATTAGAAAGTAACTTAATGGACGAGTTATGAACGTTACTCTTACCCCAAAAAACTGTGATGCTAAACTACTCCGTCAAAAAATGTTTGGACTCCTACATAGGATTACGGTTTATTGTGACTTATAAGTAAATTAACTTTATTTTGATGATCATTTTTGGTTTTCCAAATTTTCTCTATCTACTGAGGTATCAGCGAAATAACACAAATAAGTGTATTTAAAAATCGACATTCAAGGGTTATAATTCCGGCTAGATCAGGTGTACCAACAAAAATATCCATTCTTCGTTTTCAGGGACGTTTATGAAGAAGGAAATTTAGACAAATGGAAAACAGGTATTTGCGAAAAACTAGAAGGATTCTTAAAATTGACATTTGCCGCTTTTCTCTTTGTGATTATTTTGATCAGTGGAATCTTGTCCCGAATAACTTTACATATCATGATTTGGCATCTGCAACCACCTGCAGGTAACATAACATCTCGGCTTGGAACAATGGGATATTTATTAGAATTTAGAGATGATCAGTGTGAGAATGTAGATTTATTAGATTGTATGAACAGATCAAAATATGTTGACGAAGAATGGATTTGGGCGTTATTTTTAGTCATCATTATTCCGTATATCTTCGGACTGTTTTCATCTGCGCGAAAAATGTGCAAGCAAAATGGAGAAGAAAACAAATCAAAAAAGGAAGAACAACAAGACCCATTGCGACATAAAAATGGTGTAAGTAGAAAATATCTAGATTTATTAATTTATTAAATATTTCACAAGTAATCGAAATGGTCGAGGTGTGTAAGAAGATGTCATTCAGTCAATTATTTGATTTAAAAAAAATCCTATTACTAATAAGGGCATTTTTAACGATCCGTTACCAGAACTTTCACGATCGTCTCTCAATACTTGACCGCCGTTAGATATTCTTTCACGCCCATTTCTCTCTATAAACCGAATGACACCCGTGTATTAATTTTTCATTATTCTATATTGAAGATGATTACGCTTATTTCGACATACGAGTTGGTTGATCGTTATAAAATAACCGTTTCACAGATGATATCGGTTATGTTCCTTATGTCGTAACTACAATCATCTTCCCTTTTCACCAATAATTAGGCCTACCGAATTAGACTATTTACCGGGTTTTGAATAACATGACCACATGTGGAGCAGGATCTGCTAATCCTCCCAAAGCACTTGAGATCACCCCCAGTTTTTGGTGGGTTTCGTGTTGCTTAGTTTTCAGTTTTCTATGTTGTGTCTTGTGTAATTGTGTGTGTTTGTCTTTTTATTGTTTAGCTCTGTGGCGTTGTCACTCCGTTGTTTTTGATCTATGAGTTTAACTGTCCATCTTTCGCCCCTCTTTTATGTCGTCCGTAACTCCTCAGGCTTTACGGAACATATTGACTATAATATTGTTCCTCTATTAATAAGCTCTCGAATTACTTAGAAGGTAGATCTGTAATAAGGAGCTGAAGGGTCGCAGCAGTCCATATCATTATTCAGAAAATATCCATTTCATTATCAAGAATTGGCTATTTCTTAATTTTCACGCGTATTTTTGCATCTAGTTACTCCATAACCCTCTAATGGGCATTGCGACACAATCGACAAGCGATATCTATAATCATGGGATGAAATTAGCGATCAACCAGAGAAAATGAAAATAATACAATGTATAGTATTTTAATTTTTATAAATGATTGGGTATTCAGGTCGTCCATTCATTAGAATAAGGAATTTCTGTTGAAAATAGTTAGGAACACCAACTGCTTGATCCTCCGAAACTAAATAAATAAAGAAAGAAAAAAAAATTCAAAGACTATTTTTTTCTTTTTTTTCTTATATTGATTTTAATATTTGTTAAATAACACCAAAATGACGAATTAAGAAATACGTGATATGGTGTCACAGTAGTAAACACATTTGCTTTTTTATTATTTAACTTTTCAACTTTTTAATGGGAGTCTTACCGATTTCATATGATAGTTGTTTCTACACTGAATCCAAAAATATATAGTTTCTATATACTTTTGCTTGTAATAAGGGAGATAATTAGATACTTCGGGTCTAGAAAAATAATTTTGTGTATTTCCTGTTTTCCAATGTCACCCAACATTTTGTAAAAATACCCTATATAGATATAGGAAGATGTGGTGTGAGTGCCAATGAGACAACTCTCCATCCAAATAACAATTTAAAAATTAAACCATTATAGGTTAAAGTACGGCCTTCAACACGGAGCCTTGGCTCACACCGAACAACAAGCTATAAAGGGCCCCAAAATTACTAGTGTAAAACCATTCAAACGGGAAAACCAACGGTCTAATCTATATAAACAAAACGAGAAACGAGAAACACGTATATATTACATAAACAAACGACAACTACTGTACATCAGATTCCTGACTTAGGACAGGTGCAAACATTTGCAGCGGGATTAAACGTTTTAATGGGCCCAAACCTTCTCCCTTTTTCTGAAACAATAGCATAACATCACAACATATAAAAACATACGATAAAATATCAATTAGCAGACTTAACTCAATCAAAAAATGGCTTTATTTCTATTTTGATCTGAGCTTCACTAATGAGTCTAATGCCGGCGTCACTCATTTGCCTACAGACCGACGTGCACCAGAAGTACAGAGAAAAATATTCAACTAGGGGCAAGTCTGCATACGTTAGGTGCACGCATGAGGAAAGCTAAGTAATCGTTGAACCCGCGTTGCATTAGTGTTAACTACGTCGAAATGCAAAGGTATACGCTTGGTGAACGTTATAACTCCAGGAAATGTTTAAACCGCATAACAATTTTCATCTAGCGCTAGCGTTTGTCAAGCGTATGCCTGTTCGCTACACACACGTAATATATACGCTACAAGTGCGTTGAAAACGCTACAGATATGTTTGAAACACCTGTAAACGCTTATATACGCTTCTTGTACGTCCTAAGCATGCTTAATTTCTAGCGTATTGGCAGCGTACATGTTTTTTTTAACACGCCCGGCATACGTCGGTGCTATACGCTGATGTACGACGCTGTTATTGCGTAGACAAAACGCGCGTATGGCGTGTTAAATTATAGGCCTGGTACCTTTGATATAAACTATTTACACCACTGGGTCGATGCAACTGCTGATGGACGTTTCGTTCCCGAGAATATCACCAGCCCAGTAGTCAGCACTTAGGTGTTGACATGAATATCAATTACATTGTTGTTTATATAAATTAGCTGTTAGCAATACTAAGATTTTCTTATCTCAGGCATAGATTACCTTAGCCGTATTTGGCGCAACATTTTGGACTTTTGAGTCCTCAAGGCTTTTCAACTTAAATACTTGTTTGACTTAATTACTTTTTTGACCTGATAGTCTCTGATGAGTCTTATGTAGACGAAACGCGCGTCTGGCGTATTAAATTATATAAGGAGTATGGTACCTTTGATAACTTTTTATCATGTACCAGATTGAAGTAATGGTCAATTAACTTAAATTTAAATATTTCAGGTGGAAACAGATCAGGAAAAGATAACCAAGAAGCAGAAACAAGTAAAAATATTCGTAAGTAGAAACGAACTGAATTGAATGATATATAAATCGTAACACAAGTAACCGAAATGGTCGGGTTTGGCAAAGTAAAATTCAGTAAATTATTTGATATTAAGCTTAAATTCTGCTCAAAATACGAAATATAACATTTATTTCTTGGTAAGAGAAAAAAATCAGTATTTTGTTTTGCACACATATATTTAATTCATATTAACGAAGTTATACGAATTTTAACTTACAATAATAACAGCAATACGGTAAAATAATGGCTTATAAACTTTACTTGGTGATTTTTTATACAAATTCAAATTCAAATATATTTTATTGCTAATCAAAGCGCCCACAAGGAGCAGAACAATCAACATTAATTACATACAAATGATTGCAAGTGATTCAATATGATTAAGACACAATGTTATATAAAAAAAAAAAAAACCAAACCAAAAAATATTTATTAAGACAAGTACAAGAATACAACAAGCACAGTGTTTAATAATATAAGGGGGGTCACTGAGCATTTCTATATCTATACATTGTGACTTGGATAGAGTGTTGCATTATTGGCACTCATACCATATCTTCTTATCTATATAACTTAATTTTAGCTTTTTCTAGCATCTGAAGTCCTGGATACAATAGGAGTTTTTTTAATGGTATTTGTAGTCCTACCTGCGTTTGATCCTGCAACTGCATCTGTTGTTTACCTGGTTGTAGGTTTGCCATTATTTTTACTCGACTGGCTCGACACAGTTTGTCAAAGCTGTTGTAAAAACTCGTCGTCTGAACAAGATGGAGGAAAATTGGGCGGAAAGTTGAAAAGATGCATGAAGTTCATGAAAAATACAAAAATGAATTGCATGTATTCATCCGCTGGCGTCATATTTTGCATTTTGAGCATTATATTCGTCATTTTTTATATCGGGTTTGACATCACAGTTGCAATATTCAGTATATCAATGTTATTCATTGGAATTCGGTACTACCAAAATTTTACGAAGTATCTACCAGGGAAAAACAACACAGTGAGGCATTATGTGCCTGACATAAAAGACGACAAGACAAACAAAACACAAAGTATCGATCACAATGGGATGACGGTCACATGTTTTTCATTCCTTGCTAAAAGTAGTGTGCTAATTATCTGTCTTTTGGTTACTGTCCACGCTCAACAAGGACTGAGCGCGTTATTTGGCAACGGAGAATCTAACTACAGAAATCCAAATATCGATTTAGAATTGGGCAATGATGAAACGTGTGCAAATTACGTTCCATTTGTTGTAGCAACCATCAATATACTTTCAAGTTTAGTATTTTACAAAACAGCTAAGACTGCTTGTGCTATTTGCTGTCAGATAGTAGGTTTTGGATTTGCGATAATATTTTTAGTTCCTGTTATTAACTTAGTTGCTTTAATAAAACTAATGGAAATTCCGCAGACACTTAAGTTCCAGTCATGTGATATATTCTTTTCGCAATGGCGTATCAACTCGATTTCAGAAGTAGGAAGTGAGTGGTGGCAAATTCCTATTTCTTTTACCATGGCTATTTTGGCTTTTGCATGCCTTTGTAGATTCGTATTTTATACAAATGGTGTACCACAAGGCAAAACAAGCAGGTAATTATCTTTATCATACCTACTATAATACTAGTTGTCAAAATCGTACTGCGTAAATAGAGGAAGAAGATAACTAGGAGGTTATCCAAAACAAATTTGATTTACAAAAAACAAACTAAAAAAAACACAGATAGGCATTCCATGCCTTACGTAAAAGACGAAAAGACAAACAACTCACAATTCCAAAAATTAAAAAAACCCGAACAAGATTTAAATGGCATATTAGCTGTATATGTAATATTCAGAGTATAATTATGTCAGTTTGTGTTTTAAAATCTTGAACTAAGAATTGATAACAAAAATGTGCCAATAAAAAACCAAAATAATTAACAAATCATATTTCTGAAAGGATTCTCATTACCTGTCTACACGGTATGGGTTTTGTTGATATTTGAAGGTCGTACGGCAATCTTTTTGTCTCCGGTAGATAGTTGTCTTATTGGTAATAATGTTTCATCATCTTCTCATTTTTATATTCATTATAGGGCTTAGTTTAAACAATTTTTTATTTTTGAAAAGAGCACAAATGACATATATACAACAGGAATATATGGACTCGAAAAAAACCAAACTATTAGATTGACAAACATTATGATACTATGAAACTGTTTATTAGCGTAGTGGGATTAACCATATGTGGATTCTAAGAAAACTCTTAAAATCTTCGGGATAATTTTAAACCTCGATCTTTTTCTAAAATCAATTCTATCAAAACTTTGATTTTTTAACATTCCTCATGAGAAATTGAAAAATCGTCTGAAAGAAATAATCCACAATGCTTTTCAACATGGTAGTATTCGCTATAACTTATTACTTTGGGATACCATACGACATATTTTTTTATTAGTGAACAGAAAGGTAAAACATACAACATAGAGGAAAAGGGATCAGTATGCTGGATTTTCTAATTGACAACTTATTTGTTGAATTTGGAGACTGTTTCAACAAATTGTCGGCATTTCTATTGGAAGGAACTGTGCGCCTCTCCTTGCTGACCTCTTTTTATTTACACATGAGTGTGAGTTCCCTCAGACGGTTGTCAAAAACAAGAAGATCAAAGATGCCCAGGTCATTTTGTTTCACATTCAGATATATTGATTTTTTCCATTAACAATTCAAACTTTTCTGATTGGGTTCCATCAATATATCTCCCAAAGCCAGAAATTAAAGAAATAATAGACACGGCTCCCTCCTCATCACCAGGGATATGTCAACGAAATTCTCGTCTTTTTTCCAAAAAAAAGTTCATCGGAAAATACCAAGATCTTGTTGATAGATATTCCGTATCAACTTCACAAATAATACACGATGGTCTTGAAGTATACATTCTGGGTACTGACGTTGTTAATCATCTTTATAACGTGTTTTATCACATGGCAGCATCCGGGTGCAGGACTTTCTCTCTTTGTCGATAACGTGATATATTGTAAACAGGTAATTCGACAATTTTAAATACGTCATCAAACAAATTGTAATAACAAATTTAGAAATTAAATAATCGTTTAAGAACAAATTTATAGAATACACATAAACATAAGTAGACAAATACAATTGCGGCGAAGAAACCGACTGATTAATGTAAATGTTGTTTCTTGCAGATTGTTTATGTTTCCATTCTATTGTGGAATTTACATCGACAAGTCAGTAATATTAAACAGAAGAAAGTACGATACAAAAGTATGTATATTTTGCATGAATAACTTTTTATATATTTGAGTCCGTTTATCGGTGCGTTATTCAAATTTAAAATGTCGAAGCTAATAATTTGGTCAGAAAGTCAACTGTTCAATATGTGGAGACTTTTGAGGATATGTTTAGCCTCGTTTATACCGCAAGTATCAAGCAATTCTCATCCTTCAATTCGTCATCTTGCAATTGCGTTTAAAAAACTACTTGAGCGATTAGTATTTTTTCAAAGTCATTGTTTTTAACTTTTTTTTTATTTGAAAACAGACTCGAATAGAAAAACAAAGATTTACAAACTACTTACTTTAGTACACAGATTTCTTACTCATATTAACGATTTTGTTTAACAAGCAATTTTAAAAGAATAATCCTGCTGATAGATATTCTAACAAATCACGTCCTGTTAAGTCCAGGAGGAATAGCTATTGCATAGAACTACAAAGAGATAGAAAAGAAATTCC
This sequence comes from Mytilus trossulus, assembly GCF_036588685.1. Lineage (NCBI taxonomy): Eukaryota > Metazoa > Mollusca > Bivalvia > Mytilida > Mytilidae > Mytilus > Mytilus trossulus. Next base: position 3,254,057 of record NC_086374.1, read on the forward strand.
GAGGAGAAAATTCGTCAAAGCTGAAAATGTCGTCTGAAAAATGGAAATATAGCAAAATTCTGTAGGATACGAATTGGCGACACCAACTTTCCGACCCATTGTGCTAGTTTTGTTTTTTGCTATGGATTTTACACTATACTTAGTTAAGCATCTAAAAAGGTCACAACTTATTGCCAAAAATCCGTGAAAGCATTTCTAAGCACTTAATGATGCTAAAGAATGGTGTAGGAATTATTTTGACATTATTTTGAACATAAGAAATCACTTGCAACACAAATATTAAAAACAAGACTATTATCCTTTTTCCAGGAAGATAACAATATCCAGAGTAAAAAAAATAAAAACACCTCTTCTACTACAGAGCATGTAAGTATTAGCTATAATACAGTTATACTTTACCTAACACATATTTCAGGGCAATTCATGATAAATAGATGTATAAAAATGTATCGTGGCCTTTATCAGTGAATTGGTAAAATTCTTTGTGTGTGTGTGAGTGTTTTAAATGTTGTTACTCTCATTTCTTGCACACTTTTTAGCCCGGGTTGAGTTCAGGAAAACCTTTCAAAGTAAATTCATTAGTAAGTTTTTTTCCCCTGAATTGACAGGATAGTCATGTTGCATGTGTGTGATCTCAATCTTGACACCAGAGAACAACGGTAAAACATTGAATTAAGTATGAAATCAAATATATATATAACACATAATATTAAACTGTAATTATGTATCATAACATTATGTTATGGTACATAATTATAGTTTAAAGAATTCACTTACAGAACGAAGAAAGAAAAAAACCAAAGATATACGCAGCTGCCACTATGTGGCATGAAGAAATGCACGAGATGGTACAACTATTAGTATCAATATTCAGGTCAGTTTATCAAATTAGTGAATCAGAAATGTGACGATTTTCTTTTGTATTTTAACCATTTGGTTTTCATTCTTTTGGATTTTTTGTAACTCATCATACAAAAATTAAAATGATTTGATTTTCCCCAATTTCGATTTGCTAGCATCATTCAGGAGTGTACACATTCCCGCAAATTTGTATATCTGATTGCAGAAAAAAATGAGGACATGCATTTTAAAGATGTGATAAACATGAGGTTTGTACCATTTATTTCAACCTTGCGGTCTTTGCCTGATTATGAAAGAGAGATTGATTTTGAAAGAGAGATTGATTTTGAAAGAGAGATTAATTATAAAAAAGCGATTGATTTTGAAAGAGAGATTGATTTTGAAAGAGCGATTGATTTTGAAAGAGAGATTGATTTTGAAAATGCGATTGATTTTGAAAGTGAGATTGATTTTGAAAGAGCGATTGATTTTGAAAGAGCGATTGATTTTGAAAGAGAAATTGATTTTGAAAGAGCGATTGATTTTGAAAGAGAGATTGATTTTGAAAGAGACATTGATTTTGAAAGAGCGATTGATTTTGAAAGAGCGATTGATTTTGAAAGAGAGATTGATTTTGAAAGAGCGATTGATTATGAAAGAGAGATTGATTATGAAAGAGAGATTGGTTTTGAAAGAGAGATTGATTTTGAAAGAGAGATTGATTTTGAAAGAGCGATTGATTTTGAAAGAGCACGATTGATTTTGAAAGAGAGATTGATTTTGAAAGAGAGAATGATTTGTCATCATTCCTAAATGTCAGTACCAACAATATTTGTTTCTTTCGTAACTTCAGCATGAGCAGATTTTTCAGAATGGCGTGCTGGTGAGATGAAGCCTTCAGTCGAACAAGGTACCATACAGCCTTCAACAATGACCAAAACCAATATCGAATAGTAAGCTATGAATGTCCTGATATGAACAAATTAATGAAAAACTGATCGTCTGATCCATGTACAAAACAATTAAAGACAAAAATAACACAAATATGATTGACAACATTTTAAGAAGGCCCCCCTAACATTGAAAATGGCTTAACTCATCAGATCGACTAACAAAAAAGGTAAGACACAATTATCTAAACACTCAGCACGCATCCAATGGATTTAGTGTAACACCTTTATAAATGTTTGATAAAATAATGGCCGTGGGTAATGCCTAAATATAAATACCGACATAATGTAGGACCGTACGTGTAAATAAGTGGATAACAATATTCATATTAAGGTATTGTTCAATACAAAAAAATCAATATTAGTACATAAAAAAACCCAATATTCTATGTCCTTATTACAATGTTAAATTTACAAACTTTTAGGGTAATTTAACAATAAGATTTTAAGAAGCTTTAAATTTTCAAACAATTTGGTTTCAAGCATCACCGAAAAGATATTGTTGAAATTGTAGCTGTTGCAGAAAAAGATGGTTCCGTTAGAATAGTACAAAAATAAGAACTTTACACCCGAGACAAAATGACATAAAAGATGAAACAATTGATCACTAAACAATGTAAAAAATTTCAAACGAGAAAACTAACTACCTTATTTATGTAAAATAATTTAAAATTATCGGTTAATTTATTGTTCAGTTAAAGATAAATAGTAAAGCTATCAAAGGTACCAGGATTATAACTTAGTACGTCAGACGCTCGTTTCGTCTACATAAGACTCATCAGTGACGCTCAGATCAAAATATTTATAAAGCCAAGCACGTACAAAGTTGAAGAGCATTGAAGATCAAAAATTTCAAAAAGTTGTACTAAATACGGCTCAGGTAATTTATGCCTGGGATAAGAAAATCCTTAGTTTTGTATACAGGAAATTCATAAAAATGACCACACTATTGATATTCATGTCAACACCAAAATGTTGGGCTGGTGAAACTTTTGGGAACGAAACGTTCACCAGCAGTCACGTGGTATCGATCCAGTGGTGTTAACAGTTATCAAAGGAACCAGGGTTATAATTTAGTACGCCAGACGCGTGTTTCGTTTACACAATACTCATCAGTGACGAAATATTTATAAAGCCAAATAATTACAAAGTTGAAGCCAAAGATAATATTTTTGTAAACTCATGAAATATTTACAATTTTGTCCTTCTTCACATGCTACACAAGGCATGCCGCATGCTTTTAAAATGAAATAACATCTCGAGTCGTTTCACCTCTTTTTCGTATCTTTTACGACCTATACGTCATAAATCTGCCGCTTTCGACGCCAAACTGTAACAGCAGATACTTTGACATCAAAGATCAAACGCACAAAAGAATACTTTCGGTTGAAAAATTCGGATGATTGGATACATATTGAATTAGTCAATGATCTTCAAATCCATAGAGGAATATGCGTCCGTTATGACCTTTAAGCCATCCTTGACCTAATACCAATTTAAAATGTCGTAATTATATATATCACATCACACATTTTAGTATATAATACGAAATAGAAGAAACAAATAGACTTCGATCTTGCTAGCTGCATGATGTTTTAATACCAGTGTTCGAAAATTTTATTTATTTTGTTTCGGCTTTTAACTTGATGGTTTTGTTAAATTGTGCTTTTTGTTACTTGTGTCAAATTTATAACGACAACAGTTTTGTACCGCTGTTCGAAAGTAATAATAATACTAAGGTAAACACATCAACTATAAGAGGAAAACAACGAAACAACAGAAACACTAAAGTGCAAAAAAAACCCCCAAAACAACAATGCAAAACACACAGAAACGAAGTATAATACACCAGCTGCCATTTTCCTGACTTGGTACAGGACATTCTAATAACAAATGATGGGTTGAACCTGATTTAGCGGCTAGCCAAACCGTCCGCTTTTATGGCATTATTTAATTTAACACTAAAATGATAACATTACATGGCATGACTACATTACAAATAAATAAATGCAAGAACATTTCGGACAGAGAAATACACAAATAACATTACCATAGGACTGATATGCTAATTGTTATCAAAGGTACCAGCCTTATAATTTTTTATTAAAATACACCATACGTGCGTTTCGTCTACACATGACTCTGTTACTTTACATCAATGAGTGAACAAGACAAATCCCTACCCAATGTCTGCTAGAACATATAAAACAGACACTTTCCAGATTAGATAACTAGAGGAGGAGATTCGAATTAGATATAAACATTAGTGAAGATAATCTGACAAAGCCTTCGAAAAAAAAAGAAAGGTGACGCATAGATCAACAAGTAAACAACATGCTACACAGAAATATTCAGACTGATCAATACAAACATAACCAAATACTTGGAATGATCTAATATACTCCGACAATTGTAACATACTGGTGGTCATCTTCGACCCAAACATTCCATAATGGTCAGCAAACTCATAATGGCGTCCAAAAATCTTACAAAGGAATGACTTCAACTTTATCACTTCGAATTTTCGGTTTAATGGTCTTCTTGTAAGTAGTAACTATCCAAAAAGAAATGATGAATGGAAACGCAGTCCTGAAAAGTTGTACAAACTAAAAGATGTATACCTTATAAGAAGGTGATGCTGGAATGTTGCTAAATAAAAATGGAAAGTACACCAGCTGAAATCATATTATTCCTTGTAAACCAACCACAAACGTTAACATGAAGCAGGACAGACTGACGATGAAAACATTGTCATTTTCTAAATATTAGTCCAAATATGAGGCAGACCTAACTGTATCTACTGTAGCCTGTATTTCAAGTTCTATTGGATGAATGCATGCAGTAATCACTTTACTTTGAATTATTTTGTGAGAGGACATCATCTTTAGATCCTTAAATGATGTTGAAGGATAATCGTAGTTATTATACGACCGCAAAAATAAAAATTTGTTTGGTCGTATATTGGAAACATGTCGTCGTCGTCGTCTGCGTCGTCGTCGTCGTCAGCGTCGTGATTTTGGGGGTTAAGGACCCAACGGTTTAGAAATTAGGGACCCAAAGGGGCCAAAACAATTATTTATCTAGTTTCAGGACAATATGTTGTTTATAAGTATTTCAATTGCTCTGATATTGTACCACAATGTTCATACAATACAGTAGAAGGTTGAGATTTATTCTCAGGGTTATGGGGCAAACAATCTATGAATTAAGGGTAAAAAAGGGTAAAAAACAAGCATTTTGGGAAATGAAATTGAAATTTAAAGAATACTGTTATTTCTATGTTTGATTACTTGATAACCTCCCTTACACTGCTTGTTTTCAAAAGTTTAAAGAAAAAATTTTCAATTGCACAGTATTGTGCAATAGATTTGGTAGATTTTTGACAACATTTATATTTCGATAAGAACCTATATTCTGTCAAAATTTTTATCACAATCCAAATACAGACAGTATCAAGCTTGAAGATTATGACCAAATTTGCCCAACTGTTCAGGGTTCGACCACTGCGGTCGTATAAAGCTGCGCCCTGCGGAGCACCTGTTTTTGTATTACTGCTGTATCATATGAATAATGGATGTTGACAAGAAGAGGTTGATTTTAATATGAAATCCTATTGTTTTTTGTAAAACAAAGTATGGCATTTAAGCATAACCAATATGTTTTAATCAGAAAAAGTAAAATAAAATGAATACCAAACACAGAGGAAAATTCAAAACGGATAGTTTATTATCAAATCAAAAGATCAAAACGCATCAAACGAATGGATAGCAATTGTCATATTCCTGACTTGGTACAGACATTGTTTTATGTAGAACATGATGGAATGGACATACTTCTATGAAAGTCTAACACAATTCAAAGCAAGCTTTTGAATGATGTCAGTCAGTTTTAAAGACTAGCCAACAATATAATCAACGCATATTTAAGACAACACCACATGTAGTATAACCTTCAATTGCTAGTAATTGAAATTTGAAAAAGGGCAATTACTTTTTGCTACTGTGTTGGATATGGCTTAATTCATTTTCAAAACAACATTCGTGTCTTCGTTTACCGTCATATTCAATAAAAGATTACGACCCCCCTCCAAAATGATTAGAAAATAATTTAACATTAGATTGTTCCTAACATTCAATAAAAAATATTCCACATGTTTCACCAAATCAATTATTTTTGGTTTGTTTTAGAAGAAAATGAAAAATAAATTGAACATGTGTGTCTTCTTTTAACAGATTAGACAGACACCATCTCGATGTGTCTGCATTTCTACAAAAAATTCAACAGGAAGCTGGTAAACAGATAAATATAAGTAATGAAACAAATATACCATTGAAATCAATGAAGACAGTATATTTGTCTGATAACAGAAAGTATGAAATTTATAGTATCAAAGATGAAGATTTAACTGACTTAAGTGGAAAATACGACCTTGAAGGTAATGCTGATATATTATGGCGAGCTTTTAAACCCGATCAAATCACAAATTTCTTATCCGGTAACCTGCTTAAATAGAAATATTTTATCATTTTGATTATTAGTCATTCCGAAATCATGAAATAACTTGTTCAAAATAAACAAAAAATCGTAAGGCAGTCTTCGTCTTCTATCTCTGAATTATCCACATCAGATGGGTCGGATTGGTTACTGATAACAATAATAATAATTCAATGAATTAGCAGGCAATACTTTTTATCTTTTTTTTTTCAAATATCAAAAAGAATGAGACAATAGTACACTGGTGCGTCACTCACACTTTCATTGATTTAGGATTTTTTGTTTGTTTTAAACCAAATATTTCATGACTGCGTTCTTCATCTTTTCAATTTCCTTAAACAGTTCACTCGTTAAGCTCTCCTTTCTTGTTTTGTTTTGTTTTCTTTTTCTAATGCATCATTTGTTTCCATATTTTGGCTACTTTTTCTCCCTGTGAAGCCTTAATCCTCAGCATTCTCAACATTAACTAATGATGATAAGGTAAAAGGTATTGGTTTGGAGTTGACTCCAATTATAAGAGTACAAAATAAAGGCTGTGGATTTTCTATAGTTCTTAATCATATACAAGTATATAGGTTGCTACGAAAGACACGTGATTGTTAAATGTGTATAAATGTTGCTCCTGTGTTCAATAATTATTTTATAGGTCCTGAAAATATGTATCGTAGCAAAAATTAAATCACAAAAGTACTGAACTCCTAGAAAAAATCAAAACGGAAAGTCCATAATGGCAAAATCAAAAGTTCAAACTCATCAAACGAATCCTGACATGGTTCATGCATATTCTTATGTAGGATATGGTGGATAAAACCTGGTTTTATAGCTAGCTAAAAACTCGCACTTGTATGACAGTCGCATGAAATTCTATTATATTGACACCGATATGTGAACAAAACAAAAAAAACCATACAGGTGAAAACTGGGATACTTCAGTCAACATTGTGTGTTATAATCTTAATCACTATAAAACAAACAAATATGTAAGCACACAGGCATATAGACAAAGCACCATATTAGCAAACAATGAAAGATAAGAAAAATAAATTTACAGAGCCAATTAAAATGGATATCTCCAAATACAAACTAAACAGTAGAAGTAATATAAATAAAGAAACAATAATTTTCATATTCCCGATGACAATTTAAGGTAAATAAAGGCAACAGCAGTATGCCGCTGTTCGAAATTCAGAAATCAATAGAGAGAAAACAGACCCGGGTCACAAAAATAAAACTGAGGGAAACTCATCAAATGTATGAGAACTACGACACAACAGAAACACAACATTAGTATGTAATACACAGAGAAACGAACCATAACATAACAATAGCTGACTTGGTACAGGGCATTTTAAAATAAAAATGGTGGATTGAACCTGTTGTGGCATGCCAAATCTCCCGCTTTAATTGCGATGTTAATTATAACATTTAACTGACAACATTACATGACAGGACTACAATACAAATACATTGGAGAAAATATATGATAGAGAAACAAATGAATAATCAATTAATCAATAACCTATAAATACGTTCAGATATGATCAGATATGTCAACGTATCAGATACGGACACGCATTGAATGTTTGAGTCATTTGTCAAAATGTAATTTATATGATGCTATAATAAAAAGAATGTATCGCCACAGATTTTGTATAGATTATGCAGGGAAAATCTAATTCTAAAACTACAAAATTTTAAAAGAAGATAGTCTTACAATAGGATTTTATAAAGAAAAAAATGGGGTCACCGCACTCGTTTTCTTGCTACATACAAAATTAACATCACATTATATTTCAAAAGGTGCATTATCTGATTTATCTCTCCTTTTTTGACAAAGTTGAAAAAAAAAAAAAATATATATATAATTTTTTCCTTCTTTTTTTTGTGTAAAATGCATATTTTTTCTTAACATGAATACACATGAATAACATACTCTAGATTTGCACATGAAGATCTAGACCGATTGTTATCTGCTATTTCATGACAACATTCAAGATGGACAACATTCAAGACACCCTAGCTATCTTAATAAATGCCCCACTTTTATTATAGTAATGTATCATTCTAAACATGTTTTGTAACGTAAGAGCAATAACAACAGATTTGTAGTTTAAAACTTTCCTTTTATAGTTGAAAACAAAGATTTCACTCAATAATGTCTATATCATCAACTTTTGCTTCTTCGAAACAAAGAATATCAAATTTATACATTAAACTTTGAAATTCAGGCTAAAATAATCTTTGCTTGTCGTCTATTTGAGGATAAAATTTAAATATTCGAATTCTTGTTCACTCTGTAACGAGTTGGTTAGTATAATGTATACTATTTGTATGAATTGTCACTGTCCTCCGAGCTTGTTGGTCATCCGTAATTTACTATTTTCTGTTATAAGAGGTTTAAGTGAGATCAACTTGTCTGTTATGTTGTCGTCTTTATTTTAGGGGCTTCTTTTTATTGAAATTTCGGTTGTTTAGCAACTTTTACTATATTTGAAAGAAGAGACTTAATTTCCTTCCATTGTTTTTTTTCGAGCTTCCTCACAATAAGGTCACAACGGCTTTTTTCGATTGGTTTCTTTGGGAAATTGTTATGAAACACCGAATTTAGATTCTGTAAGAATTTCGTACTATTTCTTTGTCTTTTAAATTTTGAATCTGCATGCAATACAGGTTGGATTCAAATGTTGTTCTGCCTTAATTTTTTCTCTCCGCCAGCTGTCCGATTAAGTGAGTTTTGTGGAAATCAATCATTATTTCCGTTTTCATTTGTTCGTTAACATATGAAAACATGGTGTTTTAAACAACTGTCAGTTTATGAAGTCCACAACGTTGCTACTTCTTTTGAATCTGTTTTTTTTCTACACTGTTGCCAAATGTTTACGTACTTCTTTCAACTTCGTCCCTGTTTTCATCAAAAGAGTCCATAAACGATAGTTTTGTCATTTGTCAATTTTGATGTTTGTGTCGTGTCTCATATAAATGATATTAAATTTTGAATGCATAACTGGTTGAATATTTGGAATAGATAAGGGGCTAAAATGATAATATCCGGTTGGTGAAGTGAAGTTCGAGGTATCAGTTCAGGTTTTGATTCTCCTGGTCTGACCTTTTTTGCCATCCTTTATACGATTCATGTAGTTACCACACTATTTTGCAAAACACCACTCAATGTTTTCATAACTTCATGTGTGAAAATGGGGTCCCTTATGTATAATTATAAAAGAGACATTGACAAAGTCAGCAACTGAAGGCACTAAGAGACATCAGAAGTTTGATATTAATTGTCGAAATCCGGATATGATGTACAAAAATTAGCACCTCATGTTGTGGATTACCATCTTTGCCGCAAGTTTACTGTTTTCTACTCGGTATTAAGTTATTATAGGGTATTAAGTTAATGTAGAGATCCATTTTGTAATCATAGGTTTGAACGGTGTTTTCAATTTAGACTTGTTTATATCTATTTCGTTTGGGCTTGTATTTTATATTTTCTCCGGTTTATATAATCCGTTCATCCTATTTTGACCCTTTAAAATTCAAAAGTCTATCTAAATTTAATTTAATTAAATGGCCTTCCAAATACTTTTCGATCCCTAATATCACTGAAGAGACATTTATTGTCGAAATCCGGATATGGTGTAAACAATTTAGCACCTCATGTTGTTGTTTACCATGTTTGACGCAAGTTTATTGTTTTTTACTTGGTATATAGAGATCCATTTTGTTACACCTTGTGATCGGTTTTTTGGTAATCGCCAATTGCAGTCAGTAGGGTCTAAGAACATAGTTGTTCGACCTGCTAGTAAAATGCGTTTTGTTAAAATATATTTTTCACTCTTTTGGTCGTTTGAAAAATGTTGTTTGTGCTGTATTTAGACCCTTCTACGACGAAATGTGTTACATGCACACGTATTAAAATTGCTGTTTTTATCCAACGCAATCATAGGTTTGAACGTTGTTATCAATTTAGACTTGTTTATATATATATATATATAAAACAATAAGCCTTCGGCAAAGATGATAAACCACAACATGAGGCGTGAATTTTTTATATCATATCCGGATTTGTTGTGGTTTATTTTCAAAGAATTCACTAGCAGCAAATTTCATTCCAATGTTATAAGTAAAACTACTGTTGATCTATAATTACAGTTCATATTTTTTTTGACGACGCATTTGAGAAGAAAGAAGACAAGAAAACAGCGAAAAAACAAAAACGTGAAAATAATGACAAAGGGACCAAAAGACCAATAAACACTAACCGGGTGGCTGAGGAATACATTTATACTAGAGAAGAATCACCCCTTTCTTCAAAAGGTTTACCAGACGTTAACGATTACGTGAAAACATTTTTAAGGTCAATAGAGGAGGCTCAAATGTAAGTTTAAGCTACATTTAATTACGCAGGAAAACAAAATAATGGCATATTATATGTCTCAATTAATACGATATTCAAGGGCTTACATTTCTTATCATGATTTCCCTGCTAATAGTTGCTGCTCATAAGACAGAAATCAAACCAAGATTTCCAAGTGTTTAAGTTGAAATCCTCCCTACGAATATTTACGAACGCCATCACGAGTTGGTTGACCGTTATGGAATATTTGTTTCTGCTTTCCCTACCGGGTTCTTGCTGCTCAGTCTTTGGGTTGCACTTTGTTAATACAACTGATTCACAAGCAACGCATCTTTTGGTGAGATATATAAAAATTTGTTAACTTTACTGGTTCCAAGTTATTATATCAGTGTTTCATCTCATAGTGATATAACTTAGAAGTGTTACCAGTATAGAAAACATGGCAGCGCCTCTCTTAGAAGTTTTGGTCATATAAATGTTAAAACCATTTGTTCTGGGATATAATAGTTCACTAAATCTCAAAGTAAAAGTAGTACAGATTTAGCCTGAATGGTTATGCCTTTGGGAAATTGCATTGTCTATATTCACATAATTGAAACCTTTAGTTTTCTATGTTGTGTTTTGCATACTGTTGTTAATCTTTTGGCCTTTTTTACGATGACATTGCAAATTTATACCTGACTGCTCAGTTTGAAAGTCCATACGATCTCTCTTTATCAAAGACTTGTAATTAATTTTTTTTAAATTGAACCAACAGGCTATCAATTAGACAATCAAGTTTAAGGCAAAGCATAACAAACAAATAATTCATGTGGAAAATAGCGGCCACCATTCACTTCGAATGATTAGATCTGACAGAATACCGATCGTGAAAATGATTTAATTGACAAGTTGTACCATTGGTGAAAATGAATGCGCAAGTTACTCCAGGTTAAATACTTAAGAGAACGAGGTCCATGATCCCCAAATACGTCATATCACCTTCGAATCATACCCTGGTTTCAGGGGAGTGAAGATTAAACATTTCTAGATCATTAAACAGTTAAGCTCGAACTGGTGCCAAAAAACCGGTCACTCATTGTAGCTATATAGACATGAGATGGTTTCAACAGAACTTGCTGCGGTAACGCTGGAAAGTAAAAATTTTATATGATCCGAAGAAAATACAGAAAAGGATCATAACCCTGTAATCTTGCCAGATCCTGGCATATGTTTTTGACTAATCATTTTATTACAATATAATTAAATTCAAGATAAATGCTGATCTTTAACGAAGAAAAATCAAAAGTTTAATGCATTCCTGGCGGACAAACTAATAACGCATATAGAAATTTCCATTTTTACTCTTCTGGTATCTTAATATCCTGGTAAAAATACAAGCCACTCAATAAAATTAACATTAATATATAATCCTCGAAAATTTGATTCAGCAAGCAAATCCATCGACTTTGTCCTCTCTTTTACGTCCAATAACCATATGGATGCAGCTTTTTCTGGTTGTCCTGAAAAATTAATAAAACAGCATAAATTGTTATTAATTAGCGGGAAACGAGATTTGGATCCGAATGATGCATTAATCAAATCTCTTTCCTTAAATCGATATTCCTTATAAATGAGATTTACCGTAATATTGTCATCATTTAATGTTTTGTTAGGAAATTGTATGATATTAAAAGAACTATTGATAAACCTAGAACTTTACATTACCACTTGACACAAAGCTTGTTATACATCTTAAAGACAAAACAAAGATTCGAGCAAGGAAAAGATGGAGCCAGGTATAATTATATTTAACTTTGGGGATCATAATCTAATACATTTGTATTTTCTTAACTAATAAAATTCAAAATGATAAAGAATTAATTCACATTTTAATGACCACACCCGAAATGTGACTTAAGGCATTAAGACAAATTGAACGATTGTGTACTTTATACAATAAAATATATATACAAATGGAAAAAAGTATTGCAACAACTATATTTTTTAAAACTTGAAAAATCAGCATCTTATTATGGATGGAATATGATAAAATATTTGTAAAATAATATTGAAACCTAGTTTATGATAACATTGGCATTTAAAAGAAAAAATAAAATGTTTTGAAAAAAAAAATGAATTATCTAACCACAATTTTAATAACAAAATAAAGTGTTTTTTTACAAAAAAATGCATTTTACAACTTTAACTGTAGTCGAACTTTACAATGTCTGACATTTAAAAATATATGAAGATGATTGTTCACATCATGGTTGATCGTTATACACCAAAGAATTAGTACTTTGTGCGCAGCCTCCATTCAAACGGATAACCGCCTTTTGACGTCTTCTGATTCCTGCATTAAATTGACGAATTTGTTAGGTAGCAGTAATTATTTCTGATGAAGGGCATTGTTTATTTTATGACGTGTTTGAACTGGGGTGTCCTTCCGCGCACTTTACGCCCAATAATAACCCATATAGGCTCGATATGGTCCAAATCCGGGCTACGATCGGGCCAAGAAAGATGAACAGAAATACATTGGAATAATGGATCTTCCTCCACGATGTTAATTTCCAATTTTGGCGAGCTCTGCACTACATTGGTTACGGACAACTGTGTGTCTGTTCGTAAGCAATGGTCCCCAAAATGGTCTGATCGCACGATAACCAGTAGCAATGAGTCGATCTCGAACAGTTCTTGTTACAGTGAGTTGACTATGGGTGTAACCGTTTACCTGTAGCTATTGTTCAACCAGATTGAAACATTGACAATTCAATAGGGACATTTAAATTGACCAGTTGGTTTGGTAATTTAAATTTACCTTGATGCTTCCTGTACAGTTGTTTATTCACCTAACCAAAACTTTTAGCATGCTTTTTTCCTGAAGTATTATTTTTATCCTGTTACTTCACCTGTTTAATTGTTACTGTTGTAGTATAACTATTTTTTTTATATGGCATCAAGGCTTCAATTTTTATCTTTGTTGAATAACCTAATATGCATTCAATCTTAATTAGTTTTTATGGTATGAATAATGCTAGAATATGACCACTTATATTTGATAACTAGACACAAACTTTTTTCATGTTCTTACATTAACTAAACACTGTGAATTTGATAACAAAAATCCTTTTCTCATGTTTTTGTATTAGAGAATCCTAAAACAGGTAAACAAATTAATATTGTTATAAGTCTTTTTGTTATTGAGACGGGTGTTTTCATTGAAATATGTAATCATTCAAATGCCAAAAAACACAACATCTAGACAGAAAAAAAGATATTTTTTTACTGTCATTCAAAATTTTAAAAGAAGGCAAGCCAGATCAAGACTATATGTTTTCATAAAAAAAAATTAATCGCATGTCATATAATTCACTACATTTCCTCCTGAATGTTTTCATAGCCAAATACCATGAGTGCTTAGATTTCTTGTATATTGTTGAAAAAAAAACTTTTTAATATCTGTTTGGCTTTTTAAAGGGAAATAACTCAAAATAATTGTTTTGACATGTTCCTTGTACAAATTATTAGTGTATATATATTCATATTGAAATATCAAAATCATATTTGAATGAACTATTTTATTTACTCTACATATTGTATATCTCATCCCATCCAGTATTCCATTTTCTTTATCTGAAATAATTCATAACATTTTTCTAATTTTATAAACATGATGAAAGTTTTCGAATATTTGTTCATGCTTTTGACTATATAACTAGATTTTCTCTCTATGTCAATATTCCGTTAAATTTCCCAATATATATATATATTCTTAAAAACAGGTACAGAATTTTGCAATATTTGATTATTTCCATTATCACATTTAAAATGAGTATCCTCACTTTACAAATATTTTGGATAAGTTTATTCATATATTTTCACTATATCACTTGATTTTATTATATCCACAGTGTTGAATTTTTATTTCATTTACATGTATATATTCCAATTAAATAATATTAGATACAGAACTTTACAATGATTATTTCCAATTTCACATTCATATTATCTCAACATAAGGAATATTGTGACGTCTGGCGTACTAAATTATAAACCTGGTACCTTTGATAACTATTGAAATATTTTACTTTTTCGTTTCACTTTATCACTACATTAGACTATATCCACTTTATGAATTTAACATTTTGTTTCGTTTCCATGATAATTCCCACGATATATATTCCATTTTAACAGGTGAATCACTCTTATAATATATCCCAAAATTTATAATGAATGTGTTGAAATTATTTCTCCTTCTTGCATTCAAATTTGATTTGTTATAACCTTTTAGATAACTTATTCCATTTTTTGCAAATTGAATTCCCTTCAGTAAACACAGTATTTTTTCCACAAAAATCCTCTTATATCATTTACAAAGAAAAACACAGCAAATATCATAATCCAAAATGAAAATCTTCAAGGGACATTATAAAGAAATGCACAACACATAATCCATCTGAAAATTGAGATTGAAATCACCTGGATAGCTCTTTCATGTGTCACTGACAAATAGACAATACTATGTATGAGGGTTACAAATTTAAAGAATCATTTATTATTTAAAAACAGTTTTAATTTTCTTACATATTAATATGCAGTTAACAAAATATTTTACTGATTCCGATTTTATGGTAAATTTTAGAAATATTATCAATACTAGGGATTTAAAACAATGAAAACCATAAATAGTTCTACCCTTTCAATTTTTTGATAGAATAATCCTAGGTAAAGAAAAATTTCAGGAAAAAAGCATGCTGAAATTTAGTTAGGTGAATAATTTTTTTTACAGGTAGCATCAAGGTAGATTTAAATCTTACAAAACCAACTGGTCGATTGAAATGTCCCTAATGTATTGTCAATGTTTAAATCTGGTTGAACAATAGCTACAGGTAAACGGTAACACCCATAGTCATCTCATTGTAAAAGGTTAATATATGCCCACCACTCTCTTTTTAGGATTTTATTGTATGCAATGGGTTTCCTTCTGATCAACCTTCATTATGCTTGATTTTCTCTAGCAGATGGTATAGGGGGTCTTCTTGATCTCGGAAGGTCTTTAACACCGTTTACTGCCTGATTTTTATTTTCAAAACGACTTATAGTGGGATGGTGATGACCAACAATACATGCGGTTGTCACAGCGACATCCCTGCTTCTCTCATGCTGAGTATCTGCCTTATTGCTGCAGTTAGGACTTGTGGAGGACCCATTACAAGGTGTCAATCACATAACTTTATAAACTTGGTTATTTAAAGTATTGAGAACAATGAAGATACAAACATTTGTTTTGCTGTTTAATAAAAATTATAATGTCTCAGTGATTTATACCAAATATCTTTTTCTTTTCAAATTTAAACACTGCTATTTATGCGTTGATATTACAAAGATAAACCTGTTCCCATATAATATCGAACCTCTTAAAATTTGTCAGCTTTTATTCTGTTCAAAATTGTATTTTTATTATGAGGATCGGTCTTGGAAATTATAACACGCGTACTCTCGATTTGCTTATATTTTTGAGACTCAGAACATGGCAATAATATATGATTTAAAAAAAAATGTGGGCACATGTAAATGTTTTTCAACAAATCTGATTTTCTAACAAGTCGGATTCACTAAATGTAATTAACAAGTAAGTGATACAAATTAACGTTTAAATAGCTTTTCTAGAGGAATACTCTGCAGATTTATATGTATCTCCATTCGGTCGACAGTATGATATTTAAACGCATATAATTTATAAAAAATATTTGTACTTTACCTTATTCAGACATACATGATATGTCAACCAAGTATGAAGGAAGCATATCTAATTCAGTATCATTTATAAACTCACGAAAAGACCTTGGCTTGGAAAAAAACCAATATGCATAGCCACATTACATTGATACATGTGTGTGATACAGAGTCGCTGACCATTTACACAGGATGAAATGTATCTGTAACGTAACGGTATCCAAATTGCACCTATTAAGAAAAAGTAGCAGCGGAAATCTTACAACATTTCTTAGAGACTAAACAATTTGTATTATTTATTTTATACTATGTACGTCTTTCAACATAGGTAAAACTATTTAGATATACACAAAACGTTCACAGTATTTATCAACAGATAAAGTGTTTACTGAAAAAGCAAAATGTACCGAAACGCAACCATGCGACGTCATCAAAACGTCATCTTTTTAAAATTAGCAAATTCAATATGTTTCAAGTATTCATTTCTTTAAAAATGAAGAGTAATTATGGACAAATATTCAATTGTTCAAAATATTTGAAAAAATTAAACAAAAGCTCTGTTATTCGACTTTTGACGATGCGAATTTAAGCATGGATGCAATTTGGGTATTCCTCCTTTCAGAATTAATGATGGTTCGGAGGTTAGTTCAGACCAATTTTTCTATGATTCCATATGAATTGAAAATCAAATTGGTGTACCTAAATAACAAAAAAGGACACGGCTACAAAATAAACACAAAATGGAAAATTTTGTCTTAATCATAAAAAAAAAAACGTAGTTGAAAAATAGGTGCAATTTGGGTACCGTCACGTTAGAGTTTTTGTGTATTGCATCGTGAAAGAATACAGGTTTGCCGAATGTTTACGTCGTTCTCTTCAAATTCAAAATTGTTGGATTTTATTCAAATTATTTCATTTGGCAATTTTCAATGTTGCATTTCGAAGAAAACACGCATACGTAGTCTCATAACATTAGTTTTATTGACACTCTGCTAGAAATAGGATAGAAATGCTCGACAGAGCCTCACTTTAAACCTTTGGAAAATACATCTTATGTTTTTAAACATTATATTGTTATTTTGATAGAAAATCGATATCATCTAATTTAAAAAAAGATAATACTATTTTTCATTTAAGCTACTTACCGCAAAAACTGAAGTAAATCGATTTATAATTTATCAATATTTCCTCCCGATTGTGTCTATTCAAAAATCACATTTCATTATGTTTTCAAGGCTCCTGGTTCATGGTTTTGAATAAAATGTGTTGAATAATATTTTTATAGAACATCGGAACTCCTTCGGTTGCAAAGAAATATAATGCCCGCGTCACACTGTCCCGATTTTTACGCCGATGGAAACATGGTTATGGATATTTTCAAAATCGGGAGCGATCGTATCCAGATCGGGCTATTCGTAGTGCCATCTTTCACCATCGAAGAACCATCGGCCACTTTTTCTAGCCTTCGGGGACAACTTCGGGAAGGGTTCTAAATTTTTTAACATGTTAAAAAATCCCCGAAGGTGCGGGCGATATTGAGGGTTCGTATTGAGTTCTTATCACCATCCTCACCATCGTAATGTCACCAGGAATGCATCTTTGAACATCGTATTGCCTTCGTGTTTCCATCGTTTCCATCGGGCAGTTTAGACATAACGATGTCTACACGAATGAATCACGAAGCTACCCGAAGGTCTTACTATGGCAACACGACTTCGTGAAGACCTCGTAATCCCGCCGTGTTGCAATCGAATAAAAGTACGAACGCGACAAGATAGAACTACGACGGCAATAAATCCAGCTAAATGTAAGTTAATTTCCGCGCTAAAATACATTTTTAAGTGCACAACGCGATATGCACTGGTCAGTCTAATACGACAGTTAAGAAAGACGTTCACAAAACATGGAGTTCATATCATATGATTCTATGAGAACAAGAACGGCGACAGCATTGTTTCTATTAATTCAAATGGAACAAGAAGAGCAGCTATTACAGGCTCAGGATCTACTTTAACAAGTAAAATATTATTTTTTGTCAATTTTTCATATCAAGTAACATAATGAAAATCATAAACGCGCCTCGTACACCAACACTGCAGGTACACGTATATAGGGAAACCAACTTTTTCTTCATTATTCTGATTTTTTATTTATCGTCTGAGTTGTTGTCACACGAATGTTTACTCCACAACCATTTTGTTTTCTATATGTGGATTGTCATATTTTGACGCATGTGTTGCTTTCCCCACATCCTTCCTTTTGTCTATATTATTATGATATTTTCCTGGAAAGAGGTCTTTAATAAAAGGGACCAACGAACCCATTACCTTACCTTTAAGATAGATCATTAAACATGGGCATAATTATGGATGATTATTCAGACTAGTGCACACATTTTACAGTTCAAAAAAAGCAATGCCGAGCGTGGCATATCCTCGTATGTAGCATATTGGGGACAAATATGGACACTATATTTGTATATGACACATCCAGAAAATGGTAAATTGAATATACATATTTGATACATAAACTATCAAGTTTTACCCTTAAGCCCACGGTCTTCCGTCTTATGATTAAACCAGAAATGAAATGTACAATATAATATATATTTAGGCATATTGATCAAACAATTCAAAACGCGCGATGCCTTCGCCATATAATTTGAATGCATCGTAAGCTGTATACGACATCGTATGGCCATCGCGCCATCATCGTTATCCATCGTGTAGACTTCGTTATCAATCGTGTAGGATTCGGCTGACATATGATGCTTAAATACCCGTCTTCGGTTAACCTTCGTATGTCCATATTTTGCCATCGTATATAATTTCGGCACCATCGTATAGACTTCGTTATTCATCGTACTTGCTTCGGTCACTTTTTGGTATTTTAACGAGATCGGGACCAATTTCGTACGAACTTACAATTTTCGCATTCGGGTGTCCATCGTATATAAAAATCGGGACAGTGTGACACGGGCATTAGAGAAAATAACAAACAGACGAGCTTATATAATAACATGCATAGAAACAATTCTGTTGTTAGAAACACAACACGCATGAACCAGTTTGGCAGTTTAAAAAATAAATCCAGCAAACATCACCTAATTTTTAATAGGAAAATCTACAACAATGTGTTTTCTGTATTCTGTAATACAATATTGCCATTTTATTTAAGGTCATGTACATGTATTACCTACTTGGTCATGTGTCGAAACTAAACCCAAATTTAGAAAACTACAAGGAAGAGGCAGATAACACATTCATATTAGCTTTAGATGGAGATGTTGATTTTAACCCACAGTCAGTCAAACACTTACTTAATAGAATGGAAAAAGATCCTAACGTTGGAGCTGCGTGTGGTAGAATTCATCCAATCGGATCAGGTAAAATAGTAAGGCAGAAATCCAGATTAAAGTTTGACTTGTGCTTCCAAAGAAAAATGACTGATGATATATTTACGTTTGCTTGAAACTCTTTTCTAATTTCTTCATACATTATTATGTTATTGTAGTCTTGTTTCGTGGCAAATGAATACACAAAGACAATATAAAGTTATGGATTCTTTATTTTATTCTATATTGTAATCCAAAATAAATACCCTGTAATAACAATACATTATATTAATGGATGTAATATAATTAAGTAACTATATAAAAGATTTAAAACATTATGTTAACAATTATGAAAACTGTTTACTTTTCCAAGCATTTCAATAATAAGAGAATACTATATTATTTCATTAAATAGGAAATAGTGATCTCCAATTCTATTGTCTCATGAATACATCTAAATACAAAATCTAATCATAATGCATATGTCGATGCATTTGTAATACATTATAATAGTAATGCAATGAACTGTTAAATACCAAATTTAAATAAGCATATTTAAAAATAACATATACATGAAAAGCAAGAACATACGTGCAAACAAAGCATAAAGCACTTTCTAAAGCAGACAATACAATAAGCAAAACGCACATAGATTCAACATAACATAACCTACCTCACAGGTATTTGTGAAGGATTGAATACAATAAAAGTACTATCACATCAGGTTGATGCCAACATGGTGGTAAATATATTTCTTTATTACCAAAGTCTATATAAACTATAGTTATACAATTATAATAACATCAATAATACATATAATACATACAATAACACAGACTATGTGACAGCAGAAGGTGTTGTAGTAATAAACAAACATAATTTAACATCTCAGATCTAAGCTTAAAATATCTAAATATAAATATACCTAAATTACACAATTCTTTTACATTATTAGTTCTCTTCAGTTTAATACATTTGTACATCGACGGGTTTTTCCAATACAATGGCTTGATATTATAGGGTTATTGCATGAATATTGGGGAATATTGTCCCGAGTAGAATTTTATATTGCACGAGCTTGCGAGTGCAATATATGTTCTACGAGGGACAACATTCATGCAAAAACCCTTTTATTGTATAGCAATATAATATTTGAAAGTAAAAATTGGTTTAAACTAAGATTTTGTCGTTGATGACGTCATGAATTTTGAGAATTTCATACAAAATGTACTTTGGTCAACGCTTTTACATTCCATTAAGGCTACAAAAAGAAGCATTCAATTATTACACATATAGTATTTTTTCAATTGAAATTTTTAAATCATCAAGTTATCTGTTTAAGAACAGGATTCAGAGTTGAGAATCTATGTTTCGAGGAAAAATTCACTCGGATCATTTAAAAAAGTTGTTTGAGATATGGTGAAGAGGCGTTGGTTCTACACGTATAATCAAACATTATTCATGACACAGTATAAATTGTTAAATGTTATCCTGTTAAGTTAAACTTTAGCTCTTTTGGTGTCGCCAATAAACAAGTAAATAGTTATCAAAGGTACCAGGATTATAATTTAGTACGCCAGACGCGCGTTTCGTCTACATAAGACTCATCAGTGTCGCTCATATCGAAATAGTTATAAACCAAACAAATACAAAGTTGAAGAGCATTGAGGATCCAAAATTCCAAAAAATTGTGCCAAATACGGCTAAGGTAATCTATGCCTGAAATAAGAAAATCCTTAGTTTTTCGAAAAATTCAAAGTTTTGTAAAAGCAGGAAATTTATAAAAATGACCACATAATTGATATTCATGTCAACACCGAAGTGCTGACTACTAGGCTGGTGATACCCTCGGGGACGAAACGTCCACCAGCAGAGGCATCGACCCAGTGGTGTAAATAGTTATCAAAGGTACCAGGATTATAATTTAGTACGCCAGACGCGCGTTTCGTCTACATAAAAACTGTTTCTGTTTTTTTAATGTCACATATAAAAAAAGATAATAAGTCAGTGATGACCAAAAAACTTCAGAATATATTATTCAAAAATGAAAGCGAAAAACGGACGGACGTCAAACGGAGTTTATCTAGGACACATCTTTTAAGAAGTAATTCAACATATGTATTTTGACGCTCTTCATAAAAAATAAAAACGAAAATTTTATTTCATGTTCTGCAGATGTGTCTTCAAGTCACCGTAGGGATACCGTTAGGTTACCCCACAATTTTGACATACATTTTCCCTCGATAGTATTTCATATATTTTTTACGAAATCATTATTATACAACAGAAAACGACCCTGGTGTTTTCCTAATATATTAGTTTAATACAATAGAATCAAAACTGAACAGCGTATGGTTACTTATAATCCAAAAATGTGAGCGATCTAGTGCCAACTACTATATACTCTGATGTGTTATCGAATTTCTTTAGAAACGCAATCAATATTTTTCAGGTGTTATGGTTTGGTACCAAAAATTTGAATATGCCATAAGTCATTGGTTACAAAAAGCAACAGAACACGTCACTGGTTGTGTACTTTGTAGTCCTGGATGTTTTAGTATGTTTAGAGCATCTGCTCTACTGGACAGAAATGTCCTGAAAACGTATACGACAGAAGCAACACAGGCAAGACATCATGTGCAATATGATCAAGGTAAATAGAAATAAAGAAAAAAAAATTAATGATAATCCTCGTTTTTTTAAAAAATCTATAACATTGCTGCATAAACAATACATATATGGAGCTTTCTAAATTTTGATACATGTATACCTCTTAACTAATAAGTGTTTCCCTTGTTTTCACATTTTCTGAATGGTATAATGGACTCTCATCCTAGAATAACTTGGAATATAAAGGATGAGAGTCATTCTAGTAAACTGGATTGGTAAATTGTGGCATCCTTTTGAGTCAAGATAAACACATTTATACAATATTTTCTGCAAGTCAAACTAGGAAATTGAGGAAAGAATCTTCCTTTTTTGGCAGAATCTAAATAGTTTTTATAGTTATGTCTCAAACTATTACTGATACTTTGTAGACAGCAAGTAAGGATCACAACTGTGTTCTGATTATAGTGCCTAACAAGATTTTGTGAGGTAGACCAAATTCACCTTAAAACTATTGTATTGACTCTTTTTGTCCAAAAATAGGTAGATCGGACATATTTTGACTTTATTTGATGACTTCTTTAATTTGAGATTGATTGTAACTAGTATGTTCCTTTGTGACTGAAAATTTTTTGTAAAATAAATAATAATTTTACCTGGCGTAGCAGTGCGTAAAATTTATTTAGGCATTTCTCTTAAAAAAATTACTTGTTGATTGGAATTAAAAATGTCTTATTTGTAAACTTTGTCTGTTTTCTTCGCAATTGGCTATCGAAAAACAATCTTTCTACTGTGTATTTGGAAATTTTTTTGAATTTAGAGAATTGGCAATTTTTACCTTTCATACCTATACTTTCATTGATTAAACATAACATGGACTCATCCAGTGTCCAGTTTGAAGGTCATTTCAGTTAGTGTCACATTCATGAACGTTCTGATTTAATCAATAGTCGAGAATGGAAAGCATAAACAGTTTGAAGGTAAACTAATAATAACTTAATCCAATCAAATTACTTTATATTTAATAACAATGACCGGTCCACATTATAATAAGTAATAGGGATAAACTGGGAGAAAATGTTAGATATTAAAAGTTTAGTTTATTGCAATAAGGAACAAAATTTTGTCAACCAAACGTTTTGCCATCATTTCATAAACATGTCGCATTGTATTGATACAGTTTTTGGATCTTTCATATATGTATGTAAGGCAATACAAAGTTTGGGCTTCAAAAGTCCACATATTTATTGACTTTTTACAGAAAATTCGTCCTTTTAAACATAAACTGTTTACAAACAATACGTGACTACAAAGTTGAATCGTTTCTCAAAACACTGATTTTTTTATAATTTCGATTGGTATAGTAGTATTGCCATAAAGTGCGTTGAAATGAACAGTGGTATAGCAAACATCGAATTCCTTCACAAAATCTTGTAAGGCACTATAGTGAGAACAATAACTTGCAACTATTTTTTCAGATAGAGTAATTGTTTACCTTTTCTAAGGCTTTGTTTTGTTATATTCATGATTAATGTTTCGGCAATGACAATGCCTAGATATATGACTGAAAAACTATGAGGTCTTATTTCACTATACGAGGATATCTTTTGTAAAGATATTGCAATAAATGTACATGGGTGTATCATTTTACAAATGAGTGCCAAATAATTTCATTCATAATATGATATCTACATTGATGAATTTCAAAGCAAGGATAAAAACATCCAACGGAAGTTATTTCTATTTCCTTCCACACTATGCAAACATTTATGGAAGTTTTTTACGACCATCACTGACTATACAAAACAATATCAAAATTATTAAAAAGTGAAATGTTCGCTCCACCATGGTCCACAATTGACTAGACCATTGATACATGATAAGCACATGTGTGTTACACACCACAGTACACGTTTTTTTTTTAAAGACGCGGTTGAAAAAATAGTACAACCGGTAAAAAACGTTGTATTAACGAACTGGGATAATAAGTTCTCAAGACAAGTAATGTTTATAATTTTTTTTTACTGGAACAAAGTTCTCAGTTTTACAAAGTCTTAAAATTATGGATGTTGTCACAGATTGTAACGAGTTAGACACTTCGCTGCTCGGAAAATAATATAATTGACACAAAAATGGGAGTGTTTAACGACCTGGACTGGCTATACGGTCGGTTGATTGGCACAGTTGAAAGCCGCAGTATTTATAGCTGGGTATAGCTACGTCATATCCATATACCTCTTTTGAATGAGATGCCTCGTTGTACATCGGGGTAACATCCTCGAAGAGCCGAGGATCGTAATTAGTAGAATTTGATTTACCATAAGAATACTGAAAAAGATGTGCAATCAAATTTTCTATCGTCCTTTTTAATTTTGTTGAAGAACTAAATTTAACAAGTTTTATCTTTCTTTTTGTAACTTCCTATTGACAATATTTTAAGGTAATATGATACCGAATAGCATATCTCCCGATTTCTAAAAGTTTTGGCATACATATACTTTGAATCGAGTTACATCGGAATATGTAATAAAAATGGGGGTCACCATTTTTGTTTTTTTGTAATTTTCATAGGAAAACGTCAATTTCGGCGACAAATTTACTTAGGTATATAGGGGAAATGCCTTTTTTCACCTTACCTTTTTAGATTTTCGAATGGATGGTTATTTTCTTATAAACGGAGGAAAACAAAAACTTACATAATATCCAGGATTGCATAGTGAATCCATACACGTATAGAAACTCATATGACACCATCCTTGTTTTGGAAATAAGTGGCTTCAAAATTGATCGATAGGCCTAGAATTGGACCAAAACCGTGTGACGTTATGGTGTACAGAATATAACGTTATCCTTCTCAGAGAAATGGAGAAAAAAATATGTGTCGGGATCTGAATGAGTATATTTTATTTCCATTTCCCCTGCCGACTGTCGTAAGTTTCCTAGTAATGCAATATAAAATTCTACTGAATCAGATATCATTTTATTTCGTCCTTCACATGGAATTTCACTCATATGAATTAATATTAATCTCGTCTGATTTTCACATCAAACGAGTATATACTTAAAACTTGCGTGAGGAGGTTCCATGTGAATATTATAACAGTTCATGCATAAATCATAAATGAATTTTGTACACGTTAAATTCACGTAAATATTAAAATAAAATTATTTAAATAATATCTTTGTTCTAAAATTTGATTAAAACCATAAAAAATACCTTCCGATTTTTGTTTAGTTGACGTGAAAATTAAATGAAACATTTCACGTGAGATTCATCCGAATTACTTATTTTTAACTCGCATCATATTAGACAATGGTGTTATCATCACAGCATCCTGTGATGCCGAAACATAGTATTTTAAAACTAGAGGCTCCAAAGAGCCTGTGTCGCTCACCTTGGTCTATGTGAATATTAAACAAAGGACGCATTTGAATTCATGACAAAATTGTGTTTTGGTGATGGTGATGTGTTTGTATATCTCACTTTTCTGAACATTATTGCTGCTTACAATCATTCTATCTATATTGAACTTGGCCTAAGAGCTTCAGTGGAAAATGTTAGTTAAAATTTACAAATTTTATGAAAATTGTTAAAAATTGACTATAAAGGGCAATAACTCCTTATAGGGTCAATTGACCATTTAGGTCATGTTGACTTATTTTTAGGTGTTACTTTGCTGTACATTGTTTCCCTTTACAGTTTATCTCTATCTATAATAATATTCAAGATAATAACAAAAAACGGCAAAATTTCCTTAAAATGACTAATTCAGG
Organism: Mytilus trossulus; assembly: GCF_036588685.1. Classification (NCBI taxonomy): domain Eukaryota; kingdom Metazoa; phylum Mollusca; class Bivalvia; order Mytilida; family Mytilidae; genus Mytilus; species Mytilus trossulus. Next base: position 3,280,134 of record NC_086374.1, read on the forward strand.
GGCAGCAACCTAACAGCAGTTTGTCCAATCCATCTGAAAATTTCAGGGCAAATAGATCTTGACCTGATTAACAATTTTACTCCCTGTTAGATTTGCTCTAAATGCTTTGGTTTTTGAGTTATAAGCAAAAAACTGCATTTTACCCCTATGTTCTATTTTTAGCCATGGCGGCCATCTTTGTTGGATGGCGGGGTCATCGGACACAATTTTTAAACTAGATACCCCAATGATGATTATGGCCAAGTTTGGATTAATTTGGCCCAGCAGTTTCAGAGAAGAAGATTTTTGTAAAAGATTACCAAGATTTACGAAAAATGGTTAAAAATTGACTATAAAGGACAATAACTCCTAAAGTGGTCAACTGACCATTTTGGTTATGTTGACTTATTTGTAGATTTTACTTTGCTGAACATTATTGCTGTTTACAGTTTATCTCTATCTATAATAATATTCAAGATAATAACAAAAAACAGCAAAATTTCCAAAAAATTACCAATTCAGGGGCAGCAACCCAACAACAGGTGGTCCGATTCATCTGAAAATTTCAGGGCAGTTAGATCTTGACCTGATGAACATTTTTACCCCACGTCAGATTTGCTCTAAATGCTTTGGTTTTTGAGTTATAAGCCAAAAACTGCATTTTACCCCTATGTTCTATTTTTAGCCATGGCGGCCATCTTGGTTGGTTGGCGGGGTCACCGGACACAATTTTTAAACTAGATACCCCAATGATGATTATGGCCAAGTTTGGATTAATTTGGCCCAGCAGTTTCAGAGGAGAAGATTTTTGTAAAAGTTAACGACGACGGACGCAGGACGACGGACGACGACGGACGACGACGGACGACGACGGACGACGACGGACGCCGGACGCCAAGTGATGAGAAAAGCTCACTTGGCCCTTCGGGCCAGGTGAGCTAAAAATGATTAATTTAACAGTTTTTTAATTGGTTTTGTTCAGTTTGATGGTTGTTTAACGTTCAGTGGCAAAAAGTAAATGAATGTTCGGGACGATACAATACAATTTTGAAAACAGTTATATATAAAATATATAAAAGAAACATTTGATGCACCAGTCAAAAAAGGTTAAACATTCTGTTATTTGTGAAAATTATGAGGAAAATAATGATCCTGATAAAATACACATCCCAAAAAAATAAAATAGCAAAACTCCAAGAAAAAATCAAAACGAAAAAATCCCCTTATCAGATGACGAAATCAAAAGCTGAAAATTTTTTCAAAAGAATGATAAACAGCTGTCATATTCTTGACTTGGTACATACAATACATGTAGTATGGTGTACTCTGCGTGGTTTAAATGTGTTACTTGTTTGCTCAGCAAGTCGGACAAACCTTGCAAACTGTTAACCCGAATAATTCAGTCGTTATATTCCTCCTACTACATTAAGTAAGTAGGAGAGATCGACTACGAGGAGGGACTGAATTATTCGGGTTATCAAGCTGTATTCAAAATTTCACAAATTTCAACATTCTGTCATTTGTGAAGAATTTCACATTGCGATAAGACGTGTCACGGTACTTGTGTATCCCAAATTCATGTATTTGGTTTTGATGTTATATATATGTTATATTTGTTATTCTCGTGGGATTTTGTCTATGTGTGTTACATTTCAGTGTTATGTCGTTGTTTTCCTCTTATATTTAATTCGTTTCCCTCGGTTTGAGTTTGTGACCCCGATTTTGTTTTTTGTCCATGGATTTATGATTTTTGAACTGCGTTATACTACTGTTGCCTTTATTTATATACATAACAAATGTTGAGATCATATATGCATTCTTTATATAAATAAAACAACTGCAAAATTTAAAAGTTCTAGCTTGAAATTCAACCTGTATCAGATGTAAGCCGGAGTCTGTACTCCCTGTGCCATTGTATTTTATCAAAATGCATAATCCAGCAAGCTGTCATGAAATAATAATCTTATTTAATTAATTACACAGACAAAAAACTGTCTGTCAAAATGGTTCAACATTATGATCAGTATCTGAGAAAATCCAGTTTTAAAAGTACATGGTTTTTACAAAACAACAAAAGGCAGATGCTTTTCGACATTTCAATGACATAAAAAATGTAAAAAAACATGATGTTTTCACAAATTTGAATAAAATAAAATATTTTTATCCGAATGAGGGCATTCCATTTGAATGAATCAAATGGTTCTCATAGTTATTTTGTATAAACATAATCTGAAATTTGGTAAAAAAAAAGAAATATTTACACAAAATTAATTTTTCTGATCGTGAAAGATCACGTACCGCTTTTTGAAGATCTTGAACAAGGATCATGAAAGATCTGATGCTACGAATACGTTTAAATTTTCTTCAATTATATGATAATCAATATTTGTTATTGGTATTGAGAAAAACTTGATTGGCTAATAGTTATCAAAGGTACCAGGATTATAATTTAGTACGTCAGACGCGCGTTTCGTCTACATAAGACTCATCAGTGACGCTCAATTCAAAATATTTATAAAGCCAAACAAGTACAAAATTGAAGAGCATTGAGGATCCAAAATTCCAAAAAGTTTTGCCAAATACGGCTAAGGTAATCTATACCTGGGATAAGAAAATCCTTAGTCTTTCGAAAATATTAAGTTTTGTTAAAAGGAAATTTATAAAAATGACCACAATATTGATATTCATGTATGTCAACACAGAAGTGTTGACTACTGGACTGGTGATACCCTCGGGGACGAAACGTCCACCAGCAGTGGCATCGACCCAGGGGTGTAAATAGTTAACAGAGGTACCAAGGTTATAATTTATTATGCCAGAGGCGCGTTTCGTCTACATAAGACTCATCAGTGACGCTCAAATCAAAACATTTATTACGCCAAACAAGTACAAAGTTGAAGAGAATTGAGGATCCAAAATTCCAAAAAGTTGTACCAAATACGGCTAAGGTAATCTATACCTGGGATAACAAAATCCTTAGTTTTTCGAAATTCAAAGTTTTGTAACACAGGAAATTTATAAAAATGACCACAATATTGATATTCATGTCAACACATTGATTGATTGTTGGTTGCTGTTCGCCGCATTAGCACAAAAAGGCCAACAGTGGCATCAAGATCCTCCATAAATTTAAGCATTTCAAAATTATATAATTTTCAGAAAATGAAAGTAACAATTTCAAACCATGTTTAAAAAGATAATGGATTTATACGATCGTATAAAAAACATTTTAACGACTCTGTTCTAAGCCAACAAGATAAGAATAATGTCTCGTTCAAAAATTTGCAAATCGCGTTTACACACTCTGCTGTTTAAATTCGAATTGAATCGAATTGGCTAATTCGAGTTAACCAATTCGCATTTGAAATACGTTTTTGTTAATACGAATTAAAATTTAACGTCGTTAGGACAATAAAGCGAATTTGACGCGCATTGCAATTCGAATTAGAATTTAAACTAATTCGAATTAGTTAATGCGAATCGAATTCGAATTACGTGTTAACTCAGCATGAATTTATTACAAGCTAAAGATATGTATCTTTGAATCTCAGTTTTTGCGACTAAAGACATGCCCCATTTATTTGCAAACAAACTTACGTACTCGATAATTTTATATTGAAAGATCAAAAGAAAGTGGCAAAAATTACTCCTACGATATTCATGTGCTTGTATTTCCTACCGTGATTTTCTTGATAGAGGGTGCTGCTCACAATGAAGCTATTAAACCAAGCGTTCCAAATGGTGAAGTTAAAATCATCCCTTTGTAAATTTTACGGACGCCATCACAAGTTGGTTGACCGTTATGGAATAACCGTTTCACACATGATATCGGATATGTTCCTTACGTCGATACTACAATCCCTTCCCTTTCATGAATGTGACCTACCGAATTAGACTATTTACCGGATTTGTTATATTTTTTACTTAAACAACACGACGGGTGCCACATGTGGAGCAGGATCTGCTTATCCTTCCGGAGCACCCGAGATCAACCCTGATTTTTGGTGGGGTTCGTGTTGCTTATTCTTTAGTTTTCTATGTTGTGCCATGTGTTCTATTGTTTGTCGGTTTGTCTTTTTCATTTTTGGCAAGGCGTTGTCAGTTTATTTTCGAGTTATAAGTTTGACTGTCCCTGTGGTATCTTTCGTCCCTCTTTTATTGATGTGAAAAAAAACCAAATATATAAATGGCAAAGGCTGTACTTGCAGATGCACTTAAAGCAAAGCACACAATTGTATCCTAAATGCCATTTTATAGTTTAATGAATCTAACGAATATATCATGGACATTTGCAATTAAGTTGATTTGTCTGCATCACCATCGTTTTTCGTTTTCAAAGACCACAATTCGTTGAAATACATTTTAAGGGAAGACGAAGAGACCCCTACACAATTTATAGAACCAAGAAATGGGAAGAAATCAGAGGCTCGTTTAAACAAACCACACCGAGCACTTGGCCTTGATGGATACAAAAAACAATAAGCCTTTTTCAGAAAGTAATAGGTCTGTAAAGACAACCCAAACCAAATGATTTGGTTAACTATTTGGCCAAACCTAACTTTTACGTTGTCAACTTCTAAGGTACTGTTAGGATCGGAACACCTTTATTTGGTGTACTGGATGTTAGTAGATATCTGTATGGCATGTTTTATCTCACCTTGACCTCTTTTTATGAACCATTGACAATCGTAAGCGTATTTGACACTTCTAGTAAAAAGTATTACAGACGTTCAACAAATATACTTTCATAAGTAAAGCAGACGAGACATTTCAGCATTTTCGCTCTTGTATTCTTTAGTCAGTAGTTATCTCATTGGAAATCAATCCACATATGTTACGTTGCATGTAAAGATACACAGAACTTAAGGTAGTACTATTACACAAAATGTTGGTTATCGTTCAATCTCAAATTGATCATGAAAGCTGTTTTTGCTATAAATTGATGGTTGGTGGTTAACATTTTAGTTTAAACGTTGCATACCCATATTATTGAGTAAATAGTGGCGGTCTGCCTGAATTGTACGAGACCGATTCTCAGAGCTGACACATTTTAAGTGGATTTTTTTTCAACTTTCGATATAAAGTGTTGAATTAAAAAAAAATGATATCTTTAGTAATCATTCTTATTATAATAGTTACAGGCTTTAACCAGTTGAAGGAATATCAAAAGGTTAAAGAAATATTGATTTTGGAGTATAAAGTCTGGTCAACCATTATCTTTCACGATCAAAAGAATGCGTTGCCTGATCTTTCACGATCAAGTTTGATGAAAATTTAACAAAATTCAAGGTTTCATCAACAAAATAATGCTTTAAAGGGAAGAGCATACTTTTATTTCACTGTACTATCAGAAACACCAAAGATTAAATTTCCATTCTAATATGACGTCCTAATTACGCTTTGTAAACAAAGCCGTGTTCTAATGAGCATAAAAAATATGTTTGACACATGCGCACGAACTTAATGTGTATATAAACGTTATTTCCATCGTTATCCTTTAAAATGTATACATTTAAGCAGCTAGCATAAACTTTTATTATATATTTTTATAAAACAACATGTATATTTACCCTGATCGTGGTTTTTAAACTTATCAAATATGAATTGTAATGCACAGACTTCTCGGGGAGGAAACGGGAAAAGCCAAACGTTTTTACGGTATTTTCTTACGCTTCGACCTATAAAAATACTGCATTTGTCCTATTAGAATCGAAATAATTCCTTCATGTCATGCTCTATGCTCATTTTATTTGACCACATTTTACACCTCTCTAACGCTCAGTGTAAAATATCGACAAATATAATGCCTACCCATGTTAAAATGAGCATAGAGCATGACATGAAGGAATTATTTCTTAAATATACAATGATATATTGAAATATGAGCATTAAAGGTAATACAAGTAGCGTATTTTCAAAATTAATTCAATAGACATGCATTGCGCCTTTTGTGTTTTGCCATAGAGTATTGCATATATTTTTTTTGAAAATGAGTTTTCACAGATTTTGAACACGAATTTACATTAAATGTCATTCACGATCCGATATCAGAGCTTTCATTAATAGGTATCCCATAAGAACGCGGTGTGTCAATGTAAGATCACCCAATGGCCGGAGGATAACTATTTAAATTTTACATCCCAGCTGTTTTAGATTAGACGAAAAACCATTTACAATTCAAGAAATCTAGTTTAGAACGCCACACAATCATCATAATATACTTTATACATTACTAAATGATGTATACCCTTTATGACACTTCCAATCATCCAAGTATGAAAGAAATTTTGAGTAACAGAAAGCATGATTCTGATTTTGAATTGAAAAAAAAGTATCTAACGTTAATGTCGAATTTTTTTTGAATAAAATAAACAACAACAACAACAACAACAAACAAACAAACAAACAAACAACAAACAACAACAACACCAATTTTTATTTGTCAATCAAGACGCTCCGAGGAGCAGTACAATTACAGTTTAAATTAGAGTGCACAAATAATTGTGTTGATTTTTTTCATTGAAATTACAATACATGACAATAAAACTAAAACTATATTATATAAGAGAAGGGAGACAACAAACACAGTATATATTCTCAAAGATAATGAGTGAGTTAACACAATCAGTACCGTTTTATAAATAGAAGAAGCATCAGGAGCCAGCAAAAAAAGTAAAAAATTGTAGATCTTATATTGCACCACAGCTGACAACTCTTGTAAATTTGTCAATTGGAAATAACTGTTTCCCTGATAAACTTAAAGAAGCTCAAGTGACCCCCTTCATATAAAGAGTAACCCATTATTAAAAACAAATTATAGACCAGTTAGTGTCTTATCCATATTTTCTAAAATCTTTGAAAAAATATATGAAATTCAATTAACTGATTATTTTGATTATTTTGATAAAATATTTAATTCATTTTTGTGTGCATTTAGACGTGGACATGAATGTCAGTCTTTCTATACTCCGGATTTCGATTTATTAATTTCAACTTCGGAATATGATTCAAAAATACTTATTGAGTAATTCGGGGTGAATAAACTTCAAGCAAATCCTGACAAATTTCAAGTTTTGGCTGATGACAAAAAGACCTTTGAAAATAACTCATCTATACATATTCAAAATTCGAACCTTACATGTGAAAAAAAACCCAGTAAAATTATTAGGCATTGAAATAGACTACCAGGTAAATTTTGATGTTCATATCAGCTCAATCTGTAGGATGGCACCGCAGCAATTAAATGTTTTAAAACGTTTAGGCTCAGTTTAGGCTCAGTTTTTGGATAGACTTAGTAAACTTACTATCTTTCATACTTTTATTTTTAGTAATTTTAATTTTTGCTCTTTGGCATGGAATTTTTGCACTGAGAAAAATTCCAAAAAACTAGAAAAGGTGCAGGAAAGAGCACTCCGTTTTGTATATGAGGATTTTACCAGCTCCTACGAGGACCTCTTACTTAAAGCTAAGGTGCCCTACTTGCGGGTCAGACGGATAAGAACAATGACTCTAGAAACTTTTAAATTTATAAACAACATGCTTAAAAAAATTGGTGAATGTCAAAAAACATAAATATTCTTTCAGGTATGAAAATATTCTTGAAATTCCACAGGTAAAGTCAACCCGTTTCGCCAAAAAAATCATTTTAATTTGCTGCTGCTACTTTATGGAACAACCTTCGAAACAAATTCATGAATCAAAACAGTTTTTCACATTTTAAAAGTCTTGTTTAGTCCTAGAACGATTAGGAATGTCGCTGTTCTGCAACAGATAATTCTTGAGCTGTTTATCATTTATGCTGTTTTTGGTTGCTCTGGTCTAACATGTTTTACTGCATTCGAAAATGCGTTGCTTATTTTTATTGCATGCTATTATGTGAGATTTCAACATAGTATCACAGGTTGTTTTAATTGTCAAAATGCACTGTTTGTGTGTTATTTATATGTTTTTATATTCGTTTGAAAGCTCCTTATAGCTTGTGTTGATAATTTGTACTTATGCCGAATCAAAATAAAGTTTTCTTATCTTATCTTCTCTAATCTTATAACACGATGAGTAGATATCAAACAATGTCAACTCGCCCCACTTGCCAATCGACCCACGCTATATCGCCACTTTATAAAAGAATTGTCCCACTCTTGTTTACCAACTCGCCCCACTTTTGAAAAAGTGTTAAATCAAATTGAACAATCAGTCTGACAACTCACTTATTAACGAAAAAGGTTTAAACCCTACGGAATAAAGGTCTGCCAACTCGTCCTACTTATAAAAGTATCTTGCTTCCTTTAAGTATTTTAGATTACTGTTAGTTCGTATCCAGTCGTACTGGTGTAGTGGTGTGTGTCTAGGCTTGATATGCTAAAGGTCGAATCCCAGCATATACACTGGATTTTTTCTACGTGAATTTTGATGAAAAATCTTTTCCGTATAATCAATTTTAAGTTTTATAGTGGATTTGTCATTCCCGCCAAAATGTAACAGAACAAGGAAAGCATGCATAACAAAGAATCTCAAACTGGGGTGATCTGGAAGGGGTGATCCGGCTCAGATCATCCCTGTTAAAACAAAGGAGCTGGGATTTAACGATCGTCACGCAATAATTGACCACCGTTATATATTCTAACAACGATCAATACTCTCGTTAAACCGAATGAAGCCCGTGTTAATCATACTCCAATTCGCAGAGGTGATTGGTATTTGTGAATGAAATAGTACATTCGCCTTGTCCGTCTGTATAATTTTTTTCTAGCATTTAACTTTGCTTCGGTTTGATTGAAGGATTTGATTATAGGTCTGAGACTTAATAAAGATAAAGTGTACCGTTTAACTGATTTTCAGATCTACAGAAAGTAACTTTCGGATTCTTTACAATAATTATATTTTTTATACTGAACACCAAAATATAACTCAGCTTATATATCATTGAAGGATTTAGTATACGGTCTTGAATTTAATAATACAACAACCAATGTTTGTACGACGAACTTTTGAATGTTTCGCCAATGTATAGATAACATGTGCTTTTTATGACATTGCTTGCATCTCCCTTTTCCTAAACCTTTCGTTTATCACAATAATTTTATTTTTGAAATCATCAGTATTCTTATTTTGATAAAGGTGAAGATCGTTGGTTATGTACACTTTTGTTGAAACAAGGCTATAGAGTGGACTATAGTGCAGAAGCAGATGCTTTTACTTATGCGCCCGAAAATTTTGATGATTTTTGGAAACAACGACGGCGTTGGACACCTTCAACAATGGCAAATGTTTTGGAAATTTTGACAGATAGCAATGAATTGAGAAAGAAAAACCCTAATATCTCCCGACTTTACATTGTGTATCAAGTATGTTTGTTCGTATCATCGATTCTTACGCCAGGAACAATTTTTCTTTTGATTGTTGGAGCCCTTCTTATTGGGTTTACCAGTATAACGCCGATTTTAGCACTTCTGCTGAATTTAATACCAGTCAGTTTGTTTTTGCTAATATGCATATTTGGCAAAGAAAGTCAACAGGTATATATAAGTTTACATATACAACATGTCTAAACATCAACCCAACAATGTTAGATCTGTAAATTTGCTTTTGTTAAGTTTACATAAGTATATATATACATATAAGTTTTTACATGTATGAAACATTAAAGTTCAGGTCGTTTCAATTTAAGGTTTTTGAAAAAATAATTGTATTTGTTTAATTTTATTTCACTTTCGTTATTAGTATTTTAATGTACAATGTTTTAGTTCTTGCATTTAAAGATATTTCTCATATCACACATGATACGAAAAAATGCATTTATTTTATTGACTTATGCAGTATCATGAAACGATATTGGGACATTTTCATGAGGTTTTTGTTAGGTCAATAAGGACTATCAAAGATGAAGACAATGTACATTTCTTTAAATTCCTCCATGTGTTTTATTCAATGATATACAAGACTTTCACATTTTTCTTCTGCAAACCATATCTTTTTTCGAATCTTATAACATTCTGAAGCGAGATAAGAAAAACAAAGAAAAGAAAAGAGATTAATGAGTCGTGTAATTCTCTATTTAACACAAAAAGAATGTATACTATTAGCGAAATAAGATATCGCTTATGTCTAAGATATACTACCAAGAAACCTTCGATGTTCGATGACCAAGACGAACCTAACCAGAAACCAGACACACAGTTCTTTCTAGACAAGTAGCACCCAGTGTGTTGCTCGGTACAACTAAAAATTTCGAAGATAAGTCACATATGGTTATGACATAATGCATGCCGATTTCTCAGCTATTGTTATTTTCTTCTTAATTAGCTCCAGTTTGGATCTATCTTGTCAGCTATTTACACAGTTATCATGCTAATTGTCTTAATGGGTTTGTTAAAAATAGCTGTGGAGGAAAAGTTCTGTTCAACAACCACAATTATACTGTGTTTTGTGGCAAGTGTATTTGTTATAGCAGCAGCATGTCATCCAAAGGTAAATTGCAATATTTCTGATTAATTTGTTTACTACGTATATAGAAAGTACACCACTAATTCATTGCACCATTGGTTTGTATGTTATTTTTTTCCTTTTCAAGCAGACACAGCTGTTTTGTTTAAATAAGTTCAAATAATGTGACAATCATTGCATGTCAAAACAACGGTGTATGGTGTCATACACTACAAAAATCAGCATACCTATAATGGCATGTAAGAAAGAACTGGTTCCCGGAACTTAGGATGTAACAACACAGGTACTTTAGATCTGACAAACAGGCAAATGTACCCTCTTTTTAAAACTTGGTGGAGTTTTTTCGTATTAGAAATTATAAGACAAGAGTGTTCTACAATGATCATCTAAATATTCTTCTTATTTTGAAAGTTACACTCATGTGTAGGAACTATTTAGTGTTTAATATGTACTTCTTGCTGGTACGTGCTTTCTGGTCGGGCCCGAATTAGTGGTGTTAAACCTATATAAAAATTTAATTTTATCATGGTTATCTACCTTTCCTCCGAACGGATCAGTGTTGTATTCAGAAACATCTATACTGAACCAACAGTTCAGTTCAGTTCAGTTTCTTGTATATTCCTCCATTAAATGTGGAGCACTACCCAAAGGGTATAGTTTGAGCAACTATTTACACCTTAAAACATAGGGAAACAATTAATTATATTATATACAGATGACTGAATTTGGTTACAATGATCACTAAATAATAGATATCATAATTAATTCATAGGATTGTCATCATAAAGTTTTTTGAAAACATATAATAATTTATATGTGCTAGGGTGTAGGAAAATGTTAAAAAACAACAACTGAATATACATGTATTTACAAGAATTAAAATGGTCAAAAATTTAAAATCACTTATAATCATTAGCTGAGATTGCTATAATTATATCAGGAATAATAATGAAAATTTTTCTTGTAAGACTTATGTAGAGTGGTTGGGGTTTGGACAAAATTTAAGCTATAATATGTACAAAAATTTTCTTTACAGTTTAATTTCTATATGGAGATCTTGTCATTACTCCTTTTTAGTTATAACTGATATCTTACAATTTTAAAGGGAAGATTTATTTAAAAAAACCTTATAAGTCGTAAAATAGTTGGATGGTATACTATTAGTAAGGAACAATTTTAAAAAAGTTTACTTATACTGTACTTGTGATCAGGTTTTTTATCCTTTTTGTGCGCAGCAAGTGCATCTCATAACACATATTTCTAGCCAGAGTTTCAATGTTTTCATACACAGTTGGGTAACAGTTTATGTCCTTGCTAGTACAGTCTATTATGAGCTGCAGTAAATTCCCTTGTTGTATGATCTTCTTGTATGTTGACGTATCAATTTCATCCATTGTCTGTTCGATTTTTGAGCAGTATTTAGATCTTATTTGCTCTTGTTCTTTGCAGTGTAGAATAAAATGTTCTAGATCTTCATTTTCCTGTTCGCAAATTGTACACATAGGGTTAACTTTTGGATCGAACTTAGCTCTTTTGGCTTGGAATATGTACGTTTGAGTACTTATTCTTGCTTTTATTTCTCCTGCCTTTACATCTTTACTATTGTTCTTTACACTTTTCCATATATTGTGTGCTTCATTTAATGGATTGTTCTGTATCTCTATGTATTTAAGTGATGTTTTTTCCTTTTTTTCATTATGACATTCATTTTTCCAGTATTCATTGATCTTTATTCCTACTAGTCTTTTCCATTCCATTTTATTCATTGGACTTTCAATGTAGTAGCTACTGGATTTCAAATTGTATTTTGATAGAGTTTTTTCTACTCTGTTGATAAAGTCTTTTCCTCTTTGGTCTGAGAATACTATTTGTCGGCACAGAATTTCGCATTCTATGGTTCCTGGATTTCGAACAATATTCATGAAGAAGGTAAGTACATTTTTGTCTAATGTGATGGCAATAGGTTCTGCTCCTACCAGGGTATATACAGCCATATTTGCTCTATTATTTGGAAGCCCTTGAATTTGTCGGAGGATTTTTCTCTCTGCCAGTTCTAGCATATCCTTTTCTTTTGCAAGTAGGTTCATCACCTCAAGTCCGTATATGCTTCTTGGTACTGCATATGTTCTCCATAAGATAAGATAAGATAATTTTTTATTAACCAATCATGGTGCCCAAAATTTGAGCTATACAATCAAATAGATATAGGAAGATGTGGTGTGAGTGCCAATGAGACAACTCTCCATTCAAACAACAATTCAAAAATTAAACCATTATAGGTTAAAGTACGGCCTTCAACACGGAGCCTTGGCTCACACCGAACAACATTGACTCTTTAGGTAAATTTAAAACCGAACTAAAAAATCTTAAATTAAATTCAAAAGCCCAAGTACCAAAACATTATGACTTTGGCAATCGTAAACTCAATATTATATTGACACAACTTAGGTGCTCAGCTTCTTTTTTGAACTATGATCTTAACAGAGTCAACATTATTTCAGATCCGTCTTGTAGTTGTGGTGCTAAGTTCGAAGATTAACGTCACTTCTTTTTTTATTGTCCTAAATATTCGAATATAAGAACCAAATTATTTAATAATCTAAATTGGTTACCAGACAACTCTCTACTAAATTTGAACACCTTAACCTCCGGCGATAAGTCTTTAACTAATGTTGAAAATGAAAGAATTATAAAGAATGTATATGAATTTATTAAAGAGTCTAAGAGGTTTCTAATTGTGTAATGTAACATATTATTAAGTGCAAATACATGCATATTGTGTATTACCACTCACATCACCACACACCACCTTTTCAGAGTTCAAATAATTTATATATATATACATAATGTATTGTTTGTATGCATGCTTTGTAAATATTCTAATGTTATAAATTGTTATGGGAGAAGACTTTATAAGTTTGATTAACTTGTGTCTCATCCCTTTTGCACATTTACGCAAATAAAATATGTTTAAACTAAACAACAAGCTATAAAGGGCCCCAAAATAACTAGTGTAAAACCATTCAAACGGGAAAACAAAATGAATGAATTACAAAATAAAGCACAGAAAATGATTAGAATGATTAGACAACAAAAAACAAAAACAACACATGAATACACATTTACACTAATTAACCTGATATAAACCAAGTTATTGACAAAACATAGGTGTTATGGGTGCCACTGTGACCTGGAGAAATCACACAATTCTTTATAGTACTAGGTCTATGGGAGACAACTCCTGATCAATTTTATTTCCAATATTTATATATCTATCTATATTTTTCTTCTATTTATTTCTTTTTTTTTTTTTTTTTTAAACAACAATATTTTCTATAATTTTCTTTCGTTCTTCAAAAAGGGAGTGCAATAAATTAGATAAGTTTGAAGTTACAAACAAATCTTCAGATGAAAGAATCCAAACAAATTTTATTTCATCAGATAATCTTGAAAATTTTTTGAATTTGGAATTTAAATTAGATAGTTGTTGAGATCGAGTATCCTTTAGAACAGGACATTTCAAAAGAAAATGTAGTTCGTCTTCAACTGCGTTCTTACATAGCTTACACTTTCTGTCTTCAGCTTTAATCCCAAAATGCCTCCCTCTTTCGATTTCAAGATCATGACAGCTAGTTCTAAATCTTGTGATTATTTGCCTGTCTTTTTTTGAATTCATTTTTAAATATGGTTCAAACATAAAAATATTTTTAAATTTTCTGTAAGTTCTTAATTTATTGCCAGATTGTAAATTAGTACACTTCCCAGAATTGCTTTCTAAACTAGCTAACCAGCTTTCTTTAAATTTAATAGTTAAAGATGTTTTTACCTTTTTTAGAATATGGTTTTGTTTAAAGTTTGACTGGTTAACAAATAGATATTCTAAGTCTAGAAATTTAAATATATGTTTAATACTTCCTATCCAAGATTCCTGGTTATGTTTGTCCATAGAATGAGACAGATTTATGGCTTCCCTTAGAATAATATTTGAAGGTTCAATATCTTTCATAAGATGGATCCAATATTTTATCATATTCATTATTACATAATACAGTGTAGGGAGTGAACCTAGTTCTCCTCTACATGCCATATTTGATGTTTTTATGTTAACTCCAAGTGAAAATTTACAAAGCTTAGTATGAATTTTCTCTATAGCTTGTATGCGACCATGGGTGAGAATCCCCTTTTGACATGTAACCCAGCTCCAAGAAGGCTGTATATTGTTGCCCTTCCGGTTCTTATTATTTCTGAGATATTTGCACGGTTTTGCTCGTTTCTTTTGATACCTAGATGTTTGGTTTCATTGGTTATATTGATGTCATTGTCTTCAAATTTCAACGTTGATATGTTTGAGCCTTTTGCATTGTATAGAACCGCTTCAGATTTAGTTGGATTGATTTTGACTAGATCTCTGCTCGTGTGGTATTGTACGATGTCTAATATTCCTTGTGCATCTGCAGTACTATTTGCCAGGACAGCAATGTCATCGGCACATGTTGGCGCAGGGACTTGTATATCACCAATACATGCTCCGAGTCCACTTTTTAATATGCTATCAAGTATGACGTTGTTGTAGCATTTATATAGCGTTGTAGATAGTTTTGCACCTTGTTGAATTCCTTGTAGCACCATGACATCTTCTGTACATTGCCCTTCCCATTTAACCTTGATGCTCATTCCTTTATACAAGTTTCTCAGTAATATCCAGAGTTTTACTTTTATTCCATAATGGTACAGTTTGTTGAATAGTATTTCATGGTTTAGCTTGTCAAATGCCTTTTCTGCATCAAGAGTTACTAATATCAACAGTATCTTTAATTTCTTACTTTCTTCGATTGCTTCTGATGTGAGGAATGCTGCACATAGTGATGATACTCCTTCTGTAAAGCCTCTTTGCAGTGAGTTTTGTATGTTGTTAAATACAGAGTCAACTCTATCCTTCAATATACTATCCAACAATTGACATAATAATGAATTGTTTAAAATGTGTTTTGTAGTTCAACAATCTGATTAAAAACCGATCTCTCATTGCTCCCGTTTTCTGATATCTCGTCTATGGATTTTCATATGAATATTTGCATAAATGTAGGAGTACAGTATTATATATAAGAACAAGATCCATTTTGGAATATAAAACTGAGAAATTAAACAAATCTATTTAGTCATCTAACTGGCCATATTAATTAAAAACAATGGATTGTGTGCTTTCTAACCACAGCAAAAAAATATAGAGACAATTTTGTCTATAAGTTGTAGAACCAGTTATTCGTGTCGAATAGAGAGGATACAAGAATGAAGTTCATATTTTTAAACAAATTGTGTTTTTATCATTTGTTTAACTTTTAAAATATGGTGAATATAAAAGGGTTTATTTGTAGAACATTATGTTACATTTCAAACTGGGATTTTTTATACCAATGTTTATTTGCAGGGGTACAATTAATGACTGATTTGTTTATTATTAGGGCCCCGCCGAAAAGGCGGGTCGCCCTATAGTGATCAGTCTGTCCGTCCGTCCGTCCGTCCGTCCGTCCGTCTGTCCGTCTGTCCGTCCGTCTGTCCGTCCGTCCGTAACACTTTCGTGTCCGCTCCATATCTAGAG
This sequence comes from Mytilus trossulus, assembly GCF_036588685.1. Lineage (NCBI taxonomy): Eukaryota > Metazoa > Mollusca > Bivalvia > Mytilida > Mytilidae > Mytilus > Mytilus trossulus. The sequence continues at coordinate 3,296,155 of NC_086374.1, forward strand.
AACCATAATGATTTCATACTTTATACTTTACATGTATATTAACCACCACCAGAGGGTGTGTCATGATGTATGTACAACTTCCTAGGTCAAAGGTCAAGGTCAAAAACTTTGGTTTCAGTTGACAACCCTGTGTTCTTTGGTGAAGATCGTGTCCGCTCCATATCTAGATAACCGTTATGATTTTATACTTAATACTTAACATGATTATTAACCAACACCCAAGGGTGTGTCATGATGTATGTACAACTTCCTAGGTCAAAGGTCAAGGTCAAAACCTTTGGTTTCAGTTGACAACCCCGTGTCCTGTGGTGAAGATCGTGTCCGCTCCATATCTAGATAACCGTTATGATTTCAAAGTTTATACTTGTCATCCATTTTAACCACCACCAGAGGGCGTGTCATGATGTATGTACAACTTCCTAGGTCAAAGGTCAACGTCAAAAAAACTTTGGTTTCAGTTGACAACCCTGTGTTCTGTTGTGAAGATTGTGTCCGCTCTATATCTTGAGAACCATTATGATTTCAAATATTATACTTGACATCCATTTTAACCAACACCAGAGGGTGTGTCATGATGTATGTACCACTTCCTAGGTCAAAGGTCTGTCTGTCTGTTGGTCTGTCCATCGCTAACAAATTTGATCCACACTATATTTTGAGAGGACAGCTGTTATTATTTCATACTTTATACCTGACAAACATTTTCAACTTAACATATATATTAAATGTGTCATAATGTATGCATCCTAGGTCAAAGGTCAGTCCGTTGGTCTGTCCATCCGTTCGTTGTTCTTAACAAATTGTGTCCGCTTTACCTCTCGAGAACCGTTAATATTTCATACTTTATACTTGGTGGGTCATAATATATTGAAGGCATAATTCTAAAAATATGTGACAAATATCAATTGGGCAGCATCTTTAAACATTGTTCAAACATCAATCCATATATCCAGAAGTCACCTTAGAGTAGTCAACAATGAGTTCACATCATGCAGTCATATCACTATTATACTATGAAAGTAAGTTGAGAATATTTATCAGTTTTAACTTAAAATCTTAGATTAAAATCACATGTGAGACTATGTAATAACTTCCAAATAATGCTTCATATCAGATTATCCATACAACTTACCCCACATTATTGACAGCGGGGCCCAAAGAGATGGCTCCCATCTCAATGAAATCTAGTTCCCATCGAAAACAAGATGCTGTGTTTATTCCTTACTATATTTGATGTACTATGAATTTTCCTTTCAAGGAAATACACAATGCATTTTAATACGCACACATGAAGGTTATATGTACATGGGATAACTTATTGGAGAAAGGTTATGAAAAAATGCTCCTTTTCTTCCCTTAAGAAAAAGAGACCACAAAGAAGTTGATGTATTGTATATTACAAATGAAATTGAGAATGGAAATGGGAAATATGTCTAAGAGACACCTACCATACAAAAGAGCCGAAGTTACAGATACAATGACAACTCAAAGTAAATGTAATGAAAAGTCTCTCATAAAAAATTGTTAACCTGTAGTTTTCCTATGCTTTTGTATAACCAACATGTCACTATTGGCTAGGTTGACGCGCTTGAAATCAAGAAAAATGTGTTTTGTCTAAAGCTTTTTATGTTTTATGATTTTGCAAGAAATAATAACAATATGTAAGTACTAATCAGTTTAGCAAGTTTTGTTCTGTTAATTTCGTAGAACCGCTGATTCGGACCCGGTAAAAAAAGACATACCAAAAAGTCAATCATTATCATGAAATATTGCAAACAGAATAGTTCCTACGCATAGGTGTAAATTTCAAAATCTGTATGACATAGGATCATCGAACGATTCTTTTTGATTCATCATCATGATAAATTAAAGAATAGGAGGAATAATCATTTAAGAAGACAGGGAGTGTTTTTGTAAGGTATAAATTCACAAAGACGTATTTTTGATTATTTTTTATTTATAGATGGGTAAGCAATTCAAAATGGCGAATTAGATACCTTTAAGAATTTTCAGTATACGGATACAGATAGTATATTTCACATTGCTAGAAAACAAAGAAATATTGATGCCAACGCTAAAAAAATCTTTAATAATGTAATGCAAATATACCGGAAATACAAATAAAGATTTAAAAAACATTGGCAAAAAATTTTTCAATCTACTAACCGAATCCCTGTGTTTTACGTTACACGATGTTAAAAATGTTTTGTTGCTAAAATGTTTTATTTAAGTTGAATAATTTTGTTCTATAGGAAGCGTCCTGTTTGATTCACGGATTTTTATTCTTTATTGCAATCCCATCTATGTCTATGTTGATGTTCTTATATTCGGTTGCTAATCTAAACAATGTTAACTGGGGAACGCGAGAGAAAGCTACAGATGATAAGGAGGTAAAAAACAATCAGAATAGAGACACACAGTCCCGTTTCAAGGCTATTCGCAGTTTCTTCATGTAAGTATGACACAATATAATGTCCTCCTACTTTATTTAGGGTTTTATGTTAATCTGTTACACTTCTGTGTCTAGTTAGGGAAGGTTTTGGACACCCGTAAAAAGTAAAATATCAAACTCAAATGAAAACTCAATGCGGAAATCCCTTTATCAAATGGCAAAATCAGAAGCGCAAAAGCACAACAGACGAATGGAAAACATCTCAATATTCCTATGTACAGGAATCTCCTTATGTAGGAAATAGCGGAATAAACCAGGTTTTATAGCTTGATTTTCGGTGGAAGAGTTTTTGGTTTAAGTAGGTTACCATGCAGTTGTGTTAACATCAATTAGAAACTTGTCCATCTGATGCAAACGTTTACATGTTATTCCAAATTACGATTTTGACAATAATTTCATGGTTTATCGAACATTGACATATAATGTTGCGAGTGGGATCTTTCGTCATATGAACTCTCATGCTTATGATGCTACCGTGTAATCTTGTTTTAAATTAAAGGTATTCTTTCTTCTTCAATTTGATTAATTTCATTCTTGTTTTATTAAAAATACTCATGCACAAGATTTGGTGAATAAAGTCCCAAGTCAGGAGCCTGTAATTTAATGGTTGTCGTTTGTTTATGTGTTACATATTTGTTTTTCGTTCATTTTTTTTTACATACATAAGGCCGTTAGATTTCAAGCTTGAATTGTTTTACATTGTCTTATCGGGGCCTTTTATAGCTGACTATATGCGGTATGGGCTTTACTCATTGTTGAAGGCCGTACGGTGTCCTTGATTGTTAATGTTTGTGTCATTTTGGTCTTTTGTGGACAGTTGTCTCATTGGCAATCATACCACATCTTCTTTTTTATATGTCACTTTAATGTTTGCTTAACATAAACATATTTTATTCCATTGAATTTTAAAGGTGTTGCTGGCCCACAAAAGCTAAAAAGTTCAAATCCTCTGATATTAATAACACAGAAGACACAGAGAAGGCTGAAGTATATAACGGTACAGTTAACATAATATAGACAATAACTGTTAAGTGTCTTTAACTATCAGCTGTATTTGTAAGAGGCTAGGAAACAAGATGTATGCGAGCTTTTAGCGAGCCGAGTACAAATACAGCTGATATTTAAAGACACTAAACAGTTATTGTCTTTATCCTGCAATTAATTCTGTATATTATTTGTGTTTTGAAAGACACAAAAAACGCATGTTTTGCATCTATTGTCGATTTGAAATCCCTTAAGGCCCGTGTAGTAATACGATACAGTATTTACACATTCAGCTGAAGACGGGTTCGCAAAAAAGAATCTCGAATGGTCAAAAGTAATACTTCGCCCAAGGTGAAAAAATATCTATTTTAACATAACAACTAATTTCAACAGAAAAAACAAATAACAAAACATTGTCCAACCTAAAATATCGATTCGGATTGTCCCCAGACGACTTTTTAAATGTTTATATTATTGAAAAGCTCAAAATGATCTCCCTTGGGTTAAAAAATGCCATTTTTAGCTCACCTGGCTTAAAAGGCCAAGTGAGCTTTTCTCATCACTTTGCGTCCGGCGTCCGGCGTCGTCGTCGTCGTCCGGCGTCGTTAACTTTTACAAAAATCTTCTCCTCTGATACTACTGAACCAAATTAAACCAAACTTGGCCACAATCATCATTGGGGTATTTAGTTTAAAAAATGTGTCCGGTGACCCGGCCAACAAACCAAGATGGCCGCCATGGCTAAAAATAGAACATAGGGGTAAAATGCAGTTTTTGGCTTATAACTCAAAAACCAAAGCATTTAGAACAATTCTGACATGTAGTAAAATTATTGATCTGGTCAAGATCTATCTGCCCTAAAATTATCAGATGAATCGGTCAACCCGTTGTTGGGTTGCTGCCCCTGAATTGGTGATTTTAAGGAAATTTTGCTGTTTTTGGTTATTATCTTGAATATTATGATAGATGTAAACAGCAATAGTGTTCAGCAAAGTCAGATTTACAAATAAGTCAACATGACGGAAATGGTCAGTTGACCCCTTTAGGAGTAATTGCCCTTTATAGTCAATTTTTAACCATTTTTCGTTAATCTTATTTAACTTTTACAAAAATCTTCTCTTCTGAAACTACTGGGCCGAATTAAACCAAACTTGGCCATCATCATTATTAGGGTATCTAGTTTAAAAAATGTGTCCGATGACCCGGCCAACCAATTGTTAAATTTTAAGTAAATTTTGCCGTTTTTTGTTATTATCTTGAATATTATTATATATAGAGATAAACTGTAAAGAGCAATAATGTTCAGTAAAATAAGATCTACAAATAAGTCAACATGATCAAAATTGTCAATTGACCCCTTAAGGAGTTATTGCCCTTAATAGTAAATTTTTAACATTTTTCATAATTTTTGTAAACTTTCAGAAAATATTTTTCCTGTAATTACTGGACCAAGTTCATTATAGATAGAGATAATTGTAGCATGGAGAATGTTCAGTAAAGTAAGATCTACATACACATCACCATCATCAAAACCCTATTTTGTCATGAATTTATCTGTGTCCATTGTTTAGTCTACCTACCTTAGTCTACTTAAGTGTTTCAAAACGCAGGAGATCAGCTTGCTCCTCTATATTTGGCTCTATTTCACAGTCACTATCACTGTTGATTACTGTGCTACCTCCGATCATGAAGTTGTAATCTACTGTGTAGTCATAAATCATAGGATGTTCTTTCCAATATTTATCTAGTCTTCGTTCGAATGTTTTAAAGTTTTTGTCAGTTACGATTGTCTCAGGAAAACTGTTCCAGTCTTCCACTACTGTTGGTAAAATAATACTTTCTAACATCCAGCCTACTCCTGTTCTTGACTAACTTCAATGAATGCCCTCTTGTTGTTGAACCACTACTTAGTGTGAAAATACCACTTGATGCCCTTTCATCATAGATGTGATTGAGAATCTTGTACATCTCGATCATGTCGCCTCTTAGTCTACGATATCTAAGTGTTGGTAATTTCAAGAGTCTTAATCTGTCTTCGAATGATAGATCTTTCAAGTTTGGAAGCATTTTCGTAGCCCGTTTTTGTACGTTTTCAACTGATTCAATATCCTTTTTCCTATACGGACTCCAAACACTGCTGGCATACTCAAGATTGGGTCTATCTAGTGCTTTGAATAGTAAACAGAAACTCTTGTAGTCTAAATACTTAAATGACCTTCGGATTAGTCCTACTAGTTGGTTGGCTTTGTTAACCTGTGTTTGTATACGCTTGTCAAATTTAAGCTTAGAATCTATGTTTACACCTACATCTTTCTCACATTCCACAGTTTCAAGAGTTGTTTCTGCACCATCATATGTTGGCATCTTGTATCTCCCATCTTTGGTTCTTAGTTTGTTTCGTTGATATTGGCAGTACTTTGCATTTATCCGGGTGGAACCGTAACAGCCATTTCTCACTCCATCTAAACAACTTGTCTATGTCTTGTTGAAATATGTCTATATCATTTGGGGTTTGTATATCTCTATATAATTTTGTATCGTCTGCGAACATAAACACCTCAGAGTCCACACATAAGGGTAAATCATTTATAAAAAGAACAAACAGTATAGGTCCGAGAACTGACCCTTGTGGAATGCCACTAGTTACATTATGCCACTGTGAGTAATTTCCATTAACTTGTACTCTTTGTTTTCTACCATGTAAGAAGCTCTGGACCCAGTTACATGTTTGGTTACTAATTCCATACGATCTTAGCTTGTTAATTAAACGCATATGTGGAAGCTTATCGAAGACCTTCATAAAATCAGTGTAGATAGCATCAATAGATCCTCCATTATCTAGAATTTCAGTCCAACGATCTAGTACTTTAAACAGTTGTAATCCTGTTGATCGTCCCCCGATAAATCCAATTTGTCTATCACTAAATAGGCCGTATTTATTCATATGGTTAACAATTCTTTTCTTATTAATTTTTCCATGATCTTACATATAATACTTGTAAGGCTAACCGGTCTGTAGTTCGACGCAAGCTTTTCATCTCCCTTTTTTAAACAACGCTGTTATCTGACCAATTTTCCAACCTTCAGGTACAATACCGCATGAAAATGATACATAGTGGAATGTCAATTATATCTGCAAGCTCATATAAAACTTTAGGATGTACCTGGTCAGGCCCTGGTGATTTTGATGTATTTAAGTTTTTAAGTAATTTATTAATTTCTTTTGGTTTAAAGACTTCATCACTAGACGGTTCATCGTACTTAATATCTTTAAAAAAAAATTCATCCTCATAATCTTCTTTAGTAAATACACTTGTGAAAAATTCGGCAAGTATTTCAGCTTTATCAGTATCATTGCTTGCAATAAACGTTTTGCCATTTCTTTTATCGTTAAGTTCAGAAATACCACTTTTCGACTTTTTTTCGACTCTCTTTGAGTTAATATATGACCAAAAAGTTTTACAATTAGTCTTTGCTGATTCAGCAATGTCTTTTTCACGGTTTTTACGTTCTCTAATTACAGTTAATTTTGCCTTGTTCCTAGCTTTAGTATATTCCCTATAACTATCATTGTCTTTCTTATTTGAATACTTTTCCCATGCTCTATGTTTCTTCCTTATTACTCTTCTAGCTTCTACACTTAAAGGTTCTTTATTATACTGCTTTTTTGATATTTTCTTTTTAGGAATAGGATTGTCCATTGCTAGTTGTAATCTATCCATAAAAGCACTAACATTTTCTTCAGTACACTTGTTTGCTAATAATGTTTCCCAATTAACATTTAAATCTTGGCGTAGCATTTTAAATAAAATTGAGAATGGAAATGGGGAATGTGTCAAAGAGACAACAACCCATTATCATTATTAGGGTATCTAGTTTAAAAAATGTGTCCGATGACCCGGCCAACCAATTGTTAAATTTTAAGTAAATTTTGCCGTTTTTTGTTATTATCTTGAATATTATTATATATAGAGATAAACTGTAAAGAGCAATAATGTTCAGTAAAATAAGATCTACAAATAAGTCAACATGATCAAAATTGTCAATTGACCCCTTAAGGAGTTATTGCCCTTAATAGTAAATTTTTAACATTTTTCATAATTTTTGTAAACTTTCAGAAAATATTTTTCCTGTAATTACTGGACCAAGTTCATTATAGATAGAGTAAAATTGTAGCATGGAGAATGTTCAGTAAAGTAAGATCTACATACACATCACCATCATCAAAACCCTATTTTGTCATGAATTTATCTGTGCCCATTGTTTAGTCTACCTACCTTAGTCTACTTAAGTGTTTCAAAACGCAGGAGATCAGCTTGCTCCTCTATATTTGGCTCTATTTCACAGTCACTATCACTGTTGATTACTGTGCTACCTCCGATCATGAAGTTGTAATCTACTGTGTAGTCATAAATCATAGGATGTTCTTTCCAATATTTATCTAGTCTTCGTTCGAATGTTTTAAAGTTTTTGGCAGTTACGATTGTCTCAGGAAAACTGTTCCAGTCTTCCACTACTGTTGGTAAAATAATACTTTCTAACATCCAGCCTACTCCTGTTCTTGACTAACTTCAATGAATGCCCTCTTGTTGTTGAACCACTACTTAGTGTGAAAATACCACTTGATGCCCTTTCATCATAGATGTGATTGAGAATCTTGTACATCTCGATCATGTCGCCTCTTAGTCTACGATATCTAAGTGTTGGTAATTTCAAGAGTCTTAATCTGTCTTCGAATGATAGATCTTTCAAGTTTGGAAGCATTTTCGTAGCCCGTTTTTGTACGTTTTCAACTGATTCAATATCCTTTTTCCTATACGGACTCCAAATACTGCTGGCATACTCAAGATTGGGTCTATCTAGTGCTTTGAATAGTAAACAGAAACTCTTGTAGTCTAAATACTTAAATGACCTTCGGATTAGTCCTACTAGTTGGTTGGCTTTGTTAACCTGTGTTTGTATACGCTTGTCAAATTTAAGCTTAGAATCTATGTTTACACCTACATCTTTCTCACATTCCACAGTTTCAAGAGTTGTTTCTGCACCATCATATGTTGGCATCTTGTATCTCCCATCTTTGGTTCTTAGTTTGTTTCGTTGATATTGGCAGTACTTTGCATTTATCCGGGTGGAACCGTAACAGCCATTTCTCACTCCATCTAAACAACTTGTCTATGTCTTGTTGAAATATGTCTATATCATTTGGGGTTTGTATATCTCTATATAATTTTGTATCGTCTGCGAACATAAACACCTCAGAGTCCACACATAAGGGTAAATCATTTATAAAAAGAACAAACAGTATAGGTCCGAGAACTGACCCTTGTGGAATGCCACTAGTTACATTATGCCACTGTGAGTAATTTCCATTAACTTGTACTCTTTGTTTTCTACCATGTAAGAAGCTCTGGACCCAGTTACATGTTTGGTTACTAATTCCATACGATCTTAGCTTGTTAATTAAACGCTTATGTGGAAGCTTATCGAAGACCTTCATAAAATCAGTGTAGATAGCATCAATAGATCCTCCATTATCTAGAATTTCAGTCCAACGATCAAGTACTTTAAACAGTTGTAACCCTGTTGATCGTCCCCCGATAAATCCAATTTGTCTATCACTAAATAGGCCGTATTTATTCATATGGTTAACAATTCTTTTCTTATTAATTTTTCCATGATCTTACATATAATACTTGTAAGGCTAACCGGTCTGTAGTTCGACGCAAGCTTTTCATCTCCCTTTTTTAAACAACGCTGTTATCTGACCAATTTTCCAACCTTCAGGTACAATACCGCATGAAAATGATACATAGTGGAATGTCAATTATATCTGCAAGCTCATATAAAACTTTAGGATGTAACTGGTCAGGCCCTGGTGATTTTGATGTATTTAAGTTTTTAAGTAATTTATTAATTTCTTTTGGTTTAAAGACTTCATCACTAGACGGTTCATCGTACTTAATATCTTTAAAAAAAAATTCATCCTCATAATCTTCTTTAGTAAATACACTTGTGAAAAATTCGGCAAGTATTTCAGCTTTATCAGTATCATTGCTTGCAATAAACGTTTTGCCATTTCTTTTATCGTTAAGTTCAGAAATACCACTTTTCGACTTTTTTTCGACTCTCTTTGAGTTAATATATGACCAAAAAGTTTTACAATTAGTCTTTGCTGATTCAGCAATGTCTTTTTCACGGTTTTTACGTTCTCTAATTACAGTTAATTTTGCCTTGTTCCTAGCTTTAGTATATTCCCTATAACTATCATTGTCTTTCTTATTTGAATACTTTTCCCATGCTCTATGTTTCTTCCTTATTACTCTTCTAGCTTCTACACTTAAAGGTTCTTTATTATACTGCTTTTTTGATATTTTCTTTTTAGGAATAGGATTGTCCATTGCTAGTTGTAATCTATCCATAAAAGCACTAACATTTTCTTCAGTACACTTGTTTGCTAATAATGTTTCCCAATTAACATTTAAATCTTGGCGTAGCATTTTAAATAAAATTGAGAATGGAAATGGGGAATGTGTCAAAGAGACAACAACCCGACCAAATAAAAAACAACAGCAGAAGGTCACCAACAGGTCTTCAATGTAGCGAGAAATTCCCGCACCCGGAGGCGTCCTTCAGCTGGCCCCTAAACAAATATATACTAGTTCAGTGATAATGAACGCCATACTAATTTCCAAATTGTACACAAGAAACTAATATAAAAATAATACAAGACTAACAAAGGCCAGAGGCTCCTGACTTGGGACAGGCGCAAAAATGCGGAGGGGTTAAACATGTTTGTGAGATCTCAACCCTCCCCCTATACCTCTAACCAATGTAGAAAAATAAACGCATAACAATACGCACATTAAAATTCAGTTCAAGTCTGCTTTAAAATAATTAAACTTTTCCGACTTAGATACTTCTTGTTTAATTTAACATTTATACTCAAAAACTAAAACGTTGTGATCACTATGCCTTACTGGCTCTGGATATATTATATTGTTAATAAAATCTTTATCATTTACCAATACTAAATCTAATAGTGATGGTTCCTGGTTTATACGATATCTCGTAGGTTGATATACCATTTGCTGGAAGAAGCAGTCTCTTATACATTTTAAAAAGTTTTCACTTATACTGTTTTTGGTGGTCCATGTTTCCCAATTTCTTGACGGAAAATTAAAATCTCCAGTTAGAAGTATATGTGTATATTTTTCTTTTAAGTGACTTATTTTCAATAATAGTTCATTTAATAATGTATGATTCTCTTCTGTTGATGACAGACTTTTGTATATACATCCTACTAAAAGTTTATCATTATTCATCAGATTAATCTTAGCACATGTGAATTCCTTAAAGTCGTGTTTAAAAGTTATCTCCACTGCTTGCAGCTCTTGCTCAATGTACATTATTATACCTCGACCATTGTTTGGTGGAACATTTTCTGAGAAAATGTCATATCCCTCTAATGCGAGTTCTGCTTTATTTACCTTATATCTACTGTTCTTAGGAAGAACTTCTGTAACCATAATTATGTCTGGGTTTACTTTATTGTTCAAAAAACGTAATTTAAATTCATCTATCTTGTTTATAAAGCTATCGACATTTGTATAAATACACTTCAGTTTCGTAAAAGTATTATAGTCTTTTTGTCCATTAAAATGCCTTTCACCACAATTCTTCAACACATTTACATTATTTACATTGTTCACTTCTTTTAATTTTCTTTTGGCACTCTTATTATTTTCCTTGCCCAAGGGGGCCCTCTAACTATGTATAAAAGAGGAACGAAAGATACCAAAAGGACAGTCAAGCTCATAAATCTAAAAGAAACTGTCAACGTCATGGCTAAAAATGAAAAAGACACAACATAAAAAACTAAAGAATAAACATAAATATAAGTGTTTCTTCGACTTATCATTTTCATTTTTCTCTTTAGCTTCTGTCAATTTAGCTTTGTTTTGTTCTCTTTCAGTTTTAGTCATATCGTGTGTAACACTAATATTGCCAAATTTACTTTCTTTGTCAACTGCTTTAAGCTTTGTTAGATTAGTTTCTTTTTGATATCTACATTTTCTAATGTTACCTTCATTGGCCTAGGCTGTTCAGCATTTTCTTCTCTCTTTTTCCTATTCTGACAACATTCTTAATACCTTCAGCATCAGTTTCTAAATAATCGACTAGCTGGGAAACAACTAAAGTATCAGCCTTTTTACGTACGTCTGGGAGTTTGTCTGTGTTTTCAATAATGTCATGTATTATAATGTTTTTTTCTCTATTTGTGCTATCTCTTATTTCAGATACCCTTTTTTCAACTGATTTTTCTATGTCACTGGCAACATTAACTGTTTTACATGTACCTGAACTGTTTCCAAAATCTCTTTAACTTGTTCAGGGTTAACCTTTCTTTTCATTTCCGACTCAAGGGACGTAATACGGTCCTCCATTTTTTTCATAAATTCTGAGCACCTTTCTTCAATTTCTCTATCGGACTTAATGTTTTTCATCACTTTTGAGTCACAAGAAGGGCAGAACCAATGTAATGCTGGTTTTTTTAAAGCTCTCATACTCGACCTTGGACAGATTTAAACATTTCGAACAATAATATTCGGCACAGTACTCGCATTGTACAATTCTATCATTTTCATCAGAGAATTCTTTATTACAAATTTTACAGTTCCATGCTTCAGTTTTTGTATTATGTACACTGGATGTTGAATTTGTATGTGATCGTGTGGCTATAGTGTTATTCTTCTTACCTGCTTGAGACATGCCGGTAATTTTCCAAAATGGCGGATATATAAACAAATGTTCCTTACTTTTCAATCCTTCTCAATTCAATACCATCGTAATTTACAAGAGTTCAATCACTATTTTAAAACGAAAGTCTAGTCATATATATATAACTAATTTCACTATTTTAAATGATCCCCATATTAAATAGGATACAATTTAAAAGTAATTTTTCAGCTCCTATCAGAAACCTGACTTCATACGTTGACCGGAAGTAGCTTACATATGCACATAGACCAAGGTGAGCGACACATGCTCTTGAGAGCCTCTAGTTTTGCATTAAAATTGAAATATCTTTGTTTAACTCTTCGGTGACCTATATTTTATTACTGTTTTCAAATAAGCCGTACATAAACTAAAGAATTATAAAATATAAGCGATTTTTGTAATTTGGTTCTTTTGTTATTTCGATATTACCTCTATTTCTCCTATTAGTTCAACAGAAAAAAAGGACATTAACAAAAATGTATGCTTTTTATGGAGGCGGAATGTGAGCTTAAATGAACGGTGACCCCATCTTTTTATTTCATTTTTGTATGAAGTATATGATAAAGATCACTAATAAAAAGATATAGCGAAATCCTATATTATTTGAGGCCAAAATCGGCCCTAACCGGACCCACTCCTTTATTAAGAAAAATGAATTATTTTGACAGACATAGTTTTGTCTTATTTATCCAAGGTAGCAATACACAGTTAGGAGTTTTGTTTCGCATTTTGGCCCCTGTGGATTTTTCAAATAGGAAAGTTATTGTGTAATAAAATTCATATTTAGACAGCTGAGTGCTAATTTAGCCTTCAAAGGTGGTTTATAAGAGCATCACGATTATTTTTTACATGGTTAATGGGCTGTTTTCTGTTTGACAATCCGTATTTTCATAGCTAGAATAGCCATCTGTCCAGAAATTAATGTAATGTTTACAAACATTTTTTTCTACATGAAGTTTTTGACGCAATGTTTCAAAAAAAATGAGATGAAAGACATATGATTTTCATAGGATTAGCTGAATGATATATGTTCACAGTTCAGAAATGGTATTACTTAAAGCGATTGAAATTCTACTTTTAGCCAAATTTTGGGGAAATATGTGACATCTTTTCCCCCCTTTTTTCAATATTTTATAACAAATAAATGCAGATTGTTTCCATGGATACACCCAAAAGAAATTATATTTTACCATTTTATATACTGGATATAAAATCTATGGAAGATTCTGATTACATATATATGCCCATAATAACACAAAAAGTAAGCTTGATATTGCAAGAAAGCAATGAAAAGGGGATGGTGAAATTTATGAGGGCAAATTTTAATATTTTTCCTAACTGTTTATTGCTACCTTATGGCATACTTACCAAGCTCAGGATTGCATAATTTAAGACTTTTCATGCCACAAATCTATTGATATTTAGATTCTAAATCAACTTCTGAGGAAATTAAGTCTTTAAGAATTACAATACATGTCAATTTTATTGTTTACAGTCCTTAGCAACCAAAATTAGACATTTTGACACAAGGCTTATATTTGTACTCTATCGGCTTAACTCTTGCTTCTGATGGATTGGGCCGCATGTAGTAGCCTAAGTATGGAACAATATGTTTTTTTTTATTGCGAATATATCAAATTATTGTTTTTATCAAGATTTCATGTTACATTTTGGCATATATTGAATGTATAGTTAAATCAGATGTAAGAAATTGATTCCCTATCACCAAGTTTTTGAATTAAGTCTTTGGTATGCAATAAGCATAAAGATTAACATTTTTATGCTTGAAATTGCTAAATTTTGTACAATTTTGCATCATGAGAGATCTAATTATGATTTTTAACATTAAAAAACTGACAAAACAGGTATAGTTTTTAAGATTTTGCTAAACATTGAGGTAGAGACTAATTTTACACTTTGACTTGCATTGGCACCTTTCTTTAATTTTTGCCGCGTTTCAGTTTCAACTGCTTACCTTCAGAAAATATTCATTACTCAACCAATTTTCAAAAATAAAAGGCCATTTTACTCGTTTTAGCTAGCAGAACACAGACAAGAAGTTAAAAGGGATAATTTGAAAAAAATATTTACGTATAAGGTAGCAATACACAGTTAAAAGTTTAGTTTCGCATTTTGGCCATGTGAGAATGGAAATGGGGAATGTGTCAAAGAGACAACAACCCGAACATTTAAAAAACAATAATAACAGCAGAAGGTCACCAACAGGTCTTCAATGTAGCGAGAAATTCCCGCACCCGGAGTCGTCCTTCAGCTGGCCCCTAAACAAATATATACTAGTTCAGTGATAATGAACGCCATACTAATTTCCAAATTGTACACAAGAAACTAAAATTAAAATTTAATTGCATTCAAGATCCGATACCACATTTTTTCACGATTTAATCGCAATGCTTGACCACCGTTATTTGTTCTTTCACGGTCACTTCTATCGATAAATAAAAGCAACAGTGGTATACCGCTGTTCAAAATTCATAAATCGGTAAAGAAAAAACAAATCCGGGTTACAAATTTAAACTGAGGGAAACGTATCAAATAAAAGAGAACTACGTTACAACAGAGACACAACACCTAAATGTAAAACACACAGAAGGAAACTATAACGTAACAATGGCAATTTTCCTGACTTGGTACAGAACTAATGAAAAAAATATTGGTGGAACCTGGTATTGTGGCATGCCAAACCTCCCGCTTTAATGGCAGTGTTAATTATAACATTGCAATGCCAATATTACACGACAGGGCTACAATAAATAAATGGGAGAAAATATAGAACAGAGAAACAAACAAATAATAGCCATCAAAAGGTAATAGGTTAAAAAATAATGTATACGCCAGACGCGCGCTACGTTCACACAAAACTATGCTCAGATGAAAAAAGGTTTGAAAGCTTTAACATCTATAAAGTTGAAGATCGCCGGGGACCAAAAGTTCCAAAAAATTGTGGGGCCAGGGTTATCCGCTTTGGACAAAAACATCCTTATTATCAAGAATAATACATAGTTTTGCAAACAGTACATTTTACAAAATGACTATATAATAGATTTACATGATTAAACTGAAGTGGTGACAAGCTATAGAATAAAAACGAATACATTACAGAATCACAGTCATGTTAGCCATAGTCATTACAATGCTCAAAGTGACGTCACATTTAAATTTCTAAATCGTGTTCCAAAAATTATGAAAGAATTTGGATGAAATTCAAGATTAGATTTTTATGACTTATCTTACTTTTATTAATAACAGTGAAAATTTTAATACTAATTAATATTTAATTGTATTAGTAATTAGATAAATAATTGATAAATCGAATGAAACCCGTGTCATTCGAAATTATTTTAAAGCTGTACTACATTCTGTTAAAGATAAGAGAGATTTGAAAGGAAATGTTGGCTGGACCTGTTGAAAAGTTAAAACAAAAAGGTTATTACATCTTAATTAATACATTGATTTTTTGTTAAGTTCCAGTAAGATCAATGTAAACTTATCGGTCATTTGAATAAATCCATTTTGAAAGGTTATCAATCTTACTCTGTTACAATGTCTTCGAATATTGTATTATCGCTACTTACTTTGAATTAATTTTTGTAAAAACGTATGGCCCTTCCATTATCTATTATAAATCAACAGATGTAAACACTATGGTCCTTCAATCTGATATTGGTATTTTTTGCATTGCATTTCTCAGACGTCTTTATTATATAGTAAGTTGAATGTGTTCTTATTGGTATTTAACACTGAGACAACATACTTTATTTATAAGTTCAAATTGACTTTGAATTAGCTTTCAGTAACTGTTTGTTCTGTTCCTCAATATTCTCAACGTCGTACGCGATTTTGTCTTTAAACTTTCCTATAAGAGCGTGGTATCTGTAATGAAGTTTCTTTTGCAACCAATGGGACAATGCAACTGGTGATAGAGATTTATTGTTGTTATGGTCATATTAATAAATTAACTGTTTACAAAATTTTAAATAGTTAGAAAACTAAGGATTTCTATCTCCTGAAATAGATTAGGGATTGATATGTCTTTGGTGTCTTTTTACTTAACTTTAACCTTAGCTGTATGAATGAATGAATGATTTTATTCTCATAAACTAGTATATAGCTACAGAGATAATAACAGTTCATATATAATACATATCTTTGTTTCGCATGTGTGAAAATAATAACATTATAATAATATTACAGTTCCTCTAACCAGGAGGACAGACTTTCAATGATATATATCGTATAAATCTACACAATTTTTCTAGTTCTACAACATTTTCAGATGAGAATACATTTTTTAAATTTAATAATGTTTGCATTTTTGTTACAATAGTGTGCTAAATATTTTTCTCTTTCTATTTTAAAACAATTGCATGACATAGTGAAGTGAAATTCATCGCCAATATCTTTAGAGCTACAGAGATTACAAGACCTTTCCGATCTCGGAAAAGTTTGCCACCTTCCTGTCTCCACTGGCAAACGATGATTTCCGCATCTGTATTGACACAAAGTATATAAAAAAATTAAAAGGCAAAGTCGACAAATACTTTTCAAATTTAAATTCAGTCTTGAAAATTCTATAACATAAACCTTGTGAAGATTGGTGTATATCTGCACACCACTCTTATCGAAATTGGTCTTTAAGCTTTTGCTCAATACTTAATTTTATCCATTTTGTTAAAATAATATTTGCAATGCCATACATTTGACATGCCAGATTCATCAAAAATTTTCTAAATACATAAAATTCATTTATTTCCAATACCATAATTGTTATAATTAATGTATAGTAATTTATATAGTATACAGGATAATTTATCTTTTTTTGTATTATCAAGACACAAAAAATAGATCATTCGTAATTTTGCATTTAAAAAAATGGGGTATCTCCCAAGTTCTCCATAAATCATAAAATTTGGAGTCGAGTTTTTAAGTTTTACAATGTGCTTACAGAATTTCAAATGAACTCGCTCAAGTATATCAAAATTTTCGTCTCCCCAAATTTCGGCCCCGTATAGAAGAATGGGTACAACAGCTTTATCAAACATTTTAAGTTGGCATTCAATCGATAAGTGATTTAATCTGCTCTTCTTGATAACACTATACATAGCCTAATATAAGGCATCATTTTTGAGAATTTGAAGTCATCAATGCTCTTTAACTTCGTACTTGATTTGGCCTTTCAATCTAAACTTTTTGTTTTAGCTATACTAATGAGTCTTTTGTCAACGAAAAGCGCTTGAAGCGCTCACATTTTAAAGCCTAGTATCTTTGATAAGTTTAATAAGTTCGATAAGTTTTCGTAGAGCCCAGGTGGTCGTGTGGTCTAGCGGGACGGCTGCAGTGCAGGCGATTCGGTGTCACGATATCACAGTAGCATGGGTTCGAATCCCGGCGAGAGAAGAACCAAAAATTTGCGAAAGCAAATTTACAGATCTAACATTGTTGGGTTGATGTTTAGACGAGTTGTATATATATATATCGGTGTTATATATATCGGTGTTTTATAACATGTTCAAAAGTGCTTATGTACAAAATATTGCATAAAAATGGTTTTAACTTGTATAAAATTTGAAAAAAATGAATTTGAATAAAGCAGATTTTACATTTGAAATTTAAAAACCTTGCTTACCACACAATGGTATCTCGCCAACTAGCTACTATTTGTTTCACACTCATATTACTCATTTCTGGACTTCTTACACATCTAACGGTTGCATTTACAATACACTGAACCTAGTTTCTACTTTAGTATTCCTTTGCAAAATTGAAATCATTTTCTCCTATGTCTATTAAATCCAGAGAGAGAACATGGTTTTCATTGAACTACACTTGATTATAAATTAAACTCTTACATGAATGGACAATAAAAAAATATGATAGAGGTTAATGACATGTATTTAATAATAGTAACTTATTTTTTTCATCAAATTTTGTACAAGTGAAAACATTTTGTAAAAACAGATTTAAGAAAAAGGAAAAAGTTCGCCTAGTATTTCATCAACTTTAAATATTTTATTGCACTAGGTAATAATTGCAAACAATGCCGATACATTTCTTCCTGTGTTATTAATTGCTAATTAAACTAGGGTTAGGCAACTATATGAGTTTCATTTTCACATTTATGTACCGTGTTAGTTGTATTTTACGAAGCATTTCTATCATAAACGTATGTTGCACAATCAAGAAGAAAACTGAAAAAATATCGATGTTCTGTTCGATTACTTTTTTTACCCTTTTTTATTATTAAAAACTTATTATTTTTACATATACACAAGCATGGTGTATATTCCGTCTCACTGGACCCGAGTTCGTGCTTCTACACTTTAATATTAGTTTAGTCTTGTTACTGGTATTGCAATCTGCTGGTTATACTTTGCATACGTATAACAGGTAATTACTATGTATTATGAGGTGTTTAACATGTCCACCAACCGAGTCTCATTCTTTCATATTCAATTCCATGTCTCTCTTTTAAAGGCAGATTTACGATGTTTCATTTAGTTATCTTTCTGACTAAAACCTATGTTAATTTGGTTTCAGATACTGCTCTTTTGTCTAAATACGGCTTAAATAGAGCAGAGCCACTAGTTGGAAAGGAATCCAAATTTTGGGATGAACTCATAGAGAAATATTTGCTTCCGAAAGAGCCGAGTCGGAAACAGAAACTAGAACTAGAGAAAGAACTCCTACAACTACGTAATCGAGTTTGCATCATTATCTTTATGGTTAACACGTTTCTTGTGACATTAATATATGCTCTGTCTGAAGCAGATGCATTTAAATCTTCCCTGGTATTAAAAATTCAATGCGATCCACAAGATGTTGCAATTGACCCAATATCTGTTTTATTCACACTTACCTTTGGAATCTTATTATTGGTTCAATTTGTATGCATGATTTATCATCGATTTTCAACTTTAATTCATATAACAGCAGAATCGAACTATTTTGGACAAGATACTACTGAGGACGACATTAAAAAGCAACTGTTTGATTGTGACAATTGGATGACGAATGAACGACCGAAAACCGCAAAAGAAAGGGCAGTTAGAAATGTACAGATAATTCACAAAAATCAAAGCACATCAAAGGCAAAAAATAATAGGCAGAAGTCAGCAATTATCTCTATTAAAGAAGAAACTGCAATAGACGGTAGTGTTTGCTAAAAAACAGCTCAGGCCAATAATTCTTTCGATGATTAAAAAGATTTTGATTTTTTTGAAAGACTATCTGTTAAAAATATTACTGGTTCAGGTGTTAAAGATTATCGTTAACCATTTGAAGCTCCCTTGGAAAATGCAAACCATTGCTTTTGTGGCGTACATTTTTTACTATTTGTATAATCAATATATGGAAAAATGAAAATAGCAAAGTACATCATCAATATACACATAATGCCGTCCAATGAGTACTCGTAGTTACTGAAAACTAGAAGTTCAAAACAGCAACAAATAACAACAAACAAATTAATCAAATCTAAATGTTTACACCGTGTTTGATTCGATAAAGGCAAGATTCTGATCCTTTCAATATTGTTTTTTTGTATTTTTTTGCATGTTCTCATACAATTACTATAACAAAACTATGTCTCGTATTGTAAGAAGTGTCCTTTGTTTAATTATACAATGTTTATATGGCGTTTACAGTTTATGACGTCAAACACGCATGTGTTTTTTTTAAATTGATAGATGTTTTTGTACTTTTTTGTTAAATATTTGTTTGCTTTGAGATTGTGACACAGTGATGACTGCTGTATCCGTATTTTGACTATTTTACCTATTATTTCTGTTTTGTTCACTCATCGTTGTAAATATAATGGAATTGATGCGACTGTCATACAAATGAGAGGTTTAGCGCTATAAGCCAGGTTCAATCCACCATTTTCTACATTTGAAAATGCCTGTACCAAGTTAGGAATATGACAGTTGTCCATTCGTTTGATGTGTTTTATCATTTGATTTTGCCATTTGATTAGAGACTTTCCGTTTTGAATTTTCCTCGGAGTTCAGTATTTTTGTGATTTTACATTTTTCTATTCTGTAAAGACTTTTTCAGTTTGTTGATACAGCGTTCTGGGACCCAAATAATGAAAAGTCAACAATTAGACATTCGTCTAAACCAATCAAAATCGGGTTTTAAAACTTTTGTTTCTCAAATACCATTGTATTTTCACTTCGGCTGTAGAAGAGAACAGATATGCTTAGCAAGACTAAGGCTCCAGAGTAGTATTCTAAGGGACCATCTATTTAAAAAAAATCTAATCGAGAACGCACTGTGTTCCTGTGGTCGAGTAGAAACTACCTCTCATTATTTCTTCAAATGTCCAAAATATAATGAAATTCGAAGGGATACTATCGGGACGATCTCTTGTTCTAATCTTAAGATTATTTTATATGGGGATAGTCTAAAAGCTGACGAGGACAATATGCAAATATTTTATAAAGTTTCTGAATACATTAATAAAACAAAACGTTTTGAAAGTTAATCTAGTGTATGTTTATATATTTTATTTTTAGACTTTTTTTTTTTTTTTTTTTTTTAAATATGATGTACAATCGAGTGGATTGCCCGGTGTAGTTGATTGTGGTCGGACGTGTGTGTTGCTTCTAGTGACTGTCTAGAAAAGTAAATAAGAGTTGACTGTTTCTTGTTTGTTTTTTTGTTTTTGTTTTTTTTTTCCTCACTTTTTTGTTTTTTTTCCTTTATTTTATTTGTTGTATTTTTTTATTTTGTGTGTGTGTGTTTATTTATTCAATGTATCATATGCTACCATAAAATGAATATACTGTTGGCACGTAATATTGTATGTTAAATAGATGTTTTTTGTTTTTTTTGAGGAGACGGATTTATAAAAGTTTTTCCAAACTTGTTTCCGAATCCCATATTTGTACTTTAT
Source organism: Mytilus trossulus (assembly GCF_036588685.1). Taxonomy (NCBI): domain Eukaryota; kingdom Metazoa; phylum Mollusca; class Bivalvia; order Mytilida; family Mytilidae; genus Mytilus; species Mytilus trossulus. Next base: position 3,317,280 of record NC_086374.1, read on the forward strand.
GTAACATTGTAATATTTGTCTTGAAATTGTTTAATAATAAATATTGTTTAAACTAAAAGTTAACAATTTGAAGAATTTCTGCTTTCGGGATTTTTTAAAAATGTATAGGTAAGGTTCTGTTTTAAAAAGGCAATATCTCGTTTAATTTCTTTTCACTTTTCAAATGGCCTTTCCATGAAAAGGAAAATAGCGGATTATTATTTTTCTATTTTCAAATACACAATTATTTAGTGACTTTTAATGTCCCTTTGGTATCTTTCATCCCTCTTTTTAATCACTAACGAATTTGAAATGTTTGCAAGTGATACTTAGTTTTTATTGACAAGGCAATACTACCACAAGTAACCGACAGAAATTATAAGTATTAACAAAAAACAACACCGAATAAAACAAAAGTCATAAGGTCTGTTAGGCACATTTGACCAAAATATTATTTATGTCTCATGAATAAGTTATACCGATAAACAAGTGGAACTTACGCGGTCATATGTGTTGAACAAAAATGTAAAAGACATGCTGGAAAGAACTGAATGCTTGCTTGGATATTTTAATTCTTCATTTTAATAAAACTGTTTGCTGTATTTTAGAAATTTGAAATGGTTTATTTCATTTATTCAAATTGCCATTGATATTCCATTATATCTTCCATAAAAAAGACTAGTTTCGGAGATAAACAATCTTTGTCTTTAACGTATGAGAGTCTGGTTGAGGTTAACAAAATAGAGAACAACTTGTTAAAGTGCATTATTCCAGACTAAACATAAAGAACAGAAAGAAAAACAAATGCAAAACAATAAGGGATAGAGAATAACGAACAGTAAACATAAAGTATAAAGAATAGTTGGCAAAATAGATAAGAAAAGGAAAACAATCATTTCCTATTTGATTAGGGAGTTATTGAACCTTTTTATTTGCTTTGAATCTGTATGAGAGTTTAACAGTTCTTGCAATGTCAAATGGTGAGTACAAATAGTATATTTGGTATATGTAATACATTCAAATGACAAAACCTCTATCTATAGTCAAGTAGCTAGTGTAAAACGAAAACATGAGGTCAAGTTAGATAAACCAATTTTGAAATATCTGTATAATTTATAATTTTTCTACACTCTGGTGGTCCGGCGGACCAGTAATAAAAATCACTAATTGCTTTGCAAGCTCGGTTTGTTTACAAAACAATTTACCTGCGACATCAATTACGGGGTAAAATAAGTATTACAGTTGATAAAGTTGCCAAATGCATGTCATTTTTGTAGGACCAGTAGATTTGGAGCGGGAACAGTAGACTAAGATTTTTAGTCCACTGGTCCGGCTGGCCAGTACACACAAAGCTTAAATTCGAACCCTGCATGTACACAATACAATCATTACATGATTTTGATGTAGTTGACCTATTGCATATAGTATCAAAGAAACAAACTTAACCAGGAAATCTTAAGATTGACCAATGAACCATGATAAGTACGTCATGGTCAGATAATAATTACCAAACAGACATATACACATAACAACAGACCAAAACACAAACACCTTACTTTAACCGCTGAACCATGAAAATGAAGTCAATAGCAGATGACACCTGCCTGTTTGACTAACAACTAGAAATTGACAATGAGGGCCGGTTGAAAACAAAACTTTACGACAAAAGATATGATTTCAGCTTCCCAATTGTGAACTTTCCATTTCATGTAGCAACATTCCAGCAGCGCCTGCATACGGAATATTGATCTCCCAATTGATAAATCATTCCAGGGCTTGTATTTCCTATCATGATTTCATTGATAGAAGGTTGCTGATCACAAGGAAAGTATAAAACTAAGAATTCCAAATGATGAAGTTGAAAATCATCCCTTCGTTAATTTTAACAAGAGTGCACACACTGAAATGTCTCGCCTTCTTTACTAATCATTGATATTATGTTGATAGTCCTAATAATAAAGCTTTATTACAACTGTCACATAAACTTAACATAAACCAAGAAAACTAAACATTGACCTTTGAACCATAAAAATGAGGTCAAGGTCAGATGAACCATGCCAGGTAGGAATGTACAGCTAACAATTCTTCCAAACAAAAAATAAAATTGACTTATTGCTTATAGTTTAAGAAAAACAGACCAAAACACAAAAGCTTAACACTGAGCAATGAACTGTAAAAAATGAGGTCAAGGTCAAATAAAACCTGAGCGACTGAAATGTAGATCATGAAATATTTCCATACACCAAATATAGTTGACCTATTGCATATAGTATTAGAAAAAAGGCCAAAACTCAAAAACTTAACTTTGACCACTGAACCATGAAAATGAGGTCAAGGTCATATGATACCTGCCAGATAGACCTGTACACCTTACAACCATTCCATACACAAAATATATAATACCTATTGCATACAGTATAAGAAAAACAGACCAACGCACAAAAAACTTAACTATAACCACTGAACCATGAAAATGAGGTCAAGGTCAGATGACACCTGCCAGTTTGACATGTACACCTTACAGTCCTTCCATACACCGAATATACTAGACCTATTGCTTACAGTATCTCAGATATGGACTTGACCACCAAAACTTAACCTTGTTCACTGATCCATGAAATGAGGTCAAGGTCAAGTGAAAACTGTCTGACGGGCAAGAGGACCTTGCAAGGTACGCACATACCAAATATAGTTATCCTATTACTTATAATAAGAGAGAATTTAACATTACAAAAAATCTTAACTTTTTTTTCAAGAAGTCACTGAACCATGAAAATGAGGTCAATAACATTGGAAATGTGACTGACGGAAACTTGGTAACATGAGGCATCCATATACAAAGTATGAAGCATCCAGGTCTCCCACCTTCTAAAATATAAAGCTTTTAAGAAGTGAGCTAACACCGCCGCCGCCGCCGTAGCCGCCGCCAGATCCCTATCCCCATATCGAGCTTTCTGCAACAAAAGTTGCAGGCTCGACAAAAACGCCATTTTGAGTTGGTTGATCGTTATAGAATAACCGTTTCACAAATGATATCGGATATGTTCCTGATGTCTTAACTACAATCCCCTTCAATTTTCACGAATGTGACCTACTGAATTAGACTATTTACCGGGTTTGTAATAACAAGAGCAAACGACGGGTGCCACATGTTGAGCAGGATCTCGGGAAACGAACATGCAAGGATCTTTAAAAAATATTTCTACGACAATACGCCTATCATGTAAAGAAAAATTGCTTCCCACTACACCTTAGCAAACCTCAATAGATGCATTGCATTACTTACATTGCTTAACACGAAAGTTTTTTTTCAAGTTGGCACATGTTTGTAAGATATATATTCAAAAAGTGTAGTTAAAGCTTTAATTGATATGAATTCAATCCGCTGCAAGCAGTTTGGTATATATAATATATAGATACCAATACAATGTTAATTTTTATATATGATTGAATTTAAATTTCTTTATATGATTGTTTATTAATAAATGCCTTCATCTTGCGCATTGAATCTTTGGAGATGTACTACGGATGCAAGGTTAGTTCAGTTGTTATTGGCGTGAAAGAGTAAGCAAACAACGGTATAAATTAATTGATAGCCTAAAATGATATGTTATAAATCTCAAACATTTTAAGAGGACGTGTTTCTTCTTTCACTTTTAAAGGTTACTTTGTAGTTCTCGTCTTACCAAATGAACAATTTACTCTAGTGATACAAGGATCAAAATAGTAAGATATTTTACCTGCACAGATTTGTACAAAACTCCAGTTCCAGTAAAAAAGAATGCAACTAAGGATTTTTGTAAACTTTAATAGAAAAATATCTTTGCTCTTCACAAATATATGAAAATCAACAAGAAAATGAATCAACAAATATTAACGAATAAATGCATCGTAGAAAATAATCTTAAAAAAACGATAAAACTGAACTGCGCTAAAATGTACTTTTAGTACACCTTCTAAAGCCTTCATCATTTAATGCAATGCTTAACATCCAAAATATTTCATAAATATAAAAGTAACAAAAACTATACAATAAAATCTTTAACAATGAAATTATCACAGAGTATACATCTTTAGTTTCATACTAAAATCAATATAATGTTTAAAGGGTGGGGAGGGGTGAAAATATATACACTTTTTAAAGGATTTGAGAGCAAAAACATTGACAACAAAATTAGGTTACATTGTACTTGTTTTAAGAACATTAATTTAGACTCCGTAATGTTTAAAACTTATAAAGATTATTTGACTGTGTGTGTTCACATCATTTTTTCAACATTTTTTTATTTTCAGATATCACATTCATGATATTGTAGCAAAATAACAATCTAAAAATATGTATCAGAAAGAATATTAACCTTGATATGAGATATTACTATGGGTAAGTATTATTTTACGTGAAGATAATTATTTTCACTAGCCAAGTTTTACGATCCAGTCCTCTCCTATCGTAACCCTTGGGTAGCCACGATTAATATAGATATAGGAAGATGTGGTATGAATGCCAGTGAGACAACTCTCCATTCAAACCTTGGCTTACACCGAACAGCAAACTATAAAGGCTCCCAAAAATTACTAGTGTAAAACCATTTAAACGGGAAAACAGTTATTAAATACTTATTATATTAAAGAAACCTTTTATTTTAATACAATAACAGTTAGATACAATAATACGCGCGCGTCTGGTGTACCAAATTTTTGATGAGTTTTGATGACTTAATGGGAAAATAGAAAATGACTAGTTAAAGAAAGACATTCACATAACAAAATAAGTACATGTCTCTAAAAATAATACTTTCTATTTGTCCATAATTCACTACATAACTTAAATGCAATCGAAATAAGTACAGCAACCAATAGTCAAACAGTGTCAAGACCATCAAATAATAAAACACTTTTTACAATACTTCACAAATATCCCAAGACAGATTTAGTAAACTTAATTAAATAATAAAATTTGAATATCAACTGAATAATGTTATAAATAAAAAGCGATTTGATAACATTCAACACAATGCAAAAAAACCAACAAAAAACAGTCAATTATTTCGATATAATAAATGCTCCTTGTGGATGCCATTTATATCTACTTATCATCAATTGTATGGTTAGGCAATTTACTTTAAGTCAATGTCAATATATCATTACAGCGGATTCCATTGAGTGTGTAGCGAAAGGTAATACCTATGGTTAGCTTGCTTGTTAGCTGATCCGTGAAGTCATTATTAGGTCAGGTATACTACCCTCCTTTCGAAGTAGCATAGTCCAACAGACAGATTGATTAGTTTCTGTCGGACTAGTCTATTCTTAAAGTAGAGTAGTTAACCTAACCTAACACTGACTTCACGATCCAGCTAACAAGCAAGTTAACCAAAGATATTACCAATGGCTACAAACTTAATGGAATCCGCTGTAAATTATGTTTCACATATGTTTGGTTGCTCTTGCACATTATATATATAAATATACATACATCATATAAACTGATTGATTAGAATTGCCTGAATTTTACATAATTATTTATACAATAAGCTTTTATTTCAAAAGTCTTAAATAATCAACAACTTCCTAAAATGGTATTAATTACTAAACATTTAAAAACTTAAATCATTACAAAAAAATAAATACTTTATAGTTCTATCACAGAAATGCAATGGTCAGCAGGCGTAACAATAAAAGTTCTCGTTGTTCCATTTAAAACTGTTTTAATCCCTGACCGACGTGACACACGTCAAATCACCGAGGAGTGGGTTGTTGTGGTTGTGTTACTCTTGTTTGGGCTTGCTGTCTTTGAGACTGAACATGGACTCGTCCTGTTTGAGCTTGCTGACTTTGAGTTGGAACTTGGTTCCTTGGCGGAGGCGGTTGTTGCCTTTGAGGATTAACTGAATTCCGTGTTGGTCTTGGTTGACTGGTCAATTGTTGTCGCGGTGGTTGCGGTACTGGACCTTCTATATATGACGGAGGGTATGATATTGTACTGACATCACTTTGTCCTCGATTATTATGATATTCTACAAACAAAAATACAATCACCATGTTTTAAAAAATATGATCTACATGTAATATTTGACAGAAAGGACATATTAAGGATCCTGGTATGGTTTTTTAAAAACATATCATATGACACACTTTGGGACCTGATGTCAGATAGTAAAACAATTAATAAGTTATACCAAACACAGATCAAAATTATCCCTTTAAATCATGACCACAATACATATTTTGTCAAAGACGACATATTTTCAGGAAAAAAATATGTGATCAGAAAAGAATCACATAACGATAAAAAAAAATTTTTAATCAGTTCAAAACACTACCAATTCCACATATTATAGGATTAAACACATTTTTTCTAGAGGTTATTGATGTGTAAACCGGGGCGGTTAACTCACAAACTGAATAAAAGTCCGAAGGACTTTTATGTCAAGTTTGTGAGTTAGAGACCCGGTTTGCACATCAATAACCTCTAGAAAAAACGTGTTTAATCCTTATAATTCTTCAGCCAAACATACGCGATTATTAATTTACAATATTACTTTGATGGCTACTATATGTACCATCAGAAGCACAATGGCATGTCGTAACCAAGGAGTACGCCGCCATCTTGACTTTCTAAAAATTTAAATGTTCTATAAATGCAACAGAATCTAAAATGAACTAGCACCTACCTCGAAAACTTCATTTTAATTAGATACTATCCGAATTTGAAGCGTACAAGTAACGAAATAATCTTCCGTCTGGAAGTTTTCAATCGTATGACGCCGTGTTTTGCCATGACGTAAATTCGCCAAATTATTCGTGAAATTTCCCGGAATTTTATTCAAATTTTATTTTTATACATTTTCGAAGCTTAAGTGCATTTATTTTATTTCTTCTTTTTTTTCTTTTCATTATATATGCATTAGAATAGAAACAACTGTTATGCAATTGTTTTATAATCTCAACTTGCTGAAGATCCCAGTATCCCTGCAAGAATGTGTATCGCGCATGAATAGCTTACAAAAGTAGTTTCGGAAACATGGTTTATCGAAGTGTAAACCAAGAGAAAAATTCTACTTGACCAATGCAATTCAAGTATTTATAGATATGCAAATGATATAAGAATTATTTAGTTGTAATATTATCAAAGTAATTTCTTTTTGGCACCTCACATTATACATTTTGAAGTTATGACCTCTTTAATTTTGCATTATTTGTGTTGTTACTTCAGTTTTGGTCAAGTCTTATATATGATGTCAGTTTTTCGCATGATTATCATCCCTGTTCCTGTATATGTTGTTTCTATGAATATATATTGTAAACATTGTCACATTTTATTCGTAGAACATTTTTGGATCCTAGTTTGCAGCCAAGGTTTTCCTAAACTGTTTAGGTCCAAAAATGCACACAATTGTCATATTTTGAAAACTTTTCCAAAAGGTGCTATATTTTGAATCTTTGATTGACTGTCATCACAATTGCTTCACATAGCATTACTAATTTTGAAACTAAACAGAATTGTGGTTTTTGTGATATATTGTGATAAAGTTAAAGTTCAAGGTCGTGTTCTGTCAGAAATAAATCTTGTCCTTTACAATACTAAGTTAATTCCACTTACGACTTATTAATCTGTAATCTGTTACATAACCCGGAGGAACGGGAAGACTATCTTTAATAGCATCATCATATGAAGGTGGTAGTTGACTAGGGACGGAATAAGGGGGTGGATTCTGTGGTCTAGCAGCTGCAAATAAAAGAAAATATTTATTAAAAATCATAAAACCCAATTGGTAGTTCTCTCAAAAACTAGTCGTCTTTTTAATTTTCCCGAGGAAAATCTATTTTCCCAAAATTTGTCAGCTTAAGTTATCAAGTATATGTATACGATTTGCTTTCTGAAATTACTATTTCTGGTACGCTTGATCATACAGTTTGGAAAGAAATCACTGACGGTTGGTAAATTATTTAACATTTGTCATCTCGGTGCTTTTTTTATAGCTCGCTGTGCGGTATGGGTTTTGTTCATTGTTGAAGGCCATATATGTAAGAGACCAATATTTGCTTACTTCTATGTCGTTTGGTCTCTGATGGAAAGTTGTCTCAGTCGCAATCATATCCAATCTTCTTATTTTTCATAATTAGTAATCGTAAATTGAATTGTTGAACTGTACATACTTTGACTTCATCAATGTACATGCCCGATTAAGGCTCTGTAAATTTACCTTACTGACATAATTTCAGAAGTCCAATCATATCAGTACTGAACCACTGGTTAAATTATCAGTGGTAACGACAGGACCAATCATAACATAAATAAATCACTGGTTATGGGACCAGTGGTACCGACAGTACCAATCATATCAGTACTGAACCACTGGTTGAGTGACCAGTGGTGCGACAGAACGAATCATGACAGAACTGAATCATCGGTGGAGTGACCAGTGGTAGCGACAGAACCAATCATGTCAGCACTGAATAACTGGTTAAGTGACCAGTGGTACCGACAGAACCAATCATATCAGTACTGAATAACTGGTTAAGTGACCAGTGGTACCGACAGAACCAATCATGTCAGCACTTAATCACTGGTTAAGTGAACAGTGGTAGCGTCAGAACGAATTATGTCAGCACTGAATCACGGGTTAAGGGACCAGCGGTACCGACAGAACCAATCATGTCAGCACTGAATCAACCGGTTAAGTACCCAGTGGTACCGGCAGAACCAATCATATCAGTACTCAATCACTGGTTATTACCGTTAAGATACAGTGGTATCGACAGAACCAATCATGTCAGCACTGAATTACTGGGTAGTGGATCAGTGGTAGAAACAGTACCAATCATATCAGCACTGAATCACTGGTTTAGGGACCAGTGGTACCGACACAGTTCAAACCATGCCAGCACTGAATCCCAAGTTAAGGAATCAGTGGTACCGACAGTACCAATCGTGTCAGCATTGAATTACTAGTCCAGGGACCAGCGGTACCAACAGTACAAACCATGTCAGCATTGAATTACTAGTCCAGGGACCAGCGGTACCAACAGTACAAACCATGTCAGCAATGAATCACTGATTAAGTGAACCGAGGTACCGACAATACCAATTATGTCATCACTGAATCAATGGTTAAGTGATCCGATGTACCGACAGTACAAACAATGTCAGCACTGAATCACTGGTTAGGTGATCCGATGTACCGACAGTACAAACCATGTCAGCAATGAATCACTGGTTAAGTGAACCGAGGTACCGACAGAACCAATCATGTCAGCACTGAATCACTGGTAAATGGATCCGATGTAACGACAGTACAAACCATGTCAGCAATGAATCACTGGTTAAGTGATCCGATGTACCGACAATACCAATCATGTCAGCACTGAATCACTGGTTAAGAGACAGTGGTACCGACAGTACAAACCATGTCAGCACTGAATCACTGGTTAAGTGATCCGATGTACCGACAGTACAAACCATGTCAGCACTGAATCACTGGTTAAGTGATCCGATGTACCGACAATACCAATCATGTCAGCCGCCCTGAATCACTGGTTAAGAGACAGTGGTACCGACAGTACAAACCATGTCAGTACTGAATAACTGGTTAAGTGATCCGATGTACCGACAGTACAAACCATGTCAGCACTGAATCACTGGTTAAGTGATCCGATGTACCGACAGTACAAACCATGTCAGCACTGAATCACTGGTTAAGTGATCCGATGTACTGACAGTACAAACCATGTCAGCACTGAAACACTGGTTAAGTGATCCGATGTACCGACAGTACAAACCATGTCAGCACTGAATCGCTGGTTAAGTGATCCGATGTACCGACAGAACAAACCATGTCAGCACTGAATCACTGGTTAAGTGATCCGATGTACCGACAGTACAAACCATGTCAGCACTGAATCACTGGTTAAGTGATCCGATGTACCGACAATACCAATCATGTCAGCACTGAATCACTGGTTAAGAGACAGTGGTACCGACAGTACGAACCATGTCAGTACTGAATCACTGGTTAAGTGATCCGATGTACCGACAGTACAAACCATGTCAGCACTGAATCACTGGTTAAGTGATCCGATGTACCGACAGTACAAACCATGTCAGCACTGAATCACTGGTTAAGTGATCCGATGTACTGACAGTACAAACCATGTCAGCACTGAATCACTGGTTAAGTGATCCGATGTATCGACAGTACAAACCATGTCAGCAATGAATCACTGGTTAAGTGATCCGATGTACCGACAGTACAAACCATGTCAGCAATGAATCGCTGGTTAAGTGATCCGATGTACCGACAGTTCAAACCATGTCAGCACTGAATCACTGGTTGAGTGATCCGATGTACCGACAGTACAAACCATGTCAGCACTGAATCACTGGTTAAATGATCCGATGTACCGACAGTACAAACCATGTCAGCACTGAATCACTGGTTAAGTGATCCGATGTACCGACAGTACAAACCATGTCAGCACTGAATCACTGGTTAAGTGATCCGATGTACCGACAGTACAAACCATGTCAGCACTGAATCACTGGTTAAGTGATCCGATGTACCGACAGTACAAACCATGTCAGCACTGAATCACTGGTTAAGTGATCCGATGTACCGACAGTACAAACCATGTCAGCACTGAATCACTGGTTAAGTGATCCGATGTACCGACAGTACAAACCATGTCAGCACTGAATCACTGGTTAAGTGATCCGATGTACCGACAGTACAAACCATGTCAGCACTGAATCACTGGTTAAGTGATCCGATGTACCGACAGTACAAACCATGTCAGCACTGAATCACTGGTTAAGTGATCCGATGTACCGACAGTACAAACCATGTCAGCACTGAATCACTGGTTAAGTGATCCGATGTACCGACAGTACAAACCATGTCAGCACTGAATCACTGGTTAAGTGATCCGATGTACCGACAATACCAATCATGTCAGCACTGAATCACTGGTTAAGAGACAGTGGTACCGACAGTACGAACCATGTCAGTACTGAATCACTGGTTAAGTGATCCGATGTACCGACAGTGCATACCATGTCAGCACTGAATCACTGGTTAAGTGATCCGATGTACCGACAGTACAAACCATGTCAGCACTGAATCACTGGTTAAGTGATCCGATGTACCGACAGTAAAAACCATATCAGCACTGAATCACTGGTTAAGTGATCCGATGTACCGACAATACCAATCATGTCAGCACTGAATCACTGGTTAAGAGACAGTGGTACCGACAGTACGAACCATGTCAGTACTGAATCACTGGTTAAGTGATCCGATGTACCGACAGTGCAAACCATGTCAGCACTGAATCACTGGTTAAGTGATCCGATGTACCGACAATACCAATCATGTCAGCACTGAATCACTGGTTAAGAGACAGTGGTACCGACAGTACAAACCATGTCAGCACTGAATCACTGGTTAAGTGATCCGATGTACCGACAGTACAAACCATGTCAGTACTGAATCACTGGTTAAGTGATCCGATGTACCGACAGTGCAAACCATGTCAGCACTGAATTACTGGTTAATTGATCCGATGTACCGACAGTTCAAACCATGTCAGCACTGAATCACTGATTAGTATGTTTTGTTACCAACAGTGATGTGAATTTCAGTAAACAAAACATTAGCGTTTTAAAAGTAACCTTTGTTCAGTTCGCTAGAGATAAAATGAAAACTTCATGAACTTATAGAAGGAAACCCATTAGTGATGTGAATTATTTATAGAAGATGAAATATTGACATTACATTAACCTAATCATGCTCTAATTGATATCGATCGGTTCTTATTCAATAACCATTGTTAAAACATCAGCCAAACTCATAATGTTATTTTGTTTTTCAAAGTTTGAATTGAAATGTAACTATTTTCGTACGCATAACGACTTCTTTGAGTAAAATAATATCACAAAAGTGCATTAGATTCATGCCGATCTCCTTGTTTATGTAGTTGACGTTTTGTGACATGAATTTTGCCTTTGTAGAAACATTCCAGCCAATGAACGCAAGAATATGTAATACTAGTCTGTTAGTTGTCAAACTATTGAAGTTGAAATTTGCATTATTTCTGATTTTTACCTCGGGACCTTTTATAGATGAATATACATACTGTTAAAGGCCGTACAAAGGCCTTATAATTGCTTTCATCTTCGGTGGATAGTTTTCTTATTGACAATCATATCACATCCTGGTTAACACTGGGATGTAAAATGAAATTTTGTCAAAAATTATTTACATTACTATAATGAAATGTTGTGAACTATGCTTTACAACAATAGTTGTAACCATTCCCCATGTGTAATTATAATCATTTTGTAAAAAACATTGACGTTTACAGAAGCGTTGAATGTGGTTGTTTTTTTGATTTGCGAATCTTTGTTAAATATTTGTTTGTTTTGAGATTGTGACACAGGGATGACTGCTGTACCCATATTCTGACAATTTTACCATTAATGTCTTTTTTGTTCACGAATCGTTGTAAATATAATGAAATTTGATGCGACTGTCATACAAGTGAGAGGTTAAGCGCCATCAAACCAGGTTGAATTCAGCATTTTATACATTTGAAAATGCCTGTGCTAAGTCAGTATTATGATAGTTGTTGTCCATTCGTTTGATGTGTTTTGTCATTTGATTTTGCCGTTTTTATTAGGGAACTTTCCGTTTTTATTTTTTTTATATATCTTTATCTGAGAAGATTTTGGATCCCAGATTGCGTTTTTACTTTTTAAAACACATTTAATATAGTTTGTATTCAGAAATTCAACGAATCATCTGGTAATAATATCAGGCAACTGCAAAAAGTTTCCAATTAGTTATAATCAGTCTTGCAACATCGATCATAAAAGAAAAAAGCCCACATACATAGAGGTTATGATAAGGTGTTGATTATAAAGCCCACATACATAGAGGTTATGATATGGTGTTGATTATAAAGTGTCAACTTATTAGCAGTAATATAATGTATATGGTCATTTTATTCTTCAAATGTTTTTGAAACTGTTTTGGATATTTTTGTTACTGCGTTTTGACATTCCTGCCTCGTTAGTAGTTTGGAAAGCCAAACAATATCAAAACACGTGACACATGCCCAAAAAGGAATTTGAATTTGGGACAGTATCTAGTGGTTTTTCAAGACTCCTTTCTTCGTTTATGGAATGCTTTAATGATCGATAACAATTGAAGCATTATTTTGTTTAGCAGGGAACAGTTTGTTTTGCCTTTAATGGAGCTTTTAAATAAGTATTAGATAAACGTGTCTGAAAAGTAGGTTCCTACAAAACAAAGAGACTTAACAAGACTGAGACAAAATCCATTTAACATTTGTAATCTATTTATAACCATAATTTGCATTTAAATTTGAAGAGCTCTAAGTGCACATTGCTATTTAAAGTATAGAAATGATACCAGACGGCACAAGGCATACACTGCAAATTAATGGCTTTAATATTGCTGAACAAATACAAAATTCAACTTCAAATTTGAAAGTGATCGATTTTTGGGTTAATTTCCAAAGAAGAATGCATTGCATATTTGTTAAGCTTTTATTTTGTTGCATTGTATGACAAAATAGGTTTTGTTTTAATATTTACATTTAAATGGCGAATTCCATTATTTTCTGTTTTATTGGTTATGTGATACAATCATCATAGATAAAAATCATTGCCACGGTCATTTGGGGATATTGATTTCCTTGATAAAAACCAGGGTTCTGATGGTAGTGCAACTTTATCTAATATCCCATATAAGCAGATAAAGAAAAAAAATTATGGACATTGTTTTAAATAAAAACTGTGTAAATTATAGTAATTCTCTACTTTGTGTTTCGGAAGTAGAGGAATTATTAAGACAGTAAAATCATTGATCTATAATATATACAGTTAACTCTCGTTGTCTCGAACTCGGTTGACTCGAAATTTCGGATGAGTCGAAGTTTTCACGTGGTCCCGAACTTTGTTCCATATAAATGTATGTAATTCGACTCCCGATGAGTCGAAATTGGATGTGTCGAAATTTCGGTTGAGTCGAACTAAATTTACGATCCCAAGGTGAACAAAAGCCTTCAAAATTCATTATTTATCTCGAACTAATACACATATGTCAAAACATGACCTCCGGCATTTAAATGGATTGAAGAGTTCATCTGACAATACACGTGTAATTAAATTTCCAGTCACTGACCACTGTATTGATTTATGACATGCTATTTCCACGAGTGTTTACCTAAGATTATCTTTGTTCAGTCAAACTTCCGGTTTTCGTTTGAGTCGAACTATGTGTATCTCGAAATATTTCTCCGGTCCGGCTGACTTCGAGATAACGAGAGTCGACTGTATTATAATGGGACCGTAGAATTGCACGAATTAGTTATTAATGTCCACTGACAGTGGGAGTTGAAGCTTTTTCTATAAACATATGTTTAGTTAACAGAACTACGGCATTCTGAAACACTGATAAATTCATTTCTAAGCTCTCTTGTATTAGGGACGACTTTAAGGTTTGGAAATCAATTTTTCTGTCTTCATAAAATAATGTTTTTGTTTGTGTGTTTTAGATGGTATTTTGTATACGTGTACAGCAATTTCCCTTTACTCATCGAAAGGGAAATTAAGAAAGCGAAGGAGACGGTGTTCGCTAGTGAAAAGAGTACCCCTCTTGGCACCAAATTATCATTGACTTCAATTTTGTCCTATATATGAGAAAAGGTTATCATGAATTTTGAATAATGTGTTTTTGTTCATAATTTTATATTCGCCTTGGTGCACAAGTATCCTCTATACTATTCCATTGTAGTCAATTCGAATACTTTCTTTCCACACATAAATTTGTACTGGTAATTTCGAAAAAAAACATCTCTGATTACAGCTTTATTTGACTGATAATTTACAATTATATTCTCTTTTTAATATTTGTTCCACATACCTGACAATCTTCGTACTCTCGTCCGATGTCGAGATTTGTGTTTGTAATAGAAAACCATTATTGTGATTAAAACAGCTACAAATAAAGCTAACGCCACCCTGTGAAAGAAAACAAAAATGATAACGTATAGTAACTTGGTAATTAATATACATAAATGCATAAAACTAATTTTGAACGTTGTCCTCCGTCACATAACAAAGAGGAAATATATAGTTTTATGATCCATGGAACTCTATGATATAGTTTTATGATCTATGGAACTCTATATAGTTTTATGATCTATGGAACTCTATATAGTTTTATGATCTATGGAACTCTATATATAGTTTTATGATCTATGGAACTCTAATATATAGTTTTATGATCTATGGAACTCTAATATATAGTTTTATGATCTATGGAACTCTATATAGTTTTATGATCTATGGACCTCTATATATAGTTTTATGATCTATGGAACTCTATATAGTTTTATGATCTATGGAACTCTATTATATAGTTTTATGATCTATTGTATCATGAATTTTCTTATGGTCAGGAGTAAACTAAAAGATCAAAATCTTTCCAGAATATAAGTCAGTATGTTAAACCTTAGTGCAATAGGTTGATAAACTATGTAATCAAGTATGAGCAATCTGAATTTAGGTGAAGCGTTGGATTTAAATGAAACAATTTCAGTTCATATATTATTTACAGAAGATCAATGTGTTGTTGGAAACAAATCCTCAATGGATCCCGAGAAGTCCGACCTCATTCAAAAGTACTTATTTATTGTAATTAAAGTTAATGAACCACAAACTGGAGCAAATGCTATTTTTATAAACTATGGTAATACTATATATTTTTTTCTGTATACATGAAGTTTGTTTTTTTAATTTTAACATTTTTTTTAATTTTAACAAAGACCCGTCAAGAATAGCAAAAAAGAGGATATGCATCGTTCTACATTATATATGACTAGAACACACCCGCGAAATCGCGAGCATTCAGAGCGTATTTGAGAGGATGTAAAGTGTTGTAGGCAGAATTTTGTAAAAGATTTATAATGACTTCAGAATTTCAGGAAAAGTATCAAAAGTCATTGGTACTTGGGGACAGGAAAATGTTTTTATTATTATTCCTCCTCCTTTATTTCCAAATTCTAATTTTTGTTTTCTATTAATGTCATTATTAACATACATTTAGTGTACATGTTTTATGAACATTCCAGTCAGGAGCCTGTAATTCAGTGGTTCAGTGATATTTGTTTTTCGTTAATTTTTTGTACATAAATAAGGCTGTTAATTTTCTCATTTGAATTGTTTTACATTGTCATTTCGAGGCCTTTTATATCAGACTATGCAGTATCGGCTTTTGCTTATTGTTGAAGGCCGTAAGGTGACCTTTAAATGTTAATTTGTGTCATTTTGGTCTCTTGTGTAGAGCTGTCTCATTGGCATTCATAATACCACATCTTCTTTTTTTTGTAAAACATTTAGCGACTTGAGAATTTCAGAAAAGGTATTTTCTTTTTACAGTCAATTCTCAGTTTAATAATTGATCCACAGCGGTCATTGATATATTATTCAGACCCTCACTATTAAATAAACCCTGTGACTGCCGTATTCGTAGTATTAATGTTTGTTTAAAGTATACAGAAAAACGCAAACCGGAAGTCTAATCTGACTTAAAATTTCGCCCAATTACGGAAACATATCCGGACGTCTTTTTCTCGTTTATCACCCAAAATAACTCAATCTGAATAATCATATAAATGGATGATAAATGCGATTATGCACTGAACCCATAGGACACAGAGGCATGATGATTAATTTATTGTGGAAAGAAGAGAAGCGACACCCAAAATGAGGTCTTCTCGTTTAATAGTATAGATGCAAGTAGTATGACCCCTTAAGTAGTAAACATTTTAAAAAAAAAACAGTAGACAGAATCAGGGCCGACATTCTATACTAACATAGAAAGTCTCTGACAGAATACAGAAAGTCTCTATATTAAAGTAGTATAATCGTAGTTAACATGTCGATAAACGCAACAAATAGTTATCTTCTCCATAAAGGAGGTATAATAGTTGTGGTTCTTGCGATCTAAACACTGTGATATGAAACGCGAAAAATAATTGTCCTCTCTAAGGAGGTATAATATTTGTGATTATTGCTATCTTAACACCATGATATGGAGACCCCTCTGAATGGCTTATTTTTTCTCCATTTTTGTCATCCATCATACGATTGGTTGTACTTGTGTCAAATATATTACTTATTTTAATATATATATATAACTGGTATGACCCCTTAAATAGTAAACATTTCAAAGAAAACAGTAGCCATAATACAGAGAGTCTCTATATATTAAAGTATCATAATCGTAGTTTACATATAGATAAACGCGAAAAATAATTATTGTCCTCTATAAGGAGGTATAATAGTTGTGGTTCATGCGATCTAAGCCCCATGCTATGGAGAATGCTCTGATTGGCTTATTTATTTTTTCTTATTTAGTTATCCGTCATACGATTGGTTGTATTTGTGCATCTTTCAAACCGGAAATCTGATCTATGACTAAAAGTTAGTCCGATGACGGAATCATATCCGGACTCCTATTTTGTCGTTTTTCTCCCAAAATAACCCAATCTGAATAATCATAAGAATGGATGACAAATGCGACTATGCATGTTACCTATAGGACACAGAGGCATGATGATTGATTTATTGTGGAAGGAAGAGAAGCGACACCAAAAATGAGGTCTTCTCGTTTAATAGTATAGATTTTTTTTAATTTTAACAAAGACCCGTCAAGAATAGCAAAAAAGAGGATATGCATCGTTCTACATTATATATGACTAGAACACACCCGCGAAATCGCGAGCATTCAGAGCGTATTTGAGAGGATGTAAAGTGTTGCAGGCAGAATTTTGTAAAAGATTTATAATGACTTCAGAATTTCAGGAAAAGTATCAAAAGTCATTGGTACTTGGGGACAGGAAAATGTTTTTATTATTATTCCTCCTCCTTTATTTCCAAATTCTAATTTTTGTTTTCTATTAATGTCATTATTAACATACATTTAGTGTACATGTTTTATGAACATTCCAGTCAGGAGCCTGTAATTCAGTGGTTCAGTGATATTTGTTTTTCGTTAATTTTTTGTACATAAATAAGGCTGTTAATTTTCTCATTTGAATTGTTTTACATTGTCATTTCGAGGCCTTTTATATCAGACTATGCAGTATCGGCTTTTGCTTATTGTTGAAGGCCGTAAGGTGACCTTTAAATGTTAATTTGTGTCATTTTGGTCTCTTGTGTAGAGCTGTCTCATTGGCATTCATAATACCACATCTTCTTTTTTTTGTAAAACATTTAGCGACTTGAGAATTTCAGAAAAGGTATTTTCTTTTTACAGTCAATTCTCAGTTTAATAATTGATCCACAGCGGTCATTGATATATTATTCAGACCCTCACTATTAAATAAACCCTGTGACTGCCGTATTCGTAGTATTAATGTTTGTTTAAAGTATACAGAAAAACGCAAACCGGAAGTTTAATCTGACTTAAAATTTCGCCCAATTACGGAAACATATCCGGACGTCTTTTTCTCGTTTTTCACCCAAAATAACTCAATCTGAATAATCATATAAATGGATGATAAATGCGATTATGCACTGAACCCATAGGACACAGAGGCATGATGATTAATTTATTGTGGAAAGAAGAGAAGCGACACCCAAAATGAGGTCTTCTCGTTTAATAGTATAGATGCAAGTAGTATGACCCCTTAAGTAGTAAACATTTAAAAAAAAAAAAACAGTAGACAGAATCAGGGCCGACATTCTATACTAACATAGAAAGTCTCTGACAGAATACAGAAAGTCTCTATATTAAAGTAGTATAATCGTAGTTAACATGTCGATAAACGCAACAAATAGTTATCTTCTCCATAAAGGAGGTATAATAGTTGTGGTTCTTGCGATCTAAACACTGTGATATGAAACGCGAAAAATAATTGTCCTCTCTAAGGAGGTATAATATTTGTGATTATTGCTATCTTAACACCATGATATGGAGACCCCTCTGAATGGCTTATTTTTTCTCCATTTTTGTCATCCATCATACGATTGGTTGTACTTGTGTCAAATATATTACTTATTTTAATATATATATACAACTGGTATGACCCCTTAAATAGTAAACATTTCAAAGAAAACAGTAGCCATAATACAGAGAGTCTCTATATATTAAAGTATCATAATCGTAGTTTACATATAGATAAACGCGAAAAATAATTATTGTCCTCTATAAGGAGGTATAATAGTTGTGGTTCATGCGATCTAAGCCCCATGCTATGGAGAATGCTCTGATTGGCTTATTTATTTTTTCTTATTTAGTTATCCGTCATACGATTGGTTGTATTTGTGCATCTTTCAAACCGGAAATCTGATCTATGACTAAAAGTTAGTCCGATGACGGAATCATATTCGGACTCCTATTTTGTCGTTTTTCTCCCAAAATAACCCAATCTGAATAATCATAAGAATGGATGACAAATGCGACTATGCATGTTACCTATAGGACACAGAGGCATGATGATTGATTTATTGTGGAAGGAAGAGAAGCGACACCAAAAATGAGGTCTTCTCGTTTAATAGTATAGATAACCGGTAATCGATTCGCGCTAAATAACGTCTGTGAAAGTCAGACTAGAAACAGTAACTGATCACCAAACCAAAAGATTCGCAACACTCAACTGAGGAGTGTAGAATAGAATGTTGGAATACTTTATCAAACAGTTGTTTTTTTTACATCCGGTGCTTTAAATAAAAAGTATGGGATTGAGATAGAGGTTTTAAAAATGGTCTGATTTTTTGAGTGAGGAGAAACTGGAGGCCGAACATTAACATTTTAAAATAATAATATGCATGAGAAAGTGGCTCTTATTCTTATCACGTGCATTATACTCATTTACCTTCTACAAAACAAAATAGACAGTTTTGCTTTCAATTCCATAATGAAATAAACTTAACTGAGTTTATATAATTTTTCATACGGCTTAGTTAAAAAAAGATTCAGACAGCCAAATTTCGGTATTTGTTCAAATATGAACAAAATTTTTTTCTGAATTTAAATGAAAAGTCATAAAATGTAACTCATTTTGAATATTTAATTAAAGATCTGGATCGATGGTTGTCTGATGTTTTACAATCTAAGATGGCGGTAGAGACCCGATCTATATAATAATCCCACCAGACACAAGTTGGTTCCTTTTTCCTTTTTCCTTTTTCGATATTCAAATTTTGAAAAATATTACAAGTCCGAACTAAATTTTTTTTTGCTTCAAATTTTTTTTTCCTCAAATTTTTTTTTCCTCAAAATTTTTTTTTCCTCAAAATTTTTTTCCTCAAATTTTTTTTTTTTCTCAAATTTTTTTTTCCTCAAATTTTTTTTCCTCAAAATTTTTTTTTTCTCAAATTTTTTTTCCTCAAAATTTTTTTTCCTCAAATTTTTTTTCTCAAATTTTTTTTTCGTTTCTTTATTCAATTTCTTTTTCCTTATTCGGTTTTTATTTCCTTTTTCATATTCATTTCCTTTTTCGGTTTCTATTCCCTGAATCGGATTCTATTTCCTTATTGGTTTCTATTTCCTTATTCGGTTTCGATTTCCTTATTCGGTTTCTAGTTCCTTACTCGATTTTCATTTCCTTATTCGGTTTCTTTTTCCTTTTTCAATATTCATTTCCTTTTTCGTTTCTATTTCCTTATTCGGTTTCTGTTTCCTTATTTGATTTCTTTTTCTATATTCAATTTTCATTTCCTTATTCGGTTTCTAGTTCCTTATTCGATTTTCATTTCCTTATTCGGTTTCTTTTTCCTTTTTCAATATTCATATCCTTTTTCGGTTTCTATTTCCTTATTCGGTTTCTATTTCCTTATTGGATTTTCATTTCCTTATTCGATTTCCATTTCCTTATTCGATTTCCATTTCCTTATTCGGTTTCTTTTTCCTTTTTCAATATTCATTTCCTTTTTCGGTTTCTATTTCCTTATTCGGTTTCTATTTCCTTATTGGATTTTCATTTCCTTATTAGATTTCCATTTCCTTATTCAAATTTCATTTCCTTATTCGGTTTCTTTTTCCTTTTTCAATATTCATTTCCTTTTTCGGTTTCTTTTTCCTAATTCGGTTTCTGTTTCCTTATTTGATTTCTTTTTCCTTATTCAATTTTCATTTCCTTATTCGGTTTCTATTTCCTTATTGGATTTTCATTTCCTTATTCAATTTCCATTTCCTTATACGGTTTCTTTTTCCTTTTTCAATATTCATTTCCTTTTTCGGTTTCTATTTCCTTATTCAGTTTCTATTTCCTTATTCGGTTTCTATTTCCTTATTCGGTTTCTTTTTCCTTATTCGGTTTCTTTTTCCTTTTTCAATATTCATTTCCTTTTTCGGTTTCTATTTCCTTATTTAGTTTCTATTTCCTTATTGGGTTTCTATTTCCTTATTCGGTTTCTATTTCCTTATTCGGTTTCTATTTCCTTATTGGATTTTCATTTCCTTATTCGATTTCCATTTCCTTATTCAAATTTCATTTCCTTATTCGGTTTCTTTTTCCTTTTTCAATATTCATTTCCTTTTTCGGTTTCTTTTTCCTAATTCGGTTTCTGTTTCCTTATTTGATTTCTTTTTCCTTATTCAATTTTCATTTCCTTATTCGGTTTCTATTTCCTTATTCGGTTTCGATTTCCTTATTCGGTTTCTAGTTCCTTATTCGATTTTCATTTCCTTATTCGGTTTCTTTTTCCTTTTTCAATATTCATTTCCTTTTTCGGTTTCTATTTCCTTATTCGGTTTCTATTTCCTTATTGGATTTTCATTTCCTTATTCAATTTCCATTTCCTTATTCGATTTCCATTTCCTTATTCGGTTTCTTTTTCCTTTTTCATTATTCATTTCCTTTTTCGGTTTCTATTTCCGTATTCAGTTTCTATTTCCTTATTCGATTTTCATTTCCTTATTCGATTGCTGTTTCCTTATTCGGTTTCTATTTCCTTATTCGGTTTCTATTTCCTTATTCGGTTTCTATTTCCTTATTGGATTTTCATTTCCTTATTCGATTTCCATTTCCTTATTCGATTTCCATTTCCTTATTCGGTTCCTTTTTCCTATTTCGATATTCAATTTTGAAAAATATTACAAGTCCAAACTAAATTTTTTTTTGCTTCAAAATTTTTTTTCCTCAAAATTTTTTTTTCCTCAAATTTTTTTTTTTTTCAAATTTTTTTTTTCCTCATTTTTTTTCGTTTCCTTATTCAATTTCTTTTTCCTTATTCGATTTTCATTTCCTTTTTCACATTCATTTCCTTTTTCGGTTTCTATTCCCTGAATCGGATTCTATTTCCTTATTGGGTTTCTATTTCCTTATTGGGTTTCTATTTCCTTATTCGGTTTCTATTTCCTTATTCGGTTTCTAGTTCCTTATTGGATTTTCATTTCCTTATTCGGTTTCTTTTTCCTTTTTCAATATTCATTTCCTTTTTCGGTTTCTATTTCGTTATTCGGTTTCTATTTCCTTATTGGATTTTCGTTTCCTTATTCGATTTCCATTTCCTTATCGATTTCCATTTCCTTATTCCGTTTCTTTTTCCTTTTTCAATATTCATTTCCTTTTTCGGTTTCTATTTCCTTATTTGGTTTCTATTTCCTTATTCGATTTTCATTTCCTTATTCGATTGCTGTTTCCTTATTCGGTTTCTATTTCCTTATTCGGTTTCTATTTCCTTATTCGGTTTCTATTTCCTTATTGGATTTTCATTTCCTTATTCGATTTCCATTTCCTTATTCAATTTCCATTTCCTTATTCGGTTCCTTTTTCCTATTTCCAAACTAAATTTTTTTTTGCTTCAAAATTTTTTTTCCTCAAAATTTTTTTTTCCTCAAAATTTTTTTCCTCAATTTTTTTTTTTTTTTCTCAAATTTTTTTTTTCCTCAAATTTTTTTTTCCTCAAATTTTTTTTCCTCAATTTTTTTTCCTCAAAATTTTTTTTCCTCAAAATTTTTTTTTTCTCAAATTTTTTTTCCTCAAAATTTTTTTTCCTCAAATTTTTGTTCTCAATTTTTTTTTTTCCTCATTTTTTTTGTTTCCTTATTCAATTTCTTTTTCCTTATTCGATTTTCATTTCCTTTTTCATATTCATTTCCTTTTTCGGTTTCTATTCCCTGAATCGGATTCTATTTCCTTATTGGGTTTCTATTTCCTTATTGGGTTTCGATTTCCTTATTCGGTTTCGATTTCCTTATTCGGTTTCTAGTTCCTTATTCGATTTTCATTTCCTTATTCGGTTTCTTTTTCCTTTTTCAATATTCATTTCCTTTTTCATTTCTATTTCCTTATTCGGTTTCTGTTTCCTTATTTGATTTCTTTTTCCTTATTCAATTTTCATTTCCTTATTCGGTTTCTATTTCCTTATTGGATTTTCATTTCCTTATTCAATTTCCATTTCCTTATACGGTTTCTTTTTCCTTTTTCAATATTCATTTCCTTTTTCGGTTTCTATTTCCTTATTCAGTTTCTATTTCCTTATTCGGTTTCTATTTCCTTATTCGGTTTCTTTTTCCTTATTCGGTTTCTTTTTCCTTTTTCAATATTCATTTCCTTTTTCGGTTTCTATTTCCTTATTTAGTTTCTATTTCCTTATTGGGTTTCTATTTCCTTATTCGGTTTCAATTTCCTTATTCGGTTTCTAGTTCCTTATTCAATTTTCATTTCCTTATTCGGTTTCTTTTTCCTTTTTCAATATTCATTTCCTTTTTCGGTTTCTATTTCCTTATTCGGTTTCTATTTCCTTATTGGATTTTCATTTCCTTATTCGATTTCCATTTCCTTATTCGATTTCCATTTCCTTATTCCGTTTCTTTTTCCTTTTTCAATATTCATTTCCTTTTTCGGTTTCTATTTCCTTATTCAGTTTCTATTTCCTTATTGGATTTTCATTTCCTTATTCGATTTCCATTTCCTTAATCAAATTTCATTTCCTTATTCAGTTTCTTTTTCCTTTTTCAATATTTATTTCCTTTTTCGGTTTCTTTTTCCTAATTCGGTTTATATTTCCTTATTGGATTTTCATTTCCTTATTCAATTTCAATTTCCTTATACAGTTTCTTTTTCCTTTTTCAATATTCATTTCCTTTTTCGGTTTCTATTTCCTTATTCAGTTTCTATTTCCTTATTCGGTTTCTATTTCCTTATTCGGTTTCTTTTTCCTTATTCGGTTTCTTTTTCCTTTTTAATATTCATTTTCTTTTTCGGTTTCTATTTCCTTATTTAGTTTCTATTTCCTTATTGGGTTTCTATTTTCTTATTCGGTTTCGATTTCCTTATTCGGTTTCTAGTTCCTTATTCGATTTTCATTTCCTTATTCGGTTTCTTTTTCCTTTTTCAATATTCATTTCCTTTTTCGGTTTCTATTTCCTTATTCGGTTTCTATTTCCTTATTGGATTTTCATTTCCTTATTCAATTTCCATTTCCTTATTCGATTTCCATTTCCTTATTCGGTTTCTTTTTCCTTTTTCATTATTCATTTCCTTTTTCGGTTTCTATTTCCGTATTCAGTTTCTATTTCCTTATTCGATTTTCATTTCCTTATTCGATTGCTGTTTCCTTATTCGGTTTCTATTTCCTTATTCGGTTTCTATTTCCTTATTCGGTTTCTATTTCCTTATTGGATTTTCATTTCCTTATTCGATTTCCATTTCCTTATTCGATTTCCATTTCCTTATTCGATTTCCATTTCCTTATTCTGTTCCTTTTTCCCATTTCGATATTCAATTTTGAAAAATATTACAAGTCCAAACTAAATTTTTTTTTTCCTCAAAATTTTTTTTTCCTCAAAATTTTTTTTTCGTCAAAATTTTTTTCCTCAAATTTTTTTTTTTTTCAAATTTTTTTTTCCTCATTTTTTTTCGTTTCCTTATTCAATTTCTTTTTCCTTATTCGATTTTCATTTCCTTTTTCACATTCATTTCCTTTTTCGGTTTCTATTCCCTGAATCGGATTCTATTTCCTTATTGGGTTTCTATTTCCTTATTGGGTTTCTATTTCCTTATTCGGTTTCGATTTCCTTATTCGGTTTCTAGTTCCTTATTCGATTTTCATTTCCTTATTCGGTTTCTTTTTCCTTTTTCAATATTCATCGTCCTGAGCACTATGTGTTTTATACCAAGGCTAAACTAATGAGCACTATGCTTATAATGTCTAGATCTCAACCTATAACCCAAACCATACGTAAAATTGAGAATGGAAATGGGGAATGTGTCAAAGAGACAACAACCCGACTAAATAAAAAAAACAAACAGCAGAAGGTCACCAACAGGTCTTCAATGTAGCGAGAAATTCCCGCACCCGGAGGCGTACTTCAGCTGGCCCCTAAACAAATTTATACTAGTTGAGTGATAACAAGAAACTAAAATTAAAATAATACAAGACTAACAAATGCCAGAGGCTCCTGACTTGGGACAGGCGCAAAAATGCGGCGGGGTTAAACATGTTTGTGAGATCTCAACCCTCCCCCTATACCTCTAACCAATGTAGAAAAGTAAGCGCATAACAATGCGCACATTAAAATTCAGTGCAAGAGAAGTCCGAGTCTGATGTCAGAAGATGTAACCAAAGAAAATAAACAAAATGATAATAATACATAAATAACAACAGACTACTAGCAGTTAACTGACATGCCGGCTCCAGACTTCAATTAAACTGACTGAAAGATTATGATTTCATCATTTGAGTTTTGAAAAAAGTCAACAATATCACTGATATCATCTGAAGCGCTAGACATTATATCTCGAGCCTCAATTACAATATCTTGGGCGCCCAACATAATACCTGTAGCGTTCGACTTAATTATAAAAACAATCAAGTTACTAACTAAATATCGGAAGTGTTCGACTTGCTATCTCGGACACTAGCTTAAAAATGTCGATTACTTGACCTTGCGTGGCACGAGCAGTCGACGTTATATATTGAGCGATGTAGACATATCAAATCGTTTTTTCAACGCTGAATTCATTATTGTCTTTAAATTTTGCATTGTTTATTCTACTAAAGAACATGTTTTTATGATAAGAGAAAAGGTAGATTGATTGATATATCAATTCGAACACTCGAGATCAAATGTCAGTTCTCGACTCTCATCCTCATTTGGGCGTATGACATTTGCGCCGGTTTTGAACATTTTCGTTCTTTCATTGCGCCGATTTCATTTTTTCATTTGCGCCGATTTTTTTTTATTTGCTCCTAATTAGATTTACAGGTAAGTTAATACTTGTACATGTACTATACCAGTGGTAAAATTTGGTTCTAAATGTTTTTCATTTATGTTTTTAAGATAATTTTGATTCATATGTTTCTGCAACTTCATTGTAACATGATAGACATATTGCACACTGAAACTAGCCGCGGAGACAATTCTTTAATCATCAAGGGCCATACATATCGGAAGATAAGTGTC
Organism: Mytilus trossulus; assembly: GCF_036588685.1. NCBI lineage: Eukaryota > Metazoa > Mollusca > Bivalvia > Mytilida > Mytilidae > Mytilus > Mytilus trossulus. Next base: position 3,343,703 of record NC_086374.1, read on the forward strand.
CTGAAATATAACAACATATCTTACTAATGTACTATAAAACTGTGTAAAGCCAGAGTCACCACGGATTTTATTGTCAAAACACAGATCGAGCATAAATATGTGGCAGATGTCCGAAAGACAGAGGGTGAAGAACTACGGTTACGTTCAGGGAAAATGTCTGGAGATGTATCTTGTAGGCCTTCTTCCACCTCCCCACTGTGAGCAGGGGACAACAGTTATATACATGTTATGATTGACAATTCATAAATTTGTACAAGTGGCTAATGGAAGAGGTCTATAATGTAAAATGAAAAATAACATGACTTGGATGGAGAGTTCTCTCATTGGCACTCATATCACATCTTCTTATATCTTTTAAAGAATTGAATGCTTCTTTTTGTAAATTTATTGGGGTGTAAAAGCGTTGACCGAAGTACATTTTGTATGAAGCGCTTCCGCGCTTCATTCTTAAAATGTACGCACGGTCAACGCTTTTACAACACTATAAAGTTACAAAAAGAAGCATTCAATACTTATAATTACATTTTTTAGCTAGGATCATGAAAACACGATTGTTATCCAGTTTTATTTAATTCACCTGTGCACTTTATTGTGGGACCTTGTGTCATCATGCATGATAAATGTTATTGTCTCATGCAATTGTTTACGGAATAACATGTGATGTACTGTTAGCCAATTAGAATAACGTATTACAATGAAACATACATCTAATGTAATTATTATATGTATAGCACTCTCAGCTAATGATTATACGTAATTTAAAACTTTTGACCATTTTAATTCCTGTAAATACATGTATATGCAGTTTTTTTTTTTTAATCGGCATTTTCCTACACCCTAGCACATATAAATTATTATATATTAAAAAAAAACACAAAAAAAAACACAAAACTTTATGATGACAATCCTATGAATTAATTATGATATCTATTATTTAGTGATCATTATGATCAAATTCAGCCATCCGTATATAATATAATTAATTGTTTCCCTATGTTTTAAGGTGTAAATAGTTGCTCAAACTATACCCTTTGGGTAGTGCTCCACATTTAATGGAGGAATATACAAGAAACTGAACTGAACTGAACTGAACTGAATTATTCACCTGTAATTTACCTGTAAAACAATCGGCGCAAATGAAAGAAAATATCGGCGCAAATGAAAGAAAAAATCGGCGCTAATGAAGTGCAGATCAGCGCAAATGCAAAATGACGCCTCATTTGATTTTTAAATTTCAAAATCAAATACGGAATTATACAAAATTAACCTTTCTACTATCGGTGTGAGTATCCAAAGAAAGTAATCAAAGCACTATAAGCGATGTAGGCAGTTAACCAAAAAGCAAGGCAAACGTAATTATGGAAACTGTGGCAGTGTTGCTTCAATTTATTTCAAACATTAGACATCCGTTTATTGTAAATTTATGTTTATTTAATGGCAAATTAATTAACAATAATCCATAAATAACAAGAGGCTGTCACAACGACAGCAAAGTGAAACCGGAGTTATTAACATTTATTTGTGTCCTGCCAATATTACAAGAACCATAACTGATGAAAGGTGAAAGTAAAAATCGTCAATATCAAATTTGACCTCCATTGTGTCATCAGTATCAACATATTAAATAAAATTGAGAATGGAAATGGGGAATGTGTCAAAGAGACAACAACCCGGTTTAAAAGTTTGAAAAGCTTAAGTTGAATGGTTCACGAGTAAATGCACGGACACGACTTAAAAAAGCCATTTTTCAATCTTTCAAGAACCATAACTTCTGAACGGTTAAAGTCAAAATCGTCATTATTGAACTTGACCACAATTTTGTCATCAGTAACAACATATTGAAATTGGAGAAGCTTTGGTTGAACAGTTCATGCATAAATGCACGGACACGACTGAAAATGCCCATTTTTCTATCTTTCAAGAACCATAACTCCTGAACGGTAAAAGTCAAAATCGTCATTATTGAACTTGACTTCCATTTTGTCATCAGTATCAACATATTAAAATTTGGGAAGCTTTGGTTAAACAGTTCATTCGTAAATGCACGGACACGACTGGAAATGCCATTTTTCAATCTTTCAAGAACCATAACTCCTGAACGGTAAAAGTCAAAATCTTGACTTTCATTTTGTCATCAGTAACAACATATTAAAATTTGGGAAGCTTTGGTTGAACAGTTAGTGCGTAAATGCAAGGACGCGACTGAAAATGCCATTTTTCTATCTTTCAAGAACCATAACTCCTGAACGGTAAAAGTCAAAATCGTCATTATTGAACTTGACCTTCATTTTGTTGTTTGTAACAACATATTAAAATTTGAAAAGCTTCGGTTGAATGGTTCATAAGTAAATGCACGGACAACATTTGGTTGTCGCCCGCCCGGCCGCCCGCCGTACATCCCCAAATCAATAACCGACATTTTTGTCACAAAAATCCGGTTAAAAATTGTGATAGGCCCAGAAATAATTCCTAAAATAATTAAAGTAAATTCAATTAACCTAGTCTCATTTTATGCACCAATAAAATTTTATAATAAACATACTATTTGTAACGGGATTCCGTTACGAAGTCTCCCAAATAAAGCTCCAACAATTCGTCATTCACGTTGAAGCCTGACATTGGACAAAGTCCAGTACACATTGGTTAAGAGTAGTAAAGTGATATACATATGCGACGCATAGGAGAATGATCTTGTATGACATTCAAATCTTTTTGAAATGACGAACAGGAATAAATACGGTTTAGGAGTGGGGATCTTGACCGTTTACAAGTTCTCAAACAGGAAGGGTGAGGTGACCTCCAGGGACTCGCCATAAACCTTATTATATTTGTTATACATGATATAAAAAAGAAGTTGTGGTATGATTGCCAATGAGACAAATATCCATAAAAGATCAAAATGACACACACATTAAAAATTATAGGTCACCGTACGGCCTTCAACAATGAGCAAATCTCATACCGCATATAGTCAGCTATAAAAGGCCCCGATAAGACAATGTAAAACAATTCAAACGAGAAAACTAACGGCCTTATTTATGTAAAAAAAAAACAAGTGTGGACACAGATGAGTGTGGATAGTATGTATGGATGTTTGACAGTGTCTTATGACAAAATGAGTTCTGTTTTTCCTATATGGTGTTATTAACTGTGTTGCACGAGGACAACCATTCATTACGAACTATACTGGTATTATGTGACCAAAACATGTTCATTAATTTTGTTATATTCCAGGACTTATATCTTCTTTATCATTAAAGTATAGTGGGCCCCTAATTAGGAAAGTTGTTTAAAATACAATAAGATATTTCCCTTTTAAGTTATAAAAAAAATCGTTGTTTTAAAGTTTATTCATTAAAATGTACACTCTAAAATAAGTTTGAGAGAATAATCATTGACACAATGGAGCAAAATCATCTTATTTAAGGGAAGAGGGAGGGGGTTAAAAAAAGGTAAATTTTAAACGAAAAAATATATTTCTTGTTATTTGGCGAAAAAAATAATAAAGTGGCGAAAAATATATTGTTTTGGCGAAAGAGGTGGCGAAAAAATAATTGATCAAGGGAAAACCCTGGTATCAAGTAGTTATGGAAATATTACAGAAATATGCAAAATAAGATGTTCATAAAACAATGACAACTTGTACAAAATATCTGTACAAATTATAATTTGTACAACATTACATCTTGTACACAACATATATATATGCAACTGGTATGATCCCTTAAATTGTCATTTCAAAGAAAACAGTAGACATAATACAGCGAGTCTTTAAATATTAAAGTAGTATAATCGTAGTTTATATATACAGATAAACGCGAAAAATAATTGTCTTTTCTAAGGTGGTAAGATAGTTGTGGATCTAAACACCATAATATGGACAACGCTCTGATTGGCTAATTTATTTCTCATTTTTGTTATCTATCATACGAGTGGTTGTACTTGTGTGCATGTTTCAAACCGGAAGTCAGTCTGATGACGGAATTGATATTCGGACTCCTTTTTTTGTTGTTTTTCTCCAAAAATGAACCATAAGAATGGACGACAAATGCGACTATGCATGTCATCTTTAAAACCCAGAGGCATGATGATTAATTTATCATGGAAGGAAGAGAAGCGACACACAAAAGGAGGTCTTCTCGTTTAATAGTATAAAAATACAAATATAGTACTAAACAATACAGTATACATAGCTACAAACACAAATTAGAAACAACAGTTTTTATATATTAGTATATATATCGGAGTAAATTTGTAATTTATATATAGTAATTAGCAATCTTGTACACGTATGCTAGATAGCCAGTCAAGGTCGTTAAAAACTTCCATTTGTTGTATGCTGATTGCAAATTACTGTATATAGTAAGTAAGTAAATAGTTTATTATAGTGTCACGATCCAATATACATCATCATATACAATATAAAAAAAATCTTTAAAACGATATTAGATCCCTGCCTTTAAGACATATGAGACACTTTCATCCTTTTCAAACTAAAAATATATACTATAATGTAAAAGAAATATTTAAATAATATATGTGAATATAAATAGTTTCTAAAATTTGGTAATTAAACTAATTGAATTTGAATAAGTATACATAAATATTTGTGTAAACTGATTAATCCATCATCCTTGAATGTGCATGGTGACATTGCACTTTTATGTTCTGTGTAAATAAAAAAATGTAACAGTCTCTTATAGTTCTTTTAAGAATGACACATGCATTCTAAATTTTTTATATTATGTACTTTTATTATATTGTGTTTATACTTTCTATGTATGTAGTGAAACTATACTTGAATCCTTCATTTTCATTATGTTTAGATTGTTTTGAACGTTTATATGACATCTAACATCCATCGTCAATCAATCAATAAACTAGTATTATTTGTGGTACGTGTTGTGAATCTCAAGCAGAATTGCTTTTGATACAGATGTACAATATATAATAATGTAAATTTTTCAGAATCAAATGCGGGCTGTTCATAGCCGTGATCTCCTAGTCGTTGGCATCGTACACAATGTAACAGTGCCAAGTTCAAATCTAGCAGTATGAATGAATCTTTTTATTGTAATTTTTCTCTCGACCAAAATATTGTTTTAAACTTAGTGATACTATATATTTAATTTTTCATATACAATTGATGATTTTGTTTCTGTATTTACATTGAAAGACGTAGTTTGACTGGCAGTGGCGGATCTAGATGGGTCAAATAAGGCGTTGCTTGGACTTTTTTGGGGAAACTGATTAATCAGACAAGTCTTCGAGAACTTTCCCATTTCCCGTGTATTTATTTTTTATGCGACAATTCTTTACTTATAATGATATTTTTTGCTGGTATTTACTGATTATAACAAACTCATGTGATTCGCTATGGCGGAGTTGACCAGTTCGCCGTAAAACGTCACTCAGTCATTTTGAAAATCAAATTTCAGTAACACATAGACTGAGGATAACAATCATGACATCTTCAAAACGAAACAGGATTGAACAAGAACGTATTGACTTGAAGTTCTATTTCACAATTCCACGAGACAGAAAGTTATACTCTATTACACTTTCTTGAAAAAAAGTTCCACAACATTATTACTTACCTACGGAAACCTGTGTAACCCCAAACGCCCCAGCCTATTTTTACTAGAAATAACACAGCTGAATGATGGTCCCCAGTCTTAATAGATTTAAAGTGTAAGGAACGAACCATTTGTTAGAGAAGGCGGTCTGAGATATTTGAAAGAAAAAAAACTGACTTGGGTTTTTGTCTATTAAAAACTAAAATTTTGACCGTATCTGGATTGAAAACAATAATCTTGTCCACTTTTTTGCTATAAGAAACGAAAGTTTCCAACAAAATTATTTAGAATTATATAAACATGATGAACAAAAAAACGGGCGTATTTTTTGGGGGCGGGGGTTTGCATGTGTGACTGGAATGTCTGTTTCGGCGGACTGATACTGCATATTAAATACTTTTTTCAAGACCGAAATGCCACCGGCTGCTGTGTGTGATCCATTTGTCAACCGTCATTCATAAACTCGCTGTCATTTTAGAATTATGTCGTAGCCTTTTGTTAATTTGGAACCCCGCATTTCCATTAAAAAAATTTGGCGAAACATATCAACCGAGCATTTGGATAAAAATTGCTTGTTTGTCTTTCTTCAATCGTGTCGGTCGTATTGTAAATTTCATTGAAGAGCCCGGCGTATATCTGGTTTACAACAAGAAATCTGTGAGGTTGTTCTAACTTAACATACAACAAACAAGAATTGTCCATGTCGAGGTCCTACATGCAATAAAGCAGTAAATAGCTTTGGATCCATACTATTATTTTATATATACAGCATAAAAAAATGTTCAACCCTTACACTTTACAGCAACTATAACATATATATGCCCAAAATAAGGAACCGTTTAAATATGCATTCTACACAAATTTTATGTTTTTTAGCCCCCAAAAAGGTCACAATTTTTTTCGACTTGCTTCGCTCAGCCATCTTTAAAAATGTCGCCCCTTTTCTAAAATCCAGAATCCGCCCCTGAAATTCAGTACATGACGTCACAAAGTATATCGGTTTTTAGATATTCTAAAAATAACCGTGCGATATGCTTTTTGCCGGTCAATATGCTTTTTGCTTTCCGTCGTTTTTTCTCTACCTTCGAAAATATAGTTTAACATGTGACTATCTCTAAACGAATCAAATATGTTAAAATATACGAATTAATAATATATATATATATATATAGTGTTTGTATGATATTTTATTAGATAACAAGTGTGGACACAGATGAGTGTGGATTTGTTTTTCGTTTATTTTTTGTACATAAATAAGGCCGTCAGTTTTCTCGTTTGAATTGTTCTACATTGTCATTTCGGGGCCTTTAATATCTGACTATGCGGTATGGGCTTTGCTCATTGTTGAAGGTCGTACTGTAGTTGTTTTAATTTCTGTGTCATTTTGGTCTCATTGGCAATCATACCACATCTTTTTCATATGTATTTGCTTACTATTTGTATGGATCTATGTATATTACTTTATGGTGGATCGTCAGTATCATTAGTAAAACTTTTTGTCAAAATGTCGATTTTTTTTTTTTTAGTAATGAAAATGCCTGACATGATGCTTGGGGTTAGATGAGCTAGAAAGAGAACTTATGTGTTGTGGTTTTTTCTTCAATTCTTTGATAATATTTCCTCCAAAGCTTGTCAAAGCAAAAAGGAGTTTTTACTAATGTGAAAATGATATCGTGGAAAGATCCTTTGTCAGCATGCTTCAAAGACTCATAACTGTTCTTAGAGTAATCTGGTAGAATTCAAGCATGTAAAGTGGATATTATGAGCATCTAGTTAATGTGTCTAGATATCTAAAAAGTTATAATATTCAATACAAAAATGGTAGTGCAAAATTATTCTCTTTTTATTTTTTTGGTTATAATATATGGACACAAATATAAGTGATACCATTACAGTATTTGTTGTGGTATGAAAGTGTAGTAATTAACATTTACTGTAACAATGTTAGTGAGAGTCGTGGTGTAGTGGTTAGATCATCGAACTACTAACTTAAAGGTTCCTGGTTCAATTCCCGTTCGGGATGACAATTTCAGGGACTCAATTTTCTGCTCTCCCTTGACACCATTTGCGAGTATGGTCTTAAGGAAACGATGATAGTCCGTCGCAAGGGGACGATAAATGGCTGACCCGTGATAAGAGAGAGCCATATCTCTTGCACGTTAAAGACACCCTTGTAGATTTCGAAAAGGAGTAGGCTAATGCCGCTACAAGGCAGCACTCTCACCCGCAAAGTGGAAAGGGATTAATATAAGTTGCAAAACTTGTTTCCCAATTTTGAAGAAAAAAAATTTGGAGGAAAAAAAAATTTTGTCCAAAAAAAAATTTGAAGCAAAAAAAAAATTTAGTTTGGACTTGTAATATTTTTCAAAATTGAATATCGAAATAGGAAAAAGGAACCGAATAAGGAAATGGAAATCGAATAAGGAAATGGAAATAGAATAAGGAAATGAAAATCCAATAAGGAAATAGAAACCGAATAAGGAAATAGAAACAGAATAAGGAAATAGAAACCGAATAAGGAAATAGAAACCGAATAAGGAAACAGCAATCGAATAAGGAAATGAAAATCGAATAAGGAAATAGAAACCGAAAAAGGAAATGAATATTGAAAAAGGAAAAAGAAACCGAATAAGGAAATGGAAATCGAATAAGGAAATGGAAATCGAAATAAGGAAATGAAAATCCAATAAGGAAATAGAAACCGAATAAGGAAATAGAAACCGAAAAAGGAAATGAATATTGAAAAAGGAAAAAGAAACCGAATAAGGAAATGAAAATCGAATAAGGAACTGGAAACCGAATAAGGAAATCGAAACCGAATAAGGAAATAGAAACCCAATAAGAAATAGAAACTAAATAAGGAAATAGAAACCGAAAAAGGAAATGAATATTGAAAATGGAAAAAAGAAACCAAATAAGGAAAAAGAAATCGAATAAGGAAATGGAAATCAAATAAGGAAATGAAAATCCAATAAGGAAATAGAAACCGAATAAGGAAATAGAAACCGAAAAAGGAAATGAATATTGAAAAAGGAAAAAGAAACCGAATAAGGAAATGAAAATCGAATAAGGAAATGGAAATCGAATAAGGAAATGAAAATCCAATAAGGAAATAGAAACCGAATAAGGAAATAGAAACCGAAAAAGGAAATGAATATTGAAAAAGGAAAAAGAAACCGAATAAGGAAATGAAAATCGAATAAGGAACTAGAAACCGAATAAGGAAATCGAAACCGAATAAGGAAATAGAAACTAAATAAGGAAATAAAAACCGAAAAAGGAAATAAATATTGAAAAAGGAAAAAGAAACCGAATAAGGAAAAAGAAACCGAATACGGAAATAGAAACCAAATAAGGAATTAGAAACTGAATAAGGAAATAGAAACCGAAAAAGGAAATGAATATTGAAAAAGGAAAAAGAAACCGTATAAGAAAATGGAAATTGAATAAGGAAATGGAAATGGAATAAGGAAATGAAAATCCAATAAGGAAATAGAAACCGAATAAGGAAATAGAAACCGAATAAGAAAATAGAAACCGAATAAGGAAATAGAAACCGAATAAGGAAACAGCAATCGAATAAGGAAATGAAAATCGAATAAGGAAATAGAAACCGAATAAGGAAATAGAAACCGAAAAAGGAAATGAATATTGAAAAAGGAAAAAGAAACCGAATAAGGAAATGGAAATCGAATAAGGAAATGGAAATCGAATAAGGAAATGAAAATCCAATAAGGAAACAGAAACCGAATAAGGAAATAGAAACCGAAAAAGAAAATGAATATTGAAAAAGGAAAAAGAAACCGAATAAGGAAATGAAAATCGAATAAGGAACTAGAAACCGAATAAGGAAATCGAAACCGAATAAGGAAATAGAAACCCAATAAGAAAATAGAAACTAAATAAGGAAATAGAAACCGAAAAAGGAAATGAATATTGAAAAAGGAAAAAGAAACCGAATAAGGAAAAAGAAACCGAATACGGAAATAGAAACCGAATAAGGAAATAGAAACTTAATAAGGAAATAGAAACCGAAAAAGGAAAAAGAAACCGAATAAGGAAATGGAAATCGAATAAGGAAATGAAAATCCAATAAGGAAATAGAAACCGAATAAGGAAATAGAAACCGAATAAGGAAATAGAAACCGAATAAGGAAATAGAAACCGAATAAGGAAATAGAAACCGAATAAGGAAACAGCAATCGAATAAGGAAATGAAAATCGAATAAGGAAATAGAAACCGAATAAGGAAATAGAAACCCAAAAAGGAAATGAATATTGAAAAAGGAAAAAGAAACCGAATAAGGAAATGGAAATCGAATAAGGAAATGGAAATCGAATAAGGAAATGAAAATCCAATAAGGAAATAGAAACCGAATAAGGAAATAGAAACCGAAAAAGGAAATGAATATTGAAAAAGGAAAAAGAAACCGAATAAGGAAATGAAAATCGAATAAGGAAATAGAAACCGAATAAGGAAATGAAAATTGAATAAGGAAAAAGAAATCAAATAAGGAAACAGAAACCGAATAAGGAAATAGAAACGAAAAAGGAAATGAATATTGAAAAAGGAAAAAGAAACCGAATAAGGAAATGAAAATCGAATAAGGAACTAGAAACCGAATAAGGAAATAGAAACCGAATAAGGAAATAGAAACCCAATAAGGAAATAGAAACTAAATAAGGAAATAGAAACCGAAAAAGGAAATGAATATTGAAAAAGGAAAAAGAAACCGAATAAGGAAATGAAAATCGAATAAGGAACTAGAAACCGAATAAGGAAATCGAAACCGAATAAGGAAATAGAAACCCAATAAGGAAATAGAAACTAAATAAGGAAATAGAAACCGAAAAAGGAAATGAATATTGAAAAAGGAAAAAGAAACGAATAAGGAAAAAGAAACCGAATACGGAAATAGAAACCGAATAAGGAAATAGAAACTGAATAAGGAAATAGAAACCGAAAAAGGAAATGAATATTGAAAAAGGAAAAAGAAACCGAATAAGGAAATGAAAATCGAATAAGGAAATAGAAACCGAATAAGGAAATGACAATTGAATAAGGAAAAAGAAATCAAATAAGGAAACAGAAACCGAATAAGGAAATAGAAACGAAAAAGGAAATGAATATTGAAAAAGGAAAAAGAAACCGAATAAGGAAATGATAATCGAATAAGGAACTAGAAACCGAATAAGGAAATCGAAACCGAATAAGGAAATAGAAACCCAATAAGGAAATAGAAACTAAATAAGGAAATAGAAACCGAAAAAGAAAATGAATATGAAAAAGGAAATAAAAATCGAATAAGGAAAAAGAAATTGAATAAAGAAAAAAAATTTGAGGAAAAAAAATTTTGAGGAAAAAAAAATTGAGAAAAATAAAAATTTTGAGGAAAAAAAATTTGAGGAAAAAAAAATTTGATGAAAAAAAAAATTTGAGAAAAAAAAAAATTTGAGGAAAAAAATTTTGAGGAAAAAAAAATTTTGAGGAAAAAAAATTTTGAGGAAAAAAAATTTTTGAGGAAAAAAAATTTTGAGGAAAAAAAATTTTTGAGGAAAAAAAATTTTGAGGAAAAAAAAATTTAGTTTGGACTTGTAATATTTTTCAAAATTTGAATATCGAAAAAGGAAAAAGGAAAAAGGAACCAACTTGTGTCTGGTAATAATCCCTGCCTATCAGTTATGGAAGTTTGTTATCAAGTGTACTAGGTTTTTATTCGCGCGCTGTTTGTATGTGTTTGTTCGTGTTTAACACTACTGGGACCAAACTCAGAGCCTTTGTTTTGTCTCGTCTTTATATTGTTACATAGGCTAAATATAAGAAAGGCAATATAAAAAACGTAATATGTTTACATCGTGTGAAGATGTGGCACACTGTATACTTATACTTAGGTAACACATACTGTTTCAAAATTAAAACAGGTTAAAAAAAGTCACACAGTTTTAAGTTCTTTTAAAATCACAAATATCCTTTGATGTGAAAAAATGATGTAATGCACAATTCAGTCACACTGTTGTGCTTACTGATGACCTTTCAAGGCTTTTTTTTTCCGTCGCTAGGATCTCTACTTGAAAAACTTATTCGGTGATACCGCATATTTCATGTCAAATAAACGGTAATTTCAGGGGTATTAACACAGCAACCACTTTTAAGGAAAACAAGAAGCGAATGGTTTCCAAAAAGCCACTTAACCTGCATACAAGAATATGAACAATCACGATTATGGGATAGTTACTTACCATATATACCAGAAGGTGTACCAACATGATTCTATAAAAGTAACTTACCATATATACCAGAAGGTGTACCAACACGATTCTATAAAAGTAACTTACCATATATACCAGAAGGTGTACCAACACGATTCTATAAAAGTAACTTACCATATATACCAGAAGGTGTACCAACACGATTCTATAAAAGTAACTTACCATATATACCAGAAGGTGTACCAACACGATTCTATAAAAGTAACTTACCATATATACCAGAAGGTGTACCAACAAAAAGTTACATGATTCTATAAAAGTAACTTACCATATATACCAGAAGGTGTACCAACATGATTCTATAAAGGTAACTTACCATATATACCAGAAGGTGTACCAACATGATTCTGACTGAGAACCATCACTTTTACCACCACAATTACAACTTATTTCCTAAAATAAACAAAAATGAATTTAAAACAGCACACTTAAAGTTATATGTTAATTCCCTGCATAGTTTCACTGTTACTTTTAATTGTCTAATAAATTAAATGTTTTATGAAAAACTCTGATGACTTAAATTGCACAATAATCATAGCAATGGGGTTAAATACACTAAATGATTTCAGTTAACTACTAGATTAACTAAATATGCAGAATATTGGATATTAGATAGTGTCACATACAAAAACGAGAAAACTTAAGTTTCACAAATAAGCCGAACAAAGATTTCATTGAGATAATGACATATACCAGGTATATAGATTTCTTTAGAATTTTAAATTTCATAAAATATAAATTATAACGAATAGAATCTTTTTGTAAAACATTTCTGCATGATATCACCAGTCATTTTGAAAATATAATCCGCAATAAAACGCCAACGTTTCGCGATTTTCTTTCCCCGCGGTGCGATCTGTTTGTGTGTAGGTTATTCTGACACTAATCATGACAAATCGTAAATCAATTCAAAAGAGAAAACAAACGGTATGATTCAAATTTTAACTCTTTTGAAAAAGAAAAAAAAAGAATACCAGACAAGAAAAAAAAGGACCAAATAGACTCCAGTTCTGTGCCGCTTAATCCTACACATACATTTTTGGATAGTGGTGTTACAGCAATAATACTGTAAATTCAATTAAAAAGCGATAGAAAGATTAACTCATCACATCGACATATGAAAAGGCATAAACACAGCCAGTAACTGAATAACCAACTATACAAGACTTCGACTAAGACTGTTCGTAGTTATTGAAACCTAATTTGAAGATAACATCAACTAATAAAAAGACCATGCATGCTTTATAGGACTAAAATATTTATAACAATTAAAATAACTCTAACGAATCAACTGACGAAGTCTTAAGAAGTCTGATGGTCAAGGTGTTTTTTTTTAATTAAATTATAAGGTTTTTAAAAGTTTCTGTATACAATTTGCTTTATACTATTGTTTTGATATAACAACTTCAATTTACAATTTCTCTCTATTCATTGTACCCTTTATCTTGTCAGTAAAATGAAGGTTGGACAGACAGACCCAGGGAACGTTGCGCGGTTCCAGTTTTTCGTCGCAAAAATTTTTAATATAAAAAGTTAAGAAGATAAAATAATGAACTCGGTTAAACCTTAGAATAATAAAGGTTGTAGATTATCAGGAAAAAATGATGTCCTGGGGTCTTCTGAGATTAAATCATAATAGAAAATATTAAAAGCTAGATTAAACACAGTATTTCCAATATAAATATTGGCTATTGATAAAATCATGCAATAAAATTAAATAATTTAAACCAAGATGAGCTCTGGGCTCACTCATTACATTTCCCAACAGTTTATTCAGTCATTACAAAAGTCCCCACCGATGCGATTCCTAAATAGATATGATCAGATATTACATTCACAAAACAAACACATGCTACACTGTGTATAATAAGCAGAAATAAAATACACACAAAAATGCGAATATTACCATAAAATTCTAATATTTTGACTTTAATTTTAAAATATCTAAATATAAACATTAACGGCTACATCCCCCACCACCAAAAAAAGAGATTACATTTTAAACAAAAATAAAAACACGAAAGACACAAACAAATAAGACTACACAATACTACTAAGATATAAGGAAATAAACTCGATGATAATAGAATGTCAAAGACGAATCTATTAAAAATATGTCCCTGTAAATGTGACGAAGGGAGTGGAGTGGCGCATCGTTATACGTTCAGTTATATATATATATATTAAGGTCATAAGCGCTTGTCTCACAGAAAATAAAACAAAATCAAACTTAATATACCAACGACAGTATTTTAAAACCGCATTCTAAGTATATATTTTATAGATATAGGAAGATGTGGTATGAGTGCCAATGAGACAACTCTCCATCCAAATAACAATTTATAAAAGTAAACCATTATAGGTCAAGGTACGACCTTCAACACGGAGCCTTGGATCACACCGAACAGCAAGCTATAAAGAGCCCGCAAAATTAGTAATGTTAAACCATTCAAACGGGAAAACCAACGGTCTAATCTATATAAAAACGAAATACGAGACACACGTATGAACTACATAAACAAACGACAACTACTGTACATCAGATTCCTATGTATTGTTCTGAACCATACAACCATTGTTCTTGTCTCCAATGAAGTAATCCCGTCTCACTTAGTGTACGGCAAGTTTGGGGACTGCGACGCATTTGCTTGTTACTAAATACTGAAATTATACGCAACACATTTGACACCATGACATTATGCTACCGTTTTCACACGAGTATGATTTCTTTGTTTTACTATAACCTTTAAACGTATTTAAATATACTATTTGCAGACATAAATATGAAGATAATTCTTACAGCTGATTCTAAGGATTATGTATCTAAAGGTAATATTTTTGGTTAGCTTGCTTGCTAGCTGAACCGTGAAGTCATTGTTAGGTAAGGTGTACTACCCTCCTATCGAAGTAGCATATCCTACAGACAGGTAGATTGGTTATCTGTCAGACTAGTCTACTCTTAAAGAAGGGTAGTTTAGCTAAGCTAACAATGACTTCACGGTTCAGCTAGCAAGCAAGCTAACCAGAGAAATAACCTGTAGCTACATACTCCTTAGAATCCACTGTAATGTGATCTCAACCATGGCCATTAAGTAACAGTAATAGACAGTTACAGGCAGTATCGTATGGTAGGGGTTTCTCTTCAGCATCAGCTGTTGCATATTAAATGTACCAGGATATGAACAATAGCAAGATTGTAATTCTGCTTTTACCAACGATCATCAATGTTCTTTTAGCTATTCTTTGAAACTCTAAGTTATACACAACTGCAAAGAACAATGCAAAACGTTTGTTCTAGAATTATACAGATTTCAACATTTTTTGAATCGGAAGATATATAGCATGATTGCCAATGAGAGAACAATTCAATGTAGAGACCAGAGTACAAAGATGATAACACTTATTACTACATGCCACCTAACGACCCTCAACAATAACTTAAACGACAATCTTATTACTACATGCCACCTAACGACCCTCAACAATAACTTAAACGACAATCTTATTACTACATGCCACCTAACGACCCTCAACAATAACTTAAACGATAATCTTATTACTACATGCCAACTTACGACCCTCAACAATAACTTAAACGACAATCTTATTACTACATGCCACCTTACGACCCTCAACAATAACTTAAACGACAATCTTATTACTACATGCCACCTAACGACCCTCAACAATAACTTAAACGATAATCTTATTACTACATGCCACCTAACGACCCTCAACAATAACTTAAACGATAATCTTATTACTACATGCCACCTAACGACCCTCAACAATAACTTAAACGACAATCTTATTACTACATGCCACCTAACGACCCTCAACAATAACTTAAACGACAATCTTATTACTACATGCCACCTAACGACCCTCAACAATAACTTAAACGATAATCTTATTACTACATGCCACCTAACGACCCTCAACAATAACTTAAACGATAATCTTATTACTACATGCCACCTAACGACACTCAACAATATCTTAAACGACAATCTTATTACTACATGCCACCTAACGACCCTCAACAATAACTTAAACGACAATATTATTACTACATGCCACCTAACGACACTCAACAATAACTTAAACGATAATTTTATTACTACATGCCACCTAACGACCCTCAACAATAACTTAAACGATAATCTTATTACTACATGCCACCTAACGACCCTCAACAATAACTTAAACGATAATCTTATTACTACATGCCACCTAACGACCCTCAACAATAACTTAAACGATAATCTTATTACTACATGCCACCTAACGACCCTCAACAATAACTTAAACGACAATCTTATTACTACATGCCACCTAACGACCCTCAACAATAACTTAAACGACAATCTTATTACTACATGCCACCTAACGACCCTCAACAATAACTTAAACGATAATCTTATTACTACATGCCACCTAACGACCCTCAACAATAACTTAAACGATAATCTTATTACTACATGCCACCTAACGACCCTCAACAATAACTTAAACGACAATCTTATTACTACATGCCACCTAACGACCCTCAACAATAACTTAAACGATAATCTTATTACTACATGCCACCTAACGACCCTCAACAATAACTTAAACGATAATCTTATTACTACATGCCACCTAACGACCCTCAACAATAACTTAAACGATAATCTTATTACTACATGCCACCTAACGACCCTCAACAATAACTTAAACGACAATCTTATTACTACATGCCACCTAACGACCCTCAACAATAACTTAAACGACAATCTTATTACTACATGCCACCTAACGACCCTCAACAATAACTTAAACGACAATCTTATTACTACATGCCACCTAACGACCCTCAACAATAACTTAAACGATAATCTTATTAGAAAAAACAGAGAAATACAATGCATGAACTATATGCGTCTAGCATTACTTAGACAGAGATAATTATATGCAAATACGAATAAATATAAAACATGTTCGTAGTACACCTTTGAAAAGACTAAACATGGGGTGGATTCAACTTTAAACAACTTTACATGAAAACAAACTAATTAAAATATACTTGAGACGCCTACTCACTTATAACTCTCTTGTAAAATACATGAAACTAAAATCAATGAAGAAAACTCAAACAAAAGCAGAAACATTTTAATTCAAAAAATGCATTACTGTATATTTGATCGACTCTACGATTATTGAACCAATCCATAGTTACAGCAGGACAATTCTTTTGTTTCATGATATTATTATTCAGGTACTAATTCAATATGCATTATAGGTAGATGTTACTTTCATAAAGCTGTGTGGTCTATAAATGAAGTAGAAAAGTATAAGGACACACTTGGTGCAGTTGTTTACAATGAACATTTAAAATCATTTAATAAGATATTCACGTAAGTCAAGGCGTTGATTTGTGTCCCTTTTTGCTATGTATGTATCCATTAAAAGCTTACAGTACAGTGTCAGTTTTGCTCATCATTGAAGGCTACAGTATGATCTGTAGTTGTTAATGTCTTCGTTCATTGTTAATTAAGGATGTTTGGTCCTCTTCTTTAGGATTTGTTGCAAGATATTCGGAATCCTCTGATTTTGCCATTAAAAAATCCTCAATTGACCTTGCTTTTCTCTCATCATTTTATCACATATAGTTTAAAAAGCCATATTTGAAAATCCTATAAAATTCTTGTTATTTTTTCATAAGTTTAATATTTTAATAATTTTTAAAGTAAAAGGGTGCCCATGATAAAGATATAAACAATGTAGAGAGAATTATTTCCCGCCAAATTTCCAAAGGTTTATATCTCGAAAAGAGGCACATTCGTTTTTTTCTGTTTATTTTAGTTTCTTTATATATATACTTTCAACTGATAACAGTCTTAATAAAAATTGTAATTTTGAGACAGACTAACAAACATCCTTAAATGGGTATTTTTGATTGAGTTAAGTCTGTCAATTGATATTTTATCTTGTGTTTTTCTATGTTGTGATGTAATGCTACTGTTTCAGAAAAAGGGAGAAGGTTTGGATCCATTAAAACGTCTAATCCCACTGCAAATGTTTGCACCTGTCCTAAGTCAGGAATCTGATGTACAGTAGTTGTTGTTTGTTTATGTAATATATACGTGTTTCTCGTTTCTCGTTTTTTGTATATAGATTAGACCGTTGGTTTTCCCGTTTGAATGGTTTTACACTAGTAATCTTGGGGCCCTTTATAGCTTGTTGTTCGGTGTGAGCCAAGGCTCCGTGTTGAAGGCCATACTTTGACCTATAATGGTTTACTTTTAAAAAAAAATTGTTATTTGGATGGAGAGTTGTCTCATTGGCACTCACACCACATCTTCCTATATCTATATAATTGTCTTATAAGCAATCAAACCTCATTGCCTTAGTCTTTTTTTTTTATATTTTTAGATATTTTTGTATCAATATTCTCACTTGCAGATTCCTTTAATAAACTCCTTTAATAAACTCTTTCAATAATCAAACGATAACCTTTTATGGTTTGTTAGAATTGCGATTCTTTTGGATCTGAGCCATACAAACATTCAGGCCAACCGCAACATATTCGATACTTTAATCTTCAATATATCACAATTATTAATATAACAGCTTTAATTATCGACATTTCAATTCACTGCCACAAAGGAATACAAAGAATTTTACCAAAATATTTAAAAGAGGAGAAAAAAAACCTGTCAACAAACATGTTCCTATTGTAAAGGCAACCATAGGCATACAAAAAATAATCTAAACTAAGAAAATCGATTGGCCAATCAGAACAGTCAAACAAATTAGCCTAAAGTATTAGCTCGCATTTCATCTTACGTAAATAAAAACAAAACACTTATAATAATAGAATCTACAAATATCTAGGTCCTCATTGTTTTATATTGTAAATTTTATCAGAAAACTATCTATTAAGATTTGATGTAATTTCAATACACGAGTTTCAACATCCGACTCATCTGAATAAAACCGACAAAGACAACTGCAACTAACATAACATGGTCCAGATAGCAGGACTAAAAAAAACCATGGTCCATATATATTATTAATTGTTTCAGACACAAAATGTGGAGAGGTAAAATCAGTTTTACGTTCGCACAAGGTCAAGGAACAGTAAATTGGCTGTGTCGCAGATTTTGTTAATTTAGACAACCTTGGCTTGTTAAACTACAACTGAAAATCGAAAAAATAATACGTTAATCTCTTTTATTATCTGAAAAATTGCAGATTGATTTCTCTTAATATGGGTAAAATTGAGAATGGAAATGGGGAATGTGTCAAAGAGACAACAACCCGACCAAATAAAAAAACAACAGTAGAAGGTCACCAACAGGTCTTCAATGTAGCGAGAATATTTGTATAGAAAGCACATAAAATCGGCGAAAAACCTTCTAAAAGTTGTCTTGCCAAATCCCTAATTCTACTCCATAGATTTTTCTTAAAAAACTATATATTGTTGACATATAAATTTCTGTTTTAATGATATAAAATAATCATAGGGTCACCGACTTCGTTTTTTGTCTAATAATCAATTTGTTACCTTGTTGGTAGTGCAAAACGTCAAAAATCAACGTTTTACGGCCTGCAACGCGATAACGTTACGATTATTTCGACTTTTTGTTTGATTTTGTCACAAAGAACGCAACTTTGAATGATGTATACCGTAAAAACGAAGTCGGTGACCCTATCTTTATTTTGCATCATTATAACAAAAATTTATGTATCAACAACATATAGTTTTTTAAGAAAATTCTATGGAGTAGAATTTGAGATTTGGCCATTTTAAGACAAATTTTAGAAGGGTTTTCGCCGATTTTATGTGCTTTCTATACAAATGTTCACCCATTTTGTAAGAATTCAATCAGTAATATTTCAAATGATAATTGAGATAAATGCAATTTTTTTTTCGATTTTCAGTTGAAGTTCTTTGAGCCAGAGTTGTATGCCAAATTTGACTGAAATCTGTGACATAGCCCATTTACTGTAACTTGACCATAAAACTTATATTAGGAATCACCAAAAACTACTAGACATACAAAAACATAAAACAATACACGACGCAGACAACAAAATGGACTCAAAACAAAGATAACAAAACCGGAAACAACACATGGTCCAGATAGTTTTAATGGATACTGACACTCTAGGTAGTTTAAATGGATACTGACACTCGAGATAGATTGAATGGATACTGACACTCCAGATAGTTTGAATGAATACTGACACGAAATGTTCGTATATAAATTAGGAAAGCGTAATCAAAATTTGTTCGCTGCAATTGAAAGCTAACAAAATGTGTTCGCTGCGAATGAGAGCTAACAAAATGTGTTCGCTGCGAATGAGAGCTAACAAAATGTGTTCGCTGCGAATGAGAGCTAACAAAATTAACACAGCTGTAGATTTTAAACTGCCGTTTAATAAAAGAAAAATTCAGAATAAACACTCCGAACAGATTTCAATAATATGAAAATTAGAAGCTGGTCTATGATTGCAATGAGAAACATTAATTCATACATTTATTTTCATTTAATAATGAAGATATTGCAAAATGTGTTATCTAAACAGGAATATTTAGTTATAGTTTCATTTTATCAATATTCCTCGTATACTTTCCAATACGCCTCTCCCTCATTACTAACCATTAATACATAAAAATGTATTCTACTTCCTGGTCTGATATTTGCATAACATGTTATATTGTTATCATGTGAACTTAGACAATGTTTCTTTCATGATTGAATGATAATCGTATGGTAGCTTTCGAAATTTCCTTTTTTGTCTCTTTGTTGCATTACCAATAAAAAGTTTGTTTTATTCTGACTATTCATTATATATGCCAAAATCGTCGATAACTTATGTGACGTTTACGAAATCATCATTAGGATAAGCCGAACGTATCATCTGACCTTATGAGCGCAATCTGTCAGTAGTTATTTTTAGAGCATATCATAGTTAGATATATATGTTTCGTCTGATTTTCTGGGCACAAGTCGTCATTAGATATTAGCAGAACCTATATAGTAAATAAAAATCATACATGTGTTTCATCTGACCTTTTTCATGTAATGATCTGTAATTGCAAACAGTCAGAAGGATACTGGGTTTAAAGCATTATTGTCAAAAGCGCGGGAGAGTTTGTTCACATGGTGTTTGCCTCAAATTCAGAAATAAGCGATTTATCATTTGATTAATACTCGTAGGTTACTCGTATAAGCTTGAAGTCGGGTCTAGGATATCAACGCCGATACTCATTTAATCTAAGCTGACTACATATTTTAAACTGGAACGGTTAAAATTAACATACATTGTAAAGATTAAAACAGCTAAGACGAAATAATAAACACATATCTTCATTATTTAGATGTTTACCCTTTCTGAATCACAGCATGCATGTATGTTTTGTGTGTGTGTCGAAATCCACATTGTTGTCTGAATGACCGATTCAATCGCGAAAATGTAGTGGTACTTCGAGTCCACGGATGAGATATCGTTTATCCACAACTACACTTGCAGATAGCATTGAAATTTAGATTGATTCACATTTTCATTTTACCGGTTTACAAATTTTGGAAGGAATACATACATTAATAATTTATTTTTGATATTCTTATCCAGTGTGAATGAATACATCTATACCGTGACTAACAATAATCATTTGAAGGTTATTACTTTACAGGCAGATCAAAATAAATAGGTTTTCTCGTCTTATATATGGGATTTTGGCAATTTAAGACAATTGTGATTTATTTGTTTTCAATTTGGCTGTTCGTCTAGTACATTTAATTGATATACAATAATCAAGAAATAAAACCTAATTTAAATACGTAAAGACTTAAATAAACAACCTTGCGTATTTTAATCTTGGCATATGTGATATAAACACGATTCTCTTTCTCATATGACATTATATATAATATTTGAAAAGTATGATATTACAATTGACGGTAGTTTGGTTAATCAACTGATTGTTCGTTATTTAAACGTCCAGTAGCAAATATAACATGCATGTTCCAGACGAAAATAAATAAATAATAATTGCAAGTGGTCCTGTAGATGCCACCCGAGATAATACTCGAGGAAATATGGACTGCCACCTGAAAATATGCTTGGGTCTATTAGATAAGGACAGACATGTATCCGATAAATAAACAACTGACAAACTCGTCTACATGTATGCTAGCTGAATTATATTTTGTAATTTTTTTCTAGCTGATATTTTTTGCTTCAAGTTTCTATCTATTTATTATAGTTTTCAAGATAAAATGCAAACACGCAAAAAAAGGTAATGATTGTAATTAAAGGGCACTAGCTCATTGAAGAGTTGACCAATGATTTAGCAATATCAACTTATTTGTAGATTCCCCCCCTAGTTGATAATTTTTGCTTTCTTAAAATCTCTCTATATATTTTATTTCAAAATAAAAGGCCAAAACTGAAGAAAAAAAGGCCGGGTAAAAGATTGCAATCTAAGGAGACAATTGATGAGTTTATCAATGGATCACTTATCATGGCTTCTGTTCTTATATTACTGCGAGGGGCATCGATGGCTGAGTGGTCTAAGTAGTTACTACTGGAATCACTAGCCAGTCAATGGATTACTTATCTTCAGTTCTTATATTACTGCGAGGGGCATCGATGGCTGAGTGGTCTAAGTAGTTACTACTGGAATCACTAGCCAGTCAATGGATTACTTATCTTCAGTTCTCATATTACTGCGAGGGGCATCGATGGCTGAGTGGTCTAAGTAGTTACTACTGGAATCACTAGCCAGTCAATGGATTACTTATCTTCAGTTCTTATATTACTGCGAGGGGCATCGATGGCTGAGTGGTCTAAGTAGTTACTACTGGAATCACTAGCCAGTCAATGGATTACTTATCTTCAGTTCTTATATTACTGCGAGGGGCCTCGATGGCTGAGTGGACTAAGTAGTTACAACTGGAATCACTAGCCAGTCAAAAACACTAAAAATCAAATCAAATATATTACTGCGTATTTTAAATTTTCAAGCTATATATATCTTTTATGTTTTTCATGGTATTATCCAAACTCTCAAAACCTGCCACAAATCGTCATCAAATGGCGACCAATCCAATACTAAGTCAACTGAATATTGTGGGTGACCCAAATGAGATAAAAACCAAGGTAAATAATAGTAAGAGTGTAGCCTTTTTTCTCTTTAAAAAATATTAGTACCAAGTACTATATTGTACGGAATGTACCGATCAATATTTAATTTCCAACAAACAACGTCATTGTACCCTAGTTTCTCAAACACGCCTCCTCAGGTTTTTTTAAAAGAGTTCTGGGTTTTAAAATCTGAAGTTTTGCCTCCACATCTTATGTGTCGCAGGAGTTGATATATTTCGTATCTTACGGTGATCGGTTATTTTTTACTAGACTAGGGGAAATGGTTACCATCAGGTTAGTCATACATACGTGATGATGTAAACAGTGCTAAACGTGCGCTTTTTTCATTATCATCTCCATATCCGCAAGATCACCTAAGAAAAGAGATTGTTAGACGGAAAGGATTTCGGCTGAAACCAGGTCAATAAATCATATACCGCTTATCAGTTTCGTACGTGATTATCCATAAGTTGGTTCAAATCCTTTTTTGAATGGTGCAACATAGATTTTTGTTTGGCGTAAATGAAATCCAATTTCTCGCAAATGCAAATCGCCGCAGAATATATGCAAGTCTAAAATTGTGGCAAAGAATGTATAACAGTTGACGTTTGACTGGCACGCAATTATTGCTCACATAATAAAGGAAATGAGGAGAACAAAGCGCCTTCAGGAATAATAATTTGATTATTTTTTTCCGAAAGTAGTTTTATTTTCATTAAACTGAAGAATTTAAGTGTATTTTGAATGTCCCTTTGGTATCTTTCGCCACTATTTTATGTAGTTAAACTTCTAAATAAGCATAAAGTCTAGACAAGGGAAGGTAATATGTAAATCACAGTGGATATCTTTTTTTCTTTTTTTAGTGATGTTTTTTGACCGAAAGAAATCAATTGAAAATTTCGTCTGTGAAGTCAAACTATTGATCAAGAAGTTATATATGAGGATTTTACAAGGTTGTTAAACTTCTAAGAGATAAAGTGAAATATCACAAACGTACCGTCGTTCAAACTACTTTCAATGAATTAATATATTACGAAGTTAATACTATATGAGGGGAATTCTTCGGGTATTAAAGAAAGAAAATATTGATAATCTTGTTTTTTATTAAGATATAACGTGATTATAATTTTTAATACACAAAACAATGTTGATTAATGTGACCTTTTAATAAATATACTGTTGTTCAAACTAAAAACTTAATATTAAATTAATAACATAATACATATGTGTATTGTATATCTGCCAACAATATCATTTAGGCACACAATTAATTTTGCTTTGTGTTTGGTACACTACGTGGGTTATAATAGTACTGGTATCAATGCTAGTACAACAGCACTGGTCACGTGGTTGATGACATCACGACTGGTATCAATGCTTGTACAACAGCACTGGTCACTGGATTGATGACACCATGGCTGGCATCAATGCTAGTACAACAGCACTGGTCACGTGGTTGATGACACCATGAAGGCTACTGGTATTAATGCTAGTACAACAACACTGGTCACTGGGTTGATTACACCATGACTGGTATCAATGCTAGTACAACAGCACTGGTCATTGGGTTGATGACACCATGACTGGTATCAACGCTAGTGCAACAGCACTGGTATCTGGGTTGATGACACCATGACTGGTATCAATGCTAGTACAACAGCACTGGTCACTGGGCTGATGACACCATGACTGGTATCAATGCTAGTACAACAGCACTGGTCACTGGGTTGATGACACCTTGACTGGTATCAATGCTAGTACAACAGCACTGGTCACTGGGTTGATGACACCATGACTGGTATCAATGCTAATACAACAGAACTGGTCACTGGGTTGATGACACCATGACTGGTATCAATGCTAGTACAACAGCACTGGTCACTGGGCTGGTGACACCATGACTGGTATCAATGCTAGTACAACAGCACTGGTCACTGGGCTGGTGACACCATGAAGGCTACTAGGCTAATAATACTGGTATAAATGCTAGTACAACAGCACTGGTCATTGGGTTGATGACACCATGACTGGTATCAATGCTAGTACAACAGCACTGGTCACTGGGTTGATGACACCATGACTGGTATCAATGCTAGTACAACAGCACTGGTCACTGGGCTGATGACACCACGAAGGCTACTAGGCTAATAATACTGATATCGATGCTAGTACAACAGCACTGGTCACTGGGTTGATGACACCATGACTGGTTTCAATGCTAGTACATCAGCACTGGTCACTGGGTTGATGACACCATGACTGGTTTCAATGCTAGTACATCAGCACTGGTCACTGGGTTGATGACACCATGACTGGTATCAATGCTAGTACAACAGCACTGGTCACTGGGTTGATGACACCATGACTGGTATCAATGCTAGTACAACAGCACTGGTCACTGGGTTGATGACACCATGCCTGGTATCAATGTTAGTACAACAGCACTGGTCACTGGGCTGATGACACCATGACTGGTATCAGTGCTAGTACAACAGCACTGGTCACTGGGCTGATGACACCATGAAGGCTACTAGGCTAATAATACTGGTATCAATGTTAGTACAACAGCACTGGTCATTGGGTTGATGACACCACGACTGGTATCAATGCTAGTACAACAGCACTGGTCACTGGGCTGATGACACCATGACTGGTATCAATACTAGTACAACAGCACTGGTCACTGGGCTGATGACACCATGAAGGCTACTAGGCTAATAATACTGATATCAATGCTAGTACAACAGCACTGGTCACCGAGCTGATGACACCATGAAGGCTACTAGGCTAATAATACTGGTATCAATGCTAGTACAACAGCACTGGTCACTGGATTGATGACACCATAAAGGCTACTAGGCTAATGATACTAATATGTAAATAGATATAAGAAGATGTGGCATGACTGCTAATGAGACAATTCTCCATCCAACGTATATTTCCCTAGCAGTGGTGTCTTCAACACACTTATTCTTTCTTTCGTGTGGAATTAAATAAGAAAAAAAACCCATTCAAAATAACAATGGTAAATATTTACATACCCGTATGATTCAAATAACATTATGCAGTAACTAAAGACATTTTAAGATATGGTACTTCAAAAAAGATTTATATGTTGTATGGAAGGAAACGCAAATATTTACATAAATCACTTTTAAAGATCAATATCATAAAGAAATTTATTGTGTTCTCGGAACGAAAACAAGCTAAAATTAGCATAAAAGCCTCTCGTAATGGTCGTAAAGTATTTAAATTTAATGTTCCTACAAACATGCGAGTTATATCAAACATTTTAGTAGTATTTTGACCTTGCACATCGTTCTATTTCAATGCCAGCAGGTGTATACTACAACATGTAGTCAATGTTATTGGAGTTATTGTATATATATATATATATGAAGGTGTGGTATGAGTGACAATGAGACAACTCTCCATCCAAGTCAAAATTTATAATAGAAAAACCATTATTGTTCAAAGTACGGTCTTCAACACGGAGCCTTGGCATACACCGAACAGTAAGCTATAAAGGGCCCCCACAAATGACTAGTTTTAAATCATTCAATCGGGAAAAACCAACGGTTTAATCTATATAAAAAAAACGAGAACCAAGAAATACACACCAACAAACGACAACTACTGAACATCGGGTTATGAATATATATAAAAAAGAAGATGTGGTATGTTTGCCAATGAGACAACTCTACACAAGAGACAAGATGACACAGACATCTAACTATAGGTCACCGTACGGCCTTCAACAATGAGCAAAGCCCATAGTCGTCAGCATATATGAATGTTTACAACACATATTTACAACTGTGCTTGGATACATGTAGCTGCTTATGATTAGTACCATATTTAAAACTACAAATTTCAAGGAGGATATTCATATAAGCAGTCCATTACATTATTTGTTTCTATCAAGAAGTGATTACAACTGTATTACATGTATATTTCATGTTGTCCATCTTGTATTTCCAATCAGAAGTAAAATCCATCTGGTAAGACAGTTTTAAAAAAGTCGGAAGAACATTCAATGGAAAGACACATAACGGTTTTATTTTTTGATATTGGTAAATTTAGACGTTACACAATAGAAGAATGACTAACTTGTAAGTATTCAAATTGTTTAACATGGTAAACGATAAAAACACCTATGTTTTTCCCCGATTACGACGATATCGACAAATAAAGACTACACTGACTAACATTTGTTAAGTTTGCGAGATAAAATCTATTCACGCATGTATAGAAACCTGAAAGCAGTTTGGATTGAATAATAACACAAACTTACAGAAAATGTAACGTCGAAAATAAATAGTTTTTGTGTGTTATTGTTTTATATATTTTAAATACTACTGATGTATGATGTAAAGCTGTATTGTAGACGTGTGTCAGTCTGTAACATCTTCTTTTTTTGTTACAGAAAACCATCAACGTACTGATGTTTACTTATTATTCGGATTTCTACATATCATAAATGATAAACCTATTATCATAACATTAACTAAAATTTAGTACAGACTTTAAAATTGAAAAATGGAAAAGGTGAATGTTTTAAATAGACAACAACCCAACAAAAGAGCAGACAACACCAATGAGTCGTCAACGCATCGAAGAAATCACGCACTCGGAGTCGGGTTTCAGCTGGCCACTACACAACAATGAATGCTAGTTAAGCGAAATGGATGCTACACTAAACTCCAAAGCATATAAATGACCCAAAATAAAAAAAAAACACATAAAACTAACAAAACTAAAAAAGGAGTTTCTATTTGTAATTTGGAGCGTTGTGTTATTTGGACTTGGTATGTCTTCTTAATGGAATCTGCATCTATTGCCATACGAGCAAGTGATTGCGATCAAAGGACTATTTTGAATAAGCCATCACCTTCACCCAAAATAAACAATTAATTATCAAATTTTCCCCCTTCGAAATTAACAGTTGATTTGGACTTTTGAATTACCAATGCAATTCAAAAACTATGAGAAATACTAACAACAGACAATCAAAGACTATCCAAACTTTTTTAGGAAACATTAAAAAATACCAGTACGATAGCATGACGTGAAGAAATCCGAAATAATACACAAATTAGTTTTAGCACTTTATAAATACAGCTGTTTCTCAAACCACGCCTCTTTTAGGGAGATATATAACATTCATAGATATGTTAATTTGTTAACGTACTGGTTCCCTGGTATGATCTCTGTATTTTATCTCATAGAGACATAACTTGGGAATGTTACCAGTAGTATAGGTAAGCGCCTAACATAAAATTTAATTCTGAGGAAGTCCAATAGTGGTGGTAGGGGTAGTTTGGTATTTTAGTATAAGTTTAAACTCTTAGAAGTTCAGGAAAATATAAATGTTGAAAAATATGCCATATAGCCCTT
Source organism: Mytilus trossulus (assembly GCF_036588685.1). Taxonomy (NCBI): domain Eukaryota; kingdom Metazoa; phylum Mollusca; class Bivalvia; order Mytilida; family Mytilidae; genus Mytilus; species Mytilus trossulus. The sequence continues at coordinate 3,372,085 of NC_086374.1, forward strand.
TATTTTGACCTTTGAAGAAAATCGCATATCAATTTTTCGTTCTGGGATATAATTTTTCACGAAATTTCATAGTAAAAGTGTCACAGATTTAGCCGTAACGGGAGTTCGTATGGGAAATTGCCGTTGTCTTTATTGACAGAATTGCAACCTATAAATGGAAACATGTAAAATATAGTTTTATAAAGCAGGAGAACAATGTATTTATCTTAATATGATCAAAAACTCGACAAAAACCACATAAGTTAAAGCTCACAATCGACAAACATAGACACGATTTCTCAATCTTTACAGCACAAAAGATCAAAAACAATATTGTTTTCTGTTGTTTGAAGTTCAATATTTTAAGATAAATTGAAGAGCCGGCAATTAATATTATAGTTCTCACTGCATGTTGTCACATTTTATTTATACATTTTGCATGCATACAAAGTTTCATTAAAAATTTCATTAAATAGGATAAAATATTAAAATATTGTAATTTTGGGGGATCATATATGGTGAGAAGAGAATATTAGTAAACTATCAAAAGTAAAACAGACAATACTAAATTTAAACAATCTATGGACAAAAGTCGAAGAATAATGATAGTTTTATAAAAATATTTAAAAAAAAAGTGTATCTTAGAACCAATTAAAACAAAGACATTAAATAGAAGTGGATTTCGGTGGGTAAATCTACTTCATTATTTATAAAGATCTGTTTTTGAAAAGGGGGCATTGTAAATGTGTGAATAAATATGTACAAACTGACATATCGTCTTGCGTTAATTACTGGTAAAGCGTTACTTTAGTAAGTTGATTATATTTTCAGCATTTACTTAATTTGGGTTCACTGCCTTGTTTTGTTTTTGCCTTTATAACATCGTGTTTAAGGAGTTTATTTTCGCTTTAATATAAGCCCATGACTGAAAGAATGTGAAACAACAAATACTAGCAATATGAGATTTTAATTTCTAATCCGTGTTAAACACGATATAGAGATTATAAACTGGCAAACGAGACATGATAAAAAAATCTAAGAGGAAAAGAATGGTATAGAATTTTTGTATTTACCCAAAAGGGACCCAGGGGGCATATAACAAATACACAATGTTATTATAAACATTTAAAGAACAGTAATAAATTCAATCTAGACAAGAGATATGTAATAAAAAAAAACCACCTTAAAACAACATCAACATGTATCAGAACATGGATTGTACTTAACAGCAATTATCTTCCTGATTTCAGCAATGACATGAGGTTTGTCAAGGGTGTATTTTACAATAGATCAAATATACAATTTCAAGGAAGGCAAACACACTTGGCGCTGACTTCAGACGATGTTATCAGAAATTCATACATATGTAAATAACATACGCTACCTATTTGAACAAGTGTCCTTATTTCTCGCGAATTATTTTATGATCCTTTATGAACAAGCCACACAATGTTATAGGACTTTTACAGTAGTATGATGTGTCATTTGAGTTGACAATAGATGGAAGTTATTATACATCACTGAAAATTGAACAGATCTTCTTCTTCTTTTTCTTCTTCCAAGTAAGGAACCATATTCATACTGAATGTTTTTTGGTCCCGCGAAAACATACTTTACTTTAAATAATCTTTTACATAAGATCAAACCAACAATCCAGCTGTATGTTAAATGAACCAACACACAAACGAACAAGAGGTTTGTGAGACTCTTGAACGTATCTCTATGTTAAAGAAAACAACCTACCTCAATATAAGATAGACATATCACAATAAACAAATGGGTTACTTCCATTCTATAATCGTAAGAAACATTGTTCTGACATTCATATTAATCCAGTCTTCATTTCAATGACTTGAAAATTAAATGAAATGTGTCCCTATTAAATCTATTTCTGAAGAAATTAAACTTCTTATATTTCACACGTATGTGTACATAGGTATAAACGTTTGTATTATCGTGACAAATTCTAACAAAGTTTTATGGTATAAGCAAAACTTGATACAAGTTAGGACGCACAGTGCCTCCTATCTGTGCTACCAATTTCGCAACCATTTAAAAATGTCGGTTCTACTGTATATACCTGTGTAAATCAATAAATCAATTGAAGTTTTTGAATTGTATAGGTAGATACGTTCTAGCAAGTCTGGAGCTTATTTAAATCTTTTAAATGTAATAATCTAGGCCTTGTGCATATCAGATTAATAATGTAATAATCGACCTGTCCTTTAAAAGGGCTTTCGTTTCTGCAATATACAGTTGATAATTGTAAATAAACGGATTTATTTCTTCATGCATTAAGAAATATTGATAAAAGGTAAAATAATAAGATTATATCTCGAGCATTATAAACAGGGCATGAAAGTAAGAAACTCATCAGATCTCATCAGATATCGATTTGATGTTCGCAGCATTAATCGGAAAGAATTGTTGCAGACCTACTCTTAAATGTGTCGCTTTAGTTGCCAGTAAAATTTGTTACAAAACCTCACTGCACCTGGTTTTTAAATATAAAAGCATCAGCATAAAGTTGTTTCGGACATATATAGATGTGTGTCCAGACTATAGACACACAAGGTTAATGTGTCAATCATTATCCGACACACGTGATTAATGTGTCAATCACTATAAGACATATTAGGTTACTTTGAATAAGAATAAGAAGAATAAGAATTTTATTAGTTTGAAATCCAAACAATAGGATTGTTACTAAAATACACAACAAAGACAAACAAACAGACAGGCATATTAAAATTAAAAGAAAGAAAAAGAAAAACATAGATTATTAGATTAATAGTATTAATTATAATACTATTTTTGACAGCATGCCTCCTCTTTAAAGTTATCAATTAAAATATTACGCTTATGTATAAAAAAAATTATGTTATGATATATGAGGGGGAGGACAGGGCTAAGGGAGACAGAGAGAAAGGGGGTAGGAGAAAGGAGAAAGGGGGTGGGAGAAAGGAGAAAGGGGGTAGGAGAAAGGAGAGGAAGGCTGGGAGAAAGGAGAAAAAGTTGGAGAAAAAAAAATAAAATATGAAAAAATAAAATATCTCTCTTTTTTCCCGGTAAATTGAAAAAAATAAAATAAGGAGAAGAGGGGTAGGAGAAAGGAGAACAGGTGTGGGAGAAGGGAGAAGGATTCCCCCCTGTCCTCCCCCTCATATATACATTACACAGTTCATATATTGACATTATAATTGTTTCTCTCATTATATATTTCACTTATGTAGTTAACAATGATAAGTAAAATATCACATTCTTCGCAGGAAAATATAAAATCAAATTTGTTTTCTTCACTCATGGAATTAAAACAGGGGACAATATTAGAAATTTCATCGAACATTTTGATCCTAGTTTTATTAATTTCTGAACATGTTATGATAAAATGGAATTCATCTTCCAACTCTTTATGGCATAAAGGACATATTCTATTTTCTAGAGCTGTTTTGTTGTATCTACCACGTTCAACAGCCAACATACTATTACTTATTCTTATTTTAGCATAATTTTTTTTAACATTTTTATCTAAATTCAATAAAAGGTACTTTTCTAGTTCATACTTAACTTTAAATTTTCTATAAGTTCTTAGTTTATTTCCATTTATTGAATTATCATCATTTAAGAGACAATTTCTCCAAAATATAATGTAATTTTCATTGAGCTTCTTCACGACGGCTAAAAGTAATCGTTTTTTAGAGAAGGTACATTGAATTTCCCAAACATGAGTGAAATTCAATTTTGAAAGTAGCATTTTAACTTTTGAAGCAAATCCATCATTTAACTGCTTGTTAGCTTTATAAACCTTATATAATAAAGACTCATTTTCATTTTCATTTGACTTTAAAATATGTAACCAAAATCCTACAGAAGACCTAAGGGCCTGTATACCAATAGGGTACATTCCCAATTCAGCTAATACAGCTGTATTTACTGCCTTTAACATTTAGAAGACCTTTCGCAAATTTGATTTGGAGTTTTACTGATTCCATAGATAAATATTGAGATTCAAGAGTTTTGTTGTTCTTCACAATATATAGCGACCATATCTCACTACAATACAGTACTATTGGGCTAACACAAGAATTAAATAGTTTCATGTGGGAAGAAATATCCATCTTATCTGAGTAGAGTATTTTTTTAATACAAAACAATGCCTTAGAAGCTTTTTTACATAGGAGATTTACAGCATTAGTGAAAATTCCTGATGCCTTGAATAGTATACCTAAATATTTATATTCTGTGCAACATTCAATCACTTCATTATTCAATAATAACTGGTCTTTTGTAAGTTTTTTACCACTTTTATTAAATATCATTGTTTTTGTCTTGTCAAGATTGACAGTCAAGTTCCAGTTTTCACAACAAGTATTTAACTTGTTTTGTAAACCTTCTGAGGATTCTGATATTAATACTAAGTCATCAGCATATAAAAGACTCGACAATTTTAAGTCATGTAATGTTACAGGATCACATGTGTTATCACACATTGATGTTAAATCATTTATATAAAAAGAAAATAAGGTAGGACTTAGAATGCAGCCTTGTTTTACTCCAACTGTGGAAGGGAACATATTAGTAATGCCTTCAGTGACTTTACATGCAAATAAAACTTCTTTGTACATATCATTTAGAATATTAAAAAATGGTCCATTTATGTTATATTCAGCAAGTTTGTGCAACAGAGCCTCTCTATTTATAGTGTCAAAAGCTTTTTTAAAATCAATAAAACATGCATATATTCTTTTGTTTGATTTAAAAGCCTTATCAATAATAGTTTTTAAAGTAAGGATGTGATCACTAGTTCTGCATCCTTTTTTGAATCCAATCTGTTCACGACAAATAATATTATTAGTTTCTGAATACTTTTCTAAACGGTTATACAAAACTCTTGTGAACATTTTTCCTAAGCAGCTAGAAAGTGCTATACCTCTGTAGTTTGAGGGGTTATTAAAACACCCTCCTTTGAATATTGGTTTAATATAATTTTCTCTCCATTTAGAAGGATATATAAAAAGAATTAAGTTAAATAATTTAACATACATGTTGACGTTCATAGTACAAGATATTTTTAACATTTCATTTGTTACTCCATCAGAACCACATGCTTTCTTATTTTTCAAGGCTTTCATAGCAAGACGCACTTCCTCTGCAGTTATCCTGACATTCAATTTTTTGTTGCAATTATTCAAAAGTTTATCATCAGCACATGATTTAAAACCAGAATTTATGTCATGGGTAGTATTCATTAGATTTTTTAAGTATTCAAACCATTCTTTAGCTTGAATGTTTGAACTAGGATCATTCAATTCTTTTTTCTTTAAAGTTTTATCAGTTTTCCAAAACTCATCTGAAGAATTATTTGATTCCAAAATTTTTGTCAGCATTTCATTTCTAAATTGTCTATAGTTTTTCCTTATTAATTTATTAAGTATCTTTTTTTTGGACATAACTTCTAATCTTAGTTGCTTATTCCATGGTTCTTTACACAATTTCCTAGCATGGTGTTTTAAGGCTCTAAACTGTGCTTCACATTCATTATTATAGTAGGGTTTTTTAACTTTTCGGAATTTACTTTTGTTATTCCTGAGCGTGGATCGTTTTGGGCCAAGAAAAGCAGCATTATACAATAAAGATGATATATTAGAAACATTTTCATTAATTTTTTCTTCTACACTGGACAAGTTATTTTGAATAGGAATTTCTGCTAAGCTTTCTATTTCAGAAATAATTGGTTGGAAGTCAGTTTCTAATAAGTTTAATTTAAATGTATTTTCATATTCATTACTCCATTTTATGCACTTTAAAGGAGTTTTTAAGTTTTCTGGGGGTTGCCTATTTATTTGAGACATGATATTTACTGTTATTGGACAATGATCTGATACTGTTGGTCAAATTTATTTATTGAAAAATTTGTGATACTTGGCAAGAACCCAGAGCTGCAAATACAGTAGTCATCAATAGAAGTTCCATTATGATTAAAAAATGTAATTTTTCCTTTGGAATCTCCTACAGTTCTTCCATTTAAAATTCTGAATTGAGCAGAAATGCATAACTCTATTAATTGTTTACCATAACTGTTGGTGTTTTGTGTTATCTCAGTACTTCTTGATATACTGCTATATAATTAATAGGTAAAAAATCATCTAGACTGTCATCAATTTCATTTGTAATATAATCAAACTCACTAACATTGATATGGGCATTCAAATCACCAATTAAAGCAATATTACCCTCTAAAGAAAATTTGGTAATATCTTGCTCTAGATTTTCAAATATTTGTTTATCACAATTAGTTAGCATAGTGTATGATGAGTTACTGGGCGGTATATACATGGAGCAGATGAATAGATTTTTCTCAAAGCCAAAATATTTTTTGTCAAGTTTAAACCACATTATGTCACTCATTGTTTTATCAATTAATTTAACACCTTGCAAAATTTCCTTTTTAATAAAAGTGGCTAAACCACCCCATACTCTATTAGTTTTAGACTGTCTGCAGTTAGTAAAACACTTGTATCCATTATAAAATAAAATATCCTTTGAGGAGGCATGTGTCTCTGATAAACATACAATATCAGATGTCATTATATTACTAAAATTTTCATCATCTAGTTTACATATTCTGTCTCCACTTAATTTTCTAAATAAACCATTAACATTCCATGAAGTAATTGATACATTTCTTGACACTTTAATACACATATTTTTGAGTTACAAATAAAAAAACCCAAACATCATGAACAAGGATAGGATTCTCATTAACCTTAGCTAATGCAATTAGCAAATGTATAATTCTTACTTTGAAGAGTCTGCGGACCTTGCACATTATTGTTTGATAAAACAAAATATTTCACTTTATTAAGTTTTTGTACATATAAATTGCTTTCTATATCATAACCGTTTTCTTTCTCTCACTTTGGATGATTGTACAGATATGCAAAAAAATGTATCATTGAAAAGAAGCATGCTACATGGATTAAAAAGGTGCGTGACAATACAACGCAAATCCTCTTGTGAAAAGCTCATATGAGATTGTGGTCAAATGTTTGTCAATATGCCGTATCTAATAAATCATTTCTTTCTTTCTGCAATATGAGACAACCTTTGTCAATGTTTTGTTTTTGTTTTTGTTGCATTGCTTTTTTCATTTTAGTTTTCAAGCGGATTAAAAAAGGTGAGTGATATTCCAAATTATCGTCCATATAATGTGGCTGCCTATATCACAGTGTGTTTTTGATTTTTTTGTAAAATGAATGTTTTATCCCCCCCCCCCCCCCCCCGCATTCCCGATTTTTAATAGTGATATATATTTTCTTTATAACAGCTTTAATCTTTGGACATTGTAGACTTTTCTATAGCAAAATGTGAAAATTCTTAATATGTTTTGATTCTATGTGAAGTTTGAAATCTGAACTTGATGTGTTCTCATTGTTTTGTCTGATAAGCATTTAAGACCTTGAAATTTTTTGACAGGAAACGTAAAAATCAGAACGCAAAATATCGTAAGCACCCCTAGTTTTTGGTGGGGTTCGTGTTGTTTATTCTTTAGTTTTCTATGTTGTGTCATGTGTACTATTGTTTTTCTGTTTGTCTTTTTCATTTTTAGCCATGGCGTTGTCAGTTTGTTTTAGATTTACGAGTTTGACTGTCCCTTTGGTATCTTTCGTCCCTCTTTTAACGACCAAACCATGTTGGTTAGTTGGAAACTGTCTGTGACCATTTATAAGGTAGACGCATAACCAGGAAATACGTAAATTACAACATTGCCGGATTAGTTCTACATGAACATTAATCTGTTTATTCACTATGAGATTATATTTTTTTCTTTGCCAACCAGTTCTGAATGTCAATAAAATAGCAAGCATGCGTTAAAACATTGTTCTCAGTAGATCTTAGCTATCGCGTTGAATGTGTATTTAATGAACGTATAAAAGAAAAGTGAATTGATTGATTGAATTATTGGCCTTCAACGCCAATTTCATTTCAGCACACAGTGCTATTGGCGGCGGTTACATTTTATTGGTGGAGGAAGTCGTAGTGCCTGGAGAGAACCATCTGTAGGAATACGGACAATCCTAGTCAATTAAGGTTTTGAACAGTCGATCACACCTGCCACGTGAGTGATAAGTAAACACAATTTCAGCTTTGACAGGATGGTCACTGAGCCCCCCAACAAAGTAAATTATCAGCATGTTATCATTGAGATGAGGATTGTTGTTCCCTCCTCCGGATGTACATGACAAAGAACAATATTGAAATGACAGAAAAATAAAGTTACAACGCTTTTATTGCTGTTCTTCATCGTAAATTCTTGTAAAGAAGTTGAACGCAATACAAAACTTTATAGCTTCTGTCATATTCCAGAAGACCCCTATGCAGAACTGTCTCAGACAATCGATATTCTTTAATAGCATTCGACACAATCTCCAGTGCAGTCTTTCGATGAATTCTTCCTAGAAATTCTACCAATTTAGTACGAGAAAAAGCTGCATGAGAAAAAAAAAATGCAAGCAAACAATCAGACCATTAATATATTCCTGGGGAAACATTACAGACAAGAAAGGCTAACGCTAACATGCGCAGTGAAAACGTATCAGAAAGATTCATCAATAAAAGAAAAAAATCCTGATGAAGCAAATTCTTTTAAACGATCCATGCATAACTGGAAATGATAAACACGACGACTGGTTGAACTACATCAACTCAGCATATAATAGAAACACAATTCTCAGAAAATGTGTCAGACAGAACAAAATGATCAATAAAAAAATTGCAAAATAAGACTACTAGTATATGTTTTGTAATAACTTCTTGCGATGTTGGCTTTTGGTAGGTTTATCTATAGCTAACTATATCACTGCAACGGTGTCACAGCATGGTCAACACCATCGCTAACTGAAAGAAAAGACTTTATGTTTTAGTTTATCTAAAATGCTAGCCGGACAAAAGGACACTCCGTAAAATAAACACTCGTATATTACAACCAACATTAAAATGCTATTTACATGTGCGTCCTCTCTCAATTTTTTTGGTTACATATGCATCCTTTCTCAGTATTGCGAAATTTTCATAATGAGGTAAAACTATGTCCCGCACGTTTTAATTGACTGTGCATTGCTTATTATTATTTTTTCTCTCACAGAGATCGTACAGAAGCAACTTAGACGAAATACGAATACACATAATTATACAAGCCAATCGTCCAACCATAAAAATAAACACGAATTTCAGTAAAAGGAAGGCTGTTTAAAGTTATCACAATAACGTACCATGTATATATATTTATTATTAATGACTTCTAAGAAAATAATTGATCACGAATAATTTAATTGTTTCTACCTACAATGCTTCATTTAGTAAAATCTCCTGTCCTATCTGGATAAAAATCTGAACGTTTTATCTTGCCATCATGGTGTCTTCTAACAGATGGATTATTTATAAGTGTGACAGCTTTAAACCACATATTCTGGGTGCGTTTCCGTCTTTGGATCAATTCACTGCCAGATATACTGTTCTGATAGCATACATTTACCGGTGTTTCTAATGATATGAACTTTCTTTTGTCTTTGACCATGAGAGTTTGACGCAATTCCTCACAAAACACGATCAGAATGGGGTTTCTATGGTACAGCTCTAACATAATAAGACCAACATAGCTTTTATATCCTGAAAGTACAGTAATTTTACAATTCGCAAACAGGTTGACAATATCTATATAATCACATTTTTTATTTGTGAAGCCATACTAACCCTATCAAGTTCGATTGAGTCAATCTGTAAAAAAAAAATCCCCAAAAAAGATATATTCGAATCCCTTGAACTCGCAATTAAAACATTTTAAATTACTAGTAGTTTTTTTTTAGATTCAATCCATTATATCGTATCAATTATTTATACTCGAAATTACTAAACAGTATTATGAATTTAAATTGTATCCTTTGTCCCACTACCTGCGTAATCAATGAAATAATTCATTACAACTAATGTTGAAATTCGTGATTAAAAAGAGTAGTCAACTAATATTAAAGATTTTTTTTAATTATTTTTATTTGGAGAGTCTATAAAATTTTATGTATTTGGATAATACTGTATGCATATTCTGTATGCGTTTCCGTCTTTGGACCAATTCACTGCCAGATATACTGTTCTGATAGCATACATTATTTCCCGATGTTTCTAATGATATGAAATTTCTTTTGTCTTTGACCATGAGCGTTTGACGCAGTTCCTCACAGAACACGATTAGAATGGGGTTTCTATGGTACAGCTCTAACAAAATATAACCAACATAGCTTTTATATCCTGAAAATAATCATTTAGTTTACAATTCGCAAACAGGTTTACAATGTGTGTATAATCACATTTTTAATTCGTGAAGCCATTTTAGACCTATCAAATTCGATCGAGTGAGTCTGTAAAAAATTCCAAAAAATTGATATATTCGAATCCCTCGAATTCGCCATTCAAACTTTTTAAATTACTAGTATTTTTTTTTTTAGATTCAATCCATTATATCGTATTGATTATTTATACTCGAAATTTCTAAACGGTATCATGAATTTAAATTGTATCCTTTGTCCCACTCAATGCTTAATAAATGAAATAATTCATTATAACTAATGTTGAAATTCGTGATTTAAAAGAGTAGACAACTAATATTAAAGATTTTTATTATTTTTTATTTGGAGAGTCTATAAAATTGTATGTATTTGGATAATCGTTAATGCAATATCTTAAAGTTCTATTTTACAATCTGTAATGCCATTAATTTTGTACAAATACAAAATCCGTTGTATCAAACTAAAGCAGTTATACAGATTTCCAAATTCATAATTCATAATTATTTTGATGTTGATGCCAAATTGGGAATTGTAGTCATTTAAAACTCGTTATACACTTATCTATTTCAGATTGTAAAATACAATATATTTCACGAAACGTACTTTATAAAGCTAAGTGAAAGGTTTGTTTGCATACGAAACTGGTTTCCCCTCTTACCCGTTATGGTTTGTACGATTTGTATGTCTGTTTTTCGGGTGATTGTGGTCAGTGTGGTACCATAAATACGTTGGTGCTCCTTGTTTTATCCTTTATCATGTATCATATAAGTATGTATTATGAGATTATTCAATAACCATTTTCATATCAATGTACATGACTCTGTATTGTAACCCATGAGTCATAATATCACCAATAGGCCGAGGACATTTTCCAATTAAACCCTCGTATCATTTATCGACCTTTACCAAATCTCGGGCTACTGAAGTCCTCAATCAGGATAAGGAATCCTGTGATTATTTCAGAGTTCAATGGAAAATGCCTTACACTTATTATGTACAATTGGATTTTTAACTTTCAACCTTATTCATCGAACATTTGTCAAAATGCCAATTGAGGTCAACAATTTACGATTTCAAAAGATACCAGATTTATAGCATTTTTCACCGATTTTATGAATGCGAATGAAATCTAACAAAATAATAACATGTAGCAATATTCATAGTTACAGCTAAGCATATGTAAACTCTTATAAAAATAATGAAAAATTGGAATATAATTGTAACTTGGCCTTGAACTGTTTTTTGTTCAGGATACGTACCACTGTCTAATTGTTCGAATCCACGTGGTAATAGACTTCTGTCGATACGTGCTAAAGTAAGGATGCCAATAGCACCACCTAGTAAGATTCTCCGAATGCAGGTTAAAAATCCGATGATAACATGAAAGAAGAACATGAAGTACATCAAAACACTGAATAGTTTTCTAAAAAAAAAAAGAAACCTATATGACAAACAAGAATAAAGGTAGGTATGCACTTTTCACCTCTGTAAACATATTTGAATGACATCTTCATTTGAATGTAGATATTTTATTCATAAAGCACATGCTAGCATATATTTCATACGAAATTAGATTGTTCAAGTGTAATGCTTTTTCATACTTGATGGATTATATTTTTAGAAACATATTTTAATCTTAGTATTGAGGTTGTTTATCATCTTAAATACGTGTTATATTATTCTTTTATTTGTCAATGCTAGTATTACTTTTACTGTTTAGTCTTTTTTTTGGTAAAATTCATTTGACGTGGCTCGGTACTCATACAACCCATCATTGTGTTCGTGTGCTATATTTTTGTATTCTTGTCTTCATTTTTTATAACGTACTTTTTCTATATATGTCTAATTGTGTTTTTAATGACATATATATTTGTTTGTATTTATAGTAATTAAAATTTTAAGACAAGGTTGACTGTTGTACTCTTTTTCTGATATTATCTATTAATGTCTGCTTGTTTGTTTCACACATCGTTGTCAATATAATGAAATTTTAAACGACATTCATACAAGTCAGAGGTTTAGGTAGCTATAACACCACAGTCCAGGTTTAATAAACCGTGTTCTGCGTAAGACTATTGTCTACCAAGTCAGGAATATGACAGTTGTTATCTATTCGTTTGATGTGTTTGAGCTTTTGAATTTAACATTTGATTAGGGACTTTCCGTTCTGAAATTTTCTAGGAAATCGGTATTTTTGTTATTTTATTCTTTTTAATTAAATTTTGAAAAAAGGATGGGACTTCTCATCTTTTGACATCACAACTTAAAATATATAGAATCAGAATGACAACTTATACAAAGATATTTCCATAGCTTTCAATTTCGACGTAAGTTAATTTCCAAGACGACTGTAAAATATTTTTTTTCAAGTAACTAGCTATTGCTTAATTATGAGAAATATCGGTATTGTATTTGTATAAGGTAAAATCTTTATTTTAACTGTTTCAACCATAAGTGTATATGCTGAAGAATGTTCAGAGGCGGATTTAGGGGGGGAGGGGACAGGAGGCCCGCCCCATTTTTGGGAAAAAAGTTGGTTGCTTATATAGGGAATCTTTGAAGCGTGACTGGAGCGAGTCCCCTCTTAGGTCAGTCAGTGGGCCTCCACTTATTCAAAATTCGGGATCCGCCACTGATGATTAAACTATTTAATAAAATATAAAGGCACTAATAATTTATTCTAGGATCAGTGATTGGACTTTAGTTAGTTAGTTTTTTTTTATTGTGATGATCCACCCCCCAATATATAGACATTTAAAGCACTGTTCAAAAATGTAGAATGTTGTGTACCTGTTTTTTACTGCTATAACCCGTTGTACATCACCAGATGTCCCTTTCTGCACTGTATGATTTTGTAAAAAATACCGATTCACCAAGAAAGTCTCACACAGATGAAAAATGTAATGAGCTGCAACCAGCGGACTGCAAAACAAAAAATATATTTCAAAAGAACTTCATTTTAGTTACAGTTAAAAGCCTTCGAATAATCATTATTATATCTTATGTTTCTTGATGCATCTCGTATGACGAACGACAAACAAGATGTATTGCAATATATTACTCACTAGACATATCTTCGCTCAGTGTTAAATACAATTTTACAGTTATAGAAGTTTTCGACGAACAGTAAGTAGAATATTAAAGGAGTTGAAAGTATTTGAAAATGAATTATAAAAAAATCATATATAACTTACTTTACAGAACAAGAAGATTTACAGTTGATTAGAAAAAAATACATTTAGGTGTAACAGACGGACTGACTGGAAGGGTATGTATACAAAAAGGCAAACATCACATAATACATATGAATTAATAAGCCAAGCAATCTATCGGGTTTGTAAAAGGAGTAACAGTTTAAGTCGGATGCAAAGCATGACTATGTATTGTTTTATTTTCTTTGAAGGGACATTATCAAATTAAGTTAAGTAACTATTGAAAGAGGGACGAAAGATACAAAAGGGGCAGTCAATCTTAAACAAACTGACAACGCCAAGGCTTAAAATGAAAAAGACAAACAGACAAACAATAGTACACATGACACAACATAGAAAACTAAAGAATAAACAACACGAACCCAACCAAAAACTAGGGGTGATCTCAGGTGCTTCGGAAGGGTTACTTTGAAACAAAACATGTATGCAAAAACCAATTTTTCAAAACATCAGCGTCTTAATAACTGCTTTGACATACATATTATTCCATTTAACAAGAACCAAATTTTGCAAAACTATTAGTACTTCAATTCCTATTTAATTATTACGAAAACAAGGTTCCAACTCCCTCATGCCACACTTTTGATTTGGCTGTTATTCTTAGGACTTTTGATCAAATAGTTCTTAAAGTATTTCGGTAATTATCAAACATTGGCGTTAATATATTTGGATTTGCACGTTGTCTTTGAAAAAAGCTTAGGGATGTACATAGAGGCAACAATAGGTTACCAATTTTCAATAGTCATAATTGAATTAAGCGAAAACAAAACCGGATTACAAACAAAAACAAAAGGAAACACATTAACTAGAAGAGGAAATCAACGGAACAACAGAAACACCAAACTACAACAAAAACAAACGCCAATATATTTCAATGGACTATTAAATATTCTAACATGACGTCCTTCAAATGCTTTGAGTACACACCCGTGGTAAAATTTGAATATATTGCATGGGCTGTTCCGATCGTACTCCCACGTCATATGCTTTTTTATGAATGAGTTTCGCGACGTCATAATACGATGACGTTAGAATATGAGCATTTTACGGGAAAATACACGCTTGAAAAACCGAAAATCATCACAACATGGAAACGTAAACAAACGATGCTAAAATGTGTTATAAGCAATATTTGATTAAACATTTAAGACATATAAGTAAATTATCATTTAAAATAATTCAAAACTATCTATATGCGTTATTTTAAATTGTTTAAGCATGTCCTGATTCAGTTTGCTCCGTTCTTTTACGCCAATTTAATAGTGCGTTTATTTATGTGAATGGCAAATATTTGCCTCCACCTAGAGCGCTTCGATCCAAAAGAATTGCAGTATTTGACCTATTAGAATCGAAATAATTCATGGGGGCTTGAATATATCTAGATTTTACCACGGGTTGTCCCTTTATGCCGATATTTTACCCCTCGCTATCGCTCAGGGTAAAATATTTGTCATAAAGGGCCAACCCGTGGTAAAATCACGATATATTCAAGCCCCCATGAATTATTTCTTAAATAGCTACCTGATTACATGTCAATTTAAGAAGAAAAAACCCTCTAAAACGTTAAGATTGGTAGAAAATGTGAAACAACTGTTAACCCTCTTGCTGCCGACCGTTTTTCAAGGTTGCATTTCATATGCCGGAAAATACGACAGCTCGACGTCTGTGACGTAACATGTCAAAAAACAACGTCATTCGATATATGACGTCACGAAATAATGACTATTACATTTTGGACCCATTTGAGAAACATAACACTGTTTAATCTTCGGTCTTTTAGTTGAAAGAGATACAGCATTGATGAGAAGCTTGCATAAATTTAACCATGGACATATGTGTCCCTCCGGCACTGCCGGTGTGGACATATGTGTCCCTCCGGCAGCAAGAGGGTTAAGCAAACGGACGAAAGGGGATAAACCATTATTGCAAACAAGATATGCATAAATTACGAAGTAAAAACTTGTATTTGCTGAGAAAATGCGGCAAACACTTATAATTAATAAACAGAGATGATGTGTTTGATAATAATAATATAAATGGGACACACATGTTTCACGAGATGACATAGGTCCACACGAATATGTGACATAACGAAACTATCTGCTTTACGGACGTCGACTAGAAGACTACTATCCTCTTATACCGTTCTATCTTCTTAATGTTTTATGTTCTTTAGTTTCATATGATTTTTTACATGAATTGATTAAGACAATCGTATTTTGCTAATGTTCAAATATAATATATCTATCAAGAATAAGAAACAAGGTGACTAATAAACACCGTCATCAACTCCATAGACCGATACCAGCATAGTTAGGGTCTGGTGCTATGCATAAATATTCCGCAATTGGAATACACACACAAGTTTATCAAAAACATCTTTAACGTTTAACACGTACATGTGCTACCTCATGACATCTTTGAGGGTTACGCGACGATGGAATCATTATTGATTGATATGTCTTTCTTTCTTGAATTGAGCAATCATTTATAGATCAAACATATATATAGCTTCATGTCGTTAAAAAATAAAATCCGAACATTTTAACATAAAACTTGTCACAGTAAGTGTTTAGGCTAGATTATGTTTAAATATTCTACTTACAATATAGCTTTCACACCAATTAAAAATTGGTCTGAAACTTTACCCATTAATGGAAGAATAAGAAGAAATGCCAGCATGTAACACAACAGCAGTATGACAACGAATAATATTACATAGCCTAGAAGAATAAAAAAAATAAAACTAATTGAAATACTGCAATTCCAGAAGTCGTAAACAAACAAATTCTTCATATGAAACATTTTATACTGCATATGACCATGGAAGTAATATTTAGAAGGAATAACAACGTCGTCACTTCAAAGGTTTCATCTGCGTTACCGCCCATCTTTCAATAACTTGTTAATTGGTTCAATATCTGGCATGGAAGTTGATTCTCCGCATGTGATCGATCAATTCACTGACACTTATCGGTCATTTTCGTGTTCACGGAGAACTACGAACAGACAAGTTTTTGTCGTTTATACGTGCGAAGTAACCCGAATAGTTCATTCGTTACATTCCGTTGATGCACGCTGCCGAAAGAGTCATTCGTTCAATTTTTATTTTAGTCCAATTTTTGCCTATTTTTGGTTAGTTTGATCATAATAGTTTAAACCGACAGCTATCACATAGAAAATTGGAGAACAGATTGTGTCATTTCAATTTTAATATTTACAGACAGTTAAGAAAACATTTCCGTAAGTTAAGAAGATGATTGTAAAAAAAATACGTTTGAACCCCCATTATTTAATACGAAAAATCTAAATCCTTCGTGTATTTATAGTCAATTAAAATATTCACAATTCTAAACGGTTCTATCCTTCAATTTAAGGTCTTGATACATAAACTAATTTGTGTAAAAATGAATTTACCGTAAGACAGATAGATTCAAGCCCATTTCGTCGGTTTGTTATAATATTTGCTGTATAGCTTATTATATTAATACAAGCATTCCACAATAATATATATTAACGAAAATATTATCCCAATTTTAGTTGTCTAGTTTCAATAATGCAATCAATGACATTTATGACATATACATAAATCTAGAATACTTGAAAGTAAATATTCTTTTATTCAATCTCGATTAACTTTGCACATTTCAACAGTAAAAAATCTATGCCTACATTTGCCTACACTATTTTGTTAAACATCATGTGAAACCTGATCGATTCAACGGTATTTATCTGTTTATCTCGGGATCCGCTTTTAACCGGAAAATACTTTTAGAACAGTTTAAAACAAAAGGTAAAAAGCAAAAATAATTTTATGCTAAATTAAATACAATTTTCCATGTTAAACTGCTGTAGTTTGAACAATTCTCGTCCGTTTTTCAAGTTTTTTACATCATACGAATTCATCTGAAGGCAGAGGTTTTATATGATACAGCGCCACCTTCTTATTAATAAACCTCGGATTTCACACAGGTACTTTAAAATTACCGGACTCGATAAAACCACGTGACTGATAAGAAATTCCAGATGCCATTTTACAACCGCGGTAACGCAGATAGTAACCAAAGGGGTCTTACCGCTGAGACTATAATTGGATGAAATCGTATGACTTTAGTACAGAGCTCAACATGCTATAAATACATGCTAATTTGTCGTTGTTATTCCTTTTAAATATTACTTCCATGATATGACACAAGTGTTTTGAAGTGGAAATCGTCAAAGGATAAGAGAAAGACCTTATTTAATGCAATGACGTCATATCATTAATTGTTAATTAACGTTTTCGTTCTAAATAGATACTAATCAATGTGAATTCAAATATTGATTTGGATGAACGCACAAAACTCATTATTATCTTTTGCAGGCCTGTATCCACAACACAAATTTTAGGAATTGTTATATTAACATACAATTAAGGATGTATTTTCTGACGTTTTAGTCTCGTTGATATCTCGTTCTGTGAAAACATATGATACAAGTGGAAAATATTAATGAATTTAAGAAATGTTGTAATCAAACTTAACTCTGAAAAAAATGTGTTTTTACAAAAAGCAGGTTTGAGTACTATGTTTTGCAAATTTAACTACCAATCAAGACAGTCTTTATAGCCAAAGTTTTGAAACAAATGGGTGAGGTTTACAAGAAATTATTTTACCAGACACATTAACATCTCATATCACTTTTTTCTTTTCAGATTTCTTAGATATGTTTTTATTTTCAATCATTTATAGCAAATTATATGCATTTTGTTCTTAAAACTGAGAAAAATCAATATTTTACAAAATTGACAGTCATATTAACTCAAAAATCAGGTTTAGGTTTAGTTTTCTATGTTGTGTCATGTGTACTATTGTTCGTCTGTTTGTCTTTTTCATTTTTAGCCATGGCGTTGTCAGTTTGTTTTAGATTTATGAGTTTGACTTCTTTCGTCCCTCTTTAAGAAAAAAGTTAAACTCAAGAAATATTTTGCTCCTCAGAGTTGTACAATTCTATAAAAATCGAAACTTTAAATCAATGAGTGAATAACGAGACTCTTAACAACCCCCGATTTCACTGGTATTAAAGAGATAATAGTAACTGCAATTACGATTATCCCAATATGGCGACGGTAGATATAGGTAAAATCTTTACACTCATTTTTCTTAAATTTAGCATGCTTTTGTCAATAGTTACTCATCTGCAAGGTTTATCTATACCATAACATCATATTTGAATCGTAAAGGTGCACTGGATTTGTCTAAGCGCTTTGAAAATTGCCGTCGAAAAATTCGGGATGATAATCGTAACTCGGAAAAAAAGATAATCGTAATTATGGTATTTAAAAATGGAAAGATAATCGTAACTGGAAAGTGTTTTATTGATATTGACACTAAAACATATATCTGATAGCATATAATGAAGTTATGTCGATGAATTATTTACGAAACGTTCCAACATATTATGACATTTCTTTTTCTGCATATATTATTAACAGTTCTTAGAAAAACAGCTACATATGTGTATTAATTTATGTTTTTTGATTGAGTTAAGTCTGCCAATTGATATTTTAACGTGTGTTTTTCTATGTTGTGATGTTATGCTATTGTTTATTACACTAGTAATTTTGGGGCCCTTTATAGCTTGTTGTTCTGTGTGAGCCAAGGCTCCGTGTTGAAGGCCGTACATTGACCTATAATGGTTTACCTTTTTATAAATTGTTATTTGGATGGAGAGTTGCATGTCTCATTGGCACTCACACCACATCTTCCTATATCTACATACTAGTATATCATAAAATTTAGTTTTTTAATAAATAATGCCGTTAGTTTTCTCGTCTAAAGTGTTTTACATTGTCATTTCGGAGCCTTTTATAGCTGTCTATATATATATATGCGGTATTGGCTTTGCTCATTGTTGAAGGCCGTACGGTGACCTTTTTTTGTTAATATCTGAGTCATGTTGGTCTCTTGTGGAAAGTTGTCTCGTTGTTAGTCATACCATATTTTTTTGGCATTTTAGCTACTTCATGACTGTCACTGAAATTTCGATATCTCAGAAAATAACTATAAACAACACAAATTTATTTTTGAATTATAACAATATGACATCCTTTAAACATTTAATGCTATATAAGAAAAGAGAAGGTTGGGATTTTTTTGTGTATTATGAAATTAAGTAACGTGGAGTTCTTTGACAAACATGGATTTGTGTTCTCTTATAGTTTGGCCAAAAGCCCGAAAATGAAGAAATGAAGTTGATGTGGCTTTAAATTGTCTTACAAGAAATACTTATTCAAAGAATGACTGCAAAGTGGAGAATAAAATAACGCATATTCCGCAATATTAGAAACAAACTAATTCAAAAATTCATAAATACTCGGTATATGAAAAGTAGGATGCATACGTATGCATGGAAGATATTGTAGAGACAAATATTGAAGGTACTAAACAAGGAACATTTTTGTATTTGCATACTTGCCATATAATAAGTTATTTTCTATACAATGAAAACAAAAATTAGCCTAACCTAATTGTCATGCATTTTTCTGAAGCACAAAATATTTGTTGTAAAATCTATAAAAATCTTTGTAATTAAACAAGTTCCGACTGTGATGGTGTACATGTTATGCCTTCTGACGTAATTTATCAATATACATATTTGTGTGTGTTTTTTTCAGTCCGTCAAGTGCTTCGTATTAAGACTATAGGTAAGGCTAAAAAAAAAAAAAAGTAACTATAAACAAAAGTAACAATAAACAAAAATAACAATAAACAATAGTAACAATAAACTGTAACTATTTTAGATCCTTTACCATCCACACTGTTTAAAGAAACGTCCTAAAATACATGGGTATTTGATCAAAACATTTGAATTAAATTTTTAAAATCATATATTATATCAGTATAAAATAGAAAAAAGGGAATCAAAGGGGAAAAAATGGACGGCTATATTTATTGAATTATAAGGAAAAGGGAAATATGAACACTCATATCTACTGATAAAAGTATCAACTGTTAAATCCGATAATGCAGTTATAAAGTTATTGACGGAAACTTTTGTTCATTTCGCGCAGAATTTTAATATAAAGTTGTCACTTGATGATCGCTGTATAACATCTCTTTTATTATGTGATACCTCGAAAGCTTTTGATAGGGTATGGCATAGTGGCCTCTTAATAAAACAAAAAGCGTATGGTATTGATGGAAATCTGTATAAATGGTTTGAAAGTTATATTTCAAATAGAAAACAAAGCGTTTTTGTTTCAAATGCCTATTCGCTTTTTGATAATACTAATGCAGGAGTTCCGCAAGGCTCTGTATTAGGTCCCCTACTATTTCTTATGTAAATGACATAGCTGATAATTTGACAAGTCTAACTCAATTGTTTGCTGATGATACATCTCTTTCTTATTCCAGCAATAACCCTTACACTATATAGGATGTCTTAAACAGCGATTTAGAACAAATTTCAGTATGGTCTAAAGATTGGCTTATTAACTTTAACCCTAATAAGACAAAGGCTATGATATTCTCCTGCCATACTTCCCCAGATGATATTGAAATAGAATTTCAAAACCAATTAGTAGAATTTGTCTCCTGTCATAAACACTTAGTGATTACTTTTGATTCCAGTGGTAAATTCCATACACATATAGAAAATATTTTAAAGTGTACAAGCACGAGATTAAATGTTCTTAAAAATATAAATATGTATTGAATAGAAATTATCTTGCTCGTATATATTTAACTTTTATAAGACCCGTTATGGAATATGCATGTGAGTTATGGGATGGTTGTACTCAACAAGAAACCGACAATTTAGAACATGTTCAGTTAGAAGCAGGGAGGTTAGTAACTGGGAAAAGCTCAATATGTTCTATTCTTTACATAATGGGACTGCCCCTGATTATCTCTGTGATTTAATGCCCCCGCTTGTTGGTCAAGTATCTAACTACGATTTGCGAAACAGTAATAATTATGTAGTACCCGGTTATAGACTAGACATAACTAGAAAATCCTTTTTCCCATCCACTACTTTTGAATGGAATAGCCTTCCCCCCGACATACGTACGTCCAAAACATAAATATTTTTAAACGAAAGATGAAGTCCAAATTGATACAACCACCTTCCTATTTTAGTTGTGGGGACAGAAAACTTAATATCATTCATACACGTTTGAGAAATATGTGCAGTTCTTTAAATTCAGATTTACATCGTGTTTATATTAAACCCAGTCCCGCATGCAGCTGTGGCCACCCTGTTGAGGATAGTATACACTATTTTTTAGAGTGCGCTCTTCACAACGAAGCCAGAGAAATACTGTTTTCAAAATTAGAAAGTTTTGCTATATCCATTGAGCTTCTATTAGCTGGTGACGGTGACCTTTCTTTTCAGCAAAACAAAGACATTTTTGAGTCCGTACAATCTTGTATCAGAATAACACAAAGATTTAAAACAATCAATTAACATTCTAAAGTTCTACTTTACAACCTTTCACTTCTTCACTTCAGTCTAGTTGTTTCATTATTATTCCTTATTATATTGTATTTTTTTTTCTTTTTTCTTTTTATTTCTAATTTTTGTTTGAAGTATGTATTACATGCATTACTACTATGTTGTGGTTTTTTTTCGCCATTATCTAATTTACTTTGTGTTTATATTTATATTGGGAGAGGACGTCTCTAATGTTGTTATAACTTGTGTCCAATCCCTTTTGCTACTTTTGCAAATAAAGTGTGTTTAAACTAAAAGGTTATGCATATTGTTGTCAGTTATAAATAGATATACAAGTTGAAATGATAGGACTTTTTTTTACTGGGAACTCACTTTTGTCCCATGAATGTATATATATATATATATATAGAGCCCAGGTGGTCGTGTGGTCTAGCGGGACGGCTGCAGTGCAGGCGATTTGGTGTCACGATATCACAATAGCATGGGTTCGAATCCCGGCGAGGGAAGAACCAAAAATTTGCGAAAGCAAATTTACAGATCTAACATTGTTGGGTTGATGTTTAGACGAGTTATATATATATAGGTAAATTTGTCCTAGATATTAACCTGTAAGTTTCTTCATTTATTTTTATATGCGTTTATGTCATCGTTAAACGTGACATTTGCATTTTCAACACACAAAATACCATTGAAATGCTGAAAGACACATTTATTATGTTTCAGTTACTATTATCCGATAAAGAAAATTACGATTATCAAAGAAAAAAAATACCATAGAGTTACGATTATCATACCGAATTTTTCAACGGCAATTTTCAAAGCGCTCAGACGATTCCAGTGCACCGTTACGATTCAAATATGATGTAATGGTATAGATAAACCTTGCAGCTGAGTAACTATTGACAAAAGCATGCTACATTTAAGAAAAATGAGTGTAAAGATTTTACCTATATCTACCGTCGCCATATTGGGATAATCGTAATTGCAGTTACTATTATCTCTTTAATACCAGTGGATTTATAATTACCAAAAAAAAAGAAAAGAAAATCGACTACTACCTAATCACTTTCTGTACAGTTGTTGAGCATCTTGCAGATAAGTATGAAGTTTATATTCAAGTATAAACGTATATCGAATTATGAATAGTAATTAAAGAAATAACTGTAAAAAAAGTGTCTTTTTTTTCGAAAAAATATTTTGTTTTAGAAAATTCTCTCTCTCTAATTATTGGAGGAATGATTGCTCATATTCATGTTTAAACCCGACAGATTCTGTATATATCCTTCCTATAACAAAAGACTTAAATTACTATAATATCTGTTTTTATTTATTGTTTCTAGCAGGCCGTTTGTTTTTGTTTCACATATTTTGTGTCATATATATCTACAGTTAATTCATTATTCAACACTGTAAAAAAAATATATTATAATACATCATAATTTGTTTTACTCTGTTAAGTATGATGCAGTTTGTTTTATTGTGATTTTATGATACTATCCTAACACAACAACGTAGGTTTCTTTTAAATAACTAAAGCAAAACTTGAAAAAGAGAAAGTGTTAAATACTCACACCAAAACATATAAGCTATTTGAGTTCCTGAATATCGAAGACTTGACGCCTGTTGAAAAGATAAAGTATGATTTAAATGAACAACTAATTAATAAAAAAAAACGTCAGATTTTACTATCATAATCACGAATTAATTGATACAACGAATTGTACTTCTGGACCAGCCCGCATCCAGAACGTTCAAAGCCAAAACCGAGTTGTTCAGCCAATAATGAATCTTTAGACTGATAAGTAACTTAAATCTTTTGAATATCGTATTAGTTGAGAAATGCAGTGAAGTTAAGTTTCTGCTGCAAAGGTATGAAAAATATATAGTTTCAAAATCGCTTGTCAGACACTGCAAATTAAATGCCCGCTGGAGTTATAGTCGAAGATTTCGTCTAAAATCAGACTAAATGAACATATGTCTGTGGTTTCTTTTTTCTCTAGTTACGGTAAATATATTAATCTAATACTAACAATGACCACTGCCCTTTCCTCGATCTTGATATCTATATCACTAACGGAAAGCTGAATACTAAAATTTATGATAAAAGGGATGATTTTTCATTTCCTATCGTTAATTATCCGTTTTTAGATGGTGACGTTCCCTTGTCACCATCTTA
Organism: Mytilus trossulus; assembly: GCF_036588685.1. Lineage (NCBI taxonomy): Eukaryota > Metazoa > Mollusca > Bivalvia > Mytilida > Mytilidae > Mytilus > Mytilus trossulus. The sequence goes on from NC_086374.1 coordinate 3,396,228, forward strand.
CGGTGTTTATATATCTCAACTTGTACGATTCGCTCGTGTATGTAACAATGTTTTAGATTTTAACGAGAGAAATTTATGTATTACTGAAAAATTATTATACCAGGGTTTTCGATATCACAAACTAGTCAAAACATTTACTAAATTCTATCATCGGTATAAAGACATCATTCGTAAATATAGCTCAACATGCAGACTTTTTATACGTTCAGGTATTTCACATCCAATTTTTTATGGAAATATTCTTTAAAAAGCACAAAGGTGTCAGTATTCACCTCATAAACTTACAAAACCTTTGAATAGACTTATTAAGAAGGGATATAATTACGATACTGTTGTCAAGTCATTAAAGATTGCATATTTTGGCGTTAATATTGAGTCACTGATAAGGTCTTTGCGTCGGAACTAAACACATTTATTCTAAAAACAGTTGTTGGCATGACACGGGTTATGTTCTTCTCATATATGTTATGATGGTATGATACTAAACCCCTTACGGGAAGGATTGTGCCTGATGTTCATATGATGAAATCATAATCTTTCAGTCAGTTTAATTGAAGTCTGGAGCTGGCATGTCAGTTAACTGCTAGTAGTCTGTTGTTATTTATGTATTATTGTCATTTTGTTTATTTTCTTTGGTTACATCTTCTGACATCAGATTCGGACTTCTCTTGAACTGAATTTTAATGTGCGTATTGTTATGCTTTTACTTTTCTACACTGGTTAGAGGTATAGGGGGAGGGTTGAGATCTCACAAACATGTTTAACCCCGTCGCTTTTTTGCGCCTGTCCCAAGTCAGGAGCCTCTGGCCTTTGTTAGTCTTGTATTATTTAAATTTTAGTTTCTTGTGTACAATTTGGAAATTAGTATGGCGTTCATTATCACTGAACTAGTATATATTTGTTTAGGGGCCAGCTGAAGGACGCCTCCATGTGCGGGAATTTCTCGCTACATTGAAGACCTGTTGGTGACCTTCTGCTGTTGTGTTTTTTTTTTTATTTTGGTCGGGTTGTTGTCTCTTTGACACATTCCCCATTTCCATTCTCAATTTTATTAATAATGTTTATTGTAACGGTAGAGAACATCATCCATATAACTATTTCAAATATTTATCAAGTTTGAAAGCAAACGGACAGTTTCTTGGAACAACATGCAGATGAGTCGACAATGTACCGTTGTTTGAACAGAGTTTAGTTTAAGTCAAGATGTTCGTTTTAAACAAAACATGTGATCAAAATTTGGGATATTAAATTCGGCCATGAAGAACTTGCGATTTGCCAATATCTCATCCTTATCAAAAGTAAGGTGTTTGTATAATGGATTACCCGAGTGTTCGTGTATTCCCAATTCATTGAAAAAACCCATTCCTATTAATAGAATCCCGAGAAGAGAAACCCCGTTTTAAGATTCAAACTACTTGTACTATTTACTAATCTGTCAACAAATGCCATTATAAAATAAATGCAACACATAACTGTTAACAAATGTGTATGTTACTTACTATAAAATCCTTATTGTCAGATCTTTTGACTTTCCTTGGCAAAAAGCTAAAATCTCCAGAATACATTCTTCTCAAATCTCTTTGATAGCTTTTATATATGAGTATACTATACACTGCCATTATTAAGGTTGAAGTGGCAAATGATGTATAAAAACTCACTGAAAATAACCAAAATGAATTCACTATGAGTAAAGTAGTGCTTTTCCGTTAATCTTCCATAAATATCAAAGGTAATGTTATATCGATATAAACAAGTTGTATAGATACATATTTGTTTATTGCCTTTTTTTCTGTGTGTGTGTTTTTTGTGTTTGTTTGTTTTGATTAATTGAATCAGTTTATTTCTTGCGTTTGCTTTTAGTTGTTTCACTTATGACAGTTGGGAGAAAGTTATTTGATATTGTTGATATGTAATGATGCACATACATTTTCACTTAAACACCTGATTCAAGTGAAGAATATCTATGCATATTTGATAACGACCGTCCTATTTCTGACTTGTTACGGGCATTTTCCTATGTAGAAACCTATGGGTTAAACATTGTTTTAAAGCTGGCTGAACCTCTCAATTGTATGAGAGTCGCATCAAATGCCATAATAGTGACAACGATATGTGAACAAACCGAACAGACATAATAGGTAAACACTTTTTAAAAAATAGGGGTACAGCAGTCAACAGTATGTTCTAATCTTAATCACTGTAAAACAAAGAAGCACAAAAAGGCATATAGACCAAGCACATAAGCAAAAACTAACGACAAGAATACGAGAATTATCATAGAAAATAACACCATGACGGAATGTATAAGTACTAAGTCACGTCAAATGGATATCAATAAAAACAGACTAAACAGTACTAGTATTATTAATAAAGACAAATACGAGAATACTATAACACGTTATTAAGATGATGAAAAACTTCAGTACCCAGAACTTATACTTCAAGACTATCGTGTATTATTTGTGAAGTTGTTATGGAATATTTAGCAACAATGTATCGGTACCTTCCGATGAACTTTTGTTTTAGAAAATTGACGAGACATTCTTTGACATATCCCTGGTTCCTCGACGTTTTGCTAAGACAAAAAAGACGCTCTACAAAGTTTAAGTAGGAGATACAAGCTCTTGTATACCGAATAAGTTTTGAAATGTATATCCTATATTCAGTAGAAAATGGTATATCGCTTCTTAGCTGAGGGGAAACCGATAATTTCAAAATTAAAATCGTCTCGCTGCATTGAAGACCTGTTGGTGACCTTCTGCTATTTTCTGCTCTATGGTCGGGTTGTTGTCTATTTCAATTTTATAGTATGTCATAGACTCTAGTACTGAGATGACAGTGTACGTCAAATTCAAGGTACAGGTCTAGAAATGAAGCGGAGGAAAGTATCACAAATGCCCCTTCCAGTAGAAAGCATAACTAAATGGAGACTCTTTGCATATTTGAATGTATAGATCTTAGATTTCTTAATTTACTCTGAGTATTTGTTTTAGATTGTTTTTAATCTTGTCTTTTGCATATTTTATAATTATTTAGTTTTATTTGCAAGGTGTAGAAACTCATATCTGAAAGATTGCTATTACTATCTGACCTGACCATTTCTATAGAATATCAATACATTTCAGTCTCATCCAAGATAACGGGCTTATAATATATTACACCAGACACGCGTTTACAAGTCAGGAATATGACAGTTCTTGTCCATTCGTTTTTGATATGTTTTGTTATTTGATTTTGCCATGTGATTACGGACTTTTCGAATTGATTACCCTCTAAGTTCAGTATTTTTGTGATTTCACTTTTTACATAAAGACATGCATAGTCCATGAATCAAAAACTTTAGACGGCAAAATTAAAAAAAGAAATTTAAAAATCATTAAAAGCCAATTATTCCTAAATACGGCCAAGGCAATCTGTTCTAACAGTTCCCCAGTAACGCAATTTAGTGTCAATGTGACATTGGAATCGTACGACAAGTGATAAATGTCTTGTACGTATCCATGCATATCCGTTTGATCCGTCCGATTTTGATGTGCATATTTGTGTAAATATATATTTAAATTTAAATAATAAATGATATCAATATACATCCTATATCATAGCATTCCTTACCATCAGTAACTTGAAGGATAAGTTCACCATCGAATAAAGCTGTTGAATTCCAGTCATTCAACACCACCACTGCATATTGTCGAAGTGGCTGATACAAGAGACACAAGGCTATGCTCAACTGAAATAGTTTAAAATTCAAATTGAGTATGATCTGCGGTAATCAAACGAATGGTCAAATTGATATTTCGTGCTTTTTATTTTTGATGTTATGGAATACAGAAGACAAACACCAGTTATTTACCTGCAGAAGTATTAATGTTGATACTACAAAGGTGAAAATAACTCTTGGAGATGTTCTAAGTGGTGAACTATCATTAAGTCTTTTCATCATTCCAGTTCTGTATGATTCAAATCTCCTAAAAAATGAATCATTTATTTTCTTTTTTGTTGTCATAATGTAATTAAACTGTATAATTGAATATTTTTGAATAATTGAAACAGTAGTATACCGCTGTTCAAAAGTCATAAATAGTTTAAAAGAAAACAAATCCAGGTTACAAACCAAAACCGAGGGAAGCATGTCAAGAGGAAAACAACAAAATAACAGAACACAGAAGTGCAATAAAAACAAAAATAATGTAACATTGATAGACACGAACTTAAAGATAACAACTGCTATATTCGTAACTTGGTATACAGGACATTTGAAGAAAAAATGGTGGATTGAACCTGGTTTTGTTGCTAGACAAACCTCTGCACTTTACGGCAATGCAAAAACACCAAAGACAAAGAAATACATAAATGAAAAATAGAATAGTTCATTTTGACATGCTAACCACAGAATAATAAAGAATAACTAAACAATTTAGGACAGTACACAAAAACAGCTTAATAGCATTACGAACAGTATGTCTGTAAAACAAATAGATCAACGCCACAAAAAGTATTGTCACATGTAAATTTCTAAAACTTAGATTGAAATCAAGATTAGGTTTCTAATAATATTATTTGATGTATTTTGTAACAATTACAAGACTATCAATAGAGAAAAGTGTTCGTAAAATGCAACTACTTTTGTCGGCCTTTCTTCCAAACAAATTTTAAACAAATAAATCAAGTTCGCAAAGTTGCTTTAACCTAAACTCATACATATGAACATTGGAAAGATCTAAATTGATACTAGTATCTTGAAAAATATATTGCAAACTGGCACATTATATAAGTTTTATAAGTATGTAGTACACATCGGAATTCCAATATCTTATAGGAAATAAATTATATATACGCCTGAAAAAGTGTATAAAACTACACCAATATTAAAAATGAGAAACGTTGCATGTAAGTGGCTATACACATTTCGAATATCAGTGTGATTATGATGATGTTGACTGAATCATTTCAATCTATTTTGATATAACTAAACCAAACTACATCGTAATACAGTTAAAACCCTAGAGGTCGCCCAAGCACTCCGGAAAGTTAGGCACGTCTCGTAACAATCGGGGAACCTTAGCCAATTTTTACTTAAATCGTAACAATATTGTGACAGATTCTGATGTATCGGATTAAAACCGTATCAATGTCCTTTGGAACGTGCATGATATGGAGAAATGTATTATTGCTGTATTTTTGCCGATTAAGTTTTGATTTTATTCAGATCTTGCCGATTGCGAACAGTCTTAGCCGAAATCGAAACGGAATAGTCCAAAATTGATACCTTTGCCAGACTCCCGACAATTACAGAACACAAAACGACCGAGTTCAGTAAAAGCCGTGTGAAATGCAGACTGTGAATTTCGTTCCGCCAGTACCTTAGCATCCCGAATATGGCGACAGTTTTCTCATGTCAGCGCCGGTTAACTGTCTGCTCACTGTCTGATCTATGTTAGATCTTATTTAGTAGAATAATGTTTGGTCATTTTGTACCATGCAAATCGGATTAGAATCAGACTTAGAACAGGATGATTTGGAGAAATTCGGTTGGGAACGACTGAATTTGAACGCTTACAAAACAATTTCTGATTGTTGCCGTGATTCAATTAATGTTTTTATTAATTTTAATTAAAGTTTGAACTTCATGCTACGATTCACAGGATCTTTATCAGACTTTTGTCAAATTTTAATCAAGAACGGTCCTGTCAAGGACGGCAGTAAAAATCATGAATGTGGGACCTAAGCTTAAACTCATCGACCATTAATCAACATCAACAGTGCGATTTTAAATAGTAACAGAACTGTGTGTTATCAAGTTTAATGATAACTGGTTTCCGAGGAAGATGTTTCATTGTCTTATTATCAAAAGTCTTCTACTTTTTATTTGTATTTAACTATAAATTGGCGCAAATGAAAGGTTTTATTTTTGGCGCAATGAAATATTGTTTGTGGTGCAAATGAAAGATTGTTTGTGGCGCAAATGAAAGATTGTTTGTGGCGCAAATGAAAGATTTTTTTTGGCGCAAATGAAATGTCAATTGGTGCAAAAGCAAATCACCGATTTCATTATATCTAGTATTGCTATTATACTAATAGCAAATTCAGAAAAAAAGCTTCAGACACAGGACCTTAATTATAAGTTGAAATAGTACGAATATGTAGCAGAATAATTTGTATTACTTACTGATAAGCTCCAACACTAGCTTCTTGAACATTACCAATTCCAACTAAGGTATTTTCACTGTTACTTTTGAACAACCATTCCACATATGTCTTTTCGTAACTATAACTGACAAGCTGTGTAACAGGTTGCTAAAGATGCACAATAAAGAGACAATAATGACAAGAATGACCTGACATATTTTAAGTTTCACATGGATTCACATGTAGAAATTTTGCAAAGTGTGGAATGATGTTTTATTAAAAAGATTGTAAATGGTAAATTTGAAAACCAATAACAGTAAATTGAAATAAACAGAACATACCTATCATATAAGAATAAATTACCATAGCTTTATTTGGCAAGGTTTTTGGAATTTTTGGCCTTCAAAGCTCTTCAACTTCGTCTTTTATTTAGCAAACTAACTTGTTTTATTCGAGCGATACTGCTGAATCTTTTATAGACGAAGCCGCGTGTCTGGCGTACTGAATCAGCATCGACGAATTAATCAGCCTATTTCAGCTATCGAAAGGCAATAACAATGTTCGGTTTTATTACAGACAGTACGTTATTATTACCATCATATGCAATCGTTCTTGCTCCTCGTATTACTTCCGTCGTACTTGGGGTTGCGATATTTTTTACTTAAGGGACCCCACTAATCCCTATTGATAATATTTCGGTTTCAAAATCTCAGTAGATTTATAGTTTGAAGTTTCGGTTTCAATGATGACGACAATATGTCATAATGGTTATCAAAGGTACCATGGTTACAATGTAATACGCAAGACGCGCGTTTCGTCTTCATAAGACTGACGCTCAGATCTAAATAATTATATAGCCAAACAAGTACAAAGTTTAAGTGCATTGAGGACCCCAAATTCCCAAAATGTTGTGCTAAACACGGTTAAGGTAATCTATTCCTTGGAAAAGAAAATCCTTAGTTTTACGAAAAGTGTATAAAGTTTTAGTCAACAGGAAATTTACTAAAATGACCATATAATTGATATTCATGTTAACACCGAAGTCCTGAAAACTGGGCTGGTGACGAAACGTCTACCGACAGTGGCATGGACCCAGTGGTGTAAATAGTTATCAAAGGTACAAAGATTATAATTTAATAAGCCAGACGCGAAATTGTCGTAACCACAATCCCGTCTTTTCCCCGTCCAATGTGACCTACCAAATAATCATCATAGTTGTACATATATAAAAAACGTGACGCTGGCCAAATGCAGAGTATCTGATCAGCTTCCGTTCCTGGAGTATCTGAGCTCATCGCGGTTTTTGGTGGGGTTCGCGTTTCACAGGCATTAGTTTTTCTATGATGTGTTCCGTGATCTCTTGTTTGTCTATTTTCGTTTTTCAAAGGTTTTTTTTTCGAGCCATGACATTGTCAGTTTAATTTTATCTTATGAGTTTAAACATCAATCGCCTCTCTTTATCATTTTTAGAAAGCTTGCGATGAATTATTTATATATACAAATTACTTTTAGCATATTATCAGATTAATTCATTTAAGATAAACACTTTGCCATTGAAAAAGTCAAACTAACCCCAGTATGTCCAGATTTTTTACATGTCTTTACACTCAAAACTGCACGGTAGACAAAATGGCAGAGAAGTATACCATAACATATAAGTATTGGTACATAGGTAATAATGCTTCTTCTATTTTGAGTCTGAAAAGAAAATTGATTTATATTTGGCATTTTAATAATGGCGCAAAAACAGTATCGTAGTTCGTTGCTAGCGTTCATTTTTAATTTTAGTCGCAAATGCCAAGAACGTGTCTCTTAACTTCCTCAATCATGGATAATTTAGTAGATGTTTTTGTGTCCTGTTAAATTGTTTCTTTTAAAATTGTTATACGATGATGACTGATGTACCCATATTTTGACTATTTTATTAAATGTGACTGTTTATTTAACGCATCATGTAAATGTAGCGGAATTTGATGAGACTGTTATTAAAGTGAGAGGGTTAGCACTATAGAACCAGGTTTAATCCACCATTTTCTACATTTGAAATGCCTGTACCAAGACAGGAATATGACAGTTCTTGTCCATTCGTTTTTGATGCGTTTTGTTTTTTGATTTTGCCATGTGACTATGGACTTTCCAAATTGATTTTCCTCTGAGTTCAGTATTTTTGTGATTTTACTTTTTACCATAAGTTAATGTTCCTTTTGATCATTTTATAACTTATTTTCTTAAGCTTATAAATGGTTTTTGTATTCAAATGTCCGGTTTTGAGTTTAACTGATAAAGGTAATTCCAGATCAGCGCTTCGGATGGATCGAATTTATAAAGACAGTTAGTGTTAATTTCGCCAACCTGTAGATAATGTTTGGTTGGATTTTGGTAGTGCAGATAATGTCTTATTAAAGACTATACGGTATGCAAGACTGTGAAGAGTTCCTGTAAGTAAACAGATGGTAGCAATTTTCTATATAATAAAAAATATAAATTACTTGAAATCATAATTTGTAGATTATAAAGCACTTTAAACATATATGGGCTTTCACTATCAGTGGGTGCTGTTTTGATACCACCACATTTAAATATGTGGTGAGCCTAGATTTTACTTACAGTAATCTGAAGCTGTACAAGTTGATAAATAAGTTCGACAATCCTTCAAATAGAGATTACATGATATGTTGGAAATTTTACTGTTTTTAAATAGTTTTTTTTTTTAAAAAGTATCTCTGTTAACATTTAGAGTTTGGAGATGCATTTCATTATTAATAATAAAGCAACGATAAACGAACACCGCAAGTGCTGACTTGGGAGAGAATAGATCATGGGTGGTCTGCAATTACTTAAGCTACCACATCTAAAGATTTATGATCAGTATATATATCTTCTTCGGTCATCTTTAAAGTATCTTACAGAAATTTAGTTTTTTAATATTAGAATGATATTAGCTTATGAGTGGTTCATCTGTTGTTTTTCTGTCTCAATGCTACATATGTACAGGAACAACAGATTAAATCTAAATTCTCCCTGGTATTGGGTCGATGCCACTGCTGCTGCTTTTAGTTTCGAGGGTATCACCAGACCAGTAGTCAACACTTCAGTGTTGACATGAATATCAATAATGAGGTCATTTGATAAATTTCCTGTTACACAAATTTGAATTTTTCGAAAAACTTTTAAAAGGACTTTCTTATCCCAGGCATATATTACCTTAGCCGTATTTGGCACAACTTTAGGGAATTTTGAGTCCTCAATGCTCTTCAACTTTGTACTTGTTTGGCTTTATAAATATTTTGATATGAGCGCCACTGATGGGTCTTATGTAGACAAGCACGCGTCTGGCGTACTTAATTTTAATCCTGGTACCTTTGATAACTATGTCCTCCATTTTGTCGGATATCAATCCAAAAAACCCATCTAGAAAGTAAAAAAAATGGCGATTTTTTTTTGGCATTTGATTTAATGTTAAGTTATTTTTTTACTTACAGATATGTGCAATATATTAATCCTGTTATAATACCAACCGACTCAATTTTATAACTGATAGCGGCAAAAATAGGGTAAAATTTCAAAGACACGACAGTTGAAAGAAGTAGCCACAATGGAACTGAAATAGAAAATTTAGCATTGTTTGTTTTAATTTCTACAATATATGCATTATAAACGCTAAAAAAATAAACTAAGTTTCCATATAACTAATGACAATATCTCTAAAATTCAAGTATAGATGTACATTTTTAAATTGATCTAGCCTAAACTAGTAAATCTTATTTGAAGTGTACGTTTATAATTTATTCTATTTTTACAGGTGGTTGGTGATACACACGGAAGAAATGAAAACATGTTACGTTACTAAGAAAAATCGTATTTAGAAATACTCGCAGTAACTAAAGCATGCTTTAATTTCTTAACAAACTAAATGGTTTCTATTTTAACAGCAGTTAAGAAAAAGGCGTTCTTGTGTGCAATGTCAAATGCAATATGGTCGAACCCATTTCATCATTGAATACTCGTATCATCATATTCTTGATACTTTTTCTCGGCTTGATCTCTCTCTCTCTCTGTCTCTTTCACTCAAATGTGATACTAAGATCAGGGTTTCAAACTTTGAAACTAATAAACAATGAAATGAAAAAAACTAAAAAGTAATTAAAAGAAAAGAAATTTCACAAGTAGGGGGGAACTGATATTATCTTACTTACTCTGAACCCAATGTCTTAGTTCAGGAGATACGTTTATCGATACCGTGTTTTCGGTGAGTATAAGTCGTAGTATTGTAGATGACGTGCAACCAAAAGCTGCAGCGTATGCATAGGTCAATTTGTCACCTCCAAGAAGATCAACTGGGCTAATAATGGAAGTTTAAATATGGTACGAAAATTAAAGATTGAACAAATTCGTGTTACCAGTTGTACATGCGTATATTTTTGAAAATATGTTAATACAGCTGCAGGAAACCAACAAACGAAGCAAAGCAATATGTCAATCATAAGACATTATTTATCATAAAATACCTGTTCTGAAAAAAACATAAAATACAAAAATTGAAAGTTCGAATGAAGATTGATAACTTAAAATGATATAATGCGTTTCCCTCGGTTTTGGTTTGTTGCCCCGATTTTGTTTTTTGTCCATAGATTTATGAGTTTTGAACAGCGGTATACTACTGTTGCCTTTATATATAATACACATAGATTATTATACTTTACTCAAACTTCGATCGAGGAACATATTATTTATCTCATTTTTCAGATAATGATTTGATATTACAATGATGCTCTTTTTATTTATAGTCTGACTATTATTTATTTATAGTCTGACTATTATTTATTTATAGTCTGACTATTATTTATTTATAGTCTGACTATTATTTATTTATAGTCTGACTATTATTTTAATTACAAAATATACTGACACAACTATTCCTGGTCTTTTTCCTTTTAAACCTCGTTCCAGACATGACAAAACTACCAATATACATATCTGAAAAGTTCAAACTACTGTCATAAATTTGCCATTGTAAATATAGTCAACGTATTTATTTGATAATTTGTTATATCAAATTAATAATCTGTTATATCAAATTATTAATTAGTTATACCAAATTGTGAAAAGTAGATTAGCAAGGCTCTAAAAGGCTTCCATAGATACAAAAAAAAAGATTTTGTGAAGAATAAGGGAATGATTCTGACTAACTTCAACAGCGTCCAATTTTCCTGCGTGTTCAAAAATCTGTAAAAATATGCTCTGTTTTTAACTTTTATCGTTTCAATTTAATTTCACTATTTCAAAATTGCACTTTAGCACAATAGTTATCAATATATGAAAATTTCACAACTTCAATTGACACAATGTATGTAAAAAACCCGTAAACATACATAAGTAAGTCATAAATAAAGATACTATATCTTAGCACCACATCTTCTTATATCTATATAAAGTTTATGTGAAGTGCCACTTACTGCCAATGCATATGCTCCTAATTCTAAACTATGAAGTGTCTCGTCACTTTCTAAACTTGTGGAATTTGCATCAGTTCTATAAAAAAATGTGTAATAATTATATATCACTCTTTCACTTTTAGAATATCTTTTCGCATTATTCGATCATTTGCCTTTGAAACTAGAAAAGATCTTAACTGTTGACTTAGAAAAAAGAAAAAAATATATATACCTGAATAGAAAAGGGGGTGTCCAAACAGCGGTGTCCCAACCTTGACCTTTTTAATATTATTTTATTCGCGTGTTACTGATGAGTCTTTTGTAAACAAAACGCGCGTCTGGTGTAGACATTCAATTCCAATCCTGGTATCTATGATGAGTTTATATACATACTAACATAGTCTTATTCGATCATCCAGACTATAAAAAGTATACAGTTCATACGCATAGAGTCTAATGTATTATCAAGAATACAGCTAGAAAAGTTTGAACAGAATGCTTGTCGAAAATAAGTCATGTCTGAAAAACTGACTTGGGCTCTTGTCGACAGAAAGATACGGAAGTCAATTTTTATTGTGAACTGAAGTTATCATTGCAAAATCATAACCCATTTATATATGAACTCGGTGAAATTTATGACCTATTGATGAATTAAACTGGCAAACGGAGAAGAATATACAATGTAATTGTCGAAACAATATGTGTACTTACGACATTGATAACAATAGAGGTGTGTGTTTATCTACAATAAGACTGTAAACGACCTGTAAACTTTTCCTTATCTGAATTCTTTGGGACTTTAATAAAATTCAACTCAATACTACTGAAATATCATTTGTTCTATACTATCTTATGTTTAAGTATTTGGTTTTAAAGTGAGAAAATGTAAACCAGTTTTTGTTGTTCTCTCGTCACAATTGTAAATGTTCTTAACTTGAGTATATCTACAGTTCTTCAATACCATAGAGTAAAAAATGTATCTCAGATGTAACAAATCTTTAAAATATAACTATATTATATATATAAACCTAATAAGTCTTAGCTACATGGGACCTCGGTTGCCAAGTGGACTATGTGGTTCTACTATTTAGTATCTATATTATAAAAAAGAAATTTTGAATTGTTGAATCCTCAAGCTAAACTCAATTTAGTAGACTATTTTTTGGACTTCTCTTGAACTGATTTTTAATGTGCGGATTGTTATGTGTTTACTTTTCTACAGTGGCTAAAGGTATAGGGAGAGGGTTGAGATCTCATAAACATGTTTAAACCCGCCGCTTATTTGCGCTTGTCCCAAGTCAGGAGCCTCTGACCTTTGTTAGTCTAGTATTATCTTAATGTTAGTTTCTTGTGTATAATTTGTAAATTAGTAAGGCGTTCATTATCACTGAACTAGTATATATTTGTGTAGGGAACAGCTGAAGTACTCCCCCCGGGTGCGGGAATTTTTTGCTTCGTTGAAGACCTGTTGGTGACCTTCTTCTGTTGTTTTTTCTATGGTCGGGTTGTTGTCTCTTTGACACATTCCCCATTTCCATTCTCAATTTTATTTTTAGATATTGTTATAAAAATACATCTCGCACTATTCCTATCTTTTAAATCAGTGAAAATTAGAATTTATGTTCATATCGAACAATCCTGTTTTCAAAGTAACATATAACCGTGCAAAGATACACTAAATTAGTTGATATCTTAACTTACCTTGAATTTCTGTTGTTTTACTGTCTTACTGTTTTAACTATCTGTTTGTGACACCAGGTACTGTCTGGTGAAATTTTCATTGTACATAAACTATTTGAATATTTATCAGGAGACTAAATAGTTCTACTACTGTAGTCAGTCAACAGTGATGTGATTCCGAACCCCGCTCGTGCAGGTGCACTCGACTCTAATCTTAATTAACTAGGATTGTCAGGTTTCCTATCGAAGATCGATGCACTTCTCCAGGCACTCCGGTTTCCTCCAACATAAAAACTGGCTGCAACGAAATATCCCAAAAGTGGCGCTAAAAAGTGGTGTTTAATCACCAACAATCAATCTTAGATACATGCTTTTTTTATTACAAGTAGTTGTTATTGGTTTGAACTAGCTGCCAGAAACTGCGAGTACTCTCCGTGCTTAGTGTCTTTTTGTTGTTTGGATGTACAAGTACCCGATCAAGTTCATTCTGTTTTTTGTTAGACGTTTATATTTTTGTATCCATCTGATGATTTAAGCCATTTTCAACTGATTTATATCATTCATTCTTTGGTGTACTGTAACATCACTGTCCAAATATAGAGTGAGGGTTGGGATCCCGCAAAAAAAATTATCCCCGGAATATTCTGTAAGTATGTGATTGTCCCAAGTCAGGAGCCTGTAATTCAGTGGTTGTCGTTTGATGCTGTTACCTCTATTTTTTAGTACATTAATTATGCCTTTAGTTTTCCCGTTTGAATTATTTTACATTTGTCATTTCGGAGCTTTTTATAGCTGAGTATGCGGTATGGACTTTGCTTAATTTTGCAGGCCGTGAACGGTGACCTATAAATGTTAATTTCTGTCTCATTTTGGTCTCTTATGAAGAGTTGTCTCATTGGCAGTCACACCAAAGCTTCTATATAAATCTATAAAACAGATTATAAATCTATTTTGCCTCAAAATATTTAAATAAAAAAATAAGAATTATAACGTTTCATTACTTTCAACCGACTTTTTAAATCTATGAGGATATTCATACATTTGTTCGTTCATGACCTTTTATCAAAATAAATAATGTTCGCTTTAATTGAAATACAACCGCAAAAAGTACATTAAAAACAGGGACAACTTTTGTTTTACAACTTCACTCTTTAAGTGTTGTGCATGATAGTTGATGACTTTTATAGATAAGCATTACACAGTCATTCTAAATTACTATCCACACTGATGATACGTATTCCTCTTTTATCATGTTCGGTCGACGGAGAAATGCTAATTATTGTTGGTTCTTGTCTTTCATATTAGTTTTTCGTAATTGGTTTGTTTGAAATAAAGCCGTTAGTTTTTTCGTATGAACTCTTTCACATTTTCTAAGGAGCCCTTTTTAGCCAAGTATAAGGTATAAATAATCAACATTGTTGAAGCCGTACTGTGTCATACAATTGCTTATATCCACTCCATTTAAACTTTTGTTGGATACTTATCTCATTTGCAATCATACCGCTTCTCCTTATTTCTAAATAAAGAAAATTAGATATACATCACCTTTTCAATTTCCTACTTTTATAACATGTCATCAATTTGTTTTGATAAGTAGGATAACAAAAATCATACAACTCATAATACAATAAAAAGCTGGCACTGACTAACATTAATTCTTTATTCTTATTCGTTTTGAATAAATACTTGTTTACCTATATGGTATGTGTTCGGCTATACTGTTTTATTCGCGTTTTAGGTTCGAGACGAGAAACTAACATCTGGTGAGTAAATTGGTAATGTGAGTACCATAACATCGATAGACTATTTTTATTGAAGATTGACAACTCTCTTTGTTTTTGTCTGCAGTAGCAATAGTTAATAGCAAAGGTATCAGGATTATAATTTAGTAAGCCAGACGCGCGTTTCGTCTACATAAGACTCACCCGTGACGCTCATATCAAAATATATATAAAGCCAAAGAAGTACAAAATTGAAGAGCATTGAGGATCCAAAATTACAAAAGTTTGGCCAAATACGGATAAGGTAATCTATGCCTGGGATAAGAAAATTCTTTGTTTTTCGATAAATTCAAAGTTTTGTAAACAGGAAATTCATAAAAATGACCACATTATTGATATTCATGTCAACACCGAAATGTTGACTACTGGGCTGGTGATATCCT
This sequence comes from Mytilus trossulus, assembly GCF_036588685.1. NCBI lineage: Eukaryota > Metazoa > Mollusca > Bivalvia > Mytilida > Mytilidae > Mytilus > Mytilus trossulus. Next base: position 3,411,636 of record NC_086374.1, read on the forward strand.
CGGGGACGAAACGTCCACCAGCAGTGGCATCGACCCAGTGGTGTAAATAGTTATCAAAGGTACCAGTATTATAATTTAGTACGCCAGACGTGCGTTTTGTCTACATAAGACTCATCAGTGACCAAATTGACACCAATTTATTTCAACTCGTCATTGGAACAAAAAGATAGTTTAATATAATAATTTTCAAAACAATAGAAAAAAACAAAACAATTTTAATAATTAATCTGAAACAATAATAATCCTAAGCTACTAAAAAATAAACCAAAGCTAAATGTGTGGAGTGATCAATATCATTTTGGTTAATCTTCATATGTTCTGCGACGCTAACTTAAATGTTATAAATGAATAAAATTAATTAAAAGAATGCATTATAAATATATGCATGGATGGATGCAAAATAAGTTATAAGATAAAATATTAATTGATCTCTTAGAGAAACTACTGTTTATTGTATAACATCTCTTTTATACTTCTGAAACATTACAAGATGGTGTTATATCAATATTATGCTTTTCGCTAAAACCCCTCAACAGTTTCGGTTTATATATCTCTCTTAGACTTGGATTGTTGACAACCGTAAACGCTTTATACCATTTATTGCGTAATAACATCTGTCTGTGTCTTTTCATACCATCGGACACACTCCTTTGGTATTCGAGGTTTTCTAGCGGAGCCTGTAGTGAAATGTCTGTCGATTTGTTTTTCTGCGAAGTCAAGAGTTCGTCACAGAAAACCAACAAAACAGGATTCCTGTGTGGAAGTTCAAACATAATCAAGCCAACATATGCCGCGTATCCTGAAAGAAAACTGGTACATTACGCTAGGTATTGGTGTATATTGCATAGATATGTTATCAAATACATGAGAAAAAGTAAGATATTAAGTCAATAAAAATGAATATACACAGAAAAATATATAAAAACAGGTTTTCTTCTTTCTCAACCACCGAAGGTATGGGACATGTACATACATTTTCCCGTCTTTTTTTTTTCGTGTTAACAAGTTGTTGGCACTTTTGTGACATTTGCACCATTTTTCTGTATTAAATAAATGCTGATCGTTGCAATGGGTAATTTCATCATATAGGAAGCATTATTTGTTAAATAGCAAGGGAAGGAGGGTAATTATTCTGTTTTCGGTTACTGTAGATTGATGTTCGATGTGATGTATAAGTATATAATTCTTATATCATTTGCATATCTATAAATACTTGAATTGGATTGGTCAAGTAGAATTTATCTCTTGGTTTACACCTCGATAATCCATTTTTCCGAAACTACTTTTGTAAGCTATTCATACGCGATACACATTCTTGCAGGGATACTGGGATTTTCATCAAGTTGAGATTATAAAACAATTGCATAACAGTTGTTTCTATTCTAATGCATATATATAAAAAAAGAATTAAAATAAATGCACTAAAGCTTCGAAAATGTATAAAAATAAACTTTTTATAAAATTCCGGGAAATTTCACGAATGATTTGGCGAATTTACGTCATGGCAAGACACGACGTCATACGATTGAAAACTTTCAGACGGAAGATTATTTCGTTACTTGTACGCTTCAAATTCGGAAAGTATCTAATTAAAATGAAGTTTTTGAGGTAGGTGCTAGTTCATTTTAGATTCTGTTGCATTTATCGAACATCTAAGCTTTAAAGAAAGTGAAGATGGCGGCGTACTCCTTAGTTACGAAATACCATTGTGCTTCTGATGGTAGATATGGTAGCCATCAAGTAATGATGTGAATTGTTAATCGCGTTTGTTTGGCTGAAGAATTATAAAGATTAAACACATTTTTTCTAGAGGTTATTGATGTGTAAACCGGGTCTCTAACTCACAAACTTGACATAAAAGTCCTTCGGACTTTTATTCAGTTTGTGAGTTAACCGCCCCGGTTTACACATCAATAACCTCTAGAAAAAATGTGTTTAATCCTATAGTAACCAACGCAGGTCAGAATAAGGACGTTAAATTATGTGCCTCAATCATAAGTAAAAGAGATCTCAAATGTTGCATTATCCGATTTTTTTTTTATCTTATTGAGGAGTGTAAAAGAGGGACGAAAGATACCAAATGGAAAATCAAGTGTAAAGTGAGAAGTGTTCAATTATAATATAAAGATGTTGCATTTTTCGAAGATTATTTTAAGTTCAAAATTAAGAGATGTGATATGATTTTAAATATGACAACTATCCATAGAACTAATTATTGGTCAACATACACATGATTTTACCTTCAACAATCACAAGAATATAAAAGAGTTGCCCATGTTAACAGAAAATCAACGGATACTCTAACAGTGGAGGAAAAACAGATACATGTATGTCAGGTATTTACGAATTTAAGTTATTGCGTGATATGTTCCTAACTTGGGACATTCACATAACGAATGTGGTAGGGTTTAAGGTGAGCTGTTCGTAAACAAATTGATTATTTTATTGAAAACGCGTTGGATTGGTTTTCACTTCAGAAAAAAATAACCACTTATCTTAAATTGCAACAGAACACTTACGTTATGTCTATGGCAGTGTTTTCCTTACATTTTCAAATGACTAAAGCGCAGAGAGCAGGTCTTCTTATTTTTAAAAGCTTTTGCTACTAGTATCTATCTAAACCGTGAACTCATTATTATGTTATGTATAATTCCCTCCTTTTGGTGTAGTTTTACAGACTGGTTGATTGGTTATTTGTCGGACTAGTCTACTCTTATTGACCTAGTTACCAAGCTAACCAAATATCTTGTTTGAACCCAAAACACTCAAACTATTTGAATGAAGGTTTACGATGCCACTGCTGGTGGACGTTTCGTCTCCGAGGGTATCACCAGCACAGTAGTCAGCACTTAGGTGTTGACATGAATATCAATTATATGGTCATTTTTATAAATTTTCCGTTTACAAAACTTTGAATTTTTCGAAAAACTTAGGATTTTCTTAACCCAGGAGTAGATTAGCTTAGCCGTTTTTGGCACAACTTTTTTAGAATTTTGGATCCTCAATGCTCTACAACTTTGTATTTATTTGGCTTTTTATTTTTTTTTATCTGAGCGTCACTGATGAGTCTTATGTAGACAAACGCGCGTCTGGCGTATAAAATTATAATCCTGGTAATTTTGATAACTATTTACATAGTTTCTTGAAAATATCGCTGCACATGCCATTTACGTATATATTATCTTAATTTTAGAAAAATAACCAAATAATTATAAACCAAAGACACTGAAATCTAGTAAATAGCAAAATTTCAAACTACTAGGGATTCATTGATATTCGTTCGATACCAATTTTTATGTATTTTGTTTGAAAATGAATCACAAAACGATTTAACATTTTCTGTAGGCTTGTAGGCAGAATTCGAGAACCCACGGAAAAAAATATCCTCTCAACGAAAACTGGTTCCAACTATTATAAATGAATCAAGATTAATCAATGTTCCATGATCTGTATGTTTCTTTTTATCATTTAAGTTGTTTTTAAATGTTTTAAGCGTTTAATATAACGTTCATTTCACTGAATCAGTGTAGTTACAGTTAAGGAGCAATCTGAAGTCCGACTCCAGGTGCGGGATTTTTCTCACTGTGTTGTTGATCCATTGGTTGCCTATGTCTGTTGTTTTACTCTTTGGTAGGGTAATTGTCTCTTTGACACATTCCTTATTTCCTTTATCAATTTTATCTGTCATATTGCTTTCTGTTAAATCAGAATCAAACAGTTCAAAAAATTAAAGACACACTTTTTCAACGGACTTACAATTGTTCGAACAGAGATGACCCTTTTTTCAGGTCATTTATATTTACATATACAAACCATTATCAAGGTGTTCATAGCCTCTTGGTAGGAGAGAACCGTCTATTCGAGCGACAGTTAAAATTCCTATTGCAGCTCCTTTAAGAATTCTATTAATGCACCCGAAGAACCCTATAATCACATGAAAGAAAAACAGGAAATAGTCCAAGACGTTGAATGAAGTCCTGAAAAAACAAAGTATATTAGTAATTGACATATGGACTAAATAAATGTGATCGAAAATCATGTTTCAATGCATGAAATGAATATCAAGAATTATAATGAAAACGACTAATACAGAATTGTCTGTTTGTCTATGTGTTAATAGAAGAAAAGAAATATTGTACTTAAAACATTTAACTCTATAGCAAACACTATACGACAACCCCTTCACCAAAAACCATTACCTCTGACTTGCCTCAGCGACCTCTCCCTAGGAAAAGAGGAATAAGTTCTATCATTTTACCTTAACACAATGTTTTTTATGTTCAATATACTCACTAACTTGTCATTTGAAAGATTTGATATAGATTGTTGAAGTGAATGAAAAAAAAACATCGTTTTTTTTGTTTCTTTCATCAATTATTAAAAACAAAGTGTTAGATTGTTCTTACCTTTATCAAAACAACAATTAATATACCAACAGAAATTGACCGTTCAAATATGCAGTATTTTAGGTTTTATTTTTAAAGATAGAAACTTGTTTGTTTTGTCGGATAATTTATTCAAGATTTGAGTCAGTTTTAGACGTTTGTGATTGTTATGACGAAGATCTTTAAGGAATCAGAAAATCGCAACAAAAAGAGTACTTTTGAAGATAATTGTAGTTTAGGATGAACAATCTGTATTGCGAATTTCAAGAAGTTAGCAGTTTGAAAAAACAAGCTTTCACGCAGAAAGCCGTATGGTCATCTGGTTTTAGTCATCTTATATGAAACTGAAAAAAATGCCATATAAAAATTGGAGTTACCTATTTTTCAACGCCAGTACATGCTGATAATCTTCTGAATTATTTTTCTTGACTTTATGGTCTTGAAGATGTCGCCGATCGATAAGTACAGTTTTAAAATATTCGAATAAATACTTTGCAACAAATACAGGTCTGAAAATATAATATACATATTAGATAATTAGTCAAAATAATTTCTCATGGTATGAAAGTGCCTACATTAATCTAAATCCAACCTCAATAAACACTTCGTCTCGAAATCTACAAGGTGATAAGCAATTAACACCGCTTTGTTGACATATGATGGATACACTCAGAATGTTCAAGACAATGGTTTTCTTCAGTTTGTGTGCTAAAGTCAAAATAGATAAAGCAAACGTAAGTGCAATTAGGCCCTTATTTGGCCCAAAAATTACTGCAAATTACGGCAAATTGAAAAGTTATCATACATATTCTTAAATAACTGAAAACTTGACTAAGGTATAAGGTACTGAGAAAAACGAAACACATTTGACATCGAACAAGTTACCATGGCAACAAATCATGACTCTATTTGTTAAATTTCGTGATTTACCTTGCTATCATCAAATTTTAAGTATATTTTAGATTGAAAAAAGTATGTGTGCACCCAAGAAACAAATTTATACTTGGTGAGATTATGCCAGTAGTAATAACAAAACTACTGTTAAATTATTTGTTGTTTCTTTGCTGCGCAGGGTGTTTCCACAACGGAAAAAAAAGATAGAAAACTGCAATAAGTCTGTATTTTTTCATCGTTTTTGTGAAACAGTAAATTTTATGACGTAATTGTGACGTCATTTGATAATAATCTTTAGGTTTTCATTTATATTACTTGACCCGATGCATTTCTAAACAGTATGTGCCAATTTGAAATAGTTATCAAACATTTCATTTTCTTGGGCCAAAACAGTTTTTTAAGCTACACACCTTATCATGCTTATCGTGTTTGAGCATAACGAAGGGCATTACGACACTTTTTAAAAAGAAATGTGTCAATTCAGACCTTCTAACTCTAAATTAAAAAGAAACTTTGTGCAGAACTTACGAAACTCTTTCACAAAAAGTTCTTAAGCTAGGGTGGACAAAAGGTAAGATTTGATTTTGTTTCATATAAACATCACCAAGTGTCGATCATATTGACTTGTGCATTAGGCACTGCATATTACTGTATATTTCTTTTTTTATAGGAAATCTTCATATTTCGGCTACCTTGTATCAATGAATTTATGTTTGACTGACATTTTATCCACGATGTGTTAATTAAAAAATGTCTTATATAAAAACAACTCTTTCTGTTTCAATTGTTTAAAAAACCACCCTGATAATTGTACAATTAAAACACATACTTACAGTACTGATTTTAAAGGTGTTAGAAATATTTCCGGTACTTTATTCATCAAGGGCAGGATGACCAAAATTGCCGTTACAAGGCATACCGTCAAGATAGTCAGAAATAGGATAATGTAACCTTTGTAAAAATTGAAAATAAAATCAATTGTGAATATGTTTTTTTTATCTCTTACTGTCTATAATGTATCCCTCAAAGTTGGTTTATAAACTAGAGGCTCTAAAGAGCCTGTGTCGCTCACCTTGGTCTATGTGCATATTAAACAAAGGACACAAATGGATTCATGACAAAATTGTATTTTGGTGATGGTGATGTGTTTGAAGTTCTTACTTTACTGAACGATTTTGCTTCTTACAATTATATCTATCATGAACTTTGCCCATTAGTAACAGAGAACTATATTTGGTAAAAATTTACATAAATTTACCAAATTAATGAAAATTGTTAAAAATTGACTATAAAGGGCAATAACTCCTTAAGGGGTCAATTGACCATTTAGGTCATGTTGACTTATTTGTAAATCTTACTTTGCTGAACATTATTGCTGTTTACAGTTTATAGCTATCTATAATAGTATTCAAGATAACCAAAAACGGCAAAATTTCTTTAAAAATTACCAATTGGAGGACAGCAACCCAACAACCAGTTGTCCAATTCATCTGAAAAATTCAGGGCAGATAGATATTGACTTGATTAACAATTTAACTTCTTGTCAGATTTGCTCTAGATGCTTTGGTTTCATAGTTATAAGCAAAAAACTGCATTTTACCCCTATGTTCTATTTTTAGCCGTGGCGGCCATCTTGGTTGAATGGCCAGGTCATCGGACACATTTTTCAAACTAGATATCCCAAAGATGATTGTGGCCTAGTAGTTTCAGTGGAGATTTTGTAAAAGATTACTTAGATTTATGAAAAATGGTTAAATATTGACTATAAAGGGCAATAACTCCTAAAGGGGTCAACTGACCATTTTGGTCATGTTGACTTATTTGTAGATCTTACTTTGCTGAACATTATTGCTGTTTACAATTTATCTCTATCTATAATAATATTCAAGATAATAACCAAAAACAGCAAAATTTCCTCAAAATTACCAATTCAGGGGCAGCAACCCAACAACCGATTGACCGATTCATCTGAAAATTTCAGGGCAGATAGTTCTTGACCTGATTAACATTTTTATCCCTGTCAGATTTCCTCAAAATGCTTTGGTTTTTGAGTTATAAGCCAAAAACTGCATTTTACCCCTATGTTCTATTTTTAGCGGTGGCGGCCATCTTGGTTGGTTGACCAGGACACGCCACACATTTTTTAAACTAGATACCCCAAAGATGATTGTGGCCAGGTTTGGATTAATTTGGCCAAGTAGTTTCAGAGGAGAAGATTTTTGTAAAAGATTACTTTAATTTACGAAAAATGGTTAAAAATTGACTATAAAGGGCAATAACTCCTAAACGGGTCAACTGACCATTTTGGTCATGTTGACTTATTTGTAGATCTTACTTTGCTGAACATTATTGCTGTTTACAGTTTATCTCTATCTATAATAATATTCAAGATAATAACCAAAAACAGCAAAATTTCCTAAAAATTACCAATTCAGGGGCAGCAACCCAACAACCGATTGACCGATTCATCTGAAAATTTTAGAGCAGATAGATCTTGACCTGATAAACATTTTTATCCCATGTCAGATTTGCTCAAAATGCTTTGGTTTTTGAGTTATAAGCCAAAAACTGCATTTTACCCCTTTGTTCTATTTTTAGCCGTGGCGGCCATCTTGGTTGGTTGACCAGGTCACGCCACACATTTTTTAAACAAGATACCCCAAAGATGATTGTGGCCAAGTTTGGATTAATTTGGCCAAGTAGTTTCAGAGGAGAAGATTTTTGTAAAAGATTACTTTAATTAATGAAAAATGGTTAAAAATTGACTATAAAGGGCAATAACTCCTAAACGGGTCAACTGACCATTTTGGTCGTGTTGACTTATTTGTAGATCTTACTTTGCTGAACATTATTGCTGTTTACAGTTTATCTCTAACTATAATAATATTCAAGATAATAACCAAAAACAGCAAAATTTCTTCAAAATTACCAATTCAGGGGCAGCAACCCAACAACCGATTGACCGATTCATCTGAAAATTTCAGGGCAGATAGATCTTGACCTGATAAACATTTTTATCCCATGTCAGATTTGCTCTAAATTCTTTGGTTTTTGAGTTATAAGCCAAAAACTGCATTTTACCCCTATGTTCTATTTTTAGCCGTGGCGGCCATCTTGGTTGGTTGACCGGGTCACGCCACACATTTTTTAAATTAGATACACCAATGATGATTGTGGCCAAGTTTGGTTTGCTTTGGCCCAGTAGTTTCAGAGGAGAAGATTTTTGTAAAAGTTAACGACGACGGACGACGACGTCGACGACGGACGACGACGGACGACGACGGACGACGACGACGGACGACGGACGACGACGGACGACGACGGACGACGGACGACGGACGCCAAGTGATGAGAAAAGCTCACTTGGCCCTTCGGGCCAGGTGAGCTAAAAAAACAAGATAATCTATTTACATGTTTTATAGACTGTTTTTAGTTTGACTTTCCGTATTCTTATAACTACACCGGACATAGGTCCAAAAATTAGTGTAATATGTAGTGTAACTTTTTTTTCTACACGAAGTTTTTGACGTAATTTTACAAAACAAAAAGAGGAGGAAGACATGATATTTATTGGATTTCTATAAAGATATATGTAAAGAGTCTCAGAAAAGGTATCACTCCAAGGGATTTATATTCTACTACTTGCAACATTTTTAGGGAACATATAAGATCTTTGACCCTGCCCCTCTTTTGCAATATATGATAGCAAATAAATACAGACTGTTGCCATGGATACACAAAAAAAAATAATGTTCATACTGGATATCAAACGTATGAAAGATACTGATTACATACATATACGCACAAACATTAAGCTTAATTTGAAGAAAAAAAAACCGAAAATTGGATGGGAAAATTTTAGGAGAGTAAATTTTTTTTTTCCTAACTGTATAAATTCCTAAATTGCTACCTTTTGACAAATCAAAACAGTTGAAAACACGCGGATTAGACGTTTTTCCTTTTATACAGGTAACAAAATCACAGATCGGGTGAACCATAGCTCATGTTACATAGTAGAAAATGAAATGTTAGGCTCAACTAACACAATGCAAATTAAGATGAAGGAACATCCACAGGGCTAATGTAAAAGGAGAGAATTCTTAAGATGCAGAACTTCACTAACATATATCAAATGTATGTGATAACCGTTAAAATGTATTACGTATTTGAAAGGAGTAGACTCGTCTTTTTATCCATGCAAATGTCTTTTATTGGACAGAAAGAAACAAGATAGCTCCGAGTTAATTTTTAACTCCAGTAAACCGAAACAACGATATATCGAAACTAGTTGTTAGTTCTTGTAGACACCGGAGAACTTGTAAAGGTACGTTTGTGGAGTTCTATAACATTTTTTTTATTAAAGAAGTTAAGCAATTAGATTTTCTGAAATTTTCCAAGTAAGGCAATGCCTTATATATCATGTACTGAAGTAGGCCGCTAGATTAAAACTGACGAGGAAAGGTAACACAAGGCCACTGAAAGCTTTATTATTGTAGAGCCCAGGTGGTCGTGTGGTCTAGCGGGACGGCTGCAGTGCAGGCGATTTGGTGTCACTATATCACAGTAGCATGGGTTCGAATCCCGACAAGAGAAAAACAAAAAATTGCGAAAGCACATTTACAGATCTAACATTGTTAGGTTGGTGTTTAGACGAGTTGTATATATATAGATCTATATATCTATACATCACAACATATATAATTATTTGAATAAAGTATTTTGATTTTTTTTTAAATTTGAAAAGATTAATTGTTTAATATCTTAGGTTTGTATTCACATTTATACAGTAAAACATCTCAAATTGATACAAACATTTGATTTCCTATGCGATACAGAAACACACAATTTTATATATACATCACAACAATTATAGATATATAGATCGATAGTGATTGCATGTACATGTACATTTGTACAAGGATAGATAAAATGTATGAAGGTGGATGTTAATAATTTATAATGGGAGTTTTTTTCTCATTTGCCTTTCCCCCGACAAAAGAGACTGTAAAAATTAGTTGCGTACATGGGCAACTGAGGGTTGATTAATAAAATATGTCAAATAATTTTTTTTTAGAAAAAATAAAAAATCTTGTCAATGCTCTGTTTGTTGTAACCTAACATTCTATTTTATTTTTGGATTTTGGATATGTGTTATATAGGATTTAAACAAAAATGATATGGCATAACAAAAATTATGAACAAACACATATATACTGGTAAAAATACTTACACCAAAAAATATATGCAATTTGAGTACCAGAGTATCGCAAACTTGAAGCCTATATATGAAAACAAATAAGAGTATGCATTTGATACCTTAGTGCAATCTTCTTATTCAATTCAAAACACAAATACACTAATTAATATTTACAGATGATTAGAAAACATTTAAATTGTTATTTAAGTGTAGTTTCTTCAAATTTTTAAATTACTTAAACCAAACACAATCATATTGGTTATGACTCACAGTTAATGAAAAAAAACCCGGCAATAATTGTCCCTTTTATAACTTTGATTTCTTAGTTTTACACTGGTAACTTTTAATATGTTTTTTGTTCCTAATTTTCCAATTTAGGATTGTAATTTTTCTTGCCCCATCTTACTGTTTTGTTTTTAGTTTTTATAATTCCGGACGCTATGCCAGTGTATGTTCAGGTATTGTAGATTTCAAGGAACGTCGTTTATGTGTTACAGGATATCAACCTTGCATTTTACCTATTATAGAACTATTAAACATTAGATTCATCGGTATATAACTTAACACATACTGCTTTTTATGTACTAATCTTATCGTCCTACATTCTGTCGAAACAAATATTTTGGCTTTTGTAAACATAAAAAGAAGATGTGGTATGATTGCATTTGAGACAATTGTCCACAAGAGACCAAAATGGCACAGACATTAACAAATGTAGGTCACTGTACGGCCTTCAACAATGAACAAAGCCATACGTCATAGTCATCTATAAAAGGCCCCGATTTGACAATGTAAAACAATTTAAACGAGAAAACTAACGGCCTTTTTTATATTAAAAAAAAATGATAAACAAATATGTAACACATAAACAAACGACAACCACTGAATTACAGGCTCCTGACTTGGGACAGGCACATACATAAATAATGAGGCGGGGTTAAACAAATAAGTAGGATCACAAAACCTTCCTCCTAACCTTGGATAGTGGTGAAACAGTACAACATAAGAACGAACCAACAATCAATTGAAAAAGGCTAATCGTATCAGAAGGACAAAAAAACCAAGTGGACGTGGCCGGGTACTTACCGACACCTAAAAGACACTAGGAACAGATCTGAGAGTACGCTCAGTTTTCTGACAGCTTGTTCAGAGCCACTAACAACTAATTAAAAAAAATCATGCATCTAATAAAATTGAGAATGGAAATAGGAAATGTGTCAAAGAGACAACAACCCGACCAAATAAAAACACAACAGCAGAAGGTCACCAACAGGTCTTCAATGTAGCGAGAAATTCCCGCACCCGGAGGCGTCCTTCAGCTGGCCCCTAAACAAATATATACTAGTTCAGTGATAATGAACGCCATACTAATTTCCAAATTGTACACAAGAAACTAAAATTAAAATAATACAAGACTAACAAAGGCCAGAGGTTCCTGACTTGGGACAGGCGCAAAAATGCGGAAGGGTTAAACATGTTTGTGAGATCTCAACCCTCCCCTATACCTCTAACCAATGTAGAAAGTAAACGCATAACAATACGCACATTAAAATTCAGTTCAAGAGAAGTCCGAGTCTAATGTCAGAAGATGAAACCAAAGAAAATAAACAAAATGACAATAATACATAAATAACAACAGACTACTAGCAGTTAACTGACATGCCAGCTCCAGACTTCAATTAAACTGACTGAAAGATTATGATTTCATTATATGAACATCAGGCACAGTCCTTCCCGTTAGGGGGTTAGTATCATACCATCATAACATATATGAGAAGAACATAACCCGTGTCATGCCAACAACTGTTTTTAGAATTAATGTGTTTAGTTCCGATGCAAAGACCTTATCAGTGACTCAATATTAACGCCAAAATATGCAATCTTTAATGACTTGACAACAGTATCGTAATTATATCCCTTCTTAATAAGTCTATTCAAAGGTTTTGTAAGTTTCTGAGGTGAATACTGACACCTTTGTGAATATTTTCATAAAAAATTGGATGTGAAATACCTGAACGTATTAGAAGTCTGCATGTTGAACTATATTTACGAATGATGTCTTTATACCGATGATAAAATTTAGTAAATGTTTTGACTAGTTTGTGATATCGAAAACCCCAGTGTAATAATTTTTCAGTAATACATAAATTTCTCTCGTTAAAATCTAAAACATTGTTACATACAAGAGCGAATCGTACAAGTTGAGATATATATACACCGTAAGATGGTGACAAGGGAACGTCACCATCTAAAAACGGATAATGAACGATAGGAAATGACAAATCATCCCTTTTATCATAAATTTTAGTATTCAGCTTGTAAGTGAGTAAGTGTAATACTGCTTTAACGTCTATATCCTATATACACTCGAGGTGTGCTAACTGACATTCAATTTTTTGGAGAGCATAATTTATTTATTGAAATAACATTCTGGGAGTATTCTTAATTTATTTTTTGTCATTTTTTGTAACAGTATTTCTGTATGTTTTGAAACTCCACTTCTAAAGGTGATTTAAAGGATTGAGCGCTAAACAAAACAAAATGCTAAAACCCGACTAACTCATTCTTTATATGCCAATCCCAAGTCTGGAACCAGTAATGTATTGGATGTCGCCGTTAACAGTTTGACACATTTGTAGTATATTACATATATAAATTGACTTTTGGTTAAAAAGTGTCACAAAAAGTTATGTGTAATTCATTTGCTGTCGTTTTTTTGCTTTATATCATATTTGTTTTTTCGGTCATTATTTTGTATCAAATGATGCCGTTAGTTTTCCCGTCTGAAATTGTTTTACATTTGTAATTTTCGGTTCTTTTTTGCTGACTATGCGATATGAGTTTACCTCGATTCTGAAGGCATTACGTTGTTTATGTTGCATTTGGTATCATGTGGAGAGTTGGCTCATTAACAATCATACGACTTCTTATGAAAGAAAAAATTAGCAGACATCAATTTTTATTTTTTTTTTATATTTTTTTGTTGTTGTTTTTTGTTGTTTTTTTTTCTTTTCTTAATCACCTTTAATTCTTTTATTTATTAATTCTCTATACTTTTTTATGTCCTTTTTAATGAGATACAATTATAAAATCTAAACAAGATGTTTTTTTCAAGTTCTATACATTTTCTGATAGGTTGTATTATATTACATTCATATATATGAACTTACTGTTTGATAATTGTACTGTTGTATATTATATATGTTGGATAAAAAAAAAAAGAATATATGATTGGATAGCCAATGAAACCACAATTCAACAGAGCCAAAATGAAGCAGATTTAAGCAATTGAGGTCTGATTTACGTTCTTCGTTCAACACAGAGCAAAGCATATTACGTTTAGTAAAAAATAAAGGGAACAGATTTGACAAAATGTCAATCAATTCAAACGCAAAATAAAATAACGTTGATATTGATGACAAAACAATAATCGATATCGAATAAGACGGACAACACCAAACATCAACTATTGAGTCACAGGCGAAAATGACACGCACATATGGAACATGGTGGTGTTAAACATGTTTAAGAGCTCCTTACCCTCACATTAACCTGGGGCAGTGCTGTAACAACACAATACATGAACAGACAACTCAGCGGATAGTGACTTAACCCAACTAATCGGCAAGATACCCAAAAACAGATAATACGTACCACAAATTGTTTGTTGTCCTTATCTTTTACTTTAGCTGGTAAAAATGAGAAATCTCCTTTAAACATTTTTTGTAAGTCTTGTTGATACGTCCTGTATATCATAACTATGTATACAGCCATTACAAAAGTCGCCATGCTTAATGAAAGATAAAAACTAACTGAAAAAATCAAAAGTTTTACTAAAAATAAAGTGAATTAATCGATTGTATGGCTACAGCAAGAAATAAGAAATTGGGTTTTAATAAAAGTGGCGTCGACCATCAATGTACAACTTGGTAATAAAATGATAAAAATAGGTAAAGTGAACGTTTATCTAGCCATTAAATACATTTTAGAGCATTTTTATCATTTTCATCGATTTATAGATGCGATCGGTGGTTCACATTATGTAAATAATGTTGATTAGACATATTTGTTTTTGGTTGATTATGATAAGGTGCATGTACATAAATACTCAGTGTAATATTCTCTGGCTAATCGTTGATGAGTTTAGAAGATTTGGATAGCCACAGCACCAGGTTTAACTCATCAATTTTTCTTAAAATGGTCTGTACCAAGTCAGGAAAATGTCAGTCGTTATCGGCATTCTTATAGTTTTTTTCTGTATGTGTTGCAATGCCGTTTACTTTTTGTTGCAATTCAGTATTTCTGCTGTTTCGTTGTTTTTCCCTTATAGTTGATGTGTTTCACTCGGTTTTACTTTGTGACCCGGATTTGTTTTCTTTCAATCAATTTATGAATAAGAAACATCGTTATACTGCTGTTGCCTTTATATGTCGCCACTGTAAATCATCATGGTCATAGTTGATTTGAATAAACAATTTTAGGGGGAAACAAATCTCTTATTTTATAGAATGATGCTTTATGTTCTTTATTGACAAGGGATAAGTGTGTGATTGACGTGTTGATTTTCAAATGCAAAGCTGCCATTTGAATTGTATACAGCTGAGTTATTGCTTTTAATTAAACAAGGCAGATTTTATTAAGTATTTCTAAAAATGTTTTATTCCTTTTTCGCTCACCTGACCCGAAGGGCCAAGTGAGCTTTTCTCACCACTTGGCGTCCGTCGTCCGTCGTCGTCGTCCGTCGTCATCGTCGTCGTTAACTTTTTACATTTTGAACTTCTACTAGAGAACCACTGAATGGAATGAAACCAAACATGGCATGAATGTTTCTAATGTGGTGCTGACCAAGTGTTGTTACTTTGTAGCCGACCCATCATCAAAGATGGCCGCCAGCGGGGGGACTTAGTTTAACATAGGACCCTATTGGAAATGCATACCAATGACTTCTTTTAGAGAACCACTGTATGGAATGTATTCAAACATGGCATGAATATTCCTAATGTGGTGCTGACCAAGTGTTGTTACTTTGTAGCCGATCCATTATCCAAGATTGCCGCCAGAGGGGGACTTAGTTTAACATAGGACCCTATGGGAAATGCATACAAATGACTTCTTTTAGAGAACCACTGAATGGAATAAAACCAAACATAGCATGAATGTTCCTTATGAGGTGCTGACCAAGTGTTGTTACTTTGTAGCCAATTCATCATCCAAGATGGCCGCCAGCAGGGGACTTAGTTTAACATAGGACCCTATGGGAAATGCATACAAATGACTTCTTTAAGGGAACCACTGAATGGAATGAAATCAAACATGACACGAATGTTCCTAATGTGGTGCTGACCAAGTGTTGTTACTTTGTAGCCAATCCATTATTCAAGATGGCCGCCAGCGGGGGACTTAGTTTAACATAGAACCCTATGGGAAATGCATACAAATGACTTCTTTTAGAGAACCACTGAATGGAATAAAACCAAACATAGCATGAATGTTCCTTATGAGGTGTTGACCAAGTGTTGTTACTTTGTAGCCAATTCATCATCCAAGATGGCCGCCATCAGGGGACTTAGTTTAACATAGGACCCTATGGGAAATGCATACAAATGACTTCTTTAAGGGAACCACTGAATGGAATGAAATCAAACACGACACGAATGTTCCTAATGTGGTGCTGACCAAGTGTTGTTACTTTGTAGCCAATCCATTATCCAAGATGGCCGCCAGCGGGGGACTTAGTTTAACATAGGACCCTATGGGAAAAAAATACAATTGACTTCTTTTAGAGAACCACTGAATGAAATAATATCAAACATGGCATGCATGTTCCTTATAAGGTGCTGACCAAGTGTTGTTACTTTGTAGCCAATCCATCATCCAAAATGGCCGCCATCAGCGGACTTAGTTTACCATAGGACACTATTGGAAATGCATACAAATGACTTCTTTAAGAAAACAACTGAATGAAATGATATCAAACATGGCATGAATATTCCTTATAAGGGGCTGACCAAGTGTTGTTACTTTATAGCCGATCCTTCATTAAAGATGGCCACCAGCAGGGGACTTAGTTTAACATAGGACCCTATGGGAAATGCATACAAATGACTTCTTTTAGAGAACCACTGAATGAAATAAAACCAAACATGGCATGAATGCTCCTTATGAGGTGCTGACCAAATGTTGTTACTTTGTAGCCGATCCATCATCCAAGATGGCCGCAAGTAGGGGACTTTAGAATGAGAGTTGTCTCATTGGCACTCTCACCACATCTTCCTATATCTATAGCCTGAATTTTCCTTTTCTTATGAGGTTGTGTTGTCACTTTTAGCCAAATTTGATATTTTTTTATATGATTTCAAAAACCCAAGTAGAATCAGGTGAGCGATTCAGGCTCTTGAGAGCCTCTAGTTTAAGTTTTAACATAGTCACAAAATATTTTAAAATTTGGTGACTATGTTGATCGCATCTGACGCATAGAACTTCAAATAATTTATATATAATCTGTAATACAGTTTTCAGCAATATATCCATTCTTCTTGGTATTTAATATGTTTACTTGAATTTTTTAAAACTTTAATTAAAATGTGCTATTTTGATGAAGAGTACAACAGGTTTTGGATTATAAAGACATTAATACATAATACTTAAATGTAGGCCATTGAAACTGGTTTTATGTTTAATGTGTTGAAAATCACGTCGGAAAAAGTTTGATGGACCGAACTTCACTCCAATTAACGTCTTTGAGTTTAAAGTTCTTACCGTCCATAACTTCTATAAAAGTGTTCAGTACTTGTATTTGTACTACAGTTTTATTTTTCAGTAGCTCATGTACCTCTTCAACAACCATTGTCCTTAGCGGGTTATATACAAAGAAAAACAAAACTCCAGTCTACAAGTATTGTTGATAAATGAAAAAAACCAACAAACATATTATAACAGAAATAAAATTTAACATGTGCGAAGTCGAAATTTTAAATGTTCTAGAAAAAATATGAGAACAGAAATGATGTAGCTCAAATTTCATTGATTCTGAATATTGATATTCACAAAATTGTTAAAAGTAATTGAAGGAAAAACTAAAGTATTCAAATTAAAAAAATACACATTCGAAAGCCAACAAACATTATACACTGTACATGTAAATACAGAAAAATGATTTGTTGCGATCTTAGACTTAGACATTATCATAACTTTTGGTCTTTCTTTCTAAAAACAAAACAAAACACCTGACAGGGAAATGAATAAAGAGTATTTCCTGGCATTAAAAGTATACCATTTGTGTTGTATCTAGTCTAACATTATATTAATTACAAATAACAAATAAATAATGAGACTGAGAACCACATGGCAGTAATCTACAGTTTTACATTGTTTGAATCAGAGCTTAGGTCCAACTAGTTATTGGGAGATGATATAACGGTCCTTAGAACTGTGTATTCTATTTATTTCAATGAAATGTCTGAATATTTCAAGATAAGTACAAATTCATCATATCATATCTAGAATAGAGTACTTGAATTTAATCATATTGCTCTTTTATAAAACAATCATGCACTTAGGGCTCATAGATAGTTTCAGTTGCCAGAAAAAAATATATGAGAACATGCCACTTTCTAAAAAATTTATAAAACTTATAGTACACATTTCACTCATTTTTAAGAAACACACTTAAACCATCTGACTAAAGAAAGTCTTTTATTTTGAAAACATTATAAAATAGGATTACTATAGAGCTGCAATCTTGTCCTTCACGAAGCCCGCAATTTTTATACGACCATGGTGCAACGCCAGGTATGAATTGTTCTGTATGACTATATTGTGGTATTTAAATCAACGAAGTGACTCAGCGATAATAACATTGAATAGTACAATCTTACTGCACCATCTGCGCATTTCGACAATAAAGTCTTTTTAGTGATGCTCGAGACAAAATTAATTGAAAACCAAAAACTTATACAAACGCTAAAGAAATGATCAGGAAAAAAAATCAATAAAAAGGATAACTTTTAACAGTTCTGTAGATAATCAGCGAAATACCATATACACTAACCTGGAATATTATACACCCACAAATCACAAACGTACACACGACTCTAGGCGATGTTCTCAATGGTGTATTTGTATTCATTTTACCCTTTATTATAGCAATGAAGCTTTTCAGTTTTCTGAAAAACGAAGATACAAAAGACTACTCAAAATGTCATTTTAAATACACACAGATGTTATTATAATCTTTGATTGTGTTCGAAATCTCTGAAACTATGAATGCCAAATGAAACAGTTTAATAGAAGCTACATGCACAATTGCTGTGTTTTACTCTTAGAAAAAAACCATACTTTTGCATCTGGAAAACTTTGAAGGCATGATGGTAGAACCTATACAACCAAAATTACAATGCATATTTGTCTCAGAAAATAAAAGTCTTAATTGAACTTTAATGTGCCCCTTTTATGCCCCCACAGTAGGCGCAGAAAAATCTTGTAAAGAAAGATGCATGAGAACTTCCCCATGGGAAAAATTGTAGAGAAATGTTTAATTACCAAGGGTATTACCAGCCCAGTAGTCAGCACTTCGGTGTTGACATGAATATCAATTATATGGTTTTTTTTAAATTTCCTATTGTCAAAACTTTGAATCTTTAAAAAAAATACGGATTTTCTTATCCCGGAAATAGATTGATTAAGTACCATAGCCGTATTTGGCACAACTTTTTTGAACATCAGGTATTTAATGCTCTTTTACTTTGTATTTGTTTGGCTTCATAACCATTTCATCTGAGCGTAACTGACGAGTCTTATGTAGACGGAACGCATGTCTGGCGTACTAAATTATAATCCTGGTACATTTGATAACTGTTTATCTGTTTGTATACCATTCAAAATAAATTTATATAAATTCTGGATTTTAAATGAAATGTTTTCATTGATACCTACTGAAGAGATGCGGAATCAGTCTCTACTTGTGTTCCTCTGTCTTCTTCTTTCTGCAACAACCATCTTACATACTGTCTTTCATAGCCATTAATCACACTATGCTTCATCTTTAACAAGTTAAGATATAAAATGTTATATTACAGTAAGTAGCAGTTTTAAAGTAAGTAGCAGGAGGTAAATTTGTTACTTGTAGACTGAAGAAACAATTAACGAAATATGAAAATTAAACCGATTGTGATATTCATTTGTACGTGAGGAACAATCATGCCTGTAACAAGTCAGGAATATGACAGTAAATATCCATTCGTTTAATTTGTTTGAGCTTTGGTTTTGATTATGCCATTTGATGATCTTAAACTTGCATTATGCAAAGACACAAGTTTGTTGCGATTGCTATCTAGCGAACCTGCATTCAAACAACATGTTTTGCAGCCATGTTTACAAACGTTATTTTGGATGTCCTTACATTTCGATCACTCAATTCCTTAATGGCCTTAGAAATACGGATGGAAAAAGAGTTCACATGGCCCGGAACAAGTCTACTTTTTATGCATGATGACGTCCGGTTTCCTGCAAGATTTAATATGTCCTTGCAAGGGGAAATATATATGTAGCAAGTCATGTATTTGCCGAGAGTAGTAGATGTCTTGCACTGAGCTTTGCCCATGTCAGGTTAGTGATACCTGCTAAAATATATATTCCAAAGAGGACATCGACCTCGAAGACTAAATGAGTGACGATGATGTAGATGCATACGATAACATTGACTACCGAAAGAGCACTTGAGCAAAGGGCCCTGAAAGGGGCAACATCAAGTTTAATTTGCCTCACTGTTATTCAACATAAATATGTAAATTTTTATTAATTTTGTGTTTTTGTAGTAACTCTACCAGCTGAAATAAATGGTCCGTATGCGATATGAGTGGTAGTTAAAAAACCACCCTAAAAAAACCTTGCAAGTGATCTTCGACCTGGACGTGGTAGGCAAGCTTAATACAATTTATTCATAATGTATTTATAACTGTCGAACTAACAGGAGACAAAAATAACATATATTTTTAATTGTGCTGTAAACATGGTAAATATTCGCCAAAAGCAGTCTTACGATATGTTTTAATATAGTTTTAACTTTTTGGAATTTTGGATTCTCAATGTTTTTCAACATTGTACTTGTTTGGCTTGATAAGTATTTTGATATGAGCGTCACTGATGAGTCTTATGCACACGAAACACACGTCTGGCGCACTAAATATTTTGATAACAATTTCTCAATATTTTGTCGGTATAACAAACATGCTAGGTGAGACATTTAAACTTAAAATAAAAGTTATATATGTTATAAATATAAAACCATTAGAATTTGAGTGTTGTCGATGCAAAATTAAATATTACCGAGCGTTTTGCGTCAAAACCCGTAAAAACTATGATTCTCACAAAAAAAGCGAGATATTTTCAATTTAAACACCTTTTCGTAAAATTTTCTTTCAAATACAAAAATTAGAAAGACTAAAGTTTATCAAATGATATTTTTCATATTGTATTGCAGATGAATTTGTTTTTAAACTGTATTTTTCGAAAAAAATATCGTCAAACTATGATTTACATTTCCCCCCCCTATTCTTGTCGTGATGTGACCATTTCCCAATTTGACGACCAGGCAATTCTAAATGTACGATAAAAGACATTTCATATATCATATAGCCGTGTGTTTTAAGGTGCTTTAAAAACCATCGAATTCTTGTTTTGGCTCTCGCCTATTAATATTCAAATATACAAAGTCACATGGTACAAATAAACAAAACATTAAAAAAACACATGTATATTGTTTTAGTATTGGTTGGAAGGCCGTTACACTGCCTATACTTACTTCATCAGGTAATCAACCCTTAAAAAAAATTAACATAGACACCTAATGGAAAACTTTTTTTAATTATAGACCAAAAATTATGAAATTAATAGTCAGAGTTCTTATATATCATATTCTAACATAAATCTAAACATAAATTTAAAAAAAATATTTATTTATAAAAAAAGAATTTGTAAGATTTTCTTTCTGCAAATATATAGAAGTCAAAGGGACAAAAGATGCAATTTGAACATGGGTATCTACTGTTTCTACGGAAAAGGAAAAATTGTAAAAATACAGAAATCTGAGGAAAATTTATTGGACTATATGTTTATGCTTATCATGCATCACCATTGTGAATAATAGGCCACTTTATAAAGTACGGTGATATGCATTTGTAAGTTGATGACTTATCAGTGATATTAAGAAAACACTATAATAATTTCAAGATTTGTATTTTGCCTAATTTTGTGATTAATATCTGTACTTTTCTACTTGCAGCATTTTGACTTATCCATGGCTTTATATCAATTATCAATGTTCTGACAAAAATTTGAAAAATAGCTCTATTGTGAATTATTAACAAGTTTTGAATCAACTGTCTATATGTCATATTATCTGTTCTATTGCAAAGACGTGCTGATGCTGGAAGCAAAATTTTGACTGTTAAATGGATTAGTAATCTTGGGTATTTCTTCTTTAACGGAAAGGCTTCAACACAGAGAAAAAAATCATACAGCTTAATCAAATTTAATAATTACTCTGCTAACTGTAAATATTGCTTAATTTCCCAATAAAGGACAGAAAGAAGTGGTTTAATATCAACGAATGAAGATGTATAAGATTAAACTGAAACAAAAGTAATCCATTCCTTTAAAACCTATGTTAATTTTATTGATGATTATCAAAGAGGATATAATCATATCACCAAAGTGCAGTAAGGACACATATAACATATCAGTGGTGTCAATTTGTTTTTACTAAGAGTGACAATTTTACAACAACAAAAAATATCGCAAGTGCCTTACTTTCCTACATTTTTATGAAATTTTTTTAAAAAAAAATACAGAAGTTACGGGTGCAACATGTGGAGCAAGATCTGGTTACTCTTCCGGAGCACTTGATATCACCCCTATTTTTTGGTGGGGTTCGTGTTGCTTATTTTTAGTTTTCTATGTTGTGTCATGTTGTTTGTCTATTTGTCTTTTTCATATTAAGTCATGGCGTTGTCAGTTTATTTTCGATTCATGAGTTTGACTGTCCCTCTAGTATCTTTCGTCCCTCTTTCATGAAGATATTGATTAGTAGAATTTTGATATACTATACTTACATTTAATTTTGTTTTATACGGTACTCCTCTGATAACATTGACAGTATCCATAGTTCCTTTATACAAGAAATAACTTATAAGAATGGTAAAGCATACCAGTATCGGAACATTAATAAGTATTAAGTATGCTGTGACTTTTATTTCGATCTGTTCATTTTCATTCTAAAAATATGAAAAAAAGACAAAACATTCTAATAACAAATTGCATATATATTAGAAAGAAAGAAAAGTTTCTTATACAATAGGACGAGACTTCGCAAAAAAAAGCTGAAATTATGTTTGATCTGATCTGAATTATAATGGTTCATTGCATTACTCTAGCTGAATTCATATTAATTAGATCAATTAACTGTTTACTCATATTTAACGACAACATTTTTGGAATTGATGACAATTGACACTTGAAAAAAAGTTTTTATTTACCTTTTTTCCAACATGTACAAGTAAATCATTTTTCTTATTTCTAGAAAGATTAATATAGCTCTGTTATGACACTTTATTAACACTTTGAGGAGTATCTGTTCAAATATATAAGATATATCATCACTTAAACTTGAAGATTCGTTTGCATAAAACGACTAAAATTATGTTTTCTTTCTGAACTCAGAACTTTAAAAAATTTACTTGAACTCAAATATGTTTACTTTGTAATGAGAGATGTCATACCGATCTTTCGTACTATTTTTGAACCAAGACTTGAAGTAAATCTTGAATTTCGTTTTTGTTTTGATAATTCTTTTAGTATACTGTTTTCAGAAGACTCGTAAAAAACCCTAAAAAAACCCACAGCTAGAAATGAAATGAAAGTAGGCAGAAGGGATTAACAAACAAATTCTGGACAGGTATATCTAAAATAAGCGATCACTTTGAATAAGTTGACGGTTTTGTTTTTTGACAGCCATAACGCATCATGCTGATTTGCAACACTATGTCCAACCCTGTACTTGTTGTCGTGTCAGTGTCTCTGAAGGTTTTGATTGATATTTTGTTTTCTCAAATATAAAGACTGATACTTTCACTTATATATCTACAACTGTATAATATATAGGTACCAGGATTATGATTTAGTACGCCTGACGCACGTTTCGTCTACAAAAGACTCATAAGTGACGCTCATATCAAAATATTCATAAAGCCAAACAAATAGAAAGTTGAGGAGCATTGACGATTCAAAATTCCAAGAAGTTGTGCCAAATACGGCTACGGTAATCTATGCTTGGGATAAGAAAATCCTTAGTTTTTCGAAAAATTCAGAGTTTTGTAAACAGAAAATTTATAAAAATGGCCACATTATTGATAATCATGTCAACAACTAAATTGACTACTGGGCTGGTGATACCCTCGGGGACGAAACGTCCACCAGCAGTGGCATCGACCAAGTGGTGTATAAGCTTTCCAATCGTTTCGTTGTTTCAGCAGAAAAATTATTGCTCTTAGGGGTTACCTACTTTCTCCAAGTCAGCTAGGGGACCAACATTATTTTTAATTTTGAGGTTAAAATAAAAATTATAACGCAAAAAATCTAACGCCAATTTATATTCAAAAAGGGGAAGTGCATATACACTGATATTTCAATCATTTTCAACAAACGGAACGAGTGTAAATTAACTCACAATCTCTAAATTGGTAGATGGGTTTTCTGTAGAAAATGATAGGAGGAACCTAGCTTTACTATTTTGATATTGATTGTGTTATAAAAAAGGAGATAACACATATAACTAGAGGCTCTAAAGAGCATGTGTCGCTCACCTAAGTATATGTGAGTATTTAAGAAAGGAAGCAGATGGATTCATGATAAAAATTGTGTTTTGGTGATGGTGATGTGTTTGTACATCTTACTTTACTGAACATTCTTGCAATTTACAATTATCTATATCTACAATGAACTTGACCCAGTAGTTTCAGTGGAAAATGTTAGAAGAGATTTACAAATTTTATGAAAATTGTTAAAAATTGACTAAACAGGACAATAACTCCTTAGGGGGTCAATTGACCATTTTGGTCATGTTGACCTATTTGTAAATCTTACTTTGCTGAACATTATTGCTGTTTACAGTTTATCTCTATCTATAATAATATTCAAGATAATAACCCAAATTTCCGTAAAATTACCAATTTAGGGACAGCAACCAAACAACGGGTTTTTCTATTCATCTGAATATTTCAGGGCAGATAGATCTTGACCTGATAAACAATTTTGTCCCATGTCAGGTTTGCTCTAAATAATTATCAAAAGTACCAGATATCAAAGGTACCAAAGGTATCGAAATGCTTTACTTTTTGAGTAATAAGCCAAAAACGGCATTTTACCCCTATGTTCTATTTTTAGCCATTGAGGCCATCTTGGTTGGTTGGCGGGATCACCGGACACATTTTTAAAACTAGATACCCAATGATGATTGTGTCCAAGTTTAGTTTAATTTGTCCCTGTAGTTTCAGAGGAGAAGATTTTTGTAAAAGCTAACGACAAACGACGACGGACGACGGACGCAAAGTGATGAGAAAAGCTCACTTGGCCCTTTGGTTTAGCTGTGACGGGTAGGCAAATACTGAAACTCCCTGCTTGTGGTTGTGTGCTATATAAATTTCAATACAGTGAAAACAATCCTTGAATATTTTAGTGTTTTATGGATCATATATTTGATCTATACGATGTGTCTTTGACCAAACTAGCTAAGGACATTTTTACCACATGGTAGATCGTAATTTGTCATTCCCTCGTCTAATCTTTTCATTACCGAACGTGACTTATTCTCGATTGTGACTGTTTTGCTGAGTGTGAATTCGCATTACAATAAGACGTGTAACGGTTCTTATATATCCCAAATTCATGTATTTAGTTTGATGTTATATTTGTAATTCTCATCGGATTTTGTCAAATGGGTTGACGTCTTTTTTATTATATTCATGTGTTATTTTAAAGAAAATTAATCACTGCCTTCATTTATTAGATTTGATTTTGTTCAACGTCATCTGTTCGATGTTTTACGTTTTACGTTTGAAGTTTGATTGAACACAAACCGGACATAGCTATATAATATAGTTATTTGCTACCTTAGTTTGTTATTAATAAGTATTGCAATGTGCATTGTTATTAAATGTAAAATCAGTATTTGGTTCAAATATAATTTTAAATCAATTTTTTTTTTAGATATAGTTTTAGTCATTTTAATGTGAAGTCATTTTTGTGTTGTTTCAGAATTTTAAATGTGACGTAGTTATTGTGCCTTTCACCTCGTTTGTGACATCTTGACTAAGTCGGATGTGTCTATTTTTTTGTGTTGGTTTATGTATGTATCCGGGTTCTGTTTTCTGTAATTTGGTCATACTTCAGCTTTATTATGTATATCTTTTATATTAATTTGATAAAATTTACTGTTTGCAATAGCATAAATTGTTCTAAATAAAAAGGATGTTCTTATCCCAAGCCGAAAACCCTAGCCGTATTTGGCACAACCTTTTTGAACTGTTGATCCTCATGAGTGCTGTACAACTTTGTACTTGTTTTGCCTTTCGAACTTTTATATCTGGGCGTCACTGGTAAGTCTTGTGTGGACGGCGCGTTTCTGGCGTATTGAATTTTAAACCTGATGCCTTATGTTAGCTATTGTTCGTGTGTTTCTTTGTCTGTTATGTTCTCCTATTTATTTGTATTGTAGTCCTGTAATAGTATGTTGTCATTTTAATGTTATATTTAACATTGTCATTAAAGCGCGAGGTTTGGCATGCAACAAAACCAGGTTCAACCCACCATTTTTTCTTTAAAAATGTCTTGTACCAAGTCAGGAATATGGCCTTTGTTGTATTATAGTTCGTTCCTGTGTGTGTTACATTTTAAAGGTGTCTTTCCGCTGTGTCATTTTTCGTTTGTTTACTCTTGTGTTTGAGTGTGAATTTACATTATTATAAGACGTGTCACGGTTCTTTTCTATCCCAAATTCGTGTATTTGGTTTTGATGTAATATTTGTTATTCTCATCGGATTTTTTCTAATGGTTAGTCCGTTTCTGTGTGTGTTACATTTTTATGTTGTGTCGTTGTTCTCGTATATTTAATGCGTTATCCTCAGTTTTAGTTTGTTACCCCGATTTTGTTTTTTGTCCATGAATTTACAAAATTTGAACAGCGGTACACTCACTACTGTTGTCTTTATTGATGGCCGTAACTCAGTTTTAAGATGGAAGACGTATTTCTGTTTTTTTTCTCTCTCTTTTAAATTGCACGATTATCGCCAGAACAATTTTTTTATTCTTTCGAGAATAATGTATTTTGAAGTAATAAATGTTGAGACATGAATTGAGTGAAGTCTGTATTCGGTGAATGTCTTTAATATTAATAATCTTTCCATAATAAAAGTTTCTTGTTTACCCGTTAGAAAAAAAAGATAAGAAATTATACATGTGCTTATTAAACTCTTATCTTTCTATTAAGCATGTCATTTCTTTTCAGTGGAAAAAGTATTTATACACCGTGCTGATATGAACCGTGTGTATTCAAAAAGAGAAAAGATTCAAAAGGGACATTACAAATATCATATGTCTGAGGAAAAATGACAACGTCATGCCAAAAACTAAAAAATGAAAAGATTAATACTTTTAAATAACGCTGCATAGATGTTTAAGCAACAAATTTCCCACCAAAACCGTGTGTGTTCACATATGATTCGGAAGATTTACCTTTTTGTAAAAGTACATTGAATTCAAGAACATTGCGTGTAAGAAAATGTTAAGCGGCTTCTATTATACTTGTTTATATTATACCACTAGCTTCCGACAATTGTTGAATTATCACCACTAAGAATATACCATACCATTTGAAATATTGTTTTTTTCCGCGAACATTCACTGTTTTAAATGTTATGAATTATTTTGAATAATGCATTATATAAATAATACCAAATTGATCTTAAACCGGTTAACTGTTTGATATTTTTAGTGTTTCAGTTCAACTATATATCAATAGACAAAACAAATTAAAAAATATATAAAAAAAAAATCTTGATGGAGGTTATAACAAATATGCGACGGATTAAACTATCAAAGCAAATTTTCAGGAGGCAAAATTGCTTGTTTGTAACATGTATAACAATATAAAAACTGGCAAAATATTTAAAAACAAGAATTTGTCCTTGAGTACACAGATGCCCCATCCGCCCTATCATTTTCTAAATTCAGTGGACCGTGAAAATGTGGGGAAATCTCTAATATGACATAACAATTTGAAAGATCATATCATAGGGAACATGTGTACTAAGTTTCAAGTTGATTGGACGTTAACTTCATTAAAACTACCTCAACAAAAAAACTTTAACCTGAAGCGGGACGAACGGACGGACGAACAGACCAGAAAACATAATGCTCATAAATGGGGCATAATGACACAGAATGGATCAAACTAGAGAATTCGTAATACTACAACGCTTTTACAACCCTATGAAGTTACAAAAAAGAAGCATTCAATACTTATAATTACATAACTTAACTTTGATAATTAAAACACGAAGGTTATATTTTTTTTATTTAGATCACCTGTGCACGTTATTGTGGGACCACATGTTATCGTGAATGATAAGTTTTATTGAGTTATGCAATTGCTTGAGGAATAACACGTGTTGTGCACCTAGCCAGTCAGAACAAAGTAGTATTAACTACATACTCGTGGCAAATATAAACAACTCAAACATAGTCTTAGTTTGCCGACAGCCCGTCATGCTCGAAGGACGCCATATTGTATTATAAATATTTACAAATATTATTATCATCATTATTGCAATTACAATGCATATTCAAACATCATACAATTCCAATGTACGTTTTATCTTAAATACACCAAACCAAAACTTCGGAATAAATGCACCCCTTCATAGACAGTCAGGGCCGGCCAGGAACAACTAGAGATAAAACGATATAATCGACCTAAATTCTCTAGAAACCTATGTCAGTGGATGCCAAGTGAGCAATCGCGCCAGGTGCTCTAACCTACACATTAACATGTGCGTACTGGCACATTGAATGCAATAAAAATATCAACGGATATATATACCTGTACATCAAAAATTAAATTTGAGTGTTCACTCGTTGCACGACAGCTAGAAAGTGACCCTATGCTTTACTACCAGAAAGTGTACCCATTGGTCACTATGTGCGACCCAATTAAATATTTATACGACCCGTACCCGTCAATACAATATTTTCCCGCTATACTAAACGAAACGTTGGAAAACACAATTATAATGAAACATACATCTAATGTAATTATTTGTAAGTAAGATATCTTTAATTAATTTAAATTATTACAAAACTCCCTCAAAGTCACGAGGCTAACAAAAGTTTGTAAAAAGAACTATTATAGAATTTTCTGAAGATCCGTCTTTGTATTATTCCCATTGAAGGGATTGAGATATACCCGTATAAAATTGTTCGAAAGTCGACGTCACGATTTAAGATACTCAAAAGCCACAACAAATAGAAACACTTACATCTTCGTCTTTTTTACTTTGAATTAACTCAAAGAGAGTTTCTGACATCCTGAAAATAAATAAACCAGTGCACATCAAATGTATATTCTATGAACGTCTCACCAGTCGTATAACTGATGAGCAATGATTGGTGATAAGTCATTTTGTTGAATTGGGCGTATTTCAATCTGTGCTATACGCGTTTCTTAAAGTTCATATAGATCGCTTACTATTCTGGAGCACTTGAGCACCACAATATTTTAGTGGGGTTCTTGTTGCTTAGTCTCTAGTTTTCTATGTTGTATCTTGAGTACTTTTATTTGTCTGTTTTGTCGTTTTTATTTAAGCCATGGCGTTGTCAGTTTATTTTCGATCTATGAGTTTGAATGTCCCACTGGTATCTTTCGCCACTCTTTCATCGTGCCCTGATACCCGTTAGCTTTTCTAAGTTTATAAGTTAAACCGCTGCAACTACTAGACCAACTAGGTTTCTTAAAAAAAAAGCGAATATTAAAATAACCGTATTTATATGTTGTGTCATATAAACATATGTACATATGTATCAATTGAGGTTAATGAAACTGTTTTAATTGCATTGCATTTAGTCATAGATTTAAAAGAAAAGCATATAATTGATATTTAAAATTCCAATAAGTTTAACAAAGTCTGAACAATGAATTTAAGATGAGTGTGTCTAATTTTAATGAATATCTACCTTAACCTTACAAAATTCTTTTCTTTCAAAAATACACATTCGTCAAAGAAGTTAAGGACGAAACAATTCAAATAGAAACACACACTTTCCATTGATGAATGAATGCAGCCTTAATGTGTTCTTGATTCTATTTCTAATATCGTTAAACAATAATTTAAGAAGTAACTCGTGTGCTGTTTTAGGATTGCAGAATGTGCTGTGTGTTTCTACGGAGGAAAATGTGGAATAACTTTGCTCAGAGTACATATGTTTATACCAGAAAATAAGTAGAAAAAGAAAGCTCATCGAAATATTTATTTTTTAGCTTAAGTAGAGTAATGAAAAGCAAGCATTTACACTTACAGGTATCCACAATGTAAAAATCCAACAACAGGACCGATTATTGGTGTAGAATGTCTTATAGCAGCAAATATTGGGTAAAATTTAAATGATGCCACAATTGCAAACAATAACCATAGCGGAACTAGAATAAATAAATAAATATATATTTGAAAACACGTTATATATATAAATGCCATCAGAGTTCTACCTAGTTGCATAAATGACTGTTTTCCCCGGATTGGAGTAATTAGCGATAAGGTGTAGTCATGATGGTCTTCATGTATAGATTTTGCGTACTGACGTTGTTTATGATCTTAACACCGTGTTATATTTTTCTTTCATTTGTCTTTGTTCTATTTTAATAATACTACTTTTACTGTTTGGTCTGTTTTCTGTGATATCCATTTGACGTGGCTCGGTACTTATACATCCCGTCGATGTGTTTGTATTATCTATCATTTTTGCAGGTGTGTTTTGTATGTGCGACTTTTCTTTTGTTCAAATAACGTGACTCTGAACGTTTAAAGATCTCATCAATGTGTTATTGGTCTATTATATGTCATTATGTTATTGTTTTATTATAAAGTTGAAAATGCTTGAAACGATAATTTTTTTTGACTCGCGTTATGGTATTAACTAGATTTGGATTCTTAAAAATTCTTAAAAACTTCTAGATAATTTTAAATGTCGGTCTGAAATAAGTTCTCACACCCTTTGATTTTTAATCCTGTATGTCACCGTTTCCCATGTGAAATTATAACTTTTTGGAAATACTTTGAACGAAAAAATTATTTTATTTATATTTTTCCTATGTTACGTTTATATTCTATGACGTTTAAACACGCGAAGTAATACATGTGGTTTTTAAATTTGATAGATGCTTTATGTGCTTTTTTGTAAAATATTTGTATGTTTTGAGATTGTGACGCAGTGATAACTGCTGTACCTATATTTTCACCATTTTACTAATTATGGCTGTTTTGTTAACGTATCGTTGTAAATATAAAGACATTTAATTTGAATGTCATACAGGGGAGAGGTTTAGTGATACAAAATCTGGTTCAATCTACCATTTTTTTTGCATTTGAAAATGCCTGTACCAAGTGAGGAATATGACAGTTTTGTCCATTCGTTTGATATGTTTTCAAATGTGACGTAATTTTTTTGTGATTGTTTGCGTTGAGGCCTGGACTAAGTCGGGTGTGTCTATTGTTCTGTGTTGGTCTTTGTATTATGTATTCGGGTTTTGTTTTCTGTAATTAGTAAATACTTCAGTTTGATTATGTATATCTTTTATATTCATTTGATAAAATTTGCTGTTTGTAATAGCATAAATTGTTTAAAATAATAAGGATGTTCTTATCCCAAGCATAAACAACAGCCGTTTTTGTTACAACCTTTTTCAACTTTTTAGCTTCAGTGCTGTACAACTTTGTACTTTTTTTCACTTATGATCCTTATATCTGGACGTCACTGGTGAGTCTTGTGTGGACGAGGCACGTTTTTGGCGTATTGAATTTTAATCCTGATGCTTTTTGTTATCTATTAATCATGTGTTTCTTTGTCTAATTAGTTCTCCTATTTATTTGTATTGCAGTCCTGTAATATTATGTTGTTTTTTCAATGTTACATTTAATATTTCCATTAAAGTGCGAGGTTTGGCATGGCACAAAATCAAGTTCAACCCACCATCTTTAAAAATGTCCTGTACCAAGTCAGGAAAATGGCCATTGTTATATCATAGTTCGTTTCTGTGTGTGTAACATTTTAACGTTGTGTTTCCGTTGTGTCGTTTTTTTTTCTCTCTTACATTTGAGTGTGAATTCACATTACTATAAGACGTGTCACGGTACTTTTCTATTCCAAATTCATGTATTTGGTTTCCATGTTATATTTGTTATTGTCATCGGATTTTGTCTAATGCTTAGTCCGTTTCTGTGTGATACATTTTCGTATTGTGTCGTTGTTCTCCTCTTATATTTAATACTTTTCCCTCAGTTTTAGTTTGTTACCCAATTTTGTTTTTTGTCATTAGATTTACGAGTTTTAAACAGCGGTATACTACTGGTGCCTTTATTTATCATTTGATTTTGCCATTTGATTAGGGACTTTCCGTTTTGAATTTTCCTGAGTTCAGTATTTTTGTGATTTTACTTCTTAATCAGAAATTTGTTATTAACAAGCATATTGTGCAATATTGTGAGAAAATATTCTACTGAAGATGAAGTGAAAGCCAAATCAAGCTTATATGGTATGAATACCAAAAGCCTAGGATCGTCTCAGGTTCCCCGAAAGGGAAAGAAAGTCATATTAGCATGAAGCAGCCGTCGTGCTGCTGATGTAATTTTAGATTCGGTCGGTAGTATACGTTCAGGGAAAAGAGGATGGGTTTGTCGTTATGACAATTGAACATACCCATCATCATCTATAAAACTAATAATCAGTTACGGTGAACCAACTTGTCGAGCGGATTAATTCAACTTCACCGTTTGGAACTTTTCGTTTCATAGCTTTTATCAAGGAAATCAAGATTTAAAATATACTCTGGAATATCGGTTTAATTTGAAGATCATGCTGGAATATGATTGCTGCTTGCTCATGATAGGAAATGCAATGTATTGAAATAGAAAAAATACTATCGGAAAGCTAAATATACCTCTAATCTCCAGGTTTGATTCTCAACCCACCCTAATTGTCAATTGACGACATGAGAGTTATCCTGTCAGTTTCATCATTCTTATATTAGATACCATGAATATTTACTATTTGCATTACCAAGATTGGAATATTCAAGATAATCCAGAGGTCTGAGTTGTTTTCTCTGATTTGTTTATGTAATGTCTAGTAGTTCTTATTTTAATTATCAGAAGTTTCTATATGCTTCTAGCATTTATTCATGAAGAAGACCTGCATTAATTCGATGCCTCATAAGGCAAGCATTATTCCTTAAATGAGAACAAACAATAAAAAATACAGTGCAATAAGATATGATATGCAATTTAAAAATGGTCACAGCAGTGAAATGGGTTATCAGTTTATTACCTCTAATCCATGGCAATATATCACTTGGAACTGATTTCAACCCCTCGGGATCTAAAATGAGCTGTAATACTGCAAATGATGTGCATCCAAATGCTGCCGCATATATATAAACAAAAGTGTCATCGACGAGTAAATCTACAGGTCTGAAAATTATTGCAAATGATTATGTCATTAGATTTAACTCATCAGACACAAAACCCTCACATTCTTAATATTGCTTATCTAAGTGTCTATCAATCGATTATATTTTTTAAAGATCTAAGGTAACAACAACAAATGGTAAAAACTAAATAGTCAGCTCCAACACAACCCTAGTTTATATATAAATATGCCATTGATATGCAAACAAAAATATACACTATAGAAAACATTAAGACAGGGGTAAACCGTTACAAATATGTCATTCAGATCTCGGACAGGGTATATAATGTGGATTCCCGGCTTTGGGTTTATATCCCCTTTCCATCAGCTAAGGAAGTATAAACTCTAAGCCGGGAACGTAACAGTATCCCTATTGGATACTACTACCTGAATAACATATATTACGGATTACCCCTGCCTTAAATTTTTTTTACAGTGTATATATATAGAATAACCATACATTTTCTCGAAATATCAATGTTATTTGCACAAGGCTTAGAAACAGGTAGAAAGCTAGGCTGTGTGTTGCATTTCTACCTGTTCCGAGCCGAGTACAAATAACAGATTGATATTTCGAGACAATGTATGGCTATTCTTTATATACTGCAACTCTTATAACTGTTCAAAATGAAGTATTTAGGGTAAAAACTGTCATTCTTTAATTGTGAGCGGACAACGTAAAATTGCCGCGAACCTGTATGTTTTATCGACGTCATAAATAAAACTCTACGGAAAACCATTGTTAACGTCATAAAAAAGTGCTACCTGTTTCTAAGCCTGATACAAATAACATTGATATTTCGAGACAATGTATGGTTATTCTATATATATTATTCTTTTATCAAATGATAAGAGCAAACAAACCCTAATACGGATAAATCAGCATGTACAGTACTATTGACGTTATTCTGTCGATATAAATTAGGAGTTAACATTGCTTTTCGAACATGGCCAAAACGGGGGACGATAAGGAAAATTGTCGATGTTTGTTTTAAGTAATTTACAAGCCTGTTGTGCGTAGTGTACAACAAGAATCATATCTAAACTTGTCTTTATAGTTCTGGGTGTGTATTGACTCCCCCTCCCATTTTCTGTAGAAGCTTTTTAATTGTCATCAGCTTTAGGCAAAATATACCAGTTGATACGCATCAACAGTCATCTGAAATGAGTTTATTTTCTGTTAATTCTTATATACTGTTTGTAAATTATAACGAATAAAGTCCTTGAATACAAATAACATTAATAAGGCATAATATTAAAGGTTACATACATGACAAACTTTGGTCGCCAATGTTTACCATCAAAATTGCAACAGCAGAGAATTAGTACAAAGCCTGCCTAAAATTAAATACAAATTTAAAACCAGATTTTGCCTTTAATTGTCTTGATTCAAGTAAACAAAATTCGCATTATTTCTTTAGTCATGTGACCGTGACGTCATCAACGTTTTTTTCATGGTTTTCTGCGGTTTAAGATGGAATTTAGAATTAAATTATAAGACAGATTCTAATGTTTTTTTGTCTTGTCAAAATAACATAAAAAATGTGGTGCACGCTGTCAAATAACCCGCTACGCGCGTTATTCAGTGTGCACCAATTTTTTTTATGTTATTTCTTCATAGACAGAAAAAATATTAAAGACATTCCTTAAATGGAAATTGCAATGTAGTTTAATCATAAATAAAATCGTTCCCATCTATTTTCGATTAGGATATTTATTTTTTCAGCATTACATCAAATGCCATAAATTGCTTACGAGAGAAGTATATTTTAATCATAATGCATTATCCGTCTAGTCATATTTAATAATAGGTGTCATATATCGTGATTTCTTTAATATAAGGTTGTTTCATACAGAGAAACACAATAAAGGGAGAGGTTTTTTTAGTAAATGTCGATCCCATTTATCTCTTAAAGTAGCACATGAAGGTATATTTGTAAGCACATATTTGAATTGACTAGATGAAAAAAGAAAACTCTCAAAAATACTGAACTCTGATAAAATTCCAAACAAAAATCACTAATCAAGTCATTTTAGAAAATAATTACCGCCAATCCATAGGCCCCATAATCCAGAGGGTTAACTACAGTGTCAGTACTGACTGTTGTACTGTTATCATTCCTACAAAACAGATAAACGAAATATGAGACTGTTCATCATATCGCAGCGCTATTCTAATAAGTGTTTCAACGTAAGACATTGAAAGTGTATTCAATGTTATTGCTAATGACTAATTATAAACACAGCCAATTATGAAATTTTCCTTTTTTTACACTTGAAAAGTCCTCTATGACACGGCAACCATGTTATTTCAGACGGGAAAACACAAATAGAGTATTTTAAAATAAAATTTTTAACCCTTTGTCATGGAAGAAAAAAAAACAATTTTGCATCTGTTTCGTTAAAATATTGAAATAAATATGATAGCACGTAACATTTTTTTGAAGTAATCATAGTTTTGACTACGTATTCTGCCTTTTATTACGCTATAGTGGTTCAGATGCTCAAGAATGGGATGAATATCCTGCTTAATAAATGGCACACATCCTATTGCATCTGTTAGTACACATTCGCTAATAAGTCTAAGGCCGTGTTCACACCAAACGCCGTGTACGGTAAACATGTTTACATTTGGTTTAATGTAATGTAAACTAGTTTCACATTAAATTTGTTCACATTTATACACCTTGTTTAGCTACCTGGACATGAGATTTGTTCACACTTGTAAACTATATGTCATTTAAATGTTCGGTGAAACTAACGTTTTAAATACCTAGTTTTGTGTACACTTAATCTACACAAGGCCTACATCGAGTATCGACTGCATGTAGACAAAACATGATTTACACTACATGTAAACATTAAGTTTTATCAATGCGAACATAATTTTGTTTAGTGTACGTGTGAGTTACATTTACACAACACCGAGTTTATGTCAATGTGAACACGGCCTAATTCAGTTGATCCCTTTGAGTTTGACTGACTGTCCTATTGGTATCTT
Source organism: Mytilus trossulus (assembly GCF_036588685.1). Taxonomy (NCBI): domain Eukaryota; kingdom Metazoa; phylum Mollusca; class Bivalvia; order Mytilida; family Mytilidae; genus Mytilus; species Mytilus trossulus. The sequence continues at coordinate 3,447,898 of NC_086374.1, forward strand.
TGGCCCTTCTTTTAAAGGACAAAAACGACATTGTTATTTCGACAATTATATATATAAACGGAATATATCCGTTGTCATTTATGAACAAATCTGCCATAAAGGACAACCAGCTCATTATGGCGTCCGTTAAATGTTTTGAAGCGATGCCTTCAACTTCACCACTTTAAAGTTTTGGTCTCATAGTTTCTATGTAAACAAAAACCTTTTTTCGTAGATATCACGATAGTATAAATGCACGCTCTGGAATATCGTATAAACTAGGGGATATTTACTCCATATTGGGGTGCTGCTGAAATGTTATTATGTAGACATATAAGTTTTACAATTGGGTAGCGGAAATGATCTTATTTGTTTTGTTCTCAACCAATCATTAATGTCAATTTCAATTTGAAAAATTAGATATAAGCAGAGTTAAGTTGTTAATTTCAGAGTCATTTGGTCTCCTACGTTTACTTATTTTCTATCTTAATTGGATGTAGTATCCTTAATTATAAATAAACTCATCTTAGAAACCAGGATTAAATTTATGTTCCCCAAACGCGCATCAATAAAGTTAAAAGGCAAAATAAAGAACTGAGTCGAAAAGTATCTAGGACATTAAATGCCAAAAGGTTTGAAAAAATATATCAAGGGGATATTTCGATGGGGTTGATGCTTTCTATATAATCAACAAATTTAAAGTTATCTAATTAACTACTCTGTATTCAAACATTATTCATAATATGGTTTAATTCAAAGTATCAAATGTCTTTAAGCAAATAAATCAATAAATTTAAAATTCTAACTTACATTTTTTTCTAGTCAGATACGATGATTTTTGTTTACACTTTCATATGTGATTGTAGTCAGATATCCTACATTTGAACTATCATCTACATGTATTAGTTTATCAGTATTTGTTTTATGATATACCGTGATTATTTTTGTGTCAGTCGTCTAATATGTACGTTATTGTTGATTAGGGGCATTAATTATATCCTTTTGTTTGTAACTTGTAAATTTATTTTATGTTGGGTCTTTTTCTATTCCAACAAGGCTTTCATGTGTTTGAAAGTTTTCCAAGTATTTTATTACGTATTCGCTTTTAGATACCCTTTTCGTCCATTTTTGCTAATAGAATCTATAGGGCCAGGGCTGTTTTGAAAGTCGGCAAAACCTGCAAATTGATATTTCATTATCTATACCCAACACAATTTAAGAATAATGTTTATTATTAAAATATCAAAACATACTTATCTACACATTATATTAAAATAAACTGTAACATAACAGGTTTATTCCTGGGGATCGTTTCAGGAACTTGGTTCATTGTACAGTTATGTTACAGTTTATTTTAATATTATGTGTAGATGTCGTTTGTTCAGGAAATTAATACGTGCTTCTCGTTTCTCTTTTTTTATATAGATTAGACCGTTGGTTTCCCGTTTGTATGGTTTTACACTAGTAATGTTTGGACCCTTTATAGCTTGTTGTTCGGTGTGAGCCAAGGCTCCATGTTGAAGGCCGTACATTGATCTATAATGGTTTACTTTTTTAAAACTGTTATTTGGATGGAGAGTTGTCTCATTGGCACTTATACAACATCTTCCTATCTCTATTTTTTCCCTAAGTTTAGCTTTTTGGAAACATGAACACTTGTGAGTGGATAGCTTTACACATAAATGATTCAGTCAATAAAATTTACCGGTATGCAAAATTATGAGAATTTGGTCGTATCTATGTCGTGAAGCTTAATTTAATATAGACTTGTCGACATATCTATTTACATGTTTTAAAATTCGGTTCATTTTACGTGTAAAAACTCTTCGTGTCTATGTCATGAATCTGAATTAGATAATCGACAAAATTAGTACATGTTTTTTAAGGTCGGTACATTTATGTTTTTTAAGGTCGGTACATTTATGTTTTTTAAGGTCGGTACATTTATGTTTTTTAATTTCCTTTTATTTTACATACTAGTCGACAAATTATGTTTATGTTTCTAAGGTGCCATCAAAATGAATAGGATATGAATGATTGAATGAACGAATGTACGAAAAAGGGAATCTTTATTTCCTCCATGTTAATGAAGTTTAAAAACAAGTAATGATTTTCACAATAAACAAAATATCATACATTTTGACATAAATTGCCAAAGAAAAAAAAATATATAAAAAAAACACCACATATTTAGATAAACACACTGTACACAGATTCTGGTACACTAAAAATAAGCACAATGTTTTTCAATCGATGACTATTCCAAATTGAAAATTAAACCTGTTTTCAAATTATAAATGTCTTAGGCCGTGTTCACATACTCACACGTAAACTAAACACAATTGCGTTTCCATTGATAAAACTCAATGTTTACATGTAGTTTAAATCATGTTTTACCTACACACAGTCGATAGTCAATGTAGGCCTTGTGTAGGTTAAGTGTACAAAAAACTAGGCATTTAGGACATAGTTTTATCGTGTATATATTTAAGGAGGAAACTATTTTTGAGTAAAATTTATCTATACTATTAAACGAGACCTCATTTTGGGTGTCGCTTCTCTTCTTTCCACAATTAATTGATCAACACGCCTCTGTGTCCTACAGGTACAGTGCAAACTGCCATTTGTCATCCATTCATATAATTATTCAGATTGATTTATTTTTGGAGAAAAACGAGAAAAAGGCATCCGGATATTGTCCCGTCATTGGACGAAATTTTAAGTCAGATTAGACTTCCGGTTTGCGTTTTTTGCTGTATACTTTGAACATACATATATAAAGAATAAAGTGTATTTTCGGAATTCTTTCTGCTATCTTTTTCAAGTTTACTATCCACGGCAGTCACAGAGTTTATTAAATAGAGAGGGTCTTTATAATATATCAATGACCACTATGGATCGATTAGTAAACTTATAATTGAAAGTGAATACACTATATTTATATAGTAATGAATGTTCATAATATACAGATAAGTGCTAACAATATTCATGTGAACTTTTGATACCTTTTCTCAAATTCTTCAGTCATTAAATCTTTTACATAATTCAATTTTAAGTCAGATTAAACTTCCGGTTTGCGTTTTTTTGTATACTTTGAACATACATATATAAAGAATAAAGTGTATTTTCAGAATTCTATCTGCTATCTTTGTCAAGTTTACTATCCACGGCAGTCACAGAGTTTATTAAATAGAGAGGGTCTGTATAATATATCAATGACCACTATGGATCGATTAGTAAACTTAGAATTGAAAGTAAATACACTATATTTATATAGTAATGAATGTTCATAATATACAGATAAGCGCTAAAAATATTCATGTGAACTTTTGATACCTTTTCTCAAATTCTTCAGTCATTAAATCTTTTACAAATTTCATTGATTACAAAAAAAGAAGATGTGGTATGATTGCCATGTTGAGACAACTCTCCACCAGAGACCAATATGACACAGATATTAACAATTATAGGTTACCGTACGTCCTTCAACAACGAGCAAAGCCCATACTGCATACTCAGCTTTAAAAGGCCCTGAACTGACACTGTAAAACAATTCAAACCAGAAAACTAGCGGGCTTATTTATGTACAAAAAATGAACGAAAAACAAATATGTAACACATAAACAAACAACAACCACTGAATTACAGGCTCCTTACTTGAATGTTCATAACATACTAAATGTATGTTCATATTGAAATTGATAGAAAACCAAAAAATGGGAATATTGGAAATAAAGGAGGAGGGAAAAAAAACCATTTCCTGTCCCCAATAACCTATGACTTATGATACTTTTGCTGAAATGATGATTTCGACTTGTCACCAAAATTTGTACTGAAAAAAATCAATATCTCACGCCCCCTCCCCCTCCACAAAAAATGAAGTAAATAGTTGCTGCCTAATTCATTTGAAAATGTCTTCCCGAATCGACTTGACGTACACAGAAATATTCGTCACTGGTCTTTACTCAAAAAACGATTCACGCATAAATGCATGACTAAAAAAAGTGTGAGGTAAATGATATGTTTGTCTAGTATCTCAGTTCCGTTAAATAACACGTAAAATAAATAAAAAAAAACGTTAACCTATTCCTTTACCAAATACTTCTTGGAAAAGAAATACCATTTGAAACGAACAGAAAAAATGAAAATGTAGTGATCCCTAATAACGCAATCCTTTTTTTCGGCTGTAAGCACGCTGTTGCAGCTAACGTTTTCTAATGCGTTATCGAGACATCTCTAGTATATTCAAACTACTGCAAATTATAAAAATGGCTTTCATAAAGTAACCACCACTTAACTTAAAAAAAGGGGGAGGGTTATTTTTATTTTATCTGAGTCAGATTTTTTTTCGCGCGTACGTTTTTATTCCTTTTTTTTCCGACGCTGGTGATCAAATACTTTTTTTTCAATATTTAACACTATTATAAAATTAACGGTACCAATTTTCTTGCACCAGATGCGCATATAATGTATGGGGAAACTCTTGATTCAGAATATTTTTTTCTATCATCTGTATGACCATTTTTTTTTTATCAAATTGGGGATCGGAATATTTCCATTCCCATCCCCCACCCCCCTTTTGAAGTCAAATGGTTGTTCCCTTACCGCTAGAAAAATTTTCCAAAATTTTTTAATTCAGTTCTACGTAATGAACATTTAAATGACATATAGTTTACAAGTGGGAACAAATCTTATGTACAGGTAGCTAAACAAGGTGTATAGATGTGAACAAATGTAATGTGAAACCAGTGTACACTACAATAAACTAATTGTAAACATGTTTACTCTACACGGCGTTTGGTGTGAACACGGCCTAAATGTTTTAAACATGGGGTAAACATGTTGCTATGTAAAACATCATTCTAGACCAAACTAAAGGATATAGATCTGATACTGTATCATCAAAAGATCCTAATAGTTCTTCAAGAAAATTACCGTCTTCTAAATTGAAAACGTCAATTGACTTTTGAATGGGAAATTCATCCACAATGTTATAGAACATAACATTTCTTTTTGTTAATAGAACATGACACTCTATTATAAGATGTTTAACGATATCAAAAGACTGTTTGTTACAAAGAATACATTTAGATTTTTAATGGCTGCCGAACCTAAAGCCAAAAGTACTAACAGTCCGAGTTTTGCATGGGTATATACAACTGTCAACCTAATTAATCTATGTTCATAGAGGGTAGGGTGAATTTTGGAATACCGTATGAGTTCATTTCATTTTTTTAAATTTCATATTACCTTTCCATAAACTGACGGACAATTTTCGACCACAGCACTTTTTCTGGTATGTAATTTTTGAAAAATTTGAAGGAAAGAAAATAGATCGTATAATAAAGTTAGATGTTAATCATTTATAATTGCCCCCCCCCCCCATACCCCGGCAAATAAGACTGAAAATGCGGGTTCCCTTTGTGTTGCTTTCCTCGGGAAAAATAAAAAGGGTATACATATTATTTGGTAAAATGAAACAATTTACGAAAAACAAATATGACATAAATACATCAACAACACCCACTGAATTACTTGTTCCCTATTTGGTACGGACACATGCAGAATGCAGCGGTATAATACATGATTGTAAGCGCCCAACCCTCTCTAAAGAACAAACTGTAAAAACAAATTGCAGTTGGCTTAATTCAATAGACCGATTATTGGCCCAAAACAACTATCGTAAAAACAATAAACACAAAGAAAAAAGAGTGATCGCACTTACTGAAAGCTTATACAAAGCAAAGTACATATTCTCCAAAATGATGATTGATTGTTGAAATTGTGGTTAAAATGGTTTTTGTTTTAAATCAATAAAATTTAAAACATAAAAAATACAACAAGTACAAAATATTAATACAAGGGTAAAAAAATGCAAACAACACAATTGAACCATATTGCGTCCGAAGTGTACCTTAGTTATTATCTGCACTAAGAACACCAGAAGTTAAAAAATAAGAAGTAAGGATGCATAAGCCCTGTTACGTAAAAATTCATGCGACCAAAAGATATATAAAAGCACGAACACAAATCAAGGTAAATAAAGATACGCAACTTATTCACATAGAACATATAACGTAAGATTATTTTGCATTATTTGTATAAAAAAAACTATTAGGTCTTTGAACTTTTCGATGAACTTTGAAAGAAAATGAAATATACATTATTTGACCAAACCATGGCTCATTAATTATTTGCACCGACATCGTTGACGACTTACAATGTTTGGGTTAGTTTTTTGTGCGATCTGGACTTTTTTCTTAATGAAAAAATAATCATGTATAACTATAAAGGATTCTCTTCAAAATAAAGTAGCAAAAATAACTCTGTTAAAAATGCATTGATAGATTGCAGGTACTTAAACCAATGACTTAGTTAGTAAAAAAACTCATCATATATACCAGGATTAAACTTTTGTATTTGCGTCAGACACGCGTTTGGTCTACAAAAGGACTCATCAATGATGCTCGAATACAAAAAAAAAAAATATGAAAAAAGCCTAATAAAGCACGAAGTTGAGGAGCATTGAGGGCCAAAATTTCTAAACGTTTTGTCAAATACAGCTCAAAGATTTTTTGTTTTCTTATTTGAGAACAGGTTTTCCTCAAATGAATTTTGTCTACCAATAATGAAACTGAACTTGAATATCGAATATTACCTACACATAAAGGTCTCTAAATAATATGTCTCTAAAACATTTTGAGAATTAAATCAAACCAGCTGTATTCCCCTTGTTTTGCCAAATTACATAATTTATAGATATTTTATGAACCTTAGCTATATTAATCGTTATCATTAGATATCTCAATCGAATTTCAAAAACTAGGGATGAACAAACATGATAATGAATTTATATTCTTTAAATTTAAATACTTCTTTAAAATTTGTTCTGAAGCGCGCGGCGGCATTCAGATAAAAATAAACATGGAAAATAGAGGCTAAACTAAAATCTGCCATTTCGCTTATGCCTTTTTGAATTTTACATTGTTAAATTTTCCTTCGTTTCTCAGTGGTAGGTATGCACCTGATAAAGTTTTTGTTTTAAAATACTATTTCGTGGTCATAGTTTAAACATATTTAATTTATGAAAAACAAAATGAATTATTCATCAGTATTTTGTGTCCGCTTGGAATTGCATTACATGACAATACAATATTAAAATGAGAACGCAATTATCAAAAATCAACAATGCTTTACTAGATTAGATATTGCAAACAAATGACAAAAATATCACTTTAAAATCAAAGAGAGGCTAAGATACTAGAGGGACGCTAAAACTCGTAAGTCAAAAACGTACTGACGACGACATTGCAAAAAAAGAAGAAAAAGAAAAAAAAAAAAACCAAACAAACAAACAAACAAACAAACAAACAGACAGACAGACAGACAGACAGACAGACAGACAGACAGACAGACAGACAGACAGACAATAGTACACAAAACATAACATAGAAAACTAAGGACTGAGCAACACGAACTTTACCAAAAAGACAAGGCTCAAGTTAGCACTTACTTGATAGCAGCCACTACGCTAGCAGCCAGTTTTTGAATATGTCACCATAAATTACAGGTGTATCATTGTTACATTGGTAAAGATTTAGTTGTTCCACCAACAAAGTATAGTTCCATATGACAAGACTTTTCTTCTTAGGATTATGAATATATTCGTACGAAAGTTTAAATATGTAGACGTTTTGTTATACAAGAGGTTCAAAAAACCAATTGTCCAAACCTAACATTCCATTAAAAGTTCATAGTGAACCATATATAAGATTATTCATCAAATTTGATCATGTCCGTATTTAAATGAGAGTAAAAAGGAAATGGTATACATTCTCAATATTGCACCCACACATACAAAATATAGGTCAGAAATGATATTTTCTTTGTGATTACATGCATAAATCCCTGAGGCTTAATCGATACCACTTCTGTTTGATTGATAATGTCCCTCGAGAAATCAACACTTTACGTCATGTTTTATTTAATAATTTTGGTTATTAATCAACGTTTTCAAAAACTTAAGGAGGTTCGCTTCTCTTATTTTTGCTTTTCTTTACAAATATTCGAAATCCTTTAGGTTTATCCAAATAGTGTCATTAATAAATTGTCTCCGCTAGCCCTGCTTTTCTTTTACTAATCTATTACATATAGTTCAAAAATCCATATTTGAAATTACTTTAAAAACTATTCTTTCTTTTTTTTCAGGATAGGGTTGCTAATGCAAAATGAATGAAAAGTTAAGAAAAACATTATTTTTCATTGGCTTATCTCTCGAAAATAAGGTCACGGACCGATATACGTTTGTTCAACTCATTTTTTTAAGTATACTTTCAATTTCTAACAGACTTATAAATAGCTTAGTTTTGTTTAAAGATCTGTAAACAGAGTAGTGAACATCCTTAATAATAATTCCAAAATGCCAATTTCAACTTAAATGTGTTCATGCACTTCACACTTTTCTTGTACCTATATTGCTGTATTTTGGACGTAAAAAGACGTCTTAGTTGTCAAATATTGATTGATTGATTATTGTTTGCTTTACGCCGCATTAGCACAAAAAGGCGAGAGCGAATTCGAATATTTTTACAATTTTTTTAAAAATCAGACAAAAGGTCCTTCAATAAACTAAAATTCTAGACTTAAGGAAATTGATTATTTACAGGTGAAAAACAACACTAAGATAACGTGATAAGAATTAAAATTGTTTTAAATTTATACAACATTTTTATATTTTATAATACATTCCAACTTCAAAAAAAATTAAGCATTATTAGACCATTATTAAATAAATCATACATATAATGGACTTAGAAATGAAATAAAATAGATAATTATTCATAACATTAGGTGACAGTAAATCCTTTACAATCAACATGAAACACTTTTCAATTTACAATATTTTGAATACATATAACACAAGTAATATGAAAGAAAAATATTACATGCTCAATTTGATATTGAGTATGTTTGTATTAAAGACAAATTTTATGTATTTACAACAAAAAGACTAAAAGTATTATCTATTTACTGGCATCATTGTCTATTCACTGGCATCATACACCTTATCGCTAATCCCGGCTGAACCGGCCGCTTGAACTTTTGACGCATGCAACAATCACTTTTCCATTGTGGCGTCATATATTTTGTTTTCTGATGTTAAAATTTTACCGGAACCTGTGTGATATACAGTAATGGCGGACAAATAGCGATAAGGTGTATTGCATTATTGTGTTGTTTGGTGAATCATTATCAGTTTAGAGTATAGCAGATGGAAAATATTTAAATCTACGCCAACACTATCAACCGTCGGTACAGTTAGGTATGTTATGAGTTTCAGATGGATCTAAAAAATAAAACAAAGATGTATAAATGATAAATGAGTTATGTTGACGCCTTGTCTATTTCTTCATTCAGTTGCTCTTTGCTAATTAAGAATATTGAAAAGATTACACAGATGATAATCGATAATGGTGTAAAATAAGAAAATGCATATGTTATGGTGACGAGAACACACGCAACTTTGTGCAAGTGATGTTTATGAACTATTTTTGTTGCTCAATTAAATACATATTTGGTGACAATTATAACTCGGTTGGTAGGATTCGAAGAAAGGTTGACGAAATTGTTAAACAACAGTTTGAACATTTCGGTAGATGTCGGTGTTACAAACTTTCCGTGGTGGTCGAAGATATCCTAATTAAAAGAAGCTAGCTTATCCGCTAACTCATGAAGTTATAGTATAGGGATATCTCCCATAAGGGCTGCCCCATAGGAATAAATGAACAAGGCGGCAAGAAGAGGAGAATGTATGGTTCCAGTTGGACTGCCAAGAAATCTAACATCCTGATAGTTAGTTTCGTGATATTTTTTTCCTTTGAATGGTAGTGTTTTGTTTGAAGTATGATTGATCTCTTCCCAAGACAAAATATTTGTATCTGAGTTCTTGGTTATTCTCTTAAGGGCATACGATACAGTTTTGAACCACATTTAATTTAAATTTAATAAAAAAATCATGAAGGCTATGTTTTACCTGATTAAATCAAATATGTAATAAAAAATATATATGCTTGTGATACATTTTGAGGAAATTGAGATTCAAATTTCGGATATGTCCTCAAAATACGGATGTGTTGCCGTATTTTTCCTGTCGATAGAAATACATAACTTTCTTGTTTTTAAAAGATCAACGAGATCTGTTTTTGTTAAATCATTTGTAATTTGTGTGTTATATAAATATTGCATAAATTTGTACATTTGATTTTTACAAATAACTGAAATTTATCAAATGATTGTGAATGTAGGAAAAAAATGTATTTTTTTTCTGTATATTAATCAAATTAAAAAAAATGCACTATTTACGTTTTCATGAAAATTAGTACACGTCATCGTCTTACATAATCAAACCAAATGGAATTTTAAATGAGAGGGGTCCATGAACTCGTTTTCAAGTTATATCAGTTTGAATGATAAAAATCAGCCGAAAACTGCTACTTTTCCCGATATGTCACAGTTTGAAGTTGCGAAAATAACAATTTACGTTAGCAACGCGAATACCTCCCCTGTAACTGTAATGTATGCCCTTAAATGAAGCATTAGTATATCTTTAGATTAAATGATTTAAATGTGTTTTCAAGGTGTCAATGAACCATGAAATCGAGGACAATAATAATGGGCCTCAATGTATGAAGCATCCAGGTATCATTTTATCTGAAATAAAAGCTTTTCACAAATAGCATGTACTACCGTAGCCGTATTTGGCACAACTTTTTGAATTGGTGGTTCCTCAATGCTCTTTAAATTTATACCTGTTTCGCTGTCTAACTATTATGATCTTAGCGTTACTGATGAGGCTTTTGTAGACGAAACACGCGTCTGTCGTATCGAGTTATAAACTTGGTACTTTTGATAACTATTAACACCACTGGGTCGATGCCATTACTGGCGGACGTTTTGTCTACTAGTGTATCACCAGCCTTGTAGTCAGCACCTCGTTATTGACAAGAATAGCAACTATGTGTTAATTTTTATAATATTACTGTTTGCAAAAGTATGAATTATTCGAAATACTTAGGATTTTTTTAACCCAGGCTTAAATTAACTGAGCAATATTTGACACAACTGTTTGGAATTTTTGGTCATCAATGGTCTTTAACTGTTTACCTGTTTGGCTTTCTAACTGTTTTGATATGAGCGTAACTGACGAGTCTTTTGTGGACGAAATACTCGTCAGACGTATCCAATCGGAAACCTGGTACCTTTGATTATTATTTTGACTATTAACACCACTGAGTGGATGCCATTGATGTAAGACGTTTCGTCCCCGGGGGTATCACCACCCCAGTATTCAGCACTTTGTCGTTGACATGAATATCAACTATATGGTCATTTTTATAAATTAACTGTTAACAAAAGTATAAATTATTCGCGGTGCTTAGATTTTCTGATCCCAGACATAGATTACCTTAGCCGTATTTGAAATTTTTGTTCCTCTATGCTCTTCAACAACAAATGTAAGTTTTTAACGACCTTGACTAGTGCTCTTCAACTAGTACCTGTTTGGTTTTTTTTTTAAATTTGGACACAAATGAACTATTATTATAGGAACATTAAATCATTAAGAATTCTAACAAAGTTAAAAAAGATACACAACAAAATGTCTTTATCTATTTTATATAAAAATATGTTTATTTGTCCGTATAATTGTAATTTACCTTTGGGAATTTTACAGATGAAAATGGTATTGTTTTGTGAAATATGACACTTCGCATCATTATTCTTCGCATCATATTTTTTACTGCAATTTTTAGTTTTTAACATACTGGTACTCAATTGTTCTTCACAAATCCTGTTTGGTTTATGTTGACAATAATGACCGCTGAATCCTGCATATTAGACAAAAACAAAAACCTTAGAATGTTTTTTCTCTCTTGAAAGCAACTTTTGACTCGTTTTATTGTTTCGTCGTAAAATCTTCTCAATATCAGTACTCTTATCAGTGTCATGAACACATATTAAAATAAAATGTGGATTGAGTAAACACATAATAATTGAGCAAATTTTCGAAATCTCCGCTCTGAACATTCACACCCAGGATTTTATTGACATGATTACACAGACCATGGTAAAAGTAAGTTATCTGACAGTTACATTGACTTCAATTATACTATTTTGTACACCACCAATGCATTCCTTTTTACAAAAAAAAAAAATACATGGCAATATATGTTTCGCTATTGGACTCAATCTGAAAGACATTAAGTTTTAAGTAGAATTTACACAGAACTTAATCAAAGACAAAAAGTCGAATCTTTGTTGCAACAAAACATCGAAATGCTCTCGCGATATATGAACTATTTGCTTTCATAGAAGACAATAACATTTTGACCAAAGTTTTTTATTTAAAGTCTGGACAAATAAACGGACGGGCGGATTTAAGCAGGCAGAATACCTGCTATCCCTTTGGCGACGTACAGTTTCTAGTTTTTTTTAAATACTCAATATCATGTTTATTTCATTTAGGACAACAAACTCATTGAAAGTATGAAGTATATTGGAGGTACTTGTAAATTGTTGACTCAAATTGCTACTATTTATACTGTATTATAGATATTTAGTGTATATATATACCTTTAGGACAAGAGCATATTATATCTTTTGCGGTTGCTCGTTTAGGTGAAACTTTAGAACTACAATTGCCTCCATTTCGACATGGACAATAATCACCTTTACACTTATCATCTGTGAGAAATAAAAAGTACAATGTGTTATTTTCAGTCACATTTTATTTGTTTATGGGGCAATATGACTTTATATTTTATTTTATGAATACCAGCAATAGCAGTTAACCCTCGATTCTATAGTCATTATTCGATAAAGCAAAAAAAAAAAAAACAATCTGGGTAACTAAAATCACATTAACATTCGAAACACTGAAGTGCAACAAAAACAAACGCAAACATATACAGAAATGGTTTATTTGATAAACAACTTCAATATTTCTGACTTGGTTCAAGACATTTAAAAAAAAATGGTGAGTTATACCTTGATTTTTGGCTAGTCAAACCTCCTACTTATATGGTAATGATTACTAAACGGTAAAATGACATCACTATTTGACATGAATGGTAAAGAAAACAGCAAGAACACTCATCACATAGAAAAACACAAATATTTAATATAAAAGTACATTGCACCAGCAAAATAACAACAGGCACCTCTTATAAATTTACAACAGCCCACCAGGACACCACAAATGAAATATTATCTGCCTATCACATGAATTGATAAACGTCACAAACAATGACGTATTTTTGTTTAATTTATACTATCACATGTAAATGTTTAAAAACAAAATACAATTGGTGTATTTATAAACTTACAAGAATATCAAATTGTAATTGATGTTGCTATCGTGTTATTTTATGTATTTTCTAACTTAGACAGGAATATTAAATGACATTTTTTGTTTATGTAATATATACGTGTTTCTCGTTTCTCGTTTTGTTTATATAGATTAGACCGTTGGTTTTCCCGTTTGAATGGTTTTACACTAGTAATTTTGGGGCCCTTTATAGCTTGTTGTTCGGTGTGAGCCAAGGCTCCGTGTTGAAGGCCGTACTTTAACCTATAATGGTTTACTTTTTAAATTGTTATTTGGATGGAGAGTTGTCTCATTGGCACTCACACCACATCTTCCTATATCTATTGTGTTTGTAATGATGTTATCATTTGTATATTCTAACCATGTTAGTTTTTCTTATACATCAAAACTGTGTATATATCATTATTGTTATCTAATTCTTCTTCATCTTATCCATTTCTGCACTCATTGTATGAAAAAAATCAATGTGTAGTTTATTTGATCTCAGTTCTTTATTGGTTAAAATCCCATCATAACGTCGAATTTTCTTGCTTTCCTCTATATTTCATATTGTGACGGCATGAAAAAAAGCGACCATGCCTGCCTGATGATCTCACATAGGAAGATCACATCTTTTTTTCAGATCATTCGAAAAGGAGGATTTAATTTGCCTGCATATTGTTTGCAATTCATCTGAGAAACAGATTCCACCACCAAACCTCGTATAATACAATATTTATCCACTCTCGACGGTTAAATCTTTAATATTTAAAAACGCTCGACGAACCTCACGTTTAAAATTTGAAAATTTGTAATAATACCACATAGTCAGCTATAAAAGACCACAAAATTACAATGTAAAAACATTTATACGATAATTAGCCGAAAGCTGAAATCCTGCATCCAAAGGTGGTCATCAGCTGGCCCCTGAATAAAATTGTGTACTAGTTAGGTGAAAATGGACGTTACACTAAACTCCTAAACATATTGCAGCTGGCGGTGCCGAGTATGTCGGTGGTCTAGAGACAGCTCCTTTTTAAACGCCGTTTTAATTTAGCCATTGTTAACGTCACCACATATTTTGTTAAGGTGGAACAGCGTATTAATGAAAATTGATAGATTGTTTTTAACAATTTGTTAAAATGAAGTTTTATCATACTTTTTCAAAAATAAATGCTATAAAAGCTATAAATGTTGATAGTGATAATTTTAAAAATGTTTCGATGATGTTATATTGACATTTTATCTCATTCAGGAATGCGAAAAATGATCATACATTCATGCAGTGTTGGCAGTAGTAGATGATGGTGTGTTTTTATTTAGTTTTATTGTATTGTAAACTCGAATTTCTACGTATTCTTACATTCCATCTTCGCCGGTCTATCGCTGTTATTATCTGGACAGTGAAGAACCTCATCACAAAAGCATATGATTGGTAAAATCATTCTACAGTCTTCACAACAATCTTTACAACTGTGCGGAGCTGAAATATGCAAATATTTTTTTCTTCCAAAAAACATGCATCTGAGTTATTCATTCAAATAACATTTGTATTTAAGACAATTGTGAACAACGACATTGATTCAAACACAATTTATATTATATCAACATTTTTAAAACTTTTTTAGCGATAGCAAATTGTTGGTGGATGAAATTTTCAACAAATCATCCGAATGATCAGTCATTTATACATAAATAAATCTGCAAGTCAAGTCATAAACAATTGTGGTAAATTCTTTATTGTTCAGATTTCGCTTACAGTACATTAACATCATTAGTCTGTTATCAAACACAATTAACAACATAAACAATTATTGCAATCGTTTTGCAATTTTAAAAAAACAACACATTTTTCCCTTCAAGTTTGTTTTAAATGGTGAAAACTAACATGTATCAATGCATACTATTGTTTTTGTTTGTACAAATATTAAAATCAAATATGCCGGTTCATTTTTGAAGCTAAATTGCAATATACAATGGCTTGTTGAACCAAATCAATTGATATGGGCAGCAACCGATAGTTAATAGATAAATACTACATAATTATAAGCAGTCGTTTCGATTATACGACAAGGCAGATCCAAATGAAAACTTTTGCAAGCGATCTTTCAACGGCTTCTTACGAAGCCAAATGTGCTCAAAGGTTAAAATAAAATAAAAGTAACAAAACCGTGAATAGCAACATTCCTCTTAAATTTATATTCATTATTAGTAAATTATTATCGTGTTGCTTAACGTTATTATTTCGCTAAATACACTATCGTCGTGTTAACAATTATAGGTTCCATAACGAGTGATAATTAAATATCGCTTGGTATTAATTCGAGTTATTTAAAGGTATGGTCTTTGTTCATTTTTGAAGGCCGTACGGTGACCTATAGTTGTTAATTTCTGTGTCATTTTGGTCTCTTGTGGAGAGTTGTCTCATTGGCAATCATACCAAATCTTTATATATATAATCCGG
This sequence comes from Mytilus trossulus, assembly GCF_036588685.1. Taxonomy (NCBI): domain Eukaryota; kingdom Metazoa; phylum Mollusca; class Bivalvia; order Mytilida; family Mytilidae; genus Mytilus; species Mytilus trossulus. Next base: position 3,463,704 of record NC_086374.1, read on the forward strand.
ATCTGGTGTACAAAAAAGATATTGACACCTTATGTTTGTGGCATTACATGGAAAATGTTGTTTGTACTGTTTTTAGACCCTTCTACAATGAAACTTGTTTTACATGCACACGTATAAAAATTGCAGTTTTTATCCAAAGCAATCATAGGTTTGAACGTAGTTTTCAATTTAGACTTGTATATATATATCTATATAAACGAGTCTAAATTGAAAACTACGTTCAAACCTATAATTGCGTTGGATAAAAACCGCAATTTTTTCGAGAAACTAAGAAGACTACATGAGGAACTTACATTTATTGCATGTATCATTCACTTCTTGGCTACCTAAAAATTAACTGGATTATATACTTTAAATTATTAATAGAATAAAATCATTCATACATTTTTTGCTCACCTGGCCCGAAGGGCCAAGTGAGCTATTTTCATCACTTTGCTTCCGGCGTCTGTCGTCGTCGTCGTCCGTCGTCGTTAACTTTTACAAAAATCTTCTGCTCTAAAACTACTGGGCCAAATTTAACAAAACTTGGCCACAATCATCATTGGGGTATCTAGTTTAAAAACTGTGTCCGGCGACCCGGTCAACCATCCAAGATGGCCGCCATGGCTAAACATAGAACATAGGGGTAAAATGCAGTTTTTGGCTTATAACTCAAAAACCAAAGCATTAAGAGCAAATCTGACAGGGGTTACATTTTTTATCAATTCAAGATCTATCTGCCCAGAAAAGTTCAGATGAATCGAACAACCTGTTGTTGGGTTGCTGCCTCTGAATTGGTAATTTAGCTGTTTTTGGTTATTATCTTGAATAATATTAAAGATAGAGATAAACAGCAATACTGTTCAGCAAAGTAAGATTTACAAATAAGTCAACACGACCAATATGGTCAGTTGATCCCTTTAGGAGTTATTGCCCTTTATAGTCAATTTTTAACCATTTTCTTAAATTTTTGTAGACTTTTAGAAAATATTTTCCACTGTAATTACTGGGCCAAGTTCATTATAGTTGGATAATTGTAACAACAAGAATGTTCAGTAAAGTAAGATCTACAAACACATCACCATCATCATAACACAATTTTGTTATGAATTTATCTGTGTTCATTGTTTAATATGCACATAAACCAAGGTGAGCGACACAGGCTCTTGAGAGCCTCTATTTTTTTTTTATTTCAGTGTTTCTAATGAAAGGAAATCCGGAAAATATCTCCGAAAGCCATGCATGACATATAATTTGTAACTTCTACTATTGTTTATATATTGGTGTATTATGCAGTTTGAAGTGTTTTTTTTCTATTTCTAATGAAAACAATGCTCAATACATTAAATTTGATTTGAAAAGTAGTTTCAAACAGCACATATTGAAAACACTTTATTAATTCTACAAACTGTACTTACCAATTTTGCATGTGTCAATAAATGGATTGACATTCTTGTCACTCATATCTGCAATTTACAATTATGGAATTGTCTGTATATACATGTATGTAAACATTTCAAAACTGCAACAATAAAAGTGTATTCGGCCTATTAACATTATTTAAATCCGAAAAAGCCTGAATCGGTCTGCTTTTAAACCTTAACTGATAGTGTGCATTGTAGTTGCACGAGTTAGTACGATCAGAGGGTAATATTCAAGTTGAATGATGGAAATAAATATACCCAATTGTGTAATATGAATGCATCGGATTCTCAGAAAATGAAACCCTTACAGGGATATTTTTTTTAAAGTGCAAAGAATGTGTCTGCAGTTGGATGTTTCGTATTCGAGGGTACCATGGGACAGTAGACAACACTACTGAGATTTCTCAACCCAGTCACAGATAAATTTTGCCGTATTTGATACAAGTTTTCCGCTCTTGATGCATGCTATGGCAAACGAAAGTATAAATTATATATGACAAACAATGTGCGGTTTAAGCACTACTAAAAATATCACGAAGACGAAATGCGCGTCTTGCGTACAGAACTATTAGCCTTGTATCTATGGTGAGGTTTTATTTTCAATTAAAGGCTTATTACAAATATTTCAAATCATTCGTTGTATGTATACATATATTTACGTAAGTGTTAACTAACTAGATTTTGAACATTTGATATAATTATGACATTAAAACAAATTGATTTTGTTATCGTATTGCAGAAAAAGTTTAAAATGCATGACATATTTTTTGGGTCATTTTTTTCACTTGAAGAATTTAAAGTTTGTTGACTTGAATCACAGCATATATCTTTTTGATAAATGGTATTTTTATAAAAACACAATATTGGTAAAAAGAAAATAACAAAAATACCGAACTCCGAGGAAAAATCAAACGGAGAGTCACAAATTAAAAGGCAAAATCAAAAACTCAAAAACATCAAACAAATGATTAACGACTGTCATATTCCTGACTTGGTACAGACCTTTTTATATGGACGTTTAAACATTATGTGTGTGTTACAATATGGACAAGTCTCTTCCTTATCAGGTTAACACTAATGATACTGGAAAAGGAACAGGACTAATTTGAAATGTCAAGGTTTGTATTTTTTAAAACCATCAACTATCAAGAAGTATCTGTAATAATATTTTGAGTTTTTAACTGTTGGTAAAGTCATTTAATTTTTTTTTTAAATATTGTAAGAAAAAATGTGAGATTTTGAAATAAATGGTATATTCTACTAAAACTTTCTTACTTAAATCAAGATTACATATGACTCGTTTCATTATTTGGTTAATATTATTTGTTCTTTTTTTTTGTTGATTAAATTATAGAAATTACTTTTCATTTTAATATAAGATGTTACACAAGCAAAATACATTGTTGTTACTCTGATGGTTCGAAAACATAATAAAATTAAAAAGAAATAATTAAAGACTACTTTAAAAAAAAAATCCATTTAACAGAATATCACCAACTGAAATTTTCAGACGACAGACTATCGTAAAAAAAAAGGTTTTTGGAAGACTCGAGACGCAATAAATGTTTCTTCGCTGATTTACTTTGATAAATGATTTTTAAAATTGTGATTTTTCATAACCTTTTGGATATTAAGATTTTTTTTTTGACGTACTTCAATTTGATACATTAAATGATTTGGAATAAAAGATTGAAGTTATGATAACCCACTGTGTAATCACATTCAATCGACGTAATTAAAATGTTCTTATTTAAAATATTTAAATCCACATGACAAGGTTTTGTACGACAAAAGCAATCAAATGGAGATTACCCTATGCATTTTATATAGAGTATTCTTTGATACGATGGTCAATTCGTATGTTAGCATGCTGTTACATAAATTGTAAGCATTCGTATAGCTTATGAAATACTGGTTTCATGTGAAAAGTAAAATTCCTTCGTAATGGTACACTCTTTATCAGTTTATGTTACAGGAGAATTCAAAAAGTTGAAAAACGTGCATATAATGTACATCTCATGTTTTATATAGTTTAAGCCTATGTGAAAACTTCTTCTGTTTTGATTGTGAATAATTTGTTTTCTTAGTGTCTGAAATTGTTTTGTTATACAAAAACAGAAAGATATCGTTAATATTTTTTTTTTTGCCATGTTTCACCCAGTTGTGGTTCTTATTTTGTCAAATTCGACGCTTCTAATTAATGTGGTTATGTATGTTTACTATATCTAGTTTAAACCTTTATGCAAACCGTAAGCAAACTATATGATATAAAATGTATATAAAAGATAATACTGAAGTTTATAATACATACCGTGGAATAGACAAGATATAACACGATCTACAACGTAAAAAAATGTGCATTTCTTTTAAAATGAAGAATATACAAAAAAAAAATATGATGTTGTATGATTGCCACTGAGACAACTCTTCACTAGAGAACAAATGACACAGAAATTAACAACTATAGGTTGTCATATGGCCTTCAACAAAACGGCATAGTCAGCTATAAAAGGCCTCGAAATCTCAAAGGTAAAGCAATTCAAACGAGAAAACTGACCGCCTAATTGATGTACAAAAAAAACCCACTGTGTAACACAACAACGAAAAATAAAATCACAAACATATTGAAGTCCGAGGAAAATTCAAAAAGGAAAGTCCCTTTAATTGCAAAATCAAAAGCTCAATCGAATGGATAACAACTGTCATATTCCTGACTTGGTACAGGCATTTTCTTATGTATAAAATGGTAGGATTGAACCCGTTTTATATACTAACGACACCTAATGAATAACAGGATTCTGACTTGGGACAGGCACATACATACAAAATGTGGCGGGGTTTCACATATTGACGGGATCCCAACCATCTCCGAATTTGTATAGTGGTTTAAAAAGGCTTAACCCATAAGATTGAAACGAATAGAACTAAAACTAACTAAAAAACAGAGTGATTGTGGCCAGATTCTTGTAAATCTCAAAGTACAGATTTGAGAGTACCCGCAGTTTCTGACAGCTAGTTCAAAGTCAATAACAACTAATTAACAAAGCATACGAATAAGACTAAATTAACAACCAGTACACATTCAACATCCATTAGATTTAGTGTAAAGACGCCATAAACAGGTATCGACAGATTTTAGATCCATGAAAGTACATATGTAGATAACAATAATACTTACTTTGATTTTAATTTACTGATACAAAAACTTAATAATAATACCAATAAAAACAATATTCAAAGATCTCATTAAAGTATTAAATTGGTAACCTTTTAGAATAAGTTTATTTAAAAGATCGTTAAGTTTACCCATCCTTTCTTAATTTACAGGCACGGTCAAAAACATCTCCTTAAAATTGTGAATGAGCTATTCCGTTTTAAAAGAGTTTTCTAGAGGTACAACAAAACTTCAAAACCGAATCTTTATATCTACGAAATAATTTAGTAAAGGTTTTGAGTAATTTGTGATAACGAAATCCCTGACTTTGATAATTTACTTATTTTTCATAAAGCGTTCATTACAATCTTAAACGTCACAACATACACAGTCATAGCGATCTAGTTGTGAAATATAATCACCGTCAAAATAACAAGTAAAATTAACAATATGGATCAAAAAGTTGTCATTTTTGTCGTAAATTTTAGTGCAGAGTTTCCAGGTCAAAACTAAAACATATAAATCTAGACAAGGACAGTTACAAGTAAGTTCCTTTCGGTAAATGTCGGCAATGTATTTAGACATTTATCGATTATTTAACAAAACATATCAAAATAACGGCAAAAGAGGCACCTGTTCCAAGCCAGAAACATGGCTAGATTCGAACATCAAATCAAAAGAAATCATACCAGATTACTGCCACTACGACATGAAACGCAGAAATCTTCATCAAGATCCACAAGAATAATAATATCAGCAAAGCAAACACTACAGGTGTGGAACATCGCTTGAAGTCCATGAGAAAAGGCACTTTATATAAACGACCAGATAAAACAGACACTTAACTGAACAAAACTAAAGCTGAAAATAAATCCCATGGAGGCAAAACATCCTAATTATATGTTGTACATAACGTTAACTTCTTTCCTCGATATATTAAGACAATACGTTTATCGTTATTCAGCCATATATGATTTTTTTCGAAACCTGTTTTAAAATCTTTAATGATGATTTGTCATAGACAAGGACTCAAACGTATAAACTTTACTGTAAAAAAAATGTAATCTATTATGAGAACCAAGCTAAAGAATCTAATTTACTTGTAAATCGATAAAACTTACCACCTGATTTTGACAGTTTAGTGTCGTTGCCCTCTATTTTTATAACATTATTCGTTATTCCTGGAAATTAAAATGATTTAATGTAACAAGTAGACAATGAAATATAACATTCACTTGTACTCTGTCAATTTAATCTGAACACGTCAATAAATCACGTATTGACCTAGTCCATAATTGACAAGCATGCGGACCAAACGATGTCGTATTATTGTTAGTGATATAGATGAAAAGATGTTGTATGATTGTCAGTAAGACAGCGTTCCACTAAAGTCAACATGACGTCGATTTCGGCAATTGAAGGTTACCGCTAGGTTCTTTATTATTAGCATACCGTAAAGTCAATTATAAAGTAAAACTAATTAGTCTTAGATGCATGATTTACTTTATTAGTTAGTATTGGCTTTGAACTAGCTGTCAGTGACGCTCAGTGTTATTGTTGTTGGGATGTACATGTACCCATGCACGTCCACTCTGCTTTTGTTAGATTTTTGTATCCATCTGATGAGTTAAGGCTTTTTCAAATGATTTATACAGTTCATTATATGTTAAACTGTTACACCACTGTCCCAGGTAAGGGAGAGGGTTGAATCCCGCTAACATGTTTTTTTTGCTGTGTTGTATATCTGTTTTTCATCAATTGTTTTGTTTAACATGTAAACTATGCAAAAGTTTCAAACAAAATTACCTTGGTTAAGGGACAGGGTCATATAATCTTCGTCAATATGAGTTATGCCATTGATTATACAACTGAATAACACATACTATTGACATTCCACTAGTAATTCCCATAAACTGACCTTATCCAAATTAATACATTGTTGACGCCATCGAAGCCGCATCCAGAAGCAGCGCGCCAAAGACTTCATCGAGATGAAACCCAAAATAAAAAGAAAGCCAACAGCCTGATTTAAGAGAAAGCAAAAAATGAAACACCGAAGATAACAGACACTGAATTCAAGTCTCTAAATTTGAGATAGGCAAATACAGATTGTGGTTTTTAACGGGTGCACATATTTTTTTTTGTTTTTTTGTTTATTGTTTTGTATAGTTTGTTCCTCAATATGTTGTGCCGTTACACTAGCGTCAAAGGTCAGGGGGAGGATTTGGCGCTAACAAACTAGTTAACCCGCCACATTTAGTATGAACCTGACCCAAGTCAGTAGCCTTTTATTCAGTGGTTGTCATTTGTTTCTCTGTTACATATTTGTTTTTTATTCAATATTTTGTACATAAATTATCCTGCTGATTTTCTTGTTTTATTTGTTTACACTTGTCATAAAAAAGTTTTCTCTGTATCTACTTTTTGATAAAAAGTTCCTTACTTTATTTCGTATTTATACACCCCTGAATTGCAAATGTTTTGGTTTTTGAGTTCCGGTTGGAAGAAAATTCTGAAAACACCCAAACAACCAATTCATTACAATATTTCAAACCTTTTATCAAAAATTGATCACATAAATGTCAATGGATTTGCCAACAAAATAAGAATCAAACGACTAAGACAAACGTACCTGTTTCGTCACCTTTAATTTTCTTGGTCTTTGGCTTAGTCTCAGTGTTAGAGCTATCAGAAGCTTTCCCGACAACTATTCCAACAGCAGAAGCAGCAGCTATCACAAGTATTATTAAAATGACAATCTAAAATGTAGAATTTACGCTATCACAAGTATTATTAAAATGACAATCTAAAATGTAGAATTTACGCACTGTAATCAAATTAACATAATGTCACTTTTTTGTAAATAAACTATTAGCCATGAAGTACACTTTCTCGCTCACATATATCATTGTTATTCTCCAACAGTATGAAATTGTTCAAATTATTATGGCATATTGTTATTCTAAATTATTTCCCAAAATTGATCGCCCTGAAGATCATAAAAAACATTTTATTAAGATTAAGTATGTCAATAAAGGCTTTGATTTTGTAAATATTGCCGGTATATTTAACGACCATTCTGTTAAAGAACAACTTCCGGGATATTTTGACAATACTGAACTACCTTTTATTTGTTATATTTACAAGAAATCTACCCGGAAATTTGTGTTTAATTTTAGTCAATTGTGTAAAGATGTTAATATCAGTGAAAATACACCTACTTCATGTAATTGCAGTAATTCCGAATATATTTATGGACCCATTTCCCATGTTGTAACAGGAGATCTTAACATCGTTCAAGACCGAGAGTTAAAATCATTCCTCAGTAAAGGACCTAAATGTCATCCCCCGTCAATTATTAATTGGAATGAGTGTCGTAATATCATCCACGACTTACTGTATGAAATGGATAAAACGGGAAAAAGCTGACAAAAAATCTTTGGAGTCTTTTTTTAATTCAGTAATGAAGATAGTTGATATACGTATTCAACATTTTAAAGAACATTTTACTATTAACAATAACCACAATAAATCTATTTCTCGTATCAATTATAAACTAAAAGAACTAGCCAAGAAATTTGTTTTTGTCCCGGCCGATAAAGCTGCTTATAATATTATTATTGTTTCACGTAAACTTTACATTGAGGTTCTGAAAAAGGAAATCACAAATTCACCAACATTCCAACTGACTCCATTTTCAGAAAACGAAATCTGTAACAAACATAAACTTTTAGCCACCGCTTTACAAGCAGAGCCAAATACAATGAAAGTCCCAACTATGTATTGGCTTCCGAAGCTACACAAAACCCCTTACAAATATAGATTTATTTCGTCTTCAAGCCATTGTTCAACTACTTAATTGTCTATTCTTCTTACCAGCACACTTGGTACAATTAAAAACCTTATAATAAATTGTTCAAATAAGGCTTTCGAAAATAGTGGAATAAATTACTTTTGGAGTGTCAAGAACTCGTTGGAAGTACTTGATAAATTGCATGTTTATATTGGTGATTTTGAATCTGTTCAAAGTTTTGATTTTTCTACCCTGTATACCACATTGTCTCACATTCTCATTAAGAAAACATTCACACACCTCATTAAATGGGCATTCAAAAAGTCAGAATGTGAATGTTCAAACTCTTTAAGGTCATTTTTTAGTAGCAATAAACAAAAAAACTATGTTAATTGGACATGCTTTGATACTATATATGCCCTTGAATTTATACTAGATAACATTTTTGTTTGCTTTGGGGATTTCGTATATCGTCAGATTATCGGAATTCCAATGGGGACTAACTGTGCACCACTTATTGCGGACCTCTTTTTGTATTGTTATGAGTTACAATTTATGACAAAAATAAGCAAAGACCCATCAAAACAACATCTGATAAACAAATTTAATAATACTTTTAGATATTTGGATGATATTTTGGCTCTCAATAATGACGACTTCAGTATGTATATTAATGAAATTTATCCTGCTGAACTTACTTTAAATAAAGCTAATACTAACAATGACCACTGTCCTTTCCTAGATCTTGATATCTATATCACTAACGGAAAGCTGAATACTAAAATTTATGATAAAAGGGATGATTTTTCATTTCCTATCGTTAATTACCCGTTTTTAGATGGTGACGTTCCCTTGTCACCATCTTACGGTGTTTATATATCTCAACTTGTACGATTCGCTCGTGTATATAACAAAGTTTTAGATTTTAACGAGAGAAATTTATGTATTACTGAAAAAGTATCACACCAGGGTTTTCGATATCACAAACTAGTCAAAACATTTACTAAATTTTATCATCGGTATAAAGACATCATTCGTAAATATAGCTCAACATGCAGACTTCTTATACGTCCAGGTATTTCACATCCAATTTTTTATGGAAATATTCCTTATAAAGCACAAAGGTGTCAGTATCCATCTCAGAAACTTACAAAACCTTTGAATAGACTTATTAAGAAGGGATATAATTACGATACTGTTGTCAAGTCATTAAAGATTGCATATTTTGGCGTTAATATTGAGTCACTGATAAGGTCTTTGCGTCGGAACTAAACACATTTATTCTAAAAACAGTTGTTGGCATGACAGGGGTTATGTTCTTCTCATATATGTTATGATGGTATGATACTAAACCTCTAACGGGAAGGATTGTGCCTGATATTCATATGATGAAATCATAATCTTTCAGTCAGTTTAATTGAAGTCTGGAGCTGGCATGTCAGTTAACTGCTAGTAGTCTGTTGTTATTTATGTATTATTGTCATTTTGTTTATTTTCTTTGGTTACATCTTCTGACATCAGACTCGGACTTCTCTTGAACTGAATTTTAATGTGCGTATTGTTATGCGTTTACTTTTCTACATCGGTTAGAGGTATAGGGGGAGGGTTTAGATCTCACAAACATGTTTAACCCCGCCGCATGTTTGCGCCTGTCCCAAGTCAGGAGCCTCTGGCCTTTGTTAGTCTTGTATTATTTTTATTTAAGTTTCTTGTGTACAATTTGGAAATTAGTATGGCGTTCATTATCACTGAACTAGTATATATTTGTTTAGGGGCCAGTTGAAGGACGCCTCCGGGTGCGGGAATTTCTCGCTACATTGAAGACCTGTTGGTGACCTTCTGCTTTTGTTTTTTTTATTTGGTCGGGTTGTTGTCTCTTTGACACATTCCCCATTTCCATTCTCAATTTTATAGTATAGAAAATAATGTAATCCATCACTAAAATCTCTTTTTTATTTTGCTTTGCTTATTTAAGTCATAAGAAACCTCAAATTAAAAAAAAAATATGCATATGTTTTGTAATAACTAAATGGATATGTTTCAGTATACAACTTATGTACATATACTTTTTTCTGAGGAAAATTCTTTAATTGTTCCAAATTTAGAAGAAGTTCACTTATTTTCAATTGCTTGCTTCTAGGAAGCAATTCGCCGACAAATTTTCCGTATGCATAGTGACCCGAGCGTAACCCTCCTCGTAAAAATCCGGTGACCACAATACGCATTGATCTGGCATTGAAATAAAACAAATATCTGATTATATATGTTAAACACGTGCTCAATACCCATGCTTTTTGTGATTTGTTTACTATAAGGTGACAATCGGTAAAACTCGGCTTCAAAACACGACATTTTTGTTAAATCATAACAAACAGAGAGAAAAAAAAATTGACGATTATTATAGATTATCGTTGATTATCTCAACGAGAATGATTTTCTCGCTTGAGCTGGAACAGCGAAAGTGAGAAAAGCAATCGAGTTGAGATGACCAATGATAATCTGTTTATCGCTATTTTACCTATGACGACGTTGTCTATTTCAATGTCAATTTCGTTAACAACGCACGTGGCGTCCTTAGTTTCTAGCGATAATTTTTCCATCTCAAGCGAGTAACATGATATGAAAATTATCACAAAAAAAGATCAAAGGAAAAATGCACAAAATAGCGATAATATGATATATTTGCGAAAATAATGATAAAATCGTGCACAGAGGACTAAGTTTATGATGTATATATACATGCATTGGTTCAAGAATTGGACAAACATCATTTTTCACCACTCACTCGTTTCATATGACCCTAATTTTTTAGCATATTTTTCATTTTTTACCCGAATAATTTTACCAAAACTAAAAAAAAAGAATTAAGAGCTAAACTTCTATAAGCAGTCTACTGGAAATATGAGTCGACTTAGAATATTGGTTAAATATAACAAATACTTATCAAAGTTATGTAACCATTACCACGTGTATTTGTTTATTATTGATACTTGTGTTGAATGTATATGATAGGTTGAATGTTTTTCATTTGTTGAGGGATAACTGAACCTGATATTTGAATAAGGTCACTTCAAACCCTTCAAATAAATCGTGCTTTAGGTTTGTCGATTGCTTGAATCTTAAGATATTGTCAATCAAGATTCACTTTTGTTGCAGTAAAATTTCACAACCTTCTAACCGGCAACATGTACTTTCTTGGGTTATTCAATAATAATGAGCCTTTTATTTGCCTTTACTCAACTTACCCCTAAATACAATTGTGTACTAGTTCAGTGAAAATGCACTTGACACTAAACTCCAAAACAAATAAATGGACTAAAATTTAAAAATCATACAAGACTAACAAAGGCCAGAGATTCTTTACTATGAACATCTTTACAGACATCTTTCGAAATTCTTAATTGTTCTCCGTATATATATATATATAACAGGGAAGATGTGGTATGATTGCCAATGACACAACTCTACACAAGAGACTAATAGATAAAAGTCATATGGAAGATATGGTATGATTGCCAATGATACAACTCTCCACAAGAGACTAATAGATAAAAGTCATATGGAAGATGTGGTATGATTGCCAATGATACAACTCTCCACAAGAGACTAATAGATAAAAGTCATATGGAAGATGTGGTATGATTGCCAATGATACAACTCTCCACAAGAGACTACTAGATAAAAGTCATATGGAAGATGTGGTATGATTGCCAATGATACAACTCTCCACAAGAGACTAATAGATAAAAGTCATATGGAAGATGTGGTATGATTGCCAATGATACAACTCTCCACAAGAGACTAATAGATAAAAGTCATATGGAAGATATGGTATGATTGCCAATGATACAACTCTCCACAAGAGACTAATAGATAAAAGTCATATGGAAGATGTGGTATGATTGCCAATGATACAACTCTCCACAAGAGACTAATAGATAAAAGTCATATGGAAGATATGGTATGATTGCCAATGATACAACTCTCCACAAGAGACTAATAGATAAAAGTCATATGGAAGATGTGGTATGATTGCCAATGATACAACTCTCCACAAGAGACTAATAGATAAAAGTCATATGGAAGATATGGTATGATTGCCAATGATACAACTCTCCACAAGAGACTAATAGATAAAAGTCATATGGAAGATGTGGTATGATTGCCAATGATACAACTCTCCACAAGAGACTAATAGATAAAAGTCATATGGAAGATGTGGTATGATCGCCAATGATACAACTCTCCACAAGAGACTAATAGATAAAAGTCATATGGAAGATATGGTATGATTGCCAATGATACAACTCTCCACAAGAGACTAATAGATAAAAGTCATATGGAAGATATGGTATGATTGCCAATGATACAACTCTCCACAAGAGACTAATAGATAAAAGTCATATGGAAGATATGGTATGATTGCCAATGATACAACTCTCCACAAGAGACTAATAGATAAAAGTCATATGGAAGATATGGTATGATTGCCAATGATACAACTCTCCACAAGAGACTAATAGATAAAAGTCATATGGAAGATATGGTATGATTGCCAATGATACAACTCTCCACAAGAGACTAATAGATAAAAGTCATATGGAAGATATGGTATGATTGCCAATGATACAACTCTCCACAAGAGACTAATAGATAAAAGTCATATGGAAGATTTTTTTGTTCCGTTGATTGATAGCGTTTGATTGGTCAGCTATTATGGAGGTTCCATATTTTAATTTACCTTGGAGTTATTGTTATACTTCACTACATATAAACTAAAAAAATGTTGCTTAAATCGAAAACATTATTCTAAATACATGTATATTGTATTTTTCATCATGTTTAGTTTCGTAACAGGTCTGGGAACACAGTTATCATACTTTTATTTTTGTTTTCTAATATAGTTTATAGTTCGGACAGTGTGTTACTAGCCATTCTTTTTTGTATACCCCTTCCAAATTTATTTCTCCATGTGTTATGCTTCAAATAGAATTTAGGGGGTGAAATGACAGTCAACAAATTTGGTTCATGAATTTCAAAGTAAAGCAGTTATTTACCTGAAAAAAGGTTAAAATTAGAATTTCTGAAGCTGTCGTAAGATTTCAAGGCCCCTTAAACATAAAATGCCCGTTTTTTGAGTTAGAGATGATGAAGTGTTAAATAATTTTGACATGATTTGTCCCACAAGTAGTCCAACGCACTGTACAAATATTATTGAGACAGGGTAGATGGGATTTTTTAAAACATTTATTATCTAAAAGAAATGCAAAACAGTTACGAAATAACTGTGTTCTCGGACCAATGTTTAGATTGAATTAAGTGTTTAGAATTGTGTTAAAGGTCGTGTTTTTATAAGAAATTGGTGTTAAAAACTTTCAATTCTAAAACACAAAATGATCTTATTAAAGACATGTGTTATTTTTTTTTCTATGTTTACACGAGTTTTCAGGCCTGTCAAATAGATGATCGCTTGAAAATAAAACTTGCTTAATCCGCAACTTATCAATTCAAGATTACTCACAGCTACTAAAAGCAAGTTTAAAGTAAATTAAAACAAGAAGATCATTTTCCCCAAACAGAACATGGAATCAGTACATATTTCCAAAAATAAATGTAAAGGATCAAAGTATGACACAGAACCAAAAGTGTTCATATTATCAGCAATACATTTTTTTGTTACATTTATATTTAATTAAAACAAAATCAGTCAAACATCTTACTACAGTGTTCAATGTATCATCTTTAAAGCCTCGGTCACACCTTACCGGATAGCTCGAACGGACGCCTAACGGATAACTTTTTTTCAATCCGTTGATGTCCGTTAGACGTCCGTTCTTATCCGTTAGGCGTCCGTCCATATCCGTTGCGTGTCCGTTTTATCCGTTGACGTCCGTTCTGTCCGGTGGAAAATTTTGAGCATGTTCAAAACTTTGAACGGACGGCCAACGGATAAAATGTCCGTTGAACGTCCGTTAGGCGTCCGTTTTGTACGGTACTCGTCCGTTTTGTATCCGTTACGTGTCCGTTATGCATCCGTTGGAGATCCGGTAGACCAATTCACTAACGAACGTCTACCGGACGCCTAACGGACGCCTAACGGATAAAACGGATGTGAAACGGACATTAACGGAAGGATAACGGATAAAACGGATGCCTACTGATAGTTTATTCTCATAAAACCATGCAAGTACAAAGGTTACAGAGAAGTTGTAAAATAATATACATAAAAAACAAAATATGCATTAGAAATGCATAAAATTCAAAAATACTAGATGTAAAACGGACAAATGCCAATTGAAATTTCGCGTCAGAAATGCCAATATATGGTATGTTAGATTTTCTTGAGTGTCATGACTATTTATTATCCGTGATGGATTTTGGAGTAAGAGCATGTCTTCGCTACCAAGCAGCTCTTATTCAGGCCAGACTCAACTTAAATATAGCAAATATAAACCTTATAGCTGTCGAAAGGAGAAGACAAAGGAGATGGTGGACACGACCATGGCTTAGTCCTGAAAGACGAAGCAGTTTTGGTCTATATAACCAACTCATGAAGAAACGAAAAAAAAATTCGGATAAATTGTTCAATTTGTTTAGTACGTGTGACCTTGATAACTGTCATACTGACCAGACTTTCCCAGAAGCAAATATTATAACATATATACTAGATACCATGTCCATCTGACGCGCCTTTAATTTTCAGATGGTTTATTTCTTTAAATTTTAGATGGTTTATTGCCTTTAATTTTTAGATGGTTTATTGCCTTTAATTTTCAGATTATTTTGTTCATCCGTTATATCCGTTACGCTTCCGTTAGGTGTCCGTTTTATCCGGTACTCGTCCGTTGGATGTACGTTCGACGTCCGTTCTGTCCGGTATGTATCCGTTTCACGTACGTTCAATGTCCGTTGTGTGTCCGTTAGGCATTCGTTACATGTCCGTTAGTACACCAACGGACTCCCAACGGATAAAAATTTTGTCAACGGATAACTTTTTTTTATCCGTTAGGCGTCCGTTCGAGCTATCCGGTAAGGTGTGACCGAGGCTTTAGATTTAGTTTATTTAAAAACGCTAATAAGTTACACGGATCCGTTCTAACTCTATGACCGCCATAAACATCATCTACAAAAACAGATGTTAATTCGATGTTTGTAATAAGAAACTTCCGAAATTAATATACACATATATGAAATAGCAACTTTGTAAAGACGCTATATTTTAGGGCCTAACAGAAGTCCCTTCGGGAATATAGCTACTCCTTTAAAAAATAGTACACTTTTAGTATTTAATAATAATTATTTTCTAAAGCAATTTCCCTTGGGCAAATATAAAAAAAAAACTAGGAATAATTGAATTCTTGATTATTTAAGCCAGATATGTAATCAAATTTAACGTGATAAAGTGCTATGTAATTTTTTGGAATATATATACTTTGATTTATTAAAATACAGGAACACGTCTGCAATAGCATAGGTTCAGATTATCTGATTGTTCTATTTATAGTTAGCCTTATCTACTCACTGATTAATCAGTCTCACTTGCGGACAAACTTATCCCTTACTAGTAGTGTTACTGTATTAAACAAACAATTACTATAGGAAATATGAAATCGAAACTGTTTGGTCTTTTACAATTTCAATTAAATATGATTTAGTAAAGACTGATTAAACATTCTTTTATAACTAGAAACATTTCTGAATGTTTATATAACAAATATATACACCTTGTTGTCTATATAGAAAAAATAAGTATCGAAGAATATTCTTTTTTGGTTGAAATATTAGTTTTAAATAGTAATGGAAAGTACTCTTTGAAAAGATGTAACCACTCAAAGTCCTCTTACATAATTCCCTATAAAAAGAAGAATAAAAGTACTCTTTGCAACAAAATCTTCTACAAACTCTCTTTTAACTTTTTCTATACGAGCCTATTTTAACTTACCATGGAAGAATATTAAAGATGAATATTTATAGTTTTAGAGCCCAAAAGAACAGCATTTTATAGAAAATGACATACATAATGTATAAAATTTTATCAATAAGACTCATTAAGAAAGTACGCAGAATCAATTTACTCTGAATCTATTTCACACAAGAGTCCTTCTCAAATAGTTTTTTTATTCTTTATACTCAAATTCAAAGTTTTACAGCTCCATTTATCATGTTTATGTACTTAAGGATTCTTACAATAAAATGACATTTTCAATAAAAATAAATAATTGACTTACGACAACAGAAAACTGCAATTTTGAAATGTTTTATCAGATTTTGAGTATTCATCCCAAAAATGTATGAGAAGGACCTTTTCAACCGAATCAACAATGTGTTGGAAGTTTAAGTTTAAGTTTTAAAAAAATCTGGATAGAAATTAATTTTTTGATTTTGGTTTGAGATATCTATTAACATGATTGATGAAAAATTGTACAAAAACATGTAAAATTCGCATATCACATCAAAAGGGCTTCAACAGCACCTAATAGCGCTGGATTTTTTTTCAACATACCAAAGTGCAAAAATTGTTGAAAAATATTTCGATATAGACTTTATAATATTCGAATTCAAGTAGGCTTTGACAACTTTAATGTTTGACACGGCGAGACAATCGAATGTAGAGAATTTATTCCATCAAATACATATATATATTTTCAAAGACCCTTTTAACCAAGACCAAAATCATATATTTTGAACATTAATTCTTATATTGTGTTTCAAATTAGAATTAATTCATTTTAAGTTAAATTTGTCTTTCCATGCCAAAATCTACACAAAAATACTTCAAAATTGAATCTGCCAGTGATTATCATATAATAATCAGAGAATACTTTTTATTAGAATTATTGTGAAACTTATTCATTATAGAAGTATGGACTGTATAATTAATTGTTTACATTTCCAGCAGGTAAAAATACAACAATGAAAAATAAAGTAAAACCTGTTCTCTAAAGAGGAAAATTAGAATAAGGAAAAAATTGTTAAGATTGATAATATAAGTACATTTAATTAATATAAAACACTAAAAATCTATTCAACTGTACATTTTGTAAGATTTTTTGTTAATTTATTTTTAATCATTATATATTAATATAGTTAAACACAATGTAAATGTTTACTTTCAAATTTTACAAATTGATATGCATTACTACATGTTATAAGTTAAAGTAATACAATCATGCTGAGTGTTTGTCCGCAACATCCGGGTTTTCAGAGATAAGAATAGCTATAAAATCTGCATCTCATTAGATGACGTGTAACATAGGGGAATCTGATCCTATGCTATTAAATGGACACAATTTGTGGTTCTTTTCACATTCATAAAACGAACTTCAAATATTTAAAATAGCTTATATATATTTACCAGCATGCGCTTCCGGTACCTTCTGTGGTTTTGTGTATAGACCTCCTCGAGAAGTCCACTATGAAAGTCTGTCGAACTACCATCATTTTCTTTTAATTGTTTCATTTTAACATCATCCTCATCAACAATGTTCATTCCCTCCAATGTACTCTCCTGTAAAGATAGTTGCAAAGTTTAACAGTGTGTTCAAACAATATTTACATTAATGATTAGTTCGAAGCTCCCAAAAAGTTTATTCTCTACATGTACATGTATCTATAATATATGCATTAATCTATATCTATGTGTGTGTTATCATTTAATAGGTTAGTAAACAATGCATACAGAGGATACTCCTTCGCTCCCCTTTACATATTTATTTTTAGAATTGACTGTACAAAATAAAAGCTGTGAGGCTGCCGAATTATAATTATTAACTTGAGGTGGCACTATTAAGGTAACTATATATACCCAGGGAAAAGCTTTCGGCAAATTAGAATTAAACAAGGCAATAATTTAAAAGCAGTGCAAAATATTAAAATATTTACAATGTTTTTGTTTTTGTTTATTTTAACGACATTATATATTTATTCACCAAGTATGCTTGCTACAAGGTTATGTTCCGGACCATATGAGTATTTGGACCATACGCGTATGGTCATGACCATATGCGTATACTCATATTGGCATGGGAATGTAATCACTGTGTATCATCGCCACCGGAAATTGGGTACTAACGAAGCGGAGAGAAATAGAAAAAAAGTAAACAAGTTAAGAATTCATTCAATTTAAAGCATTTCCACTCATTGGATGAGGGTGTCGCTTAAAAAATGATTTTCTCATATATAATCCTTTAAATTATTAGTCCGATAAGTACAAAATTAATACAAGATATTGTGTAATACTCCAAAACTTGTCACTTAGTACCGGAAAATTTCGAGGTCGATCGTCCTCTGTCGCCCCATTCTCAAGATATTGAACTGTTTTTCATTATTTTTCAAGACACGTTTTTAGAATATTATAGTGTGGCATCATATTTACTGAAATTTGTTGCCAAAAAGATGTATTTTAAAGAATATGGACAAAAACATTGTTTGTTTATTGTACGGCGAATTGCAGGACGTTGTACGGCGAATTGCAAAATAACAACTTTTGTCTGTATGGCGTCTTGCAATATATCATAATTTCAAGAGGAAATTAATCACTGTTTCGATAATATCAAGTGACGATATTTTGTTGATATCAAAGCTTTACAGGATTACAAATATACAAAATGACTTACTTATCAAATATTATTAAATATATGTCGTTTATTCCGTTCAGAAACCGTCGTTGAGTACCGCTATTCGACCTTGTACAAAAAGGTCTTTTTATCCTAAATACATTCATATATCGTTATTATATACTATTAACGACTGTTGTCTTATTTGTTGTTCGGTGAAATTTTGTAAGTTCAATAAAATAAACCGCACATTTATATTTTGTTGGTGCTAGGTTTTGTTCAGATACAAACAGTGGCGATATGATAGCAAATACGATAACTATCCACCAGGATCAAATAAAGTGTATGTAAGCAATTATATGCTATCGTACGGCCTTCAACAACGAAAACTCGTACCTTATAGTCGGCTATAAAAAGCACCGACCGAAAAATGTGGATTGATTCAACAAGACAACTAACGGCCTAACTCATAACAAAACAATTTATGAAAGACAACAAATATGATAGAGATGAACCAACGACAACCACCGAACCACAGGATCGAGAATTCGGACAGACACATAAAGTATGTGCTGGATTAAATACATTGTTTAATTATTTAATTTCTGAAATGATTCATTTGTAAAAAGAAAAGTTAAGAAACTACTGTATTAAATTTTCATCGTTTAATTAAAGCGAATGGTATTTCTACCTAATGCAAATTAAGATGGGGAAAGGGGGGGATAGTGTGTTCGTTAACATTTTAGATGATAACATTTAACAGCAACTTTAATTTACACTTTTTCCAAACGAACCCAACAGCAATGAAAAGGGGAAGTACATATCTTTAATGTATTTAAAAGTTTGAAAACCACTGTACAAAGTCGCAGAAATGCCGAGCTCTATAAGCAATCTTTTATAAAGCTGACTAATTTTCAGAATACACAAAGTACCATATTTGTTATTGACACATGAATAGACAATTGAACGGATGGAAAAGCAGACGGAAAGATTGACTCCAAGAAAAATGACTATTATGTTATGAAATTCGAAAATGCTTCAAACTACAAAAGGAAGGCTTCTTCTGGTTATGTGTATTGTTGAGTAAATGTTTTATTTCAATCAGTCGTAGCAAACTTGAGTTATCGTCGTCATCGTCATGACGTAGGAAAGTGTAACAAACAAAAAGAATGAGTGAATACTATATGGCGCGAACATTATTTTTTATGGCGGGGGCTCTCATAAGTTATGGCTACATCTCAGGGTATTCATACGACTCATTGCTTACATGATTTTATTAAAAGGAATAACGAAAGTTTACTGATTTTTATTTGAAAAAATCAAAACCAGTGTCTAAATCAGAAAGTAACATGTAAGGTGTAACAAGTTGAAGCACTCATTCATCTCCAAGTCCCAATTAATATCTCTGAGCTGATACAAAACAAGCCTTGGTCCATCTTTACATTTCTGAAGTCTTAGACTAGCACATTTAGCATCAATTTGAGAACCAAGTCCTAATTTTTCGGCCTCTTCTACCAGTCCACACTGTTCAGTTATTTTACGAATTGCAAATTGAAAAGGTACTATATTTCTAACAATTCCATTCAGGTATACTCCGGGTTAATGTAACCTATCAAACATTCCATATACATCTGAATTATTTCCATCATAGGACTAACCAGGGTTTTAGCTGGGTAAGAAGTAGCCCGTCCTTTTAAAGTTTAGGATACATTACAAATAGAGTCCAGAAATAATACATTGGTTAGACGTATAAATGGGGCTTGAGATATCCCTTAACACTGCCGCATTTGTTGCACCTGATCCAACTTGAGTCCATAACCCGGGCTATATAGTCTTGTATTTATTTTATTTTAATTTTGTTTCATTTATATGTTTCAGGAAACAAACATTGAACATCTACCCCCTTTTTGTAGTTAAATGATTGCTCACTTAGGAGACAGCTTCCGGTATACCAATACACAGTCACAAGTTTAGTTTCGCATTATGGCCATGGTGAATTTTCTAAAAAAATAAATTTGTTTTTAGATAGTTGAAGAATGATATAGCCGTCATAGTGGTTTTATTTAAACATTTAGATTGTTTTTAGCATGTTTTATAAGCCATTTTTCAGTTTGACCGTCCATATATTTACCTATCTATATTGCAATAGATTTAGAAATTTTGTATTGTTTTTCAACAAAGATTTTACGCTCGATCTTTTCAATTCAATTTTATGGGAAAAAAACAGCAGAAATGCATACGTTTTTATTACCTCTTGATAGATATATGTCTATGGTCTCAGGAAAGGTATCACTCTAATTGATTGAAATTTTCCTTTGGTCCAATTTATTAAGACCTTGTGACATGTTCTATCCCCTATTTAGCAATATTTGGTATCAAATAAATGCTGATTGCCATGGTTGCACAAACAAGAGAGATTATGTTTCACCATTATAACTATTGGAAATCAAATCTATGGACGATTCTCTTTCCATAAATATACATATGCATAACTCAAATATTAAGACTTATTTGTTCTAAGGAAGGAAGGAAAAGAGGGTGTTTAAAAAATATGAGTGTCAATTTAAAGTTTTTTTTTCTATCTGTGTATTGCCACCCCCACCCTAGTGCACAATTTTCTCGCTGTGTTGGGTTGTTTTCTACTATTTGGTCGGGATTCTGTTTCTTTGACATTTTCCTCATTTCTATTCTCCATTTTATCAAGGAGTTACTATATTCAAAGATTTTTAAAGACAGTTACATACATGTATATGCTGTTTATGTCACTCCTTTGTGGAAGCAACGTAAAGAAAGAGATGGACAGCAAATTTTAATGTAATTCTTGTAAATAACAGTGAACATCAATCAGTTAACATAGAAAATGATTTCAAACCAGTGTTAAAAGTAACAGATGAAATGAATCCCAATTTCAAATAAACAGTTAACAACATTGCAAATTTTAACAGAACAGATTACAGACAGTGTCTCGAAAACAGTTAACAGTTTAAATTTATCTCAAATAACAGTTTTAACAAAACCTTGAAAAGTACAAAAGCAGTGTAACATAAAAAGGCACCCTCCCTTTAGATATTTAAACTTCATGCTTTATTTTCTTTGAAAGGACGGTAAATAAATATTCTAAAATTAGCAAGTTGCCATACAGTTGAAAACAAGTTGCCATACAGTAAATTTGTCAACACGAGCAAGTTGCCGTACCCTATAATTTATTTTTCATGGTCTATATTCTTTAAAATACATCTTTTTGGCAACAAATTTCAGTAAATATGATGCCACACTATAATATTCTAAAAACGTGTCTGGAAAAATAATGAAAAACAGTTCAATATCTTGAGAATGGGGCGACAGAGGACGATCGACCTCGAAATTTTCCGGTACTAAGTGACACGTTTTGGAGTATTACACAATATCTGGTATTAATTTTGTACTTATCGGACTAATAATTTTAAGGATTATATATGAGAAAATCATTTCTTAAGCGACACCCTCATCCAATGAGTGGAAATGCTTTAAATTGAATGAATTCTTAACTTGTTTACATTTTTTTCTATTTCTCTCCGCTTCGTTAGTACCCAATTTCCGGTGGCGATGATACACAGTGGTAATAAAGATTACTTATTAGCTCTTTGTATTTTTCCTCTATCAAAATAGAGTTGATAATCTTCCAATATCCCTTTCCTCTTTCTAACACACCAGTTCTAATACTTAAGAAAACGCTTTGATGATCCGTAGAATTAATTACAGCTGGTTTAATTTTACAATTCTATATACTAATGACTTATTAAAGAGTCAATTGCTATCATATCTATTTTACTTGCCTGAGTTTTATCTCTCTTTCGCCATGTAAATTGTTGAACCGTCAACGTTTTGATTTAAACATCTCCAAATATCAATTAGTTTGTTTGATTTTAAAATTTATTTCAAACTATTTACTAGTTTTGAAATCTGGCTATTTTGTGGTGTTTTTTTCTATCGATAACATTTAAAGTATCATTGAAATCTCCCCTAACTATCGGTATACTGATTCAAAATTTTGTTATTTTATCACTTACTTTTAAATAAAACGTATTTTTAGATGCTTTATAAATTGTTGCATATATACATACCAACGTGAATATTGTGTCGTTGATTTATATATTGAGCAGAATTTCTCTCCCGTCAGTGTCTCGATTTTCATTAATAACGGTAACATTTAAATTACTAGTAATTTTGGATGCATTCAACCTGTCATTCATATCTGTAACGTGTGCACCTTAACGAGCTCTAAGCGTGTATTAGGTGTACGATAAGCGTTCCTAAGCGTTTATAGGGCGTTCAAAAAACGTATTGTTACGTATCCCTGGCGTTTGTCTAACGACGATGGAATGCACACTACTATAAGTTATATGGTTCGCTACTGACCCCATACGGATCCATAGAGGATTAGTAAAATCCATAGGGGGTGAGGCCGGAGGCCGAGTCCCCTGTGAATTTTATTCACCCTCTATGGATCCGTAGGGGGTCAGTAGTTAACCGTATAACGAATTTATCGGACGCTGGACTTTTTCTGCGTTGTTTTGTTGTAAAATAAACAATGAAACGCAACAACATTAATAGATGACGTCGCCATTAACGCGTCATGAACCCCCTATGAAACCTACTAACCCCCTACGGTCTCATAGGGGGGTCATCACGTGACGGCGTTTAACCAATCACAACGTGATAATTCATCTATTGTCCGATAAGAAGGAATAACGTTTCTTGAACGTATTTGAGACGCGTCCCAGTCGTATCTTGGACGTTCTATTATGGAGTGTTTGTGACAAAAACACTCGCATACGTTTCAGTTAAAGTCGGACGATCTCGAAGCGTATACAACGTACCCTACACGTGTCTCAAACTTATCTGTAGCGTATGTATAACGTGTATGTAGCGTAAAGGTATACGCTAGACACACGCTTGAGCTGGATATTTTTTTTTATGCTACATAAAAATTTCCCCTAGTAATAGCGTTCACCAAGCGTATACCTTTGTATTTTGACGTACTTCAAACTTATGCAACGCGCGTTTAACGATTGCTTAGCGTTCCTCTGGCCACCGTTTCACAAAGGGTCGTAAATCGTGAAAAAGGTCGTACGACCATTTTAACGATATGCGACCGTTTCACAAATATTTACGATTTACGACCTACGAGGAATATTGGTCGCAAATTCCCGACTGGGTTTAAGCAGTCGTAAATCGGAAACTTTAATAAAACGGGAAATAATACGTGTCATTTTTAGCAACTATGGCTGCGTTCATGGCTTTGCTAGAACAAGAAGAGAGGAAAGAGAGGAGGCCGCGTATTTTCCGTGATCGGAACAACCCAATCGACTATATGACAGATGTTGAGCTGATTGAGCGATACAGAATGCCAAGCATTAAGATCTTGGAAGTTGTTGATTTAGTTAGAAAAGATATAGAGAGTCCAACCTACAGAAGTCATGCTATTCCAGCAATTTTACAGGTGTGAAATCCTTTATTTTGTTATGATCCTGCCATTTTCCCACTTATAACGTTTACCTGTTTACCTGTACTGCAACTCCCTCCTATGTCAGGAGAACCACCAATCCTAGAATCGGTGTAATATCACTCGCGGTTAAAATCCTCAAGATTATGTTTAAAAGATATATAAAACCTTTAAAACTATAAAAGAGATATTAATTTATCTCCTCTGGGGGATGTGACCCTATCACCAATATTTACACTATTCTGGTATGCATAAAAAGTCATCCATCATTCAAATATAAAAGTTGCTTCTTTCATATTAAAAACGGTAAAATGTAAATACACTATATACAACAAAATGTTCTATCTTTTGGTATGACCCTTCTTTTCAGCTCGGTATTACACGCTTTTAATCACTGTTCAATTAATATTGCCCGTTGCTGGAATAATTTATGACACAGACCTCTCGATAATGTTTCTATTCTATTCTGTGCATTCTCATTTAAAAATCTAAATTTTGAGCAGTCAATAACTAGCTGACACAAATGTTCGTCATTGGTTATTAATTCTTGGATAAGATCTTGATCCTCTAGGTTTTCTGTCAATACCTCGCCTATCATATGTAGAAAATCATCTCTTATATATTGTAGCTTAGCGCACTTTAATATGAAGTGAAGTATATCTTCTTCTTCCTCTGCACATAACTGGCAAATAGGCGACACACGTCCATTGCTAAATTTAGCTCGATGATATTGCAGGTATATTGTCCCTGTTGCTAACTTTGCCTTTAAGGAGGCAGATGTGATGGCATATGGATTTGTGCCACAGCTTTTCCATATGTTATGTATTTTCCCTTCTTTGACATTTTCATAATTTAGGCGAGACAGAGTAGATTTCGATTTTGCTTCATTTATCATTTGTTTTATACAGTGATCATTGACGGTTTTATTTACCAGGTTTTTCCAAAGTTGTTTCCCGGGTGGGTTATCTATAATATCATATGGCGACGGAAGGTCATATATATTGGCAATTTCAACAGTTTTTGTAAACCAGCTACCAGATTGTAGAGATTTTGTTGCTAGCTGTCTGATAGCTAATTTTCTTTCAATTGAGTTTTCATTTCTTATGATATTTCCAAAAGTTTTCAGTATTCGTTTATGTATTTCTGATTCAATGGTAATCCGTCCAAGAAGAAGATGTGAAGCTACGTTTGCAGTTCTGTCTGGCAAGTGTTGAATTTGTCGCAAGAGTTTCCGAAAATAAGTGGAGAGGTTTTTCATGTCTTCAGTAGTAAGTGTGATGACATCAAGACCATATAACAATCGAGGTAGAACGTATGTTTGAATCAGATGAATTGCAGCTTTTGGGTTTACTCCGTTAAGTCCGTGAAGACCTGCACCCATCAGTGCATATACTGTTCTCCTTGCTGTAATGATCCGCTTTTTTACGACTAGTTTTGTGCCTGTATTTGAGGTATTGTCCCTCTCAATTCCTAGATGTGTTGATGACGTTGGGGTAGCCATAAGTTTGCCATTTAAATGCCAATTACATTCTGAAGAATCGTTAAAGGTAAGTACCACAGACTTTTGTTCACTTATTTCGTATCTGTTCTTGTTTGCAAAACTCGATTGGATATCCAGCATGGTCTGAAGTTCATATGGGTCGGTTGTAATTAATGTGACTTCATCAGCAACAGTTGGAATAACACAGTATATTGAGCCAATGGTGGCTCCGATTTGGTTTTCTTCAAATGTTGTTAGTAGGGAGTTGACGAATATTTTATATGCTTCTATGATTTGATGGGAGAGTTCTCCCTTGTAACAAATAACATACGAAACAAAGCTGGTACGGTCTGGTTTTCTGTGTGATATGTGTTTTGTGTTTTTGTTTCTTTTCCCCGTCAACTTAATATTAAAAATAAGTTACAAAAAGGGAATCAGAATTATTTAAAAAGTTTTATCAAACATTACTATAAAACTATGTGAAGTATTCATAATAGCAGCAACTTCTAACGATATATATTTATAAATCCGTGATAGCTGTTTTAACAACAATCCAGGAGTTAAAAAAAACATATTTCTCAAATATTTTAACTATTATAGTCATACACCATAATAAAATTATTTTGATTACATGTCACGTTAAATGATCCTTAACGCACAACTTTTACTTAAACTTGAACGACTGGTACAAAGAGATAAATTAGAAAGTACATTGTAATAGCATCAAAGAACGAACGAAAATGGTTAAAAAAAATTACTAACACTGGACAAAAAAATACACATCGGACTTTTATACATTGTTATTTGGATGGAGAGTTGTCTCATTGGTACTCACACCACACCACATCTTCATCTATATATATATATATATATCTATTGGCGATGAAGGAGGAGTGTACAAAATATTATACACCCCGTAACTCGTCTCCACTGCGTGTAACATTATAAATATTCCAAAAAAAGTACACCATATGCATTACATAACATGAATCAGACATATATGGAACGCCGTAGCTGCCTTATGTGTACTTGTTTTTAGATACGCTTATACTTTTCAATATATGCACATAGTTTTTCTATATATGCACATACTTTTTCTCTATATGCACATAGTTTACTTTATATGCACATAGTTTACTTTATATGCACATAGTTTTTCTATATATGCACATAGTTTTACTATATATGCACCTACTTTTTCTCTATACGCACATACTTGTTCTCTATATGCACATAGTTTTACTATATATGCACCTACTATTTCTCTATACGCACATGCTTGTTCTCTATATGCACATAGTTTACTTTATATGCACATAGTTTTTCTCTATACTAAAAACTGTAAAAAAAATAATCAGTTCGATTCAATTCATTATTTAGGATCTCCCTACATTGTTCATTTATAAGATTTAAGGGTTGAAATATTGGCCTTTCTCCATCTCTGGTAGCTTCATTGTTCTGTTCTCCAACTCCTAATTCTGGTAATTCCGTCTCATTCATTTGCATGCCAACTGGGTTCTGAACTTGCCCTGAGCCCCAATGGTTTTTCAGGCTACTCCCCTGCAGCTTTGGGGCTCAGGGCTTAGGGCAAGTGTTGACAAAAATTGCGGAATAAAGGGCTAAAAAATTTAAACAATATACAATTGAAGACCCTCATGAATCCGAGACAAAAATAAATTATCTACCAGTATTTTAAATTTAACTCTGAACAAATCTTTATTACGGCATTTGAACACGTGTACAAATTCTATAGTACCGGAGTAAGACAAGACAATACAAAGAAATCAACAAAGATGTATTTTCCATAAGCACCTTCATCGAGGGCATTCAAGAGGGGGGCAAGGGGTTTAACTGTTATGTTGTTATGGGGCATTTTAATTCTTTGTTATCCGTTATTCTGAAAATAAATTTACTGTTAGCTGTTATTGTCTTATTCTCTGTTAGCTGTTATAGGAGTTTTATCTATTTTGTTATCTGTTATTGTGAGAATCTATTTGCTGTTAACTGTTATTGGAAATTGAAATGTTAGCATTTTGACAGCCAATCTTCCGTAGAAAATAAAGATAATTGAAAATTGTGATTTGAATGGATAACAGTCTCATTGGCATGCTTACCACATCTTCTTACAATGTATATCTATTGGGGTCTTTCTACTGGTAATATCGAGTAGCCCTGTATTTGCAGAAGAATTTCAGTAACATTCATCAAAAAAACCTATATGTGTCTCATTGTTCCTTATTTAAATTAACTTACCACCAGTTGGAATATTAGGCTGAAAGGCGTGTAAATTATAGTCCAGCGTGTACAAGCTGGTATGTCTAGCTGTCTTTTTTTTTTAATTCTTATCATAAAGAGACGATCATTACTTCATGCTTTACTATATACAGTTATCCCCCGAAACTTATAGCTCCAAGTTTACGTTGCCAACGTGAGACAATCCTTTAAAGACAAAAGAGTACTCATTACAATCATACCATACACCCAATATAGTTGCCTATTGCTTACATCATAGGCGGATTCATGGGGCTAGGGCTCCATCCTTTTGTGGGAAATGTAGTGGATTATAACAGAAAACAGAAGTGATTTACTATACAAGTGGCGGATCTAGAACTTTTCATACGTGGGGGCCCTCTGACTATTCTAAAAGAGGGGGCGTTCCAGTCATGCTTCAGTGATTCCCTATATAATCTGCAATCAAATTTTCCCAGGAAAGGGCCCACTATATCCACCTGTATAGACTAGTAAGGGACTTCTGATTATATATATATATATATATATATACAAAAGAAAAGGGAATTACTGAAGCATATTTAAACATGAACCCAATCCCACTTTGGATCCGCCACCGTTTACTAATTGACTCAGAGAAGTTGACATAACTACCAATTAAATTAATGAGGTCAAAGTCAAATAAACATCAACCGGCATGTACACATAGTTAAATTAATGCTTATATATCAGACCTGGATGAGAACAATTAACCAATGGTCAGGACACTGTTGTCATATCAAGATGATTCCCTGGTCGGCCGCTTTAACAACTTACGTACGCCAAAAATACTTAAGCTTCCATATGAGTTTATTACTAGTAATCTGGTACAGACTTAACCGTGAAATATCTTATTGCTGCTTACAAGGTCAGATGAACCTTGTCAGGCAGACATATACAGCTAACAATGCTTCCATACAACAAATGTACATGTAGTTGATCTATTACTTACAGTTTAAGAAACTAGAGGCTCTAAAGAGCCTGTGTCGCTCACCTGGGTATATTTGAATTAAACAAAGGACGCAGACAGTTCATAACAAACTTGTGTTTAGGTGATTGTGATGTGTTAGTACATCTTACTTTACTGAACATTCTTGCTGCTTACAATTATCTCTATCTATAATGAACTTGTCCGTGTAGTTTCAGTGGAAAATGTTAGTAAAAATTTACAAATTTTATGAAAATTGTTAAAAATTGATTATATAGGACAATAACTTCTTAGGGGCTCAATTGACCATTTTGGTCATTTTGACTTATTTTTTAGTCTTAAATTGCTGTACATTATTGCTGTTTACAGTTTATCTCTATCTATAATAATATTCAAGATAATAACCCAAAACAGCAAAATTTCCTTAAAATTACCAATTTAGGGGCAGCAACCTAACAACGAGTGGTCCGATTCATCTAAAAAATTCAGGGCAGATAGATCTTGAGCAGATAAACAAATTAACCCCTTGTTAGATTTGCCCTTAATGCTTTGGTTTTTTAGTTATAAGCCAAAAACTGCATTTTACCCCTATGTTCTATTTTTAGCCATAGCTGCCATCTTGGTTGGTTTGCCCGGTCACAAAACACAATTTTTAAACTAGATACATCAATGAGGATTGCGGCCAAGTTTGGTTTAATTTGGGCAAGTAGTTTTAGAGAATATTTTTGTAAAAGTTAACGACGACAGACGACGGACGCTAAGTGATGAGAAAAGCTCACTTGGCCTTTTTAGGCCAGGTGAGCTAAAAAAGACCAAAAACACAAAAACTTAACACTGAACAATGAACCATGAAAATAAGGTCAAGGTCAAACAAAACTTGCGTCACTGAAATGTAGATCATAAAATATTTTCATACACTAAATTTGATTGACCTATTACATAAAAGATTACTAAGATCTACGAAAAATGGTTAAAAATTGACTATGAAGGGGCAATAACTCCTAAAGGGGTCAATTGCACATTTCGGTCATGTTTACTTATTTGTAAATCTTACTTTGCTGAACATTATTGCTGTTTACAGTTTATCTCTACCTATAATAATATTGAAGATAATAGCCAAAAACAGTAAAATTTCCTTTTCAGGGGCAGCAACCCAACAACAGGTTGTATGATTCATCTGAAAATTTCAGGGCACATAGATCTTGATCTTATAAACAATTTTACCCTCTGTCAGATTTGCTCTAAATGCTTTGGTTTTTGGGTTATAAGCAAAAAACTGCATTTTACCATGGCGGCCATCTTGGTTGGTTGGTTGTCGTGGTCACCAGACACATTTTTTAAACTTGATACCTGAATGATGATTGTGGCCAAGTTTGGATCAATTTGGCCCAGTAGTTTTAGAGAAGATTTTTGTAAAAGTTAAAGACGACAGACGCCAGGGCCAGGTGAGCTAATAATATCATACACAAAAGAGTTGACCTATGACATATAGAATTAGATAAAAAGACCATTAAAATAACTCAAAAACTTAACTTTGACCACTCAACCATGAAAATGAGGTCAAGGTCAGATGACATCTGCCTGCTACACATATACACCTTACCATCATTCCATACCTATTGCCCAATATAGCAACTAACGTATATCGACTTTGTCAATTTTCTCTGTACGTTTCGTGCACGCCGGACTATACGCCAATGCGTGACGCCGGTATTACATTCTTCGAGCAACAAGTTGTCAATCGATTTATTTCACGAGATCGCCGAGACATAGGCTTATTGTGCATAGGCAAAAGAAAGCAAATACTAATCAGACAATCAATATTTCATGAGAAAAGTCCAGTTGAGAACACTCGGGAATAATCACATCTTTTCTTTGATTAAAACCCAAGTTGAGTTTATCATTTTTTATTTCATCCACGAAAATATTCTGTTAAGTTTGATTCATACACAATGCGATTGTCTTATGTTATCGTTTTTTATTAACAAATTACGTATTTATACCTACATCTGCATGTTCTGATGGCGGTTGCCGGCCATCATCATAATAAGGTTGTAATTCCAGTTTTCAGATTTTACAAAAAACTGATTTTAGTTCCCTCTCTTAGCTGATAGTAGAAGTTCTTTCTTTTCTCGTTAAATGTACCTTTAAAAAAAATACATCAATAAATAGTCGGTTTTTTTCATTAGGTACAACGAATTTTCTTAAGGGTTCTCAAGTAAAAGGCTTACATCAACAAGGTACAATAAATATATATTGCCAATCAGAATCTTACCATTGACTTACAAGAACTAAGTGACGAAGAACAATTTAAAACCCTCTTGACATCGCCAGAATTAATATGTGCAGTTGCAAACTACCTAACAGTTTCCTTGGATGTTAGATCAGCAAAATATTAACAATATTAACTTACCTTTACTATCAAAAGACTGTTGGTATGAACCTTTATTTCAATTATAAATATATGTACTTCACACATTATATCTCTATTTTTTATAAAATATTCTTTATCACCATACTATATTTTCTATATTTATTTTATTTTTTGAAGAATAAAACCCTTTACAACTTTACATGAGCATGATGATATATATTTATTCGAAAAGAAACAATAATTTTTAACAGACATAAATTCATATTACATAAATAAGATAAAAATTCTTTTCCAAGTTGAAATGTTTACTAGATGAGATAATACTTGAAAACCATCATATTGCGCTTTTTTTAAAAAAAAAATGTTTTGAGCTTGTAACTAAATAGAAAACTCAATTAGCATAGTTGGAAGGATAGCTTCAGAAACATATGTATGTGTGTGCTCAGATAGAATGTAATAATACTATCCGTAAAATAATTCATTATTTTATCACTTGTATGATTTTTTTAATATTATTAGAATTTACTATTTTGCTTTTTGTCTAAACAATAGTACTTGGGACAGGGGAGATAATTAGTGTTGATTATCTCCCCTACACATGGACACAAACTCACTTAAGTAAATTTCATTATTATATTTAGAACAGGAAAGGTATATCTTGAAGAATAATAACTTGCTCATGCACCTAAAAGAGAAGCATATAAGGACTCGAGTATATAAATAGTGTGGTGCACAGTGTATAGAACCAAAAGAAATTTTGAAAAACATAGCGAATACTATTTATTTTTACAATATACAATGTGTTTGTTGTGCAAACATTAAAGGTAGTGAAATAGACATAATGATGACATCTACAAATTTATAATATACGAGCTTAGTAGAAATGCCATGCTATATTTATATCTTTTCTATTTTAAGTATCATATTACTTGGAAATATTGTAAACAGCATTTATAAGAAAAGTATTACTGTATTTATATAATATAAGTTGATTGGCATATGCTATCTATACCTTTTGTATTTTGATATTTCCTGGGCTATTTTCTATATCACTAATTTGATTTTAAACATTATACACAGATGATGACAGAAAAATGCAACATAACAATAAAAAAAAGACAATATACATGTATCAAAATAACATTTCTCTGTGGCTAAGGGAAGCAACTCCTATTGATATGTTACATACACTTTCATATGAAAAACATCCACTTTTTATCCTTTCATTTATGATATATACTGAAATTGATTTGATATTGATATTCGAAACAATTTGTGCAAACAGCAGCTAGTACTGAACACATACCGAAAAAATTTATGCATACTTTAATTGAATTCATCATCTAAATTATTTTTGCTCTTGATTTTAAGGGAAGCAATTCCAGCTTAAAATGTTTTCAAATTATACATATTTATATTACAGATCTATTTTAAATGAGAATTTCACAATTAACATATTAAAACCACCACTTATGCAATGATGTAAAAGAACAAACACTAAAAAAGAGAGAAATATTTTTATAAAAACTTAAAACAACCTCAGATCTCAGAATGAATAATCGAGTTAATATATATTCTTTGTATGTTTATAATCTTGTATGAATATTGTTAGTGCTTCATAAGCCTCTAAAGGCTGGCTGATATGGTATACTATTGCTAATGTATTGAAATGTAATTGTAATTTCATGTATATTGTATCAGGTTGCACTTTAAATAAAATAAAATCTCTATACGTTACTTCTCTTTAGGGTCTAACAATTTCTGTTTTACTTTCTAATCCATATTCATTACCTCAAACGATGAAATATCTGCTTTTACATTTGAAATTTACAGTATATGAATTATGTATAATTATGAGTAACGCCAAAGTTACCATTATCTGAATACGTTTCAAAGCAGGAAGTAAAATTGAGCGCCGTCAGAGTTTTGTAAGTTAACCGTACATACAGGAATTACATTTCGATGATATTGCAGACATACTTTCCTATTCAAATTTAACATAGGACATTTTGAAAAAAACGCAAAATGTAAAATCACAAAAATACTGAACTCCAAGGAATATTCAAATTGAAAGTCCCTAATAAAATGGCAAAATCAAAAGCTCAAACACATTAAACGAAAGGATAACAACATGTTTTACCTAACATAACAAAGGACAATGAAAAGTAATATGAGACTCTGACGAGGATAGAAAGACTGAAGTATTTCTAAGCATTTAAAAAAATTAAAAACAATAAATTAAGAGTATATGAAAAAGAGTAAATATAAAATAGAAGATAATGACTTTAAAAGGCACATTTCAACAACAAAAGTACACTAAGTACATATCTGAGAGAACTCCCAGTTACTGACAGATATTTTCAAAGGCACTAACAAAAAGAAATACAAGATTCGAACAGGGTAGATAAGACAATAACCGGTCGTTTTGATATAAGCTTGTGTTTTATAACTCAGGAAACCATGTATGCATTTGTGCCAACACTCTCAGTTTATAGTTTTCTATATAGCGTCATGTGTACTATTATTTTTCTGTTTGTCATTTTCATTTTTAGCCATGACGTTGTCATTTTCGATTAATGAGTTTGACTGTGTCTCTGGCATCTGTCGTCCCTCTTTTTACCTTGTTTGTATTGGATACCTAAACTTCACAAAATTCCGTACAAACAACGGTACATTGCTGGCTCATCTGCTTGTTCTACTAAAGAATTGTCCATTAGATTGACTAAAATTCTGTCCGCAGTTAAAGAGGGTCTTCAGATATACTGTGAAACTGTTTACTCACGTAGTGGTATTAACCATATGTGGATTCTGAAAAACTCTAAAGAACTTCTGGATAATTTTAAATCTCGGTCTTTTTCTGAAATAAGTTCTATTAAAACTTTTGATTTTTCAACCTTGTATACAACCATTCCCCATGTGAAATTGAAAAACCGTCTAAAAGAAATAATCCACAATGCTTTTCATCATAAAAATGGTAGCATACGCTATAAATTTATCACTTTGGGATACCATAAGGCATATTTTGTTAATAAGGAACAAAAGGGTAAAACATACTACACAGAGTAACAAGTGATGCTGGAGTTTCTTATTGACAACATATTTGTTGAATTTGGAGGTAGACTTTTTCAACAAATTGTCGGCATTCCTATGGGAACGAACTGTGCGCCTCTCCTTGCTGACCTCTTCTTATTTTCATATGAATCGGAGTTCCTTCAGACACTTGTCAAAAACAAGAAGATCAAAGAAGCCAGGTTATTTAATTTCACTTTCAGATATATTGATGATGTATTTTCCATTAACAATCCGAACTTTTCTGATTGGATTCCATTAATATACCCACCAGAACTAGAAATTAAAGAGACCACAGACACGGCTTCATCCGCCTCATTTTTAGACTTATACCTCGAATTTGACATACACAGTCATCTCAGTACCAGAATCTATGACAAACGAGACGATTTTAATTTTGAAATTACCAATTTCCCCCACCTTAGTAGTAATATACCAACTTCACCTGCATATGGAATATACATTTCCCAACTTATTAGGTATTCAAGAGCTTGCAGCTCCTATTCAGACTTTGTAAAACGTCACCAGTGTCTGAGCAAAAAGTTGATGAACCAGGGGTATGTCAAAGAACGTCTCGTCCTTTTTCTAAAAAAGTTCATCGGAAGATACACAGAACTTGTTGATAAATATTCCGTATCAACTTCACAAATAATACAAGTTGGTCTTTACGTATAGATTTTGCGTACTGACGGTTGTTATCATCTTAATTACGTATTATAGAATTCTTTTATATGTCTTTTTTAGATATTCATTTGAAGTGACTCAGTGGTTATGTAACACCACATACGTTGAACGGCAAAATTATTTTATTGATTGATTATACTTTTACTTAAGGATCTTGACATACTATGAATGACAAAACTATTTTATTCAATAATACTACTTTTTCTGTTTAGTCTGTTTTTATGATATATAAATTTGACGTGAAACTGTACTTATGTATCCCGTCATACTTTGAACCACACCATTATTTTATTTATTTATTATTACTTTTACTGTTAAGTCTGGTTTTTGTTATATCTACTTTACGTGAGTCTGCATTGATGTATGCCGTCATACGACAAAATTATTTTTATGTCTACCTGTGCGAATTTCAAACGCGCAATTTAACACCAGTAATGAAAACCTTCTATCATTTATGGGTAGACTTTACATAGATTTTTACTCTTTGAGTATGTTTGTTTTGTTCATACATCATTGACAATGTAATGGAATTTGATGACACTGTCATACAAGTGAGAGGTTTAACTATCTATAAAACCAGGTTCAATCCACCATTTTCTACATTAGAAAATGCCTGTACCAAGTCAGGAATATGACAGTTGTTATCCATTCGTTTGATGTGTTTGGACTTTTGATTTTGCCTTTTGATTTTTGATTTTCCTTTTTGAATTTTCCTCGGAGTTCAGTATTTTTGTGTTTTTACTTTTTATAAGATACTAAAAAATCTAGCTTCTTTATATTGAAGATATTCTAACGGATTAAAAGTGAATTAAATACGTAGAAACTACTCTAGCAAGGTAACAAGGAAAACAACTGTTGGTGGAATTGCTAAATGATTATATCTTTCTGATCAACTGATTTACATAAAAACAGTTGGCTGGGCAGATAACGAGTAGCTGAAAATTGAAAAAAAGTGATATTATCGCGTTTATCATATCTCCTTGTTCAGTGAAAATCCCGATCCATTTAAAAACAAATTCAGAGAAAAAGCAAATCATTTTAACACTTAATACTAAATTGCCAATTCGGATTTTGAGATTTTTAAATTACATTCTTTAACTGTTTTTTTAAAGGCGATGTTTCAATACATCTGAAAATGAAGACGGATTGCTTATTATAAATGGGCAAAGTAGTGAAAATGGACGTCCGTCATACTAAACTCCAAAACATATAAATATACTACACTAAAAACATACCAGACTAACAAACAAAGGAACTTGTCTCAATATACCTTAGTCTTCTATTAAGGTATATAGGGATTTTTTTCTGAGACAAGTACTTCTGCTAACAGAGTGCAAATCGAGGCTCCTGACTAGGGCCATGATCAAAAATGCGGATGGGTCAAACATGTTTTGTGAGATCTAAAAACCTCCCCTATATCTCAAATCAATATACCGTTACTGCCATTCCAGCCCCAGACCTCATTGAAATAATAGAATGAGTGTGCTTTCATATATGAAAATCAATATACAGTTACTGCCATTCCAGCCCCAGACCTCATTGAAATAATTGAATGAGTGTGCTTTCATATATGAAAATCAATATACAGTTACTGCCATTCCAGCCCCAGACCTCATTGAACTAATTGAATGAGTGTGCTTTCATATATGAAAATCAATATACAGTTACTGCCATTCCAGCCCCAGACCTCATTGAACTAATTGAATGAGTGTGCTTTCATATATGAAAATCAATATACAGTTACTGCCATTCCAGCCCCAGACCTCATTGAACTAATTGAATGAGTGTGCTTTCATTTATGAAAATCAAACACAATCTCTCCTGTTTGGGGTTTAGTATCATACCATCATAACATATATAAGAAGAACATAATCCTTATCATGCAAACAACTTGTTTTAGAATGAATGTGTTTATTGCCGATGCAAAGACACGATGACCATAAAGCTAGCATAAATTTCAATCTCCTAGTAAGCACAAAGAAAGTAGGCCGTGTATGCCATACTATTTTAGAACAGGAAACAGCGCTAGCACAAATGTCGACAAACCATAATGTGCAATACATTTCAAAATAAAGAAAGTATCTGATTAAAATCGTTTACTTAGTTTGTCGTAAACAGCTCTATATACCACTCAATATATATAATAAGACTTGGTATGAGTGTCAATGAGACAACTGTCAATCTTACTCTCAATTTGTAAACTAATATAAGTACGGCCTTCAACCCGCGGCCTAGGCTCACGCCGAACAGCAAGCTATAAAGGGTCCCAAAAATGAAAGAATTGAAATTTCTTCAAAGATGTTTGTGCCTTTTACAAGTAATTTTTCCAACGTAACTTTTTAAGCGTTCGACAAAATTCTATTTCACTTTGCCACATGACGAATTTGACCGATATTTGGAATACAATCAGGCATTAGTCGTTTTTACCCTCAATGCTATACATGCTAAATAAACATATTGTTTTGGGGGAGAGCGTTTATATGTTGACATGTAGACGCCTTTCTGTGTTATTATTGTAGTGTTTGTATATGTATTTATGATTTTCAGTTTCTCTATAAAACATGCATTTCCAAATACAGTATAATGTATCTATATTTTCTTGCTCTTTTTCGTATATAACATGTTCAACGTAGATAGGCAATAAATCTTAAAACGCAAATCTCAAATGCATAAGACGTTTGTTTCTGACTCTGTCCGTTGCTTTCGTTTATTATAATAATTCATTTTTGTTATAATATGTTTTTAGATTTATTAAAAAAAATCTATCTCTAGGTGGACTTTCGGGTTAGAAGCTACAAAATATTGTTATGACATAATATGTCTATTGTAGAAGACACTAAACTGTAAGAGACGTGCGCCGTTTGAAATTTAGAAGCAATGCTTTTTATATGTTGATCAAACCATTGCCTGTAATTAAAATTTATGTATACTTCACATCTCCATTAAATTATGTTTAGACACTAAAATATATATTCACATGCACAAATAATTGATTTCATAAGCTTTGTGGTTTCCACCCTTATAATTATCCCCTCGACTATACATTCTGATATCGTGCAACAGTAATAATTGTTACACATGGTCTACCCTAGCGCAACTCTCTTGGTTTAATTCCGAAATAATAAAAAAAATAATCCAAATTAATTGGTTATATCTTTTTTTCCAATCAGATCTCTTTCCTAAGGATTAGTTTCCAACTGAGGAAAATCAGCAAGTGCGATATGTCCCTCGAATTTCATAACCGTGTCAACTTAAATAATTCTTCTAAACATTCAACGTGATTACCTGTGCCTTCTTATTATGACTTATACAAAACACAATTACAAAAGTTTCGGTTATTTATAGAATAATGTCCTTGTGTGCCGATATGCATAATTGATCACCTCAGTTGATCACGATGCAATTATAATAAGTAATGCGGGGTTCACACATTGCCGATTACTGCTCCCGTTTGATATAAGACAGCGATACGACACGAAAAATGAAAAAGTCGGATTACTATC
This sequence comes from Mytilus trossulus, assembly GCF_036588685.1. Lineage (NCBI taxonomy): Eukaryota > Metazoa > Mollusca > Bivalvia > Mytilida > Mytilidae > Mytilus > Mytilus trossulus. Next base: position 3,502,401 of record NC_086374.1, read on the forward strand.
CTCAATTATCTGGAATGTCCTATCATTGTCTGAACGCAGTCGTTTAAGTTCGTAACAGATTCCTACGGGTCTGAAAGGGTCTGAATAGTTCGGCGAAGCACCCCGACAGTTAAGCTGGGGTCACACATTCACGATTTTTACTACCGTTCTTGACAGGACCATTCCCGATTAAAATTTATTAAAAGTCTGATCAAGATCCTGTGAATCGTGGATGGAAATTCAAACTTAAATTAAAATTTGTAAAAATAATAATTTGATCACGACAACAATCAGATAGTATTCAGGAAGCACCGATATTCCACCGTTTCTAAGCGAACAAGTCCCGATAATCCCGTTTCTGCCGATTGAGTCCAGATTGCATCCAGATCTTGTCGATTGCGAACCGATTTTGCCGAAACCGTTCCGAAACAGTCATTAACAGGCATTAATACGAAATTCGTCAATAATACCAACGTCAGAGTCCCGACCATTACAGAAAGCAAAAGGACTGAAACCAGACAAAGCCTTTTTCTCACGCTGAATCTTTTTTTAGACGAAACTCGCGTCTAGCGTATATACAAAATCTAGTCCTGGTATCTATGATGAGTTAATTTGCAATGCGATAGAGCGGACCATGATAGGATTACGTTCCGACAGTATCGGATTATCCCGAATATGCCGACAGTTTTCAAACGAATAACTTCCGTCAGCGTCGGTTTACTGTCTGGTCACTGTCTGGACTCTGTCGGATTACATTTGGTAGAATCGGGACGCAGTCGTCACAGACCCGATCAAATTTTACCATGTGAAAGATACGAATCGGAGTAGAATTGGATTGGGAACGGAATTATCGGGACAAATTCGCTTGGAAACGATTGAGTATCGACGCTTCCCGAACAATATCTGATTGCTGTCGTGATTAAAAATTTTGTAAAATAAAAGATGTTACGCCAATTAATGGTTTTGAAAAAAATCAGGACAAATTTTGCGCAACAGTTCTGTCATCCAAACATTTTGAGAAATGATAAATAATTTATTATAACATTATTTAACATTAAAATAAATAACATTATTTAAACTCATCTTTTTTAATTCAATAATTATCATGAGATCTGCTCCGGTGTTCAAAGCTTTTATTTGTTTATTTTAACATTTCATTCTTAAAATGCCCTTCATTTTTTCAAGGCATTTTGTAAAATTTGCAGGCATTTAAGATAATGCCTAAAGTTTTCAGGCATTTTACAAATCGCCTAAAGTTTTCAGGCATTATACAAAATGCCTAAATTTAGAAAAGAGGGACGAAAGATACCAAAGGGACAGTCAAACAGAAATTTAGAAAATGCCTGTATATATATATATATATATATATATATGTACGTCTGAGTCAGTGACATCTTCATGCCATATATATCATGTACTGTAGTACGCCGCTAGATTAAAACTGACGTGGAAAGGTAACATACGGCCAGCGAAAGCTCTTTTTTTGAGAGCCCAGCTGGTCGTGTGGTCTAGCGGGACGGCTGCAGTGCAGGCGATTTGGTGTCACGATATCACAGTAGCATGGGTTATAATCCCGGCGAGGGAAGAACCAAAAATTTGCGAAAGCAAATTTACAGATCTAACATTGTTGGGTTGATGTTTAGACGAGTTGTATATATATATATATGAATACTGATCTTGATTTTACATGTTCCTCGTAAGTTTATTGTGGAATAAATTTCCAATATTTTATTGTTAAAAAATTAACTCAAATGCATCAATAAGAGTTACTACATGTACAATGGTTGATTATATAAGCTTTTCGAGTTGACCCCCAAAATTAAAATGTAGTATTATTGGTATTTAACACCAATGCATAGTAATGACATGGTTACCTTTATGTCTGTTTGTTTTGTTTACATATTGTTTTCAATTTAATGGAATTTAATGCGACCGTCATAAAAACGAGAGGTTAGGCTAGCTATAAAGCCAGATTTTATCCACCATTTTCAACATAAGGAAATGCCTGTACCAAATCCAGAATATGACTGTCGTTTTCCATTCGTTTGATATGTTTGAGTTTTTAATTTTGACATTTGATAAGGGAATTTCCGATTTGAATTTTCCCCAGACGTCGGATATTGTACTTTTTTTTTAAACTAAGGTCGTCTTTTCATTGACCTAGACTATATTGTGGTGTAAGTAACCTAAATAAAACATTTAAAAACTAGTGATTTGTGGAATGTAACAGGGAACATCAGGGGTAGCTTGGACTCCTGACGGTTGTTGTAGCAAGCTAATATTTAAAATAAAGATTTAATTATGTTGTTAAAGTAATAAATAAAATTAAACATTTAAACTATTAAAAATCTATGCTACCTTCCCATTGATAAATCAATGTTTACCTGTATGTTTAAAGTGGGCGAGTGAAAATAATACCTTAAAAATTAGGAATATTTATAATCCATTTGAATGAACATTTCGTCAAATTTTGCGCTTACTAAACCACACATTTGTAAAGAAAATAAATTAAGAATGGCTGAAACTACATACAATTCATATGTACTTTTAATTTCAAAGTGTTTCAAACTTAACTGTATTTTACTGTATGTATATTCTTTTTTTTTTTTTTTATAAGATGACAAATAAACTAATTTGGGAAAGATGTTTGAACATTTTAGTCGTGTAAAAAATGTAGTGAACTGTATTGATTGACATGGACAATCAAATGCTAGTAAATATTTGATTGGACAAAGCACTTATAATATATAGAACATAGCATTGTCCACGTGTAGAACATACGCAACCTGACAAATAATCAAAGAAGTCTTACACCCAACATTTTACAATTCACACATGATGTCCTCTAAACATAATTCTGTTTTATTTTTTTATTGGAAACAGACATTTTTTTTAACCCCCATATGAAGTATTTTGGGGACATTATTTTGAATAAATTGAATCATCTACAAAAAAAAATCTGCCCCAAAAAAATAAACGTAGTTTGTGTGTTCATTACTACTTCAAATGCGAAATGTTCAGTTCAATTTCATTTACTTCACAAATAGTTGGTTTATTTTGAGATCTCAATTTTTCGGTTACTTCAGATCATTTAAACTGATGTAGGGATGAGCACATATATTTTGGGTCCTTTTGATTTGATCCCTTCTTCAACTTTTGTATTATATTTTGAAAATCATATGTTAGACTTAGTTTATAAAACGTGCATAAGGTCACTAATTTCCTTAACGTTATAATTGCAAGAATTTTTTTAATAATCAATCAAGTAGCCATGTTTGCAAATTAATGGTAGATTTATAATTGTACGAATTGTCAAACTAACCGTGAATAAACTCATCATAGATATCAGGATTGAAATCTTCTATCTGCGCCAGAAGCGCGTTTCGTCTACAAAAGACTCTTAAGTGACGCTTGAATAGAAAAAAATTAAAAAGGCCCAAAAAAGTACTTATAAGAGGAGCATTGAAGACCAAAATTTCCTAAAAATTTTGCATAACACAGCTAAGCTAATCTATACCTGCGGTAGAAAAGCCTTAGTATTTTGAAAATTAAAAGTTTTGTAAACAGTTGATTTATAATCATGACCATATCAAGGACATTATTCTTTATTGAAAAACATAAATTAAAGATATAGTGTATGGATAATAGATGAGAGATTGTCCTTACCTTCATAAGGTTATCAATCTACAAAAAATTTTTGAAATGAGAACCAAGATCAAAACCAGAAAAAAAACATTTATGAAATACTTACATAAACTAATCAAAATAACACTTGAAGTAAACAGACACGTGAAAAAATTTAAAAGAAAACTGATTCGTAAACGCCAAAAGTTTGTGTACACTGCAACGAAAAAATACTTCATTTATTTTGGGGATATCAAAGAAATAAAATACTTGTAGTTGTTTAACACAATATAAACATACGAAAACGGTTTCGATCCCATGATGATTGTTTACGAAAATTTGCATACTAGCTTTTTTCCACCTAAGCTATTCAAATATGTTATAACAAATATACATGTATGTGCTACTTTAAGAATTAAAAGTATTAAAATTTAAGACATTTACTCCAAATTCCGCTTTGTTAGATAGACAACCGAACTTTATATTTTTAAAGATAAACGCGAGTGGTTTTATGTACAAACATTATAAGAATCTTCTTCACATATAAATGATTTTAATATGTGCTTCAGTTCTCTGAAAATAATTATTTTTTTAAAAAGTTTCTTCATTTTAAGGAAAAAAACGGCATTTTTTTGCGGTGTATTTTATCAAATATTTTTTTTTCAATGTTGATGGTTTTATTAAAATTGGTACAAATAATTATCATACGTTATCACCCCTAATGCCAATTAAAAAAACACAGATCTATAAATTGTATATGATAATTGATATATCTCTTAAATGGGACACAACGCATATCGTCACTCCATTTGTGAAAGAATAGTTTAACTACTAATATTTTTAATTTTATATCATAACAAAATATTTGAAACATGATGATAGAAAATAAAATTAAACTTTCAATCAAAAATATCACATTTACTATACCTCATGTTTTGATTCTATCCAAAATCGATAAGGTCATCCTATACAATATATCATTCAATAGGAAATACCAGTTAACGGATGTTTAAACACAGTAGTTCTCCAAATAAATAAAAAGTCAAAAGTTGAGACGTAACCTTACTAATTATAATGAATTGCACATATATAGGGATGTATTACACTTTGTGACTAACTGTGACCGTCGTCTCATTGAGCTTGACTCGGTGTTGTGTAAGTGACCTGAACATTTAAACTATTTATATATACTAAAGTGCCTAGCAAGATTTTGTGAGGTAGAGGAAATTGACCTTTCAACGATCGAACTGACTTTTGATGTCCAAGAAATAGGCATATCAGGACATAGTAGGACTTTATTTACTGACTACATACGTGTAGGATTAATTGAGATTTACATATGTCAATGAAACTAAAAATAGATATTGGAAGATGTGGTGTGAGTACCAATGAGACAACTCTCCATTCAAATAACAATTTAAAAAGTAAACCAAAATGCATTTTTTTTTGTTATGATAAATAATTTTACCTAGAGTAGCCGTGCTTAAATTATATTTTTTCGGCAGTTCTCTTCAAACAATGACTTGTTTAATGGAATACAAACGACGTATAAGTAAATTTTCTCCACCCGGCATATCTACAGTGAATTAGGAAACTTGTGAAATAGATAAATAAAGGCAACAGTAGAATATGAAAATAGCAATTCTTACCTTTGATACCTTTACTTTCATTGATAAAGCATAAAATTGACTGGTCCAGTGTCCAGTTTGAAGGTCATTTTAGTTACCATAAACATTCATAAACGTTCTGTTGACCAATAGTCATGTATTAAGATTATAAACAGTTTGGAGTAAACTAATAACAATTTAATCCATTTAAATTGCCTAAGATACAATAACAATGACCAGTCCTCATCATAAAAAGTAATAGGAGTAAACTTGGTAGGGAAAAAATGTAAGATATTTTAGGTTCATTTTGTTTACAATAACGAATAAAAATTTGTCAATCAATAGATATGCTCTAATCTTATAAATTAGTTCTATATTGGTATAGATTTTGGATCTTTCATTTGCATATTTAAGGCTTTAGAAAGATTGGTCTTCACAAGCGTGCATTATTATTGACTTTGTACTGAAAGTTCGCCTTTTGAAAAATTTTCACAAATAATACGCGACTACAAAGTAAAATCATATCTTAAAGCACTGCAAAAAAATTCGTTCTGATTGATACAGTGGTATTGTCATAAATTCCGGTGGAATGAACAGTGGTATAGCAAACATCGAATGTCCCCACAAAATTTTGCCATGCACTACACATTCCCACTGATAAAACAATTTTACATTAAATTTAAAACACATTCAGTCAATAGACAATGTAGGTCTTGTACGTGGGATATCTCATTAAACGAGATTTTGGGTTTCAGAACATGATAAAACATTAAAATATTTATAAAATTTGGCCATAACCATCCCTACAAATGGGTACAGAAAAACCAACGCACCCACCAGGAAAATAATCAAAACCTGACTGAACTGCATACGTTTCATATGTATTTAATTTGCTGAACGCATTTGTTTTGTCGTACTTTGATAAGAGATGCCAAAAATAAACTTAAGTTGGGAAAGATATTGGAAAATTTCTCTTATATAATAAATAAAGTAAACTGTCATGGAAAATTAAATCAATTGAAATATTTTATTTGACAAAGCTCATATTATATAAAGAGCTTGTTGTTCGGTGATAGTCAAGGCTCCGTGTTGAAGGCCGTACTTTAACCTATAATGGTTTACTTTTTGAATTGTAACTTGGATGGAGAGTTGTCTCATTTGCGCACTCAAACCCCATCTTCCTATATCTAATTACGTAATCATAGTGTAGAACATTAGCAACTTCAAAATTTAGTTAATCAAAAGCCTTATATCCATTTTTGTGAAAAAAATGTGAAATTATTTGAATAATATCTTTTTGCTAAAAACAAACCCAAGATAAATAGTAAGTTTTTGCCTTACTTCTGAAAAAGAGAAACTTTCAATTCTAATTCATTACTTTTAGTAAACTCATGTAGGAATGAGATGTATATACGTTATGTATATACGAAATGTATATACATTATGTCCTATTTGTTTTGATCTGATCTTCAAAATTTGTATTATAATTTAGAAAATCAATTATTTTAGTTTCGATCATCACTAAAGAAACATTAATTATCGAAATCTGAATGTGGTGCATTAATATTGTTTCCGTGCATCGGGTATTACTACTGATGGAGTAATTTCAGTCCCAGACGGTGTCACCTACTCCGTAGACAATTTCCGGTACGAACATAGATATATTTCCGCTTTTTGTCCAACTATTTTGGCTTCGGATATAACAGAAGAGCTTCAATTGTCGAAATACGCATACGGGAATTAAAATTGTGACAGAAACTGTTTATGTTATTATTGTGAAATGGTGTTCATTTCTCGAAACTACTCGTAAACAGGTTAATAGAATTCTACGTTTGGCGTGAACAAAGCCTTACGATCATAAAGATAATCTTCAAGAAACCCTGCTCTTAAACAAAACATTAATAAACCATATTTATTTGTTCGTGAAAGCAATAGCAAATATATTAATTGGATAAAATGGATTTTCGGACATATGTCACCATAGGTATGTAACGGATTTACAGACATATTTTATGTTAGGTTTTGAAATAAATATTCGGAATTTTTTGCGAATAGTATAAACACTTCTCAAATAAAAAGCAGTTTAATGACATAAAGAAAATAAAAATATGATATTGCGACAACAAGTTAACTAAAAGTAGGGTACAGAAATTCGAAAATGAAATCCCGAAATTCAAGGTTAATGAAAAGAATAACACTCCTCTTGAAAAAAATGACAGTATTGAAATATCATATCAAAATACTGATGTGTGTTGAAGCACGCCTAATCAAATATTATGATAATTGTATAGTGGTTACAAATATCTAGTTAAATGAAAATGTTTTCTAATATCTCCACTAAATGTTCAAAAATTCTTTTTTTTAATATGTCACAAAAAACAGATTTGTAATACATATAATGGCACAAAATATTTATATAAGCTTGTGATCGTCCACTTTAACAGTCAAAAGATTTAGTTTTCAATGAAACCTATAAAGGGAAATGTCAATGATAAGTGACTACCATGTGAGAAGTGAATGGGATATTCTTTATATTTTATCTATTTAAATCATTCGATCGGATAACCATGGGTGAAAGACAATAGTAAACACAAAACTTTTTGTGGCAACTGTCCTTGATCGACTTGTATATTGTTATTAAGTTCAACTTTTTTGATGATTAAAAAAACCTTAGCCTCAATTAAATTATCTAGTCATGAAGTCGACTGTGGTGAAATGAATTAAGTCAAAACTGTAAATACTTTAAATGTCAAATTTGGTAAAAGTTTATCCCAAGATCTAAGAGTCGGTAATTTGTGAATTGAGAACTTTGGAATTTAATGTTTACATAAGATATTGTCAAAAGTAAAATCACAAAAATACTGAACTCTGAGGAAAATTCAATCGTAAAGTCCTTAATCAAATGGCAAAATCAAATGACAAAAAATATTAAACGAATGGACAACAACTGTCATATTCCCGACTTGGTACATGCATATTCAGGCAGAATAGAAAATGGTGGATCGAATCTGGTTTAATAGCGGTAAACCTCTCACTTATATGACAGTCGCATCAATTTTAAAGAATTATTCATCAAGGTTTTAAAATAACTCCTGAATAGGAAACTATAGGTTTATTTCCAAAATTTCGTCTTTTGTTCTAACCAAGATTTTTTTCTCTTAAATAAGTCAAAAGTGTGTTTTAAGTGTGTTAAATTGCTATGCAAAGTTCCTTTAAATGTTGCTACATTCTCTAATATACAAGACGTTCACAGAAATGAATATGACGACATGGAAAGAGTTGCTATTATTAATGTACATTTTTTTACTAATAATCTATGGTAACTCAATCACCTTATATTCCTTGATATAATAATTAGCAGAATTAATTCAGTGATATGATATATAACCTTTAGTTTACAATGTTTGAAAAAAAAAAGCAAATGGACAAGGGAAAATATATGCATTACTTTGATGATATAATGGCAAACAGACATTACAAATGATTTGCAAGTCATATGTTCATAAACGTGTTGCATTTCGTGAAAAAGGTAAACAAAATCTTACCAAATTTCAATTAGAATTCAAAATTTAACATCAATTTATAAAATGGCTAAATCAAAAGCTCGTATACATCAACCGAATGGGTTACAACTTTATTAATGACTTGGTACAGGCATTTCCTTATAGAAAAAATGGTCAATAACAAATGGTTTTAAACTTGCTTAACCTTTTATCTGTATGACAGATGAAAAGAATTTCGTCATAGTTACAACAAAGTGCGAACAAAACAAACAGACATTATATAATATCTTCTTATCTGATTAACAATTTTCACATTTAATCAAATAGTTTACTGATGGTACAGGGAAGATCCACCACAAAGTAACATAAATATAACCTATAAAGGGTGCATGCATACATGCCTACATATTCTGTGATAATATCTCCCATATAACAAATAAAATCAACAAGAAATGAACTTAATGTGTTCTCCTCCTAGCTACAAATGTATCCAAAACCAAAAGTGTAGATCATACATGTACATATTTCATTATTTTGATCATTTTGTAATCAATACAGTCTCCTCCATGAAAGTCTTGAACATTTAAACAAAGTATTTATTAAATAATACCGCTAATGTTTAGCGTTTAGCTCAGGTTAGCTGGCAATGTCATTGATCGTGCAAAAGTTCAATAAACATAGAACCCAATGTTAGCAAATATTGTCAAACATTCAAAAATACTAACCACACTGCTTGTATTTGTATCAATATATTCATGAAAGGCTTAGCATTAAGAATACAAGTTGCCATTGTGTATTTTTAATTTCTAAATTAGGAATTGCCTGTTTAATTTTTGAAAATTCGGAAATACAATTTCTCCGATCAATCAGTTTCCTATAAATTTCATTACAGCTAATGAAATCCGTAGTTTCTTAATTCCAAATGTCCTGGATAGTTGTGATACCGCTTTTTAAAAAAGGAGAGTAGAACAATGGTTTATTTTTGAAACGAATACAAGAGTTTCCAAATATCCTCATATTCAATAGCACTTTAATATGGAGGCATTTCTACATTTTGAATAAATCCTGACCACGTATTTATAACTTTCTGATAAATCTGACGAAAATAAAGTTAATCCTGCTGTTCTTGTTTGTCTATGAGCAAAATGGATGGCAAATCGGAGATTGAAACATTAACAGACGGAGAAATACGTCACTGGAATTTGAATGCGATACACTCAAATAGTTCGGCAAACGAGGGTGTATTACAGCGATTTCTGTCTAGTATTAGTAGAGTAGTACTAGTACATACGGACAGTGTCTGTTTTCAGCCTCCCACAACCTACATTGTTTACACTGCATAAAAGTCATGAGAATGAGAGAGAAATCATCGGACTAGAATAACAATTTCATAAGATAGTGATTTTTTTTACAAAAATGATACGTCACAGAGCTCTCCATATCCTCTGATTTATAAAACTTATTTCACACATGCAAATGTATTACGTACACGAATATAGGAAGATGTGGTGTTAGTGCATATGAGACAACTCTCAATCCAAATGACAATTTATAAAAGTAAACCATTATAGGTAAATGTACGGCCTTAAACACGGAGCCTTGGCTCACACCGAACGACTAGCTATACAGGGCCCTAAAAATTACAAGTGTAAAACCATTTAAACGGAGAAACCAACGGTCTAATCTATATAAAAAAAGAGAAACGATAAACACGTATAAAATACATAAACAAACGACAACTACTGTTTATCAGATTCCTGAATTAGGACAGGTGCAAACATTTGCAGCGGGATTAAACCTTTTAATGGTACCAAACCTTCTCCTTTTTTCTGAAACAATAGCATAACATCACAACATAGAAAAACACACGATAAAATATCAATTGGCAGGCTTAACTCAATCAACAAACGTGAATTAACACACTATGGACGAATCATTCGATCTGCGATATCTGAATGCAAATGCACAGTTAATCAAATATTAGGGACACACATTATACACTGTACTATAAATAAAGTGAATTTGCTATTTATTATCACTACCAAGTTTTCTGTATACTATGAACATACATAATATTATAAATGAAGTGAACTTGCTATTTACTATCAATTCCAAGTTTACTTTATCAACGGCGGTCTCTTATATTATAACACTTTATGTATACTATATGTATGCTCATAGAATACAGAAAAACGCGAAAAATATTGTACTGCAGTATTGTCCTCAAGTTCCTATAAAAATTATGTATAATTTCAAACCGTCCTACCTAAACGAAAGTCTTGTCTATGACTTTTTTTAATGACGGAATCAATATCCGGACGCCTTTATTTTCGTTTTTCTCCCAAAATAACACAAACAAAATTATCATAAGTGAGGATGACAAATGCGACTTTGCATTATACCTATATGACATAGAAGCATAATTATAAATTTATTGTGGAAAGAAGAGAAGCGTCACACAAAATGAGGTCTTCTCGTTTAATAGTTTAGATCGCACGGTTAATCAGATACTAGTCCATTCGTTTTTACCAGCATGTCAATATTAACAAAGTTTATATTCATTGCACGAAGGTGTTCGACATTTAATCATATTCATCAATCTATCATCTAGACCACACAACTATTGGGACACATATAAGCCTTTAGTCACACAACTATTGGGACACATATAAACATGAAGTCATACAAATATACAGATTGAAATTATTTACATAGAAGTAATAAAATCAATTAATTTTGATAAAACAGGATAAGTGCCAACATCTCATTTTTTGCAGACACAGTAAAAGTTTCAGAAATTTTGAAATTATTGATTTGTAATAAAATCTAAAAATGGGTCAATTTTTTCTGTCGTCACAATTGATATCTGAGCATTGATTTATATCTTATATTTAACGTGTTGACAATTGCCGAAGTTTGAACTTTTTGTATATAATGACAGCACTTTAAGACTGTAAGTTACAGTTCATAAAACAATTAAGATACAATTACTTTAACAACGAATAAACTACGCAAAACGACAATGATATACGTAAATTAACAAAGGACTATTTGCAGTTACTGACATGCAAGTTTCAGACCCCATTTGAACTGATTGAAAGATTATGTCTTCATCATATGAAAATCAAGTATAATCCCTCCCGTAACGGGTGAAGTATTAAATCATCCTAAAATATTTGAGAAGAAAATACCACAGAAACATGTTTTACTGAATCAAGTGCCTGGGCAAAATACCCTGTACAACGTCAACAACTGTTTTTTGAATAAATGCGTTTATTTCCGATGCAAAAACCATTAAAGTGAATCACTAAACATACCAAAATATGCACTCTTTATTGACATGGTATCAGTACCGTAACTAAATCCCTTCTGAATAAGTCTGTTTAAAGGTTTTATTAGTTTTTGAGGTGAACGTCGAAATATTTGGGCTTTGTAATGGAATACACAAACGTATGAGATGTCTGCATGTATAATTATATTTACGAATTATGTCCTTGTACCGATAATAAAGTTTAGTAAATGTGTTGACTAGTTTGTGATATCGAAAACCCTGGTGTAATAATTTATCAGTAATACAGAGATTTCTCTCGTTAAAATCGAATACATTGCTACATACACGTGCGAATTGAACAAGTTCAGATATAAACACAATAGAAAATGATGTCAAGGGAACGTCACTATCTTTAAATGGAAAAAATTAACAAAAAACAATAATAATTCATTTATTTTGTCATAAATTTTTATTTCAAGTTTCCTTTCAAAGATATAGATGTCAAGTCCAGCAAAGGACAGTGTTCATTGTTAGCAGTAGCTTTCATTTTCATTACATCTCAAACCGAAATAAATGAAAATAACGTCATTTCAAATGAATTATCGTTAAAATAAAAAATTAAACTGTGAGAGTAAACAACTAAAAATCTTGTTTTTAGCGTTGCTCCAGGATCACTATTATTGCCGCACAAACCCTTTACCTCTGTTTGGATTTGTTACCAAATTTTGCCAATATAATGGAACTTTAAACACCTGTCATTTAAGTAGGAGATTTAACTAGCTTTAAAACCAAGTTGAACACGTCATTTGCGTTAAAAAACAAATGCCCGTACCAAGTCCGGAATATGACAGTTGTCTTTCAATCGTTCTACTAATCCATAACGTTTAATTTTGTCAGTTTTTATTGACTTCCCCCTTTTATAATTTTTTATTATTATTTCATCTACCGAAAATAGTCCAGTCAAAAAAATAATACTGGTAATGTTCTCATTATAAATGAGTGTTTAAGCATTCAATTAATATCATTTCTAAAAAATAAGTAAATAAATATAATATTGTATTTGACAGTGACATAATTCCCGAGAGTAGGCCACTGGGATATTATTAAACCGGTGTCCAGATATAAAAACAAGGCTGCCAAATTAAATACCTTTAAGGTCTATCACTGTTTGGTAAATTAGTACTCTCTGTAGTAAATACAAGATCAAAGATTAAGATTTTTTCTGATGAGTATCAGATAATTTGTGAAAATTTTATGAGGGTTCGAAAATGGATATAGTACTTCTGATAATTTATTTGCTCTTTACCGGTGAACTTAAGAGTGTATTAAAAGGCAGTTAAGATTAAAGTATAAAAAATTGGTTAGAATTGTGCACAACATAGAAATATAAATTTCACATAATCTGTATAATTTTATGATTTTGATTCAACAGATTCAATTCTGTCCGACTGAATAAATTTTCATAAAATATTATTATTGATACTTATGGTTGTAGTACTATTTCGTTACAAACTAATCTTCAGTTAAGTTTAAGATCAAAGTGCGATTTCATTTGAGGACTTTCCGATTTTACTTCCAATAGTTTTCTAGGAAGAGGCAATTGAAATTTTCAGAGAATTTAATTTACTAATGTTATGTTAAAACAAGATTCACGTGTTATCAAAGGCCCATGTTTAACCTAAACACATCAAGTTTATAGGAACGGAAATACAATAAGGAATATAACTTATAGATTGAATTGCATTTTGCTGAGTTTAATTCATCAACAAGTTAAAATTATGCAATAGTGCTTACTGTCTCAAGCGAGTCGTAAATTGATAACTGTTTAACGTCCAGTGGCAAGACAATGGATGCAAGGTCATGTGATATGGATTTAAATTCTGCTGAGTACTAGACCGACAAGCTGATTCGGATATTTAACGCGCTAGTTCACAAGGCAATAATCCACAGGATGACATGTCACCCCACCCAGACACATTATACTGACCAGTATTTACACTAGCTCTTTTATTGCCGCGCGCTTAGCAAACAAACAGCATAGTACCAATTTCCAATTGTTTTGTTTGACCAAACAGGTTCGAACTCACAACCTCCCTCACTCGAAGCGAGCATGCTATTCCGATACCACCTAAAGGCCTCATACGAAGTGGCGTACACACTTCGAAGGTAAATACTGTGCATACCTTTTATCAAAATTTAGTGATTCGCAATAGTCGTCTGCAGTGTGTATTTTAAATTCATATCAATGTTTTTCAACCTTCGAGTTGAGATTTTATATACTTAACGATTCAAATTACGCACCACACCTCAGCATTTTTCTTTATAAAGTTATCAAATTCATGGTTTTTTTTAAGCATAGCCTGGAAGTTGTACAAAATTTCTATTTAAACTTTCACTTTCAGATGATAACCTCAAAAGTCGATGATAAGTCAATTTCAAATTAGTCATAAAACACATTTAATTGGTTTGAATGAATGTTTTTTGATAAGTCAAATTTTAAAGTTAAGAAAATTCCATGGAATTTGTAGTAAATGACTTCAGAAAGGGCATTTAAATTTTTTGACTTATTTCAACCATCATAATAATGACATGCTGTAGAAACCTTTATTACAACAAGATCAATTAGGGTGCGTTTCGTTTGTTGTATAGTATAGATGGGTGTATCTTGACAATATCTTTTAATGATTGTTATCTTACATTGTTATTTATTCAAAGAACACAATTAAGTTATTGTAAATTGTTTTGATAAATAAAATGTTTTTTAAAAGTGTATTTTGATTCAAGTTATGGAACACAATTCTGAATACAATAGAAAAAAAAGGACAAATAACAGTGTTGAGTTTAATATCGTAGCGGCTACGTAGCTGCTTACAATATATATGTAGCAGCTAGTCTATAGGTACACGTTCATTAGTCAAAATCTACGTAGCATTACGTAGCTGCTACGATATTGAACTCAACCCAGATAATCTTTCAATAGCATTGTACATGTGAATGGTTATTTCGAAGGTATTTCTATGATCGACAATTGGTCCACCATTTTTTTTTAACTAACTCATCTAAGATTGCACATCGGTGTGTGTAACAATTTTGAATATGAATGATTGTGGGGGGGGGGGGGGGGGGGGGGTATTGGCTATTTTTTTCCTTTTCTGATAAACTGGTTCCTAAAGTTTAAAACCTTATCAATTCCTAGGCTAATTACATCTATTTAACAAACAAGTTTGTTTATCAACCGCTTGTTTTTCTTGGAAGGGAGGAGAGCACTTGCTATATACATTGTGATGGGACGTGCCGCTGGAAAGCTTGAAAGTATGTTAATAGCTCTGAAAACTATCAGAAATGTATGATAAGGTAAACAAAGTTCCCAAGGTATCTTTGTCTGTCATCCTTTTTGGTTTTTCTTACTGTTCCACTGATCAACAAATGTTCTTTCTTTATACATTTTGGTATTCCACTCTTTCATTACACGTCACGAAACCAAAACAATATGGGAAAATGAAACATTTTTTCCTACACAATACTTGAAAAGTTTCAATTCTAAATTTTTATAAATAAAATGATGTCAACAGAACTCAAGCATCAGTTGCTTTTACACGTTTTCCGTTATACTAGTAACTTATCATTAATGGTTTGTATGTCTCTTCATAGAGGTTGTTTTGAAAGAGATATCAAAAGTTAGCCTAGTGTGTTTTTTTATTGAAGTTTGAATTAATTTGTTTTAAAAAAAAGGCACTTAAATATGTAGTTTTTCAGAGAATTTAACTACTTGATGTTCAAAAGTTGTCGATTGTTGGTGTAGTTTATAAGTGTTTTTCTTCTTTTTTTTATAGAAAAGACCGTTGTTTTTCTCGTTTAAATGGTTTTATACTAGTCTTGTTGAAGACCGTACTTTAATGGTTTACTCTACAAATTTTTACTTGGATGGAAAGGGGACTCATTGGCACTTTCATCATATATTCTTATAGGTATTTTCAATTATACAGAGTTTCGTTCTTGATTGTAAACATATCTTTCTGATATCTTTGAAATAAATCAATTACCATATACTGTTTATACCGAAATTCATATAAACATATTGTACAGTATTGGTGAGGTTAGTCCAGGTAATCAATAAGTCATGGTTATGCTCTCCAGTGAATCACTAATTATTGGGATCGATTGGATTAATTACAGATCAATATAGTATTGTTTTTACAAGTAACAAGGACTCCCCGTCTTCTATTATTTGGATAGATATTAGTTTACGTCTGTCCTTTTAACATAAAATCAGAGTCGTCGATAATACATCCCGTTTGTGACTTTATTAACAGAATAATTTGATTATGTATACTTCAAATCATTAGCACCAGGACACTGAAAAAAATCGAGTTAATTTATATTTAATAATTAAAGACGAATATTTTATACCACTTACCTGCTATAAACATTTAATAGTGTCTTTTTAATTGATATCCAACCGTAAGGTCTTTAAGATATTATACGATTGAGGAAAGGGACTCAGTTAGTGGATATATATACATACTTGTACAAACCCAGTACACCAAATTAAATGTCAAGTAGTAACACTAGAAATTAAATTGTTTATGAGATTACTCTTGATAAAATCACGGAAATAATATTATAATATAAGTATAATACTTTCATGATAAAACCAACATGTATCGTCCATCAAAATACCGAAAAAGAATTGTTAACTCAATAGAGATCAATAATATCCTTTTGGATAGTTTATAGAAAATTATGCTCTTACTAGCTACTTGCAGCCAACAGAAATTTATACTGGATAGATAGATACGTTGTCTGTGTCTGAAGACAATACATTGCGTAAATGTAAATGCTCTTTTGTTCCTCTGGTTTAAAAGTTCCTGGCGGAAAGAAATAACTAGCCGAAAAGTTCCGGAGAAACTTATCAACTAGTTACTTTGTTCTTCCTCTGGTTTAAAAGTTCTACCAGAGCAAAGTGACTAGTTGAAAAGTTCCGTTTTGCCAAATTAGTCAAAACCGGAACTAACAAACTAGTACAAAAATGTCATCGGAACTTTTCAACCAGGCAGAAATTTCCATTTAGAGAATTGATGCACAACTAAAAGTGCAACATATATTATATTTGAACCTTTCAAAGTGAAACCAAGATGCTGATAACAAAAGTCAAAGGGAACTTAGCAACTAGCTACAGAGTTCCTCTTTTGCAAATAAGTCAAAACCGGAACTATTAAACTAGCGTAAAAGTTCCAACCGATCTGATCAACCAGTCACAAAGTTCCACTTAGAGAATTGATGCAAATATCCACATGAGAAGGGGGTATTCTTCCCTATCTTGAGGCTACTATGAATATTTAATTTGCATGATAATGCAACTTATTCCGTTTATGCGAGCTATGAAATGCAACTTAAATTTTGCTGGTGGAGTTTGTTCTTCCCCCTCAGTACATCAAAATTCAAATACATTTTCATTATTTCCCCAAAAATAAAGTTTCATGTCCCTTTTTTCATAGTTGTCTCCACAGAAACCCCTTTCAGTGCGTTAGGTTTTCTTGTAAATCAATGATCTGCTCTTATTTATACTAATACTCATTCTTCCCCCTCTTTCTATAAAAAGGACGAAATATGGTATATTCGGAACGATGTAACTAGTTGTTATGTTCCGCCAGAAGTATTCAACTAGCTACATTGTTCCGGGACTGTTCAACTAGCTTCATTTTTCCGGGACTTTTCGACTGCACTCTGAATAAAACACCTATTTGGAAAGTTCCATCGGAACAAAATAACTAGTTGAAAAGTTACGCATAATGGATGTTACATAAGATAAAATAAGATAAGATTTATTTGATTAAAGTGTCACCATCCGTTATAATATCTATACATATATATATATACACACGTAAAGTGATAAGAACCTAACATTTAAGTAAAAGGATGCCAACCAAAAACGACTTATGAGACACTATCATTATAACAAACATCTCTTCAACTTCGTACTTTATTTGGCCTTTTTAACTTTTTTGGATTCGAGCGTCACTGATGAGTCTTTTGTAGACGAAACGTGCGCCTGGCGTATATACAAAATTTAGTCCTGGTATCTATGATGAGTTTACAAATACATACATAAAAGGACAGCTTTGATACATTTAAAAAGTATTTCGTAAATAAAAAATAAAAAACCCATATATAATTTCTAGATGACATGTTTTCGACTTTTACATATACGTTTATGAATATCTATGAAATTTAAGTACAAGGTTCCAAACCACTAAAGAAAAGTTTGTTTTACTAGTTTATTGAAAATAAATTGGTTCACAAACAAGAAAGTATTTTTTTATGAATCTGTGCGAGTTTATCACAAGGTACTATATACAAAAAGGATTATGGAGATTGATGATGAGGGTTGTTTTCGTAGCTGGGTAGAAAGGTATCATATTAATGGTTGTC
Organism: Mytilus trossulus; assembly: GCF_036588685.1. Classification (NCBI taxonomy): domain Eukaryota; kingdom Metazoa; phylum Mollusca; class Bivalvia; order Mytilida; family Mytilidae; genus Mytilus; species Mytilus trossulus. The sequence continues at coordinate 3,520,817 of NC_086374.1, forward strand.
TGGTTTTAAGACAATAACTTCAGTTTAGGTTTATATAGCTCTATGAAATTTAGAACAAGGTTCCATACCAAAATAGGAAGGCTTGGACTATTTTTTGTAGTTATTGTCAAAGCAGTTTAGAAATAAGGGGCCAACAAGGGCCTTATAAAACAAAATGTGCCTGGTTCACAGAAAATAACGTGTTTATCAGTGTATATAACTGTATAAATTTAGCACAAGGTTCCACACCACAGTTGGAATATTCGGATTACTGTTGGGGCTTATCGTCATAGCTGTTTAAGAACTTGAGACCATAAAAGGACCAAACAAGCTTTGTTCATGTTTCAGGACATTTTTAGTATAGGAATATAGATTTCTACGAAATTTTACTACAAGGTTAAGTATGACAAAAGGAATGTTAATGTTGATTTTTGGGGTTGCATGGCCTAAACTGTTTAATAGTTACGAGTCGAAAGGGGTCCAAAAACATTTTTTTCCTAGTTTGCAGACAATAACTTGAGTCTAAGCGAATGTATCATTTAAATTATAGCATAATGTTCCATTTACTAACAGGAACGTTTGGTCTTATTTATAGGTTATAAATAAAGCTGTTAAGGAATAAGGGGCAATAACTTTAGTATAAGTGTATGAATCTATATTGATTTACAGATATTTCTATAACAGTGAAGACCACCTCAGTAAATTAGTTAGCTTTAACGTGTGTGTCATCAGTTATTGATTACAATGATTAAAGCTTTCTCAGTCTGTCAGAGCATGGCAGTAATATTGAACAAAGTCTTCCGTGTTTTCTTATCAATTAAAACAACTTTAATCTTTAATTGCTATACTCTTTAGTTTATACACAAAATTTAAAATGACTCCTTAAAAGAACTGTCAATAGAAACAGCGTCATGCTCTTTTTGCTCTTTCTTGTAATTTATTAATGATATCAAAACTTTTTTTTTAATATATTTAAATTAAAATACGGTAGCACCACTTACTATTTTAATTTCATGTTTCAATAAAGAATTTTAGGATTTTTATTTCAGTATATACGTGTAAGTCTAAATTATTTGAAAGTTAATATATTTCATTTGAATCACTTAAGGTAGCACCATACAAAGATTGTTTTACTTCCAATCACTAACCTTAAAAATGCTGTAACTTTCTTATGAATGCATAGATATAATAAAAGAGGTATATATAGATAGATAAAAGATTAATCTTTTAAGGTAGATTGATGGTATACCGCCATCTTGGATTGTACAATCACAGTACAAAATCGGTCTAGTTATTTGCCTTAATCTGCAAATTTGGAGACAGATTTGCAATTAAATTGTTAGATGTTTTTTTTCTATTTAAAGAAAACTTGTTAATTAATTGTATTATACAAAATATTTTAACAAATATCATTTTCTCTGGTTTTAAAATCATTTATTTCAAATGAGCCATTTAAGGGGAGATAACTCTTTTAGTAGAAAATTTATACTGGGCTAATAGGGAAATTTGTTATATATACTTGTAGCAAGAAAACAAGTTCGGTGACACCATGTTTTCTTTTTATTTTCTTAAAACATATTATGAAACCTTTCTTCTCATAATTTATTTCAAAATTCTATCTCATAGAATTTTTTTATGCACACTAATGTGTTTTTTCATGAACAAACTAACCAAAGTTTGGCAATTTTCAACGACTCATAGCTTGAAAAATAGCACGGTGACCCATACTTTTTAAATAAATTTTTGAAAAGAGCATAGTAAAATCTTCATTTTGGCAAATTATAAAAAAATTCTGTCTCAAAAAATATATACTGGTGATCTACCTTAAATGAATGCAAAAATTTTATTATGCAATCATTATGTAATCAATTATAATGTAATTAGTGGCAACATCTAGGGTAAGTTCACTTGAATGAATTTAGCTCTATCATCTCTTTAAATATACAGAAATGTTTAACAAAATCTTACTCAACACATCATGGGCTTCAAAAGGGTGTCTCAGATTGTCTTTATGGTATTCCATTCTCTCATAAATCTCTAATAAGTTTAAACATCCTAACCACATAAAAGAAGATAATGTTTTATTAGGTGCAAATTTGTTCTATAGATTCTATCTGAAATCTGAGACACACTTTTGTAGAAAATGGCTATAGGAACAACATATAATAAAATCAACTCTCTAGGGATACATATGCAGAAGCTAATTTCATTTGAAAGTAAAAATTTGGTGAAAAATATTTTAGACACAGTTAATATTATAATTGCTTACATATTTGTTGCATAATACAAACATTGCATTAATTTGAAAGAGTTATCTGTAAGTTATCCAAAACTACCACTTTTATAAATTTTCAAGCATTATACAGAAAGTTACAGGATTTTAAAACTTGGGAGTTGGAGTCATTAAATCTTTGTATTGTGCTACCTTAATTCTGAAAATTTGAGTGGATTTCATTTGTTTTTTTATCCTTTGGTGATTATAAACAATAACTCTTAAATTTAGTAGTTATGTTTTCCTCGAATTTCAAACGAATACATTTTTCGAAAGGCAAACCATAGGATTTGTGTATGTAAGATTAAGTGCAACCGGGTTTGTGTGGTTAAATTGTTTCTTGTTCAAGTCCCTTAATGACATGTACAAGAGGGTACAAAGGGATATTTATTATAAACAAGATATGATAGTTATATGATCCATAAATTGTTTTATTTTTACAAGATACTCCGTATAAACAATACTAATGTTCTACTAGCAGACCTATAAACATATATGTATAACACTTTAAAATATACTATTTTAAACTACATTGTAACCTGGATTTAAATCAGGAGTCGATACAGGTGAAGCAGGCCAATAGCAGTTACTATCTTCCTTGTCTTATTAAAGTTATTACAGAAAGAAAACATTCTGATATATATCCGAGAAAAACAACCGACGTCATGATATCTGAATAAAAATCTTGTAGTTCGTTTCCTCTCTCCCACATCTAATTTTGAGGTCATTTTCGAGTAGATTTTTAATTTTATTTTACTTAATATTTAATAAACCATGTGGTAAATTGTCTATTATTGTATTTAGAGGCGGAGCTACATGTAGGCGGGGACCGAGGGCAAGGACTCTCGTTATGGGGCTATATACGTATTTGTAAATAGTCAAACACCTGTACATGTTCTACTCCTAACATGGCGTAGCTTTGACATTTTTTTTTTATCATTCAATTTGAAAATCTGCAGGTACAAAATGTTCACGTGAGGGCTTGACGAGGGCATAACTTTATTAAAAATAGTTGCTGATTGGCACTGATATTAAACTTTTCCAAGACATTACTATTATAAAAACTAAATGAAAATAATTATCAAAGGTACCAGGATAATAATTTAATACACAAGACGCGCGTTTCGTCTACGTAAGACTCATCCGTGACGCTCATATAAAAAAGTTATAAACCCAAACAAGTTTAAAATTGAAAAGCATTGGGGACACATAATTCCCCAAAAAATTAAAAGTTTTATAAAACATCTTGGAAAAATACAAAATAGCGCTAACAATTGAAATTTCTGTATAATTAAAATCTCAACAAACATAACTCTTTTTAAGAATTGTTGTCACTAAATTTTGATCTTTCAAAACCGGACGGACGGACTCGGGCACTGATGGTATTTATATGCCTCTTACAAAACGTCAACCTGGGAACAATCAAAAACTGGACAAAAAACATAATGAGAAGATTTTTTTTATTACCTTTGAGACAACTGTTCATTCATGTTCAAATGAAATTAGTTATTTTATATCACCGTACGACCATATCGTTTATTCGGCTATAAAATCCAACAATCCACACAAGAAATTACAAATCAAAACAAAACAACATATATGAAAACGAAGAATGTGTCCCAAGTACACGGATTCCCCACTCGCACTATTATTTTCTATGTTCAGTGGACCGTGAAATTGGGGTAAAAACTCTAATTTGGCATTGAAGTTAGAAAGATCATATCATGGGGAACATGTGTACTAAGTTTCAAGTTGATTGGATCAAAAACTACCTTGACCAAAAACTTTAAGCTAAAGCGGGACTAACGAACGGACGGACGAACAGACGAACGAACAGGCCCACAAACCAGAAAACCTAATGACCCTCTACTATCGTATGTGTGGCAAAACAAGCATACATAAACAAACGAAATCACGGTTAAAACGATAAGGAATTCAATGACATCAACTAACTACTTTTTCATTAGGTTTATCAACGCTTCTTTTTTTTTTATTCAGGTATGTTTATATTCAAACATATCTAACTGGTATGTAGTTATGTTTTTGTTTTAAATTTTAAACGATGCTGGATACACTTTGTTAGAAAATATACTTGTTATTAGCTAGGTGTTAACATATTAGAAATTACGCTATGTACATTGACATGTAGATACCTTTATAAAGATTGAAACTATTTTTTATGTTACACGTCCTATAGAGCGGTTGAGATTGTGATATCGGCTCTGTTATTGTTGGTGGAGTGTTTGTTCGAACTTAAACAGTGAACCGAACTTTAATTTGCACACTAATTAGATGGATGGCCAAACGCATTCAAGGCACATACAATATTGAAATCTATCTACAATTAGAACATGTTTTTCCGAATTGGTCACGTGGTTTTACCTCATCCAGAAATGGGATAACCACATCAAAGAATGACAGGACCACATCAAATAATGACAAGACCATATCAAATAATGAAACAAACACATCAAGTAGTGTAAAATGGTCAAATTTTGAAACATCATTACGTAATGTTAAAACCAAATAAAGAATAGACAAATCATCATTACGAAATAACAAAATCACACCATGTAATGAAACAATTACATTACGTTAAGTCACATACACATCAAGTAATGTTAAAACCACATTGTCTAATGACACAACCACATTAAATAATAGTGAAACCACATCGAGTAGTGACAAAACCATATCGAGTAATGACAAAACCATATTGAGTTATGACAAAACTATATCAAGTCAATACGAAACCATATCGTGTGATATCGAAATATCATGAAGTAATGACTATTCCATACTGAGTTATATTAAAACATCATTACGTAATGTCAAAATCATATCAAGTAAAGACAAAATATCATTATGTAATGATAAAACAACATGAAGTAATATCAAAGTTCCACATAAGACATATGTTGCGTTCCATAGTTTAAAGTTATATTTTCATTTTTAACTTTAATTTTGTACCGTAAACATAGTAAACAAGTAAACACTATAGTAAATTGTTTATTGTCAAGGGTTACATACTTTCATTCAATCTATTAAGATGCAATACAGTCACGTCTCAGTCATTATAGCTGAACGGACGTGCCGGGCCAGCTCTCCTTTACTCGCTATCTCCGATGAGGGTTTACAGTTAGATGATCAACGCCTTACTACTTAAGATGACAGAAACCAATCCAAGCCGTACAGTAGACGTAGTAGTTGGCGTACCCACGTTAACTCCGAAACCCATTGTATCATTGGAGAGTGTTATGCCGATTAACGTCCGAGGGCTGTATATTAACCTTCATTTCACGGCTTTGGTCCTGAAAACGCTTCCTGCCATTTATAATACTACGTTCGAGACTCATCTACCAGTACTCCTTCGTCGAGGTTTTCGGGCTGCCAAGCTGACCAAACTAGCCATGAAAACAGTCGTTGTGAAGAAATAACAACAAAAATGGTCAACAAAAGTATTAACTTTGATATATTGTAAACATTAATATTCAACTCCACAAAGCTTTTTATTTAACTGTGTTAAATAAATAATTTATTTCCGGATTTTTTATACCAAGATTACACAAGATTCCCTTTGAACTAAAAAATCCAAACAGTTTGGCACCTTTAATTCGTCCATTCTAATTATTCATAACAAATCCATATTTTACCGTGTATGCATGTGAACATAGTTTAACGATACAAATTTCATTTATTTTGAAAGACATTTTTAGAAAAACGAGAATATTATCTTACTACACCTTCGATATACAGTCTGAGATATGTCATAAGACTGTCCTATAATTTGTTCTTAGATAAATCTTATTCAATAAATGCGTTTATATCCGATGCAAAGACCCTTAGAGTGATTCAATAAAAACACCAAAATATGCACTCTTTATTGACTTGAGGACAGTATCGTAACTATATCCCATCCGAATAAGTCTGTTTAAATATTCGGTTAGCTTTTAGGTGAAAGTCCCGACATATATATGCTTTGTAAAGAATAATAAACACAATAAAACCTGGATATGAAATACTTGAACGTTAAAGATGTCTGCATGTTGGATTATATGTACGAATTATGACCTAGTACCGATTCTAAATTTTAGTAGATGTGTTTACTAGTTTGTGATATCAAAACCCCTGGTGTAATAATTTGTTTAGTAATTCTGAGATTCGTCTCGTTAATATCGAAAGCGTTGCTACATATACGAGAAAATTGAACAAGTTCAGATATTTGTATACAACAATAGATGGTGACAAGGGAACATCACTTTTTAAAAATACAAAATTAACAATAACATAAATACCGCAGTTGAGAGTATACATCGTTTACATACCGGTGCAGCTGATTGCGCATACAACCACCAAAATGTTATCCGAATTTACTAAAATATAAAAAGGCATCTAAATCGTGGTTTGTAAAACCCAAGAAAAAAAATGAAATCATCAAAAAGAAGATGAGACGAAATCAATCTCAACCTAAGACAGCCGACCCTAAATTATTAGAGAAAAATTATAAAAGAAAATGTATAAATATAGGAGAAAAATGAAGAATGAAAAATAGAAATAGATAATTTGAAATCCATTAATTCAAAAGAATAATACCAAATAAATACACTCAAATTTAACTAAAAGCTGGACGTAAACGTATTGGTAATGCGCACAAATGTAATGCATGAACCGCTAATATATGTACTCAATGTAAAAATTATGTTCGATTAATTAAAAAAAATGAATATTGGTAGTGTTCTCATTATAAATGAGTATTTAAAGCGTGCAATTGATAGTATTTCGATTATAGTAGAAAATAAATCTAATTTTGTATTTGACAGTGACATTATTCCCGAGAGTAGGCCACTGAGAAATATTATATGAAAAACGTAATGCAAAAACCTTAAGCCTATCATTGTTTGGTAAAATCACCTCTGTTTTTAATACAAGATCAAAGAATTTTTCTGATGAGTATCAGATAATTTGTGAACAATTTATCAGGGTTAAGAAATGGATATAATACACCTTTATTTAATTTATTTGTTATTGGCCGGCGAACTATGTGTTTTTCTAAAGACAGTTTACATTTAAGTGAATATTGTAAAAATGGATTTATAATTGTTTACGACATAGAAATACAAACTTCACATAATTTGTTTATGTATTTGAAATATCAACAGTTTTAGTTTTTTCAGACTGAATAAAGTTATTCTTGATACTTGATTATATCTATAGTTGGTAACAAACTAACTTTAGCGCAGACTATCTCCAATGAAGTTTAAGATCAAAATTTGTGACTTACAATTTTACTTTAATTTTATAGTTTTTCTACGAAAAGGCAGTTGAAATGAAATTTTCGTAAATTCAAGTTTCTAGTGTTAAGTTAAAAAACAAGGTTCACGTCTTATTAAAGTCACAAGTTTAACCGTTAAACATCCAGTTTATATGAAAGGGAATACAATAAGGAATATTATATGTAAATTGAATTGCATTTTGCAGAGTTTAGAGCAGTTTATCAACAAGTTAAAGTTAAGCAATCGTGCAAGCGAGTCGTCACGCAATGGATAAATGGATAACTGTTCAACATCCTGTTGCATGTCAATTGCATATCAAGGACGGGATCATGGTAAAAATTAAAATCCTGCTGATTACTAGACCGACATGCTGATTTGAATTTTTAACGTGCTAGTTTAGACTGAAGGTAAAAATCCACACGATGACATGTCACCCGACCCGAAATCATTATGCTCCTAGCCGCCTAGCCCTTCATTGTCGCTCGCTTGGCAAAGAAGCACCATATACCGATTCCGATGTCTTTTGTTTGACACAACCGGTATTCAACCCACGAACTCCCACTCTCGAGGCGATCATGCTTTCTCGAGATCAGTCACTGTGTCTTATATGAAGAAATCTTCAGACTCCGAAAGTGAACAATGTGCATACCTTTTTTTCAAAATTGAGTGATTTGCAATGGCCGTTTGCAGTGTGTATTTCAAATTCGTATCAATGATTTAAAACCTTCGAGCTGAGATCCTATATATACTTTTAAAACAAATAAAAAAAAGCACTACACATCATTCTTTATGAGGTTAACAATTTCATGTTTTTGCTTCAAATTTGTAAAAATTTAGCATATTTCAACAGTGGCGGATCCAGGAATTTTCATAAGTTTGGCCCACTGACTGGCCAAAGAGGGGACCCGCTCCAGTCACGCGTCAGTGATTCCCTATATAAGCAACCAATTTTTTTACCAAAAAGGGGGGCCGGGCCCCTGCCCCCCCCTAAATCCGCCTCTGTGCAGCATAACCTTGAAGTTGAGCTAAATTTCTATAGAAACTTTCACTTAAGGGACAGAGATGCAAATAATAACCTCAAAAGTCGAAGCTTATACAGTTTCAAATTGGTCATAAAACATTTAATTGGGTTGAAAGAATGTCTTTCGATATGTAAAAGTTTGAAATTAAGATCATTCCCATCCAATGATTCTCATATGCTCATAGAATTTGAAGCTAATGACTTAAAAAGGGACGTATTTCAATGTTTCATATGCTATAGAAATTTCTATTCCAACAAGACCAATTAAGGTGCATTTCTTTTGTTGAACAAAAAAGATGTGTGTATCTTTACAATATTTTTTAATGATTGTTATCTTACAATATTATTTATTTAAATAACACGATTAAGTAGTAGTAATGTTTTGTGGTGAATGAAGTTTTTTTAACAGTGTATTTTGATTCAAGTTATATAATACAAATCTGGATACAATAGATAAAAGGACATAAAAGAGATAATCTTTCAATAGCTTTGTACATGTGAATGGTTATTTCGAAGGTATTTCTATGATCGACAATTGGTCCACCACTTTTTTTTTTAACAAACTTCTCTTACATTTGCACATCGATGTTTGTAAACATTTTCAGTATAAATAATTGTAGAGTGGTATCGGCTATTTTTTTCTATACATAATTTCATTTTGATGATAGAATGGGCTAATAACATGTATTAAACAACAAATATTTTATTAAAAGCCTGTGTTTAACGGATGGAAGGGGACCACTTTCTATATATCTGGTGATAGGACTTGATGCCGGAATAGGTCACCTTTTCAAGCTTGAAAATATGTAAATAGGTCGGGAAAACTATCAGATATATATGATAAGGTCAATAAAGTTCCCACAACTTTACAAACTGTCATTTTTCTTGTTTTGTCTGGCTATTTGTTTTCATCAACCAACTTTTTCTATTTATAGACTTTGGTATTCAACTCGTTCTTTACACGCCACGAAACCCAGACAGTATTTGAAAAGGAAACATTTTTACCTACACCATATATGAAAAGGTGTTTTTTTTTAACATCGGTATACTGCTGTTGCCTTTATTAATCTTAATTATAAGAAAAATGTGGGCTAACATAACCAGATCAGCACCCCATCATTATGTATTAAAGCGGCCTACCCGAGATGCTTTCACATAATTGTCAATATAACTTATAATCAATGGTTTTTATATTGCTTTATATACATTGTAGGTTGTTTCAAAGGAGATATCAAAAGTAAGCCTAGTGGATTTTTTGAATCTAAGTTTTATATAATTGTTTTCCTAAAAAGGCACTTAAGTATGTAGTATTTCAGAGATGAAAGTGATTTTGTTTTACATTTGGAAACAAGTGCATAGTTTTTGGAAGCCATCAGATTGTTTTGATTTAGATTTTAAGATATGTCATTGCAGAATTTTTAAAAATTTTAAACTTTAGAAAATTAAAATATTACACAGTGATTTATGTCAAAATTATTTTAATGATATTGAAGATTTATTTCATATTTTTCTAACACGTGAAAAGTTGAAAGAATTTCATGATTATATATTCAATATACTTTTTGAATTGTTTGTGAAGTCTGAAATCGATTTGTTTCAAAAGTATATTTACAGGAGGGTTTTCCTTCTGGAATGACAGGAACAGTAAAAGCTATGAATAATAATTTATTAATTTTATCCTTTCTGTTGCGAAACTATGTATTACGAAACAGAGACAAATGATAAAAAAAACAATGTAAAAGGTGTATACATGGTGAAATATTTCAAATATACTGCGAAACATTATTTGGGATATTCTAAACATATTGTAAACATAAAAACAGACTCTCTGTTTTAATAAGAAATTTCTAAATGACAACTGTATTGTTTTATTAGACGAAGATATCCTGCTGTTTTATTTGTAAATATTTAGTAAAAAAGATAACAGAATGACATTTTGAGATTTGAATCGAACATGTATGTTAAATATTTGTTTTATATGAGCTTGTAAATACAATGATTGGTTAATAAAATAAACATAAAAATAAATTTAGACCGTCGGTTTTCCCGTTTGAATGAATTTATACTAGTCGTTTCTGGGGCCATTTATATCTTACTGTTCGGTGTGAGCCACGCTTTCGTGTTGAAGACTGTACTTTGACCTATGATGATTTTTCTTTTGCAAATTTGACTTGGATGGAGCGTTGTCTCATTTTAACTGTTTCCATGTTTCTTGCATTTTTTAAGTAACATATACTGTTAATACCGAAATAATCATATATACATATTGTATAGTATTGGTGAGGTTAAATCAGATAAACAATAGGTGAAAAGTAAAATCACACAAATACTGAACTCGTAGGAAAATTCAATCGGAAATTCCGTTATCAAAAGGAAAAATGAAATGACAAAACACATCAAACGAATGGACAACTGTAATATTTCTGACTTGGTAGAGGCATCTTCAAATGAAGAAAATGGTTGATCGAACCTGTTTTTATAGCGCTAAATCACTCACTTGTACTACAGTCGCATCACTTTCATTATATTGACAATGATGCATGAACAACTAGGTGCTATGCTATCCAATTTTGTTTATGTTTTCGTCAAGTGATCCCCGAATTATTGTGACCCAAATATTATTGATTGATTATAGATCAATATAATATAGATTTTACAAGTAAAAAGGACTCCCGTATTTTATTATTTGGATATATATTAATTCATGTCTGTCCTTTAAACACAAAACCTCCATAATGACTCCTGTTTGACATACTATTTACAGAATAATTTTATGATACGTCGATCGAAACATACTTTCAAATACTTAGCACAGTGACGCTGAAAAACCCCCAAATTATTTAATATGTAATAATTAAAGACGAATGTTTTATACAACTTACCTGCTATAACCATTTAAAAGCGACTTTTCAATTGATATCATACCTTAAGATCTTTAAAATATTGTACGAATGAGGACAAGGACTCATGTGGTTGATATATAGTTACTTGCACGAAATATCAAGTACTGACACTAGAAATTTAATTGTTTATGAGATAACTCTTGATAAAATCACGAAAATAATATTATGATTATAGTATACAAACCAACATGTATCGCCCATCAAAATACCGAAAAGATAGTATGTAACTTAATAAATATCAATGATATCCTTTTAGATAGTTTATAGAAAATTATACGCTTAATGGCTACTAACAGCACACAGATAACTGTACGAGTTGAAGAAACAAATATATAACGTTAATATACACTTTTTATACGACCGCAATTTATTTTTGGCGAAACACTTTATGGTGTTGTCTGCGTCTGTGTCTGAATGCAATTTTTGTCTGGTTTTAAGACAATAACTTGAATAAAAATATATTGAATTTAGCACAAGGTTCCATACCACAATTTCAATTAATTGTTGGGGTTATTGTTATTGTTGTTTAGGAATAAGCCCCATTAAGGGAACAAAAAGGGTCTTACCAAACCAAACATGGTTCAAGACAACAACTTGAATATAAGTGTATATAAATCTATTACACAAAACGTCTCCTCAGCGGTTGCAAATTACTTTTTCTAAATCAATTCAGTTTTCAACCAGGATAACACAGTCACAATAGTATAGTATATAGCCTTTCATGTCATAAAACTATTAAAGTGTGATTAAATGAATTACAATGTTTCAACTACAATCGCACTTCAGTCTTGATTTTAAAGGATATTTGATTGGATAAAAGAGATGGATTGCAATACCTATATTCAACTGAGGTCCTATGAACTGACTGGTATTCGAATTTGGTAAAAAAGAAAATGATATCCCTTATTGTTTCAGTATTGAAAAGGTTGAGTAACGTAGTTAATTTTAGATTAAGTTTGTGAAGTCGTGAAGATCCCCCTTTTTCAGTTATTCAACTTGAAGAAATATACTAAAAATCAACTGATTTTGTTATATCTCAAGAATTTCAAATTTTTCAGATATTCTAATTATCATACAGATTTTTTTCTTCTCAATTTTTTCTGAACAATGTCTGCTGAAAAAAATGAGTCATCCGTACAAGGGGTGTCATCCCGAATTTCTGGAAGTAAAAAAACACGCTGAATACCGAAAAGTTAATCATATATTTCCGAGTTCCAATTTGGGTAAGTCCCCAATTCTCCCCAAAATAAATGTCCTACCCGACGTTCGGAAAATGTCCGTTCTTAGTTTAGTTAAATTTTTAGAAATTAAAATCAAACAAAAATGTTTCACACAAATTTGTCTTCATACATGTAAATTGATATAAGTTACTATCTGGTCTGGATAAGGATAAAAAAATTAGCCAATGCAATGCATAGCATATCTAATGGCATGGGTCACGGATGGACTGTTTTACTTTATAGCTTATATAAATGATGCATGTCATTGATAAGATCAATCTATCCATTCAGAGTAACCACAAAACTTCACTTAAATAGATTGATTAGTGTTCAACTAGATAGCCCGCAAGACAGATGGCTTCTATCCTGAGAAGATACCTTGGAAATATGAAATAAAGTTTACGGGAACGAAGATTTTGTAAAAACGTTGAAGTTATCAACGACGTTTTGTTTTAAAAATACATACCTTCATAAAATGAGCGAAATGTCGACCTACTTTAAATATGCTTATTGTAAAACGTAAACATATTACTATTATATAGAATCAGTTAAGACGTGTCACGGTATTTGTCTATCCCAAAATCATGTATTTTGTATTTGGTTTTGATGTTATATTTGCTATTCTCGTGGGATTTTGTTTGATGCTTGCTCCGTTTCTGTGTGTGTTACATTTTAGTGGTGTGCCAATGTTCTCCTCTTATATTAAATGCGTTTCCCTCGGTTTTAGTTTGTTACCCTGATTTTGTTCTTTTGTCCATGGATTTATGAGTTTTGAACAGCGATATACTACTGTTGCCTTTATTTAAGTGTGTGTCTCAATGTAGCCGTGAGATAGGGGAATACGTATTTTATCGCCAGACTAACCTATTCGGGCATGTGACTCCATATTCGATGTCAAAAGGGATGGAATGTCGACTAATAAAAGGGGACAGTAGAAAATAATAAAATTTGTCCATTAGATTATGCGATCACGATCGTTCTAAACCGCGTGAATAAACGTACATGTTAATTCATTAGTGTGCTGTATTTTAAACGATCATCAGGAAGTCACAAAGAATGGCTAAAATATATCATGAAGCAATAACCATATTTTATCTTACTTCTAGGGTCGTTGTACAATGAAATAGTACATTATGATATTAAAAAAGAAGTAAGTTCTACATTGCATTTACAAAATTCATTACAATAATATTGTATGATTAGAAATGAGCGCCCGCTGTTGGAAGTTTGGTTTCGCCACTTTTCGTGTTTGACATGAGACGGTATCTGGGTTTTCGAATGTTAAACTCATCAAATCAAGTAACGAGCATATTCCATCTCAACCTTAGTAGAGGGGCTCGTTTTCTTCTGCCAAAATTTAATGTTTTTTTTTTTTTATATATTGCTATTTATAAACGCAGAGTAAATGATGAGTATTAAAAAGTTAAATTATTCATCTTCAAACAAACATTTTCAGAATATAATGGAAAATTAAAAAAAAAAAATATTTTTTATTAAAATTGAAATTCCAACTGAATAAAATTCATATTGACCTCTAAAATTCTTTATACTTAAAACCTTTTCTTAGTATCTCGAAATGTTAAAAAAAAAAACTTTTTCAAACGCGAACTGGACCTGATTGTTATATTTCCATTCAGACTTTCTACATTGTATCATCCGTAAGTGAACTATTTTTGAAGATTACTTACTAATCCATGGCTTCATTACACGTTTAACGCAAATCAACTGAATTGATTTATTTGTTGTGTTTAGAAAATACAGTTTCTTTGGTGTAAAATAATTTTAATGGAATCTTTCTGAATGTACTTGATAGGACGTACGCCCGTTAATGAGGGCTTGACAAATTGTCTCTAATGTCAGCTTTTCTGTTGTACAAGATTTGACGTGCGGTTCTGTTTAAACAGTGTAAATGACATTGTTATATTATGGCATTACATTTTAACATGAAAGGCTACCATGACTGTGGAGTATATACGTTGAGTATATGTCTATTTGTTTTGTCCAGACATTGATGTCAATATAACAGAATTCTATGCAACTGTCGAACAAGTGAGTGGTTTATGTCTGGGTTATCGACAATAACTTGAATTAAAGTGACTGTATCTCTCAAATTTAAGCACAAGGTTCCATGTCACAATATGAAGATTGGAGGTTATCAATAGAATACAGATTTATCATAATGATATACTGAGATTACAAAGTAGTATGAAAAGGTTGCCTAGTGTTATATCAAGATGTCCTTATAGTGTAAAAAGTATATTTATGATATAGCAATATTACACAATAGTATAGTAAAATGACATACCAGTACTAAAAGGTAGCTCCATGTTATATCAAGATGTCTTCATAGTATGAAATAATATCTTCACAACAAAGTAAAATGACAGAATAGTATGAAAAGGTAACTCCATGGTATGTCATAGCGTTCTTGTAATATATAGTTTTATCTTAGTGATATAACAAATTGACAGAGTAGTATAGTCCAATGTCGTTACAGTATACAAAGTTTGCTTCATGATATATCTCTACCCTTAATGATATGTTTATCGTTATCATCTCATAAGGCAGCTGTGGCGTTCCATAGCTTTGCAACGGCTGAGGAGACATTGAGTGTAAATTTAAGCACAAAGTTCCACACCACAAAAGGGAGGTTTAGATTAATTTTTGAACTTATGTTAATAGCTGTTTAGGATTTGGGAACAAAAAAGAGTATTGAAAAAAAACAACAATTTGTCTGAGTTAAAGACAATAACTTGAGTCAAAGTGCTTGTATCATTTAAATTTAAAAACAAGGATCCATGTCACAAGAGTAAAGTTGGGGTTTATCAATAGGTTATACATGTAGCTGTTTATGAATGAGGGGCTAACAAGTGCTAACAAAAACAATTATTCACTGGTTTACTATAATAACTTGATCTATTTAATAGGTATTCCTGTAACAGTGTGAAAAACCGTAGGAAATTTGTTGTTTATGAAACTGAATCATTGACCATTAACTTGTTTATCATCGGCTATCGATTATAATAATTTTAAGCTTTCTCAGTCTGTCAGAGGTCTTCCAGTGGAGATTTAAATAATCACTTGTTACACATTTTGATGCATAAAATGAAACTCTTTTCTCAAACAGGAATTTGATTGAAATATTTTCCCCTAATATGAGGCAGGAATTACCTGTGAATGGGGACGAAGTCAATGATTATTTTTTTTAAATCAACAATGTCAAAAAGAGAAACGGAAATACCGTAACGTTTCCGATTTTGGTACTGTTGTTAGTTAGGGTTTTTAGTTGTGACGTTACTTAAGTTATGACGTCATATTCAATGTAAACAAAGAAACGCTGTCATCAGGTAACGTTTTTTTTTAATAACAAACATTTTTTTTAAATGAATTAGTTCCTTTCGTAGACTGATAAATACACATTTTATTCAAAGTCTCATGTAAACAAGACCGGACACGGGAGTAGATTTCTGCGCCGATCCGGAAATTCAAAAACGCGACAAAAAAAAGTTGAACGATTTTGAGTTTATTAGTACAATGAAAACTTCGGGAAATTTTCCCGATTATTACTTTTTTTTTTTTAATTTTCTACTGTAATAGTGGCGTTCGTCCCCATATTACGGTAGAAAAATCAAAAAAATAAAGAAAAAAAGATAAGGAATAATTCCCGAAATTATCATTCTACTAATGAACTCAAAATCGTTAACTTTTTTTCATATTCTATTGATCTGGTCATGTTTCCAAATTAGGAGATAGACCTCTGTACCATATACATGGTAAGATCAGTGTTACATGTATTTTTAGTTTACTGTATTGTCTGTGTTTGTCTATTTAATTTTATTTCAGTATATGTATTGTTTGTGTCTTGTGAATAGTAGTTACCTGTATGTCAATTATTACATGTAAACATTATAGTAAGAAATTATAGTTTTTTCATAAATCTATGAATGGGTAGTGTAATATAATTGGACATATGTAGTAATTAATCCTGACTTGGTTTATAATTGAGTTTGATTGAATTCATATATTTATAATATATACACTTAAATAGTATTGGTTGTATTCTTACAGAAAAGAGCTAGTTTATCGTATTTTATACATGTTTTTTTTTCCGTTTTATGATTTAGAATTATATCCCTTTGTACAATGTACTGTCTATGTATTTACGTTTTGTTATTTATGTACATTCAGGGTTGATTTATTTATATCGTATGGTTAAGGTTCATCATAAGGAATTGAAAAATATGGCCGTGTTTACGCCTCAAAAATTACTATGAGTACAGACAAACTGGTACATCCAGAAAAGTTTTAAGGCATGGCAGGAACTAGATTTATAAAAGTTATATGAAGTCTACGTTTCAGAAAATTAAAAACTTACCTGCATTTTGATGTGCATTTTTTTCCAGTCTGCAGAAGATAGCAAAATAAACAAACACCGAGTTTCATTTGATACGGTCCACTTAGTTACACAGTTTAAACCTGTTAAATCACCTATTGTCTACAGGTGTCTATTGTCCATTTATTGTCCATTTAAATCAATACTACTCACAACATTGATTATATGAGGGGAGCTTCTCAATCGTTTTCACTTCTTAGTTAATTTTTGCACCTTCTGCAGGAACGAAAAAAATGGATAGCAAAATCTAGAAAAGTTTATAATTTTCTGAAACATAAAATGCATTTAAAATTTATATATCTAGTTCCTGCCATCCCTCAAAACTGTTCCAGGTGTATAGGTTAGTCTGTGCTCAGAGTAAAATTTGGGGTGTAAATGCGGCCATTTTAACCAAAAGGTTATGATGAACCTTAAGAACCCTATGGCAATTAAATGCGTAGGATCTGTTTGTGAAAAAAAGTTCCTGACGATAATGTTTTAACTGGGTATGTTGCACATGGACCATCGTAAGAATCATCCAGTCATACAGTTAACTCACATGCTTAGTGTGTCTTGGATAGATATTTCAGTACTGCACAACTTAATTGCTTATAAATATATATATACTAGCCACAAAAAGTAACGATACCCAGATTTTATAAAAAAAAATACTTTATTTTTCAACAATATTATTCTAGTTTTGTATTTTATGAAACATTAACATAAAAGCATACAAACTAAACAAAGATAACAAATCACAATTAATTTTCCTAAATGCACGGACTGTTTGAAGATGTTGTTGTCAAAACCAAAAGTTGAAGAGTTAATATCGCGTATGGCCACCTTTTGCGTTGATAACAGAAGTCAATCTCCGACACATAGATACAATCAAACGCTGAATAAATGCTTGTGGAATGTTGTTCCATTCTTACACTAAGGCGGCTCGTAGCTGGTTGACTGGTGGCTGATGACGTCTGTGAACATGTTTGTCAAGTTCATGCCATGAATGATCAATGGGTTATAGATCTGGCGATAAAGCTGATCATGGAAGAATGTCAATGATATTCTGTTCAAGATATTGTGTGCATACACGTGCCACGTGGCACCTAGCATTGTCCTTTTGAAAAGTATGCCGATTTCCATGCCTTGCAATGCATGGTTGTACAATTGGAGAGAGAATTTTATCATGATAACGATCTCAAGTAAGGCTTCCGTTAGTGAAAGTCAAGTCAGTGCGTCGATAATGCGTGATTCCTGCTCAAACCATCACACCACCACTCATCACTAAATATGACGTTTTGCCACCTAACACGGTTTCAATACAAACATGCATTTGCCCAATGTAGGCGTGCAGTTCGATGACGCTGTTTTAGAATGACTCCTTTGACAGGACGTCGTGAACGTAAACCAGCCTCTCTTAGCCTATTACGTACAGTTTTTGCTGATATCCTTGGACTATGCCTCCCAGATGTTTGTCTAGCGGTAATTGTAGCTCGTCAAAACCAATCCCTAAGATGAGTGAATCTTATTGGACGCGGTTTTGGCGTAACGTCGTTTCTCTAGGACCCAGTCTGTCTTTGACGACTCATTAATCTTGTTATTGTCAATTCATAAACACCAAAGTTGTTTGCGACATCAATATGACGCATACCTGCTTGTACCATTCATACTGCTCTATCACGCTCATGTTGGCGTAGACGAGGCATATGAAATCGGTTTTTTGAATGTCACCTTCAATCACCTTTTGTTTATCTGTGTTGATCGGATATTTAATCACCCTAATTAAATTGAAAACCCGTGTTCGGACGGCATAAATGTGATTCCGCTCGAATTTCAAAAATACGCCAAAATGACGTTATTTTCCGGTAAAACAAAAACAAAAGTGCAGTTACCTACAGACTTATCACTCTTTTCGAACATAAAGCTAGTCGCAATAAATAATATTTTGTTATTAAAAATATCATGAAAAACGTTTGGGTATTGTTTCTTTTTTTGGCTAGTATATATATCTATACGTATATCTGATGTATAAGAAGAGTATTCGGTATGTATAATACCTTTATGTAAAGAAGAAACTGTTACACGTGTGTGTAATCCTATTCCTCTCTTTGACCAAAGATGGTGAGTCATAATCAAAATTGCAGTACTCGTCGATATATATTATTCTTGTATCCGACTAATTTAGGTCTTTTGCTTAAGCCCCAGTCCCACTAGACCACTTTCGCAACCCGCTTACCGCGATCTTATATAAATTTAGATAGTGGAAAGGTGTCGGTAAGAGCGACATGAAAATGTTGATTTCACGATGATACTACGTCCTCATTACGCTTCTACAACGATCCCGCTACGATTATACCACGTTCTCACCACGCTTTTTCTACGGTTATCATGATTTTATTACGTTCATCACATTCTCAGTACGACCATATCACGAGTTATTCGATTGCAACATGATCTTATCGCGCTTCTACTGCGATTATAACACGTTTTTTGTTTGTTTTTTTAACAACATAAATAAATATTTATTTCGAATATTGGCTTGTTACAATATCATTCAGGAGTAAAAGCTCCTCCTGATTTTCCCTGTTACAATCCACTAATCACTTAGAGTAGTGATTATTTGCAAAATACATATTACATTTTTTACATCATATATATATATATTAGATAATATCACTTAATCACATAATATGACTATTCATATGTTTTCTAATAGTTGCTAAAACATTACTTTTAATTTTCAAACATACTCTTCTATTGAACTCATTGCGAAAAATTGAGTAAACATTGACATTTTTTGTCTTTTGATCAGATATGTAGTAGGCTTTATAAATCAAAAACCCCACAATTGTTAAAAAATAGTTCAAGTCAAAATATTCTTCTTAAGAAGTTTTATATCCAAATACTAAGTGTCTTAGTTTTACCTTAAAAGTTATTTTACTGTTATTTAAAACTTCATTTATTTTATTCCAAAAAAGTTTTAAATACGGACACAGTATAAAGAAGTGATCATAATCTTCTTCTTGTGTACAAAAATTACAAGAACTATTGTTTACAATTTTCCACCTGCATAAAAGTTTCTTTGTAGGTAGAATATGTTGTAGTAATTTCCATCTAAAAATTCTAAGTTTATTTTCTTTTAAATATTTGAATAAAAATTTATATAGATATATAGTTTTGATATAACACATCATCTATATCAAATATACGCAACCATTTTTTGGGTCCAATAGCTGGTTCAATTTTTTTTATTTATCAGAGACTTATATAAAAGTTTAGTTGTTAATGCTTCTAATTTTATAGGTAAACCATCCAATACTAATTGATTCTTTTTATATTAACAATACTTTTTATAGACTTTTCCGATTTTTAAATTGCTGCCCAGTCTTTATAACACGTTCTTACCACGATTTTATACCGATCTTACTACGTTTTCAGCAAAAACGTTTCCATCGTGGTCCATATAAATACTGTTACATTTCTTACATGTATATTATTGATACGTATATTTCTCTGGAACAACACATGCATGCCACCAAAATCTACCAGAACATGTGGGCGTGGGGATAGGAGAAGATGTAGAGCCAGAGGCTGAGTGAGCTCTTTCAATAACGAATCCTGATCCGGACCGACCAATCCAACCTGAATCCCAACCTATTGCTGGCCCCTCAAACTCAAATAACGATGTTTAAGTGAACGATAGATGCTATGACACATAGGTGTCAAGCATGGTTGAGCCGTTGCAGAAAAAAGACAAGAGGTCAAAATTACATGCAGACAAAAAAACATGGAGAGCGTTTATATATTTCATGTGAAAATGACTATGATCATGATGATCGTAGTTGGACCGAGTCAGGTCGTAGGAAGAGCGTAATGAGGACGGCATGGGCGTGCTAGAATCGTACTGTGGTCTTGAACAGCGTGGTGAAAACGTCGTATAGTCGTAGTGGAAGCGTAGATGGGTCGCGATGAGAACGGGATGGTTGTAGTGAGGTTGGCGTTGTCAGTTTGTTTTAGATTTATGAGTTTGACTGTCCATTTGGTATCTTTCGTCCCTCTTTTGTAGTAACGTCGCTGTGAGATCGTAGTGCAGATTCTCCGAATTCCTCCGAATTCAATCACGTTTTCGCTACGCTTTCGAAACGATGTTACAGCGACCTTTGCGATTTTACCACGACCTTACTGCACTCTAACTACGCTTCTACTACAACCTTGTTTTGCCTCTACCGCACCACGATTGTTTTGAACATGTTCAAAGTTGGACACGCTCATCACGATCTTGAAGACCTCACCACGACTGTATTACGATCTTACTGCGATGTACACGATCGCACTACGATCGTCAATTTTTTTTATTTCTTTCATAGATCGCAGTACGATCGTGGCACTACGCCACGATTGCACTACGATCTGTGATAAAAATGAAAAAAAATGGAAGATCTTAGTGCGATCGTACAGATCTCAGTAAGGTCGTCGCACGGTCGTGGTGAGGTCTCCAAGATCGTGATTAGCGTGGTCAACTTTGAACATGTTTAAAACAAACGTGGTGCGGTCGTGGCAAAACTAGATCTTAGTAGAAGCGTAGTGAGAGCGATAAAAGGTCATGGTAAGATCGCAAAGGTAGCTGTACCATTTTATAGACAGCGTAGCGAAAGCACGATTCTAGTCGGTGAGACTGCGCTACGATCTTACAGCGATTTTACTACGACCTCGCTACGACCATCACGTTCTACCGCGAGCAAAACACGCTGCCACGACGACTATACCACTTTTATAGTCATTTTTATAAAAATCCAAGGAATAGATTACCGTAGCCGTAACGTAGTATAGTCGTAGTGGAGGCGTAGATGGGTCGCGATGAGAACGGGATGGTCGTAGTGAGGTTGGCGTTGTCAGTTTGTTTTAGATTTATGAGTTTGACTGTCCATTTGGTATCTTTCGTCCCTCTTTTGTAGTAACGTCGCTGTGAGATCGTAGTGCAGATTCTCCGAATTCCTCAAAATTAGATCTTAGTAGAAGCGTAGTGAGAGCGATAAAAGGTATCTTTCGTCCCTCTTTTGTAGTAACGTCTGGGCGTACTAAATCGTACTATGGTCTTGAACAGCGTCGTATAAGCGTGGTATAAATAGTTATCAAAGGTACCAGGATTATAATTTGATGCGTCAGACGCGCGTTTCGTCTACATAAGACTCACCAGTGACGCTCAGATCAAAACAGTTAGAAAGCCAAACAAGTATAAAGTTGAAGAGCACTAAGGACCGATAATGCCACAAAGTTGTGCCAATATTTAAATATACAATTCCTTGCACCCACTGATCACGTAACTCGAAAAATTCAAGCCCTTTCCGTGTCCGATTTTCTCCCACACGAGGCACGTCGTACTTATTATAGATATTTAAACTGTGGGGTCACCAAATGTTCTCCAACGCCTAAATGTAATAGTTAGAAAAATAGTAAAGGAATAACCTTTTAGTCTTGATTAATATTGTCTACTTAAAACGGTCTTCTTGCGTTTTTGTCAAATTTTGATAAACAATGTTTTTAATATCGAACATTCTTTTAACTTAAAGTTATTTTAGCTTATTAAAATTACAATGTATGTGTTCTACTATCTTTTTCGGACGTCAAAGCGATAAACCCGTTGCAGGTGTATAATTATTTCACTTAGTATCTTTCAAATTTATCTTGTGTAAATTTTTTATTTCAGAACTAGTGCATGATAACAAATTTGTAAAAATTGTGCATTATTACAAAACATAGACAAATAATAATTTCGTACGGTCTTGTTCGTACTTGCAAGGTATTGGACAGTAACAACCAAATTGAAGCAAGCATTATGTAAAACTATAGAAGTTGAATGTATAGTTTGGCGTATTTTTTTAAACTGGACTTTGTTCTGCTAACTACTATACTTGGTGGTAGAATGATTATGTACCAACTATTGTTCCTTTACTGAGTGTGCGTGTGTGTTGTTTTTATATTTTATAAGGTTGGGAACTCCCAATAACTGATGACAGGCTTAATACTGATTGAAGTTAAAATAATTGTTATATTATTATATTGATATCTTAATCAGACTAAAAGCGACTTTGAAGCACGTGTGATATTCTCGATATCAAACCCTTATGTTTCATACAACATTTAAATTAGCTTTTGATGCATTTTTATGTGTCAGTTAATTTGCAATTACATAAAATGTTATACACGAGCATGTTTACATAGTGATCTTGTAAAAAAAATAACCCGCTGTTTGTACCTATAAAATTTCAAAATGAAATACGAATTCGTTTGAAAAGAGGTGCGACATCTGCCTTTTTGTCTGGTAAATCTGAAAATCAGGTTAACCATAGGTCTCTGGATGTCGTTGTTATTTCAGCGATACGTTAGAATTCTTTTAATATTTAGTTTTGCTTTTTAGCAAAATCTGACATTTGCATCCTTTGATGTCTATGATAAAAGGGGAATCTAAAACCTCAAAAACTAGAAGAACTGACATTTATTTGGGTCTGGATAAACTTAAGCTTTGAAACGCTATTGTTTGTATAGGTCATTCACAAGGTATTGGCCAGTAAAAAAATATTTGAACCAAGCATTATGAAATATTATAGAAGGTGAAATGTATTGTTTTACGTATTTGGGACACTGAATTTTGTTCTGCTATCTACTATACTTGGAAGCACGATGATTATGCACCAACTATTATTCATTTTTTACAAGTGTGCGTTGTTTTTATCTTTTAAAAGGGTGGGGGTCCTCATGCACATGTTTGTACATTACTCTTTTGATCTCTTCTTTTTTTTTAATCATTGTTTTGTAAACGGCACAACTAACACACACACACAATAATTGAGGGCATTTTATGTATCAACTTTCTTGTTAAGATCGTAATGAAAATGTTAATATATAATAAATCATGCAGGTTATTGGTTTTTAAAACGTAGTAAAAAAATCGCTCTTAGTTAGAAAAAATAATAGGTAAATATTGATTGAAGTTGAAACAATTGTTGTATTTACACAATGTCATTTTTTCCAATGTATACATTTAAAAAAAAATGATTACGAAATTAAGTTCAATCATGAAAGAGCTTTTCCTTTTCTTTCTTCTGCTGTTAGTTTATTTAACTCTATTATTTTGTGTGATGAATTGGTATTGATGTCATCTCGTTTGTTTTTAAATATGAAAATAAATGGTTTGTTTGTTAATCAATGAGACACAAATAAGACTGTAACTATTGAAACTGGAAACATCCATTCTTCAACAATTAAATACGTTAGAAGAACATATTTTTTTTAAAGTAAAAACTTAAATTCGTCAGACACAAGAATGATATATATCAACGAGAACTGCTATTTTAGTTTATGACAAACCATCTTTGGTCAAAGAGAGGAAAAGCATCACACACGCGCGTAACAGTTTCCCCTTTACTTAAAAGCTTTAAAAACAGAAAAGTCTTTTAATTAATAAGATATATACAAGGTGCAAGGTTTTATCCTGTCCAGTACTACAGAATAAATCACATAACGTTTCATTACATATAAGAAATAACTATCACTGGAAGTTAACCAATCAAATTTCCCCCTTATTTAACCTATGTGCAAGCTTCAGTAACCATATAGCCTCCAGTTACTAAAATATTCTATAGAAACCCCATATAAAAAATAATGGTGCTTTGAAATGCCCAAGATATATGTTTATGACGAAGAATTTTTGACTGCAATAAAATGTAGGATTAATTACCTACAACTGTCAAAATCAAGGGAATATTTGTTTTTGACCTATTTTCGTATGCAACCCGGGATGTGACGTACCATGAGTTGGTGGTATTTCATTTATATAATAATTATCATGAATCTAATAATATTTTTGTTGTCTGATTTCATTCCGAGATATTAAACAATTTATTTATAAAATATTACCAAAGCGTGAATTAAAGTAAACTACGCAGAAAAATTATCTATCCTTTATACCAAACAAACAGTTGATACCTTTGCATATAATAAATATACAATAGACAATTATGTCAACGAGTGTACAGTGACTTTGCCATGTTTGTTCATTTCAATTCAGTGGTTTAAAGCGTTTGTATTATCACTTCATAGCAAACAAATGTACATATAATTCAAATACTTATAAATCATTTCATCTTTTTTTAGTCATAGTTTATAGTTGTCCTCATTTGACCTATTATTCGTTTTATGAAGATTGTGTGCCTTTGTAGGAATTAAGTATAACTTTGGTATTATAAAATGGAAGCCACAGTACACTGAAAACATAAGACATATTTCATAGAGCAAATCGTTTCAGATCAGATCATCTGTATTTCAAACTCAAAAGGTCCATATATATCTACACAAATAAATAATTAAACAAAATGTGTATCCTGAATAGATCATTCTTTTGAATTACATATGGTCGAATCACCGAAAAAAACTTTTTAATTAAAAAAAAAATATAATTCAGCATTAACAATAACATATTTGCATTTCCATGTAGTTGAAAAGAAAAAGAAAGAAGCTGAAGAAGGCCGAAGCAACTTGAAAATTGGTTTATTACTACAATAATGTACAGTGTTTGTAATATATGTGCCCTATTGGAATTTTTGAAACAAGGAATAACATACTGATGTAAATCGAGCTTACGCTTCCAATAATACTAGCATGATACTGCAATTTCTGTTGACACGTGACAAACTGTTTAAAAATTACATATAACACAATGTACCACACTATTAACATTGATGAGAAATACAAAACAGCACTTCTCTTTGCAGAGTGACGTCGCGCAAAATACTGGTGATAATAACGTAACGTCGGAAATATAGCAAAAAGCCGTCTTATTTTCTTGTTTTTTACGTAACGTTTTTCTAATGTGATTTCTAATGTGTAAGCATTGATTCATTCAGGGTTTTTTTCATGGGAATATTTTTTTTCAGTAAAGATATTCATGTATATTTTATTTAACGAAAAATGTATATATGTGGTCGTGTGGTCTAGCGGGACGGCTGCAGTGCAGGCGATTTGGTGTCACGATATCTCAGTAGCATGGGTTCGAATCCCGGCGAGGGAAGAACCAAAAATTTGCGAAAGCAAATTTACAGATCTAACATTGTTGGGTTGATGTTTAGACGAGTTGTATATACATTATGTACACAGCCATGTATCACCATCATTGATGGCGATCCGATGGATACATCTGTTGTAGGGTTGTCACTGACTCAGACGTACTTATGAATATAATTATTTTCTGTGACTGTATCTTACATTAATTTGTAGGATCCTTTACTATAGATAATTTAGCTGATCTGTAACAATAACATCTTCATGCCTTATATATCATGTACTGTAGTACGCCGCTAGATTAAAACTGACGTGGAAAGGTAACATATGGCCACCGAAAGCTCTTTTTTTGAGAGCCCAGGTGGTCGTGTGGTCTAGCGGGACGGCTGCAGTGCAGGCGATTTGGTGTCACGATATCACAGTAGCATGGGTTCGAATCCCGGCGAGGGAAGAACCAAAAATTTGCGAAAGCAAATTTACAGATCTAACATTGTTGGGTTGATGTTTAGACGAGTTGTATATATATATATATATATAACATTGTTGGGTTGATGTTTAGACGAGTTGTATATACATTATGTACACAGCCATGTATCACCATCATTGATGGCGATCCGATGGATACATCTGTTGTAGGGTTGTCACTGACTCAGACGTACTTATGAATATAATTATTTTCTGTGACTGTATCTTACATTAATTTGTAGGATCCTTTACTATAGATAATTTAGCTGATCTGTCACAATAACATCTTCATGCCTTATATATCATGTACTGTAGTGCGCCGCTAGATTAAAACTGACGTGGAAAGCTAACATATGGCCACCGAAAGCTCTTTTTTTGAGAGCCCAGGTGGTCGTGTGGTCTAGCGGGACGGCTGCAGTGCAGGCGATTTGGTGTCACGATATCACAGTAGCATGGGTTCGAATCCCGGCGAGGGAAGAACCAAAAATTTGCGAAAGCAAATTTACAGATCTAACATTGTTGGGTTGATGTTTAGACGAGTTGTATATATATATATATATATATTTTATATTTTTTAATTATAAGCAGAGCCACGTTGAATCATTTCATTTGAATCGGAAAGGTCTACTAAAATATTTTATGAGTGGCTAAACAACAGTGCATGATGTTTTATAATTTAATTCTTATTTCAATCCAAATTGTCCAATACAGAAAGAATGTCTAGATGGGTGTCCTCTGAAATAGTTATACGATAAGAGGCATCTACATCAGCAAGTATGTATAGCAGAGATTTCGTCGGTACCAAAGCAGTCTTTGTCTTTAAAAGTTTATATTTTCACGGATCATTGTCACTGATTTTGTCATAATAATGACCCCGGAAAACCTCGAATCCAGGGGGATATGTAGCACCCCAGCTGTCACTCTCTGCTGAATTCAATACGTGTGAACCTTTGGAAATTTTCATTAAATAATAGTCAAAGTTATCATCGTCGGTTTTGACAGCCACAACAGAGTTTATGGATACCAAATCTGATATGTCTTCTGAAAGAATGTCAGTGTCTTGTGCTATTTCTTCTTCGTTAGAAGTTTGTGTTATTTCGCGTGGCTTAATAGTTTTCTTTACCCCGGTATTTTCTACATTTAAACAGTTAAGATAATTCCCCAAAATGCATTGATCGCACGTGTAACAAGAGAGATCGGAAACAATGATTTCATTACATGTACTAGTAAAAACATGATGTATTTGTCTATTTTGCTGGATCGGCTTAAATATTTTGGAATTGTGTCTATCAATTGAGTCCACATATCGAAATACCCTTCTTTTAAATAATGCACTTCTTGGCTTTTTAAGGCTACTTTCGCAGAACGTAAATAAATCCTTCGCATTCTGAATCACTGTATTGCCACGTAGAACAGATATGTCCGCCTGTCTTTTTATAAATCCCCCCGCGGCATCTTGAGGCCCTTTTGCATGGCTTGTTTCAAAAAAATGTCTATGGAATATTTTATATCCGAAATCAGGGATGGCAGTAGATAAACTTCCTAAACAGTGCCGCGATTTATATTGGCTAGAACAACCGTCTGTGAATTCATGCATATGATCAACTGTGTATGATATTGAATCTAAATATTCCTTAACTTTCTTTTGGACATATTTTGTAAAATCATTATCATGTTGCAGGTCCGGGGAAATTACGAAAAAATGTTCCGTAATTATTTCCGGAAATTCTTCTGTACTGTCTACACCATCGTATTCTAAAATGGCGTGTCGGTGCATGACGGTTACATGAATGCTGCATTCAGTTCTTTGGAAGTAATTGGATTGGATTTCTTCTTTCTCGACACAGCGATAATTTTCCGAATAATCGTGGATGCATATGCAATGATTGACTGGCAAGTTCTGAACAAGACTTTTAAGTTGATTGCTTTGCCAGTTTGATCGGTGCTGGTGAGCGGGGAAAGTTTCGAGAAGCTTTTTTAAATTGAGAAACATTTCGTTTACGCTAGTTTTCTTTTTTATCAGGGTCAGTCGGCGCCTTACATTTTTACCCTTCGATTTTTTAGTTATATATTCATATTTTTGCCATTCAACAGTTGAAGACGACTGTGATTCGTTGGGTGAAAGTTTGAAATTACCAACTCCGCAAAGGCTACATTTTCGGTCAAGACAATTTTTATTATTTTTCAATATGTATAAGGTCTGACATTTTCTCAAATACGGGATAGTCACTTTCTTGCGAATCGGTTTCCCTGTCACACGATTTTCTGAACTTCATACATGCTTTGAAAACAAGGTTTGCTTCCACGTGATATCTACAACAGCATGTATTTCTATCTTTTTCAGATGCAGGTCTTACGAAAAACGGTCGAAGTTTCTCAAATGCTCTTTGTCCAATTTTAATTTCCGGATATTTGGCGACAAAATCTAAATACGCATCAGTTTGTGTTTTTTCCAGCACATGTGTCATATGCGAAGTATAGAAGTTTGGTCCCAATCGTTCTCTTTTGATATCGGATTTGTTGCCGGTCGGGTGTGATATGCCATCAGAGAGCCAAAAGTTATAAACTGTTTTCTTTGTTTCTTCTGAAATGGAATCTTTTCTTGTTTTCTGTTGCGTAAGAGCCCATGCAGACGATTCACTTTTAAGAATTCTAGACCTAATACGCTGGCCTCCAGCAACCCTTCTTGCTGGCAAACCTAAATTTTTATACAGTTTAATTTTACCTCTCGAGTTTGCTAAATTTTCCCCGCTGATTGATGCAGTAACAGAATTCATTACCGAACGTGCATTCTTAGATCGCTTTAATTTTGTAGATTTTATTATTTCTTGAATATCTGCAACGACGGCCATTTCAACTGGCGAAACTGAATGTTTCAGATTAGCTATTGTTGGCGATCGAGGGGATCTGCGGGCCAAATAAATCGATATAACTGCGCATCGTTTAGATGGAGATTTTGGTAAACCTTCTTTAAATTTTCTTAGGGCTCTGGTCTTTTCCATTCTGTTTTTGAAAACATTTGAACCTTCTGGTACAACAAGTGACATTGATGAAAGTTCTACATTTTTTTTACCTCTGTGTTTACGGACATTCATTTTATTTTTCAGTTTTCTTTCATTTATTTTCTTAGATTTCTCCCTTTGTTCTCTATTTTTTCTTGCATTAATCGTTTGACTATATGTTTTTGTCTCGCTCTCTTTATTCTTGTACAACTTTCCATAAGATTTTCTACTCGTTTCATTTTTCTGAAGCCTTTTTCGTTCTCTGTTCCTAATAAGTATTTCCTTAGCCGAAAGTTTACTTTTTTTTCTGTTATTCATATTTCTGAAAGCATATTTATATTTGAATGTACACAAAATTTTGGTCTGATTTTTTTAAGTCCGAATATTTTAATTGTGATCCTTGTTTATTTCATATTCAATTTTTTTGTGTTAATTTGAACAGGTCGAGAACTCTAGATTTTCTGACGTCAGAATATATTTGCATAGTAATTTCCAAAACACAAGGCCAATATGGCCTTGAAAAACTGACCAATCGACTCAATGAATTACAATGCATTGTGGGCTACTACGAGTAAACTACTACTTAAAACACGTGGAATTAGCGGGAAAGCAGTCAATTAATAAATTGTCTGGGACTCTCATTACCAAAGTTTTTATTCTGCAAATATATTTAATGTAAAATATATAACGTAATCTTCAATTTGCATGCTCAGATTAAAAAAAATATTGTTTATTGGCTTCACGGTTCGACTTTCTTTTTTGCCTTGCAAAAGGAGTAGAACCGGTTTTGTGCATTGTTATGAATTGAACTAGCATTAATTTCACGACATGACACAGTGAAATATCCAATGCAGTGACCACTGTCCAGTAAGAAAATCATTTTAGCTTTTTTAAACTTGTATAATGTTATTGCAAAATCATTTCTGCCTAGAAAAACACGAAACTTTCATTGAAACACTTCTTTCTGTACTGATTTTTTTTTATCAGGACCTGAACTAATAATAAGAACATCATAATATTCAGTATGCTAAAAATAAGTTTTATGAAAGCGACAGGGGCAGGTCCAGCCATTTTAAAAAGGGGGGTCCTTGCCCTGGACCAAAAGGGAGGGGGTTCCAACTACATGTCCCCATCTGAATGCACTGATCGTCCAAAAAAGGGGGTCCATCCCCCGGAACCCCCGCCCCCCCCCCTGGATCCGCCACTGAGCGGGTACGGTATATAGCTCAATACATTTCAGTTTTATAGTTTCATCCATCGATAATATCCGTTTGTTGCTAATTTTATCACAAAATATACCTCAGAGGTTTTTGTATCGTTCGGCTACTGTCCTATTGACATATGTCAAATATCTCCAATATTAAAAGTTTCTGGATCAAAGTGGGTGCCATATTGCCTATTATTTGTTTTCTTAAACGTGCTTTGTCTATAGAAATTAGCCGGAAGATGAGGTATGAGTGCCAAATGAGACATCTTTCCAACAAAGACATAATTTAGTAAAGTAAGTAGTCATGGGTCCAATGCTAAAAAGTAAGCTATCAATGACCCAAAAATTACTTGTGTAAAATAATCCAAACAAAAAAAACCGACCCAATTAAATATATAAAAGGACAAGAAATCTATCCCATCAAAAAAAAATATATTGTATAGAAGCCTGTATTTCAGTCGTTGTCGTTTGTTTATGTGTTACATATTTTTTTTTCGTTCATTTTAAAAAAAATAATTAAGGCCGTTAGATTTCTCGTTTGAATTGTTTTACATTGTCATATCGGAGCCTTTTATAGCTGACTATGTGGGATGGGATTTGCTCATTGTTGAAGGCCGTACGGTGATCTATAAATGTTAATTTCTGTGTCATTTTGGTCTCTTGTGGACAGCTGTCTCATTGACAATCATTCAACATTTCTTTTTTTATTATAGATCCAACGCTGCAATTTTCACAAAACATATAACAATGTTCCACCTTGTCGCACATACGTATGGATAAAATCATTACAGTTTATTTCCTAATGCATGTGGAGCAAAACTTTGGTAAGCTTGCTTGCTTTGTTTGTATATTGTACAACATATAAAATATACATTCAAGTTAAACTATGCCTATATATATATATACATTGTTTAAAGATGTCAATCTTATTTTCAAAGCTTGTATAAACAACTATACAAACAAAGCAAGCAAGCCAACCAAAGTTTTACTTTGCAGGTTTTAGAAATCGGCTGTAATGCTTTTATTCAGTTTTGCCAATGTCCGAGCCCGTTTAAAACGAACAAACTGAAACTACAGTTGCTGACTTCACTACCTTCAAAACAAAGGGAACAGTTTGGAAGTCCCATATACTGAAATGTGACAAACAAAAATACTTATAGATTTTGTTAACACTGCCATGTATGTAAATATTACTTCGCCTTTTTTTTCGAACACAAAATTCAAGGATCCCACATTTTACTTTAATTATCTATACGAACATTGCTGTACTCTTGAATATCAGCATCGGCTGTTATCGACGGCTTACTTTACACCTGTAAGTTTGTCTCATGGGTAATTGTGTCTTTTCGCTGTTGTTTCGTTGCTTCTGGTGGACATATACATGAAATCTCTGTGCCATCACCAAACATGTTAATGGCTATATATCGGGTAATTCAAACCCTTTTTTCTTCGCATAGAAACAGTTCTTCGTTAATCTGAGCATGGAAGTAATACTTTATATCACGAACTATAAATGAGGATACACAAAAGGAAAAACTAAGCGAAATTGTGAATCCCGCATTGCACGAAAAAATGTGTTGTATTTCAGTAAATAACACGTGTTCTTGGTTGATTGTAAACACGTAGTAGTCCGTCATGCATTGTGACTCATTTACTGGATTGGTCAAGAATCTAGGTAAAAATAAATTGCGTCACATGTAAATAAACAATTACATGTGCGAGAACATAAGTATGCTAATTTATGCATTTCCATATAAGGTAGTGGTCCTGACCTGTTGAACATCGGCTATGTGAAAATCTGCCTAAGGTTGATTGATTATTGTTTCCTCAACTTCACGTGGCAATTAGTTCATGTATATTTAGGACGAGACTCAAGATAGGTATATTGTCAGGCTGTGATCGTGGTTATTTCGTGAGAATCGGTCCATTTTTTCGGGCGTACATCTGTTCTTTTTCGAGAAATATTACATGCGATTATACTGATTTGCTGCTTTTT
The DNA here is from genome assembly GCF_036588685.1 of Mytilus trossulus. Lineage (NCBI taxonomy): Eukaryota > Metazoa > Mollusca > Bivalvia > Mytilida > Mytilidae > Mytilus > Mytilus trossulus. Next base: position 3,553,584 of record NC_086374.1, read on the forward strand.
CGGAGAGAAAAACTTTTATTCATGACTGTTTATTTTATTCTAAATTTTACAACTCGATCAAGAAATATTTCTGCGAGAAACTAAGATTATAAGTGCAAAATATGGGAATTAAATAATACCACATTTATTTTTAGTTTATATTTACCTGGGAAACTTTTCATGAATAGCATGCAGTTGAATATGTATAGGTCCTAACTACACAATAATCATTAGTTTGGCCACTAAATTAGACTCAACTAAAATATGCATTTTGCCGTGCAGACAGACTGGATCCAGCAATAATTCAGTACAATACAATAATCTCATATATACATAAAATGCATACATCATATATAACACCGTAATAGTATCTATACTAAGTAATTTTAACACACAACTTTGTGAATCAAACAATATACTTTCGGCAACAATAGTAATAAATAATTATTAACTTCCACTGAAGAACATTCCAAATGATAAATATCATACCCGTCATAAACAGACACTCGCCGCCCAGGAAAAACCAACTTAAATAAAGTTATGCGCACGGAGCAATCCAAGAATCGTTTCCGGGCAATGATGCCGTACTCCATCATGACCATGATTATATAAAAAAACATTTTTGCTTATGTAAAAAAAGGAAGTTTTAACTGTACGATGTCTACGGCTAGAAAGACCACCTAGACAATTTTTGTACGAACCCGCGAAAAACACACTAACATAACAAAACATTAGGTCACCTGACCTATCGAATCATACATCATTGACCCATACAAAATATTATAGAAACTTTAAGACAGTATTTTTCCGCTGTACTGCGAAACGCTAAAAAATGTATTTTCTCTGGAAAATATCTTTGTTGACGCCTATCTTATGGAAATTATTCATTTTATAAATATATTCTTTGGCTACTCTTTTTCGCAATAAAAAAATCAAAGTTTGTCAAGTCATCTTTGCGAACTAAGCTGATCATAAAACTGTGGGATGCAAAATCGTAGAGCAACAATATGTCCCTCCTTGTACCAAAAGAGTGACATTATAAAACATTTCCTTTGGGTAAATATATTTTCACCCGTTATCTATCGTGTATAGTTTCTCTTGAAAATAGACAACAAAACATTTCCTTTGGAAACTGCAACACCATATATGGTTCTTTAACGCAGAGTGAAGATCCCGCAGTATATTTAGTCTGGTTCAGCGAATTGAGCGTCCAATAAAAATCCGAAACATACAAATCAACCAAACTTCAAAAGCAAATATACCAGATAATGGAGGCTAGAGGTTCTTGACTACTAGCCAATGTGAAAAAAAAATAAAAAAAAATGCACACACTGAAACTGAGCTCAAAAGTCCGACATAAGAATCCATTACAGAAAAAAACTAAGCAAACTGAACATGGTCAATATAAATTAAAAAAATGACAACTATATATAAGCTATAAGCTACTGACATCCCATCTCAAGACCTTTATTTAACTGATCGAAAAATTAGATCTTCTTCACATGAAGGTCAACTACAATCTCTCCCGTTCGGGTTTAATATTATGACACCATTAAGTAAACTGGAAGACCATAAACGATATCCGGCCAATATTTGGTTTCATAATTATTGTGTTTATTACCGATGCGAATGCAAATACCCTATGATTAAATCAATATTAATTCTAAAAATGCCATCTTTCATTCCTTAACAACAGATTCATATATTATTTTTTTATAGAGTATACCATAGACGATCGAATGTGAAATATACGAAAGTACACATGTATGGTGGCTACATGTTGACTTATATTTACGAATGATTTCCTAGCTTATACCGATAATAGTTACATTACAATGTCATGTATGTTTCAGAAGAATCCGTTATTTTGATAGGATAACAACACTTGTGCATCATACTTATATTCACCTTCATGTCCCAATGAAGTTAAAACTTTCATAATGACGCGTACTTTCACAAATAAGTGCACATGTTTTGCCGTAAAAAAATAAACAATAATAAACGATTTTGCATGATCATATAGCGAAAAAGGTAATTATAAGTATTGAATGTTTCTCTTAGATCTTTCGTAGGGTTGTAGAAGCGTTGACCGTGCGCAAATTTTTAGAATGAAGCATATAAAATGTACTTCGGTCAACACTTTTACACCCCAATGAGTTTTAAGAAGCATTCAGTTCTAAAATGAAATTAAGATTTTTTTTTATCAAGTTTGTGAAATTGAATATCGTTTTGTTTCAATTGATCATTATTACAAAGATCTCTTTCGTTTAAATCATGTTTCGTATAAAGCGAATAGACCAACATGATATATCTAATACTACATGATGCACATTCAACTTGAAGTGCTGACCTTTTGCGCTTCTCATTATATTCATAAAAATAATATATACATGCATGTACGCTAATATTAAACAATTTCCACGAATTTGGTTACACAACTATTCGTACAATGATTGAAAATTGTTAATTCCAAATCCTCCTGGTAAATTATTTAAGTATTACTTAATCTAAGTTTTGCCCTAGTTCCCGTGAGAAATAATCGGTGCCATTCTGAAAGATAATGTAATACATATGTTTAACATTATGGAAAATACAACAGGTTTTCCAAAACCCCAAACGAGGCTTATAGTAGACATCGTGATTGAGCAAAACATCCAAACTACTGTTTTAACAGGTTTAACGATAAACTTAATCCATCAATCACTTAGTCTATTTTTTTCAAACTAAAAGTTGTGTTATGCATAATTGATGAATAAGGAAGTGATTAACCATTAAAATAAGCGATTATCCGCTAAAAATACGGTATTTAAAAAGCGATTTATTTAATAGTTAAAAAATATTACGGTTAACTGTCAAATAAAATAACGATTAACTATCGACAACAGGACAAAAATAGTAGTAAACCGATACTTAGATAGCGTTTAACCTATAAGAATATATTTTGAACCCCAAGGTAGAAAAAAAAATGTCCACCATACAGTTACAATTTAAAACACATTCTGAGGATATAACGAGCAATTTGGAAAAATAAATATGTCACTTTTCATTTATGGTTGCAAAGAAGAAATGATAACAAGTTAAACTGCGTTAGGGGGAAATACAGCTTATAACACACAATTAACCCGTACAATAGGGTCAAAGACAAAAAAATATCTGAGACATGACCTTGGCCTTGAGCTTATGACCTTTGTGAAGGTCATTCGTCCCCGATGTCACTACTAAAAACTCCATCGGTATAGAACTGGTTATTTTGTATTTTTATGCGTTAAAAGGAAAAGCCCAAGTAAGTGTACAGTAATCTTGCAAGCGATTGTACAGTCAATAAAATTTTTGACATTCAAATAATGAATATATTTTGATGGGTCAATTGCTTTTAAACTTTTAGACAGGTGACACTTAGATAAAAAAAAAAAAAGAAAGGTATATGTCATATTTCTCGTGACAACGATTTGTTTTCAATGGGTTTTTTTTACATTTTGTATCGCTGATATCGCGGAGTTTTTGATATATTTTCTCGGAGCTCCGCTGTTCTAAGGGAATCATTTGGATGCATATATTTGTTTTTATTATTTGATTGGTTCATATTTACTTATATCATGTTTTAGAAACCAAATATTGAAGCAGAAACGTTGAATAGTAGCATTTCAGTTCATTGAAGTTTTCATTTAGCAACTTATTATTTTTCAAATGTCGGAGCCCCTCTTTACAGTCTCCAGAATGACAAAAAATAAAAATAAAAAATTACAGTTCCGTTACCACAATGTGGTATAAAGAAATGTATAACAAAAAATAAACAATGAATCAGCATTATTTTAATTACTGGTATATCAAATTGATTCATTATACAATATACACATACAATGACATTAATATATCATTATTATGATAATTAAACTAGGAATGAAAACTTCATATTAAGGAGGGTTTTTTGGTCCGATATTTAAACAAATAATTACAAAATTATCTCGTTCCTTTACATTGTAAACTGATGACAACTGTATAAGATTTGCCAATTATATTTTCACAGTAAGTACAGTGTTATGCTGAGATCACTGTTTTTTAATCGGTCCACGTTTTCGAAGTAAGTACAGTGTTATGCTGAGATCACTGTTTTTTAATCGGTCCACGTTTTCCAAGAGTACTTTAATACTATATCAGTTTTTTTCGAGTGATATAAAATGCGATAAGACCGATTAGAGGTAGTGTAAATCAGATGTGGATACTTAAATATTCCAAACATCTCTTAGAGTATCTTTATATACATTCTAAGATTTCATCTTGCAATAGTATTAAAACATTTGACTTTTCTACACTTCACACAAGTACTTTAGTATTCCCGTTCCAAACTAAAAGACAAGTTAAAAGAATTGGTATTGAGTTCATTATAAAAAAAAGAATGGTCAATGTATCTTGTTTAAGGGAAGGATACATTCTACTTTTACGTTTGGAGAACGGGAACCAACTGTGCCCCTCTTCTTGTCGACTTGTAACAAATTGTTTCTTTATTCTAATGAGACTGACGTCATACATTGAACTTCTTATGAAGAGAGAAAAGAAGTAAGTGTATCCTTCACTTTACTTTCGGATGTATAGATGATGTTATCTCACTAATTTCAAATTTGGTAACTATGTTGATTTCATCAGCCCAATCGAATATCGAATGGTATAAAGGATACACCAGATACAGTTAAGTATGTCTCTTATGTTGACTTACATTTAGAAATTGACAACAAAGGGCGGTTGAAACAAAACTTTACAACAAAATAGATGCTTCCCAATTTTGAACTTTCAATGTAGCAAATAAACTCATCATAGATATTAGGTTTAAATGTTGTATTTACGCCAGACGCGCGTTTCGTCTAAAAAAGACTCATCAGTGACGCTCGAATCCAAAAAGTCAAAAAGGTCAAATGAAGTACGAAGTTGAAGAGCATTGAGGAAAAAAATTCTTAACGTTTTGCCAAATACAGCTGAAGAAACCTAATCCTGAGGTAGAAAAGTCTTAGTATTTCAAAAATTCAAATGGTTTGAAAACAGTTAATTTATAAATATGACCATATCAATGATAATTCATGTTTGCGGAGAAGTGCTGACTACTGAGTTGTCGAAACCTCCGGGGAATTAAAACTTCACCTGAGGTGGCATCATCCCAGGGGTTGTAAATAAACTCATCATAGATATTAGGATTACATTTTGTATTTACGTCAGACAACCCAGCAGCTCCTGCATACGGAGTATATACCTCGCATGATGTCCCTGTGGTATCTTTCGCCTCTTTATAACGTCCAGTTTTTTTAACAAATGGTTTCGGTTTTAAAAAAAGAATGTGAATAAAAAAAGAAGGCGTTGTTGCATTAAGAACTGAATTCTTTCTTATTTTAAACTGTAATTATAAGAAGAATAAAATTATATATCCCCGATAAGTCACAAAACATAATATACATGTAACAATCATTAATCATTTCAATTTGATACTAATTTTATGTGCTGAAAACATTTTACAACGCGCATTCTGAGAGTATTGCATGGCAATACATAGTCCCCTACGGTTAAGTTTAATTGTACTTGAACAAAATGCTTACTTGATTTATAACTTGTGAATTTTAAACTATATAACAAATATCAGGTCAATATCTTCAAGCATGACGAACAAAAGTGTGAAAAACTTATTATTTTAGCGAATTTTCTTAGTCTAAAGACCATAAATCTGCACAAAATCATGCGATCAAAACAAAATTAAAACTTGCCATGATAAAACTATAAACCAATTATCCTATTTATATTTTCAAGCATGACGAAAAAAAAGTGTGGAAAACTTGATAACTTGACTAAATTTTTAAGTCTAGGACCGTAACTCTGCACAGAATAATCAGACCCAGATTTTTTTTTTAACTTGATCTGTAACTTGTCATAATAAAACTATGCACAAAATATTAAATCAATATCTTCATGCATGATGGAAAAAGGTTTGAAGAACTAAATATGTGGCGTGAATTTCTAAGTCCAAGGACCATAACTATGCACAAAATTGTCCGACCGGAACAAAATTCGAACTTGATTTGTAACCTGGCATGATTAGACAATAACCAAACATCAAATTAACATCTTCAAGCACAAAGAAAAAAGTGTAGAAAAATGATTTGCCGGACTGACGAATGGACAGACACACAGACAGAAGGAATGAGGAGAAACCTAATATCCCCTTCGACGTTGTCGGTAGGGGACTAATAACATTGCAAAATTTCGATTTCTTATATCGCTGGGTCATCTTTAAAACAGTCTTCAGAACTGAGTACATGGAATGATCATTTCAATTTTAGTTCATACTGCCTTTGTTTTAAACTAACTCAGCAATATTTTATGATTGATATATATAAATATATATATAACAAGTCAAAAAGGGTACAACATCACCATAAAATAACTATAAAATATACAAATATTAGATATTTCGGATAACAGATATCCTTCTTCAATAATAGCACGATGTCAAATGAATCATGTCAATTCAAATTGAGACTCTATCAAAATCTTGATTTATACAATTTAAGCGAACGCTGGAACAATTTTAAAATTTCCAAACACACCGCAAAGACTACAGAAATATGCCAAAAATAAAAATAGATATTTACGATGTGAAATGGCACAACTTTAGATTTCCAAAGGATGTGACAGTTGAGATGTAATGACTGCATTGAGGGCAGTCCTCAAACAAAAAAAAAATCAAAATAATCAAAAATGTCCTTACCGATCCAGGATGGTATAAATTAGACAACGGTAGGGCAATTACAACGGAAACTACATATTAAAGCCTTTCAAACGAATAGCAGTCTAATAGTGATTGAAAAAATAAGTTTTGTATAATGAGGTAAAATAATTGAACGTGGCAACGTACTTATACATCATCCCGAATCAATGAAAACCTGTAATTTAAATGGTTATTTTAAAAATAATTTCGAACTGTAAGGCCAGTACTAAATCCGGCGTTGCTTGAAACAGGTGGTCACAGGAAAATGAGGGACTCGTTCTATGTTTTTTCATTTATGCCCTCTGGGGAGACTGTCCGTAACTTTCTTATCCAAAATCTTTCCCGAGCGACTCTGTCGACCTTCGACCAACACTCTTTGTGGTCTATGATCGTGATGGTAAGGTTTTTGAGATCAGCTTGTGTGTGTCCAGGTGATCTCAAATGACGACTTACGGGTAGGTCGGGCTTGCAAGTGTAGTCACTTCGATGACCATTCATGCGTTTGTTAAATGGCTGCTCTGTCTCGCCAACATACTGCATGCCACATCGACACTGAAGGAGGTATACAACATTCTGGGTTTTGCAAGTTACATTGCAATATATAGTGTACACAGACCCAGTCGAGTGGCAAGTGAATGTTTGAGTATTCAGTATTTGTTGACAAGTCAGGCAACGTCTGTTACCACATGACTTGCACCATCCTGCAGTTGAACAGCTTTTATTTGAGGAAACGTCAGCTCTAACAAATAAGTCTTTCAGACTTGCTGGTCTCCGAAAAGCTAAGACAGGAGGATTGGGAAAGATCTTGGATAATTTAGGGTGTTTGACAATAGTTTGCCAATTGGCACGGATCAAACGTGAAAGGTTATTAAAGGCTGGATTGTATGTAAGAACAAACGGGACTATTTTGCTGCGCCTCTTCCGTTTGTACTGTAAGAGGTCATTGCGGCTGTTATTGTTAGCGCGCGCAAACCCCTTATCTATGTCCAATTTCTTATAACCTCGTTTTGTCAAAAATCCGCGAAGTTCCTGTAACCGTTTCGTGACAGCCTCCTCAGAGGAGCAAATCCGCTTGACTCTGAGAGCTTGACTGTACGGGATACTTTTTGTACAGTGTTTTGGGTGACAGCTTTGGGGAGAAAGGTATTGATGTTTATCTGTGGGTTTACAGTAGAGGTCTGTTGATATGACACCGTCCTTTATAGATGTGGTTGTGTCTAAGAAAGATATCTTAGAGTCGGAAATTTCATACGTAAATTTAATTGAATGGTGGGCGTTAGACATGCAAACAACGCCCACCATTCAATTAAATTTACGTATGAAATTTCCGACTCTAAGATATCTTTCTTAGACACAACCACATCTATAAAGGACGGTGTCATATCAACAGACCTCTACTGTAAACCCACAGATAAACATCAATACCTTTCTCCCCAAAGCTGTCACCCAAAACACTGTACAAAAAGTATCCCGTACAGTCAAGCTCTCAGAGTCAAGCGGATTTGCTCCTCTGAGGAGGCTGTCACGAAACGGTTACAGGAACTTCGCGGATTTTTGACAAAACGAGGTTATAAGAAATTGGACATAGATAAGGGGTTTGCGCGCGCTAACAATAACAGCCGCAATGACCTCTTACAGTACAAACGGAAGAGGCGCAGCAAAATAGTCCCGTTTGTTCTTACATACAATCCAGCCTTTAATAACCTTTCACGTTTGATCCGTGCCAATTGGCAAACTATTGTCAAACACCCTAAATTATCCAAGATCTTTCCCAATCCTCCTGTCTTAGCTTTTCGGAGACCAGCAAGTCTGAAAGACTTATTTGTTAGAGCTGACGTTTCCTCAAATAAAAGCTGTTCAACTGCAGGATGGTGCAAGTCATGTGGTAACAGACGTTGCCTGACTTGTCAACAAATACTGAATACTCAAACATTCACTTGCCACTCGACTGGGTCTGTGTACACTATATATTGCAATGTAACTTGCAAAACCCAGAATGTTGTATACCTCCTTCAGTGTCGATGTGGCATGCAGTATGTTGGCGAGACAGAGCAGCCATTTAACAAACGCATGAATGGTCATCGAAGTGACTACACTTGCAAGCCCGACCTACCCGTAAGTCGTCATTTGAGATCACCTGGACACACACAAGCTGATCTCAAAAACCTTACCATCACGATCATAGACCACAAAGAGTGTTGGTCGAAGGTCGACAGAGTCGCTCGGGAAAGATTTTGGATAAGAAAGTTACGGACAGTCTCCCCAGAGGGCATAAATGAAAAAACATAGAACGAGTCCCTCATTTTCCTGTGACCACCTGTTTCAAGCAACGCCGGATTTAGTACTGGCCTTACAGTTCGAAATTATTTTTAAAATAACCATTTAAATTACAGGTTTTCATTGATTCGGGATGATGTATAAGTACGTTGCCACGTTCAATTATTTTACCTCATTATACAAAACTTATTTTTTCAATCACTATTAGACTGCTATTCGTTTGAAAGGCTTTAATATGTAGTTTCCGTTGTAATTGCCCTACCGTTGTCTAATTTATACCATCCTGGATCGGTAAGGACATTTTTGATTATTTTGATTTTTTTTGTTTGTTTGAGGACTGCCCTCAATGCAGTCATTACATCTCAACTGTCACATCCTTTGGAAATCTAAAGTTGTGCCATTTCACATCGTAAATATCTATTTTTATTTTTGGCATATTTCTGTAGTCTTTGCGGTGTGTTTGGAAATTTTAAAATTGTTCCAGCGTTCGCTTAAATTGTATAAATCAAGATTTTGATAGAGTCTCAATTTGAATTGACATGATTCATTTGACATCGTGCTATTATTGAAGAAGGATATCTGTTATCCGAAATATCTAATATTTGTATATTTTATAGTTATTTTATGGTGATGTTGTACCCTTTTTGACTTGTTATATATTATATTTTGTAGTGTACAGAATCATATTACATGATCCATCGCCCTGTAAGATTGATCGTTGACTATTTATTCAGTCATTATATATATATATATATATATAACTGTGGCGAACCTCTTAGTTTTAAAAATAGGAGAAGAAAAACTAAGTAATATCAATAAAATATTAGAAACATTTAATTTAAAAACAAATATTCGGATAAATTGACGCGATAACCCCCCCCCCCCCCCCCCCAAAAAAAAAATAATAAAAAAACAACTAATACAACAACCATTTTGTTTTTAAAACACACTTGATCAACTATGTTCTATTTCCTATTGACAATAAGATAAGATTGGAATTGAATGTATTTATAGTATCAAATTTCATGCTTCTACTCGCTGTTCTGGATTTACCTTCATCCGAAAAGCTAAAAGATGAAAATATGAATTGCAGGGATGTTTTAGTTACTGAAGCATTTTGTACACAATGCGCACGATGTTCCTACAACACGACGTTACAACACCACGACGTCAAAGAGAGTTTTCTGAAACTTTTGACGTACATTTATTCAATTTGCAAGTTTCATTTGCTTTTTTTTATGTAGTTGGTTAATTCTAAATCTGTCTCTATTAATTTTGTGATGTCTATTTACCATGAATTTATTTATTTCAAGTTGTGGAAATCGATTAAATAAATTTTACCCTTAATTCACCTTAAAATGTTGTATTGTCGTAAGTAATGAGTATTTTTTTTCAAGATATGTGCATGTCCACAAAAGTTAATACAATAGTTACATTATAGATCCTGTAATAGATGAAAATTCCGGATGAATGTCGAGAAATTAAGACTTTCATTGGTAAATGGTTGTATAAAGGAGAGGAACAGACAGTGTGCCTTTTAAGAGGCCCCTTACGTGAACGAACCCCTGAATGACTTGCTTAAAGGATTCTGAACATGCTGAGAGCATGGCACTCTCACTAAACCCCATTTTATGGTCGTATGTGTCTGTGTACTTATACATTCAGCACAGCCAGACGGACGGATGCTAGACACTTGCATCTTCAGCGCTAGACTGTGTTTCTCCACTCAATGGGCTTGCCGCACTTACATACGGGTCAGATGTCATTTTAAATCATTTTGCTCAGAATAACGAACGAGGCAAGCTCTCGTTCAGTTATCTATGGCATGACATTCTCCTATTCTATAAAATGTTTACATATGGACAAACAAATCGGTGAACAGTCGCCTTATATTCTTATACTTTGTACCAGAACAAATCAAAAGGAAGTGCCAGTAAACTCGTTTACCAGACGTAAACTGAACAACGTCGGTACCTATAATATTTACGTTAAGACTATCATGTTTAATTTACAATGGCGAGATCTGCAATATTTCAAAGAAAAGAAAATATTTGTTTTAAATCATGTTTTATTTCTGTGTTTTTTTTATTATGTTTTATAATATTGATCTTATCCAAGTGCGAGTGTGGCATTGTGACGCTATCTTTATGATAGCTATACGCCGAAGTGCAATTGATTTGTTTACTACGTGATTGAAAATTTGAATTTATTGCGACATACATTTTTATATTTTCTTACTTACGGGTTTGTATAATTAATATACATATCTGTCCTAGTATATTTAATAGTACTATATTAACGTAAATATTAAGAATGGTAGTAATTAATATGTTCATACTTTTCATTTTCATTTTTATATTTATCACTTTTTAATCATTATCTTAGATAATAGAAAATAATGTTACTTATGACAGTCATAAGAGCATCATAGCAATGACTCCCCTAAGACAGCTTTGGTTAACATCCAATGACTTATCATTATGATAGTCATAAGATGATCATAAACTATGTCCTAAGATGATCATAAACTATGTCCTAAGATATATCTTATGATATGATATATCTTATGATACTTTAGAAAACCAGGCCCCATATTTTCAATGTTTTTCGATGTCGTAATCAAATCGTTTATTATAATATGCTTTTCGGTTTTTTTATATTGTCTGTAACGTTGTTATGTACGTGACGTCATATAAAATACTTTAAAAATACAATTAATCTGTAAAAGACAATAATGAATGTGATAGGACATTCAGTATAATAAATTAAATAACACATAGCTGAGAGGGTGATAGAGCAGATTGGTACCCCTCGAAAAAGTATTTGACAATGTTTTCTTGTGGTAAAAATCTGCCGGACTGACGGATGGATAGATTGAGTTAAGTATGCTAATTGATATTTTATCGTATGTTTTTATATGTTGTGATGTTATGCTATTGTTTCAGAAAAAGGGAGAAGGTTTGGGCCCATTAAAACGTTTAATCCCGCTGCAAATGTTTGCACCTGTCCTAAGTCAGGAATCTGATGTACAGTAGTTGTCGTTTGTTTATGTAATATATACGTGTTTCTCGTTTCTCGTTTTGTTTATATAGATTAGACCGTTGGTTTTCCCGTTTGAATGGTTTTACACTAGTAATTTTGGGGCCCTTTATAGCTTGTTGTTCGGTGTGAGCCAAGGCTCCGTGTTGAAGGCCGTACTTTAACCTATAATGGTTTAATTTTTAAATTGTTATTTGGATGGAGAGTTGTCTCATTGGCACTCACACCACATCTTCCTATATCTAGACAGACAGACAGACAGACAGACAGACAGACAGACAGACAGACAGACAGACAGACAGACAGACAGACAGACAGACAGACAGACAGACAGACAGACAGACAGACAGACAGACAGACAGACAGACAGACAGACAGACAGACAGACAGACAGACAGACAGACAGACAGACAGACAGACAGACAGACAGACAGACAGACAGACAGACAGACAGACAGACAGACCGACGGACAGAGTGCAAATCTTAAGTCCCCTTCGTCGGTAGTGGACTATGACTAGAGGATCTAAAGAGCCTGTGTCGCTCACCTTGGTCTATGTGAATATTCAACAAAGGACACAGATGGATTCATGACAAAATTGTGTTTTGGTGATGGTGATGTGTTTGTAGATCTTAATTTACTGAACATTCTTGCTGCGTACAATTAACCCAGTCTGTAATGATTTGCCCAGTTTTTTCAGTGGAAAATGTTAGTAATAATTTACAAATTTTATGAAAATTGCTAAAAGTTGACTATAAAGGGCAATTACTCCTTAGGGGGTCAATTGACCATTTTGGTCATGTTGACTTATTTTTAGTTCTTACTTTGCTGTAAACTATTGTTGTTTACAGTTTATCTCTATCTATAATAATATTCAAGATAATAACAAAAAAAGGCAAAATTTCCTTAAAATAACCAATTCAGGGGCAGCACTCTAACAACCAGTTTTCCAATTCATCTGAAAATTTCAAAGCAGATATCTCTTGACCTGATGAACAATATTAACCAATCAGATTTGCTCTGAATGCTTTGGTTTTTGGGTTATAAGCCAAAAACTGCATTTTACCCCTGTGTTCTACTTAAGCCATGGCGGCCATCTTGGTTGGTTGGCCGGGTCACCGGAGACAAGTTTTTTGCAAGACCCAATGATGATTGTGGCCAAGTTTGATTTTATTTGGCCCAGTAGTTTCAGAGGAGAAGATTTTTGTTAAAGTTAACGACGACAGACGACGGACGACGACAGACGACGACGGACGACGACAGATGACGACAGACGACGGACGCCAAGTGATGAGAAAAGCTCACTTGGCCCTTCGGCCCAGGTGAGCTAAGAAACAGAAAAAGACACGTAACAAAGGTAATCAGTGTTGACTAAACCTGTTAGAACCTGTTAGAACTCTCAAAAATGCATGCACATGTTGTTGGTATTTATACTTATTACGCGAAAAATTGCTTTTGCAGAAGATATTATAGACATTATAGCTACATCTGTAGAAAACAAATGATCTTAACGTGTTCACGCTGACCCGTTTGTAATTTTTGTCAAAGAGACGCATTCTTGACCTCGGGAAATCCACTAGTCAATTGAATGGTACTTGTATTGCAGGTCACTACAATTGCCTTCAACAAAGAATATAAACACTCGCAACAATGCAAAGTTAAACCCGTCTTTCACTAAAGTTTGAGCAGGATTCTTTGTAATGATTATCTTACCACATATAATTGAGAATCGAGTCGTGCAGTTATATCAATAAATTAAAACGGTAAGATTAGACATTAAAACACTAAAAACTAGGGTTTACCATTGATTTTAAACCCAATCATATATGATAGTCCTATGGTAAACTTATGGAAACACATGATACAGTCATGAAATTGAATATTTGAAAAAGTACGACCAGAACAATACAAGACAGAGTTGTAAACAAAAGAAACTAATGATACATATCGAATTTTTAATCCCAATGCACAAATTAGGAACCGTAGTTTTCATTCAATTTATTTATCTAAAATGTACGCTTGGGTTAAACAATAGAAATTAACACTGTATATTTATATAAACGATCAATCTTGTAAATGATAAATAAATTTTAAAAAACGTTTATCAGAAACTGAAATTAAATTAAACCTTAACAATATGCAGGATGTAATTGTGGTTATAAAAATTTTGAAAAATCTCCAAAGGTGGAAGTTGATTTTTGAATCAGAAATTTTTTTATTTTATTTTTTGGTGTATCGAAATGCTGGCTATCAATTGTATAAAATGTGATAGAATAAAAAATAAAAGTACTTACAGAGACGATCCTATGTCATTTTACTATGGTTTAATCCTAAAATGAATATCATAAATATACTTCAAAACTTCACAAACTGCGTAATGTTATAACTATATTATTTTTGAACAAACGAAATGAGGAGAAAAACAAACACTTCACATATGGCGCTCTAGCTAATGTAGTCATTATCAGTTTCAGACTTATCAGACATTTGATCAATTAGCAATGTTTATCTACATTAAACATACGGTATGTATTTGTCTTGCTAAATAATTATAAAAAGTGTGAAGATGATAAAAAGGTGTGTATTAATTTAAATATGGTTCAACCTTACCCATTTTTCTACTTTATTCACCAGCAAATATTCACGGAGTTGCTACAGACCATGGCTTAGTTTTAATTTCACCCGGAGGACAAGTGGTTTTCCTAAATTTTTAAAAGATCAATAAATGATGAAGACATTTCAAAAATTGGATCTTTAACACGAGCTCAGGCAAACAAGCCTAGGTGGAAGGAAGAGGTATGCAAACGGCTGAAATCCTCATATTTTAGAACAATATGTTAAACCACGGCGAGAAAAGATTTTGGAGTAATTGGCTCGATCGATGACAGAAATTGTTTATGTATAAACAGCATTCATTTTACATTACTTGTCCAAAATGAGCATCCCCAGGATAGCTGTTCGATCAGAGAAAAATGATAAAATTATAAAGAAACCGACATGTTATCACATGGCCCTTTGATGTACCGGTAACAACCAGAAGGAATATTTGCAATTGAAACATAGAGAAATTTATCGGGGACAACGTAAAAGGGCTTTCTGTTGATATTAACATTGACGGCAACATATGGCGCGGAATCAGGGTCAAAAATACTTATTTACGTATAGACATAATTATTTCTGTATATACGGAATTCGATTTATGTATATACGTAAATCGAATTCCGTATATACGTTAATCGAATTCTGTATATACAGAACTAATAACGTATAAATCGATTTCCGTATATACAGAAATAATTATGTATATACGTAAATAATTATGTATATACAGAAATAATTATGTATATACGAAATTCGATTTACGTATATACGAAATTCAATTTACGTATACACAGAAATCGATTTACGTATATACAGAATTCTATTAACGTATATTCAGAATTATTTCTGTATATACATAATTCGATTTACGTATATACGTAAATCGAATTCCGTATATACAGAAATACGATCTTTCTGTCTTTACATAAATATTTCTGTATATACGGAATTATTATACAAATACAAATACAAATACAAATATTTTATTGGCACAAACACAATTACAATAATTGGCAATGGCCCATACAACTGGTATACAAATAGTAATAATGCATAGAATATCAATAGCACTGGGGTTAAGCTGATGACCGTAACTGCATTCACGGTCATCCCAAGATGTCGGATGAAAAATTAGGTCAGTTTCTGTATGGTCTGTTCAAGTGTTTCTATATCATTTTCTTTACCAATCATACATTGAAATGATGTTAATTTATAAAAGAATCACTCGGAAATCACTAATTACTTCCGAGAAATGTGCATGAAACGGGAAATTCGATTTGAAAAAATCGTCAAGATGACCGTAAATCATAATCAAAATATTTTCAAGATGACCGTAACATAAAACAAGGATGACCGTGATTGGTAAAAAGATGACCGTAACTTGTAAAGGATGACCGTAATTTGTACAGACCGACTGTAATCTATATAATCTATATAGGACGACCGTAACTTTTATAGGATGACCATCAATTCTAAGAAATATCCGTATTGTATTCAAAGCTTTTTTGTAGATTTCAATAGGGGCTCAGTTAGCCGATATAAATATGTTTCATAAATTTCTTTTTTTTTTAAACTATAATATAATTGGCCGTATTTTGGATTTATGACAATGATAGTACATTGCATATTTCTCGTAAACAATGAATGATAACGTCGTAAAAATTTTAACAAGCGATACGACGAAAATTTGAAGAAACATGAATGTGTCCCTAGTACACGGATGCCTCATCTACACTATCATTTTCTATATTTAATGGACTGTGAAAATGGGATAAAACTGTAATTTGGCATTAGAATTAAAAAGATCATACCATAGGGAAAATGTGTACTAAGTTTCAATTTTATTTAATTTGAAGCTGGGCAAACGGACAAACAAACAGACGAACGTACGAACATATGCACAGACCAGAAATACATAATGCCAATTAATGGAGCATTAAAACATTAATATAAAAAAGAAGATGTGGTAAGATTGCCAATGAGACAACTACCCACAAAAAGACCAAAATGTCACAAATATTAACTATAGGTCACCGTACGGCCTTCAACAATAAGCAGAGCCCATACCGCATAGTCAGCTATAAAAGGCCCGATAAGACAATGTAAAACAATTCAAACGAGAAAACTAACGGCCTTATTTATGTAAAAAAAAATGAACGAAAAACAAATATATAACAAATAAACAAACGAATATTTGGTAATCGAGCCCATGTGTATGGTTACAGAGGAAGCAGATTAAAATCTCAATTTGTCTTGATATATGCAGGCGGAAACACTTTTGAAATAGAACAAAAAAATCGAAGCTCTTTATTTATCGAGAAAGCGATAAATGATTACTGTAATGTTTGATATAGTAACAAAATTTTTAAAAGTTAATAGAAACAAATAAAACGACAATTTTCTTCTCAATTTCGAAGTGTTTTATTTCAAAAACACCATTTGCATAAGTTTTCAATGTATATATTACATAGTAAAGCAGAACAATAAGATATCAAATCGACAACATAAGTTGGATGTAGAAAATGCATAACCTCCGATTTATTCATTTTTTTTTACCACGGACGGAGAACATATCAATCTTTTAGTTCAGAAATTTTCGTGTCTGCCCTTCCATTATGTGAATCAAGAAAAAAAATCACATAATATAAAAGTAACGATTGTATCGAAAAGAGAAAATCGAGTGCACCTTTTTAGGTTAGGGCATGTTTGGGGTGTATATTTTGTCTTTTTAAAAAACGTACAAAGCAAGAGTATTTGATATAGCATCTCGCTTTAATTCTATCATTCTTATATATCAAAGCTACAGGTTGACTTAATAACGTATAAAAATGACAGTACGAAAAGATGAGATATATGGGTCAAGTGAAATACCTATCTAATGAATCACAAAAACAGAGTAGGTGTGTTCGAATAGCTATTTTTATCTGAAAGTACTTGACGACAGTCTTTTGATTTGGATGATGAAAATGATTGTCTTGTGTGTGATAACTAGGGTTTATAATCTTCAACCACTGATAATGTTTAGTCTGCCCTTCCACGAAATATTTAATTAGAATTTTTTTAAATGCTTAAGAATTTTCGAAACTTCCATCTGACATCCGAACAGACAATATTTTTAAGTTGAATCAATGAAGACAAAATCATTAACTGATGCTCATTAGCTAGTAGATACATTGGGGGGGAGGGGGATCATTATTTTGTGTTTTAAAATACAGCTGACATATAAGGATCTTAATGGTGCTATGTGGGCAAATTTATCAGTTTTTAAATCCTGACTGTATGAATAACATTTCTGTATATATACATGTACAAATTGAACACGTTCCACCTTGTGATACGCTATTCTTAAAAGACTATTTAAAGGATCTACTTTGCTGGAGCTCACCTTCACTAGTTTAGTTGTATGATATTTCCAAATATTTCTGTTATTTTATTTGCAGGACAAAATAGAAGACGATATAATATCAATGGGTGTACAAGCATTGGCATTTTAAAAAAATGTGTATTTATTATGTCATTAAAAGGAATCCCAGAAATAAAAAAAAATCTTTTGTCGAGCAGTTGGAGGCTTGGCACCGCATTTTTTTCATTATACTTGTATTAAGGTGTCCTTTTAAAGCGCTTTTGTTGCATGTTTTTCCTACCTGTTCATTTGCATGTCTTTTTGCAAATCCATTTTTAAAATTAAACCCTCTACAGTAAAAAAGATACATATGGTAATCTTTGCATTTGAAGCACGTCTTATTTACTTCTACCTATAGGATAATACTCTCATATTAATATGTTTATACCAACACGATTAATCATTTGATACAAAAAGGTAGTTATTTCTTAGAATTGAGGGTCATCCTTTAAAAATTACGGTCATCATTTACAAATTACGGTCATCTTAAAAGCAATTACGGTCAACCTTGTTATGAATCGCTGATTCTGTTACGGTCATCTCGATTGTGATTTACGGTCATCTTGACGATTTTTTCAAATCGAATTTCCCGTTTCATGCACATTTCTCGGAAGTAATTAGTGGTTTCCGAGTGATTCTTTTATAAATTTACATCGTTTCAATGTATGATTTGTAAAGAAAATGATATAGAAACACTTTAACAGACAATACAGAAACTGACCTAATTTTTCGTCCGACATCTTGGGATGACCGTGAATGCAGTTACGGTCATCAGCTTAACCCCAGTGAATAGGCATATTTAGAACAATATCATCGAACGATATCAATATCATCAACAGTAAATGATAAAAAAAATATATCAATTACATAGTTAGTCAAACATAATAAGTACATGTATTGAAAAAAATGACAATATTAATATGTAATATTATGAACAATGATTATTAGCAATTTTATAGAGTTTGTTCTGCTTTACGCAGGTTCAAACTGTCTGAGATGAAAGAGGAAGTTAATTTTAGAATTGTGTATGAATTATTATTTAATAAAAAGATTATATTATTTTCATGTTTTTGAAATGTTGTAGGATCAACGATTATATTTGAAACTTTATGGTAAAATATGTCCCTCTTAGTTGAGTATTTTTCACAATGTAAAAGAAAATGTTTTTTCATTTTCAATTTGACCAGAATTACATACAGAGCAGTATCTCTCATTTCTGGGAATATTTAGATGTCTCCCTCTTTCAATCATCAGTGTATGAGCGCTTATACGGATCTTACATAATGCAGCTCTGTCACTTCTGTTTTTTAATATATCAACGTTACATAGGGTGGTCTTCTGCCCATTATGTAGACACTTTTGAAAAAGTCCAACTTTTTGGATTCAAATATATTTGCATTTTGAACTTGCAAACATTGGTCATTAATTCTTTGTTTAATAGAATTTAAATTACCTTTAACATAATTAAAGTTATTGATGATATAAGACATTCCAAGTTCATTAAAAAAACTCTTGACCTTTATGACCCAAGGGTTTGAATCTACAGATTTAGTGAATATATCATATGCCAAAGAATTTTCCGAAGAAACTATATGGTTCAGGTAGTTGAAAATTGAATATAATATTTTATTTTTCAAGGGAATTCTATTAAGTTCAGCTCGACATCCATCATTAGATGCCTTACAGTGAACCCCTAATATGTCTTTGATAAATTTAACATGAAGTTTTTCAAATGGATCAGAGTCTTTAAAATGTGAATCCACCCCCCAAATTTCACTACAATATGTAAGAATGGGAGTAACTAAACAATCAAACAATTGTTCAAGAAGTCTACATGGGTTGTTGAGACCTATAGTTTTCTTTATTTTATAGTATGCCTTCCTGGCTTTTTCCATTAGAGTATTCACAGCAAGGCAAAAATTGCCATTATACTTTAAAACAATACCCAAGTAACAATAATTTGTTACCGTTTCAAGATATGCATTATCATAAGTAAAATGGTTTAACAATGTCTTGCCATTAGAATTAAATATCATAATTTTTTGATTTATCAGTATTAACTTGTAGTTTCCATGTTGAACAATATTCATGTAAAATATCAAGAGATTTTTGTAGACCCTCTTTGCTTTCAGATAGTAAAACAATATCATCTGCATATAAAAGAATGTTCAAAGAGGTATCCCCAATAGCAACTGGATCCGTATGTTTGTTATCAAGATTACCTACTAGATCATTTATAAAATAGTTAAAAAGAAGGGGACTCAATATGTCACCTTGTTTAACACCCCTTTCTGATAGGAATGGAGGACTCAACCCATTAGAGAATTTTATTCTACTGACTGTATCAGTATACATTGAATAAATAACATTAAACATTTTTAGGGGGATATTATGTTTTATGAGTTTAGAAAATAAACCTAGTCGCCATACAGTATCGAATGCCTTTTTTAAGTCTATGAAGGCAGCAAAAACTTTTTTCTTTTTTTGTCTATATTGATCAGTTATGGTCTTAAGAGTGAATATGTGGTCAGTTGTACGACTTTTCTCTTTAAAACCTATTTGATTTTTACTTATTAAATTTTTGATATCCATAAATTTTATTAAACGTTTATATAAAACTTTATTAAAAAGTTTACCCAGGTTGGAACTAATAGATATACCTCTATAGTTCCCTGGATCAAATTTGTCCCCTTTCTTATGCAAGAGAACAAGTAAGCTCTCATTCCATATTCTCGGAAATTGACCAGATTCGAATATGCTATTAAAGAGTTTATGAAGTGGTTTTATTAAGATGGGGATTGCATTTTTCAACATTTCATTTGAAATCATGTCGGCTGATGTGCTTTTGCCATTTTTAATTAAACGAATAGCTGTTACTATCTCTTCAATTGTTATCTCTGAACTCAAGTGAGTTAGGTCATCTGTAACATGTGATAAATTAAACTTTTCTTTTAGAGAGTCAAAATCTTTAATAATTTTAGAGTGAAAACTATTGTGATTTAAGTCACAGCTATTCAATTTTTTATAAAACTGGATGAAATCTTCTTGTGGTAAAGATTCATTATCTTTGTTATTACTTTTTTGTCTACTTAATTTATTCAAGATGTTCCAAAACATCTTTGGGTCTTTCTCACATGTATAAAGTTCTGAAAATATATCTTTTTTGTATTTATTTTCTTCATATTTACATAGACGTCTAAGCCTAGATCTGAAAGAATAAAATTTATGTCTGTATTCAGAATTATAGGGATGTTTATTAACAAACTTTGCATAATTTTTTACTGTAACGCCAAGTTCACGGCAAGATTCAGAGTACCAAGGTCGTCTTTTTGACCTATTTTGATTTTTATTTCTGACTGGGACTGTCTTTACTAGTTTAGCAGACTTCAAAGCATTTTCATATAGTATATTATTAAATGAATTTACTGCTGATTCAGAGTCTTTAAAAGTTGATTTCAAAAACTGTTCAAATTTGTTTTTACTCTTTATACTATTACTATTTAATGTGTAGAGATTTATTGCTTCAGGTGTCCATATAAATTTATTTGGGATAGGATCCAACTGATATTTGGGTGTATTTTGAGGCATAATAAAACCTATTAATAAAGAACAACTTATTATACAATGATTTGACAAAGAAGTAAAGTCATGTACTTCAAAATAACCAACTATATGTAATAATTCTTTAGACAAGCATATAATCTACAACACTACATCCATTGTATGTAATACAAGTGTGTTTACCATGTAAATCACCTATGGTTCTACCATTTAGTATTCTAAGACTTGATTCCTTACATAAATTCAGTAGATACTTTCCACTATTGTTGACAAGTTTGGTGTCAAGGTTATTCCTTGGTATATTTTGATCAGAAATATATTGTAAATCATCTTGATTTGAAGTACAAGAATTATCAAAGGCAATAAAATCTGGTTTTGTTTTAGTATAGGCATTGAAATCGCCTTGGACTATAATGTGCCCTAAATTAGAGTATTTAACAACATCAGCTAGTAGCTTGTCATAAATGGGTTCTAACCCGGTAATGTTCGTGCTAGAACTTTCTGGAGACATATATACTGTAGCAATATATATGTCCTTATCTAATTTGAAAAAAATAAGGTCAATTTTGATCCAAAGGATATCAGTGTGATATTTTGGTAATTTTTTTATTCCTTTTGAAATGGAATTTTTAGCAAAAATATTTATTCCACCAGAATTGCGTCTGGCTTTATGATGTTTTTTTCTATTATTACTGTCAACAAAGCAGAAACCTGGGATACTTATTTCATTAACATCAACATCATTTGTCCAAGTTTCAATAAAGCTTATAATCTGAAACTGTGAAATAATTTTGTTGAAATGTGGGTCATTTATCTTGTCAGTGGTGAGACCCTCAATATTCCAAACAGCAGTTTTTAGTAAATTTGTACACATTTTACAATATTGATTTGATAAAACCCATTAATTTAAGATGATGGAACAACACAAACAAAATCATTATACTAAGTAGCATATATTCAAATATGCTTTAAACATTTTTATGATGCATGATATTTCTTAATTCTACATGCATGTATAACTTATATATATTTGTTTATATGTATTGGTTGTATGTAATATTATGACATACTTTATGATACATCTATAGTGATGCAAGATATAAAAGAGAATATGTACAATAAAAGAAGGAAAACATATATGAACCTTTTGGTATTTAAAACATATACTGGTTCTTTGGATACTTTCCAATTAAAATAAAAAAGTAAACAAAAATTTTACATCAAGTGTTTTAGTTAAACAACTTGAGTATTGGCTATTGATGTTTATCTGTAATTTTTTTTTATCTTTAACATTTTTTAATGATTTTTAAATTTAATAAAATGTAATTTAAAGAATTAAAGATTTTTTTTTTTTTTTTATTATCAGAAAGAAAATTATATGAATATTAAAAACTTGCAAAAAGGGTGAATTAATCTGTGGGGATTTTTTTAAATTTTTTTTTAAATTATGTCACGGCAATATGTTGGGCGGCGGTTGACCCCATGGGGGACACAAAGTTTTATCATGTAGCATCGGACCCCACGGTGGACTTGTGGGGTTTCCTGGTGGCATCGGACCCCACGTTGGACATTTGGGGATTTTCTGGTATCATCTGACCCCACGGCGGATACATCGTGTTTTTGTGTAGAATTAGAGGCGGTCTATCCATAGAATTGTCAAATGCACTGAATCTTTGACTAGTGTTTGGTTGCCGGTGAGAAAAGTTTATACCTCCTGTAGCGATTGGTTGTTGGTTAGCATGATTAGAACGTGAAGGTCTGTTCCCATACATGTTCATTGCTGTTTTAAGGTGTTTTACGATTTCAGGGAGACCTTGTTTACTGTTTAAATGAACCTGGTCGTAGAACATTTCATCTGTTGGTTCAAACTTTTTTTATTAATGTTATCTTTTGGAATTTCAAGCATTCTGTGGCTAGGATTTCGTTGGCATCGTGTACTCTTGCATCAGGCATGTCCTTTCTTCGAATTATAGGTAAAACAAATATTTTAGCATTTGGCCAAATTTGTGTTGTAGTGTGAAAAAGGTTTTCAAATTCCTTGTTTTTAACTGCATTATTTCTGTATATACGTTATTCTATTTCTGTATATACTTTATTTGATTTCTGTGTATACGGAATTAATTTTGACGAGTCTAAATTGAAAACTACGTTCAAACCTATGATTGCGTTGGATAAAAACCGCAATTTTTATACGTGTGCATGTCAAACAAATTTCGGTGTAGAAGGGTCTAAAAACAGCACAAACAACATTTTCCAAAAGACCAAAAAAGTGAAAAGTATATTTAAACAAAACGCATTTGACTAACAGGTCGAACAACTGATGTTCTTTAACCCTGCTGACTGCCATTGACGATTGCCAAATAACATTGATCACAAGATGTAACAAAATGGATCTGAATATAAATTTAATACGTCACAGAAAAAAAAATTTGTTAACTTGTGGCTACGATGTTGTGCCATAAACATTCGGTGTCAATATTTCTTTAGTACACCAGATCTAGATTTCGACAATATATGTCTCTTCAGTGATGTTAGGGATCGAAACGGCATTTGGAAGGCCATATAATTTACTCTCAATTTAAGATTGACTCTTGAATTTAAAGAGACAATATAGGATGAACGGATCATATAAACCGGAATTAATTTTGTATATACGTAATTCTATTTCTGTGTATACGGAATTATTTCTGTGTATACGAAATTATTTCTTAATCTAAAAATGAGGGTACTTTCTCTAAAAATGAGGGTACTTTTTAAATGGCCTTCCAAATACCGTTTCGATCCCTAACATCACTGAAGAGACATTTATTGTCGAAATCCGGATATGGTGTACTAAAGAAATATTGACACCGAATGTTTGTGGCACAACATCCTGTCCACAAGTTATAATTTTTTTTTTCTTTCTGTGACGTATTAAATTTATATTAAGATCCATTTTGTTACATCTTGTGATCAATTTTATTTGGCAATCGCCAATGGCAGTCCGCAGGGTTAAAGAACATCAGTTGTTCGACCTGTTAGTCAAATGCGTTTTGTTTAAATATACTTTTTCACTCTTTTGGTCTTTTGGAAAATGTTGTTTGTGCTGTTTTTAGACCCTTCTACAACGCAATTTGTTTGACATGCACACGTATAAAAATTGCGATTTTTATCCAACGCAGTCATAGGTTTGAACGTAGTTTTCAATTTAGACTCGTCGAAATTATTTCTGTATATACATAATTGGATTAACGTATATACGTAATTATTTTTGTATATACGTAAATCGAATTTTGTATATAAAAGAAGTATTTTTGACCCTGATTCCGCGCCATAGCAACACGACAGATATTCGTTTCATTTCTATTGGTAATAAGTTTACTTTTAACGTAAAATTTCAAATTTTAATTACTTCATAAAAAAGTATCACAAAAAATCTTATAAGCATGTCATTTATTTTATATCCGGTCAGTTTATGACACCTCGAGTGTTTTCGTTCTTAATCTGGTATGTAGTTAGGACAAAATCTCCCTCTGTGACAGAGTCGATCTCAACTACTTAATAACGGTCCCACTTACAGAAAAGTCGGTAACATTTTATGTGTAATTTTCGTCCTCCCTCCTTCTAATATAACCTCCTTGGTATGATTATATCGATAATTACTAGTCACTTCAGATTATTTGTTGATCATCTGTGTTTAACAGTCTAAACTTTGAACATGATATTACAAATATTAATGTTATAAAGATGAATGAAATACCAGATGCATTAGCAACCCCACTAACATATTATGTTTGTTCTTAAGAACATTGATAATTATGTCAAAATGTTTTTCTAGCTTCTCAAATAATCAGCGATTTTTTTCTAATTTTCAATCATAATCCCATTGGGAATTCTACTGTCTAACTATTTCCCCACCTGTTAAAACTTGGTCTTTATCTTGATAACCACACTATCTCGCTATATCCGGTTCTGTAGACTTTTTACATATCAATGAGTGCAATATACGGATCTGGGGCCGGTTACAAGAAATTTTATTAAGAGAGGTCGTAAGTATTGAATTAAGGGGAAGCTTGGATAATTCTAAGATCACTCAAGCTAGTTCAGGTTGTTCGTAGATCGTAGACCATTATTCTTCCGACCCTTTTTGATAAAAGTAAAATTGAATTAAAAAATTTGCACCGTTTCAACTTGAAATTATTTTAACTGCTTATTATAGTCTAGTCAAAATAGATGAAAAATGTGGCCAACCTCAAAAAAATTGCAACAGAATGATTTTTGGTTTTTTTTTCAATACTGAAAGGCTTTCTTTGTAACACACTAAAAGTCTACCAAGATATCTGAGCGGGAAAATGGATTTTTTTTGGTGAAAAATAGCAAAATTTGACAAAAATATTGAAAAACTGGGAAAAGCTTGTTTAACATTCATTTTTTGATTATAATCATTTCAAATAAAAAGTTTTACATCAGTTTATACAGTGTTTATAAAATGAAATTGTAAAAACATAGTTTTTTTTTACAAACATGAAATTTTAGGTAAAAACATCCGATTTCTGTTGGAATTTGAGTTTACATAGCGTGAATTGATTACAAACAGGACAGGAAAAAATATAATTTGGTAATAGAAGTTCATTTGATAGTTCGAAAAAGACAAAAATCTATTGTAGAACATTATTATTTTAATTAAAATATGCTTATCATACGACAATCCTTTTGAGGGCCCTATTATTCACCAGGCCAATTGTAGGATTTAAATGACGAGTCGCTTAAATGACGTAGGCTTATTTTTAAGTCCTACCGTTCATTTCGGCCAAATCACTACTAGAATGGTTTACTAAAGTCTTTTATAATTTGGATGGAGAGTTGTCGCATTGGTACTCATACCACATCTTCTTATAAACAAACAAACAAACAAATAATTTATTAGAATCAAACCGCTTTTAAACATTTGATAAACCACACAATATAATATTAACAATTTATAAAAGAGCCACTCTAAAAAGAGTTATGAGAGACTGAAAAAACACAGATTAAAATACATTTATATCTTTTCACTTAAAACAATATTTTTTTCACATTTTAAAAGCCTTCTTACAAAAAAAAAATCACAAACATACTTAACTCCGAGGATATTCAAAACGGAAATTAAATCCTTAACCAAATGGCAAAATCAAATGATTAAACACGTCATAACTCTTTTTAGAGTGGCTCTTGTTTTATATTGTAATATTTAAATTGTAATATTATGTAAATGTTTTAGAAGAGGTGAGACTCAAATAAAATATTGTCTTGTCTTGTCTTGTCTTGTCATATTCCTGAATTGTTACAGGCATTTTCAAAGTGTAAATAAATGATGGATTGAACCTGGTTTAAAGAGCTGAACCGCTCACTTGTATGACAGTCTTGTCAAATTCCATGATATTAATAACGATGCGTGAACAATAAAGGCACAATAGACAAAAATGTAAAAAAAAAAACCACAGGTTTACAACAACACCCAACCCACTAAAAACTGAAGATGATTTTCTTTGTCTAATATGTTCTCCTTTCTATTTGTATTGTAGTCCTGTAATATTATGTTGTCATTTCGATGTTATATTTAACTTTGCCATAAAAGTGAGAGGTTTTGCATGCCATAAAACCAGGTTCAACCCACCACTTTTATTCCCCTTTAAAAGTGTCCTGTACCAAGTCAGGAAGATGGCCATTGTTATAATATTGTTCGTTTCTGTGTGTGTTGCATTTTAACGTTGAGTCGTTTGTTTTTTTCTCTTATTTTTTAAGATATTGAGATAAGACGTGGCACAGTACTTGTCTATCCCAAATTCATGTATTTGGTTTTGATGTTATATTTGTTATTCTGGTGGTGTTTTGTCTGTTGCTTGGTCCGTTTCTGTGTGTGTTGCGTTTCGGTGTTGTGTCGTTGTTCTCCTCTTATATTTAATGCGTTTCCCTCGGTTTTAGTTTGTTACCCCGATTTTGTTTTTTGTCCATGGAGTTTTTAACAGCGGTAAACTACTGTTGCCTTTATTTAGATGATCCGGAAGGGTAAACAAATCCTGCTCCACGTGTGGCGCCCATCGTGTTGCTCATTATATTACAAAGCAGGTAAATAATTGGTCAACCAAGTCATGATGGTTTCCGTAAAATTTAATTAGTGATGATTTAAACTTCATCATATGGAACCCTTGGTTTAAAATTATTGAAAAAGGTCACAAATTTCTCCTTGCTTTATATTTAACACTTCTCTCAACAATCAAAAATTGTAATGATTTACAAAAAAACTACCATCCTCCACATACATGGCCAAGAAAACACTGATATATAATTTCCTATTCAGATGAATTAATAATTAGAATAAAAAAGTTCTAAGGTTGACGTCTTAATTTTTTTGAGCAACTTGTTCTTATATTAACAAGTGAATGTACAGCTAAAAGTAGTAGTGACCACTCTTACAAAAAATGTCAAATGAAGCTATTGCGAATTGTTCTTGGTAGTTAGTTGTTAGTCTTGTATTATTTTAATTTTAGTACAATTTGGAAATTAGTATGGCGTTCATTACCACTGAACTAGTATATATTTGTTTAGGGGCCAGCTGAAGGACGCCTCCGGGTGCGGGAATTTCTCGCTACATTGAAGATCTGTTGGTGACCTTCTGCTGTTGTTTTTTTATTTGGTCGGGTTGTTGTCTCTTTTACACATTCCCCATTTCCATTCTCAATTTTATTTTTTATAGATGCAGGAAACACTTACCATACATACAAATTCAATGAGAATGGAACTTTGAATATGTGGTCGGCATGCAATTAATATATAAATGAACCTTCTATACAGAATATCGTCCTGAACATGCATGAAATACTTGCCACTTGACGTTCAGCAACCAAAAATTAATCAATCGATACATAGTGGGAATATAGTTGATTTCAACAATGATCTGAAGACAAAAGGCACAAATACAGTAAAAGATATATGCATGTTACGGCTCACATCAACTAAATAATACATTCATTGGAATATAGTAATCACCAAAACTAGAATGATCAATTCATAACATATTAGAAAACAACTTCCGCCACTAGTGTTTGGCAATCCCATATGATCCATTGGTGATTTCGTTATTATAGTGACGTCAGAGCTGCAGTTCGGAATTGATTTGTCTTCCTCTGAAATGTACATGTACTTTTATTAGATCATATAATTTAAAAACAAATATAAAGATCTCACAAAGTTATAAAAGCCTAGATTAATGTTCTAAATGTAGATGAACTCACGATACTAACAATTTAATCAAGTCAATGGGTATGTTTATGCAGTCTGCTGAACTATTTCATAACCAAGGTGTACCATAAAGATTATACAACATCGGACTAATATGTGTGGTAAGCGTCAAATAGTTTGTTGCGGTACGATGGTTTTTTGTTTATATGGGAACTACTTTTAAACTTGTGACGTATAACGATTTGAATATGAAAAACCTCAAAAAGACGCTAAAACAGGTGAAACAATCACGATGTCAAATGTGACGTTATTTTTTTTGTCATTTTTTACAATTTCAAATATGACGTCATTTGGCGTTGATGTTTTAACTTATTCGGATGTGTCTACTTTTTGTGTTGCAACTGTCGGGTTATGTAATAATGTATTTCGGTTGTTTCCTGTAATTAGTTAATACTTCAGTTTTATCATGTACATCTTTTGTATAGTCATTTTATAAAACTTTCTGTTTGCAAAAGTATAAATTATTCTAAATAATAAGGATGTTCTGGTACCTAACATAAAACCCTGGCCGTTTTTGGCACAACTTTTTTTAACTTTTGGTCCTCGATTATGATCATCTTTGTACTTGTTTCGGCTTTCAAACTTTTGTATCTGGGCGTCACTAGTAAGTCTTGTGTAGACAAAATGCACTTCTGGCGTATTAAAACATTAAACCTTTTGCCTTTAGTTAGCTATTTTTGCCTTTAGTTAGCTATTATTCGTGTGTTTCTTTGTCAATTATGTTCTCCAATTTATGTATATTGTAGTCCTGTAATGTTTTGTTGTCCTTTTAATGTTATGTTTCACATGGCCATAAAAGAGGGAGGTTTGGCATTCCACAAAACCAGGTTCAACCCACCATTTTTTCCTCTTAAAATGTCCTGTACCAAGTCAGGAATATGGCCATTGTTATATTATAGTTCGTTTATGTGTGTGTTACATTTTAACTTTGTGTTTCCGTTGTGTCGTTTGTTTTCTCTTATTTTTTAGCGCATTACTATAAGACGTGTCACGGTACTTATCTATCTCAAATTCAGGTATTTGTTTTTGATCTTATATTTGTTATCTCAAAGGATTTTGTCAAATGCTTAGTCCGTTTCTGTGTGTGTTACAATTTAATGTTGTGTCGTTGTTCTACACTTATATTAAATGCGATTCCCTCAGTTTGAGTTTGTTACCCCGATTTTTTTTTTTTTCCATGGATTTGTGAGTTTTGAACAGTGGTATACTACTGTTGCCTTTATTTGTATACTTAGTACTAAGAGCTATGAGATACTTATAGATTATTACATGACATTTTCCATATGGCCCTGGTATCAGCCCTAGACTCCCATATCAAGCCAGAGGGCTTTAGCCCGAGGGCTTGATATGGGTCGTGGGCGGATACCACGGACCATATGGAAAATGACATGTAATAATCTATTTATCACATATTTTCAAGCAAGAGAAAAAAATAGCATACACCAAATTATGTTTGATATTTCATCACAAATTCAAAAAGACATTTAATGAAAAAAAATCAAAATATGTATCACCATGATCACTGTGAGTTAAAAAAAAAGTTCGTATCACAGTAGGTAAGCAACGTTTTGTGATAAGAAACGTTTGTTCTTGTTATAGGTATATAAATTTATTTTGGATGTAATGCGTCTTGTGATTGGCTGACGTTATTTTGTTATCAGCCCATAGACATAATTTAGTCATGTGACCGTGACGTCATCAACGTTTTTTTCATGGTTTCATACGGTTTAAAATGGAATTTAGAATCAAATTATAAGAAATGGCTGTTATATTTTTTCTGTCTATTCGAAATAACATTAAAACAAATGTGGTGCACACTGTAAATAACCCACTACGCGTGTTATTCACTGTGCACCACATTGTTTTTGTTATTTCTTCATAGACAGAAGTTCAAAGTTTAACGTGACGTATTAGGAATATTTCACCGAGACTGCAACCTAGCATCGTAACATCATAACACACCAAGCACCAAAATCATCTTTAGGTTAACCTGTTGGTGACCTTTTGCTGTTGTTTTTTATATGGTCGGGTTGTTGTCTCTTTGACACATTCCCCATTTCCATTCTCAATTTTATTTGGAATTCAACAATATACCAAAACTATATTTATTTCCATATAAAGATTAAACCTCATTCCTGAATTACTTACTTTTTAATATTGTACACTTCAGTTTTGACCCATCATCGTCAATAAAACATGTTTCATTTCTACTTATTGTACAGTTCTCTAATTCTGTTGTTACATAATCTTTTTTGCAAGTACGATAAGGTATATTTTCACAATATAAGCCATCATACCCTGAAGAGAAATTATTTATTTTTTAAACTACTTGAGTTTCGTATATTTAATACACGTGCCTGTTTTCCTCAACTGGCAAAAAACGTCAGTGACATACATAAGTAACTCTGAATCTGTGTTGATGACTATTTACATAATAACATGTACAAGTTCTGAATCAACACCCAATCCTGCAAAAACAATATCTCAGTGGAAATGACTCTAAAACGCATCGTCAAATTTTCTGAGTAGATAGTTACTAATGCTGATCATTTTTGCTGATGAAACTATCAATCAATCTGCTATACATGTACATTTATGACAAAACAGGTTTATAGGGTTTTTGATATTTACAGGGTTTATACATCTTGTCTAGGCAAGATGAACAATGAAAGGAATATTTCAAAAACCTATATAGAATTTATAATCAATTATTATTATTCTTCATGTTAACCTTTTTAGCTAATATGAGGCAGGCAATACTTTTAAATGGGGACGAAGTCTGTAAGAATTATTTTTGTAACTTAAATATTTGTTATAACAAAACACGGAAATACCATAACGTTTCCGATTTTGGTTCTGTTGTTTGGGATTTAAGTTGTGACGTTATTCAAGTTATGACGTCATATGCAATATAAACAAAAAAACGCTATCATCAGGTAACGTTTTTTCATATCAAGGAATTATTAATAGTGAAATTGGTATTGCGTTCCTTCCTATTTATATATACTAGACTGACAAATATATATTTTACTCAAAGATTCATACAAACGAGACCGGAAAATGGAAGTACATTGTACATTTCTGCGCAGGTCCGGGATTTCAAAACATGACATAAAAAAATTGAACGATTTTGAGTTCATTAGTACAATGAAAAATTCGGGAAATTTTCCCGAATTTTTTTTTTCATTGAATTTTCTACTGTTATTGGGGACTACGTCCCCATAATATGAGGCAGGCATAACCTGTGAATGGGGACGAAGTCTGTATGTATTTTTTTTAATTCAATCATGTTGATAAAAACCGAAATACCGTACGTAACGTTCCCGATTTTAGTTCTGTTGTTAGGGAATTAGCTGTGACGTTCTTTAAGTTATGATGTCATATTCGATGTAAACAAAAGAAACGCTTTCATCAGGTAACGTTTTTATCATATCAAACTATTATCAAATTTGAATTTGTATTGAGATCCAATCTTATATTTTACTAGACTGATAAATATAATTTTTATTTCAAAGTCTCATGCAAACAAGACAGATATATGCGCAAATGCGGGGAAAACCGGAATAGGAAGTAGATCTGAAAAAAAAAGTTAACGATTTTGAGTTCATTAGTACAATGAAAAATTCGGGAAATTTTCCCGTTTTTTTTTGTTTTTTTTTTTTATTGATTTTTCTACCGTAATTGGGGACTTCGTCCCCATATAATTTTCATTAATGCATTTCGTTCGGCAGACATCTCCCAACTGAAAGACAACTCGCAACATCAAAATTGCTCATATAGAGGAAAGTGCGTGTACTTATACTTGCTCTTTGCAAATAAATGAGTTTGGAATTCTGTTCTTCAAAAATTAAGGAGCTGTGGTATAGTTTGCAATTGGTAATTTTTGAACATCTTAAAAAAAAATAATATATCATGGCATTGAAAATGACATTTTGTTTCTCCTATATGTGACATTTGAATGCATGAGGCTAACAGTTTCTATTGTGCATCCATTGAAACAAAGTTAAAAAATGTAAACACCACATTATAAATTTCATGCGTCCGAAGCACTTTCTGGATTTAACTTCATCGGTAATGATCAAATCCTTTTCTAAAGCCAAGGATGAAACATTGGAAGAGCTTTCATAAATAGAACATAAAAAACATATACATCAAGGTCAAGTGTTTGAGTTGATACCTTAATCTCTTCATAATTTTTTTAAACGGAATTTTTATCAGTTTTAACGCCGAAATTGTATTTCCTTTATTTAACAATAAGAAGTCTACGGAGTCCTTTATAAATCAATTTAAAAAGTTGCCTGACTCAAGGATCAGTAACGAAAGAACATATTTGCATTAAAGACGTGTTATAAACTGTCCTACAAATACATCGAAGGAGAAAAGACATTGGTCCTGTAGGCTATATGTATATTTTGCCGTGCTTGTTGCTACAATAAGTTTTATTATAGTTATTAAAATACCTTCTGGACATTTGCATCGAAGGTCTGCAGCTGTTGCAGCTGTCCAGTCACATATACACTTTCCATTATGCAAACATGGACAATGTTCTTTGCACCATGTACCTGGTAAAATATGTAAGTAACATATTTAAAAAATTGAGAATGAAAATGTGGAATGTCTAAAAGAGACAACAACCGACCAAAGAGCAGATAACAGCGAAACAACAGAACAAAAAAGTGCAACAAAAACGAACAACAATGCAACTAACTATTAGGAAAAAATCTGCCAAACCTCCACGCTTTATGGTTTTTTGAGCAATTTGAAATAAATGAATTTTGTGTATTTACTGTCTTCTGATTGTTTAAAAGTATTAGTTTTATTTTCTATGTTGTCAATTTTTATGGCGACATGCCCACTCTGACGCTGTGTATTCATACGCCAACATATGTGTACGTTGTTATTGTTAATATGAATGGCAATAATTTATTTTGAATTTATTGACTCATAAAATTAATTTTTGACTCTTCACATTTTACATAATCCGCTTCGTGGATTATTCAATGTGAAGAGTCAAAAATTAATTTTATGGTTCAATAAATTCAAAATAAATTATAGCCACTCATTAAATATACCGCTAAAATGACAACATTACATGACCGCAATACAGTACATATGAATGCAAGAATACCAAAGACAGAGAAATACACAACCAAACAATATAATAGTACATTCCGATATGTCATCCACAAAATAACAACGAATAACGAAAATTGATTTGAGACAGTACACAAAAACAGCTTAATAGAATTACGAACTCTGTGTCTGTTACACGAATAAATCAACGCAGTAAAAAGTAACGTCACAGGTATATTGACAAAATGGATATAATTCAAAATTAATTTTCTAATTATGTTATTTGATGTATTTTATAACAATCTTGTGCAACTAACTATATGACGTTCTTTCGAACTGTGTAAATCAAATAAATCATCTACACACAGTTGTTTTAAACCAATATCTTTCAAATGAACTGGATAATCAATAATCTTTACTTTTACGTACGAATAGAAAATAATTGATTTACATCATTACTGAATTTCAAGTTGTATGTTTGTTTGGTAATGGTTATCATCTCCTTCTTATACATTTTTACAATAACTTAAAAATAAACAAAATCACCAAAAAAAAAAATTTTGATAATGTTTTCAGAAATGTTCATTACTGTTTTAAATCAAGATTTGTTTGGTTCACTTAAACCTATAGTTCCAAAAGTTGTACTGATATGCATTGCTCTTTGTAATATTTCAAAGTCTAATTGGGGTTCCCTCTTAACCAACAAAAAAAAAAATAAGTGTTAATTGTGTGGAAATATGAATTAAAAACTTCTTATATGGATTTAAATAATAAAAACGTGCAGTCTTTGTTACATATTATTACATCTGTGTTTACGTACAGAAAGTAAACATTTGTAGTTTTAAAGTTTGTATTGATTTTGAACTGATTTGGTCAGTTTGTCTTTATCTAGTTAGGTCATTTGCATCAATGACTGCCATAGTTCTTAATAGAATAAGCAAATAAAACGGATAACAAGTTTTATTGTTAACGGATTTGTAGGATGATACTTAACATAGACAGCCTTTACGGACGGACGAAGGACAACAGACGACGGACGCCAATTGATCACAAAAGCTCACATGTTGTCTATAAGCTTAAAACAAAACAAAAACCTGTATGATTATTTCTGATATCTCACAACTCTTTTTCCTTGGTGCATCGTTGTTGCACTGTTGGCCAATGTCACAAAAACAAATATTTGGCAGAATC
Source organism: Mytilus trossulus (assembly GCF_036588685.1). Taxonomy (NCBI): domain Eukaryota; kingdom Metazoa; phylum Mollusca; class Bivalvia; order Mytilida; family Mytilidae; genus Mytilus; species Mytilus trossulus. The sequence goes on from NC_086374.1 coordinate 3,588,715, forward strand.
TGTCCATTGCAGTTACTACAGTCATGGTGTGCTAAAATATGAATTGACATTTGTAGTGTATGTTATCTTGGATATGCATCATTTTAAATTGGTAATATTTTTGTAACTATAACAAAGGACTATTTGAACTATGGAACGCAGATGTTTCAAATGCTGTTGTTAATGACTTACTGAATTAAAAAAAATAGTCAAAACAGTTACGTCAGAAATCCAGACTCTTTCGAAATATTGGTGACCTTGAAATGCGTCGTTTGTGAACACAACCCTTGGTTCCAGAAAAATTACAAATATTTGCTCCTTCGTCATTCCATGGCCAGTCCAAATACTTCTAACCTTATTTTGACAATTTTACCGCTTATGTCTGTTTTGTTTACGCATCATTGTAAAAGAGGCTCAAACAATTATTCACTGGAGAATAAAAGGATAATGCATCGCACTTTTTTTAAGTGTTATACGATAATCCTTGAAATAAAATTGTAATTAACCTAAATAGTTTATTTTGAATCAGTTTGAGTCTTCCTTCAGTCATATTGGGGTTATTTAAAGCCATTGTTATATAAAGGTGACATAAAATCGGTGTTAACATATCAATCCTGTAGGCTGTTCTCGTACAGGCGTATTGATTCGGAATAAGAGACACCCGTTTCTTGTATACACTTGTCAGGATAACGGTTTTAACAGGCACTAGAAAGATATATTTTTTTCTTATTCAGATAAGTGTAAGAGTGCTATATTATGTGTAGTGTTTTCTGGACTGAATCTGATTAATATATTTTTTTTCTTATGGTCTTTGTTCCTCGACATGTAAATGATGCACTTCCACTTGTGGTTTATTATTTCCTGGATATCTTCTACAGTTTTTTGAAGATTAATTTATAGAAAATGTGTAATTACACATGGATTAAAACAATAGGTGAACAGCTGTTCTTAGCAACAATGTGAACATTGGGATCATGATCTTTTAAAAGATTGTATATTGACTTTAAAACGCAGCAATGAATCAGACTATGAGTAAGAGTTATCCTTTCTTAGGTGATATTCCCCTTATATCATTTTTACAAAAACACATGATATTGTTGGACGTCAAATAATAGAAAAATATCCAAACGCAGATAAAAAATATTATCTATTTTGTCTTAAAGATGTCAATAGATTTGAGTGATATACGCAGTACTGATTTAAAAAAAAAATCCTGCTACTCTTGCTCTTTATCAGGCTTAAGATGTGATATAACTAATGATGTAGTTTACTGGTTTTCATTATTATTAAAATGTTTAAAAACGTTAAAATTCAACCAACAGCAATGGTTTCCTTAGATGCATAGTATACTATAAAAGTCTGTTGTTTAATTAAGATGATAACACGATGTTGTCTGCTGTTCCCCTATATATTTGACATTTTTTTTTATATATTTGACATTTTTACCTATTATAGCTGTTTGTTTAACTTTTGTTAACGCATCGTTGTCAATAATAATGAAATTTGGTGCGGCTGTCATACAAGCGAGGGTTTAGCTAGCTATAACACCAGGTTTAATCCACCATTTTTTATAAAAGAAAATGCCTGTACAAAGCCAATAATATGACAGTTGTTATCCAATCGTTTGATGTGTTTGAGCTTTGGATTTTGCCATTTGATTAGGAATTTAGTATGTTTCTGATTTTCCTTTGTGTTACCCCCTTTTCAAAATTATATGCCACATTTTAATTCTTTTTTAGAATAGTATTTATTCTGTAAGTATGTAGGTTTCCGTTGTGTTTATACTTCTGACGACATATGGTCTAAGCAGGTATTCTTGTTATGGTAAGCAAATACATAGAAAACCATCATTCCAAACTTCATCCAAATATAATATCCAAATATGATATCTATACTATTAAACGAGAAGACCTCATTTTTGGTGACGCTTCTCTTCCTTCCACAATAAATCAATCATCATGCCTCTGTGTCCTATAGGTTACATGGATAGTCGCATTTGTCATCCATTCTTATGATTATTCAGATTGAGTTATTTTGGGAGAAAAACGACAAAAAAGGAGTCCGGAAATGATTCCGTCATCAGACTGACTTTTAGTCATAGACAAGACTTCCTGTTCGAAACATGCACAAATACAACCAATCGTATGATAGATAACACAAAAGAAAATAGATTTTCATTTCATGGTGTTTACATTGCAAGAACCACAACTATTATACCTCATTAGAGAGGACAATTATTGTTCGCGTTTATCTACATGTAAACTACGATTATACTTCTTTAATATATAGAGAATCTCTGTATTTTGTCTATTGTTTTTTTTTTAATTTTACTCTTCAGGGGGTCATACCAGTTGCATTTATATTAAAATAAGTAAAACATGTGACACAAGTACAACCGATCGTAGAGCGTTCTCCATATCACGGTGTTTAGATCGCAAAAAATACAAATATTATACCCTTTAGAGAGGACAAATATTTTTTGCGTTTACGATTATACTACTTTAATATATAGAGACTCTCTGTATTCTGTCAGGGAATTTCTGTATATAATTTATTGTTAAAAGGGAAAATAGTGATTTGGCAAAAATGAAAGTAATGTAGAAATTAGAGAAGGCAGGACCTTTTTCGGGGCGTCAGGATCGGGTGTTTATAAGCTCGGGATTTGGGGATTGCTCCTTAAGGGATCCGGCAATATATTTTTCGATTTCGGGATATGAATTCCTTTAAATTCTGCATCTCGGGATTTCATGGTTTTAAGGCCGGGATTTCGGGATCAGTACCCCTCAAATTAGCCTTAGTCGGTATTAGTCATTTATACACGATTCAAATCCTACCATTGGCATATTGATAAGGCTCTAAAAAAAAGCACTGATGGATTGTCATAGACGCATATTTTTTAGACTAATAATGGTCTATATATAAGCAGTTACATTTATTTCATGTTTGAAACGGTTCAAATTTTTAATTTGATTTGACTTTTACCAAAAGAAGCATCGAGCAAAGGAGAAGAATAATTGTGGTCGTAAACCAGAAACACGAATATAATTGAATTTAACAGAAAGGAAACAAATATCGGACTTTGGAAGAAGGGAGATACCTTTTATGTAATTCTCAATACATAATATCTTTTACAAAAAATCATTCTACAACAGTTCACAAGCTGTATATGCCCGCGATTTCGCGGGTGTTTTCTAGTTCTATTTGATTAAATGTATCCCTGAATTTACCTTTTCTTGCGACCATACATTCGTGTAACGCATAGTTCATAATTAACTGTTGTGATGTACACGTGCACTGTCGTAAATTAAGGGGAAAATGTCCGTGGCTATTCTGTTGTGTACATATTGCAATGCACTAACATATCATTTACTTATGTATTCTAGGTATTGAGTGTTCTTGCGTTTATGTGTAAATATATTCCTGTAAATTAGTGTCATAATAGCTGTATTTTTAACATTGCCATTTAAGCGGGAGGTTTGGTTAGCCATACACCAGGTTCAACCCACCAAATATATTCCTGTAAATTAGTGTCATGATAGCTGTATTTTTAACATTGCCATTTAAGCGGGAGGTTTGGTTAGCCATACACCAGGTTCAACCCACCATGTGTTCTTGAACCAAGTCATAAATATGGCAGTTCTTATCAAATATTATGTTAGTATGTTTGCGTTTATTTTTGTAGCAGTTATGTTGTTCCGTTGTTTTCCTCTAATAGTTGATGCGTTTCCCTTAGTCCTGGTTTGTGACCCAGACTTCAGTTAAATCGATTTATGATCTTTGAACAGTGGTATACTTCTGTTGCCTTTATATATACTAGTACCTTTGAGATAAACGTATTGTGTTAAAATCAAAGCATAATAATGAAAAATGACAAGAAAAAAAGAGTAAACTAGGCTTTATATCTCATTCCTAATTCAATATTTATTCACACATTTCTAAAGAGAGAGAGAGATTTAGAAGGACGGATTGTACACGAACATATATACACCAAAATTTTTTTTTTTGAATGTTGGGTCCTCAATGCTTTTCAACTTTATAGGTTGCAGTCTTGTAATTGACTGCTCCATAGGCTTACATGCAAAACAGCTGATCTTTGAAAATAAAAAAATAAAAAATGCTACATAGAAAAAAAAATTCATGTTCATACCATGTATGTACGAATGTAAAATTGTGATTTAATCGAAAAAAAAGGGGGTCTTGCCACGAAGAACAAAAAGTTACGCAATCCTGAAGTCAAAACATTTTTTTTTCTACTTTCTGTTTGCTATTTTTCCTAGGCCGCACCACTTCCAGTAAACATGCTATCCTTCCATTTTCCTGGATTGATATCCCCAAAAGATGCAAGATTTTTTTTAAGTCTATATATATGTTTCAATTCAGCATAAACCTATAATCAAACAGAAACAATTGAGTTCAGAAAAAAATTCAGAAAAAATGCACTATTTTGTTTCCCTACATGTTTTGACATGCACCGGAAATTGGAGTTGTAATACAAGACTGGTACCTATAACAATAATGACATGTCTTAAAAAAATCATCCATTTACTTAGTTTCATTCAGTAGCCATATTTGAACATAAAAAATGCCATTATAAGAACTGTTTGGCTCTATTAATAATGATAACACCACTATTTAAGCAGTACCCCTTTCTAAAACAGGCAAAATTTGGAAATCAGTCATGTCTACTTAATGATCTGTAAATCGCATTCTAGTCTATATTTATGAATGTTTTCCTAGTATTTGGATACTGTGGAGCTAGAAGAGTATTCTTCTCTATTATTTTAATTTTTTTCCTCCTGTTTAAATGAACCACATTCAATAGTTTAACCTCCCCTTTTTTTCAATGAGATCTACCCAAGTGGGCCTCTTGTTTAAGTCAAAATTGAAAAACTACCCAAAACTTTTTCATATTGAAGGATTTGCCACAATACAACTATCTGGACACATGAAAGATCATACCTTTCTCTTGTTTGACTATACTGGTCTTTATACATGCCTACTATATCATGGTTTTTAGACTGTACTTGACCGACCAATGCATATAAAATTTGAAATAAAATTCAAGTAAAAACAAAATGAATACTCAAGTTGGTGTTTTTGGTAAGAATATTGATTACTTGTCACACCTAATCACAAAAACCCTTGTCCTGATGGATAGTTTTAGAAAAATTCTACTTTTTAAACAAATTTTTAACCCAAATATGGAAATTTCAATTAACCATGCATTGCCGCAGACAGGAAAAGAAGTATAGACTCATGAAAAATAAGCATTTTGTGAAAATCTTTTCACCAAAAGTTAATTTTATACATATTCTACCTAAATGTCAACAATTGAGCCATGAAAATAATAAACCCTAAAAGAAAAACCTTACTTTTGTATGTAGCTGTCTCTTCAACCTTGCTCTAATTTTCAATAAAACAGTGCAACTAAAATTTGCATCATAAGAAGAAGATTTTATTGAGAAAAAAATCTTTCTATGTTCTTATTAATTGAAAATCATGTAATCAAACTGTTCTGCTTTATATCTATTAATACTTTTGAATGGTGTCTAGTATGAAAATGCATAATTATTACATAATTTCAGTTTTTTCAGTGTAAATTGATACCCCATGATTTTTTTCTCTTAAAAAGTTCTTAAATCATGATGTTTTATCATTCTGGGCACAAAAAAAGTCCACATGAGCTACTTCCTTGCAGTGAACATATGAACAAATTACCCTATGCAGGTTGCAGTCTTGTAATTGACTGCTCCATAGGCTTACATGCAAAACAGCTGATCTTTGAAAACCACTTCCAGTAAACATGATATCCTTTTAAGTCTATATATATGTTTCACCCTACGCGAGCCACAATGTGAACCTTTTTGGCGAGTGAGCTTAGCGAACGAGCTTAAAGGTTTCACATCGTGTCGAGCGGCTGATATTTTACGATATCAATGTGTAGAAAACCCGATTATCTGTTTATCGTTCTATTTATTGTCTTTTTTCCTCTCCCTAAGACAGTTTTACGCTTTACGTCGCTGATAATGTCTTGTCTCGTTTTGAAGTCTTGATACGGGAATTACTGAGCGACATAGCAGGGTGATATAGGTGTAGGGAAGGACGATAAGCTAGTAATATTTGATGCATTAAAACTTGTCAATCATATCTGTATCATGTGCACAACGATATTTAAGCGTGTTATTATGTAGACCAAGCGCACGTCAAACGTATCAACGCGTAAGCCTGATACCTTTGATAACTATGTTTACACTGTTTATGTACTTACATTCATCGGCTTTACAATATTCAATCACAAATGAAGAATCTGAAAAGAGAGAATAAGATATTATAGATTATAAAGATTAAAATAATATGATCTTCGATAAAGTATTTTTTTACGGAAATATTTTTTTACTTTGTTATCTGAAATATTAATCATGTGTTAAATTTAGAGAAACAAGCGTTTACTGTTTTATTTAAAATTTAGATTTCTATCCCTGCTTTGCAGATATATCTTTTTTTTTTATTTAATAAAAAAAAACAGAAAAATGAACAATAATCTTTCTACAAAATATATTCAGATGGCATTAAAAATGGGGTTTTATGTACTCCTTTTTAATTTAAAAAAAAATTTACTTTAGCAACGTCATTACCTCCCCTGTAACTGTACCGTATGCCCTTATCTTCTTGTGATATTTTGATACATTTGATTATTATGTACACTAACATCATAACTTTACAGTTTTCAGTATATCTGACTCGCGTTTAATTTTGATGAGATGCAGTCTTTTTATATTTCAAAAATTTGAGTAATTATAATTTAATAGTTTGATAACAACGTAGTGATTTAATGTCTTGTGATGTTTAGCAGAAATTAAAGTTTTAATTCACATTATATATATAAGTCTGTAATAGATAGATTGTTTTTAAATAGACGTAGAAATGTTTTAAACTGTAAATAATGTAAATATGTTTGATGATAGTCCTCAATGCTCTTCTGTTCAACTGTGTACTTGTTTGGATTTACAACTTTTTTTTTATCTGAGCGTCACTGATGAGTCTTATGTAGACGAAACGCGCATCTGGCTTATTAAATCATAATCCTGGTACCTTTGATAACTATACCTTTGTACATAATATGCTTCCTAATTTCTCTAGTTTAGATATTGTTACCTTAATGTAATGTTGTATTATATGATATTTAGAGATGGAGACTTAGATAAAATAATCCATTCAAATCAATTGTTTTTTTTTTTTTTTTGTTTTTTTGTTGTTGACATATTTCTTTGTTTTTATAGTGATTAATATTATGAAACAATAATAATTGATATGATGCTCCTCTATATTTTATATTGTAACCTATTATATATGTTTGTTATGTTCACACATCGTTGTCAATGTAATAATATATTTTATGCGACTGCCATTCAAGTGGATGGTTTAGCTAGCTTTAAAAATAGGGTTTATCCACGATTTTCTGCGCAAGGAAATACATGTTAAAATTCAGGAATATAATGATTGTCATCTTTCGTTTTAGGTGTTATTTGCCATTTGATTAGGGACTTCTCCGTTTTGAATTTTTCAGTTCGGTAATTTTTTTATTTACTTTCTACCATTGAATAATACTGATATCGTTATCTTCAGAATCTACAATGATCGTCCTGGACAGAGTATGTCCTTGCCAAATTATCGACGTAAAATGAGACGCGTAAGAGAACAATTATCAAACTATTCATAAAGGAAACAATATAATATTCTTTTGCAAAGACATCAATTACAAAAAGCCCTAAGAAGGCTTTAAAAAATAGGAAGGTTAATCTAAAAGATCCATTGAATGACATTGTTATTTCGGCAAGAATCAATTTGCGCCAATTACAGTTTTGAAAAGGAATCAATTGAATCTTTTTTGTTTCTGATTTTATTCATTGGGCCAATAAAATGATTGCGCAACATTTACCTAAATATATTTTGTAACCTATATTATACTGCATGTAACATGTACTGCAATTAAACTATTGACTTATAATTTAACAGAACACATAGAATTAACAAAACTCATCAATAGATATTTTTTTCAGTACTTTTGGGCATTTAACGATATCTCTCACTACATAAAAATGTATATAGTTCATTAAGATAGAGGGAAACCTATCACATTATATCGACGAAGATCATAAATTTGATAGGAAACATTGGGAAATTAGATGGTGGTACTTCCTGAGGTCGTATTGTACTATGCTATATGCAGATGAATCTTTTACATCTGAGTAGGGAATTATACCATGCACATGACAATAATACTCAGAAACTAAAAAGAGAGATTTGAGAACAGCATGCAAATGTATTGTGATTGCTGTGCTTACAGGCGACGTTCTCCAAAAAATTGTAGACATATAAAAGTATGAATGAATAAGTTGACAAAATAAGCGCATTTCTATGATTGTTCTATTGGCGGAAATGAAACCTTTGTTCCAAAATGAAGTGGCGCAAAAGAGGCAGTGGTGCAAATATGTGGACCCATATTTTATTGCAAGCACTACCAGAAACAGCTGCACTTACCTAGTTCACATTTTTCTCCAAGTGGATTTGATTTGTTGGTAAAGTTTTCTATCAAGATATAAAATTACATATTAGTATATCCATACAAACACAAATTGTTTGGTAAAAAAATAGACCGTTAGTTGTTTCACATTTATCGTATCGGGGTCTTTTATACCGACTATACAATATTGGTTTTTCAGTGTTAAAGGTCGTACGACTGTCTAACAGGGTACCATTACATCCAAACAACAACAAAAACACAGATCTGATAGAACTTGCAGTTACTCATATCTAGTGCAATAACAACTTATATACATTTATGCATCTAAGACTAAAAAATCGAGCATTACCTTTTCAACATCCAATGAATTTAGTGTAAAGACGTCATTAACAGTCATATAAAAATATGACCTTGTGCAATGCAAAGAGGAGTCGACAGGTTGTAGATTCATTAAGGTGTATATGTTACAGTGAATTTGTATAATCAGGGATTATGTAGAATGGCTGATTTTTCAGGGAATATGTAGAATCACTAAAATCATTAGTAATTATATATAATCCCTGAAAATGACCAGTGATTTTACATAATCACTGAACATTTTTATAACTATTCTACATATTCCCTAATATTATTACAGGAATTATCAATAATTTAAGGATCCTTTGTTTGTTAAAAAATAAACAATATAGACAAATTATCATTTTTTTCTTTCATATTCCTTGCCAGATGAAATAATTCTGCTTTTAAACACAGAGAAAATCTTAAAGATATAACCAACTCAGGGTTTCAAGATAAAGTTGAAGACGTCAAAAATAATAATAATCAACATCCTTTTATAGCGATAACTTAACATGTACTGTTTGTTGCTTAAAAGCCAGAGTCAAATGGATATTCATGTTCTATTTGTAAATCCAGAGCTTGTTATTTGTGGTAAAGAAGATTATGGAACATTTGTTTTGTGTTTTCGTGGTTTTTTTTTTGTCAAATGACCAAGAAAATTTAAACTTAGAGAACTTATGCATCTAAATGTCATGATGATAAAATAGGCAGAACTAAAAGATGGTTTAAGAATGCTGAACACTTTATTTTTCTTTAAAAAAAATGATTCGATATGTAAGGAAAAGGTTTTTTTAAATGTTGAAATTGTAATAGAAACAGATGTGAAGCATATTATTTTAATATATATGTTACATACATTGTGCCTAACATTTAAAAAAGAATGGGGTTATCATTTTGATATATTGTGATTAACATTTTTTTTTTAAATGGGGTTATCATTTTGATATATTGTGCTTAACATTTTTTTTTAAATGGGGTTATCATTTTGATATATTGGGCTTAACATTTTTTTTTAAATGGGGTTATCATTTTGATATATTGTGCTTAACATTTAAAAAACAATGGGGTTATCATTTTGATATATTGTGCTTAACATTTTTTTTTAAATGGGGTTATCATTTTGATATATTGGGCTTAACATTTTTTTTTAAATGGGGTTATCATTTTGATATATTGTGCTTAACATTTAAAAAACAATGGGGTTATCATTTTGATATATTGTGTCTATCATTTTTTTTTAAAATGGGATAATCATTTTGATATATTGTCAGTGTCTAATATTTTTTTTTTTAAATGGGGTTATCATTTTGATATATTGTGCTTAACATTTTACAATTTATGTTTATAATGATGTTTTAATATGATTTTATAGAATAAATTATTTGACTTAATTCATTTTCTTTATGAATAATACTATTTCTTCATTTCAGTTATTATGTATAATCCCTAAAGTTTTTTCTAGTGATTATGCATTATCCCTGAAAAATTCAGGGATTCTACATAATCACTGATTATACAAATTCACTGTAACATATATACATATATATCAATAATATTTAGTGTGATTTAAATTGAAGTATAACCAAATCAATATTGATACCAATTAAAACAATATTCATAGATCTAATGACAGTGTTGAATTGATAAATGAAGGCAACAGTAGTATACCGCTGTTCAAAACTCATACATCCATGGACAAAAAACAAAATCGGGGTAACAAACCAAAACCGAGCGAAACGCATTAAATATAAGAGGAGAACAACGACACAACACCGAAACGCAACACACACAGAAACAGACCAATCTTTTAGAAGAAGTTAATTTAAAGGATCGATATAATTTACAGGATCGTTTCTAAATTTCCAGGCACTGTTGACAACATCTCCGTGAAAGTGAGGATGTGCTATTCCGCTTGAAATAGTTTTCTACGGGTATTATCGAACTTCATAACCAAATCTTTATATTTATGAAAGAATTTAGTAAGAGTTTTGAGTAATTTGTGGTTACTCAGTCCCTTAATAATTATCGTAGTACATAGATTGCGTGCGGTAAAATCTAACGTCACTACAGTCACTGGCATAGCAAACGAGTTGTGAAATCTAAACACCATAAGATTTTGCAAAAGAAACAACACCTTACATTAAAGCAAATTTAACCAGAAGGAACGAAAATTGTCCCTTTTGTCGTAGATTTTGTGTGGAGGTGCTCGTGTAAAACTAAAATATTTAAATCTAGGAAAAGACATTTATTAGCATTTAAATTTGGTTTATCTAAAATAAGTTCGTTTTGGTTCGTGCTGAATTTATCAATAAAATGCAATTTAGACGGGTCTTTACTAAGTTTGGTCATAAACTATGATTCATTACAGGACAAAAACAAGTCTGTTAGTAAAGGGGCGCAATTAGGGCCCATATGAATACCTACAATCTGTGGATAAGCTTATTTGCCGAAACCCACATAAATATTATCAAGGAGAAAATGGACAGCTTCAATCATCTCATCACACCTCCAATAAGTGAATCTAGCAAAGTTACCTTTCTCATTAGAGAAGAAGGCTTTAAATGAGTTGTAGCAAAAGTATTGGCATTAAGATTTACCAAACAACCATTTAATTAAATATGAAAACTTTTGTTTAATAAAATTGTGTGAAGGTATATTGTGAAGAGTTGAAAAGTCAAAATTATAAGAATAAAAAGGACAATCAAGAGCACGTAATTTATCTTAAACATCTAAATATAAAAAAAGAAGATGTGGTATGATTGCCAATGAGACAACTATTCACAAAAGAACAAAATGACACAAACATTAACCACTATAGGTCACCGTAAGGCCTTCAACAATGAGCAAAGCCCATACCGCAAGGTCAGCTATAAAAAGCCCCATTAGACAATGTAAAACAATTCAAACGAGAAAACTGACGGCCTTAATTATGTAAAAAAATAAACGAAAAACAAATATGTAACACATAAACAAACGACAACCACTGAATTACAGGCTCCTGACTTGGGACAGGCAAATACATAAATAATGTGGCGGAGTTAAACATGTTAGCGGGATCCCAACCCTCCCCTAACCTGGGAAAGAATTTTTCCACTCAAAAAAGTTAATTCCACTAACTTCATATATTTCATGTTTTTGTTCACACACATCTTTGTTATTATAATGGAATTTAGTGCGACTGACATACAAGAGAGAGGTTTAGATAGCTTTACAACATGTTTTTATGTACCATTTTCTACATAAGAAGATACTTGTTCCAAGTCAGGAATATGACATTTGATATTCATTCGTGTGATGTGTTTGAACTATTGATTTTGCCATTTGATTACAAAATTTTTGTGTGAATGTTCCTCGGAGTTCTGTATTTTTGTTGCTATACTTTTTGATAGGCATACCACTTGATGGGTGCATATCCTAAGTCTGGAGCCTGAAATAAAGTGTTTTATGTTTGTCGCTGTGTTTCAATTGTTTTCCTTTTATTGTCTATGAAATAATCTGTTAGTTTTCTCGTTTAAATTTATGAACGTTTGTCGTTTTGGGGCATTTGATATCTTGCTTTATGTATGACTTTTGTTCTTTGTGAAAGACCATAAGACGTATATTCCAATAGATGTTTACGTCATTTGAACCCTGCTTGAGAGTTGTTTTATCATACCGTATCATCTTATTTGTATGTCAAATCTTTATAAATAAATGTATTGAAATACTAAACGATGACCTTATCATATTTAGTAATAAAGTTTAAGTAATGGCCATAATACGCAAAAAAATGCTTCAACATTTTTGCACGTACACAATACGTCATATGTATTAGTAAAATAACTACTATGTCATGTAGTCTCTTGATGAAAGTTGTCTCAATGACAATCAAACCACATCTTCTTATTTTTTTTAAACACATGTCTATCAATGTAATTAATAAATAATCTGGTTATCTTTCATGTGGATTAATAAAACTCTCAATTTTAAGTTTTATCTATACCTACCGTCAATTTATCTAGCTTTTACACCATTTAATTAAACATTATTTTTTTATACCCTCAGTTGAGTGACTTAATAATCAAAACAGTTCATAATGTCGAATAATAGTAATTCGTGAATCAAGGAAAATCTGCTAGATTATTTATTTACTTTCTTCAAAAACTTCTTAGCTAAATAATCCATCTACTTTTAAACAATTACGTGCTACCAGCTGTCATAGAATTACATGTTTTGACAATTAACCACAACTTTCATACAAAAAGCAGTGATAATCGATTTCATGGCAACAAAATGTAAGTAAATAGAATATGCTAGCTTCTATGTGTAAATGTAGTTGACTTATTTTGTAAGAATTTCTGAGACTGGTTATATTAAGTCAAGAAAAAGCATCATCATTCGTGCAGATTCCTGAAACAATTAAACTGTATTCTAATTAAAGGCCTTTTTTTTTACTAAATTCACTATCTTTCAGTGACCAAATGACGAAAACGTAGAGATACTATAGATCACCGAACGTCCTTCAACAACGAGCAAACCAATACCACAAAGACGTAAGCTATGAACGTTAGCTAAGACGTTAGCTAGTCCCGAAAAAACAACTGTGATTCCATTTAAACGAGAAACAAAACGGCACAATTATGTACATAAAAACAAACTAAAAAAAATATGTATAATACTAGTATACAGCAACACACGACAAAACTGAATTACAGGCTCCTGCTTTGTTTCATAACGGTATATATAACAAAAAAATCAAACAAAACAGTTAAGGATGTTCGCTACTCTGTAAAACAATAACAAGCTTTTATAAAGACTGTTATGAATTGATAGTATATAAATAAAGAAACTAAAAAAGTAGAAAAAATGGAGGGTTTGCGTGATTGTTATCGAGATATAAGCCATTGGAATTTCGGCGGGAAATAATTTTCTCTAGATTTTTGATATATTTAACATTGGCACGTTATCTGTTTCAAAAACAATGAAAAAAATAATAAATTATGAAAAGAAAAGTAGGGGTAAGTGGGCATTTTTTTTAATGACATTACATGGATAAAACCAGATTATTCCTAAAATCTGGCAAAAAATTCAAAAAATGGAAGAGCAAACATCCTTAAGACACTTAGAGCATATCTTAGAGTACTCGTAGTTATGTAAAGCTAGTCTAAGGATAATAACAACTAATAACCAAATGCTTTATACGACCGCAGAGGTCGAACCCTTAGCAGTTGGTGCATGTATGGACACAACATTCAAGCTTGATACAACTCTGAATTTATATTGTGACTAAATAGTTGACACAACATAGGTTTCTGACTCTAAATGAATGTGGTCTTATGAACTTATGAACAATAATTTACCTATTATGGTCCAATATCCAAAATCTAAAACATGGCCATGGATTGATTCAGCCTATCAAAGAATCCTAATAATTCAATTGTTGATGCAATCAAACAAAGTTTAGTTTTGGAACCTTTTGACCTAAAATATCAAATTGGTCAACATTGAGATAAAACAGGTCCAAAATAAAACTTTGTTTGATTTCATCAAAAATAGAATTTTTAGGTTCTTCGATATGCCGAATCTAACTGTGTATTCGGGTTTTTTGTTTGATTTCAACAAAAATTGAATATATGGGGTTCTTTAATATGCTGAATCTAACCATGTATTTAGATTTTCGATTTTTAGGCCCTGTTATCAAATTGGTCTACATTGAGGTAAAACAGGTCCAAAATAAAATTTTTGTTTGATATCCTCAAAAATCAAATTTCTGAGGTTCTTCGATGAATAATGGTGGTTCTTCGATATGCAGAATCTAACTGTGCTTTTAGATTTTAAGTTTTGGTCCTGTTTTCAAATTGGTAACACTAAGGCAGAACGGGTTCAAAAATAAATTTTGTTTGATTTTAACAAAAAATTAATTCTTTGGGTTCTCCTGAATCTAAACAAGTATTTAGATTTTTTTTTATTATGGGCCTAATTTTCAAGTTGGCCTAAATTGGGGTCGAAAATTTAACTTTGTTAGATTTCAACAAAAATTGAATGTATGGGGTTCTTTGATATGCTAATTCTAACCATCTTTTTCTATTTTCTGTTATCAAATTGGTTCGCCTTGCAGGGCCTAAAATTCAAAAATCTAATTACATAGTTAGATGCAGCATATTAAAGAACCCCATATATTCAATTTTTGTAGAAATCAAACAAAAAATCTAAATACAGTTAGATTCGGCATATCGAAGAAACTTTTGGATCTTATGTGGACAAAATTTTAAATGGGACCATATTCCAAAAACTTAATACACGGTTAGATTCAGCATATTTAAGAACCCCAAGAATTCAAGAATAAAACCCCATTGAAATTAGTAAAAAAATAAGCCAAATAAAAATGTTATACAAAGTAAAAGAAAAGCATTGTTTTTTGCCCACTTATTGGCCCTTTATTCCTAAACTGTTTGGGCCATAACCCCTAAAATCAGTCCCAACCTTCCTTTTATTAAATGGAACCTAATGGTACAATTTCAGAAAGATGCATACCAGTTATTGTCTGAAAACTAGAAAAATACTTATTTTGACCCGTTTTGGGCACCTTGTTTCTAAACTGTTGGTACCATAACCCCCAAAATTTCATAGAGATCCATTCACTTAAATTAAAGTTATTGTCCAGAAACTAAATGTCTTCGTACGACGGACGTGATACCAATATTCGAACGCAAAATTTGTTAGCGGTCGTATAAAAATTCCTATATGTTGTGTCTTGTGAACTGTAATATTATTTGTATGTTTGTCAATTTTTTAGCTAGGGAGATGTCAGTTTATTTTCGATCTATGAGTTTGAATGTCTCTCTGGTACTTTCCCTCTTCTGTACCTAAGATTTCAGTTCACATCTGTTGTGCATAAAAGTCATGCATTTGTATATTTAAATGGAAATGTAAGCATAAATGATTGATATTGTTTATACAACATACCTGGCTCTTCTATGTGAAGACAGTTTACTGACGGTTTAGACACGTAATGCACTGAAAATTATATAACTCACATGACATTAATGAATATTTATGATGCGATGGTTACTAGTTATCATAGGTATCAGGATTATACTTTAGTACGCAAAACGCGCGTTTCGTCTACATAAGACTCATCAGTGACGCTCATATCAAAATATTTTTTAAAAGTCAAACACGTACAAAGTAAAGGAGCATTGATGATTAAAAAATTCATAAAGTTGTTCCAAGTACGGCTAAGGTTATCTATGCCTGGGATAAGACAATCCTTAGTTTTTGGAATAATTCAAAGTTTTGTAAACAGAATGCATTTGGAAAACATATCAGTAGTCGATATACATGGGAATGTCTCACAATTAAACCAAACATCTTATATCTTTAAGACGATGAAAATCGGCAAGTTGACATAATGAAAGAAACAACTGACGTTTAAACATTATAAAATTGTTGCTTAAGGATTCATTAATGATATTTCTAATCAAATATTAACTATTTCCATATATCACTATTCTGGAGCATTTATCCATTGTATACAGGGAGAAAAACACATCTTAAAAGTAAAAACTAAACATTTAATTTTTTTTTGTAAGTATTCAAAAGACTTTCCCCAACAATTGCAAAACTGTGACTTTAATTGTTATGATAACAAACGTTAATGAAAGATTATAGAAAATACATTTAAACAAATATTTGTTTATCTGTATAAATTGAAATCTTAAAAAATTAAATTCGTCTGAATTCATGGTTATATAAACTTGAAAAGCTAATTACAAAGTTATTGAAACATAAAAGTCTTTTGAACATTGAATCTTATAAGTCAGTATGACAAAGACTGGTCCGGTTGAAACATCTATAGATTCAGAAGAAAAATATATACTATTATCTATGGTATCCGAGGTTTTCAAGGCCATAAAGGAAAATTTAGTCATTATTTTTTAATATAAATATTGGTCTTCATACCTTCATTTTCTGTTGACTTCGGGAAGTGCACATATATTAACACTAGAAGTAAAAAAGGAACCGCCATGATAGCAACCTGTATGTAAAAAAAATTGTTTAATACAAAAATTACATACAACAAAAAATATTTGAACTTAAAAGAAAAAAAGAATATAAAAATAGTTGATACTAGATATATATTGTCTCTTGTTTATTTAAATACATATTTTTTTATGATTACAGTTCTCAATTTATTAATATTTGAACCAAATTGAAGCTTTTCATGACACTATATATGAAATATGAGATAAAATGTGTTATTGCACACACCTTCTACTTGTTATGAATCATAAAAACGATATTTCACTTGACCCACATAGTTCATCTTTTAACTGTGAATAAATCTTGTTCTCCATACTTGTCAATATTGAAACATTCAAAAATATCCTGTATCAAGTCAGGAATATTTCAGTTGATATCAATAGACCATTTTTGTGTATGCTGGCGTTTGTTAAGAGTTTCTGCTGTTCCATTGTTTTCCTATTATATTTGATGTTCCCCTCGGTTTTGGTTTGTGACCAGAATTTGCTTCCGTTTAATTGATGTATGACTAATGAACAGTGGTATACTACTGATATTGTATGCGTGATAATGGTAAGTGATTTCGATATTCAAGAATCCTATGCAAATTTACAAAGTTCCAATAAAAACACGCAAAAAGTCTATTTTATATAAAAAAAAAATATACCAACGGCGGGTTAAGAGTCCGCCATCTTGGGCTGTGTGTAAAATTATCCAAAGCCGTTTAACCACAGTGATAGTTAATAATAATAAAGTTAAAAAAAATATCGACATTTTATAGCATGAAACGATATGACGTTCTGCTAGTTTTGAGATTTTGTCGATTTTTTTTCGCCTAGAAAGCCTCTTTAAAAATGATGAATACTGTTATTCGAAATTGGTAACTATATTAATATTTCATATCATTTAAACAAAAATCAAATTGAAAACATAAATGATAAAATGGAAATATCTCATACTGTATTTCTTTGAACTAATCATGTTAATTTTAAAATTAAATATGATTTAACCATAGACTCTAAAATTAGATATGATGTGGAGATATGATGTTTATTTTAAAATCATAATCAAATATAAATAATATTTTTTCAATAAATCTGTCACTCCAATTATATTTGCGTGATTGCACTGATAATTACCTGATATGTGTTATCTTATCACTTAGTGTATAGATCTAATTCAAACTTTATATATATATAGTCGATAGTTCCAAATATTCTGTTTTTCTTTTGTAAAATACTGCTATAAATCCTCAACTTATCTTATCTTAATTTTAACCTTTTAACTTATAAATAGTATAGATCATTATCTAACAAATTTTCAAATCTGGAACACGAAACAAGATCAAGTAAAATAAAATTAAAACAGACACAACAAAACAATTGTATACATATATCACTCAGAAAATTAGTTTTTACAGAATAACAAACACACCATAAAATTCTTCAAACAATTTACCAAAGAAAAGAAAGATTAATAATGAAAATCATGCTTGCAAATTTTCCTTTGAACAGAACTATGGTTTAACCTTTTAACAAAGCACCTTAACACTACTAAATTATAAATATTAGAAATGTAAGAAAGTATATCTCTTAAATACCTATAAAACTTATCTGTACTTTTCAAAGTGTCTAATAAAGAACAGAAATTTCAACCACCATTTATACAGGCCTAGTAGTAAATTTTAAACTTTATATTTACAGTTCTCCAGATCTTATCAGGAAACAGATTTTTTTTAAAAATAAATCTGTCACTCTGATTTTTATTCTGAGATAAGACTTTAGCCATATGCTTTACCTTAGTCATAATATGATAACAAGAGGGAAAAATATTTAAAAATACCAATTTTGGATATTAAAGTGAAGATATATTTTTGGACATTTGCATTTGCTTTCATTGTAAGTAATCACTTAGAATGAAATAATGCAGTCAGTTACAATTCAGAAATAAAAAGAGATAAATGCATTATATTATTGTTCATTTAAAGGTCAACGAGCCAAACATTAATGTAAACTTAAACAAAAACTGTAGCAATACCCACTTACTGTAAATTGACCAAAACTGTTTTTTAAAATACTGATTTTAACATTTTAACATTTCAAATTTACAACAGTAGTTTGCTTACAATAACTTAACCAATTTAAAAATAAACTTGGCATGATTTCATCTATGTGTATTAAAAGACAGTGTATACAACTATATGCTATCAATTAATTTGCATCTGAATTTTGGCTGCTGAATTGTTACGTCAAAATAGAACTATCAAATTTGGGCTTCCTAAAGCTAAATATTTACTAAAAGTAAAAGTTATATTAATAAACGTGTTGTTTTCATTTTTTTTGTCATACTGCATGTATCAGACTTACCAACAATTGGCTAAAAAAAAAAGTTATTATATATTAACTTGTACAAAAAAGGGTTTTAAACGAAGCGAGGCCTTATGTGAAATCTAATATTTTCCCCTTACAACAATATTCAGAATGTTTAAGTTATACAAAACCCTTCTTCAAATTATAAATTTATCATGGATACCATAACACATAAGAATGAAATTATCTTAAGGGGGTACCCAACACTTTATCCCAAAAAATCCTGTCGTTTAATTTTTCTTAATTTTTGTACATTGATAAACTAGCCCAACCTAAACATCTTGTAAAAACTTTAGAAGATTTAAACCATAGGTTTCTCTAATTTTTGTGCTATTTTCACATTTCCTGACCGGTGTGAGAAAAATATTTCTCCTCACTAGTGAAAAATCTGTTCTCGGCAAATGATTAGTCGAAATTTGATTATGACGTCAAAAGGTTTTGTTTTCTCTTCAATTTTCCTATTGTGACGTCATGAAAAAAGGCGACCTTGCCTGATGACGTCGCATATAAAGAGCACAATTTTCTGAAAATCTTTGAAAAGAACGATAAAAAGCATTAGAGAAACAGATTCCGACACTATAACTCGTGTATTACGATATTTCTCCACTCTCGACAGTTAAATTTTATTATTTAAAGCGCTCGGCAAGCCTCGAGCTTTAAATAATAAAATTTAACTGTCTCGAGTGGAGAAATATCGTAATACACTTGTTGCAGTGTAAGAATCTATATTTAAAAGATTTGGCAACTCAAATATGGCATCTTTTACATACTGGTATCGGCCAAAATTGGAAGTTTTTGAAATAAGGGTATAGGGTTAAATATGTAAAAAATAAATAATCCTAAATTGACAATAGCATAGCTAATAATGATAGCTGAGGTGAATATTAGGTCACTGATACTCTTTTCTTGTAAGTTTTTTTATTCCGGATTTGAAATTTTGCCAAACTTTAATAAGGGGGTATCAGAATCAGGCCCTAAGAGTCAATGCTATGCTTCTAGTAATTGAAGAAGAATTTTTTTTGGAAAAAAATGTGTTGTTGAATTTTTTAATAAAACTAAGCATTTGGAGAGCTATACTAGTCGGTTGTTCTTGCAAAATACCTGGAAAATTATTTCAAAATTTTATCTTAATAAATTTGGGAAAGATTTTCTTTTATTCAGAATGAATTTAACAAATGTAAATTTGCTTAATAAAATAAAGTATAAATCCTTGCCTGAATTCTATAACAATTAGTTAAAACTTGGATAGAAGTTAAAGGAGGTCAAATTATCACTCCTACAAACTTTCTTGCAGTTAGAAAACAAATTATATGGGGAAAAAATCGTATCAAAGACAATGTTTTTCAAAATTGGATTAGCAGTAATATTTTGTACATCAATAATATAATAGACGAAAACAGACCCATCTCATCAAAAACTGTATTAAAATATTTATATAATAAATAAGATTGGATTAGAGAATTTTCTTTAGTTAAAAATGCTATACCAAAGCACTGGCAAAATATTTTAAAACAAGAAAGCTCTTATAAAACTGTTGTCAATATAAAGAAATTAGTGAAATTAAATATCCTACTAAAACATGAAATTTCACCAGACTCGAGCAACAAAGAAATATACGCATCCCTACAAAGTCAATTTACAAATGATAGACTAACAGGAATTTTAATATGGGAAAGAATTCTGCATTAAAAAATGTCTACAAAATTTAAATCCACATTCAACTTTATTTTTAACTACCTTGAATACAACAAATTTAAAATGTTTCAATGGAAAATAATGCATTATAAATTGTAATGAATTACTTTATAAATGGAAAATAGTACCGAGTAGTTGTGCTTCCATTGTAAACAACATGATGATTATGAACACTTCTTTTTTTGCTGTTCATATAATGTTCAGTAATGGCACACAGTTGACCAGCTTTTAGCACTATTAAAAGTTGAAAAAGCATATATTCAGTCTTGAAAGTTTAGTAACTGGGTATAAAATTGAAGATGAAGATTATTTTGATATGAACTAGTTATTAACTGTAATTTACTTTTCAATTAATAAAGCATATTACATGTCTGACAAGAAAGACAAGGTCATTGATATTTTTGAAAAATACCAAAATTAAATCAGGGACATAATTAACATAAATAAAATTAGAGAAAAAAAGATACGAAAATCATACTTAAAACCTTGGAATATTTCGAATTTCTATAATTGCGAAGCAAATTCGGAATATTTCGAATTTCTATAATTGCGAAGCAAATTCAAAGTGGTGACCTAGTTTGTTCATGACTGCACATGACATGCATGTGTCTGGTCAGGTGATATGCATCAAATGAAATTCGCTATTCTACGTTTTTGTCATGTTTATATATAATTTATCATATCTATTATAGCTACACTGAATTAATATTGTTATTAGTTATTAAACAATACAATGCCTGGATACTGCATTCATGTATCGTTAATTATACCACGTGTACTTTCGATATTTTTTTCTTGATCTTTGGTTTGATCGCAAAAAATACCATTTACTGAAGAAAAAAAATATGTTGTTCATATAATGTGTGAAAAAACAACGGTCTAACCTAATCATTCCTTTTCATAATTTCACGGGAGTAAACTGAAAAAAAATTAGAAATTCTACTGTCGGCCGAAAAGTCATGCTGTCAGTATCAAGGATCATCATCAATTTCACGGTTCAGTGAAGCTTCAATAAACAAATCGTATACAGTTTAGATTAAGAAACATACCGTTTTCCGGTATGAAACTATACTCTGTAGAACCGCTATTATGTTTGTAGTAAATACAACTAACTTTATAGATATACTTATTGAAAAAATTTTCCCCTAAATATTTAAATTAAGAAAATTTAAATATAAAATTTAAAAGCACTATAAAGTTTATATTTGAATACCTAGATAACAACAAATTCAAAATGTTTACATCAAAATTACTCCACTTCATCCTTCTATGCAATGAACTATTAGTTCCGCTGAAAAGTATTAAAAAGCAACTTAGTCAATTTCTGCAAAGAATTTGATAACTTTAAACATTTTTGACTGTCCCTTAAGTATATTTCGTCCCTCTTTTATCATGTTTTGACCTCTTCTACACGTTTGTGTCCGAGAAAATACAATATTTTGTCTTTTGTAACATAAAGGTGTATAGGAAAGTATGCATGTACTGTTGCGGAGACGATTTGAAATGTGCAGTGGAATAAATTGTTTCATATAAAGTTCGACGATTTGGGATTTGGGAGTTCGACGATAACGTTATACCAATAGCATTATTATATCCATATCATATAACTAACGAATGTTTGCTAATAACTACGTTTTAATCCAATATTTACAATATATACAATCATTTTCGTAATACAATTTCACAACATTGTTTTCGATGTTAACTTATCGCATGATAAAGACGATCTGTTTACGTCTCACCAGTAGACATAAAATTTCACACTAACTTAACCTGATTCCCAGAGATGATCAAAACAAAGTAATTAAATTAAATAGCCACAGCTGCACGTGCAGACGATTTGTACTTGAACTCTAAATGACTAGACTGACCTACTGAAGGTGTCATACAATTTAGGAATACCGTTAAGATTAACCATTAACTTTCTACACAGTAATAAATTCTTTGGAAAATACTGTTATCTTTAACTAATCTTAGCAGACGAAAATGTAGCTTTATTTCAACATAATTATATAGAAAATTAACGCTAAAAATAAACTTGCAAAAATTAAAAGTGCAATTAATAAAAACCGATTTCTACTCTATTAAATATCCTAACTAAAAAAACAATCATACTAATAAAAACTAAACAAAACTATTGTCTTCAATCCATTCTCCCCCTCTTGATTGCTCTAAGCCAATCAAACAAAACAAATAATTAAACGATATAAAACTGTCTTTGATCTAAGTTCAAAATTGTCAAAATTTAAAACTATTTCAAAATATTTAACTGTCTAAATTGAAATGAAAATATATGTCCACATTACTTCAATTATTTATCACTGTCATTTTCGGAGGTTTCGATGTCTAACGGACACAATTTTGTAATTGGTCTCATTAATACAGTTTGTCCAAGTGAAACTTTTGCAACGCGAACATGCCCATCTTTACCAGGGAGAACTTCGATTATTCTGCCAAGCGGCCAATGTCCTCTCTGAACGTTCGGATTCATCACCAGTACAATATCATCGGTTTTTATGTCCCTTTTCGTTTTAGTCCACTTGTCGCGTTTGTTAAGTCCTGGCAACCATTCACTAATCCAACGTTTCCAAAAATGTCTAATTAATTCCTGAATTCTTCTCCATCGTTTTCTCGGGTTAAAATCAGTAATATCAACGGTTTCTGGAGCGAAATGTCCACCTAATTGTCCGTGCAAGAAGTGATTCGGTGTTAAAGGTGTATCATCTTTCGGATCAGCAGACTGGTACGTAAGCGGTCTCGAATTTATCAGTGCTTCAGCTCCGGTAAATGCTGTTAAAAGCTCCTCATCATTAATATCTGCATTTCCTAATATTGCATAAATAGCCCTTTTTGCCGATTTTATCATTGTCTCGTGAATACCACCAAAATGCGGAGCTAACGGTGCGTTGAAATGCCACTTAATTCCTTGGTTATTAATTGAATTATGTATTTTATCCTTGTCTAAAAGCGCAACTAGTTCTTTCAGTTCTCTATTTGCTCCAACAAAATTAGTTCCATTGTCTGAAATTATCTCTTTCGGAAGACCTCGCCTGTTCACCATCCGATAAAATGCGTTAAGAAATGAGTCCGTATCTAATCCAAATGCTACTTCCAAATGCACTGCGCGTGACGCTAAACATGTAAATAGACATAAGTATCTTTTCTGACGGCGCTTTCCTCTGCCCTGAACTGTTATGAACGGTCCACCAAAATCAACTGCTGTACGAGCGAAAGCATGTAAAGGTGTTTTGAAACGAATTTCCGGTAATGGAGCCATCACTTGCTCGGCAACTTTAGCTTTCTTCTTACGACACGTATAACACTCATGTTCATATTCTCTTATTTCTTCTCTCCCTGAAATAATCCAAAATCGTGACGATAATGCTGAAAATGTTTGATTTGTCCCACTCACATGTTTTCCAAGTTCGTGATAGCGTTTCACAATAAGCTTCGTGACCCAATTCTTTCGTGGTAATATAATCGGATATCTTGCATCGAATGATAGAAAATCGGCGAACTCTAAACGTCCATCGCATCTTAGTAATCCATTCTCATCAATTCGCGGTTGTAATCCTAATAATTTGCTTGTTTTCGGTAAATCTTTACTTTTCATAAGAGCGTTGTATTCGTCTGAAAATGCCTCTCTTTGTGCATTTTTTATTATTTCCGATTCGGCATCTGCATACTCGACTGTAGATAAACTTCCTTGACGACGTTGTTTTTGCTTTAGTCTGCAAATGTCAATAAATCTGTGCACATACGCTTGTACACGAACTAGTCTTACAAAACTCGAATAACGTACGGGATCTAGACGCCAATCTGAATCACTAGTATGAATACTTTTCAGTGTAGTACAATTAGTTAAGTTATCGCTTGTTTTCTTTTGACATCTAAGTTCGGTATCACGTATGTTTTCTATCTGAATATTAGTGTCCGGCCATTGCGGTTCTTCATCTTGTAGGAATTCCGGTCCATTCCACCAAATTACGTCCGACTGTAACTGTTTTACGGTTCTTCCTCTCGATACTAAATCTGCCGGATTAACTTTTGTTGGCACATGTCGCCATTGATTAGGATGCGATGACGTATGAATTTCTCCAATTCTATTCGCTACAAATGGCTTATATTCTCTACTTCTGCCTCTAATCCAATGCAAAACGTTCATACTGTCTGACCAGAATGTCATATTATCCTCTAGCACTTCTAATGCGTTTTTAACCGAAAGTGCTAATCTTAATCCTAAAACTGCGGCCATTAACTCAAGTCTTGGAATGCTGACTGATGTTAAAGGAGCAACTCTCGATTTCGCTGCTATTAATCTAGTAGATATCATTCCACTCATATGCTCGTTTCTAGCATATATTACTGAGCCATAAGCCTCCTGAGAAGCGTCACTAAATGTGTGTAAACTCGTCGAAACAATGTCTTCGTTTAACTGCAAACATCTCGGTATTTCAATACAACATAGTTCATCAAGTTCTCGGAACCACTCTCTAGATTTTTCAACCAGTTCTTCGTCTAACTGGTCGTCCCAGTCAAGTCCTGCTGTCCACATCTCTTGTAGTAACAGTTTTCCTCTTATTGTGTACGGCGCAATAAATCCCAACGGATCGAATAACGTAGCAACTTTGCTTAGAATGTTTCGTTTAGTAAATTTAAAGTTCTCTGCTGGTGGGTTAGCTTTAAACGTGAATATGTCATTGTCTGCCTGCCATATAACTCCTAGAGTTTTCACTGACGGTAAATATCCCTCATCGAGATCGACTTGTGACGCGCGCTCTTCTTCTGGAATGCATTGTTAAACTGCCTTTGAATTCGATAGCCATTTCCGTGCATACATCCCTGCCTTTGCCCATAACTGAGATAGCTGATTATAAAGTTCGATGCCTTGTTCATCGTTGATTACGGAGTCCATACTGTCGTCCATGTATGTAGATTTTAGAACTGTTTCGGCGGCTCGTGGATATGAATCTTTTGTCATTTCGGCATGTTTTCTAGAAACAAACTGAGCTTGAAATGGAGACGAATTTACTCCAAAAACAACACTATTGAATTCATATTCCTCTGGTACTTGTTCAGTGTTCATTGCGCGCCATAAAAATCTGTGATACGGCCTGTCGTCTGGGGCAATTTTAATTCTCAAATACATTTCAGCGATGTCACAAACAAGTGCAACGGGGTACTTTCTGAAGCGTAATAGTACATCGAATAAATCTTGCTGTAACTTCGGACCTTGATGAATAGTGTCATTTAGCGAAATCCCCTGAAATTTTGCGGACGCATCAAATACAATCCTAGTTTTAGTTGTTTCCTTGTCCGGTCTAATCACTGGAAAATGTGGCTCTCCAGGCTTACCACGTATATCTCTATAAGAATAATGTAGATCCGGATAGTCCAGTCCGATCAACAAATCAACGGTAGGTCTCTTTCCTAGATTCGGAAATTTAATCCCTGCAAGATGGTCCCATTTCCGAGCGTGTTGTTTCCAGTCAACTGGCTGTAAACTTCCGGTTACACGGTTTGTAGTGAATGCGACTACTTTGGCGTCTGTCTGACCATTGTGACTTTGAAGTCTTACCTCGACTGGCATAGTTTCAAATGTTTCAACATTGTCATTTAACACATTAACTGTCACTTTCTGAATTTGTCCTTGAAGTCCCAATTCGGCGGCAACATCAGCGTTGATATATGTTTTCGTACTTGCGTCATCCAGTAATGCATTAACACTAACGGTACGGTTTCCATTTTTCAATATTACAGGTACTGTTCTAAGCGTAACGAAGTTTGATTTTCTGTCTCGGCCAATCATTGTTCGATCCCGACTCTCCCTCTCAGTGACAGCGTCTGTATTTTCCTTCTTTTCAGCAGCATAGTTCTGTTTTGTTTTCGATTCGGTTCTCACTGGAACTTTTGGCTCACTGAACGATTGTTTATCTCTATGTAAAAGTCTGTTGTGCACTTCTTTGCATCCATCCAAGTTACATGCTCTACTTCTCGGACACTGTCTGCCTACGTGATCATGTCCTAAGCAACGATAACACAACTGTAAACGTTTCGCGGTATCCCATCTCTTGTTAACGGTTAATTTCCGAAATTCATCACACTTCCAGACTCCATGATTACCGTTACAACACTTGCACATCCTATTTCCGGAATAGCTTTCATTTTGCGATTCTCCAAAAAATGTTCTAAATCCATCCCTACGATTTCCTTTATAATTCCGCTGTGAATTGCTACTAGTGTTTGCACTTAATCCATGTATTGTTTCTGATGCTATAGTTTGAAACTCTGCTTCCTGTAAAATCCACTCACGTAGACATTCGACTGACTCTGTTTTTCCGCTTTCGAATATCCAACGATGATACCTCGACAACATAGATTCTGTCATCTTTCGCTGCAATTTGTTGTACACAGAACCATTCTTTAGCTCCTCGAAACGACCTGCTTCTTTCAAGTTCACAACTGCTATATCCAGTAAATCTGCAAAATGTTCTATGTCTTTAGCGATACCTTCTCTCATAGGTTTAAAGTTTTCAAGTTCTTCTATATACAGGGTTATCTGTCTTCGTTGTCCTCCATACTTCCTTTCTAAGCGCTCCTTTGCGGCATCATACGCAACTGCTGAATGTCCTAAATTCGATAACTTGTAACGCTTCACCTTCCACATATTGTCTTAGTTGTAATAATTTATATTCCTTTGTCGCCGGTGCTTGATCGATACATGCTAGAAATGCAGCTTTCCAGCTCTGGTAGTTTCTTTTATTTCCATTAAATATAGGTATTGAAACTCTTTTTAATTGTTTCCACATGTCGCTTCCTAATTCAGACTTCAACTGCTTGTTTTTATTTTCTTCTTTCGTAGTTTGTTCGAATTCTGGTTTAACTTCCCTTTCTTCAGTAACATGTTTACTTTCCACTTTATTTACGGAATTCACATTATCTCGTTTTGAGATTCTAGATACACTGGATCCAACGCTTGACGCAACTTTGCTCTCGATCAAATAGTCACGACACTCATTTTCTGCTTCTGTGAATTCTTCTTCGATTTTTTCCATTTCTTTTGTTGTGTTCATCACATTTTGAATGTCATTTCTATGCTTGTATTTATCGTATAAATTCCCCATAATATCCATCGCTTTTTCTTCTGCATTTATAAGTTTCTCTTGAATTACTTTTATTTCTTCACGATCCGGAAAATCTTCTTCAAGAATTTGCAATAATGAATGTCTAGTTTTTGTAAATGCCGATTTCGCTTTTTCCTTCTTCAGATCTTCTAATTGTAAACTTTCGTCCGGTTTAGCAATTACAGTTTCGTCCATTTTGTCTCCCTCGCTTGCCGCTGCTTCGATTTCCAAATCCCAATTACTCATTTTCTCACAATACGATTACGATTAAAGTTCCTTGAACCACGCTCTGCTACCAAAATGTTGCGGAGACGATTTGAAATGTGCAGTGGAATAAATTGTGTCATATAAAGTTCGACGTTTTGGGATTTGGGAGTTCGACGATAACGTTATACCAATAGCATTATTATATCCATATCATATAACTAACGAATGTTTGCTAATAACTACGTTTTAATCCAATATTTACAATATATACAATCATTTTCGTAATACAATTTCACAACATTGTTTTCGATGTTAACTTATCGCATGATAAAGACGATCTGTTTACGTCTCACCAGTAGACATAAAATTTCACACTAACTTAACCTGATTCCCAGAGATGATCAAAACAAAGTAATTAAATTAAATAGCCACAGCTGCACGTGCAGACGATTTGTACTTGAACTCTAAATGACTAGACTGACCTACTGAAGGTGTCATAAAATTTAGGAATACCGTTAAGATTAACCATTAACTTTCTACACAGTAATAAATTCTTTGGAAAATACTGTTATCTTTAACTAATCTTAGCAGACGAAAATGTAGCTTTATTTCAACATAATTATATAGAAAATTAACGCTAAAAATAAACTTGCAAAAATTAAAAGTGCAATTAATAAAAACCGATTTCTACTCTATTAAATATCCTAACTAAAAAAACAATCATACTAATAAAAACTAAACAAAACTATTGTCTTCAATCCATGTACTTATTTGTTGCAGATGCAATATTTATATATTTATATATATTTATGTTCTCACAATCACTGAATGATAAAGAAGATATATGGACAAATGTAATCAATAGGTAATATATGTATAATGTATATACCCCAATGTCATAAAAATCACGTGTTATTATCGGACACTACTCTACTGTCGAATATATGTATACTTTATCGGCTTCATGTCTTGACTTACATCTAGGAATGACAATGAGGGTCGGTTGAAAACAAATTTTTACGACAAAAGAGATGATTTCAGCTTTCCAATTGTGAAATTTTCATTTCTATGTAGCAACATTCCAGCAGCATCTGCATACGGGGTACATATCTCCCAATTGATACGATATTCCCGTACTTGCATTTCCTATCATGATTTTCTTGATAGAGGGTTGCTTCTCACAAGGAAGCTATTAAACCAAGAGTTCCAAATGGTGAAATTGAAATCATCCCTTCGTAAATTTTACGGACGCCATCGCGAGTTGGATGACCGTTATGGAATAACCGTTTCACAAATGATATCGGATATGTTCCTTACGTCGTAACTATAATCCCCTTTCTTTTCATGAACGTGACCTACCGAATTAGACTATTTACCGGATTTGTTATCACATAAGCAACACGACGGGTTCCACATGTGAAGCAGGATCTGTTTTCCCTTTCCGGAGCACCTGATATCATCCTTAGTTTTTGGTGGGGTTCGTGTTGTTATTCTTTAGTTTTCCTTGTTATTTCATATGTTCTATTGATTGTCTGTTTGTCTTTTTCATTTTTAGCCATGGCGTTGTCAGTTTGTTTAAGATTCATGAGTTTGACTGTCCCTTTGTTATCTTTCGTCTCTCTTTTATCATGTTTTGACCTCTTGTACACGTTTGTGTCCGAGAAAATACAATATTTTGTCTTTTGTCTTTGTTTATAACAGTTTTGTTTTTCTCCATATATAAGACATATTTTATTTCAAACAAACAGAAACAAAGATAGAAATCTTCCAAATTTTCAAAAAGGAAATATACGACATAATAAAATTAAATGCGATAAGAAATATTATAACAGGAAAAAATGATATTGAAGACATCAACATATTGTAACCTGTAAGTAATATCTCTAGATAATGCGCATTTCTGGGCCAAACAAAAAAAGTATGTACGTTTATTGTCAACAACAAAAAAGTAGATAGGTAGGGATTTACTTTTATCTTTAATAAAACAAAAATACATTGCGTCTATGGGAGCAAGATTGTGACTTTAACAGTGCTTTAATCAAAAATGGTGAAAAAAAATTAGGTAGGGCGAGGCACAGTAAACTCACATACGTTTGTGCTTGACCTTGACAAATCAAGACATGCTACGTCCCTTGTATAAATAATAACACGAGGTGCCAAAGAAAAGCGTCGCAAATAACCTATTGATTTGAATTTAATATAATTTTAACTTACCTATATATGTATTTCCATTAACATGGTTAAGTATGTAAGTTTGAAAAAAAATAATCCTTCAAATTATAAAAAAATAAGCAAATTCCAATTACACACGTGTCCTGTGAGAAAGCCAAAAACACATGAGTATAACAAAACGGTACGGTGTAGATCCGTTACATTTTGTCCTATTTGTTAGCTGAGAAAAATAAACAATGAATAAATCATTCTTTACATCAATGTTTATTTATGTATATTATGTAATAAGTTTAATTGAATAATACTAACAGCTGAGAAAATTATTCAACAGCATTTAGTGCAATAGAGATGATTTGATTATTTCAAAACCAACTATTGGTACGGTAGCAAATTGGGAAACCTAAAAAAGAGTGACGTATTTTAAAAAAAAAGATACAAAATTTATCATCACCCCATTTATAAACCATAATAATTTATATCATTATATAACAACACTTGAAACATATGGTTAATGCAAATAAAAATCATTAAATAAAAAGTGCATAAACAATACCTTACGTTTCAAACTAATACAAAATTGATGAAATTAACCAAAACAATATATCCTTCAACATGTCGGTTAACAGTTAGTGATTCACACTCATATATTGTATCAGGTTGATATTTTCATTTTCTTGATTTTATCATAAGATTCTAGAACTAATACTTAAGATGTCACCAATTTGAAAGTCGTAAATGCATCAGCTATTTGTCAAACCAATTAATTATTTATTGCAATGGGGTATTTCATTTTAAAGCGAGAGAGTTACAAAATGTAATTTAAAACAAATGTATATATAAATAATAGCAAAAAGCTGAAAAAATACTCAATCATAATATCCATTCAGAAATTAGAAATGAAGAAATATACATGTATAGTCAATATTATTTGCCCATCATTAATAAGAAAAACCTGGATCATCAAAGTCTTGCATATTGCATGCAATGAAACAGACCTAAGAATAAGAGTAATCTTTCTAAGGTATTGTGTACCCCCTTTAGTAGAAAAATTTTAAAGACAATTTTGATAAAAAAAATTAAAAGCACTATTAAGTTTATATTTGAGTCTAAGTCTCGTATAGATTTTTTTTTCTGCAGCAAATCTTTAAATAGTAAAATATTTAACACTCGTATATCTCATTTCCCATTTAGTGATCACGAAATAGTTACATCAAAAATTAAGTTAGATGATATAGAAAGAGGGCCGGGTATGTGGATTATGAACTTAAATACAATTAAATCTGAGCAGTTTTCAAATGCTTTTAAAATCTTTTGGGAAGGATGGAAAAATAGTAAAGACAAATATAATGATATACAAGAATGGTGGGATATTACCAAAAGTAAAATAAAATTTCTAACAATTAATGTAAGTAAAACACTAAATCGAGTATATAATAACAATCACATTAAAAAACTTGAAAAACAACTCGAAGCATTAAAATTAGTAGAGGAAAAAACACGTACCACCAATTCTAGAATAACCGAAATTGAAAGCGAAATTAAGGATATTTATACAAATTTGACAGAATCTGCGAAAATTAGGGCAAAAATTAAATCGTCAGAAGAAAGTGAAAAATCAACGAAATATTTTTTTAGTTTAGAAATGAAAAATGGTCAAAACAAGTTATGGAATCGTATAAAAACAAAAACGGGTGAGTATAAATATGATATTGATTCGATATTAAAAGAACAAGTAAATTTCTATTCCACACTTTTTACGGCTGAAGAGTGGGACAAAAATAGCGGTGAAAAGCTTTGCCAATTTATTGAAAATAAGGTAAGTTCGGACGATAAGGAGATGCTTGATAGTAATATAAATATGGAATAATTAGAAAAAGTGCTCAAAGATCTCAAGACTAACAAATCACCAGGTGAGGATGGCATTATATCTGAATTTTACATACTGTATTGGGATATAATAAAAAATGATTTTTTCACACTCCTTCAAGAAATATTTGATAAAAATGTCTTAAGTAAATCACAACATAAAGGGGTTCTTACGTTATTACATAAGGGTGGTAAAAGGGAAAATATTAAAAATTGGAGACCTCTTACATTACTTAACACCGATTATAAAATCATAGCAAAACTTCTTGCAATGAGACTGAAAAAAGTCTTACCGAAAATAATACATTCAGATCAAAAATAATAATTCTTCCATAATAATGAAAGATATAAAAGGGCAAATTGTGTAAACTGTAAAGATGTGACCAATTTATTAGAAAATAGAAAAGCAAGGTGTGATTATTACACAATTAAGTTGCTTCCTAACATTAATATGATGTCAGACCTGTCTATTACAGATCGTCATATGGTATTCATGTAATATAAATTATGTACAATGCTGACAGAAGCAGTAAACTTAGTTTTCATGCACATTGAATACTTAACTGAACAGTTCGTCAGTTAGTCTTTGATGAAAATGTTAGACTGGTCTAATTACAATTAACGGATAGAATCAACTGTACGGCGGTTATACCTTGTGGTATTGAACCATTTACCATGTAACTGTTTTTAATATTTCTTTGTATTTTTACAATTGCGAATTGGATTATGTATAACACCGACTTACATGAAATTCAAACATAATTAAAGTGACTCCATTATTGCTTTACTGTATAAGATGTATACACAATGGCATGATCAATATCAGTTATCCAGTCATCTCAGCGTCAATTGTTTGAGCAAAATGAAAACGTTTCAACTCACCCACTTGTGAAATAGAGATCGTTTTTGTTTGCTAAATCTTAATTACAATCTTTAGACAACATTTACACAATCAAAGCAAGCGCGACAACCACGCGTTTAAATCACATGCATTAGGAAAATACATCTTAAAATGTTTAATTTATTAGTATGCGATGTAGACTTAGACCGAAACAGAAACTTTGCTTTTTCGGTGATGTGGATTGGCTCCAATGTCCAAGATATATGTATTAAATGACGGCGTGTCAAAGGAAAAGACACATTTTATCACACATATAGATTTGGATCTGGACACATATTAGGGGAAAAATTGACTATATTAGCAATAACTTCTATTTGTAGCAATATTCCAGCAGCACCTGCATACGGGGTATATATCTCCCATTGATACGATATTACCGTGCTTGCATTTCCTATCATGATTTTCTTGATAGAGGGTTACTGCTCACAAGGAAGCTATTAAACCAAGAGTTCCAAATGGTGAAGTTGAAATCATCCCTTCGTAAATTTTACGGACGCCATCACGAGTTGGTTGACCGTTATGGAATAACCGTTTCGTAAATGATATCGGATATGTTCCTTACGTCGTAACTACAATCCCCTTCCCTTTCATGAATTTGACCTACCGAATTAGACTATTTACCGGATTTTTAATCACATAAGCAACACGACGGGCGCCGCATGTGGAGCAGGATCTGCTTACCCTTCCAGAGCACATGAGATCACCCCTAGTTTTTGGTGGGGTTCGTGTTGTTTATTCTTTAGTTTTCTATGTTGTGTCACGTGTACTATTGTTTTTCTGTTTGTCTTTTTCATTTTTAGCCATGGTGTTGTCAGTTTGTTTTGGATTTATGAGTTTAACTGTCCCTTTGGTATCTTTTGTCCCTCTTTTAAGGAATTTATTGATATATTATCTCAGAATATCTTTCACTAAATAAGTATCCATATATAATCAACCCTCATGTGCTCCTACTCAGACTTTGTAAAACGTCATCAGTGTCTGAGTAGAAAGTTGATGAACCAGGGGTATGTCAAAGAACGTCTCGTCCTTTTTCTAAAAAAGTTCATCGGAAGGTACCAAGACCTTGTTGATAAATATTCCGTATCAACTTCTCAAATAATACACGATGGTCTTGATGTATAGATTCTGCGTACTGATGTTGTGTATCATCTTAACAACATGTTTTATTGTTCTTTTATTTGTTTTTGTTCTATTATTAAGATTACTTTTACTGTTGAATGGTTTTATCCGTTTGACGTGGCTCGGTACTTATACATCTCGTCAATGTGTTTGTATTGGCTTTCATTTTTTGATGATTTGTTTTTGTGACTCTTTGTATTTCTTTTGTGCTTATAACGTGACTCTGTACTTTAAAAGATCCCGTCAGTATGATATTTGTCTATAATATGTCATTATGATATATTTCTATTATGAATTACTATATACGTTGAACCACAAACGTCAAAATCATTCAATGGCGTAGTGGAATTAATAATTTTTGAATTCTCATAAATTCTATGTATAACTTTTGGACTAGTTTGAATCTCGGTCTATTTCTGTAATTTGTTCTTGCATACTTTTGATTTTTTAACCCTGTATGCGTACATTGCCTATGTAAATTTTAAAATTGTTTGTATGCACATTGAACGACAAATTTATGTGACGTATATAATTTTCTGACGTCAGACACTCAAATCAATCCATGTGTTCGTTGATAGTAGATGTTTTTGTGTCCTGTTAAATTGTTCCCTTTTAAAAGTTTTGGATTCTCATAAATTCTATGTAAAACTTTTGGACTAGTTTGAATCTCGGTCTATTTCTGTAATTTATTCTTACATACTTTTGATTTTTTTTAACCCTGTATGCGTACATTGCCTATGTAAATTTTAAAATTGTTTGTATGCACATTGAACGACAAATTAATGTGACGTATATAATTTTTCTGACGTCAGACACTCAAATCAATCCATGTGTTCGTAGACAGTAATGTTTTTGTGTCCTGTTAAATTGTTCCTTTTAAAATTGTTATACGATGATGACTGATGTACCCATATTTTGACTATTTTATTAATTGTGACTGTTTTTTAACGCATCATGTAAATTAAGCGGAATTTGATGAGACTGTTATTAAAGTGAGAGTGTTAGCGCTATAGAACCAGGTTTAATCCACCATTTTCTACATTTGAAAATGCCTGTACCAAGTCAGGAATATGACAGTTCTTGTCCATTCGTTTTTGATGCGTTTTGTTTTTTGATTTTGCCATATGATTATGGACTTTCCAAATTGATTTTCCTCTGAGTTCAGTATTTTTGTGATTTTACTTTTTATACAGTTTGTTAGAGAGTCGACTGAATTAATACTTTTCATAATGAAAATTAACTCATTTCCTTCTGTGAAAGTGCATCGCATGTACACTAAAAATGAAACGCCCTACGATGAATATCAAAGTATAGTACCATTGTTCGACAGTAAACCTGAATCGACGAACTAAAACAACATGGTAGAATTTGATTAAATAGCAATAAGGTTCAAAACAAACCTGTTTTAAATTAAACATTATTAATAATTGTGTAAAAAGGTACATTTTTCTGCAAATGAAACTGAACTGCTACTTTCAAATGTATTTTACGCTCTGTTTGTGATTTTTTTCCTATTCATCTATTTGTGAAGCAGTTTTGCACCTTGACGGCTGTAGGCGCGATAAAATTCCTTCCGCATCTTATAACTATATCATGAATTTATAAAAACAGTACACAATATATATTATTTCTGAATTTTGAATTGAAAAATAATGAATTTGTCGTATGTTTATGTAGCATTCTACTTCAGAAATTCATCACGGATACAGTAAAAATAACATTACAGGATTGGCATATTACAAACACTTATATACTACAAATATGTAAGTAGCTAAGGTCGTGTTCTAATTAAGAAAGACTCTTTGTTAGTGTTCATAACATTTAAAACTATCAAAACAAATGTTAAATCAGTAGTAACATGTATTTTAAAACAGGCTATATGAAACACGTCTACTTGTATTTTTGTCCATCTGATGAGTTAAGCCTTTTTCAACTGATTTTTATAGTTCGTTCTTTTGTTGTATTGTTATAACACTGTCCCATGTTAGGGGGAGTGTTGGGATGTTGCTAACATGTTTAACCCCGCCACATTATTTAAGTATGTACCTGTCCGAAGCCTGTAATTCAGTGGTTGTCGTTTGTTTATGTGTTACATATTTAGACTATGCGGTATGGGCTTTGCTCATTGTTGAAGGCCGTACGGTGACCTATAATTGTTAATGTCTGTGTCATTTTGGTCTCTTTTGGACAGTTGTTTCGTTGGCAATCATACCATATTTTCTTTTTTATATTCAATATCAGTCAGTGAATAAACAATAATTCGATTAAAAACATTAAAGGTCAATCTTAATATTTTCTTCAATTTAAAAAAGAAGATTTGCTATGTTTGCCAATGAGACAACTGTGTACAAGAGACCAAAATGACACAGATATTAACAACTATTTAACCTAGGGTTCGAAATCATCCCTTCGTAAGTTTTACGAACGTCATCACGATTTATTTAACCGTTATGGAATATTTGTTTCACAGATGGTTTCGGATATGTTCCTTACGTTTTAACTCCAATTCTGTTCCCTTTTCACTAATGTGACCTACCTAATCAGACTATTTACCGGGTGTGTTATAGCCTGAGCAAGACGACGCATGTCACATGTGGAACAAGATCTGCATACCCTTACAGAGCACCTGAGACCAACCCCGTTTTTTATGGGCTTCGTGTCGCTTACTGCCTAGTTTTCTATCTTGTGCCTGTATACTATTGTTTATCTTTTTTTTTCTTTTTTTGCGATCAGTTTGTTTTCTATTTATCAGTTGCATGGTTCCTCTGGTATCTTTCGCCCCCTCTTCTAAGGTATGTTATTCATGGGGAAGCTTATCCTTAATTTTAAGTTTGTTTACAGTTGATATTTACCAAATACCTGTATAAATAGTATATCACACAATGTGTGTGTGTGTGTGTGTGTGTGTCAGTCTAATCCTCGTATTGGTAAGTTTTTCTTCAACCAAAATGTCAATGTCACTGCACCAAGGATTTAACAAGCCATAATTTCAATGTTACTTTGTCACTGCCTCGGGAGTTTTACAAGATGTACGTACAACTGCCTTGACACTATTACTAGCTTATATTTAATGCGTTTCCCTCAGTTTTAGTTTGTTACCTCGATTTTGTTTTTTTAACCATCGATTTACGAGTTTTGAACAGCGGTTTACTACTGTTTACTACTGTTGCCTATATTTGGGTAGGAATTCAACTGAAAAAAAGGAAGTAGCCCAGTCTTTTTATTTCACCTTTCGGTATATTGATGATGTACTGTCTCTTAATAAAAAAAAAAGATTACATTTAAGGTGTAATACCACCATTGATTTGTCCCTATTAATCTATGTAAAATTGACAATTTTAAAACAATTGTACAGTTTGTACCTTTATTTCAACCAAAGAAATACTTTGCATGTATAAAGTTGAATCCTATCCAGTGCTACAGTGAAAATTTCACACTACATTTCATTGCATATAGAAAGTAACCATCACCGGAAGTAAACAACCCATTTTTTACACTGTTATTTACTGGTTACCTGCTTTGGTAACTATGTAACCTAAACGTTCAAAAATATTTTTATAAGACCATCAAATAAAAAAAGAATGATGCTTTCAGATACCCAATATACATGTTTATGAAAAATGTAAGTGCATTGAAATGCAGGGTTAATTTTCTACAACTGTCAAACTCAAGGGAATATTTTTTAAGGCCTACTTTCGTATACAACTGGATGTGACGTACCATGATTTGGTGGTATTACACCTAAAGGTCACATCCGAAATCTGCTTCATATTTAGACCATTTTATCGAAATGACTACTCATGGTAGGTTAAATAGCAAAATTTATGATAAACGTGATGATTTTAATTTTCCTATAGTCATTTTCCATTTCTGTGTAGCAACATCCCAGCGGCACCAGCATATGGAGTATATATGTCTATGAATCAATCAAATTAAGGTCCTCATTCAAAAAGTTTACGGTCGCCATCATGAGCTGATTGGCCAATATGCCAAAAGTATGTCAGAAATCATATCTGATATTCTTCCTCAGACATAATAACCTTCCATCATCATCGAACTATACAAAGAAATAACACGACGGGTGCCGTATTCCGGGGCACCTGATTTCATTCCCGGTTTTTAGTGCAGTTCGTGTTGTTTCTTATTTATCATTTATAACTAATGAGGTAAATGTCCTTTGGTTTTGTGAGTCTATGTTAAAACTCCTTGATTTGATTGTTATTGTTTTATAAAACATTTTGAAAACATGTAATTACTATTAATTATCATATCAATGATAACTCTTATTATCATAGAAGTGTTGACCACAGGGATAGGGATATAGTAGCTAATCTATCTATGTTTTGCAAAGAACACATACATTTAAGGTGGGTCTATTAGAACCTTATAGTGCGACGAAAAAAAGGTTACAAGTTGTCTAAATGTTGAGTATATCCCCCCCCCCCCCCCCCAAGTATAACTTGGCTAGAAATCATTTTATAATGAATATACATATGTCTACTTTAATTTCCCTATGTTGTAAGAAATTCGTATGTTCACAAAATAATTCTTTTCCGAATAGAGTATTTTTGTAGTTTTGTCATTCACTTACATCAAAATAATTTTTTGAACGAACATGCCTTCATTTCCTTCAAGAGAATTCAATTTTTCGAATAGCCATAATTCATTATCGCCAGTTAATTAAACATATCGAATTTTTCGTCAAAAATATAGATATCAACTTTATTTTACTGTCCCTATAGCTTTATCTACAGATGTGTATTCATTTGTGTAATAAACTTGTTAAACATCCTGATAGGTATTCCTGATTAAAAATTGTATTAGCAGGTATAGAAAATGTTAAAATTATTGACGTTAAAAACAATAAAAATCAGTTTTACATGGAAATGTATTACTCTTCTCGGGGTCATTAATTTCAAATTAACATTCTAGCAATGTTTCAATTTACTTTAGTTTGCTATTATATATAAGGTTTTCCAGTACAATGTTGTTATGTTTAAACCGATATGCATTTTCGCCTTTTTGTGCAAAAGAAAAAGGATCTACTTACTGAAAGACAAATCTACGACGTACAATTCTGCCTAATTTCGTCTAGCTCATTGACACTTAATAGGCTTCTTTGTTTTTAAGCCATTGATTTTGCCATTTAATTAGATAGTTTGCGTTTTGAATTCCTCAAAGTTCAGAATTTTGTGATTTTACTTTTTACATGCGAAGACAATATTATTAGAGTTTTTATCTGCGTGAATAACGACATATTTGTCAGTCAGAGAGGATTAAGCATCCACAACCTATCACACTTCATTATATACCATAGTCATCATGGGATGATCTTGTGTTAAAAATCACTGCCATTTTTATATTGTTCGGACTTCAATTGTTCATTAAAAAATAAAAACAATATCAAATTCGTGGCTTTTTCCGAACATATTTTTTTTTGTGTATTAATTTTTTTATTTAAAAAAAAACTCAAAATGTTGAGATACATAGATATATATATATAACATATAATTAATAATATAAGTATTATTATCAAATTTTTTTCAATAGCAATTAAAAGCTTAAATGTTCTGCATGTATATGGTAATTATTTACTAGATCATACTCATTTTTTATCACTCTGGAATAAATTGCATGAATGATTTCATGAACCTTTTTCACTTATCACAAACATTTCTGTCAACTAAAACGTCGAAATAAACATAAACATGAGTGGCACCAGAAGATGTCAGGAGAGATCATATACATATAAGAGACATACAGGACATATTGGATATAATTACATAATCAAATAACAACTATAAAGTCATGAAAAAAACCAATTTAAATACAATAAAATCAAATCAAACATATACATACACTTATAAAAACAATCTTAATAAACATTGTCGATAGCAATTTTATCATGCAAACACATAATTGTCTAACTGTCATGTACAACAATATCATATTATTATACAGTTTTAAAATATGTGTTTCATAAATGTTTCTCGTTTCTACTTTTTCTATTAGATTAAACTGTTAGATTTTCAGTTTGAATGGTTTTACACTAGTCATTTTAGGGGCCGGTTATAGCTTGCTGTTCGGTGTGTGCCAATGATCCGTGTTGAAGAACGTATTTTGACCTGTAATAGTTTGCTTTTACAAATTATGACTTGGATTGAGAGCTGTCTCGTTGGCACTGATACCATATTTTCTTATTGAATGAGTACGAAAAACATAGATTCCTCACATATAAATATATATTTGGTGTTTGGTAGGTATTTTTAATCAAAGTAGTCGCACCTGTAAGAGTCGGTATTGAAGTGCGTTTATTAGAGCGACATGTATAAATGAAATACATAACCAGAACAGTGTTTCAATTTAGCCAAAAATCCCATGAATCTGACCCAGAAACAATGTTTTTAACATTTAATAATAAATAACTTTTAAGTTAAAAAAGAGCTGAAATTTCTAACTCAAGTACATTCCAAGAAAAGAGGACTTATTGTTTCTTTGGTTTCATAACAGAACTTATATAAACAGCTGATTTCTTCAAACCCAGAGTTCTGCCATAATAAATAAGTATCGTAAAATCTAAAACTAGTTCATAATGCATGTGTTAAATTTAGTACAACAAAAGTAAACATATAACTAATACAAAACTTGTATTGCACTTTTATCATTCTTCTGGCGGAATAGGAAACTAAATGGAAAGTTAAACACGTATTTCTGTAAATTTTCGTCCAGTTATAACAAGTAATTCCAAATGTAATTAGGACAGATTTTCCTCTGAGTTTATGTCAGTATGTATGGTTAGAATTTGTGATGATAATGGAATTAATATATATACATAATGTATGATGTTCAATTCAAATATGATCCCAAGACATACATATAAAACTCATTATTTCAGAAAAAACCAACATTAATACATGTTATTGCTCACCTCAGTTAAAAATTCAAATATAGTACAGTTGTTTTAAAGAACATAAATGTAATAAAACTCAATAAACATAGATAAAATGATCAATTCAAAACATAATAGACAAGATTTTCCACCATTCTTCTTTGGTGATATTATTTGTTCCTTTGTTGATAAAAAGACAGATTTCATTATTTCCGTGTTGTTAGAGATGCAGTTTTCAATTGATTCGTCTACTTCTTAAATATAAATAAATAAAATATATAATAAATTTCATTAGGATAAATTGACCAATATTAATTTACTAGATATAGATGAACTCACGATACCAAAAATGTATTCTTTGTGTATTGTTATGCAGTCTGCTTAACTGCTTCATAACAAATATGTACAATTCACAATTTGCAAAACCGAACTAATTGTTTTGGGATAAAGGTCC
This sequence comes from Mytilus trossulus, assembly GCF_036588685.1. Lineage (NCBI taxonomy): Eukaryota > Metazoa > Mollusca > Bivalvia > Mytilida > Mytilidae > Mytilus > Mytilus trossulus. Next base: position 3,630,354 of record NC_086374.1, read on the forward strand.
AATGTCGGTTGCTGTATCACCGACAGTTTTTCTCTGCTATTTATACTTCTTTAAATGTACCACATACAAAATGAAATGAACTATTAAATGCAATTTATGTATGCTGACTACATGACCTGTGTCATATATAGTAATTAAGATATTAACGTTAGCTAAAAAAAAAAAAAAAAGACGATGTTGATGTAAATGTCTTTTGGTTTCATTTTTTTTTGTTTACTCCTTGGTTGTGATTGTTATTGTCTTCTAAAATTCTTCAATAGTAGATTCAACCAGTTAATATGGTTTAATTTCGGTATAAGCTTAGTTGAGCCATAGACTATTTTAGATATATAATTAATCGGGTTATGAATGTTATTACCATGTTTAAAAAAGTAATATAACAAAACTATCGAACCCAAAACGGAAAGACACTTGGAAAAATCAAGTGATGAAAAACATAGAATGAATAAAACAGCTGTCATATTCCTAACCTGGGTTTAAGATGATTTGATTTTGCCTTTTTATACTAAAAAATAAGCTTCTTTTACTTTTTTAAACATTCAACTTAGATCGTTATTTTACACAAAGTTTTGAATATTAGTACAAATTTATTACATACAATGAGCCTATAGGTGTTTACCTGAAGAGTAAATAAATTTGATTATAAAGAATAAAATGTTTTATTTGGGTGTGTTTAAAAACAAATATAGCAGAAAACCTTCATCGGCGTTTTTGAAGCAACCATTCAAATGCGGGTACCAACTTGTAAAGACGATTTCAAACAGCAATACTTTACGAAATCCTATCAGAATTGGAATAGTTTTTATCATAATATCATATAGCACCATTCATCAAAGGACTCGGTTGGTTAAAAAAAAGTGGTAAATAACCGGAATTTAAACCAATTTACACATATATCAATTCAGAGGGTAATGTTGTCATTTTAAGGTATTTTTAACATTACCTTAAAAGCGGGAAGATTGGCTAGCCACAAAACCATGTTCAACCCAACATTTTCTTTAAAATATCCTGTACCAAGTCAGGAAAATGGCCGTTGTTATATTATAGTTCGTTTCTGTGCGTGTTTTGTTTTAGTGCTGCATTTATGTTGTGTCGTAGTTCTCCTATTATTTATATTTAATGCGTTTCTCTCATTTTTAGTTTGTAACTCAGATTTGTAAGGGTTTTTTTCTCAATTGATTTATGAATTTCGAAAAGCAGTATACTACTGTTGCCTTTATTTTAAACTATTGTACTTACTTTTTGATATTGTACACTTTAGTTTTATATCCTTAATATTTATAAAACATGTTTCATTTCTGCTTTTCTTACAGTGCTCTAATTCTGATGCCTCATGATCTATTTTGCATCTACGATACGGTATATTTTCACAATATGTACCATCATATCCTGAAGTAAAATCATTTTGTTTAAACTACTTGAGCTTCTTGTATATTAATACATGATGCAAATATGTGTCAGTTTTGGTCACCTTCTAAAAACACCAGTTTTCTAGTTATTTCTTTTATAAGCACATACATGAGTACCCCTATGTGTTGTTATTATATTCGATTTACAAAATAACATTTATAAGTTTTAAAATAGACAGCAAAACCTGAAAGAAACAGCAAGAGGCTGTCAAAGAAACAGCAAATCGGATTTTCCTGCAGAGGTCAAACCCTGAACAGTTGAGCAAGTATAGACACAACTTTTCAGCCTAAAACAGCTCTCAATTTGAAATGTGGTTGAATTTTGTGAAAGAGCATGGGGTTGTCCGACCGTCCGTCCGTTCGTCGCAACATGTCGGACATAAATACAAAGTCGAAATCGTCATTATTGAACTCGACCTCCATTTGTTTGTCAGTAACAACATATTTGAATTTAAAAAGCTGTGGTTAAACGGTTCATGAGTGAATGCACGGACAACATTTGACTGCCGACCAACCACCGGGCCCGTCCGCCCTCTCGCCGTACATCCCCAAATTAATAACCGACATCTTCGAGGGGTAAAGACTCCAAACTGCATCGTCAACTTTTCAAAGTAGATAGTTCTTGATATGCTGATCCATTAAATTGATCACACTTTAAAAACTAGCTGCTAATATTTTCAACATAACGGCAAACAATAAGTTAGGAATTTGTATTATTAGTGCGGTGACTGAAGGCAGATTTTTTTTAATTTAATCTCCCCACCGAACACACACCTATAGAATATATCATTGGAAAGAGGAAATCGTGTACTATAATAATATGCCTGTCGTCATGATTTGATATGGTCACATTTTTTACAAATTGAGGTCAAAGGTCATATGTAAAAATTTGGGAAAATTTGGGAGGGTTTCAATTTTGACATTTTTTTCTTATTTCTAAACTGTACCTAAATACAAATGATACGTTTTGGCTTTAGTAATGTTTGTTATTATACATAAACCTTAATCATTGAGATTTTATTATCAAATAAATTCCTAAAACGACGTTTTATAAACAAAACTTCAAAAATCAAGTTTTCAACCTATAAAATGATTTGAGCACCTTAACCTTATGAAAAATTTCAATTTCGGTTAAAAATCAAGTGTCATGCAGGGCAATACTTTAAAATTATTTTTTAAACTATCATATTGGTTGAGGTATCAATCCGAAGCAATATAACTCTTCAGTCAAATATGACCTCAAATTGAATTTGCGGATACTTCAGTTTTTTTATTGACTACTCATTGCTTTTGGTTGTTGTTCACGATTATTACTGCTTCCATAGTACTATCTGTTGTTGTGTATTTAACTCTGGTAGATATCTGTTATATTAAAGGTTTTGTACCTATATCCCCCCTTTTTTTCCTTGCAACGTACCACAAACTTCAAAAGTATTCCATATAAGAAAAACAAGATGTGATATGATTGCAAATGAGACAATTACATGTAACTCTCAAAATGAGACCAAATGAGACATAAATTAACAAGTATAGGTCCCGTACGGGCTTCAACAATGAGTAAAAGTTATACTGCATAGTCTTCAAATCCCGAAATGAATAATGTAAAACAAACGAAAAATCTAACGGCCTGATTAATGTACAAAATAAATGAGAAAGAAACAAATATGGTATATAGAAACAAACGACAAACACTGCATTACCGTCTCGTGACTTTAAACAGACACATACAGAATGTGGCGGGGTTTGACTTTTTAAGGGCGCACCAACACTCCCCTTACCTGGGGGATGGGACCGTGTGTACCAGGGCAAAAAGCTTTATACCAAAATCAACCGTCATCTCCATCATCTTCTTTTTCAACAAGACATGTTTTAATATTTCTACACATTTCACTCATGGCCACAAGTCTGAACGTTGAAAGGTTCTGCTCAAAGAAAACACGTTATTTTGAGTTTTTCCTTACAAGGACAGACAAGGTATTGTAGGAAATCGGAAGGCATTTGTTCCTAAAAATGCTTCAAACCATCCCTATCAATTCATCCAAGATTTAACAGAGATCTAAAGGGGTTTTTGGAAAGTGCGATGACATCCATATGCCTGTCTGCAAAGATGATGGGGAAACATTATACGAGACGTACACACTATCTTGAATTCACTCAATTTCATGGTTGGCAACACATTAGATAGCGTACTAGCGTCGCACTTCACTTTAAGAAGCATAAAATCCATTGGCATTCAAAGTTTCAACAAGGTGTTTTGAACCAAACTCATGGTACATTTGTAATGCCAATCCTAAATGAAAAGGAGGGGGAAAAAGGCCACACAAACGATTGACTCAACAGTTAATTAACATTTACGCAATTTCTCTGGTGCCATTTTCCAGAATAGTCTTGTCTGTATTCAGTTTCATCGAGTAACCATAAAATGAATTGCAATAAATACGAAAGCATTGAATGAATTGAAGAAGGAAGTGACAATTCATCCGAAGTTGGGTATTCTTCTGTAGAGCTTCGATGTCATTTCTAAGTATGCTTGCAGCGGAATGAATATCTGTCCGTGATTTATATCTACTACGGTTGACATTGAGATTTCGAGGTCAGTTTTCAATTGACTTGCAGCTAGGCATCTCAAATAGTTTTTTTTGCTACTAAGTATTATGTTATTTTGCCTTGAACTTGTTGAAGTTGATTGACAACTGAATTTCTATAAAAAGCAAATGATAAAATTGAGAAAGGAAATGGTGAATGTGTCAAAGCGACAACAACCCGACCATAGAGCAGACAACAGCCAAAATGAGTTTAGACTGCATTCTACAAGTAGAATATTTTAAATTAAAATCAGCCGGAAGGAAAGATCTATATTTATCAAGTAACTGTGTCATGGGAATTACCATTAAATTGTTTTCAATAGCCAAAATAAAATTAGTAAAAGCAGTATCCTGATCTGAAATATCTGCTTCAACGGGTTTGGATTTATTTTTTTCGTTTTTAGCAAATTATTTGTAATGCAATCAAAATGACACAGTGCTTGAAGTTTAAATGATGGACGGGAAACTGTTTCAACTTTAACCTTATCTGACACGGATAAAACATTCTTAATACGCTCATCTGATTCAAACGTTTGTATCTTTATCAAATGTTTTGTTGCAACAAAATACAAGCGCTCCAGTTGAACGATTGCATTATAGAACGCGTACAATTACCCGAAACTAAGGGACAACAGTCCGATTATTGTATGTCGTCATTAAATATCAGAGCTGAGGAGCTTCCTCGCTCTAAAGGGGGAACCAATATGTTTACTAGTTTAACTTTTGTAGCATGAACTTTGATAAACTGCCTGCACAGAGTTCTTCAAATTAACAGTTATTGCATGAAATATCTTGATGTTCACTTCATACAATCTTTTATTCAACATTGTTCAATGCAGATACAAAAATCGACTTCCCTTTACTGGTAAATTGACTCAAAATTTTAGTCGATTATTTAAGCACTGCATAAAATTTAACGACTTTTGTCTTTTCTTTGGACTTAATGGAGCAAGTTGCAACGGACTTAATATGTCATGGAATATTTACTGAAACTATCCGTCAATTATTTTGATTTTACAATAAGTGGCATATATCAGTGCACTTTAATGAAAATATGTGTATATAATAGCGAAAAAGGTAGTAAATCCATATATCAGTTGAGGGCAAATTATTGACTAATACACAAAATGTGACGGAAGGCAAGTGATTCAGTTCCGTGTTAAAATTGAAGTTTTTTTCTCATTCTTATTCCATTGATTTCTTAAGGTTTTTTTCATATTTTGGTTCCGAAATTTTTATCACTTATTAGTTTTATGAATTACTATATGCTTAAAATATAATGGGATAATCTTTATTACTGCTATGAAGAAGAAACTAAAGTTTGTGTCTAAATTTCCAATTAAAATTACCTCATTTTTAAACAGTCCAAACTTAGCAAATTTTATAGATTAGAAGAAAATACAATTCTGAATAGAATATTTTGACATATGAAAATAGCTTCAGGAAAAATTATTTCAATTAAATGTAGGCAAACATTCACAATTTTTCATTTTCAAAAAGGGGGGTTGAAATTCTCCAATATACTACTAGTCATTAAAACGACTTTTTAGAAAAATGTGACCGTACGAAATTTTGACGACAGGGCAAAAACGAAAGAAGACATTTTTAGCCGTGTGTTATTTGGGGAGATTAAACTCGCGATCTAGACGACTTTTTACACTTCTGTCACCGCACTATATGGGCAGTTACTTCAAAACAGGTTGACAGGGTTTCAAATATTTTCAGGTCTCTAAGATCTTGTGTTGGTCATCTTTACACACACACTTTGTACCCAGGTACCATGTGTTTCACAATATCATCGAGTAAAATGCTTCGCCAAGCACAGCATGATGCGACCGTAGAGGTCGAACACTGAACCGTGTGTGCAAGTGTGGACTCAATATTCAAGCTTAATACTATCTGAATTTGGATTGTGATCAAATATTTGACATGATATAGGTTTCTGATTATGAAAAGAAAGGGGAGTAAACTCATTTGTGAAATGTATTTAGTAAGTGAAAACGAATTGCAGTTTACTAGTTTCAACTAGATGCTATGTAAAATAATGGCTGCAGTACCTTTGCAACAATTGATATTTTATTGTTATGTCATTTGAACTAAATTTTATTTTTCAATTGCATAATTATTCAATAGGGCTCTCCAGATGCTTTTAAAACTGTTACATATTTAAATCCTCTTTGGTTTAATATTGCATGACAAAGATGGGTTTTTGACACACACGCAGTTCTTTGTTTTCTTTCAGAATAATTGATAGTTTGAAAGCAAGTGATTATTTGTCCGATACATTAGTTACACTGAGTTATAACAGGGTTGTTTTTTAGATGAAAGAACTATTTAAGAAAGATTATATTGTTGATATTCAAATTTTACTGTTCTGCATGTAAACCTTCAAAGTGTAGTTTTATGGAACGCCTTTCGTTTTGCAGAGATCCCCTAATTGAAAGACATTTCACAACATAACAGTTTCTCAACGATAGGTAAGTTCTTGGGCAGGTAATTGCCAATTGAAAAGGAATCGGTTTGAAAATCGGTTCTTTATAAAATTATGGAGATGCAGTATAATTCCAATAGGTTATTTTCGAACATCTTATAAACATCAAATATATCGGTGCATAGACATTGAAAAATGTTTTCACCTATGTATGACATTTGAATGCATTGTGGCAAACAATGGTAAACTTCCTTTCATTTTCATAATTTAGTACTTCTAATACAACAGTAAGAAGATGTGGTATGATTGCCAATGAGATGAACTCTCCTGTGAGACAAAATGACGCAGAATTATACAACGGTAGGTCATCGTAGATTTTATTCTTTCGAACTGCAGATATTTTGACATATTTATAATTTGCTGATCAATTTAACGTTTTCCAGTAATTAGAGAATAGACACTAAACGCTGTATGTATGTTCTGCTTTGCTGGTCGGATACAGTATTATATATAATAGTTCTTGAAATACCTTCTGGGCATTTGCAATAAAGGCCTTCTCCTGTCTTGTCGTCACAGATACATGTTCCATTGTTCAAACATGGACAATTATCTTTGCACCATGAACCTGGCAAATTATGTAAGTTAGGTTAGGTTTATAAACTATAGAACTTCTAATAGAATGATTACACATATAACCAAAAAAAATCCGAAACCTTACGATCAGACTATTTAACTTCATACGTATGGTATATAAGGATTAAATATTAAATTAACATGATTCGCCCACATCATATTATTTTTCACCCACAGACAGTAAGTCATAATGTTGTCAAACAATATTCTATAATAATAACTCTGCTCATGTCCATGAAATCAACGTAATTCAGTGCAAAACATCGTTAACTGAAATAACTTTAAATCAATTTTACACATGTTTACATGCTTTTGGTATTTTTGCATTGTCGGACATCCTTAACCTAAATAAAATGATTTACATCATTGCTGAGCTCCCAGTAGAATGTTTCGTTTTTGTTAGGATTGTCCTTTTAAGTTTTACAATTACTCGAAAATTGACCAAAATCATAAAAATGTTTTCAAACTAGATTTCTAAATTTGATAACATATTCGGAAATATTTATTCCTGTTTTAAATCAATATTTGTTTGTCTGAAACTTGTAATCTGATATCAATCGCTCCTCATAGCTTTTCAACGTCTTACATGTGTTCCCTATTTACGACTAAACACCTTTGTAAATTAATGTTAATTGTGTCGCAAAAATTACCAGAAAAATTCTTGTTTGGATTACAATATAGAAAACTTGCAATCTTTGTTCAAATAAATCAATCTATGATGAGATTAGCTACATCAATTTTATGAACAGGATATAAACACAGATAGAGAATGATGCTGAGTTCAGTTCAGTATTTGACATGGTTCAGCTTAGTGTCTAGACAATTGTCATGGTTTATGCTATATATATATCGATTTTAACAGGTTCGGATCCTAATTGATACATTTTTGGTCCACTTGTTTATATATGATTTTAGCTATTATTTTAAGTCAGTTTGTATGTCCTTAAATCTATAGACGAATCATTCTTTCAAAACATTGTCATGCGTGCTGTTTGATAAAATCCCGGAATACAATGTTTAAACTAGATAGTTAATGGAAAACATCCGTGTTGAAGGCCGTACATTTACCTATAATGGTTTACTTTTATAAATTGTTATTTGGACGGAGAGTTGTCTCATCACCACATCTTCCAATATATATTTTTAAAAAGTTTGTAACAATAGTTTGAAATGAACATATTTTGATGAAGTTTTCGACGACTGACGGACTTAGAACGAAGGACACAAATTGCTAGCAAAATCCCAACTTTCCTGTTATAGCTAAAACAAACGACGATATGTATAATTGTTTCTGATAACTCACATTTCTGTTTCCTTGGTGCATCCTGGCTGTTGCACTGTTGACCAATATCACAAAAACAGAAATTTGGTAAAAGTTTTCCGTTACAATCACTACATCCATGGTGTGCTAAAATATGAATAGTAATAAGTTTATTGATAAGGTTTTATTTCAATCATATTTTTATACGATGCATATCGCTCATCATAAAATGTCAAAATATCAATAGATTTAAGTGATATACACTGTCCTTAATTTCATATTATTTTTGTTATTCTTGCTTGTTTGTACACCTTGTTCTAAGACTGGGTCTACTGTTTGTATGTTCAGATCCCCTTTAAGTGAAAACACTGCTCAGGATTCATGTTATCTGGTTTCATTTGTTTTTGGTCGGTATTTTTTAACTCCACAGCTGACTTTGACTTAACAAATATGTCAATTTTCTATATCACTGAGATCAATCTGTATACTATCAAGACGATTTGATATAATAGAGAGGTAACTTTTTATACAATTCTGTCATTTAACTTTGTCATAAACATGATAAAGATATTCTTATATGAAGAGATCTTATGCTATAGTAATCTGTTGGAATAGCACAGTGAGGGGTTAGATAGTATGAAAAGGTGGCTCCATATGATAATATATCAAAATGCTTTTTTAAGTAGACGTATTTGTCATTGTCCGATAGTAATATGACAGAAAAGTATGAAAGAGTTGCTGTACGTTATATCGAGGTGATTTTATAGTATATCAATGTATCATAATAAGATAGGTATAAGACTTCTAGTTCAATATTTTTTCACTTTCAGTCATAATGTTAACTTGTACTTTTACACTTTCATGGCTTAATATAACGCAATAAGGCGCAATTACTACATAACAAAATTAACGGTACCAATTTTCTTGCACCAGATGCGCATTTCGACAATACATATCTCTTCAGTGATGCTCGTGGCCAAAATATTTGAAATCCAAAGCTTATATAAAAGATGAAGAGCTATAATCCAAAAGGTCCAAAAAAGTATAGCCAAATCCGTGAAAGGAATCAGTGCTTTGCATGAGGGAGATACATTCCTTAATTTAAAATGATTTCTAATATTTTGTAACAGCAAATTCCAAGTGAGCTGCCTACCAAAACCAATAACAACAACAACTTAATATAACATATTTACGGTAATAAATATTATTCAACCGGATATAATAAATTTAATTTTTTGGTCAGCAATTATCTGTCAATCAAACATATCGTTTATCGACTTCAACCTACATTTTTAAATTAGAAAGGAGGAGAAAGAGAGATTGCTAATGGGCATGCAGAGAAAGGAATTTTTCTAACAGCTGTTTATCTACTTACATGCATCGGATGGGCATAGTTTACTCACAAATGGAGACCCTGAAAAACAGATTGTACAAGATTAAAGATTAGCAATTTGATTATTAAGATAATTATGTCACTTCTCCTGTGTGATATTTTGATACATGTGGTTATTGGTTGCACTAATATCATAATTTGTAAAGTTTTCTTTATCATAGCTGACATTTGTGTAACTTTGATGAGAACCTGTCTCCTTTGTTTATCACAAATTTAGTGATAGTTTAAGAATAACATAGGTTTCTAATTTCATTGCAGTCAATCATTCTGAGTCATATACATATATCTTGTGTGTTTTAAGTACCATTCCTTTTCTATAAAATATTTTGGAAACTTGAGGTTACATGGATACCAAAGCTTGTTAAGCAGTAAAGACCAAGGATGAAATTTGATTGGTTAACATCAAGTGATGGTGGTTATCTTGTGTGCAATGAAATATTATGTGAAATTTCGTCTGCTGTATTTGACAGGATAGAACTTTACTCATACCAAGTATTTCTTTATTTGAAACAGAAATAAATAACGAAAAAAAATAAAGTGCTTTAACAAAGATTAATAAGGGAAAACAGTGGTGTTATTAAACTTTGATGAAAGTGAAATAGTGAAAAATAATTTAATAATTCGCTTTTAACATCCAATTTAGTTCAATTTTGTCAAAAAATGATTAATCGCTGATGAATTGTTCAATTGCAAATGAATAAGACGATCCCATTGGATCCGTATCCATGTGACCTTAAATTTAACCTATTAGCATGTAGTAGTCGTATTCGGTCACTAAAAGGAAACTAAATTCAAAATTGTCAAAAAGTAAAACAAAGATGAATCAATTCGTTCAAAATTTTTGTCAAAACGGTGAACATGATTTTGACAACTAATGCTCCTTTAATCGTTATCAAAGTAAACATCGCAATTAAATATAACACTGCTACTGTTTTCCGAAAAATTTACAATGAGATCGTTCAGGACAGTATGTGTTGCATTTACAAAGTAAAAATGAGACTCATAAAAGTGTACACCAAATTATACATAAAGGTAATGATATCCTTTTCTTAACATAGCGATAAACTACCATATAAATTCGATTATAAGAAAGGGTAAATGTAAACATCCATGATTTATTTTTTGTAAGACATTTAAATGAGTCTGTTTCTTTATCGTGTTACTTAGACGATAAAGAGAATTTACGTTCTATTATTGTTAGTATGCCATTGAGATATTTATGGTATAGACTTCCATTGATATAACTATACATTTACACGCGCTTCCATTTATATCTATACTTGCCTGGTTCGCATCTGTCTCTCAGTGGATTTGATTCCCTAGTATAGGACTCTGTTAAGATATAAATTTTCATACATTTGTATTAGATAAGACAAAAATGCTTTGTTATAAATACATGTAGTTTTTTCAATTGAATTTCATATTTTTCGGGTCTTTTATAGCCGACTATGTTTATGTTATGGGGTTTTCTCATTTGATGGTCGTACGAATGTCTATAATTGCTTACACTTCATTTCGTCACAATCATATATACCGATGAAGGATATCTGTTATCCGAAATATTAATAAATAATTACATTTATAGTGCCTTTTTTGATATTGGTGTTGTTGTGTACATTTTTTAGGCGTTTATATATATATATATATATATATATAAATAACAATTTCATGCCTTATATATCATGTACTGTAGTACGACGCTAGATTAAAACTGACGTGGAAAGCTCAGGTGGTCATGTGGTCTAGCGCGCCGGCTGCAGTGCAGGCGATTTAGTGTCACGATATATCAGTAGCATGTGTTCGAATCCCGACAAGGGAAGAAGAAAAAAATTGCGAAAGCAAATTTACAAATCTAACATTGTTGGGTTGATGATAGACGAGTTGTTTATACATTATGTACACAGCCATGTATCACCATCATCTTACTCATTTGTAATTGAACAATTCATCAGCGGTTAATCATTTTTTGACAAAATTGAACTAAATTGGATGTTAAAAGCGAATTATTAAATTATTTTTCACTATTTCACTTTCATCAAAGTTTAATAACAACACTGTTTTCCCTTATTAGTCTTAGTTAAATTTGCACTTTATTTTTTTTTTGTTATTTATTTCTGGTGATCCGATGGATAAATCTGTTGTAGAGTTGTCACCGACTTAGACGTACTTATAAATATAATTATTTTCTGTGACTGAATGTTGCATTAATTTGTAGGATCCTTTACTATAGATAATTGAGCTGATCTGCAATAATAACATATCCATGCCATATATATCATGTACTGTATTACGCCGCTAGATTAAAACTGACGAGGAAAGATAACACACGGCCACCGAAAGCTTTATTTTTGTGAAGCCCAGGTGGTCGTGTGGTTTAGCGGGACGGCTGCAGTGCAGGCAATTTGATGTCACGATATCTCAGCAGCATGGGTTCGAATCACAACGACGGAAGAACAAAAAATTATCTTCCCTCGCCGGGATTCGAACCCATGCTACTGTGATATCGTGGCACCAAATCGCCTGCACTGCAGGTGTCACGATATCACAGTAGCATGGCTCTAGAGTCCAGGTGATCGTGTGGTCTAGCGGGACGGCTGCAGTGCAGGCGATTTGGTGTCATGATATCACAGTAGCATGGGTTCAAATCCCGGCGAGGGAAGAACAAAACATTTGCGAAAGCAAATTTACAGGTCTAACATTGTTGGGTTGATGTTTAGACGAGTTGAATATACATTATGTACACAGCCATGTATCACCATCATTGATGGCTATCCGATGGATAAATCTGTTGTAGAGTTGTCACTGACTCAGACGTACTTATATATATATGAGGGTACTTTTTATATGGCCTTCCAAATACCGTTTCGATCCCTAACATCACTGTCGAAATCCGGATCTGGTGTACTAAAAAACTTTAACACCGTAAATTTGTGGCATAACATCGTGGCCACAAGTTAATTTTTTTTCCTGTTTAGTATTAAATTTATATTTAGATTCATTTTGTTACATCTTGTGATCAATTTTATTTGGCAATCGCCAATGGCAGTCAGCAGGGTTAAAGAACATCAGTTGTTCGACCTGTTAGTCAAATGCGTTTTGTTTAAATATACTTTTTTTACTTTTTTGGTCTTTTGGAAAATGTTGTTTGTGCTGTTTTTAGACCCTTCTACAACGAAATTTGTTTAACATGCACACGTACAAAAATTGCGGTTTTTATCCAACGCAATCATAGGTTTGAACGTAGTTTTCAATTTAGACTCGTTTATCTATATATATATATATATATATTTTATATAAACGCCTCAAACAGTGTAGACAACAACACCAAATACAAAAAAAGATAACTGTAAAATTAATGTAATTATTTATAAATATTTCGGATAACAGACATCCTTCGAATTCCTCAGTCAGATTCTGATGTTAAATGAATAATATCTAAGTCTTCTTAGATTAAAGCATTAAAACGCCTAAATTTAAAAAGTCAAACTGAACATCAGTTAGACGCTTGTGCCATTTGTTAAACATGAAAAAGGTTATATGTCGTATTACAACAGAGAGTTCAAACATATGCTTTAAATAAAAATATTAATGTGCGATAAGAGCTAGCACAATTCTAAAACTTTAACGGGAACTACAATTATGATGGTACAAGAATGATTACGTCAATACAAATTACCAAATAGACAGCACTGAACGATCAAAATTTATAAATATTTCAAATTTACAGAGTAAAGTAGCTACAACAGAGTCTTAGTGTTTAAACATCGCAAACAAACGACCGTTAAAATGTTATAATAAGTTTTGACTAATTATAATTAGAAGAACGTGGCTTGGTACTGTTACATCCCTAAAAAAAAATAGAAATTTAAATTGGTACCTTTAAACAAAGAAACAGAGACTGTAATAATAAGTAGTATAACCTAAATTAGAAGCGCTACACGGAGTCGAACTACATCTTTTTATTTATCCTATTTGGTACCAAAGTTGTTAATTTCTTATCCATAATCTTTCCCGAGCGAGTCTATCCTTCTTAGACCAAGCAGTGATGTGGTCAATAATTTTAATGGTCAGTCGATTGAGATCTGCCTTATTGGGGCCAGGGGATCTCAAATGTCGACTGAGAGGGAGGTCTGTCTTGCATTGGTAGTCTCTACGATGGTCGTTCATTCGTTTGTGAAACGGTTGTTCTGACTCGCCAACATACTGTTTACCAAATTTACACTGTAAGAGATCCACAACAATTAAGTCTTGCAATTAACATTGCAAAATATGGTGTATTCTGTGGTACATTTGATACCATTTACACCACTGGGTCGATGCCACTGCTGATGAACGTTTCGTACACGAGGGTATCACCAGTCCAGTAGTCAATACCAATATATATCAATACTGTGGTCATTTTTACGAATTTCCTGTTTACAAAACTTTTTTTTCGAAAACTATGGATTTTCTTATCCCAGGCATAGATTACCTTAGCCGTATTTGGCACAATTTTTGGAAATTTTGGACCCTCAATGCCCTTCAACTTTGAACTTGTTTAGCTTTATAAATATTTTGATATGAGCGTCACTGATGAGTCTTATGTAGACGAAACGCGCGTCTGGCGTACTAAATTATAATCCGGGAAAGATCTTGGATAAGAAAATTAACAACTTTGGCACCAAATGGGATAAATGCAAAGACGTAGTTCAACTCCGTGGAGTGCTTCACGTTTAGGTTATATCACTTTTTATTACAGTCTATGTTTCTATTTCTTCACCTTTTTCATCTATTAAATAATTTTGTTGAAGATTCAAATTTTATTTGCTTAATTTTTTAGGTATGTAAAAGTACCAAACCACGTTTTTCTTATTATACTTGGTCAAAACTTATTATTACACTTAAACGGCCCTTGGTTCGCGATGTTTAAATACTTAGACTCTGTTGTAGCTACTTTACTCTGTTAATTTGAAATATTTATAAATTTTGATCGTTCAGTGCTGTCTATTTGGTGATTTTATTGACGTAATCATTCTGGTACCATCTAATTGTCGTTCCCGTTAAAGTTTTAGAATTGTGCTAGTTCATATCGCACATTATTATTTGTATTCAAAGCATATATTTGAACTCTCTGTTGTAATAAGCCATATAACCTATGTCATGTTTAACAATTTTTTAGAATGGTACTAGCGTCTTAACTGACGTTCGGTTTGACTTTTTTATTGTAAAAATTTCAAGATTTAAAAGTTTATCTAAGAAGACTTAAGGATGATTTATTTAACATTATACATTTATATGATATCCGATTAAAGATCATAACATAGCTCTATATTCAGCAAAAATACAGGTTTAAGTAGTAGTCTTTACGTAATATTATCCTCGTTTGTTGTTTTTCCTTTGATGACCTTGATTTATTTGCGGTTTTAAACAAACAATGTATACGTCATGTACAGGTATATTAACATCAATGTTGTTTGGGTCTAGTATATTTACGAAAAAGTATCTATGAACTTTAGACAGTCGAGCGACTCAGTTTTAGAATAAATGTCATTCTTAAAATTATAGATTAAGAAAAATCTCTGGATATATTATTTATTACTGTATCCAAATACATCTAACATAAGGTAGCCAACTACAAGTTCCTTGACACAAATGTTATCATTTGTCAGCAAAAATTACAGGTTTTATCAATTAATCACAAATTAATCTAGCAAAGGTATCCATTTCATAAAATCAAAACGTAAACAATATAACATGTTTACTTCTATGGGTAAATGTAATCGACTTATATTCAGTGAATATTACCATTCGTACACAATAAAAGATATCAAATATTAACTCTGGTTAGGTCATATACTATTTAAAACTAAGAAGATCTGGTAGTATTTGTCAATAAACAACTCTCAACCAGATTCCAAATGACGTAGAGGTCAACAACTAGAAGTCACCAAAACTCATTCAACAACAACCAAAACCCATAACCGAAGTAAGCTGGAAAGAAAAGTTTCGATACCAAAATTGTAAAACAGTTCAAATAATAAAACTAAAAGCCTGATTTCTGTACAAAATAATAAACCAAAAGTAAGATATATAACAACACATGACAACCACTGAGTTTTATGCTCCTGATATAGGACAAACATATAACGTCGCAGAATGTGCTGGCAACTTACCCTTCGATTAACCTTGGATAGTGGTATAATAGCATGACATACAAAAAAAATAGAAATCACTTAAAAAAGGCTAAACCCAATACAACGCTACAAACCACATAAGCACGAAAGACACATAGTAGAGATCTGAGAGTACTTGCAGATACTGGAAGCTTGTATAATAACAATAACAACTAACAAAAAATACTGTTTTAAATATAGAATATCATTTAAGTTCACACCATAGTGTTTAAAAGACTTCATGTATGTTATGCTTACAGAAGAAAAACAAAAAGATAATATAAATATTCGTTAGACAACATACCTGCCTTTTCATGGTAAAGACACTCTGGCTCTTTTGTGTGTGTGTTTACGTACTGATGGCTTTTTTGTGCTATCGTTTAAAAAAAAGAAACACATTATGTGACAAACAGTTCTTTTGATAAATGGTTGTAGCCGATATACATGAGAACGTCTTCAGATTAAACCAGACATCATATATCTGATAGAGGATGGAAACCGGCGGTTACTTATGGAAAAATGACTTAAAACAATACAAAGAACGTTGATTTAGTATACATTCTATTGATATTGTTAATTTACGTTAAACCTTTCAATTGATATTTCATCGTGTGGTTTTTTATGTTGTGATGTTATGCTATTGTTTCATGAAAAAGGGAGAAGGTTTGGTACCAGTAAATCCCGCTGCAAATGTTTGAACCTGTCCTAAGTCAGGAATCTGATGGACAGTAGTTGTCGTTTGTTTATGTTATTTATACGTGTTCCTCGTTTCTCGTTTTTTATATAGATTATACCGTTGGTTATCCCGTTTGAATGGTTTTATACTAGTAATTTTGGGGCCCTTTATAGCTTTTTTGTTCGGTGTGAACCAATGCTCCGTGTTGAAGGCCGTACATTGACTTATAATCATTTATGGTTTACTTTTATAAATTGTTTTTTGGATGGAGAGTTGTCTCATTGACACTCACACCACATCTTTCTATATCTATTAAATATATTCCTAATCAAATAGTAAATTTTTCTATGAATCAGAATTCTGGAGCATTATTCCATTGTTAACAGGGAACAACACAGTAGATAATAGAAGTGTAAACTAAAATCTCTTGTTTTTGTTTTTAAGTATTTAATAGAGTGTCTCCAAAATTTACAAAGTCCTGACTTAAACCGTCATGTTAACAAATGTAGATGTAGAATTATATCAAAAAGAAATGTTTGAATAGCTGTATGATTTTAAATCTTAGAGATTTAACTTTTTCTGAATTCATGGGCCAATCACACAAATTTATTGTAACAGTAAAGTCCTTTGAACATGAAACCTGTGTGTCAGTATGACAGTGTTTATAAATCTATATAACAATTCTATACCCTTTAAATAATCTGAAGTAAGCATGTACTAAATTTGAAGAAAAAAATCAATCACTTTAATTATTGTTAAACATACCTGCAGATACGCTATGTACCTTGTCTTTTTTACTTGACTTAGGAATGGTCACAAAAATAACTATGCTTAAAATAACCACAATGACAGCAGCCTGTATAGAACAAATTGTTTTTTTCAAATGGTTCTAGATTAAAACATATTTTGATATAAAAATAAAAATAAAGTTTTATAATTGATACTAGATCTAGTGATACAATTTATTTCATCAATAAAAATCATTGTTGATGATTGCAGTTACAGTTTGATCAAATTTGAATAAAGTTGGAGCTTATGTATTTTTGTTTTAAAATACTTAAATTTAAGAAAATTTTCAGTGTATTAAAAAGATCGACAAATGTAATCCCTACTCATATTAAAATGAACATGGAGTATGACATGAAGGAATTATTTCTAAACTAATAAGTCTGGTCCCGTTTTACGGTCTATAACATGATGGCATTCCTCTTATTGTCAGGTTTTGTGGTATTCTTTCACCTAGAACGCAACTTTGAATGATGAATACCGTAAACGACGATAGTAACCCGATTAGTATTGTATATCATTAAAATTAAAATTAAAGTATCAACATATATATCTTTTTAAGAAAAGTTTATGATTTGAAATTGTGTGTGCTTTCTATACAAATGTTTACCTGTTTTAAAAGAATTCAGTCAGTTTTAATTCAGAAATTTGATATAAAATGCTTCAACTGTATATTTAATTTTTACGTTTCAAATTTATGGACCTTTTTTCCTTTTTTTTTAAATCGAACGTCACTTATGAGTCTTTGTAGATGAAACGCGCGTCTGGCGCAATTAAAACATTTCAATACTGGTATCTAAGATGAGTTTATTTATACTTACACTAACACAAATTTTCAACTTTGATGTCAGCGTGCACTGTGAATGAAACAACATATTATGATTAAAGTCAGACGAGAAAATATTATTAGTTACACAGAATTCTATTGTCCTAATATGAGAATTTATCGGGTCAATACAATTCATATAGGGTGAGGCGTATTAGGACAATTGAACACTGAAACGAATTTATCCTTATTTTGTTATATTACATTAAATTCAATATTACTACAACAAGTTGAAGTTTTAAACGACCTTAACTGGCTATACAGCCCTTGCACGGTCGGTCATTATTACTAAGATAATATCAACCAAATATATTTTAGATATTTAATTTCAAACTTTGAAAAAATAAAAATAATAAGGACTGTAAAGCGACTTAATAAAAAAAAATATTAGGTCAATGGTATAAAAAAAAGTATAATCACAACAATACTGAACTCCGAGGAAAATTCAATCGGAAAGTCCCTACTCACATGGCAATATCAAATGACAAAACACATCAAACGAATTAAAATTATAGGGGAGATAATTCTAATTGGCGTAATAAATAAGGGAGACAATTGCAATTGACATTAACAAAATGTACTGAAATTTATTGGGACAATACTAGCCAATCAAATTCCGAGAAATGACTCTAAATCAGGATAATGTGATTTATAGTTTTATGTGTGCATATTTACATTCTTATTGGAATAAAAAAAAACTTTTTATATGACTAGAGGACACGTAACAGACATTAACCAAATGCGTAGTTTGGTTTACTTTTAAAGAAATAATCAACTGATTAATGGCAACCGGGGTCCGCCAAATCTTGGATTCCTTTTCAGACTATTTTTTACCATATCGTAGTTTCTTTTTACATTGATGTTTAGTAAACTCACCTTTCTGTCACATTAAAAAATAAAATCTCATATCTAAGGAGAAATCACTCGCCAAAAGTTGCGTACATGTTATTTCATTGTTGAAAGCCTTGAAAGTGGATTGAACTTTCGTACGAAACGAGATATAAGGTCTTTAGTTATGTTTATTGTTGGTAACTGCCAGTCTGGCCTCATGGTCATAAAACTTTCGAGCATGAATTTGTACTCAGACTCGAAAATCAACCAATCAAATTTCTGGATTTCATGTTTCGAGCATGATTTTTGAGCTCAGAGCACTGAGCAAAGTTTTATGCCTTCAAGGCCTGGTTCTTTATGAGTGAAACTTTTAATTACAAATGCATTATTATATAATATAAAAAAAATAGTTATACAAATGTGAAATAGTGCATAAACAAGCAACTGAAATGACTCGTACATTATTCTGGTCTCAAACATTTATTTCTTGAAAACTCTTCACGAGGTGTCCACATGACCAACATTTAGAAAGTCAAAAACATCAAATGTTTTATGACATAGAAACCAAGAACATCCAAAACCGTTAAGGGGTAGGCCTTGGTAAACACAAAAGTTCATCGTCTTTTTTTTTCTATATTCAAACTAAATGTGTTATAGTAGTCTCAGATTCAAGATATTGAAAGGATAGAGGTTCATCCATCATCTACAAAATTCTTGTTCAAATTCACTGTTACATTTATAATTGTAAGAGTATATTGAGTATTACCAGTGTTTTTGTGGTACCTTAAAAACGGCAAAAAATACTAGAATGCATATATGTTATTTGTTATAATAATATCAATAACTGCTAAAATGCGTATTAGTAAAATATTTCCAAGTAAATCTGAAATGTCATGGTATTCTTAGCACTCAGTATTATATGCCTCTTATTATTAAAAGGCGATACCATTCTGTTATTGTTAAATCATAAAGATAAATAGCAAGAATAATTAAATAAAAATTTGACAAGTAAGATGAAATGTTAGAGAAATTAATTTATTTCAAAGACACTAGAACACACCCGTGATATCGCGGGTCCGTGACTGAATTAACGTATATAACTATTCGCAAGCCTTATTTTAGTGTTAGTATTGTCATCTGATAAAGTCATGCCGATTATAAGATACACAGTTTTCCGTCTGCTTTCAAATTATCTGTTTGAACCCGTCGAAGTGGAGCTTATCAATTATTGGTAATATTAATTATTTGGAAAACAAAAGGTCCTGGAATGGAGTATTTTTTAATCAATAGCATTGTCCTATATTAGTTGTAAATAAAGTTAAATTATTTGATTCGCTGTTTTACGTCTTGCCCGCTAACAAATTAAAAACTGTACCTATACGCCTTTTTTTTAGTCCAGATTTTTAGTATTCGTATTGTTACCTTAGAAAGTCTTATTGATTAAAATAGTACAATAGGTAACAATTTGACAATTTAGTAGTGTCAACCCTGTGATTAATGTATGACCCGTATATATAGCATATTAATTCTGAATACACCGTTTACTGGTGCGCCTGTCAGATGCGGAACGTACAGATAAGGTAATAGGTAACAGGTGAATATACTATTGGTATCGGTATCGGACTCCACCCGGAACTTCTTAATTATTGGCAATATTAATTACGTGGAAAACAAAAGGGCCTGGAGTGGTGTAATTTTTAATCTACACCTTTGTACTATATTAATTATATTTAAAGTTAAATTCTTTGATTCGTCGTTTTTACGTGATGACGGCTGACAAATTGGACCTCGTAATTTTAGTATTATAGATAAACGGGGGCCTTCCCCCCAAAAAAAAATATAGAGCCTATTGCTAATCTGGTTTTTTTTTTAAATTAACAAACCTTTCAAGGTTATATCTAATTGTTGTCAGAGTCATTACATATTTCTTCAGAACACAGTTTTTTCGGAGCATTTCGTACACTTATGCTATGTTTTTACCTTTTCAGCTTTCGCTTTCTTTAATCTTAAGAAATAGTTTAATTCCAATATTGAATGCTTTGTGGAGCAAAACTTGTTTAATTTCTATGATGCTTCTGCATATTTTTAATCATAAACAGATGTAACAAACATAAGTACTTGGTCATTGCTTCAATTACTGCGATATTTAAGAAAAGCAAAATATACCAAAGGGGTATTCAAACTCATAAGTCGAAAAGAAGCTGGCAATGCTATGACAATAAAATTTAAAACAAGCAAAAGAAAAATAACCGTATAAACAAACACAAAACTAACAAATTTCAAAATTGCGAGTACTCTGTACTTGGCGTATCTTGTGTTTAAGGGATACATAAATACCCTGCCACATCTGGTCCCTATTTGTATTCTCGTTTTTCTGCTTTGTATCGATAAGATGAGTTGAGCCACTTTCACCTGATTGTTATAGTTTGTTCATAATTATGTTGCATTGTTACACCACTGTGACGTCCCAGATAAGCGGAGGGTATGGCGCTCGCTAACATGTTAAACCCCACCACATTCTGCATGAGCCTGTCCCAAGTAAGGAGCCTGTAATACAGTAGTTGTCAGTGGTTTTGGTGTGTTGCGCTAAATCATATTTGTATTTATTCTTAGTTGGTTTACATAAATCAGGCCGTAAGTGGTCGTGTTTGAATTGTTTTACATTTGTCATTGTGGTATTGGTATTGCTCACTGTGCCCTACGGTGACCTATAGTTGTTACCTTCTATATGTCGTTTGTTTTCTGGTAAAGTGTTGTCTCATTAGCATTATACTACATCATATTGTTTTTATATCGTATGAAAATGTAAAGAGCAGAAAAACAGCCGACGGCCACCTATTAGCCTACAACACAGCGAGAAAATCCCAAACCCTGAGGTGAGCATCAGCTGGCCCCTAAACAAAAACGTACACTAGTTCAGTGGAATTGGACTTCATACTAAACTCCGACAATTAAGTAAAGCTTTTGACTAATTTGTGATATCGAAAAACTTGGTCTAATATTTGTTTATCTGTTATACAGAAATTTCTTACGTTAAAACCAAATACGTTGTTACATACACGAGTAAATCGAACAAATTGAGATAATTTAACACCATAGGTTGGTAAAATAGGCAATCAACAGACGGAAATAAAAAATCACCTCTTGTATACAATTTGGTATTTAGTTTCTCGTTTCTGATATCGATATCAAGATCCGCGAAGGGGCAGTCTGTTAGTATCAGCTTTATTTAAAGTAAGACAAATCTCGTTAGTATACATACTGAAGTAGTCATTATTTATAGCCAATATGTCATCCAAATATCTTTGTTGATTTTAGTCATAAATTGTAACTCACAACAATACAAAAAGAGGTCCGCATTAAGTGGTGCACAGTAAGTCCCCATGGGAATTCCGATTTGTTGATGATATTCGGAATTTCCATAGTGAACAAAAACTGATCATGTAAAATTGAACTACTGTAGTCGGGTTTTTAATACGTCCTACCGTTCTCCTTGTGTCGTTTCTAGTTTCATTAGATTCGGAAATGGGGATAAAAACATCATCACCATCATTCGTTAAATTGTCCTCAGCACCATTGTTGTCCTGACCATTATCACTACTGGCATCACATATCTTTTCTCTATACTCATCTTCATCGTTGACACTGATATAACTTTTCAAGGATGGTCGTTGTCGTGCCATTTATTTGCACTATAACCATCAGCATATTTTAATAGAATATTACCTGAAAACATATTATATATTGTCTTTACCTTAGGTTTTATAATATATTTTTAGATGTCAATTAGAATAGGGTTGGATTTTTTAACTATCAGGGGACGACCAACTGATATTTGTTTTTTTCCCTGCTAATTGTTCCATAAAAAAATGTCAAAATACATTCTCAACTTTAACTAGGTACGTCTAGGACACTATAAAAGTTATATCATTATATGATATCTTTGAAATGTGATAATAATTTACAAACAGAGCACAAAATATACTGTAAAGTTTTTTAAATTCATTATTTTCTGGTCGCACTGTTATTTTTATAAATGTTTACAAAGTTGTTTCATGTAGTGCATATAAATAAAGTAACTATCAGACTGTATAAATTGAATGCATGTAGTTTTGAGGTCGAAATAAATATAAACTTATAAACTATTATACTCTGTGTGTTGATTTAAACTAGTTACATATATTATCTACAATGCGATTTACATTGTTACAAATAATAGAAAAAGTACAGACAAGACAGCATTAAGGATTGGATTATTTGATTATATATCTTAACTCAGTTCAACCGAGGCTGAATTTCACAAACTAACAGATATAAGTATAATCGCTTAAGATCAAAGATCTAAAAGGTACTTAGTTAAATAATAATTCATTAACACATCAATATAATTGATTCTAATAAAACAAAAACAAAATAATCAATAAACAAAGGTTTCTTTTGAATAGATAATTTGATATGTTATACTTCAATGATTTATATACCTTTTAAAATTATGACAATAATAAAAACTTGACGTGTTAAAACAATTTTCGGTCTTATCTTTTACTTTTTACATCTATATTGACATTTTTAGTTGCTTTTCAAATATATTATTATATTGAAACACAAAATATTAAAAATATAAATAACTGTATGGTTTAAATATTTTAAAAATGTATAAACTGAATACACAGGACGATGATCATCATTTGTATAATGATAGACTACGTTGCATTTTTTTTATAAACACGAATTGAAATAACCAAAATATGTCTACAGGCAGTTACTCAAGTAAAATACTCCCTAAACCATTCCGATGCCTCCGCCGAATCTGTCAACATTTGCATTTGCAATAAACTTCCTATACAACACGTGTATGTGGCTATATATGTTAATACATCATGATTTGTAAGGGATAAATTAGTTCTGGACACAAATGTCTAGTTTATTAGTCAAAGGCTACAGAATTTACTTATCATTTCAGTCCGATATCAGTAATGAATGTTTTCAGAAAAATTGTCGTTGGAATTCATGTCCCTAATTTTCCTCGTCCTTTATCATACTTGAAATTGTTTTTGTACTGAATGTTTAAAAGAGGGGCGAAAAATACCAGAGGGACAGCTACAATCATAGATCGAAAATAAACTGACAACGCCATGGCTAAAAAGTAAAAGACAAACAGATACATAATAATACATAGAAAACTAAAGACTAAGCAACACGAACCACCAAAACTGGGGTTGATCCCAGTTGCTCCGGAAGGGTAAGCAGATCCTGAACCAAGTGTGGCACCGTCGTGTTGCTCATTATATAAAAAAAAAACGGTAAATAGTCTAATACGGTAGGTCACATTGGGGACAAGGGAAGGGGAATGTAGTTACCAACATAAGGAACATATCCGATATCATCTGTAAAACGGTTATTTCATAACGGTCAACCAACTCGTAATGGCATCCGTAAAATTCACGAGGGGATGATTTCCACTTTACCATTTGGAACTCTTGGTTCAATAGCTTCCTTGTGAGCAGCAATTCTCTATCAAGGAAATCATAATAGGACATACAAGCCCGGCCAGGAAGATGTATACTCCATATGCAGGCGGATGTTGTTCAAATATTTTTTCAACGTTAATATACATTGTACATTAATCTGCCATATAAAAAATATGAGGATATTTTTAAACATTACACTAGACATTTTTCCCGTAGATTGATGTCCAAGACTTTTATCCTAAAAAAATATGTTATGAAAACTAATTTTGCTTTCTTATCATCCTTTGGAAAGTTGAATTTTTTTTAAAGGAATGCCATACTGATAACTCGAACATATATTTGTAGGAAATCAGATTTTAATTATTCATATATCTTATAATTTTACAATTAAGCAGTGTTGGGAGCAATCTAAAATATTTTAATATAATAATACATGGAAACATATTCAATATTGTCTTTACCTTATGTTTTATTATTATATATATTTTAGCTTTCAATTAGAAAACGGTTGGATTAATAAATTGTTAGGGGACGACCATTTGATATTTGGGGTTTTTTGTGGTGTTTTTTTTTGCTATTTCGTTTTATTCCATAAAAAATGTTTATAATAAATTTCACAACTTTAACTAGGTACGTCTAGTATATTATAAAAGTTAGTTATCTCAATATATCTTTGAAATATAAATAATAATTAAACCATGAAATATCCCGTAAAGTTTTTGTTAATTCATTATTTTTCGGTTGTAGATATTTTATTAATCGTTTTAAAACAAAGTTGTTTCTTGAAGTGGATATAAATAAAGAAACTATCAGAGAGAGCAAAATTATTTAAAATATCACCCTTGAGTTCGGAGTTCATATGTACTTAAAACCTAATATTGTCTACTCTGTGTGTTGATTTAAACAAGTTACATAATAATATAATTTACAATGCGATTTACATAGTAAACACATGCTATGGGTGACGTCTCTTTGTTCTTACTGTTCTATAATCTGGATAATCTGGATAATGTACAGCAAATGGGGTGCATTTACTACCTCAGATATACTGCACAGTCCAAAAGTACTCTTACCTGTAGGGGCAGATCCTAGATTTTAAAAGGGGTCTAATGCCTTAAAATTTAAAAAAGTGTAGCGAGGCTTAAAACAATTGTTAACGATTTAAGGTAGCGCAGTACGAAGATTTTACACCTCCAATACCCCAGTTTTAAAATGCTATATATTATATTTGTACTGATGAGCATCATTTGCCCAAAGTAATAAAGAATTGAAATTGAAGTTAATGCAATGTTAGTATTATACAATAATTATGTAATCAATTATAATGTTAACTGTGTCTACAAAATTTTACAAGAAATTTCCATTTTCAATTGAAATTCGCTTCTTCATGGATACCCCAAGAGGGTTGATTTTATTATATGATGTTCCTAGAGCCATTATCTACAAAGTGTGTCTCAGATTTCGGGTAGAATGTAAAGATCAAATTTTACACCTTATCAAACATTGGCTCCTTTTTTTTTGGTAAGGATGTTTACACTAATTACAGATTTATGAGAGAATGGAATACGATAGCGATAATTTGAGACACTCTTTTGTAGCTCCTACCGTGTTGATTGGAATAACGTTAAAATTTCTTGTGTAGTTATAAATATGATAGAGCTAAATTCATTCAAGTAAACTGACCAAAATTTTCCCATTAATTGCATAATAATTGATTACAAAATGATTGCATAACAAAAATATTGCATTCCTTTAACAGATCAATCTTTTATCTAGATTCAGATTCAAGATTCAATAGTTTATTTAAGTCTCAACACATACAACATGATTAAAACAAGATACAATTATAAAATTAATTATACAGTAAACATAGTTAAAACATTTAAATACATGTATGTGCCATTCTTAAAAGAATTATGAGAGACTATTAAAATACAAATAATACTTATTCATTTTATAAAATACTACAATATCTATCAAATATACATCTTTTATTAATTTATATGCAGTCTTAAAAAATTATTTTAAAGATTGGAGATCGGAAGTAAAAATAATCCTTGTATTGTGTGCCTTAATGCTGAATGTGGCATGCTATCAAATCAAAGGGGTGGACAAAAAATATTTTATAAAAATTATGTGTACAATTATGTAAATCTGAAATCATTGTTACACAGTTAAACCTGATAATATTTATGCTTTTGGTAATTTCTGCTAGGAAGAAATGTCTTTTATAATATCAAAATAAAAAAAACTCAAGTAAGAACAATAGTAGGAACTATAAAATGTAAATTAAGATTTAAAATTTGCATAAATAAAAAAAAAATTGCTTGAAGCATATTTAAAATTTTGGTTCAAAGTTAATAAGCCATATCAAGCTTGTTCCAGTGCATTACATAACTTCGATAGAATAAAATAATGCGTTTTGAAACCCGCAGTAAAGGGCTTTTACATATTTTATAAATGCACTAGTAAAAAATGTACTTGAATTTACCGAGTGACATTTTCCTATAAATGTAATTATAAAAGACAAGCGTTTCCCCTAACGTTAATATAAAGAGTTGTACTTTATCATTTGGATACTGTGTTGTTAATGTCCTTGACCGTTTTTATAAACAAAATCAAAATTAAAAGAAATATAAATGTCAATGACAATTTAAACAAAATTTAGATTAAAAGGTAAAAATTGCACTTAACAAAATTATTCAAAAGAAGACTTAAATTACATCGAAGCAAAATTGGGTTCAGTTTTAAATATTTGTTATTTTATATATATATTATAAATGACTTACCTGAACACAAACCGACATCAAATTGTTGTACAGAACTAGGTCAAAACAGTTGTTTAATTACAATTTACTTGTATATTACTTCCGGGAACTGCACTCCTGTGTGGGTCTGTTATTCTTGGAATACCACCTGTTATTCTAGGGATCGGCTTTCTGTACGTCTGAATTATATCATCATAAAAAACCTTGACAATATCCTAGTTGGAAAAAAAATCCATAGGTAAAGGTGGTACATGAATATGTAACGAATTCAAATCGAGAACATATTTGTTGTTCTCTCAATCGTACAGTATATTCAAATTACATTTTAACACCAATTGATACCGGGTATAGTACATCAATATGTATCAAATATAGAAATTAGAAACGGGTTTTTTTTTGTCATTGCAATCATACAGTATATTTAAATATAGGCCAGTAGCATACCGCTGTTCAAAACTCATAAATCCATGGACAAAAATCAAATTCGGGGTAACAATCTAAAACTGAGGGAAACGCATTAAATATAAGAGGAGAACAACGACACAACATTAAAATGCAACACACACAGAAACGGACTAAGTATCGGACAAAATCCTACGAGAATAACAAAAGTTACATTTTCAAGTAATGCCTATGTATGTTGTCATTTCAATGTTATATTTAACTTTGCCATTAAAGTGCGAGGTTCGGCATGCCATAAAACCAGGTTCAACCCACCACTTTTATTCCCCTTTAAAAGTGTCCTGTACCAAGTCAGGAAGATGGCCATTGTTATAATATTGTTCGTTTCTGTGTGTGTTGCATTTTAACGTTGAGTCGTTTGTGTTTCCTCTTATTTTTGAGATATTGAGATAAGACGTGGCACGGTACTTGTCTATCCCAAATTCATGTATTTGGTTTTCATGTTTTATTTGTTATTCTCGTGGTGTTTTGTCTGATGCTTGGTCCGTTTCTGTGTGTGTTGCGTTTCGGTGTTGTGTCGTTGTTCTCCTCTTATATTTAATGCGTTTCGCTCGGTTTTGGTTTGTTACCCCGATTTTGTTTTTTGTCCATGGATTTATGAGTTTTGAACAGCGGTATACTACTGTTGCCTTTATTTATCTACCCTACCGCATACTTTTTAAATTTCAAAAGCACGAGTGTTTAAAAGAAGGGCTTCGAAATCTTAGTTGGTCAAGAGATTGAGTATGCATACATTGCCATAATCTGCGGATGGAATGATGACCTCCTATGATCAAGGCTAGGATAGAACAGATTAAATAACACATATGTATGCAGTCTGGTTTAAATAGGGACATCCAATGACATAGGCTACTACAGAGCTGCTCAACAAAATCGAGAATGGAAAGAGACAACAACGGTACCAAAGATCAGCAATAAGCAGAAGACCACCAATGAGTCTTCAACACAGCTACAAATTTCCGCACCCGAAAGGCGGGTTTCAGCTGTCCCCTCAACAAGAATGTGTACAAGTTCAAACTACAAAACATATAAATGATAACATATGATCTCTGGGTGGAATGGTGACCTCAAATGATATAGGCTAGGAGAGTTTAAAAATGATAAAACATCTGTTTGCTCGCTAGTTGGACTGTTGACCTGAAATAGCATAGGCTAGTACAGAGCTATACATGTAAACAAAATTGAAAATGAAAATAGAAAATGTATCAAAAAGACAACAACCCAACCAACGAGCAGCAAACAGCCGAAGGTTACCAATGAGTCAATACAGCTAAAAAAAACCTGCACCTGGAGGCGGGCTTCAACTGAACCCTAATTAAAAATGTGTACTACTTCAGATTTTTAAATATAAATTTGATACCAGAGGGACATTCAAACTCATAGATCGAAAATAAACTGACAACGACATGGCTAAAAAAGAAAAAGAAACAATTAATAGTACACAACACACAATATAAAATACTAAAGACTAAGCAACACGAACCCACTAAAACTGGGGGAATCTCACTCTGGAAGGGTAAGATAACATATGTATGCTCTCCGGATGGAATGGTTATGTCCAATAACATATGCTTGGAGAATATTGAGCTGATAACACGTATCTTTATGCTCTCCGGCTGGAATGGGGAACTCCAATGACATAGCACATCTATATGTCTCATGTTAAAATATATTCGCTTTAGCTAATGTTCATTTATTTTAGTTCAAAATTAATTTTCTACACCAATAGATGTGATACACAAGCAAATATAAAATTGGAAATATGTCATCTCATTGAATCATACGTTTTAATCAAAGTAACATTTTCAACACTTACACAATAGATTTTTCACCCAAACTATGCTGTTATTAAATTATTTTCCTTATAATGCCAACTCTATCGTACAAATTTAAGATTTTAAAGGTACAAATATTTGAAGCAGGGATTTCTGAATCGTAGTTGTTCGAGTGATTGAGCATGCATACACTGTCTCGATGGCAGGCTCCTGACTGGGGGACTCCATTAAGATCCATTAACATAGGCTAAGAGAGTACGTACATGTATCTCATATCGCATCTGTAAAATCTCCGGCTTTACTAGGCAACTCCAACTAGACTAGAGGAGTATAGAGCTGATAGCACATCTGTATAATATTTAGCTGCACTAGGGAAATCCAATGATAAAGGCTGGGAGAGTACTAGCTAATAGAATATTTGTATGCTCTCCTTAAGAAATATTAAAATCTAATGATATAGCAAAGTAGAGTGCAAAGCTGATATCATATCAGTATGCTCTCCAGCTAACCTGGGGACCTCCAATGACAAACAATACCGGTCGTTGACTAAGAAATAACAGATCTGATATCACATCTGTATGCTCTCTGTCTGCACTTGGGAACTCCAATGATAAAGGCTAGGAGAGCTTCTGTATGCTCTCCAGAAGAAATGGGGACCTCCATTGACATTGGCTAGGAAATTATAGAGCTGATACATATAGGATAACAGTATATGCATGCTCTCCGGCTGGCCTAGGCTCGACTAGAAAATGACAGATCTGATAGCATATTCTTATGGTCTCTGGTAGGACTGTAGGACTAGGGAACTCGGAAAAATGACAGGGTGTAGGAGAGTTCAGAGCTGAAAACATATATGTATACCCTCTGGTTAAAATTGGGAACACAAATTACATAGGCTATGAGAGTACAGAGCTGTTAGAACATCTATATGCTTTTGCAGCTGAACTAACTGAAATGGGGACATCTTATGCATAGGCTAGAAGAGTGCAGAGCTGTTGGCATACGTGAATTATCTCCGGCTGGACTGGGGACCTCCAACCCATAGGCTAGGAGAGTAAAGAGTTGATAGCATATCCGTATGCTCTCCGGCAAGAATGGGAAAATCCAATGATATAGGCTAGGAGAGTACAGAGCTGATAACATATCTGTATATGCTCTACGAAAGGCCTAGGAAACTCCAATGACATAGGCTAGGAGAGTATAGAGCTGATAGCACACCTTTATACTTTTGTGGCTGGACTGGCTAGACTGGGAACCTCCAATACATAGACTATGAGAGTTATGAGCTAACAGACCATCAATATCAGATATGTATTGCGTCATGATATAATTATCAGTCACGACTTCAATATTCAAAATGGTTACCCTTAAATTATTATCTGTATACTGTCATGTCACGTGAAAAAACATTTGTCTGAGACATATAATAAAGTGTATATGATATGGCTGTTTCAACATCACAAACCACATCAACCCTCAACAAAATCCTCTGGTATTTCTACTTAAAAATAAAATGGAAAATATTTCTCTACTTGTTCTGTATTGATTGTTTACCAATGCCACGATCCGGTAAATTCGACAACAAACTCGAATGTTTTGAGCTCGACAGTCAATAAATGCAATTATTTGTCAGTGGTACGTTGTATATATAGATGTGTTAAAGGTATAAAAACTAAAGACTCTAAAAAACCTATGTCAAAGTCTATGTCGCTCACCTTGGTCTATATATCTTAAGGGAAGATAGATTTTGACTCAATGAACAAATTATGATTGACAAATTTGATCTAAATGCTTTGGTTTTAGAGATATGAGCCAAAACCTGCATTTTACCCTTTGTACTATTTTTAGCCGTGTCAGCCATCTTGGTTTTCTGGCAGGATCATTTGTCACAGTAGTTTCAGAGGATAAGATTTTTGTAAAAGATATCAAAGATTTACGAAAAATTGTTAAAAATTAACTGTAAAAGGCAATAACTCCTTAAGGGGTCAACTGACCATTTTGGTCATGTTGACTTATATGTAGATCTTACTTTGGTGAACATTATTGTTGTTTAGTGTTATCTCTATCTATAATAATATTCAAAATAATAACCAAAAACTGCAAAATGTCTTTAAAACTACAAATTCAGAGGCAGTTACCAAATACAGGTTGTCAGACTTTTCTGGAAAATTGTGGGCAGATAGATCTTACTCTGATTAACAATTTTATCCTTTCAAATTTCCTCTAAATGCTTTATTTACAGGGATATAAGCCAAAAAATGCATTTTCCCTCTGTTTTATTTTTATCCATGTTGGCCATCTTGGCTGACAGGTGGTGTCCTCTTTTTTTAAACAAGATACCCTAGTGATGATTGTGGCCAAGTTTTGTTAAATTTGGCCCGGTACGTAGTTTCAGAGAAGAACATTTTGTAAAAGATAACTAAATTTACGAAAAATTGTTAAAAATTAACTGTAAAGGGCATAACTCCTTAAGACCATTTTGGTCAAGTTGACTTATTTGTAGATCATACTTTGCTGAACATTATTGCTCATTATAGTTTATCTCTATCTATAATAATATTCAAGATAATAACTAAAAACGGCAAAATTTCCTTAATATTACCAATTTAGGGGCGGCTACCCAATTACGGGTTCACCGATTCATCTGAAAGTTTTAGGGCAGATAGATCTTGACCTGATAAATAATTGAACTACTGGCATATTTGCTCTCAAGGCTTTGGTTCTAAAGATATAAGCCAAAATCTACATTTTACCCCTTTATTCTATTTTTCTCGCTTAATAGAAATAGTTGACTTTAATAGAATCGCGAATCGCTTACAGATGAGATTTGAAACCAATTATCTTTCAGAGGAGGAGAAGCATTAAAATATCGAGATTTTGTACAGAAGTTCATACTGACCGATATACAATGAAAATATTGGTTAAACATCGTTTTCAATTTTGAAAGAAATTATTAAATTAATTGCATTGGGACAACATCAAGTACATAAATATTGTAAATTCAAGTTATAGCAAATTTTTTGACAAAGAATGTAATATCTATTTCCACATTCCACAAATGTATAACGAATTAAACAATTTGCCTAAGTCTGGTTAAAAAAAGTTAAAAGATGAATGTTTCTTTATTTCAAATTTGCAGATATATAAATTATGACTTAGTCTATATACTAAAAATACTTTCATTGTAGAGTCGCTTTCTATACGTCTTATTCAATCACAAACAAAAACGTTTCATAGATACGATTCAATGAAAGAACAAAAATGAGACCAAAATATCTCTCAGTGCACTTGGTATTGACATTGGTTTGTTCGACATTTTCCGTAAATTTTGATTTGAAATCAGAAATCAAATTTTTATAGACGCAGGATGGTGTGTAATTTCGAGAAATTGTACTTAAATCAACGCAATTCCGTTAAGATATTGAATCTTGAATCTAAGAAACTCATTCGATTTGAATGGTCGCCAAAACAAACTGCCGCAAGCAAAATAGAAAAAAAAAGAAAAATATTTGGAAAAGAATAGTTAAGATTCTTTATTTGCAAAACATACAAAAACCGATTTTGGTTATGGCAAATACATTGACAAAACAATCATAATCAAACATAATCAAAACTCGACAATATTATATGAGATATGATAAAAACAGTTACTGTTCTCCTTTCCTCAGTTCTAATGACTATAATAATGTAATCTCTGAAACTCATTGGACTGTACAGCAGAAATCCGATGTAGTTTTGGAAACATTTTAAAATAAAGGTGTATTTTAATGCGTTTCTCTCAGTTTTAGTTTGTTACCCCGATTTTGGTTTTTGTCCATGGATTTATGAGTTTTGAACAGCGGTATACTACTGTTGCCTTTATTTATAATAGTATAATGCCGAATATACACGCGACAGTAACATTATAATGAGGAGAAAGTTCAGAAAGACTCAGAAATAAGTGTTCACTTGGTTTGGACAAATTGAAATTAGATAATGCAGATCCTGTAACAGTTTTACTACAAACATGAACTGCAAAACTTGTATAGCTACAAAAGGGCACCAAATCGTGTCATTTTTGTAAACTCCCTAACGTGTCAATTTTTCAACTACAACTCAGACGTGTCCATTATTTGGTTATTGTATTTCATTAAAGAATACTCATTTACAATTTCATTAAAAAATATAGATGAAGTATGTTAGTACTTTTTTTAAACCACTAGTTAACTGGGTAAAAGTGTGCGCGTAATTTCGGCTATGTTGTATTTAAATTGTAAGCACACATGTTTAGTTAAAATGAACAGATACCTGGCTAAAATGTCCCTTTCTCTGCGAATTAAACCTTTTACGTTCTCTTTAGTTATCTACAAATGTAAAAACATTAAAACTGGTATGTTCTTTCTAAATATGCATGAAATACTGGCAACTGGAAATACGCAAGGCTTCTGATTTCTTTGCAGCATATTATGTAATTTCTTACATCAACTCAAACCACTGTTTTTTACTTTTTTTTCCACAACACTCTGTTTACTTTGAATTGAAGAAAAAAACAGTGATAGACTTAAACTAGTATACAGTGAACTTTTAATGCGCGTGCTGCAATATGCGTTTTAGCGCTGTTAACTTGTATTGTTTGTTTCACATTATAATTCTTGCTTGACTCTCCTGATGAATTTGTGTTTTAAAAGAAATAACTTACATTATTTGTTTCCATTTCTTTCATATTTATTTAAATAAAACACAGATTTCATAACATACAACAATAACATATTACCTATCAAAAAAAATATCTGATCAATTAAAAGTGATAATTATAGGTTTCATAACGAGTGAGAATTAGATATCGCTTGATATCAACTCGAGTTATTTAATTTCAATATAATAATAAACGAGCCTGTGGCGAGTTTGTTATTACTATTTAAATTAAATAAAGAGAGTTGATATCAAACGATATATAATTCTCCCGAGTTGTGAAACCTATTTCTCTTATGGTAAACATGCTTTTTGTGCTTAATAAAAAAAATCCGCGAAACGTCGACCCAGTCGCTTGAACATTACTGCATTGTGACGTCATATGTCCTGTTCGTCGTCAATCTTCAACATAAGACTTTTTTAAACATTTTGTACGCTTCAGAATGTAATAATATTGGAATAAGAATATATAATAAGGTGAAAAGTGTGCGTATTTTCTATATTATTGAAGAAATCGCTTATCTCCGTTGCAATGGAGGAAATGTACATCATTGTGACCTTTAACTGTCAACAATGACCTAAAGAATAGCCAATGAAAATGCCGCAATATCGTTTCAGGAGGTTTCGTTGGCCAATCAAATTAACGCATTTTTCGTATCACTTTTTCGTATCACACTCCGGACAGTGTGATACGAGAATTATCTATTCATGCGAGAAATAGATAACAGGCCCCAACCATAAGAGAAAATATTGTTTATACAGTATGTGTATCCTTTGTTTGCACAAGTTTTCCACCTTTTCCCACATAAAATTTTAACTTTTTTTTTTATCAGATTTTTAAAAAATGGGAATAGGAGGAATGAACCTAATCTATACGTGATAAGCAATTCATTCAAGATGGCGTGTACTACGACTGAAACTGATAGCTCCCACCGTGAGGCGAAACAAAAAGCGTGTTGAAAGCAAACAAATTGTAAAGAGATGTATTTGCCTTGATGTAGTTTCATTAACTATTATTATTTAACTGCAGAAACAACAAAAAATCTTTATACATGTTAATTTACGTTTGGTTGTTCGGAGATGGTTTTGTTTTTTGTGTTTAGAGTTTGTCAATGTACATATCATGATAAACAATAAATTCCATAAAGTGGGGAAACGAAAGGACTGAAAGACTATTTAAAAAATTGCAATTTAAGGGAGAGGAATAATGCTTTCGTACATGTAGGAGTCGGGAGAAGGCTTATGCTATTGCCAGTCTTATAAGGGGGTTTTATAACAGCCAATGAGACAACTCTTCACAAGAAACCAAAATGACACAGAAATTAACAACTACAGTAGAGATCACTTCCAACCTGTAATCAAATCTGTCAGAATCTGTCAAAAGACCTGTTCTATGACCGTATGTAGAACTGTTGTCATGACACTTTTTATACAGTTCTAGCCAGAACAGATCTATAAACATACAACTGATTTGGTCAGTTCTACCTAGAACAGATTAGACAGTACTACCTAGAACTGATCCTGACAGTTCTACCCAGGTATAGTTATTGACAGTTCTACCTAGAACTGACCAAATATTAAGACAGTTCTATGATTAGAACAGTTATACGGCTAGAACAGTTAAACAACAAGAACAGTTCTACGATTAAAACTGATTTGGTCAGTTGTACGGCAAGAATTAATTTAGTTAGTTCTATCTATAGAACAGTTTTAAGAACTCTTTGTCTTGCATATAAATGAGTCAAAAGAATATGATATAAATTATAATTCTAATCACAGCACTGTTTTAACATGTCTCGTTACGGAAAATGTCATTTAGAACTGTTCTACAATACTGACATGTTTGGTCAGTTCTACGGCTAGAATAGTTTTAGACAGTTTTGTTGACAATTCTACGCGGTTAGAACTGATTAAGTCAGTCTGACTGACAGTTCTACGGTTAGAACTGATTAAGTCAGTCTGACTGACAGTTCTACGGTTAGAACTGATTAAGTCAGTTCTGCTGTCAGTTCTACTACTAGAACTGATTTGGACATTTCTACCTAGAACAGTTTTAGACAGTTCTACCCAAGAACTGATCCTGACAGTTCTACCTAGAACTCATTAAGTCAGTTTTACTTAGAACTGATTTGATCAGTTATACCTAGAACTGATTCTGACAATTCTACTTAAAATAGTTCTAGGGTAGAACAGTTCTAGGACAATTTAAAACAGTTCTATGACAGATTATTCTTCCGACATTTCTAATGAGAGTTTAGAAGTGATCCCCACTGTATAGGTCACCGTGCGACCTGCAAAAATATGCAAAGCCAATACCGCATGGTCAGCAGTAAAAGGCTCAGAAGTGACAAATATAAAACAATACAAACGAGAAAACTAACGGCCTTATTTATGTACAAAAAAATCAACGTAAAACAAGTATTAAACGACAACCACTGATCTTCATGCACCCATCGGACTTGGGACAGGCACATACAGAATGTGGTGGGCTAAAACTTGTTAGCAAGCACCAAATCCCCAACCTACGTTTACAAGTATGTATATAAAAAAAAGTGTTGGTATTTTTTGTTTGTGAATAAATGGAGACGTGGGATAAATAGGACCTGGTTAAAATGAATTAACTTTTATAAACGGTTACTCGGACGGAGAGTTGTCTCATTGACATTGGCACTCATACCACATATTCCTTTATCTATCCAAGATATACACAAGAAACTAAAATTAAAAATAATAAAAGACCAACAAAGGCCAGAGGCTTCTGACCTTGGACAGACACAAAAATGAGGCGGAGTTAAGCATGTTTTTTTTATATCAACTCTCCTTTTATACCTCTAGCCAATGCAGATAAAAAGAACACCACACAACAATACCGATAGAACAAAGGACTACTAGCAGTAACTGACATGCCAGCTGCACACCTCAATTAAACTGATTGAAAGATTATGTACTAATTATATGAATATCAAGCACAATCCCTCCCGTTATGGATTGAGTATCATAACACCATAAAATATATGAGAAGAATATAACCAAGTTTCAAGTTTTCAAGTTCAAACCCGTATTTGTATGAGCTATGGTGTATATGTATTATATAGTTGTCTCATTGGCAATCGCATCACAAGTTTTGGAAAAAATGATGCCCCAAAAGGGACCATATTTTGAAAAATGGATCATACTATTGCTTCGTTTGTTTTCAAAATATTTAAATGAAGAATACATGTTCATTGACTACTCCTTAATTGCTTCGTAACATTTTATTTGCATAATGTATATGAACAATATTCTGTAGAATTGTATAATGAAATCAATCAAAAATAGATATTACTAGATTTGTAATTGCTAGCAATAACGGATGGCACCCTTCCACCATTGTCAGGGTAACGTCAGCCATTTTGAAAGATCAATGGCCGAAGTGCGAATCTACGCATGCCATTTAACATTGTTGTTGTAAATTTTCCTGAAGTTTGGAGCATTTTGAAATGTTTGAATTTTTATGTTCCCTGGTTACAGTAACCATTTACACAATCCCAAAGACCGGTGGCACATTGTTACATGCCATGTTAAATATCTATTAAGTTTTATTTGGGATTGATGCTGTATTTTCCCCATAGTCATTTTCTCAGTATCAAACCAAACACCTAAAAAACTCATTCTGTAAGAAGGACTACTAGCTTTCTCTACAGTTTCTTCCAAACCACAGCTATCTAAAACCCATTTGAATTTTGTATATGAAATATCTGCTTTTTCACTAATTTCAGCACCAGCAAAATCATCTAAATAATTTATCAAAGATATATCATGCTTTTTGGCTATAAATCTGACAGCATTAGTCACTGACTGACAAATAAAAGCACTAGATTTTAAACCCATAGATAAAACTCTATCAACAAAAAAATGACCTTTCCAGGTAAAACCAATTAAATTATAATCTTTTGGGTCTACTGGAATTTGTCTATACGCTCTGTACAAGTCCCTTTTAAAAAAATTACAGAATCTCCTTTTTTCTTTAATAATTTCAATAAAATTATCCACATTAGGATAATGTAGTTCTATATGTTTACCTAAATAAACATTTTTATCAATTCCATCATTGACTGATTTACCCTTCGGAAAACTCAAATCCATGATAACTCTCCTTTCTTCCGAGTTTGCTTTTGGCACAGAATTCAAAGGAGATATTACCAAAAGATCATTAAATGGGTTTGATGCAAAAGGACCTAGTACAGCACCATAGCCTACCTCCTTTTTAATATATTAATCAATATCTTTGGCAAAATTTCTTGCCCCAGTATGATTTTTGACAATTTTACTGTTTCCAAATTCTTCAAATTTTCTATCAAAACCTAAAGGCCAACCAAATTCTAACATATCACAGATTTTTTTATCGTTATAATCAAATAATTCTTGTCTCCAAAACTTAATACATAATTTAGAATAAACTAGAACTTAAAATAAATCAAAATTTTATCCTGGAACGCCAATGAAGGAATTGTGCAAATTCACAAGAAAATTTTGTTCTGGTAAAATAACTTCAAAAACTGCAATACACAATTTATAATGATCTTTCTTATATATGTAAACATGCGTTTAGTAGTCAGGCTTTTTTATTTGGGCAATTTTATGAACACTCCGGGTGTGTTTTTTTAATATGTTCTTTTTGCCAACATGAAGCACATATGTGGTGCACAGTTCTAGTTATACCTCTAATAACTGTAGTGTGAGTTGAGTTGCTGTGCTCACATTTATTGCGTTGATACTTAACACAAAACCAAATTTGCTCTTTACCATTCTGGTTTTTGGACACTGATCTAAAATTAGCTTGCCTAACTTCTTTTGGCAAACTTTGTCCACTTAACATAACATTTTCCAAAATCTGTGAGTCATCAGACCATGTTTTTCTACCTAATTCAATTAATCTTAACCAAGCGGTTTTCAATTCTAACACCGATGCCCAGTTATTAATGGAGCTAAAGTATGCGATTTTCTGTAATAATTTTAAACGTCCTTCTTTTTCCAATTTATTTTTGCAGAAATTATTTATAATTTAAAGTTCACCTGCAACAAGCATTTTAAAATTCAATTGCTTAAACTCCAAATCTTTACTCACATACTCATATTGTAAAAATTTATGTGGAAAAGACTGTGGATTTATAACTTTATCTGCAGATTTTATTTAAAGTCCTGACTTTAACTTTTTACTCTTTTTCCTTGATGATAATTTCGCTGACAATTCACCATCAGATGAATCCTCAGAGCTGGAATTTGAACTTGTTTCAGATTCAGACTCGGTACTACTGTTCCCTCTCAATACAGATTCAGGCAACTGTACTACCTTCCGAGATTTAGAATCCAAACGTTTTTTCTTATGTTGAGTAGTTTTAGAAATAGAACCCTTAGCTAAATTCATTATTTTTAATTGCTGCAATAACTCTTGTTCATTTGTTACTTTTTCGCTTTTAAATTTCACGTTTTTCTCTTTTGAAGTTTCAGCGAGCTCGGACTTTCCACTTAAACTAGTGTCAAAATCCAAACCTAACCTCTTCAATTCATCATTAACCTCTTTATTTAATTAATCATAAGCTCTTAAATTTGTTAAAGTGATCTCACCCTTTGATTTCTTGGATTTCTTTTTGGGCTTTTCTTCAAAAACAATGGCAATGCTTAATTCGACTATGGTGCCGTTTGAACAATATGAGTTCTGAGCGTTTAAACAGAAAAATTTTCATATGGGCAGACATTATGAGTAAAAAGCATAAGTGTATAAAAAATTGGAATTTTTATGTAAGGAAAACGTTTTCTGAGTATAATGCAGAACATTTGTGTATCATTACAGATTATGTTGATAGTACCTCAGTTGTCAATACTGTTATGTCTAAAATGTTTAGTAAATATGTCGAACAGTGGCAAGGCAATTTACAATCAGAGAAAGCGTTATCTGGTAAAGGGGGTAACAAACTTCGCACATATAATTTGTTTAAGAACAGTTTTGAAACGGAAACTTATTGTAAAATTCCAATGCCATTTTCGCAAAGGAGTTCTTTTGCCAAATTTCGATGTGGTGTAGCACCACTAAGAATAGAAACGGGGAGATTTGAAAAATTAATTTTAAAAGATCGAGTATGTGATAATTGTACGAATGTTTTAGAAGATGAAGCCCATGTTATTTTATCGTGTCCTTTGTATGATGATTTTAGAAAAACATTATTTGATGAAGCAACACATTTTAATAGTGATTTTATGTCTTATGATGATAAACAGAAATTAGTGTTTTTATTTACAGATAATAATATGATTCGTAGCTGTGCCAAAGCCTGTAATCTTATTTTAAATAGACGTAGAAATGTTTTATACTGTAAATAATGTTAATGTCAATATGTTTTATAATAGATGCATTCTTTATATAATTTTTAATGTTATAGTCTCTTATAATTCTGTACAGAATGGCTCTCTTTTTATATTTATATATTTTTACATTTAATGTAATGTTGTATTATATATTATTGAGAGATGAGACTTAAATAAAATATTGAATTGAATTGAATTGAATTGAATCTGATTTTGACAGCCCATCCACTTCCGCCTCCAATTCTTTGATACGTTGGTTGAGCTGCTCCCTCTTGAGTCTTTGTGAGTTCTTCATCGGACTCCCGAGGTTTCAACTCTTCACTCTCTTTGCTATTTTTCTTGAGGAGCGTGGTGAAGATCAATGCTGCGGCCTCATTTATCTTATTGTTCTCGTCATCTGACATAAG
The DNA here is from genome assembly GCF_036588685.1 of Mytilus trossulus. NCBI lineage: Eukaryota > Metazoa > Mollusca > Bivalvia > Mytilida > Mytilidae > Mytilus > Mytilus trossulus. Next base: position 3,671,236 of record NC_086374.1, read on the forward strand.
GTCAAGCATGTCATCTTCCTCTGCATGCAGTTCTAATTCATCCCGATCTGAGTAATTATCGGCCATTTTCTGAAATACATACTCAAATGCCATGTCATCTATACCAGAAGTTCCAAAATTATTAAATTTTTTATAGTCTTTTATCGCAACTTTTCTCTTAGGACGTATTGAAAAAAAGAACAAACGACGAAACACAATTTCTTCAACAAATTGGCTACACTGATAGAAGTTTCAACGACAAACTAAGACATATTTAAACAAAAAAAATCTAAATTATTAAAATGTTGACTACCTGTTTTCTGGTGTTTCTGAAAAGTGAAAATCAATAGTGAGTTCTACTTTTAAATTGAATTTTTTATCCAATATAAATTACTGTACTGCGTGACCAATAAAAAACGTGTTTAATTTAATTTAGAAAGCAGAGCAACTAAACCTTGACCAGATATGTGCTCACTGTTAAATGAAGTGGGACCAATTGTCCACTTACCACTTCACTTAATTGTTTTTCTGATTCTTCATTAATTAATCATTTTTAATCAAAAATTTACAAATAACAATATGTCACCCAAACTCCATTTGGGTGCCATAATAAGTGACCTCTTGTCCTCTCTTCTATTAATCAGAATGAAACTATAACGATAAAGTCATACACATTGGTATTATGTATAAAATACAACTTTGTAATATAAATAATTATTTTTATAGAATATTAAAATCTATGTATACCAAAGACAGATTATGTGTAAAAATAAATGATAAAATGACAGAGTTCTTTGTATCAGGGGTTGGTGTAAGGCAGGGGGACGTTTTAAGTCCAAATTTATTTAAATTTTTCATAAATGAACTTCCAAAAATTTTGCTGGAAAAGTCAGAATCAGTTTGTTTAAATAACGAAAAGATACCATGTCTCCTATATGCTGATGACCTGGTCATTTTTTCAGAATCTAGAGCAGGGCTTCGATACAAACTTGATATTTTATATAACTATTGTAATGAATGGTGTCTTGAAGTCAACTCCCAAAAAACCAAATTATTATATTTAATAATAATGGACATTTGATAAAAGATGACTTCCATATAGGGGAGGAAAAAATAGACTGTGTAAAGCAGTATAAATACTTGGGTCTTATAATTCAAAACACTGGTAAATTTACTGAGGCTAGAAAACAACTTTACCAAAAAAGTCTTAAAGCCTGTTTTAAGCTCTATAGGGACTTGAAATCCTCAAAACCTAGTATTGGTACTTTTCTTCATTTATTTGATCATTGTATTAAACCTATTATTTTATATGGTTGTGAAAACTGGGGCACTATTAATATAACCCCTAAGAGAAAATCATCATCTCTCTTTGATATATTTAAGGATTGGGAGTCTGAAAAACTTCACCATACATTTTGTAAATATATCCTTGGAGTTACTAAATTGTGCACTAATATAGGAGTTCTTACAGAACTAGGAAGATATCCTCTTTACATAGACATGTTAAAACAAGTCTTCATGTATTGGCACAGACTTGAGAATTCCCCATCAAACCTGCTGAATAATGCATATAAGGAGTATATGCATTTACATAGCTTAAACAAAGGTAATAATTCCTGGTACACTAATATACTCTTTTATGGGGAAAAGTTAAACTTTAATTTGGCTTATTGTAAAACCCTAAGTAAATATAAATTTAAAAAATCACTTAAACAATGTCTCCGAAACAGTTTTCTTGAGACTTGGAAAGTAACCAGAGATTCTTATTTACAGGATAAAGGTAAATTGAGTACTTATTTCAAATTTAAATTTTCATTTGGTAAAGAAACCTATCTATCCTCTATAAATAATGGCAATTGTCGAATTCTTACTAAATTTAGGTAGCAATACACAGTTAGAAGTTTAGTTTCGCATTATGGCCCCTGTGAATTTTTTAAATATGAAAGTTTTTGTACAATAAAATTGATTTTTAGGTAATTGAAGAATAATATAGCCTTCTTAGTGGGTTTATATGAACATTTAGATTGATTTTAACATGTTTTATAGGCCATTTCAATGATTGACAGTCCGTATTTTCCTATCCGTACCGTTCATAGGTCCATAAATTATTGTAGTGTTTATCAACAAATATTTTGCGCTCGATCTTTTCAATTCAATTTTATGGAAAAACGAGCAGGAAGACATATGATTTTTTTTGGACCACTTGATAGATTTAAACCTATGGATTCAGGAAAGGTATCACTGTAATTCATTGAAATTTTCCTTTAGACCAAATTTTGGAGACTTTTGTGACATGTTCACCCCCCTTTTTTGCTATATTTTGTATCTAAGAAATGCAGATTGTTGCCATGGTTACACCCAAAAGGGATTATATTTCACCCTTATGACCATTAGAAATCAAATCTATGGAAGATTCTCTTTCTACAAGTATATACATGCATAACACACATATAAAGCCTTCTTTGTTAGACAGGAGGGGAAAGGGGGTGTTTAAAAATTATGAGTGTCAATTTTAAGTTTTTTTCCTAACTGTGTATTGCTACCTTAGGTTAAGTAATCACAAATTAAGAGTTGAAACTGGTCGTCATGAACGCAGGGTAAATATGTCAGGTAAATTAGAGAGTATTCCACGATGTGAAAGACTTTGTCAATATTGTAATTTGAATGTGACTGAGGATGAACACCATTTTTTATTGCAATGTCCTCTATATGTAACTTCAAGAACCATTTTACTTGATGATTTATTTATGGAATATCCAAAACTAAGAATACTTAATTCGCAAAACCTATTTATATGGATTATGACAAATGATAATGATAATTTTATTAAAAAATAATGCAAATTTTTAACTTCAAACTTAGAAGTGAGAAATAATACTGTCAAGTGAATTAATACAGGTTTTAATGATAATATTTGGGGAAGAGTTATCTTTCTTTTGCTGAACTGACAATGTCGTATATATATGTACTATTGTTTTGTTTTTATATAAATCATATTATAATGTTTAAATTTCATATTGTTTCTAAATATGTATTTTAATTTATGTTTTGTCTATTATCCATTTTGTTTGTAATTCATATGCCTATAAGTGCCCTTTGATTAGGAAATAAACATATTTGATTTGATTTGATAACTTGACCTAAAACATTTGTACACAACTCTTACAATTTTTAAATTATAATAAGCAAACTGTTCTTTGTCGGGAGCTTGTTATTCGGTGATTGTCGTTTATTGGTGTGGTTCATATATGTCATATCTGATTATCGTTTTGTTATAGTCATTTTGGGCCTTTTATAGTTTGCTGTTTGGTGTGAGCCAACGCTCCGTGATGGCGACCGTACTATTATCAATAATTGTTAACTTTTGAAAAAAAATATGACGTGGATGGAGAGCTGTCTCATTGGCACTCATATTGCATCTTCTGGTTTATATAAGTACTCAGTTTTATCTTTAATTGATCACAAGTTCATGGTGAAACACACCGTCATATTTCAATAACAAACAGTACAGTTTGTGTCAAAACCGTACTTAGTCATGATCAAACATAGTCAAATATAGATTTATTTCGTCTTCAAGCAATTGTTCCACTACTGAATTGTCGTTTCTTCTTACAAGTACACTTGGTATAATCAAAAACCTGATAATAAAATGTTCAAATAAGGCCTTTGAAAATGTTGGAATTAATTACTTTTGAAGTGTCAAAAACTTGTTGGAAGTATTTGATAAATTGCATGCTTATATTGGTGATTTTGAATCTGTTGGAAGTTTTTATTCAGAATCAGAATCAGAATAATTTATTATAGTGTCACATACCAATATAAAACACAATGAATACATATAATTACATAATATGCAATTAAAAATTATTGAATATTACAATTAAAATATTGGTACCCAGCCAAATTACTGACTTATGAGACACTTTAAAAATATCACATATATTATAAAACAATTAAAACTAATGTACTAAAATATAACTATACACAATACCTTCTTCGATAAAACATTTGATATAAAGTTTTAGCTAAAAATGGTTGAATAGCATCATTTGACATTAAAAAAATTAAATTTTCCTGTAAATCAAGATCGTTAAAAGAATCACAAATATCACCAGATTTTTTCATTAAATCATATCTTAAATCTGCATAAAAATCGCAGCCTAATAAAAAATGTTTTTCATCTTCTACACAATTATCTGTACAATATATACAAGTGCGCTCATTTAAAGGAATTTTTGGCTTGGTGTATCTACCCGTTTCAACTGCCAGTGGTAAACAGCCACTTCTAAAATTTGACAAAACACGTCTATGCTGCCTGTTACGAACTAATTTTACATAAGAACTAAATTCTAAAACATGTTTATACTCTCTATAAATACGTAATTTATTACCATTACATTGATTTCTTTCATTAAACATTTTTTCAACCCACTCATTTTAATCTTTTTCACATAGTTTAGATTTGATATCTTGCAGTTTATGTTTAATGGAAAAAGTATCATTAATAACATTTTCAATACCTAAAATTTGTGCTTTCTTTATACAATTTTTATCCCAAGACCTAGAACAATCCTTACTCCACATATGAACCTTATACGTAAGTCTTGTATCATAAGCTTTGCTCACTCTAAGAAATAGACGAAAAGTGTCCAAAATTTCTGCTGATTTCGTACTTGTAAGTCCCATATCACCTTGAATGGCTATATTTGACGCATTTGAAGCACTTCCTAAGAATAACCGACATTCTTTGTTCTGTATAACTTGTACCTCTCTCCAATTTGTATGTCCCCATATTCCAGAACCATAGTATAGAACAGGCTCAACTACCGACCTATATAGTTTCGTTAACACATTATAAGTCATTCCACCACACGAAATAAATTTAGCATATAAGGCTGAAAGTGCTCTGCTTGCTGATTTAGTAATTTCTCGTACTGTATGTTTATAATCCAGAAATTCATTCAAATGTAGTCCCAAATATCTGTAGGATGAAATATAATTAACTAAAATATCTCCGCATTTAAATTCAACGGCAGATCTAGCAATGTTTTTATTACGGTAATGAATAACTTTCGTTTTTTCTGTATTTAGAGTCATTCTCCATTTCCTACACCAGGTGTTTAAACAGTCCAACATCTTTTGTAAATTCTGCTCATTTGGAGCTATCAACGCAACATCGTCAGCGTAAAGAAGAATAGATACATTTAAGTCACCAATATCTACACCAGCATTAAGCGAGCGAATATCCTCCGCAAGATCGTTAACATATATAGAATACAAAGTAGGAGACATTTTACAGCCTTGTTTCACACCGTATTGAACCGGGAAAATATCTGTTAAGTTGTTTCCTAATTTTACAGCACTTTGTGTCGCATCGTAAAGAGACTGAATTGCTTTTAGAAACGTTCCGTTAATACCCATTTTCATCAGCTTATACCACAACATGTCCCGATTTACATTATCAAAAGCCTTTTTCGCATCCACAAAGCACACGAAAGAATCTTTCCTTTGTAACTTTCTATTTTTAATAATTGTTGTAAGTATATATAAATGATCCAAACAGCTTCGGTTACGTCTAAATCCATTTTGCTCTTCTGCTAACATGTCATTTTGTTCTAACCAATTTGTCAATCTTTTATTCAAAATATCCGCATATATTTTGCACGGCACTGATATTAATGAAATTGGACGATATTCAAGTGGATTAAGGGGGTCCATTTTCGGTTTCGGAATCGGAGAGATCATACTCGTTAACCATTCACTAGGAACGTGCCCTTCTATGAAACAAAACTGAATAATTTTATATAGCAAGTCTATACACGTGTCATTTCGTAAAATCTCACCCGGTATCTCATCAATTCCCGCGGATTTACCTTGCTTAGCTCGAAAAACGGCCTCGCGTACCTCATCCCTTTCTATAGCTCTATTTAGTTCCGTTGTATCGATATTATTGTCATTGACTAAATTATTCCTATTTTGAAGTTTATTTTTAATGTCCTTAAGAAATTCATCATCATACGAACCATTTATATCAGCACTGTTGTACAGCTTTTCGTAGTCTATTTTCCATTTTTCTAATACAGAGTCAATGTCACTTGTAATTTCTCCTGTTTCTGATCGAATTTGAAAAGTTTGTCTCGATTTGCGATCATTGGCAAGTCCTAATTTGCCTATAGACTTCCAAAATTCTTCTTCTGTTCACCAAGTTTTTCAAGTTTATTTTGTTGTTCTAGCTGATAATTCCGCTTCGCTTTACGATTTAATTTGTCGAAATCTTTTCGTGATTGCATAAATCGAGTACGGAGTTTAGATTTTCCAATTGATTTACATCGCTTCCATTGCCTCTCAGCGTCACACGTTTTGTTCCACGAGTCCTGTAATTCATCAGACCAATACGGTTTCCGCTTACACTTATTCGTGCGCATATTAGAAACGGGCGGTTTCAATTCTTTACATGTTAGCTCCAGTTCTTTAATAAGTAAATGTTTCAGTTCGACAAAAGCCTTATTAACGTCTTTACTGCGGTTTAAAGCAACTTCGATTCGACATATAGTATCTCGTAATACATTTTGCATATTTTCACTAGAAAAAGGTTCGTTATTCAATCCATCTAGCTTGAACTTTCTTGGACCTTTAACCCGATTTGCTCCTATACCGCTCTTGTTTTGTTCTACTTCCGACATATCGGTTCTAACTCGTATGCCCCATTCTAACAGTGAATGGTCCGGAATCGATTCGTATCCGACAAGAGATAACTCAGTCACTAAGTCTGACATTGTATTCACTTTAAAGTTAATTACCTCATTTAACTGTTCATGTTTATTTTTCTACCTTATATACCATATTGCCTTACATTCTCATTAAGAAAAAAATCACACACCTAAGTAAATGGGCATTTAAAAAGGCAGAATGTGAATATATTTATTCGCTTTGGAGATTCCGTATATCGTCAGGTTATCGGAATTACAATGGGGACTAAATGTGTACCACTCATTGCGGACCTGTTTTTTTTTATTGCTATGAGCTACAATTTAAGACAAAAATAAACAAAGACCCACGGAAACAACATCTGATACAAAAATTTAATAATGATTATAGAAAAACTAATCGAAGAATTCAGATAGAGAAAAATATTCAACGAGTGACCGTACAACACATCAGTTAATTCATGAATGCGCGTAATTATCAGTGTTGTTCGGTCACGAGTGTCAATTAACTGCCAGTAGTCTGAACTGAACTAGTAAATATATGTGTTTAGGTGCCAGCTGATGGAAGCTGAATTTCTCGCTGCATTGAAGACCTATTGGTGATCTTCTGCTGTTGTCTGTTCTATTGTCGGGTTGTTGTCTCTTTGACACATTCCCCATTTCTATTCTCAATTTTATTTTATTTTTAATCAGTTTTCAGTGGATTTGACTTACTCTACACTTTTACAATGATATTATTAGAGAAAGCAACTAATTTATTTAATTTGATGACACTAACACTTCATCATGATCTATAACCAAAACATTTACCATAAACAGAGATGGATGAATAGAGTAAGACTTTAAATATAAAAATATAATGGCCATCTCTGTCGTCAACGGATCATAACAAAATCAAAGTCGTGAATTGAGTAACATGTAAGTCTTGTGTCAATCAACATAAACACAATCTTTAGATTTTCAGACATGAAGTATAATGCATAAGTGCAAATAGAAGTTTTATATTTGTTACAAGAAAACAGGTAAAACCATATTATCAAAGTCTTCATAAGTTCGATTAGTGTCCTCGCTCTATTGACATTTCAAACTCTGATCTAAAGTGGAGGCTTCTAATGCATCTGTTGGTAACCGAAGTTTCAGACGAAATAAACGTAACTTTTTCAGTATTCGTGTAAGGAAGCGATAAACATGCAGCGATGATTTTTTTTGCTAGAGTATTTCTATGTTATCTTATCCCATTTCAAAAGAAAACCTTATGCATTTCTCCATTCTGTCACTGTAAAAAGGACACTGTAAAAAGGACACTGTAATAAGACATTGAAGCCCTGTATCATGTGTAAGGTCATTATAAGATAATTTAACGCACACTACATATATTATTTTGTGTGCACAATATATTTAAATTGTGCGCACAATATATCATGGCCGGCCTATCGAAGGGTCGGTTGGTCCTCTCCGCATATGGTAAAATCTCCAGTATGCCTTCTGAATGTTCAAATATTATTGTCAAAAATTTCAATAACAGACTAGTCGAAGGGTCTCCAGCGGTTCTCGGTCGTGGCAGGTACATGGGACGGTATATCGAGGGCTACGGCGGGTCTCTAAATTTTGCGCACAATATTATTTTTTTTTCCTTGCATGCTAGCGGGGCTCCGTAGAATAGTTATATAATAATGAAGTTGAAACAGTAGGTTAGAAGGGTAAAACAACCTTTGTAATTATTGTTATTTGAGTTATCTGGTTAAATTATGCTATTAAAATGGACGGTCAATGCCTCCTTCTATAAAAGGTAAAGCAGAGTACTGGAAGTCTGTGTTAAAAAATATCAATGTATGATAATAACGTTCTTGAATGAACGATTTGTTAACCCTTTTAAATATTGCTAAATGACGTGTTGAATTTTCCCGTAATTTTACGTCCATTATTATGACGTCAATGTGGAGTAAACGTTTCGAAGTGCAAGTAAACAGGAATATTTACTATCTATGAGGTAAGGTAATTAAAAACGGAACAAGTGTCGAAATTATTATTATAATATACGAACTATACACTTGAGAAAAACTTAATTGTTCTTTACTCGAAAATTGATAACATTTTCACTGATATTTCATATCTTACTGTAGGCTTCGTTTTATTAGCTGCTCCAATGATTTTTCTTCTGTTTAACGTTTTATCTGTACATATGTTTACTGAACGTATGAATTGGTGGATATATTCTATACTATTTTGTCTTAAAAAAATGAGGCATATAATTGCAACATGAAATAACCATGTTGTAATTATTTTATGACATTTAAATTGAATCAAGGGATGTATCAAAAGAAAAAAATGATAGTAACATCTCACGTTGCAGAAACTTCCAATCTGTATTTCTCTGTATTTGCCCAATGGTCAACTTTGACTCGTTATGTTACTTCACTCCTCGTAAATTTACGTTGCGCAATCTCAGCAGCTTGGTAAATGACACATAAACCGATATTTGGGCATCCCCAATTCTGAGTGACGTCGCGTACGGTGTTGGTGTTAGTTTTGGTAACGTTAGTTTGACGTTATTTTTCATGCATTGTATAAATAACGTAGTACGTTTTTTTCATTTCGTACAGCTCAATCATACAGCATAATTTATATGAGCGGTTTGCTTGACTTGCTACGTATAGAACCGAAATGCAAAAGCGGCCCATATTTTTTTAAGGTACAGTTAAATTAAAACGGAAAATAATATTCATTTGAATAAGTATCCCCTTGGAGCAAAGATATTTTCTCTTTCTTTTGATTGTAACAGGATATTTATAATTAATCCGTTTCCACTTTGAGGGTGCGAGTGCTTCCTTGTAGCCTTAGCCTGCTCTTTTTAAAATCTAAAAGGGTGACTTTTATGTGCAAGAGATATTGCTCTCTCTTAACACGGTTCAGTCATTTATCACCCCCTTCAGACGGACTATCATGGGTTCACAAGACCATCATACTCGTAAATGTTGTCAAGGGCTTATTCTTTTATCCGCTTTTGATAATTTCCGAATAAAGATTTTATAAGTTGAATCGTTTGTTTCGTCGCCTGTATTAAATGTCAAAGAATCAACAGTTAAAAGCAAATTCAAAATTAACCACAATAAAATTAATTTAATCAAATTTGCCAATTTCATAAACAAAAGGAAATTTAATCTCAACTATGAACAAGAAAACAGATGGGCGCAGATAATTTTAGCGAAAAACTACTAGGGGACATTTTAGCGCAGACATTAGAGCCCATTTTAGCGCTGGATTAATCCGTTCATCTGTATTTTCGAAAGCCCATTTTTAATAGCGAAAATTTTCCTAGTTGAATAATACTAAAACCACGAGCATTAATTTATGCTGGCTTAATATCAAAGTTGTATGTATATTTATATGTTCACTTTGGTTCATCATGGAAATAAAAGTAATTCTATAGTTGTCACTCAGCTATTTACGTTTTTCTTGATACTATCATCAAATTGCAAACAACAACATATATAAAAATACAATGTATAGGTGAATGTGCACAACAATCTATTATAGCTGACTATGCGGTAATGGCTTTGCCCATTGGTGAAGGCCGTACGGTGACCTATAGTTGTTAATGTCTTTGTAATTTTGGTCTTTTGTGGATAGTTGTCTCATTGGCAATCATATCACATCTTCTTTTTTATATAGACAAGATAAAGAGAAAAATCAGTTCCTACTGCAACTTTATGAACAGTATTGTGTGAGGAAATAAATTTTGTACAGGGGATATACACAGAGCCCATTACGTACGTTCTCTGGAATATAAATTCCAGGCTAGAACTGACATTTAAAATTTGATATATCAGATCCCTTTTGCACTGATTGTGCATGGGTTTTCTCTTCTAGATCTCGCGCATGGGTCTTTGTTTTTAATAAAAAGTGTGCAAACAAAATAAATATTGAAACAAATATATAGGAAGGATGAACTTAATGATGAGTTATTAATCCTTGTATGTGCCCGTCGAAATTGATAAAGAAGCATGCCAGAATTTGTTTATCCTTGCATGTTCCTATGTCCCTAGAAACACACTATCCATTCTTTCTGATTTGAAAATGTGCAATATAAATTGATCCTTTTTTTATTATAATCGTTCGTTCTGAAGACACCAGGTCCCATGTACTGAATACAAATAACGTTCAAACTAGTACCGCAAACTGCCTCAAATAATAGATAAAAGGGGAGGAAGAGGGTTTCAGAAACATTTAACCTGTTAAGAAAGTTTTGAATAAACATTCAATGACATATTTGTCGCTGGACATCAGATAAACAATGAATCAATGCACAAACAAATGCGCAAATTTGGGTTACGCAATGTTTCAATCAATCTCATTATTATAATTAAATCATACTATTGGTATAGAAATTCACAATTTGTTACATCAAATTGACTATTTGTTATCTCTAATTGATATTTAATTGTTATATCAAATTGATACTCTGTTATATCAAATTGACAATTTGATAAATTCTTATATCAAATTCATAATTCGTTATATCAAATTGGATAAAGTTAATAAGCATGACACGTAAAGGCTTCCGCAATTTTCGACGTTAGGCACTACATGTCAAGTTTTACAGAACGTAACGTCAAAACAAGTAAAAAAGCATGGTGTGACATTATGACTAGACAAAAGTAATCGCTGACTGTGTCGTTAATACTTCCGACATGTGATCGAAAATGGGTTCAAAAAAATCCCTGAACAATAGATTTTAATGTTATATAGTATTTTTTGTGCTATTATTATTTCAAATTTTCCTCCCTCCAAAACTGTATAATATGACTTATCATACTTGTAACAAAAATGTAAAAAACGGCGTTTTGTGACATTTTGACTAGACAAAAACAAAAAGATCGCGTTTATTTGTTTTTCAATATTTTCTCTTAAAACTTCGACACAATTTTTTTTTTATACACTTAAAAAAAAGTTTTCTCGTTTGAATAAAATTTCATATCGTAGAAAAGACTGCAACTGCCTTTTACTTTTCATAAGACACTTAACAAATACGCCAAAACGTCAGAAAACGGCGAGTGTGACATTTCAACGGATTTAATAAAATTAACAATTTAGGACATAATTTAAACAATACTAACTAATTGAAGACATAGCAAGTAGTATATTTATTGTATAATTTTGACACAGGAAGGATGGATATGTAAATTGTGGTTTGGATCTGCAGCTTTCGTTCGAATTTTGAAGAACTCCGAATAAATATGCGAGATTTGGGTTTTGTGACAGAAATACAAATTTCAAAGAATCATTAATTCTTCCACGATCTTTTGAAATGTTGTGACAAAACTTTTTAATTTTTTTTCCTAATTATATACGGAATAAAAAGACATATCATTTCGGAATAATTTATTTGAGTTACCTTTTAAAATCACTCTTAACTTCACCCCTATCAATATTTTTTTTCGATTTTCGGCTTGACCACAAAACAAAGTGAACTTTTCGTCCTGGTCAGACGCGGCCAGTTAACGATGACGTCATAAATAAAACATACACCATTAACACAAAAGACTACTCTTTCTAGGAGTACAATTTTTTTTTAATGAGTTCAAAAAATTACAAGAATAACTTCAAAACAATGCTGATCATATGTCGCGGTGTTACTTGTCTACACGCTCAAAATCAGTGTTATTAGGAATCATTCGAGTAACAAAATGAATAAAGTATTGATTTGAAGGCATATTCCATTTCTACTTTTAATTACGCACATTTTGATATATACATTTATATAGTTATCAATTCCGAAACTTCTAACAAATGCAATAAAGGCGAACTGGAAAGCAAAACCCGTATTATCACCAACACCGTACGCGACGTCAGTGCAGTTCGTAAATGAAAAACAAAATCATTTTTAACGGATTTGTTTTAGTGAAAAAAGACATGTTTATGAAAGGTTCCATACCATGTGGATGATGAATTTGACAATTGTGCTGTTGTTGTTGCTGGTTGGGTTGACAGAAAGGACACATGCTGAAAATACTGCAGTAGTTAATGGAGAAGTAAACGCCGTAAACAGTGACAATTGTCAATTAACCTGTCAGTTACCGAATTTTCTGAAATCACTTTGTGATCCATTGATATCTCACCTTCATTGCAAGAAATCAATGGTTGAGAAAACGATAAAAAAGTGAGTTTTATATTGATCGTATCACAGAAGCCTTAAGATTAACTCTCTTCAAGTGGTAGCGTAAACAGATGTAGTTTAATTCGTATTTGAAACTTTTTTCGTTCAACCGTAAATTCTAATTTAATTGAAATACAATTCTAATTCGAATTGAAATGAAATACAATTCTAATTCGAATTGAAATGAAATACAATTCTAATTCGAATTGAAATGAAATACAATTCTAATTCGAATTGGATGATGCGATTTAGCCAATTCGAATCAATTCGAATTAGAAATAAAAGTGTCTGGACAAGATTAGTAAATTCGATTCGCATACGATTCGCTTTTAATTCGAATTCAATTTACGTGTGAACGAGGCATTACATAAGTGACAAGTAGACTTGTCAGATATAAAAGTCGACAAGTTTGTCAAATACATAAATCGACTTGTCGGAGGAGCAGATGTTTGTCACCATACATTTATATGGATCATGCATAATAAAAAAAAACAGTTCATACATTATTTAAAATGGTAGCATTATTTAAAACAAAATAATATATAAAATGAACAAGTGCATGGTGAACACTCTTCTGAAATAATTTGAATTGACTGGATTTGAGTAGGCATTCGTATTTTCCCGCAAAAAATGTTTAGTCTCCCATGCAAAGTTATAGTTCCTAGATTGCAAACGTTCTTGAGATATTCCCCCGCATACGTGTGCAAAGATATTGATGATAGTTCATAGAGCTCCTTTTCAAGTTTTGATTTAAAAAATTGTGCGGGAAAAAGCCGAAACGAAATTGTACCTTATGGATGTACTTAGGTGATGTTAGGTAAAAATTAAGAAATCAAGAAATTAAAATTGAGACTTTAAGGCTGCAACCATTTGATTTTCGGGGGGGGGGGGGGGGGGGGGCTATGTTTTTTTTGGGGAAAAAAAAGTTTATTTCCAGTTTTTGGAGAAAAAAGTAATTTGTCTCTGATTCTGAGAAAAAAAAAATTGTATTAAATGGTTGCTGCCCAAGCTGGTAGAGCTCCATTTAAGGATAAAGATAAGTTAAATATATTGATAGGTCATGGACCTCCTTTTCTAGATATTTCAGATTTAAAATATGGCGGGGAAAGGTTGACTCTGACTTTTACCTAAGGCAGCAACCAATCAAATGGTTGCTGCCTTATATTTGCATTGGTATTATTTGGGTCTCAAAACAAATGAAAGAAAATCAAAAATCTTCTAAAATTTTGGTAAATGACCTTTCATGAGCTATTAAGTCTTATATGAAAAAATAAATGGGTGTTATGGGGCAAAATATTTTACATTGTATTGTATGGAATAACACCAAGGAGTCCGAACATTTAACACAAATTCCAAAACCTCACCTAAGTACATCCTTATATTTGCGTAATGGAAATCGAGGCGATAGCAATACAGCGGAATGCTCTCACGGTCATCTGCTGTGAAAAGAAGTCCGACACTCTACAAAATACATAAATGGTCGGTTTTATTACGACATATGATATTGCTTTAAGAGAAGTTTTTGCGTGTCGGGTGTCATATAGATAATAAATAATAGAAAAGAAAAGAGTTGTATACAAAAGAATTATTGTTTTCCATACTACATACCTTAACATATATATATATATATGTATTTTAGATTAACTACGGTTGATAAAACCGTCCAATGTTATTGCATGTGGCATGCAGTTTTTAGGCATGGACGAGTAGATAAAAGTGTTTTTGCTATGATGGTTGACTACACGCCTTACAACAAAACAAAACAAATGAGTGTTAGGTTGTCAACATTGGGAAGAGAATGTCAAGCTTTTAACGATCAACTATGTGGTAAGTTATGTTTTGTAGAATAAATCAATCAATTAATTACTATTTACAGGTTCTCGTGTTTTTCCATTTTGTATTTCAAAAGGCTGTTCGTAACTAAAGCGTGTAGAAGGGGCATTATATTTTCTGGTCAATGCACCTGTCATGTCAGTCTGTTTGTCAGTCGCGTGTCAGTTTAAGTTTTTGGTTAATCTTTAAAAAAAAACTTTTGCTCAGTGCTCAAAGCACAAAAATCATGCTCGAAACATGAAATCCAACATTTTGATTGGTTGATCTTGGAGTATAAGTACAAAAAAACTGACTCGAAAGTTTTATGACCGCAGGTAATTTTTTGTACTCGTACTCGAAAATCAACTGGATTTCATGTATCGGGCATGATTTTTGTACTCCAAGCACTGATCAAAGTTTTATTGACTTCAACCCCAGATATTACGTTTTCTATTTATCACACAAAATTTAATTTTCCATGCATAATCTATTCAAAATCTGACAATTTTGCCCAACCTGTAGCGTGAAAAAAAGTTCGGTGACCCATACTTTTTAATATATATTTGAAAAAAGCTTGATGAAGACTATAATATTCGTACGATAACTGTGTAGGCCCTACTAGTACTAGGACCTAATCTATACTTTTGCACTCGAAATATTTTGCGTTTCTTTCATCAATGAATGTATGTTGCAGTTATTTATCTAGCATGAATATCTTTTTATTTTTGGTTTTTATTTACGGGAATTACTACACGACGGTGTTGCGTTAAGAATACAATGCGACTTAGATTAGCGCAAAAAAAGGTAATGGGAGCGCTAGCATGTTTAAAAACCAACGCTATGCTTTCTATATCTAGCTTGAGTATGAGCACATAGACCCTCATTTATTCTTTTGCATTCGACAATGTACTGCTTAACGAGTATTATTGCAAGAAAAAATCAGCAGTAGAAATTTTTGTCTGTATATTGTGTATTGACAAGAAGTTGTATTGGCCTACCTTCATTTTTTTTTAATTGCAAATTACAAATGAAAAATGACTGTTTTATTTCCCTTATTTTTTAATGGTATTCAGCCCTCATCATAGGGACTTTCCTTCAGGCATTTCTGGGACTCTTTGCAAAAAAACGGTTATATATGAGTTTGAATGTCCCTCTGGCTACATTCGCCTCTCCTTTAAAAATATATATTCTGTTCAAGTTTATTTTTTCGGAAAAGATATTTATTTTGAGTTTTGAGTGTTGACCACCATATTTTGTAGACAACACGTTCTTACATTTACATAAATTTTGTGTATATTGAATTGATTTGCTACACAACAGTGTTTACTGTTTTACTGATAACAAAAACCTAAGATGCTCACACATGACTTTTTGCGATAAAAGACAAGAACAGTATATAATTCCTAATCCATAAATATAGAAAGATGTGGTATGAGTGCCAATGAGACAACTCTTAATCCAAGTCACAATTTTTAAAAGTAAACCATTATAGATTAAGGTACGATCTTCAAAACGGAGCCTAGGCTTTCACCGAACAGCAAGCTATAAAGTTACTAGTGTAAAACCAATCAAACGGAAAAAATCAAGGGTCTAATCTATATAAAAAACGAGAAACGAAAAACACTTATGAACCACATAAACAGACTACAACCACTCTAACATCAGATTCCTGTTTTAGGACAGGTGCAAAAAATAGCAACAGGATTAAACGTTTTAATGGTACCAAACCTGCTCCCTTTTCTAAAACAGTAGTAAAACATCACAACTATGAAAGACACACTATAAAATAGTGTTAGAAATTGTGTTCAACATTACATTTCCAAATGTTTGAAAAATAGTATTGCAACCTTTAATCTGTATGATATTTAGTCAATCCGTAGTCACAATTTCTCCATCTTTTCAAATGATTAGCCATAAAAAAAATTAAAAAAGTGTTCTATTTATGTGGCGTAACAAATTGAAATTTAGTAGAAAGCTTTTGAAAATTTAAGGTCATTTTTGGCTTAACATTTTGAAAATAAATTTTCCAATAGGAACTCGAATGATATGAAAAATCTTATTTTAAAAAGTTGGTAATATCCATATTTTTATTTGACAGCGCTTTGACCTCTCACGGCTCTAACAAGTCCGTAAATGACCACACAACGTCAGAGCAATGTAAGACTACATACGGCACTATATCTCTCTCTCTCTATATGAAATTACTGTGTTTTACTTATTTACTTATCATTGTAGTTGGAAGACTTAAAGACTCTAAGGATGGATTATTTTCCAAAAATGGTACGTTGTTTTCTTTATAAAATAAAATATATTTGTATAGCATGAGTGAGTCACTGAGGATTCAAAATAGATTATGAACTAATAGTTATGGTGAATAAGGATACATCTAAAACAAAAATACAGTTAAGAAACACTTACCTAATTTTTAAGGATGTTTGGTACTCTGTTTTTAAAAATAACAAACTTTTTAAAAAACTGTTATGAGATGATAGTATATGAATAGAGAAACAAAAAAAGCAGAAAAAATGGACCAGTTTTCGAGATATAAGCCGTTGAAAGTTTGGCGGGAAATAATTCTCTCTAATTTTTTCTTACATTTAACATTAGCACATTTTTTGTTTTTAATGATCTTGACTTGCTTTACAGCCCTTGCACGGTCGGCTGAAAAAGTACGAAAAAATAACAAGGATTTTATAAGATTTTGAAATATGACTTGATAAACTTTATGTAATAAAATAATGAAAAGAAAAGTAGGATTTAGTAGGCATATTTTTAATGGCAATACATGGATAAAACCAGAGGATTCCGAAAATCTTGCAAAAATTGCAAAAATAGAGGAGCAAACATCCTTAAACAAATGACGATAAAACAAACCTGTCAAAATAGATGCAAACTGGGTACTATTAAGTATTATTTGTTCATCCTTTATATAGAAGTTTAAACTTAAAAAGTCTTGTGTTATAAAAACAAGTTGAAATAGTATTGCAGATTTAAGTTTTATACCTTGAACTAATTTTATATCTGAACTTCTAGTCTTAACTCCGACAGCAAGACACAGGAAAAGAAGAGATTTTTTAAATCTATGTACATTTTCAGATAGTATATTCAGTAAATATGCATCATATATTTAAAAAGGTCTGGTATTGTACCTGTGTCTTGCTGTCGGAGGGGCACGCGTGTTCATATGTATCATGAATTATTACAAGCACCTGTTAATTAATTTATCTCTTTCAAATTTAACGTTGCATGAAGATTAAAGTGTAATATTTTTCTGCAATGAGTCTCTTATATAACGTATGTCTTTATGATGTATTCTTGCTTTTTCAAAGCATACGCCTTTGTGTAAAAGCTACAGGACTCTTGAAGGTATGGGAGATATTTATGCACCCGCAACTGATAGTTCGAGGGCATATTGTTTCGCCCTTGTCTGTCTGTCCTTCCACCCGTTCGTCCCGTTATGGGTAAATAGTTATTCCGGATAACTCCTCCTACAGTTTGAAGCCTAGGAAGTTTAAACTTTGGCTTCTATTTGTACATATATAGAATGTGTGCATGTGGTCATGGTTTTGATTTTTATTATTTTTGTCCATTTTGGAGATAGTTGAACTTTGTCATTTTTGGAGTATAAACTTGCATAAGAGGTGCGTAAGTTTAACGTTTCCGGATAACTCATCCTATAATTTGAATGTTAGGAAGTTTTAACTTTGCAGGTATAGTTGTATTTGCTCTTTTCCTACAGTGAACCATAAACTTTGTGTATCTTTAAGGGGGCTTGTGGGTCTAAATCATTTTTATGACCCACCTACGATAGTTGAACTTTGTCATTTTGGAGTATAAACTTGCATAAGAGGTGCATAAGTTTGACGTTTCTGGATAACTCATCCTATAATTTGAATGTTAGGAAGTTTTAACTTTGCAGGTATATTTGTATTTCCTCTTTTCCTACAGTGAACCATAAACTTTGTGTATCTTTAAGGGGGCTTGCGGGGCTAAATCATTTTTATGCCCCACCTACGATAGTAGAGGGGCATTATGTTTTCTGGTCTGTTCGTCCGTCCGTCCGTCCGTCCTTCCGTCCGTTCGTTCGTTCTTTCAGGTTAAAGTTTTTGGTCAAGGTAGTTTTTGATTAAGTTGAAGTCCAATCAACTTCAAACTTAGTATACATGTTTCCAATGATATAATCTTACTAATTTAATTGCCAAATTAGACTTTTGACCGCAATTTCACGGTCCACTAAACATAGAAAATGATAGTGCAAGTTTCAGGTTAAAGTTTTTGGTCAAGATAGTTTTTGATTTTGTTGAAGTCCAATCAACTTAAAACTTTGTACACATGTTCATTAGGTTATGATCTTTCTAATTTAAATGCCAAATTATATTTTTTATCCCAATTTCAGGGTCCACTGAACATAGAAACTGATAATGGGGGTGGGGCATCCGTGTACTATGGACACATTCTTGTTTTTCTCCTAATATAGGATTTCTCTATATTTTTTCATAAATGAATTTCATTTTTTTACATAAATGAGGCCGTTAGTTTTCTCGTTTGAATTGTTTTACATTGTCTTATCGGGGCCTTTTATAGCTGACTATGCGAATGGGGTTTGCTCACTGTCGAAGGCCGTACGGTGACCTATAGTTGTTAATGTTTGTGTCATTTTGGTCTTTTGTGGATTGTTGTCTCATTGGCAATCATACCACATCTTCTTTTTTATATTTAACATATACAAAAATAGAAAAAATGAAATAAAAAAATGGGGTCACCGTTCATTCAAGCTCACAATCTGCCTGCGAAAGAAGCATATACTTTAGTTAATGTCCTTTTTTCTGTTGAACTAATAGGAGAAATAGAGGTTATATCGAAATAAAAAAGAACTAAATTCCAGAAATCGCTAAAATTTTACAATTATTTAGTTTATGTAAAACTTATGTGAAAATAATAATAAAAAATATAGGTCACCGACGAGTAAAGGAGATCTTTCAATTGTAATGCCAAAAATGGCATTTTTGCAAATAAAGGAAGATTATTTGTAGATTTTTCAATGATAAAAACATTTTAAAAGTCATCTCGGGCCAAACCGAATCGAGTTTTTTGGGTAGTTTTTTTACCATATAGAGTAATAACTAATAGTGTAATAAATCAAATTTGTAACGAAAAAACAAATGTTTAATTTTTTGCCGAAATTTTTGTACCCGCGAGCCTCCTTAAATTATACTTTGAATCTGCGCGGGAATCATTTGTGTCTCTGAGACAAAATAAATTCTCATATTGACTTTGTTGTAATACAGTTACTTCAGAGTGGAGTGCGGGGGCATCACTTTGTCTAGTTTTTATATAGTTTGTAAGACTTTACAATATAAAATGACAATATACACCATCGGCCATGACCGGGGTACGGATGATACAAAGTGTGAATGAAATTAAAAAAAAACACAATATCAGATATTGAAATATTATAATTTATAAAAAAAAAATCAAAAAAAAATCCTTTTAATCTTAAAAAATGATATGTGATTGACATATATAACTTCTGTTATATTTAGACCGGTATCATAAATATCTATATAAATAAAATCATTATAACTCGCTGTTTGCTTTGTAGATGGTTTGACCAAACTACTTGATGAAAATAAAAAACCAGCAAAGAAAGTAAGTATATTTATAACATTTAAACTTTTTAACGGATAACGCAATATTATAACGTGCGCCAATTCAATATTATCGATTCATTTTTATAATCATTAATATATTAAGTTCCTTTTTTTTACCTTAATCACTCTGTAACTTTTAAAATATACAATATTTCATTTAACCGGTACTTTAGAAGAATCTTGTATATTAAATTATCAATATCTGTAGGATACTGGTATAACACTGACCAATGAAGAAGAAATGATAATGTGGTTTGGAGTTGCTGGCGGTGCCATTGTCTTCATTATTTGCATATTTTTTGTAATCAGGGTAAAGTATTAATTTCATACTTATGAATGACATATTATAGTATACCAGATGTATTATAACCCTTAGGTAACGATGTCAATTAAAGAGGTAAGCTTGAGCCCTCGACATAAAGTTTTGTCCATTATTTTACTTTTTTTCTGTTTTGATGTCATATAAATTTGCCTAACCAAAGTAATAGTTTCTATTGTACCTAATGAAATGTAACCCTTGGACGCATTACAATTTACAGAATTCTCCGTTTCACTATGATCAGAAGTGTGAGAGATATTTCACAATAAAAAGACCGTTTCATAGTGAATAACAAATTTAAAATTATTGTCATTATATACAAAATGCTTATTTTCAGTGAGTAATTTTCATATATTTATTATTGATTACAGCTAAACAAAGATTCCTCTCCAAAATCCCCGTATGATAAAGGCAGCCTTGATGATGGGGGATTGTCACGAGACAAGCGGGACACCTGTTGTGAGTAAGTAGTTTGAAAAAAGTACATAAATATTCAGTTAATATGTAAAAAAAAAATCAAGAACAAATCCTAAACCAATCCATGCAAGTTCTGTTCTGTGTGGATACTGGTCCGGTTGATATAGGTGTGAAAAGTCTGGCTATCACTAGATTTGTTTATATTGAAGTCGTACAAAGGAATCTTATGACAGGGCTAGCCATTAAACAATTATAAAGCGCATAAAACTACGCTTTGAATGAGACACAAGAAAAAATCAACTTACTTTTTAAATTACGGCGAATCATTTGCTAAGGATAGATGTTTCACTAGTGAGGAGAAATATTTCTCACATCGAACAGAAAAATGTGAAAATTGTACAAACTTTAATAGAGAAAATAGCATCAACATTAGAAAAAACATAATTTTCTATTTGCAATCAGATATAGAGTCACAATTCTGGAAATACAAATGAACAATTCCAACTCTTTGTTTTAGCTCATTTATTGACAAGTTTAGACGTAACAGTAAAACAAGTGTAGCAGAAAAGGAAAAACTATTACAACAGAGGGTAATCATCCAGAAAAATCCAGTACCACAACCTCATTCTTATCCATCAGGAAAAAAGGTTTGTACTTTTTCCTAAGATATAAGTTAAAATTTTGTTCTCTTATTACATTGGTTGCAATGAATTACATTGATTTCCCAGTTAAATAAAAACCGATAATTTCACATGTGAAATAAACGTGGTAATTTGCCAATGTAATAAAAAGAATAACTATTATAAAAATATTCAACTCGTGACCGAACAACAGTGATAATTAATTCATGCGCTGCGCGCATTCGTGAATTAATGTGTTGTTTGGTCACTCTATTTTTCTCTATTTGAATTCTTCCATTAGTTATTCTATAATTACTCAATATAAGATGGGATACACGTCAATGTGATAGCAATTTAACAACACAAATAACAAACAAAAAATTTACCAACACATGACAGTCTTCCGGAAAAGATGTGAATGCATTAATCAGACTATCGTGTTCCATCAACATCATATTCTCCAGATAAAAACGAAGATAACGGCTGGATCCACTATAAATGAGGTCACAGGTTTAGAACAGGAAAACACATGTGTATTTTATTCTTCTTAGATATAGGGCTTGCACTTTATTCATTCAAACTCTTCATAACATTTTCGTATGTTTTGTGCTCTTTAAGATTGAAACTTATAGTGCTCATGTGTCATACTACCTCGATGGTCTCATGGCAGAGTGTTTGCCGGCATTTGGGATGATCTTGGGTTCGATCTTTAGTCTCTTCAAACAAAAAAATTGTTTCTTGATAAATAGTTTTTTTTTAATCCCATTTATGTCTATGATCAGAATGTCTCAAAAAATGTGTGACTGTGAAAACTTGTCAAATTTAAAACAAAATAAGAGAATGGAAATGGGGAATGTGTCAAAGAGACACCAACCCAACCATAGAGCAGATAACAGACGAAGGCCACCAATGGGTCTTCAATGCATCGAGAAACTCCAGCACTCGGAGGCGTCCTTCAGCTGGCCCCTAAACAAATATGTATACTAGTTCAGTGATAATGGATGTCATACTAAACTCAGAATCATACACAAGAAACTAAAATTAAAAATAATACAAGACTAACAAAGGCCAGAGGCTCCTGATTTGGCTTGGCGAAAAAATGCAGCGGTGTTAAACAACATGTTTTTGAGATCTCAACCCTCCGCCTGTACGGCCATCGTTTCACAAAGAATCGTACGACAATCTTAGATCGTACGTCGGTCGTAAACGATAGCTTGGTACATTGTTTGTTTTGTTCACTTTCTTCATTTATCAAATCATATTTTCTTTTTAGAAGGACAAAAGAAGAAGCGAAAAGGATAAAAAGCAAATAGCAGGCGACGATTGGAATTCAAAGTCAACCCAGTGTGGTACAGTTGACTTTGATGTGTCGCTGACATCTTTCAGTGTGTCAACAGAGGACACACGAGTGAAGACTTTGACAGGAATGAGAATGGCGGAAAGTGAATCTGATGGAGAAGAAGCTAGACTGTTTCATAGCTCATTGATGTATGGTAACAATGACACTCCTGATAAAACAAGGAACAGAGTAAAGTCAACTTCAAGCTTAGTATCAAATTGAATGCAACGTTTAATCATCAAAGATATGGATAGCAAAAAAACAATTATGTTTTTATTTTAAAGCATTTATACTACTACAAAATATATGACGAATTGTATTAAAATGAATTTTTGATCCATCGTTTCTTTTTATTTTAGTTTACATAGTTCTGAACTTGTTTTTCTTTCCATTTCTCATTAAAGCTAACTCTCATCATGCATAGAAAACAGTTGAGTTTTTGGTATATTCCCGCTATCATAGTTTAGTGTTGTGGATAGAAATGGTTCTTGTAAATTATTTATGACTATGAAGAAATAATTCAAAAAATGTGGTGCACACTGAATAACCCGCGTAGCAGGTTATTTCAAAGTGTGCACCACATTTGTTATGTTATTTTGAATAAACAGAAAAAATATTCCAGTCATTTTTTATAAAATCAATTCTAAATTCAATTTTAAGGGCATACAATACAGTTTTTATCCTGTATTGACATTTTGCTGACAATTTTCAAAATGTCAGGCTATTTGTTGCCTGATCAAATCAAATATGTAATAAAAAAAAAATACCCTCATTTGCTATTTTTTGAGTAAAATGGGGTCCAAATTTCATTTACTTAAAATTAGGATTTGTTGACATATTTTCCCTTTCGAAAGAAATACATAACTTTTTTGTTTTCAAAGATACAAGCTGTGTTTTGTTGAATTATTTGTAAATTCTGTTTTGTATAAATGTCCTTTTTTTTGCAATTTGTTTTTCAAATAACTCATATTTATCAAATGTTCACGAATGTAGAAAAAAAACGTATTTTTTGGCAGTATATTTACCAAATTAAAAAAAATTGGCACATATAATCTTCTAACTTAATCAAACCAAATGGCATTTTAAAAAAGAGGGGTTCATGAACTCGTTTTCCGCAAGTTGGATAAGTTTGTATGATTAAAATCAGTCGAAAACTGAATCTTTTCCCGATAACTCATAGTTTGACGTCGCTAAAAATAAAATTTACGCTAGCAAAGTCATTACCTCCCCTGTAACTGTATCGTATGCCCTTAAACTGCAGTAAACCATGAAAAAGCGTTAATGACGTCACAGTCACATGACAAAATTATGTCTATGAGCTGTTAACAAAACAACGTCAGCCAATCAGAAGACGCGTTACATTCAAAATTGAATTAGTCCATAAAACGGACTAACCATCAAATTTACTATGTGCCGGATCGTCTAGAATAGACGATACTATGCAAATAAGGAAAAAAATATATAAGTCTAAAAATTTGCACAATGGTAATTATATTATAGGGTTATGTCATGAATATTAGGGAATATTGTCCCGAGTAGAATTTTATATTGCACGAGCTTGCGATATATATGAGTTTGAAATAGGTCCCATCTATTTGTATTGTAGTCCTGTCATGTAATGTTATCATTTTAATGTTATAATTAACATTGCCATTAAAGCGGGAGGTTTGGCATGCCACAAAACCAGGTTCAACCCACCATTTTCCCCCTAAAAATGCCCTGTACCAAGTCGGGAAAATGGACATTGTTATATTATAGTTCGTTTCTGTGTGTGTCACATTTCAATGCATGTCTCTTCAGTGATGCTCGTGGTCAAAATATTTAAAATCCAAAGCTTATATAAAAGATGAAGAGCTATAATCTAAAAGGTCCAAAATGTATAGCCAAATCCGTGAAAGGTTTTAACATTGTTTTCAATTAGTTTTATTAGAATGGAGATAACAATATTGCATTTTAGCTCCGACGACATCAATTGGGGATTTGATGGTCGTAAATACCCGTTTACTGTCTCCACTAACGCATCGCCAGTAAACTTAATTTGCGACCATCAAACCCCCAACTGATGACGTTTTTGAAATACAATACAGTTATCTCCTAAATATAGATTCGATTTGGTGCGCACTAGTTGGAAAAATCCTGTACACGAATTTGAAACTCGTTCACACTTCTATTTATCTCGTGCACACGACCTTAAGCTCAAGGTCGAACCCATAACAGTAAGGGCAAGTATAGACACTACATTCAAGCTAGATACAGCTCTCAATCTAGATTTTTTGACCCTTTGGACATCAATGTGGACCAATTTGATGAAGGGGCTAAAAATTCTAAATCTGTATACATTGTTAGAGAAAAGAAAAGATGTTCACTTAAAAATTAGGAAATATAAAAACAAAAAAAGAAAACTATTTCACACAACACAATGTATTGGACACGTCGAATGAAATGTAAAGCAATCCATGTTGACCTCTATCAAAATATATTCAAATTTACGAAAAAATGCAAAACAAACCATGTTGACCTCTACAAGCTACAAGAGAAAAAAGAAGGTAATTGACTTACATACAAAACATACCAAGTGTTATATAATGCTGAAAGGCATTAGACTTTTATCTACTCATGTTTTGAATCATAGCTTATGGGGCTTCTTTGGTAGCTACTGAAGTTGCAGAACCAATTCTAAAACTGTTTGCAATGCTTTCAAACAATTATTAGTATCAGATTTTCATACTCAGAAAACATCATAAAACAAGTGAGATACCCATAAATGTGAAATGTCTCATTTTAAATTCATTGAAGTGCCGTGGAAAAAGTTTCAAATCTGAAGCTTTTGAAGGGATGCATAATAAATAAATATATATTCTACTGAAATCCTTATAAATGATTATTTTTTTTCAGAAATTGGAATTAATCAACATGCGTTCTCAATGTCGCATTTAGCCATCAGACACCGTGAACCATACAACTGGACTAATATAACTGCCTCAATATTTGGTATTGCATTGCTGAAAATTCTGGAGAAATACCTGAATTTCATTTAACTTTAGGGTATGACAAATCATGAATTGATATCAACGAATTCGGCTCTTTCTTTGGAACTAGCCCTAAACGGGAACAAACAATACTAGGGAAATGTTCATTTTTGAAGGAACCTTTCAAACGCCAAATCTGTATATTCTTTTTTTCAAATTTTGTCGCTATTATGATTTCGATTTAATGAAAACTCACGTGTAAAATCATGAACAATGTATTAATTTCTCTTTCAACATGATTTTTACCCAATGAATATTTATTCAATTCATTAACATTTACCGTAGAAGGACGGTTTAGCAGAGGTTGTTCGTTTAACTTGACTCTGTACAAGTGAGTGTAAACTCAGTATTGCTCCAATGGACACACTGGTGTTTGAGTTTACAGTTTATTGTGCACATTCTAGTGACTTACAGGATGCCAAACAATAGTCGAGGAGGAACTGAAAGTGTTGTTATACCTTTCTTGGAAATGTAATATTTTATTTTCAAAGGAGTAGGTTCAGTAAGATTGTAAATATTGGCTGTTTTTGACAATACAATGCACATATATCGGGTACTAGCACCATAAAGTCATGCTTAATTACTGAAATCTTCACAATTCTAGCATTTTAGTTAAATTTTAAACGGTTTTCGTGTAAAACGAAAGTGGCCGCATTCGTGTTCATCCTTAATATTGAAATATAAGTTGTATTTTATTATAATACATAACATATATAAAGGCTGAGGATGAACACGAATGCGGCCACTTTCATTTTGGACAAAAACCAACTGAAAAGTGACATTTTTCGGCATATTTGATAGATTTTTCATATCTGAGCTTGAATCGGATCGTTTTTAATGACTAAATCAGTTTAAATATTTCACATAAACTGATTGATTCAAATGAAATAGACACTTAAGTGTTTAAAAAGTGGTCAAAATCTTTCGCCAGATGAACCTGGAATTTGAGGCAAAAATCGGTCCTTACCGGACCTACTCCTTTCCTTGGAACTCAAATAGGTATTATAATTGAATACTTCAGACGCGCGTTTCGTCTACATAAGAACCATCAGTTAGGCTAATGAAACGTTCGTACAACTGGCTGCAAAACAAAATAGTTATAAAGCCAAACAAGTACAAAGTTGAAGAGCATTGAGGACCCAAAAGTTTAAAAAGTTGAGACAAATACGGTTAAGGTATTCTATGCCTTGGATAATAAAATCTTAAGTATGTTGAAAATTTCATACTTCTGTAAACACGAATTTATATGAATGACCAAATAATTCATATTCATGTCAACATCGAAGTGCTGACTACTGGGTTGGTGATACCCTCGGGGACGAAGCGTCCACCAGCAGTGGCATCGACCCAGTGAGGTTAATAGTTATCAAAGGTACCAAGATTATAATTTATTTTTTTATTTTTCATTGATCTTTTTGGTGTTCAAGCTACAGTGCATACATACATACATACATTTTTGCAATATATAAGTGATTGACATATGGCATAGTCATACTATTGATATTTTACGAATAAGACATAGTAAAAACAAATACAAGTAAATGATTTGAATAATCGGTATATGATACAAGTAAAAGATACTTTGGAATACATTAAATATACATGATCATATCGAGAATAAAATTTAATTAATTAATTAATAACTGATTAAATAAAGATTATAATTTAGTACGACATACTCGAGTTTCGTCTACATAAGACTCATAAGTGACGCTCATATCAAAATAGTTATTAGGCCAAACAAGTACAAAGTTGAAAAGCATTGAGGACCCAAAATTTCAAAATGTTGTGCCACATACGGATAAGGTAATCTATGTCTGGGATAAGAAAATCCTCAGTATTTTGAAAATTCATACTTTTGTAAACAACAAAATGACCATATAATTGATATCCATGTCAACATCGAAGTGCGGACTACTAGGCTAGTGATACACTCGGGGACGAAACGTCCACCAGCAGCACAGGAGCTTGTTTGACCCACTAAACGCTATCATATATAGGATAGCGATCACCATTGACAGTAAAACATCGTCTGACCCACTAAACAAGCCCATGTGGTGTGGGTAAGTGAAGTTAAAAATACAACTGTGTCATTCATTATGTTCTGTTACATCTTGATAAATAAATATATATTATATATACAACTCGTCTAAACAACAACCCAACAATGCTAGATCTGTAAATTTGCTTTCGTAAATTTTCTGTTCTTCCCTCGCCGGGATTAAAACCAATGCTACTGAGATATCGTGACACCAAATCGCCTGTACTGTAACCGGCGCGCTAGACCACACGACACAAATATATATATATATATTTCTTTACAATACAATGCGTAGATAAAGTTTTTGACATCGAAGTTGCAGCCATAAGTGTTACAAATGAAAGAATAAATATTGGAAACTATCAATAATATATTACACTTAGTGTTTGTATACGTTCCCCAGTGGACGAGTGCTTTTGACTTATTTATGTCCATTTATTTAAGAAAGTCTTTGAATTCTACTTTGTCCTTGATAAATTATGATCATACTATTCGTGGTTTATGTAAATCTTTTGGGTATCAAGCAGCCTAAACATATGGGAAATGTAGAAGGTTTAGAAAATTTATAACTTTGAGATGGGATACCATAAATGACGAGTTATGGAGCTATATATCTCGACCGAACAGCCATAGTTTCACGTCTCAGGATAAAACACTGTTAGTTTGCACATATTACAGAACACTATTGTTTAATTTTAGAAGAAATCAAACAAAATTATGTTTTGGACCCTAATCTGGATCGAGTTTAAAATCCAAGCACAAAACCAAAAAAATCAAAACACTGTTGGGTTTACCTTATCAAATAACACAAACAATTCAAATTTTAATGAAACTAATCATTTTTAAACTCCAACATATTTAGCATATTCAGCAAGAACCCTAAGAACTACTAAAAAATGTATTTTGAACCCTTTTGATATTCATGTAGACTAATTCATAGCAAACCTCAAAATAAAGAATAAAAAGAAATCAACACTTGATTCAGCAAACCAAGGAACACCATTGATTCATTTTTATAGAAATAAACCATTTGAGCCTTGATATGAATCATTTAAAAAAAGACCTTAAAATCCAATCTTAAATACCCAGTTTGATTCAGCATATTAAGGACTCCTAAGAATACAATACTTTTGAATTAAATCCCATTGAAATTGCTAATAATAATAAGCAATTTATACAAAGGATTGGTTTTGGTCACTTTTTACCCCTAATTCCTAAACAGCTACTTTAATATTCTCCAAAATATAAACTTTCCTATTGTGGTATGGAACCTTGTGTTAAAATTGAAAAGCGATTAATACTCTTACATTCAAGTTATTCCTTGCAAACCAGAAAAAATGTTGTTTACCATTCCTTTTTGACATCTATTTATTCAACAGTAAGGTCCATGACTTTCCAAAAATCAATCACTTACCTTTGAAGTATGAAACCTTGTGGTAAAATTTCATAGAAATCTGTACTCTTCTACAACAATTATAGTCTTGAAACATGCAAAATGCTCTTTTTTTTGCCCTCTTATTCCTATACAGCTAAAATAACTGAGCTGGTGATACCATCGCGGACGAAGCATCCACCAGCTATGGAATCAACCTAGTGGTGTAAATAGTTATCATAGGTACCAGGATTGTAATTAAATACGCCAGACGCCCAACATAAGACTCATCGGTGATGCTCAGATCAAAAAAGTTAAGTACAAAGTAAGTTAAGTACAAAGTTGAAGTGCATTGAGGATCAAAAATTCTCAAAAGTTGTGCCAAATACTGCTAAGTTAATTTATGCCTGGGAAAAGAAAATCCTTAGTATTTCGAAAATCCCACTTTTGCTATGACAATAACCCCAAAAATCAATCCCAACCCGCCTATTGCGGTATAGAACCTTGAACTAAAATGTCTTACACATCAATACACTTGCAGTAAAGTTTATATTGCCTGCGAACCAATAAAACTAGTAAATAAACTCATCATAGATACCAGGACTAAATTTTGTATATATGCCAGACGCGCGTTTCGTCTACAAAAGACTCATCAGTGACGCTCGAATCCGAAAAGTTTAAAAGGGCCAAATAAAGTACGAAGATGAAGAGCATTGAGGAGCAAAATTCCTAAAAGTTTTGCCAAATACAGCTATGCTGACCTTTTTTAGCCCCTAGATACAAAACAACAAGGACAATAGCCTCAAAAGACAATACAAAACATCCTTTTGTTGTTCAACAAATCGTCGGCATTCCTTTTGGGAACGAACTGTGCGCCTCTCCTTGCCGACCTTTTCTTATTTTCATATGAATCGGAGTTCCTTGTCTTCTAAAAGATTGAAGAAGCTAGGTTCTAATGTTCTTTCCATTAACAATCCGAACTTTTTTGAATAGGTTCCATTGCTTCATTCCCCAGAACTAGAAATTAAAGAAAACAACATACACGGCTTTCTCCACCTCATTTTTAGACTTGGGCTCAAAATTGACATTCACAGTCATTTCAGTACCAGAATCTATGACAAACGATTAATTTTAAATTGTCAATTTCCCACACCTTAGTAGCAATGTATCAACTTCACCTGCGTATGGGATATACATTTCCCAACTTATTCGGTGTTCAAGAGCTTGCAGATCCTACTCAAGACTCTGTTAAACATCACCAGTGTATAAACAGAAAGTTGATGAACCAGGGGCATGTCAAGAAATGCCTCGTCCTTTTTCTAAAAAAAAACAAAGTTCACTGGAAGGTACCAAGAACTTGTTGATAAATATTCCGATCACAAATAATACACGATGCTCTTTAAGTAAAGAATATGTGTACTGGCATTTTTTATCGTCTTAATAATGTGTTATTTTCATTTGTCTTGTTACTGTTTAGAAAGCACATATACAGAACAATGCAAAGAGTCATGCGATCAAATGGAAAAGACAAATACAGGCAAAACTGTAAGGTAATTAAAATGCTGCACAATATTAACACCTAGAATCAGTAATGCAAGACCGTTCTGTATTATTTGATAAGTAGACACTGAATATTAACCTATTAACTCTACTCTTGATAATTTCTGTTTAACCTTTTGAGAAAAAGTACCAGACAATCTTTCACTAAACCCCGACTTCTAATTTTTCCTCAGTCACTTATAAAGTTCCACGAACTCTTAAGTAGCAGCTTCAAGCTTCTAAAAATCAGATGTGTTGAGATATCTATACTCCATTTGTGGTTGAATTTGGTGAATCGCTGCTTAATTTAGGAAACTTTATAATTTCAAAACTGAAATCATCTTGTTTGATATACACTGGTATTGAGATGACCGCGTAAGTCAAATTCGGGTTATATGTATGTTGTCTCTAGTTCACAATTAATGGGACCTAATCAGAAAACTTTGTTTTTAATGGATTGATGATTGGTAATTATTTTACACTGAATTAGTACAAGGCTATATCGCGGCGACATTGTTAATGGAAAGTACATGATTAACACACATGTATGTAAAATCAAACCTATACAAAAACGTACACATTAAGATATTTCCAAAGGAAGACCACCCCCTTTCAATTCACCCATTCGTGGTGCATTATTGTATATTTTTCTACAAGTTACACCCCCGATGGTCTTATTTATGTCAAGGTATACGTACACGAAGCTTTCTTAAATGAAAACAGATCTAAATATTGGTGGATATATATTTATATCACAAAAATACATATAAGCATAAATTTACTGTCTTTAGCCAATTAAAAGTACTGTAAATCGCTGACAAACGAATTGTTGTTTTATGATCATCAAGTTTGGTTACGCCTTGGCTTTCACTATCAAAATATAGCTTTGAATGATCTTGATTAAAAATCAATAAAGTTATCATATGTACCAGGATTATAATTCAGTACGCCAGACGCGTGTTTCGTCTTCATAAGACTCATCAGTGATGCTCATATCAAAATAGTTATACAGCCAAACAAGTAAAAAGTTGAAGAGCATTGAGGATCCCAAATTCCAAAAACTTAATCAAAATACGGCTAAGGTAATCTATGCCTGGTATAAGAAATCCTTAGTGTTTCGAAAAATTTTAAGTTTTGTAAACAAGAAATTTAGAAAAATAACCACATTATTGATATTCTTGTCAACACAGGAGTGTCCAAACACTATTCTTCTTTCAAAATATTATGATCTTTTTCAAGTGACAACATATTTTTATTTTACAGTTACTATTCGACACAATAAAGATTAAGTTTCAAATATACCATTATACATTTGAATGCTTTCATTATAGATGCAAGATTTTAGATAATCAAATATTTTGTCCACGAACATCACCAAGGAGACATTGTCAAAATGTGAATCTGGTGCATTAAAATTGATACTGTTTATGCATTTTATTATAGTGGTTTTAAGATGATTGACAACACATTTTATGTCTATGATTTACTTTTATACAAGTTGGTTGGCTGACAGGTTTACCAAACACGTTTTGGAATCCAGATACCACATAAAAGATTGTGGACAAGTTAAATTCAATTTAACCTTGTAGTTTCATAGCAAAAACTTTTGTTTGTTAAACCTGGGAACAGTATATATATTTATAAGTTAATATATATGTTCCTGGTTAAACTTAGACAACAACCAAGGATACCAAGTGATAAAAAAAGCTTACTTTGCACTTGGATTTTTTATGCAATTGTTGTATCCTTTAAATGAAGTCTTGGACAACAGACTATTGTCAGACTAAAATTTAAACTATAAGGTCTTGGTTAACAAGGTAGCAATACATGAACAAATTTAAGCATCCCAGCACTTGGTTGAGGCTTGTCAAACATTTTGTTTTGGCTTAGCAAATAAAGGCAACAGTAGTATACCGCTGTTTGCAATTCATAAATCGATAGAGAAAAAACAAATCTGAGTTACAAACTAAAACTGAGGGAAAAGCATCAAATATAAGAGAACTACAACACAACAGAAACACAACACAAAACACTTCTTAAACTTATAAGAGAAACTTGTATGGAAATAATTATAGAAGAAACACTTCCATAGATTTTTATGTTTTATTTGATTTTATATCACATTAATCAGTTGACTGATTCAGTCATAACATTATTAGCAGAAAAATATCAACAAAAAACAATCCAACAAAGTATTAAATCATCTGTTAAGAGTCTAAGGTCTTGTGGGTCTATTTTATCAGTACAATACCCAAAGGTTTTTTATTAATGATATTTTAGAAGTATGCAAATTAAAAAAAAAGACCCATAATCAAACAGATTTTAAAATAGAAATTAAATATATACAAAAATGTCACATTTTTAACAATATGCTTACAATTTACAATGTGCACTAATTAAAAGATGAGAAGCAAAATTAAATATATCTTATGCTTTGTTATGGAAATATGTCTAAAATAAAATTTACTTGAATAAATCCATTTACACAATTTCACTTTTGGTCGCTTGTTATATATTTTTCAATATCAGAATTCATTAATTAGCAACTTTACAAAGTATATAAAAATTACTTATGTGTCAATTCATATCACTGCTTCATTGATTAGCAATTAGCTGCATCTTGAATTAGTAAAATGACATTATCAATACAATATCCTTATTTTATTTTAAGATGAAGTGCTTAGGTAAAAACAAGCAGAGGAAAGACAGATGTAATGTAATATCTATTCCTGTATGCAAAGTTAATACATCAAGTATTGCACCACGATCAAAATTCTTAAACAAAAAAGTAAACAGATTATAGAATACAAGAGATCTATTTCAATGGAGGTACTCAAAATAACTTGAGTAAATCAACCAAAGTCTACTTACAGATTACCCTGATATAACAGAATAAAAAACATAAAAATCAACAATATAACACGTATCCACTCTCCTATGCTATTCAGAATTCTTTAAACATGTCATACAAGTGACCACCTCTTATTGATTTGAATTTAATGATGAACTTAAACAACCATTTATTTTTCAACTACTTTCATACTTGACATTGCTTCTCTCACTGCCAAGATATCAGCGACTAGTTTTTTTAGTTCATTCAAATTTTTGTGAATTTTGACAAATTATAAAGATCAAGCACAAAATAATAATGTTAATAAAAGCAACTGTTTTTCTGCTGCAAAAATGGGTGTAAATTACAGATAGAAATATTCAAATACATTTTTTATAATCTCAATATTTTTCAAACTGTGAAAAAAAGATAAATGAGACTGTAATCTTAACATGTTGTTTCATTGCATTTTCTGTTAAAATATCCTTATACAATATGAGAGTCCAGGCATGAAACCAGAGAAAAAAATACAAAATTCTCATTATTTAATCTACTTATCACAATCATATTTCAGTGTATGAAATTTGAATGGAAAAAAATAGAAAAATACAACAGAATAAAACTGATTAATTCATTCAATGTGTGCATATAAAATAGAAGATGTTGTATGATTGCCAATGAGACAACTCTTTTTGTTTTTTGTTTTTTTGTTGATGCATCATATATAAACATTCCATTAATACCTGTTACCAAACAAAGCTATCATGTTTCTAGCAAGTAGGTAAAAACACCCAACATAATTTTACAAATAATGCTAAAACATTAATGTTGTGTTTGTGTTTGAAGACGGCTCTGTTTAAAAAGTTATATTAATAGCAAGTTAATTCTAAAATAATGCAAGTCTTCTAAATTCTTAAGTTAGCTCCTCAAAGGAGAGGGCTGTTTTTGCACATGTGGGCTGATAATCCGTTTCAACAAACACTTCATAGAAGGCTTATGTCAGCCCATAATATCTGCTTGTTTGATACTGTGGATTTATTTATTTTCATGGGTATCAATTTTTTCGTGTTTTGTTGAAAACTTGCATATTTGTGGATGTTCGATTTCATGGTTTTGCCAATATCTGTATACAAAGCCTATTAAATATATTATTCATTGAACATTTTAATTTGTGGTTCACTTGTTCCCACAAAAATTGGTATCCAACTAATAATAACAAATCCACAGTAATCCTATTCTGTTTTGGGCATATCAGCAATACAAATAAAAGGGTATCACAGAAAATATGTGATAAGAATAATCATCTATTGTAGACTATGGTATTATTTCTACTAATGATAGGCCAGTTCAATATGAAAAAATATATAAACACATGAATGATAATAAATTATTAAACTGGTGTAGCACAGTGAAGTTCTATTTAGCCATACAGGAAGCTGTAAGGTCATTAATTGGCACAACAGATATGTAATTTCAGTCATAATTGATACTTCATCTTAATAAAAAAAACATAAAGATGAGATTCTTTCAAAAAAGATTATCACAGGAATGGAACATACTTTATATCCTAAAAATACAGACATAAATGCAAACTCATAATCTGTCTAAATGCCAAATCCATCTTTTACAAGAGTGATCAAAACTATGTGATAGCCATTGTTGTTTTAGTAGGTTATATCTCTCTTGGCTCAGGAACAAAGGCTTTCCTCTCCTACAAAATCAAATATATATTAGTATTAAACTGTTGACACAGAAATATGTCTTGCCTGCATGAAGCGTTGAAAGTATATTGCAAATATTGAAATTAAGGAGTCAAACCTTATATTAAATTATATTGCTTAATAAATCTAAACTTTGCATATCATTTAAAGTCAATGAATCAAGGATAAAAATACTGTAATATGTGCATTCAAATTTCCTATCAGTTTTGTCTGAGGAAATGTTTCCATGGCTAAGGTACTTACTTTAATTCTCTGTCCTCCTCACCATGATCATCTAGGTAGATAGATCCCCAGTGTGGCCCTTGGACCTCTGATTACTTACTTTAATTCTCTGTCCTCCTCGCCATGATCATCTAGGTAGATAGATCCCCATAGTGTGGCCCTTGGACCTCTGATTACTTACTTTAATTCTCTGTCCTCCTCGCCATGATCATCTAGGTAGATAGATCCCCATAGTGTGGCCCTTGGACCTCTGATTACTTACTTTAATTCTCTGTCCTCCTCGCCATGATCATCTAGGTAGATAGATCCCCATAGGGTGGCCCTTGGACCTCTGATTACTTACTTTAATTCTCTGTCCTCCTCGCCATGATCATCTAGGTAGATAGATCCCCATAGTGTGGCCCTTGGACCTCTGATTACTTACTTTAATTCTCTGTCCTCCTCACCATGATCATCTAGGTAGATAGATCCCCATAGTGTGGCGCTTGGACCTCTGATTACTTACTTTAATTCTCTGTCCTCCTCGCCATGATCATCTAGGTAGATAGACCCCCACAGTGTGGCCCTTGGACCTCTGATAACTACCACTGTACTGGAGTTGATCAGTAGAAACATACCAGTACCAGCTCCACACTGTACAGAATGCTACAAATAGTAATGGGGTAAAACTTAAGTTTTATTGATACAATGTTTGGTATTAAACAACAAAATTCAGGCACCTTTTATTTTTAAACAGTAATTTAGCTCAGCTCAGTAAATTTCATAGGGGTATTATGAAATCACGTCTTCTATTAATGGTGACATACGGGGTAATCTGTTAATGTTAATATATTTCTTGTTCTTTTTTATACATAACTTGGCAGGAAAATACCTATGTGGGATAAATTAATTGATTGATCGATTTTTTGTGTTTTAAAGCCACATTTAAGCACTGCATTTATGCTATTTCCTAGAGGCTAGTTTTTATTGGTGGAGGAAGCCAGAGTGCCTTGAGAAAACCACGGACCTTTGATAGGAAAACTGCCTTGAATAAATTCATTAAAGGGTTCACTGACCCCCTACAAATCCATAAATGGTTAGTAAAATCCATGGCGGATTTACCTTTAGGCCTTCCCTCATTAAATTTTACTAACCAATACGTTTCTATAGGTGGTCAGAAAGAACCTTATAACTTATAAATTGGTATTGCATCTCCTAATTTTGTATTTGCTTGATTTATATTGTTGAGTTATTATTACTCATGGGGTGCATATTATCTTGGATTTCTTTAAATGATATACAAATTTCTCACCAGCTACAGTTGAATTTGTATACAAAACCACTGTGAAATGCAATTTTAACTTCATCTATGAAATTAAATGAATTTACAGTATGTAACTTAACTTGATCTAAGAAAAGATCCTTCTTATCAAATGTCCCTTGTTTACCTTTTTACACAAATTGAATACTACAAATATGTACTTCACTTACATGTACACACTCATAACTACTTTGTTGTTGACAACAAGACTGCCTAAAACAGAGGTACTGTCCACATACAAGACAGAGAGCTGGATCCTTGGGTACACTGCTACACATACCACACTGTCTACTGTTATAACTCTGGAATATCCTATAGTAGTGATGAGGTAATACAATCAACTGTGGGGGATGCCATGTAGGTGTGTACATCAATAAACTCTGAAATAAACAAACATGTTTTTAACTCTTTATTCGGGTTGTTGACACATACCCCATTTCCATTCTCAATTTCAATAATTAAAGGAGACATGTATTGTGTGTAAATTAATTGTGTTAAATCTAGACTAAGAAATGTCATGTTAAAAGTGTACATCAATAGACCACTTACGAGTTCATCCGTCACCGGCAAAAACTCGTCAATTATATACGCCTTTATGATGTCATTTACCAGATAGAGGGGGTCGCCTGTATTCCTGCACTATATACGTTCATCAAGCGTCTTAGTGATCGTCATTGTGCAGGTTAAACTAGAAATAATGGTTGCTCTGTAGGTACTTACTGACAATTCCCTAATGACAGCAGTGTTGATTATCATTTTTGAGAATTCAATTTGCCGAATAATTCGTACAATACAGAACTAAGGTATTCCAACCACTCGCTCAGCGTTGGAACGGAAGTGAAGACGCCCCTAAACACACAAATGATGGTGATAAAGGCACGTATAATTGACGAGTTTTTTCCGGTGACGGATGAACTCAAAAGTGGTCTATTAACACTTTGCTAGACACTAAGTTACACTGCATGCTACTGTAGGATGCCATGTTTAGATCTAAATTAAACATCTTTAGGTTACAGCAGGCCTGATACCTTTTCTGTGAAAAGAAATACTCCTAAACGCAAAACTTTCACACTCACACTATATGATTTTATGAAGAAAGCTGACATATTGATTACTATTTGTTACACATTCTATATCCAGATTCAATGTTGGTTTATAAAGCTGATGAGTTCTAACCTCCAGTTATAATAAATGATATCCTTATCCCATCATGAACTTACTTTAGAATCTGTTGGATGTTTGTTGATAAAGCTGATGAGTTCTAACCGGTAGTGGTACAATGTGTTGAACTAACCTTAGAATCTGTTGGCTGTTCATTGATAAAGTTGACAAGTTCAGAGTACCACAAACGTGTCAATGTCATGGGTTCCTCTATAATGATGGTAGTGTTTACCTTATACTTATACTATGTGATGGACTTACTTGTTTAGGGGCCAGCTGAAGGACGCCTCTGGGTGCAGGAATTTCTCGCTACATTGAAGACCTGTTGGTGACCTTCTACTGTTGTTTTTTTATTTGGTCGGGTTGTTGTCTCTTTGACACATTCCTCACTTCCATTCTCAATTTTATTTTACTTTAGAATCTGTTGGCTGTCCGTTGATAAAGTTAACAAAGTCAGAGCACCACAAACATGTCTTTGTCATGGGTTCCTCTATAGACATGGTAGTATTAACCTTATAGTATGTGTTTAACTTACTTTAGAATCTGTTGGCTGTTCATTAATAAAGTTGA
Source organism: Mytilus trossulus (assembly GCF_036588685.1). Lineage (NCBI taxonomy): Eukaryota > Metazoa > Mollusca > Bivalvia > Mytilida > Mytilidae > Mytilus > Mytilus trossulus. The sequence continues at coordinate 3,710,022 of NC_086374.1, forward strand.
CAAGTTCAGAGCACCACAGTCGAGTCAATGTCATGGGTTCCTCTATTAACCAATTCAAACATGTAGCAGAACTACTGTCAAAACCAGTAAATAATCCAAGGTAACTGATAAGAATCTGGAACTCTGTGGCATCCTCCTATAAAAAGACAAAACTTTACTGCAACTTAACGGATTTAAAAAAAGGTTATAGCTATAAATCTTAAATGTGTAATACTGTAAAAAAAAAAATTAATACTGTAAATTCATAAATTTTAGTGTGTTCTATTTAGATTGTTGACATAAACATGAGATTATCTAGGAAATGAAAGAAGAAGTGGTACATAGTATTATATTTAATAAATTTTAAAAAACATTTGTGACATCAATAATATCACAACTTTTGAAATAATAATTTTTTTTACAGCTCATTAATACTATAAAACAAAATGGCTATCTGATAATGCAAACAATAAGTTTAATAAATATAAACTGAAGAAATAAGGAAAAGACAAACCTTAGGTGGTGGGAATTCTTCCTCAAACAAATGGAATCTGATGAGTGATGCTGTCTTCAGGAATGGTAAACAATAGTCCTGTACAGCATAGTCTACACTCTGTGGTGACCATACGCTCTGACAAATCTGTAAAATAACATGTAAAATACAGCATAGTCTACACTCTGTGGTGACCATACGCTCTGACAAATCTGTAAAATAACATGTAAAATACAGCATAGTCTACACTCTGTGGTGACCATACGCTCTGACAAATCTGTAAAATAATATGTAAAATACAGCATAGTCTACACTCTGTGGTGACCATACGCTCTGACAAATCTGTAAAATAATATGTAAAATACAGCATAGTCTTCACTCTGTGGTGATCATACACTTTTACAAATCTATAAAATTTCAAATACAGCATAGTGTACACTTAAGGATGTAGGAACACTGTCTGAGAGTAAAAAATATGTACAGTACATATTATTTATATTATGCTGTCCTGTTAAATTGTGATAAAATTACTAAGTAACATGAAATATACTTACAGCTGGTATATCTTTGTCAATCATATCTATATCATCATATAACCGACTGACCTCTAACCTTGTGATCACATGACTCAACATCCCTTCTAATGTCTGAAAGGGAACCTACAAGGACATAGAAATTTAAAATACATGTATACAAAAAATAAGTTCTTAAAGATATAAAGCATCAAATAATCAGTATGACTTTGAAGAATTTTTAAAAAGACCTCAATTTTCATAACATTTTAAAACAAAAAAAATGAACCACTTACAGGCCTGCCTTTCTTTCTCCATGCCTCTCTTTCCTCAGCTGTGAATTTACAACTTGTAGACACCAGGGCCTGGATAAATATCACATTGTATAACATCTTCACTATCAACTGATAATGTTCTGAAATAAAAATAATAGTAGTTGATAGTTTTCCATAAAAAATATTATACTTTTCTCCTTTTTTTTTTAATCTGGGGAAGGGGTTGCAGATAAGAAAAAAAAAGTATCATTGTGTTTGAAAATTAAAGATGGTGGATAGTAATCCTATATAAACCCCAACAATATAAATTTACTAAAATACTACATTCTTTTTGAAAATATCTCACAAAAATAAAACAACTCACCAATTACTTATTTGAAGAACCCAAGTTTAATAATTTCTGGCACTGTCTTTAACTACACATACCTTTTTCTATAGTAGATGGCAGTGTTAATATCAGCTGAATCAGAATAGCTGTTGGATCTCTTAGCAACAGAGGAACATCTTTCAGATATACAGACACACTGATAAAGAAAACAGTTGAGAGAACACATTAACATTTAAGTATAATTTTGTCTCAGGTACCAATCTTATAAAGTTGGTCTATTTCAAGAGCTAATTGACAGTGCATCATCAATAAAGTGGCTTTCATTTTAGATTATAACAAAAATGTGTCCAAAGTACACCGATGCCCCACTCGCACTATCATTTTCTATGTTCAGTGGACTGTGAAATTGGGGTCAAAACTCTAATTTGGCATTGAAATTAGAAAGATCATATCATAGGGAACATGTGTACTAAGTTCCAAGTTGATTGGATTTCAACTTCATCAGAACTAACTTGACCAACACCTTAACCTGAAGTAGGACAGACGGACGGACGAAGGAACAGACCAACGAATGGGTGGACGAACGAAAATACTCACAGACAAGAAAACATAATGCCCCTCCACTATCGTAGGTTTGGCATAAAAATGAGGGGGCATAAGGTGGGGATATAATTTGGACGAGGTAGAACCATGACTGTCCTACAAATGTATGTACTGTAACAGTTAAGATAATTTAAGTAAAAACACATAACGGTACATATGATGTATAAAATCCTAAATAAGTCACTTTCATTAAACTTGTAAAGTCAATGGAAACAGGTGTAAACAATTCAAATTTATCAACTTTTCCTTGTTTACCTTCCCTAACAAAGAGTTCCATTTCTTGTGTACCTTCCCTAAACGCACATCAATAGCTGCAACTTTACTATTATTAGGGCGTATTCCTATAGAGGGAGAAATTCATAAGAAAATTCTGAAAACATTTGGAAACATAATTAGAAATGATAAGTCTGTTGAAAGAGAAATTGCTTTTAGACAATTGGCTATGAAAGATGAAAAATCTGGAAGTTGGTTTACAAAACTACACAATTTAACTGTAATTTATGGATTGCCATCGCCTTATGATATCATTGAGAATCCACCATCAAAAATAAGCTGGAATAGACTTGTGAATAACTGTATAAATAATCATTTTTTACAAAATTTAAAGAAGGAAGCTAAAGAAAAGTCATCCTTGAAATATATTAATTTTAATGATTCCAACATAGGAACTGTGCATAATATTTGGAAAAGCAGTGGGACTGACCCGTACTCTGTTAATATGGCTGCAATTAAAGTTAAAATTGCCACCGGAATAATGATTCTTCAGTACCAGAGGTCTAGATTTTCAAAAAACTGTATCTCAGCAATCTGTCCATTATGTAACATTGAACCAGAAGATATGACTCACTTTATACTTAAATGTGAAAAACTGTCAAGCATAAGAAATCGCTTTATGCAAGAGTTGAAATCTCTTCTCGTAGATTGTAATAAGCCACCTTTGCTAATTCAAGAACTATTTGATGACAAGGAGAATCTTTTACATCTAATTATAGACTGTACATCATATCATTTTCTTACCTACAAGGAACAGGTCCGTATAGAGACATTAACCAGAGGTCTGTGTTACAAACTATATCACAAACGTTTACTTTTAATGTCTGAGTAAATTTGATTCGCATTTACTGGATTGTGTCAGGATTTATTCTGCAATATTGAGAGATGGATAGTGTTTGAACTGAAAACTCGTATCCAAGGCTTGTAAAATATCAAGTGGTTTTAGATTTTAAATATTTTATTAGCGTGTTTTATATGGAATAATTGCTTACCAAATGAACAGTGAAACGTTTTTTAGATTTTAAAGATACCAAGGACAGTGTTTTGAACAGTAAATGCTATTGCGAGGGCAGGAGTGTTTTAATTATAGTCTATAACACTATGTTATATGGAGATATAATAGTGATCCGGCTATGAACGATTGGACTGTGTAATATATATAGTAAACTACGTTTACATGGTGATGGATTAGTCCGCATGCTGTATATATGTTACTGTTATATAAATCATTATAATAACTACCTACGTATATTGATTTTATGAGTGCCCCGTGTGTAAGGGTTAGGGTGCAAATAAGGGTGCAAATTGGAATTACGCTATAGAAGCGAAGCTCCTGCTAGAGGAGGAAGATAAAGACTAGGTAACAGGTAACAGGTAACAGGTAACAGGTTCCATTTCTTGTTTACCTTCCCTATCAAAGAGTTCCATTTCTTTGGTTAAATTTCAACTGGGTTTCCGTCTGGAGGATACTTAAAAACTTTAAGGATAATAAAAGCTACAAATATAAGTATTCAGGGAGATTTCTGTTTTAAACATCTTGGATATCTATTATTGTAATGAAAAAAGGGGAAAAAAGGATCTTTTGTTTTAAGGCTACATTTCTGAAGTGAGAAAAAGTAGATTATTTTAGTCATTAATTTCGACAAAATGCACATTAATTTTGAAGAAAAAAACTGACTTAAGACATGAAAAGAAAAGAAAAGTTTCAAAGTGGTGACATGTTGTTTATACCTGTTTGTTTGTTCTGTTAGACCTATACCAGTGATATGTGACCAGACAAGTTGTTTTTGTTATATACCTGTTTGATTGTTCTGTTAGACCTATACCAGTGATATGTGACCAGACATGTTGTTTTTGTTATATACCTGTTTGATTGTTCTGTAAGACCTATACCAGTGATATGTGACCAGACATGTTGTTATATACCTGTTTGATTGTTCTGTTAGACCTATACCAGTGATATGTGACCAGACATATTGTTTATACCTGTTTGATTGTTCTGTTAGACCTATACCAGTGATATGTGACCAGACATGTTGTTTATACCTGTTTGACTGTTCTGTTAGACCTATACCAGTGATATGTGACCAGACAAGTTGTTTTTGTTATATACCTGTTTGATTGTTCTGTTAGACCTATACCAGTGATATGTGACCAGACATGTTGTTTTTGTTATATACCTGTTTGACTGTTCTGTTAGACCTATACCAGTGATATGTGACCAGACATCTGTATATGGTTTGGTTGTCAGGATCTTACTGTGCATACTTAACACATGCATCAATGGTACTGAAAAATATCATTTTAATTCTTTCATATAACAAATACAGACGAAACATGTAGACTATAGCAAATAAAATGGCAGACCATTTGAAGTGTTGTTGTCAATTTGGAGTATTATTTAAATAATTAACAAATACAACAGAAATATTTCTTCAATTTAATAAAGTAAAACCAATCTTATAAAATTTTAAAATATTTCATTCAAAGTCAAAAGTGTTATAAATTAAGAGTGTAAAAACAGTGTGACCACAATATATATGATTAAATGATTTTACTTCAAAATTAAAAATTTTCAATTGATATAATTTAAATTTTAATTTTGTTCCCAGCTGAATACTCACAAAATGAGTGTTTCCTTAGAGCTGAGGTGTGTTTACTTAAGTTTCCACATCGCTGTAAGCACTCTACTTCAAGATTTGTCCTGAAATTAAACAAAACTTTAAAAAGTTGCAGCTAATCCATAACTGCCCAGGTCAATATGTGAAAACCCAATTTTGGTTCAAGTTCAAATTGGAACATAGAATGAAACTTAACCATCAAAACCTTTCTGCAACTAAACACATGGTAAATGATGATTGTATGCGTGTTAAACACCCAGTGGAAAATCAAATGTATATTTAGGACAAGAACAATTCAATGCTATATGAATATGAACTCGGCTTTGAACTTTACCAACATGCAGAGCCTGAATTTCAATAGGCTTGTCTACAAGGTACCAGTCCCCAGGTCATCAATTCAAAATTCAGTTTATTAATGAAGTAGTTTTTGCTTACTTTATCTTATCTTTACAAAAAGGTGGCAAAATAAATGTTACACAAAGTAGGTATAGCACAACAAAATAAACTGTGATGTCGTGTATCTAGAGGCTACGAAAAATGTTTTTTGTTGAAAAAAATGCAACAGAAATGAGTAAGATGAAGAGGTAAACCAGTATACCTCTTTTTTTGGATTAGGGTTATTAAATTATAAGTGACTGTTCTTGAAGAAATGAGATATGATAATGGTAAGATCAATGACTAATGTTGACTGTCACAAATATAATAATGAATTCACAGTACAAATAGTGGTTCCCCAAAATGATCTTGTCATAAACTTTAACAAATTGTTGATGCAACAACTCTACTACTGGGAACAAGTTAAGCTTCCCTGATTTTGATAACAGGCAAGACAAAATTAGTATGTTGCTTACCTGGCTACAGAGCACACAAAGAGTAATACACTCTCTGATGTGTGGGAGTTTGTGTAAGTTTTAAACACACTGTATGTTGTGTTGGTTAGATCTTCCATTACACTACCCATCGTCTTGGTTACTGCTGAAGATCTCTGGAAAACAAGTAGGAAGTCTTAGGTAAAAGAAATGCAACATATTAGGAGGATGGTGAATTTTAAAAGAAAAATGGGCATGCTTGAAAAAAGATTATTTACTGCAGGTTTATTTGTTTTTGAAGTACATGTAATAATTGAGGGGATTCAAAGTCTGCATACAAGCCTATAGAAAATTATAGAAAAAATGAATGAACCTCAAAGACAAAGAGTTTATCATTCGAATATAAAATGTCATCAAAAACTGTCTTTTGCATATTGCATTGATATAGATAAGATGTATGTAGTTATCACAAGCTTCAAACATAGTATATAAAGTATATGATGTGTATACTTACAGGTGTTATAGGCCGAGTAACCATCATCTCAGCTATATCCTTCACCATCTGTACTTTATCCTTAGTAACAGGTTTAACTAGCGTGAACCGACTCTCTTCAGGAATTATGGGAATGACAGAGTTAGCTAACTGCCGACACAATGGACACCAATATTCACCTTTGTTTACTGCTAAGTTCTGTGTTAATTGTTGTGTCTAAAATGTTAATTGATAGAATAGAGAGATTCTGGAAAATTATATCTATTTACAGACACTTTTTAATACTCATTAAACTTATTTTCAAATTGTGTGTTCATGCTAACTACCGGTACTTGTAAACTACCAAAGGGCTTTTCACTATAAATGAGATAAAGAGCTCAACATAATTTGTTTTCTTAATACTTTTAAAAAACCATACCAATATGAAGTTAACAAGAGTCTGCATTGGTAAATATCAGATTTATGAATTGCCACATGTTGTAATTGCTTCATGTTTGTTACAGTTCTCATATAAACCTTCCACATACAAAATCTGAATTTAGATACTGTAAATTCAGAAATTAATGCGAGGTTTTTATTATTGCGAAAAATGCGACTGAGTTGTAAACGCAATAATTTAAACTCGCATTTTGAAATATTTTATATGAATTTAACAGGATTTTTCTCAAAATCGTAAAAATTAAAATCGCATTCAAGTCTAAAATGACAAAATCGCAAAAATAAATGCACGCAATAATTTCTGAATTTACAGTACAAGAAGTGGCCACTTGCCACTGACTGTACTCACCCTCCAAGATGCCACATTAGAACTGTGACATTCTATATGGATGTTTTGACTGCATGTACTCCCCTCAGTGATGCCACATAACAACTGTGGCAGTATAGATGTAAAAAGTGGCCACATGAACTCAGCCTCAGTGATGCCACATAACAACTGTGGCAGTATAGATGTAAAAAGTGGCCAGATGAACTCAGCCTCAGTGATGCCACATAACAACTGTGGCAGTATAGATGTAAAAAGTGGTCACATGAACTCAGCCTCAGTGATGTTACATAACAACTGTGGCAGTATAGATGTAAAAAGTGGTCACATGAACTCAGCCTCAGTGATGCCACATAACAACTGTGGCAGTATAGATGTAAAAAGTGGCCACATGAACTCAGCCTCAGTGATGCCACATAACAACTGTGGCAGTATAGATGTAAAAAGTGGCCACATGAACTCAGCCTCAGTGATGTTACATAATAACTTAGGCAGTATAGATTTAAGTAGTCACTTGAACACATAGTCACTAACAGTACTTACTCTATGAGCTGATGCCACATAATAACTATGGAAGTTTAGATATAAGTAGTGGCAACATCCCATTAACTGTAATAACACAGTAATGCAATAGAAGAAGTGATCACATCCCACTAACATTACTTACCCAGTAATGCCACATAAGAACTGTGGCAGTCTAGATGTACGTAGTGGCCACATCCCATTAACAGTACTCACCCTCAGGGATGCCACATAAGAACTGTGGCAGTCCAAATGTAAGTAGTGGCCACATGTCTGTACTAACACTCCTCCCTCCCAGCCAATGTTGATGGACATCTGACAGGAAGTCTGAAAACAAAAATGTGGCTAAATTCAAATTTGTTATCTTAGAAAAGTTATGCTTAATACCTTTTATTGTCTATTGTTGGCAATCATGCCTCATCACCTTATTCTTTGGTTCAGTTAGGGTTTGTTCCAGGTGAGGATACTGTTTAAGGGTTAGACCAGGATAAGAACGAGGGTTAGGGTCAGGGTTAAGTTGGTTTAGCACAACTTTAAATGGGTTCGCATCACTAAGTAAAATAATGTTAGAGAAATTATACATATTGATGTCAGAAATAAATCTTCAAAGACTCCTTCCATGAAATAAAAGGTGATTTATTTATTATACAAACCTCATCAAAATGTTCAAACAATGTCTTCAATCTTTTTCTATGCATTGAAGCACATGTGACGGGATGGAACTTAAACTTCCCTCCATCCACTGGAAGTTCTATAGGTGTGTCTGTCTGTAATCTGTGACCCAGTACTGTAATAAATATTATTGCATTAGATTTATTTTGTAAAACTAAGGCCACACCAATTTAATTTCTTGTTCTACAGATTTTTGGACTCCAAAATTTGGGGCGAGCAAGCGATTTGAAAATTTAAATAAAAAAATATTTATTTTGCAAATTCTTGAGGCTAAGCTTGAAAAGTAAAGGCGAGTGATTATAATTTTTTTTTGTAAACATAAAACAGTAGGTTTCGACAATACTAAAACTTGATTTATCACTTGTACTTTGTTATTTCTTTAATTTCTGAAGTATTTTTTCCCTGTTCACCAAGAAATAATTAAATCTGGTCTATTTATGTGTGACTGAAAATAAGACAATTCTCCATCTAAGTCATATTCAGTTTGGGGGAAACCCCTTAATGTTATAAATATCCCTTTTTTCATGTTTTATGAGTGATCAATATAAGTTATAATATATTTGTTTGTACAAAAGGGCTCATAATTTCTCAAAGAACTATACATCTATCTCGTATTAAATGGTCAAAACAGGTCCAAGAATTTTGTAATATTCCTGGACTTTAACCATGTTAACACATTTACTTTAACAGTTTAATATTATTCAAAATAAGTGAGCCCCTCTTTTAGAAAAAGTTGTTTAAAATATGATGTAACTCTCCTCTTTTTGAGTACAAAATTCTAAGTTTTCAAAGGTTTTGAATAGAAGAACTATACAAATCCTTGGTATTTCTATTTTCTTTTCTACATCAGTAAAATGACCACTTGTCTGAGGGAGGGTTGTTCTTAACCTGATAATAACAAACACTGTTAAAAGTACAACCTTTTACATGGGGCTTTGATACAGACCAAACAACAAGCTATACAGGGCCCCAAAATTATTCGTACACAATTCAAACAGGAAAACCAACGATCTAATTTATATATCCAAACGAGAAAATACCAATGAACAACATCAATAAACGATAACTGCTGAAAGACAGGCCCCTGAATCAATCAGGACAGGTGCATAAACATGCAGCGGCTATGGATAGTTTTGTTTTGCCAGCATACAATATAATTGCTGTTGAAGTCAAATCCTTCAGAAGTTCTTTGTACTTTATTCTAACAACGAACATATTTTGATAGGGAATATAAGTAAGGGGAAAAGAAACCAATGTTTTGTTCTTTACCGGTATATATTTCCACTTTTATAAATTTATATCGGAGCACTCCTTCTTTGGATAAATAGGTTTCATGCTGAAACAAATATTCTCACAGATATTTAAGAAGTGTGGTGGTGTGCTTTTATGTTTAAAATCGTTATATACAGGTTAGACTGTGATTTTAAAAACAAATGTTGATATATTTTATTATATTAACAAAAAAAAACAGTGCGGGAAATGAACATGATTACATTTCAGGATGTGGGAAGCGGGAATATAAAAAAATAAAAAAATATGTTTTGAGAAAAATAGGTGTGGGCGTGTCCGTCGAACAAGGAATCAAGTTGGTGTGGCCTAAAGAAGCAGATAAATTCTAATCTTGTTGCTATAAACATAAGTCATGGCTATCGTAAATTTCTAGTCTAATGAACTAATATTTATGCATTTATATGTAGGATAAACTTAACATAGTCATTTAGTTGTGAAATTATGTTTTCAAAATCATTTCTTAAATAATCATGATGATTTACAATTTGCTTGTAAACTAGCTATTCAAATATTTTTTTTTATACTAAACAAATCTTCAGAAGTTTGAACATCCATGTTCTAAACACTGTCATTTATTTCCAGTTTCTTAATTGAATAATAGAAGACCTTTATTTTAAGGTTATTTACAAAAAGTCAGAAAATAAATTCTCTTATTTACATGAATGATGTTGTTTTCAATTTCAGTTTATTCCAATCATTCCATTCTAAGGTAGCAATACACAGTTAGAAGTTTAGTTTTGCATTATGGCCCCTGTGAATTTTTTAAATATGAAAGTTTTTGTACAATAAAATTGATTTTTAGATAATTGAAGAATAATATAGCCTTCTTAGTGGGTTTATATGACCATTTAGATTGATTTTAACATGTTTTATAGGCCATCTCTATGATTGACAGTCCGTATTTTCCTATCCGTACCGTTCATAGGTCCATAATTTATTGTAGTGTTTATCAACAAAGATTTTGCTTTTCAATTCAATTTTATGGAAAAACGAGCAGGAAAGCATATGATTTTTTTTGGACCACTTGATAGATCTAAACCTATGGATTCAGGAAAGGTATCACTGTAGTTCATTGAAATTTTCCTTTAGACCAAATTTTGGAGACTTTTGTGACATGTTCACCCCCCTTTTTTGCTATATTTTGTATCTAAGAATTGCAGTTTGTTGCCATGGTTACACCCAAAAGGGATTATATTTCACCCTTATGACCATTAAAAATCAAATCTATGGAAGATTTCTTTCTACAAGTATATACATGCATAACACACATATAAAGCCTTCTTTGTTAGACAGGAGGGGAAAGAGGGTGTTTAAAAATTATGAGTGTCAATTTTAATTTTTTTTCCTAACTGTGTATTGCTACCTTATGGCATTTGACAAAGCAAATAATTGCTTTTTTTTTAGACAAAAATACCACAAAACTATTGATATTTATGTTATAGGTACAATTCTAAGGGAGAACTGTGTATTGCTACCTAAACAAATAAATACCTCTCTTTTTTCTATGTTTATACAATAATTTTGGAATGGGTAGACTTAATATGAATAAATAATGATACCCACCACTTGTGGCTTGCATCAACACTACCAAACCAATGGTTTTGTCTTCTGTTGATGGACTACTGTGACCACATATAACACACTCATACTCCTTTTCTTCACCAGGAATATATGAAGCATTCTGAGATTCTGACGACAAACTAGGTTTAGGGTCATCATCTGAAATAGAAAACAGTGTAAAAATGCCTGGGTTCCTAGGCATAGCTTATACAATTTATATCATTTGATTATAAAAACAAATATATTTGAAAATGATTGTTTAAAGGTAAAAAAATATCCTTTTTGTACACATCATTTGCTTTTAAGATATGAGCTATGTTGGATAGAGATAAACCTTATGTTTTTTTTTTTTTCAACCCTATGTTAATGAATATAGGTATACATGCACTTTCAAAAGGTTGATTTCTATCTGTAGTAGCTAATATCTTTTCTAGGACACACAACATCTATCATGTTTGTTGTCAACATGATATAAAATCTCTTTTTCCAATCTCTTTATTATGACTGAGATTAGACATGAAACACCACTTACCAGATGTATCAGCTTCTTTATTCTGTTCCATGAAGGCTTTCTGTTTGTTGGCAAACTGTTCCATAAGTTTCTTCTGTCTTTCTTTGGCCTTCCTCCTCCTGAAACATAACCGATTATTGGTCTAATCCAACGTTATACATTAAATGGGAAACAAAGAAATCATTACTTTAATGAAAAGATATGCTTTTATTTTATGCAAAATGCTCTGAAAGTCATTAAAATTCAAATGGCAGCAAGGTAAGAAAAGTAATTCAGTTAAAAAGTGATATTCCATATAAAAGGATCCAGATTTCAAGATATATTTACAAAACGATCAGTTATGCTTCAAAGTGACAAAATCAAGAAAGGCCACCATAGTATTAGATCAGAGAAGAAAAAACAAAACATATTTCTTACTTACAAACTATGACTTTATTCATACCTAGACATGTTTGTAACATACCTTTCTTCATCTCTTTCTGAGTGTTTCAGGTTGTCTTTCTTAGGACTCGTCACACTGTACAGCTCCTCAATGTTCCTGGCACAAGTGGTACTTTGTTGAGATAACTTATCTAGAACTCGACCAATAAAATAAGGTCCATCCCCAATAGGAGCATCCCCGATAGATCGATTAGACCTTGACAAGGGAATATATTGTTCTTCTTTCCCAGATAACTTAGCATGAAGTTTAAACAGTAAAGATATTATGCTTTCATTAATTGGCACATTTATATATTGAGCTTTATCAGTTTCTACACCCTTATTTTCATACTGTGAAGAGGCATGTTTGGCACTTGTAGGAGAGGGTAACTTATGAATGGGAACCAGTGGGAATGGGTCGTTGTCAAACTCTATTTCTGTAGGAACAGGCACAGGATTAACTGCAGGTATCTGTCCTGAATGTGCTGCAGTGATAGGTCCTCCAGATACTGAAAAAATAATAATAATAATGTTTAATCATCTCTGTTTTAACAGGGCTATTAAAGACTTAAATGACATACTACGATTAAACTTAACAATAATGACATTCATAAAGGTATAAAGTATTTAAGCTGCAGTAGCATATACTTGTATGTTTAGAAAACGAAGATAAAAAACCTTTGTTTAGCCACAGATTAAATAATTGTAACATTCTTTGTTTATTCTCTAATACTACCTTTACATACTTAGACAGAGTTCATATTTCATCTTATTTGAAACAATATAATTTTACAAGAAGAGATAATTTCTGTGGTATGTTTACCAGAAACACAAAATCCAGTTGGTAATGTCAATGTGTTCACTTACTTGATAAAGAACTAGGAGCTAAGTGAAACATTTCTTCCAGACTAGAGAGAAGTGAGAATTGCTTATCTTCAATAGGAATGGGCACCATTACTTCTCGGACAATCTCCTTAGCATTCTGTAGAATATTACTACCAGAAAACCAGTCATTGTATTGTTTATCATGGACTAATCCATTGAAACTTCTAATCTGAAATAAAGTAAGGTTGCAAAATTTCTCATTAAAATATATGAATTTCCTTAAATTCAAAATCTCTTTCAAAAATCAGTCTTAAATTATACATTTTGCTTCAGTAGAATAACATATTTTTATAAAGGGTATTTTTTAAGAGTGAGTCAAGGACTCAGATCCCTAAAATATTTTCTTTTGCCTCACATAATAAATATATTTTTTTTAATATTCAACTAAGACTTTCCACACATGATATGAACCTAGCAAACACAACAGGGGGTTTAAAATATTTACTGCATATATAACAGAACCTTTGTGGATAGAATACTGTATAACTTAATATAGCCTATATCTATATACATTAATGGCATAGTAAATAGATATTTACCTTCCTACTAGTATCTGGCGGTGGTAAACACAACGATAAATCCATCAGGTGAATGGCATGGTATAAAATACTGTCTGGCATACTTGTCGACATTAAAGCCTATCAAACAAAATTAATACATATTAATATTGTTTCTAAGAAAATCATTTCTTTTATTCATCAATAATCCTTTTGTTTTTTAATAACTAATTTTTTAGGAATCGATGATAGAACAAAAATTTTCTTGTGTCAAAATAGTTTCCATGAAGATATTACCTTATAAAATCTTACCTTATGCATAACAGTGAACAAGAAGGAGTGCATAGTTCTGCAGTGCAATATCTTATAAAGATCTTTGTACTCAGGATTTATTTCCCTTGGACATCTGAATGGTGGCCATGGTGACGCTTTCCCTTTGAATTTTCCAGTCTGTTTTACACTGTAAAATAATAATATTGACCATAATTACAACTAGAAAAATTATTCAATAACAAAGGGTCCTTTTAACGTATTGATATAAGCATAAGTTACTGTACAATTGATACTAAGGAATAATGATAGATACAGTAAGTTTTACAAATCAAATAATCAAAGGTTTTATCTTATTCATAATTTTCTCTCAAGTATAATAAATTTTAAATCTTCAACATGAGAAACTATTTAATTGGCAGCAAGATGTTGGACATAGAGAGATAGACACTACTGCATTTGATAAGCAGAAAATCCTTGTTATCACTTTATTTAGAAAAGATAATTTGAGGTTTGTTTATTTTCTATGATTGAAGATGTAATTTTGATGTGGATATGATTGAAGATGGAATTTTGATGTCATATAAACCAAGAAAAGCTTACTATTCTGTATATCTGTCCATAGATGACTGTAAGTCTTTCTTGTATAAAGCTCTCATTGACACATGGACTGGGTCAAAATCTTTCTCCCAAATTTCACCTGACAAATACAATATACATGTATTAGCATTAACATATTATATATTTACTACTGAATATGGTGTCTCATTAAGAAGCAGTCAGTCAGTTTTTCAGTTATATAGACACTGCATCCTGTATATATGTGCTTGTCCCAAGTAAGGAGTCTGTAATTCAGTGGTTGTCGTTTGTTGATGTGTTACATATTTGGTTTTCATTCATTTTTTTGTACATAAATCAGGCCATTAGTTTTCTCATTTTAAACGTTTTACATTTGTAATATCAGGGCCTTTTATAGCTAACTATGCAGTCATTTGGCCTCTTGTGGAGAGTTGTCTCATTGGCAATTATACCACATCTTATCTTTTAAAATCACATACTGTGAACTAAGTAAACTTGTCTAACATTGTAAGGTATTTAACATTTGTAATTTTTTCGTTTATACTTTAAAAAGTTATTATTTGGTAGTAGTATCTCATTACCTGCTTCCTAACAACACTATCATACAGAAGTCTAACCTTTAGGCTTATATGTCCCTTGCTGTAATCCACCACTGGCTTCTAGATTAGGAGCTTTATAATCTGCAACCTGTAAATTACATTTCAATATTGTATTCACGCAGATCAAATGATAATAGAGTTGAAACTCAAATAATCATTTTTACCAGCACATTTTTGCACTTGGAAAATTGTGAAAGGAACTAATAAACTCAAGTGCTAATACCAAAAATAAATTAATGTAATGCTCAAAACTTGAGGTTAAAAGAAATGTACAAAAAAATACTATTGAAGATTATATTAATGTTACCCTTAGAAAGTCTTAAATGACATTACTGTATATTTTATAGTTTTAAGGTATGGTGAGGCATTACATTTTTTCTTATGCCATCCGGACTATGGAAAAGAGCCATCAACTTCATTTTTTTTATATGATTAAACATTGTTCAAAATTTTGCTATTACACATGTGTACAAAAATTTAGGAATAAAATTCGCTTATACTGCATATTTCATTTGAAAGTAATAAAAAATCAAGCAAATAAATTAAGATCTTGCTCAAAACATATGCCAGAAAGAAAGTAAATTTAAAACAAGATCAATTTTGGTAGTTTTCACCTGTAGCTAGATTTGTCTGTGACAAACAGAATTCAAATATATTTCATAAAACATTTTTGTGTGGCACAATTGCCTATATAGGGTTAAATTCTAAAAAAAAATACAACGCATATTCTCATAAACATCATTTAGAACTACATTACCTCTTTTAGAGTAGGTTCAAACAATTCCTTGCCATGACCAGTCATACCAGATTTTTCTGGCATTAAATCCATCAGTTGGCTGTGCTGTCTGTCTGCCATACATAATAATGTAGACATTTCTAGTCTTGTTAAGTTAACTTCTGTAATTCCTACAATAAGTATTGTAAACCATTATTCAAAGCTTGTTTTGAAATGAAATGTGTACACACTGTTACATGTGGCCTTCTACACCATCCATAACTGAACAACTCTGAGTGAAATGTGTACACACTGTTACATGTGGCCTTCTACACCATCCATAACTGAACAACTCTGAGTGAAATATGTACACACTGTTACATGTCCCCTTCTACACCATCCATAACTGAACAACTCTGAGTGAAATGTGTACACACTGTTACATGTCGCCTTCTACACCATCCATAACTGAACAACTCTGAGTGAAATATGTACTAATGTTATATGTCGCCTTCTACACCATCCATAACTGAACAACTCTGAGTGAGATATGTACACACTGTTACATGTCCCCTTCTACACCATCCATAACTGAACAACTCTGAGTGAAATATGTACACACTGTTACATGTCGCCTTCTACACCATCCATAACTGAACAACTCTGAGTGAAATGTGTACACACTGTTACATGTCCCCTTCTACACCATCCATAACTGAACAACTCTGAGTGAAATGTGTACACACTGTTACATGTCCCCTTCTACACCATCCATAACTGAACAACTCTGAGTGAAATGTGTACACACTGTTACATGTCGCCTTCTACACCATCCATAACTGAACAACTCTGAGTGAAATGTGTACACACTGTTACATGTCCCCTTCTACACCATCCATAACTGAACAACTCTGAGTGAAATATGTACCAATGTTACATGTCGCCTTCTACACCATCCATAACTGAACAACTCTGAGTGAAATATATACCAATGTTACATGTCCCCTTCTACACCATCCATAACTGAACAACTCTGAGTGAAATATGTACACACTGTTACATGTTCCCTTCTACACCATCCATAACTGAACAACTCTGAGTGAAATGTGTACACACTGTAACATGTCACCTTCTACACCATCCATAACTGAACAACTCTGAGTGAAATGTGTACACACTGTTACATGTCGCCTTCTACACCATCCATAACTTAACAACTCTGAGTAACAATACTACTATAGTACATAAGTCTATTTAAACAAAACAAGTACAAGGCTTTATGATTTGAAATGCTACTTTTAGTAGTTTGATAGATTTGTCACAAAATAAAAATTGCTAACTCAATGGAGCATGCCAAAGTTGAGTCTGATAGTGACTCCATAGATCAACAGGTTTTTTACAACAGGATAGTTTCTTCTAGTGTAAAAAATTTAAAGCCTCTCTGTTTAGAATACAATTAATTGACTTCATATCCACTCAACTGAAGTAGATATACTACCTAGATATGTCCTGATTCCTAACAATGTACTGAAGTAGGTCAATACAGCATCTACCATAGCTGATTCCTGGTCTCCTTCGAGCTTCACATTCATAGGAGGTGGTGCAGTGGAGTAGGATAACCAATTGTCTATGTGGAACCTGGAACACAAATAACTTATAAACACATGTACATGAATGTTCTACTTAAATATAGTCCAAAAAATAACACAACTACTGGTGTCATTTACTATCTGTTCAAGATAATAGACAACATTCAATAAATAGTTCTTTCCTACAATCAGCTTTCCACTATAAATAAAAGACTCTAATCTTATAAATTATTTTTAACAGGTAGTATATTGGGAAAATTACATTTATACATTAAAGCAATAAAGTGCCAAGTACAATTTATTCAAGTCATTTATCAATAATATATAATGCATTTATTGTACTATTTTAACAGGCAAAATAATGGTTCTTATTGTCTCTTCTCCCTTTAAAATAACTGTCACTAGAAAAAGTTATGTTCTTCCAAGTGTCTCTTAACGTTTCTGATTTTAGTATGAATTTACTCTTTAAAATATATTTAATATGTATATGCAACTGACAAAGTAATATTTTTTAATGACAATATAACAAAGAGTCGTACCGATTATCAGGTTATCCGCATGTTGATATTGTAAAATATCAGCTGCGAGACATAATATGAAGCTTTTTGTCGAGTGAGCGTAGCGAACAAGATCAAAAAGCCTTCATATTATGCCAAGCAGCTGATATTTTACAATATCAATATGCAGATAATCTGATAATCGATTTATCAGGCTATATTTGCGTGTTTCAGAAGTGTTTTCTTTGTTTCAACAGCACACAAAAGATGACTTGATAAGTTCAAACATTATGACGTTGCTGATATGGCCGGGTCAAAGTTATTAAGGCCGGGTCAACGTATTTGACGTCACAAAGACATGATACGGAATAATATTTAGAGCTAAACAGAGTGATATAGACAGTGGAACGACCGATAAAAAGACTTACAGTCCAGTGTAGACAGAAAGTTTATCTAGAGTTATCTAACCTTTCTAAAACTGTTCTAACAAAGTAATCTGGATCAAGTTTATCTAGAGTTATCTCACCTTTCTAAAACTATTCTAACAAAGTAATCTGGATCAAGTTTATCTAGAGTTATCTCACCTTTCTAAAACTGTTCTTACAAAGTAATCTGGATCAAGTTTACAGGCACAAATCTGGAATAGTAAATATTATTTGTATTTACCTTGTAAGATACTGGACCAAGGAAAACAACTTTAAAATAGGCAGCTAAATTATCACATGACTGATTTGAACTGTTAACCAATGACAAAGTATAATTCCTCTATGATTGTAGTTTGGGTAATGTAAATGCTGCTTTTTGTCCTATATTAATTGTATACAATGTATACAAATTTCTCAAATTTGCCGAATTAAATTTAGGATCTGCTTTAATGATGCAATTTGGTCAACGCTTTTACACCCCAATAAAGTTACAAAAAGAAGCATTCAATACTTAAATAAAACATTGTTAACAGTTTTAATCTTGTTGTAATGTGCCATAATCACTGAAGATCTTCCAACAAACTTTCTAGATATAGAACAACAAGAAAAGTGCTATCTTCTTTCTTAGTATATCATGTGTATATAATGCATGTTTATTCCTTATCAATGTATTTAGACAATTGATCAAACTAAAAAACATTTCCAATTACCTGCATTAAATATAGGTCTGCATCTACCATTGAGTAACAGAAATGACATTGTATATAGGTCATAGCTTGACCTTTGATCTGTAATCCATTTCTAACCCACATTTGGCTGTAGATTTCAGCAATCCCAACCTGTATCTGTAGTGGATGTATCAGTAAGGTCTTTAACATCTTCTCTGTTAGAGTTATATCTTTGAGATGGAGTCCCTGAATCTGTATACCTTGCACCATAAAGCAGGCTAGATATCTATGTAAAGGCAGATGGAATGTCAACTGGAATGGATTTGGCTGAAAGTAGAGATTAGATTTTAATACATATTCAATGCTGAAATTAGAGATTTGATTTTAATACATATTCAATCTGCTGGTAAAAATTCTCATATTTCTGTTATAGGTTTAACCTTCATAAGGAAATATTTTCTGTGTTTATTCATCCTTTCACTTCATTATTACACAGTTTTTGTGCTGATTTTTGTTTCGTTTATTTCCCTTATGTTTACACTAGGTACCATCGCAACAATCCTGTGATGGGTTCATGCATTAATTCATGATGTTTTGTTAACTCATTGTATTTACAAAATCTAACAGTTGATAAAATTGAGAATGGAAATGGGGAATGTATCAAAGAGACAACAACCAACCCATAGAAAAAACCACAGCAGAAGGTCACCAACAGGAAATTCCTGCACCCGGAGGCGTCCTTCAGCTGGACTCTTAACAAATATATTCTAGTTCAGTGATAATGAACGCCATACTAATTTCTAAATTGTACACAAAATACTAAAATTAAAATAATACAAGACTATCAAAGGCCAGCGGCATTTTATGACTTTTGTGGATCATTAGGGCATGTCTTTAGAACAGTCTTTGTTAACTATATATCTTTATTTAGGTTTTCCATTGATGCATTGTTGCACTATCATGACTATACATGTAGTGTGTTCTGGCAAGTTTTTATTGCACTTTTTGTTTACTAACCTTTATAGAATCTTTACAGTTAATAGCATCATACCAGTCTTGTAGTGCATTTAGACATGTCTTTATCATAGATTTTGTCAGCTCTGGAGAATCCTTTAATTTACAGTGCGAGATCAGTGACCACATTGGTGAGGACGCCATTTCTAACTCTGCAGAGAATGCTGCATAATATGTTTCTGATTCAAATTCCACGTGCTGACTGAGTTCTCTATTGTTCAGGTTCATCCCCTGAAGGTAGCTCAGTAGATCTAACCACATGGTAACCAGTCTAGTATCTGATAAGAACTTAATTGTAATTGCCTTATGAGAAAACAGATTAATCAGATCACTAACGATTGGCCAGTAGCAATGCTCTTTCATGGCTATGTTTGCACAATCAACAACCATGTGAAAATTGGATTGGGTATCTGAAAGGGAAAAAAAAACAATGAAATGTTACACAATGCAATATTTTCAACATATACCAGTATTTGTTATGCCTTTCAAAAGTTTCCCATGAATTTATTTTTAAAAATAATGCCATAATATCTGTTTTTGTTGGGGCAAATATTCTATACTGTAGATCTGTAATATTTATTCAGTAGAAACGATATTATAGCATATTTCTTCAATATGGGACTCATAATATTTTAAATGATCTTCTTTTTCATGACAGCTTCACCAGAAAAATTGAATTGCCATACCTATTCATAATTGCTTCATACTCTACTTAAAATTCTAAGACTGTAAATTTTAAATCTGGCTAGAAAACAGTGTATTTTTTTTACAAAAAGTCAAAATAGCAGGTAAAATTATTTTGACTTTCCAATGTAAAATATATTTCAAAGGCTTAACAAATTGATATTTCCTGTCTCCTGAACCTGTAAATAACCATAAATATAAGCAGAAATCTAGTGATGTAAACCAAGTAACTAACATCTACACTTCACCATACTAACCTTGTAGAGAACTCTCTGTCAAAATACTCTCCAACATGTTAGTCAAACTAACAATCAGAATGTAGAGTAAGTTATATTCCTCCACCATCTTCACCGCCAGCACCTCGTTGCTGAATAACTGGACACTAATGTGGACTACTCTATTAGATATAGCAGGTCTGTTTAGACCATTAATTAGAACCAAGGTCATTCTACTATAATGTCGGATAAATGCTCTGGTAAATGCTTCCTGAAATAAAGTTGTGAAAATTGTAGTTTTAACATGAATATCAATGTGTGACTTAATTGACTTAAACTGATGAAATTGTACCAATAGTTAGCAGTATTATTGGTATAGAAGTACTAACTAACCGTAACAGAAGCAATCACCAGATACATGTAACTGCTGTAACCTTGACCTTTAACCTATCAACTCAAAGATGACTATGGGTCTTGCCTACCTAATTTGCACCATCAAATGATTGGTAGAAGTTGATCATACAGCTCAAAATATCTTGAAACCAAAATTTTAGCACTATCTTTAGCTGCTGTAATCTTGGTCTTTGACCTATTTACCCCATTTTGTGAAGTTTTAAAATATATGTTATTAAATGTATATAAGAATTTATAATATGAAATAAATATCCATTTTTGATTACAGAATAAATATCAGAGAATTATTCTTACTTTATAATTGTCATCAGGCAGCAGACTCA
Source organism: Mytilus trossulus (assembly GCF_036588685.1). Classification (NCBI taxonomy): domain Eukaryota; kingdom Metazoa; phylum Mollusca; class Bivalvia; order Mytilida; family Mytilidae; genus Mytilus; species Mytilus trossulus. The sequence goes on from NC_086374.1 coordinate 3,731,520, forward strand.
GAAGTAATGTGACCATTTTCTGTGGGAATTCATACTTCACCATCCAGAATGTAAGTTCATCAAGTAATGTCTTATGTACCATTTCCTGAGAAAGACCTGGCATTGCTACAAAAATAATAAATTGGTATAAGATCAAGATGCATAGAAGACATGTTAGCCTAAATAAAAAATGCTTTTTACTTTTTAAATTGGTAAATGTGTTTCTTTATGTATTCTTTTTGTATTCTTCTCACTGGTTTAACACATATGTAATCATATGGACTCTGGTGCATGGGAATCAAAATAAAATCAAAGAGCTGAATAGCTCTGAGGGGAAAGACGGCCCTTGTTTCTATTTAATTATGTTTTTGGAAAGGGGGGTATCTTTTGATAGTTTTCATATGAAGAATGAAAAAGAGAACAGCTAGAACATGTAGAAAGGTTGACAATATTGAAATCAATTGTTGTTTATGTAATTTCATTTCCTTAGTTTAGGATTCAATTTGGACCAATGGAAGAGATCTGGATCTTCTAAATCTAAACATTTGATTAAAGTTGATAGCTAATTATCTAAAACTCAACTGAATTCTGTCATTTCACAACAACTACAATATTTTTTGAAATCTTGATTGTGTACCACTGAACTGCAGGCTAGGGCCATTTTCCATTTTTTTGTGACAGTACTCTTGGATTTTTAATTTTTTTTTATAGAAAGTGTGGACTGAAAAATCTATTCAGTTTAAATTTCCATTGTTAAAGTTCCGAGTTACAACTCTCATCACAGGGAAACAGGTACTAATAAAAAAACAATATGAGTGATGTAAACTGTGTGAAGCTTGTTTCCAAATCTTAATTTTGAAATATTTGTAAATAATAAATATGTTTAAACTACAAAATGCAAATTTTTATTATTTGTTTTTTTACCATTACAATGATTATGTAGGTACACAAAAATTTAGTTTTAATAGAAGACTACTAATCCAATGAAATGTCACATTTGAAGTGTTTAAATACATTAACTTTTATTATAGTGGATAATTACTCATCAATTGATGTGCTCCTGAATTGGAGGAAGATTCTCAGAATTTTTACAGAAAAAAGTGGTCTCACTAATTAGAGACAAGAAGAATTTTAGCGACAAGAAGCGACAAGAAGAATTATTTTTTCTTGTCGCTAAATTGTCTTCTTGACGCTTCTTGTCGCTTCTTGTCTCTAATTGGTGAGACCCGAAAAAAGTAATAAAATCGTTTCTTTCCCCTGTCTCATGTAACCCCACGATCTTTGTTTATTTTGAAAGTTGTTGACCTACAAATTAAAGTATTGCATGTTGATGTTTAAATCATCTACAGTAAACAATATTATGTTTAGATTTAACAAATACAAATTTGTAATTCGTGCACGATCTCTATAGTCCGTTTGATTTCTATAAATCTTCAGAAATTAATTCTTAAAAATTCATTTTTACTAATAAATAATTTTTTTCTTCATGTGTGTTAATGTATGATATATACGAACTCTGACTATGAAAGTCATAATTTTGAACCTATGATAAAAAAAGTTTCTCATTAGGTCTCTATGTTATTTCTATTTAAATTAATATTAAATACTCAATGGAGTAAGTATGAGTAGTGTAACAGCCTTCCATTCAAAACAAAAACATTAGACATGTGCTTTAAACCTGCTTTTTGTACCATGTGACTTTACTCATTTAAATAACTCTGGTCATGGGATTACTGAGCTTTCTGTATGCAATGAGAAATACACAAGCCAAACAGAAAACTCAGTAATCACATGACCAGAGTTATTTAAATGAGTAAAGTCACATGGTACATTGAAACAGGTTTTAAGCACATGTCTAATGTTTTTGTTTTGATTGGAAGGCTGTTACACTACTAATACTGACTCCATTGATTATTTAATATTAAATTAAAAAGAAATAACATAGAGACCTAATGAGAAACTTTTTTGATTATTGGTTCAAAATTGTGATTTTCATAGTCAGAGTTCGTATATATCATACATTAACACACATGAAGAAAAAAAATATTTATTAGTAAAAATGAATTTTTAAGAATTAATTTTTGAAGATTTATAGAAATCAAACGGACTATAAGAATGATTTAAATAACCAGTGAACTGAGGATATCCCTGCTTCTTCCAAGAATGACGTCACTATAAAATACAATGTAGGTTGGATATATTTAGAATATCTCGTCATACTGATTTTTCCGGATTGTAAAATAAACGTAAATAGTGTAAAGGAGAGTTCAAGATACGATAATTTCGTGTGAAACAGAATGGAAATGTGTAAAAAAGTGTTTAAAGTCAAACTATTCATTTCTGGGTCTCCTTCTCTTCAATCTAAGTAAGATTTGTTGGGGGGTTTTCCACACTATAACATGTATAAAAACAAAATGAATGATGTGAGGGAGTGTCACTCTGGTCAACCCCATAGGGGATTGACGGCTTGAAGCCGTCTTTCCCAAAAAATCTGAAATTTTAATAGTAGTTTCAAGGGAACAGTTACTTTATGGTCCCCCTTATTTAACAATCTATAACTATCATAAAGCTTTATCTAATATTCCTTTGATGTTCTGAAGACACCTATGAGTCAGACAACAGTATCATTTTTTTGATTTTGTAGAACTTTTATTCATTTCTGGGTTTTTAATACTTCTTGCATTTGGGAAAAAGAAGAAAAACCGACCAACACAGACTTGTTTTGAGATATTGTCAATTATACCTTCTAATTTATTTATCAATAAAATCTAAATAATTAAAGAATTTAACTTTGCTTCAAAAGTTATAATACAACCTGACATGGATAGAAAAAAAATCTTGGTAAAACAAGCAAAAACGACAATCAGTGTTGTATGTGTCAAAATGGGGTGTACTTCAGATTATGCATTCATAAACTTAACACATAAAACTACATTAGGAATTCAGGAATTTGTATGCTAAGGAATGGTGTTCACTCTAGCAGAACATGTTTTCTTTTTTTTTTTTATTTATAACTTTAATGTATTAGAGCTAGCATTTTTATGAAAGTCTCAAAATGTTGAAGATACTTGGTAATGGCAGCATATCAATAGTGAAATAACAATATGTTTAAATGGAGGGTAACATATCAATAGTGATATAACAATAATGGTATGTTATAATAAAGGGGAGCAAACTCATGCAAATATTTACCACCAAATCGAAAAGCTGGAAAGTTGAAATCATTTAGATAATGATATTAATCAAATTTAATCTTACTATGAACCTTTGTCATATGTGTGAAATTCAATTTAAGAGTAAGCAGCTTTTTTTCAACAACTTGAGACAGGAGCAACAATGAATAATTTGATTGAATATGCTAGGACAAATCTCTATTAAATCTATAGTTCCAGAATCTCTTTCACTTGGCATGGGTGAGGTTGAGTTTAAATATATTTATGTATAGCGGATTCGGAAAAAAGTTTTGCAACTTATAATAATTCTTTTCCACTTTGCAGGTGCGAGTGCTACCTTGTGGTGGAATGAGCCTGCTCTTTTACGAAATCTACAAGGATGTCTTTAACATGCAAGAGATATGGCTCTCTCTTAACATGGGTCAGACATTTATCTCCCCTTCCAACGGACTATCATCGTTGTTTCTTCAATCAGCTTCCAAATGCTTCAGCTGTTTTTTTACTTTTATTTTTAGTAAGAACCAATACTGTATTTTAGCAAGAGGTGCATTGGATGTTTCATTACTAAATGTCCTTTATAATTCTATTTTAAACCCCTTTACCTCAGCTTTATACTTACTTTCATATTCATCAAACCCTTTTGGTGTAGTCATGTTATCTAATGCAGCATTATATCTTTTCTGGCTGTCAACAAAATAACTATTTGACCCATCTGGTAATAAGGTTACTGAAATATGATAAAAATATAGAAACAAAAGAGTTAAGATGCTATTTTTCTCATTGGCTTAAGTAAGAATGACTGAATATGTTCAAAAATTGTACAGGTAACCATAACTTCTTTTTTCAAAGTTTTCAAAATATTTTTGCATTTTTTTTCAAATTTTCAACAAAAAAAAAGAAAAAAAACGTGATTACTGTGGTATGGTCTTCGATGAACATTAAGTTATATGGAAATATATAACAACCCCAAAAAAATAAGGGTATGGTGATATCTAATCAAAATCATAATAATATGTGTGCAGCCTACATGTATATAGATTTGCAAACATTTTGTGAAGATTCCTAGTTTTTGATTGAAAATCCTCAGGAGGCATTTGTTACACAACATTGATATTGTACTTTGAAAGCTTTGCTGATCATGATGTGATTATGTTCTAAGGTAAGGAAAAAAAGAAAATAGAATTGAAATATATTTGAAATTATGTAAATTTTGGAAATACGGTTTCATGAACAATAAATTACAGCCCTCTAAAGTTCTTTTAAGATGTAATGAAATAATATGTGTCAATTGTTTATTTAATGTATAACTCTGATATATACAAACCTTTTGTTAACTCCTTGTACAAGGCATTGGAGTTTAGTGCCTGCCCAGTGACCCTTCTCATGGCTGACTTTACAGAGTTATCTCCCTGTAGTGTTAGATACCACCTTAATGTATAACTCTGATATATACAAACCTTCTGTTAACTCCTTGTACAAGGCATTAGAGTTTAGTGCCTGCCCAATGACCTTTCTCATGGCTGACTTTACAGAGTTATCTCCCTGTAGTGTTAGATACCACCTTAATGTATAACTCTGATATATACAAACCTTTTGTTAACTTCTTGTAGTTGTACAAGGCATTAGAGTTTAGTGCCTGTCCAATGACCTTTCTCATGGCTGACTTTACAGAGTTATCTCCCTGTAGTGTTAGATACCACCTTTATGTATAACTCTGATATATACAAACCTTCTGTTAACTCCTTGTACAAGGCATTAGAGTTTAGTGCCTGCCCAATGACCTTTCTCATGGCTGACTTTACAGAGTTATCTCCCTGTAGTGTTAGATACCACCTTAATGTATAACTCTGATATATACAAACCTTCTGTTAACTTCTTGTAGTTGTACAAGGCATTAGAGTTTAGTGCCTGTCCAATGACCTTTCTCATGGCTGACTTTACAGAGTTATCTCCCTGTAGTGTTAGATACAACCTTTATGTATAACTCTGATATATACAAACCTTCTGTTAACTCCTTGTACAAGGCATTAGAGTTTAGTGCCTGCCCAATGACCTTTCTCATGGCTGCCCCCATATCACTGAGTGTGTGTAGAAATGTTAAGAACTGGTCAGCATCCGGCATGTCTAACTGATATGTATCCTTCATCTCTGTAAATATACTCATCTAATGTATCCACTGATTAATTGATTAGTGTACAGTTAATGAAGGGTTTCTGGTCTTTTTTAATTTATTTGAACAAAAGAGGTCTCGTAATTTGATGGTTATTAGAAGTTACATGTTGGTTTTTTTCATCTGTTCATGCATTGTAACTTTTAAAACTCTCTTTGGATAATAAATGGACATCTTCTTGAATATTTAGTACAGAAAGTTTTAAGTATTTGTGATGTTATAGTAGCCCACATTTTTAAATGGATGTTTTCCTAATTTTCAATCAATAAGAAATACATCCTAATCAGCATATTTGTATTGAATTGATATTTTTAAGAAACAGAAATCTCATATTTGATTCTCAAAAGAAATATTCAATATATGTAAATACTCCAATGTGTTTGATGTTGTAAAGACCTTTGAACAACACCATACACATTTAGTTATTTTCAAGAATGCATTGTGTATTGTTGTCATTATGTCCTGTCAGGGGCCCTTAATAGGAAAATAAAGAACTTTGAACTTGAATATTTCTTCAAGAATCAAATATGAGATTTTTGTAAACAGGAAGCAGATAAGCCAGGAATCTGATCATATTTCATATAGAAAAGCAAGTTCACAATCAATGTAAAGAATAAGAAGATGTGGTATGATTGCCAATGAGACAATTCCATGAAAAGAGACCAAATAACAAAGAAAAATAACAACTATTCCATTGAGAATGACAACAAAAGGTAAGGAAATTCTTATTTGTAGTTCCCTAGAAAAATGTGACAAATATTTCAAACATGACCATTATGTTTTAATGAATAATATAAGTAGTAGGTGAACAGGAAGTAAATAAGTTATAAACCTAAAAATACATCATCAAGTAAAAGAAGTTCACATTCATAATTGTTACCAACTTCTGGAAGATCTTATTTGTAGTTTCCTAGAAAAATGCTACAAAACATTTATACATGGCCATTATATATATGTAAACCTGATATTGTGATTGATTAGCAGAAAATATGACAATGAATGTAAAACTTCAATACAGGATATAGCATATACATATGATGACTAATAACAGATTCCAGGAAGATAAATCTTATTTGTAGTTCCCTTTAGCCATGATAGCAAGAACTAGAGGGTCTAGAGAGATTGTGTCTCTTAACTAGGTCCATACATATCTCCAACAATGGACACTCTCTAACATTGTGGACTAGAATTAAACATGACAAAAACAAAACATACTTCTTTCCAAGTATGGACACAACATTCAAGCTGAATCCAGCTCTAAATTTGGATTGTGAATAAATAGTTGACACAGCATAGGTTTCTGACACAGAATGAATGTGTTCTAATGAACTTAAAATTTTTGTTTTCTCTTAGAGCAATTCACTATGCTGTTGAATATTAATCCTCTCAAAAAAATGTTTGAAGAAATTTTCTTTTTATTTATGAAATTTCAAATGAGAAAAAATGAACCCAATTTTTTTTTCACATCCCCCTTTCCCTTATTCCAAAACTGATCTCAATTAAAATTTCTAATGGAGTTTGCAACAATAAATACTCATTTTTAAATACATCATAAAATATTAAGATGTAAAAAAACTGCTTGTTATCACTGAATGGTAAAGATTGTTTTAATTTATCAGTTGGTAGTAAAAAGTGAATATACATGGTATATTGTATATAACAAAGATTTAAGTTGATTCTGGACAAAGAAAGATAACTCCAATTAAAAAAAATCTTGCTATTTAGATATTTCTTGCTTACTATTCTGGACAAAGAAAGATAACTCTAATTAAAACAAAATTTGCTATTTCACAATATTGTGCAATTAGATATTTCTTGCTATTGCGCAATACTGTGCAATTGAAAAGACTTGGTATTGCACAATACTGTGCAATTGAAGATTTCTTGCTATTGCGCAATACTGTGCAATGGAAAATTTCTTGCTATTACATATTACTTAATATAATAATTTTAGATCCTGATTTGGACAAACTTGAAAACTTGGCCTATAATCAAAAATCTAAGTACATGTTTGGATTCAGCATATCAAAGAACCCCAAGAATTCAATTTTTGTTAAAATTTTGGACCTTTTTGACTTTAATGTAGACCAATTTGAAAACAGGACCAACCAGATGCTCCGCAGGGCGTAGCTTTATACGACCGCAGAGGTTGAACCCTGAACGGTTGGGGCAAGTATGGACACAACATTCAAGCTGGATTCCGCTCTAAATTTGGATTGTGATTAAATAGTTGACACAGCATAGGTTTCTGACACAGAATGAATGTATTCAAATGAACTTAAAATTTTTGTTTTCTCTTAGAGCAATTCACTATGCTGTTGAATATTAATCCTCTCAAAAAAATGTTTGAAGAAATTTTCTTTTTATTTATGAAATTTTAAATGAGAAAAATTGAACCCAATTTTTTATTCACATCCCCCTTTCCCTTATTCCAAAACTAATTTCAATTAAAATATTCTAATGGAGTTTGCAACAATTACTACTCATTTAAATACATCATAAAATATTAAGATGTAAAAAAACTGCTTGTTATCACTGAATGGTAAAGATTATTTAAATTTATCAGTTGGTAGTAAAAAGTGAATATACATTGTATATTGTATATAACAAAGATTTAAGTTGATTCTGGACAAAGAAAGATAACTCCAATTGAAAAAAATTCTTGCAGATATTTCTTGCTTACTATACTGGACAAAGAAAGATAACTCTTAATTAAAAAAAAAATTGCTATTTCACAATATTGTGAAATTAGATATTTCTTGCCATTGCACAATACTGTGCAATTGAAAAGACTTGCTATTGCACAATACTTAATATAATAATTTTAGATCCTGATTTGGACCAACTTGAAAACTGGGCCCATAATCAAAAATCTAAGTACATGTTTAGATTCAGCATATCAAAGAGGCCCAAGAATTTAATTTTTGTTAAAATCAAACTTAGTTTAATATTGGACCCTTTGCACTTTAATTTAGACCAATTTTAAAACTGGGCCAAAAATTAAGAATCTACATACACAGTTAGATTTGGCATATCAAAGAACCCCAATTATTCAATTTTTGATGAAATCAAACAATGTTTAATTTTGGACCTCGATTTGGGCCAACTTGAAAACTGGGCCAATAATCAAAAATCTAAGTACATTTTTAGATTCAGCATATCAAAGAACCCCAAGGTTTCAATTTTTGTTAAAATCAAACTAAGTTTAATTTTGGACCCTTTGGACCTTAATGTAGACCAATTTGAAAACGGGACCAAATATTAAGAATCTACATACACAGTTAGATTCGGCATATTAAAGAACCCCAATTATTCAATTTTGATGAAATCAAACAAAGTTTAATTTTGGACCCTTTGGGCCCCTTTTTCCTTAACTGTTGGGACCAAAACTCACAAAATCAATACCAACCTTCCTTTTATAGTTATAAACCTAATGTTTAAATTTCATAGATTTCTATTTACTTATACTAACGCTATGGTGCGAAAACCAAGAAAAATGCTTATTTGAGTCCCTTTTTGGCCCCTAATTCCTAAACTGTTGGGACAGAAACTCCCAAAATCAATACCAACCTTCCTTTTGTGGTCATAAACATTGTGTTTAAATTTCATTGATTTCTATTAACTTTAACTAAAGTTATTGTGCGAAAACCAAGAATAATGCTTATTTGGGCCCTTTTTTGGCCCCTAATTCCTAAACTGTTGAAACCAAAACTCCCAAAATCAATCCCAACCTTTCTTTTGTTGTCATAAACCTTGTGTCAAAATTTCATAGATTTCTATTAACTTAAACTAAAGTTATAGTGCGAAAACCAAGAAAATGCTTATTTGGGCCCTTTTTGGCCCCTAATTCCTAAAATGTTGGGACCAAAACTCCCAAAATCAATACCAGCCTTCCTTTTATGGTCATTAACCTTGTGTTAAAATTTCATAGATTTCTATTCACTTTTACTAAAGTTAGAGTGCGAAAACTAAAAGTATTCGGACGACGACGACGACGACGACGACAACGACGACGACGACGACGACGACGCCAACGTGATAGCAATATACGACGAAAATTTTTTCAAAATTTGCGGTCGTATAAAAATTAAGAATCTACATACACAGTTAGATTTGGCATATTAAAGAACCCCATTTATTCAATTTTTTATGAAATCAAACAAAGTTTGATTTTGGACCCCGATTTGGACCAACTTGAAAGCTGGGCCAATAATCAAAAATCTAAGTTCATTTTTAGATTCAGCATATCAAAGAACCCCAAGGATTCAATTTTTTGGCAAAATCAAACTAGTTCAATTTTGGACCCTTTGCACCTTAATGTAGACCAATTTGAAAACGGGACCAAAAATTAAGAATCTACATACACAGTTAGATTCGGCATATCAAAGGACCCCAATTATTCAATTTTTGATGAAATCAAACAAAGTTTAATTTTGGACCCTTTGGACCTTAATGTAGACCAATTTGAAAACGGGACCAAAAATCAAGAATCTAAATACACAGTTAGATTCGGCATATCAAAGAACCCCAATTATTCAATTTTTGAGGAAATCAAACAAAGCTTAATTTTGGACCCTTTGGGCCCCTTATTCCTAAACTGTTAGGACCAAAAATCAATACCAACCTTCCTTTTATGGTCATAAACCTTGTGTTTAAATTTCATAGATTTCTATTTACTTATACTAAAGTTATGGTGCGAAAAGCAAGAAAAATGCTTATTTAGACCCCTTTTTTGCCCCTAATTCCTAAACTGTTAGGACCAAAACTCCCAAAATCAATACCAACCTTCCTTATGTGGTCGTAAACCTTGTGTTTAATTTCATAGATTTCTTTTTACTTATACTAAGGTTATGGTGCGAAAAACAAGAAAAATGCTTATTTGGACTCCTTTTTGGCCCCTTATTCCTAAAATGTTGTGATCAAAACTCCCAAAACAATCCCAACCTTCCTTTTGTGGTCATAAACCTTGTGTTAAAATTTCATAGATTTCTATTCACTTTTACTTAAGTTAGAGTGGGAAAACTAAAAGTATTCGGACAACAACGACGACGCAGACGACGACGACGCCAACGTGATAGCAATATATGACGAACATTTTTCAAATTTTGAGGTCGTATAAAAATGATTATGATACATGTATGTAGTATTGTCATTTTGTTTATTTTCCTTGGTAACATCTTCTGACATCACTCAGACTTCTCTTGAACTGAATTTTAATGTGTATATTGTTATGCATTCACTTTTCTACATTGGCTAGAGGTATAGGGGGAAGGTTGAGATCTCACAAACATATTTAACCCTGACGCATTTCAGCGCCTATCCCAAGTCAGGAGCCTCTGGCCTATGTTAGTCTTGTATTATTTTAATTTTAGTTTCTTGTATACTGAACTAGTATATATTTGATTAGGGGCCAGCTGAAGGATGCCTCCGGGTGCAGGAATTTCTTGCTACATTGAAGACCTGTTGGTGACCTTCTGCTGTTGTTTCTTCTATGGTCGGGTTGTTGTCTCTTTGACACATACCCCATTTCCATTCTCAATTTTATGTAGTATTATAAATATAAGATAATACTTTTGACTTTAACAGGATGGAAGATACCAACCTTCACTAGAATTGTCCCTCAAATGATGAAGTAATCTTAGAATTATCCTGGGCATCATTATCTCTGCTACAACCAACAAATCCTGTGGCGGAGTAAAATTCTGTGTCTGTCTGTCAGGACCATGCCGAGTACAAAACCTAAAACAAAAGGGTATACATAACAAACTAGATCATGTTCCTATCATATTAAAAGCTGGAATAATGACATTGTAAAATAAAAAGCTTAACTTAACTAGACCTCCATTGCTGCATGAAAAGGACTGAGGTAACATGTATACTGAATAGAACTAATCCTTTCCATAGAAACAAAGAAAAGTTTGAAAATATTTTCCTTGTACAATGAGTGTTTTAAAGTTTCAAACAATCTGAAAACAGAAAATAGCTGCATTGCTTACACACCACAAAGTTCTCACTATAATCAAATTCTAGACTAAATACGAAATCATTTCCTTCCATAAAGAAGCCATGAAAATTTGATGAATTTTTACTTCCAAGTCTTTACGACACACAGAAGAAGGGACAGAGAGCAGAGATTACTATATCTGTTTTTGCTGTTGACGATGCAGGCAACAAAGCATAAAGACATCCTTGTAGATTTCGAAAAAGAGCAGGCTAATGCTGCTACAACTACAAGGCAACACTCTCAACTGCAAATATATATGTTGCAATAACTTGTATAATTTGTATTCCAATCCACTAAAATAATATGTTTCAACTAACAAAACATAAAATGATTATAATGTCAACAAAGGAACACTGATTTAATGTCTATTAAAGGCATAAATATTGCATTTCCTTACCCTTCTTTTTTCATGACACTAACATCCCCACAGTCACAGGCACCTCCAGCTTGGCTACGGAACATGTTGAAGTCATGCCCTTCATGATTCCCTGCCTGGAAACAGTCTGCACATAACGACATACATGGTGATATACCACATGTCCTACACCTATAGGCCACAAAATTAGCTGTCCACACTAGACCACATATCACAGCATTGTCATATCTTCTAACTGAAAGTAAATTTGTTATCAATTAAATGTATACTGAGAAAATGCTTCAAAAACAAAAAAAGGGCTCACACTAGCTTGTGACTGGGGCAGTGGTTGCTTTCCTGTCTGTCACTTCAACAGACTATAAAAAGTGATATATAGTCCCCATGTAGTTCCCGATACTAGCTTTCAGTCGCTTTCGTCATCAGCAATTTTCAATGTTTACTAAGAGTCATGAGTGTGAACCCTGCTTTGTTTTTGAAAGCATATGTATTTCCTAATAAAAAAAACAATTTTTATCATTTAATATCTTATGCATAAAAGTTTGAAAACAGATAAAATGCTTACAAAGTTTATATTATGTAAATAAAATTTTACACCCTGTCTGATAACATGGTTAATGTTTATTTTTTTCTGTTATCTTAAAATATCACAATAAAATCATGAAAATATGTCCTGAATTTTGGATTCCTTTCAAACATTTTGTCAAATAACTGGTAATGACTGAGATTTTCTTTGGGAAGTTAGCATGTTTTTTATTTTCAAGAACATATCCATTTTGTAGGTCTTTTATATTTTAGTTATATCATGTATATCAAGGATTTGTATTGTCATACAAATCCATGGTTCTATAAAGTCATGAAAGTTGTGTATTTAAACAAGTCTAAATTGAAAACAATATATCATGTACATTGTACATGTACATATAACATTTGTATAACATGTATAATGCAAATCATTCGTTGTCATTAATTTTCTCTTATCCTGCATAATGTGTCATGTTGTATACATATATGTTATAATTTACACCTGGAATTAACAATACCATGTTTATCATATGTGCCTTATTTATTTAAATAATTCAATTATACATGTTATAAATTTACTAAAATTACATTCATGATGATTTAATGAGCCTTCTTCTTATAAAAGTATTTTTTTTGTCCTAGTTTATGTAAAATACAAGCAAGATTTTTTGCTGTGAGAGAATAACATATACATTGCACATGTATTAATCACATTTATCAGAAACCTAAACTTTAAGAAATACATAACATGCAACAATCATAGTCTTATAGAATGCATTATAAAATAAATAGAAGACAATAATAAAGTCAATATAATAAAACATGTCAAAAAGCTTGTTGAACTGAAGTCTCATGTGAAGAATAGACCAGATTGACTTGGGCCGGATCAAAGTGGGGCCGGATCGACATGAAGCAATTTTTAGAAAATTGTGAGAGTTGGTGAAAAAGTGGGGCGATAATTAGGTGCACTGGTTGGTGCCAGTTGTCATGGACTCAGTTCGATTGATACTTTGCTTGATGATCAAGTTTTGAAAAATTAAGAAAATAGGGTATTACCATTTTTGGAAAATTCATCGAAAGTAACTCCACCAGCTATCAGCCATCTGCACCAATCTAAAACATCAACATCATCAATCGACTTATTTCTGGGATCAAACAAATAGTTCATAAACTCATGAAGACTTTTATTTCCACTCTTCCTGAAACACTCCGACTTGAAGTGAGTGGCAACAGTCCTCTTCCCCCTTTTTAACAATGCATTCACTTCTGGAGCTGCCATTTTGATGTTTCCATGACAGGCTTAAATGTTTCAGAGACTATTTTGCAGTAGAAATGTTGACTTAGACGTTAGAACATTTAAAGGTTACATGCCTTCATTAAATGCCTCAGGTAGCATCAACATATAAAGGTTTACATAGGCATAAAGGTATTGTTTGGCTTTTGTTGACAAAGATTTCTGACGATAAGTAAAGACATTGACAGGTTCCCAAATTACGGAATATGATAGAAAACGAATTAATAGTCTTATTAACTAGCGATCAGAAGAATATTAGCGACAAAAAGACAGAAAGGAAATTTCATGTTCATTCATTTATTTAATCATTCATTTATTCATTCATTCATTCATTCATTCATTCATTCATTCATTCATTCATTCATTCATTCACTCACTCACTCACTCACTCACTCACTCACTCACTCACTCACTCACTCACTCACTCATGTACTCACTCACTCACTCACTCACTCACTCACTCATTCATTCATTCATTCACTCACTCACTCACTCACTCACTCACTCACTCACTCACTCACTCACTCACTCACTCACTCACTCACTCACTCACTCACTCACTCACTCACTCACTCACTCAATCACTCACTAACTCACTCACTCACTCATACTCACTCATTCACTCACTCATACTCACTCATTCCCTCACTCACTCACTCACTCATACTCACTCACTAACTCACTCACTCACTCTCATTCACTCATTCGTTCATTCACTAATTCACTCATTCGTTCATTCACTAATTCACTCATTCCATTCATTCACTCGTTCACTCACCCGTTCGTTCATTCATTCATTCATTCATTCATTCATTCATTCATTCATTCATTCATTCATTCATTAATTCATTCATTCATTCATTCATTCGTTCATTCATGTATCGATTCCATTCATTCATTCATTCATTCACTCATTCATTCATTCATTCATTCTATTATTCACTCACTCACTCACTCACTCATTCCATTCATTCCATTCATTCCATTCATTTCATTCATTCATTCATTCATTCATTCCATTCGTTCATTCATTCATTCATTCATTCATTCTGATACTCCTTGCTATACAAATCATTAGTATAACCATATGAGAATCTATTCGAAAAGTAACTAAACAAATCATTAGTATAACTAAAGGAGAAGAAGATACAGAGAATAATTATGACGTTCGTTCGTTCATTTGTTCGTTTGCGCTCAATGTTAAAGAAAATATCTAAGGATGTTCGTTTCACAACAATTATTCCTAAAAATGAAAATAACGTAAATCTTCAATGTTGAAGGTTCAAATAGTATGCAAGCGGGTTTTCCAAAACAATCTTAATATAGCGGGAAGAGAATATGGGAGAATATTACGTAAATTTTAGTTTGTTTGTAAACTAGAAAGTTACCCTAGGAGTGAAATATTTTCATTTTGGAACTCTGATAAAAACAGACCTACCAAACAGTGAAATTCGAAGACAAAAACAATTATAAGTTTGCGATGTACAAAATATTTGGCATACAATTATCACAGCAGAACATTGAATAAATAGTTCAAAACGTACAGAAAAGACGCAAAATATGGATAAAAAGATCCAGGTTCAAGAGCTGCTGGGTTCAATAACAAAAAATCTGGAATGTTCAATATGGTAATTACTGTTACACAGGTTTGAATGTACCTCAAACAGGTTCTTCTTTGGCAGTGTCTATAGGTTCCCACATGCCGGGATGCATAGCTTAATGTGAATCCCCGTCCGTTCGCTCCCATTTTAGTTTGCACCCACTCATGTTCGCCCCCTCTCACTTTCACACCCTACCTGCATGACATGTTCACACCCAAAGTCTGTTCAGACCATACATGTTCGCGCCCAATTTTAATAGGGCTCTCCACAGTTAGTTCGTCCATATTGGATAGGGGGCAGATTTTTTTAAAGAGGTGGAAATAGTATGAAAGTATGGGAAATCCTATGTGTGTTTCCAAGCAACAGCTCTGTTTTAATGGTGTTTTCTGGTATTTTTCGCACCATTTTAACCTCCATTATGAAAATCTGCCCCTATCCAATATGGCACTCAATGGCATGTATGGCGGAACTCACCGTGAAGAGCCCTATTGGTTTTGTGTTGAATAACTATAGCATTGTAATCAAGTTTTGGCAAGTGTATTCTTATATTTTTTGTCGTTGTCTCAAAATAAAGTGAGACAGCATTATTTTTTTTTGTGTTGAATAAATCTTAATCATGTTTTGGATAGTGTATTGTTACAAAAAATAAATAATCCTCTCTAAATAAAGTGTAGAGTGCGAACAGACCTTGGGTGTGAACTTGTGAGGTGCAAATGTGTAGGGTGCGAAAGTGTATTGAATCGAACGAGAACGAACCTGATACCGCCAAATGTGCCTTAGTAGAATAGGGGTACCCATGCCACCTCTGCTTTTATAATTTTATGTCATTGAATCCCGAACAAAATGTTACAATTTAACCCGGAAATTACCGGAAGTAGTGAAAAAAAAATTATGACGCATGACTGTGTACGGGAAATTACAAAAAGAAAGAGAGAATTGCTAAACTATAAAGTGTATGCATGATATGGCAATCTGACAAAACAGCAAGCGGGAACCAAAACCCCCATGACAGTCATGCCACAGTCATTTCTACTCATGTGACTTAAGTTTTTGACACAGAAATTATTGAGTCAATGAGTGCCAAATAACATTCCTTATCACTTTTAACATAACTTTATGAAAATGATTAATCAGAACATAGATAAATGATATGAAAATGTTTGTCGTGAGAAATATAAATATCAACAGTCAAGGGTCTAACTTAAATAAGTTATTAGAGAAAAAAATAACAAACATGTCATTATTGTGGCAATAACCAAAAGGTGTTATTACAGCTTCTCTACATCTCTTTAAAGCCTTTGCTCATGCATATGGACCATAATTTGGTATTCGGCCTTTGGTTTCTTTTTGTATCCTTTTTTATAAGTTCTAAAATTTTAACTTTTATTTTGTGGGTTGTGTTGGTGTTAGAATAGTATGAATGGAACAATTGAGTTTTTCGAGAAAAAATTAATACATTTTGATTCACCGTTTACGTGACATGAAACCAAACAGGAAACCAATCTTTATTTTCTTTATTTTGCACAATATAATTCAAAAAGGCATAAATAAACACCATTACTAGTGTTACTTGCTTCATGTTAATATTTAAAATCTATTTTCAATGTTATATTAAAGTTTTTTTTAAACCTGACAGGAAACCATAAGAAACCGAAAGCATTTTTTTAGTTTTATTTTATTGAAAAATCTGCATAAAATAATCTGAACAGTATACTTTTTCTTAAAATCCATCTTAAATGTAACAGTATTATAAAACTCCTAAATATGTGCTTGTTTTGAAAACAATTAGTACAATTTATTCAGAATTTTCCATATTTTCTTCATTGATACAGGATACCATAATCGTTGTATCTTGATGTTTAAGCCAAAAAAAAATGTATTTATATTTGGTTTTGATATTCCAGTAATATACAATTTATTCCAAATTATTGGCAATGTAACATTCTTTAAATCCAGTAAAGAAAAAAACTTTTAACTTGGAATTAAAATCTTTAAAATAGGCACAATGTGATACTTGTGACCTGTACACCATCTACATGGTTTCCACATTTTAACCTTCTTTAGTGGGCTAAAATCAATAAAGTACTTCCTTTCAAGTCATGCATGGTAAAAGTTTACTTCTCCTTTGACAAGTTTATTGCGTTTCTGATAAGTGTTTGCAGAACATGAATAAAAAATATTAATTAAAAACTGTGACAAAGATTCCAACTTTGTACATTCCAAGTGTAACGGTATATTAACATGTATTTTTTATTAAATTATATTTATTCAACATATATTTAAATATATATAGATAAATTTATCTACTGCACAAAGTTTCAAGAATTCCCAAGTGCCCACAAAAGATAAAATATTTATGATATATATTTAACTGATAACAAACATATGTTAATACAGATTAAGGGAAAAAGAGTAGACAACTCATAAAAGTGTCTGTAATAACGCATGCATGTTATTTTTCTCTAATAACTTATTCAAGTTAGACCCTTGACTGATCAATAAATCAAGAATACGGAAAAATTGTGTTAACACATACATGTGGGAGAATATCTCAACATGCTCAAGAACATTTTGGAACCCCCAAAAAAAGAAATTGCTTAATGTTAAAATTGACTTCTATTGATGTTCAAGTAATATTGGCAGACTTGTATCCCAGATAATAGATATAGGAAGATGTGGTGTGAGTGCCAATGAGACAACTCTCCATCCAAATAACAATTTAAAAATTAAACCATTATAGGTTAAAGTACGGCCTTCAACACGGAGCCTTGGCTCACACCAAACAACAAGCTATAAAGGGCCCCAAAATTACTAGTGTAAAACCATTCAAACGGGAAAACCAACGGTCTAATCTATATAAACAAAACGAGAAACGAGAAACATGCCTTGATTTGGATGTTGGGTTGTTGTCTCATTGTCATATCCATTACGACTAATTGTATAATCATTGCAAGTTTTGTTTTCATGGCATATCTATTGCTCTTATATTTGTTTTGGACATATGGTGTTATACATGTCTGTTTTTTTCTTTTTCAGTCTTGAACTCTTGAATAATCCAGTGTCAACAAATTGTGACCATCCATTCTGCAGGTAGGTGACCATGTTTATGTACATACCTTTAAATAATACAATATCCATTAAAAGGTGTTTGCCCTCTCTATGGCTATAGTCTTGGCAAAGTGGGGAAGCATATTCTGCAAGTAAAGGTAATTATACCCCACGCAACGAGTTGCGGAGGGTATAATGTTTTTGACCCGTCTGTCAGTCCGTCCGTCCGTCAGTCCTGTTTCTTGTCATCGCAACTCCTCTCAAACCACACAACAGAATTTCACGAAACCTTTTCAGATAATAAGGACATACTATGTAGTTGTGCATATCGACGGGAAATTGCGATTCAATTTTTTTTCTAGGAGTTACGCCCCTTTGAACTTATTTACTTTAATGTACTACTGCTAGAGTTTGTCATCGCAACTCCTCTCAAACCACACAACAGAATTTCACGAAACCTTTTCAGATAATAAGGACATACTATGTAGTTGTGCATATCGACGGGAAATTGCGATTCAATTTTTTTTCTAGGAGTTACGCCCCTTTGAACTTATTTACTTTAATGTACTACTGCAACAGTTTGTCATCGCAACTCCTCTCAAACCACACAACAGAATTTCACGAAACCTTTTCAGATAATAAGGACATACTATGTAGTTGTGCATATCGACGGGAAATTTCGATTCAATTTTTTCTAGGAGTTACGCCCCTTTGTCCTTTGAACTTATTTACTTTAATGTACTACTGCAACAGTTTGTCATCGCAACTCCTCTCAAACCACACAACAGAATTTCAAGAAACCTTTTCAGATAATAAGGACATACTATGTAGTTGTGCATATCGACGGGAAATTGCGATATAATTTTTTTTCTAGGAGTTACGCCCCTTTGAACTTATTTACTTTAATGTACTACTGCAACAGTTTGTCATCGCAACTCCTCTCAAACCACACAACAGAATTTCAAGAAACCTTTTCAGATAATAAGGACATACTATGTAGTTGTGCATATCGACGGGAAATTGCGATATAATTTTTTTTCTAGGAGTTACGCCCCTTTGAACTTATTTACTTTAATGTACTACTGCAACAGTTTGTCATCGCAACTCCTCTCAAACCACACAACAGAATTTCACGAAACCTTTTCAGATAAAAAGGACATACTATGTAGTTGTGCATATCGACCGGAAATTGCGATTCAATTTTTTTTCTAGGAGTTACACCCCTTTGAACTTGTTTACTTCAATGTACTACTGCAACAGTTTGTCATCCCAACTCCTCTGAAACCACACAGCAGAATTTCACGAAACCTTTTCAGATAATGAGGACATACTATGTAGTTGTGCATATCGATGGGAAATTGTGATTCAATTTTTTTTCTAGGAGTTACGTCCCTTTGAACTTATTTGCTTCAATGTTCTTCGGCAACAGTTTGTCATTTCAACTCCTCTGAAACCACACAACAGAATTTCATGAAATTTTGTAGATAATAAGGGCATACTATTTAGATGTGCATATTGGCAGGAAATGAATTTTTCTTATACAATTTTTTTTTCTTACACTTATTTAATTTCTCCAATGACAATGTGGGGACGTGGGG
This sequence comes from Mytilus trossulus, assembly GCF_036588685.1. Lineage (NCBI taxonomy): Eukaryota > Metazoa > Mollusca > Bivalvia > Mytilida > Mytilidae > Mytilus > Mytilus trossulus. The sequence continues at coordinate 3,751,285 of NC_086374.1, forward strand.
TATGTGAGCGTGCTCACTAAGGTTCTTTAATTACTGATGATGCTTGACTGCTTAGAGTCTCTATAGCTAAAGTGGGACGACACTTTGTTTTGGGGGCAGACATAGTCAAAATAGTAAAATTATAAAGTCATGTACATGTCTTGTCAGAATAAAGAATGCTTTGTGGAGAGATATTATAAGGCTCTCTGCACACTAGAAACCCTTGCAACATATTTTTTAGGGATCTGTAAGTAGTTTTATGTGTAAATTTCTGCACTTGTGAGTGTCTTACATTTCCTTTTAGACATAAAGAGAACACCAGTCAATCAATAATGTTTAATTTAAAAATTGATAATGTACAAATAAAACAATCTTTACCCACCTCAGTGCTATCAAGCATTTATTAAGTCTTAACATGTATTTCAGAAATTATACAAAATGAATTACACATAGACTCATTTCTTCTTAATATCATACTGTATAGTCGGCTATAAAAGGCTTCATACTGAACAATGTACATTTAAAAAAAATCAATTGAGAAAAGTAACTAATTTATAACAAAACAGTTTTCGAAAGAAAAAAAAATCATGTATGACATACATGAACCAATGACAACCACTTAACTACAGACTCCTGACTTAGGACAGCCAAATACAGTATGGTGGGGTTATAAAATACAAAAAACATAATAAAACATGATAATATTTAAACTAAATCTTGGAATATAATATTGAGAGGAAAAAACTGGCAGAAAATTTCAAAGGGAAAGCATGTTGAATTTAACAAAAGAATAAATTTATTCTTTCTTTTAAATAATTATCATTATTGTTTTGCAGATTTTGTATTTTAGAGTTTTTAGAAAAGAAGAGATCAGTACCTTGTCCACTATGTAAAGCTCCTATCACTAAAAGGTAATTGAGAAATAGAACAAAACATAAAAGATGTATCTGGTATAATCAATCAGATTTAAATTAACTTGTATTGTATTGTTAGAAAACTGAAGTCAAATGATGGTATTTTATTGAATAAATTGAAAAGTTTAATCAAATATTACTGACAATTTTTTTCTCCTCACTAGAATTTCCTATTGACCAGAAGGGGTTAATGTTGAAACCTTTACAGAGATGTGCTATCACTTAGATTTCAGTGGTGAGATGGAGTCAAGAAAAGATCTTGACAACCAACTGTTGAAGACAATATAATTGAAAATACTTTTTGTTTGAGATATGACCTCCCTTTCAGGAGACTAATTTTCAGAATAAGATTTCAATTTTGTTATTATGTCAAAAAATTACATTTCTTGATAAAAATAGATAGTTGATTTTTTCCAGGAGCTTAAATGAACGACCACAGTTAAACAGTATGGTGGAGGGTGTGAGAAGCTTGATCCAAGCTTTCCAAGAAGACACAGGTGCTATTTGTAAGTTGTTGTCCAGCCTGCAACATATTTTGCTTAAGCTAAACATTTTGATCCTACATTCTGTCTTAACATTGTAAGAGACATCAACATTTAGGGTCAGTCTGTAGTCAAAGTTTTCTAAATATCATTAAATTTGTCAAATAAATTCCACGAAACCTGGTCAGAAGTTTTTTTATGACCAAAAGACCTCATTATCCCAAGCAAACTTAAAATTATTTTTTTTCATTTTTCATGTTTTTTGGAGGTTTGTTTTGTGCAGTTTTCATTTAAATAAAGTGTTGTGTTACAGTTTTTAGACATCAATAATTTTTTCAATACTCGTTGAATTTAAGAATCATGCCAGTTTTACTATTAAGAGATAATGTTTGATACAAAATAGAAAATATTTTTTTGTTTAATTTTTGTTATTTATGATTTAAAGAATGTACTTATCTTATTGCAGGTAACATAACAGTCTGGGATTAATTTTTATGCCCCACTTATAAAGTAGAGGTGCATTATGTTTTCTGGTCTGTGCGTCTGTCAGTTTGTTTATCCATCTGTTTGTCCCACTTCAGAGTTTTTAGTTAAGGTAGTTTTTGATTAAGTTGCAACTTAGTACACATGTTTACTATAACATGATCTTTTCTAATTTAAATGCCAAATTACATTTTTGGCTTAATTTCAGGGTCCACTGAACATAGAAAATTATAGCCTGGCATCCATGTACAATGGACACATTCTTGTTGAAAATAAAATTTCATGGGAAGTTATGAAACTTTGACAGAAGTCTCTTCAAGGTCAAGAAATAGAATCTGAAGAAAAAGTTTGGATTTATGTAAAATTCTATTATATTTTTCAGGCAAGACTGGTTAAAATTTGAATTAAATTTTCAATTGATAGTCAAACAATGACTAGATAGAAACTATGTCTATATTTCAAAGTTTAAGGATTAGTTTTCTCTTTATGATGTCATAATCATGATAAGTATCAGTTTCACTTTTCTACTATATTCAATGAAAATTCCATTGTTTTTCAATACCATAAACAATTATTAAGCCCGTGTTTCAACAAAAAATAATCTAATATTTAACTTGAATAATAGTATGACTAACACTTTGCTATATGTTTCCTAGACTTAAATTTCAGTAAAATCCATTAGTTATTTCAAATTTCACACAAAAAATACTTTCAGCCTATTTGAGGTGTTAATATTTATATTTCAGTTGTAAATGATAAAGATAGTGTTTTTGAAATAATCTGCTTTTTAATTTTGTGTTTGCAAGTGTATATTTAGGCCTAAAGACCAACTGTCAGAATAGAACTTTTTATGCAATCCTTTAAATGTTGTTTATCTTTTTGTAGTTTCTCCTCCAAGAGGTCATCCATCTATGAACCTGACTCCATGTACACCAGAGCCATTACCATGTAAAGCAGCAAGGGGCACTAAGAGGAAAATAATTGTAGAATCACCTAAGGTATATATATTGGAACATTTTTTAACTTGATTACAGAATGAGACATAATGATAACTATCTGTCAGTGTATGACAGTATAAACCATTTCTGTACAGCTTTATATATCAGGATGCCAACAAACTTGATGCTCCATACTTTTGTTTAAAGAAATGTTTTGTTATGAAGCTTCCATCAGTCATGTATCATCAGTCCTTAAAACATTTCAAAAAAGTTTAAGAGTTGGCAACTTTTGACTGTTGTTTTGCTCTGTACTCATAGTTAAACATTTATACCATTTTTACACAACATACAAATTCATATGTGTTTGATCTTTTGCAGAGAACAGAGGCTAAACAGAATTGCAGGCAAAGCAAGAGGCGAAAGTCTCTCAATATTCCTGAAAATGAAAAGACAATTCCAGAATCAAGCAGCAAGAGTTTGGCCATTGAAGATCAGTGTGATTTATTAAAGTATCTTGACCAGGGGTCATGTGGCGCTGAAAGTAGTCATTCTGATGAAAGAACTAAGAATCTGGAAACATCAACAAAACAGTTAAAACATGAATTGAGAAAAAATAATGTGAAAATAGTCAAACAAAATGTCCTACCAAAAGATATTACTGAATTGAAAAATGATGAAAAGCAGAAAGTAGCAAGGGGTTACAGTTTAAGGAGTCCAAAAAGAATAAATTATAATGTTGATAGTCAAGACAAAGACAGTCTTAGTCCAACAAGCAAAAGTGATCTATATAATTTTAATGATTCACCTGTAACACCTGTGCATTTATTAAGACATCAAAGGGACAAATTAAAGGTAAAACAAGGTTCTCAATTAAAAATGGAGGATAACAGCTCTAAACATATTAACAGTACTAACAATAACTGCTTAAATGACAATCAAATTAGTCATGAAAGAGTTGAGACAGGAAAAGAAAGAGAATTTACAAATGATTCTGCTTTAACAGTTAAAACAAACAACCTGACTGATGCAAGTCAAGATCAGGCATCTCCAGATTTCCAACTTAAGGAAAGACAACTGTTTACAGATAAAACATATAAAAGACAGAAAAATAATTCAAATGCAGATAAAACATATAAAAGGCAGAGGGATAAAGCAAGTGATATCCAAATAAAGTCTAAGGTTAATTCATGGCTAACAGATAATCCTGTTAGCCAAAATAGTGGCAACGGGGAGGAGAAATTAGTTCACGGAATGGACATTGATGTTCCTATTGAAATTGAGGGGGGTGTAAATGAAGCAAATCCTGTATTAGAAGATATTATTGTATTGAGTGAGAAAAGGACTGATAAGAACAATAGTATGAAAGGGGATAAGGAAAATTTCTCTGAGGAAAATAGAGCAGAAGTAAATGGAATCTCTGTCATCCAATCAGAAGACGGAAATAATAGGTGTGACACAATTGAAACAGATGCTACAGATTTTAACAATTTAGGATTCAGACCTTTAGCTTCACAAAAGAGAAGAATTTTCAAATCGAAGCCTTCAACTCAAACCACCTCAGTTTGTCAGAAAAAGGGTGTGCTTGTAATAAAGAAAGTTTCCCCTTCAGAAAACTCTACCTCTATATCAACTCACCAAAATAATGTTTCTGTTGAGAAAGAGGCTATCATTGATCCATTTGAATTCAAATCCAGTCAGAAAACACCTGTTATTCCAGAATCCAAGAAAAGTAAACATGTCAAGAAACAACAAAAAGATAAAATGAAAGGGAAACTAGATTTTATGAGTGGGAATACTACAAATATAAAACAGAAAGAATCTGTTGAAATTAGTGATGACCAGCAAATACATACAATAGATAAAATCACAATAGAAACTAATTCAGCTGATCAACGTAGCCTAATGGAAGACACTGAAAAACACAATGGAAGGAAACAGAGTAATATTGAAAATACAACACTTGTACAAAATCTACAGGAAGTTAACAGCCTGATCTCAGATAAAACTGATAGTGAGTTGAGTGTAATTCCAGGTAGTTTTGACGATTCTACACTTTTAGGAAAAAGCAAAAAAGGAAGAAGATTATCAAATAAATTAAAGAAGGAAAAACAGGAGGAAGAAATTAATAAAAAGAATATGAAAAAATTAATTGAGACAATAAATTCAGCAGAGGATGAAGATTTGTTGACATGCACTCAAGATGTTTTACAACAAAAGAGCTGGAAGGAGGATTCTAACAAAACATCGTCAGAAGATTTAATTCCAGATACGTCAAACGTTCAGATTTCATTGAAGGAAAGAAAATCTGTATCATTTGCATCCAATAATATAGAAATAAGTGGAACCCCTCGTCAGACGAGAAGGTCTGTGCCCATGGTAATGGATAAAAACAAAGGTAGACTGCTTCCAAAGGAGACCAGAGGGAAAAATGTTCAGAATGGCAACCAGAATTTGTCTGCATCAAGTCAATTGATAAAGCAAAATAAACAGCAAACCATGGCTAAGAAAACTAAGATTCCTTTTGTATGGGAGGAAAAAGGTAATGAACTATAGCTACTTAATATATAAATATTATACATGTTAAATATGTTTTATATACCCCATCAATCAATACGTTAAACTTTTACACAAAGCTACAAAGATTTTTTTTGTCATGCATCCGATTTCACCTAGATAGATGCACACGCCCGATGAAGCTAATTTGTTTAGCGAAATATTGCGTGAATAATATAAAATGTAACAACTAATTTTATAACACTCATTAGTGTGTTAAAGTTACATTCTTAGGCACTTATATAATTTAATTTAGTAACTGCATCAGTTTATTTAGATAGATTGAATGTTGATTGTTGCTATTTTTAGACACTATATAAATATACTACATGTTATAAATTATATGTTATCTTTACACATTATCAAATAAGATGATGTACTTCGATTGCAAATGACACACACAACCATTCATTACGAATTGAGGACAAAGCTGTGAACAATTGCAGGTATAAGTACATTCTTTAACAATGACCTATAATGATATAGTAAGTTACAAAATTAAATAATACATCTGTTTCAGAGATACTAATTGTGATGAAAAAATCTGTGGCTGACCAGCATAATAAGATGAAATTAACAAAGACTGGTAGAAATATTTTGCCAGTAACTCCTTATACATTTTGTAGTGAACAGGTTAAACACAACTTTACATCAGCTGTTCATTGCCTGAAATTTTCACAAATGTTTTTCAAGATGTTATCTTTTGACCTGTATGTCCAAACTAAGAAAATAGTGCAGCCATAATGCTCTATTTCCATTTCATTGTACTGAGAGAATTTGATATTTTAAGGATACCATACTTTGGTCATTTGAGTTAAATAAATGAATAAATGTACATTTGATATTGAAATAATTTCTATATTGCGCATGTTTAGATCAAATAAAAATAAATTGTATATTGTACATGTACAGATAAGCCTGAGTAGAATCAGTAGATATAACATTGACATATATTAGTTTTCTTTTTCAGGTAACGAATCTGATGGCAGCACCAGTACAGATGACCTTGACATTCATCCAAGTCAAGAGGAATTTGAACTGCCATCTCAAGGTATTTCATTTTTACTTTTCATTATTCTTTTTTAAAGAGGCTAATTATCTGTACTGTTTTAAATAAATTGAACACTTTTTAATGTACTGGTACAATTTTTAAAAAAAGAACTTGAATAAAAACTTGTGTGCAGGCAAAGATTTTGGCCACTGTAAATTCAGAAATTATTGCGTGCATTTATTATTGCGATTTTGTAATTTTAGACCTAAATGCGATTTTAATTATTAAGATTTTGAGAAAAATCCTGTTTAATTTGTATAAAACATTTCAAAATGCGAGTTTAAATTATTGCGTTTACAACTCTGTCGCATTTTTCGCAATAATAAAAACCTCACAATAATTTCTGAATTTACAGTATTCCCTTTAGGAAAAAAAACATTCTGCATCCCTGTGCATTTATTAAGCACAATATCGAGGTAAAGTAGTTATTCCCACTTTATTTTTTCAAGAAAATACCTAAAATTAGAAAGGTATCAATGCTATTTTTGACATTTTAAAGAATTAGGATGCATAAATAAATCTCACATATGTTCTTGTGCAAATAACATAAGAGTTGTTGATTTTTTTCATTATTATCTTAATCAATTCTATCTATGTATAGGAATCAGGTATAAAATGTTTGTCTTTTCCAGATGTTATGTCACAGGAAACAAATAGTTGTATTATAGAAAATAAAAAAGATTTAACTGGGAAGATTCCTAAACCTCAGGAAGATCCAACACAGGGGATGCTAGAATGTCAGAAAGATTCAACACCGGGAGTTCCCAAACCTCAGAAAGGTCCAACACAGGGGAATCCTGAATTTCAGGAAGATCCAACACAGCAAATTCCTGAACCTCAGGAAAATGTAATAGTGGATGAAAGTAGACATCATTATCAGATTAAAAGTCAGAATCTTACAAAGGATAGAAAGGTTAGAAAAAATAAAGATTTGTCACCAAATAGGTCACAGCTTGTGCAAAATTTATCAGAAAATGCAGATGAAAGTGTTCCAACAAATAATAGCAATATTTATGTTGAGAATACACAAGAAAACATTGATGGAATACAGATTGATGAGACAGAAACAATGGAAGTCCAGGTTGTACCAGAAAGTGTTGATGATATTATAATGGAAGATCAAACTGATCCTGAATCTGCTGAAAGTTTACAACCACGTCAAAATCAAAGCTCACAAAATAATGTGATACAGAGTGAAGATCAGAGACGGAATAATGAAAAAGAATCAACAAAGCAAAAGCAGAAAAAAAATATGATCCAAAATCTCAATGTTACAGAAAGCAATGAATCAGCAGAAATAAGCAGTCAGTCAACTGTATCAACTGTAAATGAAATCCTAGACTCTGATGTTCTAGTGAGGAAGAGTAGGAGTAAATTAAGATCCAGGAAAGTAAGAAGTCAAGATAGTAGTACTTCTAACTGTCCTATAGAAATACAATCTGTTGTGGAGGAGACACCTGGGTCAAATAATTGCCAATCACAATTGAAAAATGTAGATGTTTTAAGTGACACAACATCACAAGAAAGTGTTTCTATACTTCTTCCTCCAGAAAAGGGAGATAATTTCAATCCTTCAGGAAACTCTAAAACAAGAATAGCTGAAAGCGAAGAATTTGTACACCAAGATAACATAAAAAGTCATATTATAAAAAAACCTGAGATAAAGTCAAATTCAGATGAAGTAGAAATTGTAAGCAGTGTTGAAATGATTCCAGCAACAGAATCTGATTCAATGATGAGTTTATCTAACCATACAATCAAATCTGGAAAACACCAATCACAATCAAGTAGCTCAGCGAGTCAAAAAAGAAGGAGTTCAACCAGAAAAAGTCAAGTAAAAATAGGGATGACGCAAGAAATGTTTCCTGATTCTGATGTTGAAATAATAAGCCAACCACATATACATGACCATTTGATGGGAACACCTATAGTCTTATCAGGAACACAGACCTGTAATGAAGAAACTTTGGAAGGTAAAGTTAGCCTTGAGAAAAAGTCTGCAGAAAACAGTTACAGTAATAACGAAAAAGTCACAACAGATTCAAAACAAGACGGCACTCCTTTGGAATGTGAACATGCTGAACATGAAAATAGAAGTGAGGTCAGAGTAAAAGAAAAAGAAAGTCAACCAGGATATTTAAACCTAGATACAGATGATACATTGCCACCAACCCTAGTGTCACAGAAATCTCTCAATATAAGAAATTCTGTTGAGAAGAAGAGAAGATCTGAAGAAAGACAGTTGGCATGTCAAGAGTCAGAAGTACACAGAACAGCTAAAGATAAGTCAGAGACTACAGAACATTGTTCTCCGGAGGATATCTTTATGATGGATTCTGAGATACAGAGCAATTATTCTCAATCCTTACCTCAGAATCAAGAGGGAATTATTTGTTTGGACTTAGAACCATCAGAAGTACTAACCTTGATTGGTGAACCAGCAAGTCAAAATCTTTTGAAAAAGAATCAAGGTACCCAAGAAATAGAAAATATTAACAATACTGATCAGTTTGAAGACAGAATTGGTGCTAAACAAGTAGAAACCATTGATAAAAAGGAAAATGAACCTTTCACACTGCAATCTGAATCTTTACAGAATACAAGTTCTATTGACAAGGAATTGATAGATCAAGCAAATAAGTCACAAAAACCTTTGTCAGACCAAGATAAAGATATCTTAAGTCCTGAAAAAGTGAAAACTGTCAAAGGAAAAAGAACAGTAAGAGGACTTGCTAGAAAGAGGAAAAGCTTAAACCTACAAAATAACACCTGCAGTGAGTCAGCATCAGAAGAATGTGATAAACAAAAAGAAAGAAATAATGAAACAAGTGATAGAATCAAAGATCAAATTCTTACATCAGAGAGTATTAATCAAGTGCATACAACCTGCAGTTCACCAAAAAACTTAGAAATTACCAGTCCTTATAGAAATGTTACAAAGAGTCCTTATAGAAAAATAATTAAGAGTCCTCACAGTCCTCAAACAGACCAGAAAAATACAGAATTAACACCTACCAAAAGTAATACACCGAAATCACAAGCAAACATTCCTAAAGCTCAGAAGATTTCTCCTACCTTTACATTTTCTCCTAAAAAGCCTAAGAAAGCCAAAGATGTGAAACTAAATGTCGGGAAACAAATGTCAAGCCAAAAACCAGAGTTGCAAAGTCAAAATAAAGAGAACCTTGAGGATAGTGATACAGATGTCATAGTACCAATAAAACAAAACAATTTTGAAAGATTATTGAGAGACAACATTGCTGACACAGAAATGTCAGACGAGGAAGATGAAATAATACGTCAGGATAGATTGAATTTCTCAGATGACTTTACTTTAATAGAAGATGATATTGGTGACAAAAGTAAAACTCATTTGGATTTGAAAAACCAAGAATACAAATCTAGAAAATCTAAACCATTTGAAGATCAAGAAACTGCTATTTTGTTGCCAGAGGTTGATAATCTTCCTGATTCTTCAACCCCATTGTCAAGAAAAACTATTTCTAACCAAGTGAAGCTAAATAGATCAGGTCAAAATATAAAAATAAAGAAATTTGTGGTGAAGGAAAGTGTACCAGATAGTTATGATGTTGAGTATATAGAACCCAGTTCACCATTACCAGATCTGATTGGAGGGGACCAGTACAATGATAATCATCAAGATGTAAGTAATACTGTATGTGATCGTCCTTCCCTATGCCTATATCAACTATTTTGAGACCCCTACTCCAGCAATTTTCAATTAATAAGTTATTCAATGTTTAGTTTTCTTCTTAAGTTAAGTTTGATCACTGAGTTTGATAGGAACTTCTTGTGATAGATCAGTGGTATTTTCAATAAAGTTGCATTAATACTATCAGTTCATATTAGTTCAACAACTAGTTAGAGACCCTGTCCTCTAGGTCATGTATCTACAACTGTGAATAGATTAGCAGTGTCCATCAGATTGTCTATTTCTGAAGTTTTATTAACTTATTAATAAATATATCCTCACTTCTAGCTGTCAAGTGACCTTGAAGATGAAGATGCAGTGCTGATAAAATCTTCTCATCATATTGATGGAGAATTTAAACAATCAAAGCCTTTCAGTGATGTTATTGAGAAAGAAAGAATGGACCTAGAGGATGTCCTGGAAATTGACACAGTTGAAGATCCAATGTCTGATGATGATGTTGAAATTGTAAGAGTGAAGAAGAAAAGAAGAAGAATAGTTGAGGATGATAGTGACTCATCAGATGGTATATATTGAATGTAAACATATTTCATGCAAAGATATAAAAGTAAGCAGGAAATAACATTGGAAAGAACAAGTGTTGGCATTCTTGGATCACTTATTGTTTGTAGTATAAATCATGCTGTTGGTTTTCTCTTTTGAATGGCACACATTTTGTCATGCATGAACTTTTTAAATCTTACTATTACTTTTTACTGTATGATATTTTTCATATAGTTGAAAGCCCTACAGTGACCAATAGTTGTGTACATTCTCCTCTTTTAGTCTCTGGTGAATAGTTCAGAATAAAAGTATTGTAAGGTTTGTTGATTAAATTCTTAATGGAAAAATATATTATGATATTTCTGCCAATGTTTAGCATAAAAAAATGGCTGTTTTGCAGTTTGAGCTTTTCCAAAAAGACATTGGCATTGAATTTATACCATCATCATATATTGTGTGGTAGATATCTTTCTAAAAAAATATGTAGCGCATTTTCTCTCTGTCTTCTGATTAGTTAACAACCATTGAAGCTATGGTCACAAACATTTACTTTATAGAATAAATAACAGTAAAAAAATTTTATTTACAGCTTCAGAAGATAGTGTCACAAGTCGTCATCTTAATAACACCTCCTCGTCAGCATTCTCGAGTCAAAGTGAGCCTATCAATACACAGGTAGGTCATTTGCATAAGATCTCATCATCATCCACCTATCATATATAAATAGATTAAATAAACAATTCTTTTTTCATTCTCATACTATATTTCACATATGTAACTTGTAAACATCTCTGACATCGAAGATGTACCATCAACAAAAAGTATTGAAAGGGAAAAAATTCTTAAGTGATAAATAAAGACATTTGAAAGTTGCCTCACATTGGATAAACATATTAGCTATTTTTTAAACATTCAATATCCAATGGATTTGATTTAAAGACAACATCAACAGTCAGAGAAAAATATGACCATGTTCAAAACTAATATATAGAAAGATAAGATAAACAGATATACAGAGTACAGAGTAGTCTTGGCTGAATTTATATATCTTTGAATGTATTATCTTTATAGCAAAGATACAAATTGGAGAGTGATTTAGAAAGAATGCGGAGAGAAATGCAAGAAATTGAAGCACAGTTGGCTGCTGATACTGCTAATAACAGGTTAGACTCAAAGTTTTGTGCAATCTTCAATTTACACACATACTATTAAATCAAAGAAGACTTGACATTAATGGAAACTGACATCAACAGAACAATTTCTTTGTTCTCTGCTGTAAAATACACACAGTGCAACATTTCATGGCCATCATAAAAAATAACCAAAGGTGACTGGAGAAAAGAAGATGGTCTCTACAAGTCTTATTCCTAACTGCAGTAAAACCCTTTTCAAAGCACTTTGAGGTGTCTTTAGGTGGTATGTTGCAAGGTAAAATTTCTGTCTAAATACAACTTAAAACATTATCCAATGGCTGTCTAAATTAATCTGATCTTTTTCTTGGATGGTCTCTTTTACATACTATTTTTGCTGATGTATGTTTGAACAGATTGGCTTTAGACACTATCAAATTACATGAATTTTTCTAAAAAAAAATCTAACTTTCAAAGTAGGGAGGGCACACATATACTGCTAGATTTTGTAGGAAAAGCAAAATTCATTTAAGTTTTACATTATTCATATAATTTTACTAAATTCACTTCATTTTAGCTCAAGAATACAAAGAGCAGGTGAAGGAGATGGAGGCACAGGTTTGTATGAAATAGGGTAACAGTTTGTGTAGATCTCCTTCAGCTTATACTTTAAATTCTTATTTCAGTTTGTGTAGATCCTCTCCAGCTTATACTTTAAATTCTTATTTCATATAAAAAAGAAGATGTGGTATGATTGCCAATAAGACAACTATCCACAAAAGACCAAAATGACACAAACATTAACAACTATAGGTCATCGTACAGCCTTCAACAATGAGCAAAGCCCATACCACATAGTAAGCTATATAAGGCCCCGATAAGACAATGTAAAACAATTCAAACGAGAAAACTAACGGCCTTATTTATGTTAAGAAATGAATGAAAAACAAATATGTAACACATAAACAAACGACAACCACAGTTTATTTAAAATCATCATTGTAAAATCACATATGATTGCTCTAGAGTAAGATTTGGAACTAAAATAAAATATTGCTTTTTACAGTTTTGTTTTGATTTAATAAATTAAATTATTTTTAGGCCTAGAAATGTTATCAGCAAAAGATGCTAGTTTAAATCTTAATTTGTTTCTTTTGTTTTTCAGAGAATACAAATAAGTTGAATTTTAGTAATAATGATGAGCCAAATGGACGACCAGATTCTCGGACCAGTGATGTGATTCTGGAATACCAATCAGATGAGGAACTATTCCTTAGTCCCAACCCACCATCTCCCCCTCCTATGTCACCCCAACAAATTGAAATTACTGAAGAAACTGACTTAACAACAGAGTTCAGGAAACATGGCCTTGAACTCTTACCTGTAGAAGCGAGCCAAGAGAGTAGGGAAAGATCTAAAACAGAGATAGATGGTGGAGAAAAAGAAGAGCTAATATCACCAAGACGAAGTACGAGATCTGATATTGACCAAAAACATTTATCTGTAATAGACCAAGTTAATAATGAGAATATACCTTCTCAAATGAAGTCATCGCCATGGAGAAATAAGTTAACAGATAATATTACATCAAAGCCGTCTAAACTGTTATATTCTCCCTTAGATCAGAGATCTCCACAACTATCACCTGCCATGGAGAGAAAAAGACAGAAGATTTTGTCTCCATTGGTTACAAATACAGCTGAAACAAAAAGGCTACAGAGATGTTTTGTTTCAACTGGATTAATTTTACCTCAGATGGTAAGTAGAATTACTATTTATAAAGTACACCAAAAATGTATGTGTCAACTGTCACGGGAAAACGAAAAGTATATTTGTAGGTAGGGAATATTATATGTTCTGCCTACATTAATAGAAGAGGGATACATTATTTTCCAGTCTGTTTTCCTGTCAGTCCCATATCAGGTCCAAGTTTTTTGTTGAAGAAATCCTTGAAGATTATAGCTGTTACTTTTCCTACAAAGAATTAGCATTGCATGGGGATTATTTTAGAAAGGTCAATTTAAGAATGAGTCTTGTATGATACAAAATTGAAATTTGTTATTCAGTTTTATAGTATAAACATGCATCCTTCATTGTGTATATATGGTTAACTTCACAACCATGTTGTGGTGACTTATTAGTTAAAGGTTTATTTTTCTATTTTGAAGTGTTAAGGACATACGATACAGTTTTGATCCTGTATTTACAAGTTCATGAAAATTTGCATATATGCTATTTTTTACCTGATTAAATCAAATATGTCATAAAAAATATACCTTCATGTGCTACTTTTTGAGTAAAATGAGGTCGAAATTTTGTATATTTGCTCAAAATTCAGATTTGTGGCCGTAATTTCATTTTCGGAAAAAAGACATAACTTTTTTGTTATAAAAGATAAACACAAATTGTTTTTTGTTAAATAATCGGTAATTTCTTTTTTTTATAAATATCCTAAAAAATATGCAATTTTTTATTCAGAAATAACTCATATTTATCAAATGTTCATGAATTGAGGAAAAAACGTCATTTTTTACTGCATGTTTATCAAAATTAAAAAAAAATCTCTATTTACAGTTTTATAAAATTTGGGTCACATAATCTCCCTGCAAAATGAAACAAAATGCTGTTTTGAAAAATAGGGGTCCATGAACTCGTTTTCAAATTAAATCAGTTTGAATGATAAAATTGGGCGAAAAATGCATCTTTTCCCGATATGTCACAGTTTGACGTCGTGAAAATAACAAATTACGTTAGCAACGTCATTACCTTCCCTGTAACTGTATCGTATGCCCTTAATGAAAATGTGTTTACGGTCAGGTTGTTGTCGCTTTGGCACATTCCCCATTTCCTTTCTCAATTTTATTATAATGATATAATGAGCAATTGATAAATTTTGAAGGGACGTATTATGGTTTACCAATGTCCAGTGTCCGTCTATCTGTCCGGCATAAACATGTCGCACTGTAACTTGAGAACAACTTATCTAAATTTCATGAAACTTAATATAGTCGTTTCTTATGATGGTCATTTGTATACTTTTTGGTGAAAATAAGTTTTAAACTTTTTGAGTTATGGCACTTTACACACTTCTTTGTTATATTAATCTAAAGATCTGTATACTTTTTGTTGATGACTCAAAGTTAAAATTTTTGAGTTATAGAGTATTTTGTAAAAAAAGGGGAGTTTTTTTTTAACATGTCCAGCCATATATGAAAAACAATTTATGATTATTGCTTGAAACTGTACACACTACTTTGTTATATTAATCTAAAGATCTGTATACTTTTTGGTTTGATTCAAAATTTTATTTTAGCAATATTTAGTTTTTTGTAAAAAAAAAAAAACAGGGTGAGGGGGTTTCACATGTCCCCTTGTGTCTCAAAAACAGTAAATGGTTTTATTGCTTAAAACTTTCTCAGAAACTTTTTATGATTATTGCATATAACTTCCACACCAGATGTTGGGTGTATCATGCGCTCATGGCGCAGCTGTTTATTAGTATTCTAAGGGCTCAAGAGTTTTTTTGTAGTGCCTTCATTTGATTTTGATTTGCTTTAGAAATTTGTCACTGAGCTTTTACGGTGGTGAAATGTGTTAAGGATGTATTCTTCTGACTTTTCAGTCTCGTTCAGTCTCGTTGAAATCTCGTTCTTAATTATTTCCAAAACATATGATAGAAGTGGAAAATATTAATGAATTTTAAAAATATTATAATCAAACATAACTCTGTGAAAAAATTGTGTATTTACCATGAACGGTTTTTGAATAATCCAGTTTTCAAATTTTACGACCATTCAAGTCAGTATTCTTAGTCAAAATTTTAAGAAAATGGGTGAGGGATACAAAAAATTATTTTACAAGAATAATATACATCCCATCTCATTTTGGTCTTTTCAAATTTCTTAGATATGTATTTTTTCAATCATTTATAACAAAAAAGTTGAATTAATATGCATTTTGTTCTTTAAAATGAGAAAAATCATAAAAATACAAAATTGGCAGTATGGTAAATTTTACACAAAAAAGCATTAAAATATGATAAAACTTTCTTATATTAACACCTACCTATAGTTTTTGTAAGTTAAATTTATTCAGATTGGTCCACCTCATCTTTATGGAAAGTATGAAAAAAAGTTTAATTGTGGAACTGTGATTTTTTTCACGATAATAGCCCAAAAATAGGAAAAAATCGATGAAAAGTGAGAAAATCATCAAAATTGGGCATTTTCAAAGGGCCGTAGCAAAAAAAGAAGCACACCATCATATGATTTTTTCTTCACCAATTGTTTTGTTACAGTCTTATAAACCTAAAAATCGGGTTAAGAAAAAAAGTTTAATTCTAGAAATTTTTAGCTCCTCAGAGGTGTACATCCTTAATAGCTGTCATTTGATATTTTGAACAGAAATATCATGTTATGGAGGGGTATTTGCAAAAAATACAAGTCGAGGGACTTATTAAATTTCCTGAGCCACTAGGCAAGGGAAATTTTGTCCCAAGACTTGTATTTTTTTGCAAATACCCCTCCATAACATGATATATCTGTTTAATTGCACCGAATAAATTTAAATTTTAACTCTCTGTACTAGGAAAAGGAAATGTTTATTTGAGGACAAGTACTATCATAAAACATAACGCAGGAACTATACATGTACATATATGTGTTCACGCTGTCTTTATGTAACATCATATCCGAGAAAAAAATTCGCGGGAAGATGATCGCAAGGGTAAAAAAGGAATATCCAAAATGGCAAATACCATGGTATTTGAGGCATATTCACCGGCAGTGGTGAAAAACAGTCAGATTCGTTTGAAATGAAGAAAAAATGTTAGAATATGCGAAAAATACACTGGCTATCAGCCAATCAAAAGCTGGCATTGTTATATAAGGTGTAATTAAGTATGATAATGTTTGAACATCTGCCTTCTAGCTGCAATGAGGATCTGTCCTCTTAGACTAAGGATATGAAGTCTGTGTCAGCTTAGTAGGCAATCAGCCTAACATTATGACTTATTCATGCCTTGTAAAGATACAATTACTTCCCCTTTGCAAACTCAAAGATTCCCATCAATAAAATTGAACATTGTATTTCAGAAAGAACTACAAAAGCTAGCAGTTTTGAATCAGTGTCAGTTCTGTACAAAGTTTAGTAAAGATGTAACACATGTCATAGTTAAGACTGGTAAGTAATTCTTATACGTTTCAGCTGTCAAAGGAAATTCTTCAGTCTTGCCTTTTTGATTTAGATTGGGTATTTACTAATTCTTTTTGGTCATAACTATAACTTATTTCTTATTGTACTGCAAGGTCTGTATATATTTAAGATCAGCGTATACTGTCTCATAAAAAGTTATTTTGAGAGCGAAAAACAATTTGCCTAAAAAATCTTTGAATCTAATAAAAGAAATAGCTTGAACATATAATTATACAACTACAAATTCATATTTTTTAACTAAGTTTAAAAATGTGGCACACATGTTCACCTTGTTTGCGCATATGTTCCCATTTAAACCTTATGGAAAAATGCATTTTCATATTCTGTGAAAATCCTTTTCATGAATGATGTATGGAAGCTCTTCTCCAAACAATTTTAGCTTTTTTGCTTATTAAGTAAACTACAGGCAACATGATTTAAAAAGATTGATGAAAAAAACAAAATTTGTAGCTAAAAATGTTAGAACTTATATTCCTTGAGTAAGTAAGGGGTATATTTGCTTGTTAATCAATTCCTCTAGTTACTGTGCCTATCCAATAAGCTTTGTGGTAGAGAATTACCTATTGCCTGACCAGTTTAAAAAATTGTCAATACAATTTGTCCATTTAAATTGTACAATAGGTATTGTGAGAGCTATTATCAACAGGTGGTCATTTAACTACCTGTAGATTTATTTACCTGGTTTGTTTTTGACAGCTAATTTAAATGAATGATACATGTAGCTAGCTTGCTTTCCTCATGTTTAATGTCCTGAATGAACTATTATATTTAGGTATGGGACATTTTACATTAAATACAATATTTGTTCTTTTTAATCAAGATATTTATTGTAAATTTATTTATTTTGCTTACAATCACAAATAAATCATTGCTGGTATATCCCACTTTCATAATGAAGAATAAAGCACTGAAATTTCTATTCACTATAAGCCATTTGTACTTTTTTTGATATATTGAAAATAAATTTTTAACAGTAATTCCAATTGACGTAGATCCTGAATATTAAATGAAACTCAGCATCACTACTATTCCATTTCAGGAATCTTAATATAACATGAAAATATATCCCATTAGAAAACACTACGCCACACATAATTCATCTTGTAGAATTATTCACATATCCAAAAAATTCCATTTCACAAACACTTTAATTCCATTCAGGAATCAAAAACTTAAAATACATCCCACATTAAAAACACCATGAAGCAAACATATATCTCCTTTTTTATAAACTAAATCCACTGATTGAAATTTCCATCTTGAGTATTTAGAGACACAAAAAGAAATGGCTTAAAATGTCCCATATCTCATTCAGGACATTGGTCATGATGCATGAGGAAAGCAAGCTAGCTATCGGTCATATAAATTTTACCTTTTAGAAATAGTGAATATTTTTTTACTGGGTAGTTAAATGACCACCTGTTGATGAGCTCTCACAATACTTAATGTACAATTTAAATGGACAAATTGTGTTGACAATTTTTTATTCTGGTCAGGCAATAGGTATTTAAATACCCCAAAGGTGATGAGATAATGACAGTAATGAATTGTGGGTAGTTGACCCTAACCTAAGCTGCCACACTCTAACTTACACATAAAGTAATGCTCATTTATTCACACTTAATTTTTATTACTACCGTAGATCCACACTTTGCTTATAGCAATTTTGAGAGAATTTTGTTTGTACATGATTTAGTTTTAATATTTTACATCAAAACAGATTGTTTGAAATGCATATTGTAAAATGAACCAAAGTTAAAAGAACATGTTAATAATATAAATCAATATTAAAAATATTTACTAATGAACAATATACTAGAGAAATGATGAATGATAGATTATTTATTTCATTCCTTCTTTTACAGAACCAATTGGCAGTCGTGTATGTGACAGAACATTAAAGTTTTTTAAGGGGATATCTCATGGTTGTTGGATTTTAGATTATGAATGGGTTGTTGACTCCAGAGCTGCTGGTAGTCTGTTGCCAGAGGTATATTTATTTAATGTTAATCATTTATATATTGGCATCAGTTTATAACAACTTGTATGATGCATATCATATAAATAAAATTAGTAACTTTTTATTACTTTTAGAAACAAGATGATTTTTCAAAATTCAACAAATTTAACAAGATGTGATGTAAAATTTGGTACATTATCTGTTTAATCATAACAGATCTTCATCCTAAGTTTGGTTTGAAGCTTCATTAAAACCCCATTTTGATGATATCCTTTACCTTTTAGGCTGATTATGAAATCAAAGGTGATACTGTGACAGACGACCTCCACTATGGACCAATGAAATCAAGACAGAGTACAACTGCTCCCTTGTTTGATAACATACAGTTTTTGGTTCTAGGAGATAGTAAAGGTTTACAAAAAGGTACTTGTTATAAACTTTCAGGTAAAGAATGATTACTGTAAGGATTTATACAATAGGTGTTATAGATTTACACTAGACTCATAAGCATATCTACAAACTGTCTTTGTTTTAGATTTGTCTAAATAAAATACAAAAGGATAAACTTTCTAAATTATTTCATACTTCACTGATTCCCTATCAACATCTCCAATACACTGAATTCAAATCACGGATAAAATATTAAGTTTTCCACACAAATTTGGTCAAACAGCCTTTCAATTTTAATCATTTTATCATACAAGCACAATTTGCAACATTTGCTGTAGTTCCACAGCAAAATCATAATTAATTGGAAGATTAGAACTGTAAAGAACTCTCAAGAAAACATCATTTATCTTGAAATTTGTTTAAATTTTGAAACCAGACTTCGTGTGTCTGTTGATTTAAAATCGACACCATTTTGTATACACTTCTACAGTGTTACTGTATAAACATCCGCCGGTAAGAGCACCTCTGGATACAAAGAAAGATAACTCAAATTTTATCCATTTTCTCATTGATACTGATAAGACCATGAGTAAGACTAAATCAAAATCTTTCTTCATCCTTCTTTCTTTAGGACATGTAGTTATAGGTGTTTTGAGTCAAGGGTCATAGATGAGAAGGTCTTTGGAGGGGGGAAAGGGGGGTCTCTACTTTGAATACTTTATTTTGAATGCCATTTTCTCTATTCCTCAGTTATTTTGTCAATTTTATAATTTAATAGTACAAGAATCATGCAAATAAAAGAAATCAAGGCCTACAAGCTCATCATTAGTATACCAAAGAAAAAAAAAGAGAACTTATACTATTTTAGGAGTAAAAAACAATGCTCACAGAAAAGTCGCTAAAATTGTAACCCTTAAAAATCTTGTCTCGCGCTAAATCCCCCATGGAGATTTTCAAAAGTTGGCAGGTCTGGTTTTCTCACTTAATTAGAAAGTGTAGAATGTCTTTAACTGAAAAATATACATTTATCACTAAAGTCATATGAAATGAGTGACTGGTGGAAAAAAAAATGTGTATCCAATACTTGAACCAATGTGTGTATGTTCCGGACCATATGAGTACTCGGACCATATGGGTATAATACTTGTTTGGTTATTAACGGACCAGGCTATATGAGTTTATTTGACCATATAGGTATTTTTTTTTATCTAAAAACAAAATGATGGTTACATGACATGTACAGAATATTATTGTTATAATTCAAATTCTACGTAAAAATTAAATATTGATGCCATAGTTAGCTTTCATCTTCAATTACATTCTTGTATGTAGGCTTGGTAGATATGTCTACGGTGTTTTTAAAAAGCTAAGAATCTTAAATATCGTAACATGACTGCAATACATAATATTCACAAAACTTTCCAGTGTCATCAAATCTTGTGTGACAGTTCAAGAAATTTTTATTTTTTTAAGTCACTCATAATAAAAAAAAATCGGTAATGACCATCGGTATAAAATGTGTTTATCTTAGTTTTCGCATAGTATATAAAAATAAAATAAACTATGTGTAACATCTAATTCTTATTATACCCCCGCTTTGAAAAAAGGGGGGTATACTGTTTTACCTCTGTCTGTCAGTCCGTCCCATGAAACTTTCGTCACTTTTTTCTCAGGAACTACAATACAAGGATTTCTGAAATTTGATTTCAGGATTTATATAAGTCAGCTGTACCGTGTGATGCGTTTTCAGATTCATCACTCAACAACTTCCTGTTTACCGAAAACACTTGCATATTTTTACACTATTAATATTATCCACTTGCAGCAGTGGTATCATCAGAGAGCAGTAGCTCGCAGTTTCACTTGTTTAGCTATTTTTTATCATAATTTAACATTATATATTATATACTCCTATTACGAACTGTAATAACATATGAATAGTCTATAAGTTTAAAAAGTACATTTTTGTAAGTTGTAATAGAGTGTTACAGAGTGTTAATTACTCCGACCATATGCGTATGGTCCGATCGTACCGCATGGTCAGACCGTACGTGTATGGTCGGACCATATGAGTATATACCCATATGGTCATGACCATATGCGTATGGTCCAAATACTCATTATGGTCCGGAACATGTATATATCATAAACTTAGTCTTCTGTGCACGATCATATAATTTTTTACACAAACATTGTCAATTTATTTTTTTCCTCTATGTCTGCTATTTTGTGAAAATATGTAGCTTATTATTTGTTGTATTTTGAAGCCGTAGGTTAAAGATTGTCACCTTTTAGTAAATAATCAACAAAGAAGCATGGATATTGAGCATGTGTTCAACATTTACAATCAGATAATAGTTTATTTCAATGACAGTTCCATGCTTATTGTGATCACTGGATTTTTACAAGAGGGTCACACTAAGGTCACTTGCATATGGAACATATGCTGGATAAAACACTAAGTTTTCCCACTTAATTAGAAAGTGTAGAATGTCTTTAACTGAAAAATATACATTTATTTTATATTTATTTATATGTAAATATGCAGACAAAGCTTATGTCTGTCGTCAAATTGTTAACTGAAAGCAAGCAATTAAAAAAAAGTAAACCCTAACCCTAATTAAAGAATTTTCTTCAGAAAAAAGTATATGTACATAAGTTTTATAATGAAAACTATCCATTTAGTTATAAAAAGCATCTGCATCATATTTTTTTTATTTTGAGGTTTCATAATAATGACTTTAAGCCATCAACTAACAAAAATTTCATCAAAATTTTTTGAGGAATTAGTTTCTGATGATCAATTTGGCTTATGAATACATTATTTTTCTCAAATTATTAAGTTTTTAGCAAAATGATTTTAACAAGAGTGAGCAAACGTATTAATGTTATCTTGTTCTTAAAGTATAAACATATTTTTTCAGATGAATTGAAGAGTTTATTGATATCATGTGGAGGCCAGGTTAAGTCTAACATAGAAGATATAACAGATCAACAACACTCTGTTGTAATCACATGTTCTGATTATGATAATGATTCTGATGATGATGATAGTCCTTCTCCAGATGAACTCAAACTTTTTAAAGGTATGTATAGTTTAATAGAACCTTAAATACTTTGACACTATAGGACAGTCTTAAACAAAGCTTGAAACAATGAAAGAATATAAATGAGTGAACAGCTAATGGTAAGATTCTTGGAAGGGTCTTGTTATTTCATTTGAGCATTAACATTTTTCACTTTTTGTTGATAGATATATTCAAAAAGGAGATATGGTATGCTTGCAAAAAAAACAATAACCTGAAAGACAACAAGTACAGGTCACTATATGGCTTTTAACAATGAGCTAAGCCATCTGGAGATTGAATTATAGTCTTCAACTATAAACCAGTGTCTATGCATACATGTCAAACTTTAAATCACAATATTGATGGGGGTATTCCATTCTTATTTTGTAATGCTGCTGAGTTACTGTCATATTAGTATATGCCCTATATCTCCTTGTACTCACGTCCATAATTCTGCAACACATTCTGAATTGTCTATGCCCTCACTGTAGGCAATGGGGGCATTTAGTGTTACCCTTGACTGTCTATCCCATTTTCCATTTCTAAAAATATAAACTTAATGAAACTCATACACAGTACTGGGAACCAAATCTTGAAAACAAAGTTTGAATTCTGAGCAGTAAGTCACCTACCGTTTTATATCTTTGAAAATAGCAAATGTTTTTCTTTCCACCTTCTCTATCTTAAGTTTCCTCATCCTTATTGCTTAGAACCACAACACACAGACAAGAGTTTGTATTTGGTTAGTGAGTTAATTACCATTCTAGAATGAGACCCCTTTTTTGTGCCCCTTGTGGGGACATGGAAAAACCAGGTGTCTGTCCGTCCAGTCTTATTAGTGCTCATACAGGTCTATGTCAGATTTATATGAAATTTATACTATAGGTTAATATCATCATTATCTCGGACAACTTCTAGAATTGTGGTGGATTGACTTTTTGTAATGAGTTATGCCCCTTAGAAATATTAAATTGAAGAAAAATGGCCTTGTAAGCACTCTCACAGGTACAGTTTTTGCCAGATTTTAAAAAAATTACACTTAAGGTTAATATCAGCAATATTTCATAAGTTCTACAATGGTGGATTATCGACTTTTTAAAAAGAGTTATGTCCCTTGGAAATATAAAATATATGTAGCATGGGGACATTTCAGCTCTGTTCTTTTAATAACTTTTCAGGGCTTAAGCATAATTGCATGACTCTGGTATAATATACTTTGGATTAATGTTTCTTGTTCCTAATTAAGTATTTTGTAATCATTTATTTCAGAATTTTATGTTCACCATGGTTTAGTGTCTGTTTCTAGAGAGTGGGCCTTGGACAGTCTTACTGTGTATAACCTGCAGCCACTGACAGACTATATATTGACTCCTGGTAAAATTAGTAAAATTGCTATACCAAACTTTGTAAGAGAATGAATTTAATTTGCATGATTGGTGTATTACAATGTAGTAAGACATTATTGTATCAGATTATATATACTAAGTACTATCTTTGAAATTCAAATATATATTTGAACAAAAGAAAGTCTGATGTTATTTTAAATGTTAATTCTATTATTTGGTGTAATCAATTGAGGTTTTATCTGCTTTATAGACTTTGCCTGTTGTGTTATATACTGACCTGGACAATGTCGTTTATGTGCTTTATGTTAAGGAATACATATCGGGTAAAATTTATTATTTTTTATGAACAGATTTACCATATCAAATGCATTGTAGGTGCATGTTGATACACACACACTGCATGACTATGATAAGATCATAAAACCATAGAAGTAATTTATTGACAGGGATTACAACTATATACAGCAGAGGAGATTAGTAAATATGTTATGTACTAGTTATTGTTTATGTCTGTTTATGTATGTCTTTATATTAATCTGTATAAAACTGTAATTTCTAGCATCAGATGTCTAGTGAGCTTTATATATATGTATACTGTTATCTCCCCTGATACAAAGGTCAACTGATCTATTCTCTTCACCTTTTGTCTTTTGTTGTTGACTTGTTACTCTCGCAAAATTTTTGTTTGTTTTTTAAAACCTCCCTGGTTAGTGACACAAGCTGGTTAATGGGTAAATTCAGTATATTCATGTTGTACATCAGGGACTACCCATTTGGGGTAGAGCTTTCTGCATAACACTGAAGTCCTGCATTTTTAGCTCACCTGGCCTGAAGGGCCAAGTGAGCTTATGCCATCACTGGGGCGTCCGTTGTCTGCCGTCTGTCGTAGTAAACTATTTCAAGAATCTTCTCCTCTGAAACTACTAGGCCAAATACTTCCAAACTTTAACTGAATGTTCCTTAGGGTATCTAGTTTATAAATTGTATCTGAAGTTTTGATCTATCAACAAACATGATCGCCATTGCTAAAAATAGAACATAGGGGTCAAATGCAGTTTTTGGCTTATATCTGAAAAAAAAAGCATTTAGAGCAAATCTGACATGAGGAAAATGTTCATTAGGTCAAGATCCATCTAATTTTCAGATGAATCAAACAACCCATTGTTGGGTTGCTGCCACTTAATTGGTAATTTTAAAGAAATTTTCCAGTTTTTGGTTATTATCTTAAATATTATTATAGATACAGATAAACAAACTGTTAATAGCAAAAATGTTAAGCAAAGTAAGATCTACAAATAAGTTAACTTGACCAAAATTATCAATTGACCCCTTAAGGAGTTATTGCCCTTTAAAGACTTTTTTCACAATTTGTTCATCATGTTGACTTACTTTAAAAAAACCTTCTCATTTGAAACTGCTGTATCAATTTCAGCCAAACTTAGGCTAAATGAGTTTCAGAGTATCTAGTATAAATTTTATGTTTTATTTCCTTGTATGTCAAGAAACATAGCTCATATGGCTAAAATAGAACATAGGAGAAAATGATTATTTTTTTTTGCTTTTGAAGAAAATAGGACAATTCAAAGAACATTTAAATAAATTGAAAAGCCAAAATAATCATTGATGAGAGATTTAACCAAAAAATTAAGGTGAGTGATTCAGGCTCTTGAGAGTCTCTTGTTTTCTGTTTGAAGGTAATGTTGTAATAAATATTTTTTGCAAGATGGATCAAAACTAAAGTTAAAATAAATGAAAAAACGAATGCTGGGGCTACTTGCATACTTGAAAAAATGATATATGAAAGCTTTGTATTTCTGAAGGTAAATCCGGTATAAAATTTAATTCAAATCAAAGATTTCCTTCATGTCAATGGGACATTTTTTACTGAATTTATACCTTCAGTGATATTAAAAAAATATGGATTGTTATAACAATAACAAGATGTACAGAAAATATTGATAAATTATCTATTTTTTATGTGTTTTTTTTATATAACAGTATTCAGATATCCTTGTATTGACAAATATGTTTTAATTTATAATTAATAGACGTATCTTTAGTGCTTACATAAAATAAGATTGCAAATTCAATAATTGTTAGTTTCTTTACCAATTGATGAAATTAATTGAGTTCTCCTATGTGTCTTTACCTTGTGAACTGTTACAATCCTAGTCAATTGTTGTTATTTATTATTTTTATCTTACCTGTTGAAACCACTGCATGAGTTTCAACCAAATTGTGGTCTAGGATACTTAGGTATTGTCAACCGACTTCCTTCATGAGTGAATGCATCTGAATGACCATTTTACTCTATTAATTTACTGGTCAGTTCATCCATTTGTCTGTATTTATGTCCTGCTTCAGGTTACAGTTTTTGGTCAAAGTACTTTGTGATGAAGTTGAAGTCAAATCAACTTGAAACTTATTACACATGTTCCCTATGATGAGTTTTGACCCCAATTTCATGGTCCACTGAACATAGCAAATGATAGTGTGATTGGGGCACCCCTGTACTATGGACACATTCTTGTTTTACTGAAAAAGGATAGTGTGCAACAATATTTAGCAAACATGTTCAGCAAAATAAGATCTTCCAGAAGTCAACATGGTTTAAATTGTCACTTGACCACAAATAATTATTGTCCTTCAAAGATGATTTTTATGCCCCACCTACGATAGTAGAGGGGCATTATATTTTCTGGTCTGTGGCTTCGTTCGTTTGTCCGTCCGTCCGTTCGTTCCTCAGCAGGTTAAAGTTTTTGGTCAAGGTAGTTTATGATGAAGCCGAAGTACAATCAACTTGATACTTAGTAAACTTGTTGCTTATGATATAATCTTTCTAATTTTAAAGCCATATTAGACTTTTAACCCCATTTTCATGGTCAACTGAACATAAAAAATGAAAGTGGGAGTTTCAGGTTAAAGTTTTTGGTCAAGGTAGTTTTTGATGAAGCTGAAGTCCAATCAACTTGAAACTTAGTACACTTGATGTTTTTGATATAATCTTTCTAATTTTAAAGCCAAATCGGACTTTTGACCTCAATTTTAAGGTCCACTGAACATAAAAAATGAAAGTGGGAGTTTCAGGTTAAAATTTTTTGGTCAAGGTAGTTTTTAATGAAGCTGAAGTCCAATCAACTTGAAACTTAGTACACTTGATGCTTATGATATGACCTTTTAAATTTTAAAG
The DNA here is from genome assembly GCF_036588685.1 of Mytilus trossulus. NCBI lineage: Eukaryota > Metazoa > Mollusca > Bivalvia > Mytilida > Mytilidae > Mytilus > Mytilus trossulus. The sequence continues at coordinate 3,778,199 of NC_086374.1, forward strand.
CCAAATTAGACTTTTGACCCATTTTAAAGGTCCAAGAAACATGGAAAATGAAAGTGCCAGTGGGGCATCTGTGTTCTTTGGACACATTCTTGTTTGTTCTGCTTCTATATCTGCAGTATTTTCACAATCTATAATCGGCCATCATGTCAGAAATTTTTAACCAACTCTTCATTGAATATTTTTTACTGATTGATGCATTTTATCCATATTAGCATTCTTTGTCAAAACTATAGAAGTTTAAGAGAAACTAAAATTAAAAAAAAAACAAATATCAGCAAAATGAGGTCTACAGGTCATCAAACTATGTATGGATTTATTGCCATTAAATAATGTTGGGTTTTTTATCTCCAAAAAATTAATAGAATCGGTTGGTATGAGAGTAGTAAAAACGGTTATCACTACAAGACTAACACAAATGCTACTGAAAAAGATCTCCATATAAGCAAATATAACTGTTTTCGGTGAAAGTAACAGTAAATATAAAAATGGCAATTTGGCAAATTGGGATCTTCTTGTTAGCAATTTCTCTAAAAACAAACAACAGATTGAAAGAAATTTCAAAACTCGAGATGATCAATTGGTAGACATAACCCTGAAGAATGACCACATACCTGGCAATGTTAGAGAAATGATTCAGCAGTATTTCCCAAAAATTGTAATTAGGTTAACTATACAACAGCATGACAAAGGCATGAAGTGGAATCTTTGCAGTTCTATTTTCAGCAGCAATGAACCTAATAGTAAAATCAGGAGAGCATTGGACAAATTGTTTAGAGACTCATTGAATCACAGATCAAGTGTAGATGAGATGGTATCACAGACAGGAAAATTGATGGACATTATTGACAAGTCTTGTTAGATCTTGTTTACCTAGGAAGTACAAGACATGGTGCTGTCATAATGGAACATGGCCTCTTTTGATGTACAAAGTAGCTCTCACCAAAGTTGAAAGTTAAAACAGGATGTTCAACAGACGCTTATGCAAATTGCTTGGGGTTTCAAATAGCTTTATAGCAGCATTGGTTTGTACAACACCAGTTCAAAACTTCGACTACCATTATCTTCTATGGTAGAGGAGTTTGAAGTCACCAGAACCAGATAAGTTAGTGTGTAAAGATACAGGAAAGGTGACAAGGCGAACAAAGCAAATGTTGATGTCAAGACAGGAAGAAAATAGGTGGCCAATACCACCGTTGAAGATGCACAGAGCCGATGAAGACACATATATATATATATAGTGGGAGTGGCAGTATCAGGACTTCTTGGTTTGGGCATCATTCAGCAACCATTATGGCAGGCAGCTGATACAAGACTTTTTCAGCAAGGAGTTCGTCGTGGGGCAGAAGAAAATCGACAAGAAACAAGGGCAATATATGAAATGGGAGATGGCAAGACCATGAAAGATCAGTTGGCATGCGATGTGGAGAATGGAGGGACAAAAGATAAGCTTCATATTATGATGATTATACCACATAGAAACAAAACCTACAAATGTTGCAATGTGGAAACTGATTGAAGATCTTAGTTGTGCGGTAAGCCAGTAGAATATATTTTGTCATCTTGCAGGACAACTCTAAAGGATGGCAGATATACATGTACATGTCACCATGACCAAGTCCGAGGGAGATATCAGTCTTGGAAAAAACAGAGGGGGGGGGGAGAAAAATTAAATAGAAAAGGAGCCAAAGTTCATCAAATTCACCAAAGGAGGTGGAACATCCTCCAGAAACACATACACCAAAGCCAGTAGTGTCATAGCAACATCAATGACTCGGTGATGCAAGCCGACGTTTTGGGAAAGACCATCTTTCCAAGAGAGGACAACAATCCTCCATGCAGACATTGTGCTGTGGTTCAGAATCAGCAGACATGTCATTCTTGTAGAGCTAACTGTGCCATCGAAAACAGGACTAGAAGAAGTTCTTGAAAGAAAGCTTGCAAAGAACCAGGAATTGGTAACAGACATCCAAGAAAATTGAAGGACATGGTATTGTCCAGTGAATGCCGGCTGTAGAGGCTTTGTTTCTCAAACTGTTCGGAGCCTCTTGGGGACTCTAGGACTAGTTGGACCAGTAAGAAAAAGGTTGGGAGACAGGTAGATGAAGCTTCTGGTTTGGTATGGAGGAAGAGGGAAGAGCAGTTTAAGTACTAGCTGGTTCCTGGCTGAACATTTTCAACTAAGTCGTTGCACCCCTGGAGATTGTCGTGTACAACCCGGAAACGATATAGGAATAGGGATTCACCTGATGATGGAACCAGCTGAGCAGTGGGAATACTGTATTCAAGGTATATATTTCAAATGTCAATATGATCGAAATTGTAAAATAATACCCTTTAATGACACTTTTTACAAGTTTTTCGTGTTTCCAGATTTAAATAATCGGCAAGATAAAGAAATATTGTACACAGAAAAAAATATCAACAAGATACAATATTTGAGACTACTATGTGTTGTAGAAGATATCATTGTCAAACAATTTATTATAGGGTTATTGCTCTTTGGTTGTTCAACAATGTTTTAGCATTATAAACATGCGGCATTCTCCATTGCGATTTTGGCTAATAACCGAACGTATTTGGTATAGATACGCGGATATTATCGAGTGTGAAGTAACATTCCTTAACGCTTGTTGAGGGGGGATAGGACCTTTATCGGGACTCCGGGATCGGGTGTTTTTAAGCTCGGGATTTCGGGATTTACTCCTTCGGGATCCGGGAATTCTTTTTTCGACTTTCGGGATCCGGGATTTTTATTCATTTAAATTCGGGACCTGGAAATTTCGTGTTTTTAAGCCCGGGATTTCGGGATCATGACCCCTCCTATCCCCCCTCCTTGTTATACATTCATTTCTTCAATGAATACTCATTACTTCATGGAACAAAAAAATAAATAATATGAAAATGTTTTGTCGTGAAAATTTAATGTAAGTAACAAAACAATAATATCTCTGCACACGTACCGAAAAATTGTGTTTACGGGTAATTATATCGGAAACGTTTTCCAACAACAGAGGGATGTACAACATAATATCATATTACCGCCTGTCATTTATTCACCATTCAACTAAATTTGCGGTTATCCGATGGTCAGTACTTGAGTACTTTTTAGCAACTGTCTTGAAAAATATCAGATAAAATCGAGAGAATTAAGCTGTTCCCTCTACAACTGGTCAGCAAAACAAGATCCTCAAAGAGGTCAACAGTAAAAAAAAATATCAATCTTCTCCTTCCAGGAGTTTATAACCTTAAATTGCGAGTTAAGAATTTGGTTTGAATATTTGCTATTCTCTTGATAAAAATCGGGTTTCAAGCAAACCATCAATGCAATTTGTATAAAATTGAGAATGGAAATGGGGAATGTGTCAAAGAGACAACAACCCGACCAAAATAAAAAAAACACAACAGCAGAAGGTCACCAACAGGTCTTCAATGTAGCGAGAAATTCCCGCACCCGGAGGCGTCCTTCAGTATACTCCTTATAAGTGTCTTTAAAAGAGGATCAAATGGCTGAAATTCAAATTATATCCAAGAAGTTTCTGTCTGTAATTGACAATTTTAACCCATTTATTTATATTTTGATATTGTGTTTTAAAAAATATTAAAAAAAGAAAAGAAAACAGTTAAAATTATCAACAAGAAAGATTGTATGTACAATCATAACCTCTTAAAATAAGGGCGGACAAATATTGAAATGGAATACTTTTAACAGGTTAGTGATTCGTTTCGAAAATCAGCGTTTTTATCAATAAATTCCCGTAGAAATGAAAATGAAATGAAAAATCTGTATACTACTGCATCACAAGAGCTCTCAAGTGTACAATTATTGGGTTATACAAGTAATGTGTTGGACAACTCTAAGAATAACTTTTTACACCTCACCATGTTGAGTTTGAATCACCGTAATAGTTTGACCCCTAACCAAAATGCCCTTCAAATCGTTTGACGAAACGCGCGTCTGGCGTACTAAATTATAATCCTGGTACCTTTGATAACTATTTACGTCTGTCTTGATGTGCCATCTTTTGCAAAAAAAATATCTAATCTATATTAAAAAGTGTAAAGTTAATGCTGATGTACTTTCTATAAATGAAGGGTGTTCCTTATCCACGACTCTGTTGGAGAAAAATACTGCCTCAGATCAAGACGAGTTCGTTGTTTCTTCAGTTTCATTGAGTGGACTTTTGTCGAATCAGTTGTATTGTGCATCTCAGTAAATAGTTATCAAAGGTACCAAGATTATAATTTAATACGCCAGACGCTCGTTTTGTCTAGATAAGACTCATCAGTGACGCTCAGATCAAAATAGTTATAAAGCCAACAATACAAAGTTGAAGAGCAGTAATGACCCCAAATTCCCAAAAGTTATGGCAAATAATAAATTACATGCTGAGATCACATGTTACTCTTTTAATGTGGGATCCTGTCAATAGCTTACATACTTCTCGCAACCGTTAGAAAGGAGAGGCGGTCTCTCATAATTAGCAACAGTTTGGTCGCTCACTTTTGCACATTTTCAATACTTCGTGTAGGGTGACCATACGCTGTTTGCCTACTCCCAATTCGGTCTTGCAAGTGTCGTAAATACTAAAGTTATTTGTGATCGTCTAAGAGGACAATGTAACAACGAGTGAGGCCTGTAATCTGATAAACCTCATTAACTTGATTTTTATATCTGAAAGCTGAAGACGCAACAAAAATGAAATTGCGAAAGACTGGAATCCTTGTCCTTTTATGGTCCATGATTTGATCCATGTACGCGCTTAGTTACTAACTCAATCGGACTTGTTATCGGAAGGTCCTTATCTGAAACACATGATAACTGATTCCTTGCACAAGCTAATTGTGTAAATGATGCATAAAAACGTCCTTTTTCATGGTCAAACGATAAGACTTTTGATACTATACTTTGACATCAGGTTTCAGTTGTATTTTATGTTTAACTAAATTCGTAAATCCTACAGAAGAAAGCAGCCTTTGTCACGAAAATGTCTGAAAATGTTTCAAAACATGTGTAGATCGTTTAGCAGAACTTTGTCAAAATTAGATTTTTCAATGACTTCAATAGCAGATTGGCAATAAAATCCGTGACTGCGCTGTCAAATGTACTGCTATTTTCAGATTATACTGTAGAATCAAGCTTAATCGGGTACACATCTACATCTATGTCAAGAGTTGTTTTAATAAAACCACTGCTATCAAAAATTTAGCGTCCCTTCTCTCTTTTCACGAGTGTCTAAAGTCTCTACTACTAGAAATAAACGAACAAGACTTGTACCGAGTTACCTCCTACATTACACATTTTACACTAATTCATACAGACGATCTATACAATTGTTTTTACATAATTATGTACATATATTAATATTGCACGATATGATTGTACTCATCATTCTACTGAACAAAAATGGCATAACAAAGGAGGTAGTGTAGAGGTCTTGCTTTGAGATGAGAGCATTCTGAACTATGAAAACAAAAATCGTTGAAGGCAATTTGAAATGTAAATGAAAGTATGAAATACATACGGTATGGACAATTTTTCTTTAAAAAATAGAATACTTCTTTGATATTTTTAAGACATACTGTAGACACAAACAAGGATTAACTTAGTATATAAAAAACTCTAGTCTATTAATAAAATCCAATTTTAAAAGACGAAACCGTCTTTTGGGTGCTTTTATATATAGATTCTATCGGAATACCACATGCAGTTCGATAATACAGGCAGAATATACCAACTACAGGAATAATCAGAGCACAAGACGATGGAAAACTGATAACGTCATGGAATAAAACGAAAAACTACTAAAGAGAAACAACTACAGGGGGATCCAGCCATTTTAAAAAGGGGGTTCCAACAATGAAGCTCCTGCATGATGAAATAACAGAACAATAGATATAGGAAGATGTGGTGTGAGTGCCAATGAGACAACTCTCCATCCAAACAACAATTTAAAAAAAAGTAAACCATTATAGGTCAAAGTACGGCAAGTCTGCAAGAACAGCAGATTGGTTTCTGTTTTTTATGTTGTAAAATATGTCCTCCAAACGTAACAAATATGTTGTTGTCAACCATTTTGTCAACCAAGAAATCAAGCATATTTATCATGCCAGTAATAGTGTTAAGTGACTTAGTCTGTAAAGTTTTGTTGACCTACTGTTGAATATTTTATTGATCTAACTGCGTTTATTATTCGAATATGGTCGTAAAACCAAAATGGCCAGTTCTACAATGTAATTAAAATTTCGTGCAAGCAATACGTCACTACTTTCATTATATCCATTTGAATTTCCAGTTTATTTTTAGCTATATGAAAAGTCTCTTGATAACGGAAGTGAATTAGAGGTACATTTGGTTTAACAATATGGCGCTATCCAGACAAGCTCAGAGACAAGATCAGACAGAATTAATCACTTGTCAAATATGTTATGAAACCTTCAAAATACCGAAAATATTACCATGCTTACATACCTTCTGTGAACAATGCATACACGAGTTCATAATATCAACTGGACGCAATAAAGAACCACTTTCAAGAAAAGAGTTTAGTTGTCCTACTTGCAAAACTCTTGTGAAGCCAACAGATGCAAAATCGGATATTGATAAATGGGCTGCTAACCTGCCCCATAATGTAAGCATACAAGAAATGCTTGATATATCCAACGGAGAAAAGAAAAAGTGTAGTGCTTGCAAACGACATGATGAAATATCAGAAGCAAAGTTCTGGTGCGAAATTTGTGAAGAAGCTCTCTGTGAAAAATGTAATGATATGCATAGTCGTATGAAACTTTCTGCTTCGCATAATGTAATTCCTGTTGACGAAGTTGCTTCCTTTACCTACGGAATGGTTGTTAATGCGATATCTGAACATTGCTCTGTTCATCCGTCCAATTTAGTAGATGTGTTTTGTTGTGATCATAAAATTATTTGTTGCGGTTCATGCGTATCCACAAAGCACAGAAAATGTAAAAGAGTAATGACTATTTCCAGCCTTATGACAAGTGGCAAATATATGTCTCTCCCATTGAAGATAAACGAAATTAAGCAAGCGATAGAAAGTCTTATGAAGGAAAAGGATCAAGAAAAAGCTGATATCAAACTCGCAACAGAAGACACAGAAGAAGAAGCTAAAGAATTTCTCGAACAACTTAAATGTAAGCTTGATAACTTGTTTGATACATTTGTGAAACAACTACACATGTTCCGCGATGAAAAATATACGAGTTTTAATGTACGAATGCGACTATTAGAACAGTTTGTTAAGAATCTAGATCATTGGATCCGTTCGATTGAAGTTGTTGAAAAATTTGGAACCAAGACACAGTTGTTCATTCTTGTGGAGAATATAAAGCATCATATTGCATCGCAAGTAAGCGAAATCTCGGGGGTTATCCAGAGCGACACATTGGTTGATTTAAGCTTTCAAAAGAAAGGCATCTTCAGCCAGCTTGAGACATGTGAGACCATGTTAGAAATTGGAACGTTTAAAACATTCGAGAGTCCTATATTTGGTAGGATGATTGGTATTTACAAGTGCTGTGCAGGCTTAGGCTTAAACTGTTATCCCAAATTTGAAAATGCGTATGTAACGTTCGTTGGAAGTATTTATGTCACAGGTTCAAAGTTTTCTTGTGGTGTATGTATAGATGAAAAATATATGGTAGTTGGAGATGCTGGACCCCAAAAAAAATTGTACATCGTTGAAAAACATTCAGGTTATATCGTCAGCACCACAGATATCCATGGAGATGTCAAACGTTTATGCTATGATAAAAAGTCGAATCAGCTATTTATTTCATGTTATAGTGAAGAGTTATACAAAGCAGACGTTAAAGCTGAAGAAATAATTAAAGTTACAAAAATGCCTTTCAATGAAGATCATGTTGGTGCATTGTTTAGTGTAAACAACGACGTGTATGTCGTTGTCAACAGAGCAATTAAGAAATTCAGTATAAATGCTGATTCAGACGATATGACTACATGTTTTTACACTAACACAGAATGTGGTCTAAACGGAATGAACGTGATAGGGAAATATATTGTCTTCACAACAGCAGACAACGAGATCAAATGTTCAACATTACAGGGAAAGAGAAAATTTTGCTATAAAAACGATGAACTGGAAAGTCCTAAATGTATTGCTGTATTGTCTTCCGGATTGACTTTAGTGGTTGACAGAGCAAATGACGGGTCATTACATATGATTTCAGAAGATGGATCAAAACACCGAAGATTACTTGAAAAGTTTGAAAATGTTAACAATCCTACTGATATTTGGTGTACATTGCAGGAGGAAAGTACATTGATACATACAGAATAGTCGCTAATCAACAAAATGATAGTACGGTAGCCTAGTTTTTAACTCAGACATGTATAAATGAACCTCAGTTGAGGAATAAAAAAAGTAACTACGGTTGGGATATAGAAATTTCTGTTTCTTAAACGTTCTAATTACCATTTCATTTTTTTGTTGCACACTACTACCTTTCTTTAACAAACTGCAGGATAATACAATTATCACAAAAACGACATCTTCAGAAAAGACACGAATGACATGTGTCTTTTCTGGTCATCTGAGTGAATTGCCATTTCATATATATGGGGTAGAAAAGAAAGATGCCAAATGCACATTCAAACTTATAACTCAAAGATAAACTGACGTCATGTCTAAAAAAAAAAGGGGAAAAAATCGACAAACAGAAACAACGCAACAGTACACAATACACAACATAGAAACTAACGACCAAGAAGAAAGAAACCCGGCAAAAAAGTGGAAGTCTTCTTAGGTACATCGGAAAGGTAAGTAGATCCTGCTTCACATGTGCAACCCGGTCGTTATGTTGCTCATGTTAGTACGACCCGGTAACTTTACTTTACCTTTACTTCGGTAGGTCACCTTCGAGGATAATGATGGGGTTGTAGCTTCGACTATTCTAACATATTCGCGATCATCTGTGATACGGGTATTCCATGGCGACCAAACAACTCGTGATGGTGTATGTCAAATTAATTAACTTCACCATATGCACTGCCTTTGTTTTTTTAAAGCTTCCTTGTGCGCAACAACCCTATATCTAAGAAATTCAAGCCATGGAATTTCGTATCAACATGGAGATATGTCTTCTGTATTAAGGCGCTGCTGGAATGTTGGGATGGCGCAGCATAGAAATTGAAAGTTCACAATTAGGAAGCTGAAATAACAAAATTGCGTTTAGTTTAGTTTTGTTTTCAACCGACCTTCATTATCAGTTTCTTTTAAGAGTCAAAATATGAGACAGACCTAACTGTATCTGTTGTATTTTTTTTTATCTCAAGTTCGATGGGATGGATGCGTTCAACGCATAGGCACCAAATGTTGAATTAAATAGTGAGAGAACATCATCTGCATGGCGGAAGGTAAAGTTAAACGATACTGCTAATGTCTTTTCTTTCTTTCTGTGAAGTTCCTGTATGACGAATAGCACATTTTGTCAATCAAGAAGTCAAGCATATTGATGTCAGGTTCAGAGATTATTTTGTTTGCTTGTATCTGTTTGCAAGTCTTGTTCATGAAACAAAGCAGGACTATTTTTTTTAATGTGTCTTTTAGTTTGGAATGGGGAATACTTGTGAAAATTGTAGAAGAGTCAAATGTTTTAATGCTATTGCAAGATGGAATAGTATTCGATTGTATGTACTCTCTTAAATTGGTATCCACATCTAACCACGCCACCTCTAGAATAGGTAGTTTCACAATATCTTCAAACCCCGGCTTTGATTGCTGATGAAATTTATGTTAATAATTTAGAAAGAGGTTTCGTGAAGCACTTAGAAAACCAAGCAACATAAGTTTGTGTGTAGGGAAACTTATGTAGTTTAAGTATTCAATACAAAGATGAAATATCAAGTACTTCATCTTGGGTTGAAATTCCAAAGGAACATATCATAGAACAGATAGAACAGACCAATGATTATCCAGGATTTCCTCTTTGGTAATTGTCGTTGGGTATATGTTGTTTTTGTTTTGTTTTCTAAGTGAACTGACACTGTACATAATTCATTTATCAAGCAGTTTATGTAATGTGATTCATTTACACACAAACACGAAAATGTTTGGGGATTTATCTTAGGGGACGGCAACATATATTTGTCATAGGGGTAGGACAAGTGTTTTGCAATATTTTGATCTTTAAAGATTGATGCAGCATGGGTATGTCTGGGTATTCATTTACCCATTCAGTTTTTAATTCTAATTAGTATCGACGACGTCAATGCATTCGGAAAGAGTATCTACGTGTTTTCTCTTGTGATCAGCACATTGCCTGGCATAATCCTCGACTGAATCTATCAGTATTTTAAAGTTGATTTTCCAATAGATGGATTTATGCTCACGATATGTCAGACCTTTTGATAAAATATTTCGCAGAGAGAGTTATAGAAAATGTTTTTTAAGTCTTACAAATTTAGAAGTCAGAAATGACTGTCCATTTAATGTTTCAGATCATTATCCTATTTTGATTTTCTTAGATATGAATTTGCTATGTAATACATCAAATAAATTTCATCTTTATCGTAAAGTTCTAATGTGGTCGAGATGTGATGAATGGGAGAAGAAATATTATCAAACAGAACTAGACAAATTACTAAATTTTGAAGTTTTACCTTTGAACTCGTGTGAAATAAACGAAAATTACATAGAACATATAAACTCAAATATTGTAAATGTTGTGCATATCGCTGCAAATTCTAGTATTCCCACTGGAAAATTTAGACACTATCTAAAACCGTACTGGAAAAGTAACAGCTTAGATTATTACCATAATAAGCAACGACAAGCTCGTAAAACGTGGCTGTCAATGGGACAAACACGAAACAACGACAATATTTTTTATAAACAGTATAAAGATCAGAAAAGAGAATTTCGAAAGCATAAACGTAATGCAGAGCGATTGTGGGAATCTGAAAAATTTGCTGATGTGCAAAAAGCAGCCGAAATGGACATAGGACAATTTTATCGTGTAGTGCGAAAGCATAGACAACAAAAATCGCCTGCAACTTGTTTGAACTATGATGGAAATACAGCTACTAATAACGGGGATATTTGCAAGTTGTGGAGTACTTATTTTAGCGATTTGTATACTCCTAATGAACACGAAAATGACAATTTTGATCAATCTTTTTATATGGATGTCACAGAAAAAATTCGTGAATATAGCAGTCAAATTAGCAAACCGTTTAATGTTTTTTTCGATGTGCCCTACACTGAAGATGAAATATATGAGCAAATTAAAACTTTAAAATGTGGTAAGGCTCCAGGACCGGACTATGTATGCAACGAACATATAATATACGGTGGTAATACCTTGTTGAAATGGATTTGTTATATTTTTAATATTATACTTAAATGCGAATACATTCCATTACTATATCGACATGGCATAATTATTCCGTTATATAAAGGAAATAACAAAGACAAGAGTAATCCGAATAGTTACAGAGCTATTGTCCTAACATCCGTATTTGGAAAATTACATGACAAAACAGTCCTTCATCGAATAAATAAAATGCTTACTGCACTTGATAAGACTTTTCCTGATCCTTTACAGTTTGGATTTGTTCCTGAACATGGTTCTATCCCCGCTTTATACACACTCAAAGAATGTATTAACGTGTTTATGAAAAGTAAATCTAAACTTTATGTTGGTTTTCTAGATAACGAGAAAGCGTTTGATAAGATCTGGCACGACGGACTTTTTCTGAAATTGAAAGAAATCGGTGTAACTGGTAAATTATGGAACATACTTTTTATGTCTTACAAATCTGCTAGTGCACATGTGCAATATAATGGACTCACTAGTGACAATTTCTCCATTTCGCAGGGTGTAGGGCAAGGGAGAGTACTCTCATCTTGGCTATTCTCCTTATATATAAATGACTTAATATTACAGCTGATTTCGACAAACTGTGGAATACGAATTGGTTATTTGAACATTCCTGCCATTCTTCTTGCGGACGACACAACCCTTCTTAGTGCTTCGCCAAAAGGTCTACAAGGTCTTCTTGACTGTGTACAAACTTATGCTTGTAAATGGAGACTTAAATATAACGGAACAAAAAGTTGTGTCTTGGCTTTTAATAATAATACAGATATTGACATTAAGCTTGGAAATACAAAAATAGCGTGTAAAACTGATACAATTTATGCTGGTACATTGATAACTAACAATAACAAAACGTTTGAAAGGACAAAAAATGCGACTAAGAAGTTAAAGAAAAATCTACACTCATTGTATAGTGCTGGAGTTAACCCGAAAGGCCTTACACCGATTACAAACACGTTAATATGGAAGCGTTTTGTTCTGCCTACAGCATTGTACTCTTGCGAAGTATGGGGACAACTCTCAAATTCTGAAATAGAACTTTTAGAAAGAACACAACGATATGCTGCGCGATATATACAGTGTATGGACAAATATTCACCAACGGACTCAACTATAAGCAACCTTGGTTTATGGTCATTGGAAGCTGTAATTGACAAATTCAAACTTTTATTTTTTGGGCGATTATGTAGGAGTAAATCTACCACAACTCATAAAAAATTATTCAACATGTGCATTAGTCAATTTATTCTGGATGAAAATGCCGAACACTCTATAACCTATAATCTTATTACAACTCTTGTTAAATACGATCTATTTTCTTTCCTTGAAACCTATGTAAAAGAGGATTACATACCAGAAAAAGTGCTGTGGTCGAAAATTGTCCGTCAGTCTATTGAAATTTATGAAGAGAACATATGGAAAAGTAATTTAGAAAATAGAAACGAACTCAAAAGGTATTCCAAAATTCATCCTACCCTCTGTGAACATAGATTAATTCGGTTGACAGTTTTATATCCCGATGCAAAACTCGAACTGCTAGTACTTGTGGCTTTAGGATCGGCAGCCATTAAGAAAGCTACATGTACTCTATGTAACAAACAATCTTTCGATATCGTTAAACATTTAATAATGGAGTGTCATGTTCTATTGACAGAGAGAAATGTTATGTTTTATAAAATTGTAGATGAACTTCCCATTCAAAAATCTGTGGACATTTTCAATTTAGACGACGATGACCTTCTTGAAGTACTACTAGGATCTGTTAATGATATAGTATACGATCTCGATCCTATAGATTGGTCTAGAATGATGTATTACATAGCAAAACATGTTTACCCCATGTTTAAGAAATTCAGACATGTATTATTTGAAAACCGATTTAATTTTGAATTTTGAATAGACTTTGATAGAAAAACATTGTGTTTTTGTTGTGTATACAAGAATATGTCATTATATGAATTGTGTGTTTATCTAAATATGGATGTTGTTTTTTTTGGGTTTTTTTCATTGGGTATTTATCTCGAAATGTATGATATTTTGTTTATTGTGTAAATAATTATTAATTTCTGTTTGTATGCAAAATCTTCATATACATGGAGGAAATAAAGATTCATTCATTCATTCATTCAACATAGAAACTAACGACCAAGAAGAAAGAAACCCGGCAAAAAAGTGGAAGTCTTCTCAGGTACATCGGAAAGGTAAGTAGATCCTGCTTCACATGTGCAACCCGGTCGTTATGTTGCTCATGTTAGTACGACCCGGTAACTTTACTTTACCTTTACTTCGGTAGGTCACCTTCGAGGATAATGATGGGGTTGTAGCTTCGACTATTCTAACATATTCGCGATCATCTGTGATACGGGTATTCCATGGCGACCAAACAACTCGTGATGGTGTATGTCAAATTAATTAACTTCACCATATGCACTGCCTTTGTTTTTTTAAAGCTTCCTTGTGCGCAACAACCCTATATCTAAGAAATTCAAGCCATGGAATTTCGTATCAACATGGAGATATGTCTTCTGTATTAAGGCGCTGCTGGAATGTTGGGATGGCGCAGCATAGAAATTTAAAGTTCACAATTAGGAAGCTGAAATAAAAACAAAATTGCGTTTAGTTTAGTTTTGTTTTCAACCGACCTTCATTATCAGTTTCTTTTAAGAGTCAAAATATGAGACAGACCTAACTGTATCTGTTGTATTTTTTTTTATCTCAAGTTCGATGGGATGGATGCGTTCAACGCATAGGCACCAAATGTTGAATTAAATAGTGAGAGAACATCATCTGCATGGCGGAAGGTAAAGTTAAACGATACTGCTAATGTCTTTTCTTTCTTTCTGTGAAGTTCCTGTATGACGAAAAGCACATTTTGTCAATCAAGAAGTCAAGCATATTGATGTCAGGTTCAGAGATTATTTTGTTTGCTTGTATCTGTTTGCAAGTCTTGTTCATGAAACAAAGCAGGACTATTTTTTTTAATGTGTCTTTTAGTTTGGAATGGGGAATACTTGTGAAAATTGTAGAAGAGTCAAATGTTTTAATGCTATTGCAAGATGGAATAGTATTCGATTGTATGTACTCTTAAATTGGTATCCACATCTAACCACGCCACCTCTAGAATAGGTAGTTTCACAATATCTTCAAACCCCGGCTTTGATTGCTGATGAAATTTATGTTAATAATTTAGAAAGAGGTTTCGTGAAGCACTTAGAAAACCAAGCAACATAAGTTTGTGTGTAGGGAAACTTATGTAGTTTAAGTATTCAATACAAAGATGAAATATCAAGTACTTCATCTTGGGTTGAAATTCCAAAGGAACATATCATAGAACAGATAGAACAGACCTATGATTATCCAGGATTTCCTCTTTGGTAATTGTCGTTGGGTATATGTTGTTTTTGTTTTGTTTTCTAAGTGAACTGACACTGTACATAATTCATTTATCAAGCAGTTTATGTAATGTGATTCATTTACACACAAACACGAAAATGTTTGGGGATTTATCTTAGGGGACGGCAACATATATTTGTCATAGGGGTAGGACAAGTGTTTTGCAATATTTTGATCTTTAAAGATTGATGCAGCATGGGTATGTCTGGGTATTCATTTACCCATTCAGTTTTTAATTCTAATTAGTATCGACGACGTCAATGCATTCGGAAAGAGTATCTACGTGTTTTCTCTTGTGATCAGCACATTGCCTGGCATAATCCTCGACTGAATCTATCAGTATTTTAAAGTTGATTTTCCAATAGATGGATTTATGCTCACGATATGTCAGACCTTTTGATAAAATATTTCGCAGAGAGAGTTATTGAAAATGTTTTTTAAGTCTACGGTAATAACGCAAACAACCGGATTATATATGCATGGGAAATCTTGCACAGGTGCATTCAGGTTTTTTTTTAAATTGTCAAGATTGAGATCCTGCAGCAAGTCTTTGTAATTGAAAATTTTAGTCGGTCTGATGTTGTTATAAGAGATGATATGTACAAACTGATTTTTTTCAAATAGGAAGGTATTTTTAAATGAACTGATTTATGATGAGGGATATGAGGTGATGGCATCGAGATCAATGTTGGTAAATGAAGGGTTAAGAAAGAATCTTTTCTCCTTTGCATATTAAACAGCACGTATTCATTTTGATATCATCTTTGTTGTACGAGTTGTCATTGTGGCTGATTAAGATGAACAAATACTTATCCAAATACGGGAGTATATACAAATTAATTTTGAGTACTTTTATAAATTTTCATACTATTGTCATCGTGCTGATATCTTTATAAGAAAACAAGACTAATTCACAATTGAAATTATTACAGGATGATTAATCTAGTTGGAGGAGATGGGACGAGGAAGATGAGTAAATACTTCAAAATAAATAATTGATCTTTGCACTGAAAAAAATATAATTCATTGGTTATGTTTTCATTGGAAACTTTGTCCATATAAGTAAAATTTAATTTTGGATGTAACACGTCTTCTGATTGGCTGACGTTATTTTGTTATCATCCCATAGACATAATTGAGTCATGTGACAGTGACGTCATCAACGTCTTTTCGTGGTTTTATACGGTTTAAAATGAAATAAGAATTAAATTATAAGAAATGACTAATATTTGTTTCTGTCTATTCAAAATAACATAAAAAAATTTGGTGTACACTGTTAAAAAACCCGCTACGCGCGTTATTCAGTGTGCACCAAATTGTTTGTTATTTTGAATAGACAGAAAAAATATTACAGTCATTCCTTAAATATAAATAACGTTTCCGAAAATAAAATCTTGATAGCCAAACAAAGGTTTAAATAATATCAAATATTGACATTTTTGTCAGATGAACGATTAAAGATCCGCAGAACCTATAAGCGAGGATTACAATATAGATGATCAGTGATATAGCGAGAGGTTAACTATTTGTCCATCATCAAGCTCATGTATATTGTGGGTAGTAAATGTAAAACGATGTTTGGTGTTCTCTCTTTTTCGTCTAATTTATTGAAAAAATCTAAGGTTCGATTTTATTGTTAAATGTTCTCTTACACTTTATTGAAGTTGTAAATGTTTAATATAGATAAACACATTCTTCCAATTCTTATTCTGATATAATGAACATTTTGCCAAGTATCCTTTATTCCTACTTCGGTTTATTGATCAATAAAATTGAATTATTTGTTATGTATACACTTCTACAAAATATTTGGCATGATTTTGTACCTAACAGCTGTTTCTGAATACATAGAAGTATAATGTGTTGTATGTATTTATATATATGTAGTGGCAGCTGTATATGTGTTGCTAGTAGTAATTCAGTGTGATATTGTCGTCTCGTCAAAAGACCGACCCGGGATCTCCTTGAGTGTATGCGTTCCCAGATGAACAAAGAGTCCTGTCGAGATGAAAACTAACTGAACGTTTTCAAACGCATCTTACTTCCTCATTTGAACGCCAATCTCGCAAATATTTTCCGTTATTTATACTTTCTAAATGTCTTTGATGAGTTGTATAGATAACAACCCCATGTAAAATTATGTTCTATAGGCAGATCCGGCCATTTTTATACGACCGCAAATTTTGAAAAAAATTTCGTCGTATATTGCTATCACGTTGGCGTCGTCGTCGTCGTCGTCGTCGTCGTCGTCGTCTGTCGTCGTCGTCGTCGTCGTCGTCGTCCGAATACTTTTAGTTTTCGCACTCTAACTTTAGTAAAAGTGAATAGAAATCTATGAAATTTTAACACAAGGTTTATGACCATAAAAGGAAGGCTGGTATTGATTTTGGGAGTTTTGGTCCCAACATTTTAGGAATTAGGGGCCAAAAAGGGCCCAAATAAGCATTTTCTTGGTTTTCGCACTATAACTTTAGTTTAAGTTAATTGAAATCTATGAAATTTTGACACAAGGTTTATGACCACAAAAGAAAGGTTGGGATTGATTTTGGGAGTTTTGGTTTCAACAGTTTAGGAATTAGGGGCCAAAAAAGGGCCCAAATAAGCATTATTCTTGGTTTTCGCACAATAACTTTAGTTAAAGTAAATAGAAATCAATGAAATTTAAACACAATGTTTATGACCACAAAAGGAAGGTTGGTATTGATTTTGGGAGTTTCGGTCCCAACAGTTTAGGAATTAGGGGCCAAAAAGGGACCCAAATAAGCATTTTTCTTGGTTTTCGCACCATAGCTTTAGTATAAGTAAATAGAAATCTATGAAATTTTAACACAAGGTTTATGACTATTAAAGGAAGGTTGGTATTGATTTTGGGAGTTTTGGTCCCAACAGTTAAGGAAAAGGGGCCCAAAGGGTCCAAAATTAAATTTTGTTTGATTTCATCAAAATTGAATAATTGGGTTTTTTAATATGCCGAATCTAACTGTGTATGTAGATTCTTAATTTTTGGTCCCGTTTTCAAATTGGTCTACATTAAGGTCCAAAGGGTCCAAAATTAAACTTAGTTTGATTTTAACAAAAATTGAAACCTTTGGGTTCTTTGATATGCTGAATCTAAAAATGTACTTAGATTTTTTATTATTGGCCCAGTTTTCAAGTTGGCCCAAATCGAGGTCCAAAATTAAACATTGTTTGATTTCATCAAAAATTGAATAATTGGGGTTCTTTGATATGCCAAATCTAACTGTGTATGTAGATTCTTAATTTTTGGTCCAGTTTTAAAATTGGTCTAAATTAAAGTGCAAAGGGTCCAAAATTAAACTTAGTTAGATTTTAACAAAAATTAAATTCTTGGGCCTCTTTGATATGCTGAATCTAAACATGTACTTAGATTTTTGATTATGGGCCCATTTTTCAAGTTGGTCCAAATCAGGATCTAAAATTATTATATTAAGTATTGTTCAATAGCAAGTCTTTTCAATTGCACAGTATTGTGCAATGGCAAGAAATATCTAATTTCACAATATTGTGAAATAGCAATTTTTTTTTTTAATTAAGAGTTATCTTTCTTTGTCCAGTATAGTAAGCAAGAAATATCTGCAAGAATTTTTTTTAATTGGAGTTATCTTTCTTTGTCCAGAATCAACTTAAATCTTTGTTATATACAATATACAATGTATATTCACTTTTTACTACCAACTGATAAATTTAAATAATCTTTACCATTCAGTGATAACAAGCAGTTTTTTTACATCTTAATATTTTATGATGTATTTAAATGAGTAGTAATTGTTGCAAACTCCATTAGAATATTTTAATTGAAATTAGTTTTGGAATAAGGGAAAGGAGGATGTGATTAAAAAATTGGGTTCAATTTTTCTCAATTGAAATTTCATAAATAAAAAGAATTTCTTCAAACATTTTTTTTAGAGGATTAATATTCAACAGCATAGTGAACTGCTCTAAGAGAAAACAAAAATTTTAAGTTCATTTGAATACATTCATTCTGTGTCAGAAACCTATGCTGTGTCAACTATTTAATCACAATCCAAATTTAGAGCGGAATCCAGCTTGAATGTTGTGTCCATACTTGCCCCAACCGTTCAGGGTTCAACCTCTGCGGTCGTATAAAGCTACGCCCTGCGGAGCATCTGGTTATAAGGTGATTTCAAACATGTCCCCAATCGAAAGCATTGATCGCCTAAAGGTTGATATATACTGTGTCAGATGTTCCCAGGTTCTATCGTCTCGGAGACTCCATGTACAATAAGTCATTTTTTCTTAAAATGTCCCGTATCCACTCAGGGAAATGGCAGTTGTTATCTTATAGTTCGTGTTACATTGTCGTTTGGTTTTTTTATGCATGTTAGTGTTTTTGTTGTTTCGTTGTTTTCCTCTTATATTTGATATTTTTCCCACGGTTTACTTTATAACTCGAATTTGTTTTTTTCTCAATCGATTTATGACTTTCGAACAGCAGTATACTAATGTTGCCTTTAATTGTATAATAACACCATGAACACGAAACAACTAGTTAGGTTCGCAATTTTTATTGCAAAAAAATAACAATGTACTCTTCACAGATCACTCATAAATATATCACTCAGACAAACTCATGTCAATTGAACTGTATGAAAGACTTTGCACTAAATATATTTGTGTTGTTTTGCAAAATTCTGATCATTTAAAGAATTAGATGTTTCTCTATATGATCAGAACTTTGCATTTTGAACAACATCACCAACATACCCGTTGAACATGAGACAGATACGAACTTTGACTCAATATTTGACTTTCACCAATCTACAACTCTCACCAATACATAATTGTGTTTTACACTCACATTAATCTCGCACATACAATTAATAAACGTTCAGACATATGATTGCACTTTAAATGGATAAGATTCTTAAACTCCTACGAATAAGGAAGACTTCAAATCGTCCTTGTCATCATCTATTTAGCAAAGAAAAAATAACAATCCACTTCCATCATGCAGTCGCTTTTAAAAAAAGTGTGAAAAATATAAATATCTAAAACAGGGTGTCTCCCCCTCCACCATTCAACAGTGCAAAATTTGCTTTAATGATCTATTATTTGTTAACATGAAACCTTCCTGGTCAATTGTTATATAGATTGGAGGTAAAACTTGAACATATATATGCATTAAAGCGTGCAATAACAAATAAAACTTTTTGTAAAGGCGAATCTGCAACAATGGATGGGTGTTGTTTTGTCAAACTTGTCTTCTATAATACTACTAATCATATATATTTATCTTATAGAACAAACTATAGCAGATCATATCAAAACATTCTCTCTTAAAATCGTAAGGCATTCCTATTTTAACATAGAAAATGTTCATTCATTGCACATGGAAAGTCCATCCACCCATTTACTGAGATCATTAATGTTCAGTCGTGTATCACAGACATCAAATATTGTGTAATACAACATACTATTTTGTTTTTATATAACATCTACTAAAGATATAATCATATAAAAGCACAAATAATAAACAATGGTTTTCATGACAGCACCTATTACATCTTCCACTTAAAAACTTCTGGTTACATTTTCGGTACTCTGTGTGTGATTTAAATAAATAATATGAAATCAAGAAAATAAATAATGAATGAGCATGTTGTCTCTTTGGTATGACTAGGAATTCGTGTATGAATGGCCTCATACACCAGTTTACATCACAACACAGCTTTTCGCTGCTTCTTTCCGAAGATGCATTTTGGCCTCTCCCATTCCACTGAATCTTTTACGTCTTATGAAAGATCTCTGGCGACGTAAACTAGGACTTTCTGCTGATGTTTTATTTCCAGCAGATGATAATGCTGCTACTTCTATAACGTCACTAACACTACGCTGAGAGGTCTTTGAAGAAATTTCAGAATACACTAATGCTCCTATATGCTTTGCTGTTTTCAGACCCTACAACAACAAAAACATACATATCATTTGTTAATTATAAATTTTGGTGATTATAACAAAAATATGTTTGAACAAGATGTAAAAGTATACAGGCATCCTTATAAAAGCAATGAAAATTAACTTTTTTGGATTCGAGCGTCACTGATGAGTCTTTTGTAGACGCAACGCGCATGTGGCGAATATACTAAATTTAGTCCTGGTATCTATGATGAGTTTATTCATGTGGCCTATATACTAAATTTAGTCCTGGTATCTATGATGAGTTTATTCATATCTAAAATAAAACAGACAGCAAAACTTTACAAATGAAATGTGATAAATTGCATAAAGAAATTGAGTTTAGTAACAACTAGATAAATGAATTACCTGATCATAATTAACTATTTTTGATCCTTCCTCTTGTTTTGGTATGTCTGGACGGACATCTGTTTTGCAACCCACTAATATAACAGGTTGTTTGGGACAATGTTCTCGTACCTCGATTATCCACTGTAATGATAAAACACTTCAATAAGTACAGGCTTAAAATTAAAATGTTAATGATTTTTTTTGTTAAATTTCAAATAAATGTATGTGACATCTTAATTTACCATAACTAGACCAACCAAACTCTAGCAGAGTCTGGCAGACGGTCCAAAGTAAACTTTCTATATCTATCATGACGGCAACAAGGTTTTTGCATTCCTTTCTATTTCAAAATTTAAATCATTTATGGTGCAAATTCTATTTATTTTTTTAGAATGATATTCTTTAATACAGTAAATATATCTACCTTTGAGACAACGTTGGCCATGGATTCTGGATCTCCAACAGAAAAACATATTATGACTAAATCTGCATCACTATACGACAACGGTCTAACTCTATTGTACCCGGCATCTCCTGCAAAATAAAACAATAACTTTAAGATTGTGTATCATATAAGATTGTAATACTTTCAACTCATATATCAGACCCCATGTTGAAGACAAAGGTCGTAAATAAGAAGTCGGAAGCTCTAGCATCAATTTGATAATGTTCAATAAAATTGTGAATGGAAATGGGGAATGTGTCAAAGAGACAACAGAAGAAGGTCACCAACAGGTCTTCAGTGCAGCGAAAAGAGCCCACTTGACGAAAAAAAAGTTATAAGAAGGATTGTTAATATTTCAACACAAAATGACGATATTATATGATGCTACAAGTATATATTTTTTGCTGATGTAAGTTCATGTAAGCAGATCACAATTTATCTGTGTACTGGGGCAGAAAATTAGCTGTAGTTATTGGGTGTAACCGTTATCGTCTGAGTAGGTAAAAATATCATTATCAGCTGAACATCATAAATATCCTAAAGGAAGGCACCTGTTTCTGTCAGACAGAAAACCTATTATACAACCTGTCGGATTTACGAGGTCAAAAAACAGATAAAGGTGAAATTTTAGATCTTTATCATTCACCTTACTCAACATTTTGTTAATCCAAAATTTATACTGTATTCTAAAATCCTGTAAGATTTAATCAGAAGAATAAAAAGACAAATATTTATTGATACAATCGATACCAGCTACTTTTTCCTTGTTTTGAATTTCAAGCAATGGTATGTTTGAGTTTAAAACACAAAGTCATTCTACAAAATAGGTCTCTGGAGATAAACCTTTGAACTCCCGGAAGTTCTCGACACGAGTCTGAAACCCAATCGTATTATCTGTAAAGTTTATCTTGTACATGTTTTGTGAATAGCCAGTCAATGGATGTTTCCGTCGCCAATTGACCAAGCCATCTGTTAGCCTGGGCACCCTTAAACAGTTTTGCTTTTCTGTAATATATGTAACTTTTTTACCCTTATCTTCGGTTTATTGTTTGAAAGACTACATTATTTATAAATGTTTAATGTTTTAATTTTTTAGTCCTGTTTAAACCTTTGAGCTCGTGGGTTTTATTTTGACACCAATCGCTTTCGTACTGTTGTATACCAACCCGATTCGGAGAATAAACGGTTTAATGATTTTAAGGATTGTCAGATTTTTTTCGCATACCATAGGGATTTACTATGATCTGAATGACCTGGTTTAAAATAAACCAGATTAGCATATTTGCTGGATTAACCTAATAGGATTATCAAGGTTTACTGTACATAGTTGTGTCCTACGCAAATTTGTCATGGAAAGAAAAATTTGGTTTGGACCTTTATAAGCAGTCATTTTCTATTTATAACAACTTATTCATTTTAAGGCTTTACACATGGTTATTTTTTTATTTCTACTTTATTCATATATTTAAAAAAAAATTAAAGTACCTGAATGGTTTTTGTTGATTCTTAAAAAGTAGAGTTCTTTGATCACCGTCTGTATAAGTTCATGCACTTACTTAAGCATCTCACGTTCACAAGCAAATTTCAATCACAAAGTTGTGTCTTTACTTAAATATTTTTTTCCAAACAGGGCAATTTTGGCGTAAAATTTATTTATTGAAATTCGATGATTTTGTTTTAATCTAATTGATGTCACGGTCTGGTGGGAAACACAAGAATCTATCCTAACCTGAGATCCTAACATATAAACCTTCCTGTTTATATTTTTCTACGCCTTAAACTACTTATCATCCCCTATTCTCTTATGTTTGCATGTAATTTAATTCTATGCTCTGCAGATTTTAATAAATTACATAAAGGATAGAAGTTTTTAAGGCGTTTTAGCTAACAACACTGTGATTTTTATATACAGAAATAAAACCACAAGTTATATGAGATTTATTATCAACCGTCTGCTTAAGGGGTGGAATGCGGATAGGTTTCAACTTGACAAATATTTATTCAACATTGTATGTAGTGGGAGTGTGTAAATAGATGTATTAAATTTCATTGAGAAATCAAGCTTTTTGTGTTTTATGAGTTCCCATAGCAGACGATAACGATTAAAGGTATGGATGAAATACGAAGACCTCGTCTGCTTATAAATTTAAGTGTGAAAAGATATATAATTCATAGATACATGCCGATATTAAAATACAAAACATTTGAAATATTAATAAACTGTCATGAACTGGAATGAAATTAGCAAATTCTAAGTACTAGATGGTCTTTGACGCTTTACAAAATGTCAAGCTCTAAATCGTTTTGAGTCAAGAAAACTTGTTACCAATAGTTTTACACAGGCTACAAACAAAACTCAGCAAAACAAAAACTATTTAACTGAGACCCCCCCCCCCCCCCCCCAAACAAAATAGTTACCACTTACTTACACTTGTATGATTTTTTATTGAAGTTTAGTTGTTGCTTCGCCATTAACCTAATTATCATTTTTTTTCAGTCACGTGTCCTCTGTGGTACTTTTTTTTCCAGTGCACAAATGGTACAGAACTAAATTCTAATGGTTTCACTTAGTTTCACATTACTCGGTGGGAATAAGGATGGGAAACTAGTGTTTATTATTGATATGGAATTTTTAGATACGGATAGTGAATAATGTTCTGCATTATGGCATAAACAATGCATGTGAAAAAGTCTTGTCAAGTAGGCAGGGATTGAGAAAATTTCAAACAGGGTTAAGGTTTGGAAATTCTGCAAGGAAAAGATTATGGTTTCTTACTTAATTTTCATCGATTTTTAAGTGATTATAGAATAAATTCCGGAGAAGGGAGGATCCACACTTGTACACCATTAATATACTTGCAAATGCTTGTTATAAAGTCATTTAGGGACAGACAATAAACGACATTTAGTTATAATGACGACATACGGAGATGCATGATTACTATTGTGTCTATCATATAATGCCAAATTAACACAATTTTCTTTTGGATAACAGTAATTTTGTTTTAAATAGGAAATAATTGATGGATAGTCAAGTAGAACTATATGACTAATGTAAGGAGAGATCAAAGTCGTTAATAGTTAATGGGTCGAGTACCATCAAAGTGGTACTTATAAATCAGAAACATATGTAATAGTTGTGTAATGGCAAGGATAGGCTAAGAATACCACTACGTTCTGCACAAAATTCTTTACGAATTCCATCGTTTGTCGTTATAGTAAAGTGGGTAACCTTGATAAAGGAATTGTAATCAAATGTCTGGCAGACAAGCACACCGACTGGCATGAATCATGGTGGTATTCAAATCACAAAACATATGTTGAAAAACAATCCTCAATAAAGTACGAATTTGTTTATGTATTGCTTGAAAAAATTTTGAAAAATTCAGACTTGCATTTTATTAACCTGTTTTATATTCCTAGAAATAATGCTAGAATAAAGTGCATTTGTTTCGGCAGATGAAATGATGTATGAATATATTATTATCTTTTCTTTATTTTTTACAATATTGAAACAACTTACCCGACGTATCCCATATTGACATGTGTATCTTGTATGTGTCTGATACATGATAAGTTGATGTGTATGTATCAAAACCAGTTGGTGTGTATGTCTGAAAAGAAGAAGAAAAATAAGTAAGTATGTGGTCAATGCTTAATGTTTTAATCACATATGATGAATGAGCACAAAGAAGATAGCGGCCAAATGACAATGATATTGATCAACAATAGTTGGATGCTTGATCAGTACGGATATCAGTGGCGGATCCAGAGGGGGGTTCCGGGGGTGCGAACCCCCCTTTTATTTGGGCCGATCAATGCATTTGTATCGGACATATGTTTTGCACCCCTCCTTTGCCCTGGGTTAGCACCCCCCGTTCGAAAATTCCTGCATCCGCCCCTGGATATACTCAAATTTTCAAATAATTCGTGGATCTATACAGCTTGAAAAAAGTGCAAAGACATAGCAAAAATAACAAGACTACAAAGAAGCACACTCTCCCCAAAGTAAAGGTGAAAACAATAGACAAAGGAACCACAACAGACAAAGACTTGAACCCGACAATGCAAGGTTTCTAAAGTTTATCTATATTACTTATTTCTTTCGAATAAATTGTTTACAAAACAAATGTTTCCCACAATTTGGAAAGGATCAAGCTATCAGGGCTTATGAAACATGTCAGAGGTATGCCTAACTGAGGATTGATTGCTGGCACATGTTAAATATTCCTACAACCTGCACAAATTATATTGATATCGCAGACATAATCAAGATAATATACCGCCGTATCATCAATAAACATTAATCTTTACCTTCTCCAAAGAATAGCTTTCATTTTCGGCAAACGTTATATATATATATATCAAAATACCGTAAATAGTTATGTTTACCACTGAATACCCCTAGAGGACAAGGGTTGCATTTCATATCAACTATTAGCGCAAAGATTTTGCAAAATCGCCTTTGCGCTTTTGCTTTTAAAATTGTTTGTACAGAATTACTCCATTTCCTGTCTAAATTGCTTTAAAACTTCCTCATTTGACGTTTTAGGAATAGCGTACAATGTAAAATATCGGAACACAATATTTACCGATTCATGTTTTTTTGTGTCGGAAATTCGTTGATTTCGTGTAATGTTTCCTCGAACTAATTTATTAGTACTCGGAGGCACAACATTGAGATGTTTAGGGCATCCATCAAAATGATAACGAATAGATTACAGAAAAGAATATTCAAGTGCAATCGTTTATTTATTCTCAGTTGATGGAGTACTACAAATGCCTGTATATTTAAAGTGGCATTCTGACAAAACATCTATTCTGAGATAACAAAACACTTTTCTTATCAATTGTATAGATAGGTATTGTCGGTCATGTTACACATGTTAAGGAAACTGTTTCTCATAAAACCAGAACAACCTGATTGTATCCTTCGAACCATTTACTTCTAATCGGGGTCACTACAGGGAAAAAATTACAGGCACTTTTTGAACTTTTCTGGTTTATAATTTTTTTTTCATTCATTTTTGGATAGGATTAGAGAACAACTAATACGATTTCTATCCTTATTAATATCATAATGTGAAAAAAATAATACTAAATTACTGAAGTGTGTTAAAAATCAATTCCCGTGACAGTGTACCAATGAAATTCATTATGCGACACATTCATTCATAAGGGACATACCAATAAATAACTATTATGAAATCTGCGGTATTAATTAGTTGTGGTTTTTAGGATTGGCCCGTAGAAACAGACAAGTGGAATAGTGTGGTCTTCGTTAAATCTCATCTTTGGTGAACTATGATATTTATAGGTGTGAAATCATGTGGTTTTTAAAAGCGACGAGCCTGTACTAAACATTAAATCAAAGGAAGAATTTTCGGGTGTTTTTTTTTTAATTCTATTCACCAAAACCGTCTAATGCCCAACTAATACTGACCCAAAACTAACCTAACAGTTTAAGTTTCAAATTTGGAACTTATCCATTATCTTCTGTTCTCCGGAATTTGACAAGAGTTTACATGTAGAAAATGCATGCCAAAACCAGCTGATTGTTCATTCATAAAACTAGTTCGAATAAATGTTAAGAAAAGACTAACTGATCCGCTCAGTGATTTTTTTCTCCATTGTATTTTTTTTTTACAGTCTGATGAATACCCAACTCCGCTCTTTATCATATACTGACAATCATTCTACGAGAGACATATAATACATGTATTATGTGTCTCTGATTCTACCATTTATATTAAATAATATTTCAAACATTTTTCTCAAGTCAATTTGAACTTCCCATTAAATTTTCAAACTTATCCTTAATAGTTACTCGACTCAAAAGTATTGCTTAGCTTCTGAGAAAAAATAATCATTCTATATATCTAAACTGCATAAGAATTCCCTTTCTGTTATCAAATATGTTGTACATGCGTGTGTGATTAACGTCAGTATGAGAGAAATCATTTGGTTATTTGTACAAGGGTAACTAACATAGTTCTCATGGAATGAGAGAAGGAAGAGGAACTCTTCACCATATCAATCTATTTACATGTATATTTATTTTGTAGATTACGGTTAATTGGAATCATGATAAAACAAACTTCCTCTGAATGTGGAACGAAGTAGTATATACCATGTTAATTAACAATTGTAAAATGAATCAGCACACTAGGGTATCCTTGTTAAATATATGTGAAGTATAATGAATTACACCTTCATCTACGAAAGGCCGTAATTTAAGGTTAAATTCAGTTTTATATATTTTATTTAAATGTAACAGCCCCAACATATGAAATAAATTTGTACGAAAAAGTTGAAAAACACGCTTACAGTATACTAATAGGTCGTTTCCATAGCTTTTCATCGGAATTTTCATTGCGTGCGAACGAAACTTGGGAGGGTAAACATTATTTTATAAGTTAGACAAAACATAATCAAAAGATCTGCTTAACGCACAAAGTTTGCGCCTTTTAACCGGTGCCAAAAGCTGAGATGGGAGGTTTCTTTAATATAGATTCTGCAATTCTTAAACGTATGCAATCTTTAGGAATTTTAGGATCGCTATCAGATTTTACCTGTTCTTATTTTTGACACTTAAATACTCGACGTGCTACTTGTCAATTTTGTGAATGTAATTTCGTGAACAGATATTGAAGGTTTAATCTATTATTATCTAAAATTATCCTATAGACGACATCCCCTACCAAGCATTGTCCAAATTTAGGTCAATTTCAGCGATCTTATATTTAATTTAAATGGAATCAAATGAAATCATTTTAAATCGAAGATATATGCTAACATCAAGAATTCAATGTTAAATAACAAAATAAGCTTTTTATCTTTTCGTTTTTAATAATCAGACTCAATTTTATTCTTGTGGCATTATAAGTTATGTTGTATTTTTTTTAGTTGTAAAATATTATGCAAAACTACATTTAAGTAAAGCCAAAGTGACTTATATAATAACATAACAGATTAGAAACATTCTTTCATGTCGAAAACTTTATATTTTTTACAATTCCATGAATATCATGAACATATCTAAACCATGCGCAATATAATTTCATTATAATCAAACCTACGATGCAAAATAAGTGCTACATAGAGTAAACATGCTGTCAGAATGTATATAATTTCAACTGCATGGTAAACAAACAGCTGTCATTGAGTTTGATTTTCTACACCAAAAATCTCAGAAACTGAGGATAAAGGTTTTTATGACCAACCCGGTGTTATTATTTATTGTCCATAAATAAGGTTAGCCGGAGAATGGATAACCGAGTTGATCCCACTTTGAAAATGATGTTACATCAAACAGATATATAACTTCCTTGATTTACATGAAAAGTCCTAAACTCATTGACTATTAATTTCTTTTTCTATATACAAGCAGTCACGTTGGTACTTATTTTTTTACACGATCGATGTCTCGAAAATGAAATATTAACATTTAAATTTCATAGTTAGGAGTTCAACATACGTACGGTCTTATGACAATGGACATGCCTGGACATCAAATTATCTTTGCAAAATGGTGTTACTTGAATAATTCAAATTGCCCTTACAGTTTCAGGTTCTATTAGCGAGAGCTATATAAAGACTGGATTATTAGTATTGGTAGATTTTGACTGAGTTGGCAAATTTTACCCTATATATTATATCTATGTATCTTGCATTCCATCTGTCACCCTTGACATATCAAATTTAGAGCAGACGATATTCTGTCGGCTATAAAACAATGATTACATTATCACCTGTTGTGGGGATTTACTGTAGTTTAAGTATACATCTGATGTAACGTTTTGACATTCATTATACTCAGGTAAACGATCAGGTGTGTTATCAGCATACCTGTGGCTCATTCATTTAAATCATATCAGTCTCAAAATCTCAACTACCCAAAATATCAAATATTTGATTTTGATAAGCTTTTCATGAAATCGAGAGAAACTATGGTCTCTTTCTATTTTCATATTCATAAAAAAAGAACGTTTCTTTTATAATTTTAATGTATAAAACAGTATTAAAAACAAGCAAAGATGAATTATAAAGAATGTTAATTAAATTAAAACAAAATTAAAACAAAAAAGCGTTAGCATCTACAATGAATCACATGAAAAGACGAAGATATAGTGGATTTTATAGGAACAAATTTAGGGTTTCCTCCTAGCAAAAAGTTTCAATCTAAATTAAAATCATCAAAACCAATCAAATATTGTTGAAGTTTAATTTACTGTCGCTTATTTACCACTTGGTTACCAACTTATCATATAAGAGTATAAACATGTAAAGTATCAAGTTAGCAAGTGACTCTCTATAATAGTATAGAAAGTCCCTGAGTTAGCAAAGCAGGAAAAATAGGAAACAGCTTACCTCTGAAAAGTTTCCCTTCACATATCTATTGATCATAGAAGTTTTGCCGCACCCACAGTCTCCGACTACCACTAATTTAGATTTTACAGTTGTCACCTCTGGTTCTTCGTTCCTCTGTCCCATGATATCATTTGAATCTATTTTTTCTCACTTTTAATATGTTTATCTTTCACAAATAAATAACTTTTAGCACATGTGAATTTAATAAATTTCTCTATTTTCCTTGTTAAAAGAATCGTCCAGCAACACAGAACGGGTGTAAAAAAATTAATTAATGCTAGAAAAATTCCGAGTCAGGAGTTATAGATTAAGCTTTCACGAAAATCGACTATTTCTTTACGTTTCCGTCGCTTTCACAACACTACGGACATTACTTGCATGCTTTCTCACGAGTCATTCATAAACATAGATATTCAACAGAGCATATCGCGCATGTGTAGTATAAATTACATATCCAGCCAACCAGAGTATCCAGAAATATGACGTTGCTGTCTCCACCTGAAAGTTTGAGAGGTTCGATACAGGATAATCAATAAAAATTAAACATTGTTTCAACTTTAAATTGGATAATCTTTGTAAAAAACTCATCTACCATTGTTTTATAAGTACGCTTTGTGAACTTTCAATTTTTAAACATCAGCTGATCTCGTATTTGTTTTAACAGTATGGGGTTCCCTTATTTGGGACATATCTATATTGACATTCTGTCCGTATACTATTCCCAGCTTAAAAGTAAATAATTCATATCCGGTGTTCATTCATGTTTAGAGATTTTGTGATGAATAGGTACAATACAGGTGTGTCAAATCGGATAATAACTTAAACAATTAAAAGAAAGATAACTTAAGATCACTTAAGGCCACTAACCTAACCCATGTAAACTTGAAGAATGTATAATGTATTCTTACTAAACAAATCTTTGGTTTAATTTTCATTTTCTAGCATTGCAGGTGGACTACTACATTTATTAGTATTGCCAGTAGTTGTAACTTCTGAACTAACAAGATTTATTCGTTAAATTGCTTGTTGATAAATTTAGAATTGTGAAACACTTGATTAAATTTAGCATTTGGTTATTATTTTTTTTAGAAGTATCTAGGACGTATATTAGATTAGTATCTATAAAATTATTAGTATACTATTATAAATCATATCAGTCTAAAACATTATTACAAAAAAACAACATGATTTATTGCAGAACCAACAAAAAAGGACTGCTTCATTAAAAATATTTCGATATTATAATAAAGTCAAGCAACATTGAAATAACATATACGAAAGCTAGCACGAAAAAATACCCTAATTTCTTGTGAATGATTCCTCATTTCTAATTCTTGTCGCTTTTGAATTGTGGATATTTTCTTATAACAGATTAATTCACGTATGCTAACAATATCAGATTTGTTTTCTCACTATTTTATTCATTTAAAAACGTTTCGGTATTTTGTTAGACATTCTTTATCTAGAGATGTTTTGTTGATATAACATTGACCGTTTCAATATTTATATATATATAACATATTAAGCTATTAAGCTATATATATATTATAAAATAATATTTCATAAATCAGTACAATTTAAGTCTCCCACAAAGTTTTATGTGCAACCTGACTAAAATTGTTTCTTTTCATGAATGATATCTTTTATATATATTTTAAATCAAAGTCCGCTTTCTTCTTGATCACCGACCTAAATATTATAAAGTCATAGACGACTGGGAACGATGCTATTCAATTATTTATCAAGGTTAAACAATAATAACTTGCATCAAAGTTACTAGTATGAATTCCATGGTATCTTCCTAAAGGCAGTACCACAACTGAAAGCGATAGTGGACATTCGAAATATTACCAATCTATTCAAGGTATAAATAATCTGAATATACGTCACGTTACATTATTGGTAAATATTCTACACACATTTCGAATTTGAAAAACATATCTGTTATTTAATGTTAAAGATGGAATCTAAGTTAACAAAAATATATCTAACCCAAACTGAAGAAGAGGAAAAAGCTAAACACGAATTGTATACTATAAGGACATTTAATCGTTTATCTGACCATCACCCACTGTGATATTTACCCCTGAAAAACCCTTCGTCTTCCAAGAGAAAATTCCTTTCTGGACACTTCTATTGAAATATGCATTTTCAGCTTATTTGCTATAAATATACCTATGAAATATGAAACACCAAAACAATATTCAGCTAATTATTTTATATTTATTTTTCTTGTAGATAGTTGCATGTTTCTTTTCTGAAGATATTTTTTTGACGGCTTATCTTTCCTCATCGCTGTTGATCTCTGCTGATGCTTTGGTGAATTCAGATGGTTCCAACCTTCACCAGATATTTCGACACTGTACCATTAAATCTTCCGGTTAGCGGGTCAGTAGAGGTGGCTAAACCTCTACTCATCATCTCTCAGCTTCCAGCTCAAATCATCTCTGCGATGACATGACCAACAAGATGAACATTCTGCTGCATCCATTAGCTGTCTGTTTTCCTTGCTTTAACAAATACAATGTTTTTCCATTGATTGTAGCATTTCCCATTACTGCAGGTAATCTGATACAGGCCTATTCTACTGGGAACAGCCACGCTTTCCAACATCTCTCTCTTCATGTTGTCATCAGATATCTGGATACGTCTCCTTCTTCCGCTGGTATTCTTCGCATGTCTCTTCTAAAGGATCTGTTAGTTTTGCTGCTACTGTCATCTTTGACTTCTGTAGTGATCAAACTACAATATCTAGGCGTAAGATTTGTCTATAAACATTCAGGAATCAAAAACGTCTTCCCAATGTCAGCCCTCATGTTTTATTTACTGTCCTTGTCCAAGATACAGTGCTGTTGTGACTTTGTTGCATGACCACTATCTTCCGCTCTAACTAATCTGATCTGTTTAGCCTCTGTTGTTGTTGGTCTCATTCCTTCTATCAATAAAGGCAGCAGTATACCGCTGTTCGAAATACATACATCGATTGTGAGAAAAAATAACAAATGTGAGGGAAACACATCAAATATATATAAGAGGAGAACTAGACACAACAGAAACACAACATCAAGGATCTCTGTCAGATATTTTAGAGCCTTGTCACGCCATCGATATATTTTGTTCATCGCAACCTTACAGCCTGAAAGTAAGTGCGACATCGTACCTCCTTCTCAACATAACTCGTAGCCTGGCTCTTTTATCAGTCACAACTGATGTAAGTTTGAAAAGAAAGGTAGTGTATCGTAGTCTGATATAATCATGACTGAAATCATGAATGGTTCAATCCTCAATAACTCTGCCCATGTGATCTTCCTTTCTGGCAAATTCCGCTCCATCCATGCTCCTTAGCGACTGAACTCTTTTGCTTTTGTCCTTCTTTGTTCTTTTTTTACTTTTCTTTTTTCTGACTGTACCATGCTGTTCTTTTTTGTGCTGCCTTTGACCACTGTTGGAATTAGTTATTAAAGGTACCAGAATTAAAATTTAATACGCCAGACGCGCGTTTCGTCTACATAAGACTCATCAGTGACGCTCATATCAAAATATTTATAAGGTCAAACAAGTACAAAGTTGAAGAGCATTGAGGACCTGAAATTCCAAAAAGTTGTGCCAAATACAGCTAAGGTAATCTATTCCTGTGATAGGAAAAGCCGTAGTTTAAAAAAGAATGAGGTTTTGTCAACGGAAAATTTATTAAAATTACCATATGATTGATATTCATGTCAACACCGAAGTGTTGACTACTAGGCTGGTGATACCCTCGGAGAAAATGTGTCATTCCTAAGCCCTGTCTACCAGTACAGGTGTAGCTCACTATGTTTTTATGATGAAGAATGCTTTCTGCCTAGTCAACTGCAGTTTTTGTTGACCATTTTCGCCCAGTACGCGTCTGGATTCCAGTCTTACTGATCTTGCTATCCTTTGAGTCAATGCGAGTTATAACAAATCTGCTTTTTGATACCTTGTATTCCTTCAAAGTTGTGTTAAAGGTATCTGATTTTTTTAATGATCGACTGTTAAGACCTATATATGGCTGCAAAACTTGCTGGAATTCCTAGCCATCTTCTGAGTTGACTGTTTATCTATCCTGTCTAGCTTCGATTGTTGCTGTTTTTCCATAGATCACGGAGCCATGCTAGTTTTGGTAGCAAATCATGTTGGTATATCAAAACCCTAAACTTTCCACACAATTCGCTCTTGTCTTCCTTCTTAAGCCATTCTGCAACCTGTGTTTGTACTGTCTTAAATTGATATCGTCTTTTAGGGTTTCATCAAATCAATTTCCAAGACATATTATAGGTATTTCTGGTATTTTTATCCCCTTGGATCGTACGCTTGAACGGTGTAGTAGTCTGACCCTTTCTGAGTATCATTGATCTTAACTTCCTTGGCTTACATTTCATCCTGACCCACAAGACTACTAGTACCTTTTCCAGTGTTAAAAGTATCCATCTTGCCTGAATATGTGTTTACTTTATACCTGTAAGATCATTCATTCTCATCCAGCTGCCTTCATGATGATATTTATGCTCATAATGAATAGAATAACAGTGTTATCCATTCGTTTGATGTGTTTGAGCTTTCAATTTTGCCCCAGCTAACTGTGATTTACGTGTCCAACTTATTTGATGTGTTCTCTAAATTTTGAGATTTTATATATTTATATATAATGCTGTTTTGTTTTTCATGAATGTTGACTTGTTTAAAAAAGAAATGATATTGTCCTATGTGTATTTTATTTCATTATACATTATTCATTGTATATATACTCTTAGACGCATTTGTAGAAACATTGCCTGCGAGTGTCCCCGTTGTAAAGGGGTAGTTTCTTTATAAATATAAAATATATATATTGGGGACTTTTCGTTTTGAAATTTCCTTGAAGTTCATTATTTTTGTTATTTCACTTTTATGGTACAACCCGTAACTATTTCCTTTTCTAGCTTCTGCTCTGCCATAATGTTGTCATTTTATCTACAGTAAATGGCAGCTGTTTTCCACCAAAGTAATTTTGAACTGTCTTTCTGATATGATCTGGAATGTGGTAGTGACCCATTGGATACCAATTGCCATCTCTATCAATTTATATGGTTCTGAACCATGTGCATTTGCCAGGTCTAACTTTACAACTGCCAAATTATTTTTTCCAATCATCGCTTCATGTATTAGTTTTCTCAGTTTAGCCCCTGAAAACCCTACAATGCCTCATTTCTGCATAGCTGGATCGATGTGACCATTATCTACCATATACCTTGTCATCCTGTTCGCCACTACCAAGAAGTATATTCTCCCCTCTATGCTCAACAGTGAGATTGTATTTTGAATCTTTTTCCTTTGGCAAAAAGCACCCTTCTGCCTTCTGTCAGCTTTCTGGAATTGTACCCTTTTCCATTTTGTCCGGAACAGCTGCCCTAGTTTCGACTCTTATTGTAGACTTTGTATCGTACACCACTGTATCCGGGTGCTAATCCTGTTCTTGCCGTTTTGGTTGTTCTTTTTTCTCCACTCGTAGGCAATATCACAAAGTTACCCCCCTCTCTCTCTCTCTTTGGCTGAGTGTGTTTCATGCAGACACGTTTCTACTTCTTTCTTACTACAATGCAGAAATCCTGTTCTTTTCACTCAATAGTTTTTTTTTTAGTATCTATGTGGATTCTTGATGATATTTTTCTATTCTTATGACTGGTTGTTCTGCAGCAAAGCCCACACTGCATACTAGCAGTCAGCTATACTTGTTAAAAGAGGAGACAGTTGTCATTTTCAGTGCTTTGCTACTAGTAATTGTTTATGAACTTTACAAGCCAGCGTGGATCGCTTTATTGAAATACACTTAATCACTGGTCAGTTTCGAATTGATAAAATTGTTTGTCCCCTTTTATTTGAGATTTTAGACAACTTCGTTGGTACCTTCAATTCTCAATCTTAAAAAATCGTGTATCGTTGTATCGATGGCAAAAGTTTGCAATCTGATGTGTTTTCTCTTTGCAAATCCTGTCTCCTCTAATATTGGTGCACAAGGTAAGATTATGGTTGCAATTTGTAGCCTATATCTACCAGCGTTGTCTATGATTTTGGGCATTATCTGTAGTATATGTTCATTCCCGGTCCAATAATCTGCCTATAAATATATTTTGACATTGCACAAGGTCATGGTTTTTCTCTGTCTGTAAATAACGTAATCACAATAAATGCATTGGATGTTGGATGTGTGTACTGATTGTTACTTTACTCTTTAGATTTTTTTATTAGTTGTTAATTGGCTTTGAACTAGCTTTCAAATTGCGAGTCCTCTCTGGTCTGAATTTTGTGTAATTTGTATTTTTTTTTAGTGTGTCGATCTGATACGATAAGCCATTTTCAACTGATTTTAATAGTTCGTTCTGATGTTGTACCGCTGCACCACTGACTCAAAGAAAAGTGTTCACATTTCATCATATTTCTTAGTTGATTTAGCATATATAATTCCAAACGTTTAGTATTGTCGTGTTTAAACGTGACTGAGAAGGCAACTTCAAATCGGATCTAACACTAGTATAACTGCGGAATTTTCATAATTCTTAAAAAGCTCTTATTAAAAAAAACACCGCTCACACTCAAGAGAGACGAAGTCTAGTTCAAAGATAGATGATTATATACAGAGAAGGAGAAACCAGACAAGCAAAGACAGTATAATAAGGGAACAAAGGCGCTTGATAAAGAAGGGAATAAGAAAAACGACCCCTTCCATGGTCAGAAATAAGACCATATCCTCAATTACAAACTTCAATTTCTTCAGTGTATGATGCGTTATCAACACCTTCAAATCTGCATAGTTTAAAACTTTCAGAAACACAAGATTGTTCCCTGTGCGGAAAAAGAGTACAATATGTACTTTCAGGCTGCAATAATGCTAACACAGGGGAAATATAATTAGCGACTAAATTAAGTACCCCGGGAATTTGCTGAAGGGATAGTGGATTATAGGAAAGAAGCAAAACACATACGAAATAAACGCTAGGTCGAGACACATGATGATGGATGTATGGTTATGGCCTCGGATGATTGATGGTGGTTCCAGTAATTCCACCAGTACTGTGGGTAAGTAGCTATATAAGAAATAAAAATAGTACGTCTCGGATCTAATTGACTGAATCTTTTGGCAAACGTTCATACAAGTTATAAGGCAATGTTATATACGTACTTGAATGTTATCCGTTTTGAAATTTCAACTGAGTTATTTTACTTTTTATTAGTTTGAACCGTGCAATATCGCTTTAACAAGAACTGAGATTAAGTAAAATGTAACGATGGCAATATCATCAAGTTGTAAAATCTACAAAGAACTGAGTTGTCGATCTAACGATGGCAATACCGTCAGGTTGTAAGATCTACAAAGAACTTGGTTGTCGATCTAACGATTTCATATCAGCGCACAAATCAAATGTCACCTATAGTCTGGGATTGAGCCTGATTTCATTCTCTTCAATTGTTAATGCGTCATCTACCATTCAGAATTCTCCTTAAACGATTGTAAGTTTATAAACTCCATTCACTATATACACTAAAGCTTTAACTTGTCATGGTATAAAAGGTATATCGTTCCTAGGTCTAAGTTTTTAGACAAAGTTTAAATATTTGTTTAACAGATTTAATTAACCAAACATAAAAAAAATGATAAAGTAAAAATTTTAATCTAGCTTTAATGGACATGAATAATGGGCATATCTATATATATTGGTATCCTATCAATATGAAAATATTTGACAAATACTACATTTATATATATATTGTATACATGTAATAATTGATATGCGGACCAACGTGAGAGAGAGAAAAATAAGTCGTCTGAACAAATAAAATTTAGAAAGGAAATGGTGAATATGTCAAAGCGACAACCACCCGACCATAGAGCAAACAACAGCCGAAGGCAACCAATGGGTCTTCAATGTAGCGAGAATTCGCCGCACCCGTAGGTGTCCTTCAGCTGGCCCCTAAAATATGCATAATAGTACAGTGACAATGGACGTCATACTAAACTCCGAATTATACACAAGAAACTAAAATTTAAAATCATACAAGACTATTAAACAAAGGCCAGAGGCTCCTGACTTGGGACAGGCGCAAAATTGCGGCGGGGTTAAACATGTTTATGAGATCTCAACCCTCCCCCTATACCTCTAGCCAATGTAGAAAAGTAAAAGAATAACAATACGCACATTAAAATTCAGTTCAAGAGAAGTCCGAGTCCGATGTCAAAAGATGTAACAAAAGAAAATAAATAAAATGACAATAATAC